>NC_072479.1:2240000-5168333 GCF_027574615.1 Eptesicus fuscus | reverse complement strand
AGAAGGCTTCATTCCGCTCCAGGCTACAAAGATTCAATTGTAGAAGATAGATAAATCCCATATACCAGGGCCTCCGTTTCGGTAGCCTGGTGGTGTGGCTGGCCGCCCCACGCCCCAAGGGAACCCCCACCCTGATCCGGGACACCCTTCAGGGCAAACCAGCTGGCCCCCACCCATGCACCAGGCCTCTATCCTATCTAATAAAAGAGTAATATGCACATTGACCATCACTCCAACACACAAGATGGCTGCACCTATGTGGTCAAAGATCCTGCCCCCATGTGGACACAAGATGGCCAGCAGGGGAGGGCAGTTGGAAAGGACCAGGCCTGCAAGGGAGGGCAGTTGGGGGCAATCAAGCCTGCAGGGGAGAGCAGTTAGGGGTGAACAGGCCTGCAGAGGAGGGAAGTTGGGGGCAAACAGGCTGGCAGGGAGCAGTTAGACATCAATCAGGCTGGCAGGGAAGTGGTTAGGGGGTGATCAGGCTGGCAGGCAGAAGTGGTTAGGGGCAATCAGGAAGGCAGGCAGGTGAGCAGTTGGGAGCCAGCAGTCCTGGATTGCGAGAGGGATGTCCAGATTGGAGAGGGTGCAGGCTGGGCTGAGGGACAACACCCTCCCCTCCCCCCGTGCATGAATTTTGTGCACCGGGCCTCTAGTAATAAAGATAATTAAGGAAGGTGGTTACACTCAACAACAGATTTTTAATGTAGCTAAAATAATTAATGAAGGTGGTTACAGTTCCAGCAGATTTCCTTAAATTGTGAGAAGATGCCATCTAGGACATTGACAGCTAAAGAGGTGAAATCAATGTTTGGCTTCAAAGCTCAAAGTGCAGGCTAACTCTCCTGCCAGGGGCTAATGCAGATGGTGACTTTTAAATGGAATTCAGTGCTTCCATTCTGACCATCTTAGGGCCCCTAAGAATTGTGCAAAATCTTCTCTGCCTGTGCTCTCTCTATATTTTTTAAAAGCCTGGATAACAACACATTGTTTACAATATGGCTTACTGAATATTTTAAGCAGACTATTGAGATCTCAAGAAAAAAAAAAAAAGACTTCTTCAAAAATATTATATCAATGACAAGGGACCTGATCACTCAAGAGCTTTGATAGAGATGTACAATGAGACTAATGTTTTCATGCCTGCTAGCATAATATTCATTATGCAGCCCCTGGATCAAGGAATGGTTTTGACTTTAAATTAGTCTTACTATTTAAGGAATACAGGAGGTAAGGTGGAAGTGATGAGTAGTAGTTGAAGCCAGAACTGACAAGATTTGCTAGATAGGTATTAAAAAATGGCTATGAAAGGGGAAGATAGAGTTGCCAGGATGTATTGTGGGAGGTTAATAGGTGTTCAGTTTTAGACATTTTAAGTGTGAGATGCCTTCTAGATATCCAAATGGATATGTCGAATATGTATTGTGTTTAGAGTTCAGGGGAGATGTCTGGGTAGGAAATACATATTTGGGTATGGGTGGGGAAGCAGGCTTTTCATTGTCATTGAAACGTAAAATTTTGTATATATGTAGTGGGAGATAGCTTTAGACCTCAGAGCTTCTCAATCTTGCCCATATTAGGACACAGAAAACAAAATGTATAGAATTTGCTGGATTAGATGGACTAGGCTACTTGTCCAAGGCTACTGTTTGTTAAACAGAAACAATAGACCCAAAATGGTCACTATGCTAAGCCCCACCGAGACTCAATATTTAACCTGATTGCAGTTTCAGCCTTTCTCAGGAGTGGAATTTTAAACCAATGAGTCTGGAATTCCCTGGTCAGTGCTTGATTATCTGTTCCATAAAACCTGCTGTCCCTTTGCTAAAATAATCCATAATACACATTATTAACTTCTTAGTCCCACCCTCTTTAGACCTATAAAAACCTTCCATTTTGTACAATTTATCAAAGTGTCCTTCTAGCTGATAGATGGGATGCTACCTGATTAATGAAATGTTTCATAAAACCAGTTAGATCTTCAAATGAACTTGGTTGAATATTGTTCTGTTACATGATTCTAAGGCTTAGAAACTCTACCTGCTACAGGCTCCAGTCAATGGTCTTATTATCTGTAACCATTTGAAGCATTGTCAAGCACAGTAGTTGGGAAGCTCTGCTCTAAGAGGACAAGTTAGGGTCGAGATCAAGGAGCCTGAATACACAACGTTAATGAACTATGATCTGTCTTGCAGATACTGGGGATCACCAAAGAGTCAGCAAAAATCTGTCATAGTCACATTCATTTTTTATAGGCACTTTTTAAACTGTTTGTGATGAAATAAGTTTAATTTTTTTTTTCATTCCATCACAGCCTGATGCCTTAGTAAAGTATAAAAAAGTGAATTACTAGAAAAAAAATTTTAAATACAAGTAAAATATTTTATCATTAAATTCAACAGATATAAAAATTACTCTGTCAGATTACTATAAAAGTTTTTAAAAACTTACCCTCAATTTTTGTACTTCTGTTGTAGACTAGCAGCAAATTGCATGGATAACACTTTTAGTAGCACTGTTTGGAATGGGACATATTGACAACAAGGATAGTGATAGAAAATCTTAGGACAACTTATCAGTTATTTGGAGGGCCACCAAACATTTTGCCATGTTTATTGAATACCTTGAGCAGCCTGAGGCAGCCTATCCATCAGTGGTTTGATAGAGGCATAAAGCATGCATGGGGCTTACTGTACTGATAAGGGCCTGACCATTCTGATAGTGTCTCCTTCTCCAGCATTTTGTTCTTTGGGACCCACCTCAAGGTGGCTCTGACCTTGGTCAAATGTAAATTATGTTTAACCATCTCTTGGTTGATCAAATTTGATTATTTGTTTATCAATGATGACCGCAGGTTACAAAGGGCTTGGGGTGAACATCTCAGAATAGAGTGACCTTTGTTTTTGCCTGGTTTTCCAGATTGTGTGACAGAGAATCAGCTGGGTCATTTTAGCCAATACATAGGCTATAAGAAACAAATTTTGGAGCACAGGGCTTGTATGAATTTACTAAAATTAAAGACAAGTACAGTGATTAGCTCTCTACACATTAGTGCATAAGGCCACCTTTGTCCTGGCAGAACCAGTATTCCCTTTTTCCTTGTCTTTGTTTTTGTTCCCCAACTAAAAGCAGCAGCACTTATCAGGAGAAGATGGGGTTCTCCTGAACTCACGTTATGGTCTTCTCTCTGAATTCTGGAGGACCTGAACTGCACCCATTTGTCATGGGTGCACGGTCACCAAGTATGTTATTTGATCAAGCTCCCCTTTTTCTTGATTAAAAAGGGCCTTCTGCCGAAACCGGTTTGGCTCAGTGGATAGAGCGTCGGCCTGCGGACTGAAAGGTCCCAGGTTCGATTCCGGTCAAGGGCATGTACCTTGGTTGCGGGCACATCCCCAGTAGGGGTTGTGCAAGAGGCAGCTGATCGATGTTTCTCTATCATCGATGTTTCTAACTCTCTATCCCTCTCTCTTCCTCTCTGTAAAAAATCAATAAAATATATTAAAAAAAAAAAAAAAAAAAAAAAAAGGGCCTTCTTTGTCTATGATTAGCAGAAGTCCACTTCCATTTATATGGACTTACTACCTCACCCTACTATACTAACATAGGCTGGCCTATCAAATCTTGGGCAATAAGAGTTTAAAGGCACTATTAGAGCCCATATTCTTAAGGTAGCTGAGAAATTCAAGAGTTCTTATCATAGGAAATATACTCTGAGTGAAGGGTCATTGCAAGATGGCTCTTGAATATACAGTTGAAATTTGAGGGCATGTCTTTTGGCACAATCAACAGTTTTCTTTACTAGGGCTAAAAGTCGGATATGTCAGGAGGGTGGTGAAAACCCAGAGGCTGCTTGGTTGCATGGGCCTTTTTGCAGAGGTAAGCTGATATAGTGGGCCAGTCGGCCAGCTGGCACATCTCTCTTTCTGGCTGTCTAGGTCAAAATCCCAGGGAAGCTGCAATTCCCACAAAAGGCCACATGAAGACAACTCTGGTACAGTCATTGGTGAGTAGTCAACACCTTTGTTCAGGCACCAAACTTTGCATGCTGGTGTGCCGGTGACACTACCACTGGCATCTTGTCTCCCACTGTGTGCCAGGCCAGCTCTGCCAGAGAAGACATGAAGAACTGGAGCTGGCAGGCTGATTGCTGTGGTGTCGAGTGCCAGCCCTGTTCCTTACCGAGACTCACTTTTGTTTTTCCAGGGCCAGTGGGAAAGGCAGGAAGAGCACAGACTAGCCCGGAGTGTGGTGGGGGTGTAGTGGGGGGTAGGAGAAAGGAGTCCCTGAAGGGGATCCAATGGCAATGTCTAGGAGGCATGATGTTTGGGGCATTGATTGCATGGTCACTGACCAGTCAAAACTGAGGCTGGGTTACTGTGCTAGAGATAAAACCTATAGGCCCTTTTGTTTTGTTTTTGTTTTTTTAAATCTTTATTGTTCAGATTATTACAGTTGTTCCTCTTTTGTTCCCCCCCATAGCTCCCCTCCACCCAGTTCCCACCCTACACTCTGCCCTTAGCCCGCCCTCACTGTCCTCATACATAGGTGTATGGTTTTTGTCCAGTCTCTTCCCCTACCCCCCACCCACCTTCCCCCCCGAGGATTGTCAGTCCACTCCCTTTGTATGCCCCTGATTCTATTATATTCACCAGATTATTCTGCTCATCAGATTTTTTATTCACTTGATTTTTAGATTCACTTGTTGGTAGATATGTATTTGTTGTTCATAATTTTTATCTTTACCTTTTCCTTCTTCTTCCTCTTAAAGAATACCTTTCAGCATTTCATATAATACTGGTTTGGCGGTGATGAACTCCTTTAGCTTTTTCTTAACTGTGAAGCTCTTTATCTGACCTTCAATTCTGAATGATAGCTTTGCTGTAGAGTAATCTTGGTTGTAGGTTCTTGCTATTCATCACTTTGAATATTTCTTGCCACTCCCATCTGGCCTGCATAGTTTCTGTTGAGAAATCAGCTGACAGTTGTATGGGTGCTCCCTTGTAGGTAACTAACTGTTTTTTCTCTTGCTGCTTTTAATATTCTCTCTTTGTCTTTTGCTCTCGGCATTTTAACTATGATGTGTCTTGGTGTGGTCCTCTTTGGATTCCTTTTGTTTGGGGTTCTCTGCACTTCCTGGACTTGTAAGTCTATTTCTTTCACCAGGTGGGGGAAGTTTTCAGTCATTATTTCTTCAAATAGGTTTTCAGTATCTTGCTCTCTTCTGGCACCCCAATAATTCGGATGTTGGTATTCTTGAAGTTGTCCCAGAGGCTCCTTACACTATCTTCATATTTTTGGATTCTTTTTTCTTTTTGCTTTTCCGGTTGAGTGTTTTTTGCTTCTTTGTATTTCAAATCTTTGTCTTGATTCTTGCGATCCTCTAGTCTGCTGTTGGATCTCTGTATATTATTTTTTATTTAATTCAGTGTATGCTTAATTTCTAGTTGGTCTTTTTTCATATCCTTGAGGGTCTCACTAAAATAATCAGCGGTTTCTAGAAAATTCTTGAAAAACCTTATAACTGTGGTTTTGAACTCTATATCCAGTCATTTGCTTTCCTCCATTTCTTTCATTTATGATCTGTTTCTTTGTCTCTGCATTTTAGTTGCTTCCCTGAGTTGATAGAGTGGCTTTGTGTGCTAGGTGTCCTATAGGGCCCAGTGGCTCAGCCTCCCCAGTTACCTGAGGTGGACACTCTTGGTGCACCCCTTTTGGGCTGTGTGCACAGTCTTGTTGTAGTTAAGCCTTGATTGTTGTTGGTATCACTGGGAGGAATTGACCTCCAGGCCAGTTGGCTGTGAGGAGCAGCTGTGTCTACGATGGGAGAACTTCTGTGCTGGAGGCACCCTTATGAGGCAAGACATGCTTCAGTGGGGCTTTGGTGCTCACTGAGTCTGCCCCCTGAGTGTGTCCCTTATGGATCTCAGGAGTTGTAATCTGGATGGTCCCACTCTAACCACTGGGTACACTGGCTCTTGGATCTCCAAGGAGGTGCTAATTTAGCCTCTGCCTGGGGCCACCCAGCAGGAGCTACAGAGAGATCTGCAGATTCCTCTTCTTTGTTTGGGTTTTGTAGGTGCCCAGATGAGGCCCAGCTGTGAAGCAGTGCAAGCTGCTGTGGGGCCTTGGGCCTTCTTTTGGATGTTCTGGGTCTCTCTGACTCAGCTGTAGTTTGATAGGTAAGTTTAGATTTCAAAGGACCAGGCCGTTCATATCCAAAAGCCTCTGCGCACAGCTTGGATGGTGCGGAGTCTTAGGGCAGAGCAAATAGCAATGGCTTCCCGTCAGCCCTGCCCTAAGAGGCCCTCGGGTCTCAGTGTCCCTTGGTAATTGCTGCAAGCACCTCTGAGAGAAAACCGCCCTCAAGTTCCGCCCACTGCCAGACAGTCCAGTTTCTCCCCATATGAGTCTGGGTCCCCAGAGTCTCGCCCGGAACTGGAGTTCAGAGCAGTCGGGAGCTTGTGTCTCCCTCCTGATTGAAAAAGCCAGTCGTGTTCTCAGTTGCCAGCCCTCTCTGCATGTGCGCCTCCGTACCTCTGCACTTTACTTCCGCAGCTCCTCTAAGTCTCAGTGTGCTTTTCTCTTCCCTTCTATTGTAGAATTTCCACTTAGCCAGCCTTCCTGTGGTTCTGGATGATGTCTGTGTTGTCTTTTAGTTGTAGTTTTGAAGTGGTTGTGCGAGGCGGCAAGTTCAGGTGTTTACCTATGCCGACATCTTGGTTTCTCCTATAGGCCCTTTTGGATACCAGTCATTTCATTAGTTGATAGGTCAGTATGGGTCCTGGAGAAGGGACTGGGCTGTGAATTAGGAGGGGGCTTGGGGTGCCAAATGGTACAGAAGAATTTAAGTGTTTTAACAAACTGAGTGGCTACAAAAGTATACTGACAGATTATTTTAGCCCTTTTACTTTTGAGAGTCATGCATGGCAGTTTTTACATGCATAGGAAACCATGAGGCTTCTCCAGTTTTCTCCTGATTCTGTTCTGGGATAGGTAGAGTCCCAGAAAGACTGTGAGATAAAAGTGTCTGGTAGGTGATAGTGCCTCCCTCACCTTTACTATTGGCAGGAACTGATTGGAGGTTGAATTTACCCTTCTCCCCGTCTTCCCTGGATACAGGAAGTAGAGTGTGGCCTCTGACTTGTACGTGTTGAATTAACAGTACATGTGTCTCTGTGTCTGATGATTTTAAGAACAAGTCTGATAACTTAAGCAAGTGTACTTGGTTGAGGTTCTGGTTCGACAGGTTAGTGATAAGGCTCAGGTCTAGGTGACCACAGTGAGGGCAAGATGTTTTGCTCAGGGAAGCCAGGAGTGGGAAAATGCAGAAGAGGCATTCAAGCCAAGTCTTTAGAGAACTTGGGAAACTAATTTTATTCATTGATTTTAAGGACCAAGAGCCATTGGTAATTATTCTAATGATAGAATTGAAGAGGAAAGAGAAGTATATGGAGATTTACAGCAGTAAGAAATTGAGCAGGGGCCCTAGCTGATTTGACTCAGTGGATAGAGCATCAACCTGCGGACTGCAGGGTCCCAGGTGGAGTTCTGGTCAAGGGCACATGCCCGGGCTGCGGGCTCTATCCCCAGTAGGAGGCAGGCAGGAGGCAGCCGATCAATGATTCTCTCATCATCATTTCTATCTCCCTCTTCCTCTCTGAAATCAATTTTAAAAAAGGAAGGAGAGAGGGAGGGAGGGAGGGAGGGAGGGAGGGAAGAAGGAAGGAAGGAAGGAAGGAAGGAAGGAAGGAAGGAAGGAAGGAAGGAAGGAAGGAAGGAAGGAAGGAAGGAAGGAAGGAATTGAGCAGGGGAGCTCTGAGTACATTCAAGAGCAAATTGGCTTCCGAAACCTGTTTGGCTCAGTGGATAGAGCATCGGCCTGCGGACTCAAGGGTCCCAGGTTTGATTCCAGTCAAGGGCATGTACCTTGGTTGAGGGCACATCCCCAGTAGGGGGTGTGCAAGAGGCAGCTGATCGATGTTTCTCTCTCATCGATGTTTCTAACTCTCTATCCCTCTCTCTTCCTCTCTGTAAAAAATCAATAAAATATATTTTTTTAAAAAAGAGCAAATTGGCTGATAGGGGATGAGATGGATTAAAACACATTGCTTTTTTTAAAAATTTCTTTATTGATTAAGGTATTACATATTTGTCCTCATCCCCCCATTACCTTTCCAACCCGCCCCCACTTATGCCCCCACGCCGCTGTTGTCTGTGTCCACTGGTTAGGCTTATATGCATGCATACAAGTCCTTTGGTTGATCTCTCCCCCTTACTCCCACCCTCCCCTACCTTCCCTCTGAGGTTTGACAGTCTGATCGATGCTTCCCTGTCTCTGGACTGTATTTGTTCATCAGTTTATGTTGTTCATTATTTTCCATAGATGAGTGAGATCATGTGATATTTATCTTTCTCTGACTGACTTATTTCGCTTAGCATAATACTCTCCAGTTCCCTCGTAGAAACTCCTTCTTTTTAAGCGCAGCATAGTATTCCATTATGTAGATGTACCATAGTTTTTTAATCCACTCATCTGCTGATGGGCACTTAGGCTGTTTCCAAATCTTAGCTATGGTGAATTGTGCTGCTATGAACATAGGGGTGCATATATCCTTTCTGATTGGTGTTTCTAGTTTCTTGGGATATATTCCTAGAAGTAGGATCACTGGGTCAAATGGGAGTTCCATTTTCAGTTGTTTGAGGAAACTCCATACTGTTCTCCACAGTGGCTGCACCAGTCTGCATTCCCACCAGCAGTGCACGAGGGTTCCTTTTCTCCGCATCCTCGCCAGCACTTGTCGTTTGTTGATTTGTTGATGATAGCCATTCTGACAGGTGTGAGATGGTACCGCATTGTCGTTTTGATTTGCATCTCTCGGATAATTAGTGACTTTGAGCATGTTTTTATATGTTTCTTGGCCTTCCTTCTGTCTTCTTTTGAAAAGTGTCTATTTAGGTCCGTTGCCCATTTTTTGATTGGATCGTTTATCTCCCTTTTGTTAAGTTGTATGAGTTCCCTGTAGATGTTGGAGATTAAACCCTTATCAGTGATAACATTGGCAAATATGTTCTCCCATACAGTGGGCTTTCTTGTTGTTTTGTTGATAATTTCTTTTGCTGTGCAAAAGCTTTTTATTTTGATGTAGTACATTTGTTTATTTTCTCTTTATTTTCCATTGCCTTAGGAACACATTGCTTTTTGAGTACAACAAAAGTAGCAACTAAGTACTAGTATAGTGGAATAGAATACTGCAACAACTGTCAAAAATTAGTCATTGTTCTCATTAGGCCAGTTTTGTGACCTTTTTCAAGTTGCTGTCCCAGTTTATGGCTCAAATATTACATATAAAGAGAATACCTTTTTTATTACTATGAATATTAACAAGTTGCTATTTATGATATACTCTGGATTCTGCAAAAAACATACTAAATGTATACTGGTTTCTGTTTGGCAGAATATTTAATATGTTACCAGACGTACCGGGTAACAATGTGGATTTTGTAATCAAAGACAACATGATAATTTCAAGAGAAACATCAAAAGTGCTTTATTCAAAGTAATGTCCATCACTAGCTACACATTTCCCCCATCTTTCAGGTAATTTGTGGATACCATCCCAATAGAACTTTTCTTGTTTTGAGGCAAACCATTCAAAGACCCAATTTTCCACTTCTTCGTACGTTTTGAAGTGCTGCTCAGAAAGTGCGTGTGCCATCGATTGGAACAAGTGGTAATCTGAAGGAGCAAGGTCTGGAGAATACAGCGGGTGGGTTAATACTTCCCTGGCTAGATCTTTTAACGTGTCTTTAACTGGTATTTTCTTTTTTAAAAAAATATATTTTATTGATTTTTTTCAGAGAGGAAGGGAGAGAGATAGAGAATTAAAAACATCAATGAGAGAGAAACATCAGTCAGCTGCCTCCTGCACACTCCCTACTGGGTATGTGCCCATAACAAAGGTACATGCCCTTGACTGGAATCAAACCTGGGACCCTTGAGTCCACAGGCCGGCGCTCTGTCCACTGAGCCAAACTGGTTAGGGCTTTAACTGGTTTTGAAGTGTGTGATGGGGCATTATCATGAAGCACAATTACTTTGCCATGTCTTCTGGCACATTCTGGTCATTTCACGATCAAAGCGTGGTTCAAATTGATTATTCGTTGTCGGTAGCAATCAGTATTAATGGTTTCATCTGGTTTTAGAAGCTAATAATACATCACACCTTCCTGATCCCACCAAACGCAGAGCATTGTCTTCTTTCTGAAGCGATTTGGCCTTGCAGTCGATGTTGATGGTTGACCTGGATCAACCCATGATTTTGTGCATTTGGGATTCTCTAAATAAATCCACTTTTCATCGCCAGTCACAATTTGATGCAAAAAAGACTTTCTTTTGTGCCGTTGAAGCAACATTTTACTGATGACTTTTCGGTTTTCCATTTGTCTTTCGTTCAGTTGATGTGGCACCCATTTACTTTCCTTTAAAATCTTTCCCATTGCTTGTAAATGACTGGAAATTGTTTGCTGAGCAACGTTTAATCTTTCTGCAAGTTGTTTTTGAGTTTGACACGCATCTTCATCCAATAATGCTTGTAATTGTTGGTCTTCAAACTTTTTCAGTTGACCTGGACGTTCTTTGTCTTTCACATCGAAATCATCACTTTTAAAGCGTTTAAACCAGCGTTCACAAGTATCTTGTGATGGAGCATGTTCACCATAAGCTTCCTGAAATATACGATAATTTTCAGCAGCACTTTTCTTCAAAATAAAGTAATGAATTAAAACTTCCCGCAAATGCTCTTTTTTTGGCACGAAATTTGACACTTTTAAGCATAAAAATATCTATGATGTTAACACCTTCAGAAAATTTGACATATGAAGTTTTGAAGCTTGATGTCAATATAACAAAATAACATACATATCAAATTGCATATATATCAACATATGTGTAACTCCATCTATTGAAAAAAATCCGCATTATTAACTGGTACACCTGGTTTAAAAAAAAGGAGTGTTAGGGCTAAAAGGGATTTATAGGGCATCTAGCTCAAATCTTACATTTCATAGATGATAAACTGAGGCCCGAAGAGTTTAAATAATTTACCACCTAAATTCAATGGAAGAACCAGTACTAGCATATAGTACTCAGGACTCATCTTCCTAGTACGCATATATGGTGAATAGTATTAGTCTGAATCCCTGGCAGTTGCCAAGAGAAATTCATGGATAGTCATGTGAAAGTTGATTTCCTTCTTAATTTATAAACTAAAAGTAGCATAAAGCATGATTGAAAATAGGCTCAGTTTAAGTCACTTATTTGACTATATTTAACTTTTAATAAGAAACTTGGACAAGAGACTTACCCAACTCAGCAATGCTCAGCATCCTGAGTTCTTCAGATAGTCACACAGAATGACAAGGTATGTGATACTTTGTAAACTGTTTTGGTGAATGATGGTGGGGTTATTGGCTGATGCTAAAAGCCTAAGGAGGACCAAGGTCATGTACCAGTTTAAAACATGAATGTACTGTACTTACACAACTTAAATTTAGCACAGTTCTACATGTACAACAAAATGATGCACAGAATAGCTAGACAAGTAAAAACTGAATCAAAGAAGTCAAGCTGTAGGCTGCCTAGAAGACAGAAAATGTGTTGTGAACCATTTCTTAAAAAAAAAAAAAAAATAGCCAAAGGTTTACAAAACAATAGCCTTGTCTGACCTTTATGACCATAGATTTGGACCCACAAGAGATTCCATTTTTTCCTGTTTCTCTTTTGGAAGATAATACTGAAGGAACAAATAAAGGCACTGGTGAGGTCCAGGAATGCAGCCAGCACATCACAAAAGGAATAGAGTCTGGATCACAACTGCACTACTGGTATATGCGCCAGGGTCCTCTTAAGAGGTAGTTAATGTGCTGTGTGCAGCTTTTACAACTGGCAGGAAAACAGAACTCAATCAAGTGTGACTGATAGGTACACAATATGGAGATGATGTGTTGTGTTTGCATTGCACTGACTTTGGATACCCAAACCTGGATATAAAATATACATATAAATAAGTTAAGCATGACCTAAAATATTCATACAGAAGGAGGTGAAGCAAAAGTCACAGTTCTTCTTATTCCCAGTCCCCTTCACACTCCACTTTCCAGACAGGGTTAGCAATTTGGTGTGCATCCTTTAGCCCCTTTTGTGTCTGTGTGGAAAAAAACATATATACACATGTATACACATGAGATGCATAGGATTTTCAAAAATTTTTATTATTGAGAGTATTACAGATGTCCCTTTTCCCCCTATAGCCCAACTCCACCTGCCTCTTGCCCCACCTCAGCCCTTCACAGAACTATTGTCTGTCCATGGGCTATGTATATATGCATATAAAGTCTGTGGTTCATATCTTCCTGCCCCCCTCCCTCACCCCCCTGCCCTATTCATCCTTCCCTCTGAGATCTGTCAATCTGTTCCATGCTTCCATGTCTCTGGACCTATTTTGTTAGTTTATTTTCTTTAGATTCCACATATGAGTGAGATCATGTGATACTTGTCTTTCTCTGACTGGCTTATTTCACTTAGCATAATAATCTCCAAGTCCATCCATGCTGTCTCAAAGGATAAGAGATCCTTCTTTTTTATAGCTTTATAGTATTCCACTGTGTAAATATACCACAGCTTTTTTATCCACTCATCTACAGATGTGCACTTGGGCTGTTTCCAGATCTTGGCTATCCTATCTAATAAAGAGGGAATATGCTAATTGACCCTCACGCCATCGCAAAGATGGCAGCGCCCACAGCCAATAAGGAAAGAATATGCTAATTGTTTGCTCCACCCTCACATATGGCGATGCCCGCAGCCAATAAGGAGGAAATATGCTAATTGACTGTCCCACCCTCAAAGATGGCAGCGCCCACAGCCAATAAGGAGGGAATATGCTAATTAACTGCCACTCCCTCAAAGATGGCAGCACCCACAGCCACAAGATGGCGGCGCCCAGTCCCCTTAGCCCACCTCCAGAGTCCCCCAGTCCCCTCAGCCCCCCTGCCACCCAGGGCCGGCCTGAGGTGCAGGCAAGCCTCAGATGGCTCCCAGCCACCCAGGGCTGCCTGAGGCTCAGGTAACCAGAGCCGGCCGAGGCTTGTGCTCCCAGCAGTGGCAGCAGCAGAGGTGTGATGAGGCATCACCTTCCCCTGATCGCTGGGTCGCCTCCTGCCCCTGAGGGCTCCTGGACTATGAGAGGGGGCAGGCCGGGCTGAGGGACACCCCTTCCAGTGCATGAATTTTCATGCACCAGGCCTCTAGTTATAAATAACACTGCTATGAACATAGTGGTGCATACATTCTTTCTGATTGGTGCTTCGAGATTCTTAAGATATATTCCCAGAAGTGGGACTGCTGGGCCAAAAAGAAGTTCCATTTTTAATTTTTTTAGCAAACTCCATACTCTTTTCCTTAGTGGCTGTACCAGTCTGATTTACCACCAACAGTATACTAGGGTTCCCTAGTCTCCACATCCTCGCCAGCACTTGTCATTTATTAGTTTGTTGATAGTAGCCATTCTGGCAGGCGTGAGGTGATGTCTCACTGTAGTTTTAATTTGCATCTCTCATGATTAGTGACGTTAAGCATTTTTTCATGTGCCTCTTGGCCATCTATCTGTATGTCCTCTTTGGAGAAGTGTCTATTCAGGTCCGTTGCCCATTTTTAAATTGGATTGTTTGTCTTCATTTTATTGAGGTGTATGAGTTCTTTATATATTTTGGAAATGAACTCCTTATCAAATGTATCATTAGTGAATATGTTCCCCCATACAGTGGGCTGCTAAAATATTTGTGGAAGGAAACCATTAAAATGGCCTTATTAGAAGTTTGTACAAAAAATTAATTGCCTCAGAGACAGAGGTTTTGAAAGGTACAGAGCCTGTGACATCTACTTTAGCAAATCAGAAAACTCTTACTTTTGAGATATTAGTCATATTCCAAAGTTTGTAAGGAAATTACTATTAAGTGAACTATTCCTGTATTTGTGTCTGGAGGGAAAGAGCATCCATCAGAGGATTTGGAACAGTCAACCTTTCTATTAAAGCACATGGATCTCACAGAAATTGGAAGATGGCAGTGAATCTCCCACCTACCTCCTTCCATAATCTAACGAATTAAAACTAAGATGGGGGCCGGCCAGTGTTGCTCAGTGGTTGAGCATTGATCCATGCACCAAGAGATCACTGGTTTGATTCCAGATCAGGATACTTACCTAGGTTACAGGCTTGGTTCCCAGTAGGGCTGTGCAGGAGGCAGCCGATCAATGTTTTCCTTTCTCTCCCTCTTCTTCCTCTTTCTCTAAAATCAATAAAACCATATTTAAAAAAAAAAAAAACTAAGTTGGGGAATATTCACCCTGAAGCACCAGCTGAAGACTGGCTGAAGAGGAAACTTTTAAGCAGGGAAGGGCAGAGGCCACCTCCAGTCTGGTAGGAGGGGCAGGGATGTGAGAGACCCTGACCCAACTCCCAAGAGCAGCGTGACAAGGGTAAGGAGGGTTCTCCCAGAGAGGAGAGAGGCCTGGACCCTAGGCCAGGCTCCCCAGCCCCTTCAGCCAGGAGTGGAACAGCCACCACACAGCAACCAGCAGCAGAGCTTCTATCAGTCAAAGAGCTGAGCCACTTGGAGACAAAGCAACTTTTTGTAAAGGGCTGGCATACAGGATTTTCTTTCCCAGACACTCACCCTGGGTTTTGATGGAGGGAGGGTGGTGCAGACTGGAGTCCCCTGAGGGAAGACACCGGTGGGAGGAATTGGGAGGAATCGCAGGGAGGGCTGCTGCCAGGATACCTATGATGAGTCATACCTCTGATATCACAGCAGCCATTTTTCCTAAGAGGCACAAGCCCCTCCCAACAGCAGAAGCCTGGGGAAAGGCAGATACCCTGCCCCCCTGAGATATAGCTCACCCCATCCTCTGGAATCCAGCATGCCCCACCTTGCATTTTGACCCTTTCCAAGGAAGCAGCAATCTCAAGGACATCAGTCTTGGGGAGGGAGCATTAGTGGCTGGCTTTGGGGTAGGGACATTCCTCCCACATTCCCAGGAACCTGGCTGGTGCTCCCCTCCCATGGGAGAGCTGAAGGAAACTCTTGGTTTCTGATAGACCCCACTGGTCTACCTAAGGTCCTCCCAGCTGACGCCAGGGGTATAGTCCCGGGACACATCCACCGTTGTCCCTGATGTTTGAATGTTTTCTGAACCACCTTGGGTCCCAGGCTGGTAAAAATCAGCCTAGGCCCAGGCTGGTGTGGCTCAGTTGGTTGAGCACTGTCCCATGCAACAAGAGGTCGCCAGTTCAATTCTCAGGGAGTATGCCCAGGGTTTCAGGCTTATACCTCAGTAGAGGATGTGCAAGAGGCAGCCAATCGATGTTTCCCTCTCATCAATATTTCTATCTCTTTCTCACTCTCCCTTCTTCTCTCTCTAAAATCAATAAACTATTCTGTAAAATAAATGTTTTTAAAATGGCATAGGAGCTCAGCTTGGCCCCTCCCATTAGCAGGCAAGTGCAGTGGAGGCAGCCACAAGCTGTGGACTGCTTGAAGCTTTCCAAAGGGTGCTGAGAGCCAAGCGTGGACAGTTACTGACAGTGGCTAGCACAAAAGTACCTCCAGGTAGGCTGGAAATCAGAATACAAAACAGCCTCAGGCAACATAAGAACTAAAATCTGCCAAGAAAACCTTCACTTGTTTTCTGTTGGGTTTTTTTCCCATTATATTCTTTATTTTTTCTTTCTTATTGCTTTGGTATTGTTATTATTTTGTCCTCTTTTCTCTCTTGTCTCACATCTCTTATTTTCCTCTTTCCTTCTCTTACTCTGGTTTTTCTTTCTTTTGCTTTACTATTCTTTCTCTTTCTACCTTTTCATAATTTTTTCTTTTCTTTTTTACCATTTTTCTTTCTCTATTTTTATCTTTTTTTTTTCTCTTCTCTACCTACTTTCCTGTCAGAGTCTTTTTTTTTTCTCCTTTTCTCTTCTAGTATTATTTTTATTTTATTGTTATTTTTCTGTTTTCATTTATTATTCTTGTTCTCTTTTCTCTTTCCTAATTCTTCTTTTGTGGTTTTTTATGCTGTTGTCAGGTTCTTTTGTGTGGTTTTGTTTATTTCCTGTTTTGTTTTGTTTTTTCCTGTCAACACCTGTACAACAGCTGGGATTGAGCCTCACAGTCAGCCAGCCTGAGAGGAGATCCCACCCAAGAACAGAACAATCAAGATCCAATTACAACAGGAGAGCCAAAATAAGCTACAAAGAGTCACTCCTAGAGCATCAAGCTCAGAAGTTCAAGGAGACTGCACCACTGGATTCCATAGGACATATAGTACAAAAGTTTACCCCACAATGACTGGAAGTCATAGCAGGTATATCTAATACATAGAAACAAACACAAAGACACAACTAAAATGGGCAGACAAAAAAACAACCCCCAAATAAAAGAAAAGGAAGAATCTCCAGAAAAAGAGCTAAATGAGATGGAGGCAAACAATTTATCAGACATAGAGTTCAGAGTAATCATTATAAGGATGCTCAAGGAACTTAGTGGGAACTACATCAGCATGAAAAAGGACATATAAACTATGAATAAGAAACAGTCACAAATGAACAACACTGTATCTGACATAAAGAATACACTGGAAGGCCATGGTGGGTGTGGCTAATTGGTTAGAGCATTGGCCTGCGCACTGAAGGGTCATGGGTTTGATTCATAGTCAAGAGCATGTACCTGAGTTGCAGGTTCCTTCCCCGGCCCCAGTCGGGGTGCATGCAGGAGGCAATCAATCAGTGTTTCTCACATTGATATTTCTCTCCCCTACCCACTCCTTTCTACTCTGAAAAATCAATGGAAAAAAAATATCCTCAAGTAAAGATTTTCTTCAAAAAAGGCATACGGTGGCTGAATGGATAAGAAAAAATGACCCATATATATACTCTACAGGAGACCCACCTCAGAACAAAAGACTCACACAGGATGAGAGTGAAGGGATGGAAAAAATGTTTCCATGCAAATGGAAAAGAAAAAAAGCTGGAATAGCAATACTCATATATGACAAAACAGACTTCAAAACAGGCTATAACAAGAGACATAGAAAGTCACTGTATAATACTAAAGGGATCAATCCAACAAGAGGATATAACCTGGTAAACATATATGCACCCAATATAGGAGTACCTAAGTATATTTAACTAACTCCTGGAGATCTTAAAGGGAGAGACAGGTAGCAATACAATCATATAAGGGGACTATAACACATCACTGGATAGGTATTCCAGACAAAAATTCAACAGGGAGGAGAAACCAAGATGGTGGCAAAGGTAAACAACTAAACTGCCACCTCACACAACAATTTCAAAACTACAACTAAAAGATAAAACGTCTATCACCCAGAACCACTGGAAAGCTGGCTGAGTGGAAGTTTTACAACTAGAAGGAAAGAGAAAGGAGCACAAACGCTGAAAAGCTGAGGCACATGAATCGGGCTGGTGGCAGGCGAATGAGTGTGGCTTTTTTTCAACCTGCAGGGAGACAAGCTCTCGATCACTCTGAAATCCAGTTTCTGGGAACACACAGGGGACCCAGACGCCTACGGGGAGAAGCTGGACTGTCGGCCTTCGGGTCAGAAAGTGAGGGTGACTTTTTTGCAGAGGTGCACCCAACAATCATTGTTTACTGTGATGGAGCATGGGACGTGGGGACTTGGAAACGCCGAAAGGCAGAGAAGGCAGACTAGCAGCCATCGCTGTCTGCCACACCCTAGCATAGTAATGCCCTGAGACCCCGCCCAGCACAATCTACAAACCTGCCCAGGCTCCACACAGTGGCTTTTACATATAAATGGCCTGCCCTGTGGCAGCTTAACCAAATAAACTGCAGCTCCAGACAGACTGCTCCAAAACCGCCAAATCCCAAGCAAAGAGGAGAAAACTGTAGTTCTTGCTGTAGCTCCTGCTGGGTGGCCTCAGACAGTAGCTGACCTGCACCCCATTGGAGATCCAGAAACTAGTGTATCTAGTGGTCTGTGTGAGACGACACCAGATTTCAACTATTCTCATAAGGGACACATTCAAGAGGCAGACTCAGTGAACACCAAAGCCCTACTGGAACAAGTCCTGCCCCATAAACGTGTCTCCAGCACAGCAATTCTTCCGTTATAGACACAGCGGGTCCTCACAGCCAATTGGCCTAGAGGTCAATTCTTCCCAGTGACACCAACAACAATCAAGACTTAAATACAACAAGGCTGTACACACAGCCCACAAAGGGGTGCACCAAGAGTGTCCACCTCAGGTAACTGGGAGGCTGACCCATTGAACCATATAGGACACCTAACACACAAAGCTACCCTACCAACTCAGGGAAGCAGCGAAAATGAGGAGACAAACAAATAACAAACGAAAAGAAATGGAGGAGAACAAATGACTGGACATAGAGTTCAAAACCACGGTTATAAGGTTTTTCAAGAATTTCCTAGAAAAGGCCAATAAATTTAACGAGACCCTAGAGGATATGAAAAAGGACCAACTAGAAATTAAACATACACTGACTGAAATAAAAAATATTATACAGAGACGCAACAGCAGACTAGAAGAACGCAAGAATCAAGTCAAAGATTTGGAATACAAAGAGGCAAAGGACACTCCTCCAGAGAAGCAAGAAGAGAAGAGAATCCAGAAAGTTGAAGATAGTGTAAGAAGCCTCTGGGACAACTTCAAGCGTACCAACATCAGAATTATAGGGGTGCCAGAAGAAGAGAGAGAGCAAGACACTGAAAACCTATTTGAAGAAATAATGACCGAAAACTTCCCCCACCTGGTGAAAGAAATAGACTTACAAGTCCAGGAAGCGCACAGAACCCCAAACAAAAGGAATCCAAAGAGGACCACACCAAGACACATCATAATTAAAATGCCAAGGGCAAAAGACAAAGAGAGAATCTTACAAGCAGCAAGAGAAAAACAGTTAGTTAATGTAAGGTTTGAGGCACAGGAAACTGGAGTTGGAGGTCACCAAGGCATATTAAAGGAAGGTTTATTCCACAGGAGGGAAAGGAGCAGGGACCCAACCGGACTGCCTCCGCAGATGGAGGGGGATGGAGAGAGAGGAGAGCAGTGCATGTGGGAGTGTGGAGCAACCTTTTAAGGGGACAAGAAGGGGTGGGCCCCAGGGCGGAACTGGAGGGGTGGGCCCCAGGGCACTCGACATGCTGATTGGTGGTTCAATGTCTTGGGGATGTCTCGGTGGCAGATGCCAGTAACATCATAACTCCGCCTTGCAGATGCTTGCATCAGCTCTGGACTTCCCCGCTGCCTCAACCTAACAGTTACCTACAAGGGAGCACCCATACGATTATCAGCTGATTTCTCAACAGAAACTATGCAGGCCAGACGGGAGTGGCAAGAAATATTCAAAGTGATGAATAGCAAGAACCTACAACCAAGATTACTCTACCCAGCAAAGTTATCATTCAAAACTGAAGGGCAGATAAAAAGCTTCACAGATAAGAAAAAGCTAAAGGAGTTCATCACCACGAAACCAGTATTATATGAAATGCTGTTGCCGAAACCGGTTTGGCTCAGTGGATAGAGCATCGGCCTGCGGACTGAAAGGTCCCAAGTTCGATTCCAGTCAAGGGCATGTACCTTGGTTGCGGGCACATCCCCAGTAGGAGGTGTGCAAGAGGCAGCTGGTCGATGTTTCTCATCGATGTTTCTAACTCTCTATCCCTCTCTCTTCCTCACTGTAATAAATCAATAAAATATATTAAAAAAAAAAAAAAAGAAATGCTGAAAGGTATTCTTTAAAAAGAGGAAAAAGAAGAAAAAAGTAAAGATAAAAATTATGAACAACAAATACATATCAACAAGTGAATCTAAAAGTCAAGTGAAATAAAAATCTGAGGAACAGAATAAACTGGTGAATATAATAGAATCAAGGGCATAGAATGGGAGTGGATTGATAATTCTCAGCGGGGAAGGGGTGTCTGTGTGGAGGATACGGGAAGAGGCTGGACAAAAATCATACATCTATGGATGAGGACAGCGGGGGGGGGGAGGTAAGGGCAGAGGGTGGGGTGGGAACTGGGTGGAGGGGAGCTATGGGGGGAAAAAAAGAGAAACAATTGTAATAATCTGAACAATAAAGATTTATTAAATTTAAAAAAAATCAACAGGGAAACAATAACTTGAAATGACATACTAGATCAGATGGATTTAATTGATATTTACAGAACATTTCATCCCAAAGCTTTAGAATATACATTCTTCTCAAGTGCACATGGGTCGTTTTCAAAGATAGACCACATTTTAGGACACAAATCAAGTCTTTATAAGTTCAAGAAAATTGAAATCATGTCAAGTATCTTCTTGGTTCATAAGAGCATAAAACTAGAAATCAACTACACAAAAAAACTCAAAAACATTCAAACACATGTAGGCTAAGTAGTATGTTATTAAAAAATGAATGGATTCCCAATGAAATCAAGGAAGAAATAAAAAACTTCCTGGAAACAAATGAAAATGAGCACACAACAATGCAAAATCTATGGGACACAACGAAGTCAGTCTTGAGAGGGAAATTCATAGAATTACAAGCTTTCCTTAAAAAAAATAAACACAAGAAAAATCTTAAGTAAACAATCTAGTCCTACAACTAAAAGAATATTAGAAAAAGAACAATAAGAAAAGCCCACAGGAAATAGAAGGAAGGAAATAATAAAGATAAGAGCAGAGCCGAAACCGGTTTGGCTCAGTGGATAGAGCGTTGGCCTGCGGACTCAAGGGTCCCAGGTTCGATTCTGGTCAAGGGCATGTACCTTGGTTGCGGGCACATCCCCAGTAGGGGGTGTGCAGGAGGCAGCTGATCGATGTTTCTCTCTCATCAATGTTTCTAACTCTCTATCCCTCTCTCTTCCTCTCTGTAAAAAATCAATAAAATATATTTAAAAAAAAAAAAAGATAAGAGCAGAAATAAATAACATAAGGATTTGAAAAAATACAAAAGATCAATGAAATCAAGAGCTGGTTTTTTGAAAAGATAAACAAGATTGATTAACCTTTAGCCAGACTCATCAAGAAACAAAGGAGAGGGCCCAAACAAATCTACACTAATAAAAGAGAAATAATGCATATGAGCCTAACTAGTGGTTAAGGACAACAGGGGTGTGGGGGCATGCGTGGGGAGGGGTGTGGGATGGGAATGGGGGGATGAGGACAAATATGTGATACCTTAATCAATAAAGAAATTTTAAAAAATAAATAAAAGAGAAATATGCAAATTGACCACAACTCCATGATGCCCATCAGCCAATCAGGAGTGGGTATGCAATTTAACCCAACAAAGATGGCAGGTTAATTTGCATACACAGGCGTGGAGGGGCCAGGTGGGGCAGGACGCCTGCTATGAAGGGGAGGGTGGGGGGTGGAGGGAGCTACAGGAGTGGCGCTCTGCTGGGAGCAAGGACTCAGGCTCCTGGGCAGCCAGGAGCGAAGCCAGGGGAAGGAAGGCCTATTCTTGCACGAATCTTTGTGCAATGAGCCTCTAGTAAAATCATAAATGAAAGAATTGAAGTAACAACTAAAACCATAGAATTACAAAGAATTATAAGAAAATAACTTTGAACAACTATATGCCAACAACCTGGGTGAAATGGAAAAGTTCCAGGAAACATGTAATCTTCCCAAATTCAATCAAGATGAATCAGAAAACCTGAACAGGTTAATAAAGATGAATTAAAATGAAGCGCTAATTTAAAAACTCCCAGCAAACAAAAGTCCTGGATCAATGAATTTACAGGCAAGTTTTACCAACCATTCAAAGAACTAACACCTATTCTCCTCAAAGTATTTTAAAAAATTAAAGAGGACAGAAGACTTCCAAGCTCTTCTTATGAGACCAGTATTATCCCAGTTCCAAAACCAGATAAAGACACTACAAAGAAAGAAAATTACAGGCCAATATTCCTGATGAACATAGATGCTAAAATCTTCAACAATATATTAGCAAGTCAGATCCAGCAATGCATTAAAAAGATCATACACCACAACCAAGTTGGATTTATTCCAGGATTGCAAGCATGGTATAATACTCGCAAAATTATTTTCCATCTCTTCACTTTCATCCTGTGTGATTCTTTTTTTTTTAAATTTCTTTATTGATTAAGGTGTCACATATTTGTCCTCATCCCCCCATTCCCATCCCACACCCCACCCCACGGATGCCCCAACCCCCTGTTGAACTTAACCATTGGATAGGCTCATATGCATGCACACAAGTCCTTTGGTTGATCTCTCCCCCCTCTCCCCAACCTCCCCTATCCGCCCTCTGAGGCCCGCTAGTCCGATCAATGCCTCCTTGTTTCTGGTTCTGTTCTTGTTCATCAGTCTATGTTGTTCATCATTTCCCCTAGATGAGCGAGATCATGTGTCCCTAGAGATATACTTATAAGAACTGAATGTGAGACGAGCAATAATAGTTATGCTGACAGGCAAATGAATCAGTCTGTAGTGAGTTTCTTTCTGGACCAACAGTTCTTTAGAGACCCAATTTCAATGTCCACCAGTTCCTTATGTGTACATGTCAGCACTGACCCCTCAGCTCTGGATGGTGGACAAATGGTGGTAACGTAGGTCCAACTCCCTCTGGTTTGGTCTCGGCCTGACCCAGGGGCGCGTGTCCTCACCCGGACCTAGGTGCGCGAGGCCTCACCCGGATCCAGGGACACATGGCCTCACCCGGACCTGGGGGCGCGTGGCCTCTCCCAGACCCAGGGGCGCGTGGCCTCCCCTGGACCCAGGACCCAGCCTCACCCGGATCCAGGGACACATGGCCTCACCCGGACCCAGGGGTGCGTGGCCTCTCCCAGACCCAGGGGCGCGTGGCCTCACCCGGACCCGGGACCCAGCCTCACCTGGATCCAGGGACACATGGCCTCACCCGGACCCAGGGGCGCGTGGCCTCTCCCAGACCCAGGGGCGCGTGGCCTCACCCGGACCTAGGTGCGCGAGGCCTCACCCGGATCCAGGGACACATGGCCTCACCCGGGCCCAGGGGCGCGTGGCCTCTCCCAGACCCAGGGGCGCGTGGCCTCACCCGGACCTAGGTGCGCGAGGCCTCACCCGGTTCCAGGGACACATGGCCTCACCCGGACCCAGAGGCGCGTGGCCTCTCCCAGACCCAGGGGCGCGTGGCCTCACCCGGACCTAGGTGCGCGAGGCCTCACCCGGATCCGGGGACACATGGCCTCACCCGGACCCTGGGGCGCGTGGCCTCTCACAGACCCAGGGGCGCGTGGCCTCACCCGGACCCGGGACCCAGCCTCACCCGGATCCAGGGACACATGGCCTCACCCGGACCCGGGCTCCAGCCTCACCCAGACCCAGGGGAGCTTGGCCTCACCCGGATCCAGGGGCACACGGCCTCACCCGGACCCGGGATCTAGCTTCACCTAGACCCAGGGGCACGTGGCCTCCCCCGGACCCAGGGGTGCGTGACCTCTCCCAGACCCCTGGTCGCGTGGTCTCACCCGGATCCAGGGGCGCACGGCCTCACCCGGACCCGGGACCCAGCCTTACCCGGATCCAGGGGCCCACGGCCTCACCCGGACCCAGGATTCAGCTTCACCCGGACCCAGGGGCACATGGCCTCACCCGAACCCGGAATCCGGCTTCACCCGGACCCGGGACCCAGCCTTACCCGGATCCAGGGGCCCACGGCCTCACCCGGACCCAGGATTCAGCTTCACCCGGACCCAGGGGCACATGGCCTCACCCGAACCCGGAATCTGGCTTCACCTGGACCCAGGGGCGCGTGGCCTCACCCAGACCCAGGGGCGTGAGGCCTCACCTAGACCCAAGGGCGTATGACCACACCTGAGCCCAGAGGCTCACAGCCTCGCCTGGACTCGGGTCTCAGCGGGGTTTCGTCTTCTTGATCCCAATTCCTGTTGGTCAATTCCCTCTCAGCAATTCCTTCGGTCATTTTCTCAGAGCTCCAGGGCGGCTGCCGCAGAACTCGTTGGGCTGCGGGCTCGGCGAAGCTCCGGTGTGCCCGGTGCGCGGCGGCGGGCTGGTCCGGTGTCGCTGCGTCGGCCCTTGGGTCTGCAGCAATCGCTGAGCGTGTGCACCTGGCCGCTTCCGGGGTGTTGAGATTCTTGAAGGACTCGGAGGTCAGCAAGCGCAGAGTCTCCCACCCCATGTCTCCCAGGGGCTCATCTGTCCGTGCTCGGCAGCGAGTGGAGCCGTCCCCTCAGCCAGAGACCGCCGGGGGAATTGCACCGAGCACGTTCCAGGCCACCATTGTGTCGCCTGAGCCGTAGTTCTTAAAGTGTGGACTTTGGGTCACCAGCATCAGCATCATCCCGCGTACCCCTCTCTTTTATTCTAGTTGTAGAGCATCTGCTCAGCCAGCCCTCCGGTGGTTCTGGCTGGTGTCTGCTCTGCTCTCCCGTCGTAGTCTCAAAATTGTTGTAGGCAACGATCAGGCTGCCGCCCTATGTCTCCATCTTGGTCCTCCTTTGTACAGTTAAGTCTTGATTGTTGTTGGTGTCACTGGGAGGAATTGTCCTCCAGGCCAATTGGTCGTGAGGACCCTCTTTGTCTATATAGGAAGAGTTGCTGTGCAGGAGACATGAGGCTCCTGTGTCTGTGTCCCTCTGTATTCCTTGCAAACACCTCTGAGAGAAACGCGCCCTGGAGTTTCGCCCGCTGCCAAACAGTCCAGTCTCTCCCCTAATGAATCTGGATTCCCAAATTCTCGCCTGGAACTGGGTTTCAATGTAGTTGGAACTGGGTCTCAGCGCAGTCTGGCGCCTTTGTCTCCTTCCCAGCAGGGCCATTCAGTGGCGCAGGCAACAGTCCGTCCTCTGCGCGCCTTCCCGTGTGCGCCTCTGGAGCCGCCGCTCCTCTGTGCCTCTGCCCCACAGCCCAAATTCATTCCCCCAGCCTGCGCCTGGCTTCCCAGGGTTTCGCCCGGAACTGGGGTTCAGTGCAGTCGGAACTGGGGTTCAGCACGGTCCGGAGCCCTTGTCTCCTTCCCGCTAGGGCAGTTCAGTGGCGCAGGCAACAGTCCGTCCTTTGCGCACCTTCCCGTGCGCGCCTCTGGAGCTCTGCCTTCTGCCGCTCCTCTGTGCCTCTGCCCCACAGCCCAGATTCATTCCCCCAGCCTGCGCCTGGCTTCCCAGGGTTTCACCCGGAACTGGGGTTCAGTGCAGTTGGAGCCGGCGCTCAGCGCAATCCGGAGCCTTTATCTCCTTCCTGCCAGTGAACGCCGGCCAGGCCGTCAGCCGCCCCTTCCTCTCCGGCTCCATCCTCCCCGCAGGCGCGCGTGCTCGTGTCTCCGCCCGTTTTCCTGTGTGATTCTTTTGATTTGAGGTGAGTCTCTTGCAAACAGCATATATATGGGTAATGTTTTATTATCCATTCAACTATCCTATGTATTTTTATTGGAGCATTTAACCTTTTGCACTCGGATGTCAAGTGTGACTCGACACAGCATCGGTAGCAGCTCGTATGTCAAATTGTATTGAATGTATCAATAATTTGAAATATAAAAAAATCCAAATAAATAAGTTTGTATGAAAAGAAACTCCAGTTTTTTATTCTACTGCTGCGCTTTGTAAAATCTGGGGTATTTAAAAAATTAAATCCCGAGTAGAATAAAGGAATTAAGAAAAAAGCAAGTAGCCGAAACCGGTTTGGCTCAGTGGATAGAGCGTCGGTCTGCGGACTGAAAGGTCCCAGGTTCGATTCCGGTCAAGGGCATGTACCTTGGTTGTGGGCACATCCCCAGTAGGGGTTGCGCAAGAGGCAGCTGATCGATGTTTCTCTCTCATCGATGTTTCTAACCCTCTATCCCACTCCCTTCCTCTCTGTAAAAGAATCAATAAAATATATTTTAAAAAAAGAAAAAAGAAAAAAGCAAGCAAGTGCAAAGGGTTAAGCCATTTACATTTAAGGTTATTATTGATAGATACTTATTTGTTCGCATTTTTATTTTTATGCCTGTGTTCCTCTCTCTGTGTCTCTATTTCTTCTTCTTACCACAGTCCCTTTAACATTTCTTGCAATGGTTGTTTGGTAATAAACTCTTTTAGCCTTTTTTGGTCTGCAAAGCTCTTTATTTAACCTTCAATTTTGAATGATACCCTTGCAGTTAGAATAGTCCTGTATTCAGTCCCTTGCTTTTCATTACTTTGTATACTTCATGCCACTCCCTTCTGGCTTGAGTGTTCCTATTGAGAAATCAGCTTACAATCTAATGGGAGATTCATTGTAGATAAGTTTCTTTCTCTCTCTTGCAGTCTTTGAGATTTTTTCTATGTCTTCAATGTTTGCCAGTTTAATTACGTGTCATTTAATTACGTGTCTAGGTGTGTGTCTTTTGGAGTTCATCTTCATTGGGACTCTCTATGTTTCCTGAACTTCAGTTGCTTTTTCCTTGCTTTAGGTAAATTTTCTGTCATCATTTCTTCAAACAGATTCTCCATTCCTTGCACAGCTTCTTCTCCTTCTTGTATTCCTATGGTACATTTCATGTTGTCCCAAAGCCCCCTTAAACTCTCCTTCTGCTTTTTATTTTTTTCCCAATAGCTACTCTGAATGGGTGTTTTTTTCTACCTTCTCTCTTTTTAAAAAAATATATTTTTATTGATTTTATAGAGGAAGGGAAAGGAAGAGAGAGATAGAAACATCAACAATGAGAGAGAATCATTGATCAGCTGCCTCCTGCACCATCAGGGGTCAAGCCCACACCCAGGCTGGGAATCAAACTGTGACCTCCTAGTTTGCAGGTCTCAACCACTAAACCACAGTGGCCAGGCCCTACCTTCTCTTTTAACTTGTTGATTTGGTCCTCTGCTTCTTCTACTTGACTCCTTCCAGGGTATTTTTTATTTCAGCTATTTTGTCTTCATTTCCCCTCAGTTCATATTCATGGTTTCTATCTTTTTTTTTTTTTTATGCTGGTGTAGTTCTCATTAAGTTACATAATGTTCTTCTTAAGTTACTCGTAGTTCTCTCTAACGTGTTTGAGCACCCTTAACCATTACTTCGAATTCTTTATCTAACAAATTGTTTGCCTCCATTTCATTTTGTTCCTTTTCTGATGATGTTTCCTTTTCTGTTATTTGGGGGTTGTTTCTTTGTCTCCCCAATTTTGCTGTCCCTTTGTATTTGCTTGTATGCTTTAGATCAAACTACGATGGCTCCCAGTCTTCTTGGGGTGGTTTTATGTAGTAGGTGTTTTGTGGGACCCAGTGGTGCAGTCTCTTAGATCTCCTGAGCTGGGTGCTCTAGGAATGCCCCTTGTTTGAGTTATTTGAGTTCTCCTGTTGTAATTGGGTCTTGAGTGTTGTCCCATTCATGATTGGAATCCCCTCTCAGGGTGGCTTACTGTGAGGCTCACCCTTGCACACATCGTGCAAGCTGTTGTAGAGGTGCTGACTGAACAGAACAAAATACAACAAAACAAGAAACAAATGGAACAAAACAAAAACATACACAATACCCCTACAACAACCACAAAGGAAGAGAGAAGTAGGAAAGAGAAAAGAGATCAAGAATTATAGAAGCAGATGTGAGAGTGATCTGGTTGCAGCATCTGTCACCTCATTGATCGCCAGGGTTGATTCGGCTGATCTGGCTGGCTAGGGTGTTCCCTCCTCCCTCACCAATCCATGAGTACGCAGAACAAAAAAGGCCACATGCTAACCTGACAAGCTCAGGGAAGGCCTTGCATGTCACTCTTTCAAACTTAAAGACCTAAAGTAACCACAAAGGATGATGTGAAATAAAAACTTTAACTAAAAGCAGTTATGGTCGGTAGTCATGTCCTAGGCCGGTATTTCCCCTGAGAAGGTCAATTTTTACCTTAACTGAGCCTATTGTCTTTTTGCATCTAAGATAACATACCTATGAAATGTCAGAGTAACTTGTAACTTCCCTTTTTCCCCCAACCCCTGGGGCACAATCAAATGCGCCTGGGCATCAGGACGGAGACCATAAATTCCTTCATTGTTATTGTTATCATGTTAATTATTGACTATTAACTATTCTGTACCCACCTAAGTAATGAGTCTATCATTTTACTTTTTATCCAATCCCAGAGGTAGCAACCTCCCACCTCCCTGCTCCGCTTTGCTTTCTCCTGCCTCCCTAATCTATCACCAATGGATTTCATGTAACTCATTTACATCTCTTCTTTTGATGTAAGGTATAAAACAAGGTGAAAAACCACCATTCTCTGGAGCATTATCCCAATCTGTTGAGATTCTGCTTCCTCTCTTCTTCCAGAACCCCCATGATGCAAATGTTGGTAAGCTTGAAATTGTCCCAGAGGCTCCTTACACTATCTTCATATTTTTGGATTCTTTTTTTCTTTTTGCTCTTATGACTGGGTGTTTTTTACTTCCTCATATTCTAAATCACCAATTTGATTCTCTCTACTGTTGATTCCCTATAAATTATTCTTCATTTCAGTTAATATATCCTTCATTTCTGACTGGTTCTTTTTCATGTCTTTGATGTTCTCACTAAGATCCTTGAAATTCTCACTAAGGTCTTTGAATGTCTCCTTAACTTTCTTGAGCATCTTTACAACCATTGTTTTGAACTTTGTATGTAGTAGTTTGCTTGCTTCTATTTTATTTAGTTCTTTTTCTGGAGACTCTTCTATTCTTTCATTGGTGACACATTTCTTTGTATCCACATATTGGATGCTTTCCTGTGTTTGTTTCTATGTATTAGGTAGAACTGCTATGTCTCCTGGAATTGGTAGAGTGGTGTAGTAGGTGTCCTGCAGGGCCCAGTGGCCCAGCCTCACCAGTCACCTGAGCTGGACACTTGTGTAGTAGGTGTCCTGCAGGGCCCAGTGGCCCAGCCTCACCAGTCACCTGAGCTGGACACTCTAGGTGTGCACCTGTGTAGGCTGTGTGCACTGTGTTTTTGTAGTTGAGCCTTGATTGCTGTTGGCATCCTTGGAAAGAATTGACCCCTCAGGCCAATTGTCTATGAGGACCAGCTGCGACTACAGTGGAAGAGCTACTGCAGGAGACACCACTATGGAGCAGAACTTGCTTCAGTGGGGCTTTGGTGCTCTCTGAGTCCACTCCTTGAGTGTGTGTCACTCATGGATGTGATAGAGTTGTAATCTGACATGATCCAAAGCTGTCCACTGGGTGCACTGTGTCTGGGGCTACCCTGCACAAGCTATAGAGCAATCTGCAGATGGCTGATACTTGTGCTGGTCTTGGAGGTGCCTAGAAGAGGCCAAGCTGTGAAACTTGGCAAGCTGCTGCTACTACCAGGCTTGGGGCCACTTATCAAGAGGTATGGAGCATGTGGAGTCCAGTTGCTACTTGTTTGAGAGGAGAGTCTGAATCCTGAGCCAGGACAGATCATTCATAAGGGAAAGCTACTCCAGAAAGCTTGGATGGAACTGCAAATTGTGTGGACCATATCTTAGGGAATCACCAGGGCAGGGTGAACAGTGTGGGCCAGGTTGATGAATACTCAGATTTGGCATCTGCTAGTCAGCTCTGTGAGAGGGGAAGTCTCAGCAAAGGCATGGCTCAGTGGTTGAGCATCAACCTATGAACCAGGAGGTCACAGTTCGATCCCCAGTCAGGGCACATGCCCAGATTGCAGGCTTGATTCCAAGTAGGGGGCATACCATAATAATCTCAAGGTCCATCCATGCTGTCACAAAGGATAAGAGATCCTTCTTTTTTACAGACATGTAGTATTCCACTGCACAAATGTACCTCAGCTTTTTTATCCACTCATCTCTTATGGGCACTTGGGCTGTTTCCAGATATTGGTTTTTGTATATAATGCTGCTATGAACATAGGGTTGCACATATTTGCTGAAAGCCAATTCTAGCATGTCATAACTGCAAGAGTTTCATCAAAAGGTTGCTGGAACTTGGGGACACATCAAGGGCTGAGTCACATATGTTATCACCTGCTGGAATGGTTAAAGGCATTTCCCCAAACCTGAAAAGGATGCATTAAATTGTTTGCTGCCAGAGGAGAGAAACCAATATGGCTGCATAGGTAAACGCCTGAACTGCTGCCTTGCACAACAACTTCAAAACTACAACTAAGAGACAAAACGGACATCATCCAGAACCACAGGAAGGCTGGCTGAGTGGAAATTCTAAAACGAGAAGGAAAGAGAAAAGCACACTGAGACTCAGAGGAGCTGCGGAAGTAAAGGCAGAGGTACGGAGGCGCGCGCACAGAGAGGGCTGGCAACTGAGTACGAGCTGACTTTTTCAAGCTGGAGGGAGACAAAAGCTCCCGACTGCTCTGAACTCCAGTTCCTGGTGAGACACTGGGGACCCAGGCTCATACGGGGAGAAACTGGACTGTCTGAAAGCGGGCGAAACTCGAGGGCAGCTTTCTCTCATAGGTGCTTGCAGCAATTACCAAGGGACACTGAGACCTGAGGGCCTCTTAGGGCAGGGCTGATGGGAAGCCATTGCAGTTTGCTCTGCCCTGAGACTCTGCACCATCCAAGCTGTGTGCAGAGGCTTTTGCATATGAATGGTCACGTACTTTGAAAACTAAACTTACCTAACAAACTGTAGCTGAGTCAGAGAGACCCAGAACACCCAAAAGAAGGCCCAAGGCCCCATAGCAGCTTGCATTGCTTCACAGCTGGGCCTCATCTGGGCACCTCCAAACCACAAACAAAGAAGAGGAATCTGCAGATCTCTCTGTAGCTCCTGCTGGGTGGCCCCAGGCAGAGGCTAAATTAGCACCTCCTTGGAGATCCAAGAGCCAGTGTACCCAGTGGTCAGAGTGGGACCATCCAGATTACAACTCCTGAGATCCATAAGGGACACACTCAGGGGGCAGACTCAGTGAGCACCAAAGCCCCACTGAAGCAAGTCTTGCCTCATAAGGGTGCCTCCAGCACAGAAGTTCTCCCATTGTAGACACAGCTGCTCCTCACAGCCAATTGGCCTGGAGGTCAATTCCTCCCAGTGATACCAACAACAATCAAGGCTTAACTACAACAAAACTGTGCACACAGCCCAAAAGGGGTGCACCAAGAGTGTCCACCTCAGGTAACTGGGGAGGCTGAGCCACTGGGCCCTATAGGACACCTAGCACACAAAGCCACTCTATCAACTCAGGGAATCAAACAAAATGCAGAGACAAAGAAACAGGTCACAAAGGAAAGAAATGGAGGAAAGCAAACGACTGGATATAGAGTTCAAAACCATGGTTTTTCAAGAATTTTCTAGAAACCGCCGATAAATTTAGTGAAACCCTCGAGGATATGAAAAAGGACCAACTAGAAATTAAGCATACACTGACTGAAATAAAGAATAATATACAGAGATCCAACAGCAGACTAGAGGATCGCAAGAATCAAGTCAAAGATTTGAAATACAAAGAAGCAAAAAACACCCAACCAGAAAGCAAAAAGCAAAAAGAATCCAAAAATATGAAGATAGTGTAAGGAGCCTCTGGGACAACTTCAAGAATACCAACATCCGAATTATGGAGGTGCAAGAAGAAGAGAGCAAGATACTGAAAACCTATTTGAAGAAATAATGACAGAAAACTTCCCCCACCTGGTGAAAGAAATAGACTTACAAGTCCAGGAAGCACAGAGAACCCCAAATGAGGAATCCAAAGAGGACCACACCAAGACACATCATAATTAAAATGCCAAGAGCAAAAGACAAAGAGAGAATACTAAAAGCATCAAGAGAAAAGCAGTTAGTTACCTACAAGGGAGCACCCATACGATTGTCAGCTGATTTCTCAACAAAAACTATGCAGGCCAGATGGGAGTGGAAAGCAATATTCAAAGTGATGAATAGCAAGAACCTACAACCAAGATTACTCTACCCAGCAAAGCTATCATTCAGAATTGAAGGTCAGATAAAGAGCTTCACAGATAAGAAAAAGCTAAAGGAGTTCATCACCACCAAACCAGTATTATATGAAATGCTGAAAGGTATTCTTTAAGAAGAGGAAGAAGAAGAAAAGAAAAAGGTAAAGATAAAAATTATGAACAACAAATACATATCTATCAACAAGTGAATCTAAAAATCAAGTGAATAAAAAATCTGGTGAACAGAATAAACTGGTGAATATAATAGAATCAGGGGCATAGAAAGGGAGTGGGCTGACAATTCTCAGGGGGAAAGAGGTGTGGGGGGTGCGGGAAGAGACTGGACAAAAATCGTACACCTATGGATGAGGACAGTGGGGGCAGGGGTTAAGGGCAGAGGGTGGGGTGGAAACCGGGTGGAGGGGAGCTATGGGGGAAAAAAAAGAGGAACAATTGTAATAATCTGAACAATAAATATTTATTGAAATTTAAATAAAATTACCACAAAAAAAATTGTATGCTGCCAGACAGCTCAGGGCATCTTAATCTACCTGTTATTGCCTCCTCCTGACCAAACACCTGAACAGCCAGAGGTAATTCCCCATTCTGACAATGGACTCTGTAGATGAAATCCTACCCTTTGAAGTATATATCTCCACCTTGCCTTAGTACAATTTGTGTTAATAAAAAACAAGGAGTCCTTGAGACAAGGAGAACGTGGTTTCTTCAGCCATGCTCCTTTGACCCTCAAATGCCTTTCAAAATTATGTTTCGTCTCTGGACTCTTATTTAATTTATGCACAGCCACTTCTCCAGGTTTCCTGAACCCTTCTAGATGCCAGATCAAGACCACCGATGTTACATATTCTTTCTGACTGGTGTTTTGTGATTCTTATGATATATTTCCAGAGTGGGGTCACTGTGTTAAAAGGCAGTTCCATTTTTAATTTTTTGAGGAAACTCCATACTCTTTTTCACAGTGGCTGCACCAGTTTGAATTCCCACCAACACTGCACCAAGATTTCCTTTTCCCCACATCCTTGCCTTTCCTTGTTGTTTGTTGATGTATTAATGGTAGCCATTCTGGCAGGTGTGAGGTGATACTTCATTGTAGTTTTAATTTGCATCTCTCTGATGATTAGTTTTGTTGAGCATTTTTTATTTATCTATTTGCCATTTGTATGTCCTATTTGGAGAAGTGTCTATTCAGGTCTGTTACCATTTTTAAATTGGATTGTTTGTCTTCCTGGTGTTGAGCTGTATAAGTTCTTTATATATTTTGGAGAATAACCCCTTATCAATTTATCAATGGTGAATATATTCTCCCATACAATGTGTTCTCTATTCATTTTGTTGATGGTTTCTTTTGTTGTGCATTTTAATTTGATGTAGTGCCAATGGTTTATTTTGTCCTTTGTTTCCCTTACTCTAGGAAATAAAGAGGCAAAAATATTGTTACACAAGTTGTCCAAGATTTTGCTGCCTATGTTTTCTTCTAGGATTTTTATGGTTTCGTGACTTACATTTAAGTCTCCTATCTATTCTTAGCTTATTCTGTGTATGGTGTGAGTTGGTGGTCTAGTTTCATTTTTTCCCATGTACCTGTCTAATTTTCCCAACACCATTTATTGAATAAATTGTCTTTACTCCATTGTATGCTCTTGCCTCCTTTGTCAAATATTAATTGTCCATAAAGGTGAGAGTTGATTCCTGGGTTCAATGTTCTGTTTCTTTGATCCATATGCCTATACCAGGCTGTTTTGATTACAATGGCTTTGTAGTATAGTTTGATATCCAGTATTGTGATCCCTCCAACTTTGTTCTTCTTTCTCAAGATTGCTGCAGCTCCTAAGAGTCTTTTTTGGTTCCATATAAATTTTTGCAATATTTGTCCTAGATCTGTGAAATATGCCATTGATATTTTAAAATGTATTTTTATTGATTTCAGAGAGAAAAGGAGAGGGAGAGGGAGATAGAATCATCAATGATGAGAGAGAATCATTGATCTGCTGCCTCCTGCATGCTGCCTATTGGGAATCAAGCCCACAACCCAGTTATGTTCCCTGACCAAGAATTTAAACATGACTTTCTGTTTCATAAGTCAATGCTCAACCACTGAGCCACACCCACTGGTGCCATTGGTATTTTAATAGGAATTGTGTTGAATCTATAGATTGCTTTGGGTAGTGTGGACATTTTAATTATGTTAATTCCTCCAAGTCATGAATATGGTATATGCTTCCACTTGTTTGTATCTTCCTCTATTTTTTTATTCAGTGTCCTATAGTTTCCCGAGAATAGCTCTTTTACCTTCTTCATTAAGTTTTGTCCTAGGTATCATATCTTTTTTGTTGCAATAGTAATTAGGGTTGGTTTCTTTTTTTTTTTTTTCCAATTTTTTTTATTAAGGTATTATATGTGTACATATCTTACAATTAGGGTTGGTTTCTTAGTTTTTCTTTCTGACAGTCCATTATTGCTATATAATAATGCCACCAATTTATGGACATTGATTTTATATCCTGCTACATTGCCAAAATCATTTATTAGATCTAATAGTTTTTTGGAGGATCCTTTAGAGTTTTCTATACATAATATCGTGTTAACTGCGAATAATGACAATTTTACTTCCTCCTTTCCAATTTGGATGCCTATTATTTCCTCCTCTTGTCTGTACTGTGTTGAATAAGAGTGATGAAAACTGACATCCCTGTCTTGTTCCTGATCTTAAATGAAACACTTTTACTTATTGCCCATTGAGTATGATGTTGGTTGTAGGGTGTGTGTTTTTTTGTTGTTTGTTTTTAAATATATTTTATTGATTTTTTTTACAGAGAGAGGAAGGGAGAGAGATAGAGAGTCAGAAACATCGATGTGAGAGAAACATCAATCAGCTGCCTCCTGCACAGATATGCCCGCAACCAAGGTACATGCCCTTGACCAGAATCGAACCTGGGACCTTTCAGTCCGCAGGCTGACGCTCTATCCACTGAGCCAAACCGGTTTCGGCTGTAGAGTTTTCATATATGGCCTTTAATATGTTGAAATATAATTCCTCTATTCTCAATTTGCTGAGAATTTTTATCATAAATTGGTGTTGGATTTTACCAAATGCTTCTTCTGCATCTATTGATATGACCAAGTGATTTTCATTTTGTTTATGTGATATATCACATTTATTGCTTTGCAAATATTGTACCAACCTTGTATTCATGAATAAATCCCACTAGGTCATGGTGTATTATTTTTTTAATATAGATCTGATTTGCTAATATTTTGTTGAGGATTTTAGCATCTAGGTTGATCAGGATTATTGGCCTGTAATTTTTTTTTTCTGTCTAAGGTCTTTATCTAGTTTTAGAATTAGGATAATACTGGCCTTGTAAAAAGAGCTTGGAAATCTTCCCTCCTCTTAAAGTTTTTAGAATAGTTTGAGAAGGATAGGTGTTAATTCTTCTTTGAATGTTTGGTAAAGTTTGCCTGTGAAACCATCTCATCCAGGATTTTGTTTGTTGGAAGTTTTTTTATTTTATTACTGCTTCAATTTCATTAGCTGTTATTGGTCTATTTAGGTTTTCCTATTCTTCCTGACTGAGTTTTGGATAATTGTATGTTTCTAGGAATTTGTCCTTTTCACCCAGGTTGTCCAGTTTGTTAGCATATAGTTGTTCATAGTATTTTCTTACAAACCTTTGTATTTCTGTGATGATTGTTGTTACTTTATCTCATTCATTTCTGACTTTATTTATTTGAGTCCTCTCTCTTTGTTTTTTATGATTCTGGCTACAGGTTCATCAATCTTGTTTATCTTTTCAAAGAACAAGCTGTTGCTTTCATTGATCTTTTGTACTTTTTTTTTAGTCTCTATGTCATTCATTTTCTCTCTGATCTATATTATTTTCTTCCTTCTACTTTTTGTGGGCTTTTCTAGTTCTTTTTCTAGTTCTTCTAGGTGTTTATTTGAGATTTTTCTTGCCTCTTGAGATAGGCGTGTAATGCTATGAACAACTCTCTCAGGACTGCTTTCACCCTGTCCCATAGATTTGGGGTTGTTGTATATTCATGTTTTTCTGTTTCCTTCGTAACCCATTCATTGTTTAATAACATACTATTTAGCCTCCATATGTTTGAATGATTTTGAGGTTTTTTTGTTGTAGTTGATTTCTAGTTTCATGCCATTTTGACCAAGATGATGCATTATGATTTCAATCTTTTGAATTTATTAAATAATTAGTTTATGTCCTAACATGTGGTCTATCTTTGAGAATGTTTCATGTGAATTTGAGAATGTTTATTCTGCTGCTTTGGGGTTGTCCAGTAAATATGGCATGTTCTGTAAATATCAATTAAATCCATCCTATTGAAGGTGTCATTTATTTCCTTGTTGATTTTTTGTCTGGAAGATCTATCCAGTGATGTCAGTGGAGAGTTAAAGTCCCATACTATGATTGTATTGCTACCCATCTCTCCCTTAGTCAACAAATATTTTCTAACCATTAAGCTACCCTATTCCTTTTGATGGGAGCATTTAATCCATTTACATTTAAGCTTATTAATGATAGGTACTTACTTATTGCCATTTTTTTATGCCTATGTTCTTTCTTTTTTCTTATAGCATTCCCTTTAGCATTTCTTGCCATGCTGGTTTGGTGGTAATGAACTTCTTTAGCCTTTTTTGTCTGGGAAGCTCTTTATTTCACCTTCAATTTTGAATGTAGCCTTGCTGGATAGAGTAGTCTCGGATACATGTCCTTGCTTTTCATCACTTTGAATTCTTCAAGCCATTTTCTTCTGGCTGGTAGTGTTTCTGTTGAGAAATCAGCTGACAGCCGTACGCAAACTCCTTTGTAAGTAACTTACTATCTCTCTCTTAATGCCTTTAAGATTCTTTGTCTTTAAACTTTGGTATTTTAATTATGATGCTTTTTGGTGTGGGCTCTTTTGTGTTTGTCTTCATTGGGACTCTCTGAGCTTCCTGAACTTATTACTTTTTTCTTCATCAGATTAGGGAAGTTATCTGGCATTATTTCTTTATAGAGGTTCTCTATCTCTTGCTTACTTTCTTCTCCTTCTGGTACCCTATGATGCAGATGTTGTTACATTTCATGTTATCCCAAAGTTCCCTTAAATAACCCTCATTCTTGTTCATTCTTTTTTCTTTTTGCTGCTCTGATTTTTTTTTCCTATCTTGGTTTTTAAATAGTTGATTTGATCCTCTGCTACACCCAACCTACTATTTATTCCTGCCAGTGTACTCTTTTTTTCAGATTTGGTATTATTCATATCAGAGTAGTTCTTTTTCATGGTTTCTTTGGCCCTTTTCATGCTGCTGAGCATCCTTAGAACCATTACTTTGAACTCTGTTTCTGATAAATTACTTGCCTCCATTTCACTTATCCCTTTTTCTGGACACTCCTCCTCTTTTTTTCTTTTGGGGTCTATTTCTTTGTCTTCTTATTTTTGCTCTCTCTTCATGTTTGTTCCTATGTATTAGATAGAATTGCTATTACACCCAGTCTTGGGGGGTGGCATTCTATGGTGTGTGTCTTTTGGGATTGAGAAGTACAGTCTTCTTGATATCCTGAGTTGGGTGTTTTAGGAATGTCCCTTGCGTGTTCCCTCTTCTGTTGTAATTTGGCCTTGATTATTGTTGTCCCATTAATGGGTCGTCTCAGGCAGGCTGAGTGTGAGGCTCTACCCTGTCCACATTGTGCAAACTGTTGTACTGGTGCTGACTGAACAACACAAAACAAAAAAACTCCAACTGGTTTCTATAGTGGCTGCACCAGTCTGCATTCCATCAGCAGTGTAGTAGCATTCCCTTTTCTCCACATCCTCGCCAGCACTTGTCATTTGTTGATTTATTGATGGTAGCCATTCTGACAGGTGTGAGGTGACACCTCATTATCATTTTAATTTGCATCTCTCTGATGATCAGTGACTTTCAGCATTTTTTCATATGTCTCTTGGCCATCTGTATGTCCGCTTTGGAGGAGTGTCTATTTAGGTCCTTTGCCCATTTTTTTTATTTGATTGTTTGTCTTCCTTTTGTTAAGTTGCATGAGTTCCTTATATATTTTGGATACTAACCCTTTATCAGATGTATCATTGCCAAATATGTTCTTCCACACAGTGGGCTCCCTTTTTGTTTTGTTGATGGTTTCTTTTGCTGTGCAGAAGGTTTTATTTTGATGTAGTCCCATTTGTTTATTTTCTCCTTAGTTTCCTTTGCCCTAGGATATGTATCCATAAACATATTGCTATGTGAGATGTCTGAGATTTTACTGCCTATGGTTTCTTCTAGGATTTTTATGGTTTCCTGACTTACATTTAAGTCTTTTATGTATTTTGAGTTTATTCTTGTGTATGGTGTAAGTTGGTGGTATAGTTTTATTTTTTTTGCATGTATCTGTCCAATTTTCCCAACACCATTTATTGAAGAGACTGTCTTGACTCCATTGTATGCTCTTGCCTCCTTTGTCAAATATGAATTGAGTGTAATAGCTTAAGTTGATTTCTGGGGTCTCTGTTCTGTTCCATTGATCTATATGCCTGTTCTTGTGACTGTACCAGGCTGTTTTGATTATGGTACCTTTGTAGTATAACTTGAAATCTGGTATTGTGATTCCTCCAACTTTGTTCTTCTTTCTCAAGATTGCTGCAGCTATTTGGGGTCTTTTTTGATTCCATAAACATTTTTGGAGTATTTGTTCTAGATCTGTGAAAGGTACCGTTGGTATTTTACTAGGGATTGCATTGAATCTGTACGTTCCTGTGGAGAGTATGGACATTTGAATGATGTTGAATCCACCAATCCATGAACACGGAATATCCTTCCACTTGTTTATATCTTCTTCTATCACTTTTTTTAACATCCTGTAGTTTTCTGAGTACAAGTCTTTTACCTCCTTGCTTAAGTTTATTCCTAAGTATGTTAATTTTTTTGTTGTTGCAATGGTAAATGGAATTATTTGTTTAGTTTCTCTTTCTGAGAATTCTTTTTTGGTGTATAAAAAAAGGCATCAATTTTGGTTGTTGATTTTGTATCCTGCTACATTGCCAAATTCATTTATTAAATTTGGTCATTTGTTTGTTTGTTTGTTTTTTGGTGGAGTCTTAAGGGTTTTCTATGTACAATATCATGTCCATCTGTGAATAACGAGAGTTTTACTACCTCCTTTCCAATTTGGGTGCCTTTTATTTCTTCTTCATGTCTAATCGCTGTGGCTAGGACTTCTAGTACTATGTTGAATAAGAGTGGTGAAAGCAGACATCCTTGTATTGTTGCTGTTATTAGAAGAATTGGTTTTAGTTTTTGCCCATTGAGCATGATGTTTGCTGTAGGTTTGTCATATATGGTCTTTATCATGTTGAGATATGCTCCCTCTGTTCCCACTTTGATGAGAGTTTTTATCAGAAATGGGTATTGGATTTTGTCAAATGCTTTTTCTGCACCTATTGATATGATCCTGTGATTTTTGTCTTTCTATTTTTTTATGTGATGTATCATGTTTATTGATTTGTGAATGTTGTACCAGCCTTGCTTGCATCCCTGGAATAAATTCCACTTGGTCATGGTGTATGATCTTTTTAATATATTGCTGGGTACTATTTGCTAATATTTTGTTGAGAATTTTAGCATCTATGTTCATCAAGGATACTGGCTTGTAATTCTCTTTCTTTGTAGTGCCTTTGGTTTTAGAACTAGAATAAGGCTGGCCTCATAAAAAGAGCTCGGAAGTGTTTGTTCCTCTTAGATTTTTTTGGAATAGTTTGAGTGTAGGTGTTAGTTCTTATTTGAATATTTGGTAAAACTCCCCTGTGAAGCCATCTGGACCTGGGCTTTTGTTTGCTTGGAGATTTTTTATTACTGCTTCTATTTCATCAGTTGTTATTGGCCTATTCAGGGTTTCTGAATCTTCCTGATTCAATTTTGGGAGATTGTATTTTTCTAGGAATTTTTCCATTTCATCCACATTGTCCAGCTTGTTGGCATGTAATTGTTCATAGTATTTTCTTACAATTCTTTGTATTTCTGTGGTGTCAGTGGTTCCTTCTCCACTTTCATTTCTGATTTCATCTATTTGGGTCCTCTCTCTCTGTTTCTTGATGAGTCTGGCTAACGGTTCATCAAGCTTGTTTATCCTTTCAAAGAACCAGCTCTTGTTTTTTTTTTTTTTTTTTTTTTTTTTTCTGTCTCTATGTCATTTATTTCTGCTCTATTTTTTATTATTTCCTTCCTTCTACATATTCTGGGTGTTTCTTGTTCTCTTTCTAGTTCTTTAAGTTGTAGGGTTAAATAGTTTATTGTTATTTTTTGTTTTGTTTTTTTTGAGGTAGGCCTGTAGTGCTATGAAATTCCCTCTCAGGACTGCTTTTGTGGTGTCCCAGAGATTTAGGTTGTTGTGTGGTCATTTTCATTTTTGTCTTGGAAGTGCTTTTTTTTCTCTTTCTCTCTTGATCTCATTGGTAACCCATTCATTGTTTAATAACATGCTATTTAGCCTCCATGTGTTTGAATGTTTTGGGGTGTTATTACTGTAGTTGATTTCTAATTTCATTTCACTGTGATCTGAGAAGATGCTTGATGAGTTCAATCTTCTTGAACTTGCAGAAACTTGTTTTGTGTCCTAACATGTGGTCTATCTTTGAGAATGACCCATGTGCACTTGAGAAGAATATATATTCTGTTGCTTTGGGGTGAAATGTTCTATAAATGCCAATTGAATCCATTTGATCGTGTGTGCTTTAGAGTCACTGTTTCTTTGTTAATTTCTTGTCTGGAAGATCTATCCAGTGAAATCAATGGGGTGTTATAGTCCCTTACTATGAGTGTATTGTTCTTGACCTCTCCCTTAAAGTTCTCTAGAAGTTTTTTTTATACATTTAGGTGCTCCTATATTGGGTGCATATATGTTTACCAGGGTTATATCCTCTTGTTGGGTCAATCCCTTTAGTATTATGTAGTGACCTTTGTTGTCTCTTGTGATGGCTTTCATTTTGAAGTCTATTTTGTTGGATATGAATATTGCTACCCCAGCTTTTTTTTTTTTTTCTTTTCCATTTGCATAGAAAATTTTTTCCCATCCCTTCACTCTCATCCTGTGTGTATCTGTTGTTCTGAGGTGGGTCTCTTGTAGACAGCATATAGTTAGGTCATGTTTTTGTATCCATTCAGCTACCCTATGTCTTTTGATTGGGACATTTAATCCATTTACATTTAAGATTATTATTGATAGGTACTTATTTCTTGCAATTTTAATTCTGTATGCCTAGGTTTCTCTATTTCTTCTTCTCATTACAGCAGTCTCTTTAGCACTTCTTATAATGCTGGCTTGGTGGTGATGTACTCCTTTAGCCATTTTTTCTTTATTTTGTCCGGGAAACTCTTCATTTGACCAGCTATTTTGAATGATAGCTTTGCTGGATACAGTAATTTTGGTTCCAGATCCTTGCTTTCCATTACCTAGAGTACTTCATGCCATTTCCTTCTGGCCTGTAGAGTTTCTGATGAGAAATCTGTTGTCAGCCTTATGGGAGCTCCTTTGTAGGTAATAGTTTGCTTTCCTCTTGCTCCCTTTAAGATTCTCTCTTTGTCTTTAATTTTTGGCATTTTAATTATGATGTGTCTGGGTGTGGGCCTGTTTGGGATCTTCTTTTTTTATTTTTATTTTTATTTACACCCATTTATTCAGCTAGAAACACCAATTTGAAGAGGTACTGGTATATTTCATTTGTAATAATTTGTTTACAGCAAATAACTATCGTATAATGGAACATGTTGAAGAAAATATTGTCTCATAAGTCTTTTTTGTTCTTTTGAGTCTTAATCACTACAAGTTCAAGGTACTTTGACAGAATCCCAGTGACCTGAAGAGCCTGATGAATGCATTAAATCAAACAGTGTGTATTCGGAAAATACTCTTAGATCCATTCAAATGTCGCTTGGGTTGTGGATTTCACATTTCTCCACTGGCACTAGGACATTTGAAGAACATTTGTTATGAAAGTTTCACACCAATTTTGTTTGCTCCTTTTTCATTAGCCACTGTGCCTCCTTTTCCATTTTCTTTCTCTGCTGTTCCGCTGCTCTCTTTTCTCTGTCTGCTATCTTCTGCTGCCTCAGAACCTCTGCAGGCTGCATCTTCCTCTTCTTCCCAGGCATTGGTATTTTCCTGCCAGGTATCCAAGTCACCTAATTCAGGTGATTGATGAATAAATGGCATATCTTGTGTAGCTGCTAATCTACTAGAGAAACCTGTGCTACCATCTGGGATGCCAAAATTTAATGGTTCTCTCCTCTTCATAATGATTTTCTGAGTTTTCCTTATAGTTTGGTGTCATGTCCTTAAAATAGTCAGGTTCCAGTTGTTCCAAAGCATTTTGTTGTGTTGCCACATTCCCATTCCCTCCTTCAATCTTTGTACTGGTGGGAGCATCTTCATCCCAGGAAGTCCACTCTTCAACATCTGTCTGTTTTGGAACTGATGAATAACCGACTGTAGTTGGCAAAGTTATTTGGTCTCCACTTAATTTCCGTCCTCTGCCAGATCTGCATATTAATCTCTTTAGGAATGAGAATAATGTCGCTAAGCAGGTACAAATTTTAAATAACCGAAACTGTGATAGCCACGATGGGAATCAAAACCTGCCCCTCCCGCTCCCGCCCGCCAGGCGGCGGAGGCTCCGAGCTGCCTGGGGCCGCGCGCACACCGCTCCGCTGGTTCAGGCCCAGGCCGCTCATTCAAAGGCGGGCGCGCTCTGTCACTGGCGCTGTTGCCACCGCAGCTGCCACGGCCTCCGCCTCCTCGGGAATCCCTCTGTTTGGGATCTTCTTGCTTGGGACTCTGTGCTTCCTGAACTTGTGCAACTTTTTCCTTTACCAGGTTAGGGAATTTTTCTGCCATTATTTGTTCAAACACATTCTCTATCCCTTTCTCCCTTTCTGCCTCTTCTGGCACACCTGCTATTCAAATATCGTTATGTTTAATGTTGTCCCACAGCTCCCATAAGCTGTCCTCCTGTTTTTCAAATTGTTTTTTCTTTATGGTTCTCTGATTGATTTTTTCAACCTGTCTTCAATTCTCTGATTCGGTCCAAATGAGGCATTATTTTAAAATAATGCATACTTTAAACATTTTATTTGAACTTAAATGCATACTTATATGTTCATTCATTAACCAATCTTTATGTATATTTCTGTTTAGTGGAGTGTTATCCTTTTTTGTGCATAAGCCACACCAGTGATGCATTGTCAAGAATGTCTAGTTTTATCCTAGCCGGTTTAGTTCAGTGGATAAAGTGTTGGCCTGCGGACAGAAGGGTACTCGTTTCTATCCTGGCCAAGGGCATGTACCTCCGTTGCAGGCTCCTCCCTGCAGCGATGTGTTTCTCTCACATTGATATCTCTCTCCATCTTTCCCTCTCTCTAAAAATCAATGGAAAAATATCTTGGGTGAGGATTAAAAAAAAATAAATTCAGTCTTTAAAAAAAAAAGAATGTCTAGTTTCTGTTAATGTAAATTAAAGAGAGAACCCAAAGAAATCTTCAAAACAACGAGAGTGCAGAACTGTGGTTTTTATTATTTTAAACCAAACTATAGTTATTCTGACCACCCCTAATTTAATAACAATTGTTTAGTGCTATATGGACAGAAAATGGCCTCTCCTTTTCTTTGCTATGGCCTTCCACAATTTATTAGAAGCATCTGGTAATCAAACCTTGAGATTGCTGGCTCCTGTATTCAAACAGCAGGATTGAGATAAGACTATACTCTCAAGATTGCATTTTTGCATCCCCCTCCTCCCTGCTGTTTTAACAACTCTGGGATAATTTGCATCAAGGATTCTCTAGTTTAGTGATGGGCAACCTTTTGAGCTTGGTGTGTCAAACTTCGCCAAAAAACTGAGCATAACTCGGGTAGTGTGTCACTTTGAGGAAAAAACTAACTCCAAGACTCTAGTCACAAATGTTTCATCTTCAGGAGCAGCAAATGTTTCATCCTCGGCATGCGGCCGCCTCAGCGGCCGTGTGTCATCAAAAATGGCTACGCGTGTCAGTGCTGACATGCGTGTCATAGGTTCGCCATCACTGCTCTAGTTAGTAGAAAGTCCCTCTCCCCTCCCTTTTAGACACACCTCTTTTGAACTCTTCATAACTTTTGTTCTAACCTGTTTTACAGGCTTGGGAAAAATATTGATAAGACATCCTTATTACATCTGCTGGACTGTCTCCTGGAAAGCAAACAAACTATAACTTTTCCAGACAGCCCCCACTACTGCCTCCAGGTATCTGCTCAACTTCAACATAATCCCCCTCCATTCCTTGTTACTTAGCAACAGCAACTGCTTGCTCTTTAAAAGTGCAAGCCACTCTTTTTCCCCCCACCCTGTATTGACTAGCAATACACTTGGAAAGTAAAATAAATTTCCTCACTGCATCTCTTCTCTCAGTTATGAATTCTTTCACAGCCCACATCACTGGCCAAACCCTAACATGCAACTCATCTTTATTGAGTAATTTACTTCAATTTAATTTGTTACAGAAACTTTCTTTCCTGTACTCATATTCCACTGGTTGAGGTCATGTTCACATATCATTTACTCAAACTACATAATTACAGTAACAATTGTGCTAGTATAAGGAGACTTGGAAATAAACTCATCTGACTCTTCGTGAATATACAGCCCTAAACAATGGAGCAGAGGGTGTGGCTGTACTAGAGAACAGCCATCTAGCCAGGGGCATTTTGTATGCATTGTGCTAATGATTTGTAAACCTGCACACTAAAAGTAATATTTTAGTTTGTTAATGTTACACAAATATTCCTAGCTAATAAAAGGGTAATATGCAAATTAACCGTCACTCTGTCACAAAGATGGCAGCACCCATAGCCACAAGATGGCGGCACCCAGTCCTCTCAGCCCCACTGGAGTCCCCCAGTCGGGGGGGCGGGGGGGGGGCAGCCGCTGAGAATGGGCAGTGTGAGCAGCCTGGTGGAATGCTTGCTTCGTCGCCACGGCAAAGAGGCAAGTGTTCTGCGCCCAGCCAAGGATGGGCCTCTGGCCAGGCCAGGGCATGGAACATTTGCCTTGTCGCCCCGGCGACAAGGCAAGCGTTCCATGCCGGACCGTGGATGGGCCTGTGGGCAGTGGAGAGCCTCTGGGCAGCAGGTGCGAAGCGGCCAAGCCCTGCAGAGAGCTACTGGTGCACAAATTCATGTGCAGGGCTACTAGTTGTTACATATTTTCTTAATTATTTTATATTTCAGAGAAGAAGATTTGAAGAACACTGGTCACAGGCTCAGCAAAACAAACAGAAGAGAAACAGAAAAAGAAATTAAAAGCAGAAAGGTCATATGCCGCAACCTTGCAGCAAGGATTCAGAATCTGGAGAAGGGGCCATGCGCAAATGGATATACTAGACAAGAAATGTAAACTTAGAAGTCAGTGGGGGAACCAGGCGGAGGCCTTTCTCTAGTGGAATGGCTCCCCAAATGTCTGGACCCATCGCTTTTTATTTACTAGAATATACATTTGCCCTTTAGCAAACCAAACAGACATATCAAAGGTAAGGTTTGGTAAACAGTAAAAGATTATCAGGTTATGAGATTGCCTTTAGCCACCATTGTCTTGACAAAACAATCAGTGAATAGCTTTTAGCCCTTGCTAAAGCCCAAAGTCCATCAGCCTTCTGAAGGACCTCTCTCATTTATTATGCTAACTACTTGTTGGACTTTGCCTCCAGAATATCCCGCTTTTTTGTTTTAATAATAAATTTAGAAAGGTGTATGCCATATACAGAACTCTGGTCCTTTTAAGATTTTTAAATTCAATGAAAAGGATTGAGTTCTTTCATGTCCTTTTAAAATTGCTGCCAGGCATCAAAGAAACTAGTTTGCAGTAAGCTCCTTTCTGGGTCATCAGTTCTTTGAGTCCCTTCCCAATCACTGTCCCCTGTGACATGACTGCAATGGTATTCGAATTATGAATGGTGAACAAATGGTGGGCAATGACAATGCAGGTCTGACTTTCTTTGGCTTTGTCCAGGGCAACCTGCACTGACGCACAGCTGATGACTGCTAGCATGGCAAAGCGTCTTTACCATCCCCCATCTCTGGACTGTTTCTTCTATGTCTCATCAGCATGTTGCTTGGGGCCACTGCTATCTGGGGCTGGAGTAGTTGGTCAGTTCCTCTCTTGGATCCATTGTTGAAGTTTCTACATAGGCTAGGAGGAGTTTTCTGGAAATACACAATCATATCCTCAACCAAAGGTTAATAAAAGGATCCTTCCATAAACCAGACTCGGGATCTTTCCATTTAGCCAAACCATTTTCCTTTGGCTTATTCTGACACCAGTATAATTCCATGGGTGTCTTGCCATCAGCATTAGAAGTGAAAATTTTTAAAGTGATTAAGGCTTGATGTAGTTTACTTACAGGAGATTACTATCCCCCCTTTTTTTGTTTTAAATTGGGAACATGCAAGTGGGACATTCCTTGAACTTACTGTATGATAAGCAGCTTTACTATGAGATGAACCATCAGTAAAAAATAGTTAATGCTCCAGGAATAGGTTCCTGCCTAGTACAACTAAGTTTCCCTGAATATTCACTTATTTCAAGTTGCCAATTTAAATCAGTCTGAAATAAGGCTTATTTTCTAACTTTATTTGTCCTTGGGTGTGGACAGTAAATGACAGTAATTGGATTTCTGCTATCAGTCTTTGAGTATATTGACATAAGCTTTGTTTAGGGCAAAATGTAAATTATTTCTTTTTCTTTATGAGGCCTAATACATTGATTTTTAATTACAGTATTCTAGACGTTTGAAGGGAATTTCCTTCTGTTTTTTCTCCCAGAGTAATTTCTAGGCCTCATTTAGGGTGTTTCTTATAAAAACTTTTTTCTTTCTTTTAAACAGAGAAACAAACTTGGTTGCTTTTCAGATGTTGGCCCATACTGCCATGCATACATATTAAGTAAAAGTAACTCTCAACTTATTAATGATGAGATTTAATGCCTGAATAATAACTTTTAGTTTACTTTATAAATAGTAGCAGAAGAGATTTTAAAATTTCTCCTTTTTATTAAGCTTAAAATTTACTTTTAAACAGCATTCTTTTTGGCTAGTGCTCATTTGCATACATATGCAAATTTTTACTTTGACCTTTACTAGAACCAATTGTTTATAAAAATATTGGATTCTCATATAACTGAATTTATATGAGACCTTGATAATATTGTAAAAAGTGAATTTATTAAGTAACTAAAGTAGGCATCTTTATTGAAAATGTAAAGTAAGCAAACTTAGACATTTGACCTATGAAGTACAAATGCCGTCCCCTCCCCTAGCCTATCTAAAAAGCAGGCTGCTTAAGGCTTCTCATCTTAAAATTCCGTTGCTGAATAATTTGGTTTTGTTTAAAAGTATTCAGCAACTTTGTCTTACCCTCCCTTAGAGGTTGAAACCTTTATAACATTTAAACTATATGTATATAAATAAAATATAGTTATTAATTTTTATTTGATAAAGCTTCCCACGTGATTTCAAGTATATTAGATCGGCCTAATTTGGTTTAAAAATATTTCTTTTAAGAAGAGAGAATGTGCCGAAACTGGTTTGGCTCAGTGGATAGAGCGTCTGCCTGCGGACTCAAGGGTCCCAGGTTCGATTCCGGTCAAGGGCATGTACCTTGGTTGCGGGCACATCCCCAGTAGGAGATGTGCAGGAGGCAGCTGATCGATGTTTCTCTCTCATCGATGTTTCTAACTCTCTATCCCTCTCCCTTCCTTTCTGTAAAAAAAAAAAAAAAAAAAAAGAAGAGAGTAAATCCTTGAATCATTCCAGGGCCCTTGAAGTGTCCCAAAGCTATCTCTTGGTTAAAGTCTTGAAATTTAACTTGGAAAGACTATTAAATGTACATAACCCAAATATTATATTATATACACTTTGTAATTATTCTAAAATATATTAATTAAATTTAAACTGGTTTTTATATTAAAAATTTGGTTCAGACTATAGAATTAATCCTTCTTTTTTTAATTAGACCATATAAAATATTATATCTTAGGTTGAAATTTTACTGCATATAGCACACATAAGGACTAAAATATATTTTGAACTACTAATTTCTCCAAAGAAAATGCAAGAATTATTTTTCTCAAAAATAAATTTCTAAACTTTATGCATTTTATTATCACAACCATATAATTTCTCCTAACTTAATTTGAACTTTAAACTTTTAGAAGCCTTAAATTTTAGGCAGCAAGTTAAATACTTAGCATCTCTTAGATTAGTAATACCTTCACATTTTTAAGGATATATTTCAAATAAAATACAAGATATATTTAATTAATAGATTCAATTTTGTCCTCTAGATTTTTCATATGAGGCAAACTCAGATTAATATTCAGTATTTTGTTATTTTAAAATACCTATATATTTAATAATTTTTATTATTTAATTCAGCAAACTCCAAAGTTTTAAGTTGCCAAAGACTTTGGAAGTAGGCCTAGTAGCTATTTGAATTTTAAAACCACCACATTCTTCCTTAGAGATAACACCTAAGGTTACTGCTATGGGAAACTCGACTGGCTCCCTCCTTCAACAAAGAATGAAGCCAGTCTCCCCCTGGGCTACTGGACCCCCACTATCATTATACCTATACTTACCACTGAAAAGCTCCACCACAAATCTTTCATTTTAGTTACATCTATTTATTTGTGTTTTAACAATTTTGAGATTTTAAAGCCAAATATTATTATCCAAAGCATTTTCTTTGGTAAATTCTGTAACAGAGATAACTTATTGACTTTCAATGGCCTTAACCCTTTGCATTCACTTGCTTTTTTCTCGATTCCTTTATTCTAATGCTAACCGTGTCCAGTCACACTCGACATCCGAGTGCAAAAGGTTAATGTTAACCTTGGAATGCAGTCCATTATTATTTAAGAACAACCCTTTATTATGGAAACACTAATCTTATTGCCCAAATCCAGCCTGTATATTTTCCTTGTGTCATTTTCACCATCTTTTAGAGAAAAAACAGTCTTGGGTTTATTCTATAGCATCTGTAAAGAAAATGAGCTCAGTTTAAGAAGCCATCCAAAATCAGATGGGGTGTGCATTTTCTTAATCTAGCCTTTTTCTCTTCACGAGTACAGAAATCCCAGATGTATCCCTAAATTCTGCCAAATTTTAAATGACAGACTGGGAAATAGAAACATGGCAAAAATGAGACTTTTAATAGCACTCTCAAGAGTGGGCGTCCATTTTACAGGATCACCAAAAGACCTAGTAATTAATGGGCTGGGGCTTTTCTTCTTTTTGTTATCTCTACCTCCCTTTGTCTCCTAGGATAGGTACCCTCAGCCACGTGTCTCCCCACCCCCACATCCTGTTTGCTCTGGGGAAATTCAGTAAATGGCCTGGCCACCTAGGTTTCTTTTCTTATTAAATTAAATTAAAGGCATGCTTAATAGACTAACAATAAACAACAAAGACAGATAAAACAATAATCAATAGAACATATAGACAAGACTTAATAAATCAAAGTTCTTTTCCTGGATCTTTCTCTCCATAGCAGTGACTAGTTTTTAAAGTTATTTTAGCTGAAATCTGCCTGCCCCAAGGCATTATATGGTAATTTTCAGACAAAGCATCAAAGAGTCCTTTTGTGAGAGGACTGGCAGCTCCACCCTCTATGGCTGTTGAGCCTCTCCACACCAGAGGTGGAGGATCTGGTGGGGCCTTTTTAGTTATTACAGACTTTTGATCCCCAATACAAATTAGACATAATGCAATTTGAACAAGAACCCACGTAGTTAAAGATGACAAGGGTGCTCATTTTTCTGGAGCCTGATTTAAGAGAGTACCTTTTGACATTTTAATTTCTTTATTCTTGAGCATACAAGCTAAAACTTTACAATGATATTTTTGCCTTTTAATCGAATTCTTCCCCATTATAGCCTGGCTTGAAACAAAAGATGTTCCCACCCACTTCAGATCACAACTTCCAATGCTTGGTGCAAGTTTTGCGCACAGTGAATCTCCCCACCTTTTCGGTGATCCTCACCTCTCCAGGTGAATTTCTTTTTTTCGCTCCAGCGGATCTTCTTCTTCAGACCCTGTTTCGAGGTGCCAGAAATGCTGCAACCTTTTGCAGCAAGGATTCAGAATCTGGAGAAGGGGCCATGCGCAAATGGATATACTAGACAAGAAATATAAATTTGGAAGGCAGTGGGGGAACCAGGTGGAGTCCCTTCTATAGTGGAATGGCTCCCCGAATGTCCAGACCCATCGATTTTTATTTACTAGAATATACATTTGCTCTTTAGCAAAGCAAACAGTCATTTTAATGGTAAGGTTTGGTAAACAATAAAGGATTATCAGGTTAGGAGATTGCCTTCAGCCACCATTGTCTTGACAGAACAATCAGTGCATAGCTTTTAGCCCTTGCTAAAACCCAAAGTCCATCAGCCTTCTGATGGACCTCTCACATTTATTATGCTAACTACTTGCAGGTCTTTGCCTCCAGCAGTCATAGTAAATTCATTTGAAACCCTAGGTTATCTTATGCCAGTAAATCAGGTCCGATCACAGAGTGAAGGGGAAGACTTGGAAGTGACGAAAAGAGAATCAGGATGTACTTTCACTGGTGGTCTGGGAAACAAACTGGGAGATTCAGGGAATGGCATTAAAGATGAAAGATGGGAAAACATAAATGCCTATGACAGTTTCCCAAATAGTATGTCTGTAATTGAGTTGGCCAATACACCAAAGAATTACCTCTCTAAGGATGATGACTTGTTTCTAAGTTTGTCATTGAGGCCAAAGAAGAACTCTGCTCCTTGTCTGACAGTTACTCAGACCTTTCCTGTGTAGCAAGTGATGGCTACTTTAGCACGAAGGTAGAAAAGCAAATTGGAAATGTGCATTCCATGGTATGAGACATCCAGGACCAATCTGATGAAACTCCAGGCTCATCTATGCAAAAGAGAGAGATGGTAGGTAAAATTCTTCTGAAAGACACAATTCTGTGCTGTCAGTATGGATCCAGAACTTCAGATAAAGTTTTAGGAAAGGAACAAGAAGTAAATACAACTAAAAACAATTGGGCTTTTTTTTCCCCCTCAAATAATTTATCTGTTGAAGAATTACAGCTGAGCTCTGATGGATAACCCTATTCTGGTAGCCGGCCTGAGGGACCTCATAAGTTTACCTGTGAACAGAGACCAAAGAAAGATAGATGTCAAAAGCTGGCAGGGGCCAGTTGGTTCAACTGATCTCCATTCCTGAAGCAGCCTGGGGACCAGAAAGCAGCCCAGAAACATTAACAGAGGAGAAGCTATTGATAGAAAATGAAGGCTTGTCACCTCCAGCTGAGAACACAGGTTCAATCATAGAAACAGAAGCAAGTATCTCTGGAAGCTGCTTGCTTAAACTGGGCATATCCCAATGAGTGTCTTACAGTAGAGGAGGCCAAAAAAGGATTTTCAATTTGGTACCAAACTTTAATTTACCGAGACAAAGTCATATCAATGTAAAAGAAAGGGAGAAATGTGACTTAACATTTAGCCATGGGCTAAAATTTATTTTGGAAGAAGAAAAAGATAGAATTTCAGAAATAAATAATGAAGAGAAGAATGAATAATACCATATGACCTCTGATCATCATCTATCCTGGTTTTACTCTGAAATTATGAAATATCCACCTCTAAATGTTGGTGGAAAATTTGACTCTCATTACCTGCCATTTAACAGACTAAAGCACTATGTATATTTTTACAAAAACCCTGCTCCTTCTCCTATGCTACAATCTACATCCAGCTTTTGGAAGATATCTTTTACAAGGAAGATACCATTTTTAACTTTCAAATCTAGACAAGAGTAGATAATAAGCTAAATGACACAGGTTTTACTTCTCCAGAAATGTTAAGCGGCCCATCTGATACTTTGTAATCTTTTAGGAACACTTCTGATCTTCACTTTTTAAATAAAAGGTTTGGTGGAAAAACTGAACCCATGGGAAGAACCTAAGCTATTACAGTTCTTACAAACTGAGGAAAACCAAGATTCAACAAACACTGACCTTGATTCACTTGAGCTGCCTTTCAACTAGTAAGGCTTTGTGGATCCCTTGGAGTTCTAGCAGGAAAACTGCGCTTATTTGCTACAGATAAAAAGTCCAGGTTAACATATACGAATAATTTTTCAGGTGTTTCTACTTTGAGTTAGTGATCTCATTTGGTTAATTGATCTTGTGATGCTTTTCAGGAGTGGAAGTGGAGGACCACAGCAAATGGTGTTTGACCTTCAGAACTGGGTCCCCTGTCCCACCTCTGTGACCAGCAGTCTTGAATGTCTCTGAGCATGTAGGATACTTGGACCCTCAATTTAAATAGAAACTAGGACGTGTGAAGGGAAAGGTGGGAAAACAGTGATTATGTAACAAATAAAGGCAGATTGCTTTTTGTTGTTTTTTAACTCTTTCTACATTCTACATGTCCCTTGTTTGGTACATGCCCTTTTCTTTCTTAGTCATAATATGGCATGTAGTCATGAGAATAGTAAAGAAGAGCATGGTAAAGATTAAATGATGAAAAAAATATCATCTGCAATAGTTACATTTAATATTTAAAGACTATCTGAGAAGGGCATTGAAAAGTTGATTAAAAAGCGTTCTGACTGATGATTTAAAAGGTTCCTTCAGGCTCTCAAGATTGTTTTTTGGAAATGAAAAATCCACCTGTAAATAAAAGAAATTAAAACATAATTTTTTAATATTCTAAGTAAAACTATAGGTAAATTTATCCTAAATAATAAGCATATTTAAGATGCTAAATGTCTTAAGAAATGGAGCACATGGGGGCGGGGGGGAAGAATAGGGCAGTGGAGGTGGAAAAGGGTATAGAAGGAATAAATGATGATGGAAAAAATGAAATAAATTTTTTAAAAAAGAAGAAGAAATGGAGCACATATGCCAACATTGCCTTAGCTGTAAGTCAATTGCAGGTGTTAGTGATTTTATGCAATTACACGTGTCTCCTTCCTTGAGAATAAAAGTTGTAAGAGGTGAGAGGTCAAAATTCCAAGCCCTGCAGTTCTTCTGTGTCTTCCAGATATTCTTTCTCTTCTGCTCCCACCAGGGTGCCTGGGCCATGTGTCTGCATCAACTTGTCTTCCAGAGTTTATTACTTTGCCCCTAAACTTCTGCTGTTCTGGACAAAGGTGGTCTTCACAGCTCAGACCCATGATGGACTAAGTCTCAGGGCCAGGTGTTCCCCATTATCAGCCTGCCCTTGAATTCTAGCACCACATTTATAGTTTTTGTAAACTTTGTGGATAATCACATCTTAACTGTTGGCTGCAATTGTCTGATCTCCAAGATGTACCAAAGAACCACACCAGTTGAAAAAAATAAAATGCATTTGTTGCTTTGGGGAATTTTAAAAGATAACATTTTAGGTAAGGGATCCTAGTCCAAGGCTCATACTAGAAATTGTGTGCAACAATTTTTGTGTAATTTTGTGCCATTTTTCTGGGAGAAAGTCCACAGATTCTATCAGCTTCTCAGCAGGGTCCATGACCCAAAAAAATATTAACAATCACTGCCTTAGATCAGTACCAGAAAGCATACAGATGCTAAAGTTTCTCCTTTCTTGAATGTACAATACCATTATAATTAACATAATGATCAAGCATCCATTAATTAAGCTTTGGAAAGCTTTTTTGAAGAAATAGACCTCATTCATCAAATAGGTTACCTTCTAAATGGGGAGACAAGACTAATACAAAACAAAATTATTGCACATAGAAAATATAAATGACAGGCTTATGAATATTTTATGAGTGAGGTTAGCAGTGCTAAAGGGATGTGGAAGAGAATATGGAGTTATGGTTTTGTCTGGGATGGCTTATTTGTACAAGTGAATTATAAGCAGTGTTTATACAAATGTGGCTTAAAAGGAAAATGAAAGAAATTTCACATTTAGAAATGGCATGTTCTTTAAAAAGGAGAGGAGAAAACTACGTGGAGACTGTAAAATGGTATGTGTGGCTAGGCTGGGCAATCTAAGCGCTGGTCTCTCTGTGGCCATGGCCTTCTGAATAAGGCAGGGAACTCAAACAAATCAAGTATTGGGAGTTCTGTGGACACAGTAGGGTTATGTAGTAGAGCCACATACCAGTGTAAACCCGAGGAAACCAAATTACCAATGCAGTTAGAGATATGTGAGTATAGGAAAAATATTCTGTGTGCTTTGATGTGGACTTGTTTATGAGTATCTTAATTGTTTGTGAGGATTTTCCCCCAGACACTCTTATGTGGAAGGAGCAATTTGCAAGACTAAACTTGCTATAGTTACAATGGTTTATACATGTCACAGGAAAGGACAACTACCGAAAATTTATGCCCTGTGACAGTACCAGTTATTATATAGTTAGTTATACTAGTAGCCCGGTGCACGAAATTCATACACATTAAATGGGAATTAATTAGAGGAAATATTTTAATATTGCTATTTGCCCTTTCTCTATAATAGAAGTGTCAGAGATGAAAGAAAATTAGTAAAATGTATATGAAAATCTTCCTCCTGTCAGGGTCTGGGGAACACTGCGGGACGCAGAGTCAAGTCCCCACCCACCCATGTGCGCCTCAAAATCGCAGAGACTCTGACCCGGCTGGCCCCATCCCCACTGGGTGAGATCCAGACCTGGCCAGCCTCACCTCCGTCTAGCCCTGCCAGGAGGGGGGCACAGCCTCAGGTCCCCTGGCCCAGAGCCAGGGCAGGAGGCGCAGTCTGAGTTCCTCTGGGCTGGCACCGGGGCAGGGGGCGCAGCCTCAGGTCCCCCGGTGCACCTTCAGGTCCCCTGGCCCGGGGCAAAGGGTGTGGCCTGAGGTCCCCTGGCCCAGCACCGGGGTGGGGGGTGCACCTTGAAGTCCTGTCAAGCCCCGCCAGGCTGGGGGTGCAGCCTGAGGTCCCACGTCAAGCCCCGCTGGGTGGGGGGCACAGCCTCAGGTCCCCCGCCCTGGCGCCACGCAGCCTCAGGTCCCTGCTGGTCGCTCGTTAAGGGAACCCCGCCTCCTTTGTGGGTGCAGCCATCTTGTGTTATGGGAACCCCGCCTCCGCTGTGGGCACAACCATCTTGTGACAGTGTGAGGGTTAATTTGCATATTACCTCTTTATTATATAGGATATTTATAGTTCTATTTAATGAGAACATGAACTATTATACACATTGTTTTACATATAGATTCACATAAACATTTTCATTGAGTCTGGATAGTATTTAGTAATAGAGGATAGAGGTCTGAAACAAACTAATTTCTGCTTTACCTAAAATATCTTCAAAACTAGGCTTTTACCATTATGGTGGTCCAGATATCATGTTTGTAAACTTTCACATTTAAGGTAAAAATCTGTGTGACTCTAGAGATAAAATTTGTTCCCCCCTTTTTTTTTTCTTTCACATAATCTTCATTGCCTGATGACTGTGTGGTTCCCCTTGACTGGAAGACACGGACAATGAACAATTTGCAATGGAAGACGTAGTAAAGGTATAATTTTATGGCTTTTAAAGAATAACTTCTCTAACTGGTTTCTTCAAAAATTTGCAGAAAACCTGTTTATCAAATGTAACATGAAGGGCCACATCTCTTATATTAAACTAGAGGCCCAGTGCATGAAATTCGTGCACGGGGGGTGTCCCTCAGCCCAGCCTGCACCCTCTCCAATCTGGGACTCCTCGAGGGATGTCCGACTGCCCATTTAGGCCCGATCCCGGTAGGATCGGGCCTAAATGGGCAGTCGGACATCCCTCTAACAATCCAGGACTGCTGGATCCCAACTGCTCACCTGCCTGCCCTCCTGATTGCCCCTAACCGCTTCTGCCTGCCAGCCTGATCACCCCCTAACCACTCCCCTGCCAGCCTGATTGATGCCTAACTGCTCCCCTGCCAGTCTGTTTGCCCCTAACTTCCCTCCCCTGCAGGCCTGGTCCCCCACAACTGCTCTCCCCTGAAGGCCTGGGTCCCCCCCAACTGCCCTTCCCTGCAGACCCAGTCGCCCCCAACTTCTCTCCTCTGCTGGCCTGGTCACCCCTAATTGCCCTCCCCTGCAGGCTTGATTGCCCTCAAATGCCCTCCCTTGCAGGCCTGGTCCTTCCCAACTGCCCTCCCCTGCTGGCCTGATTGCCCACAGCTGTCCTCCCTTGCAGGCCTGGTCCCTCCCAACTGCCCTCCCCTACTGGCCATTTTGTGGTGGCCATCTTGTGTCCACATAGGGGCAGGATCTTTGACCACATAGGTGCAGCCATCTTGTGTGTTGGAGTGATAGTCAATTTGCATATTACTCTTTTATTAGATAGGATTAGATAGGATAGAGGCCTGGTTCACGGGTGGGGGCCAGCTGGTTTGCCCTGAAGGGTGTCCCAGATCAGGGTCTGGGTTCCCTTGGGGCATGGGGCGGCCTGGGCAAGGGGCCTGTGGTGGTTTGCAGGCCGGCCATGCCCCCCGGTGATGCAAGTGGAGGCCCTGGTATCTGGGACTTATTTGTCTTTTATAACTGAAACTTTGTAGCCTTGAGTGGAGGCCAAGGCAGGCCAGGGCTGTGGGAGCTTGGCTTCCTCCATCGCCGGGGGAAACTCAAGCCTCCTGCTCTCTCCAGCTCCGTGGCTGCCACCATTTTTGTTGGGATTTATTTATCTTCTATAATTGAAACTTTGTAGCCTTGAATGGAGGCCTGGGCCCGCCAGGGTGTGCGGAAAGCTTGGTTTCCTCCATTTCTGGGGAAACCCAATCCTCCTGCTCCCTCCATGGCCACAGCCATCTTGGTTGGGGTTAATTTGCATACTCGCTCCTGATTGGCTGGTGGGCGTGGCTTATCGGTATAGCAGGGTGATGGTTAATTTGCATATTGCTCTTTTATTAGATAGGATTAGACAAAGAATATATGTGCATGGGTGGGTAATAGATGCACGTGTCTTTCAGTTAGTCCCAAAGAGAAAGTTGCATTTAATTCCCTAACTTTGTGTGGTGTAGGTTAGCATAAGAGCCCACTGAGTGACCAAGGTGGCCATTTAGGAGAAACTTTTTCTCCTGTCCAGCCTGCAGTCTTATCCTGATATGACAGAGGTACAACCACAAATTAGATTCCTGTTTACTTGATTTGTGCCGGGGCTGACCAGCAGACCCTGAGTGATGGATGAATGGATTAGTCTGACACAAAGTTTGCTGTGAAAGAGAGGGCAAAGGGACTGCCTGGCTAAAGGAACTAGACAGCCTCGATCGTCTGCCTCATTAGGCTTTTATTGTAACAGTAATTTGAGATAAAGTTTAGCCTTTAGATACAATTAGTGCCGAAACCGGTTTGGCTCAGTGGATAGAACATCGGCCTGCAGACTAAAAGGTCCCAGGTTCGATTCTGGTCAAGGGCACGTACCTTGGTTGCGGGCACATTCCCAGTAGGGGGTGTGCAAGAGGCAGCTAATCGATGTTTCTCTCTCATCGATGTTTCTAACCCTCTATCCTTCTCTCTTCCTCTCTGTAAAAAATCAATAAAATAAAATAATTAGATACAATTAGTAGGGTAAGTAATCTTAGAAGGACACATGTGTCTTCAGTGTCCTTTAAGCAAGGGCACCCAAAGATTAAGCATAAGGATTCCAATAAATACCCGGGGGTCTGCATGTGCACAGAGTTATTTGGAAAGGTCCAGGAATAATTAGGGGTGCCGCCTTCAGCACTCCCCTAAGTCAGAATTCCGATAAACAGGGTGGGCAGCCTTCTGCACACTTCCCTTTTCTCAGAATGTCCTCCTTGTTTCCTCAAAAAACTGAAAATGGAACTCCCATTTGACCCAGTGATCCCACTCCTGGGAATATATCCGAAGAAACTAGAAACACCAATCAGAAAGGATATATGCACCCCTATGTTCATAGCAGCACAATTCACCATAGCTAAGATTTGGAAACAGCCTAGGTGCCCATCAGCAGATGACTGGATCAGAAAACTGTGGTACATCTACACAATGGAATACTATGCTGCCATAAAAAAGAAGGAATTCTCATCATTTGCAGCAACCTGGATGGAATTGGAGAACATTATGTTAAGTTAAATAAGCCAGTCAATGAAAGAAAAATACCACATGATCTCACTCATTTATGGATAATAAAGAAAATTATAAGCTGCCGAAACCGGTTTGGCTCAGTGGATAGAGCGTCGGCCTGCGGACTGAAAGGTCCCAGGTTCGATTCCGGTCAAGGGCATGTACCTTGGTTGCGGGCACATCCCCAGTGAGGAGTGTGCAAGAGGCAGCTGACCGATGTTTCTCTCTCATCGATGTTTCTAACTCTCTATCCCTCTCTCTTCCTCTCTGTAAAAAATCAATAAAATATATGTTAAAAAAAAAAGAAAGAAAATTATAAGCTGTTGAACAAAAAGATAGATACAGAGACAGTAAAGCATCAAACAGAAGGTCAAATTACAGCGGGAAGGTTAGGGAGAGGTGGGGGAGATAAGAGATCAATCAAAGGATTTGTATGCATGCATATAAACATAACCAACGGATGCAAAACTCTGGGGGGTGAGGGCATATATGGGAGTGGGGTGGGGGGTGGCAATGGTAAGATATGAACACATATAATACCTCAATAAAAAAAAAATTAAAAAAAAAAGAATGTCCTCCTTACAAACTTTCCAACCAAGTCTCGTGTGCTCCCCAATAAATTTGGAAGTGCCTCATTATTGGTGCTCTGTTGGTCCATAGTGAGAGACATGACGATTCTGACAGGCTGTTAATTTTCCAAGTGGCTGGAGGAGGACAGGCTGGAAAAGCCAGTCCTCTATATAACGGAATAGGGAGAGGGTGGCTGGGGTAATGATGGTGATTTAAATGTGCTCAGAGGCAATGCTAGGGATATATTTTGAGATAAATAGTAAAATTAAGATTTAGTGAAATATTATAGAATTATATAGTTCAGGATAGTATTTTTAAACTGTTCATATATAAATATTGCTGTGGGAAAAGTAGATTGTTTTAAATATATATTTTTATTAATTTCAAAGAGGAAGGGAGAGGGAGAGAGAGATAGAAACATCAGTAGAGATTGAGAATTATTGATTGGCTGCCTTCTGCACACCTCACACTAGGGATCAAGCCTACAACCCACATGTGCCCTTCTGGGGAATAGAACCCATGACCTCCTGGTTCATAGGTCGGCATTCAACCACTGAGCCACGCCAACTGGGCAGATTGTTTTATATGCCCAGTTAGTATAACCAAATATATTTTTTCTAAACTTCTTATTTGTCCTCACTCCCCATGGAAATCTATTGCTACCTAAACACACACACACACACATACACACACACACACACACACACACACACACACACACACACACACATATCCCAATACTTTAAATGTTTAAATTGATACTTTTGGTTATGTTTCTTTTGTCATCCTGGAAGTATCTCTACATGAGTTAAACGATGGTGCAAACTTCACCCCAATGCCAAATATTAATCATTTTACATGTTTTTAAATTATAATTTCTAGAAAAGACAAGAAGATTGGTTAAGAAATGAGAATTCCTTGAACTTTAAGTACTGTACAACTTATTCCAGAGATCTCTATATGATCAGAAGGAAGTGGGTTTTGCCATTATTTGGTTGTAATAGTTCATTGAACCACAATTAGAGAATAAATACAAAACATGTAGTGCCCTGGCCAGCTTGGCTCAGTGGATAGAGTGTCAGTCTGCGGACTGAAGGGTCAAAGGTTTGATTCTGGCCAAAGGGCACATACCTGGGTTGCGGGCTCGATCCCCAGTGAGGGGCATGCAGGAGGCAGCCGGTCAATGATTCTCTCTCATCATAATGTTTCTATCTCTCTCCTTCTCCCTTCCTCTCTGAAATCAATAAAGAAACATATTTTAAAAAAGATGTAGTATTTAACCATAGCAACTCTGATATGATGTGTTTATTTCCTTTAAGTGTAAATCTTCTTATGGAATACAACGAAGCTTAGAGTGTTGCTACCAAGTTTATTTTCCAACTTCATTGGTTAGAACATATATGAGGAGTTCACCACTGCTCTGACTGACATGTGATGAGGGCTAACAATTAAGGAAATGGGTTATATTTAAGTGTTAAAGGAATTGCTAGGAAAAGAGGTAAAACATGTAGACTCATGTTATATTTTAAATTTGACATCAAGCTGACATGAAAATAAACACACTGCACATTTTTTTCAATGTGTAAATCATGAAAGAAACAGCTGCTATGTTTGTGTCTGCATTTAACAAGAATTGAATGCATTTACCATATGTTTTCTCTCTTCATTTTAACTCATTTCTAAGAGTAGTCTGTTTCCCTTTCAGAATGAGAAATACAAATATACCCAGTAAAAATATTTTGTTTGTTTTAAACCTATTCTGCCTAAAGAAAAAGGAGACAGAGTAAAGATTTGAGGAAAGTGTTTAGAGATTTGAAGAACCACTAGAAAATGGGGAATAAATATCATATGGGAAGAGATAAGAGGCTTTGAGGAACTAGCTCTAGTGGTGAAAACACTCCTGCCCTCATGGGGTTTACGTTAGGACCCAAGTTAGGAAGGGAGAGTTTTCCCTCTCCCCACTGGGGGTGGCCCCAGTGTGACACCAGTATAGCAACAAGCATTTGGCTGTGGGCCATTCAGGAGACTGGAGACTGTCCTATAAGCCAAATTTGGATGTTTTGTGTCAAGGACACTCTCTGGACCATACTTGTGATTTTTATGTTCATTTTCCACATTCCTGCTAAACTGCTCTCTGTAAACCTGGTCTCTTCACAGAGCAGTCATCCCATATTATTAATATTGTCATGTTGGGGAAATTTATGAGTGTTGTGCTATGTACAGGTTTTTTTACAATTACTAGTATAATGAGAACAGACCTCCCTGTTTAGTGTTTGGCATAATGTACTCATCAGTGGGCTAACTTTCTAAATAGAAAGTTAGAAAGGTAAAAAGAAAAAAAAGAAAAAACAAAAAATAAATAAATAAATAAAAAGAAAGTTAGAAAGGGAAACAGCAGGAGAAAGTAGTTGGCTCTGGGAGCCACATTCTTGTCTATTTCAAAATCCTCACTCCTTTTAAAGAGGCTGGGTTCCAATCTTGAAGCTATTGATGACTGATGATCTTAAATTACCCTCTCACAGCCTCGATTTCTTCACCTGTAAAAAAATAGGTTTATAAAAAAAAAATAGCTTTATAATGCCAACCTGTCATAGGGATGAAATGAAATAACTTGTGCAAAGTACTTAGCACAGTGTCTGAGAAATAATAGGTTCTTAGGTTTAATTCCCTTCCCCTAAATATCTCCTTGGGTTTAAGCATTGTTGTTGTTTTTCAATCCTCACCCAAGAATATTTTTTCCATTGGTTTTTAGAGACAGTAAAAGAGAAGGAGGAGGTGGGGTGAACAGATATACTATATATATATTAGAGGCCCGGTGCACGAAATTTGTACCAGGGGTGTGTGTGTGTTCCTCAGCCCAGCCTGCACCCTCTCTAATCTGGGACCCCTCGAGGAATGTCCGATTGCCTGTTTAGACTGGATCCCAGTGGGATCAGGCCTAAATGGGCAGTTGGTTATTCCTCTCACAATCCAGGACTACTGGCACCCAACCGCTAACCTGCCTGCCTGCCTGATTGCCCCTAACCACTCCCCTGCCAGCCTGATCAATGCCTAACTGCTCTCTGCCGGTCCAATTGCCCCTAACTGCCCTCCCCTGACAGCCTGGTCACCCCTAACTGCCCGCCCCTGCCAGTCTGGTCACCCCCACCTGCCCTCCCCTGCTGGCCAGGTAACCCCTAACTGCCCTCCCTTGCCAGCCTGGTCGCCCCAACTTCCCTCCCCTGCAGGCCTGTTCACCCCTAACTGTCCTCCCCTAAAGGCCTGGTCACCCCCATCTGCCCTCTCCTGCAGGCCTGTCACCCCCAACTGCCCTCCCCTGCTGGCCTGGTCACCCCCAACTGCCCTCCCCTGCAGGCCTGGTACCCCCCAACTGCCCTCCCCTGCAGGTCAGGTCACCCCTAACTGCCCTCCCCTGCCAGCCTGGTCGTCCCTAACTGCTCTCCCCTGCAGACCTGGTCCCCCCCCACCAACTGCCCTGCCCTTCTGGCCTGATCGCCTACAACTGCCCTCCCCTGCTGGCCATTTTGTGGCGGCCATCTTGTGTCCACACGGGGGCAGCCATCTTTGACGACATTGGGGCAGCCATCTTGTGTGTTGGAGTGATGGTCAATTTGCATATTACTCTTTTATTATATAGGGGAGAGAGAGAGAGAATGAGAGAGAAACATCGATGTGAGAGAGACACATCAACTAGTTGCCTCGTCTGGGGATAGAACCTGCAACCAAGATACATGCCCTTGACCAGAATCAAACCTGCAACCTTTTGGTCCTCTGGCCCGAGGCTCCAACCACTGAGCAAACCAGTCATGGCAAGCATTGTTTTTAAATGCCCCTGGCAAAATAGAAGTTGTTTTATCATGGAGAGCAAGTTTAATGACTCAATAGGCTTGTTAATACATTTGCATGAATTAGTGTATTAATTATTGACTTTATCATGTAAATATCTGATCCACAGGTTTTGATTTAGAGACAGGAGGTTGGGCAACATCAGGGAGACAGGCTCTTGAATGAGGCAGGACCAAGCAGGATGTGGGGATTGTGGGGACATGTGAAGCCCTAGATACCAGCAGAGTGGTATAAATAGGGAAACCGTCTGGAAAACTGACAAAAAAACCATCACCATTTTGTCTGGGCTTGTGTTTGTTTGCTGTTGAAGATCCTAATCAAGAAAGAGTGCTCAGCCGAAACCGGTTTGGCTCAGTGGATAGAGCATCGGCCTGCAGACTCAAGGGTCCCAGGTTCGATTCCGGTCAGGGGCATGTACCTTGGTTGCGGGCACAGCCCCAGTAGGGGGTGTGCAAGAGGCAGCTGATCGATGTTTCTCTCTCATCGATGTTTCTAACTCTCTATCCCTCTCTCTTCCTCTCTATAAAAAAATCAATAAAATATTAAAAAAAAAAAAAAAAAGAGTGCTCAGTGTGTGAGAAATGGCTCACCAGTACAAATTTCACATGATGGACTGGGAAACAGAAGCATGGTGAAAATGAGACTTTTAATAACACTGGAGAGTGGGCATCCATTGTACAGGATCACGAGAAGGGCAAGAAACACAGCCTATTTATTTAGACCCTCCTCCAGTTCCTCATTGGCTGAGTACTATTTGATCACCTATTTCCTAATAGGTCGCCAAGGCCTTGCTGTCTCCCATTGGGTTATTTAAAAAATGGGCTGGGGGAGAACACAAGATGGCGGCGTAGGTAAACACCTAAACTGTGGGCGTGCACAACAATTTCAAAACTACAACTAAAAGACAAAACGTCTATCACCCAGAGCCACGGGAGGGCTGGCTCAGTGGAAGTTCTACAACTAGACGGAAAGAGAAAAGAGCATTCAGTGCACAGATGCTGAAAAGCTGAGGTACGGGGGCTCGCACGATATGGGCTGGCGGCGGATCCTGGCTGGCGGCGGGCGTTGATTTCTTCAACCCGAAGGGGAGACGCGCGGGACCCTAACTCCTACGGGGACAAGCTGGACTGTCTGTCATCGGGTCAGAAAGTGTGGGTGGCTTGCTTGCAGAGCTGCGCAGAGGAATAATTGTTTGCTGCGCTGGGACGCGAGACGCGGGGACGCGGTCAGAGGCACGGGACGGCTGGCTGCCAGCCATTGCTGTTTGCCACGCCCTAGCCTAGTGACGCCCTGAGACCCCACCCTGCACAACCTACAAACTCACCCAAGCTCCAAGCAGCGGCTTTTGCATATGAATGGCCTTCACTATTGCCACTTAACCTAGCAAACTTGCAAACTGGTTCAGACAGCTCCATAATCTACAAATCCCAAGCAGGGAGGAGAGGACTGTAGTTTTCTCTGTAGGTACTGCAGGGTGACCTCAGACAGTAGCTGACCTGCACCCCATTGGATATCTAGAAGCCAGTGTACCTAGTGGTCAGTGTGAGACACAGATTTCAACTCCTCACATCCATAAGTGACACATTCAAGAGGCAGACTCAGTGAGCACCAAAGCCCCACTGAAACAAGTCCTGCACCATAAGCGTGTCTCCAGCGCAGCAGTTCTTCCATTATAAACACAGCGGGTCCCCACAGCCAGTTGGCCTGGAGGACAATTCCTCCCAGTGTACCAACAGCAATCAAGGCTTAACTACACCAAGACTTTGCACTCAGCCCACAAAGGGGTGTACCAAGACTGTCCACCTCAGGTGATTGGGGAGGCTGAGCTACTGGCCCCTATAGGTCACCTACCACACAAAGCCACTCCATCAACACAGGGAAGCAGCCAAAATGCGGAGACACAGAAACATGTCACGAATGAAAGAAATGGAGGAAAGCAAACTACAGGACAACATAGAGTTCAAAACCACATTTATAAGGTTACTCAAGAATCTTCTAAAAACCGCTGAGAAACTTGATGAGACCTTCAAGGACCTTAATGAGAATGCCAAAAAAAAATGGAAAAGGACCAGTCATAAATTAAGCATACAATGTCTGAAATAAAGAATATACAGAAACTCAACTGTAGATCAACGTACCCCAAGAATCAAACCAAAGATCTGAAATATGAGGAAACAAAAAACACCCAACCAGAAAAACAAAAAGAAAAAAGGATCCAAAAATATGAAGATAATGTAAGGAGCCTCAGGGACAACTTTAAGCGTACCAACATCTGAATTTTTGGGGTGCCAGAAGAAGAAAGAGAGCAAAATATTGAAAACCTATTAGAAGAAATAATGACTGAAAACTTTCCCCACCTGATGAAAGAAATAGACTTACAAGTTCAGGAAGCTCACAGAACCCCAAACAAAAGGAATCCAAAGAGGACCACACCAAGACACATCATAATTAAAATGCCAAGGGCAAAAGACAAAGAGAGAATCTTGAAAGCAGCAAGAGAAAAACAGTTAGTTACCTACAAGGGAGTACCCATACGACTGTCAGCTGATTTCTCAACAAAAACTATGCAGGCCAGAAGGGAGTGGCAAGATATTCAAAGTGATGAACAGCAAGAACCTACAACCAAGATTACTCTACCCAGCAAAGCTATCATTCAGAATTGAAGGTCAGATAAAGAGCTTCACAGACAAGAAAAAGCTAAAGGAGTTCATCACCACCAAACCAGGATTACATGAAATGCTGAAGGGTATTCTTTAAGAAGAGGAAGAAGAAGAAAAAGGTAAAGATAAAAATTATGAACAACAAAAAGACATCAAATACATACCTACCAACAAGTGAATCTAAAAATCAAGTGAATAAAAAGTCTGAAGAACAGAATGGATTGGTGAATATAATGGAATGAGGGACATAGAAAGGGAGTGGACTGACAATTCTCAGGGGGAAGGGGGTCTGAGGGGTACGGGAAGAGATTGGACAAAAATCTTACACCTATGGCTGAAGACAGTGGCGGGTGGGTAAGGGCATGGGGTCGGGTGGGGAATCAGGTGGAGGGGAGCTATGGGGGGAAAAAAGAGGAACACCTGTAATAATCTGAACAATAAAGATTTATTTAAAAAAAATAAAAATAAAAAATGGGCTGGGCCTTCTCTAGTTGCCTCCACCCCCTTTGTCTAGGGCCATGGTCGGCAAACTGCAGCTCGCGAGCCACATGCAGCTCTTTGGCCCCTTGAGTGTGGCTCTTCCACAAAATACCACGGCCTGGGCGAGTCTATTTTGAAGAAGTGGCGTTAGAAGAAGTTTAAAAAATTTGGCTCTCAAAAGAAATTTCAATCGTTGTACTGTTGATATTTGGCTCTGTTGACTAATGAGTTTGCCGACCACTGGGGGGAATCTTCTTAGGACGGGTGCTGTCAGCCTTGTGTACAGCTCTCATCCTCTCTCCCCACCCCCACATCCTGTTTGCTCTGGGGAATTTCAGCAGCAGCCTCCTGGCCACATGCTGTTTCTTTTCTATGAAGATAAATCATAGGCATATTTCTTACAAGTTCCAACCCAGAGGATTATTTCCAGCAATTAGTTATCTCAATAATAAAATACTGAACAAAAGAGGTAACATTTTATTACCTAATTTTGAAGATGTTTGCATACTCTTAATTTTTTTATAGAAGAAAATAAGGCACAGAAAACTTGAGTATCACATTTTAAAAATTGTATTATGATAGAATGCTAGGCCTTATATCCAAGTATGGGTCCATGATTCCACTTCTAGATTTCTGAAATCCAAAAAGCTCTGAAAACCAAAAGTTGATTTTATTTTGTTTCCTTTCATAAATGTTTGTCATTAAAACTAAGTTGTTAGCAAAACTTGATTCAACAGACAGGTTAATTTTACTCATTTATCCCACTTTGTATGACTATGCATAGATTTCACTGCAGAAATATTAATGTTTAATTACTGGGAGTGGCCCCAACCCCCACTGAGTTTAAGGTTATACAAACAAATAAAGACACTTTATGAATTCTGAAACACATCTGACCTCAAGGATTTTGGTTAGGGATCGTGGGACTTGCACTATACAACAGACTCCTTTTTAAAATTATGTTTTAGTTTAGTTTGTATGTAACAAATTTCAAATATGAGAATTTTGATACAGGATTTTTGGACTGGAACGTGCAGTGTTCCCTTGGACAGGATGGTTCCCCTGATTCTTTGTCCATCGGAGTTGAAGAATGAAAAGATGGTATATCAAAGGTGGACATTTATTGAAGAACAAGTACAGACCCACATGTGGGGAGGGGGGAAGAGTCCCGCCAACTACCTGTTTCCACTGTTTATAAAGGCTGCAAGTCCCTGTGTCCTGATATCCCTTCTGATTGGTCAGTATTCCCTTTTTAATTGGTTATTATAGTAACTCCTGAGCTCATAGGTCAAACATCACACAGGACGTGTGGTCCTCCTCCCTCATTGTTCTCCCATTCCCTCTGGGCTTTCTTCTTCCTTCTTTATTTTCTAAATATAGACCTTTTTGCTACTCCCAGTTTCCTTGTCTTATGGAAATGTAACTGCTGCCTCTCCCTTGTATTATGGAAATGTAACTGTTGCTGCTCCCTTGTCTTATGGAAATGTAATTTCTCCCAGTCTTCCTTGTCTTATGGAAATGTACCCTTTTGCAACTCTATAGCCCTGTATTTTTTCTTCATGGACCCCCAATTCTAAAAATTCTCTAAACCTGCCTATTTCACTCCTAAAAATTCCTATTTCAATTCCTATCTGATAAATATAAGTCTGTTTTCAGACAGGGAGCCTCATCCATCTTATCCCACTCTATCCCACTCCTCCCCACCCTGTCTCATCTTCTCCAGGGAATACACCTCTAGGCTTCCCTGAAGGGCAGCTGCCTGATTCTGTGCATGTTTGTTTCTTTTCTTTAACCTTTGGGTCTTTGAGGGGGTTTTTTTGTTTGTTTTTGTTTGTGGTGGTTTTAAAAAAATTCTTTGTTGTTGAAAGTACTACATATATCTCCCTTTCCCCCGCCCCCATTAACCGTCTCTAGCCCTCCTCCACCCCCACCCCAGGCCTTCATCACCCAATTGTCTGTGTCCATGGGATATGCATATATGCATACAGTTCTTTGGTTGATCTCTTCCCAAACACACCCTCCTCCCCGATATTCCGCAGTCTGTTCTAGATTTCTGGATCTATTTTGTTCATTAGATTCCACATATGAGTGAGTTCATGTGATACTTGTTGTTCTCTGACTGGCTTACTTTGCTTAGCATCATACTCTCCAGGTCCCTCCATGCTGTCTCAAAGGGTAAGAGATCTTTCTTTTTTACTGTTGCATAGCATTCCATGGTGTAAATGTACCACAGCTTTTTTATCCGCTCATCCACTGATGGGCACTTGGGCTGTTTCCAGATCTTAGCTATTGTAAATTGTGCTGCTATGAGCATAGTGGGGCAAACATTCTTTATGATTGGTTTTCAGGTTTCTTAGGATGTATTCCTAGAAGTGGGATTGAAACCGGACAACCAATGGGTCCGGGTTGCCTGTCACTACTTGAGCCAATTAGGCAAAGACAGGTTTGAATCATACATGAGCGTACAATCATACAATAATGGTGACAGTATGGGAGAACAGCAGGTCATCCACAAAAATCTGCTCTGCAGCCTCCCCCTCCTCCCATAAGCCAGCTGCTTATAAAGGGTAGGACAAGGATTACATGGGGAAGAAGAGATCACAGGCTTGGGGAAGCAAGCTAATCAGACTGGGGTGGGACTCCATTGTTTGGGCAACAAGGTTGTTAATCTTTCCATGATAATAGGCAGGTCTTGAATGAGAATGGACCACATTCCAAGATTGACTGCCAGGTCCCAGGGGCTTACAACTCTCAGCCAGGTTAGAATGTCCTTTCTTTAACCAGCATAAGGTAATCATGGTTTACAGGGCATGATTAATATTTCCCATAACCATAGCTAGTCCCCAATATTCTATTTCTGCCCCTAACAGTATGGCACATGTTATAGGGTAAGCTTTTTGTACAGGCTTCAAATTTAGCTCTCTTTGGATATTCACTGGTTTAAGAAAAGTAGTTTGTAACGCCTTCAAAGGTTCATTTCACTACAAAAAGGAATAGACTTTCTGGGGTCTGAAGGGATTGATACTTAAAGACATTCTAGTCAGCAGGGGGTCTTGTTGAGCATTTTACAGACAGAATTGTTTCAAATCTGCAGTAGCCTGGGAAACCTTCAAGAGTTGAGTCCCACCTCCAGCTGGAGCTGTTGAAGCACTTTCTTCAAAGTGGTGATGCTGGAGGAACCAGACATGGTGCATTCGAGAGCCGGGCAGATTTATTGGTAGTGGGTCAGCCTGTCATGGGTCCGATGGGCCAGACAGTGGGGCAGCGAAGCAAGGGCCAACATTTAGTGTGTATTTTAATATCAATTTGCACTAGCCACATTTCAAGTGGGTCCTGTCCTAGACAGTGAAAGTCTAGAAGGAAAAAGGTAGTATTTGATTGAGGCGGGGCAAAAGCACTCTGGTAAGAGGTATGATAGGATACATATATTATGAGTGTCACTGTTTTTATGATTCATGTAACAGGGTGGAGCATAAGTTTACAGTTGTTTGTTTAGAAAATACAGTTGTCAATGTAAGAAACATTCAAATCTGTAGAGAATTTTTGTGAATTTACTTGAGCCAAACTGTCCACAATTTCATAAAGCAAAAGCTCAACAGATTGAGAAAATGTTCCAGAGAATGGAAGTTTTGCATCTTATTTTATACAGTAGAGGCCCGGTGCATGAAAATTCATGCACTGGAGGGGGGTCCCTCAGCGGCCTGCCCCCTCTCACAGTCTGGGAGCCCTCAGGGGCAGGAGGCCACCTGGCGATCAGGGGAAGGTGATGCCCCATCACACCTCTGCTGCTGCCACTGCCGGCAGCGCAAGACTTGGCCGGCCCTGGTTACCTGAGCCTCAGGTGGCCCTGGGCGGCCGGGCAGCTGACATCTGAGGCTTGCCTGCATCTCGGGCCGGCCCTGGGCAGCTGGGGGGCTGCGGGGACTGGGAGACTCCGGAGGCAGGCGTGCAGAGTGGCCGGACCTGCCTGGGGGTGGGCCCAGCCTTGCAGAGTGCCTGCTGCCCCAGCAGGGCTGAGGGGACTGGGCATCACCCTCTTGTGGCTGTGGGTGCTGCCATCTTTGAGGGCATGGCAGTCAATTAGCATATTCCCTCCTTATTGGCTGTGGGTGCCGCCATCTTTGCGACAGCATGAGGGGCAATTAGTATATTTCCTCTTTATTAGATAGGATTACTAGAGGCCTGGTACACGAAATTCATGCATGGGAAGGGGGATGTCCCTCAGCCCGGCCTGGTAAAAAGCACTCTGGTAAGAGGTATGATAGGATACATATATTATGAGTGTCACTGTTTTATGATTCATGTAACAGGGTGGAGCCAGCAGTCCCTCTCCAATCTGGGACCCCTCAGGGGATGTCCAACTGCCGGTTTAGGCCCGGTCCCAGCAGTTGGACACCCCCTCACAATCCGGGACTGCTGGCTCTTAACTGCTCGCCTGCCTGATCACCTCTAACCACCTCTGCCTGCTGGCCTGATGGCTGCTTAACTGCTCCCCTGCCAGCCTGATCACCCCCAACTGCCTTCCCCTGCCGGCATGATCACCCCAACTGCCCTCTCCTGCCGGCCTGATTGCCCCCTAACTGCTTGCTCCCCCACACCAGCCTGATCTTGCCCCTAACTACTTGCTCCCCCTTGCCGGCCTGATCACCCCTAACTGCTTGCTCCCCTGATGGCCTGATCGTCCCTAACCGCCTCTGCCTCAGCCTCCGCCACTGTGGCTTTGTCTGGAAGGAAGTTGGATGTCCAGAAGATGTCCGGTCGACTGGTCTAATTGCATATTACCCTTTTATTAGTATAGATGTTGTGGCAGAATGCACAGGAGAAGGATCAGCTAGCACTCTGAGGGAGGAAAGTTTAACCTTTATTTCGCAGATCTGCTAGTCCAGGGGAATTTGGAATCCAAAGCCTGAACTGAACTCGTGGGGAGGCTCTGACATATATCTCCTCCCGTGGTGGGCCCCTGAGGGTCCCCAAAGCTCTGCCCAAACCAGCTGTGGTGGGGCCCTGGGGTTATGCTCTGCAGCTCTGCCCAATGGGGAAGTAAGACTACAGTTTTAACCAGATACTGAACTAGGTTGCAACCCCTCCCACCCCCCACCCCCATTTTCCTTTTCAAATACAATCAAAAGAGAAGCCTGACCAGTGTTGCTCAATTGTTGAGCATCGACCTATGAACCAGGAGGTCATGGTTCACTGCTTCTCTCTTCTCACTCTGATACCTCTACACGGTGCCATGGCTCGATTCCAGGTCAGGGCACATACTGTGGGGCATGCAGGAGACAGCTGATCAATGATTCTCTTTCATCATCAACGTTTCTATATCTCTCCCTCCCTGAAATTAAAAAAAAAAAAATAGATTTTTTTTTGTTTTTTAAAAGAAGACGTAACTGGGTTGGTGATAGATTAGGGAAGTGGGAGAAAGAAAAGTAGGGAGGGGGATCTCTGGGACTAGATAAAAAGTAAAATGACAGACACATACATCTTTTACATAGGTGAGTGCAGGATAGTTAACAGTCAACAATTAACACGGTAACTATAACAGAGGATTTGTGGTCTCTGCTCTGGTGTACTGGCTGTGCCCTGAGAGATCTTAAAAAGGGGAGTTCCTCTGATATTCCAAAGGTATGTTATGTTAGATTAAAAAAGACAATAAACAGGTTTAATTAAGATTGACTTTTATGAGGGAAGATTCTACCCTAGGATATGACTACCTGTTATAAACTGCTTTTAGTTAAAAAGTTTTAATTTCAGACCATTCTATGTGATACTTTAGGTGTCTGAGTTTTTTGTTTTTTCTTTATTGATTAAGGTATTACATATGTGTCCTTATCCCCCCAGGTGTCTGAGTTTTTAAGGCCGCCATGCAGGCCTCCCCTGAGCTTGTCAGGTCTAGTGTGTGGCCACACAATCTATAATAATAAAAGCCCAGGCGACCATCACAACCGGACGGACGACCAAACAGGCTGCGTGGGGCAACTAGGCCAGCAGGGGGGTCAGTGAGGGGCAACCAAACGACCAAGCAGCAGGCTGCATGGGGCGACCAGGTCCGCAGGGAGGGCAGTTGAGGGCGACCAGGCTGGCAGGGGGGGGGGGGCAGTAAGGGGTGATCAGGCAGGCAGGCAGATGAGCAGTTAGGAGCCAGTGGTCCTGGGTTGTGAGAGGGATGTCCAACTGCCGGTTTAGGCCCGATCCTTGGCAGTCAGACATCCCCTGAGGGGTCCCGGATTGGAGAAGGTGCAGGCTGGGCTGAAGGCCCCCTCATGCACGAATTTCGTGCACCGGGCCTCTAGTAATTAATAATAACACCAGAATAAAGCCTGTGTCTCAGCATTCACAACTGTAAGCATGCTTTTGCACCACACTGTATATTCTGTTCCTTATGGCTTCCCCTAATATTTAGAGGAGCTTTTGAAATTCCGCAGTGCTAAGAAGAATCACAAAGTATCCTTCCTCCAATGCTGGGAAGGGATTTTCAAGTGAGAGGACCCCCTCCTCCCAGGGAAGGGGAAGGGGAAATTCTCTATACAGTGCTCTCTCCCTACCTGAGATTCCCTTCCGAAGCTTACTGTGAAATCTCTGGATTTTGTTCTAGAAGGAAATTGCTTTTCTTCATAATTCCTCTTGAAAAGGTTCATACCTTAGCTGCCAGAGATAGAATGTATTTATGATAATTACTAGAGGCCTGGTGCACGAAATTCGTGCACGGAGGGGGGTTGTCCCTCAGCCCAGCCTGTACCCTCTCCAATATGGGACCCCTCAAGGGATGTCCGACTGCCCGTTTAGGCCCGATCCCTGGGATCGGACCTAAACGGGCAGTCGGACATCCCTCTCACAATCCAGGACTGCTGGCTCCCAACTGCTTGCCTGCCTGCCTTCCTGATTGCCCCTAACCGCTTCTGCCTGCCAGCCTGATCACCCCCTAACCACTCTGCTGCCAGCCTGTTTGCCCCCAACTTCCCTCCTCTGCCGGCCTGGTCACCCCTAACTGCCCTCTCCTACAGGGTTGATCACCTCCAACTGCCCTCCCTTGCAGGCTTGGTCCCTCTCAACTGCCCTCCCTTGCAGGCCAGGTGCCTCCCAACTGCCCTCCCCTGTTGGCCATCTTGTGGTGGCTATCCTGTGTCCACATGGGGGCAGGATCTTTGACCACATGGGGGCAGCTATATTGTGTGTTGCAGTGATGATAAATCTGCATATTACTCTTTTATTAGATAGGATAGAGGCCTGGTACAGGGGTGGGGGCCAGCTGGTTTGCCCTGAAGGGTGTCCCTGATCAGGGTGGGGTACCCTGGGGGCGTGGGGCGGCCTGAGCGAGGGGCCTGTGGTAGTTTACAGGCCGGCCACGCCCCCTGGCAACGCAAGCGGAGGCCCTGGTATCTGGAATTTATTTTCCTTCTACAATTGAAACTTTGTAGCCTGGAGCAGAGCCAAGCCTGGGGCTCCCTCTGAGGCCTGAAGCCATTTGTGTTGGGGTTATAATTGAAACTTTGTTGCCTTAAGTGGGTGAGCCCGGCCAGGGTGTGTGGAAAGCTTTGCTTCCCCTGTTGCCGGCGGCAACCCTGGCCTGCTCTCTCAAGCTCCATTCTGCCGCCATTTGTTTGAATTTGTTTACCTTCTATAATTGAAACTTTGTAGCTTGAGTGGAGGCTTAGGCCTGCAACGGCTGGTAGAAAGCTTGGCTTCCTCTGTTACCTAGGAAACCTTGCTCTCTGTGGCTGTAGCCATCTTGGTTTGGGTTAATTTGCATACTCGCTCTGATTGGATGGTGGGCGTGGCTTGTGGGTGTGTCGGAGGTATGGTCAATTTGCATATTTGTCTATTATTAGATTAGATTACAGCCAATGCCGGATGGTATTAATATTTAATATCATCTTTTAGTCTGTCCATCTTGAAATTTGGTTCAAAGATAGAATCACTGTCATTTGTTTTTTTAAAATATATATATATTTATTGATTTCAGAGAGGAAGAGAGAGGGAGAGAGAGATGGAAACATCAATGATGAGAGATAATCATTGATTGATCAGCTGCCTCCTGCATGCCCCCTACTGGGGATTGAGCCCACAACCTGGGCATGTGCCCTTGACCAGAATAGAACCCGGGACCCTTCAGTCCACAGGCCGATGCTCTAGCCACTGAGCCAAACCGGCTAGGGCCACTGTCATTTTTTAGTGTGCAATACTGGAGAGTACTAAGGTGTTAACATAAAAAGCAAATAAACAAAAAAACAACATTCAAATCTGTAAAGAATTTTTGTGAGTTTATTTGAGCCAAACTATCAACAATTGCCAGAGAGCAGAATCTCAAAGTATTGTGATAATGCTCAGGAGAATGGCAGTTTTTCACCTTGTTTTGTACATTACAATCAAAGAAGGAGATGTAAGTGGGTTACATGAAATCCACTGATGATAGATTAGGGAGGCAGGAGAAAGTAAATCGGGGAAACATCTGGGATTGGATAAAAAGTAAAATGATAAGACACACACTTCTTTTACTTAGGTGGGAACAGAGATAGTTAGCAGTCAGCAATAACATAGCAATAACAGTGAAGGAATTGGTGGTTTCTGCCCTGGTGCCCTGGCATATTTGGTTGTGCCCTGAGGGGCCCGGGGTAAAAAGGAAGTTACAAGTCACCCCGGCATTTCACAGGTATGTTATCTTAGATGCAAAAAGACAACAGGCTCAGTCAAGATCAAAGTTGATCTTTGTCAAGGAAGATACTGGCCTGGGACATGACTACCCACTATAAACTGCTTTTTAATTAGAGTTTTAATTTCAGACCATCCTTTGTGGTGTTAACGTAAAAACATTCAAACCTGTAAAGAATTTTTGTGAGTTTATTTGAGCTAAATTGTCGACAATTGCTGGAAGCAGAATCTCAACGGATTGGGATAATGCTCTGGAAAATGGCAGTTTTTCACCTTGTTTTATACATCACAATCAAAGAAGGAGACGTGTGTTACATGAAATCCATTGGTGGTAGATTAGGATTGTGGGAGAAAGCAAAAGGTGGGTGGGGGTGGAGGGATGGGGAAACCTCTGGGATTGGATAAAAAGTAAAATGATAGACACTTCTTTTACTTAGGTGGGTGCAGATAGTTAACAGGCAACAATTAACATGATAACAGTAACAATGAAGGAATCCGTGGTGTCTGTCTTGGCGCCTAGGGCATCTGGCTGTGCCCCGAGGGCCCAGAAAAAAGGGGAGTTACATATTACTCTGACATTTTGAGGATCTGGTATGGTAGATACAAAGGGATAGCAGGCTCAGTTAAGGTCAAGACTGACCTTGTCAGGGAAGATACTGGCCTAGGAGGTGACCAACCACCATACTACTTTTAGTTAAAGTCTTAATTTCAGACCCTCCTTTGTGGTTACTTTAGGTCTTAGAGTTTGCTAGGCCACCACGTAGGCCTTCCCTGAGCGAGTCAAGTTTGCCTGTGGCCTTTTAGTCCACAACGGTGACCCACCAACTGGCTCTCAGCAGTTCCTTGGACTAGAATTTAATTCTTGGAACTTCTCTATAAGTAGTTTCAGTTAGGGTGCCCCTTCCCTGGGGTGGGGAGCGTGTCTGAAACGGTCCCGGAGGGGCCACATCTGTTCCGGGGACAGCAGCACACGTACCGCGTGGTGGCCCTTCCTTCCCCGGAGGCCTCGGCTATGCCACTGTGCACAGCTCAGCCTGGGTTTTAGGGTGCCCTCTTTGTAGAACACCTTAAGGTCCTGTGGAGACATAAAGCTTTCTAAGAGGACTGTTGGCAGGTGATAAAGGATAAACAAACACAGGTCTGGGGGGTGGTGTTCGCCTTTGGGGCGCTGTTGGTGTTCACAACTGGGGGGGCAATGCCTTTACTGTTCAGAACGCTGTCCGCGTTCCACACCTGAAATGATTTCACTCTCAAAGTCCAGGCCGTCGTGGGCGGGGCGGGGCGGGCCTGGCTTCCAGCTCCGGGCCGGCCGCGCGCCCTCCCGGCGGCAGCTCCAGGTGCGGACGCCCCCTCCCCGGCGGCGCGGCGCGGCGGGCGCGGAGGAGGGGCCGGGCTGCCGGCGCCGCCCCTCCGTCCATCACATGGCCGGAGCGCCGCAAAAACAACCGCCGGGCCGAGGCCGGGGCTTCCGCACGGCGGACCCGGGGTCCTAGCCGCAGCCCCCGCCCCATGGAGGACAGTTTCCTCGAGTCCTTCGGGAGGCTGAGCCTCCGGCAGGCGCAGCCCCGGGCGCCGGCCCCGCCGCCCCCGCGCGGGACGCCCCCGCGCCGCCACAGCTTCAGGAAACACCTCTACCTCCTGCGCGGCCTCCCGGGCTCGGGGAAAACCACGCTGGCCAGGTAATGCCACCTGCCGGCCGGCTCCTCGAGCCCCGTCTGGGCGCTGCGCCCCGCGCCGGCCCCAGGTGGCCCGGCCCTGGCCGCCGCCGAGGCCGAGACCTGCGCCGCCTTGGCCCGGGCAGGGGGCCCGCCGGGTCCGGGGTCGGGCCACCTGGAGCCCCTGCCGGCACCGCGACCGCGTCCTCGGGCGTCTCCGGCCGGCGAGCGGCGCGGGCAGGGGAGGGCCCAGGCCCGGGGGCGGCCGCCGGGGACCGAGCAGGTCCGGAGCCGCGGGGCCGGGCGGCCGCGGAGGGAGGCGCTCAGGTGCGCGGGAGGCGCTGGCGCGGCGCGATGGGCGCCCGAAGGAGCTCGCCCGCGAAGGGCGCAGGAGGCCCGAGCGCCGGGCCGGCGGACTCCGCGGGTCGGTCGCCTGCCGCCAGCTTGCTGGGCCCCCCGGCCGGCCCCAGCCCCCACCCGGCCTGCACCCGCGGTTCCCGCCCGGCCGCGGGGCTCTCCCCGCCGCGCTGACCCCGACGCCGGCCTCCTGCCCGCCGGCCCCCTCGGCCCCGCGACCCCACGGGCAGCCCTCAGCACGGCCACCCCTCCCACCGGCGGCCGCTCCTTCCTGGGCGCCCGTCACTCCGCCGTGGGCCTGGGTTCGCCCCGGGCTGTGAGCTGGTGGAGGAGGCCACGTCCTGCCCCCCAGCGCAGTGTTCTCAGGGGAGGAAGGGGGCCCCGTCCCCGGAGAGGAGGCCGGGGAAGCGGCGGGGCCTGCATTCGGCTCCAGGAGCCGGTGTGGCTGGGAGGAGGTCGGGAGGGGCGGCCCGGAGCTGCGGTGCCAGTTGTAGTTGAGATTCCCAGCTCTTTGGTGGAGCAGAGCCTTCAGCAAAACAATGTCGCCACATTTTCACAGATTGGTGGGGTGGGTGACTTCCAGAGGCTGTTAGTCCCTGAACAAGAACCTGTTTCAGTGGGTTTCTGTTTGGGTGGGAGAGGGAGGGGCAGAGGGGCTATTTTGTGATCCAGTTTAAGGGGGGCGGCAGGGAGGGAGCTCTGTTTACAAGGAAGTAACTTCTGGATGCAAATCCTGTTCAGTTTCACTCTGGCTTTGCTGCCACACTGAGTGTTAAAGAAGGGTGTCTCTGTCCGTCTTGTGTTTGTAATTCAGCAGGGAAGTCATGTGACGTGTGAGGCATATAGATTGGGCCGTCGGGAACCGAGTTTTGGGCTTCCCCTCCCTCATCTGTAAGGTGGCCTTTCAGGTCCCTTCTGGCTCTTCGGGGATTGAAGTTCCCGGGTGAAGGCTGGCCAAGCGGAAGGCCCCGGATGAGACCAGCGTATTAAAGCACATTTCTCTAGGGACAGCTGGTGGGGGCACTGTGGGAGCCCGTGCCTTTAGATCCAGTTCATTAGGGGACAGCTGGTGCCTTTGGGCAGTCACCTAACCTCTCTGGGACTTATTCCTTATATGTGAATGCGAAGAGAGGATTAGGTTAGATCCGTGGTCGGCAAACGGCGGCTCGAGAGCCACATGCGGCTCTTTGGCCCCTTGAGTGTGGCCCTTCCACAAAATACCACGGTCTGGGCGAGTCTATTTTGAAGAAGTGGCGTTAGAAGAAGTTTAAGTTTAAAAAGTTTGGCTCTCAAAAGAAATTTCAGTCGTTGTACTGTTGATATTTGGCTCTGCTGACTAAGGAGTTTGCCGACCACTGGGTTAGATGATTTATTGAAGATCCTTCTGACCAGTTCGAGTTGCCAGACTTAGTTTGTTAATAATTGCTAGGTGAAGAGCTCTGACTTTGGAGTCCATTTATGGCTTCTAATCGAAGCCTTGCCGTTCACTATCTGTGATCTTTACCCAACTGCTCTGTACCCCGGTTTCCTTTCCTGTTAAGGGAGGGTGTCTGCTCTGCCTACTTCAGAGGGCCCTTGTGAAGATTAAATGTGTGTGAGAACTTGTTAAACTTTAAAGTGAAGATGGAGGCGGCTCTGCGAGTTCTCCTGTCCCTCTGGGTGTTGGCAGTTCTGGGGCAGAGGTGCTTGGGCACAGCCAAGCAGGTGACAGCTCAATGCTAAGGGAGGCATGCAATGAGGTGAAATGTGTGGTGGGTGTCACAGGCGGCATGCCGCCCTTAGGGTGTTGCCTTGCCTACTTTTTTTTTTTTGTGGGGGGGATCAGTGGGGGAGAGAAGGAGAATACCAAATTGTTAAAAAAAAAATACACGTATAGAGAATGGTAAAACTGTGAGGCTACCTTATGTATAGTTGGATTCTGGAATTTCATTATTTCTTTATGTATTTTCTATAATAAACATGTATTTCTTGAATCAGAAGAATAAAAAGACAGGTCCACCTTTTTCTGCTTAACTTTTAATTTTCATTTGATTAAAGAAACAATAAAAATGTTTTTGAAATTAGGATACGTCTTGTCTTCCAAATCAATGTTGGATTTCTGTGCTTTTCACCTATTTGTTTTGAAGGGAATGTGGAAACCATCTATTTAAATTATTTGGCGACATTAAAAAATAGTTGGAGTTTTATGTGGTTTAAAATTTCTTTCATTACATCGGAGTGCTAACAAATTAGGATGCCCTCTAAGTTTGTTCTATCATCTCTCTTTCATTTAAAAAGCGTTCAGCCCAGCTGGTGTGGCTTAATGGTTGAGCATTGACCCATGAACCCAGAGGTTGCTGGTTCGATTCCTGGTCAGGGCACATGCCCGGGTTGCGGGCTTGATCCCCAGTTGGGGGACTGCAACAGGCAGCCAATCAATGATGTTTCTATCTATCCTTTTCCTTCCTCTTTCTATAAAATCAATAAAAACATATTTAAAAGGAAACATTTCAGAAATAGGTTCTTATCATTGACCTGTAAGTCCTGCTTCCAGGAATTCATCTAAAGGCAACAATTGGACAAGCACAGGAAGACAGGAATGTACCTTACAGCGTTTTTTTATATAATAGAAAAACATGTGAGCCAGTGTAGTCATACAAAAAAATTAATGACAGCATGGCTTGTAAATCATGCTGTCATTAATGGGAACATAGATGTGTATATTAAAAAAGCCTATAACAAAGCTATCTATATATTTTTCATATATATGTATGTATGTATATGTACATATATATACATATATATATATGACATTTATATGTTATAAATATATACACAAATCCCATATTTGGTTCAAAGAAAGGGGTGTACATATCCTCATAGACTAATGTGTGAAAGAGACATCTGTTGCTCAATAGTTGTTGACTTTAGAGAGGGGGATTATGAACTTTCCCCCTTGACTCATTTTCTCATGTTTCTACAACAAATTGTTAACTTTTTAAATATGAAAATAACTTTTTACAGTTGAAAATAGTTTTGTTCAATAACTATTCAGGTTATGGACAAAGCATTTATTAAACAATAAAATAAATGTCATTTGCTATACAAAAAGGCTTTCCTAGTTTCATTATCAGTTGGACATAAACTAGGAGACTTTAAATCCATAAGCAGATTGATTTTGAATATTGTTATTTTATCTTAATTATTTATTACATATTATTTTATTATTGATTTTATTGATTAGCATATGAACTAGCCTTGGTCTCTTGATTCTTCAACACCTCAGGTTCTTTTTCTTTCTTTCTTGTTAATGTTCTACTCTACTGTTGAATCCCTGTAAATTTTTCTTTATTTCAGTTAGTGTATGCTTAATTTCTGACTGGTCCTTTTTTATGTCTTTGAAATTCTCACTAAGATACCGTATTTTCCGGCGTGTAAGACGACTGGGCGTATAAGATTTTCCTGGGTTAAAAAGTCGTTTTATACGCCGGAAAATACAGTAGTCCAATATATCTAATCCATTATATCTAATCCCATCAATATAGTCCAATATACCGTATTTTCCAGCGTAAGAAATGACTTTTTAACCCAGGAAAATCTTATACGCCCAGTCGTCTTATACGCCGGAAAGTACGGTACCTGTAAATCTCACTAAGTCCCTTGAAGCTCTCATTAAGATCCTTTAGCAACCTTATAGCCATCGTTTTGAACTATGTATCCAGTAGTTTGTTTGCTTCCATTTCTTTCATTTGGGACATGTTTCTTTGTCTCTGCATTTTGGCTGCTTCCCTGTGTTTGTTTCTATGTATTGGGTAGAGCTGCTGTTCTCTTGGAATGGGTATAGTGGCCTTCTATAGTAGGTGTCCTGTAGGGTCCAGTGGCTCAGCCTCTCCAGTTACCTGAGGTGGACCCTCTAGGTGTACCCTGTGTGGGCTGTGTGCACAGTCTTCTTATAGTTGAGACTTGATTGTTATTGGCATCACTGGAAGGAATTGACCTCCAAGTCAATTGGACTACAGCGACTACCGTGGAAGAGCTGCTGTGCAGGAGACACCCCATATGGAGCAGGACTTACTTCAATGGGGCTTTGGTATTCACTGAGTCTGCCTCTTGGGAGTGTTGCTTGTGGATGTGTAGACTTGTAATCTGGTATGGTCTGAAGCTGTCCACCCGGTGCACTGGCTCTGTGGCTTCCTGGGAGGTGCAAAGTCAGCCACTGCCTGGGACCACCCAGCAGGAGCTACAGAGCCATCTGCAGATGGCTGCTACTTGTATTAGGCTTGGAAGTGCCCAGGCAAGGCCCAGCTGTGAAGCAAGGCAGGCTGGTGCTAGTGCTGGGTCTTGGATCTTTTATTAATAGGTTTGGGGCATCCTGAAGCCAGCTACTGCTTGTTTTGAAAAGTCTGAAGCCTGAGCCAGGACAGGCCATTCATATGCAAAAACCACTGCAGACAGCTTGGGTGGGGCTGCAAACTGGATGGGGCGGGGTCTCAGGGAATCACCTGGGCAGAGCAAACAGTGTGAGCCAGGCTGATGGAAACACAGAAATGGCTGCCAGTTAGCCCTGGAGTGGGGGAGGTCCCAGCACAGGAATAATGACCCCTATGTGCACACTTTTCGGGGAGAAAGCTGCCCCAGAGTTCCAGCCCTGATGCCAGACAATCCAGTTCCTCCCTGTATGTCCCTGGGTCCCCCAAAGCCACCATCCAGCGCTGGAGCCCAGAGGGATCAAATCCGAGTAAATCAATGCACCAGCCCTTTAAGAGGAACTGCTGGGTCTCCAGCAACCTCCATCACTCAGCCACAATTCCTGCTGGTCTTTACAGCCCAAACTTATGTGAACTTCTCTTCCCAGCCCTGGAGCTCTGGGCTAAGGGTCTGGTGTGGGACTGGAGCCCCTTGCTTCTCATAGGGAGCTTCCACAGTGGAAATATCCCCCTAGATTAAAAAAATGCCAAAGTGGCTGTAGGACCAGCCTGCCCCATGCCTCCACCCCTCCATGTAGGAGAATGTTCTTATTCTTAGGAGACACTTAAAGAATTTAGGAACAAAGTGTCATGATGTCTGCAACTTACTTTCAAATGGTTCATCAAAAGTACTGTGATGCCGAAACTGGTTTGGCTCAGTGGATAGAGCGTCGGTCTGCGGACTGAAAGGTCCCAGGTTCGATTCCGGTCAAGGGCATGTACATTGGTTGCGGGCACATCTCCGGTGGGGGGTGTGCAGGAGGCAGCTGGTCGATGTGTCTCTCTCATCGATGTTTCTAGCTCTCTGTCCCTCTCCCTTTCTCTCTGTGAAAAATCAATAAAATATATTTAAAAAAAAAAAAAAAGTACCTGTGAGCCCTGGCTGGTTTTCACAGTGGTTAGAGCATTGGCCTACAGACTGAAGGGTCTCAGGTTTGATTCTGGTCAAGGGCACGTACCTGGGTTATAGGTTTGATCCCCGGGCAGGGCAGCCAGTCGATGTGTCTCTCTCACATAGATGTGTCTCTCCTTCTGTCTCTCCCCCTCCCTTCCACTCTCTCAAAAAAAAAAAAAAAAAATCAATGGAAAAAATATCCTCAGGTGAGGATTAACAACAACAAAAATACATGTGAAGCCCTGGCCGGTTTGGCTCAGTGGATAGAGCATTGGCCTGCAGACCGAAGGCTCCCAGGCTTGATTCCAGGCAAGGCCACATACTCAGGTTGGGGGCTCGATCCCCGGGGGGAGGGAGGAGAGCGCAGGAGGAGGCAGCCGGTCAGTGATTGTCATCATTGACTAGAGGCCCAGTGCACTAAATTTGTGCATGGGTAGGGTCCCTAGCAGCTGCTGGCTGCTGGCCGGGGCACCTCCCTTCCCCTGGCTGCCTGCTGCTGCCACTGCAGCTGGCTGGGGATGGGGGGGGCTCCCTTCCTCTGGCCGCCCGTTGCTCCTTCTGGCCGGGGGCGGGGAGGGAGGGGGGCTCCCTTCTCCAGGCTGCTTGCCACCGCTCGCCCCGCCCCCTGGTCGAACTCCTGGTTGAATCCCATTTGAGGGGACAATTTGCATATTAGGCTTTTATTATATAGGATGTTTCTATCTTTCTCTCCCTCTCCCTTCCTCTCTGAAACCAATAAAAATATATTTAAAAAAATATATGGGAGAATTAGAATAAATAATCCACAAATTTGTATGGAACTATAGAAGACCCTGAATAGCCACAGCAATCTTGAGAAAGAAAAACAAAGTTGGAGGAATCATGCTACCTGATATCAAACTACACTACAAGGCTAAAGTAATCAGAACAGCATGGTACTGGCATAAAAACCAACTGTAGATCAATGGAATAGAATAGAGAGCCCAGAAATAAACCCATGCCTATATGATCAACTAATATTTGACAAAGGAGTCGAGAACATACAATGGGGGAAAAGATAGTCCATTCAATAAATGGTGTTGGGAAAACTGGACAGATACAGGCAAAAAATTGAAACTAGACCACCAACTTCCACCATACAAAGAATAAACTCAAACTGGATTAAAGACTTAAATGTTAGATTTGATACCATAAATATCAAATCCAGATATATTTTCTGATATATCTCCTTGGGCATGGGAAACAAAAGAAAAAATAAACAAATGGGCTTATGTCAGAATAAAAAGTCTTTGCACAGTAGAGAAAACCATCAACAAAATGAAAAGACAGCCTGCTGAATGGGTGAACATATTCACCAGTGATACCTGATAAGGGGTTAATATCCAAAATTTATGAAGAACTTATACAACTCAACACCAAAAAACCCCCAAATAATTCAATTAAAAGTGGATAAAGGATCCAAATAGGTAGTTTTCCAAAGAGGACACACAGATGGCCAATAGACATATGAAAAGATCCTCAATGCCACTAATCATGAAAGAAATGGTAATTGTGAAATCATGGTTTGTACCTGAGTTTCTCCCCTAGTAGCGATTTTCAGTAAATTTGGTGGGGAACTGGGGAGGTGAAGGTTCTAGGGAAATAATTTTCTTTCCTTTTTCTCCCTTTTATTGTATTTTAATTTTCTCAATTTCCCCCCATGCACGAGGCTCCTGATCTACCACAACACAAAGCTAGACCGGGCCACTGTCCTTACCACTTCTGAAGTGGACGGAATAGTGTTACTTCCACTCAAGTCTGAGAATCTCAAGATTGTCTATTTAATAAGGTCTTTATTTAATTAGGAGAGCTTCTATTGTCCTGCACATTCAAGATGCTATGGTGGCTATCAATGCTAATTGATAATTCAGTTAAAGATAGGACACGTTTTTGAAGGAATAAACATTCAGGAAGATCACTGCACCCCAATTCCATTAGAGCTGAAAAGGAGCTGCTTGTTAGGGGACTGTATGTCTTAGGAAATGGTGAGACGTGGTCTTGAGCAATTTTACTTTCACTCTAAGGTAAAGCTTTGCAATCTAGGAGGAGAGTAGTTTCTCTGTTGTGATTTTTTTTTTCTAGAAGGGAATAGAATTCAAATAAGATGTGGATTATGTCTTAAAGCTTTTTTTTAAAGGAAACACCAGAATATTTACCTCTAATAGATTTCATAAGCCATAAAGAGGAAAACAAGAGTCAATATGACTGCATAGGAAAAGAAGTATTCAAATCTGAAAATGATGAAAAACCAAAACAAACTCTGTGAGTGGCAGAATTAGGAAAACAAATGAAACCAAATTTAGAAGGGATTAAATCTGGGACCAAATAGATAAATAAAAACCTTGGAACTTATATCCATAGTTGCTTAATTATCACACAAAAGTAAGGAAAATAAGTTATACACTATTATTTAACCTCTGAATGTAGCTCCCATTAATAGACTAGATAATATTGATAAAAATAACTTAGAAGCTGTAAAATGTTCACAGATATAAAATACACACACCTGAACATGCATTCACTGCTGTCCTTAGATTGTTTCTGTGGTGTCTTTATAACAGTTGCATGCATTAGAGGTTCAAGTTAGGACTTATGATTTGGGGTTTTTATTTTGAATATCTTTAAAGTAAAATAAAAAAAAAAACTATATGGAAAAATGTGAATTTCTTTCATCAAACCCTCTTTGTACCTCTCCTTGATATCACTGTCAGTATCTGCGGTAGGTTTGAAATGGCTGCCTCTTTTGCTGCCTTTCCCTCTCTCCGTGCCCTGTCCTTTAGTGGGGTCGGCAGTGACTTGCTTTGGAGGGTAGCAGGTGGTGGATGCTTGGCAGCTTCCACTTTTGCCTCTTGGAATGAGGGAAGAGGCCTGGGTGAAGCTGGGTGAGGATGGGAGACCATGTGGAAGGCAGGCAGCGAGCGGCCAGCCCCCCACATTGTATGAGGTCTGCGCTGCAGGAGTGGCCCCAGGCAAGACCAGCAAAACTGCCCAGCCGAGCCCGACCCAAACGCTGACCCACAGAACAAGTTCATCCCCTTTCCTCACACAGACGTCCCAGGATCTGGGCATGACCATTATTTCTACTTCTATCATCTGTTTTCAGCTTCAACACCCCAACACTCCTTTGCGATTTTTGCTCATCTGACAGTTTCCATGGTTTTCAGGCCTCACAGTGACGTGGATACTCCTCTCTTGACAGACTCCAGCTTGCTAACTCCCTCTTTAAATTGTGTAGTACTCAGAATTGAAAAGTGTTTCAAATACGATTTCCACTTTTTAAAGATGTTATTATTTTAAAAAAGATTTGCACTTTTAACCACAGTATCTTTGTTCTCATTTTTCTCTGTCTCTTGCTCATAACACGCCATCTGTCAGGAGCTTCCTCTTCTTAGTTCCTTCCCCAGAGGCAACAGTGCCCTTGACAGTGCTTTCTTGTCAGAACTGGCTCCCGACCCTACGTGCTTGTGGGATTCAGGTGTCCAGCTCATTGCACTGCGTCAGGCCAGTAGGCAGGGTCTGGCTCCTTGGCTGGGCTGTGAACTCATTAAAAGCAGTTACTTTATTTTACTTTCGTACCTTAACACTTTACATAGTACATGGCATATGCCAAGTGCTCAATAAATGTTTAATGAGTTGGATAATTATCTAATATTCTTTGGGAGAAGTCACTGCCTTTCCCTCTCTCTGTGCCCTGTCCTTTAGTGGGGTCGGCAGTGACTTGCTTTGGAGGGTAGCATGTGGTGGATGCGTGGCAGCTTCCACTTTTGCCCCCTCGGAATGAGGGAAGAGGCCTGGGTGAAGCTGGGTGAGGAGGAGAGACCATGTGGATGGCAGGCAGCGAGCGGCCAGCCCCCCACATTGTATGAGGTCTGCGCTGCAGGAGACCACGGGCGGGCAGCGTTATTATCCTATAATATATTATCTTCTGGTCCATCTTTCCCCACAAGGCTATTAAGAGAGACAGATTCCTGTTTCTTTTTTTTTTTAATAGATTTTTAAAAATATTATTTTATTGATTTCAGAGAGGAAGGGAGAGGGAGAGACAGATTGAAACATCAATGATGAGAGAGAATCATTGATCAGCTGCCTCCTGCACACCGCCTACTGGGGATCGAGCCCACAACCTGGGCATGTGCCTTTGACCGGAATCAAACCCAGGACCCTTCAGTCCGCAGGCCAACGCTCAAACCAGCTAGGTCTAAATTCCTGTTTCAATGGAATTTTAAGATCATGTCCATTGAATCTCCCTGTTTACCCCATCAAGAAAGAGAATATAGCCCTAACTGGTTTGGCTCAGTGGATAGAGCGTCGGCCTGCGGACTGAAAGGTCTCAGGTTCGATTCCTGATCAATGTTTCTCTCTCATCAATGTTTCTAGCTATCTATCCCTCTCCCTTCCTCTCTGTAAAAAAGCAATAAAATATATTTTTTTTAAAAAAAGAAAGAATATATTTCGTTTGAAATTACTTTTGCAGCTATCACTACTGCCTTTTTAAAAAACACTATCAAGCCCTCCAAAATTTTTGATAGAGATGTTTATTTAATATGTCTGGGATGTGTTTATTCATTTTATTTTGGTCTTTCATCTCTCTAGTATTCACTTGAGTAATTGAAAGATTGTGCACACCCCAGTGTGTTTTACTACTACTGCATGTGAACAGTGTGGGTTGGTAACTTGACCTCATTTGTTATTATCCTATATAATAAAGAGCTAATATGCAAATGGTTATCACGTCTCACGCCGTCACGCTGTAACGGCTCAGACACTCAACACTGGGGAGAGAGGAATGGGGACGAGCCAGGCACAAATGGGCTTGTGAGAGAGGAATGGGGACCAGCCAGGTGCAAATGAGCTTGCGAGAGAGGAATGGGGACCAGCCAGGCACAGATGAGCTTGTGAGAGAGGGACAAGCCAGGTTGTGGCCCGGGAGAGGGACAAGCTGCCCGCCCGTGGTCCCGGGCACCAGTGGCTGGGGCTGGGGCCTGGGAAAGGTACAAGTTGCCTGCCCTGCAGTCATGGGTGCCAGAGGCTGCGCCTGCAGCCTGACCTGGGAGAGGGACAAGCTGCCCGCCCGTGGCCTGGGAAAGGTACAAGTTGCCTGCCCTGCAGTCATGGGTGCCAGAGGCTGCGCCTGCAGCCTGACCTGGGAGAGGGACAAGCTGCCCGCCCCGAGGTCCCAGGGTGAAGCCGCCTACCCATAGTCCCCTGCAGCTGCAGCCGGCCCGGGTGAAGCTGGCCCGGGTCTTGGGTGCCTGTGGCTGGCCAGAGGAAGGGAACCCTGGGTCCCATGTGCCTGCGACCGGCTGGAGGAGGGAATCCTGGGTCCTAGGTGCGGGGCAAGGCAGAGGTGGTTTGGGGCAATCAGGCCAGCAGGGGAGCAGTTAGGGCCAATCAGGCAGGCATGCAGAGGTGGTTAGGGGTGATCAGGCAGGCAGGCAGAGGGGTTGGGGTGATCAGGCAGGCAGGCAGGTGAGCGGTTAGGAGCCAGCAGTCCCAGATTGTGAGAGGCAGTTGGACATCCCCCAAGGGGTCCAGGATTGGAGAGGGTGCAGGCTGGACTGAGGGACGCCCCTCCCCATGCACGAATTTTGTGCACCGGGCCTCTAGTCTACACTAATAAAAGAGAAAGATGCAAATTGACCGTACCTTCACGACACCCACCAGCCAATCAGGAGTGAGTATGCAAATTAACCCAACAAAGATGGCAGGTTAATTTGCATACACAGGCGCGAGCAGCTGGGGGTGGGGCGGGACGTTGCCATGGTGACGAGGCAGGCATTCCGCACCGCCCCAGCTGCTCCAGGCCTCTGGGCAGCGTGGGAAGGCAGAAAGGCGGCTCCGGGCTGGAGCGCAGGCAGTGCCGGCAGCCAGGGGAAGGAAGGCCCATTCTTGTACTAACATTCATGCATCGGGCCTCTAGTCGATACTAATAAAAGAGTAATATGCTAATTAGACCGGGAGACCTTCCGGACAAAGCCATGGTGGTGGGGCTGAGGCAGAGGCAGTTAGGGGCAATCAGGCCAGGAGGGGAGGGCAGTTGGGGCTGATCAGGCTGACGTGGGGGGCAATTGGGGGCAAGCAGGCCGGCAGGGGGGGCCAGTTGGTGGTGAGCAGGCCGGCAGAGGGGGGCAGTTGGGGCGATCAGGCCAGCAAGCGGGGGAAGTTGGGGGTAAGCAGGCTGGCATGGGGGGCAGTTGGTGGCGAGAAGGCCGGTGGGGGGAAGCAGTTGGGGTGAGCAGGTCAGCAGGCAGAGGTGGTTATGGCGATCAGGCAGGCAGGCAGGCGAGCAGTTAGGAGCCAGCAGTCCCGGATTGTGAGAGGGGTGTCTCACTGCTGGGATCAGGCCTAAACTGGCAGTTGGACATCCCCCGAGGGGTCCCAGATTGGAGAGATTGCAGGCCGGGCTGAGGGACACCCCGCCCCCCCCCCCCCCCGGTGCACGAATTTTGTGTACTGGGCCACTAGTCTATAATAATAAAAGCATAATATGCAAATTGACCAAATGGCTGAACAGCAGAACGACCATCTGGACGACCTTCTGGATGAAGCCAGGGCTACGGCTGCGAAGGAGGGATCGAGGCAGCTGCAGTGGCTGCGAAGGCCTACTCTTGCATGAATTTTGTGCATCAGGCCTCTAGTTATTAATGAAATATCAGTCCTTTGTGGTTGTAAAGTGCCTTACCATTTGCAAAGTGTTTTCCCTTACCTCATTTCAGCCTTGCTAGCAGCTCCATTTATTTTTATTTTATTTATTTTAAAAAATATATATTTTATTGATTTTTTTACAGAGAGGAAGGGAGAGGGATAGAGAGTTAGAAACATTGATGAGAGAGAAACATCGATCAGCTGCCTCCTGCATGCCCCCTACTGGGGATGTGCCTGCAACCAAGGTACATGCCCTTGACCGGAATAGAACCTGGGACCCTTCAATCTGCAGGCCGATGCTCTATCCAATGAGCCAAACTGGTTAGGGCAGCTCCGTTTATTTTTATTAGTTTTATTGATTTCAGAGAGGAAGAGAGAGGGAGAGAGATACAAACATCAGCGATGAGAGAGAATCATTGATTGGCTGCCTCCTGCACACCCCACACTGGGGATCAAGCCTGCAACCTGGGCATGTGCCCTGACTGGGAATCCAACTGTGACCTCATGGTTCATAGGTCGCCGCTCAGCCACTGAGCCATGCTGGCTGGGTTAGCAGCTCTGTTTAATTTGTATTTTTCAGTTAAGAAAACAGAAGCTTAGAGAGATGGGTCACATGACCAGAAGGGGCAGAAGCAACACCTGAACCCAAGTCTTTCCCAGTGATGTAGGTGTTCACTCCCACCTGCGGCCCCAGTGCCTCACATTCATTCTGTTCTTTCCTGACCAGAGATGATTTTTTTTGGTGGAGATGAACAAACAAGAAGAAGAGTTCATAACTCGACACTCAACCACTGAGCCACACCAGCCAGGCGGAATTTGTCTTGAAGTTAGAATTAGGCTGGTGAGTGTTGTAGGGATAAAGGAAAGACACACACTCACTGTTGTCAGGGTTGCCCTAGGTGCTTCCCCATGTTATTAGGTCACTAGAGGCCCGATGCACAAAATTGGTGTGGGGGAGGAGGGTCCTTCAGCCCGGCCTGCGCCCTCTCACAATCTGGGACCCCTCGGGGGATGTCTGCCTGACAGCTTAGGCCCGCTCCCCCTGGCAGTCAGCATCCCTCTCGCAGTCCAGGACCCCTACCTCCTTCCTTGCTGCCCGCCTAACTCACTGCTCCTTACCACTTGGCTCGCTGCTCCTTAACGCTGCTGTGGAGGTGGAAGAGGCTCCCGCCACTGCCGCTGAGCCCGGCGGCCATGAGCCCGGCTTCTGGCTGAGCTCACTCCCCTGTGGGAGTGCACTGACAACTAGGGGGTAGCTCTGGTGTTGAGCGTCTGCCCCTTGGTGGTCAGTGTGTGTCATAGCGACTGGTCGTTCTGCCGTAATGGTTGCTTAGGCTTTTATTACGTAGATTGTCATCACTGAGCAAGAGAGGTATCATTACCCTCGATTTTTACAGATGAGGAAGCTCAGGGATTTACCCACTTACCACCTAGTATAATATCCGTCTGAATAAGTATTTTAAGTGAAAACATCTTGTTATTTTGTGCATAACTTAATGTGCTGCTTTTGTTTGTTTTTTGCTTTAAAGGGGGGACTCCATGGTAGTTTTTATTTATTTTTTTCTCATATTTTCATATTTAGAGTGAGTGACAGAGATTTAGGAAGATGTGGGGAATGTTGGGCCTACCTCTTTCCTTCTCCTATTGTGTTTTCATTTGGTTTGGGTCACTATTAAAATGTAAATATGGCCCAGCCAGCATGGCTCAGTGGTTGAGCGTCAACCTATGAACCAGAAGGTCACAGTTGGATTCCCAGTCAGGCACATGCCCAGGTTGTGGGCTTGATCCCGTGTGGGGGGGGCAGGAGGTAGCTAATCAATGATTCTCTTTCATCATTGATGTTTCTATCTATCTCCCCCTTTCCCTTCCTCTCTGAAATCAATCCTATCTAATAAAGAGGGAATATGCTAATTGACCCTTATGCCATCGCAAAGATGGCAGTGCCCACAGCCAATAAGGAGGGAGTATGCTAACTGACTGCCCTGCCCTCAAATATGGCGGCACCCACAGCCAAGAAGGAGGGAATATGCTAATTGACTGCCACACCCCCAAAGATGATGGCACCCACAGCCACAAGATGGCGGCGCTCAGGCCTCTCAGCCCCCCAGCCGCCCGGGGCCGGCCCGAGGCTCAGGTAACCAGGGCCGGCCGAAGCTTGCGCTGCCGACAGTGGAGCAGCGGCGGTGTGATGGGCACGTCGCCTTCCCCTGATCACCAGGTCGCCTCCCGCCGCTGAGGGCTCCCGGACTGTGAGAGGGGGCAGGCTGGGCTGAGGGACCCCCCTCTCCAGTGCATGAATTTTCATGCACCAGGCCTCTAGTAACAATATGTTTTCAAAAATGTAAAAATGCTACCTAGTAGGGATAGTACACACCCATCACTTTTATCTACATTTCATACTTGAGCAAGAATTAGTTTCTGAGATGGGTCCTTAGAGAGAACAGAGTTCCAGGAGATGGGACCCAGGACAGGTGAGAGTTTAAGGGAGAAGAGAAGGGCACTGGTACATCCCAGAAGAATAGCAGAAGGAACTGGGGCCCATAAGGAAAGATTGTCATCCCACTGTCAGCTTCCAGTTTTCTCTAGTCAGTCCTGGTTGCTGCGGAAGTCAGTGGCAGGGACAGCACTTCTTAGTGTCAAGAGTTAGGCAACTCACACAGTTGCCTCTTAGCCCACTCCTGCTTCTTTGATAGGAGCAGGGCCTTCTAAAGATAATAAGCATCTCTGTTTTTAAATTAAATTTCAACAACTCAAAACCTGGTGGTCTCACAATTACAAATTGCTAAATGTTAGAAACAGAAGATGATTTTCTATTACATCAATTCACGGTCATCAAACAATCCCTCCTTTCTCACTTTCCAGACAATTGCAACACGACTTTCCCAGGGCCCTGATTTTCAGCACGGATGACTTTTTCTTCAGGGAAGATGGTACCTATGAGTTCAACCCAGACTTCCTAGAGGAGGCTCATGAATGGAACCAGAAAAGAGGTGACAAATTCTTTTTCAGACTCCTGAGAAATCCCGTTGTGCACTTAGATCGTAGCTGCTGCAGAATGATACATTTAATTGCCGTTCTCCCTCCCCCCGGACAGAATGCCAAACCTTCCTAGATTCCAGGAAAATGATTGATAATGGGTCCCGAAGTAGGCGGCATTAACTTTGTGTGATGAGGACATGCTGTAATAAAATGACAAGATATGGGTATGCTCACCCTCTCTGTCTGACTGTTGCATGTTGTTCACTGTTGTATAACATTGTGTTGCAGCAAGAAAAGCAATGAGGAATGGCATATCCCCCATTATTATTGATAATACCAACCTCCACGCCTGGGAAATGAAGCCCTATGCAGTCATGGTAGGAAGAAGTATCATTCTGAATTTTCAGTTATGGACATTTTGTGAGAAAGTTGAAACTTTTGTTCTTTCCTCATTTTCTGATCATCCACGATCTCACATGTATTAACAGTGTCTCACAGAGCAGGTAAAGCAGTTATTTTTGTGTTCCTCTGCTGTTCAATGGCTCAAATTTGCTGACATGCTATTATCACCTTAAGGGTACAAGTTGTAAATAGTCCTGGATCAGAATTTTTGATAGCTTTCCTGTCTTGTTTGTTTTCCTAAGGGAAGGTCCACGTGGAGGACCCACGGAAACTTGCAGAGAAATTGGACGAACAGAGTTATAGATTTTATTAGAGGACAGTCTGCTTTTCACTAGCCGGAGAGTTCAGTACTAGATACTGTTGCTGCAAGGGAGTTTCAGGGCAATAGAGTTTTTAGTTTAAAAACAGATTTAAGATTAATACTGTAATCCTATTAAGACACTAGCATGCAAATATAACCATTCAGCTAATTGTCAGAATAGGAAAAAACAGTAAGATGAATACAGTGTGCACATTTTTTCTTTAATTTTAAAGGGTCTGACCTGTTTTCAGACATGTTTCATCTCTTATACTAGTGAATTTTCATTCCCTATTGGGTGTAGGAAGGAGAAAAGAGCCAGACACAGTCAGGGGGCAGGAAGAAGACAGCTGAATGTTCTGCTTTTGTCACACGAATAGCTCCCAAACCGGACTCATGGCAGTCTATTTTTAGGCCTCTTGCACATTTTGGGCAAAATAACTTATATACAGGTGAGCTTTTCTCTAACTATATTCTCATCAACTTCATGTAGGCCCACGGGTGGGACTTTGGTGAAAGCAGGAGGGAATGAACATTACCATTGTAGTCACTTCAGTTCATGGATCAAGAGTCCACTTGGGAGAGAAATGAACAGGGATATGTAGAGTGAAGTTAATTAAGGCACGACTCAAAACCACGAGTTAGGGGGAACTGAAAGTCACTTAAGGGAAGTCATGTTACTTTTTTTTTTTTTAATATTTTTATTGATTTCAGAGAGGAAGGAAGAGGAAGAGGAGATAGAAACATCAAGGATGAGAGAACCATTGATTGGATGCCTCCTGCAAGCCCCCCCACTGGGGATCGAGCCCACAACCCGGGCATGTGCCCTTGACTGGAATCGAACCTGGGACCTTTCAGTTTGCTGGCTGACGCTCTATCCACTGAGCCAAACCGGCTAGGGCCCATGTTACTTTTTATTTTCTGGATATATACAATCTTTTTCAGCCATCCATAGCTATTAATAAGACCCAGAAATTAGATATTTTCCATATATGATGCTTGACTCCTTTCCTAATTAGAAGTGTTCATCTCAAGAATGAAGAGGAAATCTTTTTACTTAGCTCTTTTCATTGAACTTTTATTATTGAGAGTTCAGTTTGAGATAAAAACATAGTAGTGAATTTATGAATTCAAAGGATATTTGGGTGTTTATATGTAAACTGTAAGTTTTCTCTTTTTGGTAAACTAAAGTTCTCTAACAAGGAAATGGGCAGTGCACTGAGCCCCACTGAGCTGCTTCTGGAAGGAAGAGTATGTAAGGGATGGGAATCACTTTTATTTCATAGGCTCTGCTTCTGTGGCACCACCATTTTCTAACCACGTCATGAGGAATAGGAGAAGGCATTTGACAGACATAAATCTGTGATAATCCTATAAGGGACTTTGAGAAGCCATTGAGGTCATTGCTCATGGACAGGAAGTTTAAGCTAGTTCAGCTATTTTAAAAAGTGTCTAAAATAAATAACCTTTATAATTTTCCTATGTAGTAGATAAAATGGACCAAAATTTATCACTGGGAATTAATCTGAGAGTGGCTAAGTATGGCCATGAGCCAACTATATTTATTAAGATAAACTAAGGCAGTGGCTTACTGGTAAAACAAAAGTAATTTTATAAAAGATATGCAGTGAATGTTTAATGCCAGTATGAACATTCCCATGCATACATACCGTGTGTTCAATGTTTTATGTACTTTTGAAAAATTAGGCACTTGAAAATAACTATGAAGTTATATTCCGAGAACCCGAGACTCGCTGGAAATTCAACGTTCAAGAGTTAGCCAGGTACTTCTGTGTTTTCCTAGCTCCTCATTATATGTCCTGCTGTTTTCAGGTATTTCAGACCGAACAAAAGAATCTTTTCAGGCTGGAAATGGACATGGTAGTTTTCAGGCCAGAAATGGTAATTCTTAGAAACTGATAACTTGGGAGTTATTAATGTGAAGACTTTAGTTTTGGGTCAGTTTTCTAATATAACGCTAAATGCTAAAATCTTGGCTTGAACTCGGTCCTTCTAACATTTAGCTAAAATGCTTCTTCATTAATGCACATTTAAAAGCACTTCCTTCTGCATGGGATTATACACGCCAGTGGTGTTTTTGCATTTAGGCTAAATAAATATCTTTAGATGCTGCAAAGTCTGTGGTTCATTTGTGGTCCAGATGCTGCTTCTAATTTATAAGCAATAAATGTCCAAATAACACTAACTTGTTGATTGAATGCATGGGTTGTGATATTATCTGTGTTATTTGATAATGTCAACGGTTTAAGTTACCAGTGAAAACAGAATTTCCTTTTTAGGAATAAGGCTAGTTCACCTTATGGTTAAAAGGAGACACAGGGTTTCCAAAGTGGGTTTGTGAACCACAGCCGCCTGAGCTGGATGTTAAAAATCCTAGTTCGTGGCTCCCTTCCCATAGTTGGAAGTTCTGGGAATTACATGGTGACTTGTATCCCCAGTTGATTCTCCCGCCCACTAGGATTTAAGATTGTTTTAATAATCATCTAGAAGTGTCGAGGATGGACCCACGTAAATTGATATATTCATGCTTAACAGGCAAATATACCATAAAAAGATTTCCTGGTGTTCTTTTGTGTCTTGAAGCACAGAATTGAGATTTCCAGAAACAAAGCATTTCTGCTGCATTAGCTCTCTACAAGCCTCAGGGTGGTTTAGGGGTGTGCAGGGCAGCCTGGAAAACAGGAGTGGAACCTGAAAGAGTTAAACCCTGAGGATAGAGTGCATACGTATGTAATTCTACAGGACTTGTAAACTACAAGTAATTCATTTTGATATATGGCCTTAACTAAATGTTTGCATGTTTTCCGTGTAGAAGAAACATTCATGGAGTCCCAAGAGAGAAAATACACCGAATGAAAGAACGGTATGAGCACGGTGTTACCTTTCATAGTGTGCTTCGCGCAGAAAAACCAAGCAGAGCGGCCAGAAGCCAGGACCGGAGCGGTGCGTCGCCTTCCAGCGGGGCAGGATACTGGAACACCTGCGCGGAGTTTCCACACCGGCGGGCTCCTGCGGGCTTGACACAGGAGAGCTCCTTTAACAGGAGGGGGGGCTGTCACCATGGATATTAGAGGCTGGTCTTACAGGCAGAGTTTTCCTAAATCAGTTTTTACTTCGATTTTTGGTATTTATTCTTTGTTCAGTTTTAGTCAGAGCTCTAATTCCAGTGTAAATAGTCGAACCTGAACGTTTTTGAGCAGAAGTCATCATACTCATCTTCATCAGGTATTTGTTAGTGATGCTCTATGCATGGCCTGATGCTGGGAGTTCTGCAGGTTTGGTTAGACCAAGTCACTCTCTCTAGGGAAACAATTAATTTGAAGATGAAACCTGAGAAACATACCCAAGAATGTAATCAATTAGTCACATAAGTAGTGTTTACAGTAAATATAAGCTTCAATACCACTTTCTCTGAAGTAATCTATTTTTTCAGGAATTCATCTCCATCAGGAAAGTTGAAAAGATGAGAGGCAGGAAAAATTTTAGTACCATTGCTACTTTTTAAATCTGTGTATCCAAAAATGTGAAATATATGGCTGTAATGATGATATTGATTTTCCTTTAAAATGAATATACTAAAAAGTATACATCTAAAGGAATACTGTCCTTCAAAGTAGACACTTTGGGAAATTATTCCTTTATTCTAATGACGTGTCATTGTTAAAAATGCCAAATCCTTCTTAATAGCTATACCAGCTACTGAGGAAAATCAGTGTCATTATTTGAAGTCACTATTTATAGTTTTGTGTTTTAACTACCACTCTATTGAACAGTATTAAACCTGAATAACTTTTGGCTGTTGTGCTAATAGTATAAATAAAACAAGCCTTTATAAAACATCAATTTTTAAGATGAATCACTAAGCAACTTTTAAAATTTTGCTTATACGTGTAATTAGTGGGCAGCACCAATGATTGGGAGTACAAGGAATTAAGCATCCCAGGATATAGGTCACAGAGGGATAAGATGAGCAGTGTTGGTGTTTTATATGACATCAAGACAATGAAGTTCTACCCCAACTCTGGAGTATCCCTCAAACCAATACTGCATTTGTGAATCCAAATTCAATCTGAATAGAGGAAATCAGATTTTGTGTGAGACCCCAAATAGATAAGAACATGTAGGATGTGTGCTTTCTTTCTTGTTGACTAACAGCTTCTTGCTAATGTTCTGTGAAGTATTATTTTAAATGTCTTATATAATGGTGCTTTTATGGTTATTAAAAATTATAGTATATGGTATTGCTTTATATGGATTTGTCATTCAATCTAAGCCTTTTTTGTTCAACAATATAAAAAATTTAATTACCTAAATCCCACAGAATTTTACCGTATTAAGATACAATTTTTCACTCTGGCCAGTTTTGCTCAGTAGTTAGAGCGTCAACCGAAGAGTCTTGGGTTTGATTCCTGATCAAGAGCATGTATCTCGGTTGCAGGTTTAATCCTCAAGCCCAGTTGGGGCATGTGCAGGAGGCAACCAATCAACGTCTCTCACATCATTGTCTCTCTCTCTCTCCCTCTCTCTTCCCCCCCTTCCTGCTCTGCCTCCCTTTTTCTCTCTCTAAAAATCAATGGAGGAAAAAAATCCTCAGGTGAGGGTTAAAAAAAAAGAAAAGAAAAACCAATTTTTCTATATCATAAACTTATTTACCAATCTTCTTTAATAAATAGGATATGAAAGACGAAATTAACCTTATTTTTTACATAAATTATTTTACCTATGCACTTTAGAAAGACTATTTTACTTTGACATTCCATTATCTGACTCTGTTGAAATCTCAACATCTTGATGACGACCAGCAATGCATTCGTAATTGTTCATTAACATTTTAAAAATTGGCATCTCCTTTGAGTAACCCAAGTTTGACTGATGAAACTAAAATTTAGTGAATTTGAATAGATCTAAGGTATTTTATAGTTTTACAAGTTCTATGTGTCCAAGCAAACATGTTCCACAATAATCCTCTAATAATCATGATAATTCACATAATACTGCTTTACCTTACACTCAGGCCAAGATAATCCAGAGTGTCCAGTCAATGTGATTATTGCTGAATTCACTCAGGAGGGCTTGACTCATTTAGGTTAGTAGAAGGAAGGAGTGAGTGTCAGAGAACCCCAACTGGAATTACCTTCCTTTGATTACAAAGAATCCAAAAGGGTCAGAATTCAAGCCCTCCCAATTTGTCTGGCCCTCAGTGTAGGACTTTTGGGCTACTAGATCTAGGTGACCACTATGGAGAAGTGGCCCCAGGTTATAGATCCAGAGCTTTTACAGAGTTCAGAAGAATAGTTTCCTGGTCTGTTTGCCTCTTTTATCTCCCCCCTCTCCCAAATCCCCATATAATGCCTAAAACATTTGGTAAGGAAACATAAAAATAATTAGTTAAATGCCATCAACTTTACATATCCCAGCTAGAAGTGATCTATTTCTCTGATTTATATACTTTTTCAAACCCTCAACGTTGACATGTATTATTTCGTGTGTTACTGTTTACATCATTCATTGAACAGGCGTAGGACTTGATGTGCACCAGAGGCTCTCACTAAGTGTGGAATAGGAACACAAATTGCTTTTACTATTTATCCCTTATGCAGTGTACACTGTTGACTTTGTCATCATCAAGTTGTCACTTTTGGGGGGATAATATCCACATATTCTCAAGCGTCATATTTTTTCTCGTATAGCTTAGCTACATTATTTACAATTTATGAAAAGGAGGATGCGCATTAAATCGCTCTCTGACAAGTAGTCTACATGGTAATGAATAACGGAGGCGGTAACAGCAGTTAAATTTTTCGAGGCTAAAAAAAAGGTTAAATTATTATAATTGTTTGTTCCTGAGACTTTTTATTCCCTGTTCTAGAATGGATCACCAGGAAAATGATTACACCAAATTATTTTATGAACAAAACTTAAATCACATTAATAAGATGGGCAGAGCACAAGTTAAAAAGACTAGTGGAATGGACTACTTGTCATGTTAATAATTTTTAATATATTTTATTGATTTTTTACAGAGAGGAAGGGAGAGGGATAGAGAGCTAGAAACATCGATGAGAGAGACACATCGACCAGCTGCCTCCTGCACACCCCCTTCTGGGGATGTGCCCGCAACCAAGGTACATGCCCTTGACCGGAATCGAACCTGGGACCTTTCAGTCCGCAGGCCCGACGCTCTATCCACTGAGCCAAACCGGTTTCGGCTTAATAATTTTTAGAGGAGAGAAAAGCATGGATCATAGTTATAGAAAGAAACTGCTTCATGAAAGAATTTATCTTTGGCTTTCAAATATGTTTATATAGATTTGAAAACATTACCCAAAGTGCTGTACACCTGGAACTAATAAAGAATAATGCTGAGCCCTAACCGGTTTGGCTCAGCGGATAGAGCATTGGCCTGCGGACTGAAGGGTACCAGGATCGATTCTGGTCAAGGGCATGTACCTTGGTTGCGGGTACATCCCCAGTAGGGGGTGTGCAGAAGGCAGCTGATCGATGTTTCTCTCTCATCGATGTTTCTAACTCTCTATCCCTCTCTCTTCCTCTCTGTAAAAAATCAATAAAATATATTAAGAAAATACTGAATGTAAACTGTAATTAAAAAAAAATGTAATTAAAAAAATATACATACACATATTTATATATGTTAGATACACATTTTAAGACATCGAAAGGCCCTATTAGAGAGCTTCTCCATACTATACTAGTAAGTTTGTAGTTAGAACTGCTTTTTCTCCTTTCTATTCAACACAAGAAAGTAAAAAATGAGAATATCATCTTGAATTGAACTGTTACCTTCTGCCCAGAGGGGTGTGCTGAGAGAAAACAAGGGGTAAAGGGAGCATTAGCACTTCCTGAGAAGGCAGGTAGAATCAGGGTTGATTTAAAAGACAAAATTAACACTATGAAATCTACTTCTGAATTAAAGTATTTGAATTTTTAATTGAAGTAATTTAATTTCAGAGATTACATTGGGATCATATAAAGGAATTAATTATACTAAGGATTCTATTTTTCTTGTAGTTACACACTTAAGAATAAACAATTTGATCAAAAGCAAGCACTAGTCATATCTTAGTCCGATTTTTGATCAGGACAGAACTATAGTACAACTAACACGTGCATTAAGGAAAAGTGGTTCATAGTGGGTTACCTCTAAAAACACATACACAGAAAGAAACTAAAGTAGGAACTAAAAGGTATTATGTGAGTCAAAATAACTCTACTGAGAAACTTAGTTTTATTTAATTAAGGACACAATCTAAACAAAAAGGGTATGTATAGTTCATTTGTAAAATACTTGTAGTGAGCAAATCCCATCATAAAGATTTTTTCCTTGATTAGTTAATAAATATGTAAACAGTTTTAAGGTCTGTAACTGAAATAAAAGTATACCAATATAGAAGCAGGCAAAGAGCATTCCTGTGATCTAGGAGTCCTGAGGTAGATTTGGAACCATTTCTCTTCTCATTTTGCAGATACGGGTGTGTGCTTTGAAACTGCACGTGTGTTACAAACTGGAAAGGTTAAGCGTCAGTAACTAATTTTTGTCGTTTTCGGTTCTGTTGCCTTTGCAGTCTCTCAGATGAATCTTGTGTTGTACTTGTGTCCTGAATAGAGTCTCCTGTTTCTCCAGTACGGACGTGGGAATTCTGCTTTGTGACCACAGGGGTAGAAGGGTGCCTTTTCTGTTCGAGGTCGTATCTTGAACAGGTGGGAGCAGTCTTAGTGGACCCACCCATGGATACGAGTTGTTTTTTTCCTGCCGAACAAGACAAAAGGGCCTGGGTATTGATCAATGCAAGTTCTTCGTCAGCTATTGAATCGCTTTCCAAAACAGAAATGTCATTCAAGTTTTTAAGTGGAGTTAACTGAGGAGAACTCAATTCCTTTTTCTTTATAGGTGTTTCATATTTGGTGCCACAACTTCGTGGTGGCTGAAATGCCTTCTGTGCAGCTGGAGAAACAAATGTACAAATGGGACTAACAGGTGGAGGTAAGGGCAGTCTGCTCAAGAAGTCCAAGGCTCGTCTCCTTTTGCAGTTTTTTTGGTCATCAACCTCTTTCTCCCCTTTACAAGACTTAGAAGTCATTTGGGCTGATACCGGTGTGGGAACAGACTTCCCTTTTGGCTGACAAAGTGATAAAGAACTTGGATAGTTCATCTCACTACTGGGAGAAGACATCTAATAAAAAACAAATGAAAAAGAGGCATATATAATTATGTGCTCATATATAAAGCAAAATCAAATTAGCTCTTCATTAAAAATATTTAAACACAAATAACACATACGTTCTCACTCTTGTAATGTCTAATAGGGCAGATGATTTCATGAGTCATTCTTACTCCCTCAGAAGGAAATAATTTCACAGAAGAGGATATGAAAAACGACATGAAAAGATGAAGACTAATGATAATGAAAGACAAAAAGGACAGTAGGGGACATAACGTCTGCTTTAATCTTTTTAGTATTAACGGGTTAAACAAAGACAAGCATTTCAAAACCATTTTACGAACACAGACTGCCTGGGTTCTCATACCTACTTTTTCTGGCTTTGTGATTCAGGCAAGTGCTTAACCTCTCTATGCCATAGTTCCCTCATCTGTAAAATGGTGACCATAATAATTTGTATCTCAGAGGATTGTTGTGAAGGTAATGAGTTAATATAAATACACTTACCAAGTGTTAGCTACTTAAGAATTAGTCATTTACTGTGATTTAAAGAGTTAAACAAAACTGAGCTTTAAAACAACCCTAATTATATAGAACTAGAGGCCCAGTGCACGAAATCTGTGCCCTCGTAGGGTCCCTAGAGGCTGCCGGCTGGGCACTTCCACCCTTCCCCCCGTCGCCTGCTGCTGCCTGCTGCCAGGGGCCTCCCTCCCTTCCCCCAGCTGGCCTTGCCCCCTGGTCAAACTCCTGGATGCACTCCCAGTGGAGGGGACAATTTGCATACTACGCTTTTATTATATAGGACAGTCCTCCTGGCACAAAGGTACTGGCAAAAGAAGTCTTTTCTACCACATGTACCTGAAATACTAAAATGAAAGAAACTGTAAAATTTTTCCCCAAAGTGTGTTACATTGTCTTCAATAAATAAAATATAATTTGCCCTGGCTGTTTTGGCTCGGTGGATAGAGCGTATGCCTGCGGACTGAAGGGTCTCGGGTTCGATTCCAGTCAAGGGCACATGCCTGGGTTGCGGGCTCCGTCCCCAGTGGGGGACGTGCAGGAGGCAGCTGATCAATTATGCTCTCTCATCATTGATGCTTCTATCTCTCTCTCCCTCTCCCTTCCTCTCTGAAATCAATAAAAATATATTTTAAAAAATATAATTTCCAGAGAAGCTATACCTATAAAAGTCACATAACAATTAATCACACTTTCTAATTAAATTTAATTCAATTTTTCCATGTTTACTAGATGTATACCTGAATATCTTCATATATTTACAAAATTCCTTAAATTTACATTAACTTACCAGAAACGTATTTCCTCTACCAAGGACTGTCTGAACAGTGTGTGGCTCTGAAGTACAGTCTTTGGTTGGGGTGGAACACTTGGGATCATTTGCATTAAGCATATGCATAAGCTTGTTTTCTGCATCGTTGCAAAATCTATCAATATCCTAAGAAAATAAATTGAAAAAGCTGTTTTATAAAATGCAAACCCACCTATTCATGTTTTTAGAAAGTGTTACCTTTAAAGCCAGAACTAAAATATTCAGACAGAAAGAATGAGACATCCCAAATTTGATAGCAACTGTCAAACTATGCTAATGAAAAAATGCAGATCCAACATCAGTGCTTCAGCAGAGCTCAATTGTTGGAGGAAGAGGGAGAGTGTCTATATGCATCAGGGAAAGAGAGAGATAAGAACCATTCCCAGCCATCTAGTTTAATTAGCAAGGTATACTATGATTCAGGAATTGGAAGACTGGGACTCAAGTTCTATCTCTATTTACTACTAATAGCTGTAAATCATCCAACATCTACAGAGCAGTCCTCAGGTTAACAGTAAAATGAGAGAATGGCTTCACGTCTGTTCCAAGGATTAACTGAAATAACGAGTTGTTTCAGAAGTCACAAATGGTGAAGTATCAGCAAGTTCATATGGTTTAATCTAATTCATTAAAGTATTTTGTAAAACCTTCAAATAAAATAAATAAAAGGTGTCTCTGAACTGCCCTTGGATGGTCTCAGAGAAAGCTGGGATGTAAATAGTAGGTTCTCTGTATGAGAGCCAAGTAATGAAGTAATTTCCCTCCTCAACTCCACCCCCACCCCCAATTTAGAAACCAGATATATCAGATGTTATCTTCACTGTATATATTAAGTTTTTAGGTAAATATTACACAAACTTACTATACACAGCTAGCTACTCTAATGCTTTTAAAATGTGATTTATATAAATTTTGAATAACACACATTTCAAACATTAAACTACAGAACTAAGAAGAGGCTTATCTTTTGTATATTATTTAATAGGAATTTATAAAATCCAAAATTTTATTGGGAGGCAGCACTGCATAGTAGTTAATAGTTGTGTTCTGTATTCAGGTGGCTTAAGTATGAATCCTGGTTCTACCAACTTGGCTATGTGACTTAACCTCTGTTTCTCATAAGAAAAATGGAAAAAAGTTCCCTACCTCATCACGTTAGGCTTAGAACAAGGCCTGAGAAACAGTGAGCACTCCAATAAACTAGCTAATATTATTATGTGATGTATAAATAGATCTCAGCAAAAATGCATGTGATCCAAGGAAAATAATTTTAGTATTCTCCTACTTGGTCTTATTTCATCATAAAGATAGATACAAATTGTATAAAATACTAGGTATGGAATTTAAAATGTAAATTTGAAACCTACATATTATTAACTAGTTATACTACCAGCTAATATGAACTACATATTATTCTCACCAATTTCCAGTTTGCCTACACATGGTCTGTAGTTTGAACATCCTTCTTACCATCTCCTCAGTTCCTCAGGTTCTGAGCAATTAATGTATGCTAAAAACCTCACCTGAGCCGAAACCGGTTTGGCTCTGTGGATAGAGCATCGGTCTGCGGACTGAAAGGTCACAGGTTCGATTCCGGTCAAGGGCATGTACATTGGTTGCGGGCACATCGCCGGTAGGGGGCGTGCAGGAGGCAGCTGGTCGATGTTTCTCTCTCATCGATGTTTCTAGCTTTCTATCCCTCTCCCTTCCTCTCTGTAAAAAATCAATAAAAAAAAAAAAAAAAAAAAAAGAGCTCTACATATTAAAACAAAAACAAAAACAAAAAAAACCTCACCTGATATATCTCAACATCCAATTTTTATAAAGGCTGCCACTCCTTTGATATTTGACTTTCAAACTATTTGGAAAATGCCAAAAAGTGTGGTTATGTTCAAAACGAATTTACCTCAATAGTATTTTTCATTTTGTGGAATGTCTCTTGAAAATGGCTCTCCTTTGGATTGGCAGAAAACATGGAAAAATCTCCAGCAAATAAAGTAGGAATTCCTAATTTGGATTCTGGTCGCCACTGGAGATTGCTCGCAGCAATTAACATGTGAGGTTTAATTAGGTCTTCATTAAGATCTATCCAAAACTTGACTGCCAGTAAGTTATGGCATTCATCAGACAAATAGACCAAAGGAGCAAGACCTAGAATGAGAACAAACAAAAAAACACCATTTCATTATACATGTGTGAGACTAAAAAATGCAAGGAACCACTAATATGGCCATTTATTTTGGTATGCTAATGGTAAAAACAACTAAATACATTTAGAGAAAGCTCAGGATTTCCAAAATGACCTATTTATAGTGTTAAAATTTCAATGCCAGAGTGACAACACATTCTGTTCCTGTAGGAAGAGGCATACTTGTACATAGCTGATGGGAATACCAATTTCTGCAACCCTCTGGAGAAAAACTGGGTAATACCTAGCAAAGCGACATATGCACACCTTTCCCCCGGCAATACCACTTTTAGTTCTCTACTTCCAATGATAGTAAAATACACATGAAAAAGGTTGATGAAAACGCATGTATGAGGTTACTCATTGAAGCACTGTTTGTAACTGTAAAGTACTAATAGCAACCTATCTTCGCTCATGCCCAGAGAATGGCTGGGTAAACCATGGCACATCCTCATAATGGAGCACCATGCAGCTGACAACAGGATGGGGGAGATCTCCATCAGTGATTTCCAAACACACTGTTAGGTGAAAAAGAACAGCACAGAAGAAAGACTAGACTATAAAGAAAGGCTAGAGATATCTCCTAAAAGAAAGAATAAAATATAAGCAAATACACAGGTATCTGACCATTTGTACCAAACAGACAGGAAGATAAACCAGAAACTACAGGGACTGGGTACAGGTGGGGGAAAGGACCGACACTGGGTCAGCAAAGATGGGGGGCGTGACACTTCCCTGAGTTTGTCTTCCTGTGAAGTTCTGACTCTGAGGAGGACAATGATATCCCACATATTTTTCATATATCCCCAGACAGACAGAACGAACCAGTCACAAGGAAATCCAAGTTGGAACATATACATATTTCTTAGGTCTTTATGCTTGAAAGGGCCTACAAGCAATGATGCCACTGCAGTAAGGAGCACATCTAGCAATCAGATCTTGGTTCTAAATACCATTTTCTCCAAAAAAAAAAAAAAGAAAAGAAAAGGATCCAAGGTTCTCTTGGAGAGCTACAACATGTCCTCGAATAAGGTCATTTTGTTCAACATTGTTTGTTATAACTCTGATGAGATGCTATAGGAACTTAACTCTTGTTTGTATCAACAGGCTTGTGGTAAAACTGGTTTTGCTATATTTTTTTGCTTAAATTTGCTGAACCTACTGACATTAAATGAGGACTCACTTTAGTTGATTCCAAAACTGGGGCAGGGAACTTATAAGGTGAGCCTGGAACATCTTATGATGCCAAAAAAAGGAAGGAAGTGCTCAAAAAATACAGGAGTTGACCTGAAAAAAACTCCTAATGGCCCAAACTGAAACAATAGGAGTAATAAATAAAGGTACTGAATTTTAACCCATAAGGATAAAATAACTGTTCATAAGTCCATACTGATATAAATGAAATAAATAAATGAGGGGGGAGGGGACAGCTCTTCCTCACAGTAGAATTCCAATGAATGCAGAAGGAAAAGAAACACCCCCATTAGGTAAATGCCACAGTAATAACTGCTGCAAACAACATCAACTGATGGATGCTCAGTGAACGGGTGAACGTTTGTGGTAAAGTAGGATGTGAATCTCCTCCAAGGTATTTATTAATTACTAGAGGCTCGATGCATGAAATTCCTGTCACAGTAGGCCTTCCTTCCCCCGGCACCCGGGACCCGGGCTTCCCTCGCAGGCCCGGCTTCGTCCAGAAGGTTGTTCGGAAGGATGTCCGGTCTAATGAGCATATTACGCTTTTATTATTATAGTCAAAGGGAAAGTCAGTTATTTACAAGTAAGAAACCCAGCAGACACCATCTGAACCAAGTGACTAAGGTTGTTGCTATTACCAGCAATAAAAAATACCAATATCACTGACCCCTTGATACGATATAGAGAAGAAAAAAATATAATTTCCATGGTAACTCTGCCCAAAATGTGTAACTTCAACCATGAGAAGACATCAGACAAATCCAAATTGAGGGAAATGCTAAAAAATAATTGATCAGTCCATTCAAAAGTGTCAAGATGATGAGGCAGTGTTAAAGACTAGAGAAAACTAAAGAGAAATAATGATTAAATAAAAGTGGGATCTGGAATAGAAAATGGAAAGTAGAGTAAAACACTTCAAATAAATCTAAAGTTTAGGCAATAATATTGTACCAATGTTTACTTCCTGATTCTAATAATTGTGCTATGTTTATGCAAGATGTTAACATTACGGAAAGCTGGCTGAGGGATTTTTGGAAACTATTATTTTTGCAACTTTTCTGAAGGTCTAAAATTAGTTCAAAACAAAAAGTTAAAAAATTTTCAGTGTTGCCCAGCCGGTGTGGCTAGTGGTTGAGCATCAACTGATGAACCAGGAGGTCACAGTTCATTCCTGGGTGGGAGCACATGCCAGGGTTTCGGGCTTGATCCCCAGCAGGGCGTGTGCAAGAGGCAGCTGATAGATGAGGTTTTTATTTTTATCATCCTTCCTCTCTGAAATAAATAAAAAAATATACTTAAGAATTTTTTTCAGTGCCCAAAACGTAAAGGGACTAGATAAGCCAGGATAGGATTGAGGCTCGGAAAGTCTAGGTACTGAACATCCAGTCTCACTCCTATTTACAGTGTCTTGTTCCTGCTGCTTTGAGAATTACGTTTCCCTTATAAATAATAGGAATGAAAAAAACTGCCATTCTCAGATAATGATTCATTTATCCTGTTGCAAATGACAGTTATCCCTTTCACTTTTCAAATTTATCAGATTGGTTTAATATATTTTAATCTTAAATATTGTTTTTAGAGAAATTATAAGTTTCCCAAGCGTGTTCAACTTTCTAATTTTAGAATTTGCCTCTAATTACGTTCAAAACCTGATTACAGTACTGCCCTTCTCCCAAATGTCCTTCTTTAAAATATCATGTTTCCCCCCAATTACAAAAGTAATACATGCTTATTAAAAAATATTTAGAAAATGTAAAATATAAAAATAAACTTACTTAGTGTAGTTTGCTCATTTAATTTTTTTCTCCACAAGCAGAGGTTTCATATCTAGATCACCCTGTCCCTCTTACCTCTGTGTCATTCTTAAAGTCCAGGGTCAATTATTTAAAACTCCACCCTTTGCATACACCCAAAAATTCTTTTCCCTCTTGCTTTGTAGTATTCACCTGCCATAACCTACAAGTTTGGTTAAATCTCACTTTCTACCTACTTCATGCCTACACCGTAACAGCCAACATGGTTGAAAAATACCACACCAACCGTGATGAACAGTTCCATTTCATACTCATGAACATGGACTCCTGTGGGCTCTGGCAGCCAAAGTATCCACCCAGTATATCCCCTCTTCCCTTTTCTTGAAGGATGACTTCACACCGTTTCCTCCATTCTGACGGCCAGTGATGACTCTGTTCCTCCTTCAGTGAGGACAGAGGCAGTCAGAGGAGAGCTGCCACAAGTTTCCACTTACACATCAGCTCTCCCACTTCATCTGCCAGCGCATTCCTTCACCCCTTTCCTCCAACTATGGAGAAGTGTCTCTACCACCAGCTGAGGCCCGTCTCCCCTTAGTACCCCTAGGTACCATCCCGACGTGGCAACTAAAGGACTGTGCTCCACAACTGGCCCCTCTCATACACAGTATCTCATCAGTATGCTCTCAGGGCTTTCATCTGAAAACAAAAATACTCGCTTGTTCCTAATTTCCCTTCCGGCTATTGCAATATATGTCTTCTTCGCTTTAAGTTGGTATCCCTGAAATGCCCACATTCACTTTTGCTATTGCTCTCCTGTCTTCTTGCCCCACTTCATTCAGTCTTTTCCACCACTCACCAAAAGACTCCTTCGTGTTAAAGCCAATAATCAATGCTCAGCCCTAACCTCACTATCTATGCTACCAAATGCCAGCAGACAGATTCACTCACGCTCACCTGTCAGAAATCCTCCTTTTCTCTGGGCTTCCACATAGCTTACTCTGAGGACCCCTCACACTCCTGTCTCTCTTACTGGCCCCTTTCCATGTCCTCTGCTTCAAGGCATCCGAGTGCCATCTCCTCTCACAACTCGGCCAGTTTCACAGCATTAAATGCCACCTGGATGTTGACTTCCCAATTTATACCTTCAGCCAAGATCATTCCCCTGAACAGACTCCTGTATCCAACTGTCAAGTAGAACTCTCTACCTAGATTAAGCACCTAAAACTTAACTGTCCAAACTGAGCTCTGCCCTGCCCTCAGACCTGTTTTTCCTTGCAGTCTTCCCCTCTCAGTGAAAGGCAACTTCATTTTTCCAGGTGCTTAGACCAAAAATCTTGGCACTGACTCCCCTCTTCAACCCCATAGTGTCCCTCTACCTTCAAAATACAGCCAGGCCCAGCCAGTGTGGTTCAGTGGTTAAATGCCATCCCATGCACCAAAAGGTCACTTGTTTGTTTCCTGGTCAGGGCACATGCCTGGGTTGTGGGCTCGATCCCAGGTAGTGATGGGGGGATCGTGCAGGAGGTGGCAGATCGATGTTTCTATCTCTCGCCCTTCTCCCTCTCCCTTATTCTCTAAAATTCAATAAAAACGTATTTTAAAAAAATATAACCAGAATCTACTTCTGACCACTCCCATTGCTTTTGTCTAGTCCAAACTGTTAACATCATCTCTTGCCTAATTCTTCAATAGCTTCCAGCTGTTTCCCCTGTTTGTACCCTCATGTACCCTAGAGTCTATTCTCAATACAGCAGGCCAAGCAATCCCCTGAAAACCTAGTCAGGTGGTGTCACTCCTCCCATCACTTCCAGAAACAGAGCTGAGTTCCATGCAAGGACCACCACATAGTCTGGTCCTTCAATGCCTCTATCCCAGTTGTGAGTACTCATTCCCTGGCCTCTGCCAATGCTTCAAGGCATCAGACTTTATCATGACCATTTCTTATGCCTGGACTGTTTCTACCCCAGATTCTACATGCCTCCCTCCCATCACCCCACTGCTGCAGCCACTGCCAGCCACCGCAGCCGCCAAGGTGTTTTCATCAACACGGACTCCAGACCCTTCACCATGAAAAAATGACAACTTTCTTTAGGCATTTTCAAGATGTGTCTTTCACAGGATATGACATTTCTTTTTCTTTTCTTTTTTTTAATCCTCACCTGAGGATATGTTTCCATTGATTTTTAGAGAGTGTGGAAGAGAGAAGGAAAGACAGAGAGAAACATCAATGTGAGAGGGACACTTTGATTGGTTGCCTCCTGCATGAGCCCTGACCTGGGCCCTGGCTAGGAAGGAGCCTGCAACCTTGATCAGAATCGAACCCGGACCCTGCAGTCAGCAGGCCAAGGCATTATCCACTGAGCCAAACCGGCTAGGGCAGGATATGACATTTCTTAGCCCCTCCAGCAGCGGACCTTCATTTTTTTCCTCCAGGAGTGTGGTGGAAAACCCCTAGATCACCTTTATGGATTCTTATTACCCAAGTTACCAAGAACATTACCAGTGGTGTGCAGGGAGCTTAGCCAATGAGCGGTCAGAAAAGGTGTTTCCTCTGCAGCTCATGTGCAGAGGCAGGACTGCTGGCAAGCTGAGGCTGGTGCACCCCTCCCCCCGCGACCGCCCCCATCTCCCGGCCTGCTCAAGCCTCTGCTGTGGCTTGGGCAGGGCCCCCCAGGCTCTGCTCAGGCCCTGCTCAAGCCTCTGCCGCGGCTTGGGCAGAGCCCCCCGGCTCCGATCAAGCCTCTGCCGCGGCTTGGGCAGGGCCCCCCGGCTCTGATCAAGCCTGTGCCGCGGCTTGGGCAGGCCCCCCCCAGCTCTGCTCAGGCCCTGCTCAAGCCTCTGCCGCTTTGCCCCCGGCTGATCTGTGCCAAGGCCCATAGGCTAGGAGTGGCCTGGGGCATTCTGGGACCCCGGCAGCTCAGGGTCTACCCGTGGGCCTACAGGCTTGGAGCAGCCTGGGTCCTGAGGATGTTCCCAGGACCCAGGCCACTAGGTGCCTGCATATGCAAATTAACCCGCCATCTTTGTCAGGTTAATCTGCATACTCACTCCTGATAGGCAGGTGGGCGTAGCGGAGGTACGGTCAATTTGCATCTTTCTCTTTTATTAGTGTAGGCTTGTGATCTCCCTCCCCAACCCCCTGTAACATAAGTTCCACAAAGCAGGGATTTTTGCCTGTTTTGTTCATTGCTATTCACCCAATATTTACAACAGAACATGTGAAATGTGTGGCAAAAGTCACCAAGTCTGATCAAGATGAAATAAAATGCTATGAAAACAATGTAGCATATTAACATACTATAGGCAAAGAAAACCCACAAAGCACCAAAACACAATTAACCGAACAAAACCAATTTTAAAAAAGGAAAAAAGAACCCTAGCCAGTTTGGCTCAGTGAATAGAGCATTGGCCTGTGGACTGAAGGGTCCCGGGCTCGATTCCGGTCAGGGCACATGCCCAGGTTGTGGGCTCGATCCCCAATGTGGAGTGTGCAGGAGGCAGCCAATCAATGATTCTCTCTCATCATTGATGCTTCTATCTCCCTCTCTCTTTCCCTTCCTCTCTGAAATCCATAAAGATATATGTAAAAAAAAAAAAAAAAAGAACGGAGAACATAGCAAAGAGTGCGGCCCATAAGAAAACAAAACTGAAATAAAAGAAGACAGTTTCTAAATTCTTCAAAACTGATTCATGCTATTGAACTTAATAAGAACATATATTCAACAAAATAAAAAACTTGACTATGGGATGATAAGTAGTCTTATAAGATGATAAGGAGAGTGCAGGACCAAAGAAATAAATTAAGGACACCAATATATATATGGTCATTATGGGTCAGTACATGCATCAAAAATAGCAAGAAATAAAACACATTGCAGAAAATAAAATTACAAACATCAAGTCTGGATATAATGGTGAACGTAGATAAAAAAGACACACAAAAAATCGAAGCAATCAAAGAATAGATAAAAATAAGAACAAGAAAAAAAAAATACAACATAAGGCTAACCGATTTCCTCGAAGTAGAAATCCTAATCAATGGAACAGCAGATATGTTCAAATAAATTACAGAATTCCCATGAAATAAAGAAAGCACTGAGTGTGTAGATCAAAGAGCACCCTGTGTCCCAGCAGAACTGCATATAGAATGCTTTCACTAAGACACAGTCAAACGTTTGGAGTACAACACAAAACATTCTTCAGATATCCAGACATAAAGAGAAAATCACCTAAATGGGGGGGACGAAGAAGAGAGAATTATGCCAGTCCCATACTGTTCAATGCCTAAAGAGTAATTTCTACAAAGCTCTTAGGGAAGGAAAGAAAGAATGATCCCATAATATTATGCTTAGCCAAGATATAGTTTCAGAAGTAAGGCATAAGTACACTTAGCAAAATACGAATAACTCATGGAATACAGAGGCCTTATAGAAAAGGAGATGGACAATAAACCTTAGTCAAAGAGCAGAGGAAGGGAGAATCCATGACAGGGCAGTTGAAAAACAAGGAATCCACCAAATAACTGAGACCATACCCAGTACCAGGCACTGCTTTAGGAGTTGAGGATACAGCAGTAACAAAGTCTCTGCCCTTATAGAGCTAATATTCTGGAGGAGGGAGACAAAAAAGCATAAATATATGTTGTTTAGTGCTATGGACAATTTAAAACTAGGTTGGGGAGTGGAGAGAGTACTGCTTTTTTACAAATGGTGGTCAGAGAAAGGCCTCTTAGGAGGCTGCATCTGACCAGACATTGGAGGAGACAAAGGAGCCAGCCAACTGGCTGTTGGGGGTACGCTTCTGGGAAAAGCAACAATGAGTGTGAAGGCTCTGTGATGAAAGTGAGCTCCGTGGGCTCAAGAACAGCAAGGAAGACGTCAACAAAGCTCAAGTGGAATGGGGACAGACTGCTAGGGGAGGAGACTGGGGCACTTGGCACAGTATCATGAATAAACAGAAGACTCTGTGCATCAACTCAGAGCTTAGCTGGTCCCTGACACTTCAAGACCAATACTGAATGACCTCATTTATACGTGGAATCTCAAAAACAAAAAACAGAAACAGAAACAAAAACTCATAGGAAAAGAGATCGGACTTCCTGTGCAGGAAGGAAATCTGCCCTCTGTCCTTCCAGGCCTCTTTGCTCTACATTCTTGAAAAGATAGTCTGAGACAATGCTACGACATATGTAAAAATACCATGAGAACTGCCCTCCAACATGAGAACTGATGGGACAAACAGAAAACAGCCAGCAAGATGGTAAATTTTAATCTAACCTTACCAATAATCACATTAAAGATGACCAGATAAAGAGAGACTGTCAGACTAGATAAGAAAGCAAGACCCAACCATACCGTTTATCAGAAACACACTTTAAATATAAAGACATCAATAGGTTAAAAATAAAGGAATGGAAACAGATATATACCATGCAAACCAACACTAACAGTAAAAAAGTTGGAATAGCTCTATTAAAAAAAGTAATTTTTAGAACAATGGATATCATTAGGGATCATAAGAGATACTGCAAAGGAAAAAACACATCCAAAACCAAAGCTGGAGACAGAGGCTTGAAAGCTGTTAACTGCACAGGGGAATTATAATTTACTAGGGGCCCAGTGCATGAATTCGTGCACCTTGAAAGAAACTGTGGGGTGAGTCCTGGGTCCGGGTGAGGCCGTGCCCCTGGGTCCGAGTGAGGCTGGATCCGGGTCCAGGTGAGGCCGTGCACCCCTGGGTCCGGGTGAGGCTGGATCCCGGGTCTGGGTGAGGCCGCACACCCCCGGGTCCGGGTGAGGCCACGCGCCCCGGGGCCCGGGTGATGCTGGGTCCCAGGTCCGGGTGAGGCCGTGCGCCCCTGAGTCTGGGTGAGGCCACGCCCCTAGGTCCAGGCGAGACCAAACCAGAGGGAGTCGGACCTGCATTACCACCATTTGTCCACCATCCAGAACTGAAAAGTCAGTGCCGACATGTACACATAAGGAACTAGTGGACATTGAAATTGGGTCTCTAAAGAACTGTTGGCCCACAAAGAAACTCACTACAGACTGATTCATTTGCCGGTCAGCATAACTATTATTGCTCGTCTCACATTCAGTTCTTATAAGTATATATCTAGTGACACATGATCTCGCTCATCTAGGGGAAATGATGAACAACATAGACTGAGGAACAAGAACAGACCCAGAAACAAGGAGGCATCGATCGGACTGTCGGGCCTCAGAGGAGGATTGGGGAGGGTGGGGGGTGGGGGAGAGATCAACCAAAGGACTTGTGTGCATGCATACGAGCCTAACCAATGGTTAAGGACAACGGGGGGGTGGGGGCATCTGTGGGGAGGGGTGTGGGATGGGAATGGGGGGATGAGGACAGATATGTGACACCTTAATCAATAAAGAAATTAAAAATAAAAAAAGAAACTGTGGGGTGAGAGGCTGCAGCAGGCACAGGAGCAGGTCTTGGCCCATCCTCCGTGCCCCTGCCCGGCCCCTCCTGCCACAGCCCCCGGTCCCGTGTCTGCCGGCAGCCCCGCTCCCATGCGTTCACAGCATCGGCCTTGCTCACACCCACTGATGGTGTGGAGCGATTGGGGCCGGCGCCAGTAACAGGTGCAAGCAGCGGCTCTGGTGTCGGCTGCAGGTGCGAGCGCCGAGCAGGACTGCAGCACTCAGGAGCAAAGAATTTTTAGTAACCACCAGAGGCTCGCCCCGATGACAGCGAACAGTGCCCTACCTTGGTCTGGCACCCCTGCTCACCTGCTCCACCGTCCCACCACGACCAACGCCCGCCATGTTCCGCACTCGCCCCCTGGTGGTCAGCGCACATCATAGCAACCAGTTGTTCGGTTGTTCCACTGTTCGGTCTATTTGCATATCAGCCTTTTATTATATAGGATTTGTCTAATAGTAATCACTAAAATGCTGCAGAAAATTTTCTAGCAATTTCTTTAAAATTAAGTAGCTCAGAATGGCATGTAAGTTCTTTCCTTGTAATACTGTAGAATTGCTTTTCATTAAGAACTGAGGTTAAGACCTAGCTGGTTTGGCTCAGTGGATAGAGTGTCAGCCTGCCAACTGAGGGCTCCGGTTTGATTCTGATCAAGGGTACATGCCCAGGTTGCAGGCTCCATCCCTAGTAGGGGGCATGCAGGCGGCAGCCAATCAATGATTCTCTCTCACCATTGATGTTTCTCTCTCTCCCTCTCCCTTCCTCTCTGAAATCAATAAATAAAAAAAAAAAAACTGAGGTTAAAACAGGCCTAACTCTCAAGTCACTAGTTATCAAATTTGCTGATTTGTAGCTCCAATTAATCCTAAGACAAATTTTAAAAGGTATTTTTTTTCAAAAGCATCAATAAAAAGCTACAACTAAAAACACTGTACATTACCTATTTTTTTCACAACAGAAACTACCAATCCTATTAAGTCCACCTCAGAACAATGTGGCTGGAAGTCTGGATTTAGTAATTGGCTGAAGGGAAGGGGATCCCTCGGCTGATAAACTTTGAACAGGATTTCATCTGAAGCCTACAAGAAAAAAAAAGAAATCAGCATGTCTCGATTCTATAAACTCATATGCATTTATCAAAATTGAAAAATTACAATGAGAAGTACTTACTGGTATTTCCTGAAATTGAGTGTTTTTGGTTGCTGTTAACTGTATATTAGCTCTTCCAGATTTAGTTTTAGATTTTGATGTTGCAAGATGGTAGATTCTATATCTCTTTCCCTCCGTTAGCAGGGAATATAAATCTGATGATGGACGCCAGATACTTAATATAACTATTCAGATAAAGAGGAAAAAGACACAATGGAAAACCTGATAATCATTAAATTCTTGCTTAAAAATGAATACTGAAGAGTCAAGCATGAGAAGGACACATGCACTGTTAGTGGTCTGACAATGAAGGCCACCACGTGAGGAAGAAGGCAGGAGGCCGCTAAAGCACAAGAAACGGAATGCCTTCTGCTAGGAACTGTGGTGAGCTTGGAAGAGGAACCTGAACGTGAGATAATGCAGCCAGCTGACACTGGATTTCAGCCTCATGAGACACTGAGCAGAGAACCCAGCCAGTTCCTTCCAGACTTCTCATCTACAGAACTGTGAGACAACAAATGAATTTTACACAGGACAGAAAAAGCCAGTGATCCAAGCAGGTGGACTGGAAGGCCTAAAAGCCCTTCCCTGACACTGATTCCCCAAAAGGATTTGGTCTTTTCCCAATGAACCAGCCAGAACATTTTATTTAGAATTGAACGCTAAAGCAACTGTCACACTAAGTTTGGTAACTTGACTCCAGGAAATCTCCTTTTTTGTTCCCAAGCTCAGCCTGAAAGAGGGACCCAGGCCAATTCAGCATCTGTGGAGACCAGGGGGGCCCGGGGTCCTCTGGGAGTGAAGGTGAGACCTGCAGTGCCCCCTTTGTCCTGCCCGACTCTGCTCTAACCCAGAGGCCGCCTTAGGACTGGACCCAGGGGATGCAGGCTCCTTCTCTTCTGCTTGGTAGAAAAATTTGGTCACGAGTTATGAAGGACCATAAAGCTAGTGAAAACATTCACTTCTGCTTGCTAAGGAGCATCTCTTTGATTTTGATATTTTGGAACTTAGCGTTACAAAAGGACTGAAAACCACAGCTGTTTTTTGGGGGCCACTTTGGAGGATGTGAAAACAGAGATGTGAGGCTGGAGGAAATAGCCAAAAAGAGAGAGAGACAGGAATGAGCAGAGAATGACAAAGAAAAAGGGAGAAAGTAGGGGATGGAAGGGAGAGAAGCTGGGTTTCAGTCTATGGGCCTGGGGACCACAGCTTCTCACTCTGACTGCTCCCACCCTTTACTGATCTGCCCCCAGAATCCAGTTCCACTAGGAATTATAAAGCTGCTGGCCAGGCACTTGTTTCATCCTGGTTTGCAAGGAGGGATAAGGTGGGTTATGTTGGTTTCCATGTGAGTGGAAGCCAAGGCTGGAGTCCCATTGGTTCCCTTAGAGATCACTGTCAAGTAGCGAAACACAGAAAAGCTTTGGGGCATATGTAACTTTGTTAAAATTTTATACTAAATTCAAAATAAAATTTTCTGCCTAAAAAAAAAAAAAAAAAAAAAAAAAAAAAGGATACTGATAACAACTAATATCTAAGGATTCCATTATCATTTTGTGGGCATCGATAGACAATTTTGCTCCACTATGCACTAACTTTACACTTTATCTAGCACTTGAAATCACTTTATTAACATAATATTTTAACTTAAAACTAATAAAACAAGTAATTTACATACTGACCAGAATCTTTTTCTTTTTTCTCATAGCTTATGATACGCAGCTTCCATACAGTTGTAACGTCCCTTGATAACATTTGCTCCCCTTTTTCAGCAGATTCCACAGCCTTCCGGAATTCCAACTGGATCTGTGCTTGCTTCTTATCATTCAACATCTGTCTGTGATTATTCAAGGCTCTTAACTGCTCATCACTAATATAACCCTGTGATTATTTAATATATGAAGGCAGATAAGGTTGGAATAAAAAGCAAACAAAACATCTCATCTATTGTGAATGAATCCCTTTAAATGGGGGTAAAATACAACAGTTGAGTTCACTTTAAGAGTGTGACAATATAAAAATTGAGATTAATATACTCATCACATAACCAATGTGTTCTGGTGTCTTAAACTGTTTACTAATCTTTGTTACAAATTTCCCCTCTTTATAAATGTACTCTAATAATCATATCTATCAATATGGGTGACATTATAAATGGCTAACATGTAAAGGCTCACTCTATTTGAGAAATGGATCTATGTGTGATAAGCGTTTTAATTTATTTAATCTGTATAATAACCCTATGAGGTAGATACTGTTATGTTTCCATGTTGTAGATGATGAAACTGAGGTGCAGAGAATAAATAACTGCAGAGGCACACAGGCAGGGTTAGCTCAAGAACCTTCGTTCTTAGCCCCCATAGTATAATTTCGTGAACTCCCTGGAACAGTAGTACAACTTAAAACAGACATGTCCTAGCCCTGGCCAGCTCAGTTGGTTACAGTATGGCCACAATGTGCCAAGGTTGCAGGATCAATCTCTGGTCAGGGCACATACAAGAATAAACCAACAAATGCATAAATAGGTGGAACGACAAATCAATGTCTCTCTCTCAAAGTCAATTAAAAAACAAAGCACAACAAAACAGACACGTGCTACAAGCACTTCTTGCTGCCTCCACACTTTTCTTCAATCACTTCACCGAACTGCTGTACTTCTTGGGAATCTCACCCAGTGTAACAAGAATGAATAAAAGAACAAAAAATAAAATAAAATAAAACAGGAAATGGAATTCAACACATAACGCACTAGACTACCACTGCCTTATAAATGTTAATCTGATCTACATGGGGAAGGGACACTTGAACTCTCTGTACCCTGCAAAGGGCTAAAAATGAAGACAATGTTTAAAACATGAATTAAAAATAAATCTGTGATTTCCAAAGTCCCACAACATTAGCATTGTCACAGAAAACAAATCCTTTTGACAGGGTATTTTATAAATTGATGCCTATTTTTCCCTCTAAGAATTATAGTGATCAGTTGATCTGAGTGAAACCTCAGAATCATAAAATCAGAACCTTATAGATAAGCTCCTCTCAGGCATCCCCCTGATAGAAGGTAGAAAGGAAGCCTAAGAGACACAATACTTGTCCAGTTACAAAGATGAGGACTAGGTCCAGAACTTAGTCTTCCAACTCATATTCTGCTCATTACTTCCTCCTTATAAATAAATTCTATAAAATGATACCAGCCTAATAAATATTTCATTAAAATTTGTGGATGAAATTAAAACTATCTTCATGATAACTCAGAGAAAGCACAAGCTTCAACATATATAATAATATAAGTGATAGACACAAAAAATGTTTCAGGAAAGCAAAATAAAGCCTTAATTTAATGACTTGCAGCAAGTACACTCACAGGCTTTCAAACTGAACTCACTTTTTACCGGGAGAATTTGAGTACCCTTTGGGAATTCTACTCAGAGTAGCACTGCTTACTCTCCTAATGGAGTATTGTTTATTTTGTAGTCCCGTTGTTTCAGAAACTTAAAGCTACATACAAGATTTATTGTCAAAAAATAAATGAGATTAATCAATAAACAAAAATAGTTTTCCTAAAATTTCTCACCTCCTTCCTATCTAGCAAACTAATCCTTGTATTAATTAGATACATGGTGTCTAAAAATTTAGGAGTTATCTTAATATATGAAATGATGTTCTAACAGCAACTAACATTTATAAGAAACTTTAATAACAAAACACTTTTACATATATTACCTAGTTTGATCCTAAAACAAATTATTTTACGACCATTTTATAGCTATTTTATGCCTAATTTGCTTGGCTAATAAATGGCAGAGCCATGATTCTAAAGCCTATGATATTTCTAACACAGTTCAGTACTTCTGCACTTGTCCATTTAAGTACCCTTGAAATAGCGAATTATAAAACACTCTGGGAAGGATCTGAGAAGAGCTGAGAACATGGAAACTAAGATATCTGTTTCATCTTAAAAGTAAACAAGTTTTGCCTGCATTTTAAGCCACATTTATCCTATAAAAGGCTAATATGCAAATTGACCGAACAGTGGAACAACCGGTCGCTATGACGCGCACTGACCATCAGGGGGCAGATGCTCAACACAGGCGCTGCCCTGTGGCGGTCAGCGAACTCCCACAGGGGGAGCGCCACTCAGCCAGAAGCTGGGTTCACAGCTGGCGAGTGCAGCTGCGGTGGTGGGAACCGCTCCTGCCTCTGCTGCAGGTGGGCAGTAAGGAGCCCCAGGCTGCGAGAGGGATGTCTGGAGGATTGGGCCTAAGCCAGCAGGTGGACATCCCCCAAGGGGTCCCAGACTGCGGACCCCCCATAGTGCACGAATGTTGTGCACTGGGCCTCTAATTTAATATATAATATTACTTAACACTCCTATCTTCTATTTGATACAGAATCGAAAATATACCACTGTGGTTTGGCTCCTCACTGCAAACCCCGAATATGCACATGTCCCCTTTGAGAAACAGCATTTCAACACCCTGCTTCCCATGATGGCCAGAGTGCCCACACCTTTCACCTTAAAGCTTACTGTTATGCCCTCTTCCTCTCTCACCTCAAGGTAACTGGGGTCTGGCACAGTCTTTACTGCTTCATAGAGCTCCGCACCATCCTGCAGAGCACAGACTTGTTGTCTGGTTAGTGCACGTGATGGTGTACATTGTTTTGTTACATTTTCTAGAAAAAAAAGTATCACTAATTAGCTGAACCACAAACTTAACAGTGCTGAAAACAAGGCAACCAAGCAAAAAACACACATAGAAGAGAGATTAAAAAATAAGAAACCATTTATCTGCTAAAAGTTTTCTAGGAAAATGTGAAGCTACTGTATTCATGGTGTAAAAAATTATCAGAGTTTACTTGATTAGAGTAATTTGTAAATTATAAATAATTTCATGATTTACTTAATCACGAAAATAGCATGAGCTAGTAATGTTAAGCACATCAAATTTTGAGTCTACTTTTTTTTGAGATTTATATATAATATGACGTTAAATAATATAGAAAATCATGAAGAAAAGCAGTACATAAAGTTACAGCAATAAAAAAGATAGTAAAAAAGTAAATTTCATGTCTTGTAAGCAAAAAACACTATGATTTTTACAATTAAAATTGATGCCACAGGGAAAATAAGTTCTAGCTCCAAGTATAATAATGTAAAGCCCAACAACTACAATAACAAGAAATGCAAAAGTTATATCCTATCTAATAAAGAGGTAATATCCAAATTGACCATCACTCCAACACAAAGATGCCCGCCCCCATGTGGACACAAGATGGCCACCACAAGATGGCTGGCAGGGGAGGGCAGTTTTTAGGGACCAGGCCTGCAAGGGAGAGCAGTTGGGGGGTACCAGGCCTGAAGGGGAGGGCAGTTGAGGGGAACCAGGCCTGCAGGGGAGAGCAGTTGGGGGTGACTAGGCCAGCAGGGAAGGGCAGTTGGGGGCGACCAAGCCTGTAGGGGAGGGCAGTTGGGGGTGACCAGGCTTGCAGGGGAGGGAAGTTGGGGGCAACCAGGCCTGTAGGGGAGGACAGTTAGGGGTGACCAGGCTGGCAGGGGAGGGCTGTTGACAGTGACCAGGCCGGCAGGGAAGGGCAGTTAGGGGCAATCGGGCTAGCAGGGGAGGGCAGTTAGGGGCGACCAGGCCGGCAAGGGAGGGAAGTTAGGTGTGACCGGGCCAGCAGGGGAGGGCAGTTGGGGGTGACCAGGCCTGCAGGGGAGGGCAGTTGGGGGCAATCAGGCTGGCAAGGGAGGACAGTTAAGGGCGACCAGGCCTGCAGGGGAACAGTTAGGCACTGATCAGGCTGGCAGGGGAGGGGTTAGGGGGTGATCAGGCTGGCAGGCAGAAGCAGTTAGGGGCAATCAGGCAGGCAAGCAGGCGAGCAGTTGGGAGTGGGGGGAGGCGGAAGAGGAGGTGCAGGAGGTTGGCTGTGAGAGTGCACTGACCACCAGCGGGCAGCGATCCCACTGGGATTGGGCCTAAACGGGCAGACATCCCTCAAGGGGTCCCAGATTGGTGAGGGTGCAGGCTGGGCTGAGGGACAACCTCTCCCCCCTGTGCATGAATTTCGTGCACCGGGCCTCTAGTAGTAAACATAAGGACACTGGAAAAAGAGAATGACAATGGCTTAGGGGAAAATAATTTTTTGAGTTTTTTTCTTTTTTTATATTGAATGTATTTGACATGTAACACTGTGGTAATTTAAGGTATACAACATGTTACTTGGACACACACACTGTAATATGATAGCCTTTGTACGAATATTTATCACACTGGATAACTGTTGTAAAATATTGTTCTTTATATTCACTATTAGAGGCCTGATGCACAAAATTCGTGCAAGAGTAGGCCTTCCGTCCCCGGCTTCCCTCTGGCACCAGGACCCGGGCTTCCCTCACAGCCCCGGCTTTGACCAGAAGGTCGTCCGAAAGGACGTCCGGGCTAATTACCATATTACGCTTTTATCAGTTTAGATACTGTGCACTAGATCTCTGGTTTATTTACTCCTTATTGCAAGTTTGTACCTTAAACACCATCAGTATTATTGCCCCACCCATCTCCTGGTAACCATTATACTCTCTTTTTTTTTTATGAGTTTGCCTTTTTTATACTTCACATATAAGTGATACCATACAGGATTTATCTAGGAAAAAATAATTTGATAGTTCTTTCCCTTGCTGCTATTTTTTCCTCTAATGCCAAAAAAGGGACTATAAATGCTTTAGTACTGAAGCTTAAGAGGGAGTTTAAGACTTATGAATAGTGCTATGGATATGTCATGCATTATTGTCTAATGACAATTACAAGTATCTAAAAGCTCGGTGTGTTGAATAAAAATGTAATAATTTGGGGTCAGTTCAATGCTTATCTATACATCTATGTAACAATATTTTTTTAAAACAGAAAAAAACTGATTCAGAATTAAAAAGAAACTATTACTTAAAATAAAGACAATTCACCTAATTATAAAATTTAAATTAGAAGCCTCCAAAAATTCTAAAAACACTTTTCATATAAATAAACTTGTAATATACAACTCACTTTACCTTCATGCTCTTCAAATTCTGCTTGAATTTTAGTGAATAAGACTTCTAGTTTCCTTTGTTGAGCCTCTGCATATTTTGCTGCTTCCTTTTCCTCTTCTCTTTCATTGCGAAATATGTATAATCCAGACGACGTCTTCTCCATCCACTGTAATAATACATAAAACAGAAATACACAGTAAGGAGGAATCATTCAAATTAACTGTCTCAAAAGATTAATATAGAGTAAGTTTCAAGAATATGTCATACCTGCATAGGGTATGCTCTTTGAATAACTACATCAACACAGCCAACATTTCCTCCATCACTGAAAAGTGATGACAAGGGGAGAGGAAAAGGTCTAGGGTCTGGAGAGAATCCAAGCTTGGCATACCAGCAAGCAGGCCGGGTACTGTTTGCAGAAATCTGGACAAATTAAGGAATATATAGATTTTTAAGTTAAGTAAATAATATTCCATTCCATTTCAGGTTTCATAATATTTTCATTCTTTTAGGATTGCTTTAAAAATATTATCCTATATAATAAAAGCCTAATATGCTAAGTGTCCAACTGTTCGTTCGACCGTTTGACCAGTTGCTATGAGGTGCACTGACCACCAGGGGACAGACGCTCCAACGGGTAGGTTAGCTTGCTGCTAGGGTCCAGCTGATCGGGACTGGGCGAGACAGGCTGGACATACCCTGGATCCCTCCCACAATCCCTCCCTGGCCCTGATCAGCCCTGATCGGGACTGGGTGCGACAGGCTGGACACGCCCTGGAGCCCTCCCGCAGTCCCTCCCTGGCTGGCCAACCACCTGTGGTCCCTCCCTAGCTGGCCAGCCCCAACTGGCCCCGATTGAGACTGGACAAGATGGGCCGGACCCGTCTGGAGCCCTCCTTCGGTCCCTCCCCGGCCAATTGGCTCCTATGGGGACTGGGAGAGATGAGCCGGACACACCCTGGAGCCCTCCTGTGGTCCCTCCCCGGCTGGCTGGCTGGCCCCGATTGGCCCCAATGGGGACTGGGAGAGACGGGCTGGACATGCCCTGGAGCCAATCTCCCATGGTCCCTCTCTGGGCTCTAAAATATTTCTTCTAATTAAATTTCTTTAAATGTGCACGAATCTGTGCACCAGGCCTCTAGTACTTTTTTTAAAAATATATTTTATTGATTTTTTACAGAGAGGAAGGGAGATAGATAGAGAGCCAGAAACATCGATGAGAGAGAAACATCGATCAGCCGCCTCCTGCACACCCCCTACTGGGGATGCGCCCGCAACCAAGGTACACGCCCTTGGCCGGAATCGAACCTGGGACCCTTGAGTCCGCAGGCTGACGCTCTTATCCACTGAGCCAAACCGGTTAGGGCGCCTCTAGTACTTTTTAAAGTGTCATGAAAGTAAATAAGAAAGTGAATAAATGAAAAAATTGTATGAAAGTAAAAATACTTTCAAAATATGGTATCTTAAAAAATTGTTCAGAAAACAGACTCATAGAAACAGAGAACAAATTGATGGTCACCAGAGGGGAGGGAAGTTGGATGAAAAAAAGGAAGGGATTAAGAGGTACAAATTGGTAGTTACTAAATAGTTATGGTGGTATAAAATACAGCATAGGGAATACAGTCAATAATAATGTAATAACTATGTATGGTGCCAGGTGGGTACTAGAAATATTGGGAGGAACACTTGGTGAAGTTTATGATTGTCTGACCACTGTTCTGTACACCTAACAATAACATAACACTGAATGTCAACTATAATTGTAAAGTTAAAAAAAACTTTTTTAAAGAGAGAGATTTAGTCATGGAAAGAGGGAAACCTATTGCACAATGTCCAGAGAATGCACAGCAGAGTTAAGGGAGGCTTTTTTTTTCTTTTTGGGTTGAGGAAGACCTGTGGGTGTTGACAGCTGAGGAGGATGGGCACTGCCAACTGATGAGTGGGCTGGTGATGAAAATGCTCAAAAACTGATTGTGGTGATGGTTGCACAACTCTATGATTAGAGTTAAATCACAGAATTGTCACTTTCAGTGGGTAAATTGCATGGTGTGTGAATTATACTTCAATAAAACTGTTTTGTGGGTTTTCCCCCCAAAATTGTTCATACTGCCATGGAGTCTTAATGTTATGTAAATATGACTACAGGCATATCTTGTCTCATTGCACTATGATTTATTACACTTCACAGATACTGTGTATTTTACAAACAGGGTTGGTGGCAATCCTGCATCGAGCAAGTGTGTCAGGGCCAAGAGGGTACCAGTTCCATTCCTGGTCAGGGTACATGCCCGGAATGTGGACTCGATCCCCTGGAGGGGGTATGCAGGAGGAAGCGGATTGATATTTCTCATTGATGTTTCAATCTTTCTCTCCCTCTCTCTTCCTCTCTCTCTAAAATCAACAACAACATATTTTAAAAGAAGAACTACTTCAAGAAAATTTCTCAGAACTCAATGAAGGACATATGTTTATAGACTGATTGCCACTGTGTACCCAGGACAATAATTACAAAGTATGGCTGATACCAAAGTACATTATTATGAAATTTCAGAATACTGGAGACAAATGATGTTGAAAATGTCTTAGAAACAGATCCCATAGTGAAGGACTGGGAATAAGAATAGCACTGGACATAGTAGAAGCTATACTAGAAGCAAGAAGGTAATAGAGAAAATGTCTTCAAAATTCTGAAGAAATTATTTCAACTGCAAATTCTATATTTGGCCAACCTTACAATATGATCAAAAGAACTGCAGTCTCCCTTTATCAAAAAGGCTCTGGAACTAAAGAATAAACAGAGGAAGATACAAAATCCAGAAAACAGGGCTACTGACACAGAAAGAGGTGAAAATGCTGTCTAGGATAATACCTGTGCAGCATATCCTACATAATAAAAGGGTAATATGTAAATTATCATCACTCCGCTATGCCCACCATTGGGCCAGCGGGAGGCACAGGGGGCGGGACTTGGGGTGGCCGGGGTGGCCGATTGGGCCGGCGGGACGCTGGGCTCGCGTCACCAGCAGTGGCGCGAGCGCAGCGTCTGCGCCATGGCTGTGCTGAGGCACAGAAGGGGCCTCTGGGGCAGTGAGCCCACATCCTGCTGCGGACCATCAAAAGCGGGGGAGCTGGCTGTCTGTCTGCTCCGGCACCAGGCCTTTTGAAAGCCTCTGCCATGCCGGAGGCTTTCGAAAGGCCTGGGGCACCGGCGGACAGCCAGCCAGCTCCCCCGCAATCGAAAGCCAAAGCGGGGGAGCTGGCTGTCTGCCCGCTCCCGCACCAGGCCTTTCGAAAGCCTCGGTCGCCCCGGAGGCTTTCGAAAGGCCTGGTGCACCAGTGGACAGCCAGCCAGCTCCCCCGCAATCTAAAGCGGGGAGCTGTGTGTCCGCTCCAGCACCAGCGGACCCCCTGCCATCAAAAGCGGGGAGCAGGCTGCTAGCAGTGTCCGCGGAGTGTGCTAGGCTTTGCGGGGCAGTGGATATGGCCTGGATGGCAGGTTAGGCCTAGGGGACCCTACACGTGCATGATTTAATCATGCACTGGGCCTCTAGTATAGAAAATAACCACTTAAGGATAAAGAAGGAATATGGAGAAGTTCAAGAATCATCAAGAAAAATAAATGGAACCAATAAAGGTATTGTAACACATTAAGATGAGTTTTACATAGCTCCTGTGTGGGAATGAATTGGTAGTAAGGACACAGAAAATTAAGAAAAACAAAAACAAAACAAAAAAGCAAGATAGTCAGTAACTCCAGGGAAAGCAGTATGTTGTAAAGAAAGTAAGTGTAACCTGGCCTGTGTGGCTCAGTGGCTGAGCATTGACCTATGAACTAGGTCACGGTTTGAATCCCAGTCAGAGCACATGTCCGGGTTGTGAGCTCGATCCCTGTGAGGGCATGCAGGAGGCAGTCAATCAATGATTCTCTCTCATCATTGATGTTTTCTCTCTCTCTCCCCCACCCTCTCTCTTCCTCTCTGAAATCAATAAAAATATATTTTAAAAAAGAAATGAAATGTAATCATAGTATATTTCTGAGTTGCAAAAAATATTTTTCATAGTCATTATGATGTAAACATTGAATAAAGATTTCACCCCCCTTTCACAGCAAGAAGCTAATAAAGGTCTAAACTGAAGGAGAGAAGAAAACACAGCATATAAGCAAAGGAACAGCCAAAGGGATTTGCAGTGGTTGCCTTTGTGGGACATGAATAGGGGGTCAGGCAGGGTTGTATCAGTGAATGTTTTTTGGGGTCATGAGCCTTATAAAGTCACGTGCCACTTAATGACGGGGATACGTTATGAGAAGTATGTCTGAGGAATCTGCCATTTTATACTGAGATTATCAGTATATTTTCAAGAAACAGAATAGCCTTAACAGGTATAAGTATATGTAACATTCCAAATGTAAAAATCTTTTTAGAATTTAACTGAATCAGTGACTGGTTTTTATTAAGAAAGTGCATTAATTTAACTTACCTTTAGCATAAGAGATTCTGGGGCTTCAAGAGGCGCACAGGCATCAGGAGAGCCCACCAGTTCTGCTCCGTGAGTGATGATCTTCTGACCGACAGCCAGTCTACCTTTCTGTACAAGAGCTGAGAGGGGAGGGTCCAGCTGGGCCTTCACAGCATACCATCCATCAGTCAGTTCCACAATAGCTGCTTTGCTGGTATCCACACCACTAGTTTTACTGTTAGAAGTTTCAGTTAGACTTGTGCTTGGTGAAAGTATTTCAGAAACACAGAGAACAAGTGTTTTTGCAGCTGTGTCATCCCTTTCCATTATCTTTTTTATAGCGGATCTCCGACTTCTATCAATTTCCATATCATATCTAAAAATAAAATGCGTTATTTTAGGAATTGTGAGTACAATTTCAATGTAAAAACAGTCAGTGAATAATCTATACATATATAAAAGCCTAAGCAACCAAACGACCAGTTGACTGGTTGCTATGATGTGCACTGACCACCAGGGGGCACACGCTCAACGTAGTAGCTGCCCCCTGGTGGTCAGTGCGCTCTCACAGCGGGAGTGCCACTCAGTGATGGGCGCCAGACGCTGGGCTCACGGTTGCCGAGCGCAGCTGCGGCAGCGTTTGCCTCTCCCGCCTCCCGGTAGCGCTACTGAGCGGCAGGCACAGTGGGGCTGGGATGAGCAGGAGCCACCTGCTGCTTCATGCACTACCACATCCCCTGGGGGGTCCTGGATTGCGAGAGGGAGGGCGCAGGCCAGCCTGAGAGACCCCACGGGTCCGTGCACCGGGCCTCTAGTTGAAAATAAAACTTTAGTAACTTTATTGAAGAAATACTGAGACAAAAGAGAATTTAAAATTCGGTAGCTAGCAATATATTACGTTTTATGCCATTAAAATTTGAATTAAATATTAAAACCTCCCAAATGCAAAGATGCTTTACTAATTAGCAATCCCCGAAAAGTGGATCAAATTGGTAATTCATATTCTAAGAAGTTATGGAGGGGGGGTGTGATTTCTCTTAAGTGGGGCCTGGGGGATGACAAGAGAACTAATTACTCCATACAACTGACCATATTTTATGGGATAGCAACTGTCATTGTCAGCTGGCTTGTGTTCCTCTACCACATGAGTAGGGAATGTCCAGCCCGCAGGCCATATAAGGCCCTTGAAATCATTTGGTCTGGCCCTGCCAAGGCATTAGGGGTGAGTTAATTCAATGTTTGACCAAAATATAGCAGGCTAATTTTTAAGTTGATAATTTTGTATGGCCTGCAAGTGATGGTATATCAAAATGGCCCTTGGCAGAAAAATGGTTCCCCACCCCTGCACTATGACATGAATCACAGACTGCACAGAAGTCTGAACTGTACCCAAGATATGATTACATAATGTAATGCTTTAAACTTGCCTGTATTTTAGTTGAAGAAGTACCCTTTCTGGATTTAGGCATCTATTAGCAAATTCCTTAGGAAAGGCAAATTCCATAGCTGCCAGTTTCCATATAATCCATCTATAGTGATTATAGACCCAACCTCTAGAAATAAGCTTTGGATCCACACCTGGGGTGTCACACAGAGCCCTGAACAAAGGAAGGTAGAATAAAATAGCAAAAAACAAACAACAACAACAAAAAAACTCCACATAAGATAATATTAAATTCAGTAACCATGACTATTCTTGGCAAAAATCTATACTTTATAAGATCATTTAACAAATTTTTATGAGTTAATGTATAATCAATAGCAATATAATTTTAGAAAACCATTTGATATGTATCAAAATATACTTATAAAAAGTCACTAAACATATTAGTCAATACAATTATTTCAACTGGAAAATGTAATCCTTAATTTAAAATAATTATATTTGAGATTATTTTTCTTATTAAAGAGACTGTTTTTAGAAATCACTTAAGAACTTCCTTCTCTAGTCCTGGTGCTCCTCTCTGCTCAAATCTCGAACTCCTCTTCTTTACCCATTCTCACTTAGTACTAAGGGAGCAGAAATAATCAAGAGAGAACTTCCATAAGCTTCCACCCTTACATATACCAACCCACCAACATCTGTATCCTTCACTTTGCCTTCTCCTGCCTTTTGTACACAAGCTTCCAACCTTTCTTGCCTAGTCAAGGATACTGACCTAAAAAATGCCTTCTCTCTCTCCTGCATCATCAATTTTATTCCAGTGGCATAAAAAACAGTTGTTCTACCTTAAAACAAATAAATAAACACAATGAAACTAACACCCCCTACTTCCTTCTCTAGCTACTGCCCTTTTCTCTACTTCTCTTTTTGGCAATGACTGAAAGAACGACTACAGTCTCTCTCTCCAAGTCCTCTTCTTCCACTGCCCTATTATTGCATCCTGATCAGGCTTTTGCCCTACCAAATTACTGAATTATTTTATTAAGATCAGTGATGACCTCCATGTTGCTAAACCCAGCCATCAATCTCAGTTCCCATCTTTCTTTACCTATTAACAGCACCGACATAGCTGGTCATTCTCTATTTCCTGAAGCACCATCATCACTTGGCTTGCAACACACCACACTCTTCTTTTTTTTCTTTTTTTAATATATTTTATTGATTTTTTTAGAGAGGAAGGGAGAGGGATAAAGAGTTAGAAACATCGATGAGAGAGAAACATCGACCAGCTGCCTCCTGCACTCCCCCTACTGGGGATGTGCCCGCAACCAAAGTACATGCCCTTGACTGGAATCGAACCTGGGACCCTTCAGTCCGCAGACCGACGCTCTATCCACTGAGCCAAACCGGTTTCGGCTCACACCACACTCTTTAGCATTTATTTCCAACTTGAGATTGCTCTTTCCCAGTCTCTTATTCATGGCTTTAAATTCCATCTATATCCTAACAATTCTCAAATTGATTTCTTTGGCCTACACTTTACCTATGAACTCCAAATGCCTATTCAACATCTCCACCTACATGTCTACTGATATCCTGAACTTCAAATGTCCCAAAATGAACTCTCAATTTCCATTCCATCCTTGGTCTTCTCCATTTTCTGTACACGGTAATTATCCTTCCAACTGCTGCCAAAATTTTTGGAGCCACCCTCACTCTCTTCATCCATCCTTGAATATATTTTGAAGATACTACTGCTTTTCACTAACTCAACTGTACCTCCTTGGTCCAATCAACTATTTTTCACCTGGATTACTGCAATAGCTTCCTAAGTGGTTTCTCTGCTTTTACCCTTGCCCCTCCCTACAGTCTGATTCCAACAAGTAGCCAGAGTGTTCTTTCAAAAATAAGCCAGATCATGTCACCTTCTGCTTTAAACATTCTAATATGAAACACTAGAGGCCTGGTGCACAAAATTCGTGCATGGATAGGGTCCCTAGGCCTGGCCGGCGATCAGAGCCGATCTGTGGGGCGACTGGCAGGGCGATTGGGGGGGGGGGGGGCCATGCTGGCACCTGCCTTGGCCAGCCTGGGGCCTGCGGGCTGGAGGCAGCTCCTGCGTTGAGCATCTGCCCCCTGGTGGTCAGTGCACATCAAAGTGACCAGTCGTTCCACAGGTCATTCTGCCGCTTGGTCAATTTACATATTAGACTTTTATTATAGAAGATTATAAGTGAAAATGATTCTTCAGAGTAAAAGCCAACATTCTTACTAAGGTCTATAAGGCCCTACCTCTCTACCTGCTCCTGCTACCCAGTCTACTCCAGCTACCTAAACTTCCTCCTGTTCCTCAAATAACCATGCTCCCCTATTAGAGCCTGGGATGTAGTCCCCACTTCCTCGACCTCCTTTAGGTCATTGATTAAATGTCACAGATGCAGTGAAGCCGCCCTGACACTTGATTTAAAAAACTGCACCTTTCCCCATTCCTCCCTAAGCCACCTTTCCAGCTTTACTATCATAGTATTTATCACCGTCTAATATACTATACAATTTACTTAATTAAAAAAAAATTATTTCCCCACTCCAGAACAAGCCACTGCAATGTAAGACTTTTAGGGCAAAGATTTTCTTTTTACTAATAGTCAGAATAGTATCTGGCACATAGTAAGTTCTCAATAAATATTTGCTGAATGATCCAAAAAAACTACTTGAGCTTCAACACTCAAACATTCTGATCATGTCCACCTGATTACAGGGTCATCCTTTTTTTAAAATCCTCACCCGAGGATATGTTTTTATTGATGTTAGAGAGAGAGAGAGAAAGGGATAGAGAGAGGGAGACAGAGAGAGGGAGGGAGGGAGACAGAGAGAGAGAAAGATCGATGTGAGAGAGAAACATCAATTGGTTGATTGCTTGCCTCTCGTACATGTCCTGCCAGGGGCCTGAACCCGCAACCCAGGTATGTGCCCTGACCAGGAATCAACCTTTTGGTGTGTGGAAAGATGCTTCAACCAAATGAGGAACCCGCTAGGGTGAGAGGATCATCACTCTTAACCTCTACATAATAGAATCTACTTTATACAACAAAATAATACAACTATTTACCATACTTTTCCAACTAGAATTGATAGATTATTTGTTATGGGAGACAAGTAAAGTTGTAATTAACATTTCTGTTTTAAAATAACATAACATAGAACTCCACACTAGGATGACAGAGGAATGGCAGTGTAAGCACACATTGTCCTCTACCCCTGAAATTTCAATAAGTTAACCAACTATAATTCAACAAAGAAATGCCTGCTCAACACAGACGCATGCCTGAGAGACCCATGTATTGAAACATCTAAAGGTGTGCAACCAGGAATAAACAGGAAGACAAGAAGGGAGGACAGCGCAGATGGCCCACAGACGCAGCCCTGCAGACAGGAGCAGGCTCTTCCTTCGGCTGGGAGGAACAGAAAGTTGCAGGGCAAGAGGCAAGGGAGCTAACAGTGTCTGAATCAGACAGGACTGACAGAGCATGGAACTCTCCACTGTCAGGCTGGCAGTGGTGTTTCAGACAAAGAAACAGAACCACAGAGCCCTGCTGCCACTTGAACTCCCAAAACTCACCTCCCATTGCCCTTGGAGTCAGGTCTAGAAGTATATTATCTACAAAACAAGATCCTATCTAATAATAGACAAATATGCAAATTGACCGCACCTTCGCTACACACAAGCCACGCCCACCAACAAGCCACGCCCACCAACCAATCAGGACGAGCATGCAAATTACCCCCAACAAAGATGGTGGCTAATTTGCATATCAAGACAGCGTCGAAAGAAGCCAAGAGCTGCAGAAGGGAGTAAAGCTTCAAAGAAGCAAGCAAGCCGGGGGGAAGGAGAAGGGAGGAGCGAAGTCAGGGCCGGGGGCGAAGGGAAAAGCAGGCGGGCTGGCGGAGAAGGCGGGGCGGGCGACAAGGGAGGAGCGGAGGCGGGGCCGGGGGAGAAGGGAGGATCGGAGGCGGGGTAGAGTGCAGCAGGAAATCCTATTGCAGGATTTTTTCCTGCAATGGGAACGCTAGTTATCTATAAACAGTGTTACAGTAGAACCACCGTTTCCCTCTGTGACCGATCCTCAGGTGGAGTGCTTGGGAGGGGACTCCATGGGACATCAGGGGTCGCCATCATGGAAGCCTTGGAGGTTAAATCTGGGAGATCACAGAGTAAAAAAAATCTTGTGAATCTGTGTCATCTACTAGAAAATAGTAGAAAGACCTCTTCAGAGAAAGCTACGTGCCTAGAAAAAGGAGAATAGCAAATAGCATGAATCACCATGGTAACAAGGATGATCAGAAAGAAAATGAAAAATCTCCAGAAAATAAGCTGGAACATATGGAAAAATGTGATGTAAATGACAGAGATTTCAAGATTGCAGTTCTTAAAATACTCAACAGGCAATTCAATGCACTCAGAAAACAAGTCAACAAACAAAATGAATACATTACTAAAGAAATTGAAACATTAAAAAAACAAAAACAAACACCAATCAGCAATCCTGTAAATGAAGCATGCAATTAAGGAAATTAAGAGTAAACTACTGAGGATAGAAACAGAGCTAACCAGATGGAGGAAAGAATTAGTGATATTGAAAATAGGAATCAAGAAATGACACAGAGGCTAAGAGAGAGACATGAGCATAAATAAATATGAAAGAGCACTATGATAATTATCTGACTCCACCTGAAAAAGCAATGAATCCAAAGAGGTCCTCTTCAAGGCACTTGGTAATAAAACTGTCAAAAATCAATGACAAAGAAAACATTCTCAAAGCAACCAGGGAAAAGGAAGTGACCTACAAAAGAAAACCCATCAGAATTTCATCTGACTTCTCAGCAGAAACTCTACAGCCAGAGGAGAGTGGAACCAAATATTCAAACATCTGAAAGAGAGAAATTACCAGCTATGAATAATATATCCAGAAAAATTATCCTTGAAATATGAAGGAGAAATAAAGACGTTCCTAGACATACAGAAGCTGAGGGATTTTATCACCAGAAACACATCCATTGCAAGAAATACTCAAGGGAGTTCTTCTACCTGAAACAAAGAACATAAGGTCACAACACTAAGAGTAAGAGCACCAAAAAACTTACAGCATAAACAGGTATAATCTATGACAACAAAAACATAAAAGGGGAGAAATCTGAACTAGCAAAGGAAAATGAAGATCAGATGCACTCAAAAGAAAAAACACACAAAACTATGGTATACGTGCAACTTCATTTTTTATAAACCTAACCACACATAAAAATCCCCAAATCAGGACACATAGCTTAAAAAGAGAAAACAAAGGAAAGAAGTATGGAATACCACCAAAGAAAAACGACAGAAACACAAAGGAAAAGAACCAATGGAAGCATAAAGCTACCAGAAAACAAAAGATTAAATCCTCAAACATAAATAATTATCCAAAATGTAAAAGGTCTGAATTCACCAATAGAGACACAGAGTGCAGAGTGGATAAAAAACAAAACCCAACCATATGCTGCCTAGAAGACACACATCTAAGCTGCCAAGACAAAGGTAGATTCAAAGTAAAACAGTGGAAAACGATTCTCCAAGCAAATAACACCATTAGAAAAGCACGTATAGCCATACTTATATCTGACAAAATAGAGTTCAAGATAACAAAGATAATAAAATACAAAGATGGACACTTTATAATGAAAAAGGGAATACTACCTCAAGAAAACATAACACTTCTTAATATATCTGCACCCAACCAAGGAGCACTGAAATATATAAAACAACTACTCACAGAACTAAAGGAAGAAACAGACCAAAATACAATCATAGCTGGGGACCTTAATACTCCATTGACAGCTCTATACAGATCAACCAAACAGAAAATCAATAAAGAAATATCAGCCTTATACATTCTAGTGAACATGAAACATTCTCAAGGATAGACCATATGTTGGGTCACAAAACTAGCATCAACAAATTCAAGAAGATTGAAATTATACCAAGCATATTCTCTGACCACAATTCCTTGAAATTAGAATTCAACTGCAAAAGGTAAGTAAATAAACCCACAAATACATGGAGATTAAACAACATACTACTAAAAAATGAGTGGATCAAAGAAGTAAAAGATGAAATAAAAATATATAGAGAGACAAATGAGAATGACAATGCAACATACCAAAACTTCTGGAATGTAGCGAAAGCAATATTAAGAGGGAAGTTTATATCATTCCAAGCCTATCTTAAGAAATAAGAGAAATCCCAAGTAACCTAACATCACATCTTAAATAACTAGAAAAAGAAGAACAAAAGCAACCCAATGTCAGCAGAAAGTAAATAATAAAAATAAGAACAAAACTGAATGAAATAGGTAACAAAAAGATTATACAAAAAATTAATAAAACAAAGAGCTGGTTCTTTGAAAAGATTAATAAAATGGACCAAACCCTGGCTAGACTCACTAAGGAGAAAAGAGAAAAGACCCATATAAATAAAATCAGAAATGAGAGAGAAGTCACCACAGACATCACAGATATACAAAGGATCATACTAGAATATTACGAAAGACTGTCACCAAATTCAATAACCTAGAAGAAATGGTTAAGTTCCAATTCTTAGACAAAATCATGAAGAATTGGAAAATCTAAATAAACTGATCAGTAGTGAGGAAACTGAAATTTCCCAACAAATAAAAGTCCAGACCAGATGACTTCCCCAGTGAATTCTACCAACATTCAAAGAAGATTTAAAACCTATCCTTCTCAAACTCTCCCAAAAAATTGAAGAGCCAATACTTCCTATCACATTCTATGAGGTCAATAAAAACCTGATACCAAAACCTGGCAAAGAATTCACAAAAAAAGAAAACTATAGACCAATATCTCTGATGAATACAGATGCAAAAATCCTAAACAAAATACTAGCAAATTAAATACAACAGTACATCAAAAAAATAATACATCATGATCAAGGGGGGTTCATTCCAGGGACACAAGGAATGGTTCAACAAATCAATCAATGTAATACATCACATTAACAAAAGGATAAAAATCATATGATCTTAAGGAGAAAAGAGAAAAGATGCAGAAGAAGCGTTTAATAAGCTGTAACATCCATTTATGATTAAAACACTCAATAAAATAGGAATAGAAGGGAAAGTACCTCAACATAATAAAGGTCATATATGATATTCAGCTAATACCATATTCAATGGTGAAAAATGGAAAGCTTTTCCTCAGGAACAAGACAAGGAGGTCCACTCTCACCACTCCTATTCAACACAGTGCTGGAAGTCCTAGCCAGAACAATAAGGTAAGAAAAAGAAATAAAAAGCACCCAAATAGGGAAGGAAAAAGTCAAACTATCACTTTTTGTGAACAACATGATTCTGTATATAGAAAACCCTAAAGACTCTACCAAAAAGCTATTAGAAACAATAAACAATCAAGTTGCAGGATACAAAATCAATATGCAAAAACCCATTGCCTTCCTGTATACTAACAAAATATCAGAAAAAGAAATGAAAAAAAAACACACACACACCAAAACAATCTCTTTTGCAATTGCAACCAAAAGAATAAAATACCTAGGAAAATTACAAAGCATTATTGGAAGAGTTTGAAAAAGACACAACAAAACGAAAAAATATTCCGTGCTCATGGATTAGAAGAATCAACATAGTTAAAATGGCCATATTACCCAAAGTAATATACAGATTTAATGCAATCCCCATCAAAATCCCAACGTCATTTTTAAAAGAAATAGAATGAGGAATCATCAGATTTGTATGGAACCACAAAAGAACCCAACTAGCCAAAGCAATCCTGAGAAAAAAGAACAAAGCTGGAAAATAAATGGTGCTGGAAAAACTGGAAAGTCATGCAAAAGAATGAAACTGGATTAGTTTGTCCCCATGTACAAAAATTAATTCAAAATGGATCAAAGACCTAAATATAAGACCCCAAACTGTAAGTTACATAGAAGAAAATATAGGTACCAAACTTAAGGACCTTGGTAGGAGAGAACATTTTATAAACTTCATCCCAAAGGTGAGGGAAATAAAGGTAAAAAGAAATGAACGAGTCTATATCAAACTAAAAAGCTTCTGCACAGCAAAAGAAACTGACAACAAAACAAAGAGGTAGCCAACCAGATGGGAGATGGTATTTCAAACAGTGGCTCTGACAAAGGTTTAATTTCCAAAATGCATAAAGAACTCAGAAAAATCAACATCAAACAAACAAACAACCCAATCAAAAACTGGGCAGAGAACCTGAAAATACACCTCTTCCAAGAAGACAAACGAACAGCCAATAGACATATGAAAAGATGTTCAACCTAACTGGCCATTAGGGAAATGCAACTCAAAACTACAATGAGATACCACCTCACACCTGTTAGAGTGGCTATTAACAAGACAAGCAATAACAAGTGTTGGAGAGGTTGTGGAAAAAAGGGGAACCCTCATTCACTGCTGGTGGGAATGTAGACTGGTACAACCACTATGGAAAGCAGTTTGGTGATTCCTCAAAATATTTAGAATAGAGCTACCAATCCCTCTTCTGGGTATATATCCAAAAAACTCCAAATCATGTACAAAGATATATATACCCCTATGATCACTGCAGCATTATTCATAGTGGCCAAGACATGGAAACAACCAAACTGTCCTGTGATAGAGGACTGGATAAAGAGGATGTGGTACATTTACACAATGGAATACTACTCAGCCATAAGAAAGGATGGAATAGTGCCATTTGCAACAACATGGATGGACCTTGAGAACATTATACGAATGTGATATGTGGGACATGAACCTGAAACTTGTGAACACAAACAGCAGTGTGGTGGTTGCCAGAGGGAAGAGAGTACGGGGGAAAGGGAGTCCTCGTATATGGTGACAGAAGATTTGACTCTGGGTGGTGGCCACATGGTGCAATATACACATCTTGTAACATAGAAACCCACACCTGAAACCTCTATGTTTATGGTGACCAATGTCACACCAATCAATTTAATTAATAAATAAATAACACAACAGTAACAAAATAACAAAATATTCTAATTACCTAACAAAATACATAACAAAAATTTAAGAAAAATGTTTTATTACTTCCCCAAAGCACAAATTTTGGAAAGATTTATAGAGGTATTAAAGAACAAGGGGCTCTGGCCAGTGTGGCTCAATCGGTTGGAGCACTGTTCTGTGAACCAAAAGCTGTGAGTTTGATTCCTAGTCAGGGCACATACCTTGGTTGCGGGTTCAATCCTTCATCCAGACACATATAAAAGGCAACAAATCAATGTTCTCTCTCACACAGATGGTTCTCTCTCTCTCTCTCCCCCTCCACCTCTCTCTAAAATCAATAAACATATCCTCGACTGAGGATTAAAAATATTTTTTAAATAATAAAGGCACTATAGAAAGGTTTTTCATCTTTTTCCAGTGGCTTAAGCCTTAAGGTAATACATCTCTGATAGCAAAAAGTTTAAATTATGTTTATATAAACATTAGAATCATAAGAAGTTATATAGTTTCTAAATTGTTGTGTTAGGGCAGTAATGTTTACTAATTTTTGGCATTACTGATATTTAAGTACTTATGTTTAATTTTTAGCAATCTATTTCATATTTATTGAAATACACAGTGAAAGAGAATATGACACAAGTGTACTTGTGTGGAGGTCTATGATAAAGCCAATTCAAATTTAATTTTTCTTATCAGTCTTTATTTTGTAAATGTATAAGGAAAATGACCCAATTTAAGAAAACCAATTCATTAAATGCTAAGACAAACCATAAGTCACTTTTTAAAAGATTTCAGCAAAATGCCAATTGAACCATAATGCGTTTAAAATGACTTGATGTAACTCTAGCTGGTTTGGCTCAGTGGACAGAGCATCAGCCTGCAGACCAAAGGGTCCCGGGTTCGATTCTGGTCAAGGGCATGTACCTCGGTTGCACACTCCTCCCCAGCCTCGGCACTGGTCAGGGTATGTGCAGGAGGCAACCAATCGATGTGTTTCTCTCACATTGATATTTCTCTCTGTCTTTCCCTCTCTCTTCTACTCTCTCTAAAAATCAATGGAAAAATATCCTCAGGTGAGGATTAAAAAAAATAATAAAAAAATGATTTGATGTAAAAATTTGACTCCTAGCCAACTTTTTAAGTTCAAGAGAGATAAGGAAAGAGAAAAAAGAAGAGCTTGTGAGGAAGAATGATTACAGAACATGTAAAAGTTAACACCTCTTTTTGCACAGAGTACCTATAAAATTCTTCTTTTCCAGCCTTCCCATCATCGGAGGGTACAAGCCATCCACCGTCAGCCAGCTGTGTTCCTTTTCCAGCCCGTGAGCCTTCCTTACCAAAATAATCCTGAGTGTGAAACTGAAAAGACTCTGCATTTTTGCTGTTAATTGTTAGGCAATGTTTAGAGACGCCATACATATACAGCTGCCCAAAAGAAATAGAAAAATTTGATAATGAATGAAAAACAAAATCAAACAAAAAAGCATGTTTCACAGAATAGAAACAATTGTAACAAACTGAAACTGAATTTACTCAAAATTTTCATTTAAATATTAAAATATTCACTATAAAAACGTTTATCTTATTTACTAGAAGCTCAAATGCTGATGTACTGGAAATGACCCCCCGACCCCCCAATTCGAGAGTCTGTTGCTCCTTTTTCATTCCCCTGTGTATATGCCTCCTGCTATATCTGCCACTGGAAGTCATTGTGGGGGGAAAAAGTAACAAGGTTTTACAAAATCTCTTAAGTTAAAAAATTTAGAAGGGAGAGAATAGTAAAAAGTGTATTTCAGGGAGTCTGATCCCAGGAGGTCAGATTTCTACATAGGCCTGGCCTATTTCAAGGTGCTCACTTTCACCCCAGAGGCCTGATCCCAGAGTATCTTTTCCTTCATTCAGACTTCACTCTGGAGTCAGACTCCTTGCTTTGGAATTGTGGCTCTTCTACTTACTTAGTTAAGTGACTTTGGGGGCGGTTACTTAACCTTCTCTGTGCTTCAGTTCTTTCATCCATAAAATGAACAAAATAATGGTGCCTTTCTTTTAGGTGCTTGTGAAGGTTAAATAAGATATAACCAGCAGGCACAGAGCTTAGAAGAGTGCCTAGCACATAGAAAATGCTCAATAAATGTTACCTATTAATATTACCAATATCATTTTCACTTTTCCAGTGCCTAAAATGCTAACTAGATAGTAATCCTATCTAATAAAGAGGGAATATGCTAATTGACCCTCACGCCGTCACAAAGATGGTGGCACCCACAGCCAATAAGGAGGGAATATGCTAATTGACTGCCATGCCCTCAAAGATGGCAGTGCCCACAGTCACAAGATGGCGGCGCCCAGTCCCCTCAGCCCCACTGGGGCGCCTGCCTCCGGAGTCCCCCAGTCCCCTCAGCCCCACAGCTGCCCAGGGCTGCCCAAGGCTCAGGTAACCAGGGCGGGCCGAGGTTTGCACTGCCGGCAGTGGCAGCAGCAGAGGTGTGATGGGGTGTCGCCTTCCCCTGATAGCCAGGTTGCCTCCCGCCCCTGAGGGCTCCCGGACTGTGAGAGGGGGCGGGCTGGGCCGAGGGACTCCCTCGTCCAGTGCATGAATTTTCATGCACCGGGCCTCTAGTCTATAATAATATAAGCATAATATGCTAATTAGACCAGATATCCTTCTGGATGAAGCCAGGGCTGCGAGGGAAGCCCGGGTTCTTAGTGCCTGTCGGTGGCCGGAGGGAAGCCAGTGCCAGCAGCTGGGGAAAGGAAGGCACTCTTGCATGAATTTCATGCACTGGGCCTCTAGTAGCTTAATAAGAATCCTCTTTTAAAACTGTGAATAACTCTTAGTGAGTCAGGACTACGAGTTATTCACAATTTAAATTCAATGAGACTATTTTCCTCTATACACCTAGCCAAGAGCACTTATAGTAATAAAATACATTTTGAAAGGGGAAGAGAAATACTACTAGTAATTCTGAAGTATAGATCACTCTGTAGGATTAACCTTTTGCACTCGAATGTCGAGTGTGACTCGACATGGTTAGCATCGGCAGCAGCTCGAGAAAAAAGCGAGTGCAAAGGGTTAAGGCAGTAGAGGAGGAGAAGGCTGCCCCTGTAGGTGGATTAGGAACATGATGATTTCATTCATCCATTCATTGCTGCCTCAATTGGTTCTTTGTTTAAAAAGGACAATTTGGAGATACCAGTTAATAAAATAAAATTACAAGTTGCTATAAAAGCTATTAGCATTGTCAACAAAAGCATACCTGTTTATGGGAACATGCAGAGGGAACTTTGCCTTCTACTGCTACTTTCAGAGAGATTCTAGGCACAGTGGATGTTTTTGCAAGATACAGACTTCCTGGCTGTGGAAAAATTTGTTGGCTATGTTTCTTTTTAATACGCATATCCTGTATATCTCTGGCATTCTGAAGATTTGCATTGAAATCTATTAAGAAATAAGTAGCAAAAAATAATACTTGAGTATTAAATTTAAAAAGCACAACCCTTGCTTTATAAAATTATACATTATCAATTAGCTCTCATTTTAAATCTTCAGGCATGAAAAAAGTTTCAACTTCTAAAGAATAGAAATATGTCTATTATTTTCATTTCAGATTTAGAAGAAAATAAGTAGCCTAGGAAAAAATATATTCCAGTAATAGCAATCCTAGGTGTATGTCTAATTACATTTTTTTAAAATATATATTTTATTTATTTTTTTACAGAGAGGAAGGGAGAGGGATAGAGAGTTAGAAACATGAATGAGAGAGAAACATCGATCAGCTGCCTCCTGCACACCCCCTTATGGGGATGTGCCCGCAACCAAGGTACATGCCCTTGACCGGAATCGAACCTGGGACCTTTCAGTCCACAGGCTGATGCTCTATCCACTGAGCCAAACCAGTTAGGGCTAATTACATTTTTTTAGAACAAGAAAGTCCACAAATAGTTACCTTTGAAAGACATTAGAGTTATTTAAACCTAATCTCTGGACTTGGAAAAATCTAAGGCATTAAAGGTTTTGAAATTATTAATCATTACAAAGGGGGGAAATCCTCAAAGCATTATTTAATATAAGAAATATCTAACTGAAAGGCAAAATTATGTCAACACAAATTTTCACAAAATACCGAAAGGTTCTTCTTCACACTTTGTGGAGATTATAGTTGCTACTTGATTGGAGTTATCTTTGTTGGGCTGATGAATTTTACTGCCATTAATATTATTTTTACTACCACCAGAGCCATGTTCATCTATGTTTTCTTGTTTTTGTTTGTTTTCTTCCAAATCATTATTGCTGCCAAGACACTGATTATCTCTGTGAAAATGTGATTTAGTTTTAAAAGGTGGGACAAAAACTTTCATTGGTTTGCCTGTAGTAATTGAGTATCTCCTTTTTTTATTTTGTGTGGCAGGAACCTTATAAAATGGCTGTCCCGAAATTGATAAATTGCTTGAAGATTTTTCCAAAGTTGGCTGTTCATAAAAATGAGATTTGGACAGAAATTCTTGACCAGGTTCAGTAAAACTTGGAGTCTGTATTTTTTGCCTTTCCTTAGTTGTGCTACAATGGGAAGAAAACATTTGTTTGATTAGTTACCAATAAACATATATATATACACACACACACATAAAAATTATGGAATATGCATTTTTGGGGAGACCCTTATTGCTACATGGTGATACTATTCTGCTGTTTTACATTTCATCATGGTTACCACCCAAAACAATACCACCGCCAAGTCCATTACAACTTCTCATACAAGGACACCATTCTTTGACTTTACCTCGTACTTCCCATAATAGGAGTCTGTCAAACACAGATCCTTGTGCCTCTCCAGGTTTATCTCCTTACTCACTCTTTAACCAGAGAAAGAGCTATCTGTCTTCTCGTGGCTAACACCTTCACCTGTACTCCTAACCCCAACTAATAACTGTCTTTTCAAGAGTCCCAATCTTTCAGTTATTATTCCACCTACTTTTTTTCTTTCTCTATCACCTGTTGATATCTTTTTTTTAGTGCTCCTTTCATTTAGCCAGAAAACCTTGCCCACTCTCCCCAAGACATTTTTTCCTCAACCTTGTCTCCCCTTCAAGTTCATATTCACTGTTACTTACCGCTCGTGGCCAAACCTTCCTAAATAGATAACCCTCGGTTTCTATTCATTGAATTCTCATTTTTCCCACTACTCTATAAAAATTGTTCTCAATAAAGTTATTCATAACCTCCCAAATGCCAAAAAAATATTGCTTCATATGTACACTCATTCTACTAGACTTTTGGCAGCTATGACAGTTGACTTTTTCCCTCTTAAAATTCTTACCATTAATATCTACCCCATTGTTGTCCCTTTATTTGTTTGTCTCTCTCTCTCTCTCTCTCTCTCTCTCTCTCTCTCTCTCCCCCCCCCCCCCCACCCCCGGTGTTTTTCTTCTTTCAGACTCTTAAAAATATTTCTGTCTCCAAAGCTGGATTTCTTTCCTAGACCCTTCCTGGGCAAGGTAAGTTATATCGATTGCTTAAATTAACATCTACCTAACAATACAAATATTAACCTGTAACTCATGCCCGGCTTTCTCTTAGATGTTATTCCCACACTTTGAACTGTATAGGACACAAGGCCCAAACTAAATTTATCATCTTCCCTAGCATATACATTCTTCCTAATATTTGATATCTTGTTGAAAACACCATACTTCCTTTTACCCAACCCTAAAACCCTGGAATTAATTTAGCTACCCATTCATCTATCCATCAAATATTTAATGGGGTCCTAATATGTGCCAGGCACTGTCTGGCTGGAGGACAGAGTGACGAACAAAACAAAATTATAGAGTTTACATTCTAGTGGAGGGAAAGAGACAATATGTCACATGGTAGTAAATGTTATGGAGATAAACTTTCTGGTAATTAGCATCTGAAAAAGTCTATGCTCACACTTATTTGATATTTTATTTATTTACTAGAGGCCCGGTGCACGAAATTCGTGCACGAGGGGGGGGGGGTTGTCCCTCAGCCCAGCCTGTACCCTCTCCAATATGGGACCCCTGAAGGGATGTCCGACTGCCCGCTTAGGCCCGATCCCACCAGGCAGTCGGACATCCCTCTCACAATCCAGGACTGCTGGCTCCCAACTGCTTGCCTGCCTGCCTTCCTGATTGCCCCTAACCGCTTCTGCCTGCCAGCCTGATCACCCCCTAACCACTCTGCTGCCAGCCTGTTTGCCCCCAACGTCCCTCCTCTGCCGGCCTGGTCACACCTAACTGCTCTCTCCTGCAGGGTTGATCACCTCCAACTGCCCTCCCTTGCAGGCCTGGTCCTTTTCAACTGCCCTCCCTTGCAGGCTGGGTGCCTCCCAACTGCCCTCTCCTGCTGGCCATCTTGTGGTGGCCATCTTGTGTCCACATGGGGGCAGGATCTTTGACCACATGGGGGCAGCTATATTGTGTGTTGCAGTGATGATCAATCTGTATATTACTCTTTTATTAGATAGGATAGAGGCCTGGTACAGGGGTGGGGGCCAGCTGGTTTGCCCTGAAGGGTGTCCCGGATCATGTGAGGGTTCCCTTGGGGCATGGGGTGGCCTGAGCGAGGGGCCTGTGGTGGTTTGCAGGCCGGCCACACCCCCTGGCAACCCAAGGGGAGGCCCTGGTATCTGGAATTTATTTTCCTTCTACAATTGAAACTTTGTAGCCTGGAGCGGAGCCAAGCGTGGGGCTCCCTCCGAGGCTGGCAGCCATCTCTCTTGGGGTTATAATTGAAACTTTGTTGCCTTAAGCGGGTGGGCCCGGCCAGGGTGTTCGGAAAGCTTTGCTTCCCCTGTTTCCGGCGGCAACCCTGGCCTGCTCTCTCAAGCTCTATTCTGCCGCCATTTGTTTGAATTTGTTTACTTTCTATAATTGAAATTTTGTAGCTTGAGTGGAGGCTTAGGCCTGGCAAGGGCAGGCAGAAAGCTTGGCTTCCTCTGTTACCTAGGAAACCTTGCTCTCTGTGGCTGTAGCCATCTTGGTTTGGGTTAATTTGCATACTCACCCTGATTGGATGGTGGGTGTGGCTTGTGGGTGTGTCAGAGGTATGGTCAATTTGCATATTTGTCTATTATTAGGTAGGATTCCCCCCTCCCCCAGATACAACAGATAGGAGGGAAGACAACATTGCTCATCACTGTTAGTCTGCTGAATGTTATCTTCATTGTACTGAGGACCCTTTTAATCAAGGAAACTCGTCCTTCAGTACTGATAAACTTTTTCTTTGAAATTACTCTCTTAATTTTTCCTATTCTTTCTTTTTCAAACTCCAAATTTTCAGACTTTTCTGATTATCTTTTCAGTCCCCTTTTCATCTCTTTCTCTTTTTGTTCTACATCCTGGTAGTGTTCATAACTTTGATCTTCTATTACTTCTACTGAGTTAACTTATTTGTGCTATCATATTTTTAATTTCTAAGAGCTCTTTTGTACACATTTTAAGGATGCAATATGTTCTCTTTCCTAATAATATTAGTTTTTTAAAGTTTTCTTCTCCTTGCAAAATCTATATCCTGTAAGTTCCTTCCTTTCTCTTTTTTTTCTTTTGCTTTGTTTATTTTTGTACTTTGGACACTATCTTTCATAGAGGCTTTCTTCCAAAGACAGGTGATCCTTGAGTAGCTCTTCTTATTTCAGAATGAGGCATTGAAAAGTCAACAGGAAGCTGTGTGGTATGGGTTTGCCCATTGTTGACTTCACTGTCTGGTGATCTGGCTATGCTGTTTCACATGAGTACCCACAACTGTCAGTATTTTGGGTTTTTCTACTGAGCTGGTCATATTCCCCAGAAAAAAATCTTCCAGTCTTCTAACTGGAGGCCTGGCTGCCAGCAATGGAAGCCAAGTATGGGAAGGAGTCTCTCTCTCTCTCATCATTGATGTTTCTCTCTCTCTCTCCCTCTCCCTTGCTCTCTGAAATCAATAAAAAAATATATTTTTTAAAATCTTAGTAATTTTAGAAGGATTTTAAGGAGATAAAATATTTTCCATATATTCCTTTCTTTTTTTTATAATGAATGTTGAGTAATTTCCTTAACCCCATTCAACCCCAGTACCTTATCCATAAAATGGGAATAAAATTTGTTTGACTACTTTATAAAGTTATGACTAAAAAATGAGCTCGTATATGGATAGCACTATAAAGTATGACCCAAGTATACAATGATCTAACCCTTATGCAGGCTTCAAAAGGGAAGAATTAACTTCTATATGCATGTTAGTGCCATTAATTTTAAAAATATTTATGATAAAAGATACCCATACTTTCCCTACACTGGATTAGTAGAACTTAAAAAAATGTAAACATGTCTTACCATAAGGGTCCACAAGTAATTGGCTCTAATGAAATGTGATGCATAAACAATCTTCTATCTTTTATTGTGCCTAGAAAAATATTATTTTACATTATGTTTCAATGAAAATGCATTTTATATTAGTTATTAATGAAAGTCTCATAGGATATTTTATTTACTATGTCTATTCATCACACATTCTTTTAAATATTTACACATAAAATTTGATATAATTATAGATTTTAACATTTTCAATGCATATAATGCATGCTCAGTAAATAACTACCAAAAGAAATGTTTGATTCACACTGATGACTGTATTCCAAATAACTCACAGTACAAACATATAAAATAAATCAGTATAAATTCAGTCAGCCAATGTTAATTGTAACTCAAAGGTGTTAGCCAATGAAAATATCTAATTTAAGATTTAGTCTTGTAAAGGTTTAGAAGCTAAACTTTAGGTATTATTCTCAGTATGTAACTTGTACTTCTTATATCTCTAAGTAGTCCTTTGGAAAGGGAGCAGTTGAAAAAACTAGAATTTGTAAATAGAGCCACTTGATCACAAGTATTACATAATCATCAAAAGAATGAGGAAGATCTCTACATACTCATTAGGAATGATGTTCTAAAGTAAACAACACCGACAAACAAAGAAGGTATTAAACAGTGTATAATATACTGATACCTTGCCCTAGCCGGTTTGGCTCAGTTGACAGAGTGTCAGTGTGTGGACTGAAGAGTCCCTGGTTCGAATTCCGGTCAAGGGTACATGCCCGGGTTATTGGCTCAATCCCCAGTATGGGGCATGCAGGAGGCAGCCAATCAATGATTCTCATCATTGATGTTTCTATCTCTCTCTCCCTCTCCCTTCCTTTCTGAAATCAATAAAATATATTTAAAAAAATATATATATACTGATACCTTGTAAGAAAGAATAATGAGTGTATGTGTGTGTGTTATGGGTATGTATGGTAAATTTGAAACTATTATGTAAGACAGTGAATCTCAAAGGGTGATTACTAGGGAAGGGATACCCACAACTCTATTAGGGAATCCAAGCTGTCAAAGCTATCTTGATAATAATAATGATGATGATAATAATAATAAAGTCATATATGGTTTTTTGTTTGTTTGTTTAAAGTATTACATATGTGTCCTTTTCCCCCCGATTGACCCCCCGCCACTCCCACCCCCGTCTTTCATTGTGTTGACATTTTGAGTAATTATGACATCTGCATTGCTCATGTGTCCTGTTGCAGACTTTAGTGTGATGACTGTCTCAAAGAAATGTATTTATGTAAACTTTTCACACACTTCTATTGTTACTTAAAAGAATAACCAAAACAATTAGTTATCCAGACTTGGATATTCAGGAGCTATTTTCTGAAATGAATAAAATGAACTTGTCACTACAAGGAAAACAAGTGACAGTATTTGTTTCCAGTGGTAAAATGTAAGCTTTTAAACGAAATTAGAATTTTAGAAGGCTTTTATCTGGCTCTGTTAGCCTGACAGCTTCCAAATACTTAAAAAACTTTTCACATTATATCAGTGATGACAAAAAGCAATTGTTTAATATTGTGTAAATATATGTGCCAATATTTGGAAGAACCGCATAACTGAGTGAATTAATATTTTCAAAAATGACCAATGCACAATGTACAAAAATTTAAAATTTTCAGTTTTAATTTCTAATATGATAAATACAAATAAATGTAATCCACATGCACAGACCTTCTTCGGGATCCTTAATAATTTTTAAGAGTATAAAAAGGTCTCCAGACCAAAAAGTTTGAGAACCACCAGTGAAGGATAAATAACTATGGTAGTTATTATGAACCAAGAATTATAACATGAAAAAATAATGACACCAGCAGCAAGAATAGTTAGAACCCCAATCTTGTTTTTGAAAAACTATTAACCACTGAAAGGATCATTGGAAAAACAGAGATTCTAGGAGTAGGGCAGGGAATTACAAGGACACCCTAGGAAATCTTTTTATGGTAATAAAAAGCACGAAAGTGCTCAAAGGTTAATAAAGGCATGTTAAAAAAATTAAAAAAAACCCTTGTGAAATACTGTAAAAAGGTTTCCACTTTTAAATTTAGGATAATTTAAATAAAAAAGAATGTTTTCTTTTTGTGAAAATGTACATTATGTATATTTTACTTTTAGACTTTACACATGCATTATAAATAAAAATCAATTTTATTCAACAGAGGAAAAAATTCATTTTCTACCACTAGCAGAATTATAGTACTATTCCCTACTCTGAAAAGATGATAATTAAAAGGAAAGAATTAAGCTTTTATCCAGCCTTTTTAGGGAGAACTATAGTTTCTCCCCAGTTGTTAAGGAAAAGCTCTTCCTTGCTGAAGAATCCCAGCTACTGAATGTATAAGGAATAACATAAATTGAAAAACACTATTTCCTAACCTCTAATTAAATAACTGATTCAAGTAAATATCAATTGATGTTAAAATTGTTAGTGAAAGACTGGTAAACTGGATATTTTCACAGCCCACAAGACTGTCCACAGATTACCTCCTAATTGCAAATGGGAAAACAGACCATTTTAATGAAGTGATCTGGTGGTTAGCACCTTAACCAAGTGATCAAATCATCTGACACAGTGTGCCCCTAATGCAAACATGTACACAGAACTTCTATGAGGCATTCTTGCCAAAAATGCATAACCCAATTCTAATTAAGTCTTTGATCCAAATAGGGAATAGAACAAAAAGTTAAATGATACTACAAGCAAACAAACAAATCCAGAATATAGGACAGTCTACAAAACAACTGGCTTGGTAATTTAAAAGTGCTACTGTATAAAAAATAAAGTAACTATAAAAAAGCTAAGAAGACCACTGTAAATTAGATTATATCAGATATTAGGCAACTTTCTTTGGTGATGATGGCTCTGTGGTTATACAATTATGAAATGTCAGATCTAAAACGAACACTCAAATGTTTTTTTGTGTGTGTTTTAAAAAATATATTTTTATTGATTTCAGAGAGGAAGGGAGAGGGAGAGAGAAATAGAAACATCAACAATGAGAGAGAATCATTGATCAGCTGCCTCCTGCATGCCCCATAATGGGATCGAGTCCACAACCCAGGCATGTGCCCCAACTGGGAACCGTGACTTCCTGGTTCATAGGTTGACACTCAACCACTGAGCCACTGCAGCTGGACAATGCTCAAATGTTTTAACACAAACATATCCCAATAGATCTATTACTATATATGTCCACATATTATATATAATTAGATAAAACAAACATAGCAAAAATACTAATACTGTTGAATATAGGTGCTGGCTAAATGGGTAGACCCTCAAATTTTTTGCATGTAAAAATGTTCATAATAAAAAATTAGAAGGAAAAGAATCATTCACTAGCAAATTGTGAATGATTATCATGCTGAGAAAAAAAATCATTAAAAATATAAAAAATAAGATATGATGGTCAAATAAATACTGAGTATATACTGGCTTAAGATAATCCCCCAAAAGGTTATAATAACATTTTATGCAATAGTATCACTGTTACAATTACATGCATTTTTTTCCCATTTACTTCTTGTAGGACAATGTCAAAAACAATGGTTTTAGAAGGACAAGATTTTCCTATATGCATACTACCTAACACCATTCTTTTAATACCTAGAAAGAAGTCACATCTTACACAGGTTCTCAAGACAATTTATAATGTAACTAGAGGCCCGTTGCATGAAATTCGTGCATGGAGGGAGGGTGTCCCTCAGCCCAGCCTGCACCCTCTCCAATTGGGGACCCCTTGGAGGATGTCTGACTGCCAGTTTAGGTCTGATCCCACAATTGGGCCTAAACCGGCAGTCGGTCATCCCTCTTGCAATCTGGGACCGCAATCTGGGACTGCTGGCTCCTAATTGCTCACCTGCCTGCCTGCCCGATCGTCCCTAACTGCCTCTGCCTGCCTGCCTGCCTGATCGTCCCCAACTGCCCTCCCCTGCCAGCCTGATCTCGCCCCCATTGGCCCTCCCCTGGAAGCCTGATCTTGCCCTCAACTGCCCTGCTCAGCTGGCCAATTTGGTTCTGATTGGTCGGTTTCTATGCCAGTCAGCATCAAAGGCTCCGCCTCCTAGGCAGCCATGGGCTCCCCACAGCACCCACATTTGGTTCTGATTGGTCGGTTCCTATGCCAGTCAGTGTCTCTGGGCCTATCAATGGGGCCTGATCAGCAGCCCCAGTGGAGGCCTGGAGAGAAATGGAGGCATAGCTGCTGGCCAGACTAGGAGAGAAAGAGAGAGGCAAGTGCTGATCAAAATCTGCCTCAGAGGCAACGGATCAGTACCTCATTCTCTCTTTAGGCCTCTCTCTGGCCCTGATTCGCAGCCCTATCAACAGTCAGTGCTGGGGCACCGCATGGCAACCCAGCGCTGACTGCAGGACTGACTTCTGGTTGGTTGAGCCTCAGTCGTTACTGGTCGTTATGACCTAGGGTTTTTATATATTAGGATAATTCAGTATGGTAAAAACTATCCTAGAAATTATTTCTATTTCTCATAAAGAATAGTAATCACGGTTTTTGTTTTCAACTCTGTTCAGAATTCTTGTAGACTAAAGTTTGAGAACCATTAAGTAAGGAGAAAGAAAAGAACACCAGAAATAATATAGTTTTATGGACATTTAAAACACTCTGTTTTAATGCTAACTTTCACATCTCTATCATGATTTAGAATATTCCAAAGTGTTCCTGCCTCTTGTGGGATTTATCCCATGTGTTTCAGAACCAAGCCTCCAGACAGTAATATATTTCTCCCTCATGATCTCAGTTCTTCCTTTCTAAACCAGGGACCAAGTATATCGTGAGCAATAGTTACATGTTTTATTTATTTTCAAGCATTTCATGGTAAGAACTTTGAATTTCCATCTAAATGAGATAGGAAGCCACAAATAGTTTTAAGCGGTCAAGCGACAGAATTTGACCTCTGTGTTACAAGAGTGATCCTGGCTGTTGTGATGCAAATAGGCTAGAGGAAGGGAAATGGCAAAAACAAAGAGAAGGGTTAGAAGCTATGACAGTGGCGTGGTTAAAGGCTGCAGGGGTAGAGAAGTGAAGCAATGATCAGATTCTTACTATATTTTGAAGGTAGAACCTATCGGACTTGTTAATGGGCTGGGTGTGAAGTATGAGGAAACCAGGGTAAAAGATGACATAAGGCTTTTATGTGATCAGCTGGAAGAATGGCAGTAAGAAAGGAAGAGCAGGTCTGGGGCAGGGGTGGAATCGGGTTTATTAGCAATGATCAATTCACTGAGATGCATATTAGCAATGCCAGCAGAAAAGTGACAAATCGACAAATGAATCACTAAGTCTGTAGTCCAGGACAGGCTAAAGACTGCAGATACAATTTGCGTAGTCACTGAAGTTTAAATTCTTACTAAATTTTTATAGCTTTTTTTAAATTTAAAAAGTCATTATTTTATAATAATTGCACATTTCCCAATTACGAAGAACTTCTGCATTATACCAAGTATTATGTAGGAAAAGCTCACATAAGTAAGGCAAGATATAAGTTTAACAAACTGTAAGGTCTTGTCCAATTATCTATATAATCAAAAGAGCTGAAAAAATAACTATAAGAATATTATGGATAGTACCTATAGAGAGGGAAAATATGGATAAAAAGCAAATTTTACCATCTGGAGTGCTTTTTGAAGCCTTTAAGGATTTTTCTTGATTTTCTATTATCCCGTCAAATTCATTTAACAAGTTCCTTTTGACTGGGGGCTCTCCTAAAAAAAATTTCCATACAGGTTTTCAAAAGCAAATAATAAAAAAGCCTATAGTCCACTTTTTTTAAAGCCTATAGTCCATTTTTAAAAACTAAAGTACTGACTCTTACAATATATTCAGCAAAAAATACATAATTATAATTTAAATAACGACCATTCTATTTTGAAAGAGAATATTCATTTTTCAATATCAATTTAATTTCTATTATTTTTTGACCATTTAAAATACCACTATTTAATTGGGTCTAGGGATAAACAGACATTACCCAATACCACAGATAAACTACTTTTTAATAAACTAGAACTGAATGTAATTCTAGGTTCACTGGCAATAAAGACAAACAAAATCTCTTCAAATAAATGTTTTTTCCCCTGCATTAAACTCAAGAGGAATTTATTACATAGGTCATTGAATTAGAGTCAGTGAATAGGAGAAAATATTTTTTAAATTACCAAAATTATGTTAAAATATTAGTAGAAGTAATACCTCTTATTAAAAACTCTACAAGGCTGAAAGTAAAATTAAACCATGATCCTAGATATGCATTTCCATGCCATATGGATAATATGTGGTAACAGATGCTTTGGTTTTTGATGCTTTATTAAAGGGAATGAGTTTGTAGTATTTAATAAGTAACAATATCCATTCAGGGCTTTGCCAAATGTTAGATTATAATGTGATTTAATTGTTTAACAGGGACCTGTATTAGTCAAATAACCAGAAGCTGATTAAGCTGTATATATTTGCATATCCGATACAATAAAGAGGCAATAAGCAAATTGACCATCACACCCTCACAAGATGGCTGCCTACGACCAGGCCGGCAGGGGGGTTAGTGAGGGACGACCAAACAACTGAACAAGCAGGCTGCATGGGGCGACCAGGCCGGCAGGGACGCTGTGAGGGGTGATCAGGCCGGTGGGGGGGCAGCTGGGGGCAACCAGGCTGGAAGGGGAGGCAGTTGGGGGCAACCAGGTTGGCAAGGGGGGCAGTAAGAGGTGACCAGGCCAGCAGGGGGGGCAGCTGGGGGCAATTAGGCTGGCGGTGGGGCAATGAGGGGCAACTAGGCCAGTGGGGGGGCAGTTGGGGGCGACCAGGCTGACAGGGAGGGGGAAGTTGGGGGCGACTGGGCCGGCAGGGGGGCAATTAGGGGTGACCATGCAGGAGACAGGTGAGCGATTAGGAGTCAGCAGTCCAAGATTGTGAGAGGGATGTCCGACTGTTGGTTTAGGCCTGATCGTCAGACATCCCTCAAGGGGTCCCGGATTGGAGAGGGTGCAGGCTGGGCTGAGAGGACCCCCACCCCGTGCATGAATTTTGTGCACCCGGCCTCTAGTAAATATATAACAGAGGTGAGGGAAATTAAACAGTGATGCTGTTGAGAATATTTATTAAAAGTTGTTTTTTTCTCCTGAGCTGAAGGCCAACCCATTTCAGTATACACATGAACAAAATGGGTTCCAATAAATAAAGTTATTATTTTCCATAAAAGAATTATGAGTATCTTTAATCATCTCTGCACTTCAGCATTCTGCACTAGACAAGAGTAATAGTTCAAGGTAAGTATTATAAACATAACACTCTGCCCATAACATAAACTTGGTATAGAAAGAGGCCTGGATAACGCAAATCTGTATCCACCAAGATAACGCAGGGCCAAAAGGTACCAAGGGGAAGAATGAACTGACTGGCGTCAGTGTCATTCTCTGTATGACGATACTGGACAAAAAGACTTGTGATAACTCTTCTGAGTCTATAGGTTTTTTTAAAGGAGCTAGTTTTTGAAGATCAACTACTTAAAATGATCAAGAGATTAAATTACTTAATATTATTCTTAGTCTGAGATACTAACAGAAAAAATCACATCTAATTATCCTAATAGTTAAACAAACTTGTTATAAGTTAGAATATAGTCCAAATGCCACTAAGACCAGAAAACTGATTTTGGAACACTTCCTAGATTTAAAAAATAAAAAAAAAGCAAGCTAACACCTATAACTAGAAACCAGTCTCCCCCCCCAACCCCCCGCCCCCAACTGTGCAACACGTTTCAATGCTTGCAGTCTGGCGGGCAGATGCCAGGCAATGGTTCGAGGCCAGTTTGCTCTGGCATGAGACTCAGGGGGACAGGCCTGCAAACCAATCTTTTAAGTTAATAATAGCCAGAATCTGAACCTCTGCTATCTATATTTATAAAAACAGTTAATAAGTTGTATTATACAGGCTGTTATAACATGAAGATAAGAGTTTCAGCCCTAGCTGGTTTGGCTCAATGGATAGAGCATCAGCCTGCAAACTGAAGGGACCTGGGTTCGATTCCAGTAAAAGGCACATGCTTGGGTTGCAGGCTCAATCCCCAATAGAGGGCATGCAGAAGGCAGTGAATCAATAATTCTTTCTCATCATTGATGTTTCTATCTCTCTCTCCCTCTCCCTTCCTCTCTGAAATCAATAAAAACATTTTTTAAAAAGCTTCAACTTTCCTAGAGAAATTAAAACTTTTAACAGTAATTTCTCAATTATAACTATATTAATAATGTCTAAAAATATACTAAGAACTTCAAAACACAATTTATTAGTATACAAACTCAAAGATATCAAGAGTGAAGTCACATCTCCCCAAACTACACTTAAAAGTATGGAAAAACATGTTTAGTGTATAATACCCCTAATTGCTATAAGCTAGGACACCAGGATTAATAAAGACTTAATTTTAAAAGTGATTGGCAAACCAAAAGGGAAAAACAGATACTTACCACTCAAGAAAAGTGCATCTCCTCTTCTTTTCCCAATTCCTGAATTTAACAAAGCCATTTCCTTATTTTGGCAGGTGAGAAGAATGTGTTCGGGATGATTTAGCAGTTCAGAATCTGTCAGATCACCATCTTCCATAAAAGCTTTGGCAATCTCCACTGCTTCTGTTTCAAAATAGTTTTCTGGATCTTTGGAATAAGTAGAACAAATTTCTGTATTTGTTGTCATGGGAAGATTAGGATAAGTTTCAGGTTTCACAATTTCCATTTTTATATTGTTAGGTAAAGCTTGTTCTTGTCCCAAAATATGACTGCTCCCAACAAGTGATACTTTGTTTCCTAATACCAATGGTTGTTCATCCTGCTTAAACTGAGAGAGACATGGAGAAGTTTCAAGAGAGTGAGTATTTTCTGAAAAATCACTTCTAATGTTACAGTTATTTGATAATTTAAATTCTTTATTGCAGGCCTTTTCCATTTTGCAGCTTGCAGAGTGTTCTGGAGTTCTATCAATACAGGAGAGAGGAAGTACTTTTGACACATCTTGTCCAGATGTAGGTGAATTCTGAAGACCATATTCAGTTCTGAGTGAATCAAAGTCCTCCAACATCCTTTTAACTTTGTTTAAGGAACTCTCTGAAACCGGAACCTGTTTTCCACTTGCTGTACTAAATCCAGAGAAAGCAGGTGATGGCAAATTCGGGGGGACATGTATCATAGTATTTTCTTCTCTTGTGAGCCTATCTGAATGTTCTTTATTAGGTTCAAATGATACTTTGGAAAAGAGCTGCTCGGCACTCTCTTCTAGCTTAGAAAAGATGCATCTGGTTTTCTGTAAGGCAGCATCTGACACTTGTACACATTTCCCACTTGCTGTGCTAAAAATCCCACAAGCATTAGAGACTGTATTAATTTTACAAGTAGCAGAAGCTTTCAAATTACTCTGACAAGGTAACATTTCAGAAACTGTCTCTGATCTAGACATACTTTGGCCATGTTGTAGAATTTGTTCACTCTGAATGCCAGTACAAACCTTATATGAATGCATGCTATGCTCTTCACTATCCAGAGGGTTAGGAAAAACAAAATCCTCGGAATCATCCACCACCTCATGATAACTTGTCAAAGTTTTCATATGGCCAGTGCCTGATTTATTCTCTGTGTTTATCCTAATGACCTTGGTGCAGTTGTCTGCAAATCTCTCTCTCTCTTTCATTCCATGTGAAACAAACACCATTTGATCACTTGCTGTACTGAATGCAGACTGTATCTCAAAATTATTTGAATCAGATACGGCTCCTTCCAGGGATGTGTTTTTATTTTTGTATGGTGAAGAGTTAGTCAAAAATTTCTGAACACAAGTATCTTCATTTACAGTTTGTCGGTATGTGCTTGCTTCTCTTATGGTGGCTATTACTTCAGAAAAACTAGTGTTTTGTTTTTCTTTGACATTCTTCTCTATTGACTCGATACCAAAATTGTCCATTTTATTTTTAGAGAGTGATTTTAATTTATCATATGTCTCATTGGAATGACAAAAATCAGAGTGATCCGAATTGCGATTAGACATGCTACTGTTACATAAATAAGTTGAATCTTGTTTTTCAGAGAGATGATCTTTGTCATTTTCAATTACGATACTGTTTGCGTGATTTCCACATGAAGGATTTTCTACACAATCCTCAGGATTGTCTTTTAAACATGTAACTTTGGCAGCATTTATTTTTTCTGGTTGATCATCTAATTCTTCTTCAAGTAGTGAAGCCTGATTCACAGAAAATTTTCTACCATGTCCTGTGTAAAATGCTACAGCAGAATTTTTAATGGCTGAAGAAGTGAACTGACTTCTGTAACAAGTTGTAGGACTCTTTGCTGTTTCTTTTTCTACGTTTCCAATTTTTAGATCAACACTATCTGACATTGTGAAATTTCCAGTTTGCCTGTATAAATTATCACTTAAGAGCCTGGGTAGCATAGCAAACTCATTAGAAACAAATTTTTTCTCCTTTAGAGAATTATGCGTTTCTTCATATGTTGGAGCAGTTATTTCACCAGTCTCACAAGCTAATGGAAACCCTACTTTACATTCTTCTCTGTCCTTTGGCACCTTTATTCTTCGATGACTATAATTAGTGGTTTCACTATCTTGCTTTTTTTCATCAAAAAGATTTCTCACTTTTTCCAGATATTCCTTCACAATTTTTACCTTTTTACCACTAGCTGTATGAAAACCCAACATAGTAGGTTCTTTGACCTTTTCGATTTCACATTCTGTTTGGAGAGTCAGCATTTGATTTTCAATACCAACCAAGTCACTTTCTTTCAATGTTTTGTCTTTAACCATATCTGTGTCCTCGTAACTTGAAATATCTATTTTGTTGACATTTATTCCAGAAAGTAATTCAGAATTCAAGGCATCTGAAAAGTTATTCAATTCTTCTTCTGCACATTTTTGATAAAAGAAATTCATAGCTTTATTTAATGAATCTTTGGAGACTGTGACATGTTTCCCACTTGCAGTCTTAAAGGATACATCGAAAATGTCAAAGTCTTTTATGTTTTGCCCCATCTTACTAGCAGTTAACTGTTGTTTATTTGATGTATGAACATGACATATTTCTTCAGCTTTTACAACTTCCAAACAAGTTAAATCTGATACACCTTCTTTGATTTCAGTGTTTCCTCCATTCATAAACTGGCCAGATGATTTTAGATGTATGTTGTGCTGATCAATAACACATGGCAAGCCATTTTCATCTTTATAAACACAAACTGTATCATTTTTATTTAAATCATTGCTATCAGATTCTCCTAAGTTATAAATATTTCTACGGGCACCAATAGATTTATCTTCACTTTCTGTGTTTTTCTTCTGGTCTTCAGTATTTTCTTCAACAAAGATGCCAGCAGCCATCTCAATATTATTTTGTTGTACTAGTTGGTATTTATTGTTTTTTTCATTAAAATTTTTATCATTGTTACAATTTTCCATCTGAAACATTGAAACAACAGTATCATTACATTTACTTGAAGAGAAATTTCTTGGATCTACTTCTGCAGAAGTTCCCTCACTAATATTCTCAATGTCACTGAACAGCCTCACCACTCTTTGCAGTGCTTCACTAGAAACATTCAGTTTTGCGCCACGAGCAGAGTAAAAGCCTCTGAACTGCACTTCATTTTTATCTGTTAAATACCCAAGAGCATTTTTGTTAGAGCTTGTTTTCAATGAGCAAACAGACTTTTGCTTATCTTCAAACTTCCTGCTGCTATCCATGAGAGGAGGATCAATGCCTTCCCCATCCTCAGAAGTGGTATGCAAGGCAGGCATCTGGTTTTCAGGTATTTCAAGTGGATTATTCTGCATTATGTGGCTTGGTTTTCTAAACTGTGTAAATTCAAACTGACTTCCTGATTCTTCCAATATAGTAGAAAGTTCTGTAATTTCTGCCTTTTGGCTAGGTGTTAAGTTATGTTTTGAATTAAAATCTTGCTTCAAAGACAAAGTTGGAGGAGTTGTGTGACTATTTTCACTATCAGACACAAGTGCACTACTCTGCTCACACCCAGATGCAATATCAGTTGACTGGCCATCAAGTGAGTGAGGTTTGCTTAGTTTCTTTTGATTTTCTAACAATGAGGTACTTATAATTTCTACACAGGCTAAGGTAGTAGTAAAATGTTCTTCAATATCTTTGAAGAACACTTTGCTTTTCTTAATGTTGTATTCAGAGAGTTTTATGTCTTTATTAGAAGCTGTTCTGAAGCCCTGTCCAAAATTGTGATTTGAAATAGGATCTGAAAGTTCTGCCCATGTGTCCATGTAATCATTATTTTGGTTTGATTTCTTATCTATATCGAAGGTCATGTCTGACTTTGAATCTTCACCTAGAATCATTTGCTGCATTACATTTTTTCTGTTCTCTGTAAGATCATGCGCTACATTTGATGAGTCAAAATCTTTTGTAATTGACACTTTGGCTACTTGTTTGTCATCAGTGCCTGTATCTACTACCATGATAGAGTGCTTGACAATAGGTTCTCTGACACAACTGACGTCTGCCTCTTTAAGTTCCTCATTATTTTCTAACAAAGGAATATTCCATTCATCAGTTATTTCAAAAACAAAATCCTTATTATCTTGGAAAAGTTCTTCAGAGTTTGAATTCACAGTTATTTTTGAAATTGAAGTAGTCTTTTCTTGGACTTTTTGGGTTACTGTGAGATTTGTAGTTTGGTTTAATTGTACCTTCAGAGAAGGTGATGCTACTATTATGCATTTTTCAGGTGACAACAGCTCAGCTTTTTTAGAATTTTCATTTAAAACACACATTTCTTGATTATCCATGGGAATATTTTTGGTTAAATTAAAACCAGCTTCACAATTCTTAAATTTTACTTTCTCTGATTTTTTATATGATTCTTTTCCTCTAGAAATCACATCTGGGTTTGATGGAGGATCCTTGGAGCCAGAAGTTAAAATGCTGGTGTTATCAAGGTCATATAAAATGCTTTCCTGGGATTGAAAGTGACTACCACTACGTTCCATTTCTGAATGTGGAATTGCAGGGTGAAATGCTACAGGTAAGACCTTCTCTTTTATGTCTAAAATTTGGTATTCTGGATCTTCTTCACAATATTTTTCCTGTAAGCATGACAGATAATCAGTTTCTGTAGTTATAAATGACTGCAGCTTTTCTTTATTAATTTTTGCTTCTTTATAATCAAGATCCTGAGATATTATTTTATTAGAAGAACTACTTTCATTATTAGAACATTTTCTCAGAATTCTCCCAAAAGAGCTGGTAAAAGACAAAGTTGGTTCTTCAGAATCATTCTGTAAGCAGTTTTTTTCCACAGAAGAATGCAATAAACCTATGCATAAGGAGACAAAGTGACAAAATGAAATTAAAGTACCATCAATCACATTCATTAAATATTTTTTACAAAGTTAAAAAGGTAGTACCTAAAACAAGAATTACATAGAAAGCAATAAATGAATGTCAGTTTAAAACGAAATTATAAATATTCTCTATTTGAAGTTAATACATATTCCAACCAAAGATAAATAGGAGCTACTATTTTTTGTAATATATATAAACTTAATCAAAATTAGCACATAGTTCCAAAAAAGCAGGTAGCTTCACAAGTAAAATTCAAAGTAATTTTATTGGAAAATAAAATTGTAGAAATATTCATTATTAATATTGGTGTAATAGAAGATGGAAAAGCAAGCACCAGGATTAATTCAGTCTTTCATATTGAAAAACATACAAAAAGTAAAATTTTAGAAATAACTTTAAAAATTGATTTCAGAGAGGAAGGGAGAGGAAGAGGTAGAAACATAAATGATGAGAGAGAATCATAGATCAACTGCTTTCTGCATGACCCCCACTAGGGATTGAGCATGTGAATACCACTACATTCCATTTCTGAATGTGGCAGTGAAGGGTGAAACCTGGGCATGTGCCCTGACTAGGAATAGAACCTTGACCTCCTGGTTCATAGGTTGATGCTCAACCACTGAGCCATATGGGCTGGACCAAAAAGTCAAATTTTAAAACCAAGTTCTGCATATGAAGGGTCTGAAAGATGACAAAGTCTCAATTATAAAAGCAAATGAGTTAAACTGCTTGGTTCAGTTCATTTTATTTTTTTAAATGTATTTTTATTGATTCAGAGAGGAAGGGAGAGGGAGAGGAAGAGAAATCTAAATGATTAGAGAGAATCATTGATTGGCTGCCTCCTCCAAATCCTCCACTGGGGATCAAGCCCACAACCCAGGCATGTGTCCTGACTAGGAATTGAACTGTGACCTCCTGATTCTTAGGCAAATGCTCAACCACTGAGCCACACCAGCCAACAGCTGTTCAGTTAATTTTAACCCTTTGCACTCGCTTGCTTTTTTCTTGATTCCTTTATTCTAATGCTAACCGTGTCGAGTCACACTCGACATCCGAGTGCAAAAGGTTAAAGGCTCTCTGAATTTCCTATTAACAAGTCAAAATTATTAATCTCATTTTCATTCATTACAGATCACTACTACATATTAGCTGTTTTATTGGTTTTAACTCTTATGAGTTAATATATGAGTTAATATATGAAGGATTAAAGGCTTTTTAAATAAAAATTAACCCAAATATGCCCTAGCCAGTTTGGCTCAGTGGATGGAGCGTTGGCCTGCGGACTGAAGGGTCCCGGGTTCAATTCTGGTCAAGGGCCTGTACCTCGGTTGTGGGCACATCCCCAGTAGGGGGTGTGCAGGAGGCAGCTGATCAAAGTTTCTCTCTCATTGATGTTTCTAACTCTCTATCCCTCTCCCTTCCTCTCTGTCAAAAAAAATCAATAAAATATATATTTAAAAAAATTAACCCAAATATCAAGCAGTTCCTCTGTACTCCAGTTCTACCCAACCTATCACTTGCTGAGATATTCCAACCCAGTAAAATCTTCTCATATGGAACTAAAATTGGCTTTTAAACAAAGTTTAGCTAATGATTAAATGAACTGTTGTTGAAATAAAAAACGAGTTTTACTGTACACACTCTGGGTGCACAGAGAGATGGCAATAAATCTCAGCAATCCCTAAATATTTGAGAAAATTATGTAGCAATAAAAATAAAAATCACTACTTTATTCAACTTAGCATTTTTCCTATTTTTTCAGTTGCTTTAGTGAAAATACAAATAGCACATTTTTACAGAATTGCCCAATTTGCATATAATAAACACTGGAAATTAAAGCAGGAGTTATGCAGCTGAGCACTTGATGCTTATAAATCACATGCTCTGTCTCAAGAGTGATGATTATACACATACCATGCAAAGAGATCCAACAAGTTTGATGAAATGGTTTTAAACATTGGTATCAAAGGCCTAAACAATGTTTAAGATAGAAAATTATAACTGATAAAAACTTCAATGAAAAAAATAATATATGTTGACATTGTCTGATATTGAATACAATTGACCCATGAACAAAACTGGTTTGAACTAAGCAGGTCCACTTATATGTGGATTTTTTTTCAATAAACATACCATTGGTCTTCCATATCTCTGGGTTTTGCATCCACAGATAATAAACTATGGATGGAAAACAATATTTTCCATCTGTGATTGGGAATCCACAGATGCAGGGGGCTGAGTGTATGCATTGTTCTATACCATGCTAATAATAAAAGGCTAATATGTAAATGGTCGTCACACCGTGACAACCAATCAACAGGGACCTGAGGCTGCGTGGTGCTAGGCTGGGGTGGGGGACCTGAGGCTGCGGCCCCACCCAGCAGGGTTTGACGGGGGTGGGACCAGCCGGGTCTCAGTCTGGTGCGATTTCGAGGCACGCATGGGTGGGTGGGGACTTGACTCTGGGTCCCATGGCACGCCTCAGACTCTGACAGAAGGGAGATTTTCATATACATTTTACTAACTTTCTTTAATCTGACACTTCTATTATAGAGAAAGGGCAAATAGCAATAGTAAAGTATTTCCTCTAATTAATTCCCTTTTAATGTGCACAAATTTCATGCACTGGACCACTAGTTTCATATAAGGGACTGACTTGAGAATCTGAAGATTTTGGAATCCTGGAACCAAGCCCTGCGCCCCCATGCCACTCCTTCCCTTCCCTCCCTGCCCCATAATCCTCCCACTCTCCCTGCAGATATCAAGGATGGCTGAGTTTTGGGGAAGTAAAAAGTTATACTCGAATTTCCAACTGCATGGGGACTGGCACCTCTAACTTCTGTGTTGTTCAGGGTCAACTGTACAAGGTATAGAGATTTAAAAAAACTACAGAAGAAAAACAGGCAGTATGCTTTTTTAAAAGATGAAAGAGCCTTGGCCAGTGTGGCTCAGTTGGTTGGAGCATTGTCCCTTACACTGAAAGGTTGTGGTTTTGATTCCTGGTCAGGGCACATACCCAGGTTGTGGGTTCAATCTCTGGTCAGGTGCATATAGGAGACAACCAATTGATGTTTCTCTCTCACATCAATGTTTCTCTTTCCTCTCTCTCTAAAATCAATAATACTATATCCTTGGATTAGGATTAAAAAAAGATTAGAGATTCACATATTCAAATAGAACTTGTCAACATCCATATAACTGTATTATTCACACAAACACACAAAAGGGTACCTGAATCAGCATTTATAACTGTAGATGGTGCTTCAAAAGTATTTTCTTCAAATTGGGCAGAATAGTTAGTTAGTCCTGATTCTTGATCTTTCTGCATTTTTAGTCCTTGATAAGATGTTTCATCATTTATAGTATAAATAAACTTTTTAGTTTTCTTTCTCAAAGTGGATATTAAGCCTGTATTCTTCAAAGCCTCAGAAGTATGTTTGATAGTGACTGGACAGCTTCCATTATTAACTGAACTTGTACATAAAGAACTCTCTTTCTGGGAGAAAACAGTACTTATTTCCAATCTACTTTCAGAGGCTTCAGGATCTTTTTTAAAGTTTGGATCAGTCATGTTATTTGAGAAAACTGCACTTGGTGTCTCTTCAGGTGATTCTCTTATCCTGACTCGAGACTTTTTGATACCCTGAAGAGGAGAAGCTGTGTGTTTTACCACAAGAGTGGAATCTTCATGCAATTCAAGACACTGTCCTTTATCTCTCTTATTCACGATTGTTTCCTCCTTTAATATCTTCTCTGTCTTTGGTACACTTGAAATATGTGGCAAAGAATTTTCTAAAGCAATACAGTTGGTACATTCTTTCTCTGTGCCTATGAGGTTTTTTTCAGAATTATTTTGGTCACAAGAAGAATTATGCAGTATTTTCCCTATTTGGGTTCCATTTATACCTGAGAGAGTTAGCTGAGACCATTCAAAGACTGGAGACTGTACACCCTCCTCAGAGATTCTGTCACGTCCATTCCCCAAGTGCTTCTGACTCCTTAATTTTGAATCTAATGGAACACTGTCATATGGTTCCATTTTGGATATAAACGACTGTTTATTATCTTTTATTTGTTTTTTAGTTTCTTCACATTCATCGGTTTTTGTTTCATTGAAAATATTTTTCCTAGTCTTGCCAGTTTTTATTTTTTGTAGATTTCTTTTTTTATATTTAGAAACACATAATGAAAAACTATCTTCTTCAGAAATATCTCCAACCTTTTCATGTACTTCATCTTCTGGGACATTTGGCACTGACTTTCCAAAATGATCTTTGCAGCTATTTACTTTTCCCAATGGATTCCCCAATCCTGTTAAAATTTAAAACAGAAGCATATTAATAGCATTTTATAATACAACCATATAATTTATTTGATTGTCACAACCTTTTTCATAGAAATAGTATGTACTGTGTAACACATAATTGGACCTTTAAGTGGTTTTCCTGAGTACTCGCTATTTTGGGGGGAGCACCCACCCTTCTCCTATTCTTCTGATAAAGATTAATTCCGATGTACTCAGACTTTAATTCATACTCCAATCACCAATAACCTTTTTTTTTTTTTACCAGCATTACACAACTAAAATCCACCCAATCTTACTATATATACACAGTTTAATATGCTAAGATTTATCAAACCAGATGGTCCAAATTAATTTTGTGGCCCTACAACAATCGAGAGCAGAATCTGATTTTACACACACACACACACACACACACACACACACACACACACTCACATAGATATCCAATTCTACACATTTATACAGACATATACACATAGTAAGAAAAATGCAAAATTGCAATGACATGATTAAGTAATTTTTGGTATATCTGTAACCACAGTTACTCTCTAACTAGAAAACAAGGCCTTCACATTTTGTTAATTTTAAGTATTAATTTTCATCTTTCTGAGTTTTGAGTAATGGGTTTTGTTTTGTTTTTGTGTCAAAACAGTATCTTGAGTAGTCGTCTTAACATGATGCTTTAACAATTTCATGTAAATCAAGTTAGTTTCTCCCTTAATACCTTCAATGATCAAGAAAGGAGAAGTAATGTGTTTTTTCTTTAAGAGGAACAATACTTCAATGATGTCAATTAAAAACAGTCATTCAAATAAACATAAAAACTTACCATGACTTTTAGCTTCTCTCTGACTTTTTATTTCATTGTTTGGCCCGGAAGGGATAAACCTATCATTTTTCTTCAAACTTTCATCGTGGTCAGAAAAATAGCTTTTCAAAATCTACAAAAGTTATATATATATAACTTTTAAATATTTAAATATTTTTATTGATTTCAGAGAGGAAGGGAAAAGGAGAGAGAGAAACATCAATGATGGGAGAGAATCATTGATTGGCCGCCTCCTACATACCCTCCTCCCCACATTGGGGATTGAGCCCACAACCCAGGCTTGTGCCCTGACCGGGAATTGAACTATGACCTTATGGTTCATAGGTCAATGCTCAACCACTGAGCCGCCACACCGGCCAGGCGAAAGTTACATTTTAAAATTACTAATACATAAACTCTTATTATCCATAAATATTCAGCTTCTTCTTAAACAGAGAGACAGCAGAGTTTTTCATAGGAAGTCAAAGAAAATCACATATAGAAATAGGTTTAGAGACTTTCTCAAAGGTTTAGATAAATCATAAATTAAGGAATAAAAAATGCAAGATAAATAACTTTTCAAGGCATCCTAAAATAAGCAATTGCAACAGCATAATCAATTTGTCATATTTACGTACATCAGTAGTATCATTAGGAAATACAGCTGAAGATGCTTCTTCATCTCTGACTGTAAAAGAAAAAATTCAATTGACCTATATCATATTGTATATCATACACTAAAGTTCATACAAAAACTTACATATTTTTGGACAGACATCAAAAGACACATACATTATTGAATTAAATGACACATTTGAAACAGAATTAACTGATCTAAATATAACATTTAGAAAGGTCAAGCAACATAGTGAATAAGCTATACTCACTTTCTTAGTACCATTCACAAGGTGGTAGGGAATTATGGGTTGGTGATACTGACTTTAAGGTAATACTGTCTGCAAAGACTTTGACAATCAGATGAAACTGTGGGGTCATGACTTGAAAGCTAATGAGTGTAGACTTTAGCATTTATTTAGACAATACAGCTTAAAGGCATGTTACATGTTAAACACTTTTTAATTTTCAACATGATTTTACCTGTATTATTGTATCTGAGCAACAACAGAGCAAAGTTAAATTTCCAGCTAAAGATGAATCAAAATGGAATGCATTTTTGCTAGAATAAAAAAATTTCCTGGTTTGCATATTAATTAATCTGACTCCAATAGAATACCATCTAATGTACTTCTGACTTATAAATCTTCACTAAATAGAATAAAACTAGTTTGAACTTATACATTTATCAGACAGAATTATCTAATCTAATTACTATTTATTTTTTCATATTTTCTTTTTAACAGAAAGCATTAGAGATGATATATCAACATCATCTACCTTCTTATAAAAATATTTGATAGAATTACCTATGAGTACAGTAGCACTAAGGGTTGGTGGTGTGGCTAAAGAACTTGACCAAGACATATCAGGGTCAACCTCAGCTCCTAGACTTTCGGAAATATGTTTCCGTGTCTGACCCTGGAAATAAAGGAAATAGTTTATTTCAAAGAAAGACACTGATGAATATTTTTTAAGAATATTTTTCATTCACTTATTTTTTTTCCATTTATCATTTATTGAATGCCTCTGTGAGATCGTAGGTACACATCTGTAAATCTCAGGGCAAAAGTATATCACTGTTGTCACTATATAACAAAAATAAACTAGGCAGAATATTTACCTTCATAAGCTTTGGTGTATGAAATAAACTTCCACATAGCACTGGGGGTAAAACAAGGAAAAAATTACTGTTTCATTTTTATTAAAATTTAGAATATTTAAAAAATAAAAAGCCTTGGTTTTAATCATACCTGACTTTTCTCTTTGTGGTGTCACATGTATACACCGTAGAACACCAGGACTAAAACAAAACAAAGCAAATTCCTCAGATTATTTAAGAGAGAACAGAAATGGCAAAAAAAAAAAAAAAAGTACTAATCTCATAGGAAAAATAAGGAGTCTCAGTCATATCAATTATTAAAATTATACCACTTTGTAATATTTTTATATTACTTTTTAAAAAGTATTATTTCATAAAGAATTAAATAAACACTAAATTGTTCCAAATGCCCATTCAAAGTAATATGTAAAGTTCTCATAAATTTCAGCTGCCAGGAATTTTGAGTTAAAAATTATTTTGAGTTAAAAATTATTAAGATGAATTGATAGTAGCATCATATTCTCTCCAGTGATTCAATTATGCAAATAATTTAAACTGATATTTCAAAGGCATTGTTTTTATCATCAGTATTTTTGTTACTTAAAAACTTCATAGAATATATAGAAAAATCAGTGAATTCAACATGATATGAAAACAAAGTAAATGTTCCTAATGTTGAAATTATTATAGTAAAGCACTCAACCTAAAAGGAGGTTATTTAAAAATAGAAGATCCTCTATCAGGCTCTTAGCCAAAATATGTGTGAAAATTAGATGCATTTCTATAAAACAAATATCATATGTAGGTAAATGCTTCATTTAAGATTTTAATATAATAGCTTGATCATACCTTTCACTAAGGCAAGAATTTAGAGGTGGGATGATAACATCATTTGCTTGATCCATTTTAGCCTTCATTGTGCAACAACTTTTATATTTACTATTGGTAATATGCTTTCCTGAAAGAGTACAATAATTCAGTGAGGATACATATGCTCTATATTGTGAATTTTCATTCTCTGGATGTATTTAAAAACAGTCTCATCTATGCCGGAAAGGAGAACATATGGGGAATTCAGTCTGAATTGGCATCTCAGTTTGCCGATTCCTCCCCCAAAGGGATGTCTGCCCCCATTTCAACAACCTTATTAAAAGTATGTAATACACATAAGGCATTTTGAATAATGCAATCAAGATATACAACTTTAACCTCAAGGAGTTCAGAATATAGTGGAAAATTTTTTGAAATGAGCACCAATAGAAGAAAAAATGGAATGTGCTATGTCCTATTATAAAGTTACAGACAGTACTAAGTTATCATGGAGAATAAGGGTAAAGGAAAAGACTTTTACTGAAAATCAGCACGGTACTAAATCTGACCATACGACTTTTCTGCTGAAAACCTTTCAAGACTTTGTTCTCAATAACAAGTTCAAACTTCCTAACAAAAGTCCCTGGTGACAAGGCCTTCACGATCTAATGATTTAATTTCTATGACGACATTTTTCATACTCTTTTCAGCTGCACCCAACCACCTGCATATCTTGCAAGAATGGTTTCTCTCAGCCTGGGCCTTTGTACAGACTGTTTCTTTCTCTCTCTATTTCTCTTGATCTGGAACATCCTCTTTCAGGCTCCCATTTTGAAACTACATTCTCCAGAAAACTTTAGTCATCCCTAAGGTGAGACTAAGTGAGTGCCCTCCTATGTGTTCCCTGCAGTTTATCATACACCCTGCAGTTCCCATTTCCCCTGTTAGACTATGAGTTCCCTGAGGGGGAGATCTTGTCTTACTTATCACAGCATCCCTAGCAACCACAACACAATAATTGCCTGATATGTTGTAGTCACTACACCAATACTAGCTGAATGAATTAGCAAGGATTAGAAAAGTGGGTTGTTGATAGCAACACATAATGCTTTCATTCTACATTCTCACACAATACTGCTCAGACAGGGTTTCCAAAGCTGTGTATGACTCTATCAAATCCAACCTACAGTCTTTTAACATCCTTTTTGTATCACAAATTGGGCACTTGAAGCACTTATTATTACTCTTAAAAGTTGCTTATAAAAATAGTTGCTTTAACTGATCCTACCATCTCTAACTTAGAGAAGCTTTGGGGAAAATAAGCCATATCAGTGTTAATAAACTAAGCAAAGACAAAACTAAAAACTATTTATAGTAGTATACACAAAACATTGCATTATATTCTCATTTCTCAAGTAACAGGGAGTACACATAATCACTAATAAGCCAAATGTGTAAGTTAAAAACCCCACTTCAACAAAATATCCCACCTCCTTCTCTTAAGAAAGTTTTAAAGATGTTAAAAAGTAGCTAGCCGAAACCGGTTTGGCTCAGTGGATAGAGCGTCGGCCTGCGTCCTGGGTTCGATTCCGGTCAAGGGCATGTACCTTGGTTGCGGGCACATCCCTGGTAGGGGTTGTGCAAGAGGCAGCTGATCGATGTTTCTCTATCATCGATGTTTCTAACTTTCTATCCCTCTCTCTTCCTCTCTGTAAAAAATCAATAAAATATAAAAAAAAATATATTAAAAAGTAGCTAAACCTGTATTTTGAAATTTCACCTTCCTATTCACTTTAAAAAGGTCCTAATCAGAAAAGAAAAAAAAAAGGACTTAAAAAAAAATAAACCAAAGGAGATACTACCACATACATATTAGAATGAAAATAGAAAACAGAGAAAACCAAATGCTGGTGAGGATGTGGAGCAAGAGGAACTCTCATTCATTGCTGGTGGAAATGCAAAATGGTACAGCCACTTTGGAAGAGTTTGCAGTTTCTTACAAAACTAAATATAATTCTTTTTTAAAAATATATTTTTATTGATTTCAGAAAGGAAGGGAGAGGGGGAGACAGAAACATCAATGAGAGAGAATCATTGATTGGCTGCCTCCTGCATGCCCCCTACTGGGAATCGAGCCTGCAACCCAGGCATGTGCCCTTGACTGGAACCGAACCTGGTACCCTTCAGTCCGTAGGCCGACGCTCTATCTACTGAGCCAACCAGCTAGGGCCAAAACTAAATATAATTCTAATAAAGGATCCAGCCAAATGTGCTCTTTGGTAAATACTCAAATGAGTTTAAAACATAGGTCCACGCAAGAAATACTACACATGAATGTTTATAGCCACTTTATTCATAATTGCCAAAACTTGGAAGTGACTAAGATATCCTTCAATTGGTGAATGAATAAGCCAACTGGTACATACATACAATAGAGCATCATTCAGTGATAAAAGAAATGAGCTGTCAGGCCACAGACATAGATAAATCTTATATTGCTAAATGAAAGAAGCCAATCTGAAAAGGCTACATACTGTATGATTCCAACTACATACGTATATGACATTCTGGAAAAGGCAAAACCACAGACAGTAAAAAGATCAGTGGTTACCAAGGGTCCAGGGGCTTGTGGGAGGGTGGTGGTGGTGAATTGGAGCGCAGGGTATTTTTAGGGCAGTGAAACTACTGTGTATGTTACTGTAATGGTGTATACATGACATTATACACTTGTCTAAATCCAAAGACCTGTACAAAGAAACCCTAATATAAACAAAGAACTTTAGTTAATAAATTATCAATACTGGTCAGCAATAAAAATGCAACTATAAAGCATAAAAGTAAAAAAATGAACCAGGCAAAAACAAGTACATACCAAAATAAAAATTTCCCAAAAAACTTGAGACTCTCATAAATAAACTGAGTAATGGTAAGATAAACTTGTATTTTATGCAAAAGAAAGGGCTGCTGAGAAGCACAGTTCCTCGTGGAACTTCAGGGATAATTCTTTAAAAAAAAAAAATACACTACATGTTAGAACAAAGTAGGTTAAAAATAGCTTAAGTCTCACATTTCAATACTAAATTTAAAGTGAATTGAAAAGCAAAATGTTTTGAGACTAGTCAACTGAACTATTTATTCACTATCACTTTAAAAATCTTAGCTCCCTGCAGTGAGTCAAGTGGCCGTATGAATTCATCCCTATCCTCCCGTGGTTAAGGATAGACCAATTCCAGCAGATTACATTTAGAGAATAAACCACTGGCTTTATGGGGAACCTTTCAAGTTTTAGTAGATTCAGTATCAACTAGTTTAGAGCTTTTCCTGACCACATGAAGACCTATGGCTGCTCCCTCCATTATGCCCACAACACAGTACTGTATACAAGCGCCTACTGTAACTTGTGCCACACCAGTATATTAACCTTTTGCACTCGGATGTCGAGCGTGACTCAACACGGTTAGCATCGGTAGCAGCAACAATAATTTGAAATATAAAAAAATCCAAATAATTAAGTTTGTATGAAAAGAAACTCCAGTTTTTTATTCTACTGCCGCACTTTGTAAAATCTGGGGTATTTAAAAAATTAAATCCCGAGTAGAATAAAGGAATCGAGAAAAAAGCAAGACAGTGCAAAGGGTTAATTTAGATATTTTTTTCCCCATACAAGACTGAAAAAGGACCTTGTAACACATTAAGGGGTCTGGATTTTATCATGAGGGCAAAAGGGAGGTAATCCACTCTAACTGGTTATGCTCAGTGGTTAGATCGTCAGCCCGAGACTGAAGGGTCATGTGTTCAATTCTGGTCAAGGGCATATACCTGGGTTGCAGGTTCAATCGCCAGCCCTGGTAGGAGCATGTGCGAAAGGCAACCAATAGATGTGTCTCTCTCACATCGATGTTTCTCTGTCTCCCCCCTCCCTTCCACTCTCTCTCTAAAAAAACAAATTCTATATAATAGAGGTAATATGCAAATTAACCCTCATGCCCTCTCAAGATGGCTGCCTACGACCAGGCCAGCAGGGGGGTTAGTGAGGGACGACCAAATGACTGAACAAGCAGGCTGCATGGGGTGACCAGGCCAGCCGGGGGGTGGGGGGGGGAGCATGAGGGGTGACCAGGCTAGCAGTGGGGGCAGTTGGGGGTGACCAGGCCGGCAGGGGGGGCATTTAGGAGCAAGCAGGCCGGCACACAGAGGTAGTGAGGGGCTATCAGGCCAGTTTGGGGGGGTAGTTAGGGGTGACCAGGCAGGCAGGCAGGCAGGCAGGCGAGTGATTAGGAGCCAGCGGTCCAGGATTGTGAGGGATGTCCCAGATTGGAGAGGGTGCAGGTTGGGCTGAGGGGGGGCACCTGCCCCCGGTGCATGAATTTCGTGCACCGGGCCTCTAGTAAGTAAATAAAAATCAGTGGGAAACTATCCTCAAGTGAGAATTAACAATCAAAAAAGGTGAGGTAATTCAAGGTTTGAAGCAGGAAGTAGTGTGATCAAATTTGCATGTGAGTCTGTTTTACAACCTATCAAATGAATTCACTTTCTTTAGCCTGGAATTGGATGCCTGCCTCTAATCTGCTCTTTTCAGCCTTAGGCCGTTATTGGTCCCTGTCAGATTCAACACCCCAAATGATCTGAATTACTTGCTATTCTCTAAACAAGCTGCATATTCTTCTTCTAGAACATATTCTCCTCTGCCTAGAACACTATTCACTCTGTTCCATTTCGAGTTCCTGAATCTTACCTACCCTTCAAGGTTTAATTCAAGTAAATCATTTCCTAATTCACCCAATACTATTTATGCTCTTTCTTCTCAACTCTCACTGTACTTTTTGTACTTTTCTTTTGCCATGTATCACTTTCAACCTTAGACTATAATTTATTTGTGTACTGTTAATTCCCCTTACTACCAAATAATACTCTAAAGAGAGGGAGAGGATGTTACTTAAATAACAAGTATTCCAATATTTGATTGATTGGAAATATTCGGCACATAGTCCAGGGAAACTACTATCGAATCAAGAGATTTATAGCATATTGATAAAAATAATGTCCTCTGTGACAGTCTGCAGGAATATAGCTTAATTAAGTCCCAGGGTTGTTCTTTTTGTATAGATAAGATATAACTTAGTAAATCTCAATAGGAAGGGTAAATTCATCAAAGGAGGGAGGAAAAACTATTTATTGAGTAAAAAAAAATTATTTAATCCAAACTTATCAGATATTATTTTCATCATCTCCATTTTTTAGGTAGGGAAAGTGCAGCCGGAGAGGTTGATTTGACCAATACAACACAGTTAATGACAGCAGAGATTTTTAATACAGGTTTGTCTGATTTCCTACTTCCTATCTCCCCATATTCTACATCTTATTACTTACCTAAATCTAATCTGCCCGTATCTAATTCTTTTAAAGGAGACTGATACAGTGGCAGGGTTAGACCTTGCTCTTTGAATATTACTGGAGTAGAAGCAAACTGATGATAAGGTTTCCTTTGTGGTGTTTTAAATAGGTTTGGTTCATAACTGCTGGATTTATATTCAGATTCTTCTGCAGTTTCAGAATTATATGGGGGAGCTTCTGAAGAAAGTTCTTCAAACCAATTAATGCTTATTGGTCCTAAATCTGTAAGAAAAATAAAAATCTCATCTTGGTTTTAATCAGAGACACGGAAAAATTCATGAGCCAGTCAAGATCATAACATAGAAAAAAGGATGCTTGAGATTTGGACTGTGGATGGCTTGAAATTTGGGCTGTGGATGACTTTTGTTAAAGCATATTAATTAAACAGGATCACTTGTTCTCTTATGAATCTGTAGCAAGGTATAACAAGTTTACAAAAGTTACAAGGAGAACGCTCCTAACTCTATTAGCTCTTCTAAAGTTTTCTTTATTTTATATTCACGATTCAGAAACAAAAACCATAGTAAGAATGCATCCCACAGACAAAATTCAAATTGTTTATAGAGACTACATAAGTAGATGTGAAAAATCTATAGGTATAGGGAACATGTAGACTCACAAATAAAAGGGAATAAAAAGATTATCTGTTAAAGAGAAATGGCAAAACTTCTACTCTGATCTATCCACTCTTAAAGTAGCTGTTCTAAATGTGTGGTCTGTGGACCACATGGGGGAAAGTTCCCCAAGACATTTTCAAGAGGTCCATAAGGTCAAAACTATTTTCATTATAATACTAAGGCACCGTTTGTCTTTTCCACAATGCTGACATTGCACCACTGGTGAGTGAAACTGATGTCACTGTATTCTTCATCACCATGCACTTGTTAAAACAAGACACCCAAAACCAAAAAGCCAGTTTAATTTAAAATGTCCTTAATGAAGTAGTAAAAATTAGTTTTATTAAAGCCCAATATTAATATTACAAGACACGTCGTTTTAATATTTCCTGTGACAAAATGAAAAGTATGCATAAAGCATTTCTGCATATTTAACTACAATAGTTCTTTATAAAAGCACTCAAGTGATGAGTATGAGGTAAATTAGCACTTTTTCCACAGAAAACCATTTTTACTAGGAAGAATGACTGACAATCTAACTCATTCTGAGTTGGATGATTTTTTCAAAAAATGAATGAAGTGAGCCTGTCACTGAGGGAAAACAAGAGCCAATGAAACAACGTGAGCTTTCAAATGAGAATTAGAATTTTGTTAAACTTTACCAGGCTCTGTCAGCTTGACATCCTCCCAACCTTAAAAGACTTTTCTGATGACATCAGTGAACTAACAAGTATGATTATTTTAAATATTGTTTAATGAAATGTGTTATTGTTTGGAATATTTGTAATTCAGAACACAGACACTTTCCAAATAATCAATGCATGATGTTGCAATATGGATAAAAGATTCAAAGTTCAGGAAAGAATAATAGAATTTAATGTAACAAGAATATGAACAGGGCAGGTGCAGAGTGGAGGGGGTCAATGGGAAAAAATGGGGGATATCTGTAATACTTTCAACAATAAAGATACTTTTTAAAAAATAACAAGAACATCTCATTACACGGGTTCAGATTCTACATTGCAACTTTTAAGAAATTACCACTTAAGTTTTGGTGTAGTATGGAAGAAAAATACCCACAATTAAGTGAAGACTACTAAAATACTAGTACCACTCCTTTTTTCTCCAACTACATGACTGTGTGAGGCTGGGTTTTCTTCACAGACCTCTACCAAAGCAATTATTGCAACAGACTGGATACAGAAACAGGTATGAGGTCCCAGCCATCATCTATTAAGACAGATATTGAAGAGAAGGGCAAAAATGTAAAACAAAGCCACTATCTTTTAAAAAAAATGTGTTTTTTTAAAAATATTTTTTATTGATTTTTTTTTACAGAGAGGAAGGGAGAGGGATAGAGAATTAGAAACATCGATGAGAGAGAAACATTGATCAGCTGCCTCCTGCACACCCCCCACTGGGGATGTGCCCGCAACCAAGGTACGTGCCCTTGACTGGAATCGAACCCGGGACCCTTTAGTCTGCAGGCTGATGCTCTATCCACTGGGCCAAACCGGTTAGGGCAAAATATGTTTGTTTTTTTTTAAAATATATTTTATTGATTTTTTACAGAGAGGAAGACAGAGGGATAGAGAGCCAGAAACATCAATCAGCTGCCTCCTACACACCCCCCACTGGGGATGTGCCCGCAACCAAGGTACATGCCTTAACCGGAATCGAACCCGGGACCCTTGAGTCCGCAGGCCGACGCTCTATCCACTGAGCCAAACCGGTTTCGGCAAAATATAAGTATTTTTCATAAAAATGTTATTCATGTTAATATGCATTGATTTTATTTTTGTTAAGTGAATTACTAAATATTTTTAAAGTTCTTATTTTTAACTTCTAATATGGCAACTTACACAAAGAAGAGCTCTTTGAGACCCTCAATCATTTTTAAGAGAGTAAGGAGTACTGAGAATAAAAACTATGACTTCTGCTACAAAGTAAAATTGCCAATGATCCTCGTTTGCTGGAGGTTCTGTGCTTTAAAAACAATTCGTCCTACTGCCAATCAAGGGGCCAGTCTCCTCTTTCATCACCAGGATTAAACGGTAAGAAATCAGTTTCTCACTACTTGGTAACTGTAAATGTTTATCCTCTTAACTGGACTTAGGACTCCATAAAGAAGTTTACAGTGTAAACTAAAACGTGAAGTATTGGATTCTTTCCAGCAAGCATGCGTATTTACATATTTTTCTGAAAACATTGCTCACTGCAATTAATCAATTTATATAAAATCTATCAGTACCTGCTTGGCTGCATCGCGTCTCAAAAATTTCAAAAAAAGTTGGCCTCTGTTTGCGCCCAATAGGCATTTTCCTCTATGATATTACTCCGACCCTTGGAAAACGAGTCTGTAAAAGAGAAGAGAACACACTTCACGGGTGCGGTCCTTAAGTGACTGTGAGGTTACAGCTGCTCAGGTGACACTGATGGTTGATCTCGGTCCATCTTCTGGGACGACAATGGACTCGCTGCAATGGTGGGAGCACTGCGTATCTGTGCTGCCCCACACAGTGCCCGCCGGCCGCGACAAGCACTGCGGCTTCACACGCAAATGTGGCAAGTGCAACTCAAAAACAGCATTTTGACACTGATTTTAATTACGTTAACTAGTCACGTGTTGCGAGGGCTCCCATTAGAGGTAAAGGCCATTTCAAACCAGGACGTCTCCATCGCACAAGCACCGCTGGCTGAGCGGGACGGACACGGTGTCGGAAGCGGCCGGGAGAGACTGCGGGGTGCAAGGAGGTTTCAGACTGGGACACCCGCTGCCGCCAAGAGCCCGCCCCGGGCGGGCGGCGCGGCCGAGTCCCAGGCGCGGAGCCGAGCCTCCGGCCGAGAGAGCCGGTCCCTCGTCCCCACCCGGGGGGGATGGCAGCGACAGTCGGTGGCCGCTCGCAGCACTAACCGCCCCGCAGCACTAACCGCCTCCACAGACGCCGCTCCTCGGACTCCGCAGGCTCTCCTGGCGGCGACCCTCCTCCCCGAGCACCCGCAGCCGGCTCCCCGCCAGGCTTTCAACTGCGGGCGCCAAAGCCGCGCTCCCAATGACGTCACGACGCCTGCCGCAGCGCGCGCGGCCCGGAAGTCCGGCAGGCCCCGCCCCCGACTCGGTTTGCGAGCCGCAGGGCCTGATGGGACATCTAGAGCTGTGTAAGGCGGCGTCACTCGGAGCCTTCGGAGGGCCGGCCTGTGAACACTCGGCCACCCGATCTCCTCGGCTTAGCCTGTCTCACGTTGGGGAGCTCCCTGACCGGCATCTGCTCCGGCCCGGCGGTCGCCAGCCTTGGAAACGCAGTGTGGCCCGTGGAGGACGGCCGGCCCGTTTGGGGGCCCTGCCCCCTGTGGAGGCCGGGCTGACGGGGAAGAGGACTTCAGCTCTGGGTGGCAGGTTCCAGGGCTCAGCCTGTCCCCCCGCCTGAGAACCGGGAGTCCGCCGGACTCCTGTGCTGTCCGCTGCTCCCCTCCGCAGGCCGCCCTACAGCAGGGCGACCAGACCTCCCGCTTTTGGCGGGACATCCCGATTTTTAACCGTTTGTCCCGCGTCCCGCGGCGTTTTTAAAAAGTCCCGATTTTGGGGAAGAATGCACGACAAGCTAGGGAACGGCGGGAGAACGGGAAGGGAATATACGGTTTTCGGGGGCCATGTGGCTATTTAGCCAGGATATGAGTTTTATATTATTTTTGTTAATTTTATAATGTTAAACTTTAATAATAACAAATAATTGTGGAGAACTGATTATCGAGAACTGCTTATCAAAGTTCGCATTGTTGATCAGTTGTTAGAATTCAACCACCATGGTTTGGACTTAATGAACATGGCATTTTTTGGGATTGGCAACGACGAAAACATTTTGTAACTGTCTCTCAGACGATACACATCGTACTGCGTGCTAGTAAGCTAGTTAAACAAGTGATGTCATTACAAATCAGCTATTCAGATAATTTAGGTAAGGAATTTATTATTTATTTCATAAATACATAAATTTTCTTGAATTTAGCAGACAGTACTCGTATTATTTATATTTTATAGTGGCGGCAAAAAGTCTAGCGCCGGCCTTGAAAGTGACACTTATGTCTTACGTTACGGCAAATTCATGACCTTTTAAACAGCAATCTACTTAAAAAAATTCACTCAAATGAGAAATATGCCAAAGAATAAAATAATACTATACATAATTTATTATTTATTATATTTGTAAATTGTACTTATGTTGAGCCAAAACCGGTTTGGCTCAGTGGATAGAGCCTCGGCCTGCAGACTCAAGGGTCCCAGGTTCGATTCCGGTCAAGGGCATGTACCTTGGTTGTGGGCACATCTGTGCAGGAGGCAGCTGATCGATGTTTCTCTCACATCGATGTTTCTAACTATCTCTCTCCCTTCCTCTCTGTAAAAAATCAATAAAAAATTAAAAAAAATTGTACTTATGTTGAAATTTAAAATATATATATATCAATACTATTTTTGCATTCTATGAAAATTTTTGTTGCTCCATATAGACCAAATTTTTAATCAAGAACCCCCGCCCGGTCAATGGTGTCCCGCTTTACCAATGTTCAAATCTGGTCACCTTACCCTAGAGCCCTTTACATTCTTAGGGTACTGACCACCCTGTGTGAGCCTGTCGTCCCCTTCAAACTTCCCGGGAAGGCAGGACCCTGTCCTCGTGCACAGGGTCTGACATGCCCACAGGCTTAATTCGGGTTTGTTTATGGCCTGGAAAGCCTTCCACTGGGTTCTGGAGGTGGGGGCTGCCCGTGGGCCCTGCTGCTTCTGGAAGGCCTTGAGCAGCAAACAGCAGACGCAGCCTTGGATTAGAGAAAGGTGGGCCCCCAGTGCCCGTCGGCGGATGGGCGGGTAAAGCGCGGTGGGACATTCACACCGTGGAACACTGTGCAGCAGTAAAAGGAAGGGTCTCTCACCCTGTGAGACAGCACGGAGGGACCTGGAGAGTATCATGCTGAGTGAAATAAGCCAGTCAGAGAAAGACAAGTACCACGTGAACTCACTCATATGTGGAGTCTAATGAACAAAATAAACGGATGAACAGAGTGTTTCTGGAGATGTGGGAGCATGGAACAGAGTGTGGAATCCCAGAGGCAAGGTGGGGGAGAGTGGGTGGTTGACAAGAAATTAACCAAAGAACTTGTATGCATATATGTATAACCCATGGACACAGACAATAGTGTGAAGAAGGCCTGGGGCGGGGGCAGGTGTGGGCTAGAAGGGATCAAGGGGGCGGGGAGGGACATCTGAAATACTTTCAACAATAAAGATTAAAAATTAAAAAGGGTGGGCTCTACTTGCTTCTGTAGGTGTCATTTCAGTTTGATCATAACCCTCAGCTGTAGCAGGAAGCTGACCAATACAGAGAAATACCAAAGCTTATGATCACCTAGGTCTGAACAGTAAAGAACATTTATCTAACAATAGTTGCACTTATTGAACATGTGAGTCTGCTTTGTGCTTCACACGCAATAGCACATTTTAATCTTACAATAATCCTATAAATTGGTTAGTACAGGTACTTGTTAGGTCTGATCAAATAATTGAATCGATACCCCCTCCCCTGGGAACTGACCTTTAGGCCACTTCACAATGGACATTCCACTTGCTTAGACCACATTCCACTTGCTAAAACCATTATCTCTCCCCTCCAGCGTTTCCCGGAATCCAGGCCTGCACAGAGAATTCTCGGCCCAGAAAAAGTCTGTCTGGAGTCCTTTAAAAACCTCTGACTGCCCGTCTTTGGGTGCTGGTGCCACTTTGGGGCTCAATCCATATGGGTTTCTAGATGACCTAAGCTAAATAATAAAAGGGTAATATGCTAATTAGACCAGATGTCCTTCTGGACAAAGGCGGGCCGGAGGGAAGCCCAGGTCCCAGGTGCCAGTGCCGGCAGCCGGGGGAATTTCATGCATCGGGCTTCTAGTAAATTCATAATTCTTCACCCCTTTTGGCCTCGTGTGTTCCTCCTTCAACGAACCTAACAGTACTGTCATAAGGGGAAACAATCACTTAAGTAACTTGCCTGGTAACAAGGCCCAGGTTTTAATTCAAGTGGGTTTGATGTTAGATACTATCCTGCTATTAAATCTGCGTTTACCCTCTAAATCAGAACAATTTGCTTACTCTCACATGCATTTGGCAGATGGGGGGGGGGGGGGGGGACGGGGCATGTCATACAACCCTCTGAAATATATTTTCTCTCACTATATACACCCCTCCCCCTCCATAACTTTATGGTCCCTGTGCCCTGCCATAATAACGTATTTTCTTCCTTACACTCTTCTAGTATAAGGCTGTTCAAATAATTTATGTACTCCTTGTATTTGTTTTACCATATGCTTTGAAACAGGATCTCTAAAATGGTACATTACTATCGGAATAAATAAATGAATGGCTAACTATAGCATGAGTGTGAATAAGTCAGCAATGAAAAACAGCTTTGAAAAGAGATTCAGGAGCAGTGAATTGAGTAGATAGAGAAGAGCTATTTGAATCAGGTGGTAATTAGGCCTCTGTAGGTAGGTAGCTCTCCTCCCACCACTCCCTTCAATCCGGGAAATAAACACACAGCTCCCACCAGAATCTGAAATAAGGGAAAAGATAGGGATGAACCTGAACCAACTTGAACATGAGATAAAAGGGGCGGATGAAGGTGGAAGACAGAACAAGGACAGATGTAAACTAAATCAGGATATTGCGCTAAGCCTGGACAGCAGATGGAGCGCTTTGTCCGAGTTCCCCAGGGCCTGTACCAGGGAGCACACTATGGGAACACACTGCCTTTGGGCCAGCCGGGACTCTCTGACCACCAGCAGCCTGACTGGAGGCAAAACACTGGTGCCCCCACTTTCCTGGCCCGGACGGGGCTGGTGGTGCCCACGAATGCCTGGGCCTACTGCACTGACCCTTCCAAGAGGGCACAGCTTAAGGCCATTCTCTCCCAGATGAACCCCAGCCTGGGCCTGCGGCTGTGCAAGGCCAGTACCAAGGAGGTGGGCGTGCAGGTGAGCCCACGTGTGGACAGGTCTGTGCAGTGCTCGCTGGGCCCGCTCACCCTGTGCAGCTGCTCTCCTTGGGGCTGTAGAGGCCCCAAGGCACCCCTACCAGCCTGGGACCTCTATTCACTAATGCTGAGCCTTGGGGGCTTGATCCAGCTGCAGAAGGATGGGAAGGATGGGAAGGACGGGAAGGACAAGGAGAGGAGGGAGCTTTCGGGTCCTACAGAGGAAAGCCAGCAGCAGCAGAAGTCACCACCAAGGCCAGGGTTGCAAAAGGACAAGCAGGAGGAACTGTGGCAGCAGGACAAGTTGGGGGAGGAAGATGCCTCTAGTCCTGGGGAAAGGCGGAGCAAGCAGGCCCAGGAGATGCCCACCCTCCCAGGAAACCCAGCTTCCAGGTGAACTTAGTCTTCCCCTCCTCAGTCCTCCGCTGGCCCCTTCCTCTCTTTCCTCTTTCCCATTTCTGGGTCAACAAGAACAAAATCTCCCGGCTTCCTCCTTTTATTTGATGAAGGAGAGGAAGTTCTGAAAACCTATATTTTACCTGGCCTCCATGTTTTGTAACTTTTTGAAGTAGGGTGTCAGCTTTAAGCATGTGCTAACCAAAAGTCTGGCGATTGTTATTAATTGGAAATGCGAGACAAAGAAGGATTTCAAGTCAGTGAAATATGTGATCAGAATTTTGTTTTAGGGAGACTGTGCTGGTGGCTTTGTGGAAAATGAATTGAAAAAGTGTGAGAAGCCCTAGCCAGTTTGGCTCAGTGGATAGAGCATGGGCCTACGGACTGAAGGGCTCTATTCCAGTCAAAGGCACGTACTTTGGTTAAAGGCTCAATACCCCGCCCTGGTCAGGGTGCGCTCAGGAGGCAACCAATCGATGTGTCTTTCTCACATTGATGTTTCTTTGTCTCTCCCTTTCCCTTCCACTCTCTCTAAAAGTTAATGGAAAAAATATCTTCATGTGAGGGTTAACAACAACAACAAAAAAGTGAGAGAGACTGCAGGGAGAAGAATCCCAGAGTAATCCTTCAGAGATGAGACACTGAATTAATGTAGTGACCTTGAGAACAGCTGTGAATGAGGTTAAACAGGCTTTTTGCATTTCTTATACAAAGCCACAAGCTTTTCTAGGAATAAAAGATTCTTCCTCTTTATTTGCCATTTTTGGATCCAAAATATGGCTTTTTGTGTGTGTGTGTGTGTGTGTGTGTGTGTAAAGATTGTAAGACCAGATGGGAGAGTGCTTATGTGAGGTGCGTTTCTGGAGCTAGTAAGGTAAAAGTGAGTGGGCAAAGATGATAAGTGGAGGAAGAACGTGTTTCCTAATGGAGCATGACTTAATGCTGTCTCATTCATCACGGCATCCTCTATGCCAGGCACATTTTTCGTTTAGGGTTAAGTCAAAAGTTAGTCCTTTTATCTTGAATATTTGACTGAATTGATAAATAATATTTACGTATCAATATCACATTCTTGGTTGTATTCAAGCAGCCTAAAGAGTGTGCTAAGTCCCAATAGGTACTTTATGAGGAAAATTGGCTCCACTATAACCATTAAAAAATAATTTTAAAAAACAACTCTCCTAATGTTGATTTTGTTGCAGAAGCTGTTTATTTTATAAACTAGAGGCCCAGTGCACAAAATTCGTGCACAGGGGTGGGAGGGTTGTGTGTCCCTCAGCCCAGTGTGCACCCTCTCCAATCTGGGACCCCTCAAGGGATGTCCAACTGCCCCGTTTAGGCCTGATCCCAGATCAGGCCTAAACGAGCAGGCGGACATCCTTCTCACAATCCAGGACTGCTGGCTCCCAACCACTTGCCTGCTTGCCAGCCTGATCACCCCCTGACCACTCCCCTGCCAGCCTGATTGACGCCTAACTGCTCCCCTGCTGGCCTGATCACCCACAACTGCCAGCCATCTTGTGGCAGTCATCTTATGTCCACATGGGGGCAGCAATCTTGTGTGTTGGGGTGACGGTCAATTTGCATATTACCTCTTTATTATATAGGATATTGTGTTTCAGATAAAATTAAGTGGATTTGAACATAGAGAAAATTGTTATACTTTGTTTTGAAATTTGTATTAAGGTGTAAAATATGGACAGATAAAAAAATAGCCTGCTATATTTGGTCAAACATTTAATTAACTCAGCGCTAATGCTTTGGCAGGGCCAGACCAAATGATTTTGCATGCCTTATACAGCCCGAGGGACGGACATTCCCCATCCCCGTACTGGATCAAATGTCCTCAAAGGCACAAAAATCCTTCTCCATTGATATACCTGCGTTGGGACCACTTTTTATCCTCTGTAGTCCAGGGCTTGGTTCTGAAATTCCATCACACGTCCAGCACAACACAAACTGCTTCCTTCCTCATTTTCCCTCGCTTCTCCCTCTCAATGGTCTCCATAATTTCCACAGGAACAATTTTAGAGTGAGTAATAAAATAGAAAGAAGGGTGAGCATAGAAGAGAAGAGGGTTCTTTGGAGTGAAGAAATGTTCAATTTTTTCTTCTGGGTATTGCTTACCTGGGTGTGTTCTAATTCATCAAGCTGTACACAGGTGTTGAGTCCTTTTATGTATGTATTTAAAACTTTTTTTTGCTTATGTGTGTGTGTGTGTGTGTGTGTGTGTGTAAAAATATCCTATCTAATACTAGAGTAATATGCAAACTAGGCGTCACTCCACGACAAAAATGGTGGCCCCCATACCCACAAGATGGTGGCACCCAGTCCCCTCAGCCCTGCTGCTGGAGTGTCTGGCCTGTTCCATCAGCAAACAGAGCTGGCGGAGGAGCAGGGCCTGTGGCCACGGCGATTGGGAAGACACCAGGCCCTGCGCACACGGAGCTGGCGGAGGAGCAGGGCATGGCGTCTTCCCGATGGTCACCGAGGCGATCGGGAAGACTCCAGTGCCAGCAGAGCAGGGCATGGCGGCTTCCTGATCTCAGCAGTCGGGAAGCCGCCAGGCCCTGCAAAGCCGGGCATGGCGGCTTCCTTAGTGGGGCAGTGGCAGGGAAGTCCCCAGACATGGCTGACAGAGCCCAGACAGCAGGGCTTGGGGGCTTCCTTAGTGGGAAGTGGCGGTGGGAACACCCCCAGGCCCTGCAGACAGAGCCTGGACAACAGGGCATGGGGGCTTCCTTAGTGTGTCCATGTCTGGGAAGCCCCCAGGCCCGGCAGACAGAGCATACTGCAGAGCATTGGGGCTTCATCTCCATGGCTGCAGGGAAACCTCCAGGCCCCGCAGAGAGCAGAGAACCATGGGGAGTGGGCCTAAGCCATCAGTAGGATATCCTCTGAGAGCGCCTGGATTGTAGAGGGTGCAGGTTGGGCTGAGGGACCCCTGTGCACGAATTTCGTGCACCGGGCCTCTAGTATATATATATTTCTAATTGGGGTAAAATACACACAATATAAAATTTACTATCTTCATCATTTTAAGGGTACAATTCAGTTGCTCTCTAAGTATATTTACATGGTTGTGCAACCATCACCAGCATCCATCTCCAGAAATTTCATCTTGCAAAACTAAAACTCTTCCTAGTTACTGGTAACAGTTCTCCATCCTGCCAACTACTGTCTACTATCTGTCCCTGTGAGTATGACTGCTCTGGTGTCTCATAAGTGGAATCATACAGTATTTGTCCTTTTGTGACTGGCTGATTCACTGAGTATAATATTGGGTTCATCCACATGGGACAGTCCATTGTATGTATAAAATTGTTTTGTTTTAAAATAAAGGTACACAGGTGCACCAAAGTGTGAACTCCTGAAAGATGCAGCAAGAGGATGGCCACCTGCAAGCCAAGGAGAGAGGCCTCAGAGGAAACCAATTGTGCCAACATCTAATCTTGGACCTCCAGCTTCCAGATCTGACAAAGCCACCCAGTCTAATGCCAGAATTCCAGAAGAGTCTGGTTCTCATCAAGAACCCCACAAGAGTAGAAGACATCATCTGTGGTCTCATCAAGGGAGGAGCTGTCAAACTTCAGATAATAACAGACTTTGATATGACACTGAGTAGATTTTCCTACAAAGGAAAAAGATGTCCAACATGTCATAATGTCATTGACACCTTAGCTGGTTTGGCTCAGTGGACAGAGCATCGACTTTTGGACTGAAGTGTCCTGGGCTCGATTCCAGTCAAGGGCACATGCCTGGGTTGCGGACTCAATTCCTATTAGGGGACATGCAAGAGGCAGCTGATCAATGATTCTTTCTCATCATTGATGTTTCTATCTCTCTCTCCCTCTCCCTTCCTCTCTGAAATCAATAAAAATATATTTAAAAAAAATAATGTCATTGACAACTGTAAGCTGGTTTCAGATGAATGCCGAAAAAAGTTACTGGAACTAAAGGAAAAATTTTATGCTATTGAAACTGATCCTCTTCTTCTTCTTCTTTGTTTAAATTTCTTTATTGATTAAGGTATCACATATTTGTCCTCATCCCCCCATTCCCATCCCAAACCCCTCCCCACGCATGCCCCCACCCCCCTGTTGTCCTTGACCACTGGTTAGGCTCATATGGATGCACACAAGTCCTTTGGTTGATCTTTTCCCTTTATCCCCACCCTCTCCTCTGAGGTCTGACAGTCTGATCCATGCCTCCTTGTCTCTGGGTCTGTTCTTGTTCATCAGTCTATGTTGTTCATCATTTCCCCTAGATGAGTGAGATCATGTGCTACTAGAAATATACTTATAAGAACTGAAAATGAGACAAGCAATAATGGTTATGCTTAAAGGCAAATGAATCAGTCTGTAGTGAGTTTATTTCTGGGCCAACAGTTCTTTTGAGACCCAATTTCAATGTCCACCAGTTCCTTATGTGTACATGTCAGCACTGACATTTCAGTTCTGGATGGTGGACAAATGGTGGTAATGCAGAAACTGATCCTCTCCTTACAGTAGAACAGAAGTACCTTATATGGTAGAATGGTACACTAAATCACATAGCCTGCTTGTTGAACAGGCTATCCCAAGAGCTAAAGTTAAAGAAATTGTGGCAGAATCTCAAGGAAAGATATGAGAATTTCTTTGATAAGCTCCAACAACACAGTATCCCCGTGTTCATATTCTCGGCTGGCATTGGAGATGTACTGGAGGAGATTATCTGTCAAGCTGGTGTTATTTAAATGTCAAAGTAGTGTCCAACTTCATGGATTTTGATGACAATGGAGTGCTCAAAGAATTTAAAGGAGACCTAATTCATGTATTTAACAAACATGATGGAGCCTTGAAGAACACAGAGTATTTCAATCAACTGAAAGCCAATAGCAACATAATTCTGCTGGGAGACTCCCAAGGAGACATAAGAATGGCAGATGGAATAGCTAATGTTGAACACATTCTGAAAACTGGATATCTAAATGATAAAGTGGATGAGTTTTAGACAAGTACATGGACTCTTATTATATTGTTCTAGTCAAAGAGGAATCCTTGGAGGTAGCCAACTCTATCTTACAGAAGATCCTGTATAAATGAGCATTCTTAAAGGAGATGCCTGTCCTTTAGGTGCAATGGATTTAAGAACCGCTTGTGTGTTCATTGTGTGAAAGACTTTCATTTATAACACTAGTGGCCCAGTGCATGAAATTCGTGCATGGGGGGCGGGGGAAAGTGTCCCTCAGCCCGGCCTGCACCCTCTCCAATCTGGGACATCCCTCTCACAATCCAGGACCGCTGGCTCCTAACTACTCACCTGCCTGCCTGCCTGCCTGATTGCCCTTAACCACTCTGCCTGCCAGCCTGATCACCCCCAACTGCTCCCCTTCTGGCCTGATCACCCCTAACTGCCACCCCAGCTGGCCTGCTCGCCCCCAACTGCCCCCCCTGCTGGCCTGCTCGCCCCCAACTGCCACCCCGCCAGCCTGATTGCCCCCAACTGCCACCCCTACTGGCCTGCTCGCCCCCAACTGCCCCCCCCCTGCCAGCCAGCTCACCCCCAACTGCCTCCCCTGCCGGCCTGCTCACCCCCAACTGCCACCCCGCCAGCCTGCTTGCCCCCAACGGCCCCCCTACCAGCCTGACTGCCCCCAACTGCCACCCCTACTGGCCTGCTCGCCCCCAACTGCCACCCCGCCAGCCTGATTGCCCCCAACTGCCACCCCTACTGGCCTGCTCGCCCCAACTGCCCCCCCCGCCGGCCTGCTCCCCCCAACTGCCCCCCCTGCCAGCCTGCTCGTCCCCAACTGCTGCCCCCTGCCAGCCTGATCACCTCCAACTTCCCTCCCCTGCCGGCCTGATTGTCCCTAACCACCTCTGCCTTAGCCCTGCCACCATGGCTTTGTCCAGAGGTCTCCTGGTCTAATTAGCATATTACCCTTTTATTAGTATAGATGTGCTTGCTCAGACATGTTGAATCCATCAACCTGAAGCTCCTTATTTTCCGCCTCTCTCAACACACTCCTCACCATATTTTTTAACATTAAAAAAAAAATCGTAAAGTCACAATTTGAAAAAACTGCCTACATTTCCAGAGTGGATTTTGTAGTTTACTGTTATGAAGTTTTTTACATGCGAGTGATTTTAAGTATTGACATTTTTGTAATTTGAGTGAATTATGCTGATGATATCTCTTAAAATTGTGTTCGTTATGTGTTTTTTTGGGGGGAAATTGAAACTTACAAGAACATACTAGCACATGGTATTGGAAAAACTTGGTATCCACATGTCACTAATCATTATAAAATGTTCTATATTGATGCACTGATAATAAACATGAAATGAAAAAATAATAAAAAATAAAATAAAATAGAGGTACACAGTGAAAATGTGTAGGCACGAGGACATTTGTCCAGCCTGTGGATTATTTTATTAATACTACTCTGGGTCTGGCACTCTGCAGAGCAGTTTCCATCCCTTCTCATTAGTCCTCACAACTCTGTTTTCACTTTTCAGATGAGAAAATTCATTTGTAAAGTCAAAGAGGTTAAGATAACTTTTGAAGTCACATGGCTGGAAAGGAGAGGTGCAGAATCCAGACCCTGTCTGTGTCCCTGTGGTCTGGGCCTGGACGCAGCATGAGGCTGTCTACCTTACAGAGATGTGATGGGTCCCCACTGACAGCACACCTTCTCATTCTAGAAACCGTGTAAATCACAGAGCATTCTTTATCTGACTCTGAGTGGCAGACAACTTGTCTACCACCCATTTGGGGTGCATCTCGGCCCTGGCTATGCCAGCCTACAGTCCTCCCATCCTTGGAGGCCTGGCCATGGCCAGGGATTTTGGGCTGTGTATAGGCTCCAGGTCCATAAGACCCCCTCCTCCCATCCCTCCATCACCCATGAGCCCAGGGTCACTGACCTCCTAAGAGCTATTATAATACCCAGCTCAGGTGCCACCTATGCCAGGCCTGGCTGGGACCTCCCTGTCCATAGAACCTAGGCTCTTTCTAAAATGTCCATGAGAACAGATTTTGCACTTAGGGTCTGAAATGTGGGAACTTTTCAATTTGTGTTGGGGGGATTGATTTTGAATGTGCTGTTACCTTAAAGCCCTCAAAGGACTGAGGTCAGTCTTCTTTGGTTACACTGTATCCTTGGAAATCACCCCAAAGTGCACTTATAAAAGCAGGAATTGTATATGTGGGAAGTGCAGTTCTGATCAGGACTTGGAATGAGACACATGATAGGCATTGCCAAATGTCATGAAAGCAAAGATGCAACATGCAATTCTTGTAATTACATACAGAAAAATCTTCCCCAAGAGCGATAAACTCCAGCTCCCTAAATGCAACAGAGCTGAGCAGGATTGGGGATGAAGAAAAACTTGAGGGACAGATGAGGCAAACATGTCCAAAATTACTTTTTCATGACATGTGAGGAGTGGTAGCACTGCTGGAAGAACGCTGGAAAAGATTGTAAGTCAGTAAGTACCTGTGAAAAGACAGAACAGCCACTGCAGTCCCGTCTCAAGTTTCTTGTGTAGGCACACAATGTTTGCTCATTATATCTGAAACTAGAGGCCCGGTGCACGAAATTCGTGTACGGAGGGGGGTTGTCCCTCAGCCCAGCCTGTACCCTCTCCAATATGGGACCCCTCAAGGGATGTCTGACTGCCCATTTAGGCCACTGGGATCGGGCCTAAATGGGCAGTCGGACATCCCTCTCACAATCCAGGACTGCTGGCTCCCAACTGCTCGCCTGCCTGCCTTCCTGATTGCCCCTAACCGCTTCTGCCTGCCAGCCTGATCACCCCCTAACCACTCTGCTGCCAGCCTGTTTGCCCCCAACTTCCCTCCTCTGCCAGCCTGGTCACCCCTAACTGCCCTCTCCTGCAGGGTTGATCACCTCCCACTGCCCTCCCTTGCAGGCCTGGTCCTTCTCAACTGCCCTCCCTTGCAGGCCGGGTGCCTCCCAACTGTCCTCTCCTACTGGCCATCTTGTGGTGGCCATCTTGTGTCTACATGGGGGCAGGATCTTTGACCACATGGGGGCAGCTATATTGTGTGTTGCAGTGATGATCAATCTGCATATTACTCTTTTATTAGATAGGATAGAGGCCTGGTACAGGGGTGGGGGCCAGCTAGTTTGCCCTGAAGGGTGTCCTGGATCAGGTGGGGGTTCCCTTGGGGCATGGGGCGGCCTGAGCGAGGGGCCTGTGGTGGTTTGCAGGTGGGCCATGCCCCCTGGCAATGCAAGCAGAGGCCCTGGTATCTGGAATTTATTTTCCTTCTACAATTGAAACTTTGTAGCCTGGGGTGGAGCCAAGCCTGGGGCTCCTTCCGAGGCCCGCAGCCATTTCTGTTGGGGTTATAATTGAAACTTTGTTGCCTTAAGCAGGTGGGCCCCGCCAGGGTGTGTGGAAAGCTTTGCTTCCCCTGTTTCCGGCGGCAACCCTGGCCTGCTCTCTCAAGCTCCATTTTGCCGCCATTTGTTTGAATTTGTTTACCTTCTATAATTGAAACTTTGTAGCTTGAGTGGAGGCTTAGGCCTGGCAAGGGCAGGCAGAAAGCTTGGCTTCCTCTGTTACCTAGGAAACCTTGCTCTCTGTGGCTGTAGCCATCTTGGTTTGGGTTAATTTGCATGCTCACTCTAATTGGATGGTGGGCATGGCTTGTGGGCATGGCTTGTGGGTGTGTCAAAGGTATGGTCAATTTGCATATTTGTCTGTTATTGGTAGGATAATAAAAATTGTTATTCTGAAAATCCACTTAGTGATTCTATCAATAAAAATAATTAACCAGCCACAGAACTAGTGATTTAAATTTAAGGACACTTTTTATTACTTATCTTATAAAACAGTTATTTTTAAAATATTTCTTTATTGATTTTAGAGAGGAAAGAAGAGGTAGAGAGAGACAAAAACATCAACGATGAGAGAGGATCATTGATTGGCTGCCTCCTGCACACCGCCCACTGGGGATTGAGCCCGCAACCCAGGCATGTGCCTCCGGCCTGAATCGAACCTGGGACCCTTCAGTTCGCAGGCGACGCTCCATCCACTGAGCCACATTGGCTAGGGCTAAAATGGTTATTTTCAGTAACAATTTAGTCTAGGAAAGATACTGTTATAACACAAACATAACATTTTAGTAAGAGTTTTGTAAATATTATGATCTAAGTTAACATTTATATACCAAACATCTTCAAATATAGTACCAGAAAGAGGTCACTACTTTCAGTATGTTTTAAATTCCTAACTGACCATAAAAAGTTTTGTTAGGAAATTCTATAATGCAAAGGGGAAAAAACCTCTGGGCAATAAGAAATATTCGCATGAGTAAACCTAAGCTTTTGTGGTATAATATAAAATTAGTCAGAGAAGTACATTTTCTAACTTTAATGTTTACAACTTATATTTTAAAGTTACTTAGACTATCCCTGAGGATGGGGTGAGGCAAAGACAGGAATGTATTGTAAATGTATTTGCAAAAACATTTACCCTTTGAAATCTTGCCATACTTTCATAAATTAATGTTACAAATATCCGAAGAAAAAGTTTAAAAGAAAAAAATTTTAGGAGAAGGATTTTATTCAGTATTACTAAAGAATCAAAGGAAATGTTAATAGGAGAGAAAAAAAGCCTAAACTGAAAAGATATCTAATCTTGTTAGGTTAATTTCTTAAAAGGATGTCTGAATTGTATTCATAGTTCTTATTCTAGGTGTTCTTAGGTGAAAAATCTATGATCATTTACTTAAAGATTAAAGAAAGCCAGGGAATATCAGAATAGTCTGGCTTTCTCTTTTCCTTTTCCTTTTAAACTTAAGGTGTCTTTTTCCTGTCAATTTCATGGGGAGAAAAATAATATATCAGTAAAATAAAGGTGTTTTTTTTTAAAAAGTGAGTGAGCCCTAGCCGGTTTGGCTCAGTGGATAGAGCATTGACCTGTGGACTCAAGGGTCCCAGGTTTGATTCCCATCAAGGGCACATGCCCAGGTTGTGGGCTAGATCCCCAGTGAGGAGCGTGCAGGAGGCAGCCAATCAATGATTCTCTCTCATCATTGATGTTTCTATCTCTCTCTCCCTTTTTCTTCCTCCCTGAAATTAATAAAAATATGTTTTAAAAAAATAAAAAAGCGAGTGAGTCTATAAATATTATTTAGAATTTTAAAAATGGATTTGGGTACTGTGAATGTGGTGATGTTAAGTATTACACAGTGTGCAATGCCAGCTGGATGCCTGGGCTTCTATACACAGGGATGGAAGAAAATAAATGTCTTGTGTACTGCAGATTAAAAATAACGTGTGTGAAGTTAATAGGTAAGGCATGAGAGTTCAGAAATAAGCTTAGGGATTTAAAGAAAATCTATTAAAGTGAGAGGGGAATCATTTCAGTGAAATTTCCAAATAATTAACAGGTTAGAAAAAATAATATCTGGAATCTGGCCCAAAGGGAGAGGCGATTTCTGTTTCTCTTGACATTTGGACGTTTACAATGATGGGTTGAACAGAGAGCGATCTTTCCCACTTCTCAGTGGGAGGGAGAAGGAGCCCCACTTCAGGGTCACGGATCCCTCAAAGGTGAGCTTTGTAAGATGAGCTTTCATTTTTCACAAGAATTGAAATTAGAACATTCACCTGCAGAAATCCCATACGCACTATTGGAGAATTTAATTTCTGTTTAAATGACAGGTTTTCAGGAAAGTGAATCTAATTTTACATCCTACCCAGGCTCTAAGTGGGCCAAGTAGATTGTGGTCAACTGCACAATACTGGCCTCTTCATGACATCTATCTATCTGTCTATCTATCTATCTATCTATCTATCTATCTATCTATCTATAAATAAAAGCCAAGCTACCAGAACGACAGAATGACCAAAATGACTGGAACAACCAGTTACTATGATGCTCACTGTGGTGGTCAACTGTCCTGATCAGGGCCCTGATCGGCCTCCAACTTCCCGTGGCCCCTCCCCCTGGCTGGCCCGGCCCCCCAATCGCCCCCCCCCCCCCGCCACCCGCCCTGATCAAGGGCAGGCCTGGCCGGCCAACCTCCCGCAACCCCTACCCCCCACTGGCCCAGCCCTGATTGGCCCCCATCAGGACAGGTGGCTGGACCCCACCCATGCATGAATTCATGCACCAGGCCTCTAGTATAGGAATAAAATCCAATTTTATTTTTTAAATTTTTATTATAATTCTTTATTGTTGAAAGTATTACATATGTCTCCTTTTTCCCCCATTGACCCCCTCCAGTTTACCCCACCCCTCACTCCAGGACCTCACCACCCCATTGTCTATGTCCATGGGCCATGAATATATGCATAACAAGTCCTTGGTTGATCTCTTCCCACCAACCCTCCCCTGCCTTCCCTCTGAGGTTTAACATGCTTCTATGACTCTGGGTCTATTTTTGATCATCAGTTTATTTAGTTCATTAGATTCCACATATGAGTGATATTATCTGATACTTATCTTTCTCTGACTGGCTTATTTCACTCAGCATAATTCTCTCCAGGTCCCTCCATGCTGACAGGGGACCTGCGACACAGGCCAAGATCAAGGAAGGACCTGCTTGGCTCTGCCAGCTCCACTGGCTCAGCTAAGGCCCCTCTGCATGGCTTCACTCCCCAGGGTCCAGCATGGGCCTGGCCCGCAGGGTCTTTCGTAGGTATGAGGGGATGAACTATGTTGGCCATTCTAAAAGCTGAAAATGAGCTCAGAGCTCCCTTCATGAGTGGTGATTTATGGCAGGAATGGGGCAGAACTGGAGTGCCTGGTGCTTTAAAATCCCCATGGAGCAGTTCCCACGGCTGCTTTCTTTCTTTTTTTTTTTTTCTACAGTATTTTTTTAAATGAATCTTTGTTGTTCAGATTACAATTGTTTCTCCTTTTCCCCCCCATATCTCCCCACCACCCAGTTCCCACCCCCCTTTCCTTACCTCCCCCCGCATTGTCCTTATCCATAGGTGTATGATTTTTGTCCAGTCTCTTCCTGTACTCCCCACACAGACACCCCTTTCCCCCTGAGAATTATCAATCCACTCCCATTCTATGCCTCTGATTCTATTAAGTTCACCAGTTTATTCTGTTCCTCAGATTTTTAATTCACTTGACTTTTAGATTCACTTGTTGATAGATATGTATTTGTTGTTCATAATTTTTTTCTTTCTTCTTCTTTTTCCTCTTTTTAAAGAATACCTTTCAGCATTTCATATAATACTGGTTTGGTGGTGATGAACTCCTTTAGCTTTTTCTTATCTGTGAAGCTCTTTATCTGCCCTTCAATTCTGAATGATAGCTTTGCTGGGTAGAGTAGTCTTGGTTGTAGGTTCTTGCTATTCATCACTTTGAATATTTCTTGCCACTCCTGTCTGGCCTGCATGGTTTCTGTTGAGAAATTAGCTGATAATCATATGGGAGCTCCCTTGTAGGTAACTAACTGTTTTTCTCTTGCTGCTTGTAAAATTCTCTCTTTGTCTTTTGCTCTTGGCATTTTAATTATGATGTGTCTTGGTGTGGTCCTCTTTGGATTCCTTTTGTTTGGGGTTCTGTGCGCTTCCTGGACTTGTAAGTCTATTTCTTTCATCAGGTGGGGGAAGTTTTCGTTCATTATTTCTTCAAATAGGTTTTTAGCATCTTGCTCTCTCTCTTCTTCTGGTACCCCCATAATTCTGATGTTGGTTCGCTCGAAGTTGTCCCAGAGGCTTCTTACACTATCTTCAACTTTCTGAATTCTCTTCTCTTCATGCTTCTCTGGAGGAGTGTCCTTGGCCTCTTTGTATTCCAAATCTTTGAGTTGATGCTTGCGATCCTCTAGTCTGCTGTTGGGTCTCTTTATAATATTTTTTATTTCAGTCAGTGTATGTTTAATTTCTAGTTGGTCCTTTTTCATATCCTCGAGGGTCTCATTGAATTTATCGGCCTTTTCCATGAAATTCTTGAAAAACCTTATAACCGTGGTTTTGAACTCTATGTCCAGTCGCTTGTTCTCCTCCATTTCTTTGGTTTGGGATCTGTTTCCTTGCCTTCTCATTTTCGCTGCTTCCCTGAGTTGGTAGGGTAGCTTTGTGTACTAGGTGTCCTATTGGTTCAATGGGTCAGCCTCCCAGTTACTTGAGGTGGACACTCTTGGTTTACCCTTGTGTACTGTGTGTCCCCCAGCAGGAGCTACAGCAAGAACTAGTTTTCTCCTCCTTTGCTTGGGCGGTTTTGGAGCAGTTTGACTGGAGCTGCAGTTTATTTGGTTGAGCTGCCACAGAACAGGCCATTTATATGCAAAAGCCGCTGTGTGGAGCCTGGGCGGGTTTGTAGAATGTGCAGGGTGGGGTCTCAGGGCTGGGCGGGGTCTCAGGGCGTCACTAGGCTGGGGCGTGGCCAACGGCGGTGGCTGGCGTCAGCTGTCTCTGCCTTTCCACGTTTCCAAGTCCCTGCGCCCCGCGTTCCAGCGCAGTAAACAATGATTGCTGGGCACACCTCTCAGCTTTTCAACGTTTGTGCTCCTTTCTCCCCTTAGTTGTAAATCTACCACTCAGCCAGCTTTCCCGTGGTTCTGGGTGGTAGACGTTTTGTCTTTTAGTTGTATTTTTGAAATTGTTGTGCGAGGCAGCAGATTAGTTGTTTAACCATGCCGCCATCTTGGTTCCTCCCCCATGGCTGCTTTCATCAGGGCTGAGATCTGTTCAGACTAGAGTCTGCCCGCCCTGGAGAGTTTACCTGTCCAGGTGGTAGTTTTGTAGACTATGGTTTATTTGTTTTTTAATTGAAAAACATTACTAGAGAAGGTCTTCAAATATTTTTTATTGTCTATGAGAAGCATAGGTGTAGTTTCTGTTTATACTAGTATATATTTTAAAATTTTAAATGGATTTTTAGAGAGGAAGGGAGAGGGAGAGAGATAGAAACATCAGTGATGAGAAAGAGAATTATTGATTGGCTATCTCCTGCACGCCCCACACTGGGGATCGAGCCCACAACCCGGGCATAACCCCTGACTGGGAATTGAACCATTACCTCCTGGTTCATAAGTTGATGCTCAACCACTAAGCCATGCCGGCAGGCCTGTTTATAATTTTGATCACAAAAGAACTAAAAGTTCATAATACTTCCAGTCTCTTTATTGTATTTCTGGGATAATAAATGGAAATATTGTAGAATATTACCATTATCTTTCACTTTTCTTTAATATATAGATTTAAAATGATTTGCATTAAAAAGTATATACAGAAGTATATAAAGTCAAAAGTGGGAGTCCCATTTCTCAGCCCTGCTCGGAAGTATCAGCATGAAACCTCAGTGTATTTCCTTCCAGTCTTTTCTATGCCATTGAAATAGTTTCTTCTGAGGGTCTTCAGGAACACAAAACTAAATCATGAAAGATGGCAGGCTTTTGCTAGGAAAAGACCGGAGACTAGTGGTGAGTTTAGCCTCTTCCGTTTCTTTGAGAAGCTGAGTAACCCATCCAGGGCTATATGCCACTTGGTCATGTGACTAGGTGACCAGTTTCTTAGACTTAAGGGCCAGAGTGGAACCCAGAATGATGGGGAGCTGCTCACTGCTGCCACCTGCTGTCTGCAAGGGTCACTGCAGGTGCTGCCTGCTCCCAGGTCCCTGGGGCTCCCTCAGGATGGCAGGGCCCAGCCAGCACCAGCCTCCTTAGGACCCTCCTGCACCTGCACTGGCACACCCTCCCCCAAAGTAAACCTCACCGCTCCATTGCTCTGGAGTTTCTATTTCCAAATGTAGCTATCTAGCCATTGTTGCTTTGTTAGGGTAACCATGAAAATGGAAAATAAAAACACATAAACATACACTCTCCTAAGTGGTATAATGAGCAATATTAGCAAACTGCTATAATCTCATGGTTACAGTGAGTGGCTTGTCACCAGGTTCCGAGGTAGGTTTTTTCTCGGGTTTCTATAAGCACTTCTGTCACCTGGATTTTGGAATCTCACCATCTAGACCTGTAAATGCCACAGTCCGATGATTTCTTGGTCATCACTCATCTGTGTGTGGGGGGGAGATGACTTATTTTTAAAAGCATTTTAAATCATCATCTCATATAGCACAGCAACTCTTTAAAGAGTCAGTGTTATTTGGCTTTACTTCTCCTCTCTTACATTGTTAGAGGGAAAATAACCTAATATATTCAATTCAAAAATATCAGGCTCCTTATTAACTGTGATATCTACTTAAAAAAATATATATATATATATAGGTTTAGGGCAATTTTGAATCACAATAACTCAAGAAAGTGTGAATTTTCCCTGCTTTTTCCAAGAGAGAGAGATCTCAATATGAACAGATATTTGCACACCCATGTTCATAGCAGCATTATTCACATTGATTAAAGGTGGAAACAACCAAAGTGTCCATCATTAGATGAAGGGATAAACAAAATGTGGTCTATATGTAAGTGGCATGTTATTCAGCCTTAAAAAGGAAGGGAGCCCTAGTCAGATGGCTCAGTTGGTTAAAGTGTTATCCCAATTCCCCAGGGTTGCAGGTTCAATCCCCATTCAGGGCACATATGAGAAGCAACCAATGAATGCATAAATAAGTGGAACAGCAAGTCTATATTTTCCTTTCTCCTCCTCCTCCTCCTCTTCTTCCTTCTCCTTCTTCTTGTTCTTCTCTCTAAAACCAATCAATCATTTTCTTTTAAAAGGGAATTCAGACACACTCTACAACATGCTTGAACCTTGAGGACATTGTACTAAGAATAATAAGCCAGTCACAAAACAACCAATTCCACTTATATGAGGTACCCAGAGGAGTCAGATTCATAGAAACAGAAATTAGATGGTGGGTGTCAGGGCTGAGAAAGGGGGGTGGGGATTAGTGTTGAGTGAGGACAAAGTTTCAGTTTGAGAAGATGAAAAAGGCCTGGAGACAGACGGTAGTAATGGTGGCAGAACAATGTGAATGTAAATAATGCCCCAGAACCATACAACAAAAAATAGTAAAATTTATGTTATGCATATCTTACTACAATAAAAAGTTTGATAATGATATTGTGTAAAGACTAGGAAAATTGTGTAAAGACTAGGTGTGCAGGAGGCAGCCAATCAATGATTCTCTCTCATCATTGATGTTTCTCCCTTTCCCTCTCCCTTCCTTTCCGAAATCAATAAAAAAAATTTTTTTTAAAAGAAATTTATTTCTTTTCACTTGTCATGATTTGTATTTTCTAGGTAGACAACTAAGATACTTATCACATCGTTTAATTTTTAGTTGTCAAGATTGCCTGCTTCTTATTTGGCTTCAAGAAATATAATGTTGAGGATAATTTCAGAGGAAAACATATGTATATACACACATATGCCAAGCTGTTTAGAGCTGAAATCTCAATTGTAAGCGCCATGTCTGTGTTCTAGTAAGATCGCTAGCAAAAGAAAAGAAAAAAAAAGAAAGAAAGGCAGGCCACTTTGCTACTCTCTGAGCCAGGTGCCTCTCCAACAGGTACGGGGCACTACTCCTCTCTAACTTTCTTCTCCGTTTTATCAACCACTATGATGTGCTTACCGAGAGCGCCCCCTTGTGGTTATTTCTGGAACTGCTTCCACACTGGCTCGGAATAAATCTCTGTGCTTTGTAAACATAATGCAAGTCCAAGAAATATTTGTTGAATACCTGTGTCTTTCCTACATGTGGCAGCCCAGAGTAAATGCAGTCATCTTCTCTGAGGTCATGCGAGAGAAGAATTTAATGGTTCTTTTCTTTTTCTTTTTTTATTGATTTCAGAAAAAAGGGAGAGGGAGAGAGAATAGTTGAAGGGTTGCCTCTTGCATGCAGCCCTGAGGATTGAGCTTGCAACCTGGGCATGCGCCCTGACCAGGGAATCGAACTGTGACTTCCTGGTTCATATGTCTATGCCCGTGCTGGCTGGGCTTTGTGTACATTTTTTTAATACTGTCCTATCATTTTTTTTTAATTTTCTTGTGATGATTTAACCACAAAGTTCAGAAATGACAAACTTCATCTTATTCACTTAATCCCTTATTCATAGGCATAAAATAATCTTTGCATACTGTATTTGCATACCAGTTTGGTTTCTCCATTTCTTGGGTTAGCCTTTTCTACCCATATTTTAACACTTATTTTACTTTTAATTTCTACTTTCATACATTTCTACCTTATTTGTTCCTTTGGCAAAACTGTTTATTTCCACAGGTGCCAGTGGGAGGCAGCGGCAGCATAAGTGGGCAGTAGGGGGATATCCCTACCATATTTTAGTCAGAGAAAGGAGCCCTGATCACCAACCTTGAGAGCTGCCCTGACCTCCTCTCAGTTCCCTGAGTGACATGAACCCTAAGCAGGACAAACGTAACACCTGTTTGACTGATGTGTCCCGGCTTACCTGCCCACCAAGGGACCTCCCCATCAGGGCAGCTTGACCTCCATGGCCATCTTGACCATTCACCACTGCTGTTCAGGCTGTTTAAACTGCTGACTATGGGGAAAAGACTCCAGGCCCAAAAGCAATTGATCATTGATGGGCTGCCTCCTGCATGCCCCACATTGGGGTTCGAGCCCTGGAAATATGATAGGAAAATATCTCTCACATGGAGTCTGCTTTTGCCTTCTTCTTCACATCTATCCTTTCTTAGCAGCTCACGGTTATCACCAGTTCATCAGTCCGTGGGCCAAAGCATGCATGGCCAGTGGCTCACTGGCAACATGTGGGAGATCTTGGATCCACCCAAGTTTTCTTCCTTCTCCACAATCACCACTGCCCCCTCCTGGTCTTCAGTTTCTAGGCCCCTGAGAGTGAGATCCAGGTGCTCGCCCTTGGTAAACTGTCTGAGCAAACAGGTGCTGAGTCGGCCTCATCAGAAGCATCAGAGTTAGAGGCTCCATGGGACTGAAACATATAGACCCTGAGACAGGACACTAGCATCTGAGGGGCTTTCTGGGCTCAATTACTGGGTGTTTGAGAGTTAAAACTCTCTCCAAGCAATCTCTGTAAAAGAGAGGGGTCATTTGTCCACCTGAAATGAAGCTATGAAGGTGCAGAGGATGAGGTATTGCAACACTGAAAAGGCTACAGGAGTAACCTTCTCCAGTCCACTTCTTTCTTTAGAAAGGCCAGAAAATGTTAAGCAACCCAAACATACAGGGACAAAAATTTAAAACATTTGTAGGAAGGTCTCAGGTGGTGGAAAAGTTTCCAGCAAAAAAAGTTTGAACAAAAGCTGGACCAAGACCCTGTTTCTGCCCATTCAAAAGTGAGCACCGCCAAAACCGGTTTGGCTCAGTGGATAGAGCGTCGGCCTGCGGACTCAAGGGTCCCGGGTTCGATTCCAGTCAAGGGCATGTACCTTGGTTGCGGGCACATCCCCGGTGGGGGGTGTGCAGGAGGCAGCTGATCGATGTTTCTCTCTCATCGATGTTTCTAGCTCTCTATCCCTCTCTCTTCCTCTCTGTAAAAAATCAATAAAATATATTTTTAAAAAAAGTGAGCACCAAGCAGGCCCCTAATCGACTTACACTAAACAACTCGATTACCCTCTTTGGACCCTTTCTCTCATTTGTAAGAGGAAGTAATAGGAAAAGGGAAATGCCATATTTTCTGGCGTATAAGACGACTTTTTAACCCAGGAAAATCTTCTATACCCCCAGTCGTCTTATAGGCCGGAAAATACGGTATTCACAGTTCCTGAGGTTTTGTGGAGAACTGTTCTTATTATATAAATACTATCTTTTTACATGTATGTGGAAGATCTCCACCTGTTGGGCATTCACACAATTTCTAAGTAAATGGAGAAAAATATCTACACTGACTATATAAATTTTTAAATTAATTAATTAAGTTATCTACACTAATAAAAGAGAAAGATGCAAACTGACCATACCTTCGTGATGCCCACCAGCCAATCAGGAGTAAGTATGCAAATTAACCCAACAAAGATGGTGGGTTAATTTGCATATGCAGGCACCAAGTGGCTGGGGGCAGGGCGGGACGCAGGTGCTTTGCACCGCCCCAGCAGCTCCGGGCCTCTGGGCAGCATGGGAAGGTGGGAAGGCGGAAAGGCGGCTCCGGACCAGAGTGAAGGTGGTGCCAGCAGCCAGGGGAAGGAAGGCCCATTCTTGCATGAATCTTCATGCATCAGGCCTCTAGTTTCTTAATAAATCTTTATTGTTCAGATTATTACAGTTGTTCCTCTTTTTTCCCCCCATAGCTCCCCTCCACCTGGTTCCCACCCAACCCTCTGCCCTTACCCTCCCCCCACTGTCCTCATCCATAGGTGTACGACTTTTGTCCAGTCTCTTCCCAACCCCCCCACGCCCCTTTCCCCCCAAGAATTGTCATTCCACTCCCTTTCTATGCCCCTGAATCTATTATATTCATCAGTTTATTCTGCTCATCAGATTTTTTATTCACTTGATTTTTATTTTTTTAAATTTTTTTATTGTTTGAAGTATTACATGTAGTAGTAAATATATCTCCTTTTTTTCCCCATTGACCTTCCCCCAGCCTCCCCTACCCCCTGTCGTGTGCCCTCATCCCACCCCTCAGTGTCTTGTGTCCATTGGTTGTGCTTATATGCATGCATACAAGTCCTTTGGTTGATCTCTTTCCCCCCTCCCCAACACTCCCCAGCCTTCCTGCTGTAATTTGACAGTCTGGCCCCCACCCATGCACCAGGCCTCTATCCTATCTAATAAAAAAGTAATATGCAGATTTATCATCACTCCAACACACAAGATGGCTGCCCCCATGTGGTCAAAGATCCTTCCCCCATGTGGACACAAGATGGCCACCACAAGATGGCCAGCAGGGGAGGGAAGTTGGGAGGGACCAGGCCTGCAAGGGAGGGCAGTTGCGGGTGATCAGGCCAGCAGGGGAGGGCAGTTGGGAGGGACCAGGCCTGCAAGGGAGGGCAGTTGGGGGTGATCAAGCCTGCAGGGGAAGGCAGTTAGGGGTGACCAGGCCGGCAGAGGAGAGAAGTTGGGAGTGACCGGACCTGCAGGGAAGGGCAGTTGGGGGGACCCAGGCCTGCAGGGGAGGGCAGTTAGGGGCAAACAGGCTGGCAGGGGAGCAGTTAGGCATCAATCAGGCTGGCAGGGGAGTGGTTAGGGGGTGATCAGGCTGGCAGGGGAGTGGTTAGGGGGTGATCAGGCTGGCAGGCAGAAGCAGTTAGGGTAAGGTGACCAGATTTTAACATTGGTAAAGCGGGACACCATTGACCGGGCGGGGGTTCTTGATTAAAAATTTGGTCTATATGGAGCAACAAAAATTTTCATAGAACGCAAAAATAGTATTGTAATATATTTTTTAAAATTTCAACATAAGTACAATTTACAAATATAATAAATAAAAAATTATGTATAGTATTATTTTATTCTTTGGCATATTTCTCATTTGAGTGAATTTTTTTTAGTAGCTTGCTGTCCTTGTTTAAAAGGTCATGAATTTGCCGTAACGTAAGTCGTAAGTCTCACTTTCAAGGCCGGCGCTAGACTTTTTGCCGCCACTATAAAATATAAATAATACAAGTACTGTCTGCCAAATTCAAGAAAATTTATGTTTTTATGAAATAAATAAATAAATTACTTGCCTAAATTATCTGAATAGCTGATTTGTAATGACGTCACTTGTTTAACTAGCTTACTAGCATGCAGTACGATGTGTATCGTCTGAGAGACAGTGACAAAATGTTTTCGTCGTTGCCAATCCCAAAAAATGCCATGTTCATTAAGTCCAAACAATGGTGGTCGAATTCTAACAACTGATCAACAATGCGAACTTTGATAAGCAGTTCTCGATAATCAGTTCTCAACAATTATTTGTTATTATTAAAGTTTAACATTATAAAATTAACAAAAATAATATAAAACTCATATCCTGGCTAAATAGCCACATGGCCGCCGAAAACCGTATATTCCCTTCCCATTCTCCCGCCGTTCCCTAGCTTGTCGTGCATTCTTTCTAAAAATCAGGACTTTTTTAAAACGCCGCAGGACACGGGACAAATTGTTAAAAATCGGGACTGTCCCGCCAAAAGCGGGACGTCTGGTCACCTTAAGTTAGGGGCAATGAGGAAGGCAGGCAGGCGAGCAGCTGGGAGCCAGCAGTCCTGGATTGTGGGAGGGATGTCCGACTGCCCGTTTAGGCCCGATTCCCGGTTGACAAGTTTCGGTCGAAGGGCTAGCGCAGCATCCAGTGCGGCGCAGTGGCTTCAGGCCGCCCAGCGCGTCCCCCACCTGCCGGCGCCCCGCCCCGCCCACGAGCGCCTGCGGTGCGGAACTGGAGGCTCCGGGCCCAGGGCCAGCCCAGCCCGCACGGACCTGAAAGGACCTGTTGTCCAGCCCCAGGGGCACCTGCAGTGGCCTGTGGGCCACCGGGCCGGCCTCCAGCACTGGATCTGGAGTGGCGCGGGCGTTCCGGACGCCGCCATCTTCAATGGTGCTTTTCTTTAAGCACCCGAGTTTAAGGTGCATTAACAACCAGCTTGATTTTTTTCCCCTTTTAGTTTAAAATTACTAGTCTAGGCAGTACTGTCCATTACCTACTTGCTATACTAACCGGCAGTGCATAGTGTTCAGTGACTCTGTGAGTTGTACGTAGCTTTTATCAGTACTTTTGTAAATTAATTCAACTACTGGTTATCGAACATCTGCTCAGACAAGGCCACACACTAGGTATTGGGGCAGAGGAGAGTCTCACCTTCTCGCCAAAAGAAGTCATTGTGCTGAAGTCTGTGCCAATCTCTGCCCACTGGAAGAGTTTACAATCTGTTTGTTCTGAATTATCAAGTATTAATTCACAGATACTCACTGGAAACACAGTCTACCTCATAGGAAGACAATGGTAGTAAATAAAAGTCATAGTAACTCAAATAGCTTCTGTCATAATTGTCAATGTTCTGTACACGTTTCTTAAGGCACATGGTGGGGCACTTGAGATATCAGGGGCTAGACTCTGTTGTTGTAAAAGCCTCCACCTCTGTGATCCTCTGCTGAATTTCATAACAACACAGTTCAGTGTCTTGATTTCAGGGCACTTTTGCCTTACAAAACTGTCCTGCCTCAGTTAAGTCACAAGTTTACAGCCAGTGTCACATATTCAAATTCTACACCAGACCAGTGTTTCCCCAGGGCACTGACGAACCCATTGCCTTCACATCACCCCGAGCCTGGCCCACTGAAAGTAACAATGTTTGCATTTACTACATAGCATTATTGCTAGCATTTTAATATTTCTTCAGGTTTTCTTAGGAGAGACAGCATCTTGGCAATCAACCATACATGGATGAATGTCTTGAATAAACTCATATTTAAAAATATGTATATTTTATTGATTTCAGAGAAGAAGGGAGAGGGAGAGAGAGAGAGAAACATCAATGTGAGAGAGAATCATTGATCGGCTGCCTCCTGCACACCCCCTACTGGGGACTGAGCCCACAACCCGGACATTTGCCCTGACCGGGAATGGAACCCTGACCTCCTGGTTCATAGATCAAGGCTCAACCACTGAGTAACACTCACCTGACTAGGGACATTTAATGTATAATGGTGTTTAATGGGGGCGGTTTCAGTTTTGCAAGATGAAAAGATGGATGGAGGTGATTGGTAGCACAACAACATGAATGTACATGATACCTTTGAACCACACACTTAAAAATGGTAAATTTTATGTTATGTGTATTTTACCACAAGTTTTAAAAAGAAATGGGACATGTGCATAGGTCCAGGAAGAGACCATTTGGCCTGTGTGAAGGACTTCACTAGGGAAGCGATAAAAGGCGCGTTTGGCAGTGTGGACTGGGACCAGATGCCCAAGGCCTTGAATGACAGAACAGACTGTCAGTCCCAGGTTGGACTGTAGGTGACAAGCACAGTTAGGCGCTTTTCCCTGGCAGGAGCAGGTGAGGAGAGTTAACCAGCACCAGGATTGTGTGTGAGGTCTGTCCGAAGGCCAGTGAGGCCAGAGGTTCAGGTGTGGCCAGGAGGTCTGGGTGGGAAGGAGCGCATGGAAACTCAGGGGAGCTGTGAAAGGCAGAGGTCTGGAGGTGCATGCGTGAGTGCACGCAGAGAGGACTGCAGCAATTACTGAGGGACACTGAGACCCAGGGGCCTCATAGAGCAGGGCTGACAGGAAGCCAAGGCTGTCTGCTCAGCCCTGAGACATCACCCCATCCAAGCTGAGCACAGAGGCTTTTGCAATTTTGCAAGTCTTGTCTCATAAGGGTGTCTCCAGCACAGAAGTTCTCTTGGCATAGACACAGCTGATCCTCACAGCCAATTGGCCTGGAGGTCAATTCCTCCCAGTGATACCAACAACAATTCCTCCCAGTGACACCAACAAGACTTAACTACAACAAGGCTGTGCACACAGCCCACAAAGGGGTGCACCAAGAGTGTCCACCTCAGGTAACTGGGGAGGCTGAGCCACAGGGCCATATAGGACACCTAGCACACAAAGCCACTCTATCAACTCAGGGAAGCAGTGAAAATGTGGAGACAAAGAAACAGATCACAAATGAAAGAAATGGAGGAAAACAAACAACTGGATATAGAGTTCAAAACCACGGTTATAAGGTTTTTCAAGAATTTCCTAGAAAAGGTCGATAAATTTAGTGAGACCCTCGAGGATATGAAAAAGGACCAACTAGAAATTAAACATACACTGACTGAAATAAAAAATATTATACAGAGATCTAACAGCAGACTAGAGAATCGCAAGAATCAAGTCAAAGATTTGAAATACAAAGAAGCAAAAAACACTCAACCGGAAAAGCAAAAAGAAAAAAGAATCCAAAAATATGAAGATAGTGTAAGGAGCCTCTGGGACAACTTCAAAGCGTACCAACATCCGAATTATGGGGGTGTCAGAAGAAGAGAGAGAGCACCGTCACCTTAGCTTCCCCAATCACGCCTACGCCGAGTTCAAGGCACCAACAAGTCATTTCTTCTTCACTGAGGACTCGTCTGCTTCTTCAGTGGTGGTTGAGGATGAGGCCCCACGCCCTTTTACAAGCCTGTCCTACCCCGAATTGGCTGTGATTTGGACTGACTCAGGCCAAGGAAAAATGCCCGCAGAGTCACCACCACTTCCTACAACACCCAGGATCTCCATTAATTAAGGCCTCCAGTCCACGTGGTGAATCACCAGCCTGAGATCAGAAATTAGGGCACACCCCAGGCGCCAGGGGGATTTAAGGAGCACAGCTTCGTCCCTTCTTTGTAGAGCTCAGAACACAGGACCCATCCCCTGTCTTCTCTGTCCCCGTGGCTGCCTCCTCCAGACAGCAGGAGGTGAGCGCCTGTGCCATGGTAGTCATCTTCCTTCTGTTTGTGTTGGCATAAGTATTTCGTGTTCAAACACAGGTAGTTTTGACTGACCCTGCACCGGGGAGGTTTTTGGAAAATACTTCCCTCTCAAACGAGCTCTAGTTAAAGTCACTGGAGTCTTTCCAAAACAGAGAATGTACTTACATTGTGAGTCAGTTGTTGAAAGACGAGGGAAGTTTAAAGTAATTAACCAGTTACATGAAAGCTCTCTTGGGTATGTATTCAAACTGAATTATGCATTTCAAGGTCACAATAAGGTCCAGGTCTTTCGAACTCTGATGTGGCCACTCGTTAGTTGTGTCACTTTGGACAAGCCCTTTGGGTCTTTGAAGCCTCGTTTGCTCATCTGTGATGTTGGAGAAGATCACTTCTACTTTGTTTTTCGGTTTTTAATCCTCACCGGGAGGATCAATATGAGAGAGACTCATCTATTGGTTGCCTCCCGCACATGCCCCGGGGGCAGGGGCAGGGGTGGGGTGGGGATCAAGGCTGCAACGATGAGGTACCATGCCCTTGACCTGGAATAGAACCTATGACCCCTCGGTCCATGAGTCAACACTCTAACCATTGAGCAACACCAGCCAGGGTGATCACTCCTGTTTAAATAGCCTCATAAAGATGACAGGATGTGCTGGAGAAGGGACAATGGAATCTACCGAGGTCGCCTCTGTGCCAGCTACTCTGCCAAGTGCTGTCGCATACCGATATCTTTTTAAATCAGCCTGAATACTTACAAAGTTATGCAATGTTGGTTTTTATTATAAGTTGTGGGGGAGGTCACTTAATTGCTCGGAACTTAATTTCTTTATCTGTGAACCTGAAATAATTCCAGCAAACTCAAAGCGTTGTGTAAGACTTACCTGAATTCTCAGAGGTAAAGGTGCTGGGTAGAAGCTTACAAAGAGTAGATTAGTATTGATGTTGGTAATATAGTTTGAAATTGTTGCTTGAGAATAACCTCCCCAGTCTTCCTAAAGGACTATACCAGTCTGGGCAGTGGCATCCTTAATGACGTAGTTAATGACAGAAGATCTAAGTATCCTTTTATCCAACCCAGACTCTAAATACACCCTCTGCTTAGATCGCACTATCAATTTTAAAAGGGCTCAGAGTCCGAACCAATGCTATCCTGGGCCCTGGGGTTGTCATCCCACATCTGGAGGTGGAGCTCTCCTTCTGTGAAAATAGGTCTGAATGGTTTTTCATGGTTTTTACTTTTGTTTTTAAGACAAAACCTGCTTTGGCGTCTCTTATCTTGAGAGTCCTAATCCTTGTGAAAGTAGCCACTGTTTTACAATTCATTCCTCAGGGAGTAGTTTGTGCCACATGAAGTCAGCTCAGGAAATTCTGGATTTTCTCAGCAAACCTGAGAGCTGGCAGCAGGGGAGGTATCCTATCCAGCGGAGGAAGAGGACTTGAAGGAGGAGGGGAGGGAGAGGGACAGCGGGGAAGAAGGGAGCCACAGCACTCCAGAAAGGGAGTCCGGGGAGAGTGGCTCCTAGGGAAACTTCCTCCTAGTCTTGGCTCCTAGAACAAACAACCAGCCTCCTCCTGACCCTGGGGTCTCACTCAGTAAAAAGTGCTTCGTATACGTGCCGACTGCCAGCTGCCACCACTTCCTGTCTTCAGATGGGTCTTCACCCTGGCCCCAGAGTCCCTGTCCTCTGCTGGGCTGTCACCTGGGTAACCCGAGATTGCACTAAGTGGGTGTAGGGTAGTGTACAGGGAGTGTCATGGTTTGGGACTACACAGAGAAGTGTGTGTCCTTTTTTTCTTTTTCCTACTTGATATGGGCTACAGAGAGCACTCGAAATACTTTTGAAATGAGGAAAGTTCACTTCAAACGTGCCACCAGATTGAGGCAGTGATTTTCTGCTATTCCTCCCTCAATGACTTGACCAGTCTTGAACATGACTCTTTTTCATGGGGCAGGAAAAGACAGCTGTGTGCTCAGACTTGCCTGATTAGTTTAATGTTTATGGTCAATACTAGAGGCCTGATGCACGAAATTCATGCAAGGGCTCGGCTGCTGCAGCTTGCCTCGGCCCTCGCAGCCCAGGCTTTGTCCAGAAGATTGTCCACAAGGACGTCCGGAAGGTCGTTCACTGTCTGGTCTAATTAGCATATTATGCTTTTATTAGTATAGATGTACTAGAGGCCCGGTGCACGAAATTTGTGCATGGGGGAGGGTGGTTGTCCCCTCGGCCCAGCCTGCACCTTCTCCAATCCGGGACCCCTTGGGGGATGTCCGACTGCCGGTTTAGGCCCGATCCTTGGAGATCGGGCCTAAACCGGCAGTCAGACATCTCTCTCACAATCCGGGACCACTGGCTCGCTCCTAACTGCTCACCTGCCTGCCTGCCTGATTACCCCTAACTGCCCCCACTGCTGGCCTGGTCACCCCCAACTGCCCCCCTGCCAGCCTGGTCACCCCCAACTGCCCCCCTCTACTGGCCTGGTCACCCCTAACTGCCCACCCTGCCAGCCTGGTTGCCCCTTTCTGCCCCCCTCCTGCCGGTCTGGTCGCCCCTCACTGCCCCCTCTGCCAGCCTGGTCGTCCCTCATTGCCCCCCCCAATGGCCTGGTTGCCCCCAACTGCCCCTCCTGCCAGACTGGTTGCCCCACACAGCCCACTGCTCAGTCATTTGGTCGGCCCTCACTAACCCCCCTGCTGGCCTGGTCGCCCACGCAGCCTGTTCGGTCATCTGTTTGGTTGTTTCGGTTGTGATGGTCACTTAGGCTTTTATATATATAGACTAGAGGCCTGGTGCACGAAATTCGTGCACTGGGGGGAGAGGGGGTGGGGGGTGTGCCCCTCAGCCCAATCTGCACCCTCTTCAATCTGGGACCCCTCAGGGGATGTCCAACTTCCAGCAGTCGGACATCCCTCTCACAATCCGGAACCGCTGGCTCCTAACCACTCACCTGCCTGCCTGCCTGATTGTCCCTAACCCCACTGCCTGCCTGCCTGCTCGCCCCTACCTTGATCTCCTGCCAGCCTGATTGCCCTTACCTTGCCCTCCCCTATCAGCCTGATTACCCCAAACTGCCTGTGCCTTGGCCCCCAGTCTGGCCTCCCTCTGGAGGCACCACCCCCATAACCCCAATGCTGCTGCCACTGCAGCTGGTTATGGCTGCCTGAGCCTTGGCCTTTGTAGCCACTGCGGCTTTGTCTGGAAAGATGTCCGGAAGACAACCACTCTAATTAGCATATTACCCTTTTATTAGTATAGATTTGGGGACCATTACAACCACGCAGAACTTGAAGAAAACACATGGCCCTGTTCAGTTTGGCTTAATGGAGAGAGCATCGGCCTGTGGACTTAAGAGTCCAGGTTTGATTCTGATCAGGGGCACACATGCCTGGGTTTCGGGCTCAATCCCCAGTAGGGGGCCTGTGGGCAGCAGCTGATCAGTGATTCTTTTTTTTTTTATAATATATTTTATTGATTTTTCACAGAGAGGAAGGGAGAAGGATAGAGAGCTAGAAACATCGATGAGAGAGAAACATCGACCAGCTGCTTCCTGCACACCCCCCACCGGGGTATGTGCCAGCAACCAATGTACATGCCCTTAACCGGAATCGAACCTGGGACCTTCCAGTCCGCAGACCGACACTCTATCCACTGAGCCAAACCGGTTTCGGCTGATCAGTGATTCTTATCATTGATGTTTCTATCTCTCTCTCTCTCCCTTTCTGAAATTTTAAAAATATTTATTTTTTAAAGAAAACACACGATCTTCACTTTGGGCTTTGTCATCTTACAATATCCTTTGTGCAGTGTTTTAACTTCCCTCAACTTTCCTTTACCCACCTTTAAAGTGCAATCTATTTTGGGGAAGATGATCAGGAAAGTGATTCCAGTGGGTAGAAGTTTTTTTTGGAGGGGATGGGTCATGAAGATATTTAAAAATTGAGCATGGTGATGGTTGTACCACTCTGAATTTACTTTAAAAAACCAGTTCATTGTACACTTTAGGTGACATGTACAGTATATGGGTTATATCTCAACAAAGCTGTTCTTTTATTTCTTTTTAAATAAAGACCAGTCTTATAATCAATTGCAGATGTTTTCAGAGGCCCCTCAAGATTTGCTTACCATGTCCCAAATCACGGCTGTGAATCCCAGTTGCCTCCAGTCCTGGTGGATCTGGATGGTGTGGTTTGCAAAGGAGAAGGTGGCAAGAGGCTTATGGAATTTCGGCAACCCCATTCCCCCGGTCTCCTCATAGGGCACCAGGGCCATTCCCACTGTGCCAGCTCTGCTCCCTTTAACCTGTTGGGCAAAAGAATCCTGCGTGCTCTGGCCAGAAAGTGCATTCTTTCTTAGGTGGCCCGAATGCTTTTTTTAAGGTCGTTTTATGGATTCAAAAGAATAAACAGAGATGTGGAAAGCTTTTGTCAAAATCCTTTTACATGGTTCTTCCAGTCTCATGGGAAATGAGATGTGGCTCTGAATTCATCCCAAAGTGTGTCTTTGGGCAAAAGCACCCAGAATGGCACAACTCCTGCAGAATGCCCCACACACTTTGCTGTCAGGACTCAGGGGGGCTTGAGGGTGAGGGAGGCGGCGGTGCCAGCACAGGACCTGGGAGAAGGTAGCGCTTTCTACACTGCCCAGGCCACGTGGACTACAGCAGTACCCGCCCAGGTGGGCAGAGTGTTTCTGCTGTTTTGTTTTGGTCTGGCCTCCACCCCGTCAGCCACGGACCTGTGCCTGCACTGAGACTGAATGGTTTGATGGCCCTACTTTTTGGTGGACAGTGGATGCACTCCCAGAGACTGGCAGTTAGACTCTGGCGGCTTCTGAGTCCCTTGCGGGGAGAGCCCGGCCCTAGGTCAAGAACAGACTCAGGCGTCCTCGGCCAGGAGGCCTCCTTGGGCTAGGGGCCGCCACAGTTTGAAGGCTGGCCATGACCCCAATCCTGGCAGGGGTCTCCTCTGGGGTGCTGGCAGGCCTGGGCTAATGGCCGCCCTGGTTTAGAGACTGGTCAAGCCCCCGATCCTGGCGGGGGTCTCCTCTGGGGCGCTGGCAGGCCTGGGCTCTGGCGCCGCAAAGGGAGAGGTTCCTGAACCTGCTTCCCACACACCTAGGCTAGGATACATCTTGTAGGAGGCGGCTTCAATGCCGGGGGTCGGTGACCAGGCCCTCCGGAGCCTCGCTTTCTGGGCTGCAGTCCCACGCCTCCCAGTGTTCCAGCCTTGGATGCGCCCCCATAGTTGCCCCCACCACCAGCCACCTCAGCGCAGGCCACAGCAGCTGAAGCCAGCCTCTTGGAAGCCAGGCCACCACACCCACCACCCCTAGTAGCTCTCTGCTGCTCGCTCTCTGTGCCCTGTCCACTGGGGTGGGGGAGTGCTCCCAGCCCAGAGGCACTCCCTCCCTCCGCAGCCTGACTTGGGAAGCTGGCCTCGTGCTGGGGCTACGATGCCAGCGTCCCCACTCGGCCACTATGGGTGCGACGCGGACCCCATGGAGGCCAACCTGGAGAACTCAGACCCGAGCTCTGCATCCGGCTGCTGCAGATGCCCTTGGTGGTCAACTACCACCCGCTCCTTCCGCCAGCCCCATTGATCCCTCTCAGCACCAGCCATTTAGGCCAGGGTGGCGATCGCCCGGGGACCCCTGCCTCGGGAGCAGCTGGCTGGGCCCGGCCACGCCCCCCCTGGGTGGCGATCGGCCCCGGGGACCCCCGGGAAGCGGCTGGCTGGGCCTGGCCACGCACCCCGGGTGGCGATCGGCCCCGGGGACCCCCAGAACTAAGAGGATTCTGGCCCCCATCTTGGTCTTCTCAACTGCCGGATAGGCCACCCGGAGTCCCGCCCCCAGCCTCTCGCAGGCCCAATCATGGGCATAGCGGAGGTGCGGTCAATTTGCATGTTTCTCTATTATAAGGTAGGATAAGCTTAGGAATTTATTTTGGTGCATTATAGCTCTAATAAAATAGGATCAAGACATTAACAGTGTTTGATGTGTGCTTGAGTCCAGAATACTTTTTAACATGTTTGTGATCCGTCAGTGTCTTTCAATGTTGAGAAAAGAAATCTATCTTTTTTTCCCCACTGTAAAATTATGGTAAACTATACATAACATAAAATGTATCATATTAATGAAATTCAAGTGTACATTCTTAAGTACATTCACATTATTGTGCAATCATCCCCACCATCCATTTCCAGAACTTTTTATCTTCCCAAGCTGAAACTGTAGCCATTAAACACTAATTCTCCATCTCCCCCACCCCAGTCCCTGGCACCCACCGTCAACTTTCTGTCTCCATAAATTGGACTGCTCAGGTGCCATATACATGGGAAACCATACAATATTTGTCCTTTTGTGACCAGCTTATTCCACCGAGGCTCATGTATGTTGTAGCATGTGACAGAATTTCCTTCCTTTTTAAGGCTGAATAATATGCTGTTGTATGTATAGACCACATTTTGTTTATCCCATCATCCATCAATGGACAACTTAGGTTGTTTACAGGTTTAGCCATTGTGACTAATAATATTGTGAACTTGGGTTTGCAAATATCTGTTCACTTTGAGATCTCTCTCTTTTGGAAAAAGCAGAGAAAATTCACACTTTCTTGAGTTATTGTGATTCAAAATTTCCCTAAACTTATATTTTTTGTTTGGAAAAGTAGATATCACAGTTAATAAGGAGCCTGAAATTTCTGAATTGAATATATTAGGTTATTTTCCCTCTAACAATGAAAGAGAAGTAAAGCCAAATAACACTGACTCTTTAAAGAGTTGCTGTGCTATATGAGATGATGATTTAAAATGCTTTTAAAAATAAGTCATCTCCCCCCCACACACAGATGAGTGATGACCAAGAAATCATCGGACTGTGGCATTTACAGGTCTAGATGGTGAGATTCCAAAATCCAGGTGACAGAAGTGCTTATAGAAACCCGAGAGAAAACCTACCTTGGAACCTGGTGACAAGCCACTCACTGTAACCATGAGATTATAGCAGTTTGCTAATATTGCTCATTATACCACTTATGAGAGTGTATGTTTATGTGTTTTTATTTTCCATTTTCATGGTTACCCTAACAAAGCAACAATGGCTAGATAGCTACATTTGGAAATACAAACTCCAGAGCAATGGAGCGGTGAGGTTTACTTTGGGGGAGGGTGTGCCAGTGCAGGTGCAGGAGGGCCCTAAGGAGGCTGGTGCTGGCTGGGCCCTGCCATCCTGAGGGAGCCCCAGGGACCTGGAAGGAGGCAGCGCCCTGCAGTGACCCTTGGTGACAGCAGGTGGCAGCAGCGAGCAGCTCCCCATCACGGAGGGTTCCAGTATGGACTTCTAGTCTATATTGAAAACTTGTGAACCAGATGCAATGAAGTGTAAAAGTGCATTTATCTTCAGCATTTCAACTCATACCATGTTGGTAAATGCATGGATGTTAAGCTCAAAGGCAATCCTTGGTGGCATTCTATTGTCAACATTTTTATTGGCTTCAGTGACTGTAGAGAAAGCAGGCTATTTCAACTGACTGATGACATAAAGTTGGAAGGAATTGCTAATGGACTGAATATGGGGCACAGATAGATCTGGGTGGGCCAGATGGATGAGCCCAAATCAGCAATGAAATTCAACAGGAAATGTAAAGCCCTTAATAGGCTGGAAAATGTCATGTAACATGGAGGACAAAGGGAAAATCTGATTTAATAGGAAGAGAAGGGGAGGAGAGAACTCTGAAAATTGGAGACCATGTAACTGTTCACTAACAAGGGGATGGTTACATAGCTTATGGCTCAGTAATTCTATGGAATACTGTACATTTTCCAAAAAGAGCAAGTTAGAGCTATACATATCGACCAGGAAATATCTCCAAGGCATGTTATTAAATGAGAAGCTACCACAGAAAAGAATTATGTAAGAATGCAAACCAAAATGGTTCTGTGTGAGTGTGCATATAAGTAGCTGTGATGGCATAGAAAAGACTGGAAGGATAGACACTGGGATGTTCATGCTGATACTTTAGAATAGGGGCAAGAAATGGGGCTTCCAGTTTTGGCTTTATATGCTTCTGTATTTACTTTTCAGCAAAAAAATATTTATATATCAATTCTATCATTACATAATCACATTTTAATTGAAAATAAGGAAAGATGATGAGGCTATTAAAGGGCTAACTCAAGCTCAGACTACATTAGTATTAATGCTGTGTCAGAACTTGATCTTTTCCCAGCTATTTAAAAGAGACATACTCGGGTCCAGCAGAAAGCAGAATAGGTGCTAGACATTTCAGCACAGCTATCATGAGTCCATCTGCACTGCCTGCCCCTCTTTAGCCTCATTCCTCTTGCTGTCCCCTTCACTCTGGTGTCTGGCCTTTCTCGCTCTCACTGGACAACTTTCCCTAAGACACTATTTATCCTGCTTCCTCGTTTCCGTCAGGTCTTTTGGCAGAACGGCCCTACCTAAGCACCCAATAGTAAATAGCAATTGCCATCACCCCTGGCAAATCCTAGTTCCCTCTGCTGGTTTGTTTTTCTCCATTGCACATCTGCAGCATATATAACCTAAGGGTGTGCGTGTATAGTCTACCTCCTTCAACATGAAGACCAAGGTTTTGCTTTGTCACACTCCTGGTGCCTACTAGGTGCTGGCATTCAGTTGTACTCATTAGATATTGATTGAGTAAATGAGTAATTAGAGCTGTGTAGGAATGGAGGGGCAGGCATCTCACATTAGGGAAGACTACCTTAACCCCATCAGCCCTGGGAAGACGGGGAGTCCGTATGGTGCCAGTTACAAGCTGCAGGAAAGAAATGCACTAGGGAAATTCTAGAAGTCCAGTTGACATCCTTCGCGTGATAACAACATTTGTGATTGATCTTTGAGCATGATGGTCTCTGCCTGAGCTCACCTCCCTGGTCCATGCCATAGGAGTAGTCCTATCTGGAGGATTGAGAGAAAAAGTTTTTGGTACCATGTATGGAAGGTATTTAGAGACCCTAACTAGGTGAACCAAAGCTTTCTGTAGTATTCTGTTGATTTTTCTGTAATTTCAGTGTCATAGCTGTCACCACCTGAGATTTTTAGCTGTTACATGGGCAATCAATTATTCCTCTCCCATCTATGTGGCTAGTGTCTTCTCTCCTGTATTGCACTTATTTCAGGCTTGATGTAAGTGTGCATTTTTTTTCAAGCTCCCAGTGTATCAAGTTTTGCTTGAGTCATTCCTATCTGAAATGCCATCCAACATCTTTCCAACTTGGGATCTATCTAATGGAAAACAGATGGCAATTTTTTACTCAATAATTTTCTATATAGAGGGTTTATGCACAAATTATCTTATCTGATTGCCATTAACCTTAGGAATTTGAAGTCTGGAGAAATGAGGGAGTTGCTCTACTCACAGTAGGCCCTCTTGCGCAGTACCTGCTGGTCTGCAGTGGACCATTAGGTCAGTGATAGCAATGACTGGCAACTCAGGCCCAGGCCACCCTGGAGAATACATTTATCCTCTGAGTTGTCCCTGATCCACTCATAACAATTGTGACAGTTGCACATGTACAGAAGAGTTGTTTGAGATCACAATTCCCATTATTAATATACCTTGTACAAGACAGAATTAGCAGTGGAGCCGTACCCATGTCCTAAACTTGGAATGCTCAGCCGTGCTGGAGGACTCCGGAGGGCTGGCCTTTATGAGGTCCCAGGCTCAACACAGCTAACCTGACAGAGTCCTTTGGTGGAATCTTAAAAAAAAACAAACAACATAGCTTTTCCTTTTTAAATTAATGATTTGAAATATATATTTAGGATTACTATTTTCAGAGTTTAAGCTCTATTTTTTAAGTCCTTAAAAGTAGTCAGAAGTCCTCTGTAATTATCTGGCCCAGTCTTTAAGACCTTGAGAGTAATAGTCTTCATGGCTTGTAAGAGTGAACATAGCTATTTAAAATCCATGTGTTGTTTTAACAGGCTGTGTGCAGAGCTCCTTGGAAGGTAGGGGCTACTCCTTACTGCTCTTCTATCACCTGGATGAAAGTTGGCTGGTTTTAAACAGCCTAGGTGCCCATCAGCAGATGAGTGGGTTAAAAAACTGTGGTACATCTACACAATGGAATACTATGCTGCAGTAAAAAAGAAGGAGTTCTTACCATTTGCAACAACATGGATGGAGATGGAGAACATTATGCTTAGTGAAATAAGCCAGGCAGAGAAAGATAAATATCACATGATCTCACTCATTTGTGGAATATAGTGAACAACATAAACTCATAGAAAAAAAAATAGATCCAGAGATAGAGAAACATCAATCAAAACGTCAAACCTCAGGGAAGGAATTATGAGGTAACCAGAAACCCAAGAATGCCTGAGAATGCCTTTCTAGCCATGTTAGCAATCATCAGATGTACGGTAAGATTACCTGGGAAAAATGGGGAAGTATTTTGGACTTATGCTCCTGACCCTTCATGGGTAAGACCCCTTACGTGGGCTGATCCCCTGACTAATGTAGTCACCAATAATATCCAGGAGGATCATGGGTGGGGCAAGAAAGTATAATTACACAGGGGTCTCCACCCAGCTTCCCTTTTGTATGACACAAAATCAAAACACTGCCCCTTTGTGTGTAAAATTAAAGAGAGGTTTCTGGCTTGTGTGGACACCAAAGAAAGGGTGTCACTACTATCACTACTTGCCCCCGGGAGAGGTTAAGAAAATGTAACTAAGACCTTGTCAACACAAAAAGAAATGGACAGCCAGTTTGAAAGGGAATTGCCATGGCCTAGAGCAAAGAATATCTTTACATGATATTATTCTACAATGTCATTAAAATTCTTCCCAGATTTGGATTACCCCCATTACCTATAATAGTACCTCACACCCTTGGGGATCAATAAAAAAAAAATCATCTTTATGGTGCTTGGAGACAAAGGTATCACATCTCTTGATATTTTAGAATTACAACAGCATAATACACAATTATCCCAAGCTAACTTACAAACTAATTCTTTGAATGTCTGGCAGCAATTTAAAAAGTACATATAAGGATTTAATCCCTTCCATTGTGTAGAGGGCCTCCTGGGAAGGCACCTGAGCATTCTATATTGGTCCCTCTTGCCATTTTGGCCAAGAGGGACCCTCTTCTCACAAACCAATTGCACACAGCTATTGCCTGAGTTTTCTGTTCATGTTGAGGTTGAAGCCTCGTGATGACTGGTACCATGGATCTGCCTCTCACCCAGTGGGGCAAGCTGGGCCCTCCCTGGAGAAGAAACCCGGGTTCCCCAAGATATGTGATCAGTGCTGGGGCCCCACCAGCAGGTGAGGGGATCCCAAGGCAGGTGCTGGGCGTGGAGGCCACGGGGGCATAGGCGACCAAGGAGACAGAACTGAACCTCACATCACCCTGCTTGGCCCCGGAGGATGGCTGGTTAGCCAGAGACGGGTAAGATTCCTCAGGGAAGGAACAACCTAAGACAGGCACAGTTGCAGAGGGGCCATCAGGAGAGAACTTGGGGGTCAACAGTGGTGGGGCACAGACCCTCACCCCCCTAACTTAGCAGGGGCCTGAACCCTCACCCCTTCTGAAGGAAGTCTCCTGCCCCAATGGCTGCTTAACGTCCCATGCCCGGCTCAAATCGGGACCCAGGTAACAGACAGAGACTTGGCCAATAGCATCTGCCTTCTCACTGCAACAAGAATTGTTTGAGTTGTCTTGAACCCATGGTGAGGGGAAGTGGATTTTTGATATCTAAATCCAGCCTAACACCAGGAATGCTCAGGGCCTACTCAAGAATGCAAATAATCCTTTCCAATAATATTTACAGGGTAAAATAAGATTGTTGTTAGAGTAATAAATTTGACAGTGAAGTAGTAGTCAAGTTTTCAGGCTAATTTAAATTGGCTAATTGAAGCAAGCGAATATTCTAGAAAAATTAATAGTACTGGACAAAAAACAGTTCCTAAAGTGTTAACTAAAATTTTTATTGTTAGTTCATCTCATGATGCATATGAGCCTAACCAGTGGTTAAGGACAACAGGGGGGTGGGGGCATGCGTGGGGAGGGGTGTGGGATGGGAATGGGGGGTTGAGGATAAATATGTGATACCTTAATCAATAAAGAAATTAAAAAAAAGAGAAAGTTGGCTCGTTTTGGTCCTTTTAAATTCATTTAAAAAGTATTTCTACTCAGTAATTATGAGTAGAATACTTATAATTATTGCTGTATAGAATACCTGAAGGCCTTAGACTAAGGACAGGGCTAGCACTGCTGTCTTGGGGAGAGTGCCTGAGGGACACCCACAAAGGGACAGCTGAAGCGCTGGTTTTATTTCCCATGGAAGTGGGTACCAAGGAGTAAAAAGGAGTTTCTAAGACTAGCTTCGATTACATACAAACACACAGAAAGACAATCCTGCAGAAAAGACATCTGATAGAATTTTTCTCATGCCTCAGCCAACCTTTAGCAAGAATATCATTTTAAAGTGTTAGTTCCCAGGATTCTAGGAGCCACATTGGTCATGTGAACCCAGCCTGACATCCGCCAAGCTGCAAACCCAATCTGCACACCACACTGTGAATGTGTTTGTAAAAAAACCTGTTGTGGTCAGCAGGGGGTTCTTTCTCCCTTCCCTGCCACGCTGTCTAGTGACAGAGCTTTGCTGTCACTGGGCAGAAGATCTGAGGATGGTGAACAGACAACCTGGAAACTTACCTTCTTGGTGTCATTACGCTTAAAATATGAAACTCCTTATACAAAACTGACTACAGATGACATTAAAATGTGCTATTATATTAAAAACTGTAGTAAATTTTAAATAACTATTACTGTATATAAATCTATATTTTAAGATTTTAAATATTTGAGACATTACAAAATTATTTAGTTACAAGCATGTACTTAAAGCTATTGTTTATTATTACAAAAATATTTTTATAATGCTATTCTTGGCAAAAGAAAAAATGTTTACCCTCATTGAAGAATGTTGAGTACAATTTTTTGGAAACCAGGTCAAGCATCATGATAATAATACTAAGGTTCAATGTGTCCTAGAGAAATGCTAAATATATCTAAACCATAGTGTCTATTTTTTAAAATGTCTATTAATTCTATTTTCACTTTTAAAAAATTGGAAGCTGAAGAGGAAAGCAAACAAACTTTTAAAATAGATGAAACTCATATTTTAATCACCAGAATTTAGAGTCTAGTCTTTCCATCTGTTCTTTAAAAATAGAACCTCCCCCCCCACCCCCACCCCCATTTTGTTTTGTACTGTGGCAACAAAATAGTCCTAAACAACTGCTTTAAATCAGTGTTCCCACCCTTTACCAGTCATGGAAAAGGCAAATGTTGAAAAGATAGACAGGGTGTCTTGAGCCAGCCTGTAGTTGGTGGCAGTTGGTGATACATTGTCTATATTTCTCCTCCAAAATTACACCTAAAGTTGTGAAATGAGGCCATTGGCTGTCAAGCCATCACTAAGAACTGCTAGTTTATTTCATGTGAGAGAGGTGGTAATGCTTTTGTGGACTACATACCACAGTTAATACAGTGGCCCTGCAAATTATTCATAACCGAGAGGCCACATTTTAAATGCAATGATAGTATCTAATTACACACCATTTACATATCATTATCGGAGCCTTTGAAATAGCAGGAATGTATAATGGTTTTCAGAATGTCTTGTAGACCAAAAGAATGTATTTTCAAGTGTTCACTTAAAAAAAAGTATGACAGTTTGAAGCATTAGGTAACCTTGTCCATCGTTAGAGACTAGAACTTCCAAAGTGAATAAAAGAACCAAGGTTATCTAGTTTACCTTTAATTAATGGGAAAATGGCCAAAAGAACCATAAGAGGAGCAACCCACTCTCCTCAGCATTCTCTTTAGGACCTGCTGTTTCTCTCCTTTCCTCAAAGAAATAGAAACAAATGCCAATATTCTTTCTTCAAAATATGAAATTACCTTGCACGAATAACCTCTACCAGCACAGGGTGTCACTGGAACTAATTTGAGTAAAAATCAATATAGGCATAGGATCAAGTCTTTGTTTTTTAAGTTTAGGAGAGAAGGGTGCCATCAGAGGCACTTGGAATTTTACGTGAGAGCTACAGAAGTTTCAATCGGATACATTTAAGATAAAAATCTTGACCTTGGGAAATGCTGGTGACTCGGCCTTGACAACTAAGCACTGATTGCCTCATTCTTTTCCTGCTGTCTATTTTTATCTAATAGTTGGATAATGTTTTAAACTGGTTTTTTTGACTTTCCAGAACAATATCTGATTAGCAAATAACACAATTCAGTGACATTCAGCAGTATGCAAATGCCAGACACCGCAATCATGAACACGGTGAAGACAGTCTTTTCTGTGGGCCTGGAGACAAAGCAGTCCACGGTATTGGGACACGGCCAGGCGTTACATTTCACCAAACGCTGCATGGAGAACCCGTCATACATGATGTAGAAGACGTACATGAAGACAGCTTCAAAGATGACCCGGAAGAAGATGCTGCTGGTGTAGGTCCACCACAGTGACCCTTCAATTCGGACCTTCTGGTTTTTGATCTCTTCGATGTCTTTATACTCACTCTTTATCTCCCCCTTAATGAACTTCCTTTTCTTCTCATGCCTGTGGTAGGCCACATGCATGGCCACCAAGAGAGCCGGTGTGGACACGAAGATCAGCTGCAGGGCCCAGAGCCGTATGTGGGAGATGGGGAAGTAGTGATCATAGCACACGTTCTTGCACCCGGGCTGCAGAGTGTTGCAGACAAAGTCAGCCTGCTCATCTCCCCACACTTCCTTTGCAGCTACAACCAGGATCATAATGCGGAAGATGAAGAGGACGGTGAGCCAGATTTTCCCAATACTGGTGGAGTGTTTATTGACACCCCCCAGAATAGTGTGCAGAGTGCTCCAATCCATCTTCTGGGGGCAGTTCGCTCTGGAAAAGACAAGAGAACACAACAGAGGAATGACTCACCAGGGTAGAATCTGGAGGAATTCTCTGGGTAAGTAAGCACCCTTAAGTCTCTTCCTGAGCAAACAGCAACTCTTACCGAACCTCACCCCAAAGGTGAAAACCACACCAACTTAATTTGCCATAGGATTAAAAGGATGGTTCCCAAACCACCTTGAACCTGTGTTTATGTATTTTCCAATAAAGAGCAGCGTATGCTTATTCACCTGAGTAATTCACCCAATCTTGAGCACATAATAAAAATGTGCTCCTAACTTAGAGGCATAATTAGTGCTGATTGATCCCTCAGCAGACACTCCCCGGGCACTCAAAGGGCAGATTTCAACTGTTCAAGTTGCACTTGCTTGTTAGCCTCACCGCATCCCTGGGACTGAGGCTAGCCCCACCAACCTCGCTGTAAAGGTCGGCAGGCCACGTCTCCCTACAGAGCCATTTTCCTTAAACGATTTCAATGAATTGTCATGGACTTGGGATGTAGCAGTGAAATATATGTTACCGATGGTGAAGTTGACATTTGAGGCACCATATGTTAAAATTTCACAAAGGGCCTCACTTCCTTTTTCTATAAGAAAAAGAACAGGTTGGAAACTTTCTGTCCATGGAGAAAAGCCACTACATGCATAGATGTTTGTGAATGTTTTGAGTATGGACTGGTGGTCCTCACCATCGTGCGAAACTGATGGCTACCCGTGTTTCTAGAGAGGCACATTATGGAAAAAAAAAAAAAAGACAATAAATGAAACAAAATGACAGATTTCCTAGTGATGCCCTACAGGGCGACGTCACTGTATTGAACACTGCAGTTCAGAAACCTCGGTGGGGTATGTACATCTTAATGAAAAGGGACTTGAAACCTGTGGGTCAATCTGCCATGAGCCAGTGGCCTTCTCTTCATCCCAAGGTATGAGCTGTCTTCATTTATTCATAGTTACACCCATCGTCTCAATCAGCCGCTCTTCTAACAAGACTCCACTTCCCCACACTCCTGCGAGCAGCCTCTCTCCACCCCTTCTATGCGGGCAGTAACCCTCTCTCTTTTCTTACTTAAAAGCATAATGCTCTCCTCGTTTTGAGCAAGTTGGTTCCTGTCTCCCCATGGACTTCCTAAGCAGGCTCATCACTTAGCCTCATCTCAGGTGGGTCACCAAGATATGGCTGAAGCCATTCAATGCCACCTTGGTCAGATCAGGCAGGCGAGACATAGAGACCAATCATGGACACAAAACTTGAAATGCACTTCAAAAACATTTAGCCTCACTTAGCTTAAAAAAGACAAATATCACTGGAAAAAAGCAGGGATTCAGTCGGGGTTCAGCCCTGACCCTTTAAATACAGTCTGTCTGGCGGTCCTCTTAGGGGTGGACAGTTTAGTCCTGTCCAACAGCAAAACCAAAATTCATAGTCTAATCAAACGATTTTGTGGAATGAGACAGTCCAGTAGACACAGGACACTTACAGAAACAAGCTGTCCATCTGGCTGAAAATGGGGAGCATGGGGGCTTATGCCTTTGTCCTCTTCCAAAGTACCAAACACAGACCCCACACGCTTCTATAAACCAGTCCAACCACCATCAGCTGAGAAAACTAGTGAGTCCTTATCATTGTTGTAGCTGCAACTACCTGTCTGTAGATCCTTTCAGGAAAAGGAGCAAATAAAATTGTAACCCACAAGTGGGATAGGGGCAACGGGCCAAGGTGGGCTAACCAGGATGAAACCTTGGGGAGCTGCTGTCCTGCCCTTCCTGACCTGGCCCCACCACCCGGCCATCGCTGGGAGCGCTGGCAGAGAAGGTTTCCGTTCTTTAGGGAAGGAACGATGCCGAGAAAAGGTAAAAGCAGTTCTTTACCCTAATTTCTTCCCTGTCCCTCCTTTTCCCCGGACAGACCTGACCAGCTGCCTCCACGGAGCGGCCCACCTCTCTCACAGGTGCCTCATTGTGACTTCGCACCTGCGTTTTGATTCAAAGAGCAAGCAGGGAAATGTCTGTGGCCACACATCTGGGACAGATTCCCAACTAAATGGTCCAGCTGTCAGAGACGGGAGACAGCGATGGGGCTTAGGTCCCTCCTCCAGGAGCAGAGGGTTCCTGCCACTGCCTGAAGGAACAGTGTCCTCAGCCCCGAGCGCCCTTCCAGCTAGAACATGCCACCTGGACAGGAAGGCTCTCCGACGGTTCAGGAAAGAGGAACAAGGAAACCGTCCCTCGGGTTCAGGCTGCGGTGCCCGCTCACAGGGCTGGGCCGAGTCCTGGCTGCTCTCCGCAGACTGATGGGAGCGCCCGGTTTGCAAAGGTCACCTCCTCCAGGCAGGACTCCTCCGAACAAATGGAGGCCAGCCTTCCCCTCGGCAGAGACTTCGGCACTGAACCACTCCCGACGGCGTGAGATCAGACTTCCCCAGGACCCTCACCACTACGACCGCCAGCAGCGCTTTGGGAGACGCGGCCCGGCGCCCTCCCCGGCCCCCGGCCCCTCCCCCCAGGGCCCGATTCCAATTTCGAACTCGGGGGAGGGCGTTCCCTCTCAACGAACTCTCTCCGGACCCTGCCCGCCGCCCCACATCCGCCGCCGGGACTGCGGGGACAAAGACCGTGCGGGGGCCTCGGTGCGAGCGGGGTCCACCCGGGGACCCGATCCGGATGCCCACTGCCCCGCCGGCCCGGTCCCTCCCCGCCGGTCCCACAGTCCCCGGACGTCCCAGGTGCTCGGTCCGCGCCGGGTCCCCTCCCCGCCGGGTCCCACAGCTCCCGCCGTCCGTCCGAGACCCGAGTCCCCGCCGGCCTCCCTGCGGGGCTCGGGCGCTCGCGCGGGGCTGGCTCACCAGCAGCGGAGGGCGCGCTCGAGGGGTCTGGGCAGGCCCGGCGGTCCCGTGCGATCCCGCGGGTCCTGGGCAGGCCCGGCGGTCCGGTGCGATCCCGGGGGTCCTGGGCAGGCCCGGCGGTCCCGTGCGATCCCGGGGGTCCTGGCCCGGCCGCCGCCTCGCTCGCTGCGCACAGGGCGCCGCCGCCGGGCTGGGAGTCGAGGCGCAGAGCTCGGCCCCGGTCTCCGCACCTGTGGCGCCAGCGGCGCCTTTTAACCAGACGGCCCGCCCCGCCCGAGCTGGGCGAGAGCCCCGGAGGGGCGGCTCCTCCGCCCGGCCCCCGAGCTCGGGCGGGGCGGGCCCGTGTCGGTCCCGGAGCTCCCCCGGATCCCCGAATCCCCCCTCGTCTCCGAGGCCCCGGAGACCCAGGCCCCGGGGTCCCCAGCTCCCCGGGTCCGCAGGTCCCAGCCCCGTCCGAGGCGGGTGAGACCCTCAGGAGGATGCGGAACTCCGGGGTCGGGCTCCCCGCGTTTGGGGGGTGGGGTCAAAGCATAGTTCTTGCTGTTGTTATTTCTACTGTGTCTCTCAGTAATACATTGGAAGCTGGGCTTTAAGTTAAAAACTATGATTATTAGAACAACAGGCATTCCCAACCGTGTGAAGATTTATTTAGTTTTTAAATCCTCACCTGAGGATATTTTCCCATTGATTTTAGAGAGAGGGGAAGAGAGAGGGAAAGACAGACGGAAACCCGGATGTGAGAGAAACGCATTGATCGCACGCCCCGACCAGGGCCCTGGCCCGGGAGCAGCCTGCAGCCGAGGTACGTGACCTTGACCGGAGCCCACCCGGGGCCCTTGGGCAGCGCACCCGGCCCTCTGTCCAATGGCCGAACCGGGAGGGCGAACCAGCCGGTGAAGACCTAAGTGCAGGCCCTGGGCCCCGGTCCCTGCAGAGTTGCCCCCGGGGCCGGTTCCTTCTTAGGAGTCTGGGGACGGAGGCGAGGAGGTGGCACCGCCAGGCCCGGCCAAGTCTCCACTGCTTTCTCCCCCAGACCCCGCAGGTGAGCTTACCAGCCGCTCCGTGGTTTCTCCATTTCATTCGGCCACTTTCACCAACATGCCCAGGGTGGGACATGCCCAGGGTGGGACATGCCCAGGGTGGGACATGCCCAGGGTGGGACATGCCCAGGGTGGGATATGCCCAGGGTGGGACATGCCCATGGTGGGACATGCCCAGGGTGGGACATGCCCAGGGTGGGATATGCCCAGGGTGGGACATGCCCAGGGTGGGACATGCCCAGGGTGGGACATGCCCAGGGTGGGACATGCCCAGGGTGGGACATGCCCAGGGTGGAAGGCGGAGGCGGCGAGTGGGGTCCATGCCGGCTTTGCCCAGGGCCCTGGGGAAGCGCGGCGGCCCTCTGGCGCTTCTGGAGCTGCCCCTCCGGCCTCCTGCTGCTTCCTCCTCCCGCAGGTGAGAAAGCGCAAGGGGGTGACTCAATTCGGGGTGGGGGAGCCCAGATTACTCCGAAAGGAAAGAAAGAGAACGAGTGACACCTACGACCCTCCTGACCCTGCGCATGCCCCACTGAAGGGCCCAGTGCCAGAGCTTCTGGAGAAGATGGCCGCCAGCGGGGTCCTCCTCAGGGCTGACCCCGGAAGGAGCGAGGCATCATGGCTCACATCTGGTTGGGATTTTGAGGTCTGGAGACGCAGGTGACAAAGAGCGGACATTCACAAAGCAAGTGGGTGGAGACCTGAAGTTGCAAGAGCAGATCGTGTTGGGGACATTGCGCCTGGCCTCGGTGGAACCCTGTCCCTGCGCAGAGCACCAGCGCGGAGGCACCACCGACTTGCCTTTACTTGGGTCCAGTTCTGTGTTAAGCAAAAGGTGATGATGATTCATCCTGACTGGGCAGATGTCGTCTCGGAAATGAATCTCCATCATTGTCACCATGAGCTTGAGGGTTTTGACTTTTCGTTGTAAAACTGGCACCCATTGCCATGGGCCGACTTGAGCCGGCCTTGTACTGGTGCACAGGAGCCCTGTCCTGAGGTCACGACCCCACCTCCCAGCTTTAAGTCTTAGTCTGAAGGGCGTATCTGTTCATGAAGAGACAAAGCCCCACCGCTGCTCAGTCCTGCCTGGCCCATCCGAGAGATATGCTGATTCAACTGGTTAGGAATGACAAGGCCAAGCTGGGTGGAGTTTAGACACCCTGGGCTGGGCACACCTTGGGATGTAGTGAGACATGGCTACATGGACTGGGGGGGCGGGAGGGGGTCCGGGGGGAGAGGGGCTAGCTATGGGGCCCTGCCTTTAGTTTCCAAGACAGGACTGTTCAGGAGTCTGTTAGCGTCCTGGCGGGTTGGAGTGAAGGGAGGGTCCAGAACCACTGTAGGAACCCAGCTGATGAAGATGGTTTGCAAATTGAAAGTTGACTCACTTTCCCATTGACAAATCTCACCTTAGGTCTTAATGTCTTTACCATGATTGCAGGGTGCTGTTCAACTGCCCTTTCCTTGTTTCCTCTGACTTACTCTGCCGATTTGCATAATTAGTATGTGTTATTGGCTAATTGTATATCTAGCCATTCTGTATTTTAGGATATACAGCTCTACAATTCAGCACTTGCTTTTATTTTGCTGTGTGTGTTTCTGGTGTTCTGTGCTGGTGTTTTCTTCCTAACTAGATTTGGATTCTTGTAGGGCAGAAAATCTTGCGTGTGTGTGTGTGTGTGTGTGTGTGTGTCCTCAAGAGTAGAGGAGAAAGAGGTGAATAGAAAAGGGGTCTCAAGCTTGGAAATTTGAAGTTATCTGTAAATAAGCTTAGACATATACACAATTACACAAATTACAGAACAAATTAATATTTTTATAAATCTTGTAATTATTTTTGTGAGGAGCACTGTTTTGGTTAAAGGCAGTATTTATTAAATATAAACATTGAGAATTAGCCTTAATTTTGTCACTTTGTTTTCACACATCTTCATCTTTTAACTTACAGCTCCTAGAGGAAGCACTGCCCAGCTCTGCTGTGTTCTTTCCAGCGGTTCCAGCACCACATCACTGGGGTGCCCAGGGCTGCCTGATTGGCATACCTCTGTCTCATTAACTTGTAGGCACTGAACGACTTAGAGTTTTTGACTTGGCTTTATGGTGAAAAACAAAACAAAGCAAAAAACCCAATTCTGGTGTCTCCTGGGGAGGTAGTGAATGAAACTGACAGAGGATTGTTAATCCCCAGGGGAGACCGAAAACTTATCAAATGAATGTTGATGGTTAACTAATGAGGATCTGTTACAGCCACACCTGGTCACTTCAGAGTGTCAGAGGTACGTCTGACTACTATTTTCACGTACATTCATAGTAGCAAGCAGGTAAATCCCAGGTGTTTGTAAGTGAGCTGAACATTCATGCGGATATTTAAAGTGATGCAGTTGTCAAGTTATAAGCTATTTGGTATTTTAATTTGATAGTTGTGTTATAAATAAACCCAAAAGAAAGAAGTTGCTATGGTGCAAGAAGTTAGTAAGAGACAAATACAATTTCTTAACATATTTTAATGAATGATTGCTTTTTAGCTGCGTAATAAGGCAACCCCTTGCACTCCCCCAGGAAGGGTGCTTTATATGTACATTAAAAATGTCTTAGTTACATGTCTGACTCACAAATCATATGCAGGTGAGAGCATAAAATGTCTCGAGACAAGAAGAGACTCGTGAGAGAATGGAGGACCTGTTCAAACACTTGGCCGTTTTAGAGCAAGTTAGGTCCTTTGAGTCTCTCTTAGCTGTTAGTTATTAACACCATTAGCAATTGGTCTACACTCACCTTCTTGACTTTGCTGTTGTACTATTAATCAAATAAATATAATTGATCAAAAAAAATTAGCCTTCTCCAAAAGAGCAGTGGGAGACGAGGTAGAAGGAGCCCCTGGCATCTCTGAGTAATTAATAACAGCTTACACATGACAAATGAAGCAGGAGTGGCCCATGTGTAACTCTTGTTCATTTTTGTGATTATTTTGACAGAAAAACAGCATTTTACTATGGTTTCTCTCTGCATCATTGACCCACATCCTCACTTATGGATTCTGAAATTGTTAATGTCCAGCCACTTAGGGAAAAACACACACATAAGTGTTATAGTCACAGAATTAAAAAAACAACAACATGGTCACAGACAACAGGGGGTGGGGGCATGCGTGGGGAGGGGTTTGGGATGGGAATGGGGGGATGAGGACAAATATGTGATACCTTAATCAATAAAGAATTAAAAAAATAGAAAAACAACAACATCCCTTAGACTTTAACAATTTAATTGTCCTCTTCACTTTTAAATTAAAGGTATCTCATAAAAAACCCACCTTTTGAATCACGACTAAAACTGTTACAAGGCTTTCCATTTTTCTCATTCTAATTTTATATTCACACATAAAATATTTTTGCGAAATTCGAGTTGCTGGACATGTTTCAGTTGCAAGCCAAGGGTAAAATAAGTCTATTTCCTTGACTTTACTGTATATGCTCTTTTACCACCATTTAAGCAGATTGTGAAGAAATTACAAAGTTTCTTCCAAATGTGTTTGTATCAAAAGCACATTTCAGCCAGAAATGAATACAAAGCTGTAACTCCCTAGGCAAACTGGTAGGGAAAATTCACTTCCATTGAATATAAAAATTAAATTCTGTAAGCTATGGTGGCTTGTCAAAATGGAAACTCTGTATCCTTCACAAATTACAAAAGAGATTTCTACATTTTAGCTTGTGTTACAACAATATTGTGCTATATATAATCTTGAAGAACTTTCTAAATAAGTTGGAGAATAGTAAACATCTATATTTTGAGCTGCTTTAGTACACAAAAAATATTACAGACGTAAGTTTAACACGAGGCTATAAAGCAATGATTCCCAGGTTATTGTAGTTGATAGATGACAGCAGCTTTTCATGACGTGATCGTCTAGAATGTTCTGAATTTAAATTTTTCATTCTCTGGAAACCACCAATTACAAGGTCAGTTTTGCTCCTGAGGCTCCAGTCATATGGATGTTCTCTGACTTGGATATGAGGTCTTAGAATTCAGAACTGAGCTTGTGTGTTTGCTATTCATCTAAACTTCTCCTTAAACTGTTTCAGAGCTGTTTTTGCTTTGAGGGAAGAAATACATATTGGTGTGGAGAATCCTCTGATCTAATCTTATGCCTAAATAAATCTCTTTGCCAGGAAAAACAAAAACCCACAAAACAAACAAAAAACTCACTTGCAATACCCTGAGGGTGCAGTAGATGGCACTGGTCAGACTTGCGTTGTAAAATGCACATCCTTGGAAGATAGTGGGATAAAAATGGAAAATATTTTCTTCTAGTGTTGCTTGTCTTGACCTCATTAGTAGGCTGCGACATAAATTTCTATCCCCCCCACTCAAAATTAAATGAAATATAATAAAATAGAAAATGTCAGAAAGCATTGTTCTTAGTAAGGGTTAAGTAATGGTTTTTGAAATGTTTGTTTTGTGTGTGTTTTCATACTCATTTGTGTGCTGAACCTAATGTAAAGTGTACTTCTTTCTGTAGATCTCCACCACAAAAGGTCAGAAAGCCACTGTTCTATTCCATTCCCAGGGCATATCACAGTGGCCCCTGGTGAAATGGTGCTGTTACTGAGAGGTCAGACATGGAGGCTCTAAGAGCAGCCTTTTGCTCTGCTGTGCCTTTTTTGAGCTCAGAGCACAGTGATCCCAGAAACTGAAAGCTGGTGGAATTTATTGATGGTTGGGCTGCTTAATAATCTTAATTCATCCATTAGACTTCCATTCTCCAGTGCTCCTCTGGGATCTGAGGACGTTGGATTCATGGGGTGCATGAGAAGCAATAGCATCATTTTATTAGGTCTTTTAGCACTTTAATGAGATTATTTGTCTAATATATATATACTAGAGGCCCGGTGCATGAAATTCATGCACAGGGGTGTGTGTCCCTCAGCCCAGCCTGCACCCTCTCCAATCTGGGATCCCTCTCACAATCCAGGACTGCTGGCTCCCAATTGCTCGCCTGCCTGCCTGCCTGATTGCCCCTAACCACTTCTGCCTGCCAGCCTGATCACCCACTAACCACTCCCCTGACAGCCTGATTGATGCCTAACTGCTCCCCTGCCAACCTGTTTGCCCCTAACTGCCCTCCCCTGCAGACCTGGTCACCCCTAACTGCCCTTCCCTGCCGGCCTGGTCACCCCTAACGGCCTTCCCCTGCAGGCTTGATTGCCCCCAACTGCCCTCCCTTGCAGGCCTGGTCCCTCCCAACTGCCCTCCCCTACTGGCCATCTTGTGGCAGCCATCTTGTGTCCACATGGGGGCAGGATCTTTGACCACATAGGGGCAGCCATCTTGTGTGTTGGAGTGATGATCAATTTGCATATTACTCTTTTATTAGATTAGATAGGATAGAGGCTTGGTGCACGGGTGGGGGCCAGCTGGTTTGCCCTGAAGGGTGTCCCAGATCAGGGTGGGAGTTCCCTTGGGGTGTGGGGTGGCCTGGGCGAGGGGCCTGTGGTGGTTTGCAGGCCAGCCACGACCCCTGGCGACCCAAGCGGAGGCCCTGGGATCTGGGATTTATTTATCTTCTATAATTAAAACTTTGTAGCCTTGAGCAGAGCCAAGCCTCCTGCTTGCTCCATGGCCGCACCCATTTTTGTTGGGATTTATTTATCTTCTATAATTGAAACTTTGTAGCCTTGAGCAGAGGCCAAGGCAGGCCAGGGCTGTGGAAGCTGGGCTTCCTCCATTGCCAGGGAAACCCAAGCCTCCTGCTCGCTCCGTGGCCGGCCACCATCTTGGTTGGGTTAATTTGCATACTCGCTCCTGATTGGCTGGTGGGCGTGGCTTGTGGGTGTAGCAAAGTGATGGTTAATTTGCATGTTTCTATTTTATTAGTGTAGACTAGAGGCCCGATGCACAAAGATTCGTGCAAGAATGGGTCTTCTTCCCCTGGCTGCCGGCACTGCCTTCGCTCTGGCCGGAGCCGCCTTTCCACCTTCCTACACTGCCCAGAGGCCTGGAGCGGCTGGGGTGGTGCAGAACGCCTGCGTCATTGCCATGGTGATGACGCAAGCGTCCCGCCCTGCTCCCTGCTGCTCGGCGCCTGCATATTCAAATTAACCCGCCATCTTTGTTGGGTTAATTTGCATACTCACTCCTGATTGGCTGGTGGGCATCGCGAAGGCATGGTCCATTAGCATGTTACTCTTTTATTAGGTAGATTGGTTTGATGTCTAGTATGATCTGTGCTCAAAAGTCATGGATTAGCCATTTTAATGGACCAAATGGAGACTTTAATTTTTTTTATTTTTATTTAAAGAACCAGATAGAGACTTTAAAGTCAAAAGTATAGATTGGATGATTGTGCTTTGGGAAAGAGGAGGCAGTAAATACAATGCCTTTTATTTTTTCTTTATTGCCTTTGAAATAAATAAGTGATGGTTTTGGACTACTCTTTTTTTGTGATATGGGGACTCCTGTTCATATTGTGCAATGTTGGTGGAGATGGTATTTGTCAATCTGGAGGATCATGGTATGATCATCTCAATCACCATCTGGTGGGAAACATTCATTTTTTCTTACAGGCTACATGAGATTGCATACTAGATTATTAGGTCGGTAGGCCTTGGAAAGACACAGTCCTTACTTACAATTTACCAAAGGGAAAAAAATAGACTGTTGTAGAAGTATCATGTTTGAATGACTAATTTAGATTGTGTAACTGACACACAAAAACTCAAAAAGCATAAATGAAGTCATCTCTAGGTATAAGCCAATGCAAAGTTAATTATTTACCCACAACTACTTGATATCTTGAAATATGCCAAACCTTTTGTTTATTTCATGAAGAAGATGTCAATTCAAATACCTATAATTGAAACAACAAATAACCTGTGAATAAAAGAGAAAAATCTTAAGAGGCATTTAAAATAAATGGAAATAAAAACAAACATCAGAATTTGTAGGATGCACCTGAAGCAGTGTGGAAAAGTAAATTTTTGCTTTAAGTGTATATAATAGAAAAAGAAGAAAGGTTTCAAATGGATTATCTACATTTCTACCTTAAGAAGCTTGAAAAAATAATAAATGAAGCTCAATATATGTTTATTGAGCAAGGAAATAATACAATGAGCTAGAAGACAAATAGTAGAGAAAATCAAATGAGCTAGAAGACAAATAATAGAGAAAATCAAATGAGGTCAAAGCTTAGTTCTTTGAAAATATTAATTAAATGTATATATTCCTTATCTTTGTGAGTTTGAGCAGCTATAACAAAATGTCATAGCCTGAGTGGTTTAAACAACAGACATTTATTTTCCTCACAGTTATGGAGACTAGAAGTTTAAGATCAGGGTCCAGGATAATGGTGAGGACTCTTTTCTTGGCTTGCAGATGGCTACCTTCTTGCTGTGGCCTGGCATGGCAGAGAGAGATGAAAAGCTCTCTGGTATTTCTTCTTTTAAGGGTACTAATCCCATCATGAGGGCCCCACCCCCATGATCTCATCTCAATCTAATTACCTCCCAGAGGCCCTATTTCCAAATATCATCACCTTGGGGATTAGGGTTTCAATATATGAATTGGTAGGGGAGGAGGGACAACACAATTCAGTCCATAAAATTTCTAGCAAGACTAATCAAGGAAAAAGAGAGAAAAACAAATCATAATTGTCAGGAATAAAAGAAGGGAAATCAAGATGAGGGCGAGAAGTATGTGGGGGAAGTTTCCTGAGCCCTGGGTTAGAAATCAGTACTAACTTCTTTCTCCAGATGTTTTGTAAAAATCTTCCAGCAAATAGAAATAATGATACCTTTGAGTTTACTTAGGAAAGACTTTTTAAAGATATATCTTTTTAATATATATCTTGAATTTAAAGAGACTTAGAACTGAGTTAAAAGATTTGTCCAGGTGACTTTGATATCTGGCAACACACCAGTAAGGCCTATTCTAGAAGTTTCCCTTTCCCACTTCCAATATAATAATTCTCAACAAAATATCATAGTACTTCCAACTTTCATAGATGTTTATACTTTCAACTTTTAAAGATAGGACTTTTGAGCATCATTTTTATCCCATGGTTATGTTACTAACAATAATATGCCACTGCTTTTATTCATGGCAAACCACACTGGTCACGTTTACTCTTGCCTTTGTTTACCTTCCTCCCACCTTCCTTCCACCAAGTCTAGGCCTTGGGTTTAGTGTCTGAGGGCAGAAAATGAGGCAAATGCTGTCAAGAAGACCCAAGACTTGGTGTCTACATCCTTCCATTTCTCTATCACGCTGAGGCAGTGTAATAGGGCAGAGGGTCAATGACACCTGAATTTGAGGCTTTGCTCTTTTCCTCGGAGTCTGTTCTCTCTTCTGTAAGATGGGGGTCACTACTTCCACCATGTATAATGTCTAGTCTGGCACCAGGCTTGCAGGAGATGCTTGAGAAGTTAGGACCTCCAATTTAAAGAGATTCACTTTGCATGAAGGAAAAAGTAAGAATTGGATGAAGACATAACTAGAGCCAGAAATCTACCTAATTTCATCCTCAGAGGAAAGATGGGATCTAGACAACTCCCTTCATTGAAATAATTGCACTCTGGCCTGGGTTCGCACTGTCTCTGTGCCCAAGGCTCTCTGTCAGTCCAGGAGGTACAGCCATTCTGATACAGAGCAAATGGGGACACTGGGTCCTCACCTTGTGATGGGCTTGGCTTCTGACCTTTTGTCTGTATCAGAGAAGATAAGGGAGAACAGTTTGAAAGAAAGGAGAAAGAAGATAGCCACAGAAAAACAAAGCAAAGGAGCTGGCAGAAAAAGAAGTGAGGTCTGTGGCACCAAAGGAAGCAGAAATGGATAAACTAAGTAGGATAAAGACAGAAAGCAGATCCTGAAAAGAATTTATCAGAAGTCTTTAATGTGGTTTTATTTGTGAGGAGAGTGATGAGTGACTTCAGGGTGTTAGAGAGAACCGTTTATCTGAAGCCTGGAGACCAGGCTGACTGACCATGGAGGTCACCCTTTGTGGACAGCAGAGGCAAGGGCTGGACAGAACAGGGCCACCTCAGGGAGGGAGGGGTGTGATTGACTAAGCCCAGCCCCTTCCCCATGTAGGACAAGTTGCTGAAAGGACAAACTCATGTTTTGAGTCCATAGGGCTGAAGAGAGGTGAATCAACATATAGTGTTAATCTAACCATTTTTATTATCCTATGACTGAACGTGACAGACTTTTACAGATGCATTTCCAGAGTGAACATATTTCAGAGATACAGCTATTTTCAAGGAGCCTGCTTGAAATGCCAGGTATCTGTTTCTGAAGACCAGTGTGAGGCTAACTGGAGGGACTGTCTGAATGCAGGTTCTCCATTACCCTTCCAGGTGACTGAATTAGACCCTTTGGAGTGGGCCTTGGGACGAGCATTCTATGATTTCACCAAGTGATTCCTGGGCATGCTAAAATTTGACAAGTTTGCCTGCTCCACGGGAACCTGAAACAAAGCTGGCTGTATAAAAACCAACTCAGAATTCTGTTAAAAATACAGATTCTTGGGCTGTGGGACCAGAGAGTCTGATTTAGTAGGTTTGGGAAACCATGGTCTGTAGTTTATATTAATTTGGCCCTTATGATTTTATAACCATGCTATTAGCACTATTTCGACAGATGTGTTTCAGGGGAGACTGAAGATATTGACCCTATTAATGTTAACTTCAGTTGGAGGGGTGTCCATCGTTTGCTAGGATTATACCTGTGGATGGGGAAGAGGCATAATATGACAATTTCAAGTTCCAAGTATCTGGTAAGTAGGCTAGAGCATCTCTTTGGTCCTAGTGCTAAATCCAGCGTTTGGCATCCCCTTTTATGATCAGAATATGGATCATTCACAGGTCTTTGTTAGGGCTGAAGGTCAAGCAGAAACACTCAATTCTCTCTCCAGTACGCCTCCCGTTCTCGGAACATCGATAACCAGTCAAAAGAGACTGTCTCAAGTTGTAATAATATGTTTTGAATAGGATACTAATCTCTTACTTAATCAGGGATTAGTGAGGATAACAACATACAAAGAAATAATTACTTATAGCTTAGTGCTAACTATAATTAATACCACATTAATCACGAATCTATAAATATAAAAGTTATTTTAGCAGAAAAGATAGAAATAAATTATTTTAGTACCTGTCTAATAAATCATACCCAGAAACAACTTAGGTGAAAAAGTACCTTCATGTTTCTGAGGTTGATTAGTGATGGAATCTCTGAGGTCTATAGTTTTATCTTTAAAAAGATTCTTGGCCATAGTTTTACAATCAATTTAATTCCTCATCTTGGTGAGTTTTTCCCACTGCACTATGACGTCTGAATAGTTTCAAGGCATTCTGTCACTTCAACTTTTTCCCCTCTTAGAATGACCTCAAAAGGCCTTGGCTGGCAATGCTCAGTTCTTCCATCAGCATTCGCCTAAGTCCTCCAGTGGGTGAGAGAAACCATGGCAACAGCAGTGCTGGCAATTAGGGAAGTTGCTCACAGGCTTCAGAAAGCTACCATCAGGTCCCCCTCAAGATGGCAAGCTAATGAGCCTTCTTCCTGTCCCAATGGCTATGCCACAAAGTGGGAGGAAAAGGATTAATATTCAGGATTCAAATTAATTCAACATACGTTTATTGATGCTCACCATGTGAAGGGATATGTTTTGGGAGTAAAGGGGACTGGCTCTCCTCTGTCCAGGAGCCCCCATCCTAGTGGAGAAGTGAGGAGATCATTCAAGCACAAATGCCCACAGAGTGACCCTAGAGGGAGAGGGGAGGTGAGAAGGAAGAGGTTCTGCCTGGGGTGAAGCAGGGGAGTTTGGGAATGAAGACTTTGAACTAGTCTAGTAGTAGAAGAACAGGCTGGAGGAGGGGCAGGCAGAGGGGACATTCCAGGCAGGAGAGAGCCTAGAGGTGGGGATACGTGAGCAGCCCTCGGGAAACAGTGAGAAATGTGAGCATACGTGCTGATGTTAGAGGACTTGATGTCATACTATCTATCAGTTTATAAAAATAAAAAGGATGGAAGAACATATTAAGTAACACCAGAAATATGCAATCAGCAAAGTCTAGGCTGTGAGAAACTGGGAGACAAATGACCCAGATTCTGAGAGGGGAAAAAAAAAATTGTAAAAAAATAAAAAGAAGTGGAAGGAAACCAATAGATTAAAGAGATTTAAGAGACCAATTACAATACATGGATTTCACTGATTTCTATTCAAACTACTATTCAAAAAGAAAGGAAAATTTTGCTCTGGGAAGCTGCTTGAAGTACTTTTCCTTATACTTCCAGCTAAGTAGAACTAAAATCCTGGGAGTTATATAAAAACAAACATAAGAAGTCTGAAAGTTGGAAACAAGGAGGCAGACAAGGTAGGAACCTCAGGTGGGGGACTGGTTGCCTGTTGTTTTTGTCTCGTAAATACCAAACTGAAGAAGGCAGTATCCCAAAACACCAAAGGGTACAGACAAAAACAAAAAAACTCAAACAACACAAGAAAAGCCTGCTGTCTCCAGTCAAAGAACCAGGAGAAGGGAAGCCTAGCAACTCAGAAAAGTTTTAGATAATAACTGCTCTACACCAGTTAAACATCATAGAAAAATATGTCTCCACTCCACAATAGCAAAGAGGGAACCTAGACTACCTGTGGACCCTGAGGAGGGGGAGCATCTACTAAGAAGGGCTCCTGGTGGCTGACTGGGCTCAGATTTATAAAGCAGAGGCCTCGCAGCCTTTTCTTCACAGGGCTCTCTCATGCTAAACTGCACTTTAGGGAGAAGCCTGCACTGAGCTTCTTACCTCTCTGCTGAACTGCCTGTCTGCACTGTGTTCCTGCCATCTGCGCCAGCCCTTATAAAAGAGTTCCTAGAATCCTGTTTCAACCAATAGGACTGCGGCTTCCCAATCCAACAAGAGCATTGCAGCTCTGACCAATCAGGGCAGCTCTATTCTGACCAATCAGGGCAGTGTCTTTTGGATCCTTCAAACTATGAATATTTGGCATCCTCATTTGCATGAGGACAGACCAATCAGGAACCCTGGGTGGGGACTTAGTTTTTTAAAAAATTCTTTATAGTTTAAAGTATTACATATGTCTCCTTTTTCCCCCATTGACCTTTCCCCAGCCACCCCCACACCCCAGCACATGCCCTCACCCCCCTAGTGTCTGTGCCCATTGGTTATGCTCATATGCATGCATACAAGTCCTTTGGTTGATTTCTTACCCCCTTTCTCCCTCCCCTGCCTTCCCCTCTGAAGTTTGACAATCTGTTTGATGCTTCTCTGTCTCTGGATCTATTTTTGTTCATCAGTTTATATTGTTCATTATATTCCACAAATGAGTGAGATCATGTGATATTTATCCTTCTCTTACTGGCTTATTTCTCTTAACATAATGCTCTCCATGTTCATCCATGCTGTTGTGAATGGTAAGAGTTCTTTCTTTTTTACAGCAGTGTAGTATTCCACTGTATAGACGTACCACAATTTTTTTAATCCACTTATCTGCTGATGGACCCTTAGGCTGTTTCCAAATCTTGGCTATTGTAAATTGTGCAGCTATGAGCATAGGGGTACATATATCCTTTCTGATTGGTGTTTCTGATTTCTTGGGCTATATTTCTAGAAGTAGGATTACTGGGTCAAATAGAAGTTCCATTTTTAATTATTTGAGGAAACTCCATACTGTTTGCCATAGTGGCTGCACCAGTTTGCATTCCCACCAGCAGTACACGAGAGTTCCTTAGTGGGGACTTCTGTCCGTATAAGCCAGCTCCCCTCTGGCTTGGGGAGAGCACTTTCCCTTTCTACCAGAGCAGAGTGAAGCAGACTGGGTCAGACTGGAGCAGAGTGGAGCAGAGCAGAGTGAAGCAGACCAACCTGCAGTGGAGCAGACCAGCACAATGCAAAGTATGGAGCAGAGCAGTTCATCAAGTAGTAGAGTCGAGTCATGTAGCCTGAGAGGGGCCTGGCCCCAGAGCTGTCCTGAACTGTGCTGTATCACAATTGAGCTGTTTTACACTGAAGAAAGTTTTCTTCTCCACTGCACCCCAAATTGGGGATTCTTGTTGGCGTTAAATTGGCACCAGTGACCATTGGTGACATGCCTTAGTGAGGTTATCATGAGGTGATGGCAGAGAAGGTAAAGATAAAGCTGGGGCTTTCACCCCACTGGATGGTAACAAGGCCTCCATACCCTGTGGTGTCAGTGGAGATCAATTATATACAGGAAAATAAATGGTTAGAAAAGGTACTTGGAAGGAAGGAAGGAAGGAAGGAAGGAAGGAAGGAAGGAAGGAAGGAAGGAAGGAAGAAAAGGAAGGAAGGAAGGAAGGAAGGAAGGAAGGAAGGAAGGAAGGAAGGAAGGGAATGGTAAGCAAAGATATGGGTAAATACAGGCTTTTCTTATTTTCTTGAGTTTTCTAAATTATGTATGACAGTTGAAACAAAAATAGCACTGGTGTGGTTCTAAATGTACATAGAAGAAATATTTAAGACAATTCTAAATAGAAGAGAATAAAGAAATGTAAAGAGAGGTAAAATTTCTATATTTTACCCAAATTGGTAAGATGAGAATATTAGCAGACAATAAGTTGTGTATATATAATGTAATATCTAGAGAAAACACTAGAAAAGTTAATACTAGATAAATACAAAAATTCTAGATGCATAAAAATGGTATTCTAAAAAACATTTAAGCAAACCTTATGAAGGCAGGAAAAAGAAAACAGAAATTAAAAAAACAGACATAAACAGGAAACAAAAAATAAAATGGCAGACTCAAGCCTTAAGGGATGTAAAGGGTCCAAATACACCAACTAAAAAAACTGATTGACAGAATGGATTATAAAACATGACCCACATATACTGTCTACAAGAAATTAACTTCAAATATAATGACATAAGTTATAAGAAAAAGGGTGGAAAATGCATGCAAACATTAATAAAAGGAAAGCAGTAATCGCTATATTGATATCAGATAAAGTAGACTTTGGAGCAAAGAAAACCACCAGACAGAAGGGCATCATATCATTATGATAAAAAGAAGACATAGTAAAACAAAATGTGTATGCACTAAAGAACAGAACTAAGAAATAAGTGATGCAAAGATAGAACTGAAAGGAGAAATAGACATATTCACAATTGTAGTTGGATACTTTAACACCTCTCACTCGACAATGGACCGAACAACTAGACAGAAAATCAGCAATAAAATAGACAAAGTCAGCAACCATCAACCAATGGGATCTAACTGACATTTTTGACAACAACAGAATATATATTCTTTTCAAGTACCCATGGAACTTATACCAAAATAGACCATATTCTGAGCTATTAAAAAATGTACGTAGGATTTGTTTCAATCAGGTAGAGTAAGAGAGGCAAATGTGGACATGATTGTCATGAAGGAAGACGTTTTTATTCATAGTTTTCTAGAAGGAGGTACAGCATACCAGACTGGGTCACACAGGGAAGCACCTGGGTTAGTCAGAAGGCAGAAGGAGTGAGAGGAAAATGTGGGCAAAACTCTATACTGTGTCTGGGAAAGGCAAGGCAAGACAGGGTAAAGAGGCTTCCATTGGCTAGCTTGAAACATTTTAGCAAGTAGTCTGGTACCCGGCCTTGGGATGATTAGGGCAGGTGAATAGTGGCCCAGAATGTGAGAGCCCCATGAGAGCCTGATAAAGGAGTGGTTGGGGTGTGGGTTTTGGATTGGTTGTTGTGCACATGAAAAGAGTACTCATGGATCAGTCATTTGCTATCTCCAGGGTTAGTAAGGCCACCGAAGTCAACACAGCAGAATAAAAAGACATGCTTAATACATGGGCCATAAGAACACTTAAACATATTTAAAATAGTTGAAATAATAAAGAGTGTGTTCTCTGATCACAATAGAATCAAAGTAGGGGTCAATGGAAGAAAAAGGAGACATACATAATACTTTCAATAATAAAGATTTAATTTTTTTAAAAAATAAATAAATCAATAACAGAAAAATAACAAGAAGATCTCCAAACACTTGGAAACTAAAACACACTTCTAAATAAACCATAGGATTGAATGAAAGTAAGAAAAGGAACATATCAAAATTTGTGGCACACAGCTACAGGCATGCTGATATAGGAATGTATAGCACTGAATGCATACATTAGAAAAGAGGAAAAGACTTTAATCAATAATCTAAGTTCCCACTTCAAGAATCTAGAAAAAGAAGTGAAAAATAAACATAAAGAAAACAGAAGGAAGAACATAATAAGGTAAGAACAGAAATCAATTAAGTTGAAAACAGAAAAAGAAGAGAGGAAATTGATGAAACAAGAGCTGGTTCTCTGAAGTGATTAATAAAATTGATGAACTTCTAGGAAGACTGACAAAGGCAAAAAAAAAAAAAAAAAGAGAGAGAGAGAGAGAAGACTACAGACCCTGAAGACATCCAAAGGATAATAAGGAATTATTACAAACTTACACTAATTTGCAATTTAGATGAAATGGATCACTTCCTCAAGAAATACAACCTACCATAACTCACCCAATATGAAATAGATAATTTCAATAGTCCTATAAGTATTAAGGGCATTGAATTTGTAAAAAAGAAATCTCAAAGAACATTTAGGCCCAAATAGTTTCACTGGGGGATTCTATCAAATGTTTAAAGAAAGATTACCATCTATTTCACATGTTCTGTTCTAGAAAATACAAAACAAACAAACAACACACTCATAGATACAAACGACAGAATGGTGATTACTAGAGTGGAAGGGAGTGTGGGGGAGTGAATGAATAGGGTAAAGAGGGTAAAATATATGGTGACAGGAGGAGACTGTACTTTGAGTGGTGAGCTCACAATAAAGTATTGAGATGTTCTATCATAAAGTGTACACCTGAAATTTATATAATGTTATTGACCAGTGTTCTCCCCTAAATTTAATTTAAAAAAGATAAGAAAATAGAGGAGGTAAGAGCACTTCACAATTCATTTTGTGATTCTAGTATTATCCTGATACCCAAACCAAAGATAATACAAAAAAGGAAATCTACAGACCAATATCTCCATGAATGTAGATGTAAAAATTCTTTAATAAAATATTAAGAAATGGAATTCAGTAATATATAAAAAGGAGTATATGTTGTGACCAAGTTTATTCCAGGAATGCAAGCTGGTTTCATATTTGAAAACCAATCACTGTAATCCACCATATTAAGGGGCTAATGAAAAAAGTCACATGATCATATCAATTAACGCTAAACTTTTTTCCCCATAAAATTCAACACCCCATGCATGATAAAACTCTCAGAAAAACAGGAAGAGAGGAGAACTTTCTTAACTTGATAAAGAGCATCCACAAAAAAAACCTATGGTTAGCATTACACTTAATGGTGAAAGTTTGAGTCTTTTCCACTTAAATAGGAAATAATATCAGGAATTCAGTGTTTACTATTTCTATTTAACACAGTTTAGTGCTAGAAGTTCTATCTAGTGCAATATGGCAAGAACAGGTCATAAAGGAAGAGCTACAACTATCCCTATTTGCAGATGATATGATTGTTATGCAGAAAATCCCAAGGAATCTACAAAAATCTAGAACCAATAAGTGAGTTCAGCAAGATCACAGGACATAAGCAAATAAGCAAACAAAATAACATTTATGTCCATATATGAGCAATGCATATGTGGACAATATATTTTATAGAATTAAAATACAATACTACTTATAACCACTCAGAGAAAAGGAAATACTTAGAAGTAAATCTAACAAAACTTTTATGACTTATACACTAAAAACTACACAATGCTGATAAAAGAAATCAAAGAAGGTATAAATAAATAGGCATTCTGTGTAAAGATGTCAGTTCTCCCCAAATTGATATACAGATTTAATGCCACTCTTATCTAAAACCCATCAATATTTTTATAAATATAGATAAGATTATTCTAAATTTATATGGAAAGGCAAAGGAATTGGAATAGCTTAAACAATTTATAAAAATAATAAAGTGGGAGAAATCACTTTCACAGATTTCAAGACTTATATAGTACATTAATCAAGGCTATTCAGTGTTGGTGGAAGGATAGACACACAGATCAATGGACTGGAACAGAGAACCCTAAAACGGCCTCATACAAATGTGCCCAGTTGATTTCTGGCAAAGGTGCAAAAGCAGTTCACTGGAGGAAAAAGTATTTTTATCAAATGATGCTGAACATCTACAGGCCAGATAAATGAATAAGCCTCAAAAGTCTCAGGCCTTTTACAAAAATCAACACAAAATAGACCACAGATTTAAGTGTAAAACTATACTGCTTTTAGGGAAAAATGTAGCAGAAAATCTTCAAGACCTAGGGCTAGGCAAAGAATTCTTAGACTTGATACCAAAACCTTAATTCATAAAAAAAAAAATTTGATAAATTGGACTTCATTAAAATGAAAAACGATTGCTCTGCAAATGACCCTGTTAAGAAGATGACAAAAACAAAGCTACAGAGTGTGTGTGTGTGTGTGTGTGTGTGTGTGTGTGTGTGTATGGGGGGGGGGGGCGGATTTACAAACCAAATATCTCTGTCCAGGGACTAGTATCTAGAATACTAGTATATAAAGAATTCTCAAAACTCAACAGTAGAAAAACAATCCAATTAGAAAACAGGCAAAAGACATGAAGAGGATATAGAGATGGCAAATAAACATATGAAAAGATGTTCAACCTCTTTAGCCATTAGGGAGATGCAAATTAAACACATCTAGCAAAATGGCTAAAATAAAAAATAGTGACAACACCCAGTGCTGGAAAGGATGAGGAAAAACCGGGTCCCTCAGACATGCTGGTGGGACAAGCTATTCTGGAAAACAGCTTGGCAGTTTCTTAAAAAGTAAAATGTGCCCAGCATTTGAATTCCTGAATATTTATCACAGAGAAATGAAGACTTGTGTTCACAGAGAAACCTGTACATAAATGTTCATGTTTTTGTGTAAGCCCTGAACCAGAAACAGCCTCATGTCTTTGAATGGGTGGATGGTTAAACAAACGGTGGAACACCCATATCATGAATATTACTCTAATAAAAAGAAATAAACTATTGGTATATGGAGGGGGGGAAATCCAAACCATAAAATGATAGAAGTGATGAGTAGACCAGTGGTTGCCAGGAGTTGAGGAGGTATGTGGTGGGCAGGGATGGGTTAGGAGGGAATGGTTAGGAGGGAAAGTGCAACATGAGGGGTTCTTATGGTGATGGAATGTTCTGTATCTTGACTGCATCAACGTCAATATCCTGGTTGAAATCTTGAACTATAGTTTTACAAGATGTTACTATTGGGGAAAACTGTGCAAAGAGCACCTGGGACCTCTGTATTGTTTCTTATACTGACACTAGAGGCCCGGTGCACGAAATTCGTGCACTGGGGGGGGGGGGGAGGGGGTCCCTCAGCCAAGCCTGTACCCTCTCCAATCTGGGACCCCTCGGGGGATGTCTGACCCCTCAGGGGATGTCCACAGGGATCAGGCCTAAACCAGCAGTCGGACATCCCTCTTACAATCCGGAACTGCTGGCTCCTAACCGCTCGCCTGCCTGCCTGATTGCCCCTAAACGTTTCTGCCTGCCAGCCTGATCGCCCCCTAACCACTCCCCTGCTGGCCTGATTAACACTAACTGCTTCCCTGCCAGCCCGATCGCCCCCAACTGCCCTCCCCTGCCGGCCTGAGCTCACCCCCAAAGGCCCTCCACTGGCCAATTTGGTTCTGATTGGTCGGTTTCTATGCCAGTCAGCATCAAAAGCTCCACCTCCTACGCAGCCATTGGCTCCTCATAGTTGACCCAGATTTGGTTCTGATTGGTCAGTTTTTATGCCAGTTAGCATCTCTGGGCCTATCAATGGGGCCTGATCAGAAAGGCGGGGCTGATCAGCAGCCCTGGTGGAGGCCTGGAGAGAAATGGAGGCATGGCTGCTGACCAGGCGTGGAAAGAAAGAGAGAGGCAAGTGCTGATCAACAGCTGCCACAGAGGCTACGGATCAGACCCTGCTTCTCTCTTCAGGCCTCTCTCTGGGCCTGATTCGCAGCCCCCTCAGCAGTCAGTGCTGGGTCACCATGGCAACCCAGCTCTGACTGCAGGACTGACTTCCAGTTCGTTGAGCCTCCCAGTCATCGTGGATGTGACGGACCCAGGGTTTTTATATATTAGGGTATGAATCTATAACTATATCATAATAACAAGTTTAATTTTTTTAAAGAGGAGCATGTATAGGGCAATAGGAGAATTATAAACACTGACTGGATTTTTTTTGTGGGATAGTGGCATTGTGTTTTTGTTTTAAAAGGTAGTCTAGACTTGTAGAGAACCCATACTGAAATATTTGCAGATGAAATGTCTGGAATTTGCATTAGATAATCCAGACTTGGGGATGGGCAGGTGAGGTGGGAAAGGTGGGTAGGCATAAAAAGATGCTTGTTGGAGCTGGATAATAGGTGCATGGTACACATTACACGTGCAGTCAAGCATAGAGCTGTGGGAGTCAGTGTGATACAGTAGTTAAGCCACTGACTTTGAGACAGTTGGACCTGGTTTGAACCTTGGCTCTGCTACTTATTAGGTATGGACCTTGGGCAAGTTACCTAACCTCTCCGACCCTCAGTGTTCACATTCATAAAGTGGGGATGATATCTCATCAGGAAGAGTGTTGGGTGCGGAAAGAAAAAGTCTTCACGCAAGGGACTGGGAGAGGGAGAGAAGGCAGTGCAGGAGCCCACGTTGAAGGTGGAGATCCAAGGTTAAGCTGGGCAGTGTCTTGGAATCTAGAAAAGGATCTCAAAGAGTTTTAAAATTATAACAACTAAACCCTGGCCAAATGGCTCAGTTGGTTGGAGCATTGTCCGGTATAACAAAAGGTTGTGGGTTTGGTTTCTGATCAGGCACATACCTGGGTTCCCAGAGGCAATCTCTCTCTCTCTTTCTTTCTCTCTCTTTCTTCTTTCTCATTTCCCCCTTCCTCTCTCAAAATCAATAAACATATCCTCAGGTGAGGATTGAAAAACAATTGTGACACCTGAAAAGATGCCATTAGGTTTGTGCTCAGAGCATCATCATGCTGATAATGGCTTGTTTTCAGTGGGGACAGTGGTGAGAAGCAGGCGGATAGAGTGCTGCAGTGAGTGTGCCGTACTCTCAGACCTTGAAGGGATGGTGCAGTGGGAGCTCCAGAGGGAAGGTGTGTTTAGGCAAGTTCAAGAGCAGAGAGAAGGGACCAGTGGGACAGTCATGAGGGGTCCAGGAGTCCCAAGAGCAAGGTGGAAGAGAAGTCCCTTTTCCATTCGCATTGGGCCTGCTACCAAAGCTGTTTTATCTGCCTTGATATTCCCCCTTCCTGTTCATGGGCTTCATTTATACCCATTCAAACAGCTATTTAAAAACAGCATTATAGGACAATCGGGAATTACCAGTGCCGACTAGTTTTTTTAGTGTTATAGAATCTGGGGCTGTGTCACCCCCTCATGTATATTCATTATCCATTAGGTGTCCCTATGCATTGTGTATGCTAACTATGTCAGTTGCATGTGTGCATTATTACTCCAGAGTGACCAGTCTGTGACTGACTCACCGACACCCACACAAAAGGCATCTGTGTTCAACCGGGAAATCCTCAGGAGGAAGGTTTCCCCATCTATGGCAGTAAAGCTGTGGATCTTTTTCTCAGTCATCATGGACTGAAGGACTCAGGTAATGAGTCTGTGGAGGCAAGCTTTGTTAGATTGCTGCTGAGCACCTGAAAACTTCCCGACCTCCTCTCTATCAAGGTTGCACTGATCCAGAGGACATCCTTCATGTGCTAAAGCTGCAAACTCCTCTCCAAGTGGAGGACTGAGTGGGCTGCTGAACTTGGTCTCTGCTCATTTGCTGTGAGGAAACAAGAGTCCCCAGTGAACTTCAGGGCACCTCTACCCACAGAACCACAGCTACCCCAGCAAGAGTGCCCCAATCCATTCATCATACCACTGGGGATGACATCATGGTGCCCCGAACAGAAACCCAGAATGCATAGGAAGGCTTAAGCAGTAAAGCTCAACTTTATTGAGGGGAGCTATTCACAACTACTGCAAATGGACTAGTTTTAAAAAGCTTCCGCCCTCCATACAGCTCTGTCTACATTCACAAAGCCATAAAAATATATTGTACAATGAACACTTTCCAGAGCATCATGCTAGTTTATAAACTTGTCGATAGACAATGCAAAATATGATTTACAACAAGATACAGTAAGTTCAAAATTTAAATACTTAAAGTATAATTCTAAAACTAACATAGTATGTTTTTCCAGGTAAAGACTAGTCATTATAAAAATATATAAATTCAAAGTCAGTACTAAAACACTTAATCCTATAAAAATATCTTTTACTAATAAAATTATCCATTTCTAGATTAACATTATCAACAAAAGTGACAGTCTTAAAGTTTGAGGAAATACCCACTATGTCAGATGGTCCACTTAAAACAGACATGTGAAAGAAGCTTCAAGGCATGGTTGTCAACCTGTCTTAGTTTTTAGAGATGGACCACATATGTGATCATGTTGCATATTAATGGCACAGTTCTTCTCTAAAACATTACCTCAGGGACCTACGTATTCTGAGAGCTATCTATAAACACAGTCTCTAGCCTAGAGAGAGGGTCCTTCGGAGAACACACCAGTTTTCTTAGGAGCTGGCTACATGGCACTTTGCAATGTCTAACTTGGAAAACCAGTGGTTGCATTTTGACCACTATCTGAAATCAGCTCATTCATTTCATTTTGCTTACTCTCCTTTAGGGCGTGACTGGGGTGGTTTCTTTGTGTCTGGGCTCTTTTTGATCTCCTGAAACACACTTTCAGCAGCAGGTAGCACAGCTCAGCCACATTGAGTAGCATGCAAATCACCGAGGCAGAGATCATAAAAATCGTGAACACGGTTTTCTCCGTGGGTCTAGAGATGAAGCAGTCAACAAGGTTGGGGCAAGGATCAATCCCACACTTCAGCACCCAGGGCAGGTGGTAGCCGTTGTACAGGAAGTAAAACACATACATAAAGGAAGCTTCGAAGATGATTCGGAAAAATATGCTGCTGGTGTACGTCCACCACAGGGCTCCCTCGATCCGAACCTTCTGCTTTTTAATGTCTTCCAAGTCTTTGAATTCGTTTCTCTTCTCTCCTCGTCTGAATCTGCGGGCGGCCTCCTGCCGGTAGTAGGCGACGTGCATCGCCACCAGTAGGGCAGGGGTGGAGACGAAGATGAGTTGCAGGGCCCACAGCCGGATGTGGGACACTGGGAAAAAGTGATCATAGCATACATTTTTGCATCCTGGTTGCAGAGTGTTGCAGACAAAGTCTTCCTGTTCATCACCCCACACTTCCTGAGCAGCCACCACGAGGATCATGACACGAAAGATGAAGATGACAGTGATCCACACCTTCCCGATGCTGGTGGAGTGTTTGTTCACACCCCCGATGAAAGTGTGCAGGGTACCCCAATCCATTGTATTGGTTTACTCCTAAACAGACAAAGGGAAATTAACAGAAAGTTCCTTTGAAGGTATACAATAGTAGTTATATTACAGACTGAAGCAATTTTTGCTTAAAGTATGTTGTGATAGTTATAATTTCAACTCCTAAACTGCTGGTAGGAGGTGTTCTGGGGAGGAATGCTCAGCGTAAAGACATTCAAAGGTTTTTATTTTTATTTTTTTAAATTTTTTACCAGAGATATCTTTTGAAAGGATTTAATATCATCTTCATTCAACTGACTTCAGATTATATAATAGGTCCCTGTTTAACATGAACACAGGAACTCAGGTAATTCAAATTCCTTCCCCAGTTCCCATGAAATCACTGTGTTTCTAATTGCCCAGAGAGCACCGAGGGTCCATAGAAGGTTTTAGCGATTAAATGGTTTATCCAAGAACAAATATTATTCATTGGAATGAAATAATCTGGTTTACCCTACAGACGAAGAAGAGAAAATAAGCAAATAAATACTGATTTACTTACACAATATATTTATATTTATTTCTATCCTGAATATCATTATGCCATCATCGTGGGCTCTTAGAAAACCTAATGCCGTACCTATGGAAATACCCTCTTTTAAAAGAGAACCATAACTTTCATAAAAGGTGCTCACTTGTTCTTCCTTGTACTAACCAGGCTGATGATGGCCTTCCCTTCCCAGCAGGCACCACCACACCAACAGTTGTGGTGAAGGACTCATGCCACTGCAACAACGAGCCTCACTCCTTCTTAGCTCCCCGACTTAATGTCCCGGGAGAAAAGGACTTCTTGCAGAAACTTTTAAAAAATATATATATATTTTATTGATTTTTTACAGAGAGGAAGGGAGAGGGACAGAGAGTTAGAAACATCGATGAGAGAGAAACATCGATCAGCTGCCTCCTGCCCACCCCCCACTGGGGATGTGCCCGCAACCAAGGCACATGCCCTTGACCAGAATGGAACCTGGGACCTTTCAGTCCGCAGGCCGACGCTCTATCCACTGAGCCACACCGGTTTCGGCTTGCAGAAACTTTTGATACAATTCAAGCAGATGTCTTCCACGTTACCTACCACACAAGACTAAAAAGTTGGTCAGCAACCTCCTTGAAAAGAAAGTGATGAATAATGAACACTTCGAGAGTCTTCTGAAAGTGAAAGGCTCTCTCCTCAGAAAAACCCACCCTTACAACTTTTCACACCCTTTAGGGGAGGAGGGAGTCATCAAAGTCCTTCTGTCAACCCATCTTAGACTTTCTTGAACTGCAGTCAGGGTTCTTCCCAGGCTAACTCCCCCACCTGCCATGAGTTTGCTGACAGTCACCATGATGATGACAGTGGCACAGACATAGTGTGTGTTAGTGTCAAAATGATGTTTACAGACACCTCTCATGTCATCAGCAAGTTAACTGTCTTTCCATAGTTCATTTAATAACCACACCCTAACATTTTATTTAAGGAATATTTTATCCCTCAAAAGGAATATCCTTATAAGCAGGATATTCATGCCATATAACAAGGCTTCCTAGAAGAAACTCAAGGTTAGGCTAGAAGAGGAGATTAACATGCCCACTCTATGGGAGCCCACACCTGAAGTGTTGTGTTTGTTCATATCACATCAAGAAAGACACTGGCAGGGGGGCTGCCAAGATGGCGGTGTGCATGGTGGTGGTAGCCGAGGAGTGTCCCCATGGAGAATGAGCTGAAGTTCTACATGGTACACACATCCCTGGATGTGGTGGACGAGAAGATCTCTGCAATGGGGAAGGCCCTGGTGGACCAAAGGGAGCTCTACCTGGGCCTGCTGTACCCCACAGAGGACTACAAGGTATATGGCTACATGACCAAGTCCAAGGTGAAGTTTGCTATGGTGGTGGATGCTTCCAACATAGCGCTTTTTGACAATGAGATTCGCAGTATGTTCCAGAAGTTGCTTGTTGATTGAAGAGAAGTGTTTTGTACATAAAAGAGAAAAAGAAAAGAAAGACACTGGCAGGCTGATGACCTGCTGGAGTGTGGCCAGGTGGCAGAGCCGGGAAAAACTCTCTTAGGAGGGGACCTGAGGGAGCTGGAGCAGTTTAGCTGGAAGACAGCTCTCGGTCACAAGGCAACACGAGGATCTAGGACTAGAATTGAATCCAAGAGAGAATGAACAGAAAGCCAGGATTTTTTTCTTTTTCAATTACAGTTGACATTCAATATTATTTCATATTAGTTTCAGGTGGATAGCATAGTGGTTAAACATTTATATAAGTTAAAAAGTGATCCTCTCAGTAAGTCTAGTACCCATCTGGCATTATACATTACTTATTACAATATTATTGACTATATTCCTTATGCTGTACATTACATCCTCATGACATTATTTTATAACTGGACGTTTATTACCTCTTAATCCCCTTCACCTATTTCAGTTGACCCTCAACCACTCCCCGCTCTGGCAACCATCAGTCTGATCTCTGTATCTATGAATCCATTTCCGTCTTGTTTGTTCATTTATTTTGTTCTTTAGATTCCATATATAAATGAAATCATATGAATTTGTCTTTCTCTGTCTGACTTCACTCAGCATAAATATCCTCTAGGTCCATCCATGTTGCTGCAAATGGTAAGATTTCATTTTTTTATGGCTGAGAAAAAATGAAATATCCTATCTAATAAAAGAGTAATATGCAAATTGACTGTCACTCCAACACACAAGATGGCCCCCCCCATGTGGTCAAAGATGGCTGCCCCCATGTGGACACAAGATGGCCCCACAAGACGGCTGGCAGTTGTGGGTGATCAGGCCAGCAGGGGAGGGGCAACTAGGCTGGCAGGAGAGGGCAGTTGGGAGCAACCAGGCCTGCAGGGGAGGGCAGTTGGGGGTGACCAGGCCTTCAGGGGAGGGCAGTTAGGGGCAATCGGATGGGTAGGGAAGCAGTTAGGCATCGATCAGGCAGGCAGGGGAGTGGTTAGGGGGTGATCAAGCTGGCAGGCAGAAGCGGTTAGGGGCAATCAGGCAGGCAGGCAGGTGAGTGGTTGGGAGCCAGCAGTCCTGGATTGTGAGAGGGATGTCTGACTGCCCGTTTAGGCCCAATCCCGGTGGGCAGTTGGACATCCCTCGAGGGGTCTCAGATTGTAGAGGGTGCAGGCTGGGCTGAGGGACAGCGGCCCCCCCCCCCCCCCGCACAAATTTTGTGCACCCCTCGCGCCCCCCCCCCCCCCGCACAAATTTTGTGTACCGGGCCTCTAGTATATATATATGTATACACACACACCCACACACACACACAATATAACATATATATATATATATATATATATATATTTTTTTTTTTCTTTATTCGTTCATCTGTCAATAGACACTTAGGTTTTTTCCATACCTTGGCTTTTGTAAGTTAAAAATAGAAATACCTTACTTTGGCCAGTTTTCTCAGTGGTTAGAGCATCAGCCCACAGACCAAAGGGTGTGGGTTCGATTCCTGGTCAAGGGCATGTACCTGGGTTGCAGGCCCGATGCTGGCCTGGGTCAGGACATATGCAGGAGGCAACTGATCAATGTGTCTTTCTCACATCAATCTCTCTCCCCACCTTCCACTCTCTCTAAAAATCAATGGAAAAAATATCCCCAGGTGAGGATTAACCAAAAAATAAAAATAAAAATAGAACTACCTTATGACCCAGCAATTCCACTTAAAAGTATTTATCTGAAGAAATCCAATTTGAAAATATATATGCCCTTCTATGTTCATTGCAGCATTATTTACAATAGCCAAAAGATGGGATTTTCTTTTTTTAAAAGAAAAGTGAAATAGGTTCAACTCTTTAGACACAAACTCTTTGAAGCTGTGGCTTCTTGTCCTTAAAACGTTCAATCAGAGGCTGTGTAAGCATGGCCGGGGTAATGCAGAGGGCTCACTCAGAAGGGGTGATCTCAGGTTCTACAATTAAACCCTGCCTTCACATACCACTTATCTCATGGCCTAAGAGATGGTCAATGCCCACATTAAATTAACTTTTGATTTAAAAGACTAATTTTAGACACTATGAATTGTACAATTAATTTGTAGTCTCCCATGAAAGTCATTATAATACGTTTTCCTAGTTCTTGCTGTTCTATTCTGAAGTCTTTCAGGGTGTGATGGGTGGTGGGGAAGTGAAGAAACAGATATCTTGACGTTTCAATATATTTTACAGCAGATGTTCCCCTAAGAGGTCAGTCCTGTTTGTTTATAAAATGAGATGTTCTCTAATTAACTAGGAAACTTTTCCCCCTGAGGTTTGGTTAGCTAAGTACCCAATCAGCAAATCTTTGATTTACCAAAGAATAGTTCACATTTTTTCAAGACCTCCAAAGTGCACAGAATTTAAACTCCCCTGCAGTTATAAAAAAGAAAAGGCTATTTGTGTCTGAGTTCTCTATTATCTGCCTGAACAATGGCACACCTTGTGTCACCTATTACCTGCCCTACTAGGAAGCAAACCAATCAAGCTGAATGAATGAATTTGGAAAGGCTAAGGCCAGGGGCTGAGGTCAGGAGGTCACAATTTCCTCACAAGAATATGGTCCTACTTTCTAGAAGCAGGATCCTTGATTTCCACTCATTGGGGCATCTCTTTCTTAAAAAACAGGAGCAATAGTGACAGCAATAGCTTTATTTCTTTTTACTTCTCTGGTCCCCAAATCATATGCTCTCAAAGAAGCAAAGCTGAACAGAAAATAATCTATTATACAACTCTTTTTGAGTTTGAATCAGCAATTTACCTGCACTTTTAAAGGAAGGAAAAAAAATGAAATGAGATGTCTAGAGCACTAAAGAAAGTGAGTGATTCAACCCCAGTATGTGTGTCTAACCTCCTGGTCACTCAAGACAATTAATTGGGCTAAAACAAATCACCTAATTGGCAGTACCTTCCTTCAGGATCAACCCAGGCCCTGTTGCCTATCACATGATGGAAATGACTGGAAAGGAGGAGCGGCCCTCCTTGCTCCCAGGAAGAGCACTGGGTGAACATGGGCCAGCGTTTCCTACGGTGAAAGTTTCCCTTTCCATTCTTTTGTTTAGTCCCTGTTGTTGCTGAGGGGCTTCCCAAGAAGCCAGGGCATCTGTCCTGCACACCATACTCCCGGTGAACACTAAGAGCAGGAGGAGAGCTCCTCTCACAAGTATTAGGGGAGAGACCCAGGGGTATGGCCCGCCCCAAACTTCCTGACACAAAGCTGCAGTCAGGGTAAGGCCTGGCGACCCCCATGACACTCTGCCCACTCCCCGAGGGGCCGAGAGAGGGCAGAAGATTCGGCAGATTTGAAAGGAGGCCCTGGTTGCACTTGCCCCTGCTGATCTGACCCCTGCGTGGGTGAGGCACATCCTGGCCGGGGGAGGAGAGGCACATTGCCGGCCTCAGCCTCTCCCCGGTAAACAGAGCCTGGGGTGAGCTGTCATAAACAGTGTGGTTGGAGGACATTTGAAGGCCAGTACTTTTTGAGAACTGCTTTCCAAACTATCTACTCATTGGGACCCTTTGCCATTGGTATCAATGAACAAAATACCTCTTTCCTTCAGGCAGGCTGGCGGAGGCCAATGGGAGCAGCTTTTTCAGTAAAAAGTAAAGTATTAACCCTCTCTCCGTAACCCAGAGAGGTTTGACTGGCCCCTTTCTGGCTCTCTTTTGAGGAAAGAAGGAGATATGCTTAGCTTCTATGGTCTTCAATGTATGAGAATGTGTCCCACTCAGACATACAAAGGTGAATTGTATTCAGGTTTGTGGTATATCTAACCACCCACAGTGCATTCTCAGTACTAACGCTCCAGTTCCAAATATTTACCTCTGAAAACAAGTAAACCATTGGCCTTACTTCCGATGACACACATGGTATCATGAGACAGACTGTTCTTCCCTTTTACAATTCAAAGAATTTAAATCTATTAGCATTCTGCTTCAGTAATGGAATTTCTTGATTGTTTCAAAATCTCTTACTTAAGAATTTAATCGCAACTAGTTTGCTTAATAATGGCATTTTAGTTTCACTACTGACAGAACCAAAACTAAAGCCCTGAACATCAGTGTTAACCTCAGCACACACCATGAGGTGCAACGGGTCTTTTTGGATAGTTCTATCCTCTTTGGATGACCCTTTCAAGTCATTCAGCAAATATCGGATAGACTTAGAACAGAACACATTTCTCACGATTTCCACCTTCGTTTGGAGAGTTGAGAAGTTTGAATTGACAAAGGCAGTGATGACACAAGTGAGCCTGCCTCCCAGGCCTCCTGAGAGCCTATCGCCTGAGAAGAAGCAGGGCAAGGTTCCCTCCTCAGAGCTCAAGTTTTCTTCTTCTACATCATGTGACTGCCTAGAAGCCAATGTAATGACATGAGTATAAATCTTTATGCAGCTCCTGGATGTCGGTGAGGAAAAAATAGTTGATGTGGCCATATTCCTTTAACTCCTCCCACATGTCTACTGCATGACATTTGTGGGTAGTTTTTCTTCATCCTCGGAATGGTTATGAGGAAAGTCTGAATACTACCAATTTACTGATATTCTGTAGTTTGAATTCGCAATAAAATAATAAAAATAAAATCTTTAGTGTAGTTTCTTTTTTCTACCAAAATAATGATACTACCACCAAACCAAAACCTCAAGTTCATTCCCTGAGCATTAAAAAAAAAAAAAAAAGGTAAAGGGAGTTTGAGAATTGGATATGCTCCCTTATACCCCCCCCCCAAATTAGTATGTAGTCTAAAAAAAAATCTCCAACTCTCTTCTTAATCTAGAAGAATCTATACTTTGTCTCATGAAATTTCAAATCATCCAAGTGACAAGCTGATAGATGGTTTTTAAGTTTAATGACTCAAAACTTCATCAACTAGTCCTTTCAAACTAATGGCCAGTGACAAAATGGATTTAGGATTTATATACTTCTTCAAAATCAATTCAATAAAAATGAAAATGTTTTCCTGTCTTTGGGGTCTAAATATAAAAATGAACAGTTCATAGAATTACATGTATTTCTTAATTCATTTAAGAACTCAAAGAGTTAAAAAATTTTTTTTCTATTAAGCAGTCTCTGTTCATTCAAGTAAACCTGTGTGCTTTCCAAACATTTAAGTCCAAACAGAGTAAAGTGACCCTGGGAATAAAACAAAAAAGGCCTTTTGGGGACCTATCCATTCTAATGGATCAAACAATTAAAACAGAAACCTTCACATAGGATAATGCTGCCATGAGAGGGGTCACGCCCTCACGGACCATCAAGTTTGGATAGAACATTAATCTTCCACGATTTTATTCTACTTAACATTTCTGCTAATGAGCACAAACCACTCACAGCCCCGGCCTAACCAGACTGTCACAGCCGCGCGGGGAGTGAGGGTTTGCAGGTTAGAGTTTCTGTCGCCCTCCCCAAAGCTCTTACAATTCAGCAGAAACAAAAATGTAAGAAAAAGAGAACAATCTCGGAGCAGATTTTGTTTTATAATGAAACCACCAGTGAGGCAATTGGGTGGATGAGGGTCTGTGGGTTGTGGACAACCCCCAGTTATGTTACAGGCTGGAGTGTTGATATTCTGGCTCCCAGCCCCCTCTGCTCTCCTTGGCATAGTTCAATCAAACAACATCCCCAAAGTGGCAGCCAAATCCAAACAACGGACAAAGCTCTCCACGGGGCAGTTCTGAGCAGCCTCCTGCATTCTAAGGAAGGGTGCTGCTCAGGACATTTTCTTCTAGAACACGTTAGATCCGTTAGAACGGAGGCAGGAGGACCCTGGTATGGCATCAAGTCCACCGAGGACAGAGCCGGTGTGTGTGCCTCAATTCCAGCAAGCGCTAACTGCACAGCGAGGTTCCCCCGGGGGCGCGTCCCTGCCGGGCCTCCTGGTCCAAAGGCCGCATTCCCGCCACACTCACCTGGGCCAGGGTCCTGCTCTCCAGGAGGGGCCACCCAGTCAAAAGGCAGCGGGGACAGCCGCACGCGGACTGGTCTCCACTGACAGGAAGCGCCTTCGGTGCCTCCACCTTCCACCTGAAATGTGTCACCAGTGACCGTGACTGCTGCCCGGGAATTGAGTCATCGCCACCTGCTCGTCCCAGGTTTCCGGGGCGCACCTCGCACAGGCACACGGTCCGTTCTGCCGGGGCTTAAGGTCTGGCCGCCGCCTCCTGGCTTTGCCCCCCCAGATCCGCCGGGCACTGTCCGTCACCCGTGAACTCAAGACAAGCCCACACCCGCACAGGAATGGGGGAGGGGGCCGGCCCCCGCGGCCCTCGCACACACTGTGGTGCGTTCACAAACCTGTTGTGCAGGCCGGGGACCAGCTGGGTGTGAGCCGACCAGTCCGGCCGGCTCCGGGCTCCGGGGCGCAGGATGCGGATCCCCGCTGATAAGGTCTCCCTGGGCAACTCGCGGGCGCCCGCCGGGAGGCCCCGGGCCGCGGAGGGGTCGCCGGCCGGGCGGCGGGGAGAGGAGGGCAACAGGCTGCCGACACCCCTCTGGGCTTCTGGGGGGGGGGGGCTGCCCCTCCGCGGTCACCCCGCACCCGGCCCACTTACCTGGAGGGACTCTGCGCCCTCGCGGCGGCAGGGCGAGCGGGCGGCCGGCCGGTGTCTGCAGCCGCAGTCCGCGGGGCCCCCACCTCGGCGCCTTTTAACCGCGCCCCACCCCGCCTCTGCCCTGACGCTCCCGGGCGCGCGGAGAGGCGAGCGTGCGGTGGCCAGCGCGGCCCGCCCCGGGCGCGGGGCGCAGGACAGGTCTCCCCGGGGGCGCAGGGACTGAGGACGGTTTGGGGGTGCCCGGCGCACGGGGCGGCTCCTCCGTTGGGGGAGCCGAGTGCCCGGGGAGGACAGGGCCCTGGCTTTCCCCTCCGTCCGGAGCAGGGCTGTAGGGCAGGTCCTCCGGGGGGGCGCGAGACAGAGGGTCAGCCAGGCCTGGTCCCCGGGGGGTGGTGGCCCGTGGCTCCCGCGGTGAGGCTGCTCACCCAGAACCCGGATGCCCTGGGGAGAGGGCCTAGGGGAGTGGGCCCACCGCCTGTGGAGAGGCTTCGAACCCGGGACCCTTTGGGGTCAGGATCAAGGGCAGGCCGTGTTTTGCCAGGACACATCGTCCTTGCTTCTGTACGTTGCCACCCTCTGCAGACCACCGCTTCTCCCTGAAGGCCCTCTCCCAGAGAGCAGCCTGCAGGCACAGGGACTGCTTTTCTCCATCAATCAATGGCCCCTTAGAGGAGTTAGAGGGATTGTTTGAGTGATCTCCATCCTTTGGAGCCATCCTAGGGGAAGCAGAGGTGGCTTCCCTCAGCGCCACCGCCACCACGTGGAGACCCTGGCCCTTTTCCAGACAGGGCTCTGGAGCCTCGGGTGGCACAGGGGCTGGGGCAGGGGCTGGTGGGTGGAAATGTGGGGAGCCATCTAGGTACCGGGCTTGACAGATTGGAAGCTGTCCTGACAAGCGATGTGTAACTTGTTTCTCCCACAGAATTGGTTGGTGATTTAAAATGTCCTTTCCTAAACCATATGCTACTTGTTACGTCATATTCTCTCATGCAACAGGATTAGTGGTGGCTCTTAAGATGTCTCTTTAAGGTCGTGAAAGAAGAACCCAGACTTCATGCAGACCCACCTTCTGAAATGTTTTATTAGAGAGTAGGTTCTCAGCCAGCTCAGAACCCTTTCAGGTGGCACCTGCAATGGACTTGCACGTGGGGGTGGAGAGACACAAACACCTGCTCTAGGCTTTTCCATTTGACAGACTCACTGCCGCACTGTGTCCTGTGCCTGGAATGTCTGGCCAGCCTTCAAGGTTGACTGGTCCTCTCCTGCCCTCCCCCTCCCCTCTTCCCAGCCCCAATATGGCAGCTTCCCTGTCTTCTCGCCTTCCCTCGTCCCAAACAGATACTCCAGCCAGGCATATCTGCCTGCAGAGTAAAATAAGAGCATTTTAAAAGCAGACTACAGTATAAACTTATCTGGGGATTATAAACAGTTGAAGCCTTTCCTTGCATTCCCACAGCACCAGGGAAAATCTTTGCACACAGTAGGTGATGCTCACGTGCAGTTGCATATTGATTGGCAAAACCCAGCCAGCATAGCAGATAGTCCTACAAACAACCTTTGCTCCTGAAGCCAGAGTGCCCATGTTTTCACGCCCGCAGCTGGTGCCTGCCACGCTGTCTGAGCAGTGGCATTCCGGACCCATGGGAATTGTTGCAGGACCAGTTCAGAAAAGAACTTTGAACCAAAGTAGCCACAGAGAAAATGTTGCATTTGCTCAGGTGTCCAAAAAAGGAACTATCTAAAGATTGCAAAAATATCTCTTTTCCTGTTCAGGTTATCAATACTAGCTCCATGGTGCTGGCTTTTTATTTTATCATACATTTCTTAACATTTAGTCCCATTATTCAGTATTCACTTCTCATCAGATGGTCCTGTTGCAGCAGAAATTAAATATGGACTATGTGAGAGTTACTGATATGCTGAGATCTTCATATGAAAACTGAAAAGTTAAGTAAACATTTTATGCTAATGACATCCAAAGGCGTCTAGACTGTTCACTGCTTTGTTGACTTTGTGTGCCAAAAATGAAAACACTTTCAGGAGATTATTACAACCCCACTTACACCATCACATGATTCCAAAAACAAGACTTTGCTGACTTGGTTCTGATTGGTGACCTGAATTATTTTGATTGATATCCTCCCTATGCATCTGAAGGACGATTTCTGAGTCCATACATTTAACCAGCACAAAATGTGTGAAGTGTGGATTTCCCGTTGCCATACCAGGAGGTTTGAAGGAATGATGGTAAGATTTCCTTTTGGAAATCTATAAATTCTCAGTGCCTTTACATAAAGAATGAAGGAGACCCCACCCCTCCCCCATTAGCAGTGACACACAGAGTGACCAACAGTCGAGTTGCAAATACAGCACAGGGACACTTCCTTGTAACCGACATAGTCCTGAGATGTGGAAAGAGAGAGAACCGTGTGCTCCCCTTAAATAAAGATGAACATTTTTGCCTCTTTGCTCAACAAAAAAAAAAAGCCTGCATTGAGCAGGCGTATGTTAGGCTGGCAAATGAAGGAAACAGTTCCTGTCTTAAGTTTTCTAGTTTGATTTTTAAATCTCTGTGCAAAGGTCACGAGAGATGCTTTGAAAGGCTACTACAGCACGGCACAGGTTTCTGGGCGTTGAGTTCCATGGGTCTTGCGCAGGGGAGCCAGGAACTGCCCTTTTATTAAGTAGTATCTTGAGTGTTGCTGACACGGGTGGTCTGAGAACCACACTCAGAAACATGTTAGTTATGGATGCTCTTTGCTTTTTGCTTTTTAATTATAGTAAAAACACATATAGCATAAGCTCACCTATTAACCATTTTAAATTGCACACTGTACAAAGTTGTTTGGTATATTCACAGTTGTGTAGCCATCACTACTATTTAGTCCTAGAACATTTTCATCACCCCAAAAGGAAACCCAGTACCCATTAAGCAGTCACTCTCCATCTCCCAGCCCCTGGCTACTACTCTGCTTTCTGCCTCTATGGATTTGCCTATTCTGCATACTTTTATAAACAGGGTCATACATATTTGGCCTTTTGTATCTGGCTTCTTTCATTTATCATGAGGTTTTCCAAGTTCATCCATGTGGTAACATGTGTCAGTATTTCATTCCTTTTAATGGATGAATAAAATGTGACATGTCTATTCCACATAATGCTTATCCATTCATCTGTTGGCGGACACTTTTGTAGTCTTGGTTGTGATTGGTGACATGAAATTCATTTGTTTATTGATGGATTCTGAGGTGTGTGGCAGCTGAGACTCATGTGGTATTCCCACGTGGCAGGGGACTGGCTGGCCTGGCTGGAGTGGGCTTGCTTTGGGGACCAGATGGACAGAGTGGTCAGGCAGGGCCAGAGAGGGGAGACTACCGGTCAGGAAGAGGGGTTTAAACTGGCTGTGAAGTGAGGAGAGGGAGAACACAGCTTTAGGTGACTCAAATCTGGCAATTCTAATGAACCCACATTCATTGCGAGTTAGTGTGATGTAACTGCTAACAGCCATTGTCATTTTGGGCGCCATCAATAGAAGTTTGGTGTCTCAGTGAGGTATCTGCTTTCTTCCTCCTTTCTAAGCTGCCAGGTCCCACCTAGTACGAGCTGACAGCCATTGAGCCACCTATACCCCTTACTTTTCTAACTTTTAACTTTTTGAGTATTAATTTAATATCTCTACAGGAGACCCAAACTGCAGACAGAACAAGCAGTGAATTTCTATCAGGGGAAGAGTCTACTCAAGGCTGAATGACCTTCGACCAGGTGCTATTTAGACATGGGTTGGACTAAGTGGCTTTCCAATCCTGAGAAACACCAATGACACAGTCACCACTGAGGAGAGGAAAAGCTGAGCCAGACATTTGGTTTTGATCCAAATGATCTAGAAGAAAATCACATTTCTTGTCCACTGTCAAAAAGAGATGTTGGTCAAGGAAGCTGACTTGAAAAAAAAGTGATGTTTGGAAACCCTGACCATGGGATGTTAGCAAAATGTCATAGGCGGAATGTGACTGTATGTCTATTGAACTCTCAATCTGGGAGTGCAGTCTTGTGTCTGACTGCATTTACCCCTCACGCCTGTCTACTCAGTGTTGTTCAGGTCCTGCGCTTTTCCCAGCTGTGCTCAGAATCACTCCCACTGTCATGGACTGGCTTGTCCACGATCCTTCCCTGGTCCCTGCTTCTCTCCAAGTGCTCCTGGAGGGTCTTTCCTTCTCCTGCTCACCCTGTTCCTGCTGTCCTACTCTGCAAGTCTGTTCTCCCTCGCCCCCTGTGATAGTTGTGTACATACTTGCTTTACCTTGCCTGCAATTATTTTCTTCATTTGTTAAGACATTTCAGGACAGAACTCACAGCTTACTTTTCTTTGTACCATTGTCCCTCCTCCCACCTAGGACCACCACCCTGTGGACAAGCCACACCCCTGCTTCTGTATAATTGACAGAGAAAACCAATCAACTTTAAGAGGTGTCAAGTCAGTACACAGTTGCTGATTGAGAGAGTGAGTTCTCTAAGAAGGACGTGGTGGGAGAGAAGGCGGGAGTCTAAACACTGAGCCTTACAGAAAGGAGGAATGGGAGCCAGTAATGGAAGAGAAAAGAGGGGAATGAAGAGGGGGAAGGCTAGCCCAGAAAAGAGGCAGAGAGTGATGATGCAGCTGATGGGTGGGGATAGAGTATCCAGAGAAACAGAGCCAGGAGAGGGAAAAGGTAGAGAGAGTATGGGAAATTTTAAGGAATTGTCTCATACTTGGTCATTTTCTCTTTCTGCTATGGTTGGCCAATCCAAAATCTGCAGGGTTGACCATCAGGCTGGATATTCAGGGAAGAGTTGCAGCTTGAGTCCAAAGGCCATCTACTACCACAACTCCTCTTCCTCCTCCTCCTCCTTCTCCTCCTTCTTTTCCTCCTCCTCCTTCTTAAAAACATGGTTGGGTTAGATACAGAGGTCCCTGTTTTTTTTTTTTTTAATATATCTTTATTGATTTCAGAGATGAAGGGAGAGGGAAAGAGAGATAGAAACATCAATGATGAGATAAGATCATTGATTGGCTGCCTCCTGCACATCCCATACTGGGGATCGAGCCTACAGCCCTGATCAGGAATCGAATTGTGACCTCTTGGTTCATAGATCAATGCTCAACCACTGAGCCATGCTGGCGGGCACTCCCTCCTTCTTGAGGAACATCAGTCGTTTCTCGTAAGGCCTTCAACTGATTGGATGAGGCCCACCCACATTATGGAAAATAATAGGCTTTACTCAGTCTACGGTTTTAACTCACAACCACATGTTAAAAATATCTTCACAGCAACAACTAGACTTGTGTTTGGCCAAACATCTAGGCACCAGCCCAATCCAGCCAAGTTGACACATAAAATTGACCATGACTGGTGGGTTCATTCTGCTTTCTAGCTGATGATTCCTGCCACATGCAAAGCTTTGGGGCCATCACAGTGCAAGGTCACTTTTCCTTTAAGAGGCTTTTGGTGGAGCTGAGGAGCCAGTCAGTCCACAGCAAGTGCAGTTCCTGTGAGGACCGTGAAAGGGTGCCCAGAGCAAAAAGTACCACAATTGGGCCAAGGACACAAGAACAAAGCAGGGGTTTCTGAATAACGAAGAGACTTGTTAAGATCCTAATTTTGTGATATGCAACTAAAAAGGAACTGCTACAAAATGTTAACAATCACATGTTTTTATCAGTTTTAAGTTATTTTACAAGCAATTTCAATTCCCCCCAATGAATATGTGATACATTTATTATAAGAAAGATAGAAATAAAAAAATAAACTAAAAGAGACAGAGGATATTCAAGGTTATGACCTTCTTGCTCCTTTTGAAAAAAATAACAAAGACCGTACTGGAGACATTGTTCTGTGAGTGCACCTTCTAGAAAAGAAGAAATCACCCACTGATAAGGTGTCAAATTAACTAAAATGCATCTTTGTAGAGCAATGGACTGTATTTCATTTTATTGTTTACTTTTTTCCTTGACCCTTCTACAAACTGTAAGTTTCATGATATGATAGTTTCAGCATAAGTGTTTACCAACAAAAATTTTTTTTAGTTGAGGGCAGAGAGAAAGGAGTTAAGGAATTTAGCATAGTATATTAGAGAATGCAACATGAGTAAACTAACATGAATTGTGATCGTAAATTAAAATAGACGGCGTTTTTAAGTCTACTCCCAACTCTCCCTATTAGTTTCCAGGGGAATGTTTCCAATCACTTACTTTCTACCTCTCTTGACAATGACCAAGATCAGGGTCCTTCCCTAGGAAAGGCACTGAACTTGAGACTTCCTTTAAACTGTTCGCAGTGTGTTTCTTCCACACAGGTTCAGTTCCTTTGGGAACAGCAGTACTTGGCTCTGGGGTCCCTAACTCAGCTTGCATTAAACACACTTTCAGTGGATTTTGTGTATTGTTTCAGAGACAGCATTGTGAGTGCTGGGTGAGATTAGAGAAAATAAGGGGAAGAAATGCCCCACCTGGAGAGAGAGAGGGAAGAGCTGGGTGACTAGGGGGTTCCAGATCCCTCTGCTTTCCTGCTTCCTTAAATCCTTCCTGAAAAGCTCCAGCATCAGGAATGCCTTCTCTTTCTCTGCTTCCTGGACAGATCCAACCATACTTCAAGGATAATAATAATTTCCTTTTTAATTGAGATACTAGACCGGTGCATGAAATTTGTGCACTGGGGGAGGCGGGTGGTGTCCCTCAGCTCAGCTTGCACCCTCTCCAATCTGGGACCCCTTGGGGGATGTCCAACTGCCAGTGGGATCAGGCCTAAACCAGCAGTCAGACATCCCTCTCAAAATCCGGGACTGCTGGCTCCCAACCACTCACCTGCCTGCCTGCCTGATTGCCCCTAACCGCTTCTGCCTGCCAGCCTGTTCACCCTCTAACCACTTCCCTGCCAGCTTGATTGATGCCTAACTGCTCCCCTGCTGGCCTGGTCGCCCCCAACTGCCCTCCCCTGCCAGCCCAGTCACCCCTAACTGTCCTCCCCTATTGGCCCAGTTGCCCATAACTGCCCTCCCTTGCCAGCCTGGTCGCCCCCAACTTCCCTCCCCTGCAGGCCTGGTTCCCCCCAACTGCTCTCCCTCCCCTGCTGGCCTGGTTGCCCCCAAGTGCCCTCCCTGCAGGCCTGGTTGCCCCCAACTTCCCTCCCTCCCCTGCAGGCCCAGTTGCCCCCAACTGTCTTCCCCTGCTGTCCTGGTCCCTCCCAATTGTCCTCCCCTGCCGGCCTGGTTGCCCCTAACTTCCCTCTCCTGCAGGCCTGGTCCCCCCAATTTCCCTCCTTCCCCTGCAGGCCCAGTCATCCCCAACTTCCCTCCCCTGCTGGCCTGGTCACCTCTAACTGCCCTCCCCGGTTGGCCTGATCGCCCACAACTGCCCTCCCCTGCCGGCCATCTTGTGACCACATGGGGGTGGCCATCTTGTGACCACATGGGGCCAGCCATCTTGTGCGAGGGCGCTATGGTCAATTTGCAAATTACCTCTTTATTATATAGGATAATTGACATCTAACAATATATTAGTTCAGGTGTACAACATAATGATTTGATATTTGTATATATTGTGAAATGATCATCACATTAAGTCTAGATAACATTTATCACCACACATAGTTATAAATATTTTTTCCTGTAATGAGAATTTTCAAGATTTACTTTCTTAGCAACTTTCATGTATGCAATACAGTATTGTTAGCTATAGTCAACTGGCTGTACATTACATCCCAGGACTTACTTATTTTATAACTGGAAATTTGTACCTTTTAACCTACTTCACCTATTTCACACCCACCCCCAAATAATGTTCTCACCATCCTATATAATAAAGAGGTAATATGCAAATTGACTGTCATGCCCTCACAAGATGGCTGCCTATGACCAGGCCAGCAGGGGGGTTAGTGAGGGGCGACCAAATGATTGAGCAGCAGGCTGCGTGGGGTGACCAGGCTGGCAGGGGGCAGTAAGAGGCAACCAGGCCAGTGGGGTGGGGGGGAAGTTGGGGGCGACTAGGCCAGCAGGGGGGGCAGTTGGGGGTGATTAGGCTGGCACGCAGAGGCAGTGAGGTGCGATCAGACCGGCAGGGTGGGGGGCAGTTAGGGGCGACCAGGCAGGCAGGCAGCTGAGTGATTAGGAGCCAGCAGTCCAGGATTGTGAGAGGGATGGCCGATTGGTTTAGGTACAGCCTAAACCAGCAGTCGGACATCCCCCAAGGGGTCCTGGATTGGAGAGGGTGCAGGTTGGGCTGAGGGGACTCCCCCGCCCCTGTGCACAAATTTCGTGCACCAGGCCTCTAGTCTATACTATTAAAAGGGTAATATGCTAATTAGACCTGATAGACCAGAGGTCCTTCCGGACATTCTTCAAGACAAAGCCACAGCAGCTGCGAGGGCCAAGAAGGGCCGGCAGCTGCAGCGGCTGTGAGGGCCAACAGTGGAAGCAGCAGCGGGGTGATCGGGGCAGTGCCTTCCCCTGATCGGCCCAGTTGCCTCCCGCAGAGGGAGGCCAGACTGCAGCTTAGCTGTCAGTGGGACATCCCCTGAGGGCTCCTGGACTCTGAGAGGGGGCAGGCCAGGCTGAGGGACCTCCTGCAGTGCACGAATTCTCATGCACCGGGCCTCTAGTTTATTAATAAATACCATGAGTCGGGCATTATCTCTACCCTTCAACAGTCCCACAAGGGCAGGGAATACTGTCCTCATTTTGTAGGGAGGCAGTTGTGGTTTCGAGGCCTCCCAGCTGGTCGGTGCCAGAGGTAAAATTCAGACTGAGCTTTCTTCAATTCCTTATAAGCTAAGGCTACCCTCTTGAATGCTCCCTCCTGGAAGCCAACTCCTCCCCTCCCCTCTGCTCTTCCTGTGTGGCTGTGGCATAGCCTGCTAGATGGTTGCCAGCGTTCCGAGTGCTCTCTGCCATCCCAGCTGTGCTATTCCTAATGACAACCGTGGCCCCAGCTCCTACTTGTTGACCAGTCCTGGATGGGTTAAGTTGCCACCTTCAAGGGGCAAAGATGAGGAATGCCAGTTAAATGGAGGCATAGTTAAACGCGGTACTTGCCACCTCCCACAACTACATTAAAATTTACAACTAAATACAGAACAACTATCATTCAGAACCACCTAAACTCTAGCTGAATGGAAGTCCTACAACCAGGAGGGGCAGAAATGCAGGGCGGAAATGCGGAACAGGTTGGTCCCACACCCACCTGTGGCAGTTTAAAATCAGGAGAGAGATTTTGGCTGTGGAGGTTTCCCTGAGGAGCGAGGGGTCTCTGCTCCACACCAGGCCTCCCAGCCCAGGGTTCAAGTGCCGAGAAGAGAAGTTACCTCAAATTCTGGCTCTAAAAATCAGTGGGAATTGTGGCTGAGTGACACAGAGGCTTTGGAAGTTCCAGGAAGTTCTTCTTAAAGGGCCCACATGTGGACTTAGTTAGACTCCCTCTGAACTCCAGTGTTGGAGCAGCAGCTTGAAAGAAACATGGGACATTTAGGGAGGAGCTATTTTTCTTTTCTTTTTTTTTTTCAATTTTTTTTTATTAAGGTATTATATGTGTACATATCTTACCATTGCCACCCCCCACCCCTATTTTTCTTAGAATCATGGTAAGAGCTGGATGGGGCAGCTTTCTCCCAATCAAAAGTGCTGGCAAAGGCTGGTGTTCCTGTTCTGAGCCTTCCCTGCCATAGAACTGACAGGCTGGGCCATATCTAAATCTCCATCTATCTGGGTCACACTTTTTGCCCTACCCTGATGATTCCCTGAGACCCTGCCCCTCCCTATTTGCAGGTTCATCCAAGCAATTTCCAGTGCCTTTTCCATACAACTGACCTGTCTTGCTTCATGCTTTGGACTTTCCTAAGATCTCTCAAATAAGCAACAGCTGGCATCAGCATGCCCCATACCTCTCAATAAGTGGTCCCAAGCCTGGCAGTAGTGGCAGCCTGCCCTGGTTCACAGCTTGCCCTCTCCTGGGCACCTCCAAGCCCAATACAAATAATAGCCATCTGAAGATCGCTTTGTAACTCATGCTGGGTGGCCCCGGGCAGGGCACAAGCAGAGACTGACTTTGTACCTTCTGGGAGACCCCAGAGCCAGTGCACCTGGGGATCAGCTTCAATTACTCCAGATTACAACCCTACCACCTCCACAAGTGACACACTCAAGGGAAAGACTCAGTGAGCACCAAAGCCCCACTGAAGCAAGTCTTGCTCCATAGGGTTGGCTCCTGCCCAGCAGCTCTTCCACTGTAGTTGCAGATGGTTCTCGCAACCAATTGGCCTGGGGTCAATCCCTCCCAGTGACACCAACATAAACCAAGTCTCAACTACAATAGTAAAGTGCACACAACCCACACAGAGGCACACCCAGGTTTCCCAGCTCAGGTGGCTGGGAAGGCTGAGCCACTGGGCCCTACAGAACACCTACTACACAAGGCCACTCTACCAAGTCTGGGAGACATGGCAGATCTACCTAATACACAGAAACAAACACAGGGGAACAGCCAAAATGCGGAGACAAAGAAACATATCACAAATGAAATAACAGAAGAAATCTCCAGGAAAAGAAATAAATGAAATGAAAGCAAGCAAACTACCAGATAGAGTTCAAAGCAATGTTTATAAGGATGCTCAAGGAACTTAAGGAAAATTTCAAGGAACTTAGTGGAACATCAACAACATAAAAAAAAGGACCAGTCAGAAATGAAGCATACACTAACTGAAATAAAGAATAATTTACAAGGGAACAACAGTAGAGTGGGGAATGTAGAGAATCAAATCAAAGATTTGAGATATAAGGAAGCAAAAAACACCCAATCAGAACAGAAAAAAAAAATCCAAAAATATAAAGATAGTGTAAGAAGCCTTTGGGACAACTTCAAGCATACCAACATTTGCATCATGGGTGTAACAGAAGGAGAAGAGAGGGAGCAAGAAATTAAAAACTTATTTGAAAAAAGAATGACAGAAATAAGTAGACATACAAGTCCAGGAAGCCCAGAGAGTCCCAAATAAGAGGAACTCAGAGTCCCACACCAAGACACATCATAATTAAAATGCCAAAGGTTAAAGACAAGGAGAGAATCTTAAAAGCAGCAAGAGAAAAGCAGTTAGTGACCTACAAGGGAGCACCCATATGACTGTCAGCTGATTTCTCAGCAGAAACTTTGTAGGCCAGAAGGGAGTGGCAAGAAATATTCAAAGTGATGAATAGCAAGGACCTACAACCAAGATTACTCTACACAGCAAAGCTACCATTTAGAATTCAAGGTTATATAAAGAGCTTTACAGACAAGGAAAAGCTAATCACCACCAAAGGAGTATTACAAGAAATGTTAAAGGGTTTTCAAGAAGAAGAAGAAGAAGAAGAAGAAGAAGAAGAAGAAGAAGAAGAAGAAGAAGAAGAAGAAGGAAAAAAATATAAGCAATAAAATGGCAATCAATGCATATCTATTAACAATTGAATCTAAAAATAAATGAACAAGAAATCTAAAGAACAAAATAAACTGATGAATAAAATAGAACCAAAGGCATGGAAACATGGAACAGACTGACCAATCTCAGGGGGAAGGGAGAGGGGGAGGGAGAGATTAACCAAAGAATTTATATGCATATATGCATAACCCATGGGCACAGACAATAGGATGGTGAAGGCCTGGGGTGGGGCTTGAACTGGGACATCTATAACACTCTCAACAATAAAGCTGTGCTTTGTTTTTTCAAAAAGGCAAAAATGAAATGTGATGACAGGCGAAAGTCCTAACCTATCAGCAGGTGTTCATGGAAGCCCCTTTCTCACTTTTCTTCTCTTTCTACTCTATTATTTTCTCTTCCTCCTTAGTTTTCTCCTGGGGAAAGTGGGAATGTTTTAAGCCTTTTGCAAAATTGCTGGGATCTGAAATGAGACCATGTGTCCAAAAGGCGTGGCACAGTGTCTGGAATATAATTAGGTCTCAGTCTTTGTCCCACTCCATTATTTTTTTATATACATATATTTTTATTGATTTCAGAGAGTAATGCAGAGGGAGAAAGAAATGGAAACATCAATGATGATAGAGAATCATTGATCAGCTGCCTCCTGCATGCCCCACACTGTGGATTGAGCCAGCAACCTGGACATGTGCCCTTACTGGGACTTGAACTGTGACCTCCTGGTTCATAGATCAATGCTCAACCACTGAGTCACACCAGCCGGGTGCCCCACTCCATTCTGATACAACATTCCTCACTCAATCAATAAAAAAAAAAGTCAGCAGGTAACAATCCACGTTTGTGTCACCTTCCCATAACCAGCCCTGTTCTCTTCAGTCTCACCAGGCTGTAATTTGATGCTGCTGCCTCGATGTGAGTTTGGGGAGGCGATGTCCAATCCCAGCTGAGGGGGCTGTTGGACGTTTGGTGGCACCTTTGTTTCTGGCTCCCTGTTGCATCAGCCTGTGCTAGGCCCCTGGAACAAGCTTTCTGGCTGCTCCAGCTGCCTCTGTGTGCCCAGGCTGCAGCATGAAGACAGTATTGACAGACTTTGCAACGTCCCCAAGATCACATGAGAGATCAGCCAAGGAGAAGCTGGGAAACCTTTGGAAGCGGTCAGGAGTCTAAGCCTTAACTGCATTTCTCTCACTTTAAGGATTTAGGTGGTTTAATATTCTGGAGAACATTTCCTGTCACAGTTATTCCTGCCCAACTCATCCTGCTTTGTTACTAGTTAGTTACTTCTACTACTTGGATAAAGCAATTCCATTTGAGAAGTGACCCAAGAAAAGGATAGAGCAGTTTTTAAGGGCAGCTCCTGTGGGAAAGTCAGGTATTAAGTTGTTTGGGTCTTTGTTCTGTCACTTTATTTATTTTGAAATATTATAAACTAGAGGCCCAATGCACGAAGATTCGTGCAAGAATAGGCCTTCCTCCCCCTGGCTGCTGGTACCAGCTTCCCTCCAGCACCCGGGACCCGGGCCTTTGCTCTGGCTGCTGCCTCTGCCTTTGCTCCAGCCCTGCTGCCCTCCTGTAGCTCCTTCCACCCCTCCTCCCCATAGCAGGTGTCCCACCTGTCCCAGCTGCTCCGAGCCTGTGCACACACGCTGCCCAGAGGCCTGGAGTGTCCCGGCCCGGCCACCGCCATCTTAGTCACGTCAATTTGCACATTCCCTGGTTATTGGCTGTGGACGCCACCATCTTTGTCACGGAGTGATGGTCAATTTGCATATTCTGTCTTTATTAGATAGGATTATTAGAAACTAGGGGCTTGATGCATGAAATTCGTGCAAGAGTAGGCCTTCCTTCTCCAGGCTGCCCAGCACCGACTTCCCTCCAGCACCCGGGACCTGGGCTTCCCTCCAGCTGCCAGCAGGCACCCCAGACCCAGGTTTCCATCACAGCCCAGCTTTGTCCAGAAGGTCGTCTGGAAGGATGTCTGGTCTAATTAGCATATTATGCTTTTATTATTATCGATAGCCCTCATCTCCTAATGTAAATATATAGAAAAGCCTCATCAATTTAGCCTAATTCTTCCTCTTTCTTTCCATCTATTCTGAGTTAATAAAAAGTTTCTAAAACATTTAGGAAGAGTTACAGCCATTGCTTTCAACAATCTATTGACAAATTTGACTAAACAAACATGTATTGCCTAATAAAAATTCTTAGGAAATTGATACAAACATTTCTGTAATGATTGTTCTTATATTAACAGGTGCTTCTAAAAGATTTTAAAAGTTTGTTCTCTAGTTTGATACTTCCCCCAAATAGAAGCTCTACATTCTTATAATCTGCTTAGCAATTTCTTTTCTTTGTAAGTAGTGAAAAATTACAATTTTAATCTATTTGGAATATCTACTAGTTAAAGTATTTTGAGTTTGTGTACAGCAGAACAAATGGAGTTTTACTCCATAGTCTTGTCTTCCTATCAGTATTAGATGACATTGTTTTTGCATTCTATTATATTCTAATAGAAGCCCAGTGCATGAAATTCATGCATGGTGTGGCAGGGAGGGTCCCCACAATGCAGTCTGCACCCTCTCCAATTGGGAACCCTTGGGAGATGTCTGACTGCCAGTTTAGGCCCAATACCCAGGATCAGGCCTAAACCATCAGTTGGACATCCCTCTCACAATACTGGACCACTGGTTGCTAACCTCTCACTTGCCAGCCTGATTGCCCCTAACTGCCCCCCTGCCAGCCTGATCACCCCTAACTGCCTCTGCCTGCTGGTCTGATTGCCCCCAACTGCCCCCTCCTGCTGGCCTGGTCGCTCCCAATTCCCCCCCCACACACACACTGGCCTGGTCGCCCCTAACTGCCCCCCGTCCCTCTGCTGGCCTGACCATCCCTAACTAGCCCCTGCCAGCCTGATCACCCCTAACCACCTCTGCCTGCCGGTCTGATTGCCCCTAACTGCCCCCTCCCCCCCTGCTGGCCTGGTCACCCCACACAGCCTGCTGTTCAGTCGTTTGGTCATCCCTCACTAACCCCCCTGCCAGCCTGGTTGCCCCATGCAGCCTGTTCGGTTGTCTGTCTGGTTGTTTCAGTTGTGACAGCCTCTGGCTTTTTATATATATGGATAGTATGTGTTCTTCCACTTATGCCACATACTAAGAGGTAACTATTTCTGTGTGTGGATTTAGGCAGCATGGATCTGCCTGTGCAATCCAGACTCTGAGTTCCTCTTGTTCTTGTGTCTAGGCAGCAGCTCATTTCTTTCCTCTCAGATCCAATGACTTGATATTAGAACATCACAGACAAATACAGACTCATGTGCTGTTGCACACTCTTTCTCTTTCTGGTACAGTTGGAAGAGTAAGATAAAGGAAAACTGGAAAAGGTTTAATATTGGATAGCTAGTTTTCCACAGTCCATTAGGTTGGTTGGTTTTTTGAAAGTTGGTGACCTCAATGTAGGGTTGATTCTCTTTCTCCATAAAGATTCCCCCTTCTTCTGTTTATTCCTTCCCCACTAATCCCACACATAGTCTCTAGAAATCCTGGTAGGAGGTCTCACCAGGGCAAGTCTCCTAGGGCTCCAGAGGAGGCTGGATGTTTAGGTGTGGGAGACAGGTTGGGGACAGTACCTTGCCCCGTAGTCCTTCATAAATGATCATTGAATGTATGAAATGCTTAAAAGGTTCAATGGCATTTTTGGGGACTTCTGGTTTCTGGTTCAATGTGTAGAGGCCTTGGGAGTCATCACTCTTGTTCTGTCAACAAGAAAAATGTTAAATAAACTGAAAATCAACAACTCAGAGGGTTGAGGTCACAGGGCAGCCACTGCTCCAAAAGCAGATCTCACATACAATTCTTGGCTATTCATCCACTCAAGGGAAAAAAAAAAAAGCAATTGTCCAGTAACACAGACCAAAGACATCCAAACAACCAAGCTCTTGAGTAGCTCAAGTAGGTGACTGGGCCTGCGTATACAAAAAAATTCAACCCAGAAATATTTTGTGGGATCATACTGAAGATTCCACATGTGCTGGGAGCTTCAGAGAATACTAAACGACAGACGGAAGAGACCTCTTTATTTGAAGCTCAACTTTCAGTCTAAGTGGAGAGGTTAGGTATGAAATGGACCCCATTTGTCATCTCTAACACCTAAAATTTACGGAATTGAGTTATTCTTGCCCACTCTGACATATTATTTCTATTGATGTTTATTCCATTCATGTGGGGTGATGGGAAGAACATGGCACAGGGAAGGAGACAGAAGGTTGGCTTCAAATATGCATACATGCCCAAGCAAGTGCCTACTTCATGTGCTGGCGCAGCCACATCCAATAAATATTTGTTAAATGAAGAAATGAATGAACCTTTCTGAACCCTTAGCTTCTGCCTCTGTAAAGTGAAAACATCTACCTCATCTACTTCTGAGAGTTGTTTCAAATGAGATAATGTGTGTGAAAGCTCTTCATAAACCATAGAGCACAGAATAATTAAAGTGTAAAGACATTGGCCTGTTCAGAAGTGCACAGGGGGGAGCCTGAGTGTGCTGGCCAGACAGTGGCAGCGGCAGCCTCCTTCTCAGTGGGAGTCCGCAGGTCTGCTCACTCACCAGCAGGAGCTAGTCTCTCTGCCCTGGACGATGGCTCTGGGGCCGAGACAAGCCTCATTGGCAGTTGTACTAGAGTGGCTCCTTCTCACGGGAGCCATCAATGTAGCTTCCAGGGCCCCCATAGGGCAACACTCCAGAGCCAAGGATGTCAGGTGTTCACATGCTCCTAGTCCTGATGCAGTTACCAGTCAGGTTGTCTCTACCATGTGGTGGTGGCTAGTGGCATAATTACATACTCCATTTTTATCTGTTTCCAGGAGAACAAAGCCCAGAAATTAACCAAAGGCCACATTCTTACACAGAAGGGAAAGATTTTGTTAATCCTTTGCCCACATTCTCATCAACACCTAGATATTAATATTTCCTTTTTTTTTCAGAACTGAGGAATATAAAAAGGATGTATAAACACACTTGAAATGTTTAAAAAAATGTTTAGGTTAATGCTAAGTTTTTTGCCATTCTGTTCTTGCTTAAATTAGACTTAGGGTGTATTGCCCACGTCTCCAACATCCAGAGGTAAGCCGTTTTCTTCAGCGCGATGCAAATAGCAGAGCTTGGTGACACAAAACCATCTGCTGGGTTTTCGCTGACAGAGCCGCTCGTCAATCCTGTGCTGTTGTCTGTGTACCTGTCTTACCTGAACTCTGCAGAATCAGCATCACTGAGGATTGCTGACAGGTTTGATGATGGTGTGCTGTGTCACAGATGCACTTCCAGGAATGTAGCCCTGGCCTGGAGCCATCTGCAAGAGGGGTGCTGCTCACTTGTTCTCACTCAAGTCCAGCACCCAGGCAGGATCGCAAGCCCTGAGTGGGTTCAGCCTGTTCAGGTACATCTCTTAGCAATGCCTGAACGTAACTGAAGTCTCCATAAAGATCAATGGGAAGGATGGGGCCATGTGGTTATCTGGCATAAATGAACACTGTAAATTATTGTTGGGGAGAAAGGGATGGGACAGAAGAGAAGGCCCACATTTATAACAATGCAGAGAATGAAAAATGTTGAAATGGAGATACAGACAAAATATTACAGGATTTAAGGGCTGAGTATATGAATAACATGCTATTTTCAAGCAGGCTTAGTGGCAGGTAAATGAGTCAGCAAGGAGTGAGGACTGCTTTGAGGTGACCCAATCACTGGACAGTTTTGTGGACATGGAGATGGTCTGAACCTGCTCCCAGGATCAAGAGGCTGATGTGGTGCCTTCCTCACGGCACAATGGCTTTACCAATGAAGTTCCTTCTTTAGCTTTTGGTGACCTACTGGGAACGGACAAGTGACTGTATTCTGGCTGTGAGCTCATTATGACCCATTGCATTTGTTTATTTGGTACCAGTATCTTATGATATAACTATGATTCAGGTCTTTAAGCTCTTTGAGATGGAAGCAACCAGTTGTACTAGAGTGACTTCTTGCGTAACTAAAAATTATAACATCGTGACAAACCCCACAAGTACCAGTTGTGCAGGGAGACACCAGACACAGTGCTTGGGAATGTGTGTTGAACTTTACACACAGTTTCTACCCCTAAGACCATCATGTTTTCATTTGGGAAGCCAGAGAGAGGCAATCAACAGATGTGTCAGCAGAAGTCATTAGATTGATAGTGATGGCCTTTTGAAGTGGGAGGATGTGGAGTAGAAAGTGAGTTACAGCTTCCTGAAGGAGGTAAAATACACAGTAAAGCAATACTGTGATGTAATGAATTGGAGGTGAGGAGGGTGTATACAGGGGATGGAGGAAAGAACAGGGATATTGAAGTTATGTCTGACTGCCACTATGAAAAGCCCCTATTAAACACCCTAGTTCTATGGGCTTAGTTTTTCACAAAGTCAAGTTATCTTTGGCATCTTTCTTTTGGTCCAGTTTACCAATAATGTTATTTCACTTCACTCTCACAGCCAGGAGGCGCTTGGAAGGACTGCAAGGCCACCTACCCACCTTCACATACTGACCCAGCAGAATTGGGTGAGCTTCTGGGGTGGTTCCCTCAACCCTAGCCCTCTCCTGTATGACAGTTATCTCTGTTTGACAAACATTTACACAGATGTGATGGCCTGTGGTTACTGGTGACTGTTGGAAATATTGCATACACTCCTTTAGCTGCAGTCACACTTTCTTAGGACTTACAGACCAATTTCCCTTGCATATTCAGCCATTATTTTTGCATTTGTGTGTAAATTACCTGCTATCAAATGTATCTTCTCAATTTGATTTTAGGCTTCACAACAATCCTTGCAATGGAAGTTGTGATCCCCATTCTACAGTCCAGGGTGATCAAAATAACACAGGGAAGTGCTGTGCCTGAAATGCACAGCTAGTCCATGGCACTTAGTCCATCGTGCAGATAGTTCATCATCTGGAATCCATGGCCTGCCTGATTTTTGGTTCATGATCTCCATGACATTGTATACAAACTTTGTTTATGTGCTCGTGTTCATTTTCTAAGGAGTGTCTGTAGCATTCGTTGGAGTCTCTAAGAGATCCACGGCTTCAGAGATGAGCATTGTATAATGATGCCCACCACTATGGTTCACATCTATGTCTTCTCCAGGTATTGACCCCTGAAGAAGACCAACTCTTTCTGGTTTAAATGTCTCGCCTTTCTGATGTCTCTGAAATGCAGTGTCAGGTTCCATTTATCATGTGACCAATTTTGCCCAGACGATGGACTTCTATGATACTGGTTATAAAATGTTTCTAATCATGGTCCTGTCTTTTGTCAACTGGGATACAGCATGGACCGAGACACAGATGAAGGGAGCACAAAATTTGAGCATAAGGATTGTAACCATAAAAGGCTGTACCTCCTGGAGTATTTTTATACTTGGAAATAGTAGTTTCTCTGTTTGGAAAGCTGACACTTTATTATACTCCCTATAACATACTGTGCACAGTAAGAGAACAGCCTATTTCTGCGCCCCATCCCTTTGAGGCGTCCCTCATTCGCAGCCATCCTTGGGTGCTCACAGAGAATCAGTTCTGTCTTGCCCCTGCCTGGGCAACAAGAGCTTGAAAATTACCCTGACATTCCACAGCACAGGTGTAATTTTCTCAGTGTTTTGTAAGTAAAACTGCCCTGGCAGATGATGTCTAAGAGCTAATTACCTGAGACCAGTGGGGAAAAAAACGAGGTGGGTGGCCAACTATGGAAGAGAGGTAGGATCAGAGAAAGTCTGAGAATGACAGAAGCAAGGAATTCAGCTTTCTAAGCTAGGCTGTCACACAGGAGGGGGTGATGCTGTCTGGGCAGAGCAGCGGGAAAAGGCACCTAGACACAAGGAGTCACCCGGCTTCTCGGGGTTAACACAGGCTTAGTCCAGATCTTCAGGGCCCTTCTCTCTCCTGTTCCTTAGTATGTTGAATGACAATCTCAATGGATAATATTAATTGAAAATGGAGAAACAGAAAAGAATAAATATCTGAGTTTGCATTTATAATGAGTCAAATGTTTATAGAATTTGGAAGAAGGATGGGAGAGTGAGTTAAGCTAGCAGTTCTACCAGTAAGTAATCCCTGGTGCCCTGGGGGTCATTCCTTCCCTCTTCCCACCTCCAGAAAAGGCCCGCTGGTGAGTTATCATACACCCAAAGGCGCACTTAGACACCTGAGAGGTGACAGTCCTCTCGGAGCTACCAAGTAGAAGCTACAGAGTCTGGTCAACAATGGAAACTGCTTTACAACTTTTCTTTCTGAGTTATCATTTACATTGTTTGTGGCTGTGCAACAAACTGCTCCAAAAACTGAATGATTTAGGAAACCAATGACTGGTTATTTCTCATGACCCTGTGGGGCAGGGGGGCTCAGTGGGATGGCCCCTGCCCGGACCCTGTGGGGTCTTCTGTGCAGCTTCCTTACGCCAGGAGCTGGGCTGGGACAGGGACATCCAGGATGGCCTCCCTCCTTCCATTGCTCTCTCTGAACTTAGCAGTGTAGCCTGAGTGTTTACAGGCCTGCTAATCCCTAGGTGAGGTCTGGAGCTGCCCGAGTCAGCTCTGCCACATTCAGTTGGTCCCCACGAGTCACAAGGGCAGCGAATGCTCAAGTAGCGGGAACACAGCCTCCATCTTCAGTCCATCTTGGACCTACTTTCTGAGCATGTGCTAATGACATTTTGAGCTTATCAAGCATATGTGCACAACTATCTAACATGGTCCGAGGGGCAATTATACCCTCACCCCTTCAGAGGACCACATCTCTGAGCAGGAAAGGGACTTGCCCCGTGTCCTATGGTCAGTGAAAGGAGGGGCCGGACTGGTGCCCTGACCCTGAGGCCTGTGTCCTGCACATGCTCTCGGACAAAGACTCAACTGATGGGAAGGCGTCGGATTTTTGGAACCGTTGGAAAGTAACTCTGCATCAGGGTTGATAAAAAGAGGGGTGCTGATCCAGGTAGACACTGTGGCCCAGTATGAAAGCAGCCTCATTACTTTGTTGCTTGGCTCCTAAATGACTCCTGAGTGTACATGGGACGCGAATGTGGTCCCAAGGGAATATGAGTCCTCTGTCTGGGCCGCATGTCCCTCTGGTGAGTGTCATGTGTGTGGAGGCTTGTGTGGCAGGTGAGGCTGGTCTGCTTCTGAAATTTCCAATTCTGATTGGTAAACCGCTGCCACTATGTTGGTTTGTAGTTATTTTAGTTTTCAAACTAAACCTCAGGAAAATTATGGGAAAGAGGAAAGCTTTGAAACGAAAACCTTTTATCATTTCCATTTTTTCTCCCTAAACAAGTGTCTTTGGTTTTTCTTCCTTTGCCTCTTGCCCCTAGCTCTCCTAATCACCCCATCACTGCTACAGCGGAGGCTGATCATTTCCTTCTGTGACCCAGTTATTAATAACGTCCGTTCCTACTTCCCTCAAAGGATTGCAGTGTTGTTTTCACCCCGTGTTGTGCCCAGTGTTTTCTTTCTTATTTAATGCACATGGTTTTACCATCATTCTTGTGACAATAATGCTTTCATGGGGCTGATGTTAGCTTACCACTCACTTAAGATCAGTTATTTCAAACTTTTTCTCACAACATTCTGTGTATTTTTCACAGCATAAAAGTTGTTATATGATTAGATATCTTCTCGTGTGTGACTTACTGTGACGAATCTATAATAATAAAAGCATAATATGCTAATTAGACCGGACAGCCGAACGACCTTCTGGACGACCTTCAGGATGAAGCAGTGGCCACAGGGGCCGAGGCAGAGGCAGCCACCACTGTGGGCAGGGGCTGAGGCAGAGGAAGTTAGGGGTGATCAGGCAGGCAGGCCAGTGGTTAAAGGCAATCAGGCAGGCAAGCCAACTGTTAGGGGTGATTAGCCCTGAGGTCAGAGTGGTTAGGGGCGATCAGGCAGGCAGGCGAGCAGTTAGGGGCAATCAGGCAGGCAGGCAGAGGGGTTAGGGGCAATCAGACAGGCAGGCAGGCGAGCAGTTAGGAGCCAGCAGTCCCAGATTGCGAGAGGGATGTCCGACAGCCTGTTTAGGCCTGATCCCGCGAGATCGGGCCTAAACAGGCAGTCGGACATCTCCAGAGGAGTCCCGGATTGCGAGAGGGTGCACTGGGCCTCTAGTTTGTTAATAATTATATGGACCAAATTAATTGACTCTCTCAACAAAGATTAATCAGGTCCCTCCTGTGTCCTATGCACTGGGATATAGTGGTCACAAAATAGACACAGTCCCAAGGAACTTAGTTTTTTGTATTCTGAAATGATGAGGAGCCATTGCTTGAAATCTTGTGGTTTCTCAGAGTTTTCTGACGATGGTGAAAGTGTGGTTAACAGCTGCTATTTGTTTTGCTTTAAGCAAGTGTTAGGAACCACAACCAGGAATATCACAACTTTAGATAGTCGGATGCAACCACATGCTGGGAATGCCTGGGGATGAGGGGAGGCATTCAAAATGCAGGGCCAGTAGGTTTGAGAGTTAATGACAGTGTTTTCAGTGGACTTGATCATGACTCTAATTCAATCTAGAGCAGAGGTGGGGAAACATTTTTCTGCCAAGGGCCATTTGGATATTTATAGTATCATTTTGAGGCCACACAAAATTATCAACTTAAAAATTAGCCTGCTATAGCATAATTTACAATAGCTAAGATCTGGAAACAGCCCTAGCGCCCATCAGTAAATGAGTGGATAAAAAAAGTTGTGGTACATTTGTGTCATGGAATATTTTGCAGCAGAAAAAAGAAGAACGAACGAACGAACCTCTTACCCTTTGAGACAGCATGGAGGGATCTGGATCTGGATGGTATCATGTTAAGTGAATTAAGTCAGTCAGAGAAAGATAAGTATCACATGATTTCACTGATATGTGGACTCTAAGTAACAAAATAAACTGATGAACGGAGTGGATCCAGAGACATGGAAGCATGGAACAGAGTGCGGAATCTCAGAGGGAAGGCAGGGGAGGATGGGTCCATGGGAGGTAATCAACCAAAGACCTTATATGCATGCATATATGCATATATGCATAACCCATGGACATAAACAATAGGGTGGTGAAAGCCTGGGGTGGGGGGGGCAAGAGTGGGCTGGAGGGGGTCAATGGGGGGAAAAGAGGGACAAATGTAATACTTTCAACAATAAAGAATTATTTTTTAAAAATTAGCCTGCTATATTTAATTAACTCACTCCTAATGCTTTGGCAGGACCAGACCAAATGATTTGGTGGGCCTTATACAGCTTGAGGGCTGGGTGTTCCCCACCCCTGATCTAGAGGATCTCTCTTCTAATTGCACAACGGATCGATGGCAGGGTGATGACGGCAGGTGATTGGACAGGAAGGGGACAATCAACACTGATAAGAGATTGAAGTCTTTGCTTAATCTTGGGATGAGTCACTGTGGGAACTGCTGGCCAATCTACTGGCCACCCCTCATTCCTAAGGGTCTTGGTGATAATTCCAGCAGAAAGCTATCTCTCCTAGCTCCTGTAGGACTTTGCATTACTCCTAAGGCACTTGTCCCAACCTGCCATTCTGTAGTTAGTTTTGTACTTTACCTGTCCTAAATTTGATTATAAATTCCTTAAAGTCAAGAATTCTTTCACACATCTCTCCACTCACTGCCTATAACCATGTTCGACTGTCATCTGGGTTTTATTTGATCCAGGATTGCATAGATCCCTGGGAACTGTGTTATAGAATTGTCTTGTACAAACAAACTTGACCATAGTGAGGCCCTTTGAGGACATTCATAATAACCACATGTTCTTGGGTGGGGTTTGAAGTCTGAAATCTCATTCAATTCTGTATGAGTTTGGAATGGGATTCTAATCTGTAAATAAAGGAGATGAATGTTGCAATTCTAGAGGAGCTGATTTTACAAACAAAGAGAATTTAGCTAAAAACCTTCCGGACTTCCCCAAAACCGGATGCTTTTTTTTTTTTTTTTTAATAAGGGTGAGTAAAAGGGGAAAGTCAGCAAATGGCTGGGATCCATTCATACAGTTTACCCAAGTATTTCAGGTTACAAACCTTTCTTTCCTCTTAAGTTTTCCTAAATTCTTCTCTATCATTAAAACACTGTTTAGAGCTAATTTTTTAAGTACTCAGAGGCCTTGAATTTCAATCCAGTATTAAATCTCCCGGCTCTAGGATTGTCACAGGTAATGCCCATGGCTCTTTTCAGCTTGAAGGTTCTATTGACCAGGTTTGTCTCATTTAAGATCAAATACTTGCTGGTTATAGCGGTAAAACTACATCCCATGATTTAAATGTGTAAAATACAGGATTTAATTGTATTTTACATAGTTTAACTAATTACTATTGAAAATATTATTTTAAAATTTTTATCAAAATAATAAATGGACACAGTTTAAACAATCAAGAACAAAGGCTTTTAAGGAAACACTTCAGCCCTCTGCCCAATCCCTCTACTTATTCCCATACTTTGCCCCAGAGGCAACCAATGTCTTTAATTTCTTATATTCTTCTGATAATTGCCTCTATATTTCTAAACAATGTACTTATTATGCTCTTTACTGATTTATGGATTTTAGACCTGTTGACATTTCATTATGATATCTGAAGGTTTAGTTCTTAACTAATCCCCACTGCTCCCACCCAACATACACTTCCCTTCCCTCCATCTTCATAACATAATAATGGCTCGTATTTTGGTTAAATAAATATTGGTTCCTCATGTTACTTTAGCATGTACATAATCACTTCTGGACTAAGTTGTGTTCTGTGTTGACACTTTCTCTCTCTCCCAACCTTCACCCACCCCTGGAGTAAACAATGACTATTTTCTATTTGCTTAGTTTTGTATGTCTGTATTGTTCAATATTTTCCTACTTTTCCAACAAGTCTGTCACATGCCCAGGAATAATTTTTTCAAACTCCCAGACCTAGTTCTGAACACTGTTCTGCTTATGTCTTGGTGTCCCCCTCCTTTGCTGCTCCAGTATGGATGGTCCTAGACAGTGGCCACCAGCTGTCACCCCTGGGTGCCCTTTGCCTCACTCCTGGTCAGAGCTCCGCATTCAGGATTCTGTATCGTCTTCTTTCTTAGTTTATATCCTCGCTTTGCTGAAGTACATCTTCTAGTACGTTCCTAAGAAAGGGAACGTAGTGGGCTAGGTACATTTTTGTATCCTCTGTGTAAAAAAATCCTTGTATTACCCCAAAGTTTATCTGTCTTGCTGTCCCTCACTGTCTTCTACTTCCCTTTCCCATTATCTTTGTTCTTATGAACTTTTACCTTTTTTTCTTCACTGTCATTTAATTGACATTTAAGATAGGAGTGGAAATAAATAAGGATACTTAGGCTCAGTTAACCAGCAGTCACTTGTAAATGGGGATGATGTTAGCTTCTTCAAAGCCCTATTTAGAGGATTAAATATTAAATGCAAAATATACATTTTGTTATCTTTAAAGTACTTGATAAATATAAAGTATTTTTATCACCCTAGAATGGCCATCTACACTAATAAAAGAGATGCAAATTGACCGTACCTTCGCGACACCCACCAGCCAATCAGGAATGAGTATGCAAACCAACCCAACAAAGATGGCGGGTTAATTTGCATACACAGGCGTTCTGCACTGCCCCAGCCACTCCGGACCTCTGGGCAGCCTGGGAAGGCGGAAAGGCGGCTCTGGCTGGAGTGAAGGCAGTGCTGGCAGCCAGGGTAAGGAAGGTCCATTCTTGCATGAATCTTCGTGCATTGGGCCTCTAGTTATGCTTATAAAAGACATGGGTTGCCAGTCTGAGGAATTCATCCTATTTTTACAGGCAAAGGAGAAAGAGAAAGTAATTCTTATAGGGGAGTGGTAGTCCAATGGATAAAACAAATCTGCTGACTGAGGTCTGACTTTGTGATGTGGGGTGCAGCTGGCAGTGGCTCTGTGGCATCCCTAGGGCAGCAGGGATGGGTTATGGCACCAAGCTCTGTTCACGGAGCAGTGTTTGTTCTCAGGGGGGAGCCTAGTGGAAAATTTTGAGCTGCAGTTAGAAATCGTGTGCATGGAAACTGAAGATGTTCCTTTAAAAGAAAAATCACAGTGCTTTTTAAACTGAAATAACAGCCCGGACCATTATCTGCTTTTCTCTCTTGCCAGCTCTAGAGTTTTCTTGGGATGTTATCAGGGCAAGTGTCAGAACAATGTTCACTTCTGTTTTGTTTTTAACCTGAATTACAAATTACCAACAGCTGACGTAGGCCAGGCAATGAAGCTTCTTCTGAATGCTGGACTTTTGCAAAAATGTGAGGCTTGGTGGGTGGGGTAGGGGGGTGGGAGGGTTGTTCCTATCTTCTTTTCCCCACTGAAGGTACTTTGTGTTCAGTTTTTGAGGACTCCTGAAGATTGTTTGAGAACTTGCCTGCAGAGTAGTGCTGACATTTTCTATTGCCAACTGTTATTTATTATTCTTTTTTAAAAACCCAAACAAGCAAAAGCTATCCCTCCAAACAAACTCTAAAACCAAAACAAAACACACAAACAAACCCACAACTTCCCTATAGTTCTTTCTGAGAAGCAAGATGCTTTTGGTCTCCACTAAATTCTATTTATAACTTCAGATTTCAATATACAGTAAAGATAGACTTTAGCTGACTGTTTTTGTGTTGGTGCTGTGTTTCTCTTCCTGAAAGAGGATTCAAATTAAAACAAACTTTTTGGAGCTCCCCTTTTATCTAGTTTAGTTTTCAGGGGCCTGATAGGGTATGTCTGACGTGCTGTGTGCCCAGCACACTCACTGTATGTATTTCATCTACTCACCTCTTTGCTTTGAGAATATTTTGCCCTTGACCTGTTGTCCTGCTTACTGATGACATGTGATCACCTCTTTCCACTGCAGAGTAGGCTGTTTGAGGGCAGGTTCTGTGGTCTACAGCTTTGTAGCCCAGTGCCAAGCAGAAGCCCGGAGTCTGCTAAACATGAGCTGAGCGTCTGTGGTACCAGGGTGTCTGTGGCCATTGGGAAGACATGCAGCAGTGCTGACAGCAGCTCTGGGAAGAGGAACTAGGAGGTGACCGTCACAGCAGCTCAGGGGCTCCAGGCCCGGTTCCAGCACCACAGGCTCATTTATTGCACAACAGAGAGAGGGCAGCTGGTTAGGTGTGTGAGTCCTGCTTATTCCTCCCTCATTCGCCTGCCATTTCCTGAAGGGCAGGGTCTGCTCTTAGTCATCTTTTATCCCTACATCTGGGGTGTGCTCAGTAAGTGGTGGAGAGAAGGAAGGAGGCAGGGAGGGGAGAAGGGGCCTGGGTCCTTGCTACAGGACTTATTCTGGGGGTTTCCAGACCTGAGCTCCCACCAGCCCTTAGTGCATCTCCCAAGCTCCTGCAGGTAGTCAGCAGCACAGGTGCCTATGGTAACTACTCTTGGGAAGGAGTCCCAGGGGGAGACCACACTAACATGCCCTAGAACCCCAGTTCCAGTCTCGGGGGCTATTTCACAATGGAAGATGGCAGAAATGTTTTTTGTTTTATTTGGTTGAAAAGCAAGTTGTTCCTTTTCCCAACTTTTATATCCCAAGGCTAAAAAGTGGTATAAAACAACTTCTAAGAATTTATTTCAATGTGCCCCATTGTTTCCTGAGATAAGGTCATGAAGGGCGCAAGGACACTCATGTGATTCACTCATGAGCCCTTTCCAAAGGAGGTTTTATTTACAAAGAAATTAAGAACTGATGGCTTTAATAATAGATTTTAAATTTTCATACAGATTTCATAGCTGCTGCACTTTTACTTGCTATCTCCCCCTAACTCCCCAAAGGCAACATTCAGAAAAGGTAGGGCCACATGTACGTGTGTGTGTGTGTGTGTGTGTGTGTGTGTAGATTTGCACATACACCTTTAAACTGCAGAGTCGGGATGAGAGTTTTTCCTATGAAATACAGGTGTTCAACAATCTATTCCAAGACATGTTTAATCCACTTTCATTATCAGACTATCTCTTCTAAACTTTATCATTATACAACAATTCCAGGAGGAAAAACCTAAGGTAAGCTCTGACTTGGTCTTTAAAAACCATGCTTGAGATTTAATATTCTAGAAGAAAGTTTGGCTCCTGATATTATCCTTAAAATAGGGAACATAGTACTTACTCTATTACTTTTTTCAATTTTTTTATTAAGGTATTATATGTGTACATATCTTACCATTTCCCCCCTCCCATATATGCCCTCACCCCCCAGAGTTTTGCATCCATTGGTTATGTTTATATGCATGCATACAAGTCCTTTGGTTGATCTCTTATCTTCCCCACCTCTCCCTAACCTTCCTGCTGTAATTTGACAGACTGTTTGATGCTTTACTGCCTCTGTATCTATCTTTTTGTTCAAGTTTATAATGTTCTTTATTATCCATAAATGAGTGAGATCATGTGGTATTTTTCTTTCATTGACTGGCTTATTTCACTCAGCATAATGTTCTCCAATTCCATCCAGGTTGCTGCAAATGGTAAGAATTCCTTCTTTTTTATGGCAGCATAGTATTCCATTGTGTAGATGTACCACAGTTTTCTGATCCAGTCATCTGCTGACGGGCACCTAGGCTGTTTCCAAATCTTAGCTATTGTAAATTGTGCTGCTATGAACATAGGGGTGCATATATCCTTTCTGATTGGTGTTTCTAGTTTCCTTGGATATATTCCCAGGAGTGGGATTACTGGGTCAAATGGGAGTTCCATTTTTAGTTTTTTGAGGAAACTCCATACTGTTCTCCACAGTGGCTGCACCAGTCTGCATTCGCACCAGCAGTGCATGAGGGTTTCTTTTTCTCCGCATCCTCGCCAACACTTGTCATTTGTTGATTTGTTGATGATAGCCATTCTGAAAGGTGTGAGATGGTACCGCATTGTTGTTTTGATTTGCATCTCTCTGATAATTAGTGACGTTGAGCATGTTTTCATGTGTCTCTTGGCCTTCCTTCTGTCTTCTTTTGAAAAGATTCTATTTAGGTCTGTTGCCCATTTTTTTATTGGATCATTTATCTTCCTTTTATTAAGTTGTAGATGTTGGAGATTAAACCTTTATCATTGATACCATTTGCAAATATGTTCTCCCATGTAGTGGGCTTTCTTGTTGTTTTGTTGATAGTTTCTTTTGCTGTAAAAAAGCTTTTTATTTTGATGTAGTCCCATTTGTTTATTTTCTCTTTAGCTTCCATTGCCCTAGGGGCAGTATCGGTGAAGAAGTTCTTTTGGCATATGTCTGAGATTTTGCTGCCTGTGGATTTCTCTAGTATTTTTATGGTTTCCCGTCTTATGTTTAAGTCCAGTATCCATTTTGAGTTGATTTTTGTGTATGGTGTAATTTGGTGATCTAGCTTCATTTTTTTGCATGTATCTGTCCAATTTTCCCAACACCATTTATTGAAGAGACTGTCTTTATTCCATTGTATGTTCATGCCTCCTTTGTCAAATATTGATTGAGCATAGTGGTTTGGGTTGATATCTGGGTTCTCTATTCCATTCCTTTGGTCTATATGTCTGTTCTTGTGCCAGTACCAGCCTGTTTTGAGAACAGTGGCTTTGTAATACAGCTTGAAATCTGGTATTGAGATCCCTCCTACTTTATTCTTCTTTCTCAGGATTGCTGTGGCTATTCGGGGTCTTTTTTTTATTCCAGATGATTTTTTGGAGAGTTCTTTCTAGGTTTGTGAAATATGTCGTTGGTATTTTAATGAGGAGAGCATTGAATCTATAGATTGCTTTGGGTAGTATGGACATTTTAATGGTGTTGTTTCTACCAATCCATGAACATGGTATGTTCTTCCATCTGTTTACGTCTTCCTCTATTTCTTTTTTCAGTGTTCTGTAGTTTTCCGCGTATAGGTCTTTTACCTCCTTAGTTAAGTTTATTCCTAGGTATCTTAATTATTTTGGTGCGATGGTAAATGGGATTACCTTTTTAGTCTCTCTGTCTGTAAGTTCACTATTGGTGTATAGAAATGCCATAGAGTTCTTGGCGTTAATTTTGTATCCTGCTACATTGCCGAATTCATTTATTAAGTCTATTAGTTTTTTGACGGAGTCTTTCGGATTTTTTATGTACAATATCATGTCATCTGCAAATAAAGACAGCTTTACTTGTTCTTTTCCAATTTGGATGCCTTTTATTTCTTCTTCTTGTCTAATTGCAATGGCTAATACTTCCAGCACTATGTCAAACAGGAGTGGTGAGAGTGGGCATTCCTGTCTTGTTCCTGTTCTTAGGGGAAATGTTTTTAGTTTTTGTCCATTGAGTATGATGTTTGCTGTGGGTTTATCATATATAGCTTTTATTATGTTGAGGTATGATCCTTGTATTCCCACCTTGTTGAGAGTTTTTATCAAGAAAGGGTGTTGGATTTGGTCAAATGCTTTTTCTGCATCAATTGATACGACTATGTGATTTTTATCTCTCAATTTGTTTATGTGATGTATCACATTTATTGATTTGCGGATATTTTACCATCCTTGCATTCCTGGGATAAATCCTACTTGTTCATGGTATATGATATTTCTGATGTACTGCTGGATCCGATTTGCTAGAATTTTGTTGAGAATTTTGGCATTTATGTTCATGAGGGATATTGGTCTGTAATTCTCTTTCATCGTGTTGTCTTTATCTGGTTTTGGTATTAGGGTGATGCTGGCTTCATAGAAGGAGCCTGGAAGTGTTCCTTCCTCTTGAAATTTTTGGAATAGTCTGAGGAGGATAAGTTTTAGTTCTTCCTTGAATGTTTGGTAAAACTCCCCTGTGAAGCCGTCTGGCCCTGTGCTTTTGTTTGCCGGAAGCTTTTTGATGACTGCTTCAATTTCATCCATAGTTACTGGCCTATTGTGCTGTTTAGATTCTTCCTGATTGATTTTTGGAAGGTTATATTTTTCTAGGAATATGTCCATTTCCTCCAGGTTGTCCAGTTTGTTGGAATAGAGTTGTTCGTAGTATTTTATAACAATCCTTTGTATCTCAGCAGGGTCTGTTGTTATTTCACCTCTTTCATTTCTGATTTTGTTTATTTGGGTCCTCTCTCTTTGCTTCTTGGTGAGGCTGGCTAGAGGTCCATCAATCTTGTTTATCCTTTCAAAGAACCAGCTCTTGGTTTTGTTGATCTTTTGTATTGTTTCTTTGGTCTCTATGTCATTTATCTTCGCTCTGATCTTTGTTATTTCCTTCCTTCTGGTTACACTGGGCTTTTCTTGCTGCTCTTGTTCTAGCTCTTTGAGTTGTAGGGTTAGGTAATTTATTACCATTGTTTCTTGTTTTTTTTTTTTTTTCAATAGGCTTGTAGAGCTATGAACTTCCCTCTCAAGACTGCTTTTGCTGTGTCCCATAGATTTTGGATTGTTGTGTTTTCATTGTCATTTGTTGCCATGATGTTTTTTATTTCTTCCTTGATCTCTCTGGTTATCCAGTCATTGTTTAATAGCATGCTGTTTAGTCTCCATGTGTTTGATTTCTTTGGATTGTATTTATTGTAGTTGATTTCCAGTTTTATGCCACTGTGATCTGAGAAGATGCTTGATATGATTTCTATCTTCTTGAATTTGAAGAGACTTTGCCTGTGACCCAGCATATGGTCTATCTTTGAAAATGACCCATGTGCACTTGAGAAGAATGTATATTCTGTGGCTTTGGGGTGAAATGTTCTGAAGATGTCAATTAATTCCATCTGGTCTAGTGAGTCATTTAGGATTGATGTTTCTTTGCTGATTTTTTGTTTAGAGGATTTGTCCAATGGTGATAGTGGGGTATTAAAGTCTCCTACTATGATTGTATTGCTATTAATATCTCCCTTGATATCCTCCAGGAGTTTTTTTTTTATGTATTTGGGTGCTCCTATATTGGGTGCATATATGTTTACCAGAATTATTTCTTCTTGTTGGATTTCTCCCTTTAGAATTATGAAGTGGCCTTCCTTATCTCTTGTTATGGCATTTACTTTGAGGTCTATTTTTTCAGATATAAGTATTGCTACCCCAGCTTTTCTTTCATTTCTATTTGCCTGAAAGATATTTTTCCATCCCTTCACTTTCAATCTGTGTGAGTCTCTTGTTCTGAGGTAGGTCTCTTGTAGACAGCATATATATGGGTCATGTTTTTTTATCCATTCAGCCACTCAATGTCTTTTGATTGGAGCATTTAGTCCGTTTACATTTAAAGTTATTACTGAAAGGTATTTGTTTGTAGTCATATCTATTTTTGTGTCTGTATTCCTTCTTATCTGTTTATTTCTTCTTTTTACATTATTCCCTTTAGCATTTCTTGCATTGCTGGTTTGGTGGTGATAAACACCCTGAGCCTTTTTTTGTCTGCGAAGCTCCTGATTTCCCCTTCAATTTTGATTGATAGTCTTGCTGGATATAGTATTCTTGGATTCAGTCCTTTGCTTTGCAACACTTTGTATACCTCCTTCCATTCTCTTCTAGCTTGTTGTGTTTCTGTTGAGTAATCATTTGACAATCTGATGGGTGTTCCTTTGTAGGTAACTCTCTGTCTCTCTCTTGCCACCTTTAAGATTCTCTCTTTATCATTTATATTTGCCATTGAAATTATGACATGTCTTGGTGTGGGTCTTTTGGGGTTGATCCTGCTTGGGACTCTTTGTACTTGCGTAACTTTTATCTTTCCCATATCCGGGAAGTTTTCTGTCATTATTTCTTCAAATAGATTTTCTAATCCCTGCTGCTCTTCTTGTCCTTCTGGCAGCCCTATTATACGCATGTTACTTCGTTTCATGTTGTCCCAAAGCTCCCTTAGGCTTTCCTCCTGCTTTTTAATTTATTTCTCCAATTGCTGTTCAGATTGAGCTTGTTTCTGTACCTGATCTTCTAACTCACTGATTCGGTCCTCTGCTTCTTGTAGTCTACTGTTGAAACTTTCCATGGTGTTTTTGATTGTAGCTATATCACTTTTCATTTCTTCCTGATTCTTGCATAAGTTGTTGATTTTCTCATCCATCTGATGTATAAATTCCACGACCATTACTCTGAACTCCTTTTCGGTCATGTTGCAAACTTCAGTTTCACTAATTTCCTTTCTTGGAGACTCCACATTTTCTTTCCTCTGAGAGTTATTTCGTTTCCCCATTCTGGCTATCACCAGAAAGCTCCAGCTTCTGTTTGCATGGACCTGGGTCGTGTGCTGTGGGGACTTCGCTCCACCCGAGTTTCACTGAAGTGCTCTGACACTAGGACGTGTGGCTGCCTTTGGTTGGTGGGAACCAGACTTGCCCAGGGTCAGTGTCCCCAGTGTTCCGTGTGGTCTTGTGTGCACACTTAGAATCAGGGGCCCTGTCTGTACCACACTGTTGGTATGTGCCGAAAATGAGATCCTTAGCATGTGCCAGGAGTCAGAGTTTCTCTGTGTCTGCACCAAGAATCGAGTGTCAGAGTCTCTGTTGCCTTGTGCAGTTTCTCGTTGAGAATCAGGGTCCCTATGTGTGCATGCACCAACCATTGGGGTCACTGGTTCTTAGTGTGAATGTGCTGTGAGTCAGGGATCCCAGGCAGCTGTGTCCGGCGTGCCAAATTCCCTGAAGTGGAGCTGCGTCCTGTGTGTGCTCTCTCTACTGAGCCAAACCGGCTAGGGCTTCGCACACTCTCAAATTCCTGAAGGTGAGCTGCCTCCGTGCACTCTCCCAGATTCCCCGAAGGGAGGCGGAGTCCATCCTGTGCGCCAAATTCCCCAAAGGGGAGCCCCTCTGTGCTCGCTCTAAGATTCCCCAAAGGGGAGCTGTGACCCGCAAGCCAAATTCCCCCAAATTCCCCGAAGGGGAGCCCTCTGTGCGCACTGTCAGATTTCCCCGAAGGGGAGCTGCTTCTGTCCCGCGCGCCAAATTCCCTAAGGGGGAGCGCGTCCCTGCGCAAAGCTCTGCAGCTTGGGCGAGGGGCAGGTCTATCAGTTACTATGGCGCTATCTGCGCGCCTGCGGGGAGGGGGATAGGCTCTTTGACTCACGGAAATCTGCCGGGAAGTCTGGATTCTTGTTGTCTGTTGGTCTGAAGCTGTGATAGCAGTTCTCTGTCCCCAGTGGCTGCAGGGTCCTGGTTTGTGTCTGAAGCCCGGAATCTAGTCTCAGACAGCTCTGTTTCTCAAGATGGCGTGGTCTCCGCGTCCTCACCCGCCGCTGAGAAGTGTCCGCTTTGTGCGCAGGGCTCCGCCATCTAGGACTGCCTGGTTAGGCAGCCCCTTGGAAGACCTGCAGAATCTAACTGACCCTAGCTCATATACACACACACACCACACACATCTACACTCTCCTCTATGGGTTCCTCACTCACACTCTCTCTCTCCCTACCTTCCTGCCAGTCGGCATCTTTTTCTCTACTCGTATTTACTCTATTTTTGTAAGGTGAAGAGAAATGCATCTTAAAAGGCCTTGGAATTTAGGACAATGTTAATGCTTTATATATTAACTAGAGGCCTGGTGCACGAAAACCATGCACTTGCGGGGGGTGGGGGGGGGCGTCCCTCAGCCCGGATTGCGAGAGGGCGCAGGCCAGGCTGAGGGACCCCACCAATGCACAATCAGGGCCTGGGAGAGATGCAGGAGGTTGGCCAGCTGGGGAGGGACCGCAGGAAGGCTCCAGGGCATGTCCGGCCCATCTTGCTCAGTCCTGATCGGCTGGACCCCAGTAGCAAGCTAACCTACCAGTTAGAGCATCTGCCCCCTGGTGGTCAGTGCACGTCATAGTGACCAGTTGAGCGGCCTTAGCATATCATTAGCATATTACACTTTGATTGGTTGAACAGACAACTGGACACTTAGCATATTAGGCTTTTATTATATAGGATTTACTCCCTAAGCTCTGCAATTCTTTGCACCCAAGTGAAATGCTCTGTTTGCTGAACAACTGCCACCCCTTACCTATGCAGACTTTTCTGGAGCATACGGAGTATGTATAAAGCATCAGCAATGGATAATCAGAAGTCTTAGCAAGGCTGGTTTACCCATCTCCATATGTCAAACCTAAGAATATCAGGGTACGATCAGTACACGGGCATTACCTCTGAGCCTCTCTGCACTGTTATAAGTCTTCACTTTATGAAGGGGGAACAACAAAATAACCGTGGCTACCATGTACTATTTACACATGAATGCTTACTCTGTATGGGCTACAGCCTTGTTAATCATTCCATTATACATTTTACTGGTGAGACACACATCTACAGGTTCGCCTATTTGCAGCATTCTCATGACTTAAAAATAAATACTTCAATGGGCTTCTTTAGGAGGGTGCATGATTCCATTTAGTGTTTGATAAATACAGCCCATCTTAGTATTTAATGTGGATCTTTTTGTGTTTTACACTTTTGCAAATTTCTTAACTGTTGTACTCCAAAAAGCTTTGAATCAGTAACATTTCCCGTGACTGACTTGGGACATGCCTCTCATTTAGGTGGAAAGCAGGAAGTCACCAGCCTCTGTCCCTCACCTGAGCCATGGCTCTGATCCATCCTGAGGAGGAAACCAGCTTTTATGAGCTGCTGCAGGAAATGGTCATTTTTCCTCAGTCAAGCAAAATTTATTTTGATTTTCTAGATCTGCTCTAATTCCATAGCCACTTGCCACATGTGACTATTGAAGTTTAAATTTTAATTAATTAAAATTAAATAAAATTTAAAAATCCAGTTCCTTAGTCACAGTAGCCACATTGCAAGTGCCCAACTCCCACCCACAGCTGGTGGCTACCATCTTGGGCAGCAAAGATACAGAGCATTTCCATCCTCCTAGAACAGTGATGGCGAACCTATGACACGCGTGTCAGCACTGACACACATAGCCATTTCTGATGACACATGGCCGCTGAGGTGGCCGCATGCCGAGGATGAAACATTTGCTGCTCCTGAGGATGAAACATTTGCGACTAGAGTCTTGGAGTTCCTCCCCTATTAGACACTCTGTGCCGGAGGTCTGTAAGCCAAAACAACAGAAGTCCGGCACAGAGCGTCTAGTTCTGGGACTTCCGGTTAAGCCGGGATCTTTGCCCTCACTTCCGCCGGCAGAGCAGAGAGCAGCGGAACGCAGCAGGGGATGCATCTCTGGGGGCCCTGCCATTACCAGTAACCAAATAACAGTTAACCACAGCAACCATTATCTACTGTTCTGGGGTGTCATGGATTTCTAATCCATCATTACTGAGATAAGTGAGGGGGAGGCTGGGAGAGGCGAGGGTTTGTGGCGTGCTCTGGGTGCCGTTTCCCGCCATTAGAAATAGCGGCAGCCATTTTAATTCACATAAGGAACACCATCTTGCTCCATAGTGCAGACTCCATTTCACCACTATTACTGTTGTGCATCCTTATTAACCCCTATTTCTGCTTATTAACCCTGCCCTTTCCTAAAAGACAGTTATATGCACCATTTTGTGGTTAGTTAGGCTAGTTAACCCCTAATTGCCTGCAGGCCTAACAAGCTATCTATAATTCTATCTTCTGTCACTGCCCCCCTGATGGAGAACCCAAAAAATAAAAAACTAAGGTTAAGTAAAGGAAGTGGTAGTAGCAGTGGCCGACCCTTTCAAGAGACATGGACTGAGATGTATGGCTTTATAGAAAAAATGGCAGATCATTTTGCGTTCTATGTACTGAAACGGTAGTAAGCAGAACGTGGAATATAAATAGACATTTTGAAACTAATCATTCCCAGTTCTTGGAAAAAAGTGAGGATGAAAGGAAGGAATACATTTCCAGGCAGCTACACCTTTATAAGAGCCAATCTAATTCCATTCTTAAATTTATGAAAGGCTCTACAAATTTAATATCTGCAAGTTTGAGCATTGCTTACTCTATAGCTCAGCATGGAAAAGCACTCAGTGAGGGAGAATTTATTAAAGAAACTTTCCTAAGATGTGCACCAGTTCTATTTCACGATATGCAGAATAAAGATGCAATTATTAAGAGAATATCTGAGTTACCACTCAGTAGAAATATCATAAAAGACCGAATAATGAGACTGAACACAAATGTACAACATCAATTAAAGAGAGACATAAGGAAGTGTAAATATTTTTGGATCTCTCTTGATGAAACTACTGATGTCATATCACATGCTCAGTTGGCCATTATTGGTCGATATTCTGATGGTCTCACAATGAGAGAAGAGTTGATAAAGTTAGTATCGGTGTCAACAAGTAAATCAGGAAGCAAAATATGTAAGGTTGTTATACAAACATTTCATGACTTAAGCATTGATATCTCTAAAGTTGTGTCAGTGATGACAGATGGGGCACCAAATATGGTGGGGGAAAAAGTCAGATTTGTCACATTGTTTACAGAAGCTATTGGACATCCGATTGTGCCTTTTCATTGTATTATCCATCAGAAGGCTTTATGTGCCAAGGCAGGATTCACCGACTTAAATGACTTAATGTCAGTTGTTACAAAAATAGTTAATTTAATAGCTGCTCGCCCCCTTCACAAGCGAGAATTTTCGGCACTTTTACTGGAGGTTGATTCCACCTACAGTGGACTGCTAATGTACAATAATGTAAGATGGCTGAGCCGAGGCAAAGTTCTTGAGCGCTTTGTGGAGTGCTTTGAAGAAATTAAGGTATTTCTTGACAATAAGGATCTGGGAAACTTTCCTCAGCTTAATGATGATAAGTGGGTCAACACCCTGATGTTTTTTACAGATCTCTCTGTTCATATTAATGAACTGAACTTAAAGTTACAAGGTTTTGACAAAAGTATTGACGTTATGTTTGGATACATAAAAGCTTTTGAAAGTAAAGTTAAAATTTTCAAGCGAGATGTAGAAACTAAAACTTATAAGCATTTTCCTCGAGTAACAAAGTATTTTGAGAAGGCCCGTGCAGCTGTACAAAATGAAATGGAACTCTTGCATATGAAGTACCAGCATGTTTTAGACTCATTACTTGACCAGTTTAGTGATAGATTTAGTAAATTTAGAAGTCTAGAACAGACCATGAAAATAATTAAGTATCCTGATGTAGTAGTCTACAGTAGTTTGGAATTAAATGGTTTCCAATGGATGCAAATTGATGATTTGGAGATGCAACTTGCAGAATTTCAAGACAATATCTGGGCTCAGGTGTTTGTCGACTTGAGGTCAAAGCTTGAGAATCTGGAAAGGTGCCGCTTGGAGAATCAAGAGGAGTGCCACTACGAACAGGAAATTTGGAGTGCCTGGAACCGACTACCAGACACTTTTAGCACCCTGAAAAATAGAGCAATGGCTTTACTCACAATTTTTCCCTCTACATACTTTTGTGAGGCCTTATTCTCAGCGTTAAATAATATCAAAACCAACAAAAGAAACAGATTGACAGATGAAGTTAGTAGCGCTTGCTTGGGCCTGAAGTGTACAAAATACCAAACTTCAATTGAAGATTTAGCCAATGAAATTCAGCAACAAAAAAGTCACTAATAGGCAGGTTAGTTACAGAATTCCCCCTCCCCCTCACTTATCTTAGTTCAGGGCACCCCACACAAGCTAAATAATATCAAGATCAACAAAAGAAACCGACTGACGGATGAACAAAGAAGTCACTAAGCAGGTAAGTTAAATATTTAGTTTTTGGTTTATTAAATAGAATTATATATAACAATTATACATTTATGTTATTTAAACTATAAATATCGGAAATAATGTTTTTTCCTCAAAGTGACACACTACCCGAGTTATGCTCAGTTTTTTGGCGAAGTTTGACACACCAAGCTCAAAAGGTTGCCCTTCACTGTCCTAGCAAGTTCTACTGGGAGCTGTCCAGATTTAGACTACCCAGCACCAAGTTCTGCAGTTTGGAAGTGAGGGTGCCTTGACAATCTAGAAGCCAAGGGAGAATTGTCCTTTAGCGAATTTATATCAATCTGGGCCTCTGACTGCATCTTCTCCTGCCAGTTCCATTCTTTCCATCACTGGGAGCAAACAGTGTTCAAGTCATTAGCTGCTAATGCAGAGCAGACAGTAAACAGCAGCTCCGACTGTTTCTGCCAGCGTCTCTCAGGTGCTCTGCTTGGGTGGCAAGTTGCAACCTTGGAGATGACACCTGATGCAGCTAGTCTCCAGCTCGCCCTGTGTGAGAAAGCCAGGGTGTTTAGTGACCTCTTTGCAATGAAACCCTCGTTCATTGTTGACCAGACTGAAAAGCTCTTTTCCCTAGATTTATTCATGATCACATCCTGGTTTGTCTCATCTGTGTCCAGATGGTAATAAAAATTTGGAGGAGTCTGTGTTTCAGAATGACTGTAGGCGGGTCAGGAACACAGCCCCCAGAGTCAGTAACGTTCACAGCCATCCTCGCAGCAGCCACAGGGGCCAGTGTTAGTGTGATGGACGCTGCAAGTTGCCCAGGGAAGTTTAAGTTGTGCGTTTGAAGCTCCAACACTCCAACTACCATTCTGGCTTCTCTGTATGTTTGAGAAACATGACGTCACCTTGAGTCATTGATCTAAGTTGAAAATAATTTTTTTAATCCTCACCTGAGGATATGTTTATTGATTTTTATTTTTATTTTTTTTGAGAGAGAGAGAGAGAGAGAGAGGAGAGAGAGAGAGAGAGAGAGAGAGAGGAAAGAAACACATTGATATGGGAGAGAACCATTAATTGGCTGCCTCCCATATGCACCTTGACCAGGGATTGAACCTGCAACCCAGGTATGTGTGCTGACTGGGAATTGAACCCACAGCCTTTTGGTATACAGGGCAACACTCCAACCAGCTGAGCCACCCAGCCAGGGCCCTTCCCTCTAGCTTTTGTCTCCATAGCTTTCACTCTTGGCTACACAGCCTCTTTCTCCCAATCTTGCTTTACTTGAAAGAGTATTTTGTGTGTTTTCTTTTTCTTTCTTTTCATTTTCTTTCTGACCCATTGCAGTATGACTTCCACCCCACAACTCTATGGAAACTGAAATTGCTAAGGCAACCCATTTCTTCCTGGATATGAAATACAGTGGGATATTTGCTGCCCTTAATTTTTACCTTCCTCTAGCATTTGATGTGGGTTGCTATTTGCTTTTCAAAGGCGTTTCTCTCATGGTCGGTATGATACCTCTCCCGATATCAGTTCCTTTCGGTGGAACATGTCCCTTCCTCCACATGGCTAGCTCCTACTCACCAAGACCCAGCCCGAGCACCTCCTCCTCCTGGGTGCCTGCCTTGACTGGCCTGTGAGCCGGGGTCCCTCCTGCTGGGTGAGCCTGAGCACACTCCCATGGCCCCAGAAGAGCAGAGCCACCTGTGTGCCCTTGCTCCAGCCCATTCTTCTGTTCATCCAATTGTCCACTGCGTACCTGGCTATCAGGTGTCATTGTACTGATTCATTGGGCTGGCCCATAGTTTTCTTCTCTTTATTGTTTAAAAAAGTTGCATAGACAACATGTTTAGCATAAGTTCAAATAATAGAGAAATGTATAAATTATAAGTGACAGTCTCAGCCATACCACTTCTAGTCCCACCTCTCTCCCTGAAGTAACCTCTGCTGGCCATGACCTTCCTCCCAGGCCTTTCTGTGTGCTCACAGTCATATTGTGCATGGACACATGAAATCTTTTAAAGACATATTAGGGTCACAACCTGTGTGCCACACCACATAGGCCATGAGTTTTTGTTTGTTTGTTTTTACTAAAGGACTGAGTTAACTGAGCCCTAAGGTGTCTATTGCTTATCTCCCCTGGTAAATGGATACCCAGGTGTTTGATGGACAATTGTTTTCAATCATCCCACAGAGAATTTTACTGTATTTTCTAATGAAGGGCCTCTAGGAAGAGTGTTCATAGTTTCACCTTATGCTGCCATTTCACTGAATATGTTTATTATTTCTAGTATATTTTTGGTTAGTACCTTTGAATTCTCTTCCCAGAAAGTCATGAAATGCCCAAGTAATAAGACAAAAAATAGAACTATAGTACTTTAAAAAAATTTTAAAGGCAGACTGCCAAGTACAACCCTTCAGGTGGATATGTCTGGAGTGTTGGAAATGCCCTACATTCTCCTACAAATGGACTGGAGAACTAGTGTTGAGATTCTAGCATGGAGGCAGCTTATAGGTCAATGCTCAACCACTGAGCCACACTGGCTGGGGCTCATCTTGCTATTTTTAAGGGAAATATAATAGTGTAACTTTGTTTTACAATATGCCAATCAAGGTAGATTTTATGGTAATAATAGTTATTTTATGTTAATATTTTCTTTTCTTTATTAATAAAATAAGTATGTTTATACCTTCCCAGTATTATATCAGCTTGTCATTTCTAGAACGAGCCAAGCTTTTAATGCATTCGTATACTATCTCTTGCTATATTGTTTAAGGAGATTGACCTATTTGGGGTACTTACAAATCTGAAGATCAAACTATATGTATCTTGTGAAAGAAAGTTAATACCATACTTTTTTTTTTATAACAGGGAATTTCTGTTCTTTTAAAAACTCAGAAAACCCTTGTGCACTGTTGGTATGAATGTAAAATGGTGCAGCCACTATGGAGAACAGTTATTCAAAAAATTAAAAATAGAACAACTATTTGACAGCAATTCTACTTTTGTGTATTTATCCAAAAAAAATTTCAAGCAGGATTTCTAAGAGATATTTGCACACCCATGTTTACAATAAAAAAGAGGTGAAAGCAACTCAAGTGTGTATTGACAGATAAAGGGAAAATCAAAATACAGTGGAATATTATTTGGTCTTAAAAAGGAAGGATTTTCTGACACATGAAACAACATGGATAAATCTGGAGGACATTACACTAAGTGAAATAAGCCAGTCACAAAAAGACAAACACTATCTTCTTGAACCTATCAAGTTTTACAAAATAGTGAAATTCATAGTAACAGGAAGTACAATGGCGGTTGCCAGGGCTGCGGAGAAGGGGGGAATACGTTGGTATTTAATAAGTATAGAGTTTCAGTTTTGCAAAATAAAAAAGTTCTGGAGACTGGTGCACAACAATGTGAATATACTTAACACTACTGTACCATATACTTTAAAATGATTAAGATGTAAAATTCATGTGTTGTTTTCTTACCACAATTAAAACACACACACACACACACACACACACACACACACACCCTTCAGTGAGATTAAAGGATTAAGTCCCCATTTGGTCTTAACCACAGGTCCTTGGGGATCAAATTTATTATCTTCATATTTTAGTTAATTTAACACAGAATGTCAGGGTTAGACGGCACAGAATGTCTGTGCACACTTACAGAGACACAGACACAGAGACACATATGCACAAAGAGAAGGAGGGAGAGGAATAGGGAGGTGCCTGGCACTTGAACCCCTTTATTTTAGACAATAAAGCTAAGTGATGAGCAAGTTCCTGCCAGCCTTGTGGCGGAGTTGAGACTCCCACCCAGGGAGCCGTCCTGGCTCAGGAGGTCTTCAGGAGCCACGGAGCTGAGGGTGTAATGCGAAGTCTGCAGTTGCAGCTTTACCTCCACATTTCGTTGAGCTCAGTCTAGTTACGTTAACTTCTGTGCCTTCAGGTTCTGTAAAGTGGAAATAATAGTTCCTAACTCCATAAGGTGGTTTTGTAGGTTAAACGAAATAATATTCCAAACGCAGTGTCTGAACCCGAGTCAGCATTTAATAAATGTCAACTACTAGTATCATATCATTATTATTGTTATTTTAAATGCGTCATTTTGAGCTCCTATTGCATAAGGCAATATAAATAGCTTTACTTACGCTCTTTCATTTAATCCTTTCAACAAAAGGGTTAATTCCCTTTTTTACATATGAGGAAATTGAGGTTAATAACTTACCCAGGGAACACAGCAAGCAGGTAGATGGCTCTCTACCACCCAATGGTGAGATCTTGAATTTTGTTTCTTTTGCTTCTCTTTGTCATCTTCTTTTTACAGGAAGCTAGCCCTTGGATGTGTGCTGTCCTTCAGTTGGTCCATGTTGGCATTCTGTGATATTTCTCCTAGTCATTTTTCTGTGCATATCAGGACCTAAACCTGCATTGTAGTTCTTTATTCTTGTTATTTAACATTATAAGGTGAGCATATTTTTATATTGTGAAATATTTTTAAAGTATAATTTTTAGTGGCTGAATGGTATTCGATTTTATGACTATAACAACATTTGTTTAGCCATTCCCCTAATTTTAGGCAAACTGAATGCTTTCAACATCTTGCTATTGTAAGTAACTACAGTGCTTTTCCTGAAACAGACACATTTATGCACATCTGCTTAGTTTTCAAATCTAAAAGCAGACTAGCCAGGTCAGTACAGAGCCTCTGCCTTACAACTGTTCTTTCCTGACTTAAATGGGAAATGCCCTTGACTCTGTCGTGGTGATACTTCCAAAGCCCAAGTCTGGGGGTTCTTATCGCAGCATCTCTAACCATACTCACTGCTGTCACCTCCGTGGCTGGTCACAGCCTGTCTGCCTCTACAATGAAAACAAAAACAATAAAATATTTGGGGACTCCTTGGAAAGGCTCCCGAGGGAAACATTTTTCTCCTTTAAAAATCTTTGCCTTCAGAAGATAAATTTTAAAAGGCTTCTCTTGTTTTATAAATTTTGTGAAGAATTTAGATCTTATATTGGTTTGCACAAATTCCCTGGAGAAAAATATATTTGCTCTGTGTATATCGCTTGGGAAATAAGACAATAGTATTTCTCTTTTGCAATAGAAGTTATAACAGATGTGAAAATAAATAGACTTGACTTTAATGTGATTATGCAAAAGAGCATGGATGCATTTCAGAAGTTAGACATTGCTACTATAATCAAATTATTTCATATTGACCCTTTTATCATGATTCGTCCCATCAGGCACTAAAATGTTGAGCCATTATACTTTATATCTATAATGATATAGATGACAAAATGTCCCTTCAAACTCATTACTTTTAAAAAGCAAATAACTTTTTTTACTCAATGACTTCATTTTATATTTAAAAAGTATGAAATAGCTCAGCAGGTGTGGTGCAGTGGTTGAGCGGCATTGACCCATGAACCAAGAGGTCCCTGGCTCAATTCCAGGTCAGGGTACATGACCCGGTTGCAGGCTCAATCTCCGGTGGGGGACATGCACCAGGCAGCCAATTGATGATGTTTCACTCTCATTGGTGTTTCTATCTCTCTATCCCTCTCCCTTTCTTTTTCTCTAAAAATCAATAAAAACATTAAAAAAATAAAAATTATGAAATGTCATTCTGTTATATTCTAATTAAAATTATGCATACTGCTTTGGAAAAATGGGTGTTTTGTAGGAAAAGATGGATAATTGATTTCTATGGCTTTCAAAGCTAAAATATATAATATACTAAACCAACACTCTAATGTTGCTTCTTGTATTTTACTGTTAGATTAAAATACAGCTTTTATGAATGATTGAATTTGAGTCTATTTTCTTTTTTTTTATATTTACTTTATTTTTTTAAATAAATCTTTATTGTTCAGATTATTACAATTGTTCCTCTTCCCGCCCCCCATAGCTCCCCTCCACCTGGTTCCCACCCCACCCTCTGCCCTTACCCTCCCCCCCCGCACTGTCCTCATCCATAGGTGAACGATTTTTGTCCAGTCTCTTCCCGCACCCCCCACACACCTTTATCCCTGAGTATTGTCAGTCCACTCCCTTTCTATGCCCCTGATTCTATTATATTCACCAGTTTATTCTGTTCATCAGATTTTTTATTCACTAGATTTTTAGATTCACTTGTTGATAGATATGTATTTGTTGTTCATAATTTTTATCTTTACCTTTTTCTTCTTCTTCCTCTTCTTAAAGGATACCCTTCAGCATTTCATATAATACTGGTTTGGCGGTGATGAACTCCTTTAGGTTTTTTTTTTTTTTTTGTTTGTTTTTTAATATATTTTATTGATTTTATTTTTAGGAGATATCTTATTTATTTATTTTTTAATTTTTAAAATTTCTTTATTGATTAAGGTGTCACATATTTGTCCTCATCCCCCCATTCCCATCCCCCACCCCTCCCCACGGATGCCCCCACCCCCCTGTTGAACTTAACCATTGGTTAGGCTCGTATGCATGCACACAAGTCCATTGGTTGATCTCTCCCCCCTACCCCCACCTTCCCCTACCCTCCCTCTAAGGCCCGATAGTCCGATCGATGCCTCCTTGTTTCTGGGTCTGTTCTTGTTCATCAGTCTCCCCTAGATGAGTGAGATCATGTGTTACTAGAAATATACTCATAAGAACCGAATGTGAGACGAGCAATAATAGTTATGCTGACAGGCAAATGAATCAGTCTGTAGTAAGTTTCTTTCTGGACCAACAGTTCTTTTGAGACCCAATTTCAATGTCCACCAGTTCCTTATGTGTACATGTCGGCACTGACTTTTCAGCTCTGGATGGTGGACAAATGGTGGCAATGCAGGTCCGACCCCCTCTGGTTTGGTCTCGCCCAGAACAGGGGTGCAACTTCACCCGGACTCAGGGGCGCGTGGCCTCACCCGGACCAGGGGGCGCACGGCCTCACCAGGACCCGGGACCCAGCCTCACCCCGATCCAGGGGCGCACAGCCTCACCCAGACCCGGGATCCAGCCTCACCCAGACCCAGGGGCACGTGGCCTCTCCCGGACCCAGGGGCGTGGCCTCACTCGGACCCGGGACCCACCCTCACCCGGATCCAGGGGCACATGGCCTCACCCGGACCCAGGATCCAGCTTCACCCAGACCCGGGACCCAGCCTCACCTGGACCCAGGATCCTATTTTAGCTTTTTCTTATCTGTGAAGCTCTTTATCTGACCTTCAATTCTGAATGATAGCTTTGCTTGGTAGAGTAAACTTGGTTGTAGGTTCTTGCTATTCATCACTTTGAATATTTCTTGCCACTCCTTTCTGGCCTGCATAGTTTCTGTTGAGAAATCAGATGATAGTAGTATGGGTGCTCCCTTGTAGGTAATTAACTGTTTTTCTCTTGCTGCTTGTAATATTCTCTCTTTGTCTTTTGCCCTTGGCATTTTAATTATAATGTGTCTTGGTGTGGTCCTCTTTGGATTCCTTTTGTTCGGGGTTCTCTGCACTTCCTGGACTTGTAGGTCTATTTCTTTCACCAGGTGGGGGAAGTTTTCTGTCATTATTTCTTCAAATAGGTTTTCAGTATCTTGCTCTCTCTCTTCTTCTGGCACCCCCATAATTTGGATGTTCGTACGCTTGAAGTTGTTCCAGAGGCTCCTTACACTATCTTCATATTTTTGGATTCTTTTTCTTTTTGCTTTTCTGGTTGGGTGTTTTTTGCTTCTTTGTATTTCAAATTGTTGACTTGATACTTGCGATCCTCTAGTCTGCTGTTGGATCTCTGTCTATTATTTTTTATTTCAGTCAGTGTATGCTTAATTTCTAGTTGGTCCTTTTTCATATCCTCAAGGGTCTGGCTAAATTTATCGGCCTTTTCTAGAAAATTCTTGAAAAACCTTATAACCGTGGTTTTGAACTCTATATCCAGTTGTTTGCTTTCCTCCATTTCTTTCATTTGTGACCTATTTCTTTGTCTTCACATTTTGGCTGCTTCTGTGTGTTAATAGAGTGGTTTTGTGTGCTAGGTGTCCTATAGGGTCCAGTGGCTCAGCCTCCCCAGTTACCTGAGGTGGACACTCTTGGTGCACCCCTTTGTGGGCTGTGTGCACAGGCTTGTTGTAGTTAAGCCTTGATTGTTGTTGGTATCATTGGGAGGAATTGACCTCCAGGACAATTTGCTGTGAGGATCAGCTGTGTCTAAGATGGGAGAACTGCTGTACTGGAGACACCCTTATGAGGCAAGACTTGCTTCAGTGGGGCTTTGGTGCTCATTGAGTCTGCTCCCTGAGTGTGTCCCTTATTGATCTGAGGAGATGTAATCTGGATGGTCCTACTCTGACCCCTGGGTACACTGGCTCTTGGATCTCCAAGGAGGTGCTAATTTAGCCTCTGCCTGAGGTCACCCAGCAGGAGCTATGGAGAGATCTGCAGATTCCTCTTCTTTGTTTGGGGTTTGGAGGTGCCCAGATGAGGCCCAGCTGTGAAGCAATGCAAGCTGCTGCGGGGCCTTGGGCCTTCTTTTGGATGTTCTGGGTCTCACTGACTCAGCTGCAGTTTGTTAGGTAAGTTTAGAATTCAAAGGACCAGGCCATTCATATGCAAAAGCCTCTGCACTCGGCTTGGATGGGCAGAGTCTCAGGGTGGAGCAAACAGCTATGGCTTCATGGGGTGGGATCTCAGGGTGGAGCAAACAGTGATGGCTTCCCATCAGCCCTGCCCTAAGAGGCCCCTGGTTTTCAGTGTCCCGCGGTAATCGCTGCAAGTACCTCTGAGAGAAAGCCGCCCTCAAGTTTCACCCACTGCCAGACAGTCCAGTTTCTCCCCGTAAGAGTCAGGGTCCCCAGAGTCTCGCCTGGAACTGGAGTTCAGAGCAGTCGGGAACTTTTGTCTCCCTCCTGATTGAGAAAGCCTGCCGTGTACTCAGCTGCCAGCCCTCTCTGCGCACGCCTCTGTACCTCTGCCTTCCACAGCTCCTATAAGTCTCAGTGTGCTTTTCTCTTTCCTTCTAGTTGTAGAATTTCCACTCAGCCAGCTTTCCTGTGGTTCTGGATGATGTCCGTTTTGTCTTTTGGTTGTAGTTTTGAAATTGTTGTGCGAGGCAGCAGTTTAGGTGTTTACCTATGCTGCCATCTTGGTTTCTCTCCAATTTTAGTCTATTTTCAAAAAAATCTTTGCTGTGATGGTTTTTGTTGGGAGAATATTTTTGAATTATCAATCTGGCTTCCTTATGTTGGCCTTTTAAACTTCCTCTTGCTTCCCATTACTTGTTGTCCTTGCTTCTGCCTCAGTTGCATTTGTCTTTTCAGATGCTTGGGGGCAGCTGTGACTCAGGTGCCAAAACAGTGACTTTTCTACTTTCCTGACTGCATTCTGCTACAATTTGTTTCTAAGTGATGGTTTTAATACTTGAATGATATTACTAGTTTGATTCTTTTTTTCTTATTGAAAATTTAAAATCTTTTAAGCTTGGCCAATTTAGTTTAAAATGTTAGTTTTGAAAAATATTTCTGTAGAGGAAATAGTAGAGAACTTCCTCAACTTGATAAAAAAAAAGTCTACAAAAACACTTACAGCCCCTTCTCTGAGCTCCCATAACATTCTGTGCAAACTTCTAGTGATTTTAATCTCTGTTAGACACCAAGTTTTTTGGGAGCAGAGATTATGCATTATTCAAATTTGTTTTCCAATTGCCTAGCATATGCATACATATGTATATCTATAATAATAAAAACATAATATGCTAATTAGTCTGGACAGCCGAACGACCTTCTGGATGTCCTTCAGGATGACCTTTTGGACGAAGCCGAGGCTGCGAGGGCTGAGCCACTTGCATGAATTTTGTGCATTGGGCCTCTAGTATAATTAATAATTAGTTATTAATTACTGAATGATTAGATGAATAATTAAGAGAGATGCTAAAGAGGATAGCATTAAAGCTCCTAACCTTAGGTATCTGGGTGCTGGAGTTAAGGAGAAAAAAAAGCAATGGCACATAGTAACTTTGAAATATAAGAATTTGAGAATGTTTCCTATGGAAAAACATCACAAATAGAAAGGTATGCCCAAATTCCATTATTTATTACATATTATAACTCCACACATATTCAGGTAGTCCAGTATAAATATTTTAATAAATATTCTCATACTTGAGGGCCAGTTATGATAGTAACCAATGGTTGTTGAGTGAGGAGAGAGTGAATTTCCCAGGCCAATGATTTAAAAACTATCCCCCATATTGATTATTCTAAAGAAGTACTTCCAAAGTTAGTAGGACTGGGTAAAAGGCTCCAGATCCCTGACTTTATTTTAATCATAGTTCTGCTTTTGTTTCAGTTTGAAGAAAGAATTCTATAGCTTAAAGAATTAAAGTTGGAGCACCATTGCCTTGGATGGAGTGGCCAGTGCAGCCCATATCCATCCTTGATGCCAACGTCTTCAAAATTATTTCCTCTAGCATATTCTTTAATCGGATCATTTTCTTTGGTATTTGATCCTTTTCATAGTTAGAATCCACTCCTGCCCTGCTTTCACCAATTTCTGCCATGTTCTGTAAACTACCATTAGTTTTGACAGTTCTCTGGTGGTTTGTCATGGCAATAGGGTCTTCAGCCTGAAACTCCTTCACTAACCAACAGGCACTTAACCATCTCCATTCAGAGTTCTTGGCAGTGAAAATCCTTCTCAATGAGTAATTTGTGTTAGCAATCAATAGTCCTTTCATTTATACTGTTCATTTTTACTTATTTATAGCATTCATGGTATAGCATAAAATTATGAGACTTGTAAAAAACAGAAACAGTACTATTTGGATTCCACAGTCAAGTTTAACTCATTATAATTTAAATGCAATTATGATCAACTCATAGTGTCTTTAATTTACAGTGTCTAATTCTCACTGGGAAGGGAGTCAGGTAATTACCTTTAAAGGAGGGTGACAAGGGACTGGGAGAATTGGGAGGGGTAAAGGAACAGGAACTCCTAACAGGAAGAAGAGCAAGTTCAGTGGGTGTAGCATGTGGGAGAGGTAGAAGTCAAATAAGTTCTGGTCAGGAGAGGCCAACAGGAAGATTCCAGAGGTGGAACAGGTCTAAGGGATGACAAGATCCAAGATGTAACACAGCTGGTAGGAGGCTGATGGGTGAGGTGAAAGTCAGTGGAGTAGAGGAGGTCAGCTTATGAGGCAACTACCAATAACAGAAAAAAAAGATGGGAAATCATTATAGATTCTACACACACAACTTATCGAGATCTGTGGGATGCTGCAAAAGCAGTGCTTTGAGGAAAATTTATATCTTTGAATGCATCTATATATATATATAAAAGCCCAAGTGACCGGCCAACCAGCCAACTGGCTGTCTGGCTAGTAACTATGATGCACACTTACCACCATGGGGCATACACTTGATGCAGGAACTGCTGAGCGACAGCAACTTTTCAGAGTGCCCTCTTGCATTCTGGGACCACTCGGGGGATGTTGGACTGCCAGTTTCAGCCCAATTCCCACATGCCAGGTCGAGGGACCCCACCAGTGCACGAATTCATGCACCAGGCCTCTAGTATGTTATAAAAGAAGAAATATCTAAAATCAATCACCTAAGCTTCCTTCTCAGAAATCTAGAAAAAGGAAAGCAATTAAATCCAAAGTAAGCAGAAGAAAAGAAATACGAATTTGAACATAAATCAATGAAATTGAAAGCAAGAAATCAGAAGAGAAAATCAATAAAATAAAAAGCTGGTTCTTTGAAAAGATCAGTAAAATCAATTAGCCTCTGGCCAGGCTAACTAAGAAAAAAAGAAGACACAAAAATTACTAATAATTAAAATAATAATTAGATATAAGCAATATTGCTTAAAATCATAAATAATCAGAAATGAAAGAGGAGACATCAGTAAAGATCTCAAGGGCATCAAAAGGATAATAAAAGAATACTATAAATAACTCTATGCTCACAAATTTGATAGACTACATGAAATGGACCAATTCTTTGGAAGACACAATCTGTCAGAATTCACACAAGAAGAAACAGTCAATCTGAATAGGCCTATATCTATTAACAAAATTGATTCAATATTTAATAAAGAACCAGGAGGCCCAGGAGGGCTCACTGATGAATTCTACCAACCATTTAAGATAGAAATTATACAAATTCTCTACTATCTCTTCCCAAATACAGAAGCAGAAGGCATACTTCCTAACTTATTCTATGAGGCTATTACCATAATAACAAAATCAAATAGACACTAAAAGAAAAAAACTACAAACCAATATCTCTCATGAATACAAATGTAAACATCTTCAACAATTAGCAAATCAAATCCAACAATGTATAAAAAGAATAATACACCACAATCAATTTGGATTTATCCTAGGTATTCAAGGCTGGTTCAGCATATGAAATCAGTTAATGTAATTTCATTACATCAATAGACTAAAAAGAATTAAAATAATATGATCATATCAATAGATGCAGAAAAAGCATTTGCCAAAATCCCACACCCATTCATGATTAAAAACCCTCAGCAAACTAAAAATAGAGAACTTCCTCAACTTGATAAAAACATCTACAAAAACACAGCTAACTGCCCTCCCCTGCCGGCCATCTTGTGACAACACAGGGGTGGCCATCTTGTGATGACGTGGGGGCAGCCATCTTGTGGTGGCCATCTTGTGATGACATGGGGTGGCCATCTTGTGGTGGCCATCTTGTGATGACATGGGGGTGGCCATCTTATGACGATATGGGGGCAACCATCTTGTGAGGACGTGAGGGCGCAAGGGCCACCTAGGCTTTTATTAGTATAGATAGTAATCAAGACGGTGTGATATTTGCAAAAGAATAAACAAAAAGATCAGTGGGCAGACTAGAGAGCCCAGAAATAGACCAATGTAAATACTAGTATGTCAACTGATCTTTGAAAAAGGAGCAAAGGCCATACAATGTAGAAATGACAGTCTTTTCAACAAATGGTATTGGAACAACTGAACATCCATATGCAAAAAAAGAAATCTAGACACAGACTTTATACCCCTCACAAAAACTATCTCAAAATGGACCACAGACCTAAATGTATAATGCTAAACTATAAAATGCCTAGAAGATGACATAGAAGAAAATCTAGATAACCTAGGATTTGTTGAAGTCTTTTTTAAAAAAATGTATTTTATTGATTTTTTACAGAGAGGAAGGGAGAGGGATAGAGAGTTAGAAACATCGATGAGAGAGAAACATCGATCAGCTGCCTCCTGCACACCTCCTACTGGGGATGTGCCCGCAACCAAGGTACATGCCCTTGACCGGAATCGAACCCAGGACCTTTCAGTCTGCAGGCCGATGCTCTATCCACTGAGCCAAACTGTCTAGAGCTGTTGAAGTCTTTTTAGATACAACACTAAAGGCACAATCCGTGAAATAGCTAATAAGCTGAATTTTATTAAAATAAAAAATTCTACTCTGTGAAAGACATTGTCAGGATAATAAAAAGAGAGGCCATAGACTGGGAAAAAATATTTGCAAAAGACACATATGATAAAGGACTGCTATCCAATTATACAAAAACTCTTAAAATTTAACAATAAGAGAAGGCAATTTAAGATGGCAACATAGAAAGAACTGGAACTCACCTTTTCCCACAACACAACAAACAACAAACACACAACTACATATGGAATAATTCCCTGCAATGAACCTGAGAACTAGCTGAACACTTGCTCCACAATAAAGGACGAAAGGGCCTGTAGAGATGGGTAGCAGAGGCAGAGACTGATCTTGCCAAAACCTCACCCCCAGCATAGTGACCCACCATTGGGAGGGACCTTAAAAACAAAGAAAAGAGTGTATAAACAGATCTTCTTCCTAAGGAGCAGGGGATTTGTACCCCACAGCAGCTAAAGGCCTTATGAGACACCTCACCAAAGAAGATATACAGATACAAATAAACACATGAAAGATGCTCCTCATCAGAAGTCATCCAGGAAATGCAAATTAAACAACAATGAGATACGACTACATGCTATTAGAATGGCCAAAATCGGGAACACTGACACCAAATGCTGGGGAAGATGTGGAGCAACAAGAACGCTCATTCATTACCAGCAGGAATGCAAAATGCTTCAGTCACTTTGGAAGACAGTTTGACAGTTTCTTACAAAACTGAACATAGTCTTACCAGAGGCTCCAGCAATTGTGCTCTTTGATATTATACACATAAAACTAGTTAAAATAGCAAATTTTATGTTAAATATATATTTACCACAATTTTAATAGTTAATAGCATAATATTCCCCAAACCACTGAATTGTGCACTTTAAATGGGTGAATTGTTTGGTATGTAAATTGTATTTCAATAAAACTGTTTTTAGAAAAAGATGTGAAAGCAGAGATTGGGCAAAATAATGGCTGGCTCTTGCTGAGTTCTGTAATGTGGGACTTTTTTACCTGAAGGGTGTCTGGGGTTGGGGCAGGCCTGGCGTGTGCTTCTTAGAGTTGTATTTACTTTTACAGATACTGCTGAATTCGGCAGAATTTTCTACATCCATTTGTATTTTGCTTGGTATTCACTTTCTTACAAAAATGGACCATCAAAACAAAAAAAACAAAAGGTCCAATTACTACTCTTCATTTCACCCCAAAGCAAAACAAAATTAGTTTCCAATTTTTTTAAAAAAATATAAAGCAATGGAGTTCCTGTATTACCTCCTCTTCCATAAAACAAGTGTTTAAGATGCCCAAAAGAAAAGCAACTTTTCCAAGGGCAAGAGACTTTACCTTCCAGGTGTTGGTGTCAAAGTCAATGCCACTCTTACATGGATGGGTTTGGGGATGTATCCATGCCCTGGTCTCAAGAGTTCTTCCCTTTACCAAACGAGGTTTCCATACCATCTGCAGCAGAGTTCCGTGGCATGCCTGTAATTCTGGGGGTGACATCAGTTGTCTGCATTTCTAAACAGCGTCTCTCTGATTTTAGGCAGATATGAGAACCACAGGTGTGAGTGTTTTGCTTTTCATCTACACTAAGAGGTTGCAGGCTTGACTCTACACAAGTGACGTGATAGAGTGACATCACCAGTCCCCACTAGAAGTACAAACCTGCCATAACAAGCCCTGGCTGTAATGCCCTTCCTCTCCCAGATGTCTTGTGTCTGCTGGGTGACTTCTGGTTGCTGATCTGCTCTAATTGCAACAATTTGAGGGGCCAAAGTTCCACTGTGCTCTTGACCTGACCTTGGGCCTGAAACACCTCCGGCTTCAGCTTACTTAGACCATCCTCTGTCTCCTGCCAGGCCTCTCCTACACCCAGGACAGCTGCCTTGAGAAAGTCATTTCCAAACTCTGACCTGTGGTTCAGGAATATTTTAAAGAAAAAGGCATTACCCTTCCTTAATGCCCAGCCCTGGGATGGTCTCACATTCTTTTAACAGCATGACAAAGGATTTAGTTCAGTCCCGTCCTCTTGGATCAGCTTCTCTAGATATCACCTCAGGGCTGGACACAGAACTGCCCAGCGGGGTGCCTGCCCCAAGGAACACGGCCCACTAGTGAGCCTTCTTACTGAGGTCCTGTCTTGTGTTTTACCCATCCTCCCACCTTGTGCCTGAGCTCCTCTTTGAGGAGGGACATTTTCTCATGTGCACCACGCCTTTTTCAGGCCCCGTCGTACACTGGCCCACAGACTGAAGGGTCCTGGATTTGATTCAGGTCAAGGGCATGTACCTCAGTTGCAGGCTCAATCCCCAGCCCTGGTCGGGGCACGTGCTGGAGGCAACCAATCGATTTGTCTCTCTCACATCGATATTTCTCTTTTTCTGTCTCTCCCCCCTCCCTTCCACTTTCTCTAAAAATCAATGGGAAAATACCCTCAGGTGAGGATTAACAAAACAAACAAACAAACAAACAAATAATAAGTTTTTCAAAGGAGGGTTAATTATAAGTGTGGGTGAAAAGGAGCAGTCTTGCTGGAAGTTAGTGTCGCCTGAGTTGGATGCTCTGGGTACTACTGTCAGGCACGAAGCCTCCCCACCCCCTTGTGAACATAATTACACTGTGGTGGAAATGCCTGATTTAAAAAACAGGATTGTCACACCGGACATGTCATATTTGCCCAAACCCTTGCAAGTTTCTGTCGATCGTTCTCTCCCGGAGCTCCGTCTCCTAGGAGAACTTACGTGAAACATGCCTTTAGTATCATCCAGCTGCCTCCTGCCTCTTGCCAGTTTCATTTTTATGAATATCATTTTAAAACTCATATATCCAACACGTGTATGGATGCTTTCTATGCGCCAGCTGAGTACTGAGTTCTAATATTCAAGGCTGAACAAGGCAGACCTGGGTCAGTGGGTGCAGACAAGGAAACTGGTCACCAGCATGGGCGGGGTACCGGGGAGGAGGGGCTCTCAGGTCCTTGGGGCCAGGTGAGGTGTTTAATAGTCTTTAGGACTCAGGAAAGAATTGCTGGAGAAAGTGATATCTCAGCTGTACTCTGAAGGCCAAGTCAGATTTTAACCATTTTAACCCTTTCCCTACACAGGAGGTTACTAAGCTCAGCATTCTTCCTTCCTCCCTTTACATCTGAGAATAAGGCTTTTCTAAATAAATAATTAACAAACAAATGGGAAAGCCATTGAAAGGAACCTTGTGCACTCAAATCACTTGGATTAATCAAAAATATTTCAGCAGTCAAAAGGTTTGAACTCCTGGGATGTCATTTGTCCCCCAAAGCGTGGAACCATTTCCTCCTTGGTGCTGTCATTATCCTCATTTCATAATGGTGTTTATAGTAATGTGTTTGCTGTAATGTTTTGTTTTGCTTTTTTTTTTTTTTTTTGGAAAAAAAAATTAGCCCCTTTAGGACATTAGATTATTTCCTGTTGGTGACATTCTGAAGAACAGAATCCCATTAAGTAAAGAGTGTTGAAGCCACATGCAAAGTTCATTATTTGTGAAGGAAATATAAGAAGCCATTTCAGAGCTGAGTTTGTGATTATTTTTTAAAAACCACAGAAGTAAAAGGCCACAGTCCTTTGGGAGCCGCTACTCCGTGATCCGTACTTTGACTCCTAGTGCTAAACAAAAAGCTAAAAACAAAGAAACGAACAAAATCCACCACTACCTCAGAACATTCCAGCAAACAGTGTCATCATTTCTCTTATCTTTTCATATTTAATAATGCAAGTTGTGTAAATGTTCATTTAGTAATAGTGATGACTGTCATCACAATTTTTCTTTTCTCAGCATTGTTCTAAGGAAAAGTAAACGACATTGTTACTGCAGTCCACTGACAGCTTCCCAGGCAGGAAAACCGGACACGTGGGCCTCATTTCACACAATGACCACAAAACACTGAAAACTAGGAAAATGTTGAATCAGCATTCCCAATAACACACGGCAGTGAAACTATGCAGAGTGGCGGGTTCAGATATACCCGGGTCAAATATGCCCCAGGAGAAAGCCAGGGGAAGTGTGGATGGCTATCTTCTGACCCAAGCCAGTATTTCATCAGTATTTATTTTATCCATATTATTTAATCAATATTCAGTTTAAAAATATTTATGAGGCTAAAATGGATGATTGCCTTCTCACCATCTATTTTTTAAGGTCTGCAGGCTCTACTTTAGAGTAGACAGGAGTGGAGAACTCACCATATGCTGGGATGTTGGCAGCCCCTCCCTCTAGGCCCTGGGGGTGTGGGGGTGACCTCACAGTGACGTCTGTAATCACATGGATGAGAGTGTCTGCACTGGGGACAGGTTCGCTCAGGGCACAGACTCCTGAAGGGTCTGGGGATAGCAGTGGTGGTCCCTGCCTCATCTCACATGACTGCCTGCCTCATCTCACATGACTGCCTGCCCCCCGGAGCCAGCCCCACAAGAAACTGCAAATCCACATGGTGTGCGTTTTCTGTCTCTTCTTCTGGTCTTTTCCTGGGCGATGTGCTGCAAGAATCTGTCTGCAGGACATGACCTACCAAATTCTTCAGAGGCTGTTATTTACAAGTCTAAGGATTTTAATGGCAGGCCATTCCACTAAAATTTATATTTGTAATTAAGTGGTGCGTGTGTGTGTGTGTGTGTGTGTGTGTGTGTGTGTGTGTTGTGCCTTTTACAGGAAAACAGCTAAGGACCACGTGGCAGAGAGGTGGAGCCGACTGCAGCAAATACAGAGGAGTCTGTGCACACAGCAGAGAAGCTGCTCACTGAAAACACCCTGTCCTAATCTCTGTACCAGAAAACCTGCCAAGAGCCGCCCCAATATTTCCAGGGTCTTGAGAGCTGCCTGGAGAACTAGCAACCCCTGTGCATCCAGGACTCTGAGGGGTGAAGAGGTAGGTTTCCAGTCTCAACCCTGCTGCCCTGAAGAAGCCACGGTAACGCATTCTGCAGAGAGCAGGATGCTCACTCCCACAGCCACCACTTTCCATCTGGGTGGCCTTGTGTGAGTTACTTCACTTCCCGGAGCCTTGGGTTTCTCACCTTTAATTGGTGGTAATTACAACCGCTCTGCCCACCTCATGGGTTGTTGTGAGAGAGGGTTTCAAAGGTTAAGTCATAATACCAGTGGGAGTTATTATTATTTCTAATCCTAATAATAGGATTATTATTGCCAGTCAGGCAGGTTATAAAGGAGGAGAGAGGCTCATCAATCTTAAAGTGATTCACCTGGTGTCACAAGCTGCCTAGGGGAGGAACATAATGAGAACTCAGGTGTCCTAATACCTGGTTCAATGCTATTCTCCCTGTAATATAACCGGGGGAAGACATATAGCTGACCCTCAACTGACATTTTGTTCATGGTTGATAATTTAAATGTAACCAAGAGATATGACGATTAGATCTTTTTTCTCTCCTAAACATTGATGTAGCCTCGGAGCAATGTGCTCACTTTCCTCCCATAGTAGTTTTTCCATCAAAACTATGTATGGTCTTGTTCTATGAAGAAAATCTTACAGCACAATAGCTAGGGAAAGAGCACAGAAAAAACCCCAGATAATCCAAGACAACTGGTAGTGGGTAGTAGTAACTAATTATCTTCTTATTATTAACTTTGTAAACCTCTTTTTGAGAGATATTCTAAAGTCCTTGGTACAAGAATGCCATAAATTATCTATCTATCTATCTATCTATCTATCTATCTATCTATCTATCTATCTATCATCATCTAAATTTTGATCCAGTCCATGCTGAGTGAAAGAAAAAGGCCTATGGTTTATGAAATTCACTCTAGCTGGACCAAGAGGGATCAGTGGTTTATCTGAGCATAATGCCTTCCTGGTATGTAGTAGGCTCTCTATAACTATCTGTTGAATGAATTCAGTAAAGCTGGGTCTTATTAGCCTTAAAGGAATAAAAAGGATGTGGATGTGGAGCTGGAAGTCAGAGGCCTGGCTCCGTTCCTGGCTCTGCCACTCAGTAGTGGTGAGTCCAGGTTTCATCCTGGTTTTGTCTCTAGGCTCTCTAGTTCGTCTATCAGTGGTAAGGGCTGAACAAGATCAGGATGGCGAAAGGTTTCCATTCAAAATGCCACTTGCAGCCCATGGGCGGGAGCTGATGGAGGTGCTGGTTGAGGATTCTGAGGCTGTGACCAGCAGAGGGGAGGAGTGTTCGGCTGGGACGATGGGGCCCATCTGGGGCAGGGATGAAGGGCAGGAACAGACGCAGGCACCTGTCGTCACCGGGCTGTCATCTCCAGCGCCTTATAGTTTTAGGAATCTACGACCACGAGGGTCCTGGGTTTGGCGGGAACTGAAGTTTAGAAGGAACTCAGGGAGCTCTGTGTATTTCTGTGTTTTATGTAAAAGCTTCTTCTCTTAGGGTTCTGGGTTGCATGAAATAAATAATTAAAGAGCTACGATGGGACATTATCAGACTCACGTTAAAGAGAGCTCTCTGCAAGTTCTCCCAACGCCTCTAGAAGGGAAGGCACTGCATACTCAAGACACTTACCTCTCCCGAGCTATAGAGGGGATCGAGCACAAAAGGTGGAATTATCTGCTTTGGGTCCTCTGTAGGTCTGGGCACATGTTTAGGTCATGTCACCCATTCATGCTTTCCTTCCTAGTGAACCGAGTTGTAGCTCATTCAGGACACAAGCCCACCTGAGCACCTCACCACACTCATCCTCACCACTCGTCCTGGTTACAGGGATGGGCTCGCTGCTGCCCCAGGAAAAGCCGTGCTTATCCCTCGCACCCCCAGGACTCCCTCCATCAACACTTCTGCTCAGGAGCTTCAGTGGATCAAATAGTGCTTGTTTCTTCTGCTGTTAAAGAAAGAAAACTATGTTACACTCTAACTTCAAAATGTCACCACCAAAATGTCCCAAAGGTACAAACACTTGGAGGACTCACCATTGTGTGTGCTGTTGTTTAGCAGTCCCATCCATACTGATCATGGCCAGAAGCTTCCAGAGCTTGGAACTGGCCAAGAAACTAGGTGGGAGGGCAGAGGGAAAGCTGGCAAAGAGCAAACCATTTTAAATGAATCACCCTAAACATAAACCAGCATGCTGAACATGTAGGCCCGGAGTGCTGCAAGAAACTCCTTTAATTGCTTAACCACTCCATTGAGACGTCATTAGAGGAAACCAGGGCTTTTTTAACCAGGAAGGCAGGACGGAGCCCTGAGGTGGGGCAGCCACCTGAGCCAGCAATGCCATAGTTCCGGAGTGAGGCTGCTTTCCTGGTGTGGGCCTGTCTGTCCTGCCCTGGGACCAGGGCTAGCTGTCCCAGTGCATCTCCAAGAGTGTGAGGGGTGAGCATGTGACCCCAGACCCCTGTCTGAGCTCCTGGCCACTCTGGGGCTGGGGCTGAGGCCGAGCTCTGTGAGGATGGATGGAGAGAAGCTGCTGCCCTGGCTTATGGTCACCTCAACACTCCGTAGTGTTCCTCATCGGTAAAGGGAGGTTGGACTAGGTGGAGGCGAAGACCCTTCTGCATGAAGGTTCTGTGCGTTTTCACAAACCCCACCTGCCGAGTGACCAAGTTTATAGCTGCAGTGTCCTGGTCTTAGCCCCTTTTGAAGACAAAGCAACTGGGGCTCAGAATCCTTAAGTCCTGATTCCATGTGTTTTGTGCTGAGAGGGTTTCTCAGTAAAAGCTGACTTTGTAACTGAAAGAAATGAAGTTCAGTAGGTGAACAGACGTAATGATCTTTGTTTAAGAAAGGCGGTAATGAGCGACATGCCCGCCAGGGTGCTGTGGGCAGGCGCTTCCACAGCTTGTGGTGGGGATTAAGTGGGTGTTCTCCGGAAAGCAATGTGATATGTGCATCTGGAGCCATAACAGCCTCCTACCTGTGACTCAGTGATTCCACAATCTGACTCTATCATAGGAAGTAACAGGACTTTTGACAAAGATTCAACAGAAAGATCTCAGTGCAGTCGTACACCAGTGTACACCAATGTGTCAACAGGTGTGTGTGTCCATCACTGCTCACCTGTGACCTGGGTGTACGACTTAAAGGCTCTGCCTCAGAGACAGTACAATGGAGAGGCTCAGGCTTCACTTACTCTCTGAGCAAGAGCCTGAGGCACTTCCTGTGAGGGGCATTGGCGGGGGTGTGGGTACTGAAGATGGTACAACTTGTTCTCTGCTGTCACAGAGCTTCACGTTTAAGCACAGAGAGTCACAACTCAGGCACTTTCATGCCTGTGATACGCACTGTGACGGGCGCAGGACAGAGATGTCTAAGTCAGACCAGAGAGCAGGGCCAGTTTGGAGGTGCCCAGGGAGTGGGGACAGGAGAGGTAATAGCTCATGCTATCCAAGGGCAACAGTGCTTGCTTAGGTGTCTGAGGACCCTACACTCCCACTAACCAACAAGTGTAGATATTACAACTAATGCCATTGCGTAAACATCAAGACAGAAGTCTCTTTGTCAAATGATATGTCCCATGTCTAAGAATGCTTTTCCAGAGACCCAAACAAGTCCTTGGAGGTAACAACCTAGGAGAGAAAGAAGAAAACAAACATTGTTTACTAAGCTGAGTTCCCAGCACATGGAACAGACCTGAAAGTGCCATGTCCCAGTCCAGCCCAGGATCGGGGACACTGTGGATGGGGACCAGGAGAGCCCTGGGCAGCCCGGGCAGTCACAGGAGGTGGGGGGAGTCCTGGCAGAGTGGAGTAGGCCCCTCCCCACAATCTACGTTTGCCTCCATGTTTTCTCTCCTGGCTCCTTTCTTCCTTCTTTCCCTTTTTAATTCTAATCTGAGGACATTTTAAAAATTGATTTGAGGGAGGGAAGAAGAGATGGACAGAGAGAGAGAGAGAGAAACATAGATGTGAAAGAGAAACATTTATCAGCTGCCTCTCTTACTCGCTCCAACTGGGGATCAAACCTGTGACCTAGTATGTGCCCTGACTGGGAATCAAACCCACAACCATTTGGTATACAGGGCAATGCTCCAACCAACTGAGCCACCTGTCCAGGGCTCCTTTTCGTTTTTCAGTGTGGTAAAAGATACATAACATAAAACTTACATTGTAAGGGTAAAGTTCAGTGGCTCTATGTTCATACTATTGTGCAACTATTGCCACCCTCCACCGCCAGAATTTTTTAATCAGCTTCTTTTAAAAAGATATTCCTGTCTTTTTCTTTCTCCTTGCTAGGCACTCAACTAATTGTACTAGAATTTGTTCAAAATTGTATTCTTTAATGTACTGAATAAATTTGCAATCCTTCATTTAGAAATCTTTCATTAAAATCCCACCAGTAAATTCATTGTAAATTACTTTTCATTTGTAACTGGTTCTTGGTTGACTTTTTTTCACACCTGGGAGAAGGACCAGCCTGCCACCGAATGTAAATTCAGCCATTGGAGGGTGGACCCCATGTGCTCAAAAAACAGACTCAGATAACACAACTCCCACATGACAACGCAGGACTTCCTTGACAAAATATAGGTTCCCCAAATACTCAGCGGGCGGCTGGGCAGCCGTACCTAGAAGACACATTGCACTGCCCCCTGCACGGTGACATCAACTGGCCGTGCAAGACGCGTGCTCGTGGATAGATGCACAGATGGACTTGCTGTGTGTGCTGAGAACTGTCTTCCAAATGACAAAGCAGCTATTTCAACACCATTAACTATCTGATCCAATGATGCTCAACCTTTTTCATCTCATGGCACACCTAAACTAATTACTAAAATTCTGCGGCACACCAAAAAATATATTACGTTTTTTGCCAATCTGACAAAAAGTAAGTATAATTTTGATTCATTCACACTGGATGGCTATTGTTATATTGGCTGTTGTTTGACAATAGGGAAAAGAGGTCAGTGTCCCTGACTAAATAGTCAGGTATTGCATGTTGAAAATTGCTGGTCTAATCCATTATAATAACTGAATTACCATATATCCCAAATTTTCTGTCTAAATTTCCATGTAGGACTAGCTAGGTAAACTTTGGACTGTTTATCTAGCAAGTGCTACATGGCCACCATCTGTTTCATTATTGCAGTTTTATAAAGTGACTAAAATATTATTCTTCATTTAAAACTTTGGCGTGAATATTCTTACATTTACTTGTACAGGTAGAATTTTAATCTAGAATCACATTACAAAAGCATCACATTGAGATTTTGATTGGGATCACATTAAAAATGTATGGGTTATTTTGGGATATTTATATTTTACAAAATTAAGTTTTTTTCATCTAGGAACATGGCATATGCCTCTCCACTTAGTCAAGTCTTAAAGTTGATCAAGATAGGCATGACTTTTATCCTACATAATAAAAGGCTAATATGCAAATCGACCAAACACTGGAACGACTGGTCGCTATGACACATACTGACCACTGGGGCAGATGCTCAATGCAGGAGCAGCCCCCTGGTGGTCAGTGTGCTCCCACAGGGGAAGCACCACTCAGTCAGAAGCCGGGCTCACGGCTGGTGAGCACAGTGGCAGTGGCGGAAGCCTCTCCTGCCTCTACAGCAGTGCTAGGGATGTCCGACTGACAGCTTAGGCCCACTCCCCACAGGGCTGTCAGTCGAACATCCCCTGAGGGCTCCCAGACTGTGGGAGGACAGGGCTGAGGGAACCCCCCAAGTGCACAAATTTTGTGCACCGGGCCTCTAGTAATCTAATAAGAAGATTAACGATTAAGAAGTTATTTTAACAAAATGTGATGACTATTGATAGGGGAAGTATTAAAATCTTCACAGGACTTTGCAAGTCAAATCACCAGGTCACTGTATGATCACAAATCCACTCATGTTTAAACATACTTATGCTCACATGTCACATGGTACCTGTCCATGTACTTGCCTGTCCTAGTTCCTCAACCTAGTATGCTGTCCCCATCCCCAATCCTCTTGCTTGCCCCTGTGCTGTCTATGCAGTGATTTCTTGTCCTACCAGGTCATCCCTTTGGTGCTTCTCTCATTTCCCAGCATCTAGTTCAGACACCCTGCTCAGTTCTATCTCTGTCCATTGTGCTTCCTCCACAGCATGCATCTTGGGTCCCAGGCACATTTCCATGTGTTCTGGCCCCCTGCTATTGTGGGGGAGCTCCCTGAGAGGTACCAGTGCTTAGCCTAGTCCTGAGGCCTTCACAAGTATTTGTTGTCCCAGGCTAGAGGCTCTAGATGAAACTTTCAAGGAGGCTACAGACTCAGTGCTTTCTTTTCATTTCCCCCACTTTCTCTACCAGTGAAAGTTCCATGTGGCTCAGGTTCATGGGTCAGCAAATACTTCGTTTCCACTGGCCAGTGTTGTCTTTGGCAGAGCATGGAAGTGTCAGCAGTCCTGGGTGGAGAGATGGAATAAATGTATGTGGAGGCTTGGTGACAGGGGATCTCTAGAGCAGATGTGTATTTCAAAACAACCCAACTCAGACACCCATGTTACACTTTCTTCCAGATATCTCTTTGCAAAACTATGCTTAAAACAAGAAGAGCATAGAATAGGCTAGCCCTGCCTTCCTCTCGGCAGGTGCACAGCAAGGGCCCTTTATCTCTGATGGGGCAGGTCCCAGCTTCAGGGATAAAGATACCACTGTGGGCCCATCCAAATATTAGCTGTGGAAACTTTCCCACTTTGAAAACATGAGACACTGTGTACTCAGAGCCTTGCCTTCCAGAGAACACAATCGCATCTGCCTTTCTTCTTTCAATGGATTGAGGCCACAACTTTATCTTCACATTGCCCAGGGTTTGCTAAGTCAGGGCTTATGCCTGCTGATCTTGGGCAACATCTTCTTTCCAGTGATCTCTGCTTGGGCCCCAACAGCAGGAAATAAACCACAGACACAAGAGAACAGAGTGAGGGTCCACAGGAGCCTGCAGAGCTGATGGACTTCACCAAGTCTGTGAGGGAAGCTGGCCCTAAACTGATGTTAAACAAAGTGCTTCCTCCTGCACGTGGCACTAAGGTGGTTCCAAGATCCAACTATAATCTATAACCAAAATCAATATTTTTTCATGTCACTATCTGATCATAAAAGGAAAATCAATTTATTAAATTAGAAAAACGTTGCACAATGGGGCAACATTGAGTCATGGCTATTTTTTCTTTTTGTTCCTCACATGAGACATGCTTAAAGAGAGGAAGGAAAAGAGAATGGGAGAGAGAGTGACAAACATCATAGTAAGAAACATCAATCAGTTACCTTTCATACATGCCCCTACCAGGGTTCAAACTGGCAACCCAGGTATGTGCCCTGACCAGGAATCAAATGAGCAACCTTTTGGTGTGCAGGACAACCAACTGAGCCACCCAGCCATAGTGGTTGTAGGTTTAATTGTCATTTTCCCAGGGTAGGTTTTTGTTTGTTTGTTTTTATTTTAAACTAGAGGCCCGGTGCACGAAATTCATGCACGGGGGGGGGGGGGGCAGTGTGTGTCCCTCAGCCCAGCCTTGCACCCTCTCCAATCTGGGACCCCGGTAGGATCGGGCCTAAACTGGCAATCGGACATCCCTCTCACAATCCAGGACTGCTGGCTCCCAACTGCTCGCCTGCCTGCCTTCCTGATTGCCCCTAACCACTTCTGCCTGCCAGCCTGATCACCCCCTAACCACTCCCCTGCCAGCCTGATTGATGCCTAACTGCTACCCTGCCAGCCTGTTTGCCCTTAACTGCCCTCCCCTGCAGGCCAGGTCCTCCCCAACTGCTCTCCCCTGCAGACCTGGGTCCCCCTCCACTGCCCTTCCCTGCAGGCCCAGTCACCCCCAACTCCCCTCCTCTGCCGGCCTGGTCACCCCTAACTGCCCTCCCCTTTAGGCTTGATTGCCCCCAACTGCCCTCCCTTGCAGGTCTGGTCCCTCCCAACTGTCCTCCTCTGCTGGCCATCTTGTGGCAGCCAGCTTGTGTCCACATGGGGGCAGCCATCTTGTGTGTTGGGGTGATGGTCAATTTGCATATTACTCTTTTATTAGATAGGATATGTTTTTATTGATATTTTAGAGAGAGAGGAAGAGAGAGGGAGAGATAGAGAAACATCAATGTGAGACAGAAACATCAATTGGTTGCCTCCTGTACACCCCCTACTGGGGATATTCCCCCTATTGGGGATCAAGCCACAACCCCAAGCATCTGTCCTGACTGGAAATTGAACCTGCAACCCTTTGGTGCGTGGGACAATGCTCAACCAACTGAACCACACTGGCCAGGGCCCAGGGTAAGTTTTAAAGCAAAATTGGAGAGTATCTCAAGAAAAGTTAGGCTCCCATTCAATTCAGTATGTAATCTTAATTGAATTTTATTCCTTTTGTTTTGGCATTGCTGTGGCATGAGGTTACAGGGAGGAGCAGGTATGGCCAGCACCTGTCAGCACTAACCATGAACCAGTTTTTAAAATCTTTTATTATTTAAAAAATTTTTTTATTGATTTCAGAGAGGAAGGGAGAGGGAGAGATAGAAACATCAATGATGAGAGAGAATTATTAGTTGGCTACCTCCTGCATGCCCCCTACTGGGGACTGAGCCCAAAACCCAGGCATGTATCCTGACTGAAATTGAACTGTGACCGCCTAGTTCATAGGTTGATGCTCTACCATCACTGAGCCACGCCGTCTGGGCACTGTGAACCAGGTTTTAACCAAGGTGAGTCTGTGTGCTTTTTCCCACTGGAACAGTGAATTGAGAAGTTGTAATTTGAATCAAATCAGCAATTTAGAATATAAGGAATCATAAAACACCCAATCAGAACAGCAAAAAGAAAAAAGAATCCAAAAATATGAAGATAGTGTAAAGGAGCCTCTGGGACAACTTCAAGCCTACCAACATTTGCATCATAGGGGTGCCAGAAGGAGAAGAGAGAAAGCAAAAAATTGAAAACTTATTTAAAAAATAATTACAGAAAACTTCCCCTACCTGGTGAAAGAAGTAGACATGCAAGTTCAGGAAGCCTCGAGAGTCCCAAACAAGAGGAACTCAGAGTCCCACACCAAGACACATCATAATTAAAATGCCAAGGCTTAAAGACAAAAAGAGAATCTTAAAAGCAGCAAGAGAAAAGCAGTTAGTTATCTACAAGGTAGCATTTATACAACTGTCAGCTGATTTCTCAACAGGCCAGAAGGGAGTGGCAAGAAATATTCAAAGTGATGAATAGCAAGGACCTACAACCAAGATTATTCTACCCAGAAAAGCTCTCATTTAGTATTGAAAGTCAGATAAAGAGCTTCACAGACAAGAAAAAGCTAAAGGAGTCTATCACCACCAAACCAGTATTACATGAAATGTTGAAGGGTACTCAAGAAGAAGGAGGAGGAGAAGGGGGAGGAAGAGGAGGAGGAGGTGGAGGAGAAGGGATAAAAAATATGAACAATAAAACGGCAATAAATACATATCTATCAACAATTGATGTCGGAAGCCGCCCATTGTCCTCTGATTGAGACATTGGTAGCTGAAGCAACTTCCACCTGTCAATCTTATGTAAGTCCTTGCTGATTGGCTATTACTGGCTATGGGTGGATCCCAAACCTTAATAAAAGGGATTGCAAGGCCAGAGCGAGGAGTAGTCCTCCCCCTAGAGGTGGGCTCCCGCCTGGCCCCCAATATTCCCAAATTAATACTTTTCTAGTCTCTTTCATTTGTGTGCGGCCTCCTTCAGAACCCGAACCCTGAACCACGTGGGACGTGAAAGGGGTTCCCGCAAATTGAACCTAAAAATCAAAATAAATTAACAAGGAATCTAATGAACAAAACACACTGATGAATAAAATAGAACCAGAGGCATGGAACAGACTGACAAATCTCAGAGGGAAGTGGGGAGCAGGGTGGAAAGATATTGTATGCATATATGCATTACCTATGGACACAGATAATAGGGTGGTGAAGGCCTGGGGAGGGGGACTGGGTGGAGGGAGGCAACGGGGGGGGGGGACATCTGTAATACTCTCAGCAATAAAGATTTTTTTTAAAAAAATGCCTACAGAAATACTGGCATCAGGGCTCTTTTCTCAGCATCTTTGTTTACACAAAGATTCCACTCTATGCAGCAAATTGTTTCCAAAAATATTAAATGGCTACATCTTGTCAGGGAGTGTTTTTTTTAATTAATAGACTTTGTTAGAGCACTTTGAGGTTTACTCTAAAATTAAACAGGAAATGCAGTGAGCCCTATATGCCCTTTCCTCCGGCACATTTCCCCTTGACATCTTGCATTAGGGCGGTGACTTTGTTATAATCGATGAGCCAATATTGATACCTTATTATCTGCTGAAATCCATAGTTTAAATTAGTATTACTCTTGGTGTACATTCTGTGGGGTTGACAAATATATGACATGTACCCACCATTACATGGACATTTCGGTTGTTTCTGATTTTTGTCTGTTATGAATAATGCTGCGATGAACATTTGTCTACAAGTTTTTGCATGTTTTCAGTTCTCTTAGGTGTACTGAGGAGTAGAATTGCAGGCTAACTTTTTAAATGAATGGAGCACTGCTATGGATATATCACCTTCTTATCACATGTGTAGTTAGAGCCACATATTCTGAAAATGTGCCCCGATCTCTTCCATGATCTGAATGGAGCGGCAGACTGTGCACTAACGAGAGACAAATTGGTGGTGAGACAAAGCCCCTTCCCTCTTTAACTCCGACTCTGTGTTCTCCCTGGTCCATCCCCCGTCCCTGCCTCAGTTCAGGCCCAGAGTGTCCCAGGCATCTTCTATCTAGGCACCTATCTACCATGTTGCTTCTCTTAAGACCATCTAGACATCAGGGTGATCTACTTAAAAAGCCAACTAATTTGGCCCTGCCAGTCCTCTGCTTTAACCCCTTCGTGGAGTTGGTCACCTCTAGGATAAAGCTAGCACACTGAGGCCCTCCCAGGTCAGTGATGACGTGACCCTTAGTTACCTGCTTCTCCAGCTGTCTCTGGAGCCTGGCATCCCCTGAGCTTAGCCCCACCTGCACAGGACTTCTTACAAGTCCTCACTGTTCCAAGCTCAGCGGAGTCCTTCCCACCTAATCACCCATCGTACATCGAATACCCACCATGGGCCAGACGCTGGGATTCCACAGTCAACAGGACATCCACCCATACCCCTCTGCCTTTCTTCCTGAGATCCTCCTCCTCCCAGTGTCTCCTATTTATCCATCCAGTCTCACCTCCATTCTGGAACCTTCCATGAACCCTCAACTCATTTTCTCCCTCTCACGGAGCCATTGCAGGAGAGCAGGAGATGGAACTGGGGTCAAACCCCACTTAACCTCATTCACTGAGACTTCAGCAAGTTAACGTAACCTTTGAGTGGCAACTTCCTCAGCTGCATGTGTGCAAGGGGCACTGAGCATGGAAGAGATGGCACAGGACAAGGTGTGGCACCTCAGGAAGCCTGTATTAAGCCAGCCCCCACTTTTACCGCTACTTGAGCATGTAACAAAGTGCTAATTTTTCCGATAGAATCATCACATTGTATTACTGTTTGTTTGTACTTATCTAATTGATTCTGGAGGGCAGCAACTATTTATTATGATTAACTCTGGAATCCCTCATTCCAGCACATTACTTGAAAATAATTCATTGGTTTTCCTTCCATGGATTATTTTAATAACCCCTAAGAGGAAGATCTGGGAATCACGCTGCACTGGACAGCACAATGCTTTCCTTGGTAGCAAGTAGGATGATCCCAATGCACAGAGAAGGAACCTGAGTGACTGACAGGTGGGCCACACTCCAACACCTTGGTGGTGACATTCAGCATCTGCCTCCATAAAGGGGTCTCTTTTCACGGTGGTCTCCTCTCCCCGAGGGAGCCCTTAAACCTCCGCCCTGCACTCACCAAAGTGCACACAGGCCTGCTTGTCCCCTGTGATGACAGGTGCCAGGGCCTCTGTGCGGCCAACTGGCCTCTTCAACCTGTAGTTCCCAAGAGGAGGGAACCTGGGTCCTGGTCCAGCTTCTGATTTCATTCTGGTGTCCTCGGCAAAACCTCTGCCGTCAGACTGAGTTCTCCAGCTCTCCAGCACAATGGCATCACCCTGAGGTCTTAACAAATACTGATGCTCCCACCTCGGGGCCTTCAGGGGCTTTGGAGCTTCCCAGGGAGTGAGGCCCACTGCTCCCACATGAGCAAGGCCATGTGCCAGGACCTGTGTGTGTGTGTTTCTCTTCTCCTGCTCAGGGTGGGGGTTCATTTGTGGGGCCACACAGAGGAAGGAGCCAGATGCTCCCCCTCCCCCACCATGCTCAGAATCCACTATACCTCCGAGTCCCAGACAGATCAGCCTACGCTTTGATCATCGAACAGTGGGATAGCTTCATTTCTCTGGTGAGTCAGATGCCGAAAATATGGTTAATTATCAGATGGAGAGATTTCCCCTCTCTCCTTCTGGGAAGCATACCATTGTGCTGGCCCCAAACCAACCATGAGGAACTAGAGTGGGGGTTATTTCAGTAGTTTGACACACGTTCCTGGCTGCACGGCTAAGAGGCCACCTAGGCAGCTGCAGTTCTGCATTGTGAAGTCCCGGCTCCATCATAAACTCAGTTAGAAGCTATCATAATGAAACCACTTCTCTTTTCCAGGGGATCAATGTGCTCGATGTCTGACCTCAGGTGTCCTCCACTGTTAAGACATGCACAGCTGCCCAGAAAGGGTAAGGCATGGGCTCAGCTTCAGAGAACAAATCCACTACAGCCTAGTTTCAGCAGGAAGAGATTTATTCTAGGCATATCCAACAGCTTACAGTATTGGGTAAGGGTTGAAGAACAGAGTCATGGCTCATAAACAAGTCCTAAGGCCACAGCTCAGAACCAGGTCACTGAAGAGGTAGCTGCCCCTGCTGGAATATGGAAGGCCCAGCCCTGAACTCCAGACAGGTCACACTGTGGGGACTTGCAGCAGCTGTGGGTGCTCACGGCCCAGCTCTCCACCTCCTTCTGGCTATGGAGCAAGCAGCCCCCTGCCCCAGCAGAGGGGGGCCGGCCACACCTACTTGGGTGCCAGAGCCACTGAGGATGTCAAATCAGCCTAACACGGATCCTGAACTGCAACAAGGCTGAAAATGAGGGTCTCACATTCAGTTTCCACTAGGCAAGGACAGTGAAAGAATGGCCAACACCAGGCTACATCTCCACACAGGCCCCTGGGAGCTGGGAAAGGATGGGGACACTCAGACCGGCCCCAGACTTCCGAACCAGGACATCCTGTATTGCCACGACTCCCTCCCCAACCCTTGGTCTGGCAGGCAGCCTTCTCTCCTTCTGGCACACACTCTGTACCACGGGACATCTGTATCCACCGCTGTCACATACCAGCCTGGATTCCCTCCTGCTTCTCTGCCATTGTGTCCCACCCCACCTTCAAAGTACAGCTGACGTCTTCCGTGAAGCCTCTGAGACTGCTCTGTGCTGGTGAGGTCTCTGTCTGGGTACTGCGCCCTCCAGTCTCCGAACCACTCAGCATGTACTCCTCTCAGTGCTGAGGCCTCTGATGGCCCTGCATGATAACTGTGAATCTCCAATTAGAGTGAGAACTTCTGGGAAAGGAATTTAGATTCCTAACACCCGAGCACTGAAAACAGAAGAGTCACTCCACTTCTATCCTCAGAAATTCTGTTCATACATCATACAAAGGGATAATCCTGCAGCCCTGCTGCTCTGTGTGTGGGGTTGGACTCAAGATAGAAAAAGCTAACATACAGGAAAGGCACTGTGGTCTCACTGTAACGGCCACCGCCCAGATCTGCTCTTAATCCTAACCACACTGAAAAGGAACCTGAGACCTTGACCGGGAACTTGGGTCTCGAATCACTTTTCAGGCTCCCAGCGCTGTGGAGACGGGACAGTGTGCCTGTGTCTGGGCTTCACTGTGGAAATTAGTAACAGCTGGCCCAAATTCAAAGCCTTCTCCAAACAAACAGAATTGGGAAGCTGAGTCCTCCTTTCCCTCCTCTCTAGGGAGGTCCCAACAGCAGCCACAGAAGGAAATAGTCCTGACACCCACAAAAGCAAAGGGCCTGATGGGCATTAGTCCTTTCATTTTATGTTCCAAGTCAACCATGTAGACCAAGCACGTCAAACTCAAAGGCTCACACGGGCCAAATAAACAAGGTTTATGTGGGCCGCAAAAAACAAAAGCTTCAATTTTCATAGAAACAGGTTTATTTCAATAGAGACATGCTGAGTACAAAGGGCTGAAATAAATGAGTAATCATTAACATAAAATAATAGAACATTTTAATAAAAATTAATATTTTTTCTTGAACATTAACTTACCAGACACTGAATAACTGCACAATTTAATAAGCATAACGCAAATGAACCTATTTTCCTTGTTCTCCGAAAGCAAAATACTTCCTGTTGCGCACACCGACTAATGACATGGCAACCGGCTGCTAAAATATTCGCTGCTACTGTTAGTGGAGAGAAATTTATGTGCCTGTGCATAAGGTGCGTAAGGGAAATGAATGCAACACGATTATAGTCATCAGTCATTAGCAAACGTTGTAGTTCGTTGTTAATAATTATGTAGAACAGGATATTGTAAAAATTAAGTTACGAAAATTTTATTAAAACGTTTCTTACATCCCGTTATATTGGCTGGGCTGCAAAAGTATTCATTGTGGGCCACATGCGGCCCGCGGGCTGCGAATTTGACATGCGTGATGTAGACAGTTCAGCCACACATTAGAGGGCGAATGGTGGGTTCAGAGAGGAGAGCAGAGAAGACAGTCTCTCCCACCAAGAAAAGACAAAGAAGGAAAACTGGTTTTTGATGAGTTTTGTGCACCTATCTCCAACATAAACCCAAATTAATTCAACATCCCTTAATTCTGCTTCCCTAGAAGTGCTGATGTGGGGTTACTTAAGAAACATACTGAAACATACAGGATAAAAATTCACAGACCCAGCCCTAGCTGGTTTGGCTCAGTGGATAGAGCATCGGCTTGTGGATCAAAGGGTCTGGGTTCGATTCTGGTCAAGGGCATGTACCTTGGTTGCAGGCTCCTCCCTGGCCTGGGCCCAGATTGGGGCTCGTGCAGGAGGCGATGTTTCTCTCTGTCCTTCCCTTCCCTTCCACTCTCCCTAAAAATGAACGGGAAATACCCTCGGCTGAGGATTAACAAACAAACAAACAAAAACACTTCACAGGCCCATGGAGAGCACATCTGACAGATGGCTGACGTTTCACATCATCTGTCCTTAGGTCTCAGTTCTCGGTGCAAAACCAGGTGCAAAGCCCTTTCTCCACCCTCTCCTCACTGAGAGGTAGTGACTAGGATAAAACAGATTCATCATGAATTTTAACCAGAACAGCCAACTTTTTAAAATTTGTTTCTATCGATTGATCATCCCTGCCTTTTCTAGGCAAATTCTCAATTGTGGTAAATATCACTGCTATTTCCAGGCCCCACATATGGTAATTGCAGCAAAACGTTATGGCTCTGAATATTAAAATCTAAAGGGCAAGCAGTGACCAGAAAGTGGTTGTCAACAATTTTGGGATGTCCATTCCAAGAAATCACTCAGGAGATGGCAGTTTTTAAAGGAAGTATTAAGGCCTGACGACCCACTCAGTTCTGGGGTTTGGGATATAAGAGTGATCCTCGAGTACATGTGGGGTTGTGGTCTTAAAAAAGTGTTTTATACCGAAACGTAGGCCTGTGGGTGATGATGGAACTTCAGGACACACAGTGCACAACTTGGTGTTTGACTGAGTCCTAGGCTGCCATGGGGCAATCTCAGCCTCTCTACCAGCTCAAGAATTGGGTACAAGGAGAGAGTTGATGGCTTTCCGGTGGAATGCATTTTCATTTTTCATCCAGGTCACATCCTTCTTTACTTCCCCAGTTGAACCCTCACCCCCACAAGGAGTTTGTACACATTTTATTATTGGCACTTTCACAGCAGTTAAAGATAACACACAAGCCCTAAAGCAAGGATTTGATACAATTTTCAGCTGCTTTAGTGTGAAAAGAGTTACTTCCCTGACCTACACATAATGAAACAAGATACAAAACCACACAATGGGTTGCGTTATAGATTTGTGTGTGTTGAAACGTTTGTCTTGATTAAATTGTATTTTCTATCTGAAACAATGCTTTGAAAATGTCTATAAATGTCATATCAGTCTGTCATAAACATATTTTTTTTAAAAAAGAACTAAGAATATCAAACAACTCTCTTGATTGTGCCCTAGTCAAATCAGACTGAAGCACATCCTGCTGCCAGTTCACCTGCCTTTTTCTATCCTTTCCCTATTATTAGTCAATCCAGAAAGGGTGTAACATTTTTAAATCTCATTTTGTTATTTCACCAGGCCTCACAAACTGCCAGATAAACATGGCTATGAATTATGGAGACAATTACGAAAAGGTAACGTGGCAAGGAAATTCTTAAGAGACAACTGGCTGTGACTCAGCCTTAGTTGCAGAAGAACCTGCTTGCCTCCAGGACAGACGGGTTTGTGCTCTGCGGACAGGGACATCACCCTTCCATTTTTTTCCAGCCATGGTCATCCTACCAGGAAGCCCACCAGGAAAATGGACCATACATATTACAATAGGCAGGTGTGGGGATCAATAAATGTAATGGCATTGACAAGGCAGACATAATAAAAATCAAATTTCCAAGTTCAGATGGCCAAGCTATGCAGAGACATGGATGCACATAACAGACTGAGGATCCTCAGAGGGAAGGGGGTGGGAGGGGAAGAGATCAACCAAGGAAATAATATGCAAATATGCATAACCCATGGACACAGACAATAGTGAGGTGAAGGCCTTGGGAGGGGACAGGAGTTGGAAGGAGGGAGGTCAAGAGGGGAAGAAAGGGGGACATCTGTAATACTTTCAACAATAAAGATAATTTTTAAACAATTCCATTATTTATTTCTCAGTGAAAAATTTACCGTCAGCTATGTATTCATGTACTTATATGTACTTATTGGAGGTCTTCGGCAATATGAACCAAGATTTGTAAAAGTTCCTATTGACTACCTAATCCCTCTTCTAATAATTTATTCTACACTAGAGGCCCGATGCACGGAATTTGTGCAGGGGGGGGGGGGTGTGCCTCAGCCCAGCCTGCACTCTCTCCAATCTGGGACCCCTTGGAGGATGTCTGACTGCTGGTTTAGGCCCGATCCCACAGGCAGTAAACTGGCAGTTGGACATCTCACAATCCGGGACTGCTGGCTCCTAACCGCTCACCTGCCTGTCTGCCTGATAGCCCCCTAACCGATCCCCTGCTGGCCTGATTGACGCCTAACTACTCCCCTGCCGGCCCAATCACCCACAACTGCCCTCCCCTGCTGGCCTGATCATCCCCAACTGCCCTGCCCTGCAGGCCTGGTCATCTCCAACGGCCCTCCCTTGCTGGCCTGGTTGCCCCAACTGCCCTCCCCTGCCAGCCTGATCATCCCCAACTGCCCTGCCCTGCAGGCCTGGTCATCCCCAACTGCCCTCCCCTGCCAGCCTGGTCATCCCCAACTGCCCTCCCCTGCTGGCCTGGTCACCTCCCAACTGCCCTCCCCTACTGGCCTGATGGCCCCCAACTGTCCTCCCCTGCTGGCCTGATGGCCCCCAACTGCCCTCCCCTGCCGGCCTGGTCACCCCCAACTGCCCTATTCTGTTGGCCTGATGTCACCCCCAACTCCTCTCCCCTGCTGGCCTGATGGCCTCCAACTACCCTCCCCTGATGGCCTGGTCTCCCCTAACTGCCCTCCCTGCAGGCCTGATCACCCACAACTGCCCTCCCCTTCCGGCCATCTTTTGGTGGCTATCTTGTGGCGGCCATCTTGTGGCGGCCATATTGTGATGATGTGGTGGCAGCCATATTGTGGTGGCCATTTTATGATGATGTGGGTGGTGGCCATCTTGTGATGATATCACGGTGGCCATCTTGTGATGATGTCTCACCATGCCACCTAGACTTTTGTTATATAGTATAGAGACTTACTTAGCTTTATGAAAAAAATATTCTAGGCAGAGTAATTTATAATGGTAAAAATATTTTTTTTTACATTTTAATTTCTTTACTGGTTAAGGTATTACATATTTGTTAATGGTAAAAATATTGATAACATTCTAACTATCCTACAGTAGGGGAAATTCTAAAATAAATTATGACAATATGATATAACCAGGGGTCCAGTGCGTGAAATCGCATGAGGAGACACCCCCACCTCCCGCCTCCCGCCTCCCGCCGATGCGAGGAGGTGCCCTGCGGGGCGCCGGCCTGAGAGGTGCACCATGCACCTTCTGGTGACCTGTTGTTTGGTCGTTTTGGTCGTGATGCCTCTTGGCCTTTTATTATTATAATATTCATTCAAAACTAAACTTCTGAGTCTTCCTCTCTAAGCTTGTCTTTCCCAGTACACCATGGTAAAGCACGGTGTTTACATTGTAGGTCTGAAGGCAGACTGGCTACATTCAAATATTGGTTCTGGAACATTCTGTGTGACCAAGAAACAATGATCTAAGCCTCAGTTTTCTTGTATGTAAATAATAAGGCTACCACAGAATACATAAAAATAACTAATGAAAAGTGATAAAACAGCTTGATAAATATTTCAAACTTGGTACATATTTCAGTAATGCTGGTTATATACAGAAGTCACCTGGAGTCCTTTAAAAGTAGTGATGCTTGGCCCAGCTGGCATGGCTCAGTGGTTGAGTATTGGCCTATGAATCAGGGGGTCATGGTTCAATTCTTGGTCAGGGCATATTCTTGGTCAAGGGTTGCAGGCTTAATCCCCAGTAGGGGGCATGCAGGAGGCAGCCAATCAATGACCCTCTCTCTCCTCATTGATGTTTCTATCTCTCTGTTCCTCTCCCTTCCTCTCTGAAGTCAGTAAAAAAATATATATATTTTTTAAAAGTAGTGATGCTTGGATTCCACATCCTGAAGTTCTGATGTGACTGGTCTGAGATGAAGATTCAATGTCCAGATGTTTTGGAGCTCTTCAGGTAGGTTCTGATTCTAGTCATGGAAGAATAGCTCATATTGGATTAACCATCCTGCTAATAACAATTACAAACTCTGGCCAGAATGTAAACACCAACAGTTTGAAGGTACCAAGAGCCCACTACAAGAGGCAGAAACTTCTTCCCAGAAAGAAGAGAGGCACACCAGTGAGCTCCACATCTAACCAGTTGGTCCCTTGAGGAGATTCTCCAGCTGCCTAAAAACAAAGCAAAATAGGCAGTTGTGTAGAAAGTGGCTAAAGAGACAGAAGTTGAAGTGTGGAGCTGCCATGGAAGCTAGAAATTGAAAAGTCCCAGAATGCTGTATGAATAGAGGGGGGACTAGAAAATTGGTATTGAATTCCCCTCAGATCCTTGGTAACTTATAAACTGAGCATATACCCAGGAGCCCAGCAGAAAGCAGCAACTTGGGGGTCAAAGAGCTGCATCTAAACAGGTATTAAGTGCTTAGTGTTCTGAGTTCAAGTCCAACTTGTTAGATAGGGCTTAGTAAAACCCTGAAAAACTAGATGGACCACATATTAGGAGTATGACCCGCATCCCAAGTCTAAAGGCTAAGTCTAAGAACAATGGAAAAGCCAAAAGCCAGCTTTCACAGGATCAAGGTGATCCACCAGTAATTTCAGTGCCTTCCAGAACAAAACTCAACACATTTCAGAGGAAGATAATATAATTCAGTCTCTAAAACATATCATACACAATTCCCAAAGCAAGAATTTTTTAAAAGACACTAGACAATGAAAAACACACGCAGAAAATGTGGTCCATAATCAAGATAATGAAGTAGATAACTTACATGTTGAATTTAGCAGATGAGCACTTTAAAACAGCTATTATAAATATGCTTAAGGATTTGCAAGAAAGATGGAAAGAAGGAGCAGAGGTAAGGAATCTCCACAGAGAAATGAAAACTTTAAGAAGAAAATAAATGGAAATTATAGAATTAAAAAGTACAGTGCTACAATTAAAATTTCATCAGATAGCCTTCACTAAAGACTTTACGTAACTGAAGAAAGTATCATGAACTTGAAAATAAGTTACTAGAAATTATCCAATTTCTGAAGCACAGATGCAATTAGAACCCAGAAGGACAGGACAGAGAGATGGGCAAAGGAAATACTTAATGAGGTGATTGGCCATTTTATTTTCAAAATTGATATAAGACAACCCACAGACCCAAGAAGCTCAGCAAACTACAAGGATAATAAATACAAAAGAACACATCAGAGTCAAACTTTTGAAAAATAAAAATAAAGGGAAAAATATTTGAAAAAATACTAACCAAAAAAAAAGAAAAAAAAAGACCCATTACATTCAGGGAAATGACAAAAAATAATGATGGCTAATATCTCAACAGAAGGAATAGAAGTTACAAGACAATTTAAAAATATCTTCAAAGTGCTGGGATGGAGGAAATGGCAACCTAGAAATCTATGCAGAGCAAAAATCTCCTTTGACAATGTAGGCAAAATAATGACATTACCAGACAAACAAACACCAAGACAATTAATGGCTAGGAAATCTTCATTACATGCAGGGCTAAGGAAGGTCTTCAGGTTGAAAAGAAAGAACCAGATGTAAACCTGAATCTGCAAGAAAGAATGAAAATTATCACAAATGGTAAATCTATGGGTAACTAATACATATAAAAGACTATCTTTCTTAAGTTCTTTAAAAGTATATTGTCTATAAAATGCAGAAATAATAAAAATGTGTTTATTGTACGATTTATATGTAAGTAGAAGTAAAATGTATGATAATATAATAAAGGGCTAGGGGTGTGAATGAAATTATCTACACTAATAAAAGAGAAACATGCAAATTGATTGTACCTCCACTATGCCCACAGCCACGCCCACCAGCCAATCAGGAGCAAGTATGCAAATTAACCCAACCAAGATGGCTGCAGCCACAGAGCCAGCAGGAGGCTTGGGTTTCCCCAGCAATGGAGGAAGCCAAGCTTCCTGCTTGCTCTGGCCGGCCCTGGCCTCCTCTCAAGGCTACAAAGTTTCAATTATAGAAGATAAATAAATCCCAACAAAAATGGTGGCAGCCATGGAGCTGGAGAGAGCAGGAGGCTTGGGTTGCCCCTGGTGATGGAGGAAGCCAAGCTTCATGGCTGGCCATGGCCTCTGCTCAAGGCTACAAAGTTTCAATTATGGAAGATAAATAAATCCCAGATACCAGGGCCTCTGCTTGGGTTGCCGGGGTGTGTGGCTGGCCTGCAAACCACCACAGGCCCCTCGCCCAGGCTACCCCACGCCCTAAGGGAACCCCCACCCTGATCCGGGACACCCTTCAGGGCAAACCAGCCGGCTCCCACCCATGCACCAGGCCTCTATCCTACCTAATAAAAGAGTGATATACAAATTGACTGTCACTCCAACACACAAGATGGCTGCCCACATGTGGTCAAAGATGGATACCCCCATGTGGACACAAGATGGCCACCATAAGATAGCCAGCAGGGGAGGGCAGTTGGGAGGGACCTGGCCTGCAAGGGAGGGCAGTTGGGGGCGATCAGGCCAGCAAGGGAGGGCAGTTAGGGGTGACCAGGCTGGCAGAGGAGGGAAATTGGGGGTGACTGGGCCTGCAGGGAAGGGCAGTTGGAGGGGGACCCAGGCCTGCAGGGGAGGGCAGTTAGGGGCAATCAGGCTGGCAGGGGAGCAGTTAGGCATCAATCAGGCTGGCATGGGAGTGGTTAGGGGGTGATCAGGCTGGCAGGCAGAAGCAGTTAGGGGCAATCAGGAAGGAAGGCAGGCGAGCGGTTGGGAGCCAGCAGTTCTGGATTGTGAGAGGGATGTCCGACTGCCCATTTAGGCCCTATCCTAAAGACCTACCAAGATCGGGCCTAAACGGGCAGTCGGACATCTCTCGAAGGGTCCCAGATTGGAGAGGGTGCAGGCTGGGCTGAGGGACACACACCCCCATGCACGAATTTCATGCACCGGGCCTCTAGTCTATATATATATAAAAGCCTAAGTGACCATTACGATCGAACGACCGGAACAACTGGTCAACGCTATGACATGCACTGGCCACCAGGGGGAAGATGCTCAATGCAGAAGCTTCCCCCTGGTGGTCAGTGTGCTCCCTCAGGGGGAGCGCCACTCACCCAGAAGCTGGGTTCAAGCGGCAAGTGCAGCTGTGGTGGCAGGAGCCTCATCTGACTCTGCGGCAGCACTACTGAGCAGTGGCAGTAGGCACAGTGGGCCGGGATGAGCGAGAGCAGTGCTGCACCTGGCCCCAGCTTGGGCTCTTCCCTGGCTGCCTACTGTTTGGTGCACTGCTACATCCCTTACGGGATGTCTGACTGCCGGTTTAGGCAGTTGGACATTCCCTAAGGTGTCCCGGATTGTGAGAGGGCACAGGCCAGGCTGAGGGATCCGCACCCTCCCCACCCCACCACCATGCATGCATCCATGCACCAGGCCTCTAGTAATGTTATAAGGTTCTTGCATTGGATATAAATATTAAAGTTTGACTGTGGTAAATTGAGAATATATAGTACAATCTCTAGAGCAACCACTAAAATACGTAAAACAGAGATCTTTAACTTTAAAGTCAATTATGGAGATAAAATAGAATACTAACAACTATTTTGAAGTAAATCAAAAGAAGGCAAGAAAGGAAGAACAAACAAATAGGATTAGGACAAATAAAAGACAAACAGAATGAAGGTAGATTGAACTTCAACCCTATCTCTCATTATACTAAATGGAAATTATCTGAACATCTGTGTGCAGCCATCTCATCATGCTGGCATGAATAGTGAGAAAACTAGACAAATCATATAACAAGCCCTGCCTGCTAGATAACTATGAAAAAGTCTTTTGGAAAGAGGTCTTTATTTTCGTCCATCTGTTAACTTCGCCCCAAGCCCATAATTTAAACTATCTCCTTAGATAAGTCAGTCTCTGCTTGGATGACTCAGGTAAGTGGATCGTCTGTTGGGTTTGTGTCCAGATAATGTCATGTGGTTAACAAACCTGTCTCCTTGTAGGGAAAGGGATTTAGCCTTGTGCTGCCCTAAGTATGGCTGCCTTAACCCATCCTAGTGTGTTCTGTGGCAATCCTCCTAATGTCTGAGGTTGATAAAATTATGGCTCATTGTTTTCCACTTGCCTCGTGGCCTCCCAACCAAATAGGGCCTCCTCTCAAGCACTTCTGGTGTCACCCTTCTCTGAGTATCTGTCTGAGAAGCAAGAAGAGCCTTGTCATAACTATATGGGTGAATAAATGAAGGATTGAATGAGTGAACAAGCTGAAGAATATGCTCAAATATATTCTAAGCTACAAAAAGAACATAAAAATAAAAAAATTACATAGACCATGATTCAGTTTATAAAAGAAAAGTACATATGAATTACACACATTCACACAAAGACACACACACACACACACACACACACACACACACACACACACACAAGACCAGAAAGAAACATCTATACTAATAAAAGGGTAATATGCTAATTAGGGTAGACGTCTTCCAGATGTCCATTCGCAAGTCTATCCAGACAAAGCCACAGTGGTTGTGAGGCCTGGGGCTCAGGCAGCCATGAACCTCAGCGGCTATGAGGCCCGGGGCTCAGGCCTCACAGCTGCCGTGGCTGGCAGTGGCAGCAGCAGCAGGGTGATGGGGGCAGCGCCTTCCCCTGATCAACCTGGTTGCCTCCCGCAGAGGGGGAGCGGGCCGTCAGTAGGACATCCCCTGAGGGCTCCCAGACTGTGAGAGGGGGCAGGTTGGGCTGAGGGACCCCTCCCCCCAGTGCACGAATTTTCATGCACTGGGCCTCTAGTATCATATAAACACTGGTTATTCAGGGTAGTGAGACTTTGTGATTATTTTTTCATTTACACTTTCCTTTGTGCTTTTCATACTTCCCTTATTAAAAAACTATCTTCTCCTACTTCATAGCCATGGTGTCACACATTTCTCCCTGGAATACTGAACTTTGGAGAGTGAATGGTCATATCAAGCTCAGTTCCTACCAAACTTTCATTTGGTTGAGTGCCAATTAAACGTGAGTAAACCCAGGACCGTGTAAAACCCAGTACCCTTTGGGAACACTTTGCCTACAGTGAAGGGTATAGGATACCACCTGTGGGAGTCATTTCCTTTGCAGCATTGCCCATCAAGTCACACTGTTCATACTTACAGTTACAGTGATGCCCCAGTCCCTAAGAAAGCTATGATCCTAGTAACCTCATGACAGACAGTGCTTTCCATTCTGTGATCGAATTTTCATCTTTTCAACTAGTATCCCCCATGATATTGAAAGTGTTGCCTTTTAAATTTATCTTTGCATTAATGGGTACTAAAGTGCAGGGTCCTAATAAAACAAGGGAACAGGCAATTCCCAGAACAAGAACATGAATTCCACAAATGTTTATCCTTAACTGTGATGTTTTAAAAATTCTACAGCAAAGACTCAATAAGAAGTAACCTTTGAAGTAGCTACATTAGAACAAATTCTTGCACTACCTCAGTCTTTCCCTTCTTTGCTGTTTTTTATTTGACAAGGCTTGATTTTAGGAACCTGGGCAAGAAAGTTGCACCTATAGCAAAAGAGATACTGAATTCCTGAGAGTGATTCCTGGGAATTAGGCTATGATGTTATCTATTCCCAGAGAAGAATTCACTTACAAAAGATAGGTTTCAACTGATAGAAAGAAGCCAGCTTATAGTTAGTTAAACACATTTGTAAATAGAAGACAACTTGGAGATACTGGACACTGTTTTGGAGGTCCCCCAACTCTCTGCTGTTAACCCTTCCCCAGGCTGCATAATGGAAACACATTTACACTTTTCCTAAAAGTGATGGAAAATCCAGGAAATGACAGAGGGGAAAGAACAGACTATGAAGCTGGATATGTCTGGGTTCTGACCTCCTTTACAAAATTGATAATGAAAATACTTCCTTCCAGGGTTTTCTGGATCAAAGATAATGTACATAAAGTGCCCATCAGTGTCAGGAACATAGTAGATGCTCAATCAAATGGTATATGTTATTATTTGGGACAGCCAGCTCTACCACATACCAGCTCTGGGTGCAAAATCTTAGTTCTATTGTAAAGTAGGAATAATAATGGCAAAGACAAATTATATCGTAGGTAATAAAACTAAAGCACTAGACCTCACAGGGTGTTATTATGACCTTTGCAGTCTATAATCTATGATCTGATAAAGGGTGTCCTTAAAGGTACTGTGGTATAGAACCAGATGAGGTTTACAACAAATAAGAGCTCAGTTGCCACAGCAATTCTGATATTTTTGAAGTAAGAATATTAATGTTGATGTACATTATCTTTCATAACCCAGTGGGTTTTCAATTGTAGATAAAGACTTATGAGATAAAGCTGTAGTTTGGGATCAAAGTTAGCCTTATAGTGGACTAATGTTCTCTGTTAAGTTAGAAAAACTAGTACTTATAGAAATACAAGGTAAAGATTCCTGATTTGCATGTTTTGAAAATCCCAAATTCTCTTGTAGAAAATGGTAGGCACCATCAGAATATTGTGCTTTTTCAACCTGACAAACACCCTCTTATTACAGACCAGCAACCTTTTTCCATTATGAATTGAAAACAAGGTAAAGTGGAATAAAGAGGAAGGAGTTCCAGTCAAGATGGAAGTGTAGGTAAACATGGTACTTGGAACCTCCCAGCACCACATCAAATTTACAGCTAATCTACAGAATAACCATCATTCAGAACCACCTGAAATCTAGCTGGATAGAAGTCCTATAACTAAGAATATAAAGAAGCCATATCAAGACTGGCAGGAAGAGCTAAGATGTGGAATGGGCTGGTCCCATATCTTCATGTGGTGGTTTAAAATCAGAAGAGATGCAGAGGTCCCACCTGAAAAGCAAGGGTATCCATCCCACACAAGGCCTCCCAGCCCAGGGGTTCCAATGCCAAGAAGAAAAGTCCCCATAACTTCCAGCTGTGAAAACCAGCTCAGCTTGTGGTTAAGTGAAACAGAGTTCCTTTAAAGGACCCATGCACAGACTTACTTGAACATACTCGCTCTGAGCTCCAGTGCTGGGACATGAGGGACATATGACTAAGGAACTGAGTTATCTACCATTGGACAAGAGCTGGAGGGGCAGCTTCCTCCCAGACAGAAGTGCTAATAGAGGCATTGTTCCTCTTCTGAGCACTCCCCACACACAGCCCACAGGCAGGTGCCACATGAGTCTCCATTAACCTGGCCAACACTATTCACCCTGTCTTAGTAATTCCCTGAGACCCCACCCAACCCAATTTGCAGACCCAACCCAAGCCATTTCCAGTGGCTTTTTCATATAAAGAGCCTGTCTTGGCTCATGTTTCAAACTTTCCTAAAATCTCTCAAACAAGCAGCATCTGGCCACAGCATGCCCCATACCTCTCATTAAGTGGCCCCAGACCTGGCACCAGTGACAGCTGGTCTTGGTTCACAGGTTGGCTTCCTGTGGGCACTTCCATGCCCAGCACAAGCAGCAGCCACCTGCAGATCACTTTGTAGCTCATGCAGGTGGCCCCGAGGCAGGGTATAGGTAGCAGCTGACTTTGGCCGATGCACCTAGTTTCAGTTCACGAGAGTTTTAGATCATGTCAAAGCATCACTCAAACTCCTCTACAAGGGACACAATCAAGGGACAGATTTAGCAGGCACCAGAGCCCTGCTGAAGTAAGTCCTGCTTCATGGGGTCGGCTCCTGCACAGCTGATCCTCCACTGTGGTCACAGCCAGTCCTCACAGCCAATTGGTCTGGGGGTAAATTCCTCCCACCGAGTTGCCAACAATAATCAAGGCTCAACTACAACAGGAGGGTGTACACAGCCCACATGAGGAAGCACACCTGGAGTGCTTAGCTAGAGAGACTGGGGAAGCTGTGCCACTGGACTCTACAGGACACCTACTAAATAAGGCCACTCTACCAAGCTCGGGTGAGATAGCAGCTCTATCAAACACATATAAATGAACACAGGGAGGCAGCCAAAATGAGGAGACAAAGAAACAGGTCACAAATGAAAGAATGGAACAAAACTATAGAAAAAGAACTTAACAAAATGGAGACAAGCAATCTACTATATGCAGAGTTCAAAACACTAGATATAACAATGCTCAGTGAACTTAGTGGAAGAGTAAATGAATTTAGTGAGAACTTAAAAAAGACATAAGAAACACAAAAATGCAGATAGAAAGAATAAAAAAAGAACTGGTCAGAAGTAAAGGATATAATAACTAAAATGAAAACTACATTACAAGAAATCAACAGTAGAGTGGATGAAGCAGATGATTAAATCAGAGATTTGGAAAATATGAAAGCAGAAAACACCCAAGCAAAAAGAAGAAAGAATCCAAAAAATTTAGGATAATATAAGGAGTCTTTGGGACAAATTCAAGTGTACCAACATTCGCATTATGGAGGTGCCAGAAAAAGAAGAGAGAAAGCAAGATTTTGAAAACCTATGTGAAAAAAAATACTGACAGAAAACTTTCCTAACCTAATGAAGGAAACAGACATACAAGCCCATGAAGTGAAGAGAATCCCAAACAAGATGAACTCAAAGAGGCCCACACCAAGACACAGCATAATTAACCCTTTGCACTTGCTTGCTTTTTTCTCGATTCCTTTATTCTACTCGGGATTTAATTTTTTAAATACCCCAGATTTTACAAAGCGTGGCAGTAGAATAAAAAACTGGAGTTTCTTTTCATATAAACTTATTTATTTGGATTTTTTTATATTTCAAATTATTGATACATTCAATAACCATCACACTCGACATCCGAGTGCAAAAGGTTAAAATGCCAAAGGTTAAAGAGAGAATCTTAAAAGCAGCAAGAGAAAAGCAGTCAGGAACCTACAAGGGAGTTCCCATAAGACCATCAGCTGATTTCTCAACAAAAACTTTGCAGACCAGTGCTGACAGGTTTGGCTCAGTGGATAGAGCGTCGACCTGCGGACTCAAGGGTCCAGGTTCGATTCCGGTCAAGGGCATGTACCTTGGTTGCGGGCACATACCCAGTGGGGAGTGTGCAGGAGGCAGCTGATCGATGTTTCTCTCTCATTGATGTTTCTAACTCTCTATCCCTCTCCCTTCCTCTCTGTAAAAAATCAATAAAATATATTAAAAAAACAAACAAACAAAAAAAACAACAAAAAACTTTGCAGATCAGAAGGGTTTGGCACAACATATTCAACATGATGAAAAGCAAGGACCTACAACCAAGATTACTCTACCCAGTAAAGCTATCATTTACTAGTAGAATCAAAGGATAGATAAAGAGCTTCCCAGACAAGAAAAAGCTAAAAATTCATCACTACCAAACCAATATTACAAGAAATGTTAAAGGTTCTTCCTTAAGAAGAAGAAGAAAAAGATAAAAAATATAATAAAGTGGCAATATATACATAACTATCAATAATTATTTTAAATGCAATTGGATTAAATGCTCCCATCAAAAGTCATATGGAGGGCCCTGGCCAGTGTGGCTCAGTTGGTTGAATTGTTCTCCCATACACCAAAAGATGTGAGTTTGATTCCCAGCTGGGTACTTACCAGGTTGTGGGTTTGATCCCCAGATCAAACGGGACACATGCGGGAGGCAGCTGACCCATGTTTCTCTCTCACATAGATATTTCTCTCTCTCAAATCAATTTTAAAATTTAAAAGAAAAAGACATGTGGAGGCTAAATGGATAACAAAACAAGACCTTACGTATGCTGTCTACAAGAGACTCGCTTCAGATCAAAAGATACAGATAGACTGAAAGTAAAGGAATAGAAAAGATATTTCATGAAAATGAAAACAAACAAGCAAAAAGCTAGGGTAGCAATACTTATACCAGACAAAATAGACTTTAAAACAAAGGCTATACAAGAGACAAAGAAGGACCCAGCAATTCCACTTCTGGGTAGTTATCTGAAGAAACCCAAAACACTAAATCAGAAAGATTTATACATTCATGTGTTCACTGCAGCATTATTTACAATAGCCAAGATATGGAAGTGACCTAAGCGTCCATGAATAGATGAATGGATAAAGAAAAAGTGTGTATATATACAATGGAATATAACCTAGCCATAAAAAGGATGAAATCTTGCTGTCTGCAACAACCTGGATGAACCTAGAGAGTAGTATGCTGAGTGAAATAAATCAGACAGATGAAGACAAACACCATATGATTTAACTTATATGTGGAATCTAAAAAACAAAATAAACAAGTAGAACAGAAACAGACTCATAGATACAGAGAACATTTTAATGGTTGCTAGGTGGAAGGGGGTAGAGGGGATAGGCAAAAAAGGTGAAGGGATTAAGAAGTGCAAATTTGTAGTTACAGAATATTCACAGGGATGTAAAGTATAGCATAGGGCAGTGATGGCGAACCTATGAAACGCGTGTCAGCACTGACACGCGTAGCCATTTTTGATGACACGTGGCCGCTGAGGCGGCCGCATGCCGACGATGAAACATTTGCTGCTCCTGAGGATGAAACATTTGCAAAATAATGTTTTTTCCTCAAAGTGAGGAAAACGAGTTATGCTCAGTTTTTTGGTGAAGTTTGACACACCAAGCTCAAAAGGTTGCCCATCACTGGCATAGGGAATATAATCAATAATACTGTAATAACTATTTATGGTGCCAGGTAGGTACTATAATTATCAGTGGATAACTTCATAATTTATATAAATGTCAAATCTCTGGATTGTACACCTGAAACTAATATAATATTGTATGTCATCTGTAATTGAAAGATAAAAAAATATTTAAAGTAAAGAAAAAGTTAAACTGGTTCTATTGACCTACTTCTAAAACTGTTGAAGAGATAGGAGATATGATTCAGACACACAAACACACACAGAGAATATGTTATATATTATATATAACAATATTGGTATATTATATATTATCTATACTAATAAAAGGGTAATATGCTAATTAAACTGGACATCTTCTGGACATCCTTCCAGACAAAGCCACAATGGTGGGGGCGATCAGGCCGGCAGGCAGAGTGGTTAGGGGCGATCAGGCAGGCAGGCAGGTGAGCAGTTAGGAGCCAGCAGTCCTGAATTGCGAGAGGGATCCCAGATTGGAGAGGGTGCAGGCTGGGCTGAGGGACCCTTCTCCCGTGCATGAATTTCATGCACAGGGCCTCTAATATTATATAATATACTATGTATAGAGAGAATCCTATCTAATAAAAGAGTAATATGCATATTAACCATCACTCTGCTACATCCACAAGCCACACCCACCAGCCAATCAGGAGTGAGTATGCAAATTAACCTAACCAAGATGGCTGCAGCCACAGAGAGAGCAGGAGGGAGGCTTGGGTTTCCCTGGTGATGGAGGAAGCCAAGCTTTCTGCACACCCTGGCCAGCCCAGGCCTCTGCTTAAGGCTACAAAGTTTCAATTATAGAAGATACATAAATCCCAACAGAAATGGTGGCAGCCATGGAGCTGGAGAAAGCAGGAGGCTAGGGTTGCCCCCGGCGATGGAGGAAGCCAAGCTTCTGCAGCCCTGGCCTGCTTTGACCTCCGCTTTAGACTACAAAGTTTCAATTATAGAAGATAAATAAGTCCCAACAGAAATGTCTGCCGCCACAGAGCGAGCAGAAGGCTTGGCTCCACTCCAGGCTACAAAGTTTCATTTGTAGAAGATAAATAAATCCCAGATACCAGGGCCTCTGCTTGGGTCACCGGGGGGCATGGCAGGCCTGCAAACCACCACTGGCCCCTCGCCCAGGCCGCCCCATGCCCCAAGGGAACCCCACCCTGATCCGGGACACCCTTCAGGGCAAACCAGCCTGCCCTCACCCATGCACCAGGCCTCTATCCTATGTAATAAAAGAGTAATATGCAGATTGACCATCACTCCAACACCCAAGATGGCTGTCCCCATGTGGTCAAAGATCCTGCCCCCATGTGGACACAAGATGGCCACCAGGGGAGGGCAGTTGCGAGGGACCAGGCCTGCAAGGGAGGGCAGTTGGTGGCAATCAAGCCTGCAGGGGAGGGCAGTTAGAGTTGATCAGGCCAGCAGAGGAGGGAAGTTGGGGGCAAACAGACTGGCAGGGGAGCAGTTAGACATCAATCAGGCTGGCAGGGGAGTGGTTAGGGGGTGATCAGGCTGGCAGGCAGAAGCGGTTAGGGGCAATCAGGAAGACAGGCAGGCGAGCAGTTGGGAGCCAGCAGTCCTGGATTGTGAGAGGGATGTCTGACTACCAGGATCGGGCCTAAACAGGCAGTCAGACATCCCTCGAGGGGTCCCAGATTGGAGAGGGTGCAGGCTGGGCTGAGGGACACCCCCTCCCCGTGCATGAATTTCGTGCACCAGGCCTCTAGTATACTATATATAGTTGTATATAACTTATAATTTTATATATAATATGTATCATATAGAATTTACATAGAGAATGTTATATACACAGTTATATGTTCATAGGTTTTATATATTTTATATTTATAAATTATATTATATTATGTTTATTATAGAGTATTTATTATATACTAGAGGCCTGGTGCATGAAATTCATACACTGGGGATGTGTCCCTCAGCCCAGCCTGCACCCTCTCCAATCTGGGACACCTCGGGGGATGTCCGACTGCCAGTTTAGGCCCGAGTGGGATTGGGCCTAAACCGGCAGTTGGACATCCCTCTCACAATCCAGGACTGCTGGCTTCTCACCACTCACCTGCCTGGCTACCTGATTGCCCCTAACCACTCTGCCTGCCTGCCTGATAGCCCCCTAACCGCTCCCCTGCCATCCTGATTGACACCTAACTGCTCCCCTGCCAGACCGATGATCCCCAACTGCCCTACTCTGCCAGCCTGGTTGCCCCCAACTGCCCTCCCCTGTCGGCCATCTTGTGACAATGTGGGGGCGGCCATCTTGTGATGATGTGGGTAGGCCATCTTTGTGGCACCCATCTTGTGACGATGTGGGGGTGGCCATCTTGTGATGACATGGGGGAGGCCATCTTGTGGTGGCCATCTTGTGGCAATGTGGGGCGGCCATATTGTGATGATGTGGGGGCGGCCATCTTGTGACAATGTGGAGGCAGCCATCTTGTGACACGAGGGTGTGAGGGTCAATTTGCATATTAACTCTTTATTATACAGCATAGGATTATATAATTTTATGTCTATTTATATACATGTATATATATTATGGAGAGAGAATAGGTATATCATGAGAAGATATTCAACTATTGGTAAAATTGAATTAAATTTCACCATCTGTCTGAAAAAGCTAGGCATCTTTCCAAAGTGCTCAACAAGGAGTAGTTTGCTCAGCTCTAGCGAATATGTGGGTGGCCTAAGCCTTTTTCTAAAGTATTTTTTTTTTTTTTTGGATTAAACACACAAAAAATAGTGGCCCCAATCCTTGGAAGGATGCCTAGTTCGGGGGGCTTATATCTTTCTACATCATGTCAGAGATAGTTTTCCCAATTCCTAGTATTATAGAAGAATTTTTCAGTTTTCAAAGGTTAACTAGTAAACTATGGAAGCTTTTCTTGTGAAAGGTGGACTTTCTCACTTCGTCAAGATAGGTTTCTTAGCATGGCACCTGGACACTGGTTTCCAGATCCTAGACTCAGAAAGAAAAACATTGTTTCCTTCTAAGATCATGTGGCCCGAGTGACAGGTTTCTGAACCCTGTAACTATCAAAATCTGAATTGGATCCAGTTGGATAAGGCTTTTGTGGAAAGTTTAACATGACATGTCTCAAGGTTTCAGAGGAGCTCCATGTCCTGGCATCCCACATCTGTGGAGAATTCTCTTTTCTTCCTGATAGAAAGTACCATTTTCTTGAAACATAGTTGCTCTTTCAATTGCATTTGGGAAATTAAAAAATCCTGCTGGAGGGAAACTCTCAGGTCTGTCAGACAAGAAGCACCATGCAGGACACAGGTGGGTTTACAGGACTGACTGGGAACCAAGGCAGAGGCTCCAGGACACAGACTTGACTCAACACGAGAAAGAACCTCCTAGGTCAAGATTACCTACACATCACATAAGCACCCTGGGAGGTGTAAGAACTTGTCTCTGTAGAGATTTGAGAGTGAGATCAGATGGCTGGTTGGACCAGAGTGATCACTGGCTGCTCACCAAAGTTACCTGGGATTCCTGTTTAAAATACAAATTCCTGGGCCCTGCCCAAGAGATTCTGATTTAGATGGTCTAGGATATGGAAAACCTATTTTTAACAAGTGCCCTAGTGAATCCAATTCACTCTGGTGTTATACATTTCTTCTGGAAGGGTTGGAGGGTGTCAAAGGTTGAAGTGGGTGTTTGGTAATGGGGGCGGGGGGCGGGGAATGAACAACACAGGCCAGTCTGAAAGGTGTGGTGTCATCTGAGAACCCTTTTCAGCAATGAGACTAGGAAGCAGGGCATGACTTTCAGGCTGGTGTCAGCCTGTGGAGTTCTGGTGAAGGCTTAACCACCAACACCATCACCAAAAACAAAAAGAAAAACACCTAATTTTTTAGCCTTGCCAAATTTTGGATATTCATACATGTAATACATTGTAGTGTATGGCCAATTTCAAGCTATCAGTTTGAAATTACTGAACATAGAACTGAAAAGAGATGGTCACAACTGGTCCACATGGCCCAAAATGAGGCAGATCCAGCCCACCACTGAGCCAGCATAGCTACCCAGTGGTCACTGAGAGAGTCCTGGAACCCACCATTCATCTAGGAAAGGGTATTGAGAAGAGAGCTAAGAGCTGTGAGTTCAGGGCTCCTCCACTTGGAGCACCCCAGGTCCGAGGGTGGGCTCATGGTCTATTTGTGTGTTCAAGTGCAATGGGCATGGATTATCAACACACTAGAATAAAAAATTTGAAATTGAGTTGAAGGTAGGGATGTGGACAGAAAAGGTGAAGACAAGGAATTTTTCTTTAAGGCTGGAAGAGAGACTTGAGAAGTCTCAAAGGAAGAAAGAAACGAAGAGACAGAGATGATTGCTGCAACCAAGTCTAGGAAGTGGGGGGAAGAGAAGAGAGGGGGAAATCTGGACAAATGAGTCCAGATGGCCGATTATACCAGAAAGAGACACACAGAGAGAAGAATTAGTGAGATAGGATTAAGAACATGTCCAAGTATTGATAAGTATTGAAGTTAGGTACACACAGAAAGAGAGCACACATAGTTCATCACATTATTTCTATGTTTGTGTATATTTAAAATTTTCCATAGTAAAAAGTGTTTCAATCCCATAGACATACTCTTAAAATCTTTTATTTTGTGAAATATAACCTACATACATATTTCATCAAACATAAATGCATATTTAATATAACAAATAACTAAAAGGTAAACACACTTATATAGTAAACACCCAAGTCAAGAAATAGAACATTGACAGCCCTAGAAGTACTTACCCATTCTTTTTCAATTTAATATTTCATTGTTGACACTACTGCAGATGTTCCCCATTTCCCCCCTTTGCCTATCTCTGCCCCAGCCCCTGCTCCCCCATCCCTTGAACCTCACCTCACTATTACCAGTGTCCATGAGCTTTGCATATATGTTTTTTAGCTAATCCCTTCACCTTAGTTTAACCAGTCGGTGCTACCCCTTTTACCTCTGACAATTGTCAGTCTGTTCTATATATCCATGCCTCTGGTTCTATTATGTTCTTCAGTTTATTTTGTTCATTAGATTCCACATATTAGTGAGATCATACGGTATTTTTCTTTTTCTGACTGGCTTATTTCACTTAGCATAATAATCTCCAGGTCCATCCTCACTGTCACAAAAGGTAAGATTTCCTTCTTTTTTACAGCTGTGTAGTATTCTGTGGTGTAAATGTACCACAGCTCTTTGATACACTCATCTACTGATGAACACTTGGGTTTTTTCCAGAGTTTAGCTATTGTAAATAAAACTGCTGTGAACATAGGGGTGCATATATTCTTTCTGATTGGAGTTTGGAGATTATTAGGCTATCCTAATATATAAAGAGCCAGGGTCCATCATGACCTAAACATCCAGACAGACGACTGAACACCAGGCTAGGGTCCCGGCCGGCGTGGCGGGAGTCGGTCCTGGGTCCCAGCTGCCCACAGTGCGGCGGCGGGAGGGAGCCATGGCAATGGAGCCATGCTGCCATCAGACTGACCTCTGGGTCCCTCCCCCCACCCACAGGCTCGGGGAACCAGAGCCATGCTGCGGTCGGACAGGACTCTTGGTACCTCCCCCAACCCACAGGGTCCAGGGAACTGGAGCCATGCTGTGATTGGACTGGCCTCTTGGTCCCTCCCCACTGGCCTGCAAGCCCAGGGAACCAGAGCCATGCTGCAATGGGACTGGACCCTACCCAAGGGGTCCTGGATTGTGAGAATGTGCAGGCTGGGCTGAGAGACACCCCCCCCAAGTGCACAAATTTTCGTGCACCGGGCCTCTAGTCTATATATATAAAACCCTAATATGCAAATAGACCAAACGGTGGAACACTCAACAACCAGTCACTATGATGTGCGCTAACCACCAGGGGGCATGTGCAGAACATGACAGGTGTCGGCCGCGGCGGGATGGTGGGCAGGTGAGTGGGGGCGCCAGACCAAGGCGGGGTGTCAGTTGCTGTCATTGGGGTGAGCCTCTGGTGGTTTCTGAAAATTCTTTGTTCCCACGCCACGGTCCCACCCAGTGCTCGTGCCTGCTGCCAACACCAGCCCTGCTTGCACCCACAGCTGGCGCCAGAGCCGCCGCTCGCAGCTGCTACCAGCACCTGGCGCCAGTCCCGATTGCTCAGTGCCATCAGCGGATGCGAGCAGTGGCTGCAGGCCCCGATCGCCCCTGAGGGTTTCTCCACCTCACCCTGCTCCTGAGGGGTGATCAGGGTGCAGCCGCTTGCACCAATTGCTGGCGCTAGCCCCAATCGCTCTGCGTTGTCAGTGGGTGCAAGCAGGGCTGGCACCGTCAGAGCATGGGAGCAGTGGCTGTGGGAGCAGGGCTGCCGGCAGACGGGGATGGGGGCCACAGCATGGGGGGGACTGGAGGCTATGGTGGGAGGGCCAGGCAGGGATGCAGAGAATAGGCTGAGACCTGCCCCCGTGCCCACCGCAGCCTCACAACCCTCAGTTCCTTTCAAGGTGCACAAATTTGTGCACTGGACCCCTAGTATATGGGGTTGCTGGGTCAGAAGGCAGTTCCATTTTTAATTTATTGAGGAAATTTTATACTGTTCCCACAGTGGCTGTACCAGTCTGCATTCTCACCAACAGTGTACAAGGGTTCCTTTTTCTCCACATCCTCACCAGCACGTGTCGTTTGTTGATTTGTTAATGATAGCCATTCTGACAGGTGTGAGATGGTACCACATTGTTGTTTTAATTTGAATCTCTCTGATGATTAGTGACCTTGAGCATTTTTTCATATGTCTATTGGCCATCTGTATGTGCTCTTTGGAGAAGTGTCTATTCAGTTCCTTTGCCCATTTTTTAATTGGATTGTTTGTCTTCCTGGTGTTGAGTTGTATAAATTCTTTACATATTTTGGAAATTAACCTCTTATCAGATGTATCCTTGGTGAATATGTTCTCCCATACAGTGGACTCTTGTCATTTTGCTGATGTATAAAGATGCCACCAATTTCTGGATATTAATTTCGTATCCTGCTACTTGGCCAACTTTGTTTATTAAATCTAGTATTTTTTTTTTGGTGGATTCTTTTGGGTTTTCTATGTACAGTATCATGTCATCTACAAATAATGATAGTTTTACTTCTTCCTCCTTTCCAATTTGGATGCCTTTTATTTCTTCTTGTCTGATTACTGTGGTTAAGACCTTTATTATTATGTTGAATAAGAGTGGTGAAAGCAGACATCCCTCTCTTGTTACTGATCTTAAGGGAAACTTTTTCAGTGTTTTCCCCATTGAGTATGATATTGGCTATAGGTTTTTCATATATGGCCTTTATTATGTTGAGGTATGACCCCTCTATTCCCACCTTACTGAGAGTTTTTATTATAAACTAGAGGCCCAATGCACAAAATTCATGCAAGAGTAGGCCTTTGCAGCCCTGGCTGCCTCATGGCCCCGCGGCTCCACCCCCTGCCTACCGGTCATTCCAGAAAGTTGTTCCAGAAGGTCGTTCCACCATCTGGTCTAATTAGCATATTAGCTTTTTATTATATAGGATGGGTGCTGGATTTCAGCAAATACTTTTTCTGCATCCATTGATATGATCATATGATTTTTATCTTCTATTTTTATGTGATGTATCACATTTATTGATTTGTGGATATAGTACCAACCTTGCATCCCAGAATAAATCCCACTTGATCACGGTGTATGATCTTTTTAATGCACTGCTGGATTTGATTTGCTAATATTTTGTTGAGAATTTCAGCATCTATGTTTATCAGAAATAATGACCTATAATTTTCTTTCTTTATAGTGTCTTTTTCTGGTTTTGGAGTTAGGATATTACTGGTCTTGGAAAAGGAGTTTGGAAGTCTTCCCTCCTCTTCAATTTTTTGGAATAGTTTGAGAGGGATAGGTGTTAGTTTTTCTTTGATTGTTTGGTAAAATTCCCCTGTGAAGCCATCTGGTCCAGGATATTTGTTAGCTGGGAGGTTTTTTGTTTTATTACTGTTTTAATTTCATTAGCTGTTATCAGCCTACTCAGGTTTTATGATTCTTCCTGATTGAGTTTTGGAACATTGTATGTTTCTAGAAATTTGTCCATTTCATCCAGATTGGTGAATCTGTTGGCATATAGTTGTTCATGAGTATTTTCTTATAATCCTTTATAATCCTGTGATATCAGTTGTTACTTTTCTTTAATTTCTGATTTTATTTATTTGGGTCCTCTTTGTTTCTTGGTGAGTCTAGCTGAAGGTTCATCAATCTTGTTTATCTTTTCAAAAATCGAACTCTTGGTTTTATTGATCTTTTGTATTGCTTTTTTAGACTCTATGTCATTTCTTTATATTCTGATCTTTATTATTTCCTTCCTTCTGCTTACTCTGGGCTTTTCTTTTTCTTCTTTTTCTAATTCATTTTATTTTATTGTCTAAAGTTTTACATATGTCTCCTTTTTCCCCAATTGAACCCCCCACTCCACAGCCATTCCCACCCCAAGCAAGCCCTCCACCACTCCAGTGTCTGTGTCCATTGGTTATGCTAATATGCATGCATACAAGTCCTTTGGTTGCTCTCTAACCCCCATCCCCTACCAATTGTCTCTGGATCTATTCTTGTTCATCAAATTATGTTGATCATTATATCCCACATATGAGATCATGTGATATTTATCTTTCTCCGGCTGGCTTATTTCACTTAGCATAATGCTCTCCAGTTCCATCCATGCTGTTGCAAATGGTAAAAGTTCATTCTTTTTTGTAGCGGCATAGTATTCCATTGGGTAGATGTAGCACAGTTTTTTAACCCACTCATCTTCTGATGGGCACTTAGGTTGTTTCCAAATCTTAGCTATCGTAAATTGTGCTGCTATGAACATAGGGGTGCATATATTCTTTCTGATTGGTGTTTCTGATTTCATGGGATATAGTCCTAGAAGTGGGATTACTGGGTCAAATGTGAGTTCTGTTTTTAACTTTTTGAGGAAACTCCACACTGTCTTCCACAGTGGCTGCACCAGTCTGCATTCCCACCAGCAGTGCATGAGGGTTCTTTTTCTCCACATCCTCACCAGCACTTGTCGTTTGTTGATTTGTTGATGATAGCCATTCTGACAGGTGTGAGATGATATCTCATTTTTGTTTTGATTTCCATCTCTCAGATTATTAGTGACTTTGAGCATGTTTTTATATGTCTCTGGGCCTTCTGTATGTCCTCTTTCAAAAAATGTCTATTTAGATCCTTTGCCCATTTTTTGATTGGATCATTTATCTTCCTTTTGTTAAGTTGTATGAGTTCCCTGTAAATTTTGGAGATTAAACCCTTATTGAAAATATCATTGGCAAATATGTTGTCCCATGCAGTGGGCTTTCTTGTTGTTTTATTGATGGTTTCTTTTGTTGTGCAGAAGCTTTTTATTTTGATGTAGTACCATTTGTTTATTTTCTCCTTAGTCTCCATTGCCCTAGGAGCTGTGTCTATAAAGATATTGCTACGACATACGTCTGCTAATTTGCTGCCTATGGAGTCTTGTAGGATTTTTATGGTTTCCCATCTTACATTTTAAGTCCTTTAGCCATTTTGAGTTTGTTTTTGTGTATGGTGTAAGTTGGTGATCTAGTTTCATTTTTTTTGCATGTATCTGACTAAATTTCCCAGCACTATTTATTGAAGAGACTCCGTTGTATGCACTTGCCTCCTTTGTCAAATATTAACTGAACATAATGGCTTGGGTCGATTTCTGGGTTCTCTGTTCTCTTTCATTGGTCTATATGTCTGTTCTTGTGCCAGTACCAGGCAGTTTTGAGAACGGTGGCTTGGTAATACAGCTTGATTATCTGGTATTGTGATGCCTCCAACTTTGTTCTTCTTTCTCAGGATTGCTGTGGCTATTTGGGGTCTTCTCTATTCCAGATGAATTTTTGAAGAGTTTGTTCTAGATCTTTAAAATATGCCATTGGTATTTTAATGGGAATTGCATTGAATCTGTAGATTGCTTTGGGTAGTATGGACATTTTAATGATGTTGATTCTACCAATCCATGAACATGGTATGTTCTTCCATTTGTCCATGTCTTCCTCTATCTCTTTTTTTCAATGTCCTGTAGTTTTCCAAGTACAGGTCTTTTACATCCTTAGTTAAGTTTATTCCTAGGTATCTTAGTTTTTTTGGTGCAATGGTAAATGGGATTTTTTTTTTTCATTTCTCTTTCTGTGAGTTCATTTTCTGGGTGTTAATTTTGTATCCTGCTACATTGCTGAATTCATTTATTAGGTCTAGTAGTTTTTTGATGGAGTCTTTGGGGCTTTTTATGTATAGTATCATGTCATCTGCGAATAAGGACAGTTTTACTTCTTCTTTTCCAATTTGGATGCCTTTTATTTCTTCTTCTTGTCTGATCATTGTGGCTAGCACTTCCAGTACTATATCAAACAGAAGCAGTGAAAGTGGGCATTCCTGTCTTGTTCCTGTACTTAGGGGAAATGAGTTTAGTTTTTGCACATTGAGTATGATGTTGGCTGTAAGTTTGTCATATAAGGCTTTTATTATGTTCAGGTATGATCCCTCTATTTCCACTTTGCTGAGTGTTTTTATCAAGAAAGGTTGTTGGATTGTGTCAAATGTTTTTCTGCATCGATTGGTATGATTATGTGATTTTTGTCTCTCAGTTTATCTATTGGTATGATTATGTGATTTTTGTCTCTCAGTTTATCTATTATGTGATTTTTGTCTCTCAGTTTATCATATCTGCATCGATTGGTATGATTATGTGATTTTTGTCTCTCAGTTTATCAATATATCACATTTATTGATTTGAATATATTCTACCATCCTTGAATGCCCGGAATAAATCCCACTTGTTCATCGTGTATGATCTTTCCAATATAATGCTGAATCTGATTTGCTAGAATTTTGTTGAGGCTTTTAGCATCTATGTTCATCAAGGATATTGACCTGTAGTTCTCTTTTTTTGTGTTGTCTTTATCTGATCTTGGGATTAGGGTAATGCTGGTTTCATAGAAAGAACTTGGAAGTGTGCCTTCCTCTTGAATTTTTTTTGAATAGTCTGAGGAGGATAGGTTTTAGTTCTTCTTTGAATGCTTGGTAGAACTCCCTGTAAAGCCATCTGGACCAGGGCTTTTGTTTGCTGGAAGATTTTTTATTTTTGTAAATATATTTTATTGATTTTTACAGAGAGGAAGGGAGAGGGATAGAGAGTTAGAAACATCAATGAGAGAGAAACATCTATCAGCTGCCTCCTGCACACTCCCCCACTGGGGATGTGCCCGCAACCAAGGTACATGCCCTTGACTGGAATCAAACCTGGGACCCTTAAGTCTGCAGGCCAACGCTCTATCCACTGAGCCAAACCAGTCAGGGCATGCTGAAAGATTTATATATATATATATTTTTATATATATATATATATATATCTGCTTCAATTTCTTTGGTAGTTATAGGCCTATTCAGGTTTTTTATTCTTCCTGACTGCGTTTTGGGAGCTTGTATTTTTCTAAGAATATGTCCATTTCATCTAGGTTGTCCAGTTTGTTGGAATAGAGTTGCTCATAGTATTTTTTCACAATCGTTTGTATTTCTGTGGGATCGGTTGTTACTTCACCTCTTTCATTTCTGATTTTGAGTATTTGTTTCCTCTCCCTTTGCTTCTTACTGAGCCTGGCTAGAGGTTCATGAATCTTGTTTATCCTTTCAAAGAACCAGCTCTTGGTTTTGTTGATCTTTTGTACTGTTTTGTTTGTTTGTGTTTTTTTTTTTTTTTGTCTCTGTGTTGTTTATCTCCACTCTGATCTTTATTATTTCATTCCTTCTGCTTACGCTGGGCTATTCTTGTTGCTCTCTTTCTAAATCTTTGAGTTGTAGGGTTAGATAATTTATTAGCATTTCTTTTTGTTTTTTGAAGTAGGCCGGTAGAGCTATGAACTTCCCTCTCAAGACTGCTTTCACTGTGTCCCATAGATTTTGGATTGTAGTGTTTTCATTGTCATTTGTTGCCATGATGCTTTTTATTTCTTCTTTGATCTCTTTGGTAACCCAATCATTGTTTAATAGCATGCTATTTAGCCTCAATGTGTTTGATTTTTTAATTGTTTTTATTGTAGTTGATTTCTAATTTTATGCCATTGTGATCTGAGAAGATGCTTGATATGATTTCTATCTTCTTGAATTTGAAGAGACTTTGCCAGTGTCCCAGTATGTGGTCTATCTTTGAAAATGACCCATGTGCACTTGAGAAGAATGTATATTCTGTGGCTTTTGGGTGAAATGTTCTGAAGATGTCTATTAATTCCATCTGATCTAGTGAGTCTTTTAGGGTTGATATTTCTTTGCTGATTTTTTGTTTAGAGGATTTGTCCAGTGGTGTTAGTGGGGTATTAAAGTCCTATGACTGTATTGCTGTCAATCTCTCTCTTGATATCCTCCAGAAGTTTTTTTTTTTATGTATTTGGGTGCTCCTGTATTGGGTGTATATTTGTATACCAAAGTTATATCTTCTTGTTGAATTGCTCCCTTTAGTATTATGAAGTGGCCTTCATTATCTCTTGTTATGGCCTTCACTTTGAGGTCTAATTTGTCAGATATAAGTATTACTACCCCAGCTTTTTTTCATTTCCTTTCACCTAAAAAACATTTTTCCATCCCTTCACTATCAGTCTGTGTGAGTCCTTTGTTCTGAGATGGGTCTCCTGTAGACAGCAGATATATGGGTCATGTTTACTTATCCATTCAGCTACCCTATGTCTTTTGATTGGGGCACTTAATCCATTATATTTAAAGTTATTATTGATAGGTACTTGTTTGTCACCGTTTTTATTCTTTATGCCAGTGTTCCTTTTTCCCTTCCTATTTCTTCTTTTTACAGCAGACCCTTTAGCATTTCTTGCATTGCTGGTTTGGTGGTAATAAACTCCCTTAGTCATTTTTTTGTCTGTGAAGCTCCTGATTTCATCCTCAACTTTAATTGATAGCCTTGCTGGGTACAGTATTCTTGGATTCAGACCCTTGCTTTGCATGACTTTGTATATTTCATTCCATTCCCTTCTTGCCTGATGTGTTTCTGCTGAGAAATCAGTCGATAGTCTGATGGGAGATCCCTTGTAGGTAACTTTCTGTCTCTCTCTGGCAGCCTTCAAGAATCTTACTTTGTCATTGTTGTTTGCCAATTTAATTATAATGTATCTTGGTGTCGGTCTTTTGGGGTTCATCTTGTTTGGGACTCTGTGAGTTTCTTGGAGTTGTGTGAGTTTTTTCTTCCCTATATCAGGGAAGTTTTCTGTCATTATTTCTTCAAACAGGTTTTCTATTCCTTGCTCAGTTTCCTCTCCTTCTGGTACCCCTATTATGCAGATGTTGTTTCATTTCATTTTGTCCCAAAGTTCCCTTAGGCTCTCCTCCGTTTTTTAAGTTTTTTTTTTTTATGCTGCTCTGCTTGGGTATTTTTTCCTACCTTGTCTTCTAGCTCACTGATGCAGTCCTCCACTTCTTCTAGTCTACTGGTGATGCTTTCTATTGGGTTCTTTATTAATATTATTTTTCATTTCTTCTTGGTTCTTCTTCATTTCCTCTTGGTTCTTACACATATTGTTGAATTTGTCTTCCAACCTTTTCATCGTCCTTATGACCATTGCTCTGGATTCTTTCTCTGACATATTGCTTGCCTCCCTTTCGTCTACTTCTTTTTCCCCTTTTTCTTTTTTATGTGGGCTATTTCTTTGTCTCCCCATGATTGCTCCTCTCAGGTTGTCTGGTTATGTAGCTCTCTCTCTCCTGCATTGACTTAAAGACACAAAATACAACACGAGAAGACACAACACACAGGGCACCAAACACAAATGTATTCATGATACTAATAACCCCAAATAAAGGTGACCACCAGAGAATTAGGGGATAGAAAAGAGTACAAAAATGGTATTGAGAAAAGGAAAAATGTCAGAGAGAAAAGAAAGGGAAGAAAAAAGAAGGGTGAAAAAGTAATGTATATGGGGAGAAAACTCCAATAAACAACAACTAATCCAAAAAATGCAAATAATAAACCCCCAGAGATGAATGCAAACAACAAACAAAAACTAATCCAAAAAATGATACAAGAAACACCCAAACAACAAACACCCAGATGAATCTGAGGAGGCAGAGCTTAGTTCCAGAGGTAAGGTCAAAGAATTGAATGAAGGGAAATAGCCACAATTCAGTATAAACGAAGTAGAAAGAGTGTATAAGAAGAAAAGTAAAAAACAAAATACAAAAAAGAGAATATATATATATATTTCATATATATATATAAAAATGTAAATGTTCATTTGTTCAAAATCTTAAATCTCTGAAAGTTCTTCACCGATTGCTTTGAAGCATTCCTATGATTCCAATGGATATGCCATTTCAATTTAAGAGATTGCAATTCCCAATTCAATTGGTGTTTGCAATCACCATCAACAAAGCTCAGGGCCAATCTTTAGAATTGTGCGGTTTAGATCTAGACACGGATTGCTTCTCACATGGACAATTATATGTTGCATGTTCTAGAGTCGGCAAACCAGACAATCTCTATATCTGCACAGACAATGGAACAACAAAAAATATTGTATACCCACAAGCATTGTGAAAGTAAACACATTAGAAATATGCACTTTCTCTTTTCTTTCTTTTCCATTTAACCAGACTGAGCCACAGCAACGCATGGCTGGGTACAGCTAATATATATATTACATATATATATATATATAAATATATATATATAGTAAAATATATATATATAAATATATATATATATAATAATAAAATTTATATATATAAATTTTGCCCTTTCTTTAATCTATCTATGTATTTGTCTGCTATTGGAAAAGGAGAATAGAGAGTAGATGGGCCTGAATTGGTGATTGGAATTAATTAGCCTACTAGTAGAAGAGGAGAACAAGTGAGGAGAGGAAAAACAGAAGCAAAGAAAATCAAATTAACAAACAATCAAACAACAACAAGACAGAAAGAAAGAAAAAGGAAAAAAGGAAGAAAAACTTGGATAGTGAAGAAAGAGAAGAGAGAAGTGTGCATGGATTTAGAGCATGGGAGAGGAAATTAGATATATGAGTAAGATCAATTTTTAACAGGGAGTAAAAAGAAAGGATAGAGAAAAACTAAAGCAGGAACAAGGTAAGAGAGACACAGTGAAAAAGGGGAAAAGTGACAAAAAGAGTGTTGGCATAAAGAAAAAATTGAGATAGAGTAAAATAATGCTAAAGGGAAATAAAAATAGAATGTAGAACACTAATCCCCAAATAAAATAAAACTTTAAAAAAGGTAAAATAATAGTAATAATAATAATTAAAAATAAAAACGTAATAATAAAAAAAGTAAAATCAAGTGAGAAAAAAATTTAGTTTCTTAAGTAAAAGATAAAAAATAAAAAAGTGAAGTAGTGAAGGTCGTTCACTTCTTCTACTGTTCTGCTTGGTAGCTCTGTTTCCTGTCAGTTAGTCAGCACAGTATTGGTGTTCCCTGCAATCCACAGCTCCTCTGTGTCATAAGCCACAACCCTTTCTCTAGGTGATACCTGACCTTTCCATCCATGGATTGCCTCACCAGCTGTGTTTAATTTGACAATTCCAGGTGGATGTTGTTCGATTCAGCTATTCCTTCTATCTGCTCTGTGAGAAGGTGCAGGACCCGTCTGTGTATTCAGCGCCACTTTGTCTCCCCCTGGACAGACTTTTCAGGTGCCTGCGGTCGGGGAGGCTGGAGTCCTGGTGTTTGTGGGTTCGCAGCTGAGGCAGTTGGTCCCTAGGCAATGTGGTTGTAGGGTCCTAGGAGGTATCTGAGGTCTCCCTGGTTGAAGGTAAGGCTGGGCTTCTGATCACAGCCAGTCTCCCCTTCAAGATGGTGCGGTCTCTGCGGCAGAGCCAGCGGCTCCGGGAGAGATTTCAGCAGCAGTAGAGGCTGCCCAGCCAGGGGACTCCGGTTCACCAGTCTCCAACAGTCCTGTGGAATATAGCTGTCCCTCACTCACAAATACAGACACTCCCTGCACATCCACGCACTCTCCTTTTGTTCTCTCACTCACACACTATCTTACAGTCTGCTGTCCCGTCGGCAGCCATCTTGGCTCCCCCCTCTAATTCTTTTAGGTGTAGGGTTAGATTGCTTATTTGAGATTTTTCTGGCTTCCTGAGGTAGGCCTGTAATGCAATAAACTTCCCTCTCAGGACTGCTTTCACTGTATCCCATAGATTTGGGATTGTTGTGTGTTCATTTTCATTTATTTCTAGGTAATTTCTGATTTCTTCCTTAATTTCATTGGTAACCCATTCATTGTTCAGTAAAATGTTATTTAACCTGCATGTATTTGAGAATTTTTAAGGTTTTTTTATTGTAGTTGATTTCTAGTTTCATGCCATTGTGATCTGAGAGGTTGCTTGGTATGATTTTAATCTTCTTGAATATGTTAAGACTTATTTTGTGTCCTAACATGGGGTCTACCCTTGAGAATGTTCCATGTGCACTTAATAAGAATGTATGTTCTGCAGTTTTGGGATAAAATGTTCTGTAAATATCAATTAAATCCATCTAATCTTGTGTGTGATTTAATGTTGCTGTTTTCTTGTTCATTTTTTGTCTGGAAGATCTACCCAGCAGTGATAGTGGGATGTTAAGTGCTCTACTATGATTGTATTGCTGCACATCTCTCCCTTAAACTTCACCAAGAGTTTTTAAAAAATATACATTTAGGCACTCTTATATTGGGTGCATATATGTTTACAGGCTTATGTCCTTTTGCTGGATTGATCCCTTTAGTATTATTTAGTGACCTTTGTCTTTTTTATGGCCATTGTTTTGAAGTCTATTTTGTCAGATATGTTTATTGCTACTTCAGCTTTTTTTAATGTTTCCATTTACATAGAATATTCTTTTCCATCCCCCAATTCCAGTCTGTGGGGATCTTTTGTTTTAAGGTGGGTCTCTTGTAGACAGCATATATATGGGTATGGTTTCCTATCCTTCCAGTTACATTATGCCTTTTTATTGGAGCATTTAATCCATTTATATTTAAGGCTATTATTTGTAGGTATTTATTGTCATTTTTTCTTTACAACTATGCTCTCCTCTCTCTTTCTCTCTCTATTTCTTCTTCTTTTTTTAAAAAAATATATTTTATTGATTTTTTAGAGAGAGGAAGGGAGAAGGATAGAGAGTTAGAAACATTGATGAGAGAAAAACATCGATCAGCTGCCTCCTTCACACCCCCTACTGGGGATGTGCCTGCAACCAAGATACATGTCTTTGACTGGAATCGAACCTGGGACCCTTCAGTCCACAGGCCGACGCTCTATCCACTGAGCCAAACCGGTTAGGGCTCTATTTCTTCTTCTTAAAATAGTCCCTTTTACATTTCTTGCAATGCTGATTTTGTGGAAATTAATTCTTTTAGCCTTTTTTGGTCTTAGAAGGTCTTTATTTTGCCTTTTATTTTACTTTATATATGTCATGTCAATCCCTTCTGGTCTGAAGTGTTTCTGTTGGAAAATCAGCTGACAGCCTTATGGGAACTCCCAGCTGACTTTAAGACTCTCTCTTCGTCTTTAACCTTTGCCATTTTAATTATGATGTGTCTTGGTGTGGATCTCTTTGTATTCATCTTGATTTGGACTCTCTGTGCTTCTTGAACTTGTGTGACTTTTCCCTTCACAGAGTTTGGGAAGTTTGCTGTCATTATTTCTTCCAATGGTTTTTTTTTTTTTTATCCCATTAGCTATTGTTATATTTCATGTTGTCCCTAAGTTCTCTTAAAGTATCCTCATTTGTATTTTAATTCTTTTTTCTTGTTGTTGTTCTGATTGGGTGTCTTTTCCTACCTTGTCTTCCAAATCACTGATTCAATCCTCTATTTCATCCAGTGTACTTTTAATTCCTTCAAGTGTATTATGTCAGATATGGTATTCTTCATTTCTAAATTGGTTCTCATTCATGGTTTATATATCCCTTTTTATAATGTATTTCCCACTAAGTTCTTTGTAGTTCTCACTACACTTCTTGAGCATTCTTATAACTATTACTCTGAACTCTAAATTGTTTGCCTCCATTTCATTTAGCTCTTTTTCTGGAGATTCTTCCTTTTCTTTCATTTGGGGGCTGTTTGTTTGTCTCCCAATTTTAGCTGTCTCCTTGTGTTTTTTCTATGTATTATATAGAACTGCTATGACTACCCAGTCTTCATGTGGTGGCCTTATGTAGTAAGTGCCATGTGGGGCCCAGTGGTGCAGTTTCCTTGATCTCCTTAGCTGGGTGCTCTAGGAATGTCCCTTGTGTGGGTTATTTGGGCTCTCCTGTTGTAATTTGGTCTTGATTGTTGTTGTCCTGTTTGTGGGTGGTATCTCCCCTCAGGCTGGCTAACTGTGAGGCTCAACACAGTCCTCATTGTGTGTGTGTACAGGTGCTGACAGAACAAAACAAAACAAAACAAGAAACAAAACAAAAACATACAAAGGAACCCAACAACAACAGCAAAAACAAACACAAAAGAAAATAGAATTAGGGAAGAGAAGAATAATACAAAAAAAAAGAAAAAAGAATATGAAAAGAAAAGGGGGGCGAAAAAATAAATGAAAGGAAAGAAGGGAAAGAAAAAAATAATAAAGAATAGGAAAAGGAAAATGGTAAAAAAAAAAAAAAGAAGAAAAAAAATTATAGAAGGAAAACATAAGAAAGAAAAAGGAAAAAGTGAGCAATAAAAGGAAAAAGAAAATAAAATTATGAAAGAAAAAGAAAAAAATAATAACAACACAATGAAAAGGGAAATGATGAAGAAAAAAATGTGAAGTTTGTCTCACCAGAGTTTAGTGCCTGCTGGGATCTCCCTTTGGATCCTGCTCTTCTGTTGTCTGAGGCTGTTTTGTATGACGGTTTTGGGACTTTCAGGAGGTACCTTGGTGCTAGCCAATGTCAGAAGCTGCCCACGTTTGGCTCTCAGCAGTCTGTTCAAAGCTTCAAGTGATCCATGGTTTGTGGCTGCTCTGCTGGGCTAGTGCACAGGAGGGGCCAATCTGCACTCCAAGGTTGGCTTTTTAACAGCATGGGGCTGAGGGGCAGGTCAGCAAATGTGCCAAGACACCTTGGATACATCTCCACCTGCTTCCAACTGCCAGCCAGCTCCCAGACTGTCACTAAAAGGGCTTTGGGCAGAATTGGGAGGATAGGACCTCTGGATCTCCCATGAGGGGGAGGTGCTGTTCAGACTTCAGGGAAGATGGTGTATTTCCCTGTCCTAGAGCCAAATGTCTGTGTCTGTCTCAGAATATTTCCTGACCTCAGCAGTGCACAGTCCCTTGTAGGCAGCTGGTGGGGTCTGCTGTAACTCCATGAGACAGCCCAGAGCTGTAGGCTTAAACTCTGCTGCTGCCTCCTCAGCAGTGGGCAAGATACAGAGTGGGCAAGCAAGATTCTAGAGAGTGGGATGAGCTGTATCCCAGAGGGTGGGGTAATTACCTTTCCCCAGACTGCCTCTGCTGGGAAGAGCTTGCTCCTCAGGAAAAATGGCTGCTGCAGTATGGGGGAGGATGACTGAGCATAGGTATCCTGGTAGTCACTCTCCCACATCTCTGCCCAATGCCTCCCACCCCAGACCCTCCCACCCCAGACTCTTCTCAAGCAACTCCAATCCACCCTTCCTTCCCTCTGCCAAAGCCAGGGTGAGTGGTTCTGAACAAAAATCCTGAGCTCTGGGCCTTTGAAAAAAAAAAAAAAAAAAGTGGCTTTGTCTCCAGCAGGCTCCATCCCTCCCTGGTGATTAGAAGTCCTGGTGCTGGTTGTTGTGTGGATGTCTGTTCCTGGCTCTGGTGCTCTGAGCTGGGAAGCCCAGCCTGGGGTCCAGGCCTCACTCCTCTCAGGGAGAATCACCCCCTCAGCCCAAGCCAAGAGATCCCTCCTTACCTTTGCCTTGCCCCTTGTGGGAACTGGGCCAGCCCCTCTCACAACCCCACCCTTCCTACAAGTCTCGAGGTTCTATCTGCCCCTCCTTATTTAAAAGTCTCCTCCTGACTACTCTTCAGTTGGTAATTCAGGGTAAATGTTCCCCAATTTAGTTTTATTTCCAGTTTGGCTCTGGGAGAAGGTGTGAGAAAGATCCACTTACTGCTCCACCACCTTGAAACCCACCCCTTTCTCTTTTTTAATGACTCACAGAAGTTACATAATTCTGAGCATAAGTCCTTTGTCAATTGCTTGACTTGCAAACCTCTTATCCCATTATGGAACTTGTCTTTTCACTCTTTTTTTGGTGTCTTTTGATGTATAGAATTTTGGAATGTTAATGTAACCAAGATTTGAATCTTTAAAATATATTTGTATTGATTTCAGAGAGGAAAGGAGAGGGAGAGAGAAACATTAATGATGAGAGAGAATCATTGATTGGTCCCCTTCTGCATGCCCCACACTGGGGACTGAGCCACAAACTTGGCATATGCCCTGACGAGGAATCAAATCGTGACCTCCTGGATCATAGGTTGATGCTAAACCATGAGCCACACTGGCCAGGCAAGATTTGAATCTTTAAATTTTTTTCATTATTATTAACATTTTTGGTGTCTTATTTAAAAAACACTTCTACCCTCAAAATCATGGATATAAGAATATTCTGTATTACCTTCTAAATGCGCTATTGTTTTACTTTTACATTTACTTGTATTAGCCACCTTTAGCCAGCTTAGTATATGGTAGGAATAGGGGTCCAATGTTCTTTTTTTTCATAGGGTTGCCAATTCTCTTATTTCCTGTTATTCTTTCATGCCATAAATCAAGTATATGTCTGCTTGACTCTGGTTCTGGGCCCCTATCATATTGCAATAAGCTATCTTTATGCCAAAACGATATCACCTTAATTAATAAAGTTTTATAATAAATGTCAAATCCTGCCTCATTTTTTTATGAGAGTGACTTGGCTTTTTAGCAATAACACTTGAAAGAACTTATCATGTTACATACACCACATCCTGACACACACAAATATTGGGATGGTATCAAATCTATAAGACCTATCTGGTAAGAATTGACATGATGAGAATCTTGAGTTTTCTATACATAAACATGGTACATGTCTCCATATGACACTAAAGTACTCTTTAATATCTGTCAATAATGTTCTATAATTGTAACAACAGAGGTCTTTAACACCTTTTGCTTGCCTTCTCCTAGAAACCTCACTCTTTTTGAGAACCAAGGAGGCAACATCAGGCAAATACTGGTACTCACCACCTCCAACAACCACATTAAAATTACAACTAAAATACAGAACAATCATCATTCAGAATAGACTGGAATCTGGTTAAAAATCCTATAACAAGAGAAGTAAAGAAGAAAGCACATCGAGACTTGTAGGTGGGGCAGAGGCATGGAATGGACTGGTCTGACACCCATGTGTGGTGTTTTTTTTTTAACCGGGAGGGATATATAGGCTGTGGAGGCCTCCCATGAGGAGCAAGGGGTCCTAGCCCCAGACTAGACCCCTCAGCCCAGGGTTCCAGTGCTGTGAAGAGAAGCCCCCCATAACTTCAGGCTGTAAAAACCAGCAGGGATTGTGGCCCAGTGACACAGAGACTGGGGAAGTCCCAGGCAATTCCTCTTAAAAGGTTGGCACACAGACTTACTCGGTCTCACTCCCTTTGAGCTCTAGCATTGGGACAGTGGCTTGGTGAGATTCAGGGACATACCAGGAGGAACTGGATTGTCTGGCAATAGGGAAATAACTCAGGGGCAGCTTTCTTCCAGACAAAGGTGCTGACAGAGGTCATTGTTCCTATTCTGAGACTTCCCCTGTCACAGAGCAGACAGGCAGGTGCCATATTTAAGTTTCCATCAGCCTGGCTCACACTGTTCACTCTGCTCTGGTGATACCTTGAGATCCCGCCCCATCCAATTTGCAGCCTGTTTGTAGCAGCTTTTCTATATGAATGGCCTGTCCTGGCTCAGGCTTCAGACTTTCAAACAAGCAGAGCTGGCATCAGCATGTCCAAAACCTATCAATAAGAGGCGCCAGACCTGGCACTAGCACCAGCTAGACTTGTTTCACAGTTTGGCCTCTCCTGGACACTTCCAAGCCCAACACAAGTAGCAGCCATCTGCAGATCACTCTGAACCTCCTGATGGATGGCCCTAGACAGAGCATAGGCAGTGACTGACTTTGCGGCTCCAGAGCGGCCCCAGAGCCAGTGCACCCACTGAACAGCTTCAGACCATGCCAGATTATAACTTCATACATCCATGAGTGACACATGTAATGGGAAGACTCTGTGACCACCAAAGCCCCACTGAAGCAAGTCCTTCTCTATAGAGATGTCTCCCACACAGCAGCTCTTCCACTGTAGTCATAGCTGGTCCTCACATCCAATTGGCCTTGGGGTCAATTCCTCCCAGTGACTCCAACAGCAATAAAGGCTCAACTACAATAAGACTGTGCACACAGCCCACACAGGGGCACACCTAGAGTGCCCAGCTCAGGTGACAGGAGAGGCTGAGCCACTGTACCCTACAGGACTCCTACTACACAAAGCCACTCTACCAATTCCAGAATACATAGCAGCTATAGCTAATACATAGAAACAAATACAGGGAGGGTGCAAAAATGTGGAGACAAAGAAACATGTCACAAATAAAATAACAGAAGAAATCTCCAGAAAAAGAACTAAATGAAATGGAAGCAAGCAAACTTCTAGTACTAGATACAGAGTTCAAAACAATGGTTATAAGGATGCTCAGGGACATTAATGAGAGCTTCAAGGAACTTAGTGAGAATTTCAAGTATCTTACAGAGAATTTCAGTGAAATCAGTGAGAACATCAAAGACATGAAAAAGACAAGTCAGAAATGAAGGATAGGCCACGCGCCCCTGGGTCCAGGTGAGGCCACGCGCCCCTGGGCCTGGGTGATGCTAGGTCCCAGGTCCGGGTGAGGCCTTGCGCCCCTGAGTCCGGGTGAAGTTGCACCCCTGTTCTGGGCGAGACCAAACCAGAGGGGGTCGGACCTGCATTGCCACCATTTGTCTACCATCCAGAGCTGAAAAGTCAGTGCCGACATGTACACATAAGGAACTGGTGGACATTGAAATTGGGTCTCAAAAGAACTGTTGGTCCAGAAAGAAACTTACTACAGACTGATTCATTTGCCTGTCAGCATAACTATTATTGCTCATCTCACATTCGGTTCTTATGAGTATATTTCTAGTAACACATGATCTCACTCATCTAGGGGAAATGATGAACAACATAGACTGATGAACAAGAACAGACCCAGAAACAAGGAGGCATCGATCGGACTATCGGCCCTCAGAGGGAGGGTAGGGGAGGGTGGGGGTAGGGGGGAGAGATCAACCAAAGGACTTGTGTGCATGCATACGAGCCTAACCAATGGTTAAGGACAACAGGGGGGTGGGGGCATCCGTGGGGAGGGCTGGGGGATGGGAATGGGGGGATGAGGACAAATATGTGACACCTTAATCAATAAAGAAATTAAAAAAAAAAAAAAACCCAAAAAAGAAATGAAGGATACACTAACTAAAATGAAATATAGTTTACAGAGAATCAACGGTAGAGCAGAAGATGCCAAGAATCAAATAAACAATTTGGAATATGAGGAAGCAAAAAACATGTAATCAGAAGAGCAAAAAGCAAAAAAGATTTTAAAAAATATGAAGATAGTGTAGGGAGCCTCTGGGACAACTTCAAGTGTACCAACATTCACATCAGAGGGGTGCCAGAGGAGAATAGAGGAAACAAGAAATTGAAAACATATTTGAAGAAATAATGACAGAAAACTTCCCCTACTTGGTGAAAGAAATAGACTTTTACGTCCAGGAAGTGCACAGAGTCCCAAACAAGATGAAACCAAAGATGCCCACACAAAGACACATCATAATTAAAGTGCCAAAGGTTGAAGACAAAGAGAGAATCTTAAAAACAGCAAGAGAAAAGCAGTTAGTTACCTATAAGAAAGTACCCATACAACTGTCAGCTGATTTCTCAGCAGAAATTTTGCAGGCCAGAAGGGAGTAGCAAGAAATATTCAAAGTGATTAATAGCAAGGATCTATCCAGCAAAGTTATCATTTAGAATTGAAGGTCAGATAAAGAGCTTTTCTTGTCTCCCATAGACAAGAAAAGCTAAAGGAGATGATCACCACCAAACCAGTATTACATGAAATGTTGAAGGGCATTCTTGAAGAGAAAGAGAGAAAAAAAAAGAGAGAAAGAGAGAAAAAAAAGAGAGAAAGAGAGAAAGAAAAAAAAGAGAGAGAGAGAGAGAGAGAGAGAGAGAGAGAGAGAGAGAGAGAGAGAGAAAGAGAGAGAGGGAAGGAAGGAAGGAAGGAAGGAAGGAAGGAAGGAAGGAAGGAAGGAAGGAAGGAAGGAAGGAAGGAAGGAAGGAAGGAGGGAAGGAAGGAGGGAAGGAAAGAGAAGAACAACAATAAAAATATGAACAATCTGCCCAAGCCAGTTAGGTTCAGTGGATAGAGTGTAGGCCCATGGGCTGAAGGGTCCTGGGTTTGATTCTGGTCAAGGGCATGTACATTGGTTGCAGGCTCAATCCCCTGTCTTGGTCGGGGCATGTGTGGGAGGCAACAAATCAATGTGCCTCTCTCACATTGACATTTCTCTCTCTATCTCTCCTCCTCCCTTCTACTCTAAAACAACTACAATAACAATAAAGTGGAAATAAGTACATATATATCAACAATTGAATCTAAAAATCAAAATAAATGAACAAGAAATCTAATGAATAAAATAGAACCAGAGGCATGGAAACATGGAACAGACTGACCAATCTCAGAGGGAAGGGGGGTTGGTGGGAAGAGATTAACCAAAGAACATATTCATATCTGCATAACACAGACAATAGGGTAGTGAAGGCTGGGGAGGGGTGCAGGGGCAGGAGAGGAAAGCTCCATGGGGGACATCTGTAATACTCTTAAAAATAAAGATTTTTTTTTAAAAGAAACTTTACATTTTTGATGCTATGACAAATAATACATCTCCTGTTTAATTTTCCATTTGTGGTCATATATGTAAGTACAATTGATTTTTTACAAATCTTTATTGTTGAAAGTATTACATATGTCCCCTTTTCCCCCATACTGTTTCCACAGAGGCTGCATCAGTCTGCATTTCCACCAGCAGTGTATGAGGGTTCCCTTTTCTCCACATCCTCACCTGCACTTGCCATTTGTTGATTTGATGATGAAAGTCATTCTGACAGGTTTGAGGTGGTACCTCATTGTCATTTTGATTTGCATCTCTCAGATGATTAGTGACTTTGAGCATTTTTTCATATGCCTTTTGGCCTTCTGTATGTCCACTTTGGAGAACTGTCCATTTAGGTACTTTGCCTATTTTTTAATTGGATTGTTTATCTTCCTTTTGTTAAGTGGTATGAGTTCCCTATACATTTTGGAGGTTAACCCTTTATCGGATGTATCATTGGCAAACATGTTCTATGCAGTGGCTCTCTTTTTGTCGATGGTTTCTTTTGCTGTGCAGAAGCTATTTATTTTGGTGTAGTCCCATTTGTTTATTTTCTCTTTAGTTTCCATTGCCCTAGGACCAGTATCAGTGAAGAAATTGCTTCGGCGTATCTCTGAGATTTTGCTGCCTGTGGATTCCTCTAGTATTTTTATGGTTTCCTGTCTTATGTTTAGGTCCTTTATCCATTTTGAGTTTATTTTTGTGTATGGTGTAAGTTGGTGGTCTAGTTTCTTTCTCTCCTTCTCCTTCTCCGTCTCCTACTCCTACTCCTTCTTTTGCATGTATCTGTTCAATTTTCCCAACACCATTTATTGAAGAGACTGTCTTAACTCCAATGTGTACTCTTATTTCCTTTGTCAAATATTTATTGAGTATAATGGCTTGGATCGATTTCTGGGTTCTCTGTTCTGTTCTATTGATCTATATGCCTGTTCTTGGGACAGGACCAGGCTGTTTTGAGTACAGTGGCTTTGTACTGTAACTTAAACTCTGGTATTGTGATACCTCCAAATTTGTTCTTCTTTCTCAAGATTGCTGTGGCCATTCAGGGTCTTTTCTGATTTCATATAAATTTTTGGAATATTTGTTCTAGGTCTGTGAAATATGCTATTGGTATTTTAATAGGGATTGCATTGAATGTATTGATTGCTTTGGGTAGTATGACCATTTTAATGATGTTGATTCTACCCTGATTAAGACTCAAACATTTCACTTGCTTTTCTTACACACATATGCCTCAGGGTACCCAAATAACTGAGTAGTGTAGATTTTTCTCTACGTATTCAACCTACTAATTTAAGAATAATGGAATTATGAAGTGCCCATCCTACCGAAAAACCCTAAGGCACAAATATATCTAAGCAATGATGATAAGGCTCATTTAGCACCCCCAGAAGAAAGCCACCCACTACAGAGTCTGCAGTCATTCCACAGGTAATGGGACAATATTATGAACAACTTATGTCAACTAAATAAAAAATTTGGAAAAGGGGACAGTTTTCTAAAAATATAACATCAAAATTCAGTCTAGAAGACAAAAGAAAAAATGCAAATGGTTCTATAACCACTAAAAATTGATTTGATCATGAAAACTTTCCCAAATGGCAAACACCAGCCTAGCTGGCTTCTCTGGGAACTAATCAGTATTCATGAAAGAACTAACTTCAATATTACATATATTATTCTGGGAAAGTTTAAAGGATAAATAACTTGATAGGTATCAAAACCTGGCATGCACAGGAGAAAATAAAAATTTCTGTCAGTCTCAATACAAAAATATTAGCAAATCAAGTCAATGCCCCTGAACAAGGTAATGCGTCCTCGTCATTTACCATATTTTCAGATAATATTCCTATTGTAGAAAATGTGTTTGATAAAATTCTCTTAGCAAACAAGTAGACAGGAACTTCCACCAGGAGATAAACAAAAGCCTAGAGAAAAATATACAAGCTTATGATGTGTTTGAAAACATTTCACTTGAGATTGACAATGAGGCAAGGACACCACATGGATCCAGTATTCTCCTAGAGATCCTCACAAATATAGTTAATCATAAAGAAGAAATAAAAGATGTAAGAACTTGAAAATGAGTGAAGCTGTCATTATTCAAAGATAATATTACTGTATAAATAGAAAATCTAAAGAATTTACAGAACTCTTAGAATTAACATGAAAGTTTAGCAATCTAAAACCTAACAAACTGCAGCTGGGTCAGAGAGCCCCAGAGCTTCCAAAAGAAGGCCACAAGGCTCAATAGCAGCTTGCATTGCTTCACAGCTGGGCCTCATCTGGGCACCTCCAAACCCCAAACAAAGAGGAGGAATCTGCAGATCTCTCTGTAGCTCCTGCTGGGTGGCCTCAGGCAGTAGCTGACTTTGCACCTCCTTGGAGATCCAAGAGCCAGTGTACCCAGTAGTCAGAGTGAGACCATCCAGATTACAACTCTTCACATCCATAAGAGACACACTCAGGAAGCAGACTCAGTGAGCGCCAAAGCCCCACTGAAGCAAGTCCTGCCCCATAAGGGTGTCTCCAGCACAGCACTTCTCCCATTGGAGACACAACTGGTCCTCACAGCCAATTGGCCTGGAGGTCAATTCCTCCCAGTGATACCAATAGCAATCAAGGCTTAACTATAACAAGACTGTGCACACAGCCCACAAAGGGGTGCACCAAGAGTGTCCACCTCAGGTAACTGGGGAGGCTGAGGCACTGGGCCCCATAGGACACCTAGCACACAAAGCCACTCTATCAACACAGGGAAGCAGCCAAAATGCGGAGACAAAGAAACAGGTCACAAATGAAAGAAATGGAGGACAGCAAACGACTGGATATAGAGTTCAAAACCATGGTTATAAGGTTACTCAAGAATCTTCTAGAAACCTCTGAGAAATATAGTGAGACCCTTAAGGATATGAAAAAGGACCAATTAGAAATGAAGCATACACTGACTGAAATAAAGAATAATATACAGAGATCCAACAGCAGACTAGAGGATCCCAAGAATCAAGTCAAAGATTTGAAATACGAAAAAGCAAAAACACCCAACCGGGAAAGCAAAAAGCAAAAAGAATCCAAAAATATGAAGATAGTGTAAGGAGCCTCTAGGACAGTGGTTCTCAACTTTCCTAATGCTGCGATCCTTTAATACAGTTCCTCACGTTGTGGTGACCCCCAACCATAAAATTATTTTCATTGCTACTTCGTAACTGTAATTTTGCTACTGTTATGAATCGTAATGTAAATATCTGTGTTTTCCAATGGTCTTAGGTGACCCCTGTGAAAGGGTTGTTCGACCCCCAAAGGGGTCACAACCCACAGGTTGAGAACCGCTGCTCTAGGACAACTTCAAGCATACCAACATCCGAATTATGGGGGTGCCAGAAGAAGAGAGAGAGCAAGATATTGAAAACCTATTTGAAGAAATAATGACAGAAAACTTCCTCCACCTGGTGAAAGAAATAGACCTACAAGTCCAGAAAGCGCAGAGAACCCCGAACAAAAGGAATCCAAAGAGGACCACACCAAGACATATCATAATTAAAATGCCAAGGGCAAAAGACAAGGAGAGAATATTAAAAGCAGCAAGATAAAAACAGTTAGTTACCTATAAGGGAGCACCCATAAGACTGTCATCTGATTTCTCAACAGAAACTATGCAGGCCAGACGGGAGTGGCAAGAAATATTCAAAGTGGTGAATAGCAAGAACCTACAACCAAGATTACTCTACCCAGCAAAGCTATCATTTAGAATTGAAGGTCAGATAAAGAACTTCACAGATAAGAAAAAGCTAAAGGAGTTCATCACCGCCAAACCAGTATTATATGAAATGCTGAAGGGTATTCTTTAAGAAGAAGAAGAAGAAGAAAAAGGTAAAGATAAAAATTATGAACAACAAAGTGACAACAAATACATATCTATCAACAAGTGAATCTAAAAATCAAGTGAATAAAAAATCTGACGAACAGAATAAACTGGTGAATATAATAGAATCAGGGACATAGAAAGGGAGTGGACTGACAATTCTCAGGGGGAAGGGGGTGTGGAGGGTGTGGGGGGAAGAACTGGACAAAAATTGTACACCTATGGATGAGGACAGTGTTGGGGGGGGGGTAAGGGCAGGGGGTGGGGTGGGAACCGGGTGGAGGGGAGCTATGGGGGAAAAAAAGAGAAACAACTGTAATAATCTGAACAATAAAGATTTATTTAAAAAATAGAAAGAAAAAGCTGCAGGTCAGTTTATAAAATAGGTGGCACTACTGGGAGCCTCTGATATTTAGGAAAAAATCTAAAATAAACTATTATTCTTAATAGTGATAATATTTATGTTATAAAGTAAGGAGGCATATGAAAATTAATGTTTGAAAATGTTGGACAATTGGAAAAGTATCTGGCGTGTACCTGTCTTATCTGAATATTTTTGAAATTTGAGCTTCAAATCTAATAGCTTCCGTTTCCCTCCTTTACTGTACAATTCTCTTAATTTTTCCAAGTATAAGATAAAGGCTAATGATATCTCATATATTTTGAATAAAAATTGAAATTGTTTTACAAGTCCAAAAAAACACAAAAAAAACCCCCAAAACCTTCAGCCTCTGACCTGCAACCTAGATGCAAAGGTGCTATAGGCATTTTACCCTCCTTCCCCATGCCAGCATCCAAACCACGACTCTGCCTGCATAGGAGCACCAGTTCCTCCCTGCTCTCCATATCCCCTGGCTGGCCTGGCCTGTATTACTGCAGCCTCCAACCTCCACCCTCCACCTTGGGCCATGCTGCTTCTCTCAGTCCTCCAGGGTCCAGGCTGGGGCAGGGGGAATGGGAGGAATCAAAAGAACATTTTGTAATACATGAAAATTCTATGAGACTTCTGGTCAGGATGGAGGAATAGGTAAACTCCTGTGCTCACCTCCTCCCACAACCACATCAAAATTATAACTACATTATAGAACAATTATCATTGAGAACCATCTGAACAGTAGCTAAATGGAACTCCTATAAATAAGGATATAAAGAAGATATAAGTAAGGATATCAAGATTAGTAGGAGGGATGAAGACACCAAATGGGGTTGTCTTACACCACATATAGCAATTGAGAATTGGGAGGGATATCTCAGCTGCAGAAGCCGCTCCATCACAAAGAGCAAGGAGTCCTAGCCCCACACCAGGCTCCCCAGGCTCCAGCACCAGTGCCAGGAAGAGGAGCCCCACAATAGCTGGCTGTGAAAACCAGTTGGGACTTTGTCCAGGTGAGATGGAAGGCTACTATAGACCCAAAGCATCTTCTTAAAGGGCTCCACGCACAGACTCACTAACTTACAAACACTCACCCTAAGCTCCAGCAAAGGGAAAGCAGTTCAAAAAAGGACATTCAGGGAGGGGCTGAATTGCGTGCTTCAGGACAAGGGCTAGAGGGGCAGTAGTTCTCTCCACTATTTTGCTTCTTTTCAAAATAAAAAGCAATTAGATCACACCACTCCCAGGCCTTCCCACTGCAGTTAAATGAAATCCTGACCTAACCTTAGGGAGTCTGTGTCCAGCCCACTGCACTCTCAATCGCTCTCAGTCCACTCCATCTTCCCCCACAATGCTTCTCCACTGCTCCCAGGGCTCTTCACCACCATCTGGGTCTGGCCCCACTCCAGCCTCCCCTTTTTCCGGCCCCAGGGAACCACTGCCCTTTTCCAGGGTGCCCAGCACTCTTTCCTGCTCTGCTCCCTCAGCCAGGAAGGCTGTCTTACTTAGACCCAACTCAAAGGTTGCCCACTGGGGCCTTCCAGGGCACACCCGGGGCAGGCAGTTGTGATCTCCTGTGTACTAGTATATGACCCTCTGGAGCACTGTCCTATTTTACTGTAACACTTGGTTTTCTTACAGTAAACTTCTGAAAGGCAATGTCCATGTGTGAGATGCCTGGTACATCACAGCTGCTCAGTGGATGTTATTGCATAAATAGATGTGTGTGTGTGTGTGGGGGGGGGGTGGGAATGGGTGAAAAGGGGAAGGGATTAAGAAGTACAAGTTGCCAATTATAAAAAGAGTTACAGGGATATAAAATACAGCAGAGGGAATATAGTCAATAATATTATAATAACTATGTATGGTGTCAGGTGGGTACTAGACTTACCAGGAGGACTGCTTCAAAAGTTATATAAATGTCTAATCACTATGTTGCACACCTGAAATTAATAATATTGTATGTCAACTATAATTAATTTTAAATGAATAAAATAAAATTAAGTAAGTAAATGCATGTGATGGGTGAGTGATATGTACACTTAGCTGGAAATATCACTTCCACATGGTTCCCAACCGGGGACGCTGGTTCCAGCACCATCACAGCCTTGGCTCCAAGGAATGCATCTCCTATTGAGTGAAGCTGGGAAGCTGGTCATCGAAATATCAAGGATCATTTGGGCTGGGAGCTGACAGGGGCCCCACAGAGGCATCCAGTGATCAAAGTTACTGTGACGTGCTGGCCCTACGGGGTGGAGGAATTTTTGTGCTCTATTTCCCAGAGTATGTGGAAAGCTAGTGCTCGGAATAGACTCCAAGTCAACGAAGATGATGAGATGTTGGGTGAAGTTAAACAGGAATCTTTGCTATAGAACTTGGAGTCCCTAATTTCTTACAGATGTGAGTGTCCAAGGGCAGGCAGTCCATGGAGTTTCCCAAATACAGATAACTACAGAGCCACAGGGCACTGTGGAACATTTTTTGGAAACACTGGTCCAAATAGGTGAATTTTTACTGAATAAAAGGCAAAGAACTCAGAATGAAATATTTGCCTCTTATTCTTCACGGTCACTCTAAAACATGTCAATCACAGGATCAAACACTGTCTTTCTCAGAAGGAAGAAAAGATGCCTGTATGGAATAAAAAACTTCTATTCAAAACTAGAAGACCGGTGCACGAAATTTGTGCATGGGGGGATGGGGTGGGTCCCTCAGCTGGCCTGCACCCTCTCCAATCCGGGACCTCTCGGAGGATGTCCGACTACCTCTCTCAATCTGGGACCACTGGCTCCTAACCGCTCACCTGCCTGCCTGATTGCCCCTAACCACCTCTGCCTGCCTGCCTGATCGCCCCTAACTGCTCCCCTGCTGGCCTGATCGCCCCTAACTGCCTCTGCCTTGCCCCACACCCAGGACCCAGGATTCCCTCCCTCTGGCCGGCCACAGGCACCCAGGACCCAGGCCGGCTTCACTTGCGTCAGCCGCAGCCGCAGGGCACTGTGGGCGGGCGGCTTGTCCCTCTTCCGGGATGCTTGTCCCTCTCCCGGGCCACAGCCTGGCTGGTCCCCATTCCTCTCTTGCAAGCTCATTTGTGCCTGGCTGGTCCCTATTCCTCTCTTGCAAGCTCATTTGTGCCTGGCTGGTCCCCATTCCTCTCTCCCCAGTGTTGAGTGTCTGAGCAGTTATGGAGTGATGGCGTGAGGACATGAGGGCGTGACGACCATTTGCATATTAGCGCTTTATTATATAGGATAAGCATTGGCAAATGAAGGTAGTTAGTTGTCTCAAAAATGAAGGGCCACAGAGTACTCAGAAAGGGATTAGAAATAATTATAAAAATTTTTGCTACATATTAAAATGACTTGAAACTACAATCATTGGCTATAAAATGTAGGTTGCATAATCACACTTACTAGTAAAACTAAAAAGTGAAAATCTTGAGATGACTGGCTTGCCCAGGTGGCAGGAAATCAACAGCCCTCAGAACCCAAATGCTGCTCTGACACCCACATTGTAAATGACTAGATTACTGTTAACAGAGATCAAGCTCAGGACTTGCATGCTAAGTATGGTACCTCTGTAGCTGCTACTGTTTCAAGCGATATGATTAAGTCCTTATAATTCTGCCAACCGGGACTTTCAGTGCGGGGAGTGGCAGCATTACAAAAACTTCATGGGCCTGGCCAGTGTGGCTCTGTTAGCTGGGCATCATCTCATGCACCGAACAGTTGCTGATTCAATTCCCAGTCAGGGAACATGCCTGAGTTGTGGGCTTGATCTCTGGTAGGGGATGTGCAGGAGGCAGCTGATTGATGTTTTGCTCTCACATGGATGTTTCTCTTTCTATATCCCTCTCCCTTCCTCTTTCTAAAAATCAATTTTAAAATCTTAAAAACAAAAAAACGCTTCACTGGGAGGGCATCTGATTTTTCAGTTTGGCAAGTCTCATGAGGCATTGGTCCCTCCACTGCCTTCTGGCAGCCAAGTGCTCAGGATCATCTGGGACTTTCACACACATGGCCTGGGAACAAGGAAAGAAGAGAAAAGAAAAAAAAGAAAAAGAAAAAAAAGAAATGAATGGAACTACATCAAACGAAAGAGTTTTTGTACAACAAAAGAAACCATCAATAAAACAAAAAGAGAATCTACTATATTCGCCAGTGATACATCTAATAAGGGGTTAATATCCAAAATATATAAAGAACTCATACAACTTAACACCAAAAAAACAAACAATCGAATTAAAAGATGGGCAGAGGACCTGAATAGACATTTCTCCAGAGAAGACACACAGATGACCAATAGACATATGAAAAGCTGCTCAACATCACTAATCATCAGTGAAATGCAAATTAAAACCACACCTGTCAGAATGTCTATCATTAATAAATCAACAAACGTGTTGGCAAGGACGTGGAGAAAAAGGAATCCTTATGCACTATTGGTGGGACTAAAATTGGTGCAGTCGCTATGAAAATCAGTACAAAGGTTCCTCAAAAAATTAAAAATGGAACTACCATATGACCCAGCAATTCCACTTCTGGGTATTTATCTGGAGAAATCAAAGCACTAATTTTAAAAAATTCTTATGTTCATTGAAGTATTATTAAAATAGTCAAGTATGGAAGCAACCTAAGTGCCCATCAATAGACAAATGGCTAAAGAAGAGATGGGGACTTGTGTGCATGCATATGAGCCTATCTAACGGTTTAGTTCAACAGGGGGTTGGGGCATCCGTGGGGAGGGGTATGGGATGGGAATGGGGGGATGAGGACAAATATGTGACACCTTAATCAATAAAGAAATTTAAAAAAATAAAATAAAATAAAGAAGAGATGGTACATACATATACAATAGAATACTACTCGGCCATAAAAAAGAATGAAATCTTACCATTTGAGACAATGTGGATGGATCTAGAGGTTATTATGCTAAGTGAAATAAGTCAGACAGAAAAAGACAAATACTATATGATTTCAATTACTAGTACATGTGGAATCTAAAAAAACAAAATAAGAAAAAAAAACAACCACCCCAAAACTCACAGATACAGAGAACAAACTAATGGTTGCCAGATGGTAGGGGGACTTGGGAGGATAGGTGAAAATCATTAAGGGATAAGAAGTTCATGCCTGGCCCTAACCAGTTTGGCTCAGTGGATAGAGCATCAGCCTGGGGACTCAAGGGTCCCAGGTTCGATTCCGGTCAAGGGCATGTACCTTGGTTGCGGGCACATCCCCAGTAGGGGGTGTGCAGGAGGCAGCTGATTGATGTTTCTCTCTCATCGATGTTTCTAACTCTCTCTCCCTCTCCCTTCCCTTCCTCTCTGTAAAAAAAAATCAATAAAATATATTTTAAAAAAAAAAAGAAGTTCATGCCTGGCCCAGCTGGCATGGCTCAGTGGTTGAGTGTTGACCTGTGAACCAAGAGGTCACAGTTCCATTCCCTGTCAGGGCACATACTCAGGTTGTGGGCTCAATCCCCAGTGTGGGGCATGCAGGAGGCAGCAATCAATGATTCTCTCTCATCATGATGTTTCGATCTCTCTCTCCCTCTCCCTTCCTTTTCTGAAATCAACAAAAATATGCTTAAAAAAAAAAAAAAAAAAGAAGAAGCACATGCCCTGGCCAGCTGAAGTGTTATCCCATACACCAAAAGATCTCAGGTTCAATTCCCAGCCAGGGCACATACCTAGGTTTTGGGTACAAGAGGTACAAAACTAATCAATGTTTCTCTAACATTGTTTCTCTCTCTCTCTCTCTCTCTCTCTCTCTCTCTCTCTCTCTCTCTCTCTCTCTCCCTCCCCCTTCCTTTCTCTGTAAAATCTGTAAACATCTGCCTGGGTATGATTTTTTTTTTAAAGTACAAATTGGCAGTTACAAAATAGTCACAGGGATATGAGGTACAGCATAGGGGATATAGTCAATGATATAATAACTGTGTATGGTGTCAGGTGGCTACTAGACTTATCAGGGGGATCACTTTGAAAATTATATGTCTAACCCCAGTGGTTCCCAACCTTTTTTTGGCCAAGCCCAACCTAAGCATCTCTAAAATTCTGATTCCCGCCCTGTGACATATAATTCTTATTATTCAAAAAGTGAACTCATATTCACATGGAGGAAGCCTAAAAGGCCATTAACTTGGTCTAAACAAGCTTCCAAAGAACATTGCATCCATGAAAGAGAAAAATAAAAGAATGAAAGGACAGTTGAAGTAATGAGGAAGAAATCACTAAGAAATTGTTAAAAAATAATAATATGAAGTGATATGAAAAAATAGCAAGTAAAGTTTCAAAACATATAATAGAGAACTGAAATGCATAAATATGTCACAATATACATTTGTATATTGTATATGAGGTTTTTAGAACCATAAGAAATGCAAAAAATTCACTGTTAATAACTCATTCTTGAATTGCTCTGGTTAAAAATCAAATTGCCCCCTGTGGGGCGTGTGCCCCACGTTGGGAACCACTGGTCTAACCACTATGCTCTATACCTAAAACTAACATAAAATAATACTGAAATCAACTGTAAATGAAAAAAATTTTTAAATAAAAAAAGAACAAAAATGCATGAAGAGGAGGTAATTTACCAGGAGCATAATTGTTGGTCCTACTATGCAAATGGAATTTGCTCTCAAGGACAAAGGGAGCTGAGTAAACGCTCCATGAACATGAGTTTCCTGAACCCAGAGACTCCAGCTCCTCAGAGATAAGTCACAGTGACCTCCAAGTTCATTGGCCACACTGCTCTGAAGGTCTCCAAGGACCATGAGACAGAAGTTAGAGATGAGGGACTGTGAAAACCAGAAACAAAGATACTAACTGCACAATAAACATCCCTGTCCACAGAGCTCCCTCCCGCTCAGCCTGCACAACTCTCTGCAGTCAGTCCACGTACCTGGTGAATCTTCTCAACTGTAGCTCCAGAAAACTCTGGAATAGGTCCGAAAGTCTTGAGGACATGTTTCATGCTTTCGCCGTATCTGTCACAGTAGCTTAACATGCCTGAAACCATATGAACACAAGAATCCACAAAACCAGAACATTAGAGAACTCCCAACTAAGACATCGATTCAGAGAGTCTTGCCTTGGGCCAGATTAACTACATTCCTTTCTTCTGTGAGTGAAGAAAAGGAGGAGGTGGTCAGTGCACCTGGTTAGCTGGCGCTGGGGACCAAGGGTCCTCACCACAAGTCAGTCACTAGTCAAGCTTTCCCTCCGATCTCAGAATCCTGAAAAGCAAGGGGCCCCTGGGGCCTGCCATTCTACCTCCCTCAGTGTACTTCAGCCTGTGTTCCTGCATTGATTTATTGATTAACCTATTAAGTCCTATTTTCACCAAAAATGTTATGAGGTTACTTGTGCAAATGGCTTGAATGCATTTTCTAAGAACCACAGAGGCCACAGCTCACGTGAATCTGTTTCCCATTTCACACTTGTTCCCAGACTTCTAATTACCACTTGGTCGGGTGTCTCCAAGGCGGCAGAGTCTTTAATGCAGGCTCCGAGTGTGGCCAGTGGATAACAGCCCTGTCACCCAAGCCCAGGGTGCCTCTGTGCCCCGGCCGCACTGCTCTCCAACTGCTTCTGCAGCTTCCTGCCCTGGGGAACCCCACCACTTCCTCAGATGCTGATAAGGGCCCTGGGATTTTGATGGAGAAACCCATGAAGAAGAGGCTCATCCGCCTGGGAGAGAGGAGGAAGCAGCACTGTAATTCAGAAGCAGCTTTGGGCTGTGTGTGGCCGAAACTAAGCTCTTTAGGAAGAGTCAGACATGCACAGAGAGGAAAGCAGAGTCCAGCGGCCTCGCCTCCCAGCATGTGGAACTGGCCTGTTGGAACCTGTCTGTGCTTGGCATCCCTCCCCTCTCACTGCCTGGGAGGCAGCAGGGCTTGGCCAGTGCAGGCATGTGCGGGGGAGGGGGGATCAAGTCCAATCTGAGGCCACCCCTGGATATGCAGAGAAGAGGCATCTCTGAGTCCTGGGCCCACTTGGGACGTGGCTGAGCCACCCACTGTGCCACCCTTGGCCTACTTCCAACATCTTCCCAACCAGAAACACTCAGAGGTTGGCCAGTCAGGCTAAAAGGTAATACAGAATTTAAAAGGAATTGCAGAGTTTTCAAAGATCCCCGAGCTTGGTTCGTATCCACCCCCAGAAAAAGTTTTAAATTAATCCTATATAATAAAAGCCTAATTTGCTAAGTGTCTGGTCGTTCATTCAACCAATCAAAGCATAATATGCTAATGAATGGTAAGGCTACTCAACCACTCACTATGACGTGCACTGACCACCAGGGGGCAGACGCTCTGATGAGTTGGTTAGCTTGCTGCTGGGGTCTGGCCGATCCGGACTGAGCCAGATGGGCTGGACATGCCCTGGAGCCCTCCTGCAGTCCCTCCCCGGCTGGCCAACCTCCCATGTTCCATCCCAGCCCCAATTGTGCACTGGTTGGATCCCTCGGCCTGGCCTGCGCCCTCTCGCAATCCGGGACCCCTCAGGGGATGTTGGAGAGCTGGTTTTGGCCCGATCCTGCAGGCCAGGCTGAGAGACCCCACTGGTGTGTGAATCTGTGCACTGGGCCTCTAGTTTTAAATAAATATCATCACCACAAGATACTCTTTTAAAAAAAAGAGAGAGAGACAAACTTCTTTGGGGTTTAGTTTTGGTGGACCCACACTATTGTGAAAGCCTGAATTCACTGAATTTCAATTTTATTTGCCTCAAATAGATTTCCTTCTCCTTCAGTGTGCTAAAATTATATCTAACTAGCTCTTAGAAGAGAAATTGTTTTGAAGGATAAAATATTCAAATATAACAACTTTTCTGACATTAGCACCTACAATTAAGTGCTAGACACTCCTTTTTAAAATAAGGGTTTCATTTCACTTAACGCAAGTATAACCTGACAATTAAGGATTCCAGAAGACTTCCTAAAGCAGGGGTGGGAACATCCGGCCCTTGGGCAATATAAGGCCCATGAAATCATGTGGTCTGGCCCTGCCCAGGCATTAGGAGTGTGTTAATTAAGTGTTTGACCAAATACAGCAGGATAATTTTTAAGTTGTTAATTTTGTATGGCCTGAGAATGATGTTATAAACATCCAAATGGCCCTTGGCAGGAGAAAGGTTCCCCAGCCCTACAAAGGTCCCAGCACTAGCTAGCTATCTTAGGGGACTCAGCATTTCCAGAACACAGAAGACCACCATTACATTTATTTCCTTTGGAAGGTAAATATTTTCTTCGCTTTACGTGTTTATTTTTTCAAACCAAAGGTGGTAAAATCTAGACACAAATACAGTTACTCCTTTGGGAGGGGGGGGCAGAGACATAAGAATCAAATGAGTTGGAAAGATATTAAATGAGAAGAAAATGGGAGGACTGGCTACAGCTGAGATTCACCCACGTGCAGGGAAACAGAAGCCCAGCAGTACCCTCCTGTGAACCAATTCTATCTCCCTGTCCTCCTTGAGCAGCAAAAAGCCAAGAATGCAATTCAAGGACTGTATTTCACCTCTGGATTACTTCACATTTTCTGAACAAGCATTCATCTTTCTGTGTCCCTGTGAAGTTATCTGAATCTCCCAGGGGCTTCTGAGAACTCTTTTTCTCTGCCTTTTATAAAATTTGTGGCTGTAAAGGAGCATTTATTTATTTAAGACTAGAGGCCCGGTGCATAAAATTCATGCACGTGTGTGTCCCTCAGCCCAGCCTGCACCCTCTCCAATCTGGGACCCCTCGAGGGATGTCCAACTGCCTGTGTATTTATTTATTTATTTTTATTATTTTTTTTTGGGGGGGGGAGGTGAGAGGGTAGGGAGGTGAGGAGGTGGGGAGGTGAGAGGGTGGGGAGGTGGGGAGGTGGAGAGGTGAGGAGGTGGGGAGGTGAGAGGGTGGGGAGGTAAGAGGGTGGGGAGGTGAGGAGGTGAGGTGGAGAGGTGGGGAGGTGAGGAGGTGGGGAGGTGAGAGGGTAGGGAGGTAAGAGGGTGGGGAGGTGAGAGGGTGGGGAGGTGAGAGGGTGGGGAGGTGAGGAGGTGGACAGGTGGGGAGGTGAGGAGGTGGGGAGGTGAGAGGGTGAGGAGGTGAGAGGGTGGGGAGGTGAGGAGGTGGGGAGGTGAGAAGGTGGGGAGGTGAGAGGGTGGGGAGGTGAGGAGGTGGGGAGGTGAGGAGGTGGGGAGGTGAGAAGGTGGGGAGGTGAGAGGGTGGGGAGGTGAGGAGGTGGGGAGGTGAGAGGGTGGGGAGGTAAGAGGGTGGGGAGGTGAGAGGGTGGGGAGGTGGGGAGGTGGACAGGTGGGGAGGTGAGGAGGTGGGGAGGTGAGAGCGTGAGGAGGTGGGGAGGTGGGGAGGTGGAGAGGTGGAGAGGTGGGAAGGTCCCAACTGCCTGTTTAAACCAGCAGGCAGACATCCCTCTCACAATCCAGAACTGCTGGCTCCCAACTGCTCGCCTGCCTGCATGCCTGACTGCCCCTAACCGCTTCTGTCTGCCAGCCTGATCACCCCCTAACCACTCCCCTGCCAGCTTGATTGATGCCTAACTGCTCCCCTGCCAGCCTGTTTGCCCCCAACTGCCCTCCCCTGCAGGCCTGGATCCCCCCAAATGTCCTCCCCTGCAGGCCTGGTCGCCCCCAACTGCCCTCCCCTGCTGGCCTGGTCACCCCCACTGCCCTTCCCCGCAGACTTGGTTGCCCCCAACTTCCCTCCTCTGCCAGCCTGGTCACCCCCAAGTGCCCTCCCCTGCAGGCCTGATTGCCCCCAACTGCCCTCCCTTGCAGGCCTGGTCCCTCCCAACTGCTCTCCCCTGCTGGCCTGATTGCCCACAACTGCCCTCCCCTGCTGGTCGTCTTGTGTCCACATGGGGACGACCATCTTGTGTGTTGGGGTGATGGTCAATTTGCATATTACCTCTTTATTATATACGATAGAAAATATAGTAAAACTCTTTGTAATACAATTAATAATTTCCCCCCAACTTTTCTAGGAAACCAATACAAAACTCCAGTCTTACAAATACAAAAACTCTTTCTGTAGCATGTACTCAGGCGCATGGGGTGCGCAGCCCGAGTCTGTGGAGACGGTCAGAGGCCACACTGCCAGCATGTGCAGACCTCCAGTTCATGGACACAGCACCTGACACCGCAGGACAGCTCTCCACCAGCTCAACGTACAAGTTTATGGTGACTTAGTGTCAAAGTTATTCACAGTGTCCCAGCAAATTCATTCCCTTACTCTTCTTTGCAACATCTTCCCTTCCAATAGAGCAGTATGAACGGGAATGTTCCAGAATACCAGTTTCAATGGAAATGAAAAGAAAAAGCCACTTCACCTTCTACCCCACAGCCTGTCCCTCCTCAATATTACTATGAAGTGAGCCTCCCTGTGTTTTCCCTACTATGCTTCCATGCCCTCTATTCTGGTCAACCAGGTACTTCCAACAGCTCTCTGAGAGCTGAGCTTTTTAGAAGACTTTGAACCTAATTTCTTAAGAAGTGGGAGAAAGAATTGACTGTCATGAGTTTGGATTTAGCTTCTCTTGCTGCTTTCGGACTTGTTATTCCTTGGCTGTGAGCCCTGAAGGTGAGACACAACCCAAGGTGACGGAGCAGTGGAGAGCCGCCCCATCTGTCTGCATTCACAGAGCAGGCACCTGTCTGTGTGGCCGCTGTCACGGTGGAGGCAGCTGCGGGGACACGCCCTGGGTGAAGATTCCTGGACAGCCTAATTGCTCCCCCACCAGAGAAGTGTGCTTCCTCCACAGCCTATGAACTCACACTCACGTGGATTCGCCTGCCTTTCAGAAACAAAACTTAATCAGAGAAGACCAAAAAGACCCCAAAGCCCGGGGCATTATCTAATTCCCACCTGAGTGAGACCTTACTGGAGCAGGTGGACAGAAACTGCCAGGAACAGCCCTATCAGCTCACCTGTTTCACTGCAAATCACAGCTCCACTCAAACGAACCATACCCACCAAGCAGGCATCTCAATTTAAGATAAACAAACAAACAAGGACAAGCATCTAAATAAGGGAAATTTTGAGAGGTAAGATGGTGAACATTCATCTCAACTGAAGGTGATGACCAGGGGCTGCCAGGTTCCCAGGCACCCAAAAGGCTGCTAGGTGTACGAGGGACCAGCCTTTGCTGACCTGCTAGTCTAAAAGCTTAGCATGGAAATAAACCAAAGTCTTCAGAGTTCACATTCCACAGCAAACATGTCCTAATCTGTATGTGTTCTGTATTTCTCTCATGCACTTGTGAATCTTTGGGGGAATTTAAAAAAAAAAAAAAAACTGGAAGAATATGGAATTAAACAAAACTTTGTGTGAATATACATTTATTATGGACTTCATATGTCAGCCATCCAGCTAGATGTCTCCATCTGATTTCATTCTCACACCACCCTTATGAGGCTGTTACTGTTGTTGCTCCATTTTACAGATGGGCATACTGAGGTGCACAGGGCTATTTAGCTTATAGGTCAACTAAAGATCCAGGCTGACTGGCTCCACAGACCAGATCTACTCTTCTGAGAGCTTGTCATTCATGCGTGTCACTTTTTAAAAGTAGCCAAAAGGCGAAGGAAGCATGCTGGCCTCCTGTTTTTCAGCTGCTATTTTATAAGATTAAAAACAAATCATCAAATATTTTTACCCCTTCTAGATAAACTGTAGCTTTTAAGACTAATAATTAGCCTTAACCTGAGATACTGGCTTTATGAAGACAACATTAGAACAAAGAACTCTCCCAATTCCAACCTTGATATATCCTGGGTGACACTGAGGAGTCATGATCATTTCCACTGGTCCTGAGCCTGATCTTATAACTGTCCAACTCTGGTCCTTAGAATGCTCTGAAGTTGAAAACTACATCCGTCCACCATTATCATATTAAACCAATTAGGTTTGCTTATCAAATCTGCTTTGTGTGAAAAATTGTTATGGGCTCCGTCCTATCTGCCACGCTATTTGACTCCCGAGTTTCTGGTTTCATTGGCTTCAGTTTCTACTTGTTTGAGAGTCAAAGCAGTTCTCGGGTCTCTCCTATCAGTTTCTCCTGATACCTGAATTATCTTATTTTTCTCAAGAAAAAGAAAAAGAAAAACACAGTGGTCATCCAGCAGTATCTACATACATTTCAAATGTTTCAATATGTTCATCACATTTAAGGTTCTGGTTTACAAAAAAAATTAAAAATTATGCAAGACTTTATTTTAATGATACTTCAAAACTCTGGTTTCACTTTAATAAAGCCTCTGTCTTTACATTACCCTCCTATGTTCAACTGTTATCCTACCACACAAGTAACATGCGGGTGCCAGGTGAGAGTCCCCTCTTTCTTCAGCTGCTCTCAGCTGGGTGTTAAGGAAGAACCAAGTCACTTATTGAACCACATTCTCATGACACCCTACCAACCCATCCAAGGACCCAGGTGTGCATCTGCTGTGTGCAATACATCTGGTAAAACTGCTTGGGATTATCCACTGGAAATTGTATTTAATTAATTACTGTTGCAAAAATTAACTGAAGTATTACCAAACCCTCGTGGAATTGTAAAATCTATGCAGATTCTCCAGGGGTCATCTGCTCCAACTTCCGACCTCACTGCGAGACTCCTGTCAACATTCGAACATCCGCACGGGTGAGGACCGGCCTTCAGCGGCTGGGCTCACCCACCCACAGCGTGGCCTCTCCTTCTTCATCAGTCCCACTTACTAGAAAGTTCTCCCTGCCATGTTCTGACCCTAAACCTGTCTTCCTGCCATTTCCAGTCTTTCATTCTGGTTCCACCCCCACAAAAGTCATGGACAAATACAGGCACATGTGTGCACGCGTGCGCACGCACACACACACACTCTGGATCAGCTTCAGTTTCTCGATATTTTTGTTAAATGTAGACCATGGAGCTGAATACAATATTCTTTTTCTGCATATGTTTTACAAGTTGATGATATAAATTGTAAAAATAACATACAATAAATATAGAAACTTATTACAATACAGGAAAGGAAAAAGGTAATAAAAGTTACTTACAATTTCAACACCAAGACACAGCCATCACTCTATTTAGTTGACATTTCCCCAGATTTTCTGATTGTTTTTAATTTGGTGTAGGTTTTATTGTTTTTCAAATGATGTCTTCTTTTTAAATGGCTTAAAATCTGGTGGACAGTTTCATTCTTGGAAGCTTCTCACCCATCTCAAGTGACCTTGCTTTTAGAGTCACCAGTCATACCTACCTCTCCAAGCCCTTTGAGGTGGCTTCCAGGGTAACTAATGGCCTAGCCTGGCCACTAACCAAGGGCTCCAGCCCCTTTTCCTGTAGATGCCCCTCCCTCATGACGCCCCAGCTTTTGGGAAGAAGCCTACACATGAGCAAGTCACAATTGCAAGCTGCCCATGTTTAGGCAGAAGGTAAGTTCAACAGAGGTCCATGTGGTTATTTTCCTATTTTTTTTCCTTGCTTCTAAATAATTTCATTATCTTCCTCAGGAAAATACCACTTTATCTTCTATCAGGCTGGATGACATGCGGCAAAGTCTCCATGACATTGCTCACCTCTCCTTCCAGTCCTCACCTGAGTGCTGTTCTACACAGAGCCCTGAGCTCCATGGGACACAGCGATTGCCCTGCCCCTCCCTGTGAACGAGCAGGGCTAGCCACTGTCTCCTGCACACAATACCGTTTCTATTCAGTTGTAAGAAAAGACAACCTTTGATTGTTTACAAAACCCATGAAAACACCACACTGCAGAAAATTCCCGTCTGAGCCCCTACCTTCTGCATTGAGATGCATGGTTTCCAGGGGTCCAATGAATGCATACCGGAGGCCTAGGCCATGAGACATGACGAGGTCCAAGTCGCTCGGAGACACTATTCCTTCCTAAGTGAGGAAAGGGGGTGGTTTACGGATGAGTCCTCTGGAAAGACCATTCTCTTACCATCACTTTCATCCTAACTTGGGCAGGATCCCAAAATACTCTCCAAGCACTGTAAGTGTTTCCATGGAATTTTGCATGATGAAACTATAATGTCAGAACAGATCCTGAAAAGAGACTATTTGTAAAATGTCAAATACCAATTCACTTTTCCACAGCTGTAATCAACCTTCTCCCATACTGTGCCCAATTCCACTGTCTTCTCTTCCCCACCCATAACCCATGTCTCACTTGCAGCTCTGTCAAACGGGGAGAGGATGAAGGGAAAGGGGAAAAGTAAAGGGGGTACTGGTGGAAAAGGGCAAGAAGGATTTTCTACACATTTGTTAAGAACTGTGGCCGTAAGACTGGAGTCATCAAAAGAACTGTGAAGTTGCTCTCCAGACTGTGCCTGCCTGCAAGCCTGGCCTTGTTTAGCTTTTAATGAGTTTGTAAAGAATGATATTCTTTGATGAAATGCAGCTTAGAACAGGGTGTTTGTTTGCAAAGGTGGAGCCCTAGAATCTTTTGCAAATATGAAGAGGCACTTAAAATCTTTTGCAAAGCAAGAGGCACTTCTTAGGCTTTTAGATTGTATGTTAAATTGCCCAGCAGTGTGGCCAGATCTGTTCCTCACATCCTTCTGGAAGGAGCAGGGATGCATCAGAAACATTTGTATCATTAGGCCATTCACTGACAGCTCAGCCTCCATCTGAAGATATTTTCACCCTGACCATTTCAGCTGTCAGGAAGACAGACGGGTGAGGCTGTCATGTGTTCCACGAATCTTCACTGGACAGAACAGTAGAATGACTCTGAAACCTCCAGCCCCTCTCCTGGGTGGTTTCTTTCACAAATAAGAGTACTGTGGGCACAGACACAGCTCCTGCCTGGCAGCAATGCCACACGGCCTCTGTAAGAGGCGGCTCACTGTGCCGTAGTGCCGACACCTCTTCCACAGGCAGCCTCAGCCGGTGGTCCCAGGGGAGGGAGGATGAAGCGCTTGGCGGCGGAAAAGTCAGTTCTGCCCCTACCTCCAGGGCACACCCACTCAAAGTGTCCATCCAGCTCCTGAGAACAGGCTCAGACATGTGCCCCCCCCCCCCCCCCCCCACACACACACACACGGCCTGCTACTCTGGGTTACAGCCAAAGCCTTTACCTCTCCTTGAAGGGCTGCCAGCTGTCTGGTTGGAGAGGGTGTCTGGGGAGGGGCAGGGGTGTATCACAGGTTCAGCATGGCTCCAGGGCCAACAGGGAGGAGCCCTTTGTCCTCCAGACGGCTTTGGGGAGTCTGGGCCAAGCCCTCCATGCTCAGGAACTGCTGCCTCCTCCTCCGAACCAGGTGACGTCTCCCGTCCCAGACTTCAAAGTCACCCAAGAGGTAGAAAGGGAATTTGTACCTTCAACCTCTATGACCTGCAGCCCAGCTGCTGAGGGAGAAAGACCAGTGGTCTCAGGCCTATGTGGGTGTCTGGACCTCCTGGGGAGGGGTGGGGGAGCTGGAGCTGAAGAAGCAAGAAGACAGAACCACCCACCAGGGGCAAGTGCAGTTTAGTGTGAGGAGAAACTTCGTTTGTGTGAACCATTCTCCATCTAGTTTTGTGTGTGAGAGAGATAAACAAAGACATGCACAAAACTGTTCAGAGAATAATTAATTACAAAGCAACCCCTCTAACCACCACCGTGCCCATCTTCCTGATCATATCCTTCCCAATAACAAACATCTGACTTTTGTAATAACCATTTCTTTTAAAAGTTGCCATCTATGTTTACATCCATAAATAATAAAGTGTGCTTTTATCTATTTTCATCTTCTTCAAAATAGAAGCACACTGTGCATTCTTTTGTAATATCAATGTAAAAAAACATTCAAACCTATAGAGAATTTTTGTGAGTTTATTTGAGCCAAATTGTCGACAATTGTCAGGAAGCAAAATCTCAATGGATTGGGATAATGCTCCGGAGGATGGCAGTTTTGCATCTTATTTAATACATTACAAAAAAAAAAAGACACAAGTGGGTTACATTAACTCCACTGGTGATAGATTAGGGAGGCAGGAGAAAGTTAACAGTCAACAATTAACACGATAACAATAACAAAGAGAGGATTTATGGCCCTAACTGGTTTGGCTCAGTGGATAGAGCATCGAGCGAGGGCTGAAGGGTCCTGGGTTCGATTCCAGTCAAGGGTATGTACCTTGGCTGCGGGCTTGATCCCCAGTAGGGGGAATGTGGGAGACAGCTGATCAATGTTTCTCATTGATGGTTCTAATTCTCTATCCCTCTCCTTTCCTCTCAATAAAAAAAAATATATATATATATGTATGTTGTGGTCTCCCATTGGTTGTGCCCAAGGGGTTGGATAAAGGGAAATTACCCTGACATTCCAAAGTACTAAGCGCAGTTATATAAGAGCAGTCATATAATTTTTAGTTAAGGTAAAGATTGACTTTTGTCAGGGAAGATACCAGCCACATTTGTATTATTGAAGTAGATTTCTCTAAGTCTCCATTTTTATCCAGAAATTAAATCCAGAGGGAAAAAACAGAAGTGATTCAGCTGAGATGCTCACTCATTAGGATTTCACCTCACTGAGACAAACAGTTCATCCCTGCTGCACTCAGCACTGAATGAAAGGTTCATAGTTAAGATTTTTTTTTTTTGCCGGGGGGTGTGGAGGTGTGGTGAGGGGTGGGGGGCGTTAATCTTCACACAAGGACATGCTTAGAGAGAGGATGGGAGAGACAGAGAGAGAGGAACATTGATGTGAGAAACATCAATTGTCTTCTGCATGCTCCCCGATTGGGGATCAAATCCACAACCTAGGTATGTGCCCTGACTGGCAATCGAACCAGCAACCTTTTGGTGCACAGACTATGCTCAACCGACTGAGCCACTCTGGCCAGGCTGGTTAGCATGTTTTGAAGCTCAAGTTGCTTAATTTTGTTGTTGAGCTTCATTCCTCTGAAGCAGAGCAGAATTTGCCACCCCAAAATATGCCTTTTGGGATATTGATGATTTCAAGCTGGTTATTTTTAAGAAACAGGAGACTCAGAAACTTTGATCCTCCTCCTTTACCTGCCAAAAGGAATTCAGATAGGAAAACTTGCTATAAGAAGGGAACCTAGCATATTCACCTCAGTATATGTGAAATAAGTGTCAGAGAGGATACAAGCAAAACCCTGTTTGTTAGACTTCCCTCCTGTGTTCCATGGTTTCTGGGTGGCCCAGCAAGAATTTGTTGACCACAAGTTTGCACTTTCTCATCTACTTGTGAGTTGCCTGCTTCTCCTTGGGAGTCCCAGACCCCTGCCTCCCTCTCCTTGGTCCAGAATGGCATATAAACCTAACTGCCCAGTGAGTCCGCAAGTCCCATATTCTTGTGGAACCCATGTAATGAACATCCATAATAAATTTGGTCATTTTTCTCCTATTAACCTGTCTCATGTTAATTTGATTACTAGGTTAGCCAGAATAATTTAGAAAGGTGGGAGGAAAATTACTTTTCCACTCCAACATACCCAGAGCCTTAATGTAATTTGTGGCCTAAGTGTTAATACTATCAGGATTAATTACAATAAATAATAATCATCCTATATAATAAAAGGCTAATATGCAAATCGACCAAACAGTGGAATGACCAGTCACTATGACGTGCACTGACCACCAGGGGGCAGACGCTCAATGCAGGAGCTGCCCCCTGGTGGTCAGTGAGCTCCCACAGGGGGAGTACTGCTCAGCCAGAAGCGGGATCATGGTTGGCTAGTGCAGCGACGGTCGCGGGAGCCTCTCCTATCTCTGCGACACTGCTAAGGATGTCCGACTGACAGCTTAGGCCCGCTCCCCCCATCAGTGGGACATCTCCCGAGGGCTCCCGGACTGTAAGAGGGCACAGGTCTGGCTGAGGGACCCCATCTCCCCCAAGTGCACGAATCTAGTGCACCGGGCCTCTAGTGCTAGTATAAAGGGCAGAAGTAAGTGCTTGAGTTGAACCCATGGATCTGATAAACAATTCCTTGGAAACAGTACCCTACACACTGTTTAAAGTTTAAAACCCTACCTCACTCCATGGTGTCTGTGCTTCAACCAACATTTGTCTATATAGCTATCAGTAGTTCCTCCATTTCGTGGTAAAATTCTCAAGTCACACAAAGGAAAGCCCCATGTGGTTAAAAGATTCCTAAAACTCATATACAGAGTGACTAAGATCACTATTAGTTCAAAACCTGGTTGCATCACATCTTAAAAAATCACAAGGCCAGGAGAGCCCAGCCCAAGTGGTAAGGAATCCCCTAAATTGAAAAACTTCTAGCTTCTACTTCCTTTAATTAAAATCTAAGACTTACCACAATCAACCAACACAAATTCATTCAAGGTACGGGGGGGCGATGGCACAAGACTACCATCCATCAGTAAAGAGCAAATACAAGATGGTTAATAAAGTACTAAATTACTGTGATACAAACTTTAAGTATAATTAACCATCTGGGGAGTATCTATCAGTCAGGGTCCTACCAGAAAGACAGAACCAGTAGGTTATATATGTGGAAAAAGATTTATTCCAAGGAATTGGCTTTTGCAATTGCAGGCATTGACAAGTCTGAAATGTGGGGCAGGTGCTGATGGTGGAAACCTCAGTTCTGCTCTTCAGGCCTTTCAACTGATGGGATAAAGCTTGCCCAGATTATTGTGACTAATCCTCTTTAATTAAACAGATTATAGGTGCTAATCATAGCCACAAAATACCTTTACAACAACATTTAGACTTGTGTTTGATGGGTATCTGGCCTAGCCAAGCAGATCATCACAGGGGATAGAGTAGAAGTTCAAAGCATGGTCCTCACCTTCAGGTATCTTGGGTCTAGCACTTTGTCTGTGGGGTGGTGAGAGGACAGAAGACACATCCAATGATTAACAACTGGCAAAAAGTTGATGGGTGCAGTGGTTCTTGATCTTTTGGATAGACACAGAGAAAGGGGGAGACAGGGGAGTCTTGCAGAGTTTAAGGGGGAGACATTTGATGAATGACTCTCCTGTATTTCCTGTATTGATTATAAGCTATATAGAATTATTTTTCTTTCTCTCTAATAACCCCATTCTCATATTAAGTTTCCTTACTCAATTCACATATTTTTTGCATTCCCTCATTTTTATTCACTCTTCTGATGTTTCTTCATGCCATCTTTTCATGTCCAGTTCTTTTTTTCACTCATCCTCAGCTTTTGATCTCCTATTTTGTTTCACTCTACTTTTTGCCACATTTGGTCCTGAATTTTCAAGTTTTTCTGTGCAAATACTGCTGTAACTTTGCCACTGCCATCACCACCAGGAACACAGACTTGCTACCCCAGGGCCTTGCTACCTAGGTCATGTACAAGTCCTTCCACCCCTTCCCAACCAGATACACTGTCTTAACTGGGAAACGGAAGCCAGACGAAGTTGTATCTTAGGTAAATGTCAGATAATGAAAGGCAGCATTAAAAGACATGCAGCCGGCAGTGGACTGTTCAGTGTCACCACAGTCAGAGGCCACGGAGCAGGGGCCACAGGAAGAGAGCCCAGCTCAATCTCTAGTTAGAGCACGGACAGAACAAACTTAGCCTTGAGTGACTGCCCCATCTCCAAAATGTTCTCAAGAATAATCACTGGTGTAGAAATAACTCACGTATGAGTGAGGGGTGCTGGACTTTCTTTTTGGGAAAACACCCAGCCCTGGAGTCCTTGTGAATCACACAGAGATAGTACAGTTACAGATCTTGAAGTTAAATTAAGGACTATCTTGATGATTCATGCTTCTCCTCGTGAAAAACTAACCACAATTGTGAGTCCTCTCTCCCAATTTATATAGACTTAAATTTGCTCCAAGCAAGAGCAAAAATACCCAATCCGACCAACCCACCTGCACTACCTTCCAGGGAAAGGTGAGGCAAATACAAGACTTCAATAAGCAGAAAAGACTGCTAAGTGCTGTCCAGTGTTGCTCAAAGGCTGTGGCAGGGTTGGAGAGCTGGTCGGCCTTGTGCCAACGCTGACAAGTTTTCTTGGACATGGGGTACGAGAAGAGCTGCCTGAACACCACACTTAACTGATGCAACAGGACACTGAGTCAGAGCCATGAAACACCCACTGTCCAGAGCCATCGGAGAGGCCGCTCAGGGGGAGGAGATGGAAGTACGAGGTACATCTGTGGTCAGGGTGTGGGCACCATTCCATGCACTGCACTGATGGCCAGGGGTGTGGGTTGAACCCTCTGGAGGCATTTTGGGCACACCTATCAAGTTGTAGAAATGTGATGGGGAGACCGGCTGCCAGGAATTATTCCAGAAGAAGAGACTGTGCATGCAAAGGGGCTCACTGAGGCATTATCATGGTGGAAAACTTGAAGCTACCTTAAAACAAGATTAGATACTTTTTTAATCAACTGAATGAAATATCATGAAACTATTAAAAATGAAAACCCAAGAAAAGTATTCTTAATAGAAACTAGACAGTATTCTTAATAGAAACAAAGTCATTTGACTTAGGGTAAGGGAGACATAAGTGGTACTTTTCCCTTTGAATATTCTTTCAAATAAAGCTCTTCCATAGAAATGAATCAACAAAGGAAAGGGAAAAAGAGGAAAGACCATGTCCTAATACCAGGGATGTCCCAGAGCTTTTCAGGCCCCAATGGTCACAATCAGTGTGTTTTTCATTCTATGCTGTGCTTATAACAATGCTTTCAGGGAGAAAAACAGTATTATAGATTCTGAAAGAATGGGAAAGGTCTTGACCTTAAAAACAAACACAGCAAAAGAAACCCATCCTTTCATGTGAGGGTGAAGTAGCGTACCACTGTTCAGCACGGGCAGGTTCCCTTCATTGCGGCGTCTTCTGGGAACAAAGTGTTTCACAAAGAGGTCTGAACCAAGGAGTATAAGGCCCATTCCAAAAACAGAAGCACAGCACTGTTTTTGTGCTGTGTCTGCCCCTCCTTCAGAATTCCAGCGGGGCTTCTTGCCTTCAGTCCCAGGTCCCAAGAGTGAAAGGCAAAGAAGGCCAGGCAACAAAACTGAACAGTGCTAGTTGTCACCTGTAGCCGCCCTTCTCTGCCTTTTCTCTTGAGAACCCTTCTGCTCTCCTTCTAACCTCGATTTCAGGGGCCCATTACCTCCTGCCTATTAACTTTCCAACTCACACTGGAGGAGCTGAAATCCATCATTTATATTCACTGATGGATTATCTGTTGGTGGTTATTACTAGCCAGGTGTCAAGCATAACAGCATTATCATTTAGGGTTTTTTTGTTTTGTTTTGTTTTTGTTTGTGTTGTGTGTGTGTTTTGTTGTTGTTGTTACAATACTAATAAAGAAGGTTTTACTTTAAGCACTGCTAAAGGAATCCCAGGTAGGCCAAGCAGGTATTTTGTTTCTTTTGTTGTAAATCTTTATTGTTACTATTTCTTCAATTTCATCAGTAGTTACAGGCCTAATCAGGTTTTCTGATTCTTCCTGGTTGAGTTTTGAAAGGTTGTATATTTCTAGGAAATTGTCCATTTTGTCCAGGTCATCCCATTTGTTGGAGTAGAGTGCTTCACAGTATTTTATTGCAATCCTTTGTGTTTCTGTGGGGTCAGTTGTTACTTCACCTATTTCATTTCTGATTTTGTTTATTTGGTTCCTCTCTTTTTGTTTCCTGGTGAGCCTGGCTAGAGGTTCATCAATCTTGGTTTTCCTTTTGAAGAATCAGCTCTTGGTTTTATTGTTATTTTGAATTTTTTTTGTTTCTATGTCATTTATTTCTGCTCTGATCTTTATTATTTACTTTCTTCTGCCTGTTCTGGCCTTTTCTTGTTGTTCTCTTTCTAATTCTTTAAGTTGTAGGGTTATATAACTTATGACCAGTTGTTCTTGTTTTTCGAGGTAGATCTGTAGTGCTATGAACTTCCTTCTCAGGACTGCTTTCACTGTGATTCATAGATTTTCGATGGTTGTATTTTCATTGTAATTTGTTTCCAGGATGTTTTTATTTCTTCTTTGATCTCTTTGGTAACCCAATCATTGTTTAATAGAATCTATTTAGCTTCCAATTTTTATTGTTTTTATTGTAGTTGATTTTTAATTTTATGCCATTGTAATCTGAGAAGATGATTGATATGATTTCAATCTTCTTGAATTTGAAGAGACTTAGCCTAACATGTGGTCTATCTTTGAAAATGTCGCATGTGCACTTGAGAATAATGTATATTCTGTAGCTTTGGGGTGAAATGTTCTGAATATGTCAATTAGTTCCATCTGATCTAGTGAGTCATTTAGGCTTTCTGTTTCTTTGTTGATTTTTTTTTCTAGAAGATTTATCCAGTGATCTCCATGGGATATTAAAGTCCCCTAGTATGATTGTATTTCTGTCCATCTCTCTCTTGATATCCACTGTAAGTCTTTTATATATTTGATGCTCCTATATTGGATGCATGTATGTTTACTGGAGTTACAGCCTCTTGTTGTATCAGTCCTTGTAGTATTATGAAGTGGCCTTTATTACCTCTTGTTATGACCTTCAATTTGAGGTCTATTTTGTCAGATATAAGTATTGCTACCCCAGCTTTTTTTTTTTAAATTTCCATTTGCCTGAAAATTATTTTCCCATCCCTTCACTTTCAGTCTGTGTGAATCCTTTGTTCTGAGGTGGGTCTGTTGTAGACAGCACATACATCTGGGACATGTTTTCTTGTCCATTTGGCTGCCCTATGTCTTTTGATTGGAGCATTTAATCCATTTATGATTAAGGTTATTATAGACTAGAGGCCCGGTGCTTGACATTCATGCCCAGCCTGCACCCTCTCCAATTGGGGACCCCTTGGGGGATGTCCAACTGCCGGTAGTCAGACATCCCTCTTGCAATCTGGGACCGCTGGCTCCTAACTGCTCACCTGCCTGCCTGCCTGATTGCCCCTAACTGTCCTCCTCTGCCGGCCTGGTTGCTCCCAACTGCCCTCCTCTGCAGGCCTGATCTCACCCCCAACTGCCCTTCTCTGCTGGCCAATTTGGTTCTGATTGGTCGGTTTCTATGCCAGTCAGTGTCAAAAGCCCCGCCTCCTAGGCAACCATTGGCTCCCCACAGCACCCACATTTGGTTCTGATTGGTCAGTGTCTATGCCAGTCAGTGTCAGAAGCTCCACCTCCTAGGCAGCCATTGGTTCTTCACAGCACTCACATTTGGTTCTGATTGGTCGGTTGCTATTCCAATCAACATCAAAAGCTCTGCCTTTTAGAAAGTCATTAGTTCTTCACAACACCCACATTTGGTTCTGATTGGTTGGTTCCGACGCCAGTCAGCGTCTCTGGGCCTACCAATGGGGCCTGATCAGAAGGGCGGAGCTGATCAGCAGCCCTGGTGGAGGCCTGGAGAGAAATGGAGGTGCAGCTACTGGCCAGACTGGGAGAGAAAGAGAGAGGCAAGTGCTGATCAAAAGCTGCCACAGAGGCAATGGATCAGTCCCTGCTTCTCTCTTCAGGCCTCTCTCTGGACCCTGATTTGCAGCCCCCTCAGCAGTCAGTGCTGGGGCACCGCGCCTGCAGTGGAAGCAGTCAAGAACTAGACTGCAGGACTGACTTCCGGTTGGTTGAGCCTTGGTCGTTACTGGTTGTTATGACCCAGGGTTTTTATATATTAGGATAGGTTATTGTTTGTTGCCATTTTAATTCTTTATGCCTGTGTTCCTTCTTCCCTTTCTATTTCTTCTTTTTACAACAGCCCCGTTAGCATTTCTTGCATTGCTGGGTTGGTAGTAATAAACTCCCTTAGACTTTTTTTTGTCTGCGATATAGCCTTGCTCGATAGGGTATTCTTGGATTCAGTCCCTTGCTTTGCATCATTTTGTATACTTCATTACATTCCCTTCTGGCCTGATGTGTTCCACTTTTGAAATCAGTTGGTAGTCCAATGGGAGATCCCTTATAAGTAACTTTCTGTCTCTTTCTGGCAGCCTTTAAGATTTTTACTTTGTCATTGATGTTTGCCAAATAATTACAATGTGTCTTGGTGTTGTTCTTTTTGGGTTTATCTTGTTTGAGACTCTCTGTGCTTCTTGGACTTGTGTGACTTTTTTCTTCCCTTAGTCAGGGAAGTTTTCTGTCATTATTTCTTCAAACAGGTTTTCTAGTTCTTGCTCAGGTTCCTCTCCTTCTGGCACACCTATTATGCAATGTTGTTTTATTTCATGTTGTCCCAAAGCTCCCTTAGACTCTTCTGCTTTTTAAGTTTTTTTCCAGTTACTGTTCTGCTTGGGTGTTTTTTCTACCTTGACTTCTAACTCGCTTATTCAGCTTCTTCTAGTTGAAACCTTCCATGTGTTCTTTATTGCAGTTCTGTCATTCTTCATTACCTCTTGATTCTTCTTACACATGTTGGTGAATTTCTCATCCAGACATTTGAGAATAACCATTACTCTGAATTCTTTCTCTGACAAATTGCTTGCCTCCATTTCATTTAGTTCCTTTTCTGATGATTCCTCCTTTTCTTTCATTTCAGGGTTGTTGTTTTGTCTCCCTATTTTTGCTGTTCTTTAGTAATTGTTTCTATGGATTAAATAAAACTGCTAGGCCACCCAGATTTTTTGAATTGGTCTTATGTAGTAGATGTTTTGTGGGACCTAGTGGTGCAGGTCTCCCAGTGTTTCAGGGAGGCCCCCTATGTCAGATATTTGGGTTCTCCTGATGTAGTTGGGTCTTTAATTTTATTGTCTCATTTGTGGATGGAGTCTCCTCTCAGTGTGTCTGATTATGTGGCTCACTCCCTACCTAACCATGCCAACCGTTATGGAGTTGCTGACTGAATAGCACAAAATTCAACACAATGTGACATAACACAGAAGGAACAGAACACAAATGTACACAGACACTTATAACACCAATAAAAGTGACCACTGGAGAAAAGAAAATTAGAAAGATAAAGGAGAACAAGAATGATAGTGAGAAAAAAAGAACATGGGAAGAAAACACAATAAAAAACAAATGAAGCAAAAAGTGTGTGCGCGTGCACATGCACACACACACACCCACACACACAAAACCCACCCAGAAAAAGTGGGCAGGGCAGAATCTGTAGATGCAGAGCTTAAAGAAAATAAGGTTAAGGAATTGTAGGAACAGGGGAAGGACCACAGTTTAGGATAGAAGAGGGAGAGAAGAAATGAGAAGACAAGAAGAAAAAAAATTAAATAAGAAAAAATTTATTTTGAAGAGGTGACTAGAGGAGGGAGCACATAGGCCTAAATTTAGGAAGTGAAACAAGTTAAAAAAAAATTAGGAGAAGAAAAGAATAAGAGAAGAGAGAGAGAGAAATGAGTAGTAAAGAAAAAGAAAAGAGAAAGGGAAATGGAGTAGGAGCAGGGAATAGGAAATTAGGAATATAAATAAACCAAGAGAGATGAATAATAACGCATAAAAAAAAGCAGATAAAGAAGATCAATTTTTAAAAAGGGGGAAAAGAAAGGAAAGAGAAACACTAAAATGAAGAAAGAAGATGAAAAACGGGAGGATAAAAAGAGAAGAGAGGAAGAAAAAGGTGCAAAAAATTACAAAAAAAAATTTTTTATAAAATAAATGTAAAGAAATAAAAAGTGAAGTAGTGTTCACTTCAATGAAGTTTTAATGCCCTGGGGGAGCTGGTTTAGGACCCCACTCTTCTGTTCTGTCTGCCAATTCTGGGCTTCCTGTTAGGTCCTTGGGTGCTAATCACTCTCGTGCAGTGTCTTTTGGATTTTAGCAACCTGCTTGAAGCTCCAAGTGATCCACAGGTCCACTGCTTGTGTCTTCTCCACAGGCCTTGGCTGCCAGCAGGCAGGGCCAACCTGCCCTCTTTGCCTGTCTGCCAGCTGTCAATCTTAATCACTCAAGCATCTGTTTCTGATGGGTCTTTAGGTGGGGTTGGTGCTGTTTCACTTTTAGGGAACAAGATGGGTGTTTTTCCCTGACCTAGAGCGACTCCTCCACAAATGGCCCAAAATGTTACTCTGCCCTTGGTTGGACAGAGATCCTTGTATGGAGATCAATGGAGTTAGTTGGCAACCTGGAGTTTTTATCTGTAGGGTTCCCAGAATATCAGGGCAGATGGCCCTTCTTCCATTCCAGTCACTGAGGGCTCCTTGAGACTATTCAGACACATAAGCTTGGTCTCTGCCTTTGTTTCCTCTGTTAAGCTCAAAATGCAGGGTGTGGCAGGCTTTATCACCTGCCCTGAGGCTACTGGGAGGGGCAAGCTCCTCTGGGGAGAAATGGCTGCTTAGGTATGGAAGCCTAAGAACATCCCAATGCAGGACCTATGGCCACATCTCCCTCCCCTGCTTACCTCCCCAGCCTCTCCTCTGACACCTCAAGTCCGTGCCTCCCTCCCTGGACCAAAGCCTTGGGTGACTGATTGCAATAGAAAAGTCCTGTGTTCTGGGTTTAGAGAATAAAAACAAAGACAAAACAAAACAAAAACAAAAGCGCAGCTTTCTCTCCCACCAGCACCACGCTGCTTTCCCGTCACAGTACAGCCTTTTAAGGCTGTGGTCTTGGGTCCAGAGTCCCTGGCAGCCAGCAGCTCTGCAGCTTTTCTTTTCCTTTTCACCATTGGATGTCATGCCTGCTGCCAAGGGATGCAGCTTTGGTGCTCAGCCTGGGCCAGCCTTCAATTTTCCTGAGGGAACTGCTGCGCCCGTAACACAGCTTCCTCCTCTCCCTCTCTGCCTACTGGCCGGCCACCGCTCTCAAGCCCTTGCCACCCTTCCTACTGGTCTCCAGGCATTTTCTGCCCTTCCTTGTTGTAGGTTGCCTCCTCAGCTGTGCCTAATTTGTTCATTCTGGTGAATGTTCTCCAATTTAGTTGTATTTCCAGTCTGGCCCCGGGACATCATGCATAACATATCTGCCTATTAGGTCACCATTTTTTCTCAAATCCTTGTTTTATTTTTAATTAAGTATGTGTTTGATGTTTTCATTATGCTTGTCTATTAATGGGGCTAGAGATGTCTCTAAAATAATAAATCAGCAAGATCTCTCCTATCAATAGGACTTTATTGCTCACCAATTGGGCTACTCAGAAAGTTACCTCCCATAAACTAATTAATACAATTATAAAAATGGTCTACTTCTTAAAGACAATAGCTACTAGAAGGAGTTCTAATTAATGGATGATTCCCAGGCAGAAAACCAAGTTTCCAGAGAGAAGATTTCTGCAGTGTCCACATCCTTACTGACTGTTCTGGAGGGAAGTCAGCATGCTGTGTGCACCTCCTTAAGCCACCATACTTCTTGAAAGAGTCCTGCCCTTGAGAAGGAACCAAGATGGCGGCATAGGTAAACACCTGAACTTGTTGACTCACACAACCACATCAAAACTACAACTAAAAGACAAAACGATATCATCCAGAATCACGGGAAGGCTGGCTGAGTGGAAGTTATACAACTAGAAGGAAAGAGAAAAGCGCACTGAGACTGGGAGGAGATGCGGAGGTGTGGAAGTGTGGAGGTATGGAGGTGCGCGCAGAAATGGGCTGGCAACTGAGTACGCTGTTGTCTTTTTCAATTGAGAGGGAGATAGAAGCTCCCAACGGCTCTGAACTCCAGTGCTGGGCGAGACTCTGGGGACCCAGACTCATACAGAGAGAAACTGGACTGTCTGGCATGGGGCTGGAACACGAGGGCAGCTTTCTCTCAGAGGTACTTGCAGCAATCATTGTTCCTGCATGGTGCTTCAAGACACAGAGACCCGGGGATCTCTTTGGGGCAGGGCTGTTTGCTCCGCCCTGGTGATTCCCTGAGACCCTGCCCCACCCAAATTACAACCCCACCCAAGCTGTGCACAGAGGATTTTGCATATGAATGGACTGGCCTTTTGCAATCTAAAACCTAACAAACTGCAGCTGGGTCAGAGAGCCCCAGAGCTTCCAAAAGAAGGCCCAAGGCTCAATAGCAGCTTGCATTGCTTCACAGCTGGGCCTCATCTGGGCACCTCCAAACCCCAAACAAAGAGGAGGAATCTGCAGATCTCTCTGTAGCTCCTGCTGGGTGGCCTCAGGCAGTGGCTGACTTTGCACCTCCTTGGAGATCCAAGAGCAAGTGTACCCAGTAGTCAGAGTGAGACTATCCAGATTACAACTCTTCACATCCATAAGATACACACTCAGGAAGCAGACTCAGTGAGCGCCAAAGCCCCACTGAAGCAAGTCCTGCCCCATAAGGGTGTCTCCAGCACAGCACTTCTCCCATTGTAGACACAACTGGTCCTCATAGCCAATTGGCCTGGAGATTAATTCCTCCCAGTGATACCAACAGCAATCAAGGCTTAACTACAACAAGACTTTGCACACAGCCCACAAAGGGGTCCACCAAGAGTGTCCATCTCAGGTAATTAGGGAGGCTGAGCCACTGGGCCCTATAGGACACCTAGCACACAAAGCCACTCTATCAACACAGGGAAGCAGCCAAAATGCGGAGACAAAGAAACAGATCATAAATGAAAGAAATGGAGGAAAGCAAACTACTGGATATAGAGTTCAAAACCACGGTTATAAGGTTACTCAAGAATCTTCTAGAAACCTCTGAGAAATATAATAAGACCCTCAAGGATATTAAAAAGGACCAACTAGAAATGAAGCATACACTGACTGAAATAAAGAATAATATACAGAGAGCCAACAGCAGACTAGAGGATCCCAAGACTCAAGTCAAAGATTTGAAATACGAAGAAGCAAAAAACACCCAACCAGGAAAGCAAAAAGAAAAAAGAATCCAAAAATATGAAGATAGTGCAAGGAGCCTCTGGGACAACTTCAAGCGTACCAACATCTGAATTATGGGCGTGCCAGAAGAAGAGAGAGCGCAAGATATTGAAAACCTGTTTGAAGAAATAATGACTGAAAACTTCCCCTATCTGGTGAAAGAAATAGACTTACAAGTCCAGGAAGCACAGAGAACCCCAAACAAAAGGAATCCAAAGAGGACCACACCAAGACACATCATAATTAAAATACCAAGGGCAAAAGACAAAGAGAAAATCTTAAAAGCAGCAAGAGAAAAACAGTTAGTTACCCACAAGGGAGTACCCATAAGACTGTCATCTGATTTCTCAACAGAAACTATTAAGGCCAGAAGGGAGTGGCAAGAAATATTCAAAGTGATGAATAACAAGAACCTACAACCAAGATTACACTACCCAGCAAAGCTATCATTTAGAATAGAAGGTCAAATAAAGAGCTTCACAGACAAGAAAAAGCTAAAGGAGTTCATCACCGCCAAACCAGTATTATATGAAATGCTGAAGGGTATTCTTTAAGAAGAGGAAGAAGAAGAAAAAGGTAAAGATAAAAATTATGAACAACAAAGTGACAACAAATACATATCTATCAACAAGTGAATCTAAAAATCAAGTGAATAAAAAATCTGATGAACAGAATAAACTGGTGAATATAATAGAATCAGGGGCATATAAAGGGAGTGGACTGACAATTCTCGGGGGGGGGGGGGAAGGCTGTGTGGGGGTGCGGGAAGTGACTGGACAAAAATCGTACACATATGGACAAGGACAGTGGGGGGGCGGTAAGGGGAGGGAGTTTGGTGGGAACCGGGTGGAGGGGAGCTATGGGGGAGAAAAAAGAGGAACAACTGTAATAATCTGAACAATAAAGATTTATTTAAAAAAAACAGTATTAAAAAAAAAGAAAGAGTCCTGCCCTTCCTTAGCCCTACACCTCATGCATGCTCTCATACCTTTTATTGGGTTTTCTCAACCAGATGGCTGACTCTACATTGCCTATGAATGGCTTCTACTTACTAGTAACTGACCCTCATCCAGTGGTCAGAGCTGTGTCCTGGATGTGGGTTCTGATACAGTTCTGTGACTTTTTAAAAGGCAGAGACCATTGTTGTCCATTCAGTGCTTCCTTGTAGATGAAAATCATCACCCTCTCTCTGAACAAAAGGCCATTGATAGAAAGCTCTCGGAATTTAAAGCCATTGAGGAAGCAGTCTCAATCTATGTGGAGGATCTCCTGGTGAAGGAGGTGAGACATCTGCACCAAAGACCCTAAAGTCCCCACAGGAGTCCTGAGTTGTAGCACAGAGAGGTGGATGGGGCTAAGGAAAATGACAGTTGTGATGGGTCCATGGCATGCTTTGGAAAAGTGCATGATGTGAGAGAGCCAGAGAAATTAGAGCCAACAGAACTCCTTAATTTCCTGAGCTGATGAACTTGCTGCCATAGACAAGCTGACTCCCAGGCTCTGAAAGGCAAGAAAGATAGAGGCCAGGTGAGCACAGGGTCAGTGGAGACAGGGGTGTGAGTGAAGCAGAAAGGTCTGTGTGCTCCATGTACTGAAGGACTTGGAGATGGTTCCCTCAGCCTCATCCATACCAATGTCTGGGTATATTTCCAGGAGCTAAAATAATGCCAAAATAGCAGAAAAATGTCTTAGAAAATGTCGCTGGGTGAATTTTTGACCAAGTGAGAAAGGGAAAGTGGAGATTGGGAGTTGGAAGACTCCTTGTCCACTGTATCTGAACCTGAGCAGAAGAACATAAAAGAAGGAACCACACAAAAACAAAGAGTAACAAAACTAATAAAAGAAAAACAAACAAACAAAGAGACAAAAATCGAAGGAGCCACAGACCACGGGGCAGGCAAGGGTGCGGCAGGACCCAGGTTGAGACTACATTAGGACCTGCTGTGGGACCAGAAGCGAGAGGAACCAACTGCCTTCCTGCAGAGCCCTGTGTGAAGCAGGGAGAGCTGCCCAGGTTGATCCCTAAGGGAGGCCCACGCCCAGAATGCAACAGGGAACCAGAGGTGGCTCTTTTCTAGGACATGAGGTTCAGGGCAGGGGAAGGGAAGGCGCTCAGAGATTCCCAGAGCTCAGTGGGCAAGGCTGCTGCAAGCTAGTCTGTTATAATCACAGGGGATTCACTCTGACACTTTGCACATTATTTCTTTAATAAAATTAAAATCCTAAACGCTTACATTTCAATTTTAAAATACATAACATGTAGAAACTCCTACAGCTGAGGGTGTGGTGTGGAGGGCAAGGGCTTGCTTCTCTCCTGGCTTCTTTAACTCCCCTTTACATTCCAACCCACTCTCTAAATGACTCTGCTAGCAAGTGCAGATGTTGCTACTGTCTGTATGGTAATATTTTACTCAAGCCTCACTTTTTCCTGCTGGACACATGCCAGGATAGCCATAGCCTGAAGCAGTGAATAGTGTCTCTACCATCTCTCTCCAAAGAAAAACCACCACAGCTCCACCTCCCAGCTGCCTGTTAGTAACTGACTGCTTGAACGGGCTTTCTCTTGTTGAGACTCTGAAGTCACAGGACAATTGCTGCCTCCTTGGTCCCAAAATCTGTGAAATAAGTCACTGAGCTGCTCTAGTTTCTTCTTTTCATCCTCACTGTCCCATTTTGTACTGTTTTTCTTTCAAAAGAAGAAGTCTGAGTAATTGGCAGGTGATGTACTTACTGGGTCACAGGGCACCTGCTCAGGGTGATACTTAAGGGAAAATGCCATCAGTGGAATGATAGGGCCTCCCCCGACTGTCAGAAAAGGTCAGGCCGTTGAAGCAGCATATTGTCGGAGATGTGTGAGAAGGAAACATCCTGGGAACTAATGAGAAGTGGAGAAATGGAGAAATGTGCACCGAGGCTAATCCTGGTTTATGAAAGGAGAGAAGAACCAAAGACCACCTACCTCTGCATGACCTCTGCATGTGTAAGAGGTAGTGATGGTGGTAAATTTACAATTTTACATCATCTCCCCCCCCACCCCCTGCCAAAATATGTTCACCCACTCAATCAAGCCCCATGTCACCACCTCTCCATAAGGGGGCTCACTGTACATTTAACTTAAGGGTAACAATTCCTAATGTGCAGGCTGCTCGTTCCCTGGCCGAAAAACACAAGATAACTAGTGCATCTGACCCCCAGCCCTGCAGCAGGAGGAGGGGCCTCATTACAAGGAGACTGCCCTATTGCCTCATACCCAGGAGGGGCCTGCTTTTGTTCACACAGGCCCAGGACTAAGAGGAAACCTGACCACAATTTGCATCCCTGTTCCGGAAACAAAAGGCTAGATGAGGGTGGCTGGTGCTGAGTGTGTGGGGAGGCCAGCTCAGGTTTGGACCAGAAACTTATATCCTCTGGACTGTGACAGCCTCACATTCATTTGTTCTGGTGTGTTTGTTTTATTCAAAAGTGAATAAAATCTTTCTTTTAAAATCAATGTTCACGTCTTTTGGGGATAACCAGAGATATTCAGTGTCATAAAACTAGGACTGAAAATCATTGCTCTAAAGTGACCACGTGAGAACCTTTCCACAGAACAGAAAGAAGCCGGTTAGCGCTGCAGGTTTATCTATTATAGGCCTGAGTCAGAGATAAAGAGAGTCAGAAAAAAGAGACATACAGAAACAGAAAAACATGGAAGAAGAAAAGACAAATAAAAGATGGTAGACTATAAGGTACCTCATTGAAATTAAGATTAAGACTCCATCAGTTGAAAGTTAAATTAGTATTTAATGTTCCATTAAGAGAAAAAATGCTGCCGATAAAACTAAGATGTTGAAATGTAAAGAAAAAAAAAGTTTTATCTTAGAACAGATGAAATATAATACATGGAGACTCTGAGGCCAAGGTCTTCCTGGGCAGCGAGCCAGGACCTCTCCAACTTTAATGTGCGCACGAACCTCCTGGGGAGCTTGCTAAGGTGCAGACTATGATTTTGCAGGTCCAGGGTGGGACTTGAGGTGCTGCATTTCCAAAAAGCTCCCAGGTTCATGCTGCCAGCCACAAGCCCCAGACCTCACGGTGTAGCTAGGATATGAGCATTTCAGCTCAGCGCTAACTCACAGGTGGCAGCTGTTTCACACAAAAATTGTTCTCAAGGACTCAGAAAACATTGTCATTATCGATATTATCATGATAATCCATAATATTTACTAAACTGTACAATATGCCAGGCATGTTCTCATCCTTAAACATATATATATCCTTGTCTAATCCTCATCATATCCTAGGTCCATTGTTACCTCCCCTTACAAACGCAGTCACAAACACACACAGCGGTGGCACAGGTTTGAATCCCTGCCTGTCTGTGGAATATGAATCAGACAATCTAACTTTCTGGGCTAGTGTCTTCATTTGTGAAAGCAAAAATAGCATGGTTTTAAGATTGAATGATTGGAAAATTCTGAGAAAGTAAAGGAAAGTGCTCTGAAAATTCTGAAATACTGTACAGGCTGAAGTCACTGATGAACAAAGGATCCCAGGTGGTTGGTTCCTGGTGTTGAGTCCTGATTCCTGTCACTCTCATGAATTATACTCAACAGAAACCCCAACTGCATTTACCACCATGAGCCTCATCTGTTAATATCACTACATGATCTTTGGGATCCACTTTATTACCTGAAAAAATTCCTCATAACTCTTGGGGGCATTCATGTCTGAAAATAAAGCTCAAAGACAAAGTTCTGGAATCTCAAAGGATCCCAACTGGGTCCCACAGACCACCCTTCCCTGATGAGAAACCAAGAACTGAGCTTCTGCAGCTCAGAGCCCAGGGAACAGAGATCCAGCTTAGTGACCCCACAGCTCAGAAGGATGAGTAAGACCTGAGCTCAGCACTCTCCACATATCTCCAGCAGCACATCCAACAGGCTGAGAACCTGTTCCTGGCCCCATGACTCATGTCTGCTCACCTCTACTCACCCATCCTACATGGAACAAGGATTTACGGGTAGTACAAGCTCAGCTAATATCTGGGCGAGACTTTATCACTACTACACAGCTTCCCTGATTGTGCTCATTAGCTTAAGAATATCGGCATGAAGTCACATTCCTGGCCAACAGGATCCTGTCACCTGGTGACCCAATCTTGGGCTGCTGGACTGCAGCCAGACTTGTCCATCTGGCATATCCAAGCCTACAAGGGCAGCTGCGTCCTGATTCTGAAGCCAACTGGAAGGGAAAATGGAGTGAGGCCTGTGAGACAATAGAACCCAGCTCCCTCCACATTCCCTCAGATTTCTGGGCACCCATTACTCCCAGATAGTCCCTGCCTTTGCAGAGCTGTATGGGGACAGGCACGCTCACAGGCTATGACAAGGCAGTGTCAGAAAAAAGAGATATACAGAAACATGGTCTAGGATGCAGTAAAGGCAAGGTGCTTCTTATTCCTGGCACTTTTGCTTTCTGACCTAGAAATGAAACCTGCGGCTTGGGTACCCTCTCAAGCCCCACAGTTGATAGGCCAGCACAGACCACCGCGCGCCCCCCCCCCCCCACCACCACACCACCCTACTTTTCTTAATTTCTCTTTCATTCTTGGCTGCAAGTATTAAAATATGCCCTCTGGAGTTAGTAAGTAAAGTTGAAAACAGAAAAACCACAGAGAAAGTTAATGAAATAAAAAGTTGCCTCTTCAAAAAATCAACAAAATTGATAAACCTCTAGCAAGACTGACAAGGATGAAGAGAGAGCAGACACCAGGGCCATCACTTCAGACCCTGCAGTCACTAAAAGGATAATAAGAGAGTTCCACCAACAACTTTATATTCATAAATTCAACAACTCAGAAGAAATAGACCAATTTCTCAAAAACCACAAACCACCAAAATCAACCACAATGAAACAGAAACCTGAATGGTTCCAGGACTGTTAAAGAAGTGGCGTTTATAATTAAAAACCTCCTGAAAAAGAACTCTCCAGGCCTAGCGGGTTTCACTGGAGAATTCTACCAAACAAAGAAGAATTAACAAAAACTTTACAATCTCTTCCAGATAATAGAAGAGGGCAGACACTTCTAACTCATTTTATACATTATCACCTTAATATCTATGCAGTATTGCCTTGATATCAAAATAAAACAAAGATAGTAAAAAAGGGAGAAAACTATAGACCAGTATCTCTTCTGAACTTCGATGCAAAAAATTCTCAACATCAGCAAATCAAATCCAGCAATGTCTAAAAAGAATGACACACCAAAACCAAGTGAGGTTTATTCTAGGCATGCAAGGCTGTCCAACATGGGAATGTCAATCAAAGTGACAGGGGCAGAAATAGAACATTGGGGACCAGCTAGAATTGTAAGAAATATTAATCATGCTCTGTTAACCGTGACTGTTTTGTTCTGATTAAAGAAGGCACATGCTAACCTGGCTGGCAGTAGCATGTGGGACCTGGGAGCTCACCTGGAAATGCGCCCCACCCTCCCCATCCGGGAGCTGCCTGTTACCATGGAAAGATTAATAGCCTTGTCGCAGAAACCAGAGCTGCCAGCCCTTTGCTTAACGCTAATGCTTTCAGACTCCCCCCTCCACCCCGCGGCCCTCCCCTCCCCGCCTTTGCTTACCTGAAGGCCGCTGCAAACCTCCAGCCGGCCTTACCTGTAACCTGCCCATGTGACACAGCCTTTGGCCTATTCCCCATGTCATCTGTGTCCTTCTACCCTATGTCAGCAGCTGGCTTATGGGGGGGCAGAGCAGATGTTTGTGGATGACCTGCTGCTCTCCCATACAGCCGGCAGTGTGGGAATAAATGCTCACATATGATTCAACCCTGTCTCTGCTTAACTGGCTCGAGTAGTGACAGGCAGCATGGACCCACTGATTGTCTGGTTACAAAAGTGTCCTCCATATCAACAGAGTTATTAGCAGGTGGCAAAGCAGCTTCCTCAGCTCCTCTGACACCCATTTCAGGACACCACCAGGGCTGGGTGGGAATGTAGGCCATCACTCGGGCCAGGCCCCTGCCTGTCCCACTCCAGCTCATACCCAATGTGAGGGTGGGGCCCTTGGAAATCCATGGTTGAATTAGGTTTGTGCAGAACTGTTTACCCAGCCAATGGAACGGCATTGCTGACCATCACCTCAAAAGTCCGGACAGAAGCACACAGACCCCTATCCACACAAGCCCTCTTGGAGCGCTAGAATCAAGTCACCTTGTACCTTTTCCGCCCAGGCTGGATAGCACAGCAGCCCTGTCTGGGGTCAAAGAGAACAGGTTCTGCCGAATTTCAACATGCTTTGTGAATCCAGAAAGTCATGAACCAGAGGCACCTATGTGAGTCCTCGGATAGAGCAAGCCCTGCTCATCTCAGCCCATTCTGCTCACCACATCCAGGCTGAGCCTCAGGGTCTTCCATCCAACATGAAACCCACCCCAGAAAGAGCATGTCATGGAAAGATAAACTCTGCAAGGTCTTTTGATCTTTTTAACTTAAAATATATTTTTAAATCTTTAGTTTTTACTGTAAAACTTCCCAGACTCAGCTCCTTTTTACAATAAAGCTGACCTTAAATGTTTTGAGATTAACTTGGAACATCCTAAATCTAATCAAGTTTAGCTGGCTCTGAAATTGTGAGTCAAAGGGGTGTCATCTAGCCCAGCCCTGGCTGGCTCGATGCACACGCACAGATACACAAAGATGGGGGGCAGCTCCAAGGAGGCATTCTTACCTTTCCTGACCTCAGTACCTGCAGTGGGAACAGACCCCCAAGAAGCAATGGCTTTCTTTCAAGAAATTCATGCAATAAAGTCAAGAATCCTTAAACCAACCTCCCTAATAAGCAGAAATATTGATCCACTCGGGGGTGGTATCTCTCCTGGGGTAGAGAACCCAGAGGTGGCCGCATGCGCAAAAGGAGGTACCTGCTCTGGTGGAGTGAGACCTGCGGCTCTTTGCCCTTGGACGCAGCCACTTTAGGCGCAGGTGCATGCCCAGCATGCTAGTGGCCCGCCCATACCTGGGAGGCCAAAGAAGCAACCGCCCTGAGCAGTGACAGGAAGAGCAGGCACAGCACCGGAAGCCCCGCCCTCCCTCCACACTCCCTCCCCTTGAGCCCTTACCCCCACGAGAGACACTTCACTGTCACTGTAAGTCTTCCCAGCAGAGTTCAGGGATGCCCCGCAGCTCTTCGGTCCCACCCTCCCCCCAACCTGGACAGAGAGATCTGCACTTTCTACATCTGCCTTCATTCTCACTGTCTGCAGATCAACTTTTTAAAAAAATATATATTTTTATTGATTTCAGAGAGGAAGGGAGAGGGAGAGAGAGAGAGAGAGAGAGAGAGAGAGAGAGAGAGAGAGAGAGAGAACCCCACTGGGAATTGAGCCCAAAGCTCGGGCTTGTGCCCTGACATGGAATTGAACCACGACCTCCTGGTTCATAGGTCAACACTCAACCACTGAACCACACTGGCCGGGCATTCAACTTTATTTTTTTAAAATTTATTTTAATCCTCACCCGAGGATTTTTACTTGATTTTAGAGAGGAAGGAAGGGAGGGAGGGGAGGAGAGAGAGAGAGAAACATCAGGTTGCCTCCCATCTGCACCCCAAATCAGGAATCAAACCTACAGCCTTTGGTGAATGGGAGGACATTCCACCAACCGAGCCACCCAGCTAGGACTCAATTTTTTTAAGTGGATTATCACTGAGACTTCCACCGAAGGCAGTTCTTTGAGTTCTATTTACACTTTCTTAATCTCATTTCTATAGCTTCTCATTTTGTCCCATTCACCCTGTATCCTACTGGATCTCAGCACTCGGCTCCTATGGGGACTCTAGGCATGTGAATTTCACAGCAGCCATTGTAGAGACACATGCAGGATTCCCTTTCTCAGAAGGTATATCATCCCCCCAAACCAGCAGACCACACTCTGTCTGCCATTATCCCCTGGAGACAGGACAGTGTAAAGAAAGATGGGTAAAATAAGCCAATAAGGGCAAATAAACAAATGACAAGTGCTGGCGAGGATGCGGAGAAAAAGGAACCCTCATGCACTGCTGGTGGAAATGCAGACTGGTGCAGCCACTGTGGAGAACAGTATGGAGTTTCCTCAAAAAACTGAAAATGGAACTCCCATTTGACCCAGTGATCCCACTTCTAGGGAATATATCCCAAGAAACTAGAAACACCAATCAGAAAGGATATATGCACCCCCTATGTTCATAGCAGCACAATTCACCATAGCTAAGATTTGGAAACAGCCTAAGTGCCCATCAGCAGATGAGTGGATTAGAAAACAGTGGTACATCCACACAATGGAATACTACGCTGCTGTAAAAAAAAGAAGGAACAGCATGGGTGGAACTGGAGAGCATTATGCTAAGTGAAATAAGCCAGTCAGAGAAAGATAAATATCACATGATCTCACTCATTTGTGGAAAATAATGAACAACATAAACTGATGAACAAAAACAGACCCAGAGACAGAGAAGCATCGATCAGACCGTCAAACCTCAGAGGGAAGGTAGGGGAGGGGAGGGGTAAGGGGGAGAGATCAACCAAAGCATTTGTATGCATGCATGTAAGCCTAACCAATGGACACAGACACCGGGGGAGGGGGAGGGCATGAGTGGGGATTGGGGGTTGGAGGGTAAGGGGAGGGTAATGACACATATGTAATACCTTAATCAATAAAGAAAATGAAAAAAGTAAAAGAACTGACAAAGCAGCCAAATAGACCGCTCCACCTTCCCACCCTCCAACCGGTGAAGGGACAGCAGAATCCTCTGTGGCTCTTCCCACATGTTTTACTGTAATGTTGAGTTCTTCTTGTATCTATTATATTGTTTCCCTAGTCTAGACTAGTGGAAATATTTCAAATAGCTCTCCAAAGGGGTATTTTTAGTTCAACGTTTCTTTCTTTTTTTTTTTTTGAAAGGCATTGGGGGTCAGAGGATAGTTCAGTGTTTCTTTCAAATATCTTACCACAAAATTAAATTCAAAGACATTCTGCAATTGCTAAGAAATTAAAACTGCAAACTTGATGGTGGGAACCATACGCACTGTCTTGCATACATAAGACCACTGAGTGGATTTACACAGTGAGAACAGAGTTGCAGCTGTTGTGTGGCAAACGCACTGGGCAGTGAGCTCCATGAGGAGCTTCCAGAGCTGTGCCCAAATACCATACAGGGAGGCAGAAGGGCCCCTGCATCCTGCACGGTGAGCTGTGGGAGTGGAGTCTTTGTCCCTGCCCCAGGCTGGGACCCACAGGCCTGCCCGAGGCTCAGACAGGAGCTGTGGGCCCAGTGCGGGTGGCAGTGCCGTCACCTACCTGAGCACAAACCCGCCCTGCACTCCGAGTCCTGGGCGCCATGTCCCCATACAAATGTGGCTGGGAGTGTGTGCAGGGAGGCCCCTTCTTAGGTGACATGCAAAATCCTTTCCTTAGAGGATGAGGTTAATTGTGAAAAAATAAAAAATGTTCTTTTTCTACGTAAGACAAGCCTGTTACTAACAAGTGTAATTACAATTGTTTCTTCTCAAGCTTTTGAAATAAATTGGGTTCATTTAGAGGACACATGTGGACTGTACTCAAAATGTAATTTTTTCCTCCTGAAAGATGATAACACTGGGAGTGAGTAGTCCGAGTCTATGGGAAACGCAGCATGTTACCCAGAGACGATTATGCAACAATGACACGTAGGGGCAGCACACAGTCTATCATCCTGTCCTACATCAAATGACTCCACGTAACAGCATCTTTGAAACCATGAATGCTGCGCTGACAGTTCATCCTCGTTGCCTTTTCACTGCACCTGAGAAAATAGCTGACAGGCTCCAGAAACAGCGAGGAGGCCTGAACGCTGACTTCCTGCAGCCACTGCCCCCAGGAAGCTGTTTCCACTCTGCTTCCCCTTTTGGCTAGCAACCATTCCCAATATCCCCCTCGCTCATCCCCTCTTCCCTCACACTGTCCCTACTATTGTCCCACTGGCCACTGCAGCCTGCGTACCTGCACCAGCCTCCAGGCCTCGCTGATGACCGCATACTGCAGGCGGTTCAGGACAAATCCATCGACCTCCCTCAGGACTCTGACCGGGGATTGTCCGATCTTCTGCATCAGGGCGTGGGTCCGGTCCACTGTCGCAGGGGCCGTCTCCGGGTGGGGGACCAGCTCCACCAGAGGGACATAATACGGGGGATTCACCTTAGGAGACAGGAATGAAGATAGTCAACAGACAGCTCCAGAGTTTGGGCATCATCTGCAGACCCTGTTGGCCGCCTGTCGGACGGTCAGATGGGCAGATTCCTCTCTGGAAAGGACCCCCATGACAGCAAACTCAAAAAACAGAGTATTAATTCACACAGGAGAGGGGAAAAGCAGGAACTCCAGCACCGGATTACATAGTTTTGTTTAAAGAATCATGTCCAACGTAAGAGTTAAAATGTGGAGGTTCATACCACCATCCTGCACATTACAGCTCTTCCCAAACCCCTGATCTCTAGGGGATTGTACTGCTACCAGCTGTGCAGACGTCACACCGACCCTAGTCACCTCTCCCAGGACAGTCACCGTAGGTCCTGCAATTCTGCATCCATTAGAAATGACTGACAGCATCTTCCCAAAACTTGGCATTTTCTTAACTTTCCCATGTTGAGTCTCAAACACCAACCTCCCCAGTCGAACCTCGCCTATAAATTGCACAGCCCAGAACCCCTCCACAGCCTTGACCTGGGTTCAAAGTCTAGGACGGGAGGGCCTGTCCTCGGGAGCAGGGCCTGATGGAAATGCTTGTCCAGCCCAGCACCGAAATATTCGGCTATGATTTTCTTGGTTGACTTTGAGGAACCATTCTTGAAGATCCCCAGAGAAAATTATCAGATGTCCACAGACAGCACCACGTAACACAACCCGACACCTCAGGTGCTGCATAAACTTTCCCAGGTGCTGCTTGTAGGTGGTTTTTCCTTTATACCTGGGTGAAAATTGGTAGGACCTCATGTTACTAAATAACTACAAGAAGTATCCATTTTAAATGACTCCAACAGAAAAGGGAAAGAAAATGTGTTTCTCCTAGGACACTGCCTAGAAGAGGTGGCTAGTCCGAATACAGCTATATTTTTTATTTTTTTTATTTTTATTTTTTAAATTTCTTTATTGATTAAGGTGTCACATATTTGTCCTCATCCCCCCATTTTAATGGCTCCTTCTCTCAGCCTGTCCTGGTCACACTTGCTCAGCCCTCTTAGAAAGTGAGAGATGGTGGCGCCTGTTTTCAAAATAAATTATAAATCAATGCCTCACTTGAATCACTGTCTCCTGCCTTAATCACTGAATTCTTATAAAAAACATTTCACCTCTGGCCTTTTTAAAAATCAGAATGATAGGAACTGGAACTGTTTGTATCAGATGAACTTATCTCACTGTACAGCAGGGATGCTGGGCTCAGGGTGTCTTCGTTGTTCTAAGCTTCGCGTAGCAAGCACAGGTGGAGACAAAGTTTAAAAGCATCTTCACGAAAACGCGCTGGTTCCCTGTCTGTCCTCCTCGCAGGCTCTGCTCCTGCCTGGGCCTGAGTGACGGTGTTCCGGCTGCCCCTTCCCATCCCTCTGTGTCCGGACTCTCCAGGGGGCTTGTCAGCTCCCACAGCGTTAGTGCCGTCAAGATGCGGAGACCTCACCGGAGCCCACCTCCCACTCCAGACCCACATTTAAATTGTGCACTGGACACTTTCCCTCAGACATACCACAGCCTGCCACAAATTAAACTCACGGCCCTCCACCCCAACACCTGCCCTCTTCTAGCTCCCCGTCTTGATAAGAACACTCAACTTAGTACCACAAGAAGCACCTTGGTCCCTGCCTCTCCCTACCTCACCCATTTCCATCAGTGGCAAAGGTCTTCTCCATTATACTCACATCTCTCAAAAAATCCCATTCCCTCTGCTATACACTTAGCTCAAACCATCACTTTCAACTTGGGTTCTGACACTCTCCTCTCTTCACTGGCCTCCTCCTGCAGGCTCAACTGTCACTGCCAGGGTGACCCTTTGTAAGGTGGAGCTGTCAAATCCATAGAGACGGAAAGTACAGAAAGGAGAATGGTGGCTTCCCAGGGCTTTGGGAGGGAAATTGGGAGTTGTTTAATGGAGACAGAGTTTCAGTTTTGCAAGATGAAAAGAGTGCTTGAGATGGATGGTAGTGATGGTTGCACAACAGTATGAATGTACTTAATGTCACTGAACTGAACACTTAAAATAGTTAAGGTGGTAAATGTTGTGTATTTTTTCACAAGGAAGTATTTTTTTTTAAATTAAAAGCAGGGCCCTGGCCAGTTTGCAAGGTGGTTAGAGCATAGGCCCATGCATAGAAGGGTCGTGGGCTCGATTCCCAGTCAAGGGCGTATACCTGGGTAGTAGGTTCAATCCCCGCCCTCAGTAGGGGCACCTTCGGGAGGCAACCAATCGATGTGTCTCTCTCACATTGATATTTCTCTCTCTCTCTCTCTAAAAATCAATGGGAAAAATATCCTCCAGTGAGGATTAACAAAAATAACAAAACAACAACAAAATTAAAAGCCTGATCACACCACCTCCAGGTCACAGTCCTGCAGCTAATCCCCAGCACCTACTATAAAAGTCGCCGCTACAGGGCCTGGCCCTTTGCTGTGTCCCCAAGCTCAAGTTGACAGGCTGCTAGAAAAGGACCTTCAGGTGCCTGGGGGCTTGGATGGGGTTATTCTTGCCAGAGTGCCTCCTCCTATGATAAGGAAATTAATCCCTATTCCATGCTCAGAGGAGGATCCTGACAATCATGACAGGTTAAATCATAAATTTAACATGGTACATATGTGAGGAGAGGATGGGAGAGGAGAGAAAAACAATGTAAGTGATTCCACTACAAAGGAAAGAATAGCTACTTCCTGAAAGGTTCTTCCCTTTCTGACAGGGACATCGGACAGGCCTTTGCTGTTGGTCTACGAGGAAGATAGAGAAGTGGGCCCTCAAGAAATGGGGAAAACAAAGAAGAAAAGGAAGCGATTTCTTTAAAGTAGTGGTCACCAACCTTTCAGACCTCACGGACCACCAGCGGTCCGCGGACCACCGATTGGCGACCGCCGCTTTAAAGGTTAAGCACACTGGTCCCTGGCTGAGCCCTGTGGGATTGTGGCACAGGCTGTCTGGAAGCTCAGGTTGAGCTGGGCAGCACAGGGAGCCTTTCTCCATTCACCCTGTGAAAAGCCTTGCCCGACTCGGGAACAGAGCCGGAGGCATGTGATCGGATGACAGCACGCCCGGGACACAGAGCCCATTTATTCTCTCTGCAGCCAATTAAAGAGGTTAACCTCACAGATGAAAGGCAGGCTGTCCCTTCTCCAAACGATCCATCACACCCACACGGCGGGGCACTTCTGTCCAGGTAAACTCCTCTTCCTCCACAACATGGATACAAAAACGAAGGTTCAGAGGATTTCATCTCTCAGTATGTTGATAATTTACGTGTGTCCTCCACAGAGATAAAGAACAAAAGCAGCCCCCGTGACCAGGGAGCTGGCAATCTGGAGCAGGCAGCACTGCGCAGTGTGCAGGACACACACACATGCACTCCCATACACAGCAAACCCAGAAATGGACCGTCCGATGACCGCCTGCATGTAGACTAGTGGGCTCAGAGTGCAGCAGAGCAGGTGCATGCATGGCAGGGAGTGCTGGACCGAAGCACCCCAGGCGCCTGTGCAGGCCAGCCTGACTGAATCCCAGCAGCAGCCCAGCTCCGGCCTGACTGGTAACTAGGCTACAGCTGTGCCTTTGGGAGCTGCTCCCATTCAGGGCCGAAATCCTGGTGGGCTGACGTGTCACCCCAAGGCGGTTCCCTCTATGGAGCGTCTGTAACACACAGAGGAACACCAAGAGCACTGGATGCACGAATGAGGCCCCATCAGCTCCACGGGACCAGCACATCCCCAACTGAAACAAGGAAGGAAAAAGGGAAAACTTAATCCTAAAGTGCAGCTAAAACTATTGGTGGAACCTGGGGTGTCCTGATGGGCTGCTGACAGTGCACCAAGACGGACTGCACCAAACTCGACCTTCAGACAGTCATTGCAAACACTGCCCCAAACGGCCTCTGCACCGCTACAGGGAGGACAGGCGGACAGTGAAAGGCAGCAAAAACACATCAGATAGAAAGAATGTCAGGACATGGAGAATGGCTTGAGCTCTTCCTTTTCCCCTCTAAATCCCATTTCAACTACCTGGATGCCGAGAGCACAACCAGTGCTGAAAGGCCCACTGGAAAGTGGCCCACCAAGAGAACATGTGCGATGTCAAAACTCCCTGGCAGATGGCCTTCTGTGCAAGGGCGGAGACAGCAATCTTTCAGGGCACGAACAAGCTTCCTCTTCCTTTATCCTGTTTCCTGTCCAGACAGAGGACCCAGTTATGGGCCCTGAGCTGAGGGCAGTGGCATGTAAGCTGACACTGTGAGCTGTTCCTGCCTGGCCAGCAGTAACAGAAACTCTGCAGCTCCTCAGAGGTTACCAATGGGCCCTGGTCAGAGCATCAGCCGCCACCAAAGGGTCGCACATTTGAATCTCAGTCAACGGCAAGTACCTGGGTTGTAGGTTCAATCCCTGGCACCAGTAGGGGAATATTCAGGAGGCAACCAATTGATGTGTCTCTCACATTGATGTCTCTCTCTCTCTCTCTCTCTCTCCGCCCCCCCCCCCCCCCGTTCCTTCTGCTCTCTCTAAAAATTAATGTAAAAAATATCCTCAGGTGAGGATTCTCTCTCTCTCTCTCTCTCTACCCCCCCCCTCCTTCTGCTCTCTCTAAAAATTAATGGAAAAACATATCCTCAGGTGAGGATTAACAAAACAAAAAAAGGTTACCAACAGTTCTGGGTTCCGTAGGTACTGCCGGTCCAGCTAAGATTGAATTGTCCGAGATGCTTTTTGTCCTTTGCAGAGGTCAGTGGTATGATCAAAAGTGAATGACACCAGCACAGAAGGAAAAAGGGATAAAATTCCAAAGATGGTAACCTGGGTGATTTGATTTGCTTTAGTTAATGTCATTTGGGTTTAAAATAATTTATAAAAGTAATGAGAGGTTAATTTTTAAACTGAGGTTTGACTGACTTTGACTATGCAGTTTGTATTTCATTAAATAAGTAAAACTCAGCAATACTGGGATGGTATGAAGGAGAGAAATGTCATTATTCAATAGTCACGGATCGAGCACCTAGTCAGAGGCACTGGGCTATGGACAGAAGAAAGTGAGTAAGGTGTGGTCTCACCCATGGGTAATTTAAAATGGAATAAATGTAGTAAAAGTCTTTTTTCAATTATTTTTTATTTAAGTACTAAAGGCCCGGAGCACAAAATTTGTGCACTGGGGTGTGTGTGTGTGTGTGTGTGTGTGTGTGTGTGTGTGTCCCTCAGCCTGGCCTGCACCCTCTCGCAGTCCGGGAGCACTCGGGGGATGGGGAGCAGGCCTAAGCAGGCAGTTGGACATCCTTAGCATTGCCGCGGAAGCAGGAGAGGCTCCCGCCACTGCCACTGTGCTCGCCAGCCATGAGCCCGGCTCAGGGCTTCTGACCCAGCAGCGCTCCCTCTGTGGGAGCGCACTGACCACCGGGGGCAGCTCCTGCGTGGTGGTCAGTGCGTGTCATAGTGACCAGTCGTTTGGTCATTTGGTCGCTTAGGTTTTTATATATATAGATAGTTGGTATACTGGTTATATTAATTTCATGTGTCCAATATAGCGATTCAACATTTTCATACCTTACTATGTGATCACCCCACTAATTCTAGTAGTCATCTGTCACCATGGAACTTATCACAATATTATAAACCCTTCCCCTTTTCCCCCAGACCCTCACACCCAACTTTCTGGCATCCATCCCTTTAGTATCTGTTTCTATGAGTCTATTTCTGTTTTGTTTGTTCATTTGTTTTGGAATCAAATGATATTTGCCTTTCTCATTTGTCAGACATATTTTACTTAGCATAATACCCTCTATGTCCATCCATATTTTTGTAAATGGCAAAAATTTACTTTTTTATGGCTGAGTAATATTCCATTGTATATATGTACCATATTTTCTTTATCCATTCATTTATTAATGGACACTTGGGTTGCTTCCATATCTTGGCTATTGTAATAATAATGCTGCAATGAATATAGGGGTGCATGTATCTTTTTGAATTAGCATTTTGGATTTCTTTGGGAAAATACCCCAAAGGTGGGATTGTTGGATCATAAGTTAAATCTATTTTTAACTTTCTTAATAACCTCCATACTGTTTTCCATAGTGGTTGCACCAATTTACCATCTCACCAACAATGCATGAGGGCTCACTTTTCTTCCCATCCTGACTAGCACTTGTTTGTTGACTTTTCGTATGTTTTATTCATGGATTCAATTCTTTGTTTTGTTTTTTATTTGTTTGTTTGTTGACTTTTTGATGATAGCCATTCTGACAGGTGTGAGGTGATATGTCATTGTGGTTTGGTTTTGATGTGCAGTTTTCTGATGATTAGTGAGACTGAGCAAGTCTTATCAAAGGATTTAGGAGGTATTTTCTGAACAATTTGATTTAGTTGTTATTTTTCTAAACTGCCTCAGAAGTAAAATCATTGGTTAAACATTGCAAGCTTTCAAGCAATGAAGCAATCGAGTAAAAATCTAGTAAGTGGTTTACGGTTTTTAAGGGATTTTATGTGCATGTAAATGTCACAGAAGCAAAAACTGACATGCTTCATAGAACATGGCCTTTAGGTGCTTCATTTAAGGTTTTCATGGTGCTAATTCACCTATACTTGAATGGTAACTAAATGTGACTGGTTTTATCCTATGGGCCTAAGTCTCTTTATTTCATAATCATTCTTCACACTTTCCATTACACTTCAGTACAAGGATATCTAGACATCCTGAACCACACAGTCCTTAAGTGGTAGTCCAAGCCATCCCTCTTTGCCCATATAAAATCTAGCCAGCATCTGTGACTTGCTCTTTTCCTTCACCTCCCTATGCCAACCTCAGACCTCCTCACTCTAAACTCCTCTTGCTCAGAAAGAAGAACATCCCTGCTCTCAGTTCTAGAGGCCCTAAGCTCTCCTGGGGCCATTCCCACATGGAATGCTGTCCCAGGTTCTGTGAACTGGCTGCCCCCTCTCTGAGCCACCTTCAGACTACCCTCCAAAGACAGTGTCTTTACTGCATCACCACACTGCTCTGTCCCTAAACCAGTCCAATTCCTCAGAGCAATTCTGTTTACAACACAACTCCTCCCAAGCCTTCCCACCTTCTCCTCTGACTCCCAAGTGCATATGCTCTTCCAGTTCAGCTGGTCTCCTCACAATTCTGCACACCCGATTGTAGTTCTTAGCCTGGGGTCTTTCCTATACTCTTCCCCAAACTCATACACTCTTCTCAGCCCAATCAGATTCTATCTGATCTTCTCAGCCTCTTCGTGTAGCTTCTCCCGAGCCTTCACCTCCAAAGGCCTGGTGGTGCTAAAGATGTGATCATCATCCTATACTGTCATACTTCTGATGACTTGAGCTAAGCTAGCTTTTCTGTCCTAACAGATCATCAGGGTTCTCCAAGGTCATGCTGAGCTCACAGTTGGGACTCGAACATCCACCAAGTGATCCGTGACTCCTCTCTCTGATCCTCACACTAACACATTAATCTCAAGAAGATGCCCTGAGTGCTTGCATGCCAACTTTAAACCCATTGCCTACTATGCCTCCTAATGTACTCCTAGTGAATAAGTTTGCCCAGGTAATCACAACAGATGGGTGGAAGGGACCACCAAGAAGGAGGGGTTCGTACTGAACTGAAATCTCAAGTAAGACTCAAAATCTGCATTTTAGCAAAACTCATCCCACACAGTACAAGTGACAGTGTACACATTATTTTTTTTTTTTTTTTTTTTTTTTTTTTTTTTTAATTTCTTTATTGATTAAGGTGTCACATATTTGTCCTCATCCCCCCATTCCCATCCCACCCCTCTCCCCACGCATGCCCCAATCCCCTGTTGAACTTAACCGTTGGATAGGTTTATATGCATGCATACAGGTCCTTTGGTTGAACTCTCCCCCTCCCCCCCACCCTCCCCCTACCCTCCCCTATCCTCCCTCTGAGGCCCGATAGTCCGATCGATGCCTCCTTGCTTCTGGTTCTGTTCTTGTTCCTCAGTCTATGTTGTTCATCATTTCCCCTAGATGAGCGAGATCATATGTCACTAGATATATACTAATAAGAACTGAATGTGAGACGAGCAATAATAGTTATGCTGACAGGCAAATGAATCAATCTGTAGCGAGCTTCCCCCTGGACCAACAGTTCTTTTGAGACCCAATTTCAATGTCCAGTAGTTCCTTATGTGTACATGTCAGCACTGACCCCTCAGCTCTGGATGGTGGACAAATGGTGGTAACGGAGGTCCGACTCCCTCTGGTTTGGTCTCGGCCGAACCCAGGGGCACGGCGTCACCCGGACTAAGGGGCACGTGGCCTCACCCATACCCAAGGGGCGCGTGGTCTCACCCGGGCCTGGGACCCAGCCTCACCCGGATGGATCCAGGGGCGCACGGCCTCACCCAGACCCAGGATCTGGTTTCACCCGTACCCAGGGACGCTTGGCCTCTCCCAGACCCAGGGGCACGTGGCCTCACCCGGGCCTAGGTGCACGAGGCCTCATCCGGATCCAGGGACACATGGTCGCACCCGGACCCAGGGACGCTTGGCCTCTCCCAGACCCAGGGCCACTTGGGCTCACCCGGGCCTAGGTGTACGAGGCCTCACCCGGATCCAGGGACACATGGTCTCACCCGGACCCAGGGACGCTTGGCCTCTCCCAGACCCAGGGCCACTTGGGCTCACCCGGGCCTAGGTGCACGAGGCCTCATCCGGATCCAGGGACACATGGTCGCACCCGGACCCAGGGACGCTTGGCCTCTCCCAGACCCAGGGCCACTTGGGCTCACCCGGGCCTAGGTGCACGCGGCCTCACCCGGATCCAGGGACACATGGTCTCACCTGGACCCAGGGATGCTTGGCCTCTCCCAGACCCAGGGCCACTTGGGCTCACCCGGGCCTAGGTGCACGAGGCCTCAACCAGATCCAGGGACACATGGTCACACCCGGACCCAGGGACGCTTGGCCTCTCCCAGACCCAGGGCCACTTGGGCTCACCCGGGCCTAGGTGCACGCGGCCTCACCCGGATCCAGGGACACATGGTCTCACCCGGACCCACGGATGCTTGGCCTCTCCCAGACCCAGGGCCACTTGGGCTCACCCGGGCCTAGGTGCACGAGGCCTCACCCGGATCCAGGGACACATGGTCTCACCCGGACCCAGGGACGCTTGGCCTCTCCCAGACCCAGGGCCACTTGGGCTCACCCGGGCCTAGGTGCACGAGGCCTCACCCGGATCCAGGGACACATGGTCTCACCCGGACCCAGGGACGCTTGGCCTCTCCCAGACCCAGGGCCACTTGGGCTCACCCGGGCCTAGGTGCACGCGGCCTCACCCGGATCCAGGGACACATGGTCTCACCCGGACCCAGGGATGCTTGGCCTCTCCCAGACCCAGGGCCACTTGGGCTCACCCGGGCCTAGGTGCACGAGACCTCACCCGGATCCAGGGACACATGATCTCACCCGGACCCAGGGACGCTTGGCCTCTCCCAGACCCAGGGCCACTTGGGCTCACCCGGGCCTAAGTGCACGAGGCCTCACCCGGATCCTGGGACACATGGTCTCACCCGGACCCAGGGACGCTTGGCCTCTCCCAGACCCAGGGCCACTTGGGCTCACCCGGGCCTAGGTGCACGCGGCCTCATTCGGATCCAGGGACGCATGGTCTCACCCGGACCCAGGGACGCTTGGCCTCTCCCAGACCCAGGGGCACGTGGCCTCACCCGGGCCTAGGTGCACGAGGCCTCACCCGGATCCAGGGACACACGGTCTCACCCGGACCCAGGGACGCTTGGCCTCTTCCAGACCCAGGGCCACTTGGGCTCACCCGGGCCTAGGTGCACGAGGCCTCACCCGGATCCAGGGACACATGGTCTCACCCGGACCCAGGGACGCTTGGCCTCTCCCAGACCCAGGGCCACTTGGGCTCACCCGGGCCTAGGTGCACGAGGCCTCATCCGGATCCAGGGACACATGGTCGCACCCGGACCCAGGGACGCTTGGCCTCTCCCAGACCCAGGGCCACTTGGGCTCACCCGGGCCTAGGTGCACGCGGCCTCACCCGGATCCAGGGACACATGGTCTCACCTGGACCCAGGGATGCTTGGCCTCTCCCAGACCCAGGGCCACTTGGGCTCACCCGGGCCTAGGTGCACGAGGCCTCATCCAGATCCAGGGACACATGGTCGCACCCGGACCCAGGGACGCTTGGCCTCTCCCAGACCCAGGGCCACTTGGGCTCACCCGGGCCTAGGTGCACGCGGCCTCACCCGGATCCAGGGACACATGGTCTCACCCGGACCCAGGGATGCTTGGCCTCTCCCAGACCCAGGGCCACTTGGGCTCACCCGGGCCTAGGTGCACGAGGCCTCACCCGGATCCAGGGACACATGGTCTCACCCGGACCCAGGGACGCTTGGCCTCTCCCAGACCCAGGGCCACTTGGGCTCACCCGGGCCTAGGTGCACGCGGCCTCACCCGGATCCAGGGACACATGGTCTCACCCGGACCCAGGGACGCTTGGCCTCTCCCAGACCCAGGGCCACTTGGGCTCACCCGGGCCTAGGTGCACGCGGCCTCACCCGGATCCAGGGACACATGGTCTCACCCGGACCCAGGGATGCTTGGCCTCTCCCAGACCCAGGGCCACTTGGGCTCACCCGGGCCTAGGTGCACGAGACCTCACCCGGATCCAGGGACACATGATCTCACCCGGACCCAGGGACGCTTGGCCTCTCCCAGACCCAGGGCCACTTGGGCTCACCCGGGCCTAAGTGCACGAGGCCTCACCCGGATCCTGGGACACATGGTCTCACCCGGACCCAGGGACGCTTGGCCTCTCCCAGACCCAGGGCCACTTGGGCTCACCCGGGCCTAGGTGCACGCGGCCTCATTCGGATCCAGGGACGCATGGTCTCACCCGGACCCAGGGACGCTTGGCCTCTCCCAGACCCAGGGGCACGTGGCCTCACCCGGGCCTAGGTGCACGAGGCCTCACCCGGATCCAGGGACACACGGTCTCACCCGGACCCAGGGACGCTTGGCCTCTTCCAGACCCAGGGCCACTTGGGCTCACCCGGGCCTAGGTGCACGAGGCCTCACCCGGATCCAGGGACACATGGTCTCACCCGGACCCAGGGACGCTTGGCCTCTCCCAGACCCAGGGGCACGTGGCCTCACCCGGGCCTAGGTGCATGAGGCCTCATCCGGCTCCAGGGACACATGGTCGCACCCGGACCCAGGGACGCTTGGCCTCTCCCAGACCCAGGGCCACTTGGGCTCACCCGGGTCTAGGTGCACGCGGCCTCACCCGGATCCAGGGACACATGGTCTCACCCGGACCCAGGGACGCTTGGCCTCTCAGACCCCGGGGCACGTGACCTCACCCATGCCTAGGTGCACGAGGTCTCACCCGGATCCAGGGACACACGGTCTCCCCCGGACCCAGGGACGCCTGGCCTCCCCCAGACCCAGGGGCACGCGGCCCCACCCGGGCCTAGGTGCACGAGGCCCCACCCGGATCCAGGGACATATGGTCTCGCCCGGACCTAGGGGTGCGTGGCCTCTCTCAGACCCAGGGGCACGTGGCCTCACCTGGACCTAGGTGCACGAAGCCACCCGGACCCAGGGGCGCGTTACCTCTCTCAGACCCCTGGTCGCGTGGTCTCACCTGGATCCAGGGGCTCACGGCCTCACCCGTACTCGGGACCCAGCCTTACCCGGATCCAGGGGCCCACGGCCTCACCCGGACCCAGGGTTCAGATTCGCCCAGACCCAGGGGCACATGGCCTCACCCGAACCCGGAATCCAGCTTCATCTGGACCCAGGGGCGTGTGGCCTCACCCAAACCCAGGGGCGTGAGGCCTCACCTAGACCCAGAGGCATGTGACCACATCTGAGCCCAGAGGCTCGCAGGCTCGCCTGGACTCGGGTCTCAGCGGGGTTTCGTCTTCTTGATCCCAATTCCTGTTGGTCAATTCCCTCTCAGCAATTCCTTCGGTCATTTTCTCAGAGCTCCAGGGCGGCTGCCGCAGAACTCGTTGGGCGGCGGGCTCGGCAAGGCTCCGGTGTGCCCGGTGCCCGGCGGTGGGCTGGTCCGGTGTCGCTGCGTCGGCCCTTGGGTCTGCAACGGTGGCCAGTCGCTGAGCGTGCGCACCAGGCCACTTCGGGGCATTGAGATTCTTGAAGGACTCGGAGGTCAGCAAGCACGGAGTTTCCCACCCCATGTCTCCCAGGGGCTCGTCTGTCCGTGCTCGGCAGCGAGTGGAGCCGTCCCCTCAGCCGGAGACCGCCGGGGGAACTGCGCCGAGCACGTTCCAGGCCACCATTGTGTCGCCTGAGCCATAGTTCTTAAAGTGTGGACTTTGGGTCACCAGCATCAGCATCATCCTGCGTACCCCTCTCTTTTATTCTAGTTGTAGAGCATCTGCTCAGCCAGCCCCCTGGTCTATCTGGCTGGTGTCTGCTCTGCTCTCCCGTCGTAGTCTCAATATTGTTGTGGTAGGCAACGATCAGGCTGCCGCCCTATGTCTCCATCTTGGTCCTCCTTTGTACAGTTAAGTCTTGATTGTTGTTGGTGTCACTGGGAGGAATTGTCCTCCAGGCCTATTGGCCGTGAGGACCCTCTTTGTCTATATAGGAAGAGTTGCTGTGCAGGAGACATGTTTGTGGGCCGGGTCTTGATGCAGCAATGCCTTGGCGCTCACTGAGTCTGCCTCTAGAATGCCTCCCTTATGCAAGTGATTGAAATCTGGTGTCATCTCCCACCAACCACCAGATGCCCTCGTTTCTGGGTCTCCAATGCAGTGTGGGTCAGCCACTACCTGAGGCACTCAGCAGGAAAAAGCTTCTGCTCAGCTTGGCTGGGGCGGAGCTACAGGGTGGAGCCTACAACCTTGGCTTCCTGTCAGCCCCGCCCTATGAGGCTCCTGTGTCTGTGTCCCTCTGTATTCCTTGCAAACACCTCTGAGAGAAACGCGCCCTGGAATTTCGCCCACTGCCAAACAGTCCAGTCCCTCCCCTAATGAATCTGGACTCCCAGATTCTCGCCTGGAACTGGGTTTCAGTGCAGTTGGAACTGGGTCTCAGCGCAGTCTGGCGTCCCTGTCTCCTTCCCAGCAGGGCCACCCAGTGGCGCAGGCAAAAGTCCGTCCTCTGCGCACCTTCCCGTGCGCGCGTCTGGTGCCGCCGCTTCTCTGTGCCTCCGCCACCACAGCCCAAATTCATTCCCCCAGCGTGCGCCTGGCTTCCCAGGGTTTCGCCCGGAACTGGCGTTCAGTGCAGTCGGAACTGGGGTTCAGCACGGTCCTGAGCTTATGTCTCCTTCCCGCTAGGGCAGTTCAGTGGCGCAGGCAACAGTTCGTCCTTTGCGCCCCTTCCCGTGCGCGCCTCTGGAGCTCTGCCTTCCCCCGCTCCTCTGTGCCTGCGCCCCACAGCCCAGATTCATTCCCCCAGCCTGCGCCTGGCTTCCCAGGGTTTCGCCCGGAACTGGCGCTCAGTGCAGTCGGAGCCGGCGCTTAGCGCACTCCGGAGCCTTTATCTCCTTCCTGCCAGTGAACGCCGGCCAGGCCGTCAGCCGCCCCCTCCTCTCCGGCTCCATCCTCCCCGCAGGCGCGTGTGCTCGTGTCTCCGCCCGTTTCTCCATACCTCAGGCTTTTACGGCTCCCCCGATTGTCCCCGTGGCCCTCTCCTTCCCCCCAGCTGTGGGCATTTCAGTCCGCCAGCTCTCCTGTGGTTCTGGACGATGTCCGTTCTGACCTCTAGTTGTGCCTTTGAAATTGTTGTGCCCGGCTGCAGGTTAGGTGTTTCACCTATGCCGCCATCTTGGTTTTCTCCTGTACACATTATTTTAATTAGACTTTTTCTTCAGTAGGAGAATTATTAGTTTAGTATTCTCTCTCCTTGTTTGGACAGTGAGTTACTTGAGGGTGAAAGTCTGTAAGGATTGCTTATTCTGTCCTACTATGCATTAGGTACATATATACAATCCAAAAATATTTTGGATAAAATTATTTTAGAAAATGCTGGTCTTGTACAACTCTCTAAATATGCTAAAAACCATTAAATTGTACTATTTGAATTGTGTGGTATGTGAATTACATGTCAACAAAGCAGTTAAAAAAATACTAGTGTATTAAACAAAATGTAATACTCCCCAAAACCAGAAAGCGATATGATCAACATCCAGGTTTGACATACTCACAGGATGAGCCACAATGCACTGCTTCACATGCACTAACCCAGCAAACAGCTGGGAAGGCAAGAGGCATGAGGTGGAGCTGCTGAGGACAACGTCATCACCGATGATTCCATCTAACTGAGCAAAAATCTTCTTCTTCAGTTCCAGGTCTTCTGGAACACATTCCTGAGGAGCACATATACAAATCACTACTCATGACCACGGCACTCAGGTCCTGAGCAAAGCATCTCAAGTTCTATTCATTTCAAAACAGAACCAATTAGAAAACCACAAGCAACATTTAAGAAAAAACCAAAAAGCTACCCAACAATATGATAAATCTTGATAACTCTGGAAACTGGGTGATGTCTACCAGGAAGCTATATTCTCTAGTTTTGTGACCCACCAATTCCATGTCTGTCTATTTAACCAAAGAAATATAAAATACTAATTAAAAAAGATATATGTTTGTTGAAACATTATTTATGATAGCAGAGATATAGAAGTAACCTAGGTGACCATCGATAAATGATAAAGAAGATATAACACACATATACCAAGGAATATTATGCAACAATAAAAAAGAATGAAATCTTGCCATTTGTGACAACACAGAAGGACATAAGGGTATTAAGCTAGGTGAAAGCAATCAGACAGAAAAAGACAAATACCGTATGATTTCAATTATATGTGGAATGTAATAACCAAAATAAATAAACAAGCAAAACAGAAATAGACTCATAGATACAGAGAACAAACTGATGGTTGCCAGATGGAAGGGTGGTTGGGGGGCTGGGTAAACAGGTGAAGGGATTAAGAAGTACAAATTGGTAGTTACAGATTAGTCATGGAGATGTAAAGTATAGCATAAGGAATATAGCTAATAGTATTATAATAACTATGCATGGTGCCAAATGGGTACTAGATTATTGGGGGGGGATCACCATGTAAATTATATGTGTCTAATCACTATGTTGTGCATCTGAAACTAATGTAATACTGTATGTCAACTGTAATTGAAAAAAAATTTTAAAAAATTAAAATTCTCATAATAAAACAGTCCTCAACCACATGGAAAGGGAGCGTCTACAAGCCGAACACACGCAGCGGCATCTCGGGCAAAGTGCTGTGAACGTCAGTAGAGTCATCACATTTTCCCCATCTGTCATGGAATGAACAGGTGTGTCACATCCATGATTCTCCCAAGGCTTTTAAGCACCCATAGATCATTGAAAACCCTTTGGAAATTAGCTTTGTTTCTAAAAAGCTAAAATTACTTGAATAGGGGTTGAGGAGGAGATGTAAATTGGGATTAAATACTGCAAATAACAACCATGCTGCAATTCTCATCATGCAGAGCTGGGGCAGAAGTGAGATGACACTGTTAAACACCCAGAGCCGGTCCCCAGGGAGGCGTGGTCCTGGAGGGGGATGCCTGTGGTGGATCCTGGCTCAGAAGCAAGCCGAGCAGGAAAAGGATGCTCGCTGCTTCAACCCGACACGTACCAGGGGCATCTTTCTCTGCCTGCCGCCAGCGGCCTTGGGAAATCACACCAGGGCCACTTCATCCAAGGTGGTCCCAAGTACTGGGAGGGAACAGGCCCTACAGGGGGAACATCACTTCCCAACATCCTCTGGTGCAGTGGTCAGCAAACCGCGGCTCGTGAGCCACATGCGGCTCTTTGGCCCCTTGAGTGTGGCTCTTCCACAAAATACGGGCGCGCACGTAGAGTGCGATTGAAACTTCGAGGCCCATGCGCAGAAGTCAGTTTTCGGCCTGGGCGAGTCTATTTTGAAGAAGTGGCGTTGTTAGAAGAAGTGGAGGTGTCGGTCGGTCGGAAGGCGCACGCAGTTCATGCAGGAGTTGAGTGAGCCGGTCAGTCAGCAGCCTCAGTGCAGTGGTTAGTGCTAGTCGCGCCCGCAAACCGCACGCGGGTGACAAAGGTACCTACTCGAAGCATAAAGTTACCTGTATTTTTCCAACCAGCTGCAGATCCTACAGGTATTTTTGTCATCAATTTAAGAATTGTAATTATTTTGTGTTGGTGGCTTTATTATTATAAAATGAAACTTTTTTTTAGGTGCCCTGTTTGACATGGCTACAAAGAAGAAGCAAAGAAAAACGGAAGACGAAAACCGTGAATTTAAAGTTGAATGGACCGAGACTTTCGCGTTTATTCAAAACTTAAATGGCCTTCCGACCTGTCTTATTTGTCAGGAAAAACTGGCGCATAACAAGAAATCAAATTTGGAGAGACACTTGACAGCTAAACACGTGTCATTTAGTACTAAATATCCTGTCGGTGATGCAAGGAAGAAAGCAGCTGAGGAACTTCAGAAGAGTCAAGAAAAATCAAGTTCTGTATTTAATTACTGGATGCAATCTTCCAACAATGTTAATATTGCAAGTTTTGTGGTTAGTCAAGAGATTGCTAAGAGAGGAAAACCATATACAGACGGTGAATACATAAAAAGTTGTTTTATAATTGTATCCGAAGAGCTATTTTGGGATTTTCAGAACAAAGCAGATATTCTAAAAAAAAATTAAAGAGTTACCATTGTTTGCTAAAACAGTGAAAGATACAACAGTCAAAATGTCTTCGAATATAACCAAACAGCAAGTCAAGATCTTAAATTGGTTTCAGCTTTATCAATAGCAGTTGACGAGTTTGTGACATAAATGACACAGCGCAAGTTTCATTTTTTGTACGATTTATTTCATCTATAGGTCCTAAAGAAGAACTTTTAGGATTATTGCCACTCAAAGGTCAAACACGTGGAGAGGATATAGCAAATGCTGTAATTGAGTGCATTGAAAAACATCATATTCCACTCGATAAAATTGTCTCAATTTCAACAGATGGGGCGAAAAGTATGACCGGCGTAAGAAACGGGTTCGTTGCTATTTTGAAAGAAAAAATTAATCATGAGCTGAAACCGGTTTGGCTCAGTGGATAGAGCGTCGGCCTGCGGACTCAAGGGTCCCAGGTTCGATTCCGGTCAAGGGCAACCTTGGTTGCGGGCACATCCCCAGTAGGGGGGTGCAGGAGGCAGCTGATCGATGTTTCTCTCTCATCGATGTTTCTAGCTCTATATCCCTCTCTTCCTCTCTGTAAAAAATCAATAATATATATATATATTAAAAAAAAAATTAATCATGAGATACTTACTTACCATTGCATCATTCATCAAGAAGCGCTTTGTGCGCAGACATTTCCAGAAGAAATTTGCAAAGTTATGGAATTGGTGATTAACATTATCAACTCCATTATAGCTAAAGCTCTTAATCATCTCCAATTTAAAGAATTTTCAGTTGAAATGGAGAGTGCTGTAGTCTGCTGCTGCATAACAAGGTACGTTGGTTATCAAGAGGAAACGTTTTGAAACGTTTCGCTTCCTTATTAACAGAAATTAAAGCATTTCTCCTTGAGAAGGGTGTTCACTATCCAGAACTAACGAACGATCAGTGGATCCAAAAATTTTATTTCATGGTAGACGTTACGTCTCATCTAAGTCAGCTTAATCGTAAACTACAGGGGAAAGGAAACACAATTTTTTTCGATGTTAGAAGAAGTTATTTCATTCGAAAACAAATTATCTCTTTTTGCTCAAGATTTTGAAAGAGAAACTTTGATTCACTTTCCAAGCCTGTTGAAACATCGCTAAGAAAATAATTCTGATATTGACATTTGCTATTTCAAAACAACACTTTTAAATATGAGGGAAGCTTTTCTCAACAGGTTTCAGTAATTCAGAAACAGCAAAGCGACGTTAGCCTTTGTTAAAAAACCTCTTTATATATATATATACATATATATATATTCTTTATTGATTTCAGAGAGGAAGGGAGGAGAGAGACATAGGAACATCAATGATGAGAGAATCATTGATCGGCTGCCTCCTGCATGCCCCCTACTGGGGATCAAGCCCACAACCCAGGCATGTGCCCTTGGCCAGAATCGAACCTGGGACCCTTCAGTCCGCAGGCTGATGCTCTATCCACTGAGCCAAGCTGGCTAGGGCTAAAAAAAACCTCTTAATGCTATTGTAACAGAATTAAATTTTTCTCCCTTTAATATTGACATTGGCAACTTTGAAATGCAATTGCTGGATTTAAAAAAAAAAAGATTTGTGGAGCTCGAAATTTGAATCTTTGTGCTGATATACAAATATTGGAGAAAAACAAATGTGAATTTAGTTCACAGCACAAGTGGTCTGCTTTGAAAGACCTGGAGAAGGAAGTTATGTTGATTTTTAACACCTGGAATAGTATTCCTGACTCATATAATCAACCGAAAAAACTAGCATTTGCTGTTCTTTCCTTATTCGGGTCTACATATTTATGCGAACAATCATTTTCAAGCATGAACCTTATCAAGAGTAAACTGAGAAGTCGTCTTATTGATGAGAACCTGGAATCGTGCCTAAAGTTAAAAACAACAACATACAAACCCGACTTACCCAACTTTCCAAGGAGATGCAAGGCCATTGTGCACATTAGTGTTTGTCAGTCATTGTCATGATTTAATTTTATGGATATTGTAAGGTAAATGGTAAGGAATTTAATTTTATCAATAAATAATATCATTATTAAGTATGATATCAAGTTTTATTCAACATACCTATAGTTTAACTTTAAGTAAAGTTTATTAAGTTAATTTTAGGGAACGTTGTGGAGTGAAAGAAGATGCAGTGTCGAGGACTGAGAAAGGTATGTTGAGATGGTTTGGACACATAGAGAGGATGGACGAAAGGAGATAGACGAAACAAGTACACAAGACGAGTGTGGATGGGGGAGTTGGAAGAGGTCGGCCTCAGCGAACGTACCTCAATCAGATTGAGGACGTTTTTGGCAAAGGCCAGCTCAGGAGTCCCCTAATTAAGTTAATAACAATGTACCTACCTATATAGTTTAAGTTTAAAAAATTTGGCTCTCAAAAGAAATTTCAATCGTTGTACTGTTGATATTTGGCCCTGTTGACTAATGAGTTTGCCGACCACTGCTGGTGAATTCAGGATCGTGGCTCTCAGTATCAGCATCAGAATCAATGCGGTGCTCATTAAAATGCACATCCTCAGGCTCCCACTAGACCTACTGAATCAGTCTCTGGGAGTGGGACCCAGGCATCTGCATTTTAATCAAACATTCTGTCGATTTTTGTTCCTAATAAAGTTTGAGAGCCACTGTTCTGAGGTATGGATCCAAAGTGTGGTGTGCTACCAAATATATCTCAGGGCTCTGTCCTCTCTTCTCCATGCAGAGGCTAACCAAGTGCCCTGATCAGTGCAGGAGCACCGTAATAGAAGCAGTAGCATAAAAACCGGCAGGCAACCAGAAGTGTGCAAAAGTGGAAGTGCAATGATGAAGTACTACTAGGTATTGTATCAAAACCTTCCTCAAAAATAAAGAACATATTTTCAGGCCTAATTTAATAATATCTAATAGTTAATAATAATATCTAATGTTTTGAAATCAGCTGTGTAAATATTATAACATGAATTCCATTTCTGTATCATCACAAGATTTTAAAATTTAACTTGAAAGATAGGGCATCAATATTGCGTTTGTTTATACTTTTAAAAAATACAATCAAACCATGTGAAATTTTTTTGAGAACAAAAGGTCATACCAGCACCACATCGGAAAGACGGGGAAAATGGAGTCATTTAAGAACTGTAAAGCCCATTGTGTTAAATCCCTTTATCAAATGGGGAAAAAGGCTACAGTATCTGGCTGGTTGTATTGAGTAATTCCTGGATCAGTTATGTCTGCAAGTTGGGTTAAGTTTAAATGGAGCCTTGTAGTAAAGCCAGAGACAAGAATGATGGCGATACTGTGTAAGTTAATAAAAGAGCCCTGTGAATGGCCCTATTGTGAGCCGGTCATGCAGCTTCTCCCTTGAAACTCTATGCCTTTCTTCAGATCATTTGATTATCAAAGAGGCAAGAAAACTTGAACCAGAGGAAACCCAAACCTGCTGCAGTGAGTTATGTAAGGCGTTTTTCTTTTTTTTTTTTCCCGGGCACATTGGCTTGAAGCTTTGTTGTTGTTGTAGTTGTTGTTTTTAATAGTATCCCAATTGTGCTCAATTTGCTAAGCCAGGGTTATGATACCTCCCTCATCCATGTTAAGTCTGGAGTTCATTTCCGATCTTTAATGGGGACCCCCCTTGTCTGAGAGAGGGAGTCTGACACACCGTTAACCAGGACTTTCATCACTTGCGGCAGATTACAAAGCTAAGTGAGGCTACAGGCATTCTCTCTTTCCTGGGCTGAAGGGAAAGGCAGGGACAATGTCAAACAATGAGGCGGCTGACAGCCTAGCAGCCAAGCAGCCAAGTGTTCTCTCTAAACCGCAGCAATGGGACCAGGTAAGAACACCCCACCCAACCCCCAACTCTACGGTGTCTTTCAAGGTCTTTTCTAGAGAAAGCCACCAAATGTGAAGTGTTAGCAAAAGCTCCATCACTACGGAAGGTAATTAGCTAGTTTGCTTAAACTCTAACAGCACTTTCAAAGCAATGACTATTATTTGTGTTTTGTTTGTTTGAGGTGGAGGGGGATGATATTCTCATGCAAAACCACTCTGGTGCTCTAATTTTGACAAACAAAACAAAACCGAACCTTGGGGATGAGGTCACAGTGAGAAAAACACAGAGTAACAAGTATCACAACTATTGCTGGTACATCAAAAGGAGGTCATTCAAGTCAGGCAGCATCAGATGGTTAAAAGGTGGGATTGAGTTTAAATACTCCTTTTCCCCTTTCCATCTTGAAAGGAAGAAACAATGATGGTATTATAGGTATAACATTAATTCTCTCTTACTTATATTTCTAAAAGTAAACTCTATATAATAAAAGGCTAATATGCAAATAGACTGAATGGTGGAACCACCAGAACAACCGAACAACCAAACAACCGGTCACTATGACGTGCACTGACCACTAGGGGGCATGTGCGGAACATGGCAGGTGTTGGCCATGGTGGGATGGTGGAGCAGGTGAGTGGGGGCGCAAGACCAAGGTGGGGCACTGGTCGCTGTCATCGGGGCGAGCTTCTGGTGGTTACTGAAAATTCTTTGCTCCCGCGTGCTGTGGTCCCACCCAATGCTCGCACCCACTGCCAGTGCCGGCCCCGCTCGCACCCGCTGCCAGTGCTGGGCACCAGTCCTGACCACTCAGTGCCATCAGTGGGTGCGAGCAGCGGCTGTTGGCCCTAATCACCCCTGAGGGTTTCTCCACCTCCCTCTGCTCCTGAGGGGCCATTGGGGCAGCAGCCGCCACTCACACTCACTGATGGTGCTGGTGCCAGCCCCAATCGCTTCGCGCAGTCAGTGGGTGCGAGTGAGGCCGGCTCCATCAGTGCATGGGAGCAGCAGCTGCAGGAGTGGGGCTGCCGCCAGACAAGGGACTCAGGGCCTCTGCGGGAGGGGCCAGGCGGGGGGCACGGAGGATGGGCCGAAACCCGCCCCTGTGCCCACCGCAGCCTCGTGGCCCACAGTTCCTTTCAAGGTGCACGAATTCATGCACTGGGCCCTAGTCATTTATAAATCCTTGTTTTATTAATAATAAAGCTTACTCATAACAGCACTCAACTCATTAGGGCTGTTCTGGGAAGCAGCAGGGCCACAGCAAAGCAGCCCTGGATCACTCCCAGAAAGGAAGTGCTGCATGAAACTCAGATCTGAGCTTTACCCACTTGCTGTGCAACAACATGCGTTTTCCAAAATAAATATTTTCATGGGGAAAATGAAATTTCATTGATTTTTTAAAAATCCACTCAGGAATTTTAGATAGGCATCCTGTTGCTAGAAAAATCTACATTCGCTCATGCAAAATATCTGGAAACAATCTTCAGTGTGCTTTCCAGAAAGAAAAAAAAAACCTTAAATTGGAAGACTTTAGTACCAAAGGTATTTTACATGCAAAGAAATTCTATTAGCCTATTTTAGGGAGAAAGACATGGGGGGAAAAAAAAAAGATGAGGTCAAATCCTGTTGTAATCATGGCAGAGGGCAATTCTTTCTCAAGTTGAAGATGGAAGTGCTCCACATAATACAGTCTATCGAGTAGCACTAATTAAACCTCTGCCTTCAATCTGGCTCATCATCACCAGCAAGGTCTGGTGAACACGGCGGGTGGGTTAATACTTCCCAGGCAGGATCTTTTAATGTGTCTTTAACTTGTTTTGAAGTGTGTCATGGTGCATCATCATGATGCAAAATTACTTAGCCGTGTCTTCTGGCTGTTTCATGATCAAAGCGTGGTTCAAATTGATTATTTGTTGTAGATAGCAATCAGTATTAACGGTTTCACCTGATTTTAGAAGCTCATAATACACTACACCTTCCTGATCCCACCAAACGCAGAACATTGTCTTCTTTCCGAAGCGATACTGGCCTTCATAACCCCATTTATTTGCTGTCTACAAGAGACCCACCTCAGAACAAAGGAGGCACACAGACTGACAGTGAAGGGATGGAAAAAAATTTTTTTCAAATGAATGGAAATGAAAAAAAAAAAAAAAAAAAAGCTGGGGTAGCAATACTTATATCTGACAAATTAGCCCTTAAAGTGAAGGACATAACAAGAGATAAGGAAGGCCACTTCATAATACTAAAGGCAGCAATTCAACAAGAGGATATAACTATGATAAACATATACTAGTATGCACCCAATACAGGAGCACCCAAATACATAAAAAAACTTCTGAAAGATATCAAGGGAGAGACTGACAGCAACACAGTCATAGAAATGGACTTTAATATCCCATTGACACCACTGGATAAATCCTCTAAACAAAAAATCAGCAAAGAAACATAAATCTTATATGACTCACTAGATCTGATGGAATTAATTGACATCTTCACCACATTTCACCCCAAAGCTATAGAATATACATTCTTCTCAAGTGCACACAGGACATTTTCAAAGATAGACCACATATTGGGTTACAAGCAAAGTCTCCCCAAATTCAAGAAGATCGAAATCATATCAAGCACCTTCTCAGATCACAATGGCATAAAATTAGAAATCAACTTCAATAAAAACAATGTAAAAAAATCAAGCACTTGGAGGCTACATAGCATGCTATTAAACAATGATTGGGTTACCAAAGAGATCAAAGAAGAAATAAAAAGCATCCTGGAAATACATGACAATTTAAACACAACAATCCCAAACCTAGGGGACACACTAGCAGTCTTGAGAAAAGTTCATAGCTCTATAGGCCTACCTCAGAAAAAAAAGAAAAAAGAAAAAAATGGTAATAAATTATCTAACCCGGCAACTTAAAGAATTAGAAAGAGCAACAAGAAAAGCCCACAGTAAGTAGAAGGAAGGAAATAATAAAGATTAGAGCAAAAATAAATGACATAGAGTCCAAAAAAGAATACAAAAGTTCAATAAAACCAAGAGCTGGTTCTTTGAAAGGATAAACAAGATTGATGAACCTCTAGCCAGGCTCACCAAGAAACAAAGACAGAGGACCCAAATTAACAAAATCAGAAATAAAAGAGGTGAAGTAACAACCAACCCAACAGACATACAAAGGATTGTAAAAAAATAATAATAATAAATACTACAAACAACTCTATTCCAACAAACTGGACAACCTAGACGAAATGGACATATTCCTAGAAAATACAATCTTTCAAAACTCAATCAGGAAGAATCAAAAAACCTGAATAGGCCTATAATTACCAATGAAATTGAAGAAGTAATAAAAAAAACTTCCAGCAAACAAAAGCCCTGTCCCAGACAGCTTCACAGGGGAGTTTTACCAAACATTCAAAGAACTAAAACCTACTCTCCTCAGACTATTAAAAATATTCAACAGGGAGGAACACTTCCAAGCTCTTGCTATGAAGCCAACATTACCTAATCCCCAAACCAGATAAAGACACTGCAAAGAAAGATTATCACAGGCCAATATCGCTGATGAACATAGATACTAAAATCCTCAACAAAATCCTAGCAAATCGGATTCAGCATTACATTAGAAAAATCATACATCATGACCAAGTGGGATTTATTCCGGATATGCAATGATGGTACACTATCTGCAAATCAATAACCGCAATACATCACATAAACGAATTGAGAGACAAAATCACATAATCGTATCAATTGATGCCAAAAAAGCATTTGACAAAATACAACACACTTCTTGACAAAAACTCTCAGCAAAGTAGGAATATGGGATCATATCTCAACATAATAAAGGCCTTATATGACAAACCTACAGCCAACATCTTACTCAATGGGCAAAAACTAAAACCATTTCCCCTAAGAACAGGAACAAGACAGGGATGCCCACTTTCACCACTCCTGTACAACATAGTACTGGAAGTGCTAGCCTTAGCGATCAGACAAGAAGAAGAAATAAAAGGCATCCAAATTATAAAAGAAGTAAAATTGTCATTATTCACAGGTGAAACTATATTGTACATAGAAAACCCTAAAGACTCCATCAAAAAACTATTAGCCTTAATAAATGATTCAGCAATGTAGCAGAATATAAAATTAACACCTAGAAATCTATAGCTTTTTTTATACACCAACAATGAATTCCCAGAAAGAGAAACTAAAAACACATTCCCATTTACCATTGCAACAAAAAAATTAAGATACCTAGGAATAAACTTAACTAAGGAGGTAAACGACCTGTACTCAGAAAACTACAGGACGCTGAAAAAAGAGATAGAGGAAGACATAAACAATGGAAGAATATACTGTGTTCATAGACTCGTAGAATCAACATCATTAAAATGTCCATACTATAGATTCAATGCAATCCCCATTAAAATACTAACGGCATATTTCAAAGATCTAGAACAGTGATGGCGAACCTATGACACGCGTGTCAGCACTGACACGTGTAGCCATTTCTGATGACACGCGGCCACTGAGGCGGCCACATGCCGAGGATAAAACATTTGCTGCTCCTGAGGATGAAACCTTTGCGACTAGAGTCTAACTCCAAGACTCTAGTCGCAAAGGTTTCATCCTCCCCTATTAGACACTCTGTGCCGGAGGTCTGTAGGCCAAAACAACAGAAGTCCGGCACAGAGCATCTAGTTCTGGGACTTCCGGTTAAGCCGGGATCTTTGCCCTCACTTCCACCGGCAGAGCAGGCAGCAGCGGAACGTGGTGGGGACGCATCTCTGGGGGCCCTGCCATTACCAGTAACCAAATAACAGTTAACCACAGCAACCATTATCTACTGTTCTGGGGTGTCATGGATTTCTAATCCATCATTACTGAGATAAGTGAGGGGGAGGCTGGGAGAGGCGAGGTTTTGTGGCGTGCTCTGGGTGCTGTTTCCCGCCATTAGAAATAGCGGCAGCCATTTTAATTCCCATAAGGAACACCATCTTGCTCCATAGTGCAGACTCCATTTCACCACTATTACTTACTGTTGTGCATTCTATTAACCCCTATTTCTGCTTATTAACCCTGCCCTTTCCTAAAAGACAGTTATATGCACCATTTTGTGGTTAGTTAGGCTAGTTAACCCCTAGTTGCCTGCAGGCCTAACAAGCTATCTATAATTCTATCTTCTGTCACTGCCCCCCTGATGGAGAACCAAAAAAATAAAAAACTAAGGTTAAGTAAAGGAAGTGGTAGTAGCAGTGGCCAACCCTTTCAAGAGACATGGACCGAGATGTATGGCTTTATAGAAAAAAATGGCAGATCATTTTGCATTCTATGTACTGAAACGGTAGTAAGCAGAACGTGGAATATAAATAGACATTTTGAAACTAATCATTCCCAGCTCTTGGAAAAAAGTGAGGATGAAAGGAAGGAATACATTTCCAGGCAGCTACACCTTTATAAGAGCCAATCTAATTCCATCCTTAAATTTATGAAAGGCTCTACAAATTTAACATCTCAAGTGTGAGCATTGCTCACTCTAAAGCTCAGCATAGAAAAGCGCTCATTGAGGGAGAATTTATTAAAGAAACTCTCCTAAGATGTGCACCAGTTCTATTTCATGATATGTAGAATAAAGATGCAATTATTAAGAGAATATCTGAGTTACCACTCAGTAGAAATATCATAAAAGACCGAATAATGAGACTGAACACAAACGTACAACATCAATTAAAGAGAGACATAAGGAAGTGTAAATATTTTTCAATCTCTCTTGATGAAACTACTGATGTCACATCACATGCTCAGTTGGCCATTATTGGTCGATATTCTGATGGTCTCACAATGAGAGAAGAGTTGATCAAGTTAGTATCGGTGTCAACAAGTAAATCAGGAAGCGAAATATGTAAGGTTGTTATACGAACATTTCGTGACCTAAAAGCATTGATATCTCTAAAGTTGTGTCAGTGACGACAGATGGGGCACCAAATATGGTGGGGGAAAAAGTCAGATTTGTCACATTGTTTACAGAAGCTATTGGACATCCGATGGTGCCTTTTCATTGTATTATCCATCAGGAGGCTTTATGTGCCAAGGCAGGATTCACCGACTTAAATGACTTAATGTCAGTTGTTACAAAAATAGTTAATTTAATAGCTGCTCGCCCCCTTCACAAGCGAGAATTTTCGGCACTTTTACTGGAGGTTGATTCCACCTACAGTGGACTGCTGATGTACAATAATGTAAGATGGCTGAGCCGAGGCAAAGTTCTTGAGCGCTTTGTGGAGTGCTTTGAAGAAATTAAGGTATTCTTGACGATAAGGATCTGGGAAACTTTCCTTAGCTTAATGATGATAAGTGGGTCAACACCCTGATGTTTTTTACAGATCTCTCTGTTCATATTAATGAACTGAACTTAAAGTTACAAGGTTTTGGCAAAAGTATTGACGTTATGTTTGGATACATAAAAGCTTTTGAAAGTAAAGTTAAAATTTTCAAGCGAGATATAGAAACTAAAACTTATAAGTATTTTCCTCGAGTAACAAAGTATTTTGAGAAGGCCAGTGCAGCTGTACAAAATGAAATGGAACTCTTGCATATGAAGTACCAGCATGTTTTAGACTCGTTACTTGACCAGTTTAGTGATAGATTTAGTCAATTTAGAAGTCTAGAACAGACCATGAAAATAATTAAGTAACCTGATGTAGTAGTCTACAGTAGTTTGAAATTAAATGGTTTCCAATGGATGCAAATTGATGATTTGGAGATGCAACTTGCAGAATTTCAAGACAGTATCTGGGCTCAGGTGTTTGTCGACTTGAGGTCAAAGCTTGAGAATCTGGATAGGTGCCACTTGGAGAATCAAGAGGAGTGCCACTACGAATAGGAAATTTGGAGTGCCTGGAACCGACTACCAGACACTTTTAGCACCCTGAAAAATATAGCAATGGCTTTACTCACAATTCTTCCCTCTACATACTTTTGTGAGGTCTTATTCTCAGTGTTAAATAATATCAAAACCAACAAAAGAAACAGATTGACAGATGAAGTTAGTAGCGCTTGCTTGGGCCTGAAGTGTACAAAATATGAAATTCAGCAACAAAAAAGTCACTAATAGGCAGGTTAGTTAAAGAAATCCCCCTCCCCCTCACTTATCTTAGTTCACAGCACCCCACACAAGCTAAATAATATCAAGACCAACAAAAGAAACCGACTGACGGATGAACAAAGAAGTCACTAAGCAGGTAAGTTAAATATTTAGTTTTTGGTTTATTAAATACAATTATATATAACAATTATACATTTATGTTATTTAAACTATAAATATCGTGAAATAATGTTTTTTTCCTCAAAGTGACACACTACCCGAGTTATGCTCAGTTTTTTGGCGAAGTTTGACACACCGAGCTCAAAAGGTTACCCATCACTGATCTAGAACAAACTCTCCGTAAATTCATATGGAATAAAAAAAGACCCCCAATAGCTGCAGCAATCCTGAGAAAGAAGAACAAAGTTGGAGGGATCACAACATCAGATATCAAGCTGTATTACAAAGCCAAGGTTCCCAAACTGCCTGGTACTGGCACAAGAACAGACATACAGACCAATGGAATAGAACAGAGAACCCAGAAATCAACCAAAGCCATTATGCTCTATTAATATTTGACAAAGGAGGCAAGAGCATACAATGGAATCAAGACAGTCACTTCAATAAATGGTGTTGAGAAAAATGGACAGATACTTTCAAAAAAATGAAACTAGACCGCCAACTTACACCATTCACAAAAATAAAATAAAAGTGGATAAAGGACATAAATGTAAGAGGAGAAAACATAAAAATCTTAGAAGAATCCACAGGCAGCAAAATATCAGACATATGTCATAGCAATATTTTACCGATACAGCTCCTAGGACAATGGAAACTAAGGAGAAAATAAACAAATGGGACTACATCAAAATAAAATCTTCTGCACTGCAAAAGAAACCATCAACAAAACAACAAGAAAGCCCACTGCATGGGAGAACATATTTGCCAATGTTATCTCCAATAAGGGTTTAATCTCCAAAATTTATAGGGGAACTCATACAACTTAACAAAAGGAAGATAACCCAATCAAAAAAATGGGCAAAGGACCTAAATAGATCCCTTACTAAAGAGGACTTACAGAAGTCCAAGAGACATTATGAAAACATGCTCAAAGTCACTAATCATCCAAGAGATGCAAGTCAAAACAACAATGCAGTACCATCTCACACCTGTCAGAATGGCTATCATCAACAAATCAACAAACGACAAGTGCTGGCAAGGATGTGGAGAAAAAGGAATGCTTGTGCATTGCTGGTGGGAATGCAGACTGGTGCAGCCACTGTGGAGAACAGTGTGGAGTTTCCTCAAAAAATTAGAAATGGAACTGCCATTTGACCCAGTAATCCACTTCTAGGAATACATTCCAAGAAACCAGAAACACCAGTCGTAAAGTATATATGCACCCCAATGTTCATAGCAACACAATTCACCATAGCTAAGATTTGGAAACAGCCTAAATGCCCATCCGCAGATGAGTTGATTAAAAAACTGTGGGACATCTACACAATGGAATACTACGCTGCTGTAAAAAAAAAAAAAAAAAAAAGAAGGAACTCTTACCATTTGCAACAGCATGGATGGCCCTGGTGAGCATTATGTTAAGTGAAATAAGCTAGTAGGAGGAAGATAAATATCACAGGATCTCACTCATTTATGGAAAATAATGAACAACATAAACTGACGAACTAAAATAGATCCAGAAACATAGAAGCATTGAACAGACCATCCAACCTCAGGGGGAATGCTGCGGGGGGGGGGGGGTGTGGAGGGAGAGAAGGTTCGGGTGGGGGGGTGAGAGGTCAACCAAGGGACTTTTATGCATGTATATAAGCATAACCCATGGACACAGTCAGTAGTGGGGCTTGAGGGCATGTGCCGGGGGCGGTGGGAACGAGCGGGGAGAGGTCAATGCGGGAAAAAGGATTCATATGTGATACTTTAAACAATAAAAAAATTTTAAAAAGGAAGTAAATTAAACCTATCATAATATCCTTAAGTGAAAATGGATTAAATATTAGAATCAAAAAACATAGAATAGCTGAATGTATAAGAAAACATGACACACACACACACATATATATATATGCTGTCTACAAGAGACCTACCTCAGAACAAGACATACAGGATGAAAGTGAAGGGATAAAATAAATTTTCCATGCAAATCGAAATGAAAAAAAAAAAAAAAGCAGGTGTAGCATTACTTGTAACTGACAAAATCAACTTCAAAACAAAAGCCATAAGAACAAAGAAGGCCGCTACATAATACTACAGGGATCAATACAACAAGAGAATATAATTCTGGTAAACATATATGCACCCACTATAGGAATACCTGAATATGTTTTAAAAGCTCTGGGAGAATATTAAAGGAGAGATCGAGAGCAATACAGTAAGAGTAGACCACTGACATCACTGGATAGATCTTCCAGACAAAAAAATCAACAAGGAAACAGAGACCTTAAACAACACACTAGATCAGATGGAATTAATTGACATTTACAGATCATTCCACCTCAAAGCTGTAGAATATACATTCTTCTCATGTGCACATGGAACTTTCTTAAAGACAGACCACATATTAGAACACTGAATAAGTCCCTACCTATTGAGCATCTTCTCAGATCACAATGAAATGAAACTAGAAATCAATTATAATAAAAACACTCAAAAATTGTCAAATACATGAAGGCTAAATAGCATGTTATTAAACAATGAATGGGTTACTGATGAAATCAAGGAAGAAATAAAAAACTTCCAGGAAACAAATGAAAATAAACAAACAACAACCCATAATCTATGAGAGACAGCAAAAGCAGTCCTGATGGGGAAGCTCATAGCATTACAGGCCTATCTATAGAAATAAGAATAAGCTATCTAACACTAAAACTACAAGAATTAGAAAGAGAACAACAAGAAAAGCCCAGAGTAAGTAGAAGGAAGGAAAAAATAAAGATCATAGCAGAAATAAATGACATAGAGACTAAAAAATCAATACAAATGATCAATGAATCCAAGAGCTGGTTCTTTGTAAAGATATACAAGAATGATGAACCTTTAACCAGACTTATCAAGAAACAAAGAGAGAGGGCCCAAATAAATAAAATCAGAAACAAACATGGAAAAGTAACTACTGACACCACAGAAATACAGAGGATTGTAAGAAAATAGTATGAACAACTATAAGCCAACAAGCTGGATAACCTGGAGGAAATGGACAAATTCCTAGAAAAACACAATCTTCCAAAACTGAATTAGGAAGAATCAGAAAATATGAATAGGCAACAACTGATGACATTGAGGCAATAATCAAAACACTCCCAGGGGGAAAAAAAAAAAAAAAGCCCTGGTCCAGACGGTTTCACAGGGGAGTTTTACCAAACATTCAAAATAAAACTAACATCTATCCTCCTCAAACTATTCCAAACAATCCAAGAGGAAGAAACACTTTCACACCCTTTTTATGAGGACAACATTACCTAATCCCAAAACCAGATAAAAACATTACAAAGAAAGAGAATTACAGGCCAATATCCCTGATGAACACAGATGCTAAAATCCTCAACAAAAATTAGCAAATTGAATCCAGCAATATATTAAAAAGATCATGCACCATGGCCAAGTGGGTATTTATTCCAAGGATGCTAGGCTGGTAGAATATTTGCGAATCAATAAATGTGATACATCACATAAACAAATAAATAGACAAAAATCACATGATCATATCAATGGAAGCTGAAAAAAGCATCCAATAAAACCCAACACCCATTTTTGATAAAAACTCTCAGCAAAGTGGTAATAGAGGGATCACACCTCAAAATAATAAAGGCCATATATGACAAACCTAGAGCCAACATCATACTCAATGGCAAAAAATAAAAGCATTCCCTCTACAAAAAGGAACAAGATAGGGCTGTCCACTTTTACCACTCATATTCAACAGTAGAGGCCCGGTACATTAAATTTGTGCACGGGGGAGAGGAGTGTGTCTTTCAGCCCGTCCTGTACCCTCTCGCAATCTGGGACCTCTCAGGAGATGTCCAACTCTGACTGCCGGTTTAGGCCCAATCGGGATCCGGCAGTTGGACATCCCTCTCACAATCTGGGACCGCTGGCTTCTAACTGCTCACCTTCCTGCCTGATCGCCCCTAACCAAACTGCCACAGCTTCATCCAGAAGGACATCCGGAATGACATCCAGAAGATCATTAGGCTGTCTGGTCTAATTAGCATATTATGCTATTATTATTATAGATAGTATTGGAAGTCTTAGCCACAACGATTAGACAAGAAAAAAAATAAGACATCCAAATTGGAAAGAAAGAAGTAAAATTATCATTATTTCGCAGATGGCATAATATTGTACATAGAAAACCCTAAGGACTCCACAAAAAAACTATTAGATTTAATAAATTAATTTGGCAATGTAGCAGGATACAAATTAATGCCCAGAAATCAATGGCATTTTATATACCAAAAATGATCTCTCAGAAAGAGAAACTAAAAAAATTTTAAAAAAGACCAATCCCATTTACTAGTGCAACAAAAAAATTAAGATACCTAGGAATAAACTTAACCAAAGAGGTAAAAGACCTGTACTTGGAAAAGTACAGGATGTTGAAAAAAGGATAGAGGAAGATATAAACAAGGGGGACAATATACCATATTCATGGATTGCTAGAATTAACATCATTAAAATGTCCACATTACCCAAAGCAATCTATAGATTCAATGCAATCCCAATTAAAATACCAATGGCAGCCGAAACCGGTTTGGCTCAGTGGATAGAGCGTCGGTCTGCGGACTGAAAGGTCCCAGGTTCGATTCCGGTCAAGGGCATGTACATTGGTTGCGGGCACATCCCCGGTAGGGGGTGTGCAAGAGGCAGCTGGTCGATGTTTCTCTCTCATCGATGTTTCTAGCTCTCTGTCCCTCTCCTTTCCTCTCTGTAAAAAATCAATAAAATATATTTTAAAAAAATAAAATAAAATAAAATACCAACGGCATATTTCACAGATCAAGAAAAAACACTCCAAAAATTTATATGGAACCAAAAACGTCCCCAAATAGCTGCAGCAATCTTGAGAAAGAATAAAGCAGGAAGAATTACAATACCAGATATCAAGTTATATTACAAAACCATTGTACTCAAAGCAGCCTGGTACTGGCATAAGAACAGGCATATAGATCAATGAAACAGAACCGAAAACCCAGAAACTGACACAAGCCATTACGCTCAATTAATATTTGACAAAGGAGGCAAGAGCATACAATGGAGTCAAGACAGTCTCTTCACAAACTGGTGTTGGGAAAATTGGACAGATACATGCAAAAAAAAAAAAATGAAACTAGACTACTAACTTACACCATACACAAGAATAAACTCAAAATGGATAAAAGACTTAAATATAAGTCGTGAAACCATAAAAATCATCAAAGAAACCATAGGGAACAAAATCTCAGACACCTCTTGTAGCAATATGTTTATTGATACATCTCCTAGGGCAGTGGTCGGCAAACTCATTAGTCAGCAGAGCCAAATATCAACAGTACAACGATTGAAATTTCTTTTGAGAGCCAAATTTTTTAAACTTAAACTTCTTCTAACACCACTTCTTCAAAATAGACTCACCCAGGCCGTGGTATTTTGTGGAAGAGCCACACTCAAGGGGCCAAAGAGCCGCATGTGGCTCGCGAGCCGCAGTTTGCCGACCACAGTTCTAGGGCAAAGGAAACTAAGGAGAAAATAAACAAATGGGACCACATCAAAATAAAAAGTTTCTGCACAGCAAAAGAAACCATCAATAAAATGACAAGAGAGCCCACTGCATGGGAGAACATATTTTCCAATGATACATCTGATAAGGGGTTAATTTCCAAAATATGTAAAGTACTCATACAACTCAACACCAGGAAGACAATCCAATTAAGAAATGGACAAAAGACCTGTATAGACTCTTCTCCAAAGAGAGCATTCAAATGGCTAAGAGACATATGAAAACATGCTCAAAGTCACTAATCATCAGAGAGATGCAAATTAAAACAACAATGAGATACCACCTCACACCTGCCAGAATGGCTATCATCAATAAATCAAACAATAAGTGCTGGCAAGGATGTGGAGAAAAAGGTACCCTTGTACACGGTTTGTGGAAATGCAGACTGGTGCAACCACTATGGAAAGTGTGGAGTTTCCTAAAAAATTAAAAATGGAACTCCCTAGTGATCCCACTTCTAGGAATATATCCTAAGAAGCCTGAAACACTCACCAGAAAGAATATATGTGCCCTTATGTTCATAGCAGCGCTATTTATAATAACAAAGATCTGATAACAGCCCAAGTGCCCATCAGTAGACGAGTGGATAAAAAAGCTGTGCTATTTACACAGTGGAATACTATGCAACTGTAAAAAAGAAGGATCTCCTACCCTTTGAGAGAGCCTGGAGGGAGCTGGAGAGTATTATGATAAGTGAAATAAGCCAGTCAGAGAAAGACAAGTATCACATGATCTCACTGATATGTAAAATCTAATAAAAAATAAACTGACAAACAAAATAGACCCAGAGACATTGAAGCATGCAACAGACATGTATTTCAGAGGGAAGGGGGGAGAAGGAGAGGTGTGTAGGAAGAGATTAACCAAGACTTTACCTTATATGCGTATATGTATAATCCATGGACCCAGACAATAGTGCGATAGAGGTCTGGGGAGGATGCAGGAGCAGGGTGGAGGAGGTCAATGGTTGCATAAATAAAACAAGTGGGGTGCTGTGGGTTGAACTGTGCCCCCAAAAAAGATATGCTGAAATCCTTACCTATGGTACCTATGGATGTGACCCTACTTGGAAATGGGATATTTGCAGTTGTAACCAACTTAAGATGAGGTGACACAAAAAGTGTGGACTCTAAATACAACAGCCAGTGTTCTTATAATGGAAAGGAAAGGGGTATTTGGACAGAGACAGAGGAGACACACAGGGAAGAAGGCCACATGATGACGAAGGCAGAGTGGAGTGATGCAGCCACAGGGTGGCAGCCACCACTGGAAGCTGGAGGAGGCAGTGTGGTGGACTTCAGAGGGAGAGTGGCCCCACTGACACCTGAAGTCAGACTTCTAGTCTCCAGAACTGTGAGTGAATAAATCTGTGGTTTTAGGTCACCAAGTTTGGGGTGAATTATTATGACAGCCTTATGAAATTATTGCTAACTCCCCAAATTCACCCAGAGTGAATAAACATATACTCACCATACTGCTTTATCAATTTGAATTTTCCAATTTGATAGGGAAGAGACTTAGACTTTCATATTTTACTTTGCCTTTGCATATATATATATATACACTGAGTGGCCAGATTATTATGATCTCTGAACGCGTAAAAATCTGGCCGCTCAGTTTATATCCTATATAATAAAAGGCTAATATGCAAATTTCCCCCTCGACCAGGAGTTCGACCGGCAGGCAGGCCGGCCAACCACCCATGTCCCCTCCCCCTGGCCAGGCTGGCCGGACCCCACCCACCCATGCACGAATTCATGCACCCAGCCACTCAGTGTGTGTGTGTGTGTGTGTGTGTGTGTGTGTGTGTGTGTGTGTGTGTGTGTGTGTATTATGTTTTTACTGATTTTTAGAAAGAGAGGAAGGGAGAAGGATAGATAGAAACATTAATGAGATAGAAATATCATTGATTAGCTGCCTCCTGCATGCCTCCTACTGGGGATCGAGCCCACAACCCAGGCATGTGCCCTGACTGGGAATCAAACTGTGACTTCCTGTCTCAACCACTGAGACACACTGGCCAGGCTTTGTATATATTTTTGTGTGTGATTTAGCAATTCATAATATTTGACCATTTTAACACAGGATTTCTTATATCTGTCTTGATTCCTGGTAGTTTGTATATCCACCTTTTTAAAACATTTTTGTTTTTACTACTATGGATGTTCTCCCAATCTGCCATGTGCTTTCAGATTTAGTTCATTTATTGGCCTCACAGAAGTGTTTTAATTTAATGTTAATTTGTCACTTTGGCTTCAGATTCCACTTCAGGCTTAGAAAGCCTTTCTGACTGTCAAGAATATAAGAACAATTCTTCAGAACAAAATGTCCTCCTCATAGCGGCCTTCAGGGCAGCCCTGAAAGAAAACCTCCTCACCTTTTTCTAAGCAACTTTGATCATGTTTTCTGACCAGGAATTCCCCTTATAGAAAACCCTTAATCAATTTAAAAATTTTAAATGTTTACGGCACATTCAATTTGCTCTTACTTTTAGAGAAGATACATCAACAACACACAGTTCACGCAGAGAAGCAGAGAGATTTCTTTAGCAGTCCTGTGCGCACATTTTAAGGCTGGACAATACCTATGTCTTAAAGGAGATCAGACTTTTAAATAGCCCACTGTTCACTAAGCATATCCAGAAGTGACCTAACGGCCAGATAAACACAGTTTTACAGCAGGAAACAGCTTAGGACTAAGCAAAAAACTAAACTGAAGTCACAGCAACCCGTAGCTACTCCCTACCCCCCACTGACCAGCCACATGGTCATTTGACGCCCATGTTCCTCTGAAAAACAGCATGGACTTATTCAAGCAATGAACCAAAACACAGTGATGTCAAAGGTTTTCTAGGGTTGGGCATAGATTTTTAGAAAGTCCCCAGAACCCCCGCGGAGAAAGGTGGAGGTTGGGCTTTGTTTCCTCCCTTAGGAAAGTAGAAGTCCTAAGCAAGGAAGAAAGCATCCCTTTGGGATCTGGGAGAAGATCTCCATGCTGACAGCAATGAGATGACATGCCTTCCTACAGCCCTCCAGATGCCCCAATCTGCAACCGGGAGTGGGGGTGGGTGGAAGGGCGGCTTCTTAAACAAGACCTCAAAAGCATAAGATTTCTTAAGGGAGAGAATGGTAAATTTGCACTGAAAATTCTTTTTAAATATAAGTGCATAAAAAGACACTATAAGACAAAGCAAGACAGTTGCAAATTGTGATTAAATATTAAAACAAAAGATTTGGTTCTTAAAATTTTTAAATAATTGCTGCAAATCCGTAAAGTTAAAGGATTTTGTTTAAGAGGGAAAAGCGTATGACAGGCACTTCACACAAAAATGAGGAAGAGGAGGAAAAGAAGGGGCAGGGAAAGGATAAAAATTCTTGCAGCTCAGATATCCAACCTCTCAAATAATCAGGGAAGTGGAAATTAAAACACTGCACACAAATCAGACTGGCAAAAAGTTAAATATCTCTCAAATATTTCTGATGGGAAAATAAACTAGTATATAACCATTCTCCGCATAATGATGTTTCCATCAGCAACAGACCGCATGTACAACAGTGGTCTCTTAAGATTATAATGGAGCTGAACAATTCCTATCACCTAGAGCAGCAATTTTCAATCTTTTTCATGTGCACATAAACTAATTATTGAAATTCTGTAGCATACCAAGAAACATATTATATTTTTGCCAATCTGACACAAAAATGGTATAATTTTGATTTATTCACACCAGACAGCTTTTGTTGTGTTGGTCATTTTTTTCTTTGACAATATAAGGGAAAAGAGGTCAGTGCCCCTGACTCAACAGTCAGGTATTGCATGTTTTAAAAATTCTTGCAGCACAGCAGCTGAAAATCACTGACCTGGAGACATCATAACTATCTTAACATCGTAGTGCAACCCATTACTCCCATGTTTGTGATGATGCTGGTGTAAACAGACCTACTGCGCTGCCAGTCATGTAGTAAAAGCACAGTATGCCGTATTTTACTGCACGTATCAAAACGGTTAACCTCAAAAACATAAATGTAAAAAAGCAAGAGAACTCTTACAGCATGATAACATTTAAAGTTAAAAAGGACATGGCATAAAGCAGACAGTGAAAATACTACATATGTGTACAGCTAACCTATACATGTAAAAGACACACTTAGAAAATGTAAGTGACAAATTTCAAATACTGATACCTTGTGGGCAAAAGACAGCTACACAAGGGAGCTGCATTTGTAGTCATTTCCTTAAATTGTATGAGTGTACATGGGTCTTCACTATATTATTCTGAATATCTTTTTGTATGACTACAATACTTTACTTAAATGCTAAAGGTCTACATTTTAAAATACTTAGAAAGATAAACACTAATAACTTTACAGGACTGCTCTCTTTTATTGTGAACTTCCCTACAATGAAATATATAACATTTGAATTTGAAAAGGTGTTAAAGATGTCTAGAAATTTCCATTTTTGCAAGCAGTGAACACTAGTTCAGCTACCCCCCTAAACACACTTGTGTTGCAGTTGTGCCTTCAACAATCACCAGCATAAACCATTGACCACTGTAAGAACCACTCCACTGGCTGATCAACTGGACAAATGAGAATCTGGCTCATCAGGCTTCTTTTTAGAGACACAAACACGATCTTCTCCTTTTATTTCATTTTCCAGTCTGTAGTGCTATGAGTCAGAGAACTCTATCCCCGGTTTCTAGAATATGAAATAAGAAAATGAGAGAGTGCTTATTATAAGCTTCACTTTCGTAATTCCACTCCCGTCAGAATTTTCTCAAGAAGTGCTCAGTGTCTGACACTAACTTACTTTCTGAAGCTTTTTCGGGTCTCATGCTTAAAATGACTTGTGGGGGTCTTAAAATGCATATGCTTCTTCAGGAGGTTTGCTGTGCATAAAGGTATCCAGGAAAAAAGAAGTTTAAATGTAGGTGCTTTCTTTTCAGTTTCTTAATTCCTATAATACGAATCCGAGCCCTGCAGTCCTTTGTAAATACGAATTTACTCTGAAGTTCCGTATACGAATCTGCAGACAAGCAGTTTCTCACACCTAACCCTACAGTAAGAGTGTGCAACTGCCAGGGAGCCTTTCAGAAGTTCAAGTCGGGGTCAGCAAGTAATTATCACATTTACCGGTCAGAATGCTTTCAGCTATGAGTAATCAAAAACAGTTCAAGCCCTGGCAGGTGGCTCAGTTAGTCAGAGCATCACTCTATACACCAAAAGGTTGCAGGTTCAATTCCTGGCCAGGGCACATACCTAGGTGGCAGGTTCGATCCCTGGTCTGGGTGCATACAGGAGGCAACCAATTGATGTTTCCCCCTTCCCCCTTCTCTCTCTCTCTCTCTCTCTCTCTCTCTCTCTCTCTCTCTCTCTCTCTCTCTCTCTCTCTCTCCAAAATCAACAAGCATATCCTCAGGTGAGGATTAAAAATAATCTATACTAATAAAAGGGTAATATGCTAATTAGACCAGGTCGACCAGACATCTTCCGGACGTCCGACTTCCTTCCTGACAGTTAGGGGGCGACCAGGCCGGAAGGAGGGTAGTTAGGGGGTGACCAGGCCAGCAGGGGAGCATTTAGGGGGCAGCCAGGCCGGCAAAAGGCAGTTAAGGGGGCGGCCAGGCCAGCAGGGGGGCAGTTAGGGGACGATCAGGCTGGCAGAGGAGGGCAGTTGGAGGCGATTGGGCCAGCAGGGGAGCAATTAGGGGGTGATCAGGCCAGCAGGCAGAGGCAGTTAGGGGCGATCAGGCAGGCAGGCAAGTGGTTAGGAGCCAGTGGTCCCATATTGTGAGAAGGCTGTCCGACTGTCAGTATAGGCCCCATCCAGCAGGGATCGGGCCTAAACTGGTAGTTGGACATCCCCTGAGGGGTCCCGGATTGGAGAGGGTGCAGGCCTGGCTGAGGGAACCCCATCCTCCCATGCACAAATTCCGTGCACCGGGCCTCTAGTGATAATAATAATTTGAAATGCCCTGAACAATAAAGAAACAGATTGGCTCATATCACAGAAAATCCAAAGAAGGAACAGGGTTCAATTAACACGGCTGAAACCTCTTAGCTATACATTCCTTCTTGTATCTGTTTCAGCCTCAGGCTGGTGACAGGATGGCCGTGTATTCCTTGTCCTCACAGCCCAGTATGACAATGTTTAACTTCTTTCTGTGTGTTTCTCAGGAGAAAGAGCCCCATCCCGGGGCACTTCTCTGTCTTAGCGGAGCCACTCCCTCAGTCTGGCACCATCACCTGTAGGAGAGCTGTGCTGTCGTCAGCGGGGCCTGATGCCTGACTCCATTGCTGGCAAGGTAGTGGGACTCCCCTGGTTGATTAGACAGTTAAGGCCACTCCTACATCTGAGACCACTCCTTTATGCCAAATGCTATCTCCTAACAGAGGTGGAATGGGTTTTGAGGGGACAGTCACAATACGTACACGTTATAGAAGTTTAAGACTGAATTCAATCTTTTACACCTAATGGTCCTCAAGAAGGCTATCAACAGCACGGTACCTGGAGGTTGGGTATAAAGCTAAATCTATTTTCCCTACATAACAAGATCTCTCCTCTCTCAAATATCTTGAGAGCATCCAGCATTCCCATTAGACAGCCCGTGTCTCTATGTCACAGAAGCAGCACCTGAGAACAGAACAGCTTCAGGAGAAACATTAGGACCCCTCTGGCCCTGGAAAACTTGACCATGCCCAGACACCACAGGCTTGGCCTGGCAGCAAGCTGAGCAGAGCCTGGAGCACCATCCTGTTCCAAGTGAGCAGCAGCGTCCCCACAGCACACAGGCAGCCACTCTGAGCGAGGACGAGCCAAGGTAGGGGACAGCCAGGATCCCTCAGCCTGGGGCGGGATGCACTGGACTCCAGGGTGCTCAACACAAGAACAGTGACAGCATCAGGCCTCTGAGGACTTGCTCTTTCTCCAGGGAAAGACACCAAAAACCAACTCATTGTTCTCATAATAACAGACAAGAAGAAAACAGCTACCCTGAACCCCAAACTTCATTTCTTCCAGAGTCTCAAAACACCGGCCATGAAACCATTACATACACACCCTCTGGAAAGTCAACAAGATCTAAAGCCATTTTTAAAAATAAAAGTACATAGCTTCTAGCCCAGTGGTTCTCAACCTTTCTAATGCCGTGACCCTTTAATATAGTTCCTCATGTTGTGGTGACCCCCAACCATAAAATTATTTTCGTTGCTACTTCATAACTGTAATTTTGCTACTGTTATGAATCGTAATTATAGTGCTAGAACGATGATATTTTCACTTAAATACACATGGAACACATGAAATAATTGTTCCCTTTAGTGACAGCCGTGCACTAAACAAACAAAACATACACATGAGAAGAGAAAGAAAACCCAACACTGGCAGTAGTGCTTATATTAGGAAGCTAAGTTTACAGCGGCCCTTCCCACTACCCCACCATCACAAGGACAATCACAGCTAACACTCACCACACCACGAACTCGTCTAAGCACTTTACCTGTGTTAGCCATTTCCTCAGTAGAGCCTTATCAGGTAGTTCCTATCATTATTTCCAAAACGGTTGGCCATTAGTGGGGACAAGGGGTAACTACTTAGGGTCCAAGCTTCTTCTACCACTGCCTTCCCCTCTAAAAAGGGAATTCTGAGGAGGCTAGGGATAAGGTGGGGTCCTCCGAGGCAAGGCACAGGGTCATGTGGGTGGTCCTCAGTGAGGAGAAGCTGAGCTCTGCCGGGGGCTGGGCTCTATGCAATGCTCCCAGTTCTCAGTCAGTACCCGAGTGGATCTTGGGTTGCCTATGGGAAAGGATGCATCCCATATCTGGCACGTTGATGGGGTGGGGCACAGAGCGGAGGAGGTGACAGAGAAAAGTGGGCAAGGAGTGGAAGCCAGCTGTGCTCTCAGCATCTGGGAGACGGACCCCTCTTTGGACTCACTTCTGTGCCTCTTGCTGGAAGAATGTTAGAATTTTTGGAGTCAAGATGCAGGCCTGGAGAGGAGGGGCAGGGGAGCAAAGTCAAGGGCCTCCCCAGCTTAGGTAAAAAGGGAGATAAGCGAGGTTATATAAAATTCAGTTTTCAGCCTGATTTTTGTTTTCCAACTTTTAATTGAGATACAAACACAATAAATATTTCACTATCCTCTCCATTCTAAGCAGAAGCGTGTAAGAACCATGACATGAGGCAACAGCCTCTTGGCCTCAGCATTAAGAAAACAAGTGAGTGATGGTAACCCGGGCAGAGTCACACCGCTGCCAGACCAGCTCACTGTGGCCGGAAAATCTGATTCTAAAGAGCTGCTAGGAATCTACATTTTATGTGAAAATGTTTAAAAACATCAGTGAGTCATTCAAACACACACATAAAAAGCTTTAAATTGCATGTGGCCAGACTCAGCCCTTGGGTCACAGCCTGAGGCCTCAGCACTGACCTTAAGCCAGAGGGGCACTTGGGAGCCCTTGTCACCTCTGCCTTCTCCTTGTCTGGATCTCTGCCTTCCCCACTCCCTCAACCCAGTGTAGGCCATTCTGTCAGGTAGGCAGAACTTCCCAGGACCCAGCCTGGGAAGACGGGGTGGGAGACCACACAGGGCAGGGACCAAGCCCAAGTCCAAGGTCTGTACCCTGGGTTTCTATTACAGAAATACAAACATAACGTAGAATAAAACCCTTGAGAGTAAGGTGGGGGTGAGGAAGCACAATATAAAATTATACATAAAATTCTGTAAGAATCAGAAGACAACAGAAAAGATAAAGATATGTAATTTGTGAGGGTAGCAGGACTAAAGATAACTTGTTTTTCATTTCTCATTTTTATCACTGTTTATATAATAAAACAATGACGCCCACTTATTCCAACGTTTCAGGAAAGTACCCAAAACATATCAACCTAATTGGATATAAGTAACAGGGTAATCTTTTTTGAATTCTTCATTGTTTCAAGAATTACATATAGTATTACATATGTCTCCTTTTTCCCCATTGACCTCTCCCCATCCACCCCCACCTCCACTCCCCGCACATGCCCTCACTGCCCTAGTGTCTGTGTCCATTGGTTACACATACAAATCCTCTGGTTGATCTTTTATCTCCCTTCCCTCTAAAGTTTAACAGTCTATCCAATGTTTCTCCTGTCTCTGGATCTGTTTTTGTTCATCAGTTTATGTTGTTCATTATATTCCACATATGAGTGAGATCATGTGATATTTATCTTTCTCCTACTGGCTTATTTCGCTTAGCATAATGCTCTCCAGGGCCATCCATGCTGTTGCAAATGGTAAGAGTTCCTTCTTTTTTACAGCAGCAAAGTATTCCATTGTGTAGATGTACCACAGTTTTCTAATCCTCTCATCTGCTGATGGGCACTTAGGCTGTTTCCAAATCTTAGCTATGGTAAATTGTGCTGCTATGAACATAGGGGTGCATATATCCTTTCTGATTGGTGTTTCTAGTTGCTTGGGATATATTCCTAGAACTGGGATTACTGGGTAAAATGGCAATTCCATTTTTAATGTTTTGAGGAAACTCCATACTGTTCTCCACAGTGGCTGCACCAGTCTGCATTCCCACCAGCCGTGCACGAGGGTTCCTTTTTCTCCGCATCCTCGCCAACACTTGTCTTTTGTCGATTTGTTGATGACAGCCATTCTGACAGGTGTGAGATGGTATCTCATTGTCGTTTTGATTTTTATCCCTTGGATGATTAGTGCCTTTGAGCATGTTTTCATGTCTCTGGGCCTTCTGTATGTCCACTTTCAAAAAGTGTCTATTTAACCTTTTGCACTCGGATGTCGAGTGTGACTCGACACGGTTAGCATCGGTAGCGGCTCGTATGTCGAATTGTATTGAATGTATCAATAATTTGAAATATAAAAAAATCCAAATAAATAAGTTTGTATGAAAAGAAACTCCAGTTTTTTATTCTACTGCCGCGCTTTGTAAAATCTGGGGTATTTAAAAAATTAAATCCCAAGTAGAATAAAGGAATCGAGAAAAAAGCAAGCGAGTGCAAAGGGTTAAGTCCTTTGCCCACTTTTTTGACTGGATTGTTTATCTTCCTTTTATTAAGATGTATAAATTCCCTACAAGTTTTGGAGATTAGGCCCTTATCAGAGATAACATTGGAAAATATGTTCTCCCATGCAGTGGGCTTTCTTGTTTTGTTGATGGTTTCTTTTGCTGTGCACAAGCTATTTATTTATTTATTTATTTATTTATTTATTTATTTATTTATTTATTTATTGTTTAAAGTAATACAAATAGTAGTGCATATGTCTCTTTTTTTTTCCAATTGACCTTCCCCCAGCCTTCCCAACCCCCCAGCACATGCCCTCACTCCCCCCCCCCGCCCACAGTGTCTTGAGTCCATTGGTTATGCTTATATGCGTGCATACAAGTCCTTCCGTTGATCTCTTACCTCCCACCACCCAACCCTCCCCAACCTTCCCGCTGTAGTTTGACAGTCTGTTCGATGCTTCTCTGCCTCTGTATCTATTTTTGTTCATCAGTTTATAAAGTTTTTTATTGTCCATAAATGAGTGAGATCATGTGGCATTTTTCTTTCACTGACTGGCTTATTTCACTTAACATAATGCTCTCCAGTTCCATCCATGCTGTTGCAAATGGTAGGAATTCCTTCCTTTTTTACCACAGCATAGTATTCCATTGTGTAGATGTACCACTGTTTTTAATCCACTCATCTGCTGATGGGCATATAGGCTGTTTCCAAATCTTAGCTATGGTAAATTGTGCTGCTAGGAACATAGGGGTGCATATATCCTTTCTGATTGGTGTTTCTGTTTTCATGGGACATATTCTTAGAAGTGGGATTACTTGGTCAAATGGCAGTTCCATTTCTAATTTTTTGAGGAAACACCACACTGTTCTCCACAGTGGCTGCACCAGTCTGCATTCCCACCAGCAGTGCACGAGGGTTCCTTTTTCTCCGCATCCTCTCCAGCACTTGAAGTTTGTTGATTTGTTGATGATAGCCATTCTGACAGGTGTGAGATGGTACCTCATTGTTGTTTTGATTTGCATCTCTCAGATGATTAGTGACTTTGAGCATGTTTTCATATGTCTCTTGGCTTTCTGAATGTCCTCTTTCAAAAAGTTTCTATTTAGGTCCTTTGCCCATTTTTTGATTGGGTTGTTTATCTCCCTTTTGTTAAGTTGTATGAGTTCCCTGTAAATGTTGGAGATTAAACCTTTATCAGAGATAACATTGGAAAATATGTTCTCCCATGGAGTGGGCTTCCTTTATGTTTTGCTGATGGTTTCTTTTGCTGTGCAGAAGCTTTTTATTTTGATGTAGTCCCATTTGTTTATTTTCTCCTTAGGTTCCATTGCCCTAGGAGCTGTATCAGTAAAGGCATTGCTACGACAAATGTCTGCTATTTTGCTGCCTATGGCTTCTTCTAAGATTTTTATGGTTTCCCATCTTATGTTTAAGTCCTTTATCCATTTTGAGTTTATTTTTGTGTATGGTGTAAGTTGGTGGTCTAGTTTCTTTCTTTCTTTCCTTCCTTCCTTTTCTCTCTCTCTCTCTCTCTCTCTCTCTCTCTCTCTCTCTCTCTCTCTCTCTCTCTTTCTTTCTTGCAAGCATCCATCCAGTTTTCCCAACACCATTTATTGAAGAGACTGGCTTGACTCCATTGCCTCTTTTGTCAAATATTAATTGAGCATAATTGCTTATGTCAATTTCTGGGTTCTCTAGTTTTGAGAACAATGGCTTTGTAGTATAGCTTGATATCTGGTATTGTGATCCCTCCAACGTTGTTCTTCTTTCTCAAGACTGCTGCAGCTATTCAGGGTCTTTTTTTTTTATTCCCGATGAATTTTTGGAGAATTTGTTCTAGGTCTTTGAAGTATGCCATTGGTATTTTAATGGGGATTGCGGTGAATTTATATATTGCTTTGGGTAGTATGGGCATTTTAATGATGTTGATTCTACTAATCAATAAACACGTATGTTCTTCCATCTGTTTATGTCTTCCTCTATCTCTTTTTTCAGTGTCCTGTAGTTTTCCAAGTATAGGTCTTTCACCTCCTTAGTTAAGTTTATTCCTAGGTATCTTAGTTTTTTTGATGCGATGGTAAATGGGATCGCTTGTTTAGTCTCTCTTTCTGTAAGTTCACTATTGGTGTATAGAAATGCCAGAGATTTTTTGGCGTTAATTTTGTATCCTGCTACATTGCCAAATTCATTTATTAAGTCTAATAATTTTTTAGTGGAGTCTTTAGGGTTTTCTATGTACAGTATCATGTCATCTGCAAATAAGGACAGTTTTACTTCTTCTTTTCCAATTGGATGCCTTTTATTTCTTCTTCTTGTCTAATCACAATGGCTAATACTTCCAGTACTATGTCGAACAGGCGTGGTGAGAGTGGGCATCCATGTCTTGTTCCTGTTCTTAGTGGAAATGGTTTTAGTTTTTGCCCATTGAGTATGATGTTGGCTGTGGGTTTGTCATATATGGCTTTTATTATGTTGAGGTATGATCCTTCTATTCCCACCTTGCTAAGGGTTTTTATCAAGAAAGGGTGTTGGATTTTGTTAAATGCTTTTTCTGCATCAATGGATATGATTATATGGTTTTTATCTCTCAGTTTGCTTATATGGTGTATCACATTTATTGATTTTTGGATATTGTACCATCCTTGCATCCCTGGAATAAATCCCAGTTGGTCATGGTGTATGATCTTTCTAATGTAATGCTGGATTCGAATTGCTAGAATTATGTTGAGGATTTTGGCATCTATGTTCATGAGGGATATTGACCAGTAATTCTCTCTCATTGTGTTGTCTTTATCTGGTTTTGGTATTAGGGTAATGCTGGCTTTGCAGAAAGATCTTGGAAGTGTGCCTTCCTCTTGAATTTTTTGGAATAGTCTGAGGAAGATAGGTTTTATTTCTTCTTTGAATGTTTTTATAAAACTCCCCTGTGAAGCCATCTGGTCCAGGGCTTTTGTTTGTTGGAAGTTTTTTATTACTACTTCAATTTCTTCCAGAGTTATTGGCCTATTCAGATTTTTTTTTTATTCCTCCTGGTTGAGTTTTGGAAGGTCGTATTTTTTTAGGAATATGTCCATTTCTTCTAGGTTGTCCAGTTTATTGGAGTAGAGTTGCTCATATAGTATTATTTACGATTCTTCATATTTCTGTGGGGTCTGTTGTTATTTCACCTCTTTCGTTCCTCATTTTGTTTATTTGGGTCCTCTCTCTTTGCTTCTTCGTGAGCCTGGCCTGAGGTTCATCAATCTTTTTTATCCTTTCAAAGAACCAGCTCTTGGTTTCATTGATCTTTTGTATTGTTGTTGTTGTTGTTGTTGTTGTTGTTTTGTTTTGTTTTGTTTGGTCTCTATGCATTTATTTCTTCTCTGATCTTTATTATCTCCTTCCTTCTGCTCACTCTGGACTTTTCATGTTGCTCTCTTTCTAATTCTTCAAGTTGCAGAGTTAGATGGTTTATTACCAGTTTTTCTTGTTTTTTGAGGTAAGCCTGTAATGCTATGAACTTCTCTCTCAGGACTGCTTTCATTGTGTCCCAAAGATTTTGTATTGCTGTGTTTTCATTGTCGTTTGTTTCCAGGATGTGTTTCATTTCTTCTTTGATCTCTTTGGTAACCCACTCATTGTTTAATAGTATGCTATTCAGCCTTCAAGTGTTTGAATTTTGTGATTGTTTTTACTGTAGTAGATTTCTAATTTTATGCCATTGTGATCTGAGATGATGCTTGATATGATTTCAATCCTCTTGAATTTGGAGAGACTTTGCCTTTGTCCCAATATGTGGTCTATCTTTGAAAATGTCCCATGTTGCCCTGGCAGATTTGGCTCAGTGGATAGAGCGTCAGCCTATGGACTGAAGGGTCCCAGGTTCGATTCCGGTCAAAGGCACATGCCCAGGTTGTGGGCTCAACCCCCAGTAGGGGGAGTGCAGGAGGCAGCCGATCAATGGTTCTTTCTCATCATTGATGTTTCTCTCTCTCTTTCCCTCTCCCTTCCTCTCTGAAATCAATAAAATATATTGGGGGGAAAAAAGAAAATGTCCCATGTGCACTTGAGAGAATATATATTCTGTAGTTTTGGGGTGGAATGTTCTAAGGTTGTCGATTAAGTCCATCTGATCTAGTGAGTCATTTAGGATTGATGCATCTTTGCTAATTTTTTGTCTAGAGAATTTATCCAGTGATGTTAATGAGGTATTAAAGTCTTCTACTATGATTGTGTTGCTGTCAATCTTACCCCTGATATCTTCCAGAAAGTTTTTGTTTTATTTGTTTTTTATGTACTTGGGTGTTCCTGCATTGGGTGCAAAACTGTTAACAGGGTTATATCCTCTTGTTGTACCAATCCCTTTAGAATTATGAAGTGGCCTTTCTTGTCTCTTCCTATGGCCTTCACTTTGAGGTCTATTTTGTCATAAGTACTTATGACAAACATAATACTTATTTTTGTTATTAGGTATTGCTACCCCAGCTTTTTTTTTCATTTTCATTTGCCTGATAGATATTTTTCCATCCCTTCACTTTCAGACTGTGTGAATCCCTTGTTCTGAGGTGGGTCTCCTGTAGATAGCATATATATGAGTCATAGTTTCTTATCCATTCATTCACTTGATGTCTTTTGATTAGAGCATTTAAACCATTTACATTTAATGTTATTATTGACTAGCTTTCCCGTTGCAGGAAAATTCCTGCAATGGGATTTCCTGCTGCACTCTACCCCGCCTCCGTTCCTCCCTTGCCGCCCGCCTCGCCTTCTCCTCTTGCCCTCCCGCATTTCCCTTCGCCCCCGGCCCCGCCTCCGCTCCGCCTTTATCACCCGCCTCACCTTCTCCTCCAGCCCGCCCGCATTTCCCTTTGCTCCGCCATTGTCGCCCGCCTCCGCCCCGCCCCGCCCTTGCCGTCCGCCTCACCTTCTCCTCCGGCCCGCCTGCTTTTCCCTTCGCCCCCGGCCCCGCCTCCGCCCCCGGCCCCGCCTCCGCCCCGCCTTTATCATCCACCTCACCTTCTCCTCCAGCCCGCCCGCGTTTCCCTTCGCCCCCGGCCCCGCCTCCGCCCCGCCCTTGTCACCGGCCCCGCCTTCTCCTCCAGCCCGCCCGCGTTTCCCTTCGCCCCCGGCCCCGCCTCCGCCCTGCCCTTGCCGCCCGCCTCGCCTTCTCCTCCAGCCCGCCCGCGTTTCCCTTCGGCCCCGGCCCCGCCTTCTCCTCCAGCCCGCCCGTGTTTCCCTTCGGCCCCGGCCCCGCCTCCGCCCCGCCTTTATCACCCGCCTCGCCTTCTCCTCCAGACTGCCCGCGTTTCCCTTCGGCCCCGGCCCCGCCTCCGCTCCGCCCTTGCCGCCGGCCCCGCCTTCTCCTCCAGCCCGCCTTCGTTTCCCTTCGCCCACGGCCCTGACTTCGCTCCTCCCTTCTCCTCCCCCCGCCCCCCTGGCTTGCTTGCTTCTTCGAAGCTTTACTCCCCTTTGCAGCTCTTGGCTTCTTTCGACACTGTCTTGATATGCAAATCAGCCGCCATCTTTGTTGGGGCAATTTGCATACTCGTCCTGATTGGTTGGTGGGCGTGGCTTGGCTGGTGGGCGTGGCTTAGGTGTAGCGAAGGTGCGGTCAATTTGCATATTTGTCTATTATTAGATTAGATAGGTACTTCTTTGCAGCCATTTCTGTATTTTATGCCTGTGTTCCTTCCTCCCTTTCTATTTCTTTTTTTACAGAATTCCCTTTAGCATTTCTTGCATTGCTGGCTTGGTAGTGATAAACTCCCTTAGCCTTTTTTTGCCTGCAAAGCTCTTGATTTCCCCTTTAATTTTGATTGATAGTCGTGCTAGATAGAGTATTCTTGGATTCAGTCCCTTACTTTGCATTACTTTGTATATCTCCTTCCAATCCCTTCTAGCTTGATGTGTTTCTGTTGAGAAATCATTTGATAATTTGATGGGGGATCCTTTGCAGGTAACTCTCTGTCTCTCTCTTGCAGCCTTTAAGATTATCTCTTTGCCATTAACATTTGCCATTGTAATTATGACATGTCTTCATGTGGGTCTTTTGGGATTCATCTTGCTTGGGACTCTCTGTACTTGTGTAACCTTTTTCTTCCCAATATCAGGGAAGTTTTCTGTCATTATTTCTTCAAATAGATTTTCTAATGCTTGCTGCTCTTCTTGTCCTTCTGGCAGCCCTATTATACTTCGTTTTCATTGTCCCAAAGCTCCCTTATGCTATCCTCCTGTTTTTTAATTTTTTTCTCAGTTGCTGTTCAGATTGAGCTTGTTTCTGTACCTTATCTTCTAACTCACTCATTCGGTCCTCTGCCTCTTCTAGTCTACTGTTGAAACCTCCCATGGTGTTTTTGATTGTAGCTATTTCACTTTTCATTTCTTCCTGATTTTTGCATAGGTTGTTGATTTTCTCGTCCATTTGTGTACGAACTGTGCAACCAGTACTCTGAATTCTTTTTCTGTCATGTTGCATGCTTCTGTTTCACTTATTTCCTTTCTTGGTGATTCCTCATTTTCTTTCCTCTGGGGACTGTTTTGTTGTCTCCCCATTCTAACTATCACCAAAAGGTTCAAATGTCAAGTTGCGGGGGCCTGGGCCATGTGCACTGGGAGCTTTGCACCCCACGAGTGTCACTGAAGAGCTCCGACACCAAGACCTGTGGCTGCTGTGGGTCAGCAGGAGCCACGCTTGCCCAGGACCAGAGTCAGCGGCGCTTAGTGTGGCCTCGTGTGCACACCTAGAATCAGGGACCCCTCCTGCACCGCACTGAAACAGAGACCCCACTGACATGTGCCAAAAATCAGAATCCCCTAGCATGTGTCAGGAGTCAGAGACCACCTGTGCCTGTGCCAAGAATCGAGTATCAGAGTCTCTGTTACTTGGTACGGCCTCTCACCGAGAATCAGGTTCCCCGTGTGTGCATGCGCCAAGAATTGGAGTCGCTGGCTCTTAGTGTGAATATACTGGGAATCAGGGATCCCAGGCATACACAGTGAGAAGCAGAGTCTAGTCACTGGTGCTCAGTGCTGCCTCTCATGCGGAGAATCAGGGTCCCTGGTCTGCTTGGGGGACCAGGTTGCACAGTCACACTGTGTCAGCAGGAGGTCTACTCCTGCCCAGCGGAAAACAGTTTTCCGTTTGCGCTTGCCCTGAATCAAAGTCAGGTGGCACTGCCGCCCAGTGTAGGTGTGGGGTCATGTCATGGGAGTGCAAGCTGAGGAAAACAAACTCCCCGTGTTTGCGTGCCCAGGCTCAAGTCCAGCGCAGCCTCCCTGTGTGGGTGTGGGGTCTGGTCACATGGGTGTGCACTGCGGGAAACAAACTCCCCATGTCCATGCACCCAGGCTCAAATTCAGTGCAGCCTCCCTGTGTGGGTGTGGGGTCTGGTCATGGGAAACAAACTCCCCGAGTTCACGTGCCCAGGCTCAAATTCAGCGCAGCCTCCTTGTGTGGGTGTGGGGTCTGGTCGTGCAGGTGTGTGCTGCTGGAAACAAACTCCCCAAGATCGCGTGCCCAGGCTCAAATTCAGCGCAGCCTGCCTGTGTGGGCATGGGGTCTGGTCACAGGAAACAAACTTCCTGTGTCCGCGCACCCAGGCTCAAATTCAGGTAGAGCCGCCACTGCTGTGTGTGGGCAGGAGGCCTGTTTGTGCAGAGAGGGTCTGGCAGTTCCTATGCCACTGCTGCAGGGAGAGGAATTGGCTCTGTGACTCACAGAAATCTTCAGCTGGGGTGCCCAGGGTCTTGGTGTCCATGGGTCTGCAGCTGTGGTTGCAGGTCTTTTACCCAAGTGGCTTTAGGGTCCCGGTTTGCTACTGAGACCAGACTGGGTGGTGGCGAGGCTAGGATCCTAGTCTCAAGCAGTTCTGTTCTTCAAGATGGCGTGGTCTCTGTGCCTCCAGTGTCCTCCCCGGAGTGTTTGCGGTGGCAGCGGGGTTGGCAGCCCCTTGGAAGACCTGCAGGATCTAACTGTTCCTATTTCACTCACAAACACACCCACACACGTCCACACACTCCTCTATCGCTTCCTCACTCTCTTACACACTCTTGCTCCCTACCTTCTTGCCAGTTGCCATCTTGTCTCCCTGTGCAGAAGCTTTTATTTTTATACAGTCCCTTTTTTTTTATTTTCTCCTTAGTTTCCATTGCCCTAGGAGCTGTATCGGTAAAGATATTGCTATGACATATGTCTGATATTTTGCTGCCTATGGATTCTTCTAAGATTTTTATGGTTTCCCGTCTTATGTTTCAGTTCTTTTCTATTTTGAGTTTATTTTTGTGTATCGTATAAGTTGGTGGTCTAGTTTCTTCTTCTTTTTTTTTTTTTTTTGCATGTGCCTGTCCAATTTTCCCAGCACCATTTATTGAAGTGACTGTCTTGACTCCATTGTATGCTCTTGCCTCCTTTGTCAAATATTAGTTGAGCATAATGGCTTGGGTCAATTTCTGGGTTCTCTGTTCTGTCCATTGGTCTATATGGCTGCCTCTTACATGCCCCCCGCTGGGGATCAAGCCCACAACCCTGTCATGTTCCCTTACCGGGAATCGAACCATGACCTCCTGGTTCATAGCTCGATGCTCAACCACTGAGCAACACTGGCTGGGCATCAGCTTCCATTTCTTAATCTCTAAAGAAAGGGATTCCCTACCTATGAGTAGAGAGATAGCAGGCATTTAATAAAAATATCTGGGTACAAGCAGAGAAGCATGGATATATGATCATGAATTCTATAAGAACAGCAGTTAGACCTCGACTACAACTACTGAAAACTGCTCCATTGAAGTGCACACAACAGTGGGAATTTTAAGGCATATTTTCCATATTTCATTACACTTTCAGCCATAATAGCAACATTAAGGTTCTCACTAGTTATCTCAGAGCATACTTCAAGTCCCACATTGGTCTTGACAGCAAGTAGTCTCACAGGGCAACCTGCCCTGCTCCCTCCCCAGGTTATGCTCAGAAAATGGGATGTAATCTTTCCACTAATTTCTGAGTTATGAAGAGAGAGCCATGCTCCCCAAGTGACGAATTAATAAAGCTAAAAACATGAAAAGTTTTGCGCTGCAATCAAAACACTAACCAAAAGCTAGCCCCGTCCATATTTGACAATATGAAAAATTCCTGCATGGAATTCCATTCATGTAAAGTGACAGTGACTGTCATTCGCAATATTTTCCCATAGCCAAACCAACTTTCAAGGGTTAGCTAGAAGAAAGAATGAGGGAGAAGAGACACTTGGGAAGAAATAAGTAGCACTCTTGACCCCCTTGCTTAGACCACAGGAGCTGCTGCTCAGCGGTGCCCACAAGAAACACAAAAACCCTCCTCTCCCTCCCAAGTTCCTCACAGCCAACACCCCAGCCCCAAAAGATCTTCTGTAGAAATCCTCTCCTGCCTTTCCCCTCATCTAGTAGGTTCCTGCCTAGTCTTGCCCTAACCTCCTTTACTCTCAGTAAAAGGAAGAGGTGGGTTGGCAATCTTGATCCTCTCAATTTTGGGGCAGTTCTCTTACTCAGCTCCTGAAAGATCAGGGATAAAGCCACCTTGCCTCGGGGCCAAGTCAGCTCAGAACTCATGTTTTGTCTTCTCCAGCTTCTTATAACCTGGGTCTTTGTGCAATGAGACAGATATTAAGCCTCCTCCTTCAGGCCAAAGCTCAGTATCCCTTCCCCAGGTCCACAATAAAAGAAGAAGGAGGCAGCAAAGTCCTCTCACTGCACCTACTTCCAATATAGCAAAGGAGAAATTTTTGTCTAGCCGACAGAATGGTCTACAGTGGGCTAAGGGAATGGGGAAGGGCAGAGATCCAGACAAGGAGAAGTGAGAGGCCAAAATGAATGGCATGGGATACCAGGAAAAGGCTCTCTCCATGTGCCAGGCCCCCCTGCACTCCCTTGTGTCCCTCCTTCCCATGGAAGGGTTGTAGAGCATGAAGCTTACAAAGGACCTGAATCAAGTGTTATCTTTACTACTTACTGCCTGTGGCGTCTTCAGCAAGGTCATTAATGTCTCATCTGTAAACACATCATCCACTCAGTCATCAGCAAATGTTAATACCAAGTTCACACTATGTGCCAAACACTGTTTAGGTACTGGGGACACAACAGTAAATAAAACAACCACAATTACCTGGGGGTCGGGAGATTACAATGATGGGGATACGGGGGAGAGTGAGAGGAACAAGAATAAATACTATAACAGATAATAGTACCCACCTCTCAGAGTCATTTTGCGTATGAACAGAACCATTATGGATAAAGTACAGGGCACAGGATCTAGTAAATGGTAAGAAGTTGGCACACAGCACTTACCATTAGCAGTGATCTCTGGCCAAGAGGAAAGAAGATCCAAGCTGGCCTGGGGTCCCCAGGTGTTCTAGGGCTTGTGTGGGACAATACATAGAGTCATGAGGGAAAACACAGGACCCTTGGAGGGATAAGAGTCCCACCCACCACCTACCAACTTATGTGGCACAACAGGTAGTTCGTTATTCATTTAAACTTGTAAACAAAGCAAGAAAATGTAAAAAGCCCCAGGACAAGTCCATGCAAGGTATGAGTAAACAGCAGGAAGAGAGACCCTATTAAGTAAAGGCTTGTGTAAACTTCCTCAGTACGTGTGAAAGATGTAAGGCAAACAGGCATTGTCCAGGAAGGCCATTAGCACCTCATCCTGGTCCAAGCACACACTTTGCAAATGCTAAAGCAGGCAAGCACATCATTCCTTCCACCCTCACTGACAACATTTATCATTAGACAGAAGGAACAGACAGTAGCTGCCTCCTCAGCCAAAATAAGAGGAACAGCCACTCAAGAGTCCAAGATGCATTCCTTCATACAATGTGCAATCTGATGCTGGCTAACAACCAGGGCTTCTGAGGAAGCTCTCCCCAGGCAACAGGGACTGACACAGCAACTCCTAAACAACCCAACTCTTAAAAGGTGAGAGTCACCAGCTTCAAAGAAGCTTTTGATTTCTCCCCCTGCACCGCCCCCACCTCCGTGTTCAAACAGATATACTGGACAACAAGTCTCTGAATATTGACTTTCAAATGAAAATAAACATAACCATGGAGGTTTAGAGTCAGCAGATAAGAATCCCAGTGTGCCCGTGTCACTGGGCCAGCATTAGGAGAGCCGAGAGCTACAAGACAAAAACAATCATGAGATGCTTTCCATAGCACTCAGTCCTGAATGCTGGGGTCCCTGGACTTTTACCCATGGAGTTTTGCCCCAGGTGTTCCTTATTTTTATTAATACAAGCTCCCTGACATATTCCCTCATATGCGTTCTATTATACCTCTTATAAAAGGAGACCTCTATGATGTGTTCTGCATCACTTGTGGTAGTTGATGTTCTTAATAAATATATATAATGGCCACCCACCACCAAAGCAAAAAGTGGAAACACTTTGGGGAAAATAATTAGAGGCTAGTATTTTAATTGCTAAAGTATTTACTATTTTCCAAGCATTAGATATGCATGCCATGGCTACTTTTAAATGGACTTATCATGTTTTTAACTGAATGATAACATCAAAAAATTATTTCGTTAGTTGGTATTTTATATTCCACTTATTGTCTAATTTAAAATGTTTATATTAGACATTTGCTTATTTTGACTTTGGGCATTAATTTAACAGCCTACTACTTCTAAAGCAAAGGGACAATTACGTTTCTATCTATGAAAACAAATAACATCCACCCCAAATTGGCAAACGAGACTCAACTGGTGAGACAATTTGCAGCTGGGAAGGGCAGAGGACCCTTGGAGAAAGCCCAGGGCACTGCGACCACGCGAGCAGCAGACACATGAGCAGCCCACTCCTGTCCAAGGAGCAGCAGCCCCGTGAGCAGCCCGCCCCATCCGAGGAGCAGCAGCCACACGAGAAGCCCACCCACAACGGAGGAGTGGCAGCCCCGCACAGCCCGCCCCCGTCCAAAGAGCAGGAGCTGCGTGCAGCCCGCACCCTGCACCCATCCAAGAAGCAGCAGCCCCGTGAGCAGCCTGCGCCCGTCCGAGGAGCAGCAACCACAAGAGAAGCCCACCCACAACGGAGGAGTGGAAGCCCCGCACAGCCTGCCCCCATCCAAAGAGCAGGAACTGCGTGCAGCCTGCACCCTGCACCCATCCAAGGAGCAGCAGCCACATGAGCAGCCTGTCCCCATCTGAGGAGCAGCAGCACTGCGAGCAGCCCGCCCCCATTCGAGGAGTAGCAGCCGCCCGAGCAACCCACCCCGGTCCAAGGAGCAGCAGCCACACGAGCAGACCGCCCACGTGCAAGGAGCGGCAGAACTGCACAGCCCGCACGGGTCCAAGGAGCAGCAGCCACATGCAGCCCGCACCCGTCCGACGAACAGCAGCCAGGTGAGCAGCCCGCCCCCGTCCAAGGAGCAGCAGCCACACATGCAGCTCACTCCCATCCGAGCAACAGCAGCTACGCAAGCAGCACGTCCCGTGTCCAAGGAGCAGCAGCCGCGCTAACAGCCCGCCCCCGTACCAGGAGCAGCAGCTGCGGAGTACCCCACCCCCGTACGAGAAGCAGCAGCCCTGTGAGCAACCTGCCCCTGTCTAAGGAGCAGCAGCCTCATGAGCAGCCCATCCCATCTGAGGCGCAGCAGCCACATGCAGCCAGCTCCCATCCAAGGATCAGCAGCCACCTGAGCAGTCCACCCCCGTACGAGGAACAGCAGCCACATGAGCAGTCCACCCCCGTACGAGGAACAGCAGCCTCATGATCAACCTACCCATGTCCGAGGTGCAGCCACTGCCACAAACACAAGAGGACCAAGCGCAGCCCGAGGAGCCACTGCCACCCAAGGAGCAGCCCCTGCACGACTTGACATCTAGATCCGCTGATGAGATAAAAAATGGGTAGACAAAGATATCCCCAAAGGAAAGAAAAGGAAGAATCGCCAGAAAAGCAGCTAAGTAAAACAGAGGCATGCAATATGTCAGAAAAAAGAATTCAGAATAAGGGTCATACAGTTCATAAACTGTATGGATGAAAAAATCAACAACTTATGTAAGAATCAAGAAGAAATGAAGAGTGATATAGCTGCAATAAAAAACACCATGGAAAGTTTCAACAGTAGACTAGGAGAAGAAGAGGACCAAATTAGTGAATTAGAAGACAGGGAAGCGAAACACACCCAAACTGAACTGCAATTGGAGAAAAAAATTAAAAGACAGGAGGAGAGCCTAAGGCAGCTATGGGACAACATGAAATGAAGCAACATACGAATAATAGGGGTGCCAGAACAAAAGGAAGAGGAACAAGGGTTAGAAAACCTATTTGAAGAAATAATGTCACAAAACATCCCTGATGTGGGGAAGAAAAAAGTCACATAAGCACAGAGAGTCACAAACAAGATGAACCTGAAAAGACCCACACCAAGACACATCATAATTCCACTCTTAGACATTTACCCAAAAGAAATAAAAATAAATGTTCATTTATAAAAATGTGTACACAAATGTTTACACCAGCTTTATTCATAATTGCTAAAAATTGGGAACAACACAAATGTTCTTCAACTGGTGAATGGATAAGACAAACTGTGGAATACTCCTCATTAATAAAAAGAAACAAATTACTGATAACCACAACATATATGCACCTAAAATTCATCTTACTCTATGAAAGAAGTCAAACTCAAAGACTGCATATAGCATAATTCCATATTATGTAACACTAGTGGCCCAGTGCATGAAATTCGTGCACGGGTGGGGGGTGTCCCTCAGCCCGGCCTGCACCCTCTCTAATCTGGGACCTCTTGGGGGTTGTCTGACTGCCGGTTTAGGCCCAATCCCTGTGGGGGGCAGCAGTGGAGGGCAGTTGGGGGTGAGCAGGCTGGCTGTGGGGGGGGGCAGTTGGGGGCGAGCAGGCTGGCAAAGGGGGCAGTTGGGGGCAAGAAGGCCCTGTGGGATCAGGCCTAAACCGGCAGTAGGACATCCCTCTTGCAATCCGGGACTGCTGGCTCCTAACTGCTCACCTGCCTGCCTGCCTGATCACCCCTAACCACTCTGCCTGCCGGCCTTCTCACCCCCAACTGCGCCCCCCCACTGGCCTTCTCGCCCCCAACTGCCCCCCTTGCCAGCCTGCTCACCCCCAATTGCCCCCCACTGCTGGCCTGCTCGCCCCCAACTGCCCCCCACTGCTGGCCTGCTCGCCCCCAACTGCCCTCCCTTCCTGGCCTGATCGCCCCTAACCACCTCTGCCTCAGCCCCGCCACCATGGCTTTGTCCAGAAGGTCTCCCGGAAGGTATCCCAGTCTAATTAGCATATTACCCTTTTATTAGTATACTAGAAGCCCGGTGCACGAAATTCGTGCACTCAGGTTGGGGGTCCCTTAGCCCAGCCTGCACCCTCTTGCAGTCTGGCAGCCTTCAAGGGATGTCTGACTGATGGCTAAGCCAGCAGTTGGACATCCTGAGTGCTGCCACGGAGGCAGAAGAGGCTTCCGCCACCACCGCTGCACTCGCCAGCAGTGAGCCTGGCTCTGGCTGAGTGGCATTCCCCCTGTGTGAGTGCACTGACCACCAGGGGCAGCTCCTGCATTGAGCATCTGCCTCCTGGTGGTCAGTGTGCATCATAGTGACCAGTCCTTCCGGAGTTCAGTCAATTTGCATGTTAGCCTTTTATTATATACTAGAAGCCCATTTGCACGAAGATTCATGCAAGACATTCATTCACCTGGCTGCCTGCACCAGTTTTCCGCAGGCACCGGGGGGACCCAGGTCTTGGCTCTGGCCACCGTCTTCCGCCTTCTTTCAGGGTCGGGGCTTGGCCCCAGATGCCGCCAGCAGCGATCTGGGCGCCTCCCACTGGCCTGGTTCCGTTAGCCGCTCAGCGTTCAGAGCGGCGGGAGGCCCCGCCCCTCCCACCGGCCCAGGTCCCTCAGCCGCTCAGCGATGGGGGGAGGGGCAGCACGTGGGTGCCACCATCTTGGTTAATTTGCATAGCGCCCTGATTGGCTGTGGGCATAGCGAAGGTACGGTCAATTAGCATGTTACCCTTTTATTAGGTAGGATATATATATCCTATATTTCAGATAAAGGGAGATAGGGAGAGAGAAACATCAATGATAGAGAATCATGGATCAGCTGCCTCCTGCACACACCCTACTGGGGATCAAGCCCACAACCGGGGCATGTGCCCTTGACCAGAATTGAACTCGGGACCCTGCAGTCTGCAGGCTGACGCTCTATCCACTGAGCCAAACCAGCCATTGCTTCTAGAAGAAACCCCATGCCACCTTCCCCATCTAGCTGCCTGCCCCACCCAGCCATCTGCACACTGCTGTTTCAGACATTTCATGGGAATGGGACCATACACGATGGGCGTTTTGTGACCGGCTGCCTCGCTTGGGTGTGTACCTCGGAGTGGCGGGTTGCAGGGTCCCATGTGGCTGATATTAATCATTGGAGGAGCGGCGCACCATTTCCATTCCGACAGCAGCGTGTGAGGCTCGGATCTGTCCACAGCCTCGCCAACACTTGCTCTCATGTAACTTTTGGTTCTAGCCTCCAAGGTGAGCTCGGGGTCCGCCGAAGCATTGCTCTCTAGAGCAACAATCTACGCTTTTCCATTCAGTTTTAAAGTGGGAGTTGTGTAAAATGTCTGCACAGACATCCCTGTTGGTGAGTTCTCGCTGCTCAGGATCCGCTGTGACACAGCTTGCAGGGGCTAAGTCTGTCCCAGGCCACCCTCACCCCCCTGCTGCCGGGTCCTGTCTGGTACTGGGGAGGGCGCTGGGGAGGGCGCTGGGGGCACCAGCCAACCCTCTGCGGGGCTGGCCGCAGGCTGCGTTGGGCTTTGGGAGCCGAGGGGGGAAGAGTGAGGCTCAGGAGCAGCTTTGGGGCCGTGCCTGTTGCGGTGACTGTGCTGCTCCCCGCAGGCCGAGGTGAGCGGTGGGGGTGGGGGTGGGGGGGGTGGGGAGGGATACCTTCTCTGAATGAAGCCATCGGAGCCGAGGAACTCCTGGGTGCCCGTCTGTGGGCTCCACTGGGCCCACCGTCCTGGCTTCTACACCTCAGAAAGCAAAGGTCGGATCAGCAAAAACGAAAACTTTAAAGAGGTGACAGAGGTGACATGGGCTCCACCTCAGAGTGGCTCAGACACGGTTCACGGTCTCACGTGGGACTGCAGACACCAGTGGGTGTGGGCAGTGGCCACATGGGCCCGGCATGGCCCTCTGGCAGGGCCCGAGTGCAGGGAGGAGCCGGAGCTTCTTTGGGAGAGAAAGTTCATGGGGCTGAAGGCTCCCTCTTCAAACACTGATCGCTGGTCACGGTCTGCCCCCCAACTCCCTTCCACGGGGCCCTCCTTACGGAGTAAAGGGCGCCAGGCGAGGCCTCTTCCTGGCCGTCCCCACGGACCCTTTGGTTCTCCTGAGTCTGTGGGGACAGAATGTGGGGCTCCCCACTGCAGCCCTGAGGCCAGGCTCTGGGCTCGGAACTGGGGTCTCCAGTGCCGCAGCCCCCTGATCTGCAGCCCCCCTGATCCACACCCCCCCTGGTCCACAGCCCCCCTGATCTGCAGCTCCCCCTCAATCTGCAGCCCCCCATCCACAGCCCCCCGATCTGCAGCCCCCAGTGCAGTGACTCTGGGCTTGTTGTGAATGCATCATTATTCCAGGCCCGAGGGTGTACTGGCCGCTCGCTCAGAGGCTGCCGGTGCTGGGAGCCTGTGGCTGCTCAGGTCCCTGCTGTTCTGTGGTCGCGTTACGACATCCGGGCTAATTTTCATATTTTTCTATTCTATATATATATATAGATTATGAAAAAGGAAAAACTATGGGGACAAAAACAGACTGGGAGTAGACAGGGCCAGGGAAAGCAGGAGAGGACATTAATTGCAAAGGGGACTGAGGGCACATAATGGGTAATGGGAATGTTGTAAAGCTTGAAAGTGATGGTGGTGCCTGGATTATATGCATTTGTCAAAACACTTAGAACTAAACACTAAAATTGGTGAATTTTATTATATGTAAATTATACCTCAGCAAATTTTATTTTAGAATGTTTTTTAAACACATGGAACAGGAAAACTGAAATTCAAGTTTCAATGCACACTCCTATATATTCTTAAAGTTGGCATCCCACATGCCCTTTGCTACTACATCCCTCACCTCCACCCATACCTCCATCCTACCAAAAGGAATACTCTGAGCCTCAGTGAACCAAAACAAAATTCCACCAAGCTCCCATCCTTTAAGGAAACATAAAGTCTAAAATGTAAAGTCTAGCCCTAGCCAGTTGCTCAGTGGATAGAGCCTTGGCCTGCGGACTAAAGGGTCACAGGTTTGATTACAGTCAAGGGCACGTATCTCTATCTGGGCCTGCACAGGAGGCAACCAATGTGTCTCTCTCACACCAATGTTTCTCTCTCTGTGTCTCTTCCTCTCCCTTTCACTCTCAAAAAAAACCACAAAAAAAAACAACGAAAAATAGCCTCAGGTGAGGATTAAAATAAGAAATATATAAAAATACAAAGTAAAATCTAAAAACGTTAGTATTCCCATGAACCAGGAGGTCACGGTTCAAAATTCCTAGTCAGGGCATATGCCTAGGTTATGGACTCGATCCTCAATGGGGGTGTGTGCAGGGGGCAGCCAATCAATGATTCTCTCTCATCATTGATGTTTCCATCTCTCTCTCCTTCTCCCTTTCTCTCTGAAATAAAAATAATAATAAAGAAAGAAATATTAATAAACACTGCTTCTTGTAATTACTAACAAAGTCTGAATGTCCTTATCAAAATGACTAGCATTTTCTAAATTTTAAAGATAAAGTGCAAATTCTGATCATCTGCATTGATAATATAATTTTTACTTCTAGATTTCAGCTGTTGTCTTGATTTTTGTGTTAGGAAATTCCACTTAAACTTCATAATTCTGTAACTCATTCCACGGCTTCTACCAGCTACCTCAGTCTCAAGTCTTAAATTCCGGAGATTAGATAAAACCTCTGTACCATAGCTAATGAGCCTTAATGCTCTTTAAGAGTCAATGCTTTAGACAGGCTTTTTCAGAATAAAGTTATTTTTCCAGAGTAGTAGCTTTTCTTGCCAGGCAAGATTTGATCTCTAAATTACACTAAGTTCTAGCAATTCAGGTTTCATTCTTGCACACTCCGACCTTTCAGCAGAGAATTAGGAAACTCTGACCCATGCTCCTGCCCACTGGGGTTTGGGTAGAAAAAAAAATCCATCATGGAGATTTACACTCACATTTCTGGGACTTTCACCCTTGGGGACACAGCAACATCTATAATTGGGTTGTTTGTCATAAGAGAACAGTGGCAGCAATGTGGTTTTATTCACTTGTTAACTCGCAAGCTCTGCCTTCTGCTTCTGAACAATTCCCTAAAGTAATGATACTTTTATTTGTATTTAAAAAATGTGTCCAAAGAGCCTAGATTAATTTTTCTACAATGAGAACTTTTCCTTTTATAAAACATAAAAAGGAGTTCCAAGAGTTGACAAGAAGGTACAGCTACGAAGAAGTCTCTGCACACTAAGATGAAGAAGCGTAACAAGGCCTGGTGAGCAGATGCACGATAGGTGACCACGGCCTTTTGATCCTTCAGCTTTAATGTCATTCTGAGGCTAAACTTCACATAATATACATAACAACTGTTTCACTCTACAAATTATACTTCTATCTGACAGAGTCCTGAGCAAATCGTGCTGTAAGAAATATTCTAAGTTTTAAATAAAAATCTATCTTGACACAAAATACTACTCTTAAAGTAGTATTTGTATCAACATAGATTTTTTATTTAAACAGTAGTATTTTATTTGTCAACTATGTTAGAGAAAGACAGAAAATAAATAGAAGAAATGGAAAGAAGTACAAACACACAAAACTATTAAAACATTTTTTGAATAGTGGACCTAATCAGTATTTTCCTAAACTTTATTTTTCTTTAAAATATATTTTTAACATATCTGAATTGTTAGAAGCCTAATAAAATTTAACAAACACATGGTATAGCATTAATCAGGCTTTGATTTGGGAATTTTATTTGCTTATTTGTTTGGTAAACAAGGTGAAATTAATAGGCATTAATGGCAAAATTTGGAAAATCAAATTTGCTGCATGTCATATAAAGAAATGTGTAAACATGCCCAAGAAAATCAGTCAAGGCAACAGACAAAAATGAAATCTCAACTGTTTTCCCTTACCCATTTTTTTCTTCTGATTATTTTCACTCACCTTTTATTTTTTTTAAATATATTTTATTGATTTTTTACAGAGAGGAAGGGAGAGGGATAGAGAGTTAGAAACATTGATGAGAGAGAAACATTGATCAGCTGCCTCCTGCACACCTCCTACTGGGGATGTGACCGCAACCAAGGTACATGCCCTTGACTGGAATCGAACCCGGGACCCCCTAGTCAACGCTCTGTCCACTGAACCAAACTGGCTAGTGCTTCACTCCCCCTTTAATTTGATATCTCAACATAATAAAGGCCATACATGACAAACCTACAGCCAATATTATACTCAATGGGCAAAAACTAAAACCATTTCCTCTAAGAACAGGAACAAGACAGAGATCCACTTTCACCACTCTTATTCAACGTAACTGGAAGTCCTAGTCATCGTGATCAGACAAGAAGAAGAAATAAAAGGTATCCAAACTGGAAAGGAGGAAGTAAAACTCTCATTATTTGCAGATGACATGATATTTTACATAGAAAAACCTAAAGACTCCACCAAAAACTACTAGATTTAATAAATGAATATGGCAATGCAGCAGGATACAAAATCAACACCCAAAACTCAATGGTTTTTTTATACACCAATAATGAATTATCAGAAAAAGAAACTAAACAATCTCATTTACCATTACAACAAAAAATTAAGATACTTATGAATAAACTTAACCAAGGAGGTAAAAGACTAGTATTCCAAAAACTACAGGACATTGAAAAAAGAGATAGAGGAAGATATAATCAATACAATATACTGTGTTCATGGATTGGTAAAATCAACATTAATACTACCCAAAGCAATCTATAGATTCAATGCAATCCCTATTAAAATACCAATGGCATATTTCACAGGCCTAGAACAAATTTATATGGAAACAACAAAGATCCCAAATAGCCACAGTAATCTTGAGAAAGAAGAAGAAAGTTGGAGGAATCACAATGCCAGATATCAAGTTATACCAGAAAGCCACTGTAATCAAAACAGCCTGGTACTGGTGCAAGAAAGGCATATAGATCAATGGAACAGAACGGAGACCCCAGAAATCAACCCAAGCCATTATGCTCAATTATTTGACAAAGGAGGCAAGAGCATACAACGGAGTCAAGACAGTCTCTTCAATAAATGGTGTTGGGAAAACTGGACAGATACATGCAAAAAAATGAAACTAGACCACCAACTTACACCATACACAAGAATAAACTCAAAATGGATAAAAGACTTAAATGTTAAGTCATGAAACCATAAGAATCCTAGAAGAAACCATGTTACAGATATAGCTCCTAGGGCAAAGGAAACTAAGGAGAAAATAAACAACATCAAAATAAAAAGCTTCTGCACAGCAAAAGAAACCATCAGCAAAATGACAAGAAAGCCCACTGTATGGGAGAACATATTTGCCAAATGTACATCCAATAAGGTGTTAATTTCCAAAATGCATACAGAACTCATACAACTTAACAAAAGGAAGACAAACAATCCAATTTAAAAAAGGGCAAAGGACCTACATAGACACTTCTCAAAGTGGACATACAGAAGGGTAAGAGACATATGAAAAAATGCTCAAAGTCACTGATCATCAGAGAGATGGAAATTAAAATGACAATGAGGTATCATCTCACACCTGTCATAATGGCTACCATCAACAAATCAACAAATGATAAGTGCTGGCGAGGATGCAGAGAAAAGGGAACACTAGTACATTTGGTGGGAATGCAGACTGCTGCAGCCATTATGGAAAGTAGTAAGGAGTTTCATGAAAAAAAATTAAATATGGAACTGCCATTTGATCCAGTGATCCCAGTTCTAGGAATATATCCTAAGAAATCACAAACACCAATCAGAAAGAATGTATGCATCCCTACGTTCATAGCAGCACAATTTACAATAGCTAAGATTTGGAAACAGCCTAAGTGCCCATCAGTAGACAAGTGGATAAAAAAGCTGTCGTACATTTATACCATGGAATACTATGCAGCTGTAAAAAAGAAGGATCTCTTACCATTTGAGACAGCATGGAGGGACCTGGAGATATGCTAAGTGAAATAAGTCAGTCAGAGAATCTAATGAACAAAATAAACTGATGAACAAAAAAAGATCCAGAGACACAGAAGCATGGAACAGATTGGGGCATCTCAGAAGGAAGGCAGGGAAGGGTGGGAAGTAACCAACCAAAGAACTTGCATGCATATATGCATAACCCATGGACAGCCTAGGACAAGGGATAGAAGCAGGCTAGAACGGGCCAATGGGGGGAATAGGGGACATATGTAATACATTCAACAATAAAGATTTAATTTAAAATAAAAATAAAAAATAACACCTCATTTATTGAAGAAAACACTTAAATACTGCTGTTATATGCCAAGCACTTTATGTATATTAACTTATAACATCTAAGTAACTCTTCAGGTTGGCACTTAGCATTCCCCAATAGGCTAGCTATACTTAACCTCTAGCCTTTCCCCACCTTTTCAGCTGCCATTCTACTCACTTACTGGACCACACTCACAGGTACCTCAAGTCCTCTGCTCACCTCTCTCTGAGACACTGTCCCCACCTCTGTCCTGGCCTCAACCCCAAAAATCCACTGTCAAAGGCTAAGGTGGGCTCCAACCCCACCTTCATTAACCCTTCCTAATCCTCATGGTCCAGACTGCTTCCTTCTCCATTATTCTTTGTGGTACTAGAAGTACAAACCATTTCTTTTGTTCTTTCACAAAGTTAAAAATATAATTTCAAACAAATTTTAAACCATTTATAAAGAACACAATATCTTACAGGAATTAAACCTAATAGAGCTTACATCATCTTTCTCTAGTATCCTCTCCCCACACTGCCTGACTCAAGAATTGTGCACAATAGATGCTACTCAACAAGTAAATGCCATGTAAATACGTCCACTTAATCCATACAACAAAGATCGGCCTTGAAGAGCAGTTTTCAGTACCTACTACACATAGAACAACATATATTGTCCCATATCATTTGTTTATTGCCAAAATTGTACACAAATGGCTACATTATAAAAGTTTATTTTGTACATTTATTAAGCATTTTCTATGTGCCAAGTACTGTGCTAAGCACTTTACATGCATAAGTTGAAATATTTCCCAAAAATTATTCCATAAAAGTACTAGCTTTATATTCAAGTCATTTTAAAGTTATATTGTGGAGGTTCTCCATTTTTTGAAAAATAATATACTGTTTGGGGAAGAAGCATTAACCTAAACTAATTCAACCATGGTAGTGTAGAAACCATCTGACAGAATCTAGTTTTCAAAATCAAACCAGGAAACAAAGAAATTTAACATCAGCATATTAATGATTCCTGGGAAATGACTTCACTATTTCTTGAGCTGCAAAATTTGTAAGTAAGCTTTATAAAGATCACTTTTTTTAAAAAGGAACACAGCAAGTTGTTATGTTATGGGGACCACAAATCTCAAGCATGCCACTGCAGGGAGAAAAAAACACCTATAGGTCTGAGAATTCGTAGTTGAGTAAAAGTAAAACTTCCAGTGCCGTCATCATATATGGATTTTTAAAAACATCTCAGAGGAAAGCAAAGATGTGCTCTGGAAAACATGTTCACATGTTCATATTTCATATCACGTATATGGGTAATTATAATATTCATTTCCATCATGTAAATATTACATATCAAAGGGACCCCAAAAAGGATGGTTTAATCTTCTCATTGGAAAAATGGAGCCTTGCCTTACATTAGGGTCCCCTTAGACATGAGCACAGACGGTTCCTCCACAATCACCCAGTGCGTGGGGTATGATGCCCCTTTCACAGGTGAGCAAGTGGGCTCATACTAGAACATGAAGAAACTTGCCAAAGTCATACAGCTGTTCAGTACTAAGTTGCCTGACTTAAAGTCTGTTTTCTCAACTACTGCCTCCATGCAGGCGGCTCCCACATGTCTGTGTTTGGGGAGGATTGTTGGACATAAATTGCTTCTCCTCCTCCAGCAACATCAGTGTAAGGAGCACACACTTCCTTAAGCATGTGTGAAGAGCCTTCTGTGCTGAGACCATGACAAGTGCTTAGCCTTCTGTACTAAGCTTCCAGGCTCTCTCTAGAAGCAAATCCTTGTACAGGCTTGCCAGCACCTCAGTAAGGGAGAAACAGATGGCATATGAAAGCTAATGAAAGAAGCATCTATCTGATCCCTCCTCAATGCTACACAATTTTCACCACATAAAATAGAGATGAAAATATTAGAAAAAGGTAAAGAATTGAAAAATAGGCCCCTGCTTATGTTCTGACTGATACACATTTGTTAAATGAACCAGAGAAATTTTAGAGCCACAAAGTTGAGATTCTAAGATTTCGTGTATTTGACCTGAATCTCAGGGCAGCAGCTGACCATAAAACGCATGTACTCAAACTGCTGGGTTTGTTCCCAAATTCTCAGCTACGTTATACACCTAAAACTAATACAAAATAATATTGAATGTAAACTGTAATTGGAAAAAAAATTATTTTAAAAAATTGAATATAATCTCTCATTCAATAGAAAGATAAAAGAAGCTGTCCAGAAAATCTATTTTTGCTCAAAATCCTAACACCTCTGAAAGATCATCATCCCAGTAGTTTAAAGCCTATAAGATGTTTTGATGATAACGTTTCCTATCACAAAAATCATAATTTTGCCCTGGCCAGTGTGGGAGGATGGTTAGAGGGCCGGCCTGTGCACCAAAGGGTCATGAGTTTGATTCCCAGTCAAGGACTTATACCTGGGTTGCAGGTTCGATTCACAGCCCCAGTCAGGGTATGTGTGGGAGGCAACCACTCTCTCTCTCTCTCTTTCTCTCCCTCTTTCTCTTCTCCCTCCCTTCCTCCCTTCCACTCTCTCTAAAAACTCAATGGAAAAAGTATCCTTGGATGAAGATTAACAACAACAAAACAATCATCATAATTCTGACCTTCATGTTACAAGAGGTCCACACTTATTTTTAATCCTCACTTGAGGATATGGTTTTTAAATTGATTTTATAAAGAGAGAAATGGAGAGATAGAAAAACAATCCATTGGCAGATTCCCAGGGATCAAATTGGCAACCTAGGTATGTGCCCTGACTGGGAATCTAACCCATACCTTTTGGTGTATGGGATGACACTCCAGCCAGCTGAGCCATCCCACCCGGACAAGAGGTCCATACTTTTAACTGCCTTGTATCTTCCCCTGTTCTTCCAAGGAGGTAGGATGACTTGTTTCTTCTAGCCCTTATGGAATTGAGCACAGGCCCTTAACTCACCTGAATGTGCATGGCGCCCTCTACTGCTTCTTGAATATTTGAGCAACCAGTGATGAGGGACAGCTGCTGTTCTGCGCTCAGTGAGCCTTTCAGGGAACTTGATTGCTCCAGCAACTTCATGTCTTTCCTAAAAAAAAAAAAAAAAAAAAAAAAAGGAAGGCGTAATCACTGTGAGTATTCAAAAAAAATTTTTTTAACAAAAAGGTCAAGATCCCTCATCAGTAGGGAAATACCAATCAAAACCACAAGGATAGGTCACTTCACACCCATTAGTATGGCTACTAACAAAAGAAGAGAAAATAAACCAAGCGTTAGTGAGGATGGGCACAAGCTGGAGCCAGTGCACTGTGGGTAGGAAGGAAAACACGTGGCAAACAGCTGGGTGGTTGTTCAGAAAGTTAAACGGACAGCTAGCACATGGTCCAGCATCCATTTCTGGGTACATAACCAAAAAATTGAAAGCAGGGACTCAAACAGATATTTGTACACTCATGTTCATAAAGGCATTGTTTGCAATGGTAAAAAGTTAGAAACAAGGCCCTGGGTGGGTAGCTCAGTCGGTTAGAGCATTGAACCCATATGCCAAGATTATGGGTTCGATCCCTGGTCAGGACACATACAAGAAGCAACCAATGAGTGCATAAATAAGTGGAACAACAAATCAATGTCTCTCTCTCTCTCTCTCTCTCTCTCTCTCTCTCTCTCTCTCTCTCTCTCTCTCTCTCTCTCTCTCTCTCCCTCCCTCCCTTCTTTCCTCCCTCCCTCTCCCCACCCCCACCCTTTCCTCTCTCCCTAAAACTTAATTTTAAAAAGATAGAAACGCAAATATCCATAGACGGATGAATAAATAAACAAAGTGCAGTCCATCCATACAATGGAACATTATTGAACTTTCAAAAGGAAGGAAATCCTGTCACATGCCACAACATGGATGAACCTCTAGGATATTATGTTAAATGAAATGAGCCCGTCACAAAAAGACAAATACTGTATGATTCCACTTACTTGAGGTCCTGTAGAGACACAAAGTAGAAGGGTAGTTGCCAGTGCTGGGGTGGAGAATTATTGTTTAATGGGTAGAGTTTCAGTTTTGCAAGATGAAAAGAGTTATGGAGATGAACAATAACATGAATGTATTTAATACCACTGTACTGTACACTTAAAATTATTATGATAGTAAATTTCTAACATTTTACAATTTTTTAATTTTTTTTCCAGAAAGGATGAAACAAGGCTGACGAGAGGTAAAACTGGAAAGCGGGAGTTCTTCATCCTTCCCCTCGGTCCCTGGGGAGAAGGGTGAAAGAAGGTATGTTCTAATGAGGCCCACCCGGCTTCCTGCTGTAGGAACTGCTCAGGAGGACCCTGTGCTCGACAGAATGCTCTGCTGTCAGTGCCTGAGAACCCTGAATAAATATGGAGCCAAAGCCCACATTTGCACTTGGCCTCACAAATTCTGTAGTCAGTCCTACTGAAAATCTATGATGGGTTAAATAAACAAGGTAGCGTGCACACAGACAGACACAGACACAAGCACACACACACAGCTGCCTAAGGAGCACCATTCATGCTTTCCAAAACATCTTGGGGATTTCTCTGCCAGTGAGTCAAATAATTTTTACATGATTTCATGTCATGCTTTTTACCTTGAAGCTGTCAAAGTCCTTCATCTCCTGAATTACATGCAAAATAGTGTCTTCAGATTTTACTTCAGGTCAGCTCTCTGTGCACATAATACTCTGTGTCTCATGTGTGTTGTCATTTTTCAGTTGTGGCTATTGAGCCAATTCATCAAGCAGCTTATAGTAGTTGTACAGAGTATTGTACGATGTCATAGTGACAGATTCAAAATTTAAGATTTATCAGTTTGATACCTAAAATCAAGAAAGAACCACCCTGGCCGATGTTGCTCAGTGATTAGAACGTTGGCCCGCCCACCAAAGGGTCTCAGGTTCAATTCCCAATCAAGGGCACATTCCTGGGCTGTGGGTTCATTCCCCACCCCTGGTTGGGTTACATTCAGGAGGCAACCAGTCAATCGATGTGTCTCTCACATCAATGTTTCTCTCTCTTTCTCTCTCTCCCAAAATATCCTCAGGTGAAGATTAACAACAACAACAAAAAAGAACTGATTTAAGTGCCAGCAAATACATATTTTATACACCATCAAGGGAAATGCAGCAAAAAGAGTCATAAGAAAAGGTTACCCTGCTGAGATACAAAGGGAAAGCAGGGGTTTCCAAGTCCTAGAATCACACATCAGTATTGTCCAGCAAACATCCCAGAACACAGCTGCATTTTTTATTCAAATTACCACAGTGAGGAGAGCTCCATATGATTCAAAGATCATTTCTTTTCGATTTCACGTTTTTGATGCATCTTTCAAAATTTTTTACAATTATACAATACTATACATGTACTAAAGACCATGTAAGCCCTCGCTGGTGTGGCTCAGTTGGTTGGAGAGCTGTCGGTACAACAGAAGGTTGCGGATTCAATTCCTGGTCAAGGCACATATCTGAGTTGCAGGTTTGATCCCTGGTCGGGGTGCTAATCCATGTTTCTCTCTCACATCCATGTTTTCTCTCTCTCTCTCTCTCTCTCTCTCTCTCTCTCTCTCTCTCTCTCTCTCTCTCTCTCCCCCCCTCTTTAAAAAAATCTATTTTAAAACAAACAAATGTTTAATAGTACACTTTAAACAAGTTGATAGCCCTAGCTGGCTTGGCTTAGTGGCTAGAGTATCTGCCTGTGGACTGAAGGGTCCCAGGTTCGATTCCAGTCAAGGGCATGTACCTTGGTTGTGGGCACATTCCCAGTGTGGGGTGTGCAGGATGTTTCTAACTCTCTATTCCTCTCCCTTCCTCTATGTAAAAAATCAATAAAAATATATATTTTAAACAAGTTGATAAATGATATCTCAGTAAAGCTGTTGTATTTGTTTCCCATCGCTCCTATAACAAATTACTACAACTCAGTGGCTTCAACAACACACACTTACCGTCTTATAGTTTGGAGGTCAGAAATCTCAGGTAGACGAGTATCAAAGTGTTGGGGCTGCGTTCCTCCGGGAGGCTCTGGAGGTGCATCTATTCCTTGCCTTTTCCAGATCCTAGAAGCACCTGCTTTCCTTGGCTGCATGGCCCTCTTCCACCTTCATTCCAGTCTCTACATCTATCATCAGACCTCCTTCTGAGTCTCCTGCCTCCCTCCTTCTCCCACAAGGATCTTTGTGATCACATTGGGCCACCCAGATAATCTCCCTTTTTTGGTATTCTTAATTTTATTATATTTGCAAAGCCTCTTTTCATGTAAGGTGACATATTCACAGGTTCCATGATTAGGACCTGGACATCTTTGGGGAGCCATTATTCTGTCTACCATACCTGGGGTTTTTTAATATAAAAGAAATACAATATGTAATATATATAAATTTCCTGTAAAATTACTATCTAAAATTATGTTTACAGAACAGAAGGGATCTGCTTATTATGACTGGCTCTGTGCTTGGCAGATATTATTCTATCATGTTCTGAATTCCACTGGCTGTTGTCAATCTGTCGTTCCTCTATAGGCAGTCTGTCTTTTCTCTCTCTGGCTGCTTTTCAGACTTTTCTTGTGTTCCCTGGTGTTTTATAATTTCACTATCACTCATCTAGGAATAGACACCCTTTGTATTTATGCTCCTTGGGACACTTGGTTCTTCCAAAATGAGGATCCATGTCTTTAGTTGTCATGAACTCTCATTCATTATGTCTTCATAAATTTCTCCTTTCCCTAGTCTCTCTAAATCTTTCAGACCTCTAGTGAACTACTTTACATATTCCATCACTTCATCTCCTGAATTACATGCTAAATAGTATCTTCAAATCTGACTTCAGGTCAATTCACTATGCTCATACCTGGTCTCTCCTGTGTTTTGTGATTTTTGGTTGTGAGCTGAACTCTATCTGTAGGAATTCTTTTAGTCTTGGGTTAAAGGTACATTATTCTGGAGACAGAATGTATTTTGCTTCTAACAAGCACTTGGAGAACTAATAACCAAGGGACCAATCTGAATTCTTGGCGTGGGGTTTTTAAGACCACCCAGGTAGTAGGAATTTGGATTTCAAAACTCTAAGAGGGCTGATCCTATCTAATAAAAGAGTAATATGCAAATTGACTGTCACTCCAACACTCAAGATGGCCGCCCCCATGTAGTCAAAAATGGCTGCCCCCATGTGGACATAAGATGGCCTGCAGGGGAGGGCAGTTGTGGACCATCAGGCCAGCAGGGGAGGGCAGTTAGGGGTGACTGGGCCAGCAGAGGAGGGCGGTTGGGGGTGACCAGTCCGGCAGAGGAGGGCAGTTGGGGTGGGGGGGACTCAGGCCTGCAGGGGAGGGCAGTTGGGGGAGACCAGGCCAGCAGGGGAGGGCAGTTGGGGGGGACCCAGACCTGCAGGGGAGGGCAGTTGGGGGGACCAAGCCTGTAGGGGAGGACAGTTGGGGGGAGAGGACCAGGCCTGCAGGGGAGGGCAGTTGGGGGGGACCAGGCCTGCAGGGGAGGGCAATTGGGAGGGACCAGGCCTGCAAGGAGGACAGCTCGGGGGTACCCAGGCCTGCAGGGGAGGGCAGCTGGGGGGGACTGGTCCTGCAGGGGAGGACAGTTGGGGGGAGGTACCCAGGCTTGCAGGGGAGGGCAGTTGAGGGGGGGGGAACCAGGCCTGCAGGGGAGGACAGTTGGGGGGGAGGGACCCAGGCCTGCAGGGGAGGGCAGTTAGGGGGGACCAGGCCTGCAGGGGAGGACAGTTGTGGGGAGGGACCCAGGCCTGCAGGGGAGGGCAGTTGGGGGAGGGGACCAAGCCTACAAGGAAGGACAGTTGTGGGGTACCCAGGCCTGCAGGGGCGGGCAGTTGGTGGGACCAGGCCTGCAGGGGAGGGCAGTTGGGGGTGTTGGGGGTGACCAGGCCTGCAGGGGAGGGCAGTTAGAGGCAACCAGGCTGGCTGGGGAGGGCAGTTAGGGGTGACCAGGCCAGCAGGGGAGCAGTTAGGCATTGATCAGGCTGGCAGAGGAGTGGTTAGGGGGTGATCAGGCTGGCAGGCAGAAGCCGTTAGGGGCAATCAGGCAGGCAGGCGAGTGGTTGGGAGCCAGCAGTCCTGGATTGTGAGAGGGATGTCCGACTGCCCGTTTGGATCGGGCCTAAACAGGCAGTCGGACATCCCTCAAGGGGTCCCAGATTGGAGAGGGTGCAGGCTGGGCTGAGGGACACACCCTCCCCCTGTGCACGAATTTCGTGCACTGGGCCTCTAGTTTATGTATAAACTCTCAGAGAAACCCTTTCTCCTCTCCACCCAGAGTCAAAGTCAGAGCCTCCACATATAAGTGAGTTATATTCTTCCTAGTTCTCCATTTCACTAACAATGTCGCCCTTTGAATACTAGCTTCATTTGAGATCTCCAATTTGATCCCCCATCATCTACAGACTAAGGTTTGCTATCAGAACCAAAGGTCTAGATTAGCAAGATAGGAAAATACTCTTAGAGCAGTTGTAGTTTTCACACATCCCTTGGGATTCCTGCTCCCAGACTGGTCTCTCAGAATTTATGTTACTTTCTTACCAGTTCAGCTATGCATTACAAAGAAACTATCAACTATATACATCCACTCCATATTTTTAAGTATTTCAACCTGAAAGGATTTTCAGGCTATTTGCTTTGCCATATTGCCAGAAACTAATCTCTAGACTGTTTCTTTAAGGTATAATATTCCTAGATACTTGGTATATTTTATATTTCATGAGAAAAGGGAAATATTCACTACCTTCAATTTTGTAATGATAATGTTATTCAATGTGAATATGAGCTCTACTATACAAATAACTTTATATAATTATTAAGCGATTTTGTTACAGTTCTTGTTCACATTTACGGGAACAAAAACATTACCAGTATTAGGATTATTACTGCTAATGCCTGCCTGCTCTTTTGTTTCCCAGTTTTGCCCATTTGGAAATATATATATTACCTGAATCCAATAAACTTAGCCTTAAAAATAACTATAGACATTTCAATGAAATGCATCAAAACACAAATAATGTTTCTTTTTTTATTTAGTCTAACTTGTTCACTTTGGTAACAGAAACCAATGCCCAAGTTAGTTACAGATTTGCTCATGGATATCAAGCTGTGGGAAGCAGGATGGGATGGAAACCATCTTCAGACTCTTTCTCTCAAACATATTAATAGGAACCTCTTCCTCTTCCTGACTCTTCCTCCAAAACTATGATGGCTCTCATTTAAAAAAAGAATCCTGTCTGGTGGAATTTATTTATAGGACTATTGGGCACAATTTATTGCCTTAAAATCTGACGATGCTAGGTACTCAATATTGAAGAAATTAGAAAGAGAGGAACTTGTATGCACTTCCTCCCTCATGAATGCTGCTAACACCTGAGTTCCAACCTGCTGAGCTTGAACTTAGACGACAGGTTCGTGTGTTCCCTTCAGGGAGCCCCAGTGTATCTAGCAAACCTGCCATCTCCTTTCAGGATTTCATCACCAACAGGCTGTGTCCCATGTGAGCCAATACTGTGACTTCTGGACTGGGCCAAGATGGGAAGCTGAACGGAAGGCAGCTGTGCACAGGTGAACTTGCATTCTGGCTCCAGAGGACAGCCCAGAGGGAGTCTGTGCTAATGGCATGTGGCCAACCAATCAGTTCATCCTTGGACAATTTTGAAATGAAGACCTAGAAAGTAGACTGGTTAAGGACAGGATGAGCAACAGATGAATAGCCAGTGGTAGAGTCACAATGGTGGACCTTAGAAATGCAAATCCAGAGACCAGGACCTGCTATGAAACAACCTTCCCCCACTAGAACTGCTGCGAGTTACCAGAGCTGCTATATGACCATCAGGGGCCCAGGTGTTCCTGAACAATGTCCCATTTCTGTGGCAGTGACGGCTTCCTGTATCCCTTACTCCCTCAGTCTCACAACTGATCCTCATCGACACATGTAATCTGAGTACTTTCATCCTTGACAACCTGAAAGCATGTAGCACCTACTTTGCTTGGACCTTTGGGCTAAAAGAAATGACAACACATCTAAACTGCTCAGTTTTGAACTATATGATTTATGTAAATTAGACCTGAAGAAATGGCTAAGCCTGGGAATCAATGGCATTGGTATAAGTTAACTGCGTTGCCCATAAATATAACCAGAATACAAGTGGCCAGAACTGTGTCTGGCCACCACACACACACACACACACACACACACACACACACACACATCACTTCAATTCAATTAATAAGTACTTGCTATCACAGAGAAACAGGAAATAAATTTAATGGAGTACCCTGTTTCTTTTCTAGGACTATTTTCTTTTCAAAACTTATTTTGAGAATTAAAAAAATTAGAGAAAGAATAATAAACATGCTCATATTTCTACAATCAAGATTTAACAACAACCAATCCTGGCATATTTGCTTCTGGTCATTTGTTAAATGTAAAAGTTTTAAAAATAAATAATAAAAAACATTGAAGTTCCTTTAGCCTCCAACCTCACAAAACTTGTCTGCTGAACTCAGATAGGGTTTTTATTGCCAAAGCCCAATAACATAATGATTAACCATTTTGCCCTGAGTAGCTCGTGTGCTCAAAGGCAACTTCTTTAAGCTTCAACAGGCCAAAGCAAACTTTTGGACTTTCTTCCAAATGTCCTGAGTCACATGAGATCAAATCAATGCCAGGACAAAGGAGCCTCTTGTTCCTTTGAGGACCTACTGTTTTCAGACCTTCCTTGGGACATCCCTATACAGCAGAGAAGAAAGAGGCCATGTGGGGACAGAAAGCCAGCACTGCAACAGCCACAACAATGGCCTCCCCAAAATTAGACTCATATGAAGAATCTACCTAAGTGATTTGGCCCCGAGGCCCTTTCCCCTCCAGGGTGGAAACAGGCAGAGGGGACAGATAGGGCATACTTTAACCCACTGGACGGCTGCACACCAGGTCCTGAGGGGAAGGCAGACTAAAGGCTGGGAGGAGCTTTCAGACACACTCAAACAAACCCCTGGAGTTCCCTTCAAGTTCCGCAAAGCCATATGCCACAATCAAACCCAGCCATTTGGCAATGTTTTGTCCCAGTTAGACCAGTTGCAATATTTTTCATGGAGTATTCTGAAAGAACTTCTGCCTCAAGGTTTACAGAAGACTTAGATAAAAACCTAGAAAAATGATATGACTGCAAACCAGTTTTAGCAGCCTCATGTATGTCACAGTTTTCAGCCTTACACTGTTTATTTTGTTGTTGTTGTTGTTGTTGTTTTTTAAAAATCTTTATTGTTAAATGTATTACATAAGTCTCCCTTTTCTCCCATTGGCCTCTTCTAGCCCGCCCCTGTCCCCCGCCCCAGGCCTTCACCACACTATTGTCTGTGTCCATGGGTTATGCATCTATGCATGCAAGTTCTTTGGTTGATTTCTTCTCCCACCCACCCACCCTCCCCCGCCTTCCCTCTGAGGTTCGACAGTCTGTTCCATGCTTCTTTGTCTCTGGATCTTTTTCGTTCAACAGTTTATATTTTGTTCATTAGATTCCACATGAGTGAGATCATGTGATACTTGTCTTTCTCTGACTGGCTTATTTCACTTAACATGATACCCTCCAGGTCTCTCCATCCTGTCTCAAACCCCCTACACTGTTAACAGTGAAGAACCTTCTAGTTCAAAGCACATTGCTAAGTGGCTACTGCACACCAGTGCTACCTCTAGAGGTCAGCCTAGCATTAGAACTCAAAATTGTACTTGCATCCTTCAGCACAATTAAATTTTTACTTAAAATTAGAGAAAAGAAAATGTTAATGATTAGTGTCGGGTAAGATATGGGTGATTTTTTATATTTCTATTTTTAAAATTTTATTGAAAAGGAGCATTCAGTAAGTTAAAAAAGATAAAATGGAACCCTTGTGCACTATTAGTGAGATTGTAAAATGATGTAGCTGATGTGGAAAATGGTACGGTACTTCCTCAAAAAATTAGAAATGGAATTACCATATCATCCAGGAATCCCATTTTGGGGGATATATATAAAAAAAAAAATGAAAGCTGGGACTTTAAGAGATATTTGTACATCCAGATTCCTAGGAGCACTGTTCACAGTAGCCAAGCAGCCTAAATGTCCATCAAGGGATGAATGGATAAACAACATGTGGTATTAACATACAATGGAATATTATTCAGCCTTCAAAAGGAAATCCTATCACATGCTACAACATGAATGAACTTTGAGGACATTATGCTGAGAGAAATAAGCCCATAACAAAAAGAGAAATAGTGTGTGATACCACTTTATGAGGTCCCTTGAGGAGTCAAATTCATAGACAGAAAATAGAATGGCGGTTGCCAGTGGTAGGAGTAGGGAGAATGGGGATTTGTTGTTTAATGGGTACGGCATTTTAATTTTGAAAGATGAATAGTTTTGGAAATGGATGGTGCTGATGGTTGCACAACAATGTGAATGTACTTAATATCACTGAACTATACACTTAAAAATGGTAAGGAAGGTAACTTGCTACGTGTTGTTTTTTACCACAATTAAAAATAGAAAAGATAAAGCCAATATGTTTTCTTTATTAAAGGAGTGGCTGTTTTAACTGGCATTAAATTTTGTTTAAACTTGAATCTTCAAGAAGGTAAGAGAGGGTAGGTGTCAAGCAAGGACAAAATTCCATACAAACTACAATTCAGAAATACTTTGATTTAGGGACCAGCTTATAGATTTGGGGTAAAAAAATATTTTTAGCTAGATTTGTTTCAATTAATTTATGTAACAATATAGGCCTTGAACTTCCAATTACACATGGTGAATAAAACACAATATTTATTTCTTCTACCTCCAGAAATCTCAGTAAAACCAGACTAAAGGAATCATCCTAACTAGACTTACTGTGGTGATTATTTCACAATATATACAAATATCAAATCATTATATTGTGCACCTAAAAATAATATGCTATATGTCAATTACATCTCAATAAAATTTTTTAAATAAAAATATGGGCCCACAGGTGAGAGATATCAAGATACATAATAAATAAAGATTGAATTTGGGGGGGGGGGAGATGGGAAATAATGCAAGAGAGGTAAGGTGAATGACCAGTGGAGTGAACAAAGCTGATTATTTACGTATGGAGAAAGGAAAAGTCCGGTGGGAAAGAAGTCAAAGTGTCGCCCAAAGGACCTGGCAAAGGTCAGGGTTTGCAGACACCAAATGTGACACAACATAAGTGAGGTGCCTGGAGCCCGAGTCCCTCCCCTCCCCACTCCTGCAGAAACTCAACTAGAACACGCCAGACACATGAGGGGCAGGCATGACACCCTATAGAAACATGGAGTTGAGATCAAGTATACACACTGAATGGTGAGAACCCCCACAAACATACACACCCCTTCAGGCACTCCCCTTAGATGAGCAACAAGAATGTGGGTGGAGAGCAGCAGGTCCTCTTCTGGAGACAATGTGTCAAGGAGAAGGGACATACAGAAATCTCCATGAGAAAGCTGGACCCCTGCCCACTATTCTGAAAAGATGCCCAGGGACTGTTAGCCTGATCCACCACACAAATCCCATAGAGCTTGTCAGTGTCTCTTTCTTAAGCACAATATACCATCACCCATCACTAGACAGCCTCTAGTGTTAAAGGTAGAGACAAACACAAAAACAAAATTCAGTGTGGAACTATGAGGAAACCATAACAATGCAAGAAATGAAAGAGAGTAAAAAAAAAACAAAAAAACAACAACCCTGTAATATCCTCAGAAAAATTGGAGAAGGTATTACATCTAGGACTCAGTAATAAGATAAAGAAAGATTCATACAAAGATAGAAACATACAAATGAAATACATGGTAGTTCAAGTGGAAATTTTAATGAAAGGGCTGGAGGGTCAATCTGTGGAAATATCTGAGGAAGAACAAAAAGACTGAGATGGCTAATAGAAAAGAAGATAGAAAAATTAAGACTTTTCTATGTGGTACAACATCTGCCTAGTAAGAGTTCTGCTTAGGGCCCTAACTGGTTTGGCTCAGTGGATAGAGCATCAGCCTGCCGACTGAAGGGTCCCAGGTTCGATTCCAGTCAAGGGCATGTACCTTGGTTGCGGGCACATCCCCAGTGGGGAGTGTGCAGGAGGCAGCTGATCGATGTTTCTCTCTCATCGGTGTTTCTGGCTCTCTATCCCTCTCCCTTCCTCTCTGTAATAAAATCAATAAAATATATATATATTTTTTAAAAGAGTTCTGCTTAGGAAGAAAAATAAATAACTGAAGTGAAGCCATTTGAACTGTCCTGATGACAACTAAGTAACAGCATGACCTGTGAACACACAGATAAGTCAGGTTGAATGACCCAGCTGAACCCTTGGCCTAGGAGAGAACAGGAAAAAAGGGGGAGGCAGGGCAGGGGGTAGGGAAGAACTTAATCAAAGAAATAATACAAAAATATATCCCAAACAGAAGGACACGTTTTCAGATCAGGTATGAAGTCTACGTGTAGGAAGACGTGGGACTGCGTTATAAACTTGGTAGTAATAATTGTCTTTATGTATGTATTTCTTTAATGAGAATTTTTAAAAATAGAACTATCTAGGCCTTTAGCTTTTTCAGAGTGGCATTAATGTGCGATCTATAATTTTGCAATCTCTTTTCTTCCAGTCCCTGGCAGAGTGGTACTCTGTGCCTGTATTCCCACTTCAGCAGAAACCAATTAGGGAAACAGAAACCAGTGTGTGTCACCTATCTGGACCGTGATGCTACCGCGGTTCCCAGTCCCCTGACCTGGCTCTGTCGCTGATACAGAGGCCCAACCAGACTGTCTGAGTCCCCCAGAGCCCCAATCACACACTCTCACTGCACACGCATGGATTAAGTTCATCTCCACAAAATCACAAATAAAGTCTCTGGAGTGTGAAAATTCAGAAAAACGTCCAATAGTGCAGCGCACCTCCTGCTGTGAAGTGTCAGTGAACACTTTTCTCTCATTCATTCATTTCATTTTTTAATGTTGTTTAAATAGGGGGGAAAGAACACCCCGATTTTATTTAAAAGAGAGCCCCAGACTTTGTGTGACAGCACAGTGTTTTTAAACCGTGACTGCTTCCAGAGTCCCAAGGCCTATTCACATGGCTACCAGCCAAGCCCCTCAGATATCTGAACCTGAAAACCTCTCAGTGCAGTACAGGATGGGAAAAGTAGGTTTATAGTTGTTATAGGGAAATACAATAATTAATAAATAAGAATATAAGAATTAAGAATAAGCTGTGTTTTTCATACTTACAACCGTAAACCAACTTTTGCCCTACCCTATATATAAATTTAAACATGTCACAGAAAAAGAGAAAATTCCCTCCATTTGTCCCCCAGGATGGCTGAGGCTCTGACTGCCTGGACCCAGAGGCTCCCCCCCCCCTAGCCCCCCCACTGCCCCGGCAGTCACTGTCCCTGCTTTCTCCCCTCTCCTCTCTGAGGCTCTCAGATGTTCTCTTCCCTTCAAGTTGGTGGTACCATTGGGATTTGGGGAAATAACTCAAAAGGGCCTGCTTAGGCCTCACATCTGTCAACTTCAGCAACATTTTCACGGGAGAATCAGGCATTCGCCCAATTCATAAAAGTGTACTTTGATTTCCTATCTGTCATTGTTGGAAACCTCAAAGGGAGACAATCCACATGACTGTGAGTCCACACCCTTCACACCAAGTAAGCTTTACAGCCTACCTTCACTGTTAACGTGTATGTGTCTACATGCCCAAGCACATAGGATCATGATATAAGTGTGTACCCTCAAAATATTCAAGTCACTCTTCATTCTGCCATCCAAAGACAGTCAAAGCATCCTGATGTGCCAATATTTTTAATGTGCAATTAACCTACATAACTTTCACAAATCAGATAAACAAAGCTATTTCTGTTGGGAAAAAATAAATAACTGAAATGAAGCCATCATTTGAACTGTCCTGATGACAGCCAAGTGACAGCATGACCTGTGAACACACAGATAAGCCAGGTTGAATGACCCGCTGAACCCTTAGACCATGGGGTGAGCATTTACAAGAGGACTTCGTGACTTTCCAGTCCAGTAGGTTCAGTCACCCCGCTTCCCTACCCCGCCTTCCAGGAGCGCTTCAACTAACCCATAAACCAGCTTTCTGCACTCTCCCCTGGGAGCACACTCATGCTCTCCTCTCCCCCGCTTCCCTCACTCTCAGGTATTACCTTTACCCTCTCTCCCCTAAGCTCCCAGGGCCCCTCCTTTTGCCTCTATAACTTGTTTCTTGGGCCCATGTCTTCTACCACTTGCTTCCATCTCTGTGAAAATAAAAGTTTTCTGCCCAGGAACAGGGTATAGTTACCATTTAGATGAGTCTTGCTTTTTGTCTTTCAATAAAACTGAAAAAAGTCCCCATGAATGTCTTATACATTTTTCTTATATTTATACCTAGATATCATACATTTTTTTGGTAGTTGCAGCAAATTTTAAATTATTTTCTAACCATATATGGTTAATTTATGGAAACAATTTATTTTCCAACTGACATGTGTTATTCCCAGCCTTGGAATTTTACCAACAAAGTCTATGTTCAAATTTCACCCTTTTAAATTTCACCTAATAGTAAAGTATTCACTGTCAACTTGGCTAGAAGTATTCAACTTCTCCTGGAATCTCCTATTATGCATACATCACTTACCTGCTTCCCAGGGGGTGTGGGTAGATAGTAAATATTTTAGGTTTTGCGGGTCATACAGTCTCTGTCACAACTACTCCTTGGAGAGTGAAAGCAACCACAGACAATATGTAAACAGTGGGCATGGCTGTGTTCCAATTAAACTGTATTTATGGCATGACAAGAACTAGAGCGGACGGTTCCGCCTCACTTCCTGCAGAAGTGGAATTCCCACAGTAACGGGAGAGCTGTAGCACGACAGAACCAGGAACCCCCAGACCCCAAAGTCAGTAGAGGTAGCAACCAACCACAGGAATCTGGCCAAGGCCAGTATGTCAGTTCTCTACCATCTATTATCACAATCTTAGGGGTTAAGAATTTTGGGCAAGGCTCAGATAGGCTCACGTGCATGGCTGCAGTAAAGTTGAGGGCTGCAGTCAGTTGGCTGGGGACTATTGGCCTAAGCCAGTGATGGCGAACCTATGACACGCGTGTCAGCACTGACACGCGTAGCCATTTCTGATGACACGCGGCTACTGAGGCGGCCGCATGCCGAGGATGAAACATTTGCGAAATAATGTTTTTTCCTCAAAGTGACACACTACCTGAGTTATGCTCAGTTTTTTGGCGAAGTTTGACACACCAAGCTCAAAAGGTTGCCCGTCACTGGTAAGCCAACCATGTCAAACTCAAGGGCTAACACAGGCCAAATAAACAAGGTTTAAGTTTATGTGGGCAGCAAAAAAACAAAAGCTTCGATTTTCATAGAAATGTAGGTTTATTTCAATAGAGATATGCTGAATACAAAGGGCTGAAATAAATGAGTAATCGTTACCATAAAATAATAGAACATTTTAATAAAAATATTTTTATTGAACATTAACTTACCAGACACTGAATAACTGCACATAATAAGTGTAATGCAAATAATAACTACACAAATTAATAAGCGTAACACAAATAAACCTATTTTTCTTGTTCTCCGAAAGTGAAATATTTCTTGTTGCGCATACCAAACAAGTCAGTCCAAGACTAATGGCGTGGTAATCGGCTGCTAAAATATTTGCTGCTAGTATTAGTGGAAATTTATGCGCCTGCGCGTAAGGCGCCTAAGGGAGATGAATGCAACACAATTATAGTAATCAGTCATTAGTGAACGTTGTAGTTTGTTATTAACAATTATATATAACCAAATATTGTAAAAATTAAGTTATGAAATTTTTAATAAAACATTTCTTGCATACCGTTATATTGGCTGGGCCACAAAAATATTCACTGTGGGCCACATGCGGCCCGTGGGCTGCGAGTTTGACATGTGTGGTCTAAGCTGTCTTTACTCATCTGTCTAGCAGTCGGTGTTAGCTAGTGCTGGATGACAGCTGGGCCCCCTCTCTATACTGGCGAGGCTGAGCTGACTGACAGGATGGAGGATGGAGGGCGGGTTCCAAGAGCAATGTACCATCGGCCAGTGCAAGTCCCTGGCCAAGCCTGGAGTCAGGGAGTGGGAGCAGCAAAGTCACATGGCAAAAGGGGATAAGCATAGGAATAGGAGCAATCGTGGCATTCTGTGATCTATTATCCTCAGTTATTCCAGCCAATGGTATGTAGAAAAACTGAAAGTCAGTTTCAAACCAGATCAGACCAATCTAGGGGCATTCAGATCAAAGCTGAGATCCAGAAGTTTCAGAAAGTGTGCAGAGATCAGGGCAGCAAGTGAAAAACAAGCCCCGGCCCAGTTACCGGGAACACCAAGTTCAGGGACAAGCAGTTCAGTTCCTCAGGAGATGGAGTCCAGGGCAGCCACCTCCTTTCAGAGGTCACTTGTGGTGGTTTATTAAATCCATATCTATTTAGGAAGCAGACACATTTTTTGGTGGATTGAGTACCACAACAACAATCTGCAGCTGGCAGAGAGATGGCAGTAAAGACACTGAGGAGAGTAGGTTTACCAAAAGAGGGTGATTTCTGATCTGAGCTCCAACCAGACAAGGCAGCTTGTTCTCTGCCCAGAGCTGGTTACTGAGACGTCAACATGACCCACACCAGGGAGTCCTGGTCCCTCGAGGGCAAGACTGGCCCCATCACTATGTGGCAAGGAGACTGGATCTAAATCATGCGAAGTAAAACACTCATCTATGGGTTCATATAAAACTTTGCTTACTTGATTTTTTTCTTCTTAAAATATATTCATCCTCTCAAATTCTTAATTAAGACCTAGTATGTGCCCAGCAAATATAATACAGAACAAAAACCAAGTAATGAAGCATGTCAATGAGCTTTTCCAAGGTCAACTATCTTGCTGTTCTGGAGATTTAAATATGTTAAGTTTTGCCCTAGCCAGGTGGCTCAGTTGCTTAAAGCTTTGTTCCATATACCAAAAAAGTTGCAAGTTCGATCCCTGCTCAGGATACATACAGAAGGCGGCCTATCAATGTTTCCCTCTCACACAGATGTTTCTCTCTTTCTCCCTTCTTCTCTCTCTTAAAAAAAAAAAAATCAGTTAGCCGAAACCGGTTTGGCTCAGTGGATAGAGCGTCGGCCTGCGGACTGAAGGGTCCCGGGTTCGGTTCCGGTCAAGGGCATGTACCTTGGTTGCGGGCACATCCCCAGTGGGGGGTGTGCAGGAGGCAGCTGATCAATGTTTCTAACTCTCTCTTCTCTCCCTCTCCCTTCCTCTCTGTAAAAAATCAATAAAATATATTAAAAAAAAAAATCAGTTAAAAAACATATCCTCACCCTAGGTGGTTTGGCTCAGTGGATAGAGCATCAGCCTGCAGACTGAAGGGTCACCGGTTCGATTCCGGTCCAGGGCATGTACCTCGGTTGCAGGCTCCATCCCCGGCCCCAGTTGGTAGGGGAGCATGTGGGAGACAACCAATCAATGTGTCTCTCTCACATGGATGTTTCTCTCTCTCTGTCTCTCCCCATCCCTTCCACTCTCTAAAAATCAATGAAAATATCCTTTGATGAGGATTAACAAAACAAAAAAATCCTCAAGTGAAGATTTTTAAAAATTAAATATGTTAAGTTTTTTTGTGTGTGTATGTTTTTAATCTTTATTGTTGAAAGTATTACATATATTCCCTTTTTTTCTCCCACTCATAAAAATGTTAAGTTTTAAGTTACTAGTACTAATTTTGCTAACCCTGGTAGTAGGAAAAGAATAGTCTTGGATGGCCGCTTTTTAATTTTAATTTTTTAATTCACTAAGATCTCTGGGCATGGTATGAGTTATGATAATAATTTCTTAAATCTTCTAATGTTTTATTTTTTTTTTAAATTAACCTCATCCAGTTTAAGTTCATTTTTACAAGTTCGGAATCAAGATGCACCATTTCTATTCATTTAAGATTTGTTTAATAGTTGTTACACAGAATTTTCATGCAGAGGTAATGGATTTCAACATTTTATTTTCTACTACAGAATGTTCAGGAGAATCAGAATATGGGAAGTGAACCAAACTACAAGGATGGGGCTGATGGCAGGAAAAAGACTATGAAGAACTGCCTTTTGAGATTCAAGAAAAGGTTCCGATTACTCAGTTAAAACAATTACTGAGCCGGTGCCCATTATATTCCAGGCTCTATGGACAAGAAACTTGCCCCTTGCTATTTCTGTGCCCACATGGCTCTCACAGAGATCGCGTAACATCTGAATAACGAGGGTACTGAGAGTCCTCTTGAAGCACACAGCCTAGTGTAATGAATGAAGAGTGTCAGAAAAGGACCCAATCAGGGCGACAAGCTGTTTAAATTTCTTAACAAAGGTTCTCCTTATACCTCACCAATATGCCAAACATATGGTCAGGAACATTTTAATCTTGGGTTCCTGAACACGTAAGGACTATAGCCAATACACAGTGTTGCTGTTGACATAAGCTAACGTTATTGTTAACCTGAGGTTAACAGTTTACTGACTGAAAGAAGCAGCAATAATTCTTTCCTGGCTGAAAAAATTTTGAAACAGAATTCACCTTACTGATCAAAATCAGGCTTGAACTCAGTTCTCTTAAACGGTCTCTCTGTACAGGAAAGGCACTTTGAAAATCTTTTGATTTAAAGAAGGAAAGCAGGTGGCACAAGACCAAACATTTAGTTCTCCCGAGGAAGGCAACATGACACTCCTCAACCCAACTTTGTGAAGCACTTTGCACACGATAACTTGAGAAGAAAGAGGAAGTCAGTCATAAGATATCCTGAGAGTCCCTACTTTCAGCCAAAGAGGTACAACCAGTTCTGCAGATTTACGTTCACTCGGCTTAAATCTGAATGAGTTGTAAAGACTCAGCCGCTGCTATTGAGGAAAGAACTTTGTGCACTCTGTCCTAGATACATAAGAATTCAGTACATTTGCTTTTTCTATAATAAGTCAGATAACAGTAAGAAATTATCTGAAGTTGTATATTTAATATGTTCTGTTTAAAAAATAAATTATTTTGAAATTTTTGGTTTAAAAGTCTTACAAACATATCTAAAAGTTCAATCTATTTGGGCACCAATAACATTAAGAAACACTAGGTTTTCAGCCCTGGCTGGGTGGCTCAATGGGTTGGAGTGTCATCCTGTGCACCAAAAGGGTGTGGGTTTGATTCCTGGTCAGGGCACATACCTAGGTTTCGGGTTCAATCCCTGGTCAGGGAGCATATGGGAGGCAACCGATTGATGTTTCTCTCTCACATCGATCTCTCTCTCTCTCTCTCTCCTTCTTCCCCTCTCTCTAAATCAGTAAAAACATATCCTCAGATCGTGGGAAGATGGCTGCCAACAGGAAGGCAGACTGCAAGGTAGTGTGTGAGTGAGAGAACAAAGGGAGAGTGTGTGGTGGCACGGGGAGTGTTTGTTGTTGAGTTGAGGGACAGCTATACTCCAGGACAGGGGTCCTCACACTACGGCCCGCGGGCCACAGGCGGCCCACCGAGGACATTTATCCGGCCCGCAGGGTGTTGTTTTTTTTTTAGTTGTTTTTCTAAATTTCTTTATTGATTAAGGTGTCACATATTTGTCCTCATCCCCCCATTCCCATCCCCCACCCCTCCCCATGGATGCCCCACCCCCCTGTTGTCCTTATCCATTGGTTAGGCTCGTATGCATGCACACAAGTCCTTTGGTTGATCTCTCCCCCCTACCCCCACCCTCCCCTACCCTCCCTCTGAGGCCTGACAGTCCGATCAATGCCTCCTTGTTTCTGGGTCTGTTCTTGTTCATCAGTCTATGTTGTTCATCATTTCCCCTAGATGAGCGAGATCATGTGTTACTAGAAATATACTTATAAGAACTGAATGTGAGACGAGCAATAATAGTTATGCTGACAGGCAAATGAATCAGTCTGTAGTGAGTTTTTTTCTGGACCAACAGTTCTTTTGAGACCCAATTTCAATGTCCACCAGTTCCTTATGTGTACATGTCGGCACTGACCCCTCAGCTCTGGATGGTGGATAAATGGTGGTAATGCAGGTCCAACTCCCTCTGGTTTGGTCTCGCCGGGATGCAGGGGAGCGGCTTCACCCGGACTCGGGGCGCACAGCCTCACCCGGACCCAGGGGCGCATGGCCTCACCTGGACCCGGGACCCAGCCTCACCCGGATCCAGGGGCGCACGGCCTCAACCGGACCCGGGGGCGCGCAGCCTCACTCGGACCCAGGTCCCAGCCTCACCTGGATCCAGGGGCGCACGGCCTCACCGGACACGGGATCCAGCTTCACCCAGACCCAGGGGCGCGTGGCCTCACCCGAACCCCAGACCCAGGACCCAGCCTCACCCGGATCCAGGGGCGCACAGCCTCACCCGGACCCGGGACCCAGCCTCACCCGGATCCAGGGGCGCGTGGCCTCTTCTGGACCCAGGGGCGCATGGCCTCACCCGGACCCGGGACCCAGCCTCACCCGGACCCAAGGGCGCGCTGCCTCGCCCGGACCCGGGGGCGCGCGGCCTCACCCGGACCCGGGACCCAGCCTCACCCGGATCCAGGGGCACGTGGCCTCACTCAGATCCAGGGGCGCACGGCCTCACCCGGACCCGGGATCCAGCTTCACCCGGACCCAGGGGCGCGTGGCCTCACCTGGACCCAGGGGCGCATGGCCTCTCCCGGACCCGGGACCCAGCCTCACCCGGATCCAGGGGCACATGGCCTCACCCGGACCCGGGATCCAGCTATACCCGGACCCAGGGGCGCGTGGCCTCTCCCGGACCCAGGGGCACGGCCTCACCCAGACCCGGGACCCTGCCTCACCCGGATCCAGGGGCGCACAGCCTCACCTGGACCCAGGATCCAGCTACACCCGGACCCAGGGGCGCGTGGCCTCACTCGGACCCAGGGGCGCGTGGCCTCTCCCAGACCCAGGGGCGCGGCCTCACCTGGACCCAGGACCCAGCCTCACCTGGATCCAGGGGGGCACGGCCTCACCTGGACCCGGGATCCAGCTACTCCCGGACCCACGGGCGCGTGGCCTCACCCGGACCAGGGACCCAGTGGGCCTCGTCTTCCCGATCCCAATTCCTGTCAGTCAACTCCCTCCCAGCAACTCCCTTGGCCATCCTCTCAAAGCTCCGGGGCGGCTGCCGCGGAACTCGCTGGGCGGCGGGCCCGGTGAAGCTCCGGTGCGCCGGGTGCGTGGCAGCGGGCCAGTCCGAGGTCGCCGCGGCGGCACTCCACAGGGTGTTTTTGCCGCCACTGCCTGTCCTGCTTAGCAGCCAACTTAGCAGTGTGCATAGGAATTTGTTCATAGTTTTTTTTTTTAAACTATAGTCCGGCCCTCCAACAGTCTGAGGGACAGTGAACTGGCCTCACCAGTTCTTTTGAGAACCCCTGCTCCAGGAGATGGTGGGGGACTGCTGGACGGGGTTCCCCTGACCGGGCAGCCCCCACTGCTGCTGGGTTCCCTCCTGGAGCGAAGGGCTCTGACGCGGAGATTGCGCCATCTTGAAGGGCAAAGTGGATGTTAACGGAAGCCTGAAAAGCTCGGGAACCTACAAAACTACAGCACCCAGCGAACAGCTGTGAACCCGAGAACACCGGTCCCCAAGAGGCGCGACCACGCGGATTCAAGGAGCTCTGCACCCCCTCACGGAAAGGTCAGATTTCGCCCGGGATAAGGTGAGGTCTGTGGTCCAGGCAGGAGAGAGAAACACGCACACGGGAGCTGGAGAACCTGTGGAAGTCAGTGCCCAGAAAGATCCGTGGCCGTTGGGCCTGGCGTGATCCGCGAATGTGGAAGGGGGTTCACAGAGCTGCTAACAGAAGGGAACTCTAAAAAGCAACCCAGAGTGAACTGGGTGCAAAAGGACAGCCTAAAAATTTTAACAGTGTGCCGGCTGCTTGGACCCAAGGGGAAAAAAGACTGCACAGACTTGCGCACAGCGCCAGAGTTCACACACTTAATCTGGCTCTTTTCTCTTTTTTTTTTTTTTCTCTTTAAATTCTTGCTTTTGATTACTAAGCCCAATACATAAGATCACCCAATAGGGGACACTCTAAGAGACTGCAGGGGAAAGTTGTTTTTCTGGAACCTGGGGATCAGAGCGGGGAATAACCATCAGAGAACCAGCTCTGGGGCAACCCATTCCCCAAAACTGGTATTAAGTGCCACAGGGAAAACAAAATCTAACACTAGCTAGAGAGGACCTATAGACCCGGAGGTCAATCCAGAAACACTGCCAACCCAGGGGTTAAATCACAAATTCACTCTTGTGTAAACACAAATAAAGGAATGTAAGAAATAAAGACGCACTGCCTGCTTAAAAATAAGGACTGGCTTACAACACTGAGGAGCAGTGGAACACAGGGAACTTCAATACTGTCCTGACTAGGAAACAGGCGTGCCAAACAGAACACTAGAGGAAGTGAATGACCTTCACTACTGCACATTTTTATCATCTTTTACTTAAGAAACTAATTTTTTTTCTTTTTTCATGATTTTACCTTTTTAATTATTATGTTTTTATTTTCAATCAGTATTATTACTACTACTATTTTACTTTTTTTTTAAGTGTCATTTTATTTTCTCTTTATTTTACTTTCGGATTAGTGTTCTATATTCTATTTTTATCTTTCCTTTAGCATCATTTTACTCTATCTCAACTTTACCTGTATGCCAACACTATCTTCCTCACTTTTCCCCTTTTCTTGTCCTGTTTCTATTACCCTGTTCCTGCTGTAGATTTTCCCTATTCCTTCTTTTTACCCCCTATTAAAATTTCACCCTACTTATATATCTAATTTCTAATCCCCTGCTCCAAGTCCATACACACCTCTCTCTTCTTTCTTCACTATCCAAAAAAAATTTTTTCTCTCTGTCCTTTTGTTGTTGTTTGCTTAATTGTTGATTATATCGATTTTTTATGCTTGTTTTGTGAGATTGTTTCACTTTTTCTTTTTGTTTTATTGTTTTCTTTTTGTTTGTTTTTTTCTTCTGTTTTCCCTCGCCTCACTTGATATTAGTTGTTGTTTGTAGTTTGCATTCATATCTAGGTATTTTTTGCTGGAATTTGTTGGGATTAGTGGCTGTTCTATTGGAGTTTTCTCCCCATATAAATAGTTTTTTCCCCTCTTCTTTCTTATTCTCTTTCTTTTCTCTCTTACATTTTTTTCCTTTTTCCAATTTCATTTTTGCACTCCTTTTTTTGCTCTTCTTTCTTTCTTTCTTATCCTCAAATTTGCCTTTCTCTGGTGGTCACCTTTATTTGGCATTATTAATATCGTGAATACATTTGTGTTCAGTGCTTTGTGCATTGTGCCTGGTTGTGTTGTATTTTGTGCCTTTAAATCAACGCAGGAGAGAGAGAACTACATAACCAGACATCCGGAGGAGAGAGATCATGGAGAGACAAAGAAACAGCCCACATATGAAAGAAAAGCAGGCATCACCAGAAAAGAAAGCAAATGAAATGGAGGCAAGCAACCTGTCACAGAAAGAATTCAGAGAAATGGTCAAAAGGTGGATGAAAAGAATGGAAGACAAATTCAACAATATGTGTAAGAACCGAGAGGAAATGAAGAAGAATCAACAAGAAATGAAAAATGACATCACTGCTGTAAAGAACTCAATAGAAAGCATCAACAGTAGACTAGAAGAAGCAGAAGACCGCATCAGTGAGCTAGAAAACAAGATGGAAAAAATACACAAGTAGAGCAGCTTCTAGAAAAAAAATGTAAAAGCAGAAGGAGAGCCTAAGGGAACTTTGAGACAACACGAAACGAAACAACATCTGCATAATAGGGGTGCCAGTAGGAGAGGAAACTGAGCAAGGAATAGGAAACCTGTTTGAAGAAATAATGACAGAAAACTTCCCTGATATAGGGAAGAAAAAACCCACACAAATCCAAGAAGCTCACAGAGTCCCAACAAAATGAACCCCAAAAGACCGATGCCAAGGCACATTATAATTAAATTGGCAAACACCAACGAGAAAGTAAGAATCTTAAAAGCGGACCGAGAGAAACAGAAAGTTACATACAAAGGAACCCCCATCAGACTAGCGACTGATTTCTCAACAGAAGCACATCAGGCAAGAAGGGAATGGAATGAAATATAAAAAGTCATGCAAAGAAATGTTATGAATCCAAGAATACTGTACCCAGCAAGGCTATCAATCAAAATGGAGGGTGAAATCAGGAGAATCACAGACAAAAAAAGAATAAGGGAGTTTATTACCACCAAACCAGCAATGCAAGAAATGCTAAAGGGTCTGCTGTAAAAAAAGAAATAGGAAGCAAAGAAGGAACACAGGGGTAAAGAATAGTAATGGCAACAAACAAGTACCTATCAGTAAAAACTTTAAATGTAAATGGATTAAATGCCCCAATCAAAATACATAGGGTAACTGATTGAATAAGAAAACATGACCCATATATCTGCTGTCTACAGGAAACCCACCTAAGAAAAAAAGACGCACACAGACTGAGGGTGAAGGGATGGAAAAAGGTTTTTCAGGCGAATGGAAATGAAAAAAAAGCGGGGGTAGCAATACTTATATCCGACAAATTAGATCTCAAAGTGAAGGAACTAGAAAGAGATAAGGAAGGCCACTTCATAATACTAAAGGGAGCAATCCAACAGAAAGAAATAACTCTGGAAAACATATACGCACCCAATACAGGAGCACCCAAATACATAAAAAAACTCCGGGAGAATAACAACGGAGAGATTGACAGCAATACAATCATAGTAGGGTACTTTAATAACCAACTATCACCATTGGACAAATCCTATAAAAAAATCAGCAAAGAAACATCAATCCTAAATGACTCACTGGACCAGATGCAATTAATTTATTACATCTTCAGAACATTTCACCCCAAAGCCACAGAATATACATTCCTCTCAAGTGCACATGGGTCTTTTTCAAAGATAGACCATATATTGGGTCACAGGCAAAATCTCTTCAAATTCAAGAAGACAGAAATTATATCAAGCATTGTCTCACATTACAGTGGCATAAAACTGGAAATCAACTACAATAAAAACAATCCAGAAAAATCAAACACACAGATACTAAAGAGCATTCTATTAAACAATGACTGGGTTACCAGAGAGATCAAAGAAGAAATAAAAAACATCATGGCACCAAACAACAATGAAAACACAACAATCCAAAATCTATGGGACACAGCTAAAGCAGTCTTGAGAGGGAAGTTCAAAGCTCTACAAGCCTACTGCAAAAAACAAGAAACAATGGTAATAAGTTACCTAACCCTACAACTCAAAGAATTAGAAAGAGAGTAACAAGAAAAGTCCACAGTGAGCAGAAGGAAGGAAATAATAAAGATCAGAGTGGAGATAAATGACATAGAGACCAGAGAAACAATACAAAAGATCAACAAAACCAAGAGCTGGTTCTTTGAAAGGATAAACAAGTTTGATGAACCTCTAGCCAGACTCAAAAAGAAGCAAAGAGAGAGGATACAAATAAACAAAATCAGAAATGAAAGAGGAGAAAGAACAACATCCCCACAGAAATACAAAGGATTGTTAAAAAATACTATAAACAACTCTATTCCAACAAACTGGACAACCTGGAGGAAATGGACATTCCTAGAAAAATACAACCTTCCAAAACTCAACCAGGAGGAATCTAAACATCTCAATAGGCCAATAACTATGGAAGAAATTGAAGCAGTCATCAAAAAGCTTCCAGCAAACAAAAGCCCGAGGCCAGATGGCTTCACAGGGGAGTTTTACCAAACATTCAAAGGAGAACTAAAACCTATCTTCCTCAGACTATTCTAAAAAATTCAAGAAGAAGGAACACTTCCAAGCTCATTCTATGAAGCCAGCATCACCCTAAACCAAAACCAGATAAAGACAACACAATGAAAGAGAATTACAGGCCAATATCCCTCATGAACATAGATGCCAAAATCCTCAACAAAATTCTAGCAAATCGGATCCAGCAGTACATCAGAAAGATCATACACCATGACCAAGTAGGATTTATTCCAGGGATGCAAGGATGGTACAATATCCGCAAATCAATAAACGTGATACATCACATAAACAAACTGAGAGATAAAAATCACACAGTCATATCAATTGATGCAGAAAAAGCATTTGACAAAATCCAACACCCTTTCTTGATAAAAACTCTCAGCAAGGTGGGAATAGAAGGATCATACCTCAACATAATAAAAGCCATATATGATAAACACACAGCCAACATCATACTCAATGGGAAAAAACTAAAACCATTTCCACTAAGAACAGGAACAAGACAGGGATGCCTACTCTCACCACTCCTGCTCGACATAGTACTGAAAGTATTAGCCATTGCAATTAGACAAGAAGAAATAAAAGGCATCCAAATTGGAAAAGAAGAAGTAAAACTGTCCTTATTTGCAGATGACATGATATTGTACATAAAAAAACCCTAAAGACTCCATCAAAAAACTATTAGACTTAATAAATGAATTCGGCAATGTAGCAGGATACAAAATTAACGCCAAGAAATCTATGGCATTTCTATACACCAATAGTGAACTTACAGAAAGAGAGACTAAAAAAGCAATCCCATTTACCATCGCATCAAAAAAATTAAGATTCCTAGAAATAAACTTAACTAAGGAGGTAAAAGACCTATACGCAAAAAACTACAGGACACTGAAAAAAGAGATAGAAGAAGACATAAACAGATGGAAGAACATACCATGTTCATGGATTGGTAGAATCAACATCATTAAAATGTCCATACTACCCAAAGCAATCTATAGATTCAAGGCACTCCCCATTAAAATACCAGCGGCATATTTCACAGACCTAGAAAGAACTCTCCAAAAATTCATCTGGAATAAAAAAAGACCCCGAATAGCCACAGCAAATCTGAGAAAGAAGAACAAAGTAGGTGGGATCTGAATACCAGATTTCAAGCTGTATTACAAAGCCACTGTTCTCAAAACAGCCTGATACTGGCACAAGAACAGACATATGAACCAAGGAATAGAATAGAGAACCCAGATATCGACCCAAACCACTATGCTCAATTAACATTTGACAAAGGAGGCATGAACATACAATGGAGTCAAGACAGTCTCCTCAATAAATGGTGTTGGGAAAATTGGACAGATACATGCAAAAAAAAAAAAATGAAACTAGACCACCAACTTATACCATACACAAAAATAAACTCAAAATGGATAAAGGACTTAAACATAAGACGGGAAACCACAAAAATACTAGAGGAATCCACAGGCAGAGAAATCTCAGACATATGCCGAAGCAATTTCTTCACCGATACTGCTCCTAGGGCAATGGAAACTAAAGAGAAAATAAACAAATGGGACTACATCAAAATAAAAAGCTTTTGCATAGCAAAAGAAACCATCAATAAAACAACAAGGAAGCCCACTGTATGGGAGATCATATTTGCAAATGTTATCACTGATAAAGGTTTAATCTCCAACATATACAGGGAACTCATGCAACTTAATAAAAGTAAGATAAATGATCCAATCAAAAAATGGGCAACGGACCTAAATAGAAACTTTTCGAAAGAAGACAGAAGGAAGGCCAAGAGACATATCAAAACCTGCTCTAAGTCACTAATTATCCGAGAGATGCAAATCAAAACAACAATGAGGTACCATCTCACACCTGTCAGAATGGCTATCATCAACAAATCAACAAACGACAAGCTGGCGAGGATGCAGAGAAAAAGGAACCCTCGTGCACTGCTAGTGGGAATGCAGATTGGTGCAGCCACTGTGGAGAACAGTATGGAGTTTCCTCAAAAAACTGAAAATGGAACTCCCATTTGACCCAGTAATCCCAGTTCTAGGAATATATCCCAAGAAACTAGAAACACCAATCAGAAAGGATATATAAATGCACCCCTATATTCATAGCAGCACAATTCACCATAGCTAAGATTTGGAAACAGCAGCAGATGAATGGATTAGAAAACTATGGTACATCTACACAATGGAATATTACACTGTTATAAAAAACAAGGAATTCTTACCATTTGCAGCAGCATGGATGGAACTGGAGAGCATTATGTTAAGTGAAATAAGCCAGGCAATGAAAGAAAAATACCACACGATCTCACTCATTTATGGAAAATAAAAAACATTATAACCTGATGAACAAAAATGATACAGAGGCAGTAAAGCACCGAACAGACTGTCAAATTACAGCGGGAAGGCTGGGGAGTGTTGGGGAGGGGGGGGGGAAAGAGATCAACCGAAGGATTTGCATGCATGCATATAAGCACAACCAATGGACACAAGACACTGGGGAGTGGGATGAGGGCATGCGACAGGGGGTAGGGGAGGCTGGGGGAAGGTCAATAGGGGGAAAAAGGAGATATATGTACTACTATATGTAATACTTAAAACAATAAAAAAAACATATCCTCAGGTGATAAAGAAACACTAGCTTTTCATCAAGCAAAGTAGTACAGTAACAATAAAACCTTTAATCTGGCCTTTTAAAAAATGGAAAAGAACACCTACCCACAATTTCCCATTACTCCTAATGCCTGAAAGGACTCAAAAGTGGCCAAAACCTTTAACGATATACCTAAAAAAGAAGACCTAAAATATAAATACCCCCAAGATATAGAACAAAGAACTTTTCAGTTAGATATTTTACAGTTTTTTCTTGGTCACAACTGAGTTGGAATTGGCTCTATGAAATAAAAGATAAAATGAGAGGACCCCAAAATGGTGGCCAGCAGGACATCAGGGAGGAAAAGAGTGTGAGTGAGTAGAAGCAGGAGAGGTGTGTGTGGACATGTGTGGTATGTGGGTGGGTGAGTAAGGGACAGTAGATCTCACAGGAGTCTTGGCAGATCGGGCTCTCCCTGATAGGGAGCCTCTGCTACTGCGGCAGGCACTCCCAGGCCAGCGGGCTTTGGCATGGAGCCCACGCCATCTTATAGGGGGGAGCAGTGGAGGCCAGAAGCGCAGCCACACCAACACTCAGACTGGCCTCAGACACCACCCCGGACGGTGCAGGGAGAAGCCTGCCAGCCATGACCCAAGTGGGACCACCACGGCGCCCTGGCAGTGAGTGGCACAATACCTCCCCGCAGGCTCCCAGATGTCTGCAGTGAGTGCTTGCTAGAGAGACCTCCCCATGCACCTCTTCACCCCTGCACCAGGACCCAGCATTCTACGATCTGACACTGACAGGGATGACATAGCGACAGAGCCCCCAGTGACTCCCCAACCCCGGAATCAGGTCAGCGCTGTCCTAGTGACACAGAGCCACCCAGCAACCAACCCAAACCCGGTTCCAAGACAGCACTGCCGTAGTGACACAGAATTGCCCAATGAAGCCCCAACCCTGGACCCAGGTCAGCACTATAATAGCAACATAGAGCTGCCCAACACCCAGCCCAAGGTCAGCACTGGCATAGCAACCAGTGTCACTTCATAGCAACCAGTGTCACCAGATAACAACCAGTGTTTATCTCCGCCCCAACACCCAGCCCAAGGTCAGCACTGACATAGCAACCAGGAGCTGCCCAGCGATGCACCAATCCCAGGCCCAGGTCAACAATGCCACAGTGACACAGAGCCACCAGGCTACTGTCCCAACCCTGGCCCCAGGACAGAGCAGTCAGTGCGATCCAGTGCACCCACCCATGGGTCACAGGACTCCACAACAAGTTCACTGCTAGAGGGTTTTAGGGGCCACCCTGCTCCAGGAGCCAGGGACACAGACTGAATTGCAGGCAAGAAAGCTCTTGGGAGTCACAGGGAGTTGCACACCAGAGGATCAGAGGATGTGTGCATGCACCCCCTCCAACCCCGAGCCCACCCTCGACCATGAACATCTGAATCAGACAACAGGAGAAGGGGGTACAACTCAGAGCAGATTCAATAAAGGTTTGAGACCCAAGGCACACCCATCCTCCTGGTTAACAAGTCCCAGATCATTGGACCACTAGCAGGGTGCCCACGGCCAGAAAGAGACAGCAAAAATGGGGAGACAATGAAAAAACCAAACAATCCCCAAAGGAAAGAAAAAGAGGAATTGCCAGAAAATGAACTAAACTAAATGGAGGCAAGCAATATTACAGAAAAAGAATTCAGAGTAATGGTTATAAAGATGATCAACTACACAGATAAGAAATTCACCAACATATGTAAGAATCAAGAGGAAATGAAGAATGATATAGATGTAATAAAGAACACAATGGAAGGTTTCAACAGTAGACTAGAAGAAGTGGAGGATCATATGAGCGAGTTAGAAGACAGGGTAGAGAAAACACCCAACCTGAACAGCAATTGGGAAAAAAATTAAAAAGCAGGAGGAAAGTTTAAGGGAGCTTTGGGACAACATGAAACAAAGTAACATACACATAATAGGGTGCCAAAAGGACAATAAGAAGAGCAAAGAATAGAAAACCAATTTGAAGAAATAATGACAGAAAACTTCTCTGATTTGGGGAAGAAAAAAGTCACACAAGCACAGAGTCCCAAACACGATGAACCCAAAAAGACCCACACGAAGACATGTCATAATTACAATGGCAAATGTTAACAACAAAGAAAGAATCTTGAGAGGAGAAACCAAGATGGCGGCTTAGGTAAACACCTAAACTGCTGCCTCACACAACCATTTCAAAGCTACAACTAAAAGACAAAACGGATATCATCCAGATCCACAGGAAGGCTGGCTGAGTGGAAATTCTACAACCAGAAGGAAAGAGAAAAGCACACTGAGACTCAGAGGAGCTGCAGAAGGCAGAAGCACGGAGGCGCGCACACGGAGAGGGCTGGCAACTGAGTACACAGCTGTCTTTCTCAATCTGGAGGGAGACAAAAGCTCCTGACTGCTCTGAACTCCAGTTCCAGGCAAGACTCTGGTGACCCAGACTCATTCAAGGAGAAACTGGACTGACTGGAAGTGGGCAAAACTCGAGGGCGGCTTTCTCTCAGAGGTGCTTGCAGCGATTTCCAAAGGACACTGAGACCCAGGGGCCTCTTAGGGCAGGGCTGATGGGAAGCGATTGCTGTCTGCTCTGCCCTGAGACTCCGCCCCATCCAAGCTGAGCACAGAGGCTTTTGCAAGTCTTGTCTCATAAGGGTGTCTCCAGCACAGAAGTTCTCCCAGCATAGACACAGCTGACCCTCACAGCCAATTGGCCTGGAGATCAATTCCTCCCAGTGATAACAACAACAATCAAGGCTTAACTACAGCAAGACTGTGCACACAGCCCACAAAGGGGTGCACCAAGAGTGTCCACCTCAGATAACTGAGGAGGCTGAGCCATTGGGCCCTATAGGACACCTAGCACACAAAGCCACTCTATCAACTCAGGGAAGCAGCCAAAATGCGGAGACAAAGAAACAGGTCATAAATTAAAGAAATTGAGGAAAGCAAACAACTGGATACAGAGTTCAAAACCACGGTTATAAGGTTTTTCAAGAATTTTCTAGAAAAGGCCGATAAATATAGCAAGACCCGCAGGGATATGAAAAAGGACCAACTAGAAATTAAGCATTCACTGACTGAAATAAAGAATAATATACAGAGATCCAACAGCAGACTAGAGGATCACAAGAATCAAGTCAAAGATTTGAAATACAAAGTAGCAAAAAACACCCAACCCGGAAAAGAAAAAAGAAAAAAAGAATCCAAAAATATGAAGATAGTGTAAGGAGCCTCTGGGACAACTTCAAGCGTACCAACACCCAAATTATGGGGGTGCCAGAAGAAGAGAGAGAGCAAGATACTGAAAACCTATTTGAAGAAATAATGACAGAAAACTTTCCCCACCTCGTGAAAGAAATAGACTTACAAGTCCAGGAAGTGCACAGAACCCCAAACAAAAGGAATCCAAAGAGAACCACACCAAGACACATCATAATTAAAATGCCAAGAGCAAAAGACAAGGAGAGAATATTAAAAGCAGCAAGAGAAAAACAGTTAGTTACCTACAAGGGAACACCCATACAATTGTCAGCTGATTTCTCAACAGAAACTATGCAGGCCAGAAGGGAGTGGCAAGAAATATTCAAAGTGATGAATAGGAAGAACCTACAACCAAGATTACTCTACCCAGCAAAGCTATCATTCAGAATCGAAGGTCAGATAAAGAGCTTCACAGATAAGAAAAAGCTAAAGGAGTTCATCACTGCCAAACCAGTATTATATGAAATGCTGAAAGGTATTCTTTAAGAAGAGGAAGAAGAAGAAAAAGGTAAAGATAAAAATTATGAACAAATACATATCTATCAACAAGTGAATCTAAAAATCAAGTGAATAAAAAATCTGATGAACAGAATAAACTGGTGAATATAATATAATCAGGGGCATAGAAAGGGAGTGAACTGACAATTCTCGGGGGGAAAGGGGTTTGGGGGTGCGGGAAGAGACACAGAGGGGGGGCAGTAAGGGCAGAGGGTGGGGTGGAAACTGGGTGGAGGGGAGCTATGGGGGGAAAAAAGAGGAACAATTGTAATAATCTGAACAATAAAGATTTTTTTTTTTAAAAAAAGAAAGAATCTTAAGGACTGCAAGAGAGAGACAGAGATTTAGCTATAAGTGACCTCCCATTAGGCTATCAACAGAAACACATCAGGACAGAAGGGAATGGAATGAAGTATACAAAGTGATACAAAGCAAGGGACTAAATCTAAGAATACTCTACCCAGCAAGGCTATCATTCAAAATTGATGGTGAAATCATAAGCTTCACAGACAAAAAATAGGCTAAGGGAATTTATTACCACCAAGCCAGCAATTCAATAAATGCTAAAAGGACTGTTGTAAAAAGAAGAAATAGAAAGGAAAGAAGGAACACAGGCATAAAGAATTAAAATGGCAACAAACAAGTACCTTAAACATAAATGGATTAAATGCTCTAATCAAAAGACATAGCATGGCTTAATGGATAAGAAAACATGACCCAAGTACTGAAAGTACTAGCCATAGCGATCAAAAAAGTAGAAGAAATAAAAGGCATTCAAATTGGAAAAGAAGAAGTAAAACTTCTTTTATTTTAAACCTTTTTCCTTCCCCTATTCCTCTAACTCTCAATTCTTATTTTCTTTATTTTAGCTATGTATCTATATATACTACCACCCCTTTTCTTGTTGTTTTTTGTTTGTGCTTTTGTTAGTTTGTTGTGTTTTGTCTTCCCTTTATATTTTCTCTTTCTTTTCTTTTTTCTATCATTCTTGCACTCTTTTCTATTTCATAATTCTCTCGTGTGGTGGTTGCTTTTGTTGGTGCTGTAGGAGTCTTGTGTATGTTTTTGTTTTTCTTTTGTTTCGTGTTTTGTTATATTTTGTTCTGTTCAGTCAGCACCTCCAAAACACCTCACACAACGTGGTTGGGATGAGCCACATAGTCAACCAGGCTGAGAGGAAACTCCATATTCAAATGGGATGATAACATTAGAGACCAAACTACAACAGGAGAACCCAAATAACTCAAGTAAGGGGCTTTCCTGGAGCAGCCAGCTCAGGAGATCTAAGAGACTGTACCACTGGAACCCACAAAACACCTACTACATAAGACCCCGCAAAGTCTGGAAGGCAGAGCAGTTTGAGCTAATACACAGAAACAAATCAAAGGGACAGCAAAAATAGGCAGACAAGGAAACAACCCTCAAATGAAAGAAAAGGAGGAATCTCCAGAAAAGAAACTAAATTAAATGAGGCAAGCAATTTTTTAGGTAAACAATTCAGAGTAATGGTAATAAGGGTACTCCAACAATTCAGTGATAACTATAAGCAACTAAATGAGAATTATAAGAAAACTAGAGGCCCAGTGCACGAAATTCGTGCACGGGGGTGTGTGTCCCTCAGCCCAGCCTGCACCCTCTCCAATCTGGGACCCCTCGAGGGATGTCCGACTGCCCGAGGGATGTCCAGGACTGCCTGTTCCCAACTGCTCACCTGCCTGCCTGCCTGATTGCCCCTAACCGCTTCTGCCTGCCAGCCTGATCACCTCCTAACCACTCCCCTGCCAGCCTGATCAATGCCTAACTGCTCCCCTGCTGGCCCGATTGCCCCTAACTGCCCTCCCTTGCCAGCCTGGTCGCCCCTAACTGCCCTCCCCTGCAGGCCTGGTCACCCCCAACTGCATTCCTCTGCCGGCCCAATCACCCCTAACTGTCCTGTCCTGCAGGTCTGGCCCCCCCTCAATTGCCCTCCCTTGCAGGCCTGGTCCCTCCCAACTGCCCTCCCCTGCTGGCCTGATCGCCTACAACTGCCCCCCCTGCCTGCCATCTTGTGGCGGCCATCTTGTGTTCACATGGGGGCTGCATCTTGTGTGTTGGTGTGATGGCCAATTTGCATATTACCTCTTTATTATACAGGATTAATGAGAATATTAAGGGAATGAATGAGAGCTACACCAACATGGAAAGAGATGTTGAAAGAATAAATAATAATCAATCAGAAATGAGGAAAGATATAGCTGAAATAAAGAACACCCTGGGCCCTAGCCAGTTTGGCTCAGTGGATAGAGCATTAGTGTGTGGACCAAAGGGTGCCAGGTTCCATTCCAGTCAAGGGCACGTACCTCTGTTGCAGGCTCTTCTCTGGCCTGGGACACTGGTCGGGACTCGTGCAGGAGGCAACCAATCGATATGTTTCGCTCACATCGATATTTCTATCTGTCATTCCCTCTCTCTTCCACTCTCTAGAAATCAATGGGAAAATATCCTCGGTTGAGGATGAAAAAAAAAAACCACACACACACACTGGAAAGATTCAAGAGTTGACTGGAAGAAGCTGAGGACCGAATCAGTGAATTAGAAGACAAGGCAGAAAAAACACCCATTCAGAGCAGCAAATAGAAAAAACATTAAAAAGCAGAAGGAGAATATAATGGGGCTTTGGGACAACATGAAATGTAACAACATTTGCATCACGGAGGTAACAAGAGGAGAAGAATTCAAGCAAAGAACAGAGAACCTGTTTGGAGAAATGATGGCAGAACGTTTCCCTAACCTGGTGAAGGAAAAATTCACTCAAGTTCAGTAAACACAGAGAATTCCAGCCAAGATAACAACAAAAGACACACCCTGAGGCACGTAATAATTGAAACGGCAAACATTAAAGACAAAGAAAGACTCTTAAAGGCTGCAAGAGAGAGACAGAAAGTTACCTACAAGGGAGCTCCCATTAGACTGTCAGCTGACTTCTCAACAAAACCACTTCAGGCCAGAAGGGAATGGCTTGAAGTATACAAGGTAATGAAAATCAAGGAACTGAACCCAAAACTACTCTATCCAGCAAGGCTATAATTCAAAATCAAAGGTAAAAAATGGCTAAAATAGTTTATTACTACCAAACCAGCACTGCAAGAAATGCTAAAGGGACTATTGTAAGAAGAAGAAATAGATAAAAAGAAAAGAACACAGTCATAAAAAATAAAAATGGCACCCTAGCCAGTTTGGCTCAGTGGATAGAGCATTGGCCTGTGGACCGAAGGGTCCCAGGTTCAATCCCGGTCAAGGGCACATGCCCAGGTTGTGGGCTCGATCCCCAGTAGGAGGCGTGGACGAGGCAGCCAATCAATGATTCTCTCTCATCATTGATGTTTCTATCTCTCTTCCTCTCCCTTCCTCTCTGAAATCAATAAAAATATATTAAAATAATAAAAATAAAAATGGCAACATGTAAGTTAATAATAATAATCTTAATAATCAATAAAATCTTAAATGTAAATGACTTAAATGCTCCAATCAAAAGACATAGGGTAGCTGAATGGATAAGAAAACATGACCCATATACATGCTATCTATAAGAAACCCACCTCAAAAAAACAAAACAAACAAAAAACACACCTCAGAACAAAGGACTCACACAGAATGAAAGTGAAGGGATGAAAAAAATTTTTTCAGGCAAATGGAAATGAAAAGAAAGCTAGGGCAGCAATACTCATATATGACAAAATAGACTTCAAAGTGAATGCCATTTCATAATGCTAAAGGGATTGATACAACAACAGGATATAACTCTGGTGAACATATATGCATCCAATACAGGAGCATCCAAATATATAAAAAACTTATGGAGGATATCATGGGAAAGATCAATAGTGATACAATCACATTAGGGAAATTTAATACTCTACTGGATAGATCTTCTACACACAAAATCAACAAGGAAACAGTGATCCTAAACGACTCACTAGACCAGATGGAATTAATTGACCTCTTGAGAACATTTCACCCCAAAGCTACAGAATATACATTCTTCTCAAGTGCACATGGGACATTTTCAAAGGTAGACCATATCTTAGGACACAGGCTAAGTCTCTACAAATTCAAAAAGATTGAAATCATATCAAGCATCTTCTCAGATCACAAGGGCATGAAATTAGAATCAACTACAATAAAAACAATCAAAAACATCCAAACACATGAAGGCTAAATAGCATGCTATTAAGTAATGATTGGGTTACCAAAGACATCAAAGAAGAAATCAAAAACATCCTAGAAACAAATTACAATGAACACACAACAATCCAAAATCTATGGGACACAGTGAAAGCAATTCTGAAAGGGAAGTTCATAGTACTGCAGACCTACCTCAAAAAACAAGAAAAACTTTTAACAAGGTACCTAACCCTACAATTTAAAGAACTAGAAAGAGGACAACAAGAAAAGTTCAGAGTAAGTATTAGGAACAATATGAAAGACCAATAAAACCAAGAGCTGGTTCTTTAAAGGATAAACAAGATTGATGATTCTCCAGCCAGACTCATCAAGAAACAAAGAGAGAGGACCCAAATAAACAAAATCAGAAATGAAAGAGGTGAAGTAACAACTGACCCAACAGAAATACAAAGGATTGTAAAAAAAAATACTATGAATGAATAGAGTCCAATAAACTGGACAACCTGGACAAAATGGACATATTCCCAGAAAAATACAATCTTCCAAAACTCAATCAGGAAGAATCAGAAAACCTGAATAAGCCGATAACTACTGATGAAACTGAAGCAATAATAAGAAAAAAACTTCCAGCAAACAAAAGCACTGGTCTGGACGGCTTCACAGGGGAGTTTTACCAAACATTCAAAATAAAACTAACACCCATCCTCCTCAAACTATTCCAAAAAAAAATTCAAGAGGAAGGAACACCCCAAGCTCTTTATCTATGAGGCCAGCATTGCGCTCATCCCAAAACCAGATAAAGACACTACAAAGAAATAGAATTACAAGCCAATGTCCCTGATGAACATAGATGCTAAAATCCTCAACGTTTTTGCAAATCGGATCCAGCAATACGTTAAAAAGATCATACACCATGACCAAGTGGAATTTATTCCAGACAAGAAGAAATAAAAGGCATTCAAATTGGAAAGGAGGAAATAAAACTCATTATTCGCAAATGATATGATATTGAACACAGAAAACCCTAAAGACTCAACCAGAAAACTACTAGATTTAATCAATGAATTTGGCAATGTAGCAAGACACAAAATTAACACCAGAAATTGATGGCATATTTATACACCAACTAGTAGCCCACTGCACGATACCGCGCGGGGCAGGCCGCCCACCGCTTCCGCGGGAGCCAGCAGGACCCAGCACGCCGCCGGGAGCCACGAGCCACGCTGATTCCACCGGAGCCGTGCAGCTTCCGCGGGAGGCGGAGGTGAGCCAGCGAGCTGCCGGCGCCCACGGGAGCCGGGAGGGAGCCGCACCACTTCCGCAGGATCCGGAGCAACCTGCTCTGATTCCAGGGAGGCGGGCCCGCCGTCTCCTCTCCCGGCCTGCGCTCAGCCGCGAAGGCGGCAGGCCGGCCCCCCTGTCCCTGTCCGGCTCCATCTCCACTCCGGGCCTCACCTGCATGCGCAACCTCCTCTTGTCCCATTGTGACCAGTTATGGTGTCTCGGCCTAATTTGCGTATTTCCTTGATAGATAGATAGATAGATAGATAGATAGATAGATAGATAGATAGAGAACTTACAGAAAGAGAAACTAAAAAAACAATCCCATTTACCATTGCAACAAAAAAATTAATATAGCCCTGGCTGGTTTGGCTCAGTGGATAGAGCGTTGGACTGCAGACTGGGAGGTCTTGGGTTCAATTCCAGTCAGGGGCACATGCTCGGGTTGCAGGCTCGATCCCCAGTAGGGGGCGTGCAGGAGGCAGCCGATCAATGATTCTCTCTCATCATTGATGTTTCTATCTCTCTCTCCCTCTTCCTTCCTCTCTGAAATCAATAAAAATATATTTTTTTAAAAAATTAATATACTTAGGAACAAACTTAACCAAGGAGGTAAAAGACTACTACTCCAAAAACTACTGGACATTGTAAAAAGACATAGAGGAAGATATAATCAAGTGGAAGAATATATCGTGTTCATGGTTTGGTAGAATCAACATCATTAAAATGTCCATACTACCCAAGATAATCTATAGATTCAATGCACTCCCCATTAAAATACCAACAGCATATTTCAAAGCTCTACAACAAACACTCCAAAAATTTATATGGAACCAAAAAAAGACCCCAAATAGCTGCAGCAATTCTGAGAAAGAAGAACAAAGTTGGAGGAATCATAATGCCAGAGTTCAAATTATACTACAAAGCCACTGTACTCAAAACAGCCTGGTATTGGCACAAGAACAGACATATAGATCAATGGAACTGAACGGAGAACCCAGAAATTGACCTAAGCCATTATGCTCAATTAATATTTGACAAAGGAGGAAAGAGCATACAATGGAGTCAAGAGAGTCTCTTTGATAAATAGCGTTGGGAAAATTGGACAGATACATACAAAAAAAAATGAAACTAGACCACCATACACAAGAATAGAGGGGACATATCTTAACTTACACCATACACAAGAATAAACTCAAAATGGGTAAGACTTAAACCATAAAAGTCCTAGAAGAAACCATAGGCAGCAAACTCTCGGACACTTCTCAGAGCAATATGTTATAGATACATGTCCTCAGGCTAAGGAAATAAGGAGAAAATAAACCAAAGGGATTGCATCAAAATGAAAAGCTTCTGCACAGCAAAAGAAACCATCCGCAAAATGACAAGAGAACCCACTGCATGGGAGAACATGCCAATGATACATCTGATAAGGGGTTAATTTCCAAAATGTATAGGGAGCTCATACCAGTTAACAAAAGGAAGACAAATAACCCAATTAAAAAATGAGCAAAGGACCTAAATAGACACTTCTCCAAAGTGGACATACAGATGACCAAGAGACATATGAAAACATGCTCAAAGCCACTAATCTTCCAAGAGATGCAAATCAAAACATCAATGAAGTATCACCTCACACCTGTCAGAATGGCTACCATAAAAAAATCAACAAACGACAACTGTTGGCAAGGATGCAGAGAGAAAGGAACCCTCGTACACTGCTGGTGGGAATGCAGACTGGTGCAGCCACTGTGGAGAACAATATGGAGTTTCCTCAAAAAACTGAAAATGGAACTCCCATTTGACCCAGTGATCCCACTTCTAGGAATATATCCTGAGAAACCCAAAACACCAATCAGAAAAAAATATATGCACCCCTATGTTCATAGCAGCACAGTTTACAATAGCTAAGATTTGGAAACAGCCCAAGTGCCCATCAGCAGATATGTGGATGATAAAGCTATAGTACATTTACACAATGGAATACTAAACAACTGTAAAAAAAAAAAAAAAAAAAGAACTCTTACCATTTGCAACAGCATGGAGGGACCTGAAGAGTATTGCGATAAGCTAAATAAGCCAGTCAGTGAAAGATAAATACCACATGATCTCACTCATATGTAAAATCTAATGAACAAAATAAACTGATGAACAAAATAGATCCAGAGACATAAAAGCATAGAACAGACTGACGAATTTCAGAGGAAAGGTAGGGGAGGATGGACTGGTGGGAAGAGATCAACCAAAGAACTTGTATGCATATATGCATAACCCATGGACACAGACAACAGAGTGGTAAAGGCCTGGGGCAAGGGGGGGGCGGTTAGGCTGGAAGAGGTCAATTGGGGGAAAAGGGGGACATATGTAATACTTTCAACAATAAAGATTTTTTAAAATAAAAAGAAAGTAGGAATAAGTCATTCAGGAAAAAATTATTTTAAAGTCCCCCACTGATTGTTTAAAAAATTTTTTATTAAATTTTGGAAAGAGTGGAAAGGAGAGGAGAGAGAAAAAGATCGACATGAGAGCGAACATCTACTGGCTACCTCCTGCAGGCCCCCTGCCAGGGATGGAGCCCACAACCTCAGCATGTGCCCTGACCAGGATTAAACCAGCAACCTTTCAGTAGACTGGACCCAGACCAGAGAAGTGAAAGTGCCTGGGAGTTCACACCAGCCAAGGACAGCTGCTAGACAATGATTGATAAGGGAATATGAAAGCTAAGCTCTCTTGCCTTAAGGGGGGGCAGACTTGAGAGAGTACTTCATGCTCCAGAACTTCCCTGGAATCTTGATGAGTCTGCACTTCTGAAATCATGCCCTCAGTTGGTTTCTTTGTCTTCCTCATCATGTCCCCTCACTACCAAACTGGCTTCTCCTGAGAGCATTTCCTAAATCAACCCCTGGCCCAGGAACTCTCATCTCAGGACCTGATTCTGAGGATCCTCATCTAAGATAACATAATATAAAGCAATGTATATTAAATGCTCAAAGATTTAAAAGTGGTACCATGCCCAGATGGCTCAGTGGTTGAGCATCGACCTATGAACCAGGAGGCCTGGTCAAGGCACATGCCTGGGTTGCAGACTCCATCCCCAGTAGGGGATGTGCAGGAGGCAGCTGATCAATGATTCTCTCTCATCATTGATGTTTCCATCTCTCTCTCCCTCTCCCTTCCTCTCTGAAATCAATTAAAAAATAATAATAAGTAAATAAATAAAGATAAAAAGTGGTACCATAAAGAATGAGCAAACAATGAGAAACTATTAAAAATGAATAGGTATATTTGGAAAAGAACCAAATAGAACTTTTAAAATGAAAATTTAATTATTGAAAGAAAGTCAATTGATGGTTTAAATAGCAGATTAGACACAGCTAAAACTAGAATTAGTGAACTAGAAGAAAGACCTAAAAATTATAATAGCCAGTCTGACTCAGTGGATAGAGCGTCAGCCTGCAGACTCAAGGGTCCTAGGTTTGATTCTGGTTAAGGGCACATACCCTCGATTGCAGGCTCGATCCCCAGCCCTGGTCAAGGCGTGTGTGGGAAGCAACCAATTGATATGTCTCTCTCACATCAATATTTATCTCTCTGTCCCTCCCCCTCACTTCCACTCTCTCTAAAAATCAATGGAAAAATATCCTCAGTTAAGGATTAACAAAAAAATAAAGATAAAAAAATAAAAAGTGTAACCAGATATATTCCAAAGAGATAGGGAGAAAGAATATATAAAAGAGAGGTTAAAACAGTGTACAAATGATGTGTTGTGGAATTGTGCACCTGTATAATATTGCAACCAATGTCATCCCAATAAATTCAATAAAAAGAGGGGGGAGCCCTAACCGGTTTGGCTCAGTGGATAGAGCGTCGGCCTGTGGACTGAAGGGTCCCAGGTTCGATTCCGGTCAAGGGCATGTACCTTGGTTGCAGGCACATCCCCAGTAGGAGGTGTGCAGGAGGCAGCTGATCAATGTTTCCCTCTCATCAATGTTTCTAACTCTCTATTCCTCTCCCTTCCTCCCTTCCTCTCTGTAAAAAAATCAATAAAATATATTTTAAAAAAAGAGGGGGGAGGGGAGTCAGGATAAATCAAAGACAAAAAAAAAAAGAGAGAGGTTAAAAGATATGATTGAGTTGGTTCAATATACATCCTATTTAATAAAACCCTAATATGCAAATCGACTGAACGGCAGAATGTCCAGTCACTATGATGCGCACTGACCAGCAGGGGGCAGACACTCAATGCAGGAGCTGCCCCCCGGTGGTCAGTGCACTCAGCCAGAAGCCAGGCTCAAGACTGGCAAGCGCAACGGCCGTGGCAGGAGCCTCTCCTGCCTCTGCTGCAGGCGGGTGGTAAGGAACGAGAGGTCCCAGACTGTGAGAGCCCCGGACTGTGAGAGGGACGTCCGACTGACGGGTTAGGCCCAATCCCATAAGCTGGCAGGCAGACATCCCCCAAGGGGTCCCAGAGTGCAAGAGGGAGCAGGGAGGGACACCCCCCCCCCACCTGTGCATGAATTTCATGCATCGGGCCTCTAGTATAATCATAATCCCAGAAGGGAAAAACAAACAAACAGCAATCTCACTCTTCAATATGTATCCTGTAGACACTCAAGCCCTTATGCACGGGGCATATTCCCCAAACTGAAAACAACTCTAATGTTCACCAAAAGGAAAAAGATAAATAAATTATAGCAAAGTCACAGAGTATTATAAAGCAACTAGAGGCCCAGTGCACGAAATTGAAATTCCTGCACCGAGGGGGGGAGGGGGGAAGGGGGAGGTCCCTCAGCCTGGCCTGCACTCTCTTGCAATCCGGGACCCCTTGGGGGATGTCCGACTGCCAGTTTAATCGGACATCCCTCTCACAATTCGGGACCACTGGCTCCTAACCACTCTGCCTACCTGCCTCATCGCCCCTAACTCCTCTGCCTGCCTGCCTGATTGCCCCTAACTACCTCTGCCTGCCTGCCTCATTGCCCTTAACTGCCTCTGCCTGCCTGCCTCATCGCTCCTAATTGCCTCTGCTTCAGCCCCCACCGCCACGGCTTCATCTGGAAGGATGTCCGGAAGGTCGTTTGGCTGTCCGGTCTAATTAGCATATTACACTTTTATTATTATAGAAGATGAAAACAAATGTACTATAGCTACAAGCAATAACATGGATATATCTCAAAAATATTTTTATAAAGCACAAAAATGAGCAAAACTAAACCGTATATTGTTTGGATATATATATAACTATTTTTAAGGCAAGTTAAAATAAATACAAAATAAAGGATATTTGTTGCTTCTGGCGGAAAGGCAGGAGAGTCAAACCCATGAGATGTACACAGGGTATTGATAATATTCTAGATCTCAAATTGGATAATTTATTATAATCTTAATAAACTAGCATAAATGATCTATTTGGTTGCATATATCAGATATTATATTAAAAGCAGTATTTGCAGGATCTCTATAAAGCAAATAGTATAAATGGATGCTAAAGAGCTCAGATCTGCCCTTAACATGTACATAGACCAGGGCTAGAATCTTGTGTCTTACTAGGTCTGTGAGCAGGTTTCTGACCATTTATAGACCTAACTTTTCTCATAAAATAATGGCAATAATATCCAATTCATAGGGTTTACTATGAGAATTAATATGGTAAGATTACTAGACTATAAGCTTCATGGTGGAAAGGACTATATCTGTTTTGTTCCTCTGTGTAGCCTTAGTGAATAGCACATGCCTGGAATGTAGTAGGTATTTATGTCAATTCCTCTTCCTTCCATAGCAGTACAGAATAAAGCACTGGTGCCGGGGGGGTAGCTATACAGTGGTTGTTTCATTTTGGGGTTTTCATTTGTTTTTTAGATTGACATTTTATCTTGACATTGGCTACATGTCACTATATGTAACAAGCAACCTGACTTCTCTGGATTTCAGGTTCTTAGTCTGTTACACAACAGAATTAGACTCAAATATACATATTTGATACCTATATTTTTCTTTTTTAAATATTTTATTGATTTTTTTACAGAGAGGAAGAGTGAGGGATAGAGAGTTAGAAACATCGATGCGAGAGAAACATCGATCAGCTGCCTCCTGCAACACCCCCTACTGGGGATGTGCCCGCAACCAAGGTACATGCCCTTGACCAGAATCGAACCCGGGACCCTTCAGTAGGCAGGCAGATGCTCTATTCACTGAGCCAAACCAGTTAGGGCCCTACATTTTTCTTGATGCCTAAAACCTGACAGCATACCCTATATATTAGTCTTTTCAGAAAGTAAATGATAAAGAATATTTGTTACAAAAATAAAAAAAAATGCAAGTTCAAGTTACACATTCATGGATAGCCCCTAAAAGACAGATAATAATCACCTGAATAACACAACATCTGAGATGTCAAATTGTGTTCAGTGACCATCATCTCATTTGGGGCCTTGTCATCTGGCACCCTGCATTAGCTTGATTCTTCTATTTCTGACCTCCTAATTCTCATCCTTTCTCGTTTGGCTCCTATTCTTCTCCTGCCCCCTATGGTTATGCCTAAAATTCACCCCTCAGCATCTGGTAAGCTCATTTACTCTCACAACTTTAACTACTAGAGTTATCACAGTTAAACTGGGTCCTGCGGTCACTAGATCAATAGGTCAAAACAAACCTCAGGACCTCTGCTCCTAAGATGTAATGCCCATGCAGCTGTGACTCTCACATGGTGTAAACCAGCTCGCTGACCCAGAGAGAAGCAAGGATACCCAGGCCTGCAGCCCTGTGGGACACAGCAAGAGTTTACAAATTGATTCAGGCTGGAAGCCTGAGATCCACATTGAGTTCCCTTACTCCCATCACACATCTTTACATCCCTCAGCGTCCTTTCCTCACAATATGAACCTCTTCTTAGTTGACGACTCTACCATTATAGGCCTGGCTTTCCCAGCTCAATGGCACTATAACTGAAGTGAAAGAATGAAGTCACAGATGACGATGGCCTTGAGAGTGTGATAAATAAGACCCACTGAGAGCAACAGAGTCAATATTCCTACCAACGTGCCAGCTGACTTACCAGATGTTTTCCAGGGCGTTTGTTATCTGCTGTTGCTCAACATCAAACAGTCTCACCCTGAAGCCTCCACTGGCAAACAACATAGCCCAGCTTCGCCCAATGAGGCCACTAAAGGGATAGAAAGTCAGGAGAGGCTCCCAGTTAATTTAGTATCTGAACAGTTTTTTATTCCTAACCCAGAATAATTTTTTTCAAATTATACAGCATCCTATTCTTAAAATATTTAATATCTTGAAATTACACATTTTGAGGTAGGTAAACACCAGTACTCACATCCTCCCACAACTACAACTAAAATACAGAACAACCATCTTTCAGAACTTCTTGAAATCTGGCTGAATGGAAGCCCTACAACTAGAGAATTAAAGAAGTAAGCGCACTGACTGGTAGGAGGGGTGGAGGCATGGAATGGGCTGGTGCAACACTCACATGTGACCTGTTTTTATTTTATTTTTAATATATTTTTATTGATTTCAAAGAGGAAGGGAGAGGGAGAGATACAAACATCAATAATTAGAGAGAATCATTGTTTGGCTGCCTCCTCCATGCTCCCTACTGGGGATCGAGCCCACAACCCAGGCATGTGCCCTTAATCGGAATCAAACCTGGGACCCTGCAGTCCACAGGCTGACGCTCTACCCACTGAGCCAAACCGGCCAGGGCATGTGGCCTGTTTTTAATCGGTGGGATATCTTGGCTAAGGAGGTCCCCTGTGAGGAGCAAGGGGTCCCACCCCCACACCAGAACCCCACCTCAGGGTTCCAGTGCCAAGAAGAGAAGAGCCCATGACTTCGGGTGGAGGAGGGCCATGGGGAGGAATAATCGGGGGGACATTGTAATACTCTCAACAATAAAGTTATTTTTAAAAATACATATTTTGATAGCTGCATTGATTCTAAATATTGTCTTTTTCCACATAGGAGCTCCTGAATCCTCAATTCCAGCCCAGCATTAATAATGAGCATGGAGTACCACCGGACAGGTAGTTAACTTGCACTCACACACTGAAACAAAAAGTTAGAGTAGGGAGGTGACAGGATGTCGTGGATGTGACAGGGATCCTCCATCTGACCATTTCACTTATCCTGAAGAACAGGTAGAATTTCCCCTGTCTCTTAAGTAAATAAATAACTGCTATCACCACTGGCAGTAGACCATGTATTAGGTGCCAGGCAACATTAAAAATGTTATGTGTCCCACCTCTGTTAATCTTTACAACAATCCAACAAGGTCAGTACTATTATTATTTCCATTTTATACAAAGAAAAACTGAGGCAAGGTGGGTTAAGGCGATACATGCTCTAAGTGCTAGAGCTGAGATAAACTTCAGCAGTCTGACTCTTGAATCCTTACCACTACATTCTGCCCACGGTTTCAGATTTATTGAAAATAAAGGGACAGAGGAATGTATTAAATGACATTACAGGGTTACATTCAGCAAATTCCAGAATGGAAAATTTTACAAATGATTCATGTTCTTCAATAAGTAACTGCCAGGACCCAGATCATTTCTCAGTTATGTTTGCAGGGAAGAGGAAATATATCCCTCAAGGACAAAGAGTAAGCTTGCTTACCTCTTACTATAAAAACAGTGGCTTCCCCGAGTTCAATGTTCCTCTCCTGAAACATACTGAATCTGCAGGTGTCCACCAGCCCCTCCACTTCACCTCCATGGGACTCGGGGAGAAGGGAACCATCCCAAGTGTAAATGCTCATGTGGCCTGCTCTGCTGAAATTAATAGTTTTTTGTCTCTGACCCTGCAGTTTCACATCCTCTGCCAACTTCAAGAAACAGTAACCGGCTAACTTACCAGCATGCAGGTAGCCTGAATGTACCTTAGGGCAAGCTTGTCTCACTGTGGTGTTATTTCACTGTAGTAATTACATGTGCCATTTGGGGAAGGGAGGCTAGAATAGCAGTCACAGGGCGGCTCCAAGAAGCAGTCTCCCACTCTAGCTCCTCCCACTTCCTCTTTATTCAGCTAATCTGTAATTCTGGCTTCACACCAGAGATAGTTACAATCCCCGTATCTTCTGTCATAGCTTTCATGCTCAAGTGATTGAAGCAAAGAGCTTAGCACACCTCCCATTAATGAAAAATCCTGCAACTGCCACAGAAGTGCTATCCAAGCTTCAAAGCTCTCGCAGGATGCTCACTTGAGCTAAGCCTTTAATGCATACAAAGGGTCACTGAGAGCGGCTACTGTCTTCTAACAAGGTATCTTATGTGAAACTGTTTAGGGGGGGGAAAAGTGAAAGCAACTGAAATAATCTTTACACAACTTCTGGAGAAGGGAGCGGGATTATACAGTGGATTTTATTCCATATTCTTCTGCAATATTTAAATCTTTTGCAATTAAAATTTATATATCAGTTCCTATAAATTTTTTTATGAAATGCTCTGTGCTCTAGACCTGCACTGACCAATATGGTAGACTCTAGCCACATGCAGGCATTTAAATTAATTAAAATTAAGTGCATTTTAAGACTCAGTTTATCCAAAATACTAAGCACATTTAAAGTACTCAACAGCCACAGGTGATAGTGCCTACCGTCTTGGACAGCAAGGGAAATGAGACAGTCCATGCATGAAGCTATCTTTTCCTTCTTCAAAAACAAACACAAACACACACTCACTCACTCACTAGAGCTGCAAGGCGGTTAGTTAGAAGGCCAGTTAACATTCATGCTGGTCATCCCAACTGACCAGCCATTGACCTTAAACATTCCTATTGCTCTTCTCATAATGTTTGAAACATGTAGTGACTTATTTCATTGTAAAAGAAGCCCTTACTGCAGCCGAAATCTAGAATGAAGAATTATTTCACAGTGGGATCCACAGTGGTGTGTTCATTCTGTGATAATCATCGAGCTGTATGCATATGATTTCTGCACTTTACTGTATTAAGACATGTCATGTTTCTTTAAAAAATAATTCTTTCTTTGCCACTTTGTTGTTTAAGAAAATACCATACCCTTACAAAATGATTCATCCATACATATAAAAGCCTTTGCCACATGGTGATCAGGCACCTGACCCTCACTCCCTCAGGGATGAGACCTCCACTTAACCTCTAAAGCAACCTTAGCATCAGACCCTCAATCTATTGGATCCTCTGACATCCTGTGTCCACCACACAGTGAAACAGAGAGAACTGGTGCAGAGGAAGAGAACTGCAAATGCCAGGCCTGGGGAACAGGAAGAGCGAGCAGGCTGAACAATGGGAGAAGGGAGAAGTGCTTCAATTGTACTTCTATAAAAGCCCAGTGCTATAGCTGCTTTTACAGAAAAGACTTTCCATCAAGGAGATCATAACAGATTCAAGGTAAACCTCCTCCCACTACTTGACTTGCTTTTTCAAAATAAGTCTAAGCACCTCTCAAATGAGTCTGCATTACAGTGGGAGCCATTAAAAGTGGGAGAAGGCAGCTTTCTCAAAATCTGCTTTCTAGATTATCAAAGGTTTCATCATTACTTAAACCCGAATGTCCAGAACAGGAGCCACCAGCAAAATGGGGCTATTAAGCACTTGGAAAGTGGCTACTAAAATAATTCATAAACAGAAACCCCATTTAAAATGAAGTTAGGCCCTAACCAGTTTGGCTCAGTAGATAGCGTGTCGGCCTGCAGACCAAAGGGTCCTGGGTTCAATTCTGGCTCCTCCCCAGCCCGGGCCCTGGTTGGGGCTCGTGCAGGAGGCAATCAATCAATGTGTTTCTCTCACATCAATGTTTCTCTCTCTTCCTTCCCTCTTCCACACTCTCCCTGAAAATCAATGGAAAAAATATCCTCAGGTGAGGATTAACCAAAGTAAATAAATAAATAAATAAATAAATAAATAAATAAAGTTACACTAATAAAAGAGAAACATGCAAATTGACCATCCCTCCGCTACGCCCACCAGCCAATCAGGAGCGAGTATGCAAATTAACCCAACAAAGATGGCAGGTTAATTTGCATGCCCAGGCACAGAGCAAAGACTGAAGACAGCGTAGAAGGAAGCCAAGCGCTGCAGAAGGGAGCGAAGCGGCGGAGAAGGGAGCGAGGCAGCAGAGAAGGGAGGGAGCGAGGCAGCGGAGGCAGGAGAGAGTGAAGCAGCGAAGATGGGAGGGAGCAAGGCAGCGGAAAAGGAAGCGAGGCGAGCTTCGCTCCCTTCTCTGCTTCGCTCAGGCCGCAAGAAGCCTTATTCTTGCAGGAATAGGCCTGAGGAAGCCCTATTCTTGCAGGAATCTTCCTGCAACGGGCCTCTAGTAAATAAATAAATAAATAATAAGTAAGTAAATAAATAAAAATAAATAAATAAAGCCTATCTAATAAAAGAGTAATATGCAAATTAACCATCACTCTGTCACAAAGATGGTGGTGCCCATAGCAACTGGGGCAGGATGCTGGTGGCATCGCCCTGGCGATGCAAGCCCAGCGTCCCGTGCCCTGGTGGTATGAAGGGAGGGAGGGGCCTCTGGGGGCAATGCAAGCCCAGCATCCTGCACCTCAGCCGCGCGGAGGGAGGGAGAGGCCTCTGGCCAGAAGTTGGGGCATGGGACATGGGCGTCGTTGCAGGCCGGGCTGAAGGATCTCCCCGCCCTCCCACATGCACAAATTTCGTGCACTGGGCCTCTAGTAAGTAAGTAAGTAAGTAAGTAAGTAAATAATTAAATAAATAAATAAAATGAAGTCAGGAGGCCAGATGGGGTGCTCTCTTGCCCTGAGATGGTAGAATCCAACAGGAAAAACTCTTTATCACAGCTCTCCGAACTTCTCCTCCCCTATAAAACAGCATTCTTCTCCTTTGTTCTGAGGATTTGCCTGAGGTTTGCCAGAAAACCACATGTCCCAAATTGCAAGTCTTTGTTATTCTTGAATAAACACATTTTGCTGGAGAAATACTTAGCTATCTGTTTAAAGTCAACACCAGTCTGAAGTGATATGCACTGTAGATATAAAATACACACTAGATTTTGAAGACAATACCAAAAAAAGTAAACTATTTCATTAATATTATTTTATATAAATTACATGTTGAAATAATACTTTGGAAATATTATGCTAATGAAATATATTATTAAAATTAATTTGACCTTTTCTTTTTACTTTTTTAAGAGAAAATTTAATTATGTATGTGGCTTGCATATGTGGCTCACATTTTTCTAAAGGGCAGTGGTCACTTAAACAATTATCTAGTGTTATCATTCAATCACTTACAATTCAATCAATAATTAATATCAGGAAGCCTAGCTCCACCCCGAACTATTCTACTATGCTAAAATCATACAGAAGTCAGTCACGTCTCCAAGGGGGCTATAGTCATCTACAAATGCAGTGGGAGGAGGGGAATATTTACCCTAGAACACTAGTTTCCAACCTTTCCATAAAAGATCTTTTTACAATACTCCAAGACACAAAGGTCCTCATGTTTGAATAGTGTTTGTCAAATAAACTAACTAATCTGCCAAGAACCAATTCTAGCATGTAATAATTACAAGAGTTCCATCAAAAGGTTGATGGGACTTCGGGGGCTCAACAAGGGCTGAGTCACATATGTAGTTTACTTGTTGGAAACGACTAAAAAGGCACTTCCCCCAAACCTGAATAGAATTGTTAGCTTCCAGACAGCTCAGGGCATTTTATTGCCTCCTGTTGGCCCAACACCTGAACAGCTGTAGGCTATTCCCCAAACTGACAATGTTTCTGTATATCCTTTGATACCTTACCCTTTGAAGTGTATATGCCCACCTTGCCTTAGGATAAATTGTGTGAATAAAAGCAGGGTCCTGAGTGAAGGAGAAGTCTTCAGTTCCCTTTAGCTGAAGCTCCTCTGACCCCCAATGCCTTTCAAAAATATCTTTCGTCCTTGGACTCTTTAATCATCTACACGCAGCCCCTTTCTCCAGAATGCTGAACCCTTTCTAAGGCTGGGACAAGAACCCCGGCATTTATGGTGCCCTAACGAGGGACACCAACATTTATGGCGACCTGACCTGGGGCTGGACTTCAACCCTGGAAACACTAATGGCAAGCTTCTGGAGAAAGAAGGATTCACCTGAGTGGAAAATATCACCAGACCTGGTGGTGGAAGATTCACTGTGCGTAAAGCCCATGTCAGCTTCGGAACCCCAGGGATCCACAAGTGCGTGAGTGATTCTTTGTGTTTAAGTCAGATTATTATGGGGGAAAATTTGGTCAAAAGGCAAAATTATAAAGAAATTGGAATATCAAAAAGTACTTTTTTAAACCAAGCTGAAAAAAGAGTACCGTGGTCATCTTTAATATGGTTTCTTGTTCAAATCATGAAAAACCTAATTTGTTTTGAGGATTGAAAATCTGTAATTTCTAAAAAACCACCAGATCCTCTGCCCCTGGAGAGGAGAGACTGGGCTGCTAGAGAAATTAAATCTGCCAGCTCTCTCCCCAGGAGATTACTCAATGTTTTGTTTAAAAATTATAGAAGAACTCGCAGGGAAATGCAAAATTTGGCAAATGTCACCTTGGGTGCTAGTAATTACTTCGGAAAGCGAAAAAGGAAAAAATTTAAGATCTGTCTTTATCTATTAAGCATGAAAAGAAATGCAGCCAGATCTGTTACTGAAATCTTCTCCCAAAGCAAGCAGGATGTGGGGGAAGGGAGACACGTGGCAAGCCAATATGGAAGCCCACTCTCCCAGTATGCTGATTTAAAGTACCCTTTTCGCCATGAAAACTTTTACAAAATTTAGAAATGCTTCTGGGATATCTGTGCACATGTAAAGAGAAAAGCTAGTTTGGGACAAAATGTGCGCACGGTCCGATTTTGGATATTAGATAGGTCTTAAACTGGACTTGACTCTTTACAAGGGCTACAGAAATGAAAAACCCAAGACTGGTTTTTTCCTAAGAAAAATGGTGGATTTGACCCAGGAGAAAATTCAGGCTAGGTTTTAGCAGCAGGATTGGCATTTCCATAATAAAGAGTGGTTTTTAAAATGCTAATGAAGCATGTTAAAAAGATAACTTTTAAGGCCTTCAAGAAAATCAGTAAATTATCTGTTACAAAAAATTTGCCAAAGAAAATGCTTTAAAATAATTATAATTAACTCTAAAATCTCAAAGAAACTGTTGAAATATAAATAATGTATTAATTATAAAGATCAAGTAGCCCAGGTAGAAACTGGCTACGCCCTTTGTTAATGGAGGAAGAGGGGTGGTCACCCTTCCCCCAGCAGACAGGTAAATCAGCTTCCCACCAAAACTTTTCATGACAAAGAATGTGGTAATTTACATTTGAAAAGACCAAACCTATTTCACCATCCAGAAAGGCAGCTTAAAATTTTTAGAAGTTTGCTTAATTATATAATAAAATTTATTAAATATCTAGATATTTTGAAATGACAAAATACTAAAATATTAATCTAAATTTGCCTCATGAAAAACCTAGAGAACAGAATTGAATCTATTTGATTATGTCTTGTGTTTTTGAAATTTATTCTTAAAGTGTTATTAAAATAGGAAATGCTAAATATTTGACTTGCCAGCTCTAGAAGTTTAACATTCAAATTAAATTAGGAGAAAATATAGTTGTGGTAATTAAGTGCCTAAAGTATAAAAAATTTTGAAAAATAATACGTTGTGTTTCTCTGAAAATAATTAGGAATTCAAAATATGTTACTTATTGATCTAATTAAATAAGAAGGATTAATTCTGTGATCCCAACTAAAATTTTTAATGCAAAAACCAGTTTAAATTTAATTGATATCTTAAGATAATTATAAAAAGTAATATAACCTTTAAATCATATGTGTATATATATTTGATGTTTTTTCCAAGTTAAAATTTCAAGGCTATCATCGAGGGATAATAATTTAAGACATTTTCACGGGCCCTGAAATGTTCTCAAGAAGTTGTTCTCTCTTCTTTAAGAAAATGTTTTTGAAATTTAACCTATCTAATATACTTGAAATTGCATGGAAAGCTTTATCAAATAAAAATTAATAACTGTATTTTACTTATAAATGTTATGAAGGTTTTAGCCTCTAAGAAGAGCAATATAAAATAAAGTAACTAAATATTTCTTAAAATCCTACAGCAGAATTTAAAATAACAAAAGCCCATAGCCGCCTGCATTTTTAATTAGGATGGAGATGGGGCAACATTTGTGCCTTGTGAATCAGACATAAATGCTTACTAAATTTGCGTTCCTTTGCTTCTAATAAAGCCACTGGAAATAGCTAGTGAGATTTCTGTTTTGTCTGTAGGGATTTTGGTTTGCTCTTCCCCTGTTTAGTGAGAATAAACAAACCATCTTTTCTGTCAAAGAACAGTTTATACAGTCACCATGAGGACTGCCTGACTAGGCAGCCACCATGATGGCCACATGGCTTGCTGCTCCCCTGGGGGTCGCCATCTTGAAACAGCAAAGGCCAACCACTTCCTTTGAATAAGCCAATGTCTTTGTAAGCAATTTGATTAAGTCTTCTAAGAAACTTACGGAGACCTCCCTTAATCCTTCTGTATATGCAAATTAGCCAAAAGGGATACTCTTTAAAAATAATATTCTAAATTTAATAAAAAGGAGAAATTTGAAAATTTTGAAATCTCTTCCACTAATATTTACAGTGTAAACTAAGATTGTTGTTAAAATATTAAATCTGACAGTAAAATAGTAGTCAACTTTATGTAAAGTTACTTGTAATATAGCTAGCTACTTGGCTGTAGGCTTGAGCTCCAAGCAGCAGCCCTGTAGGTTGCTTGGTGTAAAGAAAGACAAAGACTTTTAAGTGAAACCCTCTGTACCCTGAAAATTATTTTGGAAGGAAATAAAGAGAGGTTTTTCTTCAAACATCTGAAAAACTGTAATTAAAAGTCAATATATTTGGCCTCACAAACTAAAAGTAAATAATTTGTGTTTTTGCCTCCCTGCATATAGCTAATGTAAAGTTACTCAAAGACTAATTGCAATTAATTTCATTGTCCATAATCTAGGACAAGTGAAGTTAAAAAATAAACCTTATTTCAGATTAATTTAAATTAGCTAATTGAAATAAGTGAATATTTAAGAAAACTTAGTTGTACTGGACAAAAACTATTCCTGACATATTAATTAGAATTTTTATTGATAGTTCATCTCATAGTAAAACTGCCAAACATGCTATGAATCTGAAGCAGTCATATTTTTGTGCAAAAAATTAAAATTAAGAGTTAACAAGACTGCATTATAAAATTTCCAAAAGCCTCCTAATATTTAAATCAAAAAGGGGGGGATAGTGGGAAAATATCCTGAAAGAATAATATCTTGTAAGTAAATTACATCAAGAAAATTTTTATTTTGAAAATTATTTTTCATTTGTAATGCTAATTGCAAGACACCCAGGAAAACACACATGATGTCAAAATAAGCCAAAGGAAAATTGTTTGGGCAAAAAATAAAAAGGATCCCAATTCAAATTTATAGAAAAGATTCCTTTATTAACCTTTTGTCGAGAATATGTTTGTATATTTTCAGAAAAGCCCATGTGGATTCCTGCAACAAAGGATCCCAGAGAGGAACTGACAGGACTGCTCCATCCATGAAGAACAGAGGAGAAACAGTCCAGAAATGAAGATTGTGAAGACGCCTTGCCATGCTAGCAGTCAGCAGCTGTGTGTCGCTGCAGGTTTCCCAGGACCAAACCAGAGAGGGTCGGACTTGCATTGCCACCATTTGTCTAGCATCCAGAACTTTAAATATAAAGAACTGTTGGACATTGAAATTGGGAATTAAAGAACTGTTGTCCCAGAAAGAAACTGACTGCAGGCTGATTCCTTTAATGCCTGACAGCAATTTAAAGGGACTTGATAGAACTCTGTCCTTTCCATTGAATTTAAAAATCTTAAAACATACATTCTTGTTAAATTTAAAAAATCAAGAAGGATGAGATGCTGTGAACCAATTCCAGCATGTAATAATAATGACAAGAGTTCCGTCAAAAAGTTGATGGGACTTGGGGGGCTCAACAAGGGTGAGCCACATACGTAGTTTACTTGTTGGAAATGGCTAAAAGGCACTTCCCCCAAACCTGAATAGGATTGTTAGCTTCCAGACAGCTCAGGGCATTTTATTGTCTCCTGTTGGCCAAACACCTGAAACAGCTGTAGGCTATTCCCCAAACTGACAATGTTTCTGTATATCCTTTAATACCTTACCCTTTGAAGTGTATATTTCCACCTTGCCTTAGGATAAATTGTGTGAATAAAAGCAGGGTCCTGAGTGAAGTAGGAGTCTTCAGTTATATATATATATATATATATATATATATATATATATATATATATATATAAATCTTTATTTTTCAGATGATTATTACAGGTGTTCCTCTTCTCCCCCTCCCTCCATAGATCCCCTCCACCTGATTCCCCACCCCACCCCATACCCTTAGCCCCCCACCACTGTCTTCATCCATAGGTGTAAGATTTTTGTCCAACCTCTTCCTACACCCCTCAGACCCCCTTCCCCTGAGAATTGTCTGTTGCCTCCCTTTCTATTTCCCTGATTCTATTATATTCACCAGTCCATTCTGTTCTTCAGATTTTTTTATTCACTTGATTTTTAGATTCACTTGTTGGTAGGTATGTATTTGATGTCTTTTTGTTGTTCATAATTTTACCTTTACCTTTTATTTCTTCTTCCTCTTCTTAAAGAATACCCTTCAGCATTTCATTTAATCCTGGTTTGGTGGTGATGAACTCCTTTAGCTTTTTCTTGTCTGTGAAGCTCTAAGTCTGACCATCAATTCTGATAGCTTTGCTGGGTAGAGTAATCTTGGTTGTAGGTTCTTGCTTTTCATCACTTTGAATATTTCTTGCCACTCCTGTCTGGCCTGCATAGTTTCTGTTGAGAAATCAGCTGACAGTCGTATGGGTACTCCCTTGTAGGTAACTAACTGTTTTTCTCTTGCTGCTTTCAAGATTCTCTCTTTGTCTTTTGCCCTTGGCATTTTAATTATGATGTGTCTTGGTGTGGTCCTCTTTGGATTCCTCTTGTTTGGGGTTCTGTGCGCTTCCTGGACTTGTAAGTCTATTTCTTTCATCAGGTGGGGGAAGTTTTCTGTCATTATATCTTCAAATAGCTTTTAAGTATCTTGCGCTCTCTCTTCTTCTGGCACCCCAAAAATTCGGATGTTGGTACGCTTAAAGCCGTCCCAGAGTCTCCTTACGCTATCCTCACACTTTTGGATTCTTCTTACTTTCCGCCTCTCTGGTTGGGTGTTTTTTGCTTCCTCATGTTCCAAATCTTTGGTTTGACTCTTGGGGTACGGTGATCTACAGTTGAGTTTCTGTATATTCTTTATTTCAGACAGTGTATGCATAATTCCTGACTGGTCCTTTTCCATTTTTTTGGTATTCTCATTAAGGTCCTTGAAGGTCTCTTCAAGTTTATCAGTGGTTTTTAGAAGATTCTTGAGTAACCTTATAAATGTGGTTCTGAACACTGTGTCGTCCATTAGTTTACTTTCCTCCATCTCTTCTATTCGCGACCTGCTTCGGTGTCTCCACATTTTGGCTGCCTCCCTGTGTTGATGGAGTGGCTTTGTGTGGTCAGTGACCTATAGGGGCCAGTAGCTCAGCTTCCCCAATCTCCCTAGATGGTTGCTCTTGGTATCCCCCTTTGTGGGCTGAGTGCAAAGTCTCGGTGTTGTTAAGCCTTGATTGCTGTTGGTACACTGGGAGGATTTGACCTCCAGGCCAATTGGCTGTGAGGATTAGCTGTGTCTACGCCACGAGACAGCCTTATTCAACTAGACTTGCAAAATTGTAAAAGCCTCTGTGCTCAGCTTGGATGGGGCGGAGTTTCAGGGTGGAGCCTACAGTCTTGGCTTCCCGTCAGCCCCGCCCTATGAGGTTCCTGGGTCTCAGTGTCTCTCAGTGTCCTTCTCTACTCCCTGCAAGCACCTCTGAGAAAAAGGCACCCTGGAGTTTCACCCGCTGCCAAACAGTCTAGTCTCTCCCCCAATGAATCTGGATTCCCAGATTCTCACCCAGAATTGGGTTTCAGTGCAGTCGGAACTGGGGCTCAGCGCAGTCTGGAGCTTTTGTCTCCTTCCCACCAGGGCAATCCAGTGGCACAGTCAACAGTCCGTCCTCTGCGCGCATTCCCGTGCGCGCCTCCGGAGCTCTGCCTTTCACCGCTCCCCTGAGTTTCCGCTTTATAGCCCAGATTCCCCCAATATGAGCCTGGCTTCCCAGGGTCTCGCCCAGAACTGGGGTTCAGCGCAATCTGGAGCTTTTATCTCCTTCCCGCTAGAGAACGCCAACTAGGCACTCAGCCGCTCCGTCCTCTCCGGCTCCGTCCTACCCACATGCGCACGCGCCTGTGTCTCCGTACCTCAGGCTTTTACGGCTCCTCTGATTTTCCTTGTGGTTTTCTCTTTCCTTCTAGTTGTGGGCGTTTCAGTCAGTCAGCTTTCCTGTGGTTCTGGATGATATCCGTTTTGACTTTTAGTTGTATTTTTGAAATTGTTGTGCGAGGCTGCAGGTTAGGTGTTTACCTATGCTGCCATCTTGGTTTCTCCTTCAGTTCCCTTTAGCTGAAGCTCCTCTGACCCCCAATGCCTTTCAAAAATATCTTTCATCCTTGGACTCTTTAATCATCTACACACAGCCCCTTTCTCCAGAATGCTGAACTCTTTGTAAGGTTGGGACAAGAACTCCAGCATTTATGGTGCCCTAATGAGGGACACCAACACTAATCTTAATAACTTTGTTTATGGCAAAAAAAAAAATCAACATGACACAAATATCCAAGAGGAAATAATATTTATAATACATCTATAATAATAAAAGCATATTATGCTAATTAGACCGGACAGCTGAACAATCTTCCAGACGTCATTCCAGATGTCCTTCCGGATGAAGCCTTGGCGGCGGGAGCCGAGGCAGAGGCAATGAGGGGCAATCAGGCAGGCAGGCGAGCAGTTAGGGGTGATCAGGTAGGCAGGTGAGTGGTTAGGGGTAATCAGGCAGGCAGGTGAGTGGTTAGGGGTGATCAGGCAAGCAGGCAGAGGGATTAGGGGCAATCAGGCAGGCAGGGGAGTGGTTAAGGGTGATCAGGCAGGCAGGCGAGTGGTTAGAGGCAATCAGGCAGGCAGGTGAGCGGTTAGGGGTGATCAGGCAGGCAGGTGAGTGGTTAGGGGCGATGAGGTAAGCAGGCAGAGTGGTTAGGGGCAATGAGGCAGGCAGGCAAGTGGTTAGGGGTGATCAGGCAGGCAGGCAGGTTAGCAGTTAGGTGCATCAGGCAGGCAAGCAAAGTGGTTAGGGGCAATCAGGCAGGCAGGCAGAGGCAGTTAGCGTCAATCAGGCAGACAGGCAAGTGGTTAGGGGTGATCAGGCAGGCAGGCAAGCGGTTAGGAGCCAGCAGTCCCGGATTGCGAGAGGGATGTCCGACTGCCAGTTTAGGCCCAATCCCTAAACCAGCAGTCGGACATCCCCCTAGGGGTCCCGAATTGTTGTGAGAATGTACAGGCCGGGCTGAGGGACCAAAAATCTCCCTCTCCCCCTTTCACAAATTTCATGCATGGGGCCTCTAGTAAGTATATATAAAAAACCCAGAAGTAAAAACTGAATGTTACAAACATGAGAGGGGGAAAAGCCTGAAAAAATTATATGAATAGGCGAAAACTAACTTGAAAACAGATTCTACTGCTTTAGTCTAATAACAGCAAATAAGATATAGATCAGAATGGCAGAGGTTAAAAAGACTGACAATGCTTCAGGTTGGTGACATTGTGGGGAAATGGGTACACACAAACTATTAGAGGTATATAAACTGATGCAAAGTATCTGGAGGCAATCTAATACCCTGTATCAAAACTGTGTTTGTAGTATTTGACCTAAAAATTTTACTTCTAAAATTTATTTTAAGTTCATATGGGCACTGCACAAAGAAATTCATAGTAGAATTTATACTAGCAAAAAATTAAAAACTAACCATCTAATATTCAGAATTGGTTAGGAAATTGAGCACAGATAAAGCAAATATAACAAAATTTTAACAATTATTGAAAACAGGTGGGTGTGTGAGTATTCTTTTTTCTATACTTTCAACTTTTCTGTGTGTTTGAGAATTTTCATAATAAATATTTGGGAAGAAATTAGTTATAGTCCATATAACAGGCATTAAAGACAAAGTTGATTTATTTTTACTGCAATAGGTTTTATGGCCTGTATTGCCCACATTCCCCTATAGGGCCCACCAATAGCAGAATGCCAACTCCTGGGAACCCACAAGCAACCCTCACCCCCTACTGTCACACACACATACTCAGTTGTTGCTGATTGGACATGAAATGAACACATGACCTGAAGCAGCCAATAAACTGGCTTACTAGCACTCAGTGATATCTGTAGCCTGGCCCACATGGAGGAACTGAGCCAATCAGATTTCCTCTCCTGAAAATCGGGCCCAAAATATGGAAACTGAAAGTCAGTAACAGGAAGTAGAGTTGAAATTTTATGATGTTGGGGTTCCTGGAATGTGCAAGATAAAGAAGTGAGAGAAGGGGCAGAAAAGTGAGCATGCACAGGCAAGGGGAATGTACAAAGCTGACTAATGTAGAGAGAGGTATAAAGATTGCAGACTGCACAGGCCCAGAAGGAAGTTCACCTCCTTGGTTTCTGTTGGGCTTTCTAGTCCTCAGTACTAATTTACATCAGGCCCAAATACCATTGGCTTCCTCTCCTTAGAGCCTGTGACATCTTATTAACTTTTTCTAAAGCCCTATATACCTGGAGATCATATAATGGACCCTTACCATTCTGACTATTCTAATATGCTTTAAAGCTCCTATATTCATAAAAATTTATTGTTACACAGTCACAAAGCAGCAGGAGAGAAAAGGTGGTTCAATTCTAATTTTATCATTAATGGCATTTACTAGTAGCTTTGAATAAATCTACCCTACATACTTTTTAAAGTATCTCTCCATTCTACCGTCACCCATTTACTTGGCAAATGTTGAGGTAAAACTGTTCCCATACTCTTGATCTAAGTAGGTTATGGGTTATTTGCCAATAAGAGCTATTAAAAATTTCCTAGGAAGAACAAATTTAGTGTTTGATCTGACTCAAGTAATTAGAACATCCTATTGTTTGTTCTGTGTGTCTCCATATATACATCTGTTTGTGTGTTTAAATACAAAAATTAGCAAGAAAATATCTACAGTAGCACTCTGAAAAAAATTCATGCCTCCGAAAGTTTCATACAAAAAATGTACATATTCACCTCAAAGTAAAATTTTGGAATAGAAAAAATAATGGAGGCTAGTTCGAGGATGCATTACTTGATATAAAACTACATCCTAGAAAGCCCTTCACACTGCACCAGTTGTTTTTTTTAATGCAATCTATTATAAACACTCAAACATCTGTCTACTATGGTAAATATACAACCAGCGACGATACAGTTTCTACACTAATGGGAAGGTCTCAGAAGCAGAGTATTTTCTGGAGGAGATGGCCCCTAAGCTCATTCCTGAAGGAGAATGCCCACTGAAAAGGAGAACCAGGAATATGACAAGGTTAGTCTTCTCCCCCATACAGATTTCAATTTTAAACCAAGCTCAAGGTCTAAAGTTTGGGTAAACACATTGCCATATCGTTGACCTTAAACAAAGAGCCAGATAGTTCTCCAGCAAAAGGGTTTATGAACAACAAAGAATTGCAATTCAGGACAAGGAGTCTAATGATAAAGTTCATGCAAGTCCAAAGGAAAAAGGAGAGGAACATTCTCTTACAGAGGAAAGGGGGAGTTCAGAGGGACTGCTGGAAACAGAGTCCATTGGTGGAAACTGGGAGTTGTAGTGGCTTTTCATTGGCTGAGTGGTTGCCCTAGGACCGTGGTCGGCAAACTGCGGCTCGCGAGCCACATGCGGCTCTTTGGCCCCTTGAGTGTGGCTCTTCCACAAAATACCACGGCCTGGGCAAGTCTATTTTGAAGAAGTGGCATTAGAAGAAGTTTAAGTTTAAAAAATTTGGCTCTCAAAAGAAATTTCAATCGTTGTACTGTTGATATTTGGCTCTGTTGACTCGAGTTTGCCGACCACTGCCCTAGGAGAAGATCTTCCTTCTTCCTGTTGGAGTAGCAGAATAGAAAAACTTCCTTTTGGAGAGGGCAAGTATGCTTTTTCCTGTTTGGGGTAATTGGCATTGAGTGATAGGGCATGAGAGCTCCCCCTACAGACCTTCCTAAAGCTAATCTACATGAGGTTTCTGTTTAATAAACTTCACAGTTATTCAGTTATATACAGGAATAAGTTTCTCTGTAGATGTGTCAGGCCAGTGGTCGGCAAACTCATTCGTCAACAGAGCCAAATATCAACAGTACAACGATTGAAATTTCTTTTGAGAGCCAAATTTTTTAAACTTAAACTTCTTCTAACGCCACTTCTTCAAAATAGACTCGCCCAGGCTGTGGTATTTTGTGGAAGAGCCACACTCAAGGGGCCAAAGATCCGCATGTGGCTCGTGAGCCGCAGTTTGCCGACCACGGTGTTAAGCCAACAGAAATGAATGCCTGAGGACGCCCCCCAAATGCAAATTTGTCTTTAGGATACCCATTTCTACTTCAATTATTTTTAAAGTTGTCATTATCAGATTTTGCCTCTTTATGTTCCCACAGCCCTACACTCCTTATTTTTTTCAAAAGCACACGCTTACTCTCTCAACCCCACCATTCTGAAGGGACTTGCCTTGGGGCTCACAGAAAAGCTAAGTGGCCCTAAGGAAGAGTGGCCTTTATGAAAAGATCACTGGAGAAGAATTAGAGACTATTTCTAGCAAGTACTTTTAAGAGGGAGTCTGGTATTGATGGAAAAACAATGGCCCAACAGGTTCCTGAAATTGAAATACGTTAGTTTTCAGTCTGTTGAAATCCAAGAATGAAACTCAGGTTTTAGGAAATTTAAATGGATGTTTTTGTAATTACCTATGGGACTGGGAGAGAAAGAGAAAGAAAGGGGGAGTGAGGAAAGGGAGGGCAGAGTAAAGGATGAAGGGCAGGTAAGCAATGCTACCCTAGAAGCAGAGATGAGTGTCTGTGAGGTGCTGACAGTGTGTGAACGGACAGGAATTTCTATCCTGTGCTCTGTCCTGTGGTCATAGTTTGCCATCCCCCACTCCCGCCCCCTAATTCTGACTTCCCAAGCGCAGCTCCACTCTGCTCCAAACTGTTCTCCTTCCCCCTTGACTAGGTGCAGACAGAACACTACTCCAAGGCACAGAGGAAAACATACAACACTCCAGCCCTGGGCTTCAAGAATGCAAGGCAAGCAGAGTCCCCTTACCTGGTGCAAAGTGCACTTACATACTTTTTTTTAATTCCTTTACTAGGCAGCCACTCATACCCACGTGCCTGGCGAGGATAAGGGCACAGTTAATGCCACTGCTCTGTGAGCAAAAGCAAGCTGACCAGAGGCGTCCTGGCTCCCTCCTCTAACAGACTGTAAAACCGATGGGGGTGGGGCGAGAGGTCAGGTAGGCGAACTCCTTAGGGGCATAAAGGTGCACAAAGCCACCCCAAAAAAGGTGCCTCTAACTATCAATAGCAGGTATCAACATGTGGATAGTACAACACGTGGGTAGAGTACTATGAGAGCTTACCGGTGGTAGATACACATAAATGCCTTTTTAAATAAAAGTTCCCAAAAGATATGGGAGCACCAACCGTAACGATTTGGACGGGATTTAGGCTGTCAGACTGACAGCTTAGCAAACTGAAAAGGGCGCGTTTCCCCGAGAACCAAGCGTGCCAGTGCGTTCGGCAGCACGTGTTCCAGAACCCCCACCGCGCCCCGCGGGCATCCCACACGCCCGGCTGGGCTCGTCCCTCTCGGTCCCTTCCTGGTGGTGGCCTCGGGGCCCTACACTGCCCAATCTCGGCTTTCTCTCCCACAAACGGGAATGGCGAACAACTCCGTCTGGGCCAGACTTCCTGCTGCCCACCCGAACGCCTGGCACATTCACTGGAGCGCCGGCGGGCAGGCGGCACCACCCGGCGCGTCCGCCACTGCGTTTGCGCGGCCCGCTCCGTCAGCTTCCCCCCGCCGCTGCGTCAGCAGCTCCGCCGCGCTGCCCGCGGGCGCCGCTCACCTGCCAACGATGAGCACGGGCCCCGCCGCCGAGGTCGCCATGCCGGAGCCGGGCCGGCCTGCGGGCACCGGGCACCGAGGGCGCGAGTAGCCGACTCGGACTTCGGGCTCCTGGCAGCGCGGGGCCCCGCGCCCGACGAGCGGCGACCCGCACCCATTGGCTGCGCTCGGAATCGCGCCGCCCAGACTGGCTCCGGATTGGCTGCGGATCGGCTAGGGCGGTGCCAGGGCTGACGCGCCCCCCCCCCCCCCCGCCCCCCGCAAAGAGCGAGGCCGGGCGAGGCGAGGGACGGAGCCTTGCCTCCTCTCCCCCTTTTCTCCCCTCCTCCGTCGCCCCGGACCCCAGGGGCGTAGGGACGTGGCCAGAGCTGCCCCCGCAAAACCCACTGGAGGGAATGCCAGTGGGAGGCACTTCCCACCCCGCACCCTGAAGTCGGCGTGCCTGGCCCTTTTTGGAACCCAGGAGCAAACAGACCAGAAATAAAGGGCATCCATCACACACCACATGACATCAGTTTCTGTCTGTACAGCACACACAGTTCCGGGAAGTGCCGCCGGCATCCCTCTCAAGATGATTACTCACGTGGAAAACACATCCAACCCCAGTGGACTCCTGACGAACGGAGCTTTTCCTTCATTTGTCTTCCACAGTCGGAAACGTGGAGAGAGGATGTCAAAGGGGAGGCTAAGCTTTGAAGATCCACTTCACAAACTATCAATAAACCTTTGAAAAGGTGCTCAACTCAAGAAAAGATAAACGAAAGGTACACAACAAACGTGAGTTATTCTTCACCCGTCAAACTGGCTAAAATTACAAAGACTGATGATACTCCCATATTGGCAACCAAGGCTCTTTCCTACACAATGGAAGGCAGGCCTAAACTGCAGTAGGCTTTCTGGAGAGAAATATTACAGTATGTTGTTGGGAGAGCCTGAGTTATCCCTGCAGTTCCTGCTGAGTGTCAGATGCCAAGATTTATCCATCTAATGGTACTGAGCAGTTTCTGTAGCTATTCACACAGGCAGCTAAACGGGTCAAGGCACCCGCAGAGGGATTATGACTATTCTTGGGGTAGAAAGAGACTGGCTTTTTTTGCTGCTCACTACAGTGTTGGCTCTTTTTTTTTTTTTTAATAAGAAACTAGAGGCCCGGTGCACGAAATTCGTGCACAGGGATGTGTGTCCCTCAGCCCAGCCTGCACCCTCTCCAATCTGGGACCCCTCGAGGGATGTCCGACTGGGCCTAAACGGGCAGTCAGACATCCATCTCACAATCCAGGACTGCTGGCTCCCAACTGCTCGCCTGCCTGCCTTCCTGATTGCCCCTAACCACTTCTGCCTGCCAGCCTGATCACCCCCTAACTACTCCCCTGCCAGCCTGATCGATGCCTAACTGCTCCCCTGCCAGCCTGTTTGCCCCTAACTATCCTCCCCTGCAGGCCTGGTCACCACTAACTGCCCTCCCCTGCAGGCCTGGGCCCGCCCAACTGCCCTTCCCTGCAGGCCTGGTCACCACTAACTGCCCTCCCCTGCAGGCCTGGGCCCGCCCAACTGCCCTTCCCTGCAGGCCCAGTCACCCCAAACTTCCCTCCTCTGCCGGCCTGGTCACCCCTAACTGCCCTCCCCTGCAGGCCCGGTCGCCCCCAACTGCCCTCTCTTGCAGTTGGTCCCTCCCAACTTCCCTCCCCTGCTGGCCATCTTGTGGCAGCCATCTTGTGTCCACAAGGGGGCAGCCATCTTGTGTGTTGGAGTGATGGTCAATTTGCATATTATTCTTTTATTAGATAGGATTATCAGTGATTATCTATTTTGTTGTTGTTGTTTTAATATATTTTTATTGATTTCAGAGCAGAAGGGAGGAGAGAGTGATAGAAACATCAATGATGAGAGTGACTCATTGATAAGCTGCCTCCTGCACTCCTCACACTGGGGATTGAGCCCACAACCAGGGCATGTGCCCTGACCTGAATCGAACCGTGACCTCCTGCTTCATAGGTCAATGCTCAACTGAGCCATTTCTGGCCCAGTGGCTCTTTGCTTTAAAACATGCTGGCCCTTGGCCCATGCAAATGGCCCTCTATGTAACCCTGTGGGAACTGGAGGCTCCAAAACCAAGTGTATATACATATGCAGACACCCTGGCTATTACTATTGCTGTGAGTAATAAGGTTATTTACCTCTAACACATGAGTCTCATGTCTTCTGTCAACTTCCACAAAACTATGACCCATTAACTTGTTAGTCTGCAATAAGGTGAAAAATCTCAGACCCCCTACTATCCTCCCCCCCCCCCCGGCCCCCACAGTACTTGAAACATTAACTTTTTAAAATGTATGTACCCTTTGGCTTTCTGATTCCAGTCGTACAGAAATACTCACAAGTAGACACCAAGATAGGTTAAGCTGTTCATTTCAGCATAGTTTTTAATAGAAAAATATTGAAAACATGATGAATATCTATCAATAAGAAACAGTTTTGAGGAGTATAGTACAAAGGATTTCTGCATGTACCCAAGATGCTCTTCAAAAGATAATGTTAAGAAAAATAAAAATACCAACCACACACTGGGAGAAAATATTGGCAAAACACATATGTAGTTAAAAGCTTGTGTTCAGGACATACAGAGAAGTCTTGCAACTCAATAAAGGGAGAAACAACCGATTAAAAAGTGGGCAAAAGATTTGAAGAGACAGTTCACCAAAGAAGTTATATTAACGGTCAGTAAGCAATGAAAAGATGGTAAACATAATTAGTAATCAGAAAATGTGAATTAAAATCACAATGAGATACCACTACACACTGGGTAGGATTAATATTAAAATCACCTTATGTGGGTAAGGACGTGGAACAATTGAATTCTCATATTATTCCTGGTAAGAATGCAAAGGAAAAGAATTTGGCAGTTTCTTCTGAAGTGAAACATATACTTAACATACTGGTATGACTCAGCAACTCCACTCCTGGGTATTACACAAGGGAAATAAAAACAAGTGTCCACACAAAGATGTGTACATGAAGATTCTTAGCAGCTTTACTCATAATAGCCAAAACCCAGAAAAAACTCAAATAGGGAATAGAATAACAAGTTTTGAATATTCATACAATGGAATACTACTCAGGGATAAGAAAAAACAAACTACTGATGCCTGGGACAAGTAGGGAAAAAACACATACACAAAACCTTGATCAGCTGAGATTCTGGACTTGTAACCAGCAGTTGGAAAAGGAAGTAATAAATATTATGTTCTTCTGACCACTAACAGAAATGAAGACTGTAGCAGCCACGCATTTTTTCTTATTTTTTCTGTGTATATATGTGTGTGTTTGTCAGCTCGTTTCTTTTCCTCCCTCTTCCTTTTCCCTTATTATTTTCTGTAAGGATTGTTGATAGCACTTAAGTTTATAATTTAGTCTGTAGGTTGCAGAATACTCAGGTGAGATACAGACTGAATGAGACACAAATGTCCTGAGGTGGATGTAACTGAAAAGCACAAGTTCAGCCGCCCGCCAAAGCAAAAGCCAAAGCAGGTGCTGGTGCAAAAGGAAAGTTTTATTCGGGCGCCATGCAACCTGGGAGAATGGTTGACTCCCATCGCAAAAACCATCTCCCCTTTCTGCTCAAGCCCCCAGTTCTTCTGGGGACGGGGGAGGAGAACTTGGGTTTTTCTATCCAATTATCCTGCTAGCTTTTGCTGTGCTCAGGCTCTATCCGTTCATCGTCCCGGTTTCCCACGTGCTGGGGCCCTGCTGTTCATCTTTCTAACTGCTGGCACACTTGGGCTCTACCCATCTTTCTAGCTTTGGGCTCACTCCGTGTAAGAACCTTTCCCTGGGTTATCTTGGCCAATGAGGGAGACTTCCCTGCACTCTGGATGACTCTCTATGGCAAGCATGTCAAACTCGCAGCCCGCCGCAAGGTTGACACGCTTGCTCTACGGTGACATGGACACAACAACTGTCAATGTTTGTTCCGTCTCCCCTTTTAGGGACAGTAAGAGCACCTCTGTGGGAGAAGAACTGCATTGCCTTGGGAGAAAGCATTGTTCCTACTATTATGGCACAGAAGTTCAGCCACGTGCAGAGGGGTGCATGCAGACCTTGGGTCTGTGCCGAGATTTGGGGGCAGTTGTCTCCCTGCCCCAGTCCACCCTTCCACACTTTGGTGTGTGATGCTGAAGCAGGCTTCCTGTTAAATTCCACTAGAGAAAAATGGGAAGGCAGAGGGAGAGAGATGTTAGCTGCTGATCCTGTTCATGTCACCCTAGCCATCACACTAGTTCCCTCCACTCGCTCTGTGTCCAGCTCTGTTGGCCCTGGTAGACACTGCTCTCAAATACCTTCAGGCATGCCCAGCTCCCTCGGGCCCCTCCTCTGAGCCTCTAGTCTTAGTAACTCCAAATATTCCTGCCTTCCCCAAGTCCTGTGAGAAGTAGTACCTCCTAATGTTACTTTGTCACCTCAGTGTCCTCTCTTTGCTTTCCAGTCCTTCTTTTGAACTACTTCTCCATATTAAATTCTCTGTTGTACTATTGAGTGTGGTTTCTGTTTTCCAGACTGGTCTTTGAATTCTATGAGTGTTAAAAGCTGGTATTTATGAAATGATTCTAATGGAACCAGATAGTCTAAAATCCATATGAATATAGTATATAGAGAGGTTTTCACATTAATTTTCTGCCAACAGTTTAAAAGTGTAGTCTCTGACATGTTTTCCTTTCTTTTAATTACTTAATTGAACCTGATATTGATATACTTTGGTTACATGTTTCTGAGATTCCAATTAGTCTTTGGAAGTTGCATTTGTGTAGCATGAATCTCAGGTCTGAAAGAAAAGCTCATGGTTCAGAAAAGGAAGCTTTTAAATTGACAAAGTTAAAATTAAAATTAGCACATGAAAACATGTAGGTGCTGATGTAATTAGAAATTGAATCTTACTAAGCAGAATGAGTTTCTACAGCCAAAATTTCCTTATTACAAATCTTTCATGTATAACCAAGTAGTCAGCTGTTGAAAATAAGCTAGATGATGGCCAAATTAAATTTAGGGCATACTTCAGAAGTAAGTTCCTTATGTTTGTCCATTCATTGCATAAAGTCAGGATTAATTTCTGTATATATTTTAAGAACCCACAGCTATTGGAATGCAAAGACTTCAAATTGAAATGTTCTTATATAATCATACAAAATAGGAATTGCAGATGACTCTAGAAACCATACTTATTCCTCGAACATATTTTAAGAATAAAAAGAACCTTGAACTTCATTTGGTAGTTTTGTTTTCCATACCACTATCATATTGCTATTTTAAAAATCAATGGAAAAATATCCTTGGGTGAGGATTACACACACACAAAAAGAAAATATCATTAAGAATTCACATCTTTTTTAAAAAAAAAAGTATTTTCTAGCTCTGCTCCCTGAAATAGCCTAGGATCAGCACCACCAATTGAACCTGGGACTCTTCAGTTCATGGGCCAATACTCTATCCACTGAGCCAAACTGGCTAGGACTGATTTAAACAATTTTTAAGATGAATTCTTCCTACTTTTTGCATGGTCTTGGAACATCTGAGAGAACATTACAATGACTTTAGGATAATTTGGCATTTGGGAAATTTTTAAGTCCAACAGTTGAAATACCCAAAAAGGAAATCAAATACAGTAATTCCTCAGTTAACATCATTGATAGAGTCTTGGAAACTGTGACTTTAAGTAAAAAGATGTGTAACAAAACCAATGATACCCTAGGATAATTGATATAAATAAGAATTAAGTTCTTACATTTTTCTGGTCACAAAAGCACCACCAAACTTCTGAATAAAGACTCAAAATACTAAATATTGACATCATTATAAGCTATAAATACATTTAAGTGAGATTAATTAAATTAAGGAAGATCATTCTTTTCCAACCCATTTATTCCAGTTCAGAATCACTGGTGGCTGGAGCCTCTCCAGGCAGCTCAGGGTGCCAGGTGGGACCCACCCTAGACAGCACCCCCTTCCAACGAAGGATCACTCACACCCACACCCACTCAGATGGGAACAGTGCACACCTTTGGAATACGGGAGGAAACCCGTCCCTGAGGAAACGCATGCATACATGAGGGGTATGTGCACACTCCACACAGACAGTAACCCTGGCTAGGAATCAATTCTTTTTCTGATCAACATTATAACAAAATGATATTGAACCAAATAACATTATTTTGTTATTGTTTGGTAATCCTCACCTGAGAATATTTTTCCCATTGATTTTTGAGAGAGTGGAGGGGGGATAAAGAGAGAGAAACATCAATATGAGAAAGACACATCGATTGTTTGCCTGCAGTTCGCCCCCTGACCAGTACTCTTGACTGAGAATTGAACCTGCGACCCTTCAGTAGGCCAGCTGATGCTCTAACCAACTCAATCACACTGGCCAGCACCAAACAACATTATTCCAAGACCACTTTACAGTAAATGAATAAATGCTGGGAAGGTATTTAACTAACTTAGTAAATTAAAAGGCTTCTTAAAAATGAGTGCTAAAATTTGTGAAAGAAAAAGAAAAGCAATTTTTAAAAGAAAAGCAATCTGATCTTCAAAGTCTAAGGAAGAATTCTAATATTGCAAGTTTATTTCTTTATATATTTTTAAAGACTAGTTAATTGAATTTTAGAGAGAGAAGAAGGGAGAGGGAGAGAAGAGAGAAACATCAACGTGAGAGCTAACATTGCTCGGCTGCCTCCTGCACACCCCCTACCAGGGATTGAGCCTACAATTCGGGCATATACCCTTGATGGGGAATCGAACTGGCAACATTTTGGTGCACTGGATGACACAACGGAGCCACACCAGCCAGGACTAGTATTGTAAGTTTAATACATTGAATATTAATCATTTAAATAAAATGTAAATTCCTGAATCATTTTTTCTATGGAATAAAACAACCTATCAACAAAAATTCCTATGAATGATGGAAAACTAGAATACCTGCAGAAGATGAGACCTCAAGTCCCGAGGCTTGCTTTTGACACAGATGGCCACAAACCTCCTTGTTCATAAGTGCTTGAAGGAAAAGGGAGTGCCAGCCTAAAGGGAGCAGAGCTGGGCAGAAGAGTTGAAATCAAAGTGTCAAGACCTTCAGACAAAGTGAAGACTTTGAACCAGCATCCAGCCTGCCTCCCCACCCCAACAAATCAATATACCTGGGAGTGGTGCCCAAGACAAGAATCTGAATACAGAACAGAGGTCCACTTCTATCCTTCCAATAAGCTGTTTGTGGGTGAGGATGGGCTCCTTAGCCAATGGACTAGCCAGTCAGTACGGAGGAGGTCCAGGTGGGATCAACTATTAGTGAAGTCTGCTGGTCTGGCTGTGTCTGATGAACTGACTGGGTCCGTAATCTGTAAATATCTATTTCTGTGAATAATTTGCAGAGGTAAAAGAGGACATCAAGGAGGTTAGTATGAGAGTCCCTGCAGTAGGGACAGAGGCACAAGGAACTCAGCATGGTGGCCAATCTCCTTCCATGACCACCACCCCTCGCCCCCGCCCCATCTGGCGAGGTCTTGGCAAGAAAAGCTACAGGCAGAAGTCGACAGGGTGCTCTGAAGGACTTCACGGGGCACAGAGTTACCTGCTACTGAGCTTTGGTGCCTACCTGGCAAAGCTGAAAAAAGTAGGGTTTCGGAAGAGAGATTAGCCTTCCAGTTGGTTTGGAAGATGCAAGTCTCCATGAAGAGTGGATAATCAGCCCTAGCATGTTTGGCTCACTGGGTAGAGTGTCAGTCTGTAGACTAAGGGTCTCGAGTTCAATTCCGGTTAAGGGCACATGCCTGGGTTGCAGGCTTGATCGCCAGTGTGGGGCATGCAGAAGGCAGCCAATCAATGATTCTCTCTCATCATTGACATTTCTATCTCTCTCTCACTCTAGTCTCCCTTCCTCTCTGAAGTCAATAAAATATATATATTTTTAAAAGACTGGATAATCAAGCATTGATTTAGGTCTCTGTCAGCTCCTAGAAAGTCATAAACACTTTGATGTTGGTTAAATTTAGTCCACAAATCTGGTTTGTGTTTGTTTTTTTTAACTTATAGACTTTTTCTTTTTAATTGTGAATCTCAGTACTTCTGGAGACAGATCCACGGCCCCATTACCAACATTGTCAGGCTAGTCCCTGGCAGAAGTGGCCAGCAAGGGACTCTGCTGGCTCAAGAACTTGTGAATTATTTACAGAAGGGCAAGAGCCTGTGAAATGTAAGTTCTTCCTATTTAAATAATCACATTTGTACCCAGGGTTCCAGGAAGCCTGGGTAAGCGTGAATTACCACAATAATCATTCACATTCTTTTAGTATGAGGCTATTTCACTTTGTCATCTCATTGAATTCTCACAATCTTTTAATTGTTGTTTTCCTCATCTTACAGGTAAGAAAACAGGAAGCTCAAAGAGGCAAGTCCAACAACTTACATTGATTTAACAGCATTTATTAAATATTTACTAAGCACTTGCTATGCACCAGCCACTGTTCTGAGTCAGTATCGTCTAGCAGAACTTTCTGTGATGGTACAGAAAGTACCACCATCGGTACCATCCATCTGCACCAACTATGGTAGCCACTAGTTGCATGTAGCTATTGACACTGGAAGTACAGCTAATGTGGCTGAGGAAACCAACTTTCATTGTACTTCATTTTAGTTAATGCTAACTTATATTAAATAGCTACATGTAGCTAGTGGCTATTGTGTTAGCTCAGTTCTAGACATTTGGTACAAAGTGGTGAGCAAGTCAGATAAAGACTCCTAGTCTTATGGAATTTATATTCTAGTGAAAGACAGAAAATAAACAAAAAGACAAAAATGGCACAATATATAAATAAATGAAAATTCAGGTCATGGTAAGTTCTATGTAGGAAATAACACAGGTTAAGGAGATTGAGGATGATGGTGGGGGAAGATGTTTTTTGAAAGCAATGGTCAGGAAAGGCTTCTCCTAAAAGAACAGGTTTTGAATGTTCAAATAAGTATACAGATCTATGGTACCTATCATGTGCATAATATTTCCTTAGATGTGTCCCCCTTGTGCAGTATACAATCTATACAACTATATGTGATAGATGCTGTGATGAGTATAATATTGTCTAGGGAAATTCATGTGCTTGAATATAACTATGTCCAGATAGATGGTAGCTCCTTGTCAGAAACTTAGAATTTCATAACCATTGTAATTACTATGGCTTCTTCCCCAATGATTTCTAAATTCATTTAGAGAAGATGTCACTTATGGGTTTTATCTTTGTCTAGGCTTAGTATTCTGGTGGTGGTAGGAGGATGAGAAAGAGAATGGGTGATGGCTGGAGAGCCTCAATTTGTAAAACCAAGATAGAAGGTGAGAGGCTAAATTAACAGGCATGTATTTTTATTTCAGCAAACAGGACAATTAAAACCTTCACCCTGAGGGACCCTTGACTTTATTGGAGTTTTAGAGGAAGTACTCAGATGGCCCTTCAAAGTCATTACTGGATAGAGACACATTTGTGATGGGGGGGAAAAAAGAATCTCCTTGTCTTTTGGCACAGCTCAACAATTTTATATACAAACCACCACAAAAAGACAAAAACCTCCCATCTTCCCAAACCACTCCCACTTTCCCCAATAAGGAGCCAAATGAAAGGGAAGATTAATAATGTTTCAGTGAAGTGACATCAGATTCTTCATAAGGAGAATTTTGACAAGCACATGGAAATAGGTGCAACATTCTGTATTATATTATCACAAGAGGCCTGATGCATGAAATTCGTGCAAGGGTAGGGTACCTAGGCCTGGCTGGTGATCAGGGCCAATCAGGGCCTTCCTTTCCCTAGCTGCTGGCTGCCGGCCAGGGCCTTTCTTCATTCCACACCACCCCCTGCTGGTCAGCGCACATCATAGCAAGTGATCGAACTCCCAGTCTCCCGGTCGAACTCCCAGGGGGACAATTTGCACGTTAGCCTTTTCTTATATAGGATAGATAGTCAGAAAAGTTTACCTCACATATCTTTAAAAAATATTAAAATGTCACTAATGATTCTTTGACCCATGCTTTGGGGCTTACAAACAAATGCAGTTTATTCAAAGTTGTTTTTAAATGGTGCTGACAAATGATTTTAATATTCTCTCCACCCTCCTGGCCCTGCCCAGTAAAACTTTCTGTGGTGATGGAAATGTTCTATATGTACCCTTTCCACCACGGTAGTTAGCAGGCACGTGTGGCTATGGAGCACTTCGAAGGTCTCTAATGAGACTAAGGAACTGGATTTTTAATTTGAATTAATTTAAATTTCATTTCAAATAGTTACTGGTGGCTAATGGTTAACACTTTAGACAGTGCAGCTTATGCATGTATATTCTTCTTTCTGCCATGAATGTGGTATCCATTTGTGAAACTCCTACAAATGAACGAATATGTTTCTGTTAGACACTATAAATAGCTGACACAGATCAGTAAAAATATTTAATGCTGACAGTATAGTGTATTTAATTCCACTGTGTTATCAAATATTTTTGAACAATATTCTAAATGTTTTAGTTATTTGAGCATTCTTGTTTGGTTGTTGTTTTTCATTTCAGATGATGCATGAGTTGTCATTTACTTTGGATGGGAAAAGAGTTACTGGGTTTTTTCCAAACCATATTCCAGCCTTCACTGATCCTCCTTTCAAGTTCAAATTCACATCTGTTATTATGAAGTTGATTTAATTATAGATTCAGGAAAGTAGAAAAAAACTGACATGTTCTACTAGGGAACAGGCTTTTTATACGCAAGCTCTTTTCATAAGCAAGGAAAATAAAAGCCAAAGCAATGAAGTTTACTTTGCATGTAAACCACACAAACACCCCTTTCAAAGTCAGCTTTGGAGCGCCAGGAAAGCTGTGGCCGGAACAGCAGTGCTGTGTGCGAGGCTCATAAAAGGGCAAAAGTGTGCTGTTTCTACAAGAAACCCTTCCACGCGGCCCTAGTCTGCTCCAAGCCCCAGGGCAGCCGCTACATTGTGCCACAGGCTGCTTCTCACCAGTTTCCATCCAGAAAAGGCGTTTGGACATTCATTAGTGTTCCTCCACTTTCCTTGCTTTCCTCTGCCCCACTCCCCAGTTTTAATCAGCCATCTCTTTCCACACCAAATACAGATTCATCACCTAAAATCTAGGGTACTCTTCTGGTTTTTCTTTCTTTTTTTTAATTATTATTTTTATTAAGGTATTATATGTGTACATATCTTACCATTCTTCTGGTTTTTCAGTGAGAGATGTGTGGAAAAGGGAAACTTACTTTGGAACCTGAACATTAATACACATTAATACTCAGGAATTTAAACTTAACAATAGTTAAAATTCCTTTCACGTGGACATCAGAATTAGCAAGCCATGGGGAGCTGTGGGAGAGTCATCCTCTGACAAATGAGCATTTGGATAAGATTTAAGCCTCAGAAGTACATAGAGCTGGAAGGGGCCCAGGCTGCCCCTCCTTTTACAGGTGACAAGACACAGTCCTAGAGAAGGAAGAGATTTTCCCAAAGTCACACAATGACTCAGAGGTAGTGTTGGAGGAAGGAACCTAAACCCTGAACTCCTAGGAAGGTCAGCTTTCCAGGACCCATGTTTCTCATTTCTCATTTCTTTCCCACCAAAACTCCAATGGCAGAGGAGGGTGAACACATTTCCTTCCTCTGGCCACAGAGGACACCCAAATCCTCCAAACAACATTGCATTGGAGTTTAGAGTGTTTTATTAAAAATGTGTAATAATTTCTATTCTACTCTGTAATATATTCATATAAAATGTGTTCATATAAAATAATATTTGACATTATTTACCAATTTCAATTATCTACAATTTTCTCTCAAGACATATTCCAGTGGAATGAGTGCTTCAGAAAATGTTACCATTATACTTTGTTTATTAAGTTAAATTGGTTATTTTCATAAGAATTACATGATCTTGACTGGAATGGAGGAAGATGCAACATGACAGCCTACAGAATGGGAGTGAGGAAGAGAGTGTGAGTGAGGGAGGGAGCAAGAGGGGAGTATGCACACGTGTGTGGTGTGTTTGTGTGAGTAAGTGATACTTAGATCTTGCAGGAGTCTCAGGGGCTGGCAGATCAATCTCTCTTAGGCAAAGAGCCCCTGCCACCACACTCCCTAGGCGGGCATGGCTCTGGCACAAAAACCATGCCATATTTAAGAGGAAGAAGCATGTAGGAGCACAGCTTCACTGCACAACAAGGTCAGATTGGCCTTGTACACCACCCCAGACCCACACAGTGAGCCCGGCAGGACCTCACAAGGGACCAGCACAGGCTCCGGGACCCCCGCATTGAGTTGCAGAGTCACAACACCACCCTGGCCGTGAGCTCCAAGACTGCACAGTGAGTTTCACACCAGTGGGAACTCTCAGATGACCCTCACTACAGGACCCGGACCACAAGCACATCCACAACAACTTGCACAACAAGGTCAGGTGAGCCATATAGTCAAGACAACCTGTGAGGAGATTCCATCTATGAACGGGACAATAACATTCAAGACCCAAATACATCAGGAGAACTCAAATAACTCAAGTACGGAACTTTTATTTTTTTTTTTTTTTAAATATATTTTATTGATTTTTTACAGAGAGGAAGGGAGAGGGATAGAGAGCTAGAAACATCGATGAGAGAGAATCATCGACCAGCTGCCTCCTGCAAACCCCCTACCAGGGACGTGCCCGCAGCCAATGTACATGCCCTTAACCAGAATCAAACCTGGGACCTTTCAGTCCGCAGGCTGACGCTCTATCCACTGAGCCAAACCGGTTTCGGCAAGTACGGAACTTTTCTAGAACACCCAGCTCAGGAGATCTGAGAGACTACACCACTGGGTCCCACAAAACACCTACTACATAGGACCACCCCAAAAAAATCTGGATGGCATAGCAGTTTGATCTAAGACATAGGAACAAATACAAAAGGACAACAAAAATGGGGAGACAGAGAAATAATTCCCCAAGGAAAGAAAAGGAATCATCACCAGAAAAGCAACTAAATGAAATGGAGGCAAATAATTTGTCAGAGAAAGAATTTAGGGTAATTGTTATAAGGATGTTCAAACATCTGACAGAATTATAGCAACTCAATGAGAATTATAAGGAGCTGAATGAGAAATACACTAACATGAATAAGAATCAAGAGGAAATGAAGAATGACATAGATGCAATAAAGAACACCCTGGAAGGTTTCAACAATAGACTAGAAGAAGCTGTGGACCGAATAACCTAGTTAGAAGACAGAGTAGAAAAAAAAAACACTCAATCAGAACTGCAAATGGAAAAAAAATTTAAAGCAGGAGGAGAGTTTAAGGGAGCTTTGAGACAACATGAAATTAGGCAACATCTGCATAGAAATGGTTCCAGAAGGAGAAGAGGCTGAGCAAGGAATAAAAAAACCTGTTTGAAGAAAACTTTTCTGACTTGGAGAAGAAAAAAGTCACACAAGTTTAGGAAGCACAGATAGTCCCAAACAAGATGAACCCAAAAGACCCATACCAAGACACATCATAATTAAAATGGCAAAAGTTAAAGACAAAGAAAGAATCTTAAAGGCTGCAAGAGAAGCAGAAAGTTACCTACAAGGGAGCTCCCATTAGACTATCAGCTGATTTCTCAACAGAGGCACATCAGGACAGAAGGGATTGGCATGAAGTATACAAAGTAATGAAAAGCAAGGGACTGAATCCAAGACTACCCTATCCAACAAGGCTATCATTCAAAATTGATGGTGAAACCAGAAGTTTCCAAGACAAAATAAGACTAAAGGTGTTGATTACCACCAAACCAGCAATGCAAGACATCCTAAAGAGACTGCTGTAAGAAGAAATATAAAAAGAGGGAGGAAGACAGGCCTAAAGAATAAAATGGCAACAAATACCTATCAATATAATAACCTTAAACATAAATGGATTAAATGTTCCAATCAAAAGACATAGGGTAGCTGAATGAATAAGAAAACATGACCCATATATATGCTGTCTAAAAGAGACCTACCTCAGAACAAAGGATTCACACAGACTGAAAGTGAAGCAATGGAAAAAAATTCATCAGGCAAATGACAATGGAAAAAAAGCTGGGGTAGCAATACTTATATCTGAAAAAATAGACCTCAAAGTGAAGGCCATAACAAGAGATACTGAAGGTCACTTCATAATACTAAAGAGATCAATACAACAAGAGGATATAACTCTGGTAAACATATATGCACCCAACACAGGATCATCCAAATACATAAAAACTTTGAAAATTACAATAAATAATAGGGGACTTTAATACCCCAGTGACATCATTGGATAAATCATCTAGACAAAAAATCAACAAAGAAACAGCAAGCCTAAATGACTCACTAGATCAGATGGAACTAATTGACATCTTCAGAACATTTCACCCCAAAGCTACAGAATATACATTCTTCTCAAGTGGGACACTTTTAAAGATAGACCACATGTTAGGACACAGGCTAAGTTTCTACAAATTCAGGAAGATTGAAATCATATGAAGCATCGTCTCAGATCATAATGGCATAGAATTAGAAATCAACTACAATAAAAACAATCAAACACATGGAGGCTAAATAGCAAGCTATTAAACAAGGATTGAGTTACCAAAGACATCAAAGAAGAAATAAAAAACATCCTGGAAACAAATGACAATGAAAACACAACAATCCATATATGGGACACAGTGAAAGCAATCCTGAAAGGGAAGTTCATAACATTACAGGAATACCTCAAAAAATGAGAAAAACTTTTCATAAGGTATATAATCCTACAACGTAAAGAATTAGAAAGAGAGCAACAAGAAAACCCCATAGTAAGTAGAAGGAAGGAAATAATAAAAACCAGAGTGAAAATAAATTACATAGACACCCCCCAAAAAAAAATCAATAAAATTAAGAGCTGATTCTTTGGAAAAATAAACAAGATTGATGAACCTCTAGCCAGACTCACCAAGAAACAAGAGAGAGGAACAAAATAAATGAAATCAGAAATGAAAGAGGAGAAGTAACAACTGACCCAACAGAAACACAAAGGAGTGTAAAAAATACTATGAATGACTTCATTCCAACAAACAGGACAACATGGACAAAATGCACATATTCCTAGAAAAATACAATCTTCTAAATCTCAACCAGGAAGAATCAGAAAACCTGATTAGGCCAGTAACTACTGATGAAATTGAAGAAATAGTAAAAATTAAAAAATAAAACAAAAAAAACTTCTAACAAATAAAAGCCCTGGTCTGGATGGCTTCACAGGGGAGTTTTACCAAACATTCAAAGAAGAATTAACACCACCCTAGATGGTTTGGCTCAGTGGATAGAGCATTGGCCTGCAGACTGAAGGGTCCCAGGTTTGATTCTGGTCAGGGGCACATGCCTAGGTTGCGGGTACAATCCCCAGTAGGGGGCATGTAGGAGGCAGCCAATCAATGATTCTCTCTCATAATTTTCTATCTCTCTCTCCCTCACCCTTCCTCTCTGAAATCAATAAAAAGTATATTTAAAAATAAATAAATAAAGTTTAAGAGAAGAATTAACACCTATCCTTTTCAAACTATAGCCAAAAATACCAAGAGGAAGGAACACTTTCAAGCTCTTTCTATGAAGCCAGCATTATCCTAATCCCAAAACCAGATAAAGACACTACAAAGAAAGAGACTTACAGGCCAACATCCCTGATAAACATAGATGCTAAAATCCTGAACAAAATTCTAGCAAATTGGATCCAGCATTACATTAGAAAGATCATACACCATGATGAAGTGTGATTTATTCCAGGGATGCAAGGCTGTTACAATATTCGCAAATCAATAAATGTGACACAGCACATTAACAGATTGCAAGACAAAAATCACATGATCATATCAATTGATACAGAAAAGGCATTTGACAAAATCCAACACCCATTTTTGATAAAAATTCTCAGCAAAGTGAGAATAGAGGAATCATACCTCAACATAATAAAAGCCTTATATGACAAACCTAGAGCCAACATCATACTCAATGGGCAAAAACTAAAACCATTTCCCATAAGAACAGGAACAAGATAGAGATAACCATTTCCACCACTCCTGTTCGACATAGAACTAGAAGTGCTAGCCACAGCAATCAGACAACAAGAAGAAATAAAAGGCATCCAAATTGGAAAGGAGGGCGTAAAAATGTCATTATTCGCAAATGACATGATATTGTACATAGAAAACCTTAAAGACTCCATAAAAAAAAAACTACTAGATTTAATAAATGAATTCAGCAACATAGTAGGATATAAAATTAACACCCAAAAATCTGTAGCTTTTTTATACACTAATAATGAACTCACAGAAAGAGGAACTAAAAAATAATCCCATTTACCATTGCAACAATAATAAAATAAAAAAAAAAAAAAGATACTTAGGAATAAAGTTAACCAAGGAGGCAAAAGGCCTGTACTCGGAAACTATAGGACATTGAAAAAAGAGATAGAGAAAGATATACACAAGTGAGAAAATATATTGTGTTCATGGATTAGTAGAAACAACATCATTAAAATGTCCATACTACCATATGAAAACATGCTCAAAGTCACTAATCATCTGAGAGATGCAAATCAAAACAACAATGCCATACCATCTCACTCCTGTCAGAACGGCTATAATCAACAAATCAACAAACGACAAGTGCTGGCAAGGATGTGGAGAAAAAGGAACCCTCGTGCACTGCTGGTGGGAATGCAGACTGGTGCAGTCACTGTGAGAATAGTATGGAGTTTCCTCAAAAAACTAAAAATGGAACTCCCATTTGACCCAGTAATCCCACTTCTAGGAATATATCCCATGAAACTAGAAACACCAATCAGAAAGGATATATGTATCCCTATGTTCATAGCAGCACAATTTACTATAGCTAAGATTTGGAAACAGCCTAAGTACCCATTATCAGATGAGTGGATTAAAAAACTGTGGTATATCTACATAATGGAATACTATGCTGCAGTAAAAAAAAAAAAGGGAATTCTTACCATTTGCAACAGCATGAATGGACCTGGAGAGCATTATGCTAAGCAAAATAAGCCAGTCAGAGAAAGATAAATATCACATGATCTCATTCATTTGTGGAATATAATGAACAACATAAACTGATGAACAAAAACAGAATCAGAGACATAGAAGCATCTATCAGACCATCAAACCTCAGAGGGAAGGTAGGGGAGGGCAGAGAGATCAACCAAAGGACTTGTATGCATGAATATAAGCCTAACCAATGGACACAGACACCAGGGGAGTGAAGGCATGAGTGGGGGGTGGGGGCAATGGGGGGATAAGGACACATATGTAATACCTTAATCAATAAAGAAAAAAATGTCCATACTACCCAAAGCAATCTATAGATTCAATGCAATCCCTATTAAAATAGCAACAACATATTTCAAAGACTTAGAACAAACTCTTCAAAAATTTATATGGAATCAAAAAAAGACCCTGAATAGCTGCACCAATGTTGAGAAAGAACAGCAAAGTAGGAGGGATCTCAATACCGGATATAGAGTTATACTACAAAGCCACTGTACTCAAAACAGCCTGGCACTGGCACAAGAACAGGCATATAGACCAATGGAATAGAATAGAAAACCCAGATATCGACCCAAACCACTATGCTCAATTAATTTTGATAAAGGGGGCAAGAGCATACAATAGAGTCAAGACAGTCTCTTCAATAAATGGTGTTGGGAAAATTGGACAGATACATGCAAAAAAAGATTATTTAGACCACCAATTTATACCATACACAAAAATAAACTTAAAAGGATAAAAAGACTTAAATGAAAGACATGAATCCATAAAAATCTTAGAAGAAATCATAGGCAGGAAAATCTCAGACATGTCTCATAGCAATATGTTTACCAATATATCTCCTAGGACCGTGGTCGGCAAACTGCTATAGCTAAGATTTGGAAACAGCCTAAGTACCCATTATCAGATGAGTGGATTAAAAAACTGTGGTATATCTACACAATGGAATACTATGCTGCAGTAAAAAAAAAAAAAAAAAAAAGGGAATTCTTACCATTTGCAACAGCATGAATGGACCTGGAGAGCATTATGCTAAGCAAAATAAGCCAATCACTGAAAGATAAGTATCACATGATCTCATTCATTTGTGGAATCTAATGAACAAAATAAACTGATGAACAAGAATAGATCCAGAGACATGGAAGCATCGAACAGACTGTCAAACCTCAGATGGAAGGTGAGGGAAGGTGGGTGGGAAGTTATTAACCAATGAACTTGTATGCATATATGCATTACCCATGGATACAGACAATAGGATGGTGAAGGCCTGCAGTGGGGTATGGGGGTAGACTGGGAAAGGTCAATGGGGGAAAAAGGAGACATATGTAATATTTTCAACAATTTAAAAAATGAATTATATGATAATCATCTATATATATAAAAGCCTAAGCAACTGAACAACTAAATAACTGCACAATCAGCCACTATGACACGCACTGACCACCAGGGGGAAGATGCTCAACCAGGAGCTGCCCCTGGTCATCAGTGCACTCCCACAGCCAACCTCCCATGGCCGGCCAATTTCCCATGGCCCCTCTCCCTGGCTGGCCAGCCTCCCACGGCCCTGATTGTCTCCGATCGCCAGCCAGTCCAGGGGACCCCACCTGTGCACAAATTCATGCACTGGGCCTCCAGTTAAAGTTAAAATTATATAACTATCCTATGTGGTTATGTAATCTATATATATAAAAGGCTAATATGCAAAGTGTCCCCTCAGGAGTTCAACCCAGAGACCGGGAGTTCGATCGCTCACTATGACATGCGCTGACCGCCAGGGGGTGGTGCAGAACATGGAGCACGACCACCCACAGCAGTGGGGCACTGAGGGAGCGAGGGAAGCAGGAGGCGGGGAACCGCATGGTGGCAGCACACGGGTGGTGAGGGAAGGAGGAGGCAGGGAGGTGGGAAGGCGGGGAACCTGATTGGCCCTGGATTGGCCAGGCCTAGAGACCCTACCCATGAATTTCGTGCACTGGGCCTCTAGTCATATCTACACTAATAAAAGAGAAATATGTAAATTGACTGTCACTTTGCGACACCCACCAGCCAATCAGAAGTGAGTATGCAAATTAATGGGAAAAGATGGCTGCAGCCACAGAGCCAGCCAGAGCGAGCAGGAGGCTTGGGTTGCCCCTGGCAACAAAGGAAGCCAAGCTTCCTGCTCACCTGGGCTGGCAGCTGAAGGAGGGGCCTGTGAGCGGAGGACATGGAGCCAGCCCGGGCAGGCGCCGAAGGAGGGGCCCGCAAATGGCCCTCAGCCCCTTACCCAGGCTGGCCACGCCCCCATGGGGTGAGGGTCCCCGCTGGGGGTGTGGCCAGCCTGCAAACAGCCATCAGCTCCTCACCATGGCTGGCCAGGCACCCCAGTGGGGACCACACCCTGAAGGGGGTGTGGCCAGCCTGAAAACTGCCCTCAGCCCTTTACCCAGGCTGGCACTGCCCCCATGGGGTGAGGGTCCCCGCTGGGGGGCATGGCCAGCCTGAAAACAGCCCTCAGCCTTCACCAAGGCTGGCCACACACCCCCAGCGGGGACCCCCACCCCAATGGGGGCATGGCCAGCCTGCAAACCACCACAGACCCCTTGCCCAGGCCGCCCCAACCCCCAAGGGAACCCCCACCCTGATCCAGGACACCCTTCAGGGCAAACAAATCAGCCCCCACCCATGCACCAGGCCTCTATCTATACTAATAAAAGGGTAATATGCTAATTAGACTGAGAGACCTTCCAGGAGACCTTCCGGACATTCTTCTGGATAAAGCCATGGTGGCGGGGCCAAGGTAGAGGCGGTTAGAGGCCAAGAGAGGAGGACAGTTGTGGGTGATCAGGCTGGTGGTGAGGGCTGGTGGGGGTAATCAGGCCGGCAGGGGGGGGGGCAGTTGGAGGTGAGCAGGCCAGCAGGGGGGGCCAGTTGGGGGCGAGCAGGCAGTCAATGGGGGTCAGTTGGGGGCGATCAGGCTGGCAGGGGGAACAGTTGGGGGTGAGCAGGCCAGTGGGAGGGCAGGTGGGGGTGAGCAGGCTGGCAGGGGGGAGAGTTGGGGCGAGAAGGCTGGTGGGGGGAGGCAGTTGGGGTGAGCAGGTTAGCAGGCACCCACTGGGGTGCCTGGCCAGCCTGGGTGAGGGGCTGATGGCTGGTTAGGGGCAATCAGGCAGGCAGGCAGGCAGGCAGGTGAGCGTTTAGGAGCCAGCAGTCCTGGATTGCGAGAGGGATGTCCCAGATTGGAGAGGGTGAAGGCCGGGCTGAGGAACAACACTCGCCCATGCACAAATTTCGTGCACCTGGCCACTAGTATAATTATATTCTTACTGGAGGCCCAGTGCATGGATTTGTGTACTGGTGGGGTCCCTCAGTCTGGCCTGCACCCTCTCGAAATCTGGGACCCCTTGGGGGATGTCAGAGAGCCAGTTTTGGCCCGATCTCCAGGCTGAGGGACCCCAGCGGTGCATGAATCCATGCACCGGGCCTGTAGTGTGCATATAATATCTTTAGTTAATCTCTTCCTGCCCTCCCCCCTCCTCCCTTCCCTCTGAGATTCATCAGTCTGTTCCATGTTTCCATGCCTGTGCATTGAGTGTCTGCCCCCTGGTGGTCAGTGTGCACCATAGCTACCGGACGCTCGGATGCTCGGATGGTCAGATGGTCAGACAGTTGGATGGTCACTTAGGCATATATATATATATATACATATATATATATATATACACACACACACACACACACACATATATATATTATATATTATATATATTATATATATTATATATATTATATATATTTATATATTATATTATATATATTATATATATGTTACATATTATTCTATACTAGAGGCCCGGTGTATGAAATTCATGCACGGGGGGTCCCTCAGCCCGACCTGTACCCTCTCCAATCTGAGAGCCCTCAGGGCATGTCCTGCTGATGGCTTAGGCCCGCTCCCTGTGGTTCTCTGCTCTCTGCGGGGCTTGCCTGCTCCACACCATAGCGATGGGCAAGCAGGCCCTGCTGGGTGCTGCCTGCAGGCCCACTTGCCTGTTGTGGGTCACCGGTAGCTAAGGCCAAGCAGGCCCTGCTGTCTGCTGTCAAGCTGCGCCGCTGGACCCACCCCCAGGCCCACCCTGAGGTTGCCTGTCCAGCCCTGCCTGGCTCCCCGGGCCCCGCAGCAGCTGCGGCTGCTGGGGTCTGGCCCTGCCTCCCTCCTTGGCCCTTGAAGCAGCCTCGGCGGCTGCTGACCAGGCCCTTCCCCAGTGCAGGTGCATGGAGGCAGGTCCCGCGAACGCCGATGGGGGCAGGTCCAGGCGCTGCTGCCGCCGCTGCTGCCGCCCCTGAATCCGCGAACACTGATGGGGGCGGGTCCGGGCGCCGCCACCGCTCCGACCCGTGAATGCTGATGGGTCCCCCCTCAACGGCAACCGAGTCCCGCCCCCTGCGCCTCTCAACGGCTGGATAGGCCACCCTGAGTCCCGCCCCCAGCCTCCCGCCGCCCAATCGTGGGTGTAGCCGAGTGATGGTTATTTGCATATTACTCTATTATTAGATAGGATAATAAAGAGGTAATATGCAAATTGACCATCATGTCATCGCACAAGATGGCCACCCCCATGTGGTCACAAGATGGCCGCCACAAGTTGGCCGGCAGGGGAGGGCAGTTAGGGGCGACCAGGCCAACAGGGGAGGGCAGTTAGGGGCAGGGGAGGGCAGCTGTGGGCAATCAGGATGGTAGGGGAGCAGTTAGGCATCGATCAGACTGGCAGGGGAGTGGTTAGGGGGTGATCAGGCTGGCAGGCAGAAGCGATTAGGGGCAATCAGGCAGGCAGGAAGGCAAGTGATTGGGAGCCAGCAGTCACGGATTGTGAAAGGAATGTCCAACTGCCCTGAGGGGTCCCAGATTGGAGAGGGTGCAGGCTGGGCTGAGGGACACCTCCCCAGTGCATGAATTTTGTGCACCGGGCTTCTAGTTATATAATAATTATTAATCAGTAATGTCATGGTTATTGCTAATGATTATACTCAACGTAAGTGAACTTTAATTATTAAATGTAGTTTGCACTCAGATAAGTAAGCTTTATTTGTTGGATAAAAGAATGTACAGGTCCAAAAATCTTATTGAAGCTGTCCACAATTCCCTTACAAGTAAAAATTTTTTTTATATTTCTTTTTTTTTAATTGATTATGGTATCACATAATTGTCCTCATCCCCCCATTCCCATCCCAAACCCCTCCCCACGTATGCCCCCACCCCCCTGTTGTCCGTGACCACTGGTTAGGCTTATATGCATGCACACAAGTCCTTTGGTTGATCTCTCCTCCTTTCCCCCACCCTCCCCTACCTTCCCTCTGAGGTTTAAGAGTCTGATCGATGCTTCCCTGTCTCCGGGTCTGTTTTTGTTCATCCGTTTATGTTGCTCATTATTTCCTCTAGATGCGTGAGATCATGTGATACAAAAATACACTTATAAGAACCGAAAATGAGACCAGCCATAATGGTTATGGTGAGAGGCAAATGAATCAGTCTGTAGTGAGTTTCTTTCTGGGCCAACAGTTCTTTTGAGTCCTTATTTCAATGTCAAACAGTTCCTTATGTGTAGATGTCAGCATTGATAAAATTTTTTATTTAAGTATTTTTTAAAACTTCCAATTTTCTGTTTATAGTTGAAGGAGCAAAAACATGAAAAAGATGTATTTTTAATTAATTTATTTTAAATTTATTGGGGTGATATTTGTTAATATGGTCATATAGGTTTCAGGTGTGGGTTTCTATGTTATAAGAGCTATATATTGCACTGTGTGCCCACCACCCAGAGTCAAATCATCTTCTGTTACCTTATATTAGGTTCCCTTCACCACCCACACCCCTGTCCCCTTCCCTCCGGCAACCACCACACTGCTGTTTGTGTTCATGAGTTTCAGTTTTATATCCCACATATGAGTGAAATCATATGATTCTTAGCTTTTTCTGACTGGCTTATTTCACTTAGTATAAAATAAATATAAGACATAAAACAATAAGTTACATAGAAGAAAATACAGGTACCAAACTTATGAACCATGGTCGTAAAGAACATTTTATGCCAAAGGCAAGAGAAGTAAAGGCAAAAATAAATGAATAGGACTATATCAAACTACAAAGCTTCTACACAATAAAAGAAATTGATAACAAAACAAAGAGGCAGCCATCCAAATGGGAGATAATTTTTTTTTAATCTTCACCCGAGGGTATTTTTTCTATTGATTTTTAGAGAGAGTGGGAGGGAGAAAGGGGAGAAAGAGAGAAAAAGAGAAACATCGATTGTTTGCCTCCCGCACGCGCCCAACCAGGGCCAGGGATTGAACCTGCAACCCAGGTATGTGCCCTTGACCAGGAATTGAACCCAAGATGCTTCAGTCTACTGGCTGACGCTCTAACCACTGAGCAACTGGCTAGGGCTGGAAGATATTTGCAAACAATAGCTCTTACAAAGGTTTAATATCCAAAATATATAAAGAATTCATAGAACTCAACACCAAACAAACAACCCAATAAAAAAATGGACAGAGGACCTGAACAGATACCTCTCCCAAGAAGACATACAAACAGCCAATAAATATATGAAAAGATGTTCAACCTCACTAGCAATTAGGGAAATGCAAATCAAAACTACACCTGTTAGAATGGCTATTATCAACAAGTAATAACAAGTGTTGGAGAGGTGGTGGAGAAAAGGGAAACCTCATTCACTGCTGGGACTGTATACTGATACAGCCACTATGGAAAATAGTCTGGCGATTCCTCAAAAAATTAAGACTAGAGCTACCATACAACCCAGCAATCCCTTTCCTGGGCATATATCCGAAAAACTCGAAAACGTGTGTTTACAAAGACATATGCACCCCTTTGTTCACTGCAGCATGGTGGCCAAGACATGGAAATAACCGAAGTGTTCTGTGATAGAGGACCAGATATCCATGGGGGGTGAAAAAAAATAAGGCATGGCCCTTCTCCAGAGGCTTACAGCGATGTTATTAATTTGATGATGATGATGATGATGATGATGATGACGACGACGACGATAGTGACCATGATGTTACTCCAAGAAGGAGGAGACAGTAAGGGCAATTGAGGCACCATTATCCTGAAATGAGCATGTCACTTCCATAGTAAAACTGCCCTCTGACAAAACACAGACATTTGCTCACACAACACCTAGCCCGCTCATTGGCCCCAACAGCTCCCAGAATTCAGAGATTCTGCTTTCCTGACAGAGACCCAAGTTTCTAGCATCTCATCCCTGACCTGGCTTGAGAGTAAACCTTTGCTCAGTATTTCACCTTTATTCCCAGGGTCTTATTTCTCCTTAACCAAAGAAAATAAAGTTAGAAAGGCAGGTGAGGTCCAACATGTGTACAGCTTTGAATTCAGATTATGTAAATGCTTGCAAATTCATGGCAACACTGATGGGAATAGAAACTGAAAATTTTGCTTATACCTAGAAAGTGGTAAACTCAACACAATAATTAGAAATCCCTCTGAAATCCCAGTTAACTGGGGCATGTTTTTTACGAAAAACAATAATTTGGGATGGAAAATTAAAAAGAAAATTGAACAGTTATGATAAATATGTGAGTAAATTCTAGACATTTGCATAAATCAACTCAATTATTAGGCTCTTCTTTGTTGTATACATTAAGAATCTTTGGTAGTAATAGGTTAGGAGCATGATTGTGGCATTTTAGAACTTGATTTAAAATGGCAAGAATAACCCAGGACAAAAAAAAAAAAAAAGATTCAAAAGAGAAATTAGAGGGAAAAGCAACTTAATGCTTTGTACTGACTGTGTGACTGGCATATATGCATGATTTCGTAACCAATGTCATTGATTTTATTTTTATGTGTACCTTTCAGTTGAGTTACTTTGAGGCCAACAGCTTGCCTTTTTCATTCTTTAAAAGTTATGATAATACTTAGTCATTATATATCTTGACCAATCCCTCTTTGGCAAACAACATATTGTAAAATTAATGGTTGGACTTTAGTGAGTACTCACTAGTTATAAATTATAATTTAAACTGTGCTTTGTTTATTTCATATGCTACCACATGAAATAAACAAAGGGGCATGTGATAGTGTGGGAACAACTTGAAATACCTCATGCCTCCTTACATATTACATGTTAATTTCAACTTGTTAATCCTGGTTTTTGTGGTGTGAACAGAAGTAGGACCCTTTCACTAGGATAATTTATGGTCCAATGTCCATTTATTTTAGAACAGATTGGAGTTATAGGCAGGCTAAAGTTAATTTGTAACTTGGAAGTAAAGAATCTTGCCAGCCTGACCACAAAGTGTGAGACTTTGGCTAACCTGTGAGTACACTGTCTATCCACAATTTAGGGTCTAATAATTCTTTCCAAAGGCCATGAGGATGACTTCTCTGGACTTGATCTGTGCCAATTGGAAAAACAGTGTTTTTCACATTCAGGAATCTGAATCTCACTCAGGCGGCTCTGAAGGGGAAAAGTCCAGTATATTTTATGTAGAATATGCAAAATTAGGTCTAATCATTCTTTGTCTTGTACATTTCAACACAAAGAGAGCACCTGAAAAAACACCCAGGTAAGAGCATGATTTGCTGCCATGTCACACTAACAGTAACAGAAAAAGAGGGTCAGGAACTTCAGTGATCCTATTTTCAAGACACTGAGTGGTGATTATCTTCCTAATAAGTATAAAAAAGATAGTAAGCCAGGCCAGCAGTGGTTGAGCGTCAACCTATGAACCAAGAGGTCAGGGCACATGCCCGGGTTGCAGGCTTGATCCCCAGTATGAGGCATGAAGGAGGCAGCCGATCAATGATTCTCTCATCATTCATGTTTCTATGTCTCTCTCCCTCTTCTTTCCACTCTGAAATCAATAAAAATATTTTTTAAAGGATTGTAAGTTTCACCAGTCATGTCATTAGCCCCAGGAAAGAACCAGTCTCAGTTATTTGAAAGACAAGGTAAACAAAATTTCACTCTGCATTTTCAGGCTCATTTGCTTTTAAGTTTTAGGGTTCAAAAGGACTTGATAATTTTAAATATTTAACGGGTAATTGCTGCATTCCATGCTATTTTTCTGGGCAGAATAGGTGAAAGTGATAGGAGAAAGCGCACATAATAGGAACAGAACTGTTTCAGGATTCCAGGGCAGGAGGAATAGAGAAACTGAGACAGGAAAGTTAAAACAAGGCCAAAAGGGTGGGCAATTTGCAGCCAGCTTGTAACTAACAAACCATTATCTTCCCCAGTCAAGGACACAGAGCAAATGGTTTTTTAAAAAACAACAACTCCCTAATGCTGGAATGCAGAAAGGGAGGGAGAATGGGGAAAGGAAAAAAGGGCAGTTTTACTCCCTTGCCTAAGGCTTGGCAAGATGAAGTTGCCAGGTGCTTCTCATGATTTCTAGGAAGGCCACAACAAAGTAAGAAAAAGGACCTTGAGAATTAATCTGTACCAAAATATTCAGCAGAGGAATTTTGAGACCTATAGACAGGAGGGTATATTAATACCTCAGACCCCCACCCAACTTGCTCTTCAGATTAGCTGAGAGCCCATCTGTGCTTCGTAAGACAGATGTATATGTCTGCTTGCTTTGCTTTTTCAATAAATGTGCATGCTTAAATTGCTTTAATAGGTTGGGTTTTCACAATGCAGTCAAGGTCTCTCATATCAATTCATTTATATGAGAAGACAAGGATCAAGGTTGGGGACAGCCCTCTCTCACTGGATCACAGGATGTCCTGTCTGGTAACACCTCTCTAGTGTTGGTAAGAGGTGCCTGTAACAGAACCATAGTTGTTTAATGATTATTCACCTTACTAACTATAGATAAAAGATTTTTCTTACAGACCCTGGGAAACTGGAGGATGTGTTGCAAGAAGAAAAACAGGGCTATAAAAGATAAGGTGCCCTTGAAGCCCTGCTGTGTTCATTACTCAGAAAAGAAAATACATTTTGAAAGGACAGGACACATTTTAACTTAGCTGCTGTGCCCAGAACCTGACCCCGTCTGGGAGTTTGCCTCAGGAATGCTGACCACTCTCTGGTCCCAGGAATAGACTGTGCTGTTTTTAATATCATAGAAGACTAGTGGTCCAGTGCATGAATTCGTGCACATTGAAAGGAAATTAATTAGAATAAATATTTTAATATCGCTATTCGCCCTTTCTCTATAATAGAAGTGTCAACCAAATTCACAACCAACGAGACAATGACAGATTGAAACACACTCTTCCGATTGGCGCCAGTGAGAGCTTTATCTGTATCGTGCATGCACAAGTCAACTTAGCCTTTTATATAGAGAGAATGAACTTGCTTAATTAGACCTGCTTTCTGATTTAGCTAAACTTTTTCCAGCCCATTGAAGTTCCCCAACTTCTCTTTCAGGTAATTGTCAGCAACACAGCAGTAAATATCAACATGAAGCAGATTATTATTGTAGATCACACAGGGAGAAGAAAGGGTAAAATATTTAACTGTAGCAGTGTTTGACTATATTCTGCTCAGTGAGAAAATCTGAAGTCATTTTCAAGGTCCACCATTTCTTATTTCTTTTCAGTCAGGTCAAGTTTCTAAGCTTTCTAAATCTCCATTTTCTGGCTAATGAAAAGAAAATAGGATTCTACTGAGTCTCCTATCAACCACTTCAGGACTTCTGTGAGGATCAAATGAGATGAGGCATGGGAAAATGCTTCACAGACATTTGGTTAAAGTGTAAAATGTGGAGAAACCAAGATGGTGGCATAGGTAAACACCTGAATTTGCTGCCTCGCACAACCACTTCAAAACTACAACTAAAAGACAAAACAGGTATCATCCAGAACCACGGGAAGGCTGGCTGAGTGGAAATTCTACAACTAGAAGGAAAGAGAAAAGCACACTGAGACTTGGAGGAAGAGCAGAGGTGCAAAAGTGAAGTACAGAGGTACGGAGGCGTGCATGCGGAAAGGGCTGGCAACTGACTACGCTGCTGTCTTTTTCAATTGGGAGGGAGACACAAGCTCCCAACTGCTCTGAACTCCAGTTCCGGGCAAGACTCTGGGGACCCAGACTCATACGGGGAGAAACTGGACTGTCTGGCATCAGGCGGAACTTGAGGGCGGCTTTCTCTCAGAGGTGCTTGCAGCGATCATTGTTCCTGCACGGTGCCGCAGGACACAGAGACACAGGACCTCTTCCAGGCAGGGCTGATGGTCAGCCATTGCTGTTGGCTCCACCCTGGTGATTCCCTGAAACCCCGCCCCACCCAATTTGTGCACAGATGCTTTTGCATATGAATGGCCTGGCCCTTTGCAATCTGAAACCTAACAAACTGCAGCTGGGTCAAAAAGCCCCAGAGCCTTCAAAAGAAGACCCAAGGCTCAAGAGTAGCCTGCATTGCTTCACAGCTGGGCCTCATCTGGGCACCTCTAAACCCCAAACAAAGAGAAGGAATCTGCAGATCTCTCTGTAGCTCCTGCTGGGTGGCCTCTCTCCTTGAAGATCCAAGAGCCAGTGTACCCAGTGGTCAGAGAGAGACCATCCAGACTACAACTCTTCAGATCCATAAGAGACATACTCAGGGGGCAGACTTAGTGTGTGCCAAAGCCCCACTGAAGCAAGTCTTGCCTCATAAGGGTGTCTCCAGCACAGAAGTTCTCCCATCATAGACACAACTGATTCTCATAGCCAATTGGCCTGGAGGTCAATTCCTCCCAGTGATACCAACAACAATCAAGGCTTAACTACAACAAGACTGTGCACATAGCCCACAAAGGGGTGCACCAAGAGTGTCCACCTCAGGTAATTGGGGAGGCTGAGCCACTGGGCCCTATAGGACACCTAGCACACAAAGCCACTCTATCAACCCAGGGAAGCAGACAAAATGCGGAGACAAAGAAACAGGTCACAAATGAAAAAATGGAGAAAAGCAAACTACTGGATATAGAGTTCAAAACCACGGTTATAAGGTTACTCAAGAATCTTCTAGACACCTCTGAGAAATTTAGTGAGACCCTCAAGGATATGAAAAAGGACAAATCAGAAATTAAGCATGCACTGACTGAAATACAGAATAATATACAGAGATCCAATAGCAGACTAGAGGATCCCAAGAATCAAGTCAATGATTTGAAATATAAAGAAGCAAAAAACACCCAACTGGAAAAGCAAAAAGCAAAAAGAATCCAAAAATATGAAGATAGTGTAAGGAGCCTCTGGGACAACTTCAAGCGTACCAACATTCAAATTATGGGGGTGCCAGAAGAAGAGAGAGAGCAAGATACTGAAAACCTATTTGAATAATGACAGAAAACTTCCCCTACCTGATGAAAGAAACAGACTTACAAGTCCAGGAAGTGCACAGAACCCCAAACAAAAGGAATCCAAAGAGGACCACACCAAGACACATCATAATTAAAATGCCAAAGGCAAAAGATGAAGAGAGAATATTAAATGCAGCAAGAGAAAAACAGTTAGTTACCTACAAGGGTGTACCCATATGACTGTTAGCTGATTTCTCAACAGAAACTATGCAGGCCAGCAGGGAGTGACAAGAAATATTCAAAGTGATGAATAGCAAGAACCTACAACCAAGATTACTCTACCCAGCAAAGCTATCATTCAGAATTGAAGGTCAGATAAAGAGCTTCACAGATAAGAAAAAGCTAAAGGAATTCATCACCGTCAAACCAGTATTATATGAAATGCTGAAGGGTACTCTTTAAGAAGAGGAAGAAGAAGAAAAAAAGACAAAAACTATGAACAACAAAGTGACAATAAATACATATCTATCAACAAGTGAATCTAAAAATCAAGTGAATAAAAAGTCTGATGAACAGAATAAACTGGTGAATATAATAGGATCAGGGGCATAGAAAGGGAGTGGACTGACAATTCTCGGGGGAAAAGGGGTGTGGGGGGTATGGGAAGAGACTGGACAAAAATCGTACACCTATGGATGAGGACAGTGGGGGGGAGGTAAGGGCAGAGGGTGGAGTGGGAACTGGGTGGAGGGGAGTTATGGGGGGAAAAAAGAGGAACAACTGTAATAATCTGAACAATAAAGATTTATTAGTAAAAAAATAAATAAAAATAAAGTGTAAAATGTTTCCACCTGTGTTCCTGGGCTGAAGAAAATGCAAGGAGGCTAGTCGCTAGGGAGAGGAAGCTGGGTGTTGCTATGTGACATCATTACCCGGTGCCCACAGCCACCATTTCCGAACTGGACTGAGCTGTGGGCCGCATTTTGCACCATAGGGTCTTGGCAACATTGGCTGCAATTTGGTGGGGTGTCGCTCCAGGATGGTGGCGGGGCCTGTGTCCCACCTGGGGGAAGCCGAGTGTTGGTTTGTCAGTGCCAGGTCTGTGGTGCCATTTGTTTATAAATGACCAGTGCATGTCATGGCAGCTCCTGCATTGAGCATCTGTCCCCTGGTGGTTAGTGCATGTCATAGCGACCGGTTGGATGGTAGGAGGGACACTTAGCATATTAGCCCATTATATGTATAGATTAGCCACCTTGTTATTGGACTTTGAACCCCTGGAGGCAGACATACAGACTGAAGACCCTACACTCCCCTCCCCCTGTTACACTCCCAACTGCACATAATTATTTTCCCTCACCCCTGACAGAAAAAGGGGGAGCAGGTATTTTTCCAGGGCATGAAACCCGCTGCTCACTCCATATTGCTAGCAATATGAAATATACGCTAAAAAATTATTCAACCTTGTCTCTGCTTTTGACTCATAAAAATGAAAACTACACCTAAGCATCATGGACCTAGGAAACAACAACTTCTCTTGGTATCATGTTGTGTCCAGTACCAAAGGTTATCACAGTGCCTAATAAATTGCTTATTAGATAAGCCAAGTTTTGCCATGCTGGGGTGGGAATCCATGTGGTCTGCCTGGGTAAATTTGTATGAATAGATACTAACTATAAAATTGTGTTACATGCTCTGATAGTGGAAGATCAACCTGCTATAGGAATTCTCAGGACCTAACATAAACCAGTGTTATGAAATGAATCATAACCTCCAAAATTCATATGTTGAAACCCTAACCCCCAGTACTTCAGAATGTGACTATTTTTGGAGATGGGACTTTACAGAGGTGATTAAGTTAAATTAAGGCTCGTAGGGTGGGCCTTATTCAATCTGTATGTTGTCGTTATAAGAAAAGAATATTAGGAGACACAGATAGACACTAGGGTTGCCAGCTACAGAGGAATGAATATGTGAAGAGGCAGCAAGAGAGGGGCCATCTGCAAACCATGGAGAGAGGCCTCTGAGGAAATCAATCCTGCCAACACCTTGATCTCAGACTTTCAACCTCCAGAACTGAGAAAATAAATTTCTGTTGTTTAAGCCACCTAATCTGTGGTATTTTGCTTTGGCAGGTCTAGTAAACTAATGCACCAGGAATTAGGGAAAGCCTTCTACAGAAAGGGGTGGCCAGACTAAGAGAACAAAAGGAAAGCATTTCTGAAAGAGAGAATAGCACGCATGAAGGCTGAGGGATGAGTGAGGCCATGATGCCTTCCAGGGGCTTGAAAGAAGCATGGCTGGGGCAAAATGAGCAGGTGAGGAGGGAAAAGGAGGGGAGGGGTCATAGACACCACTTGTATTTTTGGCTGTTCAACAGCTTAACAGCCTTTGTACTTTAGGAGGAGCCCCAAAATGTTGGGGGAAAGTTTAGCGAAGCACATGTCTACTGTCAAGATGGCAGGTGATAAGTGAATGGCAGGTATCAAGGTATCAAGATGGCAGATGCCTACAGCAGCAAACTAAGTAGAGTGACCAACTGTCTTTGTTGTACAAGTGAAAATATCACATGATGGGATCTCCCTGAGTCCTGAGCAAACGGAAAGGTAGGTCTCCATAAATTAGCCAGATTGTCCCTGTGTGGTACAACTTTGGCTGTGCCTTACTTCCCTAACCTCTATTATTTTTCCCAAGCCTTGTTCCCTAGACTTTCTGACAATTCTCAGTTACCTGCTATCTTTCAATATATATATATATAATCCTTTCCTGCTTAAGTTGGCAATAATTTGTTTTTCTTGGCAGCAACAAAGAATGCTAAGCACTGAGACTGTGAAGGGCCCTATGAGCTACATTACAGAGTTTAGTTTGTCCAGAGTTCAGGGCAGAGTGGAGAGAGAGAGCACCACAAGGTTCTGAGCAGAGAATAATGTGGTCAGATTTCCACTTCAGGATAATTACTTTGGATACAGCATAAAGAACAGATGGAATGGGAACAATATGAAAGATGCCGGGTGGAAGATGGAGAAGTAGAGAGAGAAAGCAGTGGGGAAAGTTAGGGTGTTATGGTAACCAGACACGAAAGAGAACATGGTTGCCCAGACCCTCCAGGTGCTAGGACAGGGGTGGGGAACGCCTGGCCCCGGCCCGCAAAATCATTTGATCTGGCCCTGCCAAGGCATTAGGGGTGAGTTAATAAAATGCTTGACCAAATATAGTAGGCTAATTTTTAAGTTGATAAATTTGTATGGCCTGAAAATCTATATAAAAAAGCGTAAGCGACCGTTAAGGTGGAACAACTAGAACAACCGGTCGCTATGATGTGCATTGACCACCAGGGGGCACATGCTCAATGCAGGAGATGCCCCCTGGTGGTCAGTGCGCTCCCACAGGGGGAGCGCCACTCAGCCAGAAGCCAGGCTCACGGCTGGCGAGCGTAGCAGCAGTGGTGGGAGCCTCTCCCGCCTCCGCAGCAGTGCTAAGGAGCAGTAAGCCAAATGGTAAGGAGCAGTGAGCAGGTGGGTGGTAAGGAGCAAGGGGTCCGGATTGCAAGAGGGCTGTCTGACTGCCAGCTTAGGCCCACTCCCCATGGGCAGGAGGGCATCCCCTGAGGGGTCCCGGACTGTGAGAGAGCACAGGCCGAGCTGAGGGACACCTCCCCCCCACACACACACACAGTGTATGAATTTCATGCAGTGGGCCTCTAGTGATACCAGGTGTACCAGTTAATAATGCGGATTTTTTTCAATAGATGGAGTTACACATATGTTGATACATATGCAATTTGATGTGTATGCTATTTTGTTGTATTGACAGCAAGCTTCAAAACTTCATATGTCAAATTTTGTGAAGGTGTTAACATCATAGATATTTATACGCTTTAAAATGTCAAATTTCGTGCCAAATAAAGAGCATTTGCGGGAAGTTTTAATTCATTACTTTATTTTGAAGAAAAGTGCTGCTGAATACTTCAGGAAGCTTCATGGTGAACATGCTCCATCTCAAGATACTTGTGAACACTGGTTTAAAAGCTTTAAAAGTGATGAAATCGATGTGAACGTCCAGGTCAAAGAACGTCCAGGTCAACCAAAAAAGTTTGAAGACCAACAATTACAAGCATTATTGGATGAAGATGCATGTCAAACTCAAAAACAACTTGCAGAAAGATTAAACATTGCTCAGAAAACAATTTCCGATCGCTTACAAGCAATGGGAAAGATTTTAAAGGAAGGAAAATGGGTGCCACATCAACTGAACAAAAGACAAGTGGAAAACCGAAAAGTCATCAGTAAAATGTTGCTTCAACGGCACGAAAGAAAGTCTTTTTTGCATTGAATTCTGACTGGTGATAAAAAGTGGATTTATTTTGAGAATCCCAAATGCACAGAATCATGGGTTGATCCAGGTCAACCATCAACATTAACTGCAAGGCCAAATCACTTTGGAAAGAAGACAAGGCTCTGCGTTTGGTGGGATCAGGAAGGTGTGGTGTATTATGAGCTTCTAAAACCAGATGAAACTGTTAATCCTGATCACTACCGATAACAAATAATCAATCTGTGCCATGCTTTGATCGTGAAAGGACCAGAATGTTCCAAAGACACGGCAAAGTAATTTTGCTTCATGATAATGCACCATCACACACTTTAAAACCAGTTAAAGACACGTTAAAAGATCTTGCCTGGGAAGTATTAACCCACCCGCTGTATTCACCAGACCTTGCTCCTTCAGATTACCACTTGTTCTGATTGATGGCACACGCACTTTCTGAGCAGCACTTCAAAATGTACAAAGAAGTGGAAAATTGGGTCTCTGAATGGTTTGCCTCAAAATAAGGAAAGTTCTATTGGGACGGTATCCACAACTTACCTGAAAGATGGGGGAAATGTGTAGCTAGCAATGGACATTACTTTGAATAAAGCACTTTTGATGTTTCTCTTGAAATTATCGTGTTTTCTTTGATGACAAAATCCGCATTAGTAACTGGCACACCTGGTATAAATATCCAAATGGCCCTTGGCAGAAAGAAGGCTCCTCACCCCTGTGCTAGGGGAACAGAGAGAGGTGGCAGGCTAGATTAAACTACTGATAAACGACAAACAACTGAGACCTTCAAGAATTCTAAATCCTAAGCCCCAATATAGAAAAGCAGACTGAGCATGCCCATCCTCCACCACTGAATGAATGTCCACAAGGTGAGTGCTCACTAGCCCCTGGCCACCAGCCCCTGCAGATAACCTATAGCTGTTGTCAGTAGCTGACCATGAATTGAGGGAATATTGCATCTCTTGCCAGAACCACTAAGCCCGTCCTTCAGGCTATTACAGAATTCTGTTAGAACCATGTGCCCAAACCTCCAGAGGCTGTCAGGTCTACACCCACACCCTCTCACAACCCTGTGTTCCTTAGGCACCACCCGGAGCACGTCACTCCAGTCAGCAGTCTGGTCTCACCCTTCCTAAAGCCCCTGGTTCCTACGGCTCGGTTCTGGGCTCCCTTTCCTCGGGCCTCTACATCCTGCTCTCCCGCAGCAAGCTCACTCACCCCCAGGCTTCGAGGCCATTGATTTTAAGGACCAGTGAATACCAAATGTCTCTCTGCAGATGGAATCACTTCTCAGCTTTACATCCTTCTATGCAAATCACCTTACTCAACACCTCTATTTGCCTATTTTATGGGTGTCTGAAACCCACTATGTTAAAAACTAAATGTATTTTCTCTCCCAAACCTGCTTCTCCTCTGGGTTCTCCATGTTAATAAACGGCTCCAGCTGATGCCAAACTGGGTTTCGTGCTTCTTCCTTGCTTCCATTCACCACCGCCTCTACACATGATGAATTACAGGCCCTGACATTTTGTTCAATAGATAATCATTGAAAGCCCCCTAGTTTCAGGAAGTTTTCTAGGCACTGGGGAAAGAGTCTAGAATGAGAAAGGTGAAGTCTCTGTTCCCTGTGGAGCATATGGTATGTCTTGGTAATACCAGCTACGTGGCCCTACCATCTTGTCTGGCGGTTTCGGGTGTGCTCCATAAACAGCACCTGTCTTACAATATGTAAAATGACAGAGCCTTGGCCGGGTGACTCAGTTGATTGGAGTGCCATCCGTACACCAAGAGGTTGTGGATTTGATCCCTGGTTGGGGCGCATACGGGAGGCAACCAATCGATGTTTCTCTCTCTCTATGTCTCTCTCTTTCAAATAAATAAAACATATCCTCAGATAAGGATAAAAAATAATACAAATGAAATAAAATGGAGAGATTAACCACTTTTTGAGCAAGGAACTGCATCACACTTAAAGAGCAACCAAGCTTAAAGAAACTTGAATTTGTTTCCAATAAAAAAAAATATTTTTGAGGGAGTTAGAAATTTATAGTCTAGAGACCGAAAGAGATTAACAAAAATTGTTTCTGTATATTGAAGTGCAGTGATGAGAAGGACTCTATAGTGTTCATTCATTAATTAAAAATATCTAGTGAACATCTGTATTGAGCTAGGCACTGTAAATAGATACTATCAAGAGCTGTGTATGATTTTATCCTATTTCCAAGCTAACAGTTTCATGAACGATGGTAGAAAGTACTGGGTCACCGCCAGGAGCCTGAATATTCTATTCTCTTCAGTTCCCCCTGCCTCCCAAGTCCCATGGGGCTACTACACATGCAATGGGTTTGTGTCACAACTGAGGAGCCACAAACTTAGAAAACCTCAATCTTTTATAATGAATAATAAGCCTAAATGCCCAGCCTTTGCCCCAGAGGGAGATGGTCTTTAATATACTGCACAGCCACAAACCTGCCTTCTTCATTGGAAGGAAACAACTACCTCAATCTTCCAAAGCTTGTCCCTATGCAAACAGTCTTGAAAAATAGTTGTATTAGAGAGAGAGAGAGAGAGAGAGAGAGAGAAAGAGAGAGAGAGAAAGAGAGAGAGAGAGAGAGAAAGAGAGAGAGAGAGAGAGAGAGAGAGAGAGAGAGAGAAAGAGAGAGAGAGAGAATTTTATTTTTTATTTTAAGGAGTTGGCTCATGCAATTGTGGGGGCTGCCAAGTCCAAAATTGCCAGGGCAGACTGGAGAGCCAGGAAAGAACTGATGGTGCCATTCAAATCTGGAAGCAGCATTCCTTTTTCCTTTTGGGACATCAGTCTTTTCTCTGAAATCCTTCAACTGATTGGATGAGGCCCACCCACAGTATGGAGGTAATCTGCTTTACTCAAAGTCTACTTTTTAAACTGCTAATCCATCACACCTAACGAAATATCTTTACAGCATCAGCTAGACAGGTGTTTGAAAGAAAACTAGGTACTATTAACTAGTCCAGCTGACATTAAATTAACCACCACAATAGTCCAGAACAAAAGCAAGAGACACTCATGGAGACCTGTATTCCAACATGTACCTAATGTTTAAAACTCATAAATTACTATGTCTTTAGACTCCCCTGCCCTCCCTCCATTTTAATTTTATTAAGCAATTATGAATTTACTCTCATCCATTTTGCATTTCTTAAGCTTTACTCTGAAGTTGGTTCTGGGTGCCGGGACAGTTTAGGCCTGCCTGTGAAGGCGCTCACCAGACCAGAGTGCGTGAAGGGCGCTGGTGAAGGTGTGCACGGGTGGCTGTGGGGCAGGTACTGCCAACGAAAGGAAAGGAAAGCGAAGCTGAGCCCTCCCAGACCTGTGTCTCTGGAGAGCAATTCTACAGGGTGACCAAATGGTGACCACCCGGAAAACGGCATTCAAAGGCTCACATGTCAAGAGCAGTGGCTGGCAGTTCCTAGTTACTTAGCGTCATTCTTCCCCATTCTGATCCGGCTGATTTCAGAAGGATTTACAAGATGTCAGCTTCCTTCCCTCCTCCCGGAGGCCGCCCTCCAGGCCCCCTCCGCCGGGCCCCTCCACCCGTGACCCCGCCTCCGTCTCTTTGACCTCAGCCGCTCAGGCTCCGCCCCTTTCTCCTTTCCGGAACCGCCTGGCGCCCGGCTCCTCCCCGCCCCGGCCTGGCGCGGAGGACTGTGGGAGCGGCTTCCTTGGATACGCGCTTGGCAACGGCCGGGCTCCGCGCTCAGCCTGCGCAGGGGCTGAGATTCTCCAAACTCCGCTCGCTCGGACTCCACTCGCGGTCGCTCTGCTCCCCTCATCACGAGGTAGGAGGAGGGCTGGGGCGGGGGCGCCTCGGGGGCCGGCGCGGGCCCTCCGCCTCCTCGGGGACCCGGGGGCCGGCCTGTGGGGCCTCCGGTGGCCTCCGCCCGCCGAGCGGCACCTCCCTCCGGGGCGCCCGTGGCCGTCAGGTGTGTGGCCGCCTGTCCCAGGTCCCAGTCTCGCCCGGATGGGGAACGCTGGCACCGAGAGCACACCCCTTTGCTGTCCGTGTCGTGTAAAGAGTGGGAAAAGCGGTCCCAGGAAAGGAGGACTTGGTGAGGTTGCAGCACGCCGCAGTGTGTCCTCACTCCCCGGAGGCGACGACCGCCCAAGACCGAAGTGCTGCCTCCCCAACCGGCCTAGGCCTCACATCCCGTTCTCCACGGCGTCCAGGTCCTGCCGCGAGCTTGAACAGGACCGGCGGTGGGCGTGTGGGAAGGAGGTGGTCCCGCACAGTCAGCAGAATATCATAAAAGCAAATACCCTTCACATTTCACACAAAGGTTTTGCTGGCATTTGGTTTTACTTTGAGGGGGGATCCCCCACCCAGGTCATTTCAACATGCAAGGCTTGTGATGTGCACGAACTGTTTTGGAAATAGCTTGGCGAATCCAGCAAGCCAGAGTTGTTCCCTGTGTTCTGCCACCCCTCCCTGTGTGCCGTGTGTGGATACTTTTACTGTTTCCGGCTTTGCTTTACACATCGTTCAAGTCTGTGTGTTCACTAGATACACACTGTCTTCAACCTGGCTGCACCCCCGCAGAAAGGGTGGAGCGGTGGTTCTGAAAGCTGCTGTTTTTTGCCGCACGTATAAGCCAAATTAACTTAAACAGGCCTCACAACCAGGCGGTTCTGGTTCAGCACACAGTCCTCAAAGTGTGGGCCTCAGACCAGTAGTGTCAGGAGCACTGAGAACTGGTTAGAAATGTGCATTCTCAGGGGCTAAAGGGGTGCTGATGACTCCCACCCAGGACTTACTGAACCAGAAACTCTGGTAAGGGCGAGTAGCAATCTGTATTCGATCTGAAGTCGTACAACGTCCGTATTGCTGTATATGTAATCCCAATGAATTATTATTATGTTGTTGTTAATCCTCACCCGAGGACATTTTCTCCATTGATTTTTAAATATATTTTAATTGATTTTTTAAAAAATATATTTTATTGATTTTTTTACAGAGAGGAAGGGAGAGGGATAGAGAGTTAGAAACATCGGTCAGCTGCCTCCTGCACACCCCCTACTGGGGATGTGCCCACAACCAAGGTACATGCCCTTGACCGGAATCAAACCTGGGACCCTTCAGTCTGCAGGCCGGCGCTCTATAAACTCAGCCAAACTGGCCAAGGGCTCCATTGATTTTTAGAGAGAGTGGAAGGGAGGGGAAGAGACACTGTGATAGAAACACTGATGGGAGACAGACACATGGATTGGTTGCCTCCCCCACATGCCCTGACCTGGGCTGGGGATGGAGCCCGCAACTGAGGCACATGTCCTTGACCAGAATTGAACCCGGGACCCTTCAGTCATAGAGCTGACACTCTCACCACTGAGCCAAACTGGCTAGGGCTCAATGAATTATTTTTTTAATGCTGGCTAGTTTTTCACTGCATAAATATACCACATTTTGCTTCTCCATTGTATTGATAGGTACCTGATCTAGTTCTAATTTGGGGCTACTGTCAGTAAACATTATTATACAAATCTCTTTGTAGACATGTTTTCATTTTTCCTGGGTAAAAACTTTGGAATGAAATTGCTGGGTCAAAAGAGATAACTGTTAATTTTATGAAACTGCCAGGCTTTTCCCCAAAATTGTACGGTTTATACTCCCACCAACAATGAGTATTCCAGTTGTTCCATGTCTTTATTGACCATTTTAATTTAGCTATTCTGGTAGGTGTGCAGTGGTTTCAGCCTGGCACTGTCATTGACTATTACATACCGCTTTTTCTGCCCTTGATACTAAGCTCCTTGAAAATCAAGACGATTATATATCCCTCTGCAGTGCTTGTCACTGTCCTTTGATGGAATAGGTTTGGAATGAATGTGAAATAAGGGCAATGAATGAACGTTTTGACACCTACTAGTAGTTTTTTTTTAATGTAATTTTTTTTATTGTTTAAAGTATTACATATAGTAGTACATATATCTCCTTTTTTTCCCCATTGACCTTCCCCCAGCCTCTCCTACCCCCTGTCGCATGCCCTGATCACACACTCCCAGTGTCTTGTGTCCATTGGTTGTGCTTATATGCATGCATACAAGTCCTTTGGTTGATCTCTTCCCCCCCTTCCCCCCAACACTCCACAGCCTTCCCGCTGTAATTTAACAGTCTGTTCGGTGCTTTACTGCCTCTGTATCTATCTTTATGTTCATCAGGTTATAATGTTCTTTATTTTCCATAAATGAGTGAGATCATGTGGTATTTTTCTTTCATTGCCTGGCTTATTTCACTTAACATAATGCTCTCCAGGTCCTTCCATGCTGTTGCAAATGGTAAGAGTTCCTTCTTTTTTATAGCAGCATAGTATTCCATTGTGTAGATGGACCATAGTTTTCTAATCCATTCATCTGCTGATGGGCATTTAGGCTGTTTCCAAATCTTAGCTATGGTGAATTGTCCTGCTATGAACATAGGGGTGCATATATTCTTTCTGATTGGTGTTTCTAGTTTCTTGGGATTTATTCCTAGAAGTGGGATTACTGGGTCAAATGGGAGTTCCATTTTCAGTTTTTTGAGGAAACTCCATACTGTTCTCCACAGTGGCTGCACCAGTCTGCATTCCCACCAACAGTGCACGAGGGTTCCTTTTTATCCGCATCCTTGCCAGCACTTGTCATTTGTTGATTTGTTGATGATTGCCATTCTGACAGGTCTGAGATGGTACCGCATTGTAGTTTTGATTTGCATCTCTCTAATAATTAGTGACTTTGAGCATGTTTTCATATGTCTCTCGGCCTTCCTTCTGTCTTCTTTCAAAAAGATTCTATTTAGGTTCGTTGCCCATTTTTTTATTGGATCATTTATCTTCCTTTTATTAAGTTGTATAAGTTCCCTGTATATGTTGGAGATTAAACCTTTATCAGTGATAACATTTGCGAATATGTTCTCCCATAGAGTGGGCTTTCTTGTTGTTTTGTTGATGGTTTCTTTTGCTATGCAAAAGCTTTTTATTTTGATGTAGTCCCATTTGTTTTATTTTCTCTTTAGTTTCCATTGCCCTAGGAGCAGTATCGGTGAAGAAATTGATTCAGCATATGTCTGAGATTTCTCTGCCTGTGGATTCCTCTAGTATTTTTATGGTTTCCCATCTTATGTTTAAGTCCTGTATCCATTTTGAGTTTATTTTTGTGTATGGTGTAAGTTGGTGATGTAGTTCCATTTTTTTGCATGTATCTGTCCAATTTTCCCAACACCATTTATTGAAGAGACTGTCTTGACTCCATTGTATGTTCATGTCTCCTTTGTCAAATGTTAATTGAGCATAGTGGTTTGGGTCTATATCTGGATTCTCTATTCTATTCCATTGGTCTATATGTCTGTTCTTGTGCCAGTACCAGGCTGTTTTGAGAATAGTGGCCTTGTAATACAGCTTGAAATCTGGTATTGAGATCCCACCTACTTTGTTCTTCTTTCTCAGGATTGCTGTGGCTATTCGGGGTCTTTTTTTATTCCAGATGAATTTTTTGAGAGTTCTTTCTAGGTCTGTGAAATATGCTGTTGGTATTTTAATGGGGAGTGCCTTGAATATATAGATTGCTTTGGGTAGTATGGACATTTTAATGATGTTGATTCTACCAATCCATGAACATGGTATATTTTTCCATCTGTTTATGTCTTCCTCTATCTCTTTTTTCAATCTCCTGTAGTTTTCCGCATATAGGTCTTTTACCTCCTTAGTTAAGTTTATTCCTAGGTATCTTAATTTTTTTGGTGCGATGGTAAATCCTACTAGTAGTTTTGAAAATTTGACATGAAAAAAGTTTTAAGGCTGGAAAAATGTGTAGAAGTAAATTTGACCAGAAAGGTTTTTAAATAGTTATACTTTATTTCAATTAAGAATTATTTGTTATCTCAAGAGGATATTTACACTGCTGATTTTTCCTAGGTAGAGATGATGCAGAATGTACACCTGGCGCCAGAGACAGATGAAGACGATCTTTATTCTGGTTACAATGACTACAATCCAACCTATGATACCGAGGTAAAAAAATCTGTTTTTTTAACATTGGTGTTTGTTAAGCAGCTACTTCATGAAAAGTTTGGATTTGAGGTTCTGTATTATTTTGCTTTAAATTAAGTAATTTGATTAAAAGCTTAGAAGAGTGCTTGTACTGAAGACTCTGCTAACTTCCATCAGTAATAATAATAGTGGCAGAGGGGGAAACCATGAGAAATGTTATGGAAACAAACTAGGGTGATCGACACATACTGTATTCTTCAGCACTAACTATCTGAATGTGTGAAGTTAAAAATACTTAGATCACTTGAAGTAGCTAAAATCAGTTTTTTTTAAATTCTCTAAATTTGAAATGTCATGTAGAGTTACTTTAATTCTTTTAATTAAATTATGTAAATATTTTCTAGAAAAATTAGGAAATAGAAATAGGTATAAAGAAAAGTTAAGCTAGAAACCAAGATGGCAGCATAGGTAAACACCTGAACTGCTGCCTCGCACAACAACTTCAAAACTACAACTAAAAGACAAAACGGACATCATCCAGAACCACAGGAAAGCTGGCTGAGTGGAAATTCTACAACTAGAAGGAAGGAGAAAAGCACACTGAGACTCAGAGGAGCTGCGGAAGGCAGAGGTACGGAGGCGCGCGCGGAGAGGACTGGCAACTGAGTACGCGGCTGGCTTTCTCAATCGGGAGGGAGACACAGGCTCCCGACTGCTCTGAACTCCAGTTCCGGGCGAGACTCTGGGGACCCAGACTCATACGGGGAGAAACTGGACTGTCTGGCAGCAGGCGGAACTTGAGGGCGGCTTTCTCTCAGAGGTGTTTGCAGCAATTACTGAGGGACACTGAGACCCGGGTGCCTCTTAGGGTAGGGCTGATGGGAAGCCATTGCTGTTTGCTCCACCCTGAGACTCTGCCCCACCCAATTGATGTGCAGAGGATTTTGCATATGAATGGCCTGGTACTTGGAAAACTAAACTTACCTAACAAACTGCAGCTGAGTCAGTGACACCCAGAACACCCAAAAGAAGGCCCAAGGCCCCGCAGCAGCTTGCATTGCTTCACAGCTGGGCCTCATCGGGGCACCTCCAAAACCCAAACAAAGAAGAGGAATCTGCCGATCTCTCCATAGCTCCTGCTGGGTGGCCTCAGGCAGAGGCTAAATTAGCACCTCCTTGGAGATCCAAGAGTAAGTGTACCCAGGGATCAGAGCAGGACCATCCAGATTACAACTCCTCAGATCCATAAGGGATACACTTAGGGGGCAGACTCAGTGAGCACCAAGGCCCCACTGAAGCAAGTCTTGCCGCATAAGGGTGTCTCCAGCACAGCACTTCTCCCATCATAGACACAACTGATCCGCACAGCCAATTGGCCTAGAGGTCAATTCCTCCCAGTGATACCAACAACAATCAAGGCTTAACTATAACAAGACTGTGCACATAGCCCACAAAGGTGTGCACCAAGAGTGTCCACCTCAGGTAATTAGGGAGGCTGAGCCACTGGGCTCTATAGGACACCTAGCACACAAAGCCACTCTATCAACCCAGGGAAGCAGCCAAAATGTGGAGACAAAGAAACAGGTCACAAATGAAAAAAATGGAGGAAAGCAAATGACTGGATATAGAGTTCAAAACCACGGTTATAAGGTTTTTAAAGAATTTTCTAGGAAAGGCCAATAAATTTAGTGAGAACCTCGAGGATATGAAAAAGGGCCAACTAGAAATTAAGCATACACTTACTGAAATAAAAAACAATATACAGAGATCCAACAGCAGACTAAAGGGTCGCAAGAATCAAGTCAAAGATTTGAAATACAAATAAGCAAAAAACACCCAACCAGAAAAACAAAAAGAAAAAAGAATCCAAAAATATGAAGGTAGTGTAAGGAGCCTCTGGGACAACTTCAAGCGTACCAACATCTGAATTATGGGGGTGCCAGAAGAAGAGAGAGAGCAAGATACTGAAAACCTATTTGAAGAAATAATGACAGAAAACTTCCCCTACCTGGTGAAAGAAATAGACTTACAAGTCCAGGAAGCGCAGAGAACCCCAAACAAAAGGAATCCAAAGAGGACCACACCAAGACACATCATAGTTAAAATGCCAAGGGCAAAAGACAAGGAGAGAATCTTAAAAGCAGCAAGAGAAAAACAGTTAGTTACCTACAAGGGAGCACCCATACGATTGTCAGCTGATTTCTCAACAGAAACTATGCAGGCCAGCTGGGAGTGGCAAGAAATATTCAAAGTGATGAATAGCAAGAACCTACAACCAAGATTACTCTACCCAGAAAAGCTATCATTCAGAATTGAAGGTCAGATAAAGAGCTTCACAGATAAGAAAAGGCTAAAGGAGTTCATCACCGCCAAACCAGTATTATATGAAATGCTGAAAGGTATTCTTTAAGAAGAGGAAGAAGAAGAAAAAGGTAAAGATAAAAATTATAAACAACAAATACATATCTATCAACAAGTGAATCTCAAAATCAAGTGAATAAAAAATCTGATGAACAGAATAAACTAGTGAATATAATAGAATCAGGGGCATAGAAAGGGAGTGGCCTGACAATTCTCGGGGGGGAAAGGGGTGTGGGGGTGCGGGAAGAGACTGGACAAAAATCGTTCACCTATGGATGAGGACAGTGGTGGTGGGGGGGTGTAAGGGCAAAGGGTGGGGTGGGAACTGGGTGGAGGGGAGCTATGGGGGGAAAAAGAGGAACAATTGTAATAATCTGAACAATAAAGCTTTATTGAAATTAAAAAAAAAAAGGAAAAGTTAAAATCATAGAACCTGTCTCCACCCAGACATAAGCATTAACTTTCAGTGCTTGTCTCTCCATTTTTTTTTAACTTTATTTTAGTGTTTAAAGTATTACAAATAGTAGTACATAGGTTTCTTTTTTTCCTCTCATTGACTTTCCCCCGGCCTCCCCTACCCGTCAGCACATGCCCTCATCCCACCCCACCCCACCCAGCGTCTTGCGTCCATTGGTTATGCTTATATGCATGCATACAAGTCCTTCAGTTGATCTCTTACCGCCCCTCCCACCCCTCCCCAGCCTTCCCACTGGTAATTTGACAGTCTGTTCGATGTTCCTCTGCCTCTGTATCTATCTTTTTGTTCATCAGATTATAATGTTCTTTATTATCCATAAATGAGTGAGATCATGTGGTATTTTTCTTTCACTGACTGGCTTATTTCACTTTGCATAATGTTCTCCAGTTCTATCCATGCTGATGCAAATGGTAAGAATTCCTTCTTTTTTATCGCAGTGTAGTATTCCATTGTATAGATGTACACATAGTTTTGTAATCCATTCATCTGCTGACAGGCATTTAGGCTGTTTTCAAATCTTAGCTATTGTAAATTGTGCTGCTATGAACATAGGGGTGTGTATATCCTTTCTGATTGGTGTTTCTGTTTTATTAGGATACTAGAAGCCCGGTGCATGAAATTCATGCACGGAGGTGGGTTATCCCTCAGCCCAGACTGTACCCTCTCCAATCTGGGATCCCTCTCACAATCCAGGACTGCTGGCTCCCAACTGCTTGCCTGCCTGCCTTCCTGATTGCCCCTAACTGCTTCTGCCTGCCAGCCTGATCACCCCCTAAACACTCCGCTGCCAGCCTGTTTGCCCCCAACTTCCCTCCTCTGCTGGCCTCGTCACCCCTAACTGCCCTCTCCTGCAGGGTTGATCACCTCCAACTGCCCTTCCTTGCAGGCCTGGTCCTTCTCAACTGCCCTCCCTTGCAGGCCGGGGCCTCCCAACTGCCCTTTCCTGCTGGCCATCTTGTGTCTACATGGGGGCAGGCTCTTTGACCACATGGGGCAGCTATATTGTGTGTTGCAGTGATGATCAATCTGCATATTACTCTTTTATTAGATAGGATAGAGGCCTGGTACAGGGGTGGGGGCCAGCTGAAGGGTGTCCCTGAAGGGTGTCCCTGATCAGGGTGGGGATTCCCTTGGGGCGTGGAGCGGCCTGAGCAAGGGGCCTGTGGTGGTTTGCAGGCTGGCCACACCCCCTGGCAACCCAAGCAGAGACCCTGGTATCTGGAATTTATTTTCCTTCTACAATTGAAACTTTGTAGCCTGGAGCGGAGCCAAGCCTGGGGCTCCCTCCGCAGCGGAAGCCATTTCTGTTGGGGTTATAATTGAAACTTTGTTGCCTTAAGTGGGTGGACCCGGCCAGGGTGTGCGGAAAGCTTTGCTTCCCCTGTTGCCAGTGGCAACCCTGGCCTGCTCTCTCAAGCTCCATTCTGACGCCATTTCTGTTTGAATTTGTTTACCTTCTATAATTGAAATTTTGTAGCTTGAGTGAGGCCTGACAGTCTGATCGATGCTTCCCTGTCTCCGGGTCTGTTTTTGTTCATCAGTTTATGTTGTTCATTATTTCCCATAGATGAGTGAGATCATGTGATACAAAAATACACTTACAAGAATAGAAAATGAGACAAGCAATAATGGTTATGCTGACAGACAAATGAATCCATCTGTAGTGAGTTTCTTTCTGGGCCAGCAGTTCTTTTGAGTCCCAATTTCAATGTCAAACAGTTCCTTATGTGTACTTGTCAGCAATGATATTTCAGTTCTGGATGGTGGACAAATGGTGGTAATGCAGGTCCGACCCTCTCTGGTTTGGTTCTGGGCAGCCTGCAGCGACACACAGCTGCTGACTGCTAGTATGGCAAGGCTTTGTCAGCGTCTCCCATCTCTGGACTATTTCTCCTCTGTCTTCATGGCTGGAGCAGTCCTGTCAATTCCTCTCTGTTGCAGCAATCCACATGGTCTCGGAGTTGTTTTCTGAAAATATACAAACATATTCTCGACCAAAAGTTAATAAAGGAATCTTTTCTATAAATTTGACTTGAGATCATTTTTCCTTTTTTGCCCAAACGATTTTCATTTGGCTTGTTTTGACACCATGTGTGTTTTTCATGGGTGTCTTGCTGTTAGCATTACAAATGAAAGTTAATTTTCTAAAGTAAAAATTTTCTAGATGTAATCTACTTACAGGATATTTTTCCTTACATGATATTCTTCTACTATCCCCCTTTTTTGATTTAAATATTAGGAGGCTTTTGGAAATTTTATAATGCAGTCTTAATAACTTTTAAATTTTAATTTTTTGCACTAAAATATGACTGCTTTAGGTTCATTGCATGTTATGTAATTTTACCATGAGATGAACTACCAATAAAATTTTTAGTTAAAACTTTAGGAACAGCTTTTTGTCTAGTACAATTAATTTTTCTAGAATATTCGCTTATTTCAATTAGCCAATTTAAGTTAGTCTGAAAACTTGACTACTATTTTAATGTCAAATTTAATACTCTAACAACAACCTTATTTTACCCTGTAAATATTAGTGGAAAGGATTATTTGCATTCTTGAGCCCTTTAGGATCCTTGCATGTATCTATTAGTGGGGTATTAAATTCTCCTACTATGACTGTATTGCTATCATACATTGTTTATGTATGATCCTTGCATGTATCTGAGTAGGCTCTGAGCATTTCTGGTGCTAGGCTGGATTTAGATATCCAAAACCCACTTCCCCACACCATGGGCACAAGACAACTCAAACAAGTCTTGTTGCAGTGAGAGGGCAGCTGCTGTCGGTCAAGTCTCTACCTGGGTCCCAATTTGAGCTGGGCATGGGAAGTGAAGCAGCCATGGGGGCAGGAGACCTCCCTCAGAAGGGGTGAGGGTTCAGGCCCCTGCAAAGTTGGGGGGTGAGGGTCTGTGCCCCACCTCTGTTGACCCCCAAGTTCTCTCCTGATGGCCCCTATGCGACTGTGCCTGTCTTAGGTTGTTCCTTCCCTGAGGAATCTTACCCATCTCTGGCTAAACAGCCATCCTCCGGGGCCAAGCAGGGTGATGTGAGGTTCAGTTCTGTCTCCTTGGTAGCCTATGTCCCCGTGGCCTCCATGCCCAGCACCTGCCTTGGGATCCCCTCGCCTGCTGACGGGGCCCCAGCACTGATCACATATCTTGGGGAACCCGGGTTTCTTCTCCAGGGAGGGCCCAGCTTGCCCCACTGGGCGAGAGGCAGATCCATGGCACCAGTCATCACGAGACTTCAACCTCGACATGAACAGAAAGCTCAGGCAACAGCTGTGAGCAATTGAATTGTGAGAAGAGGGTCCCTCTTGGCCAAAAGGGCAAGAGGGGCCAATATAGAATGCTCAGGTGCCTTCCCAGGGGGCCCTCTACACAGTGGAAGGGATTAAATCCTTTCATGTCCTTTTTAAATTTCTTAGCCTATTTTTTGATTGGATTGTTTATCTTCCTTTTGTTAAGTTGTCTGAGTTCCCTGTAAATGTTGGAGATGAAACCCTTATCGGAGATAACATTGGCAAATATGTTCTCCCATGCAGTGAGCTTTCTTGTTGTTTTGTTGATGGTTTCTTTTGCTGTGCAGAAGTTTTTTTTTTTTTTTTTATGTAGTCCCATTTGTTTATTTTCTCCTTAGTCTCTCTTGCCCTAGGATCTGTGTCTATAAAAATATTGCTATGACATATGTCTGCAATTTTGCTGCCTATGGAGTCTTGTAGGATTTTTATGGTTTCCCATCTTAAATTCAAGTCCTTTAGCCATTTTAAGTTTTTTTTGGTATGCGTGGTGTAAGTTGGTGATCTAGTTTCATTTTTTTGCATGTATCTGACCAAATTTCCCAGCACCATTTATTAAAGAGTCTGTTTTGACTCCATTGTATGCTCTTGCCTCCTTTGTCAAATATTAATTGACTATAATGGCTTGGGTCAGTTTCTGGGTTCTCTGTTCTTTTCCATTGGTCTGTATGTCTGTTCTTGTGCCAGTACCAGGCAGTTTTGAGAACCGTGGCTTGGTAATACAGCTTGATTATCTGGTATTGTGATGCCTCCAACTTTGCTCTTCTTTCTCAGGATTGCTGTGGCTATTTGGGGTCTTTTTATTCCAGATGAATTTTTGGAGAGTTTGTTCTAGGTCTTTGAAATATGACATTGGTATTTTAAAAGGTATTGCACCGAATCTGTAGATTGCTTTAGGTAGTATGAACATTTTAATGATGTTGATTCTACCAATCCATGAACATGGTATGTTCTTTCATTTGTTTATGTCTTCCTCTATCTCTTTTTTCAATGTCCTGTAGTTTTCCGAGTACAGGTCTTTTACGTCCTTAGTTAAGTTTATTCCTAGGTATCTTAATTTTTTTGGTGCAGTGGTAAATGGGATTGTTTTTTTTTTTTCATTTCTCTTTCTGTGAGTTCATTATTGGTGTATAAAAAGGCTATAGATTTCTGGGTGTTAATTTTCTATCCTGCTATATTGCCAAATTCATTTATTAGGTCTAGTTTTTTGATGGAGTCTTTGGCGTTTTCTATGTATAGTATCATGTCATCTGTGAATAAGGACAGTTTTACTTCTTATTTTCCAATTTGGATGCCTTTATTTCTTCTTCTTGTCTGATCGCTATGGCTAATACTTCTAGTGCTATGTCGAGCAGGAGTGGTGAAAGTGGGCATCCTTGTCTTGGTCCTGTTCTTATTGGAAAGTTTTTGCCCATTGAGTATGATGTTGGCTGTAGGTTTGTCATATATGGCCTTTATTATGTTGAGGTATGATCCCTCTATTCCCACTTTGCTGAGAGTTTTTATCAAGAAAGGGTGTTGTATTTTGTCACATGCTTTTTCTGCATCAATTGATATGACTATGTGATTTTTGTCTCTCAATTTGTTTATGTGATGTATCACATTTATTGATTTTCAGATATTGTACCATCCTTGCATCCCCAGAATAAATCCTACTTGGTCATGGTGTATGATCTTCCTAATGTATTGCTGAATCTCATTTGCTAGAATTTTGTTGAGGATTTTAGCATCCATGTTCATCAAGGATATTGGCCTGTAGTTTTCTTTTTGTGTGGTGTCTTTATCTGGTTTTGGGATTAGGGTAATGCTGGCTTCATAGAAAGAGCTTGGAAGTGTGCCTTCCTTTTGAATTTTTTGGAATAGTCTGAGGAGGATAGGTTTTAGTTCTTCTTTGAATTATTTGTAGAACTCCCCTGTAAAGCTGTCCGGACCAGAGCTTTTGTTTGCTGGAAGATTTTTGATCGCTCTTTCAATTTCTTTGGTAGTTATCAGCCTATTCAGGTTTTTTCATTCTTCTTGGTTGAGTTTTGGGAGCTTGTATTTTTGTAAGAATATGTTCATTTCATCTAAGTTGTCCATTTTGTTGGAATAGAGTTGTTCATAGTATTTTTTGATAATCATTTGTATTTCTGTGGGATCGGTTGTTACTTCACCTCTTTCATTTCTGATTTTGTTTATTTGGGTCCTCTTTCTTTGATTTTTGGTGAGCCTGGCTAGAAGTTCATCAATCTTGTTTATCCTTTCAAAGAACCAGCTCTTGGTTTCATTGATCTTTTGTATTTTGTTTTTGTTTGTTTGTTTGCTTGGTGTTTCTTTTTTGTCTCTATGTCGTTTATCTCCACTCTGATCTTATTATTTCCTTCCTTCTACTTACGCTGGGCTTTTCTTGTTGCTTTCTTTCTAAAATCTTTGAGTTGTAGGGTTAGATAATTTATTACCATTGTTTCTTTTTTAAAAAAATATATCTTATTGATTTTTTACAGAGAGGAAGGGGGAGGGATAGAGAGCTAGAAACATCGATGAGAGAGAAACATTGACCAGCTGCCTCCTGCACACCCCCTACCGGGGATGTGCCCACAACCAATGTACATGCCCTTGACCAGAATCGAACCTGGGACCTTTCAGTCCTCAGACCGACACTCTATCCACTGAGCCTCACCAGTTTTGGTACCATTGTTTCTTGTTTTTTGAGGTACGCCTGTAGAGCTATGAACTTCCCTCTCAAACTGCCTTCACTGTGTTCCATAGATTTTGGATTGTTGTGTTTTCATTGTCGTTTGTTGCCATGATGCTTTTTATTTCTTCTTCGATCTCTCTGGTAACCCAGTCATTGTTTAATAGCATGCTATTTAGCCTCCTGATGTTTGATATTTTTTATTGTTTTTATTGTAGTTGATTTCTAGTTTTATGCCATTGTGATCTGAGAAGATGCTTGATATGATTTCTATCTTCATGAATTTGAAGAGACTTTGCCTGCATCTCAATGTATGGTCTATCTTTGAAAATGACCCATGTGCACTTGAGAAGAATGTATATTCTGTGGCTTTAGGGTGAAATGTTCTGAAGATGTCAATTAATTCCATCTGATCTAGTGTGTTATTTAGGATTGATATTTCTTTGCTGATTTTTTTGTTTAGAGGATTTGTCCAATGGTGATAGTGGGGTATTAAATTTCCCTACTATGACTGTATTGCTGTCAATCTCTCCCTTGATATCCTCCAGAAGTTTTTTTTATGTATTTTGGTGCTCCTGTATTGGTTGCGTTTATGTTTACCAGAGTTATTTCTTTTTTTTTTTTTATGAATCTTTATTGTTCAGATTACAATTGTTTCTCCTTTTTCCCCACATATCTCCCCACCACCCAGTTCCTACCCCCCCTCTGCTTTTACCTCCCCCCCCACTCTCCTTATCCATAGGTGTATGATTTTTGTCCAGTCTCTTCCCATACTCCCCACACAGACACCCCTTTCCCCCTGAGAATTATCAATCCACTCCCATTCTAGGCCTCTGATTCTATTAAGTTCACCAGTTTATTCTGTTCCTCAGATTTTTAATTCACTTGACTTTTAGATTCACTTGTTGATAGATATGTATTTGTTGTTCATAATTTTTATCTTTCTTCTTCTTTTTCCTCTTTTTAAAGAATACCTTTCAGCATTTCATATAATGCTGGTTTGGTGGTGATGAACTCCTTTAGCTTTTTCTTATCTGTGAAGCTCTTTATCTGCCCTTCAATTCTGAATGATAACTTTGCTGGGTAGAGTAGTCTTGGTTGTAGGTTCCTGCTATTCATCACTTTGAATATTTCTTGCCACTCCCGTCTGGCCTGCATGGTTTCTGTTGAGAAATTAGCTGATAATCATATGGGAGCTCCCTTGTAGGTAACTAACTGTTTTTCCCTTGCTGCTTGTAAGATTCTCTCTTTGTCTTTTGCCCTTGGCATTTTAATTATGATGTGTCTTGGTGTGGTCCTCTTTGGATTCCTTTTGTTTGGGGTTCTGTGCACTTCCTGGACTTGTAAGTCTATTTCTTTCATCAGGTGGGGGAAGTTTTCGTTCATTATTTCTTCAAATAGGTTTTCAGCATCTTGCTCTCTCTCTTCTTCTGGTACCCCCATAATTCTGATGTTGGTTCGCTTGAAGTTGTCCCAGAGGCTTCTTACACTATCTTCAACTTTCTGAATTCTCTTCTCTTCATGCTTCTCTGGAGGAGTGTCCTTGGCCTCTTTGTATTCCAAATCTTTGAGTTGATTCTTGCAATCCTCTAGTCTGCTTTTGGGTCTCTGTATAATATTTTTTATCTCAGTCAGTGTATGTTTAATTTCTAGTTGGTCCTCATTGAATTTATCGGCCTTTTCCATGAAATTATTGAAAAACCTTATAACCGTGGTTTTGAACTCTATGTCCAGTCACTTGTTCTCCTCCATTTCTTTGGTTTGTGATCTGTTTCCTTGCCTTCTCATATTCTCTGCTTCCCTAAGTTGGTAGGGTAGTTTTGTGTACTATGTGTCCTATTGGTTCAACGGGTCAGCCTCCCAGTTACTTGAGGTGGACACTCTTGTTGTACCCTTGTGTACTGTGTGTCCCCCAGCAGGAGCTACAGCAAGGGCTAGTTTTCTCCTCCTTTGCTTGGGCGGTTTTGGAGCAGTCTGACTGGAGCTGCAGTTAATTTGGTTGAGCTGCCCCAGAACAGGCCATTTATATGCAAAAGCCGCTGTGTGGAGCCTGGGCGGGTTTGTAGAATGTGCGGGGCGGGGCCTCAGGGCGGGGCGGGGTCTGAGGGCGTCACTAGGCTGTGGCGTGGCCAACGGCGATGGCTGCCGTCAGCTGTCTCTGCCTTTCCGCTTTTCCAAGTCCCTGCGCCCTGCGCTCCAGCGCAGTAAACAATGATTGCTGGGCGCACCTCTGCAAAAAAGTCACTCTCACTTTCCGACCCAATGGCCGAGAGTCCAGCTTCTCCCCGTAGGTGCCTGGGTCCCCCGAGTGTCCCCAGAAACTGGATTTCAGAGTGATCGGGAGCTTGTCTCCCTGCGGGTTGAAGAAAAGCCGCGCACCCAGCCGCCCACCGCCGGCCCGATTCGCGTGCCTCCGTACCTCAGCTTTTCAGCGATTGTCCTCCTTTCTCTTCTTAGTTGTAAATCTTCCACTTAGCCAGCTTTCCCATGGTTCTGGGTGGTAGACTTTTTTGTCTTTTAGTTGTATTTTTGAAATTGTTGTGTGAGGCAGCAGATTAGTTGTTTAACTATGCCGCCATCTTCCAGAGTTATTTCTTCTTGTTGGATTGCTCCCTTTAGTATTATGAAGTGGCCTTCCTTATCTCTTGTTATTTCCTTCACTTTGAGATCTAATTTGTCAGATACAAGTATTGCTACCCCAGCCTTTTTTTCATTTCCATTCACCTGAAATACCCTTTTCCATCCCTTCACCATCAGTCTGTGTGAGTCCTTTTTCTGAGGTGGGTTTCCTGTACACAGCAGATATATGGGTCATGTTTTCTTATCCACTCAGCTACCCTCTGTCTTTTGATTGGGGCATTTAATCCATTTACATTTAAAGTTAGTATTGATAGGTACTTGTTTGTTGCCATTTTTATTTTTTATGCCTGTGTTCCTTCTTTGCTTCCTATTTCTTCTTTTTACAGCAGACCCTTTAGCATTTCTTGCATTGCTGGTTTGGTGGTGATACACTCCCTTAGTCCTTTTTTGTCTGTGAAGCTCCTGATTTCACCCTCAATTTTGATTGATAGCCTTGCTGGGTACAGTATTCTTGGATTCAGAGCCTTCCTTTGCATAACTTTGTGGTGATAAAAGTATTTCATTCCCTTCCCTTCTGGCCTGATGTGTTTCTGTTGAGAAATTAGTCGCTATTCTAATGGGGGATCCTTTTTGGTAACTTTTTGTCTCTCTCTGGCCTCTTTTAAGATTCTTACTTTGTTGTTGGTGTTTGCCAATTTAATTATAATGTGCCTTGGCGTCGGTGATTTGGGGTTCATTTTGTTTGGGACTCTGTGAGCTTCATCGACTTGTGTGAGTTTTTTCTTCCCTATATCAGGGAAGTTTTCTGTCATGATTTCTTCAAACAGGTTTTCTATTCCTTGCTCAGTTTCCTCTCCTTCTGCCACCCCTATTATGTGGATGTTGTTTCATTTTCTGTTGTCTCAAAGTTCCCTTAGGCTCTCCTCTTGTTTTTTAAGTTTTTCTTTCTAGATGCTGCTCTGCTTGGGTATTTTTTCCTACCTTGTCTTCTAGCTCCCTGATGTGCTCCTCCACTTTTCTAGTCTACTGTTGATGCATTCTATTGAGTTCTTTATAGCAGCGATGTCATTTTTCATTTCTTCTTGGATCTTCTTTATTTCCTCTTGGTTCTTATATATACTGTTGAATTTGTCTTCCATCCTTTTCAGCAACCTTATGACCATTTCTCTGAATTCTTTCTCTGACATATTGCTTGCCTCCATTTCGTTTACTTCCTTTTCTGGTGATGCCTCCTTTTCTTTTGTATGTGAGCTCTTTCTTTGTCTCCCCATGATCACTCCTCTCCGGTTGTCTGGTTATGTAGCTCTCTCTTTCTCTCCTGTGTTGACTTAAAGGCACAAAATACCTCACAACAAGGCCCAACGTACAAGGCACTGAATACAAATGTATTCACAATACTAATAACCCCAAATAAAGGTGAGCACCAGAGAAAAGATAATTAGGGGATAAAAAAAGAGTGCAAAACTGATATTGAGAAAAGGAAAAAAAGTAAGAGAGAAAAGAATGAGAATAAAAAAGAAGGGGGAAAAACTATTTATCTGGGGAGAAAACTCCAATGGAACAACTATTGCAAAAAAATGCAAACAACTAACAGCCAGATATGAATGCAAACTACAAACAACATCTAATAACAAGTGAGAAGTGGTGGAAAAACAGAAGAAAAAAAAGAGGAACAATCACACAAACAAAAAAACCGGTCTAATCAACAATCAAACTAACAACAACAATAGAAAAGAGAGAAAGAAGGGCAAAACAAAACAATGTAAAACAAAAATTATAAATCAAAACAAAAAAAAAAAAGAAGGGAGGAGAGAAAACAATTTTGGATATTGAAGAAAGAGAAGAGAGAAGTGTGTATGGACTTGGAGCAGGGGATCAGAAATTAGATATATAAGCAGGATGAATTTTTATCGTAAAAAGAGGGGTTAGGGAAAATCTCAAGGAGGAATAGGGTAAGAGAAATAGGACAAGCAAAGGGGAAAAATGAGGAAGGGAGTGTTGGCGTAAAGGTAAAGTTGAGATAGAGTACAATGATGCTAAATGAAAAATTAAAATAGAATGTAGAACACTAATCCTAGAATGAAATAAAATAACACTTTAAAAAAAGGTAAAATAATAGTAGTAATAATACTGATGAAAAATAAAAATATAATAATTAAAAAGGTAAAAATCAAGAGAAAAAATTTTAAAAATTTAGTTTCTTAAGTAAAAGATAAAAAATAAAAATGTGCAGTAGTGAAGGTCATTCACTTCCTTCTACTGTTCTGTTTGGCATGCCTGTTTCCTGTCAGGTAGTCAGGACATTATTGAAGTTCCCTGCATTCTATAGCTCCTCTGTGTTGTAAGCCACAATCCTGTTTCAAGCAGGCAGAATTTCTTTGTTACTTAGCCTGCCTGTGGTTGTATTTACACAAGAGTCAATTTGTGATTCAACCCCTGGGTGGCAGTGTTTCTGTATTGACTTCCGGGGCTATAAGTCCTCTCTACCCAGTATTTAGATTTTGTTTTCCCTGTCGCACTTAATACTGGTTTGGGGGATTGGACTGCCCCAGAGTGGGTTTTCTGATCGTTTCTCCCCGCTCTGATCCCCAGCTTCCACAAAAACAACTTTCCCCTGCAGTCTCTGAGAGTGTTTTAATTGGTTGATCCTATGTACTGGGCTTTGTAATCACCCGGACCCGGGCTCTAGCCTCACCCTGACCCAGGTGCGCGTGGCCTCCCTCGGACCCATGGGCGCGCAGCCTCACCCGGACCCGGGGGTGTGTGGCCTCACCCGGGCCCGGGATCCAGCCTCATCTGGACGCAGGGGCACATGGCCTCTCCCGGACCCAGGGGCGCGCGGCCTCACCCGGGCCCGGGACCCAGCCTCATCCGGACCCAAGGTCGCGTGGCCTCTCCTGGACCCAGGGGCGCGGTCTCACCCGGACCCGGGACCCAGCCTCACCCGGATCCAGGAGCGCACGGCCTCACCCGGACCCGGGATCCAGCTTCACCCGGACCCAGGGGCGCGTGGCCTCACCCGGACCCAAGGGCGCGTGGCCTCTCCCGGACCCAGGGGGGAGCCTCACCCGGACCCGGGACCCAGCCTTACCCGGACCCAGGGGCGTGTGGCCTCACCCAGACCCAGGGGCGCGTGGCCTCACCCGGACCCAGGGGCGCACGGCCTCACCCAGACCCGGGGTTATGCGGCCTCACCCAGACCTGGGATCCAGCCTCACCCGGACCCAGGGGCACGGCCTCACCCGGACCCGGGATCCAGCCTTACCCGGACCCAGGGGCGTGTGGCCTCACCCAGACCCAGGGGCGCGTGGCCTCACCCAGACCCAGGGGCACGGCCTCACCCGGACCCGGGACCCAGCCTTACCCAGACTCAGGGGCGCGTGGCCTCACCCGGACCCAGGGGCGCGCAGCAAACTATGAAAGGTCTCTCTATTCTGCTCATCTGCTAACAATAGGAATGTGCCATCAAAACAAGTTAGATCGAAACAAGTCAGGGGACACTGCGTCAGCTTACATCTGGTCTCCAACAGGTTGTGTGTTCGATTCCCCATCAGGGCACATGCCTGGGTTGCGGGTTCGATCCCTGGTCAGGGTGGGTATGGGAGGCAACCTATCGATAGTTCTCTCTCACATGGATGTTTCTCTCTTTGTCTCTGTCTCTCTCCATTCCTCTATCTAATATCAATAAAGAAAATAAATTATATTTATAAAAATATACATGCTCATTATTGAAAAACAAAATTACCCATAATTATATTATTCAAAACTAACTACAGTTAATGTTTGCTTTGATTTTCCTTCATACATAGAGTTTTAGCATGTTCGAATTGAAATAGCATTTACTTTTCTGTTTGCTTTTTTTACATACAGCTACATTGTAGGCATTTCATGATAGTAAAAATTGAAGTAAATATAATTTTAATGGCTACATAATATTGAAGATGTACAGTTGTTTATAACTATTTTCAGTCATAGGATATTTATTGCCAGTTTTCTGCTACTATAAATAACAACAATGAAATGAACAAATTTATGCATAAATAATTTTCTATATTTTGATCAAACATTTTCTAGGATAGAGTCCAAGAAATGGAATGTAGATAGTTCATGAATATGCTCGTTTTTAAAGCACCAGAGAAACTTCCTGACTCCTTAGGTCATCACAGTGTGGCTTCATTGTTTCATTTGGAGTGCATATTCAGAATATAAGAAACAAAAATAAATCATATAGTAAAATAAAAATAATATTTGCTTTACTTTACCCATGGTTTTCTTTTCTCTTACTTAATTGGAATAATAACAAGTTTAATATATAACTGAATTACATGAGACAGTTATTAAAATGTTCCATAGATTATGCAAGTTGTTAATGAAAAAGAAAAAATTACAAAAGTTGTGTTTGTATTTGTAATTGGAGAATTTGTTGACAATTTTTAGTTTGTCAGAATTCATTGAGCTGATAAATCAAATTTTACTAATAATTTAGGAATACTAGAAGACTTCCTTTTCCAAAAAATCTGCTGAAATACTAAAATCAGTTATGCTAAAGGTTGCCTTTGGTTATATACTTCATGTGAAAGTTGCCTAGTTCCTATAGCTAACCAAGAATTGTATACTTATTTAATTTTATGTGGCTGATATGCAAGGTATTAAAGATTCTTTTAAGTAAAAATTAAAGAAGGATGCTTGTACATAAAACTTTTTTTAAATATATATTTTATTGATTTTTCACAGAGAGGAAGAGAGAGGGATAGAGAGTTAGAAACATCGATGATAGAGAAACATCAATCAGCTGCCTCTTGCACAAACCCCACTGGGGATGTGCCCGCAACCAAGGCACATGCCCTTGACCGGAATTGAACCCGGGACCCTTCAGTCCGCAGGCCGACGCTCTATCCACTGAGCCAAACCGGTTTCGGCTACATAAAATTTTTAAAGTGCACAGTATTAACTCCTGATTATACCCAAATTTTATTTTAATTGTCTGCATAGTTTTAAAAAGTGAATTGATATTGACTCCTTTTTCATGTATTGTTTGTATTTATTTATTTATTTTTGTTTTTATTAATTTTTTTGTTAATCCTCACACTAGGATATTGTTTCCATTGATTTTTAGAGAGAGTGGAAGTGAGGGGGGAGGGGGAGAGAGAGAGAGAGAGAGAGAGAGAGAGAGAGAGAAACATCAATGTGAGAGAGACACGTAGATTGGTTACCTCCTGCATGCACCACCCCAACCAGGGCAGGGGATCAAACCTGCAACCCAGGAATGTGCCCTTGACTGGGAATCGAACCCAAGACCCTTCTGTGCATGGGCCAATGCTCTAACCACTGAACAACACAGTCCAGGCCTGTATTTATTTTTAATAACCAACTATCTTTTTGTGGAATGTATAGTATCCACAGAAGACATGTTCCAAGTCTCCCAGGATGCCTGAAACTGGCAATAGTACTGAATCCTATAAATACTATGTTTTTTTCCTATACATACATATTATGGTAATGTTTAATTATACATTAGGCACAGTAACAGATAATAATAATAACTAATAATAAAATAGAATAATTATAGCAACATACTGTAATAAAAGTTATGTGAATGTCATGCCAGAGGGCACCAGGGAGGCCAAGGGAGGCTGCAACTTCATAGTTGGGTCCAGATCCTTGTCACCACACAAGAAAGAATTTGAGGACAGGACAGAAAGATTCAGCAAAGCACAGTAAATTTATTAAAAGTATTCACTTGAGAAGGGTGAACGCAAAGGACTAGATACCCCAATGGGGTCTGGGTAGAAGGTTTTTATAATGTGGGTGAGGGTGGCATAGGTTGGACTTCAGCTTCTGATGCTGGTGGGGTGACTGCTGATGCAGTTTGTCCTCCTCCCTCCCCTCTGGATAATGATTTATTTTTGGTCCTCCTGGAACTGTCATGGTGATTCAGTGGAGTGGTCCCAAAACTGCACTGTAAATTTATTCTAATCTACACTAATAAAAGAGAAACATGCAAATTGAACATCACTCTGCTACGCCCACCAGCCAATCAGGAGTGAGTATGCAAATTAACCCAACAAAGATGGCGGCAGCCATGGAGTTGGAGCAAGCAGGAGGCCTGGGTTGCCCTTGGCGACAGAGGAAGCCAAGCTTCCAGCCCGCCCTGGCCTCTGCTCAAGGAGGGGCTGGGAGCCTGGGTCACGGGGGCGGGGGAGGGGCATGGCCAGCCTGAAAATGGCTGGCCATACCCCCATGGGGTGAGGGTCCCCACTTGGGGGCTTGGCCAGCCTACAAACAGCCATCAGCCCCTCACCCAGGCTGGTCAGGCATCCCAGTGGGGACCACCCAACCTGAAGGGGGTGTGGCCAGCCTGAGAACGGCCCTCAGCCCCTAACCCCAGGCTGGCCAGGCACCCCAGCAGGGACCCCCACCCTAAAGGGGTGTGGCTAGCCTGAAAACAGCCATCAGCCCTTCACCCAGGCTGGCCACACATCTCCCCCCAGCAGGGACCCTCACCCCATGGAGGCGTGGCTGGCCTGCAAATAACCACAGGCTCCTCACCCAGGCTGCCCCACACCCCAAGGGAACACCCACCCTGATCCGGGACACACTTCAGGGCAAACCACCCAGCCCCCACCCATGCACCAGGCCTCTATCTATACTAATGAAAGGGTAATATGCTAATTAGACTGGGAGACCTCCCAGGAGACCTTCCGGACGTTCTTCTGGACAAAGCCATGGTGGCGGGCCGAGGTAGAGGCGGTTAGGGGGCAAGAGGGAAGGGCAGTTGTGGGTGATCAGGCCAGGATGGGATGGCAGTTGTGGGTGATCAGGTCTGTGGGTGGGGGCCATTGGGAGTGATCAGGCCGGTAGTGGGGGCAGTTGGGGGTGAGCAGACCAGCAGGGCCCAGTTGGGGGTGAGCTGGCCATCAGTGGGGGTCAGTTGGGGGTGATCAGGACAGCAGGGGCAGTTTGGTGTGAGAAGGCCAGCAGGGGGGCAGTTGGGGGTGAGCAGGCCGGCAGGGGGGCAGTTGGGGGCAAGCAGGCCAGTGGTGGGGGGCAATTGGGGGCCAGCAGGCCAGCAGGCAGAGTAGTTAGGGGCAATCAGGTAGGCAGGCAGTTGAGCGGTTAGGAGCTAGCAGTCCTGGATTGCGAGAGGGATGTCCGACTGCCAGTTTAGGCCCTATCCCTGTAAACCAGCAGTAGGACATCCTTCGAGGGGTCCCAGATTGGAGAGGGTGCAGGCCAGGCTGAGAGACATTCCCCCACGCCCCCCAGTGCACCAGGCCACTAGTGATATTATAATGACCTGTTGATCATTTGTCTGTCAATAAGGCTGTTGAATCTGCTTGAGAATGTTTTTTGTTTATCTTAAATACAGGAAATTGGAAGGGGCACGTGGGGAACAGGTGGTCAGAAAAAGTCATATCCAGGATGGAAAAGGGGAGGGATAGACCTTGAGGCCTTTGTTCCCTATTCTAAATTTCCTGACTCTTACATTCCCCCTGGGAGATTTCAATCCCATAATCATTTGGAGAAATGAAGGGTTGGTGTTTCTTCTGTAGTTGCTTCAGGCTGAGATTTGGTATAAACCCTGCCTAGCCTGGGATTGAAGGTCTCTTCCTGCCTGATCCAAGGGCCCAAGCCCTATATCCCCTGGATGTTGAGGTATGATCTGGAATCCTTGGATTATGATCATTTTTACATGAAACTGTTATAATCTAAAAGATAAATATTTAACAAGAAGATTAAAAAGGCGTGGACCAAATAATAATAATAATTTAAAAAAGGAGAATAGTTACTTATGGACCAAGGAGTAGAAATACTCAGGTGAAAGAAGGGAGAACTTTTTTAATCGTGTTCCAAAGGACATCGAGATCTGTTTCTTAGTTATACCCGTGAAGCCAGGACCCCCGTTAGTAGATTTTTTGGGTATTACATTCAATCTGACCGGATTTGTTTACTTATGTGCAGCAGGTTTTGTTAATGACTGCACAGATGCCTCCCTGTTTGGCTAAGAGGTAGTCTAGGGCAAGTCTATTGTCTAGAACTACATTAGCTAGAGAATCTAAGGATTCCTGAATTCCCTGTAGGGCCTCCCCTGTGTTGGTAGCAAGGTCTTTTAGGGCCTGAGTTAGATTGTGTACGGTTACCTCATGATAGCTGAATCTTATCCAAGGGCTGGCTATGCCAATTGTCATTCCTATGCCTGTTGTGATTAGGCTTATGGCTCTTTTGGCTCTTGTTGGGGAGATTATATTGTGAACACTTATTCCTGCTCCTGTGGGCCCTGATAAGATCAAGAGTGCATTGTCCCTTGAATTGGGAGTTGTCTATGCAGTAGGCCAAGGCCAGGAACGGAGTAGCAAAGCTCCTTGGGGCTGTCTGTCATAGGGGAATTGGTGTTTAAGATGTTCACAAAGGAAGACATATCCTGGGGGTGCACAAGCTCTCCCAGGTGATGTGTAGTTTAGCCAGGGAGTAAGGTCCTTAGGGGCACAGAGATGCCAAATTAACAGAAGGGCCATCCCCCCTTACAGGACAGTGAAAGTGGCCCTTCTGTTAGTTTGTCATCTCTGTGCCCCATAGGGGCCTTCCAAGCTCAAGGAATGTGATAAATTAGTTTTTAAGCCTGGTTTACAAATTCCTCCCAATAAGTGCATCTTCCAGAAGGAGGTTGTATTTTCTTTTTATCAAAAATTTTGTGGGAGGCAGGGCACGAGTGGGTGACGTTAGGCTGTCAGGATTGTGAGGTACCTGTCAAAGGTCTTGGAAAAGATAGGGGTGGTGAAACCCCAGGAAATGTTCGATTTAGTGTGGGCTTATTGGTGCGTGTATTGCAGGGGACCCAAGTAATGTTGAGGGAAGAACAAATAAACATGTATAGTCATTTTCTCCGGGTATGATTATAAGGTAGAGTGAGGTGAACACAGCTAAAGGGGGTCTTTGTGATACTGAGATGGACCTCCAGAGGGTGAGACTTTCTAAGTGCTTTGGGGAACCTGAAAGGAGAATCGGGGTCTGGGCTGGTCTGTATGGGGATACACTCAAGGCTTATGGTGTTGATCTGTGGGTGGGAATGGCAGAAAGACAGAAAGATTGTTTCATAAAGTGATGATATTTGTAAGGTTGACAAGAGAGTTTTGTCTTTAATCCCTGTAGGTTAATGGGGGAAGAAAAGCAAGTAGGGCTAGAATTACCATTTTAAGAGCGAGGGATATAGTTGCTAAGTGGGATGCTTAGTGATGCACGAGTGAGGAAAAAAATGAGGGCTACGAGAAACCCTAAGCAAAGAAAAAGACCTAAAATCTCAGTGGCCATGTGGTGGATCATTTACTTATAGGTCAAGGAGACTTCTTTGGGTTGTTTCTTAAGTCCTCCAGGGGTTCACAGTGTGGTTGTCCTTCTGCAAAGGTTCAGGAAAGAAAGGTTTATTCTAGATAAATGTGTCCAGGATACTATACCAGGTAGCTTGGCTGCCATGGGGGTGGCAAGCAAGATCTGGTAGGGGCCTTTCCATTTTGGAGTTAACTGGTCCTCTGGGGAGCTTTCCTTCCAAATCTTAAGAAGGAACCAGCCCTGACCGGTTTGGCTCAGTGGATAGAGCATTGGCCTGCAGACTCAAGGGTCCCAGGTTCGATTCCAGTCAAGGGCATTTACCTTGGTTGCAGGCACATCCCCAGTGGGGGTGTGCAGGAGGCAGCTGATTAATGTTTCTAACTATCCCTCTCCCTTCCTCTCTGTAAAAACATCAATAAAATATATTAAAAAAAAAAAAAGAAGAAGGAACCAGTCCCCATGAGATACATTAGGCCTATGAGAGGATGTGTTCCCTAGGGATGGAAGGATTTAATTGCCTTATTTTTGGAGAGCCTGTTGTGCCTATCCTAGATTTGTTACAGAATTTACCAGGTGACCAAAAAATACACAGGAGTACCCAGAGATACAGGAAAAACCCATTTATTTCCAGATGTACTAGTACCGTGACTCAGGGGAGTCTGTTTCCAAATCCTGAGCAAGCCAATATGGAGGAAGCTTTCTCTTTATACCCTTTGGTTTCTTTGTCCCCCAAATAAGGATCGGACTTCCTGACCTTTCTCAGGCTTTGCAGAAAGCGCCGTGTGCTGGGATGGGGGCTGTGAGACCACACCTAAAGGTCTGGCCTGGCGCCAGCGCTGATAACCCCCTCCGGGGGTTGTGTATTGTTCATGGTTTATGGCCTCTGTAAAATGGGAGTATTTAGGTAAACAGGTCTTGCAAGACCAGATAATTAACACGTTAAGCGCCCAGTCAGTCACCGGTGACTGACACTATACTTTCCGTCCAGAAGACAAAACAGGCTGGGCGCTTAGTGTGTTAAGGAAGGGGCAGTGACTAGACTATAGGCTAACAGGAATGTGCATTAGGGATACTAATTAACTAGGTACAGTCAGGCTGCTGGACTCTCCTCCAACCCCCACCCTCCACACAAAAAAATGTCTTATTTTCCATATCAGATTGATGATATATTTAAGTTGCTCCTAGACTTCTGGGTCACAATATATGTCAGAGGTTAGGAAGGGCGTCCTGAGTAACGTGTGAAAAGGGCTGAGTTCTAAGTGTGACTTGGGAACTCCTCTGGACCTTAGGAGGACTGTGGGCAGTAGCCAAAGCCCTGTCTCCAAAGTCCCTAAGGTTTTCTTTAAGGTATGCTTGGCCTTTCCTACCTTCCTGAAGACAGGCCTTATGAACTATGTAAGTGGTAGTTAATGTCTAGGGCTTTGGCTGTTTGTTGGGTGACTTTGGCCACAAAGGGAGGGCCCAGGTGATTGTACAGTAAAATAAAAATATTTGTCACTTTGGAGGCTTTGGGCAGTCTAAACCTTGGAATGATTTCCTTAAGGAGGGCTTTGGTTACCTCCACTGCCTTTTCATTCAGGGTGGGAAAGGCCTCTTCCCATCGAGGAAAAATGTCTCTGAATACTAGGAGCTAGCAGATATCCTGGGAGGGAGGCATTTGTATAAAATCTATTTGCCAATCTTCTTCTGGGAAGGTACCCCTTCTCTGCATGTGCTTAAGAAGATGGGGGTGGGAACTGAAAAGAGAACACAGGCTTGAGTGACTTCTTTTATGGCTTGAGATAGGCCCCTCTCAATGAAGATTTTTTATATTAAAGAGTATGTGGCATCTTGACCTAGATGGAGAGAGTCATGAAAGGATTTTATAATTTTCCATTGATCCTTAGTTGGGAACAGCAGTTTTTTCTTTCTTTCTTTTAAAAATATATTTTATTGATTTTTTACAGAGAGGAAGGTAGAAGGATAGAGAGCTAGAAACATCGATGAGAGAGAAACATCGACCAGCTGCCTCCTGCACACCCCCCACCGGGGATGTGCCCGCAACCAATGTACTGCCCTTGACCGGAATCGAACCCAGGACCCCTCAGTCCGCAGACCGACGCTCCATCCACTGAGCCAAACCGGTTTCGGCGGGAACAGCAGTTTTTAATCTCTCATCTACCATCCTTCATTGTTTAGGGAAAAACCTGGCTTTTCTGCCCAGGTGTTTTCATCAGGGTCATAACTTGGTTTGATGTACAGAAGAAAAATAGATAGAATTAGGGCCACCATAGAGTTATCTGACTTGGCAGCATCCTTTGCAGTCCTGTCAGCAAGGGGCCTTCCTTTAGATACCTTAGCTGTGTTCCTTTGGCGTCCCTTACAGTGCTGCATGGCTACTTCTCAGGGTAGTTTTGTTTTTGTTTTTATGAATATATATATCTTCATTGATTTCAGAGAGGAAGGAAGAGGGAGAGAGAGAAAGAAACATCAATGATGAGAGAGACTCATTGATCAGCTGCTCCTGCACACCCCACACTGGGAATTGAGCCCAATACCTGGCCATATGCCCTGACCAGGAGTCAAACCATGACCTCCCTCAAATATAGTCTCTCTCACTCAAAACATTTTATTATACTGTACTTACCCTTCTTGTGATGATGTAAGATGATAAAATGCCTTCGTGATGATATGAAGAGAGGTGAATGAGACATTATTAAGTAAAATAAGTGTTACTTGAACAAAAGCACTTACATACTACGTCAGTCTGATAACCAATCTCATAACTTATATGGCTCCTAAGTGACTAACAGGAAGGGAGCATATACAGCGTGGATACCCTGGACAAAGGAATGATTCATGTTTTCAGTCTGTGGTTGACCTTGGATAACTGAAATGGCAGAAAGCAAAACTGCAGAAAAGGGGGGACTGCTGTAGATTGAAATAAATCAGAGGCTCATGTAAGAATTGCACATAAGTTGTATATGAAGCATTAGAGCTAGAGTGGTGTTGGCAAAGCAGTAGGAAGTAAAGGCTGGTTAGTGTGCCGCGCCAGCACAGCCAAGGTTTCGGCGAGCCTGAGGGAGGGCGGCGAAGGATGAAGAAAAGACAGACAAGAGAATAAGCTGGGTCTAGGTGGATCTTCTGTGCCTGGCTGAGGCCACAGAACAGATCCAGACTGCACAGCTGAGGCTTTATTTATAGTCAGGGGTAAACAAGGTAATTTACCATGTTCTTGTAAGTTTCACTTGATTTGGCAGCACTTGCTGCCCCTCCCACAGCCCATTAGCTACCCAGGAAGGATCTAGGGAGCAGTCACAAGATCAAGCTTAATTATGCTTAGAGGGCTGTGCCTTTCAAGCTGAGACTTGTTAGCACGTCAGTCCGAGGCTTAACCCTATAACCGCTCCCTACAGGTTAGACTATTTGTTGGTAAGACTCCTTTTGGGAGTGTAAAATGGCATTTTGTCCAAGGAACCCAGAAACACTCATATTTTGCTGTTGACAGTTGTTCCTTTCCTCAAATTTCCTAAGGGAGAATGTGAGTACAGGTCAGGAATCAGCAAAGCATAATAACATTTTTTTTCTTTATTGATTAAGGAATTACATATGTGTCCTTATCCCCGCATTGCTCCTCCACCCTCCCCGCACTCATGCCCTCACTCCTCTGGTATCTGTGTTCATTGGTTAGGCTTATATGCATGCATACAAGTCCTTTGGTTGATCTCTTCCCCATATCCCCACCCTCCCCTACCTTCCATCTGAGGTTTGATGGTCTGATCGATGCTTCTCTGTCTCTGGATCAGTTTTTGTTCATCAGTTTATGTTGTTCATTATATTCCACAAATGAGTGAGATCATGTGACATTTATCTTTCTCTGACTGGCTTATTTTGCTTAGCATAATGCTCTCCAGGTCCATCCATGCTGTTGCAATGGTAAGAATTACTTCTTTTTACAGCAGCATAGTATTCCATTGTGTAGATGTACCACAACCTAGAATGAACTTTCCAAAAATTCATCTGGAATAAAAAAAGACCCCGAACAGCTGCAGCAATCTGAGAAAGAAGAACAAAGTAGGAGGGATCTCAATACCAGATTTCAAGCTGTATTACAAAGCCACTATTCTCAAAACTGCCTGGCACTGGCACAAGAACAGACACATAGACCAATGGAATAGAACAGAGAACCCAGAAATCGACCCAAACCACTATGCTCACTTAATATTTGACAAAGGAGGCAAGAGCATACAATGTAGTCCAGACAGTCTCTTCAATAAATGGTGTTGGGAAAATTGGACAGATACATGCAAAAAAATGAAACTAGATTACCAACTAACACCATACACAAGAATAAACTCAAAATAGATAAAGGACTTAAACATAAGATGGGAAACCATAAAAATACTAGAGGAATCCACAGGCAGAGAAATCTCAGACATATGCTGAAGCGATATCTTCACCGATTCAGCATAACGTTTTATTTCAATTGAGGTTCTGATTCCAAATGACCTTATAGGTTGGACTCCATGGAGCCCTCCATTTGCCCAGGTTAACTCTAGTCTGAATCTCAGACTTCACTGCTCCAGAGGGATGAAGTCATTTTCACTTGGGCAAACGAAAATGGAACAAGAGAAAGTGTTTGCCCCATTGCTTGTAGAGAATATTTCCTTTTCTCTCCCCAAGGCAAGTTCCTCTAAGCCACAGCCCCACACATGAAAGAAGGGAGAGATGAGTTCTGTATTCCTGCTTTTCTTTCCTACTTGGAGGAAAGGAACAGGAGAAAGTCCATATCCTTGTAAACTTGATCTTTAATTAGACATAATGATGCCACCCATTTAAACAGTGTTCAATAAAGTGTCCTTACAATTGAACAACATTATCAGTACTCCTCTTCCTAGCAGAGGAAGGAGCCTTAATATTTTGGGCAGTGGGAAGGAGGGGAATTTGAAGATAGGAGACTGTGAGCCCCTACTGAACATCAACAGATGGGGTAAGATGAATTAGAGAGGATCATGAATACCAAACAGAAGAGGTTCAACTTCTTCTTTTTTTTAAATCCTCACCTGAGTACATGCTTAGAGAGAGAGAAACATCGATGTGAGAGAGAAACATTGATCAGTTGCCTTTTGTACACACCCTGACTGGGAATTGAACCCCCAACCCAGGTATGTACTCTGACCAGGAATTGAACCGGCAGCCTTTTGGTGCATTGAAGATGCTCCAACCAGTTGAACCACTCTGGCTGGGCAGAGGTTCAACATTAAAAAAAAAAAAAAAATTTCTCACTTCATATTGAATGTTAAATTTTCTTTTCATTTTAGGAATTGGAGAATGACACAGCTTTTCAGCAAGCTGTGAGAACCAATCATGGCAGAAGACCTCCAGTAAGTAAATTATTTTTATTGTGATAAAACAAACATAACAAAATTTACCATCTTAACCATTTTTAAGTGTACAGTTCAGTAATTGTTAAATATATTTATTCTCATTGTTATGAAACCAATCTTCAGAACCTTTTCATCTTCCCAAACTAAAACACTGTTTCATTAAAAAACTTCCCCATTCCCTTTCCCCCTGTCCCTGACAACCACCCTTCTACTTTCTGTTCCTATAAAGTTGACTACTTTTGATACATTATATGTGTGGAATCATACAGTATTTGTCTTTTTGTTACTGGCTCATTTCACTTAGTATAATATTCTCAAGGTTCACGCATGTGAAAGGATTCCCTTCCTTCTTAAGACTGAATAACAGTCCATGTACGGATAGACCACCTTTTGTTCTGTGGACGCTTGGGTTGCTTCCACTCCTTAGCTATTGCGAGTACCAGGTGTACCGGTTAGTAATGCGGATTTTGTAATCAAAGAAAACACGATAATTTCAAGAGAAACATCAGAAGTGCTTTATTCAAAGTAATGTCCATTGCTAGCTACACATTTCCCCCATCTTTCAGGTAAGTTGTGGATACCGTCCCAATAGAACTTTCCTTGTTTTGAGGCAAACCATTCAGAGACCCAATTTTCCACTTCTTTGTACGTTTTGAAGTGCTGCTCAGATAGTGCTTATGTCATCAATCGGAACAAGTGGTAATCTGAAGGAGCAAGGTCTGGTGAATACAGTGGGTGGGTTAATACTTTCCAGGCAAGATCTTTTAATGTGTCTTTAACTGGTTTTAAAGTGTGTGATGGTGCATTATCATGAAGCAAAATTACTTTGCCGTGTCTGGTCATTTCACAATCAAAGCATGGCACAGATTGATTATTTGTTATCGGTAGTGATCAGGATTAACAGTTTCATCTGGTTTTAGAAGCTCATAATACACCACACCTTCCTGATCCCACCAAACGCAGAGCATTGTCTTCTTTCCAAAGTGATTTGGCCTTGCAGTTAATGTTGATGGTTGACCTGGATCAACCCATGATTCTGTGCGTTTGGGATTCTTAAAATAAATCCACTTTTCATCACCAGTCAGAATTCAATGCAAAAAAGACTTTCTTTCATGCCATTGAAGCAACATTTTACTGATGACTTTTTGGTTTTCCACTTGTCTTTTGTTCAGTTGATGTGGCACCCATTTTCCTTCCTTTAAAATCTTTCCCATTGCTTGTAAGCGATCGGAAATTGTTTTCTGAGCAACGATTAATCTTTCTGCAAGTTGTTTTTGAGTTTGACATGCATCTTCATCCAATAATGCTTGTAATTGTTGGTCTTCAAACTTTTTGGGTTGACCTGGATGTTCTTTGTCTTTCACATCGATTTCATCACTTTTAAAGCGTTTAAACTAGTGTTCACAAGTATCTTGAGATGGAGCATGTTCACCATGAAGCTTCCCGAAGTATTCAGCAGCACTTTTCTTCAAAATAAAGTAATAAATTAAAATTTCCCGCAAGCTGAAACCGGTTTGGCTCAGTGGATAGAGCGTCGGCCTGCAGACTGAAAGGTCCCAGGTTCGATTCCGGTCAAGGGCATGTACCTTGGTTGCGGGCGCATCCCCGGTAGGGGATGTGCAGGAGGCGGCTGATCAGTGTTTCTCTCTCATCGTTGTTTCTGACTCTCTATCCCTCTCCCTCCCTCTCTGTAAAAAAATCAATAAAATATAAAAATAAAAAATAAAAAAATAAAAAAACTTCCCCCAAATGTTCTTTATTTGTCATAAAATTCGACATTTTAAAGCGTAAAAATATCTATGATGTTAACACCTTCACAAAATTTGACATATGAAGTTTTGAAGCTTGCTGTCAATACAACAAAATAGCATACATATCAAATTGCATATGTATCAACATACGTGTAACTCCATCTATTGAAAAAAATCCGCATTATTAACTGGTACACCTAGTATGCTGCTGTGAACATGGCTGTGCACGTATTTCAAGACTCTGTTTTCAATCCTTTAGATAAATACCTAGAGGTGGAATTGCTGGAACATATGATAGTTCTATTTTTAATATTTTTAGGACTTCCTCACTCTTTTTCATAGTGGCTGCTCCATTTTACAATCCCAGTAACAGTGCACAGCATTCTGATTTCTCTACATCCTTGCCAACATATATTGTTTTCTATTTTTCTGAGAGTAGCAATTTTAATAGGTCTGTGGTTTTGATTTTCATTTCTCTGATGATTAGTGATGTTGAGTATCTTTTCATATGCTTGTTGGCCATTTGTATATCATCTTTGAAAAAAATGTCTAGTCAATGTCTTTGTCCATTTTTTAAGTAGGTTATTTGATTTTTTGTTATTGTATTCTAAGAGTATTTTATGTATTCTGGATATCAACCCCTTATCAGATTAATGATTGCAAATATATTATCCATTCTGTAGGCCTTTTCAATGTGTTGATTATGTCCTTTAATGCACAAAATTTTTTGTTTTATACATTTTCATTTTCTATTTTTGCTTTTGTTGCCTGTTCTTTTGGTGTCATATCCAAGAAATCATTGCTAAGTGGAATGTCATTAAACTTTCCCCTATATTTTCTTCTAGGAATTTTATAGTTTTAGGTTTTATGTTTTAGCCTTTTATCCAATTTGAGTTAACTTTTGTATATTGTTTCAGATAAGGGTCTGACTTTATTTTGCATGTGGCTATCCAGTTTTCTCACTGTTGGAAGGACTGACCTTTCCTCGTTGTGTGGCCTTGGCACCTGTTGAAGATTATTTGACCATACACACGAGGGCTTTTTCTGGTCCATTTATTCTGATTCTTTGGTCTATTCTGTTTTTACACCAGTACCTCAGTGTTTTTGTTACCATAACTTTGTAATCTGTTTTGAAATCAGGAAGTATGAGTTTCCTAATTTTGTTCTTCTCTTTAAAAATTCTTTTGGCTATTCAGGATCCCTTGAGATTTCAAATGAATTTTAGAGTGAATTTTTTTCTCTCTTAAAAAAATGGCATTGGGATTTTTGTAGGGATTGGATTGAATTTATAGATTGCTTTTGGTGGTATAGACATCTTAACAATAGTAAGTTTTCGAATCCATGAACATGGGATGTTTTGCATTTATTTGTCTTATCTTTAATTTCTTTTAGCAATGTTTTATAATTATATATTAGATCAAATAATTTTTTATGCTTTTGAGAATATAAATTTTATTTATGTAAGTTTTGGAATATGTTTTCCTAAATCACTCATTGTTTAAAAATATTTGTAATTTTTAAAGTTACGTAAGTATTGATCCTTCAAAACATTGGAGCTTAATTTACAAATTACTCTTCCCTTGGATTAATGATACTCCATTAATTAATATTCTATAGGCATATGAATTGCTAGAGTGATATTTTTCAGTATTTTTAAAATTTTTGTGTATGTTATGCAAAGCATAGACATCTAACTTGCACAGTGTATGGAATATGCCAACTCTCTTTTGTAGTTGAAAACAAACAGGTTGATACTAAGTGAAATATAGAAAGTTCTGTAAGAAAGAGTATAAGTTGTTATGGGACCATAAAGAAAGGTTATTTGCACCGGGACAATCAGCAGAGGCTACTTAGGATAAATTTACAGTTGAATATTAAAGGGTATGTACAGTTAAGACTGACCTTGAGATATGGGAGGAAAGGTATGACACATGAGGGTGTAAGATGAATAAAGGAAGAGATAGGGTAGGCTCACTCTATCTGAAGAGATCTGACCAGTGCTTAAACACACACACACACACACACACACACACACACACACACACACACACACCAGATTTAGTCATTTGTAAGTAGTTGGGAAAAAAAATCTTTCTTTCCTTCAGTTTGTTCTCATAGAAAAAAATCCTGAGACTATCTTTTTCAGCTTTTTCTAAGACCTGTTATGTCAATTAGGTCAAGTTTTTAATGTGTGTGGTTTTTTTTAGTGTCTTATATTTTTACTGATTTGGGGGGAAGGGGCTATTATTAATGAGAAAGATATGGTCAAATTTTACATTATGATTATGGATTTATTTATTTTTTCAGTGTTTTGCTTTATATATTTGGAATAAAAATATTTAGAAATGTTATATTTTCATGGTAAATTGAGCCTTTTATTGCTATGAAATGACTTTCTATCTCTAGTAATTCTGTTTGTCTATTTTGTCAGATATTAGTATATTGATATAGTTATACCAGCTTCTTTTGTCTAGTGTTTTCATGATATGTCTTTTCCCAGTCTTTAACCTCCAACCTTTCCATATCCATATATTTCTTATTAGCAGCGTGTGATTGAGTTTTGCTTTTTAAATACAGTCTGATAATCATTTTTTTATTTGGTGAGTTATTTAGTCCATTTGCATGTAATGAAATTACTGGCTTGGCTTCAGTTTGTTGTGTTATTATTTGCTTTTCAATTTTTCTGCCTTTTTTATGTTTCATTTTCTTTCTTGTCTTCTTTTGTTTGTTTGTTATTTCCATTTTCCCCCATTGTTATCTTGGGAGTTTACATCTATAAAAACTCTCTTAGTGTTTTCCTAAAGATTATAATACTCATCTTTAACTTATTAAAGTCTGATATAAATTAGTATTTTACTGTTTCCTGGACAATGCTAGAATTTTATATTATTTTCAGTTCTAGAATTTCTATTCTTTTTTTATACTTCCCCATTCTCCGCTGAAATTATCAATCTTGTGTTTTAGCTCACTGGACATATTAAGCATATTTATGTTAAAATCTGTGTCTGATATTTTCATTATATGTATCACCTTCTGGGTTTCTTTTCATTCTTTTGTTTTTCTTGACTTTTGGTTAGGTAGTCTTGCCTCGTTTATGTCTATTTATTTTTGATTGAATGACAGACAGTATAAATGAAAAATTTGAGAGTTAATTTAAGGCTATATGTCTGTGCTGTCCAGTATGATAACCACTGGCCACATGTGGCAAGTTACATTTAAATTATTTAAAATTAAATACAATTTTAAAATTCAGATCCTTGTTACGCCAGCCACTTTTCAAATGCTCCGCAGCAACATGTGGCTGGTAGCTATCTCATCAGACAGGGCAGGCATGGAATGTTCCATCAGTGCAGAAAAGTTCTACTGGATAACAAAGCCAAAAGTGATCTCATCTTTCAGTAGAGAGAATTTCCTCTTCATTTTGGCCTTAGAGATATTATAAATCCTGGTTCACCCTGATCCATTTGAGTTTGAGGTGATCCTAACTTGGACTTCAGACCTTACAAGGACTAGTATACTTCTAACTTACTTTTCAGTCTTAACCTTTTGAGATCACAGTCTAAAGCTGGGAGGATTACAAGGGCAGCCACCTGGGCAGGCCCCCAACTCCAATGTTTATCTCCTCAGGCCTGTGAGTCTATAAAAAGCTATGCACAGCATCTCAGCCATGTCTTTGGAACAAGCAGATGCCTATAGGAGAAAAGCAGAACCTAATGCTGGCTCACCTCTCCAACCTTCCCCTTTCCTCAACTGGAGACTTTGCAATTCTTCACTGCCTTAATGGTTCTCTAATGTATTTAAACTAATATTTTACAAAAATATTTTTGTACCCAGCTTTTTATTTCTTAGTGGCAATGTTATTTAAAACAGTAGTCCATCATAGCGAGAAGTAGAACTTTGAAATATTTAATCAAATATTTCAAACAGCCCTAGCTGGTTTGGCTCAATGGATAGAGCATCAGCCTGCAGACCAAAGGGTCCCGGGTTCAATCCGGTCAAGGGCACGTACTTTGGTTGCAGGCTCCTCTCCCGCCCAGTCCCTGGTCAGGGTTCATGCAGGAGGCCACCAATCGATGTGTTTCTCTCACATCAATGTTTCTTTCTCTGTCTTTCCCTCTCTCTTCCACTCTCCTTAAAAATCAACGGAAAAATATCCTCAGGTGAGGATTAACAAAAAAACAACAAGTATTTCAAACAGTATGCCTAACAACTGACATGTTCAGACCAGTTTCACCTACATGGTCCTGTTGATTCCAACTACAGTGTTGTGATCAACATACATACCTTGTATCCTTATTTCAAAGAGATTAAATAAACTCAGCTAGTAGAGGGAAGAGCTGAGATTCAAACCCAGATTCTCTGACTCCAAATCCTGTCTATTGTTAGACCTAGTGGCTGGCAGTAATAAGAATTCATGATGAATGATGGAAGCAACCATGAAAACTGATCATTCCTATTGGCACTTCAGATCATTCTCAAGTTCCCTTTCTCCTGTAAAATTAATTCCAGAATAAATCTCCTTCTCAATATCTAAAATTCCTAAGCTCCTTAATATGTAGGATAATTTAAAAGGTAATTATTCTAAAAATTATATTAACATTTCTCTAGTGATAAATCTATATTTTACACTTCTTTTCCAGTTTTCTATTATGTAGCTTAATCTGGATTCTATTAACTATGTTTCTTTCCCCTCTCCCCAAGATAACTGCTAAAATTCCAAGCACAGCAGTTACTAGACCTGTAGCTACTGGATATGGGGTAGGTTTTCTTAAGCTGAAAATATTAAGATGCTTTTTCTTATACATAAGTTCATTTTAGGCAGTCCTAAGCAATTTTGGCTATTTTTCAGTCCATGAACCAGATATATTTTCTATTTTGAATAGTTACAAACATTATAAAAATCTCATTTAATAGCTTTGAATATTCTAGTCATTTTGATTATAAATATGTCAGAAAACAGTTTATTACCTTTTCTATTTGTAAACCTTGTGTTTGTTGATCCACTTCCTTTCATTTTTTTACATAATATGACCAAATCTCATGTGTATTCCATTCATACATTTTATTTGAAGTTATATAATAAATATAATGTTTGTAATCTTTAAAAACTTACTAATTAATGCATTAAAAAGTAAAATTTAAGAAAAATTTCAAAGACATATATTTGGGCCTTGCTCTTATTTGAGATTTTTGGAGGAAGGATGCTATATAAAAATCCACAAAGGAAAATCTTTTATATGTTGCCCAAATTTGGATGTTTTAGCTTACATGAAATAATAGAGAAATGAGAGAATGAGGTGGGATATCATTTCCCAGTCCTTATGATAATATTTCTTAGAGGTCAGAAAAATGATTTCAGAACCGAGGTCCAGGGCAGTTGCCTTCATATTGTCCCTTTATATAAATGAAAAAAGTAGCCTTACCTATAAAACCCTAATATGCAAATAGACCGAATGGCGGAACAACCAAACAACCGAACAACCAGTTGCTATGACATGCACTGACCACCAGGGGGTGCGCACGGAACATGGTGGGCATTGGCAGCAGGTGGCAGAGCACAGAACATGGTGGGCATCGGACATAGCGGGATGGTGGAGCAGGTGAGCAGGGCTGCCAGACCAAGGTGGGGCGCCAGTCGCTGTCATTGGGGCGAGCCTCTGGTGGTTAATAAAAATTCTTTGCTCCCGCGCAGCACGGTCCCGCCCGGCGCTTGCACCTGCTGCCAGCACCAGCCCCACTCACCCCTCAGGGCTTCACCACCACCACTACCCCCCGACCCCCCACTCCTGAGGGGCGATCGGGACCAGCAGCCATATCTCACACCCGCTGCCAGCGACAGCCCCGCTTGCACCCGCTGCTGGCGCCCGGCGCGAGTCCTGATCGCTCAGCGCCGTCAGCGGGTGCGAGTGGCAGCTGCCGGCCCCAACGCCCCTGAGGGCTTTTCCACCTCCCCCTGCTCCTGAGGGGTGATTGGGGCAGTAGCCACCGCTTGCACCTGCTGCTGGTGCTGGCCCCAATCACTGGCAGACAGTGGACAAGAGGCTGCAGCGGGAGGGGCTGGGTGGGGGCACGAAGGATGGGCCGAGACCTGCCCCTGTGTCCACCGCAGCCTCGTGGCCCACACTTCCCTTTCAAGGTGCACGAATTCATGCACTGGGCCTCTAGTATATAATATAACTGTGTGTCATATGAAGCATGGTTTTATTAATCAGCCTATACATATATTACCCATAAACTTGGTTTTTGGTGATGTTTCAGAAAGGAGACAGCAAACATATTCTGTGAATGGCCAGGCGATTTAGGCTTTCCAGGTCAGAGAGTCTCTGTTGCAAGTACCGAGTCTGCATTCCTAGTACAGAAGCAGCCACAGATAGGTGTGGCTGTGTTCCAATGAAACTTTATTTACAAAGGCTGAGGGTTGTTTGCTGATGCCTACTTTAGAGTTTTACTGCTTGACCCTATGTCCTCAGATGATACATGGAAAAAATTATGTTTAAGTTAATTTACCAATAGAATGAAGAAAAAGTTATGAAAAACTTTTATAATTTAATTTATAAAATTAAGTGTAGATTTTTAAAAATTGTTTTAACTTAGTTTTCTGTTTACTAGTCCAAGACATCCCTGACATCATCAATGGGAAGACCAGTGACAGGGGCTATCCAGGTATCTCTGTCGTGTGGTTGTCCATTTGGGGCCTCTCTTGTGACTTAGAATATTACCAAAGCTTTCTTTTCTTTATTATATTATTTAAAATGTTAAAGGAGATATTACTGATATAATTACCCTGATTCTTTAAAGTGTGGGCTACAGATTGGACTTTTTGAAATCTTTGGAGTCAAAGTCTCTGGACTTACTGAAGTCTCAGATGAAATTCTACTGGGACATGAACTGATGGTTTGATTGTATGGTGTACCCTGGGACTCATTTTTCCTATGCTGTCATTTACAACCATGTCTTTGGTTTCTCTCATGGGCATAGAGGATACCAACCAAAAGTAGGGGAATAGCCAGCTTATCCTATCTAATAAAGAGGGTATATGCTAATTGACTGTCACGCCCTCACAAAGGTGGTGGTGCCCACAGCCAATAAAGAGGGAATATGCTAATTGACTGCCATGCCCTCACAAGATGGCAGCAACCACAGCCACAAGATAGAGGTGCCCAGTCCCCTCAGCCCCGCCTCATCCAGCTAGAGTCCCCCAGTCCCCTCAGCCCCACCTCACCCAGTCCCTGCAGCATCCAGCCTCATCCAGCCAGAGTCCTCCAGTCCCCTCAGCCCCACCTCATCCAACTGGAGTCCCCCAGTCCCCTCAGCCCCACAAGGGAAGGCAGTTGGGGGTGATCAGGCCAGCAGGGGAGGACAATTAGAGGCGATCAGGCTGGCAGGGGAGGGCAATTGGGGATGATCATGCCGGCAGGGAAGCAGTTAGGTGTCAATCAGGCTGGCAGGGGAGTGGTTAGGGGGCTATCAGGCTGGCAGGCAGCGTGGTTAGGGGCAATCAGGCAGGCAGGCAGGCAAGTGGTTAGGAGCCAGCAGTCCCGGATTGTGAGAGGGATGTCCCCCAAGGGGTTCCAGATTGGAGAGGGTGCAGGTTGGGCTGAGGGAAACCTCCCTCCTGTGCATGAATTTCGTGCACCAGGCCTCTAGTAGGCTATATAAGGTGCTGTGTAAAAATCTATGAGGTTTTTTATTTTTCTTTTAAATGGAGTAAGCCCAGTTAAATCAAGGAATTATAAATTTATAGGGGAGCCCTAGCCAGATTGGCTCAGTGGATAGAGCATCAGCCTGAGGACTGAAAGGTACCAGGTTTGAGTCTGGTCAAGGGCACATACCTTGATTCCAGTTGCAAGCTTGGTCCCTGGCTAACGAGTGAGGGAGGCAACCAATCGATGTGAACATCGATGTTTCTCTTTCTCTGTCTCTCTCCCTCCCTTGCACTCTCCCTAAAAATCAATAGAAAAATATCCTTGGATGAGGATTAAGAAAGAAAGAAAGGAGAGAGAGAGAGAAAGAAAGAAAGAAAGAAAGAAAGAAAGAAAGAAAGAAAGAAAGAAAGAAAGAAGGAGGGAGGGGGGAGGGGAGGGGAGGGGAGGGGAGGGGAGGGGGGAAGGAAAGAAAGAAAGAAAGAAAGAAAGAAAGAAAGAAAGAAAGAAAGGAAGGAAGGAAGAAAGAAAGGAAAAAGAAAGGAAGAAAAGAAAAAGAAAAGCATTTATAGGGGAAAATGAAAGTAGAGACAGTTGACATAGAGGAGCAGAAGTACAGAATTAAAAATTGCAGTTAGCCCTGGCCGGCATGACTCAGTGGTTAGAGCGTTGGCCTGTGAACTGATGTGTCTCAAGTTCGATTTCAGTCAAGGGCATATCCCTGGATTGCAGGTTCCCTGCCCCAGGGATGCAGGGCGAGTGCAGGAGGCAACCAATTGATGTAGCTCTCTGACATCGATATTTCTCTCTCTCTCCTCTCCCTCTTCCTTCTCCCTTCTGCTCTCTCTAAAATCAATGGAAAAAAAATATCCTCCAGTGAGGATTAACAAAAATTTAAAAAAAAATAAAAATTGCAGTTATGGCCAAAACCGGTTTGGCTCAGTGGATAGAGCGTCGGTCTGTGGACTGAAAGGTCCCAGGTTCGATTCCGGTCAAGGGCATGTACATTGGTTGCGGGCACATCCCCAGTAGGGGGTGTGCAGGAGGCAGCTGGTCGATGTTTCTCTCTCATCGATGTTTCTAGCTTTCTATCCATCTCCCTTCCTCTCTGTAAAAAATCAATAAAATATATTTTTAAAAAAATTGCAGTTATGTGTCATTTGCAGAACTCTAAGTACTTTTAAATTATTCCTATTTTTTTAAGGATGGAGTTACTAGACCTATGACAGCAGTGAGAGCAGCAGGTTTTACCAAAGCAGCTTTGAGAGGTTTGTCTCTATTAATTTTTTTTCGATCTTTTAATATTTTTTACTGTTTTTGTATGTGTAATTATTGTTACCATTTTAAATCTAACATGCCATTGATTATAAGGTGCGTCATTATTTTAAGTACCATAAGAAAGGAAAGAGGTGATGAAAATACTCTGCATCACAATTGGGGTGGTAGTTACACTGGCATGTAATTTGTCAAATTGTACTAAATTGTACATTAAATTTTTGTTTTATTTTTTATAAATTAGAGCTCATTTTAAAAAATTAAAGGTAAAAATATATGATAATGATTTTAAAATAAAATTATTAGGATAAAAATTAATGTTTTTATATAAATAAGGACAATTAAAAAGCCAATGCCAAGTTATTACTCATATGATTGATAATTTAGAGTTCATAATGGGAATAGATTACTGTGGGAGATGAGTAAATACTGAGAGAGCATTTCATTTTTGTTTTTTTGTTTTTATGTTAACACACAAGTTTATGTATGTTAAAAATCTCACCAATTTCTTTTTATACAAAATGTTTATGTAGACATAATAAATGTCCTGCCTATTTAATAAATAGGCAATCCAAGTCATTTAATAAATAACTAAATAACGTGTAAGGTTTCATATTTTCTTCCATTATGCTGGGTCACAGATTAAATATGACTCTGGAATTGTGTCTCAGGTTCTGCATTTGACCCCCTTGGACAGTCAAGGGGCCCTGCTCCTCCTTTGGAAGCCAAGAACGAAGATAGGTATGTAAGTCCTTATGCTGTTGTTTTATTGTTGCATCTTTAAATTTTTTCCAAGTAAGTATTTTAAAAGTTTGTGTCACTAAAATAGTAATTACAATACCATCCCTAGTTCTTGGAATTAGCAAAAGAATCAAGCCTAATAAAAATAGCCATGTGTATCCTATATAATTTTATTATTTTACTAGAGGCTTGGTGCACAGGTGAGATCCCTCGGCATAGCCTGCAGGGATCGGGCCAAAACCAGCAGTCGAGCACCGCCTGCAGCTCCTGCCTGCGGCTCCTGCTCATTCCGGCCCCACTGCACCTGCTGCCGCCACTGCTCAATAGGCTTGCTGCCGCTCCGCTGTGGTCTCCGGGCTGCAGTGGCCACCATGAGCTCTGCGTCTGGTGCCCTTTGGTCAGCTGAGAGGCGCTCCAGCTGTGGGAGCGCACTGACCACCAGGGGGCAGCTCCTGCGTGTAGCTCAGTGTGAAATTATGGACAATGATACTCATTTCTCATAATTGAAGTGCCATTAATAATAATAAAAAGTGTAAGAAACGGGAATGAAACAGCATACTGGACTCTCTGAAGTCCTTGAAAACAATATCAGTGAATAATTATCCATAATTCATTTCAACATTCTTTAATATAACTACAAGTCAGAAAATAACCATTCTTCCTAATAATGTGTGTACACATCAGAAGCTTTGGGTTTTGGAATTAATTACATGATGAAAAGGTTGTAGAGAACTGTCTCATCGATTATATGACTGTTGGTCAGTGTGTGTCATAGCGACTGGTCGACCGGTTGTTCTGGTTGTTCTGCCGTTCAGTCACTAGGCTTTTATTATGTAGGATATAGATTTGACTTGAAGATATATCTAATTTTTATGGAGCCCAATATTGATTCTCTTGAAGGTCAAATAGGGTTGTAAATGTAATAAGATATGCTTATTTTAAAATAATATTTCAATGAAAAGAATTAAGAGAACATACAAGAAGTTAGTTTGTCATATCAGTATTGAGAAATTTCATTTTTATTGAATTAACTTAGTTTTGTGCCAATAGTTAGAAAGTAGCCAAAACTATGGTATAGATTCAGCTGTATATACGTACTAGTATCTAGGTACATTGATGTCTACATTTTACAAATAGTTTTACAATCAAACACTTACTGAGTATTCAGTGTGTGCCAGGCATTTTGCAGTGCAATACATAAATGAAGACTGAGCGATTATTATCATTCATAGAGAATATAAACCATAGAGATCTTGACTTGGTAGCACTAATAAATTGCAGGACTGAGATTTGAATTCAGACTATTTCCAGAGCTCATACTATTAACCACTATACTGTTTTGTTTCTATATAGTAGATGTTATTAAACTGTAATTCTTAAATCCAGTATTTGAGCTATTGTGTAAATTACATAATTTCCATTTTCAACTAACAAGGAACCTCTATAGAAAACCAGTTTAACCCTAGACAATTTGGCTCAGTGGTTAAGGATTGAAGGGTCTCAGGCTTAATTCTGGTCAAGGGCACATACCTGGGTTGCAGGCTCCATCTCCGGCCCTAAGTCGGGCCCATGCAGGAGGCAACAATCTATGTGTCTTTCTCACATCAACGTTGTTCTCTCTCTGTCTCTCCCCCTTCCTAAAAATCAATGGAAAAAATACCCTCGGGTAAGGATTAACAAATAAATAAAATAAAGTAAAACCAGTTTATTTTGTATCCTAGTTAATGACAGCATGTCTGCTAATAAAACTGTTTTTTAAAATATCATTCTGGAATCCTTTTAGCTGCTAACAACAGAAGAGAACATTTATTATATTATTAACAGGAAATCTGGTGGAATGGCAGTTCTAGAGATGGTTAATTTAACTTCCCAGTAGCATCAGTCCTGGTTCAGCTTCCCTCTGATTCTCTTGGCTTTTCTCAAGAGCCTACCCATCTGTACGATGCCAAGAGTGCCATTACAGAGTTCAAAACTTTCAGAATGAGAACATTGATAAAGCCTAGCTGGAGTTAAGAAAGTTCCAGTCTCGGGTCCCTTTTAAAAAGCAAAGCAAAGAAAATCTTTCCAAGGCCCTCTACCCCAAGAAGATTGTTTTCACTTTTCATTGGCAGAAAAGCATCACTTTTCTAAACATTTGACAACAGAATGAGATTTGACAAGTGTAGATCCAGGGGGTGGGTGCAGGCTCGTGTGTGGGTAGGTTTCCAGCACTGTCTGCATAAAGCACTGTGTGCATACAGAGTCAAGTTTTGGCATTTGATAAGGACATAGAGTATCTTCATAGAATTCTTTTACAGAGTTTTGCTTTAAAATTTTACATTGATATTTCAGGTTTAATAACAAACTGTTGGCAACCAGAAAATAGATTTCTATACTTCATTATAACCTTTATGAAATCACCATCTGTTATGCTCATTGCTCAGTTAGAATTTTGCAGATCTTTGTAAACTCATAAAATTTGTATCCTACCTGATGAAATTTGTAGGCACGTTCCACTGAAGAACATGATTCTATAGACAAGGCTATGCTGTTAAATTTATTCCTGTATTCTTTTTTTTATATCCCATAAATACAACGTGTTCCAATATACTCACAGTAAAATTTTATCTAGGCACTGTTGTGCATTCAGAGTGTTGTGGTATTTTGCTGGAAGAAAATAAGAGCAAAAAGAAATTAATGTCATTTTTGAACGGTGACTGATTTGAGGTACTGTGTTTGCTACTAATCGAGTCGGGGTTTTTAAACTTCTCACCTTGTTAGAAAGCTTCTCTTCAGTACCTATCTGGTAGTTAATAATAAGTATTATATTATCTCTTTTATGGGGAGCTTCGGTTTTCCTAACCACTAGGTAAAGTTTCCATTTGCCAAACATCTGAAAAAAGGATCTGCTTTTTTCTTGGGGATAATAATACAATAGTGTGGCTCTTAGATTTACCTTACTGGGTTTAAATCCTGGTACTCTAACTTTCTAGCTGTGTGGTTTTGAGCATAGCACTTAACTTTCTAAACCTCAGTTTCCCTCAGTAAAAAGAATAATGAGCCGAAACCGGTTTGGCTCAGTGGATAGAGCGTCGGTCTGCGGACTGAAAGGTCCCAGGTTCGATTCCGGTCAAGGGCATGTACATGGGTTGCGGGCTCATCCCCAGTAGGGAGTGTGCAGAAGGCAGCTGGTCGATGTTTCTCTCTCATCGATGTTTCTAACTCTCTATCCCTCTCCCTTCCTCTCTGTAAAAAATAAATAAAATATAAAAAAAAAAGAATAATGATAATACTTATCTGTGATTATGATGATTAAATGCCATGATCAGGGTAAAGCATGTAGCTCAGTGTGAAATTACACTTATGCTAAGTAAATGTTAGCTATTTTTACATTTATTCTGAATAGTTATATAATTCTTAAAAACAGTAGTATATTTGCTCCTTAATGCCATTTATACGTTTCTCTTATCTATGACCTATTCTTCACATTTAAAAGCACATTAAAAGTAAATTACATTTTAGTATATATCATTAGAGGTTGAATGATTACCTGCTTTCTTCTTTAATAGTCCAGAAGAAAAGATTAGACAGTTAGAGAAGAAAGTAAATGAGTTGGTCGAAGAAAGTTGTATTGCCAACACTTGTGGAGACTTAAAACTGGTAAGTTTATAACTAACAGGACTCAGGATTATGAAGTGTGTGTGTGTGTGTGTGTACGTGTGTGTGTGTGTGTGTATATCTGGTTTTGTATGTGCACGTGTGTGTGTGTGTGTGTACGTGTTTGTGTGTGTGTGTATCTGGTTTTGTATGTGCACAGTTATGAAGTGTGTATATATGTGCACACATACAAGCATATGTATAGAGAAATATTTTTGTTTTGCTGTTGACTGGCCTTAGAGTTTTCACTGAGGAAATTATTTGTTTGTTGGGAATCCTACTCTGCTTCTTTTAAAATTATTAAATATTTTCTTTTAATTTGCTTTTGTTCAATTACTTTGACTGTTATACTATATAAATATAATTTCTGTGACTTTAGTTATTGGGTTAATGACTACCCTTAGGAAAAAATGTTCAATATGAAAAGCTACTTTTGTTGCTTATAGAACTGGTGCCTTTTTAATCTAGTTCTAAAAAGCAAAAATCCCCTGTTGGATTAATCTGTTTGTAGTTAGTCTCAGTGGAATAGAAGGTTCCTGGCATTCTAAGTAGAGAGCCAAACTAAGCATCTGCCATAACATTGAGTAGCAGTTATCCTGTGACTTGTCTAGATTTGGGGCATCCCAGAAACCCAAACAAATCCATCTAAATTCCTATCTCACGAGATAGAATTAAAATATCCAAAGATTCATGAGTTGGGAGGAAAAAAGGAAATCAAAGACATGATAGTGAGCTCCAGTTTAAATAAATGGATGGGTTCTTTGGTTGTCAAGGGGAGTTTGTGGTGAGGGTTCCCGGGCTGTGGGCATCCAGGATTGGATATGGCATCCAGCCCAGCTACATGCAGGTGTTTCCCAAATGCACACATACTCGGAATGAATGTTCAGGTGTATACTTGATTTCAGGCCTTAGAAAAGGCAAAAGACGCAGGAAGAAAAGAGAGAGTGCTGGTGAGACAACGTGAGCAGGTGACAACTCCAGAAAACATCAATCTGGATTTAACTTACTCAGTAAGTATGAAATACCTGTTGAGTAAAATTATTTTGGCTACGATTGGTAGATTCCAGAAGTCTTTTATCTTTCATATTTCTTGTATCCTTTTGTTTTTAAAATTTTATTGAATCTCAGATGCTTAGAATTAGATTAATGATAATCTTTTTTTGAACAAGAGTTCAGGAGACACCCTTGTCTTTGGTCTGTGTGAAGATCTTTTTTTGAACTTTATTTATTGATTGATTTGAAAGAAAAAAAATATTGATTTGTTGTTCCATTCAAAATATTGATTTATTTTTGTACCCATTGGTTGATTCTTGTATGTGCCCTGACTGGGGATCCAACCTGCAACCTTTGTGTATTGGGATCACACTCTAATCAACTGAGCTACCTAGCCTAGCCAGGGCAAAGATCATTTTTTTTAATTTAGTTTTTTGATTAGTTGTTTTTAATAACTTAGTAAGTGCTTACCAGCCAATGACTGTTTCTTGAAGACTGCTGATATTTATGCTCTGTTCGGTGTGGTTACTTTAATGAGATTCTGATGTGGACTTTTTGGCCTGTGAATTTCAAGAACTTCAAATGAGGCAAATAAGACAATGTTCTGTGAAGGTAGTAAAAAAAAACAACAACTAATTTCTAGCAAAATTTCTTTAATTCTGAAAAGACATTTCCTTGATGTTGATAGGGCTGTTTAAAAGGGTATATTTTTAATGGGAAAATCATCATATGTCAAACACATGGAAAAAAGTACATTAGAAATAAGAATTTTTAGATGTTTACTATTTGTAGCTAATATTTTTTAATTCCATGATCAATTTATAATGATCATTTTTTCCTATCCTCTAGAAAGATAATTTACAGTAACTTAATAACAAGTTATAATTTTGCATGTAGAGGATCACTATTCAAATAAAGGTTTAAGATATTCCTACATGAAGTTTAATTTATTTTTATGAAGATAATTTGGTTCACTATTTTGCTTATTCCTTTTATCACTGGCAACATTAAGAAGACACAGTTATTCTTTGTAGGTCTTCCTGAGATTAATGGATGGCAAATACTATCTAAAATAGAAAGAATACATAGAAAATTAATGTAAAATTCAGAGATCAGCCTTACCTATCTGAATGTTCTGGTTCATTTGGAATGCAAAATTTTCTTTCTACTTCATTTCCTAATTGGTTAGGTGTCTTGATATGAGCAGCTAACTTTGTTATATGACTTTAATCTCTAGAAAGATTATAGGCAAAAGGGGCCTAAATGGTCATTGTGTATCTTTTTGCAATATTTTCCTTCCTTAGGTTCTTTTCAACTTGGCCAGTCAATATTCAGCTAATGAAATGTATGCTGAAGCACTAAACACATATCAAGTTATAGTGAAAAATAAGATGTTTATCAATGCAGGTAGGTGTTTATAGTCAGTTTGTCTAGTAAGTATAGTTCTTTTGTAGTGTTCATTTATGTTTCCTCCCTGTACGGTTTCTTACAATGAAGTGACTTATGCTCTAAAACAAATTTGTATTTATATAGAGGTATCCTGCTTAAAAATACTATTTATATTAAAATCCACACAAATGCAAATTAGGAAATACAGCTGGTATGAGGTATATAACCTAATAGTAAACAAAAAATGTGTTCTGTCATTGCAAGTAGAATGAGCTATAGCAACCCCATCAAGTGTGCTTCCCCTGGTATAATTCATCCCCAAGAGTTTGTAGTTTATATCTAGCATGTACATTGTGTAAAATTTGGTAGCAGTATTAAAGTTTATTAATATCATTTTCTTGAATATCATATTAAAATGTGTGTAGCATTATTGGGTCTAATTTTAAAGTCCCATATTTTTCTTAGAAGAACACAACTCCAATTTTCTAATGTAAACCAGTTGTTTTCTAGTTGTATTTTTAAGGAATCCACTGTCTTAATTGGATACACAATTAATTAGTGTGTGGATACATGAAAATAGTATGACTATTTTTCAAGAGAGAATTTTAGGTAATGCCTGAACCTTTATAACTTGATAAGAGCTTCAAAGAATATGAATTAAGGTTATCTAAAATATCATAGAAAAATGAAAAACATAGAATATTATATATTCCTTTTTTTTTAAATTAGGAAGATTGAAAGTGAATATGGGAAATATTTATTTAAAGCAAAGAAATTATTCCAAAGCCATTAAATTCTACCGAATGGCATTAGATCAAATTCCAAGTGTCCATAAAGAAATGAGGTGAGTTTACATAATGATAACTTTGTAAAATTTTGTTATTTTCAGAAACAAGATAACTCTTCTGACCTGTTGTCAGTAGGTTGAACGTTTTGAGGTATTTGTACAGGAGTAGTATTAGATTTATGTGATGTCTGTTCTTGCGCACATTTGTATAATGACAAGTTAAAGGTTAAAGGCATAATATGTGATCAATTGAAATAAAACTAGACTATTTGGCCTATATAGGTGATAATCACCAAATGCAGCTAACTGCCAACACAAAATCGAAACTTAGTCCTTTAGGACATATCAGACTCTATAGAGTGCAAGGCTAGAAATTCAGACCCCCCTGGCATTCGTGCTATGGATTGAGAGTAAAATCATGGGAGGAAGGGATTGCTTCTGAATCTGAGAAGATAGGGTTAGAGGGGGGAAATTGGGATACTTTCTATTCCTATAATATTTCAAGAACATAGTAAATTACCTTATGGTCTGGTAATAAATGTAGGAACCTATGTTCCCAGGATATTTACTGGTCATAATTTCCCCTAGGCCCAGTACTCTCCCTCTGTGAAACGTAATTATTTGTAAATGCCACCTTCCATGATAATTTGTTTTTAATTGTGCACAATATCTTATCACCATCAGTAAATATTTGGCTTATAAAACAGTACCCTTGAAGTACTTTTAACCCAGGTGATACCAAGAATTTGAGCTTTTTAGAAGATGTATTTAGATATAATATCAGACAGAATATAATAAGTGCTTACTAATCAGGAATCAAGAGGTGCTGTAGTGCCCTAGTTAGTGTGTTCTGTGGTTAGAGCATCGGCCCAAGCACCAAAGGATCACCAGTTTGATTCCCAGTCAAGGGCACATACCTGGGTTGCAGGTTGCATCTCCAGCTTCAGTCAGGCCTGTGCAGGAGGCAATCAATCAGTGTTTCTCTCTCACATAGATGTTTCTCTCTCTCTTTTATCCCTCCCTCGTTCTCTCCCTCCTTCTTTTCTACTTTCTTCAAATTAACAACAAAAAAGAGGTGATATAGTAATTAAGTTGAGGGAATAATTATTAAGAACAAGAATAGTCAGTAAAAGTATTATGAAGGAGGTGTACTTGAGATAGGTGACTTAAGTGAAGAGGATGAAAGGGGAAACATTCCAGACAAAAGGAACAACATAGAAGAGTCAGGCAAATCAATGTTCATGATCTGGTCAGAGAATTATGAATGAATGAATGTAGTTAAAACAGAGGGATTATGTTGAGAAGTAGTTAGAAATAAAATGAGATCATGGCCTTTAAAATGTCTATAATCAAAAGACAGGCAATAATATTACTGAAGAGATGTGGAGAAATCGGAAACCTCATACATTGGCGATTTAAAATGGTATAGCCACTTCGGAATATAATTAGGCAATCTCTTAAAAAGTTAAACATGGGTTTACTATATGACCAGTGGTACTGTATGTACCACTCTTAGGTATATACGCAAGAAAGTGAAAACATGTCACAAATGATCCTATGTGAATGTTCATGCAACATCATTCATAATCACCAAAAGAGGAACAATCAATATCCATCAACTAGGCTATGGATGAATGAAACATGGTGTATTCGTACTATGGAATACTATTTTACAATATAAAAGGATTGAAGTGCTGACACATACTACAATATCAGGAACCTTTAAAAGATTCTGCTGATAGTAAAAAAACTTCCAACAAACCAAAGCCCTGGACCAGACAGTTTCACAGGGGAGATTTATCAAACATTCAAGAGGAAATAAAACCTATCTTCCGCAGACTATTCCAAAAAATTCAAGAGGAAGGAGCACTTCCAAGCTCTTTCTAAGAAGCCAGCATTACCCTAATCCCCAAACCAGATAAAGACAATACAAAGAAAGAGAATTACAGGCCAATATCCCTCATGAACATAGACGCCAAAATCCTCAACAAAATTCTAGCAAATCGAATCCAGCATTACATTAGAAAGATCATACACCATGACCAAGTGGGATTTATTCCGGGGATGCAAGGATGGTACAATATCCGCAAATCAATAAATGTGATATACCACATAAACAAGCTGAGAGATAAAAATCATATAATCATATCCATTGATGCAGAAAAAGCATTTGACAAAATCCAACACCATTTCTTGATAAAAACTCTCAGCAAGGTGGGAATAGAAGGATCATACATCAACATAATAAAAGCCATATATGACAACCCCACAGCCAACGTCATACTCAATGGGCAAAAACTAAAACCATTTCCCCTAAGAACAGGAATAAGACAGGGATGCCCACTCTCACCACTCCTGTTCGACATAGTACTGGAAGTACTAGCCAAGCGATCAGACAAGAAGAAGAAATAAAAGGCATCCAAACTGGAAAAGAAGTAAAACTGCCCTTATTTGCAGATGATATGATATTGTACATAGAAAACTCCAAAGACCATCGAAAAACTACTAGACTTAATAAATGAATTTGGCAATGTAGCAGGATACAAAATTAACACCCAGAAGTCTATGGCTTTTCTATACACCAATAATGAACTCACAGAAAGAGAAACTAAAAAAGCAATCCCATTTACCATTGCAAAAAAAAATTTTTAAGGTACCTAGGGCAGGGGTCCTCAAACTTTTTAAGCAGGGGGCCAGTTCACTGTCCCTCAAACTGTTGGAGGGCCGGACTGTAGTTTAAAAAAAAACTATGAACAAATTCCTATGCACACTGCACATATCTTATTTTGAAGTAACAAAACAAAACGGCAAAAACGCCCGCATTTGGCTCGCGGGCCGTAGTTTGAGGACACCTGACCTAGGAATAAACTTAACCAAGGAGACAAAGGACCTGTACTCAGAAAATTTCAGGATGCTAAAAAAAAGAGATAGAGGAAGACATGAACATATGGAAGAATATACCATGTTCATGGATTGGTAGAATCAACATCATTAAAATGTCCATACTACCCAAAGCAACCTATAAATTCAACACAATCCCTATTAAAATACCAACAGCATATTTCAAAGACCTAGAACAAATTCTCCAAAAATTCATCTAGAATAAAAAAAGACCCTGAATAGCTGCAGCAATCTTGAGAAAGAACAGCAATATTGGAGGGATCACAATACCAGATATCAAGCTATATTACAAAGCCACTATTCTCAAAACTGCCTGGTAATGGCACAAGAACAGACATATAGACCAGTGGAACAGACCAGAGAACCCAGAAATCAACACAAGCCAGTATGCTCAATTAATTTTTGACAAAGGAGACAAGAGCATACAATGGAGACAAGACAGTCTCTTCAATAAATGGTGTTGGGAAAATTGGACAGATACTTGCAAAAAAATGAAACTAGACCACCAACTTACACCATACACACAAAAAAACTCAAGCCCTAACCGGTTTGGCTCAGTGGATAGAGCATTGGCCTGTGGACTGAAAGGTCCCAGGTTCGATTCTGGTCAAGGGCATGTACCTTGGTTGTGGGCACATCCCCAGTAGGAGGTGTGCAGGAGGCAGCTGATCAGTGTTTCTCACTCATTGATGTTTCTAACTCTCTAGCCCTCTCCCTTCCTCTCTGTAAAAAATCAATAAAAAATAAATAAACTCAAAATAGATAAAGACTTAAACATAAGATGGGAAACCATAAAAATCTTAGAAGAAGCCATAGGCAGCAAAATAGCAGACATTTGTTGTAACAATATCTTTTTAAAAAAATATATATTTTATTGATTTTTTTTTTTACAGAGAGGAAAGGAGAGGGATAGAAAGCTAGAAACATCGATGAGAGAGAAACATCGACCAGCTGCCGCCTGCACACCCCCTACCGGGGATGTGCCCGCAACCAAGGTACATGCCCTTGACCGGAATCGAACCTTGGACCCTTCAGTCCACAGACCGACGCTCTATCCATTGAGCCAAACCGGTCTCGGCTGTTGTAACAATATCTTTACCCATACAGCTCCTAGGGCAATGGAAACTAAAGAGAAAATAAACAAATGGGACTACATCAAAATAAAAGGCTTCTGCACAGCAAAAGAAACCATCAACCAAACCACAAGAAAGCCCACTGCATGGGAGAACTTATTTGTCAGTGTTTTCTCCGATAAGGGTTTCATCTCTAACATTTACAGAGAACTCATACCACCTAACAAAAGGAAGATAAACAATCCACTCAAAAAATGGGCAACAGACTTAAATAGATACTTTTCAAAAGAGGACATTCAGAAAGCCAAGAGACACATGAAAACATGCTCAAAGTCGCTAATCATCTGAGAGATGCAAATCAAAACAACAATGAGGTACCATCTCACACCTGTCAGAATGGCCATCATCAAAAATGAGAAGTGCTGGAGAGGATGCAGAGAAAAAGGAACCCTCCTTCACTGCTGGTGGGAATGCAGACTGGTGCAGCCAGTGTGGAAAACAGTATGGCGTTTCCTCAAAAACTTAAAAATGGAACTGCCATTTGACCCAGGAATACCACTTTTAGGAATATATCCTAAGAAAACAGAAACACCAATCAGAAAGAATATATGCAGCCCTTTGTTCTTAGCAGCACAATTTACAATAGCTAAGATCTGGAAACAGCCTAAGTTTCCATCAGCAGATGAATGGATTAGAAAACTGTGGTACATCTATACAGTGGAATACTATGCTGCTGTAAAAAAGGAATTCTTACCATTTGCAACAGCATGGATGGAACTGGAGAGCATTATGCTAAGTGAAATAAGCCAGTCAGTGAAAGATAAATACCACATTTATCTCACTCCTTTGTGGAATATAAAGAACATCATAAATTGTTGAGCAAAAATAGATAGAGGCAAAGAAGCATCAAACAGACTGTCAAACTACAGCGGGAAGGTAGGGGAGGATTGGGGTGGGTAAGAGATCAAAGGACTTGTATGCATGCATATAAGCACAACCAACAGATGCAAGACACTGGAGGTGGTGGGGAGGGCAAGTGCCAGTGGGTAGAGGAGGCCGGGGGGAGGTCAATGGGGAGAAAAAAAAGGAAGACATGCACTACTATTTGTAATACCTTAAACAATAATATAAAATTTAAAAAAAAAGATTCTGCTGATTGAGAGACATCAACACAAAAATGTCACCTTTGTATGAGTCCATTTATATGCAGCATCTAGAAAAGGCAAATCCAGAGACAAAGAAAGGAGGTTAGGGCCCTGGCTGGGTAGCTCAGTTGGTTGGCACATACAAGAATTAAACAATAAATGCATAAATAAGTGAAGCAATAAATTGATCTCTCTCTCTCTCTCTCTCTCTCTCTCTCTCTCTCATAAAAGAAAGGAGGTTAGTGTTGCCCATGGCTGGAGGTGATAATGGGAGTAACCGCGGATGGGCACAGGTTTTCTTTTTGGGGTGATGGAAATTACTTAATAAGAGGATAATTGTAGTTCCACAACTGTATGAACATCGTAGTAATCATTGAAGCAAATACTGAAAACAAATAAATTTTATGATATGAGCCTCAGTTAAAGCTTTAGGAAAACAAAGCAAAAAAATCAAGTAGAATAGAAATGAAGGGAACTATCTGTGGAGTGTGACTACTGTACTGAGGAGTTCAGACTTAAAGCTGATCCCTGTTTATTTCTCTTTAGGATTAAAATTATGCAGAACATTGGAGTTACATTTATTAAAACCGGCCAGTACTCTGATGCCATTAATTCATTTGAGCACATAATGAGCATGGCACCAAACCTGAAGGCTGGCTTCAACCTCATTCTCAGTTACTTTGCTGTTGGAGATCGAGAGAAAATGAAGAAGGCTTTCCAAAAACTGATTGCTGTTCCATTAGAAATTGATGAAGATGATAAATACATTTCACCAAGTGTGAGTATGAGGAAGACTGGTAGCCAGCTCTTGGTTTTCCATGCTTTTGTTTCCAGAAATGAAAAAGTTGGAGTGGATGACTTAGGTTTCTCCCAGCCCTGTATTAATGTATTTTAATTAAGTTTAATTAATGCATTTTCATTTATTATTTAAATTAGCTTGAGAATGGAACTCCATTGAAATAGGGGTAGAAAGTATGGTTAAAACAGACTGTGCAGTTTCAGTCAGAAAAAAATATATATTAGGAAAAACAAGATTATGTGCCAGGAATCTGTAATACTCTCAAGAGTAAAAATAAAATTTAAAAAAAGAGCAATAGCCTTGGCCAGTGTTGGTCAGTGGTTAGAGCGTTGGCCCAGTCGCAGGTTCGATTCCCAGTCAACAGCATGTACCTGGGTTTCAGATTCGATCCCCACCCCTGGTTGGGGCATTGTGGGAGGCAACCAATCAATGTGTCTCTCACATCAGTGTTTCTCTCTCCCTTCCTTCCACTCTCTCCAAAAATCATGGAAAAAATGTCCTTGAGTGAGGATTAACCAAAAAAGAAAAAAAGAAAAGAAAAGAAAGAAAAAGAGTAATATAAAGCCTTTTAATTGTTTCTTTAGTTGAGCAGAGGGAACTTAAACCATATGTGCTAAATACATAAAGAATGAAAATAAGTAATTCCTCATCCTTACTCATAGAATTCAGCATAATACAAAAACCATATTTTCAAAGACCTGAGCAGATACTATATAAAGTGAAAAGGAAAAAAAAAAAACCAAACAAGTGAAAAATACTGATATACACTCATGCTTGAACATAACCTGGAAGGAAGTATACCAAAATAGACACTGTATTTTCTGGAATAAGATTCTTTTTCTTTTTTTGTTAATAATATTCATATTCTTTTTATTTTATTTTTTAAAATCTTTACAGATGTCCCTCTCTTTTTCCCCTTTTCCCCCCCGCTCTACCCAATTCCCACCCCACGCCAGGCCTTCACCACTTTATTGTCTGTGTCCATAGTTAATGCATATCCTATATAATAAAAGGCGAATCGACCAAGTGGCAGAACGACTGGTCGCTATGATGAGCACTGACCACCAGGGGGCAGACGCTCAACGCACGAGCTGCCCCCTGGTAGTCTGTGCATTCCCAAAGGAGGAGCACTGCTCAGCCAGAAGCCCTGAGCTGGGCTCACGGCTGGCAAGCACAACGACGGTGGTGGGGGCCTCCCAGCACTAAGGATGTCCATCAGTTGGACATCCCCTGGGCTCTCAGACTGCGAGAGGGTGCAGGCCAGGCTAAGGGACCCCCGAGTGCGTGAATTTCATGCAGTGGGCCTCTAATCCTACCTTATAATAGAGAAACATGCAAATTGACCGCACCTCCGCTATGCCCATGATTGGGCCTGCGAGAGGCTGGGGGCGGGACTCTGGGTGGCCTATCCAGCCATTGAGAAGACCAAGATGGCGGCGCCCAATCCTCTTAATTCCGGGGGTCCCCGGCGGCAATTGCCACCCGGGCGGGCGTGTCCCGGCTGAGCCAGGTGCTCCCTGGGGTCCTGGGCCGCGATCGCCACCCAGGGGGGCGTGTCCGGGCCGAGCCAGGCGCTCCCGGGGGTCCCGGGCCGCGATTGCCACCCGGGGGGGTGTGTCCGGGCCAAGCCAGGCGCTAATGGGCCTCGCTCAGGCGGCCTTCACACTTCAGAGGCAGTGACTACTGCTCCTGCCTGGACCCAAAACCAAGCTCGCTACACCCTGCCCCATGGCAGAGCATGCCTAGGCAGTGAGTGGGAAGCCTTCCACCTGCTTCGGAGAAGGGGGGGCAGTAAAGAATGGGGGGAGAGGAAAGAATGTGGAGCATTCGCAATGAAGAGGTGCTTGAGAAAGAGGCTCGGAAGCCTGACTGGAAGGTTTGTTCTGTTTGCTGGGCCGCTGCCCCTTAGGAAGCGCAAAGAGCATGGCTCTGAGGGCTTCCTGTGTGCTGAGTCAAGGTCCACAGCCAACTGGAATTGGCCTCAGTTTCCTGGTCTGTAAAATGGATGGAGCGTGTCCCAGTGCCTTCACTGAGCTTTGATGGCCAATTGAGATACTATATAAAGAAAATGAGGGAAGAAGTGAGAAAGAAAAGGAAGGACAAAAAAAAAAAAACAAAAGAAAGATTGAAAGGAACCTGTAAACCCATTGTCACTTAAATAGGGAATATAGTCAGTAGTGTTGTAATGATGGTATGATGCCAGGTGGGTACTAGAAATATCGGGGAACACTTTGTAAAGTATATGATTGTCTAACCACTATTCTGTAACTAATATAAAACCTGAAACCAATACAAAATAATGTTGAATGTAAAGAAATGAAAATTGAAGTGAAATTTTTATAAATTTCAAAGTTTAAATAAAAGCTGTAAAGGAAGGAAGGGGAGAATAAAAAGTGTTTTTCATTTTGCCACTTCATTAAAAAGACAGTTGTCTTTATGTGGTGCTTTTATACTTTTCTAAGTCATTATCTCATTTTAATTTCCGGGCAACTTAAAGACAAGATAAGTATTCCCTCCACTATTCAAAGAAAGGAAATCTTGGTGTCTGGTCCTAATGATTCAATCGTCAAGCCCTTATTGTAAAGCAGGGTTAGTAAAATTTTCTGTGCAGGGTCATATCTATACTAATAAAAGCCTTGGGGGTGATCAGGCCAGCAGGGGAGGGTATTTGGGGGCAATCAGGCCCACAGAGGAGCAGTTAGGGGTCAATCAGGCCAGCAAGGAAGCAGTTAGGGGGCAATCAGGCAGGTAGGTGAGTAGTTAGGAGCCAGCAGTCCCGGATTGTAAGAAGGATGTCCAACTGCAGGATTAGGCCCGATTCCACAGGAATCGGGCCTAATCCTGCAGTTGGACATCCCCCGAGGGGTCCCATATTAGAGAGGGTGCAAGCTGGGCTGAGGGACACCCTCCCCAGTGCATGAATTTCGTGCACCGGGCCTCTAGTATGTATATAAGATCCTTAGTTAATCTCTTTCCCCCCTTCCCTCTGATATTCATCAGTCTATTCCAAGTTTCCATGCTTCTGATTCTATTTTATATCACCAGTTTACTTTATTCTATAGATTTCTTGTTCATTTATTTTTATTTTTAGATTCAGTTGTTGATAGATATGTATTTATTGCCATTTTATTGTTCATATTTTTTATCTTTTTCTTCTGTTGCTTATTCCTTTTCTTAAAGAATACTTTTCAACATTTCTTATAATACTGGTTTGGTGGTGATGAACTCCTTTAGCTTTTTCTTATCTGTGAAGCTCTTTATCTGGCCTTCAATTTTAAATGATAGCTTTGCTGGGTAAAGTAATCTTGGTTGTAGGTCCTTGCTATTCATCACTTTGAATATTTCTTGCCACCGGCTTCTGGCCTGCATAGTTTCTGTTGAGAAATCAGCTGACAGTCATATGGGTACTCCCTTGTAGGTAATTAACTGCTTTTCTCTTGCTGCTTTTAAGATTCTCTCTTTGTCTTTAATCCTTGGCATTTTAATTATGATGTGTCTTGGTGTGGGCCTCTTTGGATTCCTCTTGATTGGAACTTTCTATGCTTCCTGGACTTGTAAGTCTATTTCTTTCACCAGGTAGGGGAAGTTTTCTGTCATTATTTGTTCAAATAGGTTTTCAATATCTCTCTCTCTCTTCTCCTTCTGGCATCCCCATAATTAGAATGTTGGTATGCTTGAAGTTGTCCCAGAGGCTACTTGCACTATCTTCATTTTTTTTAATTCTTTTTTCTTTTTGCTCTTCTAATTGGGTGTTTTTTTCTTCCTCGTATTCTATATCGTTGATTTGATTCTCAGAATCCTCTACTGTACTGTTGACTCCCTGTAAATTATTCTTTATTTCAGTTAGTGTATGCATAAGTTATGACTGGTCCTTTTTCATGTCTTTGAAATTCTCACTAAGATCCTTGACAGTCCCACTAAGTCCCTTGAAGCTCTCATGAAGATCCTTCAGTAACCTCATAACTGTGGTTTTGAATTCTGTATCCAGTAGTTTGCTTGCTTCCATTTCTTTGATTTGTGACATGTTTCTTTGTCTTCCATTTTTGCTGCTTCCCTGTGTTTGTTTCTGTGTATTAAGTGGAGCTTCTTTGTCTACTGGAGTTGGTAGAATGGCCTTGTATAGCAGGTGTCCTGTAGGGCCCAGTGGCTCAGCTTCCCCAGTCACCTGAGCTGGACACTCTAGGTGCACCCTTATGTGGACTGTGAACACCGTCTTGTTGCAGTTGAGTCTTGATTGCTGTTGGTGTCACTGAGAGGAAATGACCTCCAGGCTACTTGGCTGTGAGGACAAGCTGAGACTATTTTGGAAGAACTGCTGTGCATGAAACACCCTTATGGAGCAGGATTGCTTCAGTGGGGTTTTGGTGCTCACTGAGTCTGCCCCTTGAGTGTGTTGCTTGTGGATGTGTAGAGTTGTAATCTGGTATGGTCTGAAGCTTTCCACTGGGTGCACTGGCTCTGGAGTCTCCAGGGAGATGCAAAGTCAGCCACTGTCTGGGGTCACCTGTCAGGAGCTACAAAGAGATCTGTAGATGGCTACTACCTGTATTGAGTTTGGAAGTGCTCAAGCGAGGCCCAGCTGTGAAGCAAGGCAGGCTGGTGCTAATACCAGTCTTGGGCCTTTTATTGATAGGTTTGGGGCACACTGACACCAGCTGCAGCTTGTTTGAGAGATTTTAACAAAGTTTGAAGCCTGAGCCAGGACAGGCCATTCATATGGAAAAGTTGCTGCAAACAGCTTGGGTGGGGCTGCAAATTGGATGGGTCAGGGTCTCAGAATCACCAGGGCAGAGCAAACAGTGTACGCCAGGCTCATGGAGACTTAATATGGCTACCAGTCAGCCCAGCAACAAGAGAGGTCCTAGCATAGGAATAATGACCTCTATGAGCACCCCTGTATGGGAGAATGCCACCCCTGAGTTCCTGCCCTGTTGCTAGACAATCCAGTTCCTCCCCATACAGTGTGTCTGGGTCCCCCAACACCTCCTGGTGCTGGAGCTCAGAGGATTTAGGAGTTAAGTTTTTGTGCCAACCCTTTAAAAGGACACCTTGTCTCCATCAGCCTCAGTGTCCCTCACCTACAATCCCTGCTTGCTTTTAAAGCCTGAAGTTATGGGGACTTCTCTTCCCAGCTCTGGAACACTGGGTTGGGGGTCTGGTATGGGGCTGAGACTCCTTGCTCCTCACAGGCAGTCTCTGCAGGGACAATCTCCCTTCCGATTAAAAAAAGGCACACATGGGTGCTGGACCAGCCCGTTCCATGTCTTCAACCCCCTACTTGTCTCAGTGTGCTTTCTTTTTTACTTCTCTAGCTGTAAAAAATGTGCTTCCATTCAGTCAGCTCTCAGGCAGTTCTGAATGATGGTTGCTCTGTATTTTAGTTGTAATTTTTATGTGGTTGTAGGAGGTGGTGAGTTCCGGTGTTTACCTATGCTGTCATCTTGGTTCACTTCCAAGATTATTTTTCTTAATGCTTTTAAAATATTTTTCAGATTTTAACACATAAATTTTTGGTATACCACTATTATTTTACATTAAGTCAAACCATGTAAATTTGCCTATATTTATAAATCAAAATAGTATAATACTATCAATTTCAGAAGTTGAACTTAATTGATTTTCTTAATAGATTTTAAGGGCATTTGCAGTTTTTTTGTTGGCCCCACCACTCAGTACTTACTCTCTTGTGCCTCAATTCCTTTACATAAAAATTATCCTAATATATAAAAACCCAGTGTCCGTAACATCCAAAATGACCAGAAGTCAGTGCTGGTTTGCCATGGTTACCCAGCACTGACTGCCTCAGCTGTGGGAGCCCGGATCCAGCATTGACTGCTGAGGGGGCTGTGGATCAGGCCCAGAGAGAGGCCCGGGGAGAGAGAAGGAGGGTCTGATCCATGGCCTCCATGGTACTATTGATCAGCACTTGCCTCTCTCGTTCGCTCTGGGCCTGGCCAGCAGCCGCGAGTCTCTCGGGCCTCAGCTGGGGCTGCTGATCAGCCCCGCCTCTCTGATCAGGCCCGTTGATAGGCACAGAGATGCTGACTGGCATAGAAACTGACCAATCAGAACCAAATCTGGGTGAAGTGTAAGGAGCTAGTGGCTGCCTAGGAAGTGGAGCTTTTGATGCTGACTGGCATAGAAACTGACCAATCAGAACCTAATCTGGGTGAAGTATGAGGAGCCAATGGCTGCCAAGAGGTGGAGCTTTTGACACTGACTGGCATAGAAACTGACCAGTCAGAACCAAATCTGGGTGAAGTGCAAGGAGCCAATGGCTGCCTAGGAGGCGGAGCTTTTGACGCTGACTGACATAGAAACTGACCAATCAGAACCTAATCTGGGTGAACTGCAAAGGCAGAACTTAAGGTGGGGGCTGAGGAGGGGTTTTAAGGGCAACAGCTGTTTGGTGTAAGGTGTAAGAAAGCGGTTCAATTTTTTGGCAGTATAGTGCATATGGCTGGCTATCAGTCCAGATATAGGGATTATGTATTTTTGTCTGCCAAGAGCATCTCCTCCTGATAAAAAGGCTCCCCCTCCCCATTTAAGCAATCCTATTCTATATAATCTATCTATACTACTAAAAGGGTAATATGCTAATTAGACCGGGCCGACCGGCCGTCTTCCGGATGTCTGACTTCCTTCTGGACAAAGCCATGGTGTGGGGGGGAGGCTGAGGCAGAGGCCGTTAGGGGCGATCAGGCTGGCAGGGGAGGGCAGTTCAGGGTGAGATCAGGCTAGCAGGGGAGGGCAGTTAGGGGGCAACCAGGCCAGCAGGGGAGAGCAGTGGTGGCGAGATCAGGCCTGCAGGAGAGGGCCGTTGGGGGCGAGATCAGGCCTGCAGGGGAGAGCCGTTGGAGGCAACCAGGCCTGCAGGGGAGGGCAGTTGGGGGCAACCAGGCCGGCAGGGGAGGGCAGTTGGGGGCAAGATCAGGCCAGCAGGGGAGGGCATTTGGGGGCGAGATCAGGCTGGCAGGGGAGGGCGGTTGGGAGAGAGATCAGGCCGGCAGGGAAGGGCAGTTGGGGGCGAGATCAGGCCTGCAGGGGAGAGCCGTTGGAGGCAACCAGGCCTGCAGGGGAGGGCAGTTGGGGGCAACCAGGCCGGCAGGGGAGGGCAGTTGGGGGCAAGATCAGGCCAGCAGGGGAGGGCATTTGGGGGCGAGATCAGGCTGGCAGGGGAGGGCAGTTGGGAGAGAGATCAGGCCTGCAGGGGAGAGCCGTTGGAGGCAACCAGGCCTGCAGGGGAGGGCAGTTGGGGGCATCCAGGCCGGCAGGGGAGGGCAGTTGGGGGCAAGATCAGGCCGGCAGGGGAGGGCAGTTGGGGGAGAGATCAGGCCGGCAGGGGAGGGCTGTTGGGAGCAAGATCAGGCCAGCAGGGGAGGGCAGTTGGGGGCAACCAGACCGGCAGGGAAGGTCCGTTGGGGGCAAGATCCGGTTGGCAGGGGAGGGCAATTGGGGGAGAGATCAGGCAAGCAGGGGAGGGCAGTTGGGAGCAACCAGGCTGGCAGGGGAAGGCAGTTGGGGGCAACCAGGCTGGCAGGGGAAGGCAGTTGGGGGTGAGATCAGGCCTGCAGGAGAGGGCCGTTGGGGGCAACCTGGCCGGCAGGGGAGGGCAGTTGGGGGCAACCAGGCCGGCAGGGGAGAGCAGTTGGGGGTGAGATCAGGCCGGCAGGGGAGACGGGTGATCGGGCACGCAGGCAGAGAGGTTAGGGGTGATCAGGCAGGCAGGCAGAGGGGTTAGGGGCAATCAGGCAAGCAGAGGCAGTTAGGGGCAATCAGGCAGGCAGGCAGGTGAGCAGGTAGGATCCAGTGATCCCATATTGCAAGAGCGATGTCTGACCACCGGTTTAGGCCCGATCCCCATTTAATCCTCACAACCGTATAAGGTAGGTTATTATAATTACATACTAGTGGCCCAGTGCATGAAATTTGTGCACGGGGTAGGGGGGTTCCCTCAGCCCAACCTGCACCCTCTCCAATCGGGGACCCCTTGCGCATGTGGTCCCCCATTGGAGAGGGTGCAGGCTGGACTGAGGGAAATTTGAGAGCTTAGATCAACTGCCCTCCCCTGCCGGCCTGATCTTGGACATCCCCTAAGGGATCCCCGATTGGAGAGGATGCAGGCTGGGCTGAGGGAACCTCCCCACCCCGTGCACGAATTTTGTGCACTGGGCCACTAGTATGTAATTATAGTAACCTACCTTATACGGTTGTGAGGATTAAATGAGGTTATGTATGTGAAATGCTTAAAACAATACCTGGAATATAGGTAAATGTTAACAATTATATATTACTTTCATATTGAGAAAAAAATACATGTTGTGAAACATCATCAGTTTTTTAAGAGGGAGTAGAGATATGGCTTTTATTAAGTAATTGATCATTAAAGCATTTGTATTTGAGTTTGGCTAATGGGGAGTATCAGTAGACAGAAGGGAGAAATGCGTACCATCAGATGTCTGTTCCTCTGGCTGCCTCCCTCTAATATTGATTTAGGTTGGATGTACTTCAACTAAAGTTTGCATCATCCTTCCAGATGGCTTTCTATACAAGACTTGCACATTTCAGGTTCTAGCATCCACTTGCTCTATTGGCCTTAATAATTGTGAGTCTATTTGAATTATCTATTTCATATTCGTGAATTGTAGTAGTGTGTAATTATTAAACTGTTGGTTCATTTGATCTAAGCTGTCAAATTTCTGTGCATTATCATCATACAATGTCCTAATCTGGCTTTGGTTATTTTCTTTGCTCTAAAGTCTACTTTGTCTGATAATTATGTAGCCACTATAACATTTTAAGATTGTTTTCTTGATATATATGTTTCATACTTTTGCTTTCAGCCTGCCTGTTGTTTTATTTGAAATAAGTTTTTTTATACTTAGTAAATAGTTGTTTTCATTCACTTGGGCAATCTCTGTCTTATAATTGGTGCAGTTTGGACATATATTTTAATCTAATTATTACTATATTAGAGTTTAAGTGTGTAATTTTTGTATTTATTTTTGTTTGTTTCTGTTTTATTTTCCTTCTTATGGCAGGAGTTTTCTGGAATTCCGTTTTTATTATTTTGTAATGTTTTTGAGTGTATCACTTCATATAGCATTTTTAGGATTACTCTAGGTATTACATTTGTATATATATTATTAAAGTCTACTAGTGTCATCATTTTACCAGTTCTAATAAAGTGTCAAAAATCTTGAAAAAGAATCCTCTGGTGAGGATTAACAAACAAAACACAAAAAGAATTGACACTATCACACAGCTTCTGTGTACTTGGTCCTTTTCTGTCTAGCCTGACTTTTTTATCAGCTGCCCAGAATCCGTTAGTTCACTAGAGAATGTGACAGGTAATCAGAAATTTAAAAAAAAAAAATTCTACTTTACATAAGGGAAAGTGGTGTAGAAAGATTAATTTTTTGTTAATTTTCTACAACTAGTTAGTGGTGAGGTTGAAATCCAAGTTCTTGGTTTTTATTCGTGACTTGTTCTTTTTTTTCCAATTTTATTTCCCAGGATGATCCACATACTAACTTAGTGATTGAAGCTATAAAAAATGATCATCTAAGGCAAATGGAACGTGAAAGGTAATATTTGGGGCACTAAATAATTAAAACTCGATAATATTGGTTAAATTTATATAAAAGGGTTAAATGTGCATATGATTATTTCTTTGAAAACTTGTTATTTGCAGTATATTTCTTGAATAGTCTGACTGTTTCATCATTTCTGTACTTTACTGGATTCTCTTTTTTCCTTCACAATAAGCACATTACTCATTTGATTCCAGTTATTCTTCCTCAGTTATTCTTATTTCCTTGTAACTTACTTTTTCCTCTGTATTTGGTGCAACATTAGAATTTTGTTCGTTACTTTTTTTTTAAATTATATCTTTATGTGTTTTTGTCCAGCCTCCCAATTAAATTTCAATTCCCAAAGACAAAATTATTTCTATTTTATTCCTTCCTTCAGTCTGGTACATAGTCTCTGCCACGCATGTTTCGAAACTTCTAATACTTATTGAATATTCAACTTGTATATTAGCAGTATATCACATGATATACAGGGCCCTTAGTTGTTTTTTAATTGTGGTACAATACACATAACAGTTTACCATCTAAACTGTGGTGCATAATTCTTCATGGTTCGGTAGTATTAAGTACATTCACAATGATTTGTAACAAGAACTTCCCCAAATTCCTAAACTGCAACTCTGTACCCATTGAACAGCTCTCCAGCATCCCCTCCCCAGCCCCTGGCACCCACCTTTCTACTTTTTGGTCTATGAATTTGTCTGCTCTAGGAACCTTATATAGGTGGAATCACATTATTTGTCCCTTTGTGACTGTCTTATTTCACTTAGCATAATGTCCTCAAGGTTCATCCATGTTGTAACAAGTGTCAGGATTTCCTTCCTTTATAAGTCTGTACAATATTCCATTATATGTATGGGAGGGCCCTTAATCTTTAGGAAGTAGTTTAACTTTAAAAATAAAACAGAAACGTACTTCTGGAGAGATAAGCATAGATGCACTTTCCCCTGTTCTTCTCACTAAGTCCAAATAACAACTCTGGAAATTACATGTAAAAAATATATATAAGGAGAAAAGTGGAGAGAAGAGGGCAGATCAAGGGATCTTGGGACACGATCAGTGAGTTCCCTTCATTTTTCCCAGACTTTGAACTGAAGAAGCTGGAAAGCAGAAAATGCTCATGGGTGCATTAAACAAACAAAAGACCTACTTTCTCTAGCTACAGGACAAGGAAAGGGGTAGGCCAGCAAGACAAAACTTTTAGACACATACCACAGAAAAAAAACACCTGGCCCTACCCCATGCATGCCAGCAAAAGCCAAGTGAGAGAGAGCCAGACTCCCACCCTCACAAAGCCAAGTAGGGAACCAGGACTGTAATCCGCAAAGGCCCTTAGTGAGTCTCAGCGCTCTGGTTTCAGTGGACAGGACATGTGGAGTCGAGAACTCCACCCCACCCGGCAGTACGAGGCACTCCTCCCTCTCACTTGGGGGATAGTGGGTAATTAGGGATTTCAGCAGCAGCAGTAACAAGGCCACCCCACTGTGATGTCAGTAGGAACATGGTGAAAGCAAGAACTCTTATGCCACCCCTCAGAAATGAGGATCCCCTCCTATCTTGGGTGTCACAGAGGCCATGTGGGGAAACTGGACTTGTTTTACCTAGCAATACTCAGGTGATGTCTCTTCTTCCCCTGCCAGAATGAGGTCAAAAAAACTAGCCAAAACAAAAGACTTAAATAAAATTCAGTCTCATAATGCAAAATGTTCAAGTTTTTATAAAAAATCACTCATAATAACAAGAAAATCTTAAATTGAATGAAAAAAGACAATTGATAGATGCAATATTGAGATAACAGAGATGTTATAATTATCTGACAAACTTTAAAGCAACTGATAAAAAGGGCTCCAACAAGCAATTATGAACATGCATAAAATAAATTAAAAAATAGAATACCACCTGGCCACGTGGAGCATCATCCTGTACACCAAAGGTTGCAGGTTTGATTCCCAGTTGGGGCACATACCTAGGTTTTAGATTTGATCCCTAGTGAAGGCATGTATGGGAGGCAACTGATCGATGTTTCTCTCTCACACCAATGTTTTTCTCTCTCTCCCTTCCTCTATCTGAAAAAAAAATCAGTTAAAAATATACCCTTGGTTGAGGATTAAAAAATAAATAAAAAATAGAACCCTTCAGAAAAGCAGTAGTCTCAGCAAGGAAATATTACTATTGGACCTCAGTTTAAATATTGTAAAATTAATAATTAGGTCATTTTATTATACCACTTAAATATCCTCCAATAAATATAAGACTATATATTAAAAAAGAAGAGCCAAATGGAAATTTTAGAACTACAAATTACACTCACTGAAATAGAAATTTCCACAGATGGTGTCAATGGGAGAATGAATGGGAGATGAAAGATTCAGTGAACTGGAAGATAGAAAATGGAAATTACTGAATCTGAACAACAGAGGGAAAGTGGTCCCAAAGCATGTTTAAAAATGAACAGAGCCTCAGGAACTTGTCGGGCTTTAACTGAAGATCTAACATTTGTGTCATCCATGTCTGGGAAGGAGAGGAGAAACAGATTGGGCTAAAGAAATGATGGCTGGTAACTCCCCAAACTTAGCAAGAAAAAAACCTACAATTAGAAAAACTGAACGAATCCCAAAGAGGATAAACAAGGAAATCTATGTCAAGATATATATTGATTAAACTTCTGGGAATTAATCGCCACATCTTGAAACGAGGCAGAGAAAAACAACACATAAGGGAAAAGTGATTAGAATGACAGTGGTAGTCTTAAATCAGTAACCTAAGCTCCCAGCCGAAGAACCTAGAAAAAGTAGAGCAAAATCAACCCAAAGGAAGCAGAAAGAAAGAAATAATGACAAATTCATTAACATTAGAGAGAGAAACGATAGATAACATCAATGAAATACTTCTAACACAAATGATAAAAAAAGAGAGAGAAGACACCAATGTCAGGAACAAAACGGGCTCTCACTGCTGACCCTGCGGACATCAAAAGGATAATAAGGGGTCACTACACACATCCCTATACACACAAATTAGACAACTTAGCCTGAACAGACCACTTTTTTTGAAAACACAGCTACCACTTCTCACCTAATGTGAAATAGAGCATTTGAAGAGATATATATATGAAATTGAATTTATTATTTAAAAAATCCCAAGAAATCTGACCCAATAGAAAAATTATAGCAAATGTTTAAAGAATAATTAGCATCAGTTCTACACAGTCTATTCCAGAAAACAGTTCATTTTATAAAGCTAGTATTACCCTGATACCAAAATAAAACAAAGTACCAAGGGAGATGGGGGGTAGGGAATATAGACCAATATCTTATGAATAGAGATGCAAAAATTCTTCAGAAATTCTAGTGAACCAAAATACTATAAAAATATAAAGAGGATTATGTACCCTGAGAGCAAGTAGGATTTACTCTAGGAATGCAAGATTGGCTTAGCATTTAAATATCAGTTAATACATGATATGAATAGAATGAAAGACAAAAACAACATGATCATGTCAGTATAAGCCAAAAAACATTTTGGACAAAATTCAAAATCCAAATAACTTTAACCAAGCTAGTAGTAGGAAGGAAGTGCCCCAGTCTGGTAAAGGACATATATGACAAGTCCACGTTTGACATCACACTAATGGTAAAAGACTGACTACTTCCCCCCTCAGATCAGGAACAAGAAAAGGGTATCTACTCTCACCAATTCTACTCAACATATGCTGGAGATTCTAGTTATGGAAATTAGGCAAGAAATGGATTAACCCTTTGCACTGGCTTGCTTTTTTCTCGATTCCTTTATTCTACTCTGGATTTAATTTTTTAAATACCCCAGATTTTACAAAGCGCGGCAGTAGAATAAAAAACTGGAGTTTCTTTTCATACAAACTTATTTATTTGGATTTTTTTATATTTCAAATTATTGATACATTCAAAGAGTATAAAAAGAGCTGCTACCGATGCTAACCGTGTCGAGTCACACTCGACATCCGAGTGCAAAAGGTTAAGAGACATCCAGATTGGAAAGGAAGAAGTAAAATTATCTCTGTTTATAGATCACATGATCTTGAATACAGAATATCCAACATAAAATTTTAGAATCCACTAAAAAATGATTACCACTAATAAACAAGTTCAGCAAAGGTTGCAGAGTAAATTATCAATATACAGAAGTCAATGTATACTATAGAAAGATGTTATACTAATTATATTTTATTGATTTTTTACAGAGAGGAAGGGAGAGGGATAGAGAGTTAAAAACATCGATGAGAGAGAAACATCAACCAGCTGCCTCCTGCACACCCCCCACTGGGGATGTGCCCACAACCAAGGTACATGCCCTTGACCGGAATCGAACCTGGGACCCTTGAGTCCGCAGGCCGACGCACTATCCACTGAGCCAAACCAGTTAGGGCTACTATACTAATTATAAATATTTCTCTCTTCTCCGCGTCCAGCGCAGCTAGAGAGCGATCCGGTTCCTGAGTAGGGGCTGCTGGGGTTTGAGAAAATGAAAGAAAGAGACAGACACAGAGATAGAAGGAAAAAGCTGGGGCTGGGTGGGACCACTGTCCTCTGACAGACAGGGACCCAGAGCCAATACAGCATGTTTATTTTATACAGCAAAAAACAGGAATTTTTATTAAAAGTCAAGACAAAGGAGATTATGTGCATTCTTGGGTGGGTCCAAGTCATATTCATTCCTGGTGCTTGGTTGGATTTAAATAACAAAACCCACCCCCTGGCACCTGGGCTGAAGGTCAAGCTGACGACACTCCTGCCTTTTGGCAAAGCAGAGTTTCCAGGACGTGGCTTTGCCAACGCCACTGGATTCAGCTGACAATAATTAAAGAAATGCCCCTGTGCCTTCCCAGGCGCTCTCTACAACTAATGACTTATATGAAAATGAAGTAACAATTATATTTACAATAGCATAAAATAATTAGGAATAAATGTAATACAAAACTTATGCCTTGAAAACTATAACCCATTTTGAAAGGAATGCTAAATAAATGAAATGACATCATTAATTTATAAATTCAAATTAATTTATAAATTCAATACAATTCCGATCGTAATCCCATCAGTGTTTTTTAAGAAAGTGACAAGTTGAGCCTAAAATTTCTATGGAAATGTAAGGGATACAGAATAGCCAAAACAATGTTGAAAAAGAAGACCAAACTGGAGGACTCAAACTATAAATCTATAGCAATCAAGATAGTGTGATAGTGTTTAATCTAGTACAGTGATGGGCAACCTTTTGAGCTTGGTCTGTCAAACTTCGCCAAAAAACTGAGCATAACTCTGGTAGTGTGTCACTTTGAGGAAAAAACATTATTTCACAAATGTTTCATCATCAGGAGCAGCAAATGTTTCATCCTCGGCATGCGGCCACCTCAGCGGACGCGTGTCATCAGAAATGGCTACACGTCAGTGCTGACACACGTGTCATAGGTTCACCATCACTGATCTAGTAGGATATATATATATATACACATATATATATATATATATACACACACATACACACACACACACACACACACACACACACACACACATCATTGGAATGAAATTGAGTATCGAGAAATAAACTCTTACAGATATCCTATATAATAAAAGGCTAATATGCAAATCAACCGAATGGCGGAACAACTGGTCACTATGATGCGCACTGACCACCAGGGGGCAGATGCTCAATGCAGGAGCTGCCCCCTGGTGGTCAGTGCACTCTGCTCAGCTAGAAGCCAGGCTAACAGCTGGTGAGCATAGCAGCGGTGGCGGGAGCCTCTCCCGCCTCTGTGGCAATGCTAAGGAAATCCGACTAACGGCTTAGACCCACTCCCGGACTGCAAGAGGGCACAGGCCAGGCTGAGGGACCCCCTGCCCGAATTCACGAATTTTGTGCACCGGGCCTCTGGTTGTGAATAAAGGTACCAATACAATTCCACAGGGAAAAGATAGTCTTTTCAACAAATTGTGCCTGGACAATAGATATTTGCATGCAAAGGAAGGAAGCTGGACCTCTCTCTCACACCAAACACAAAAAATACTTCAAAATAGAACACAGCCCTAACCAAATGTAAGGGCTAGCTAGACCTGAAAAATTCTTAGTGGAAAAAAACACATGGAAGTAAATATTATAGACCTTGTGTTAGACAATGGCTTCTTAGATATGCCACCAAAAGCACATGAAAAGAAAAAAATAGGTGAATTAGACTTCATCAAAATTTAAAACTTTTGTTCTTCGAAGAATTTCATCAAGAAAGTGAAAAGACAGTGCACAGAATGGGAGAAAATATTTGCAAACCATGTATCCAAGAAGGGACTTATTTCTGTGATATATAAAGAGGTCTTCTAATTCAATAATTAAAAGACCATAACCTAGTTAAAAATGTACAAAGGATCTGAGTAGACATTTCTTCAAAACAGATATGCAAATGCATAATAAGCACTGTAAAAGATGCTTAACTTCTGTACTTACTAGAGAAATGCAACTCAGCACCACCATGAGATACCACTAATATGACTATAATTAAAAAAGACAGATGTAATAACAAGTATTGGCAATGTCACACCCACTGGTATGACTAATAAAAAAGACAGATGTAATAAGTATTGGCAAAGATGTGGAGGAATTGAAATCTTATATGCTGATGGTAGGAATGTAAAATGGTACAGCCACTTTGGAAAACTGTGGAAATTCCTCAAAGATTAATCCAGCAATTTCTCTCCTAGGTTTGTACCCAGAAGAAATTAGAGCAGTTATCCATACAGTAACTTGTATAGGAACGTTTATTATTCCTACTATCCAAAAAGTAGAAACAACCCAAATGTCCACAAACTGATGGATAAATGATACATGGTCTTTTCATGCAGTGGAATAATATTTAGCCATAAAAAAGAATGAAGTACTGATACATATGAACCATAACATTATGATAAACTAGAAGCCTGGTGCACAAATTCGTGCACAGTGAGGTCCAGTCAGCCCGCCCTGATCGGCTGATCAGGCCGGGCCAGCTGTGGGGAAGGGCCGCGGGCAGTTGACCAGTTGGCCTACCCGCTCGTTGAACTCCTGGTCGAACTCCCAGTTGAGGGGACAATTTGCATATTAGCCTTTTATTATATAGGATAAAAAAAGCCAGTCACAAAAGACCACATATCCTGTGATTCCACTTACATGAAAGAAAGGTATAGATGAGGCAAATCTATATAGACATGTAGTAATTCAATTTTACTGTTTACCATACACTATGTCCACATATAGTGTAGGTATATAATGTCAGATGCAGAGCCTTTTTTCTCCCAAGTTCTTTCTTCCTTTAGTTTGTCAGCATGTATCATAAAGTAGAAGAAAAGTGAACTGTTGACTCAGAAGGCAGTCATGGCTTCCATTTCCTAGTCATGATTTTCAACCTGACTTATAAATAGATTTCTAGTGTAGCTGTTAACCGTTCAGTAGGCTTCATGGTATGTTAATTTTGATATATTAATGTTTACACTTTTTTTTTACATTTTATACCATGTTTCTTTATAAAAATATTTTGTTTGTTTGATATAGAAAAGCCATGGCCGAAAAATACATCATGACAGCTGCAAAACTCATTGCTCCTGTAATTGAAACATCTTTTGCTGTAGGATATGACTGGTAAGAGGGATATTCATTATAAGTAGATGTGTATGGTATTTTCTTTTCATAATTTATACTTTTATTGGTATAAAATTTTATCTGATACTAGAGGCCCAGTGCACGAATACGTGCATGGGTGGGGTCCAGCCAGCCCAGCCCCAATCAGGGCAGGGCTTGTCGGGAGGAGGACCCACCTGGATTAGGGCCCAATCAGGGCCCCCGATCAGGTCCGGGCCGGCTGGGGAAAGGGGCTGCAAGTGATTGGCCAGCAGGCCTCGCCCCCAATTGGGGGTGGGGGGCCAGTTGGGGGTGGGACCAGCCATGGGGAGGGGCGGTGGGCTGGTGGGCTGCCTCTGAATGGGGTGGGCGGGGGGTGCCAATCAGGGGCCAGCGGCCTGGGGGCGTGGCCATGGGTGTTGGCCAGCTGGCGCTGCCCCTGATTGGGGTGGGGGTGTAGATCTGGGGTGGGGCTGGCCGGGGGGAGGGGCTGCAGGAGGTTGGCTGCCCAGCCTTGCCTCCTGTTGGGGGCTGGCCAGGGGAAGAGGCTATGGGTCTATCATGGTGGGGTGGGCTGATCAGGGGCACGGCTGCCCAGGGGTGGGGGATAAGGGAGGGGGCGTTTGGCTGGCAGGTCCTGTTATTGATCGGAGTGGGAGAGTCTGATCAGGGGCAGGCTGGCGGGGGGGAGGGGCCACGAAGTTGGCCACCAGCCCAACTCCCTGATCGGCCAGTTCACTGGCCACAGTGGGCATCATAGTGACCAGTTGTTAGGTCGTTATGGCTGTTACGGTAGCTGCCTTTTTATATATATAGACTAGAGGCCTGGTGCACGAAATTCATGCATGGGGTGGGTGTCCCTCAGCCCAGCCTGCACACTCTCCAATCTGTGATCCTTCTGACAATCCAGGACTGCTGGCTCCCTACTGCTTGCCTGCCTGCCTGCCTGATTGCCCCTAACCGCTTCTGCCTGCCAGCCTGATCACCCCCTAACCACTCCGCTGCCAGCTTGATCGACGCTTAATTGCTCCCCTGCCGGCCCGATTGTCCCTAACTGCCCTCCCCTGCCAGCCTGGTCACCCCTAACTTTCTTCCCCTGCCGGCCTGGTTGCCCCTAACTGTCCTCCCTTGCCGGCCTGGTCGCCCCCAATTGCCCTCCTCTGCCGGCCCGGTCGCCCCTAACTGCCCTCCCCTGCAGGCCTGATCACTCCCAACTGCCCTCCCTTGCAGGCCTTGTCCCTCCCAACTGCCCTCCACTGCTGGCCTGATCACCCACAACTGCCCTCCCCTGCTGCACCATCTTGTGTGTTGGAGTGATGGTCAATTTGCATATTACCTCTTTATATAGGATGATTTGAAATATTTTCTCTTATTTTGTAGGTTGTCTTGTCATTTTGTAGATTGTTTCTTTTGCTTTGCAGAAACTTTAGTTTGATGCAGTGTCACTTGTTTAGTTTTTATTTTGCTCCTTATGCTTTATGTGTCATATCCAGGCATTGCCAAGACCAATGCCAAGGAGCTTTTCCTCGTGTGTGTGTGTGTGTGTGTGTGTGTGTGTGTGTGTGTGTGTGTGTTTTTTTTCTAGGAAGTTTATGGTTCTCGTTTCTGATTTTATTTGAGTCTTTTCTCTATTTTTCCCAGATAATCTAGCTAAAGATTTGTCAGTTTTGTCTATCTTTACAAAAAACTAGCTCTTATTTTCGTTGCTCTTTTCTACTGTTTTTCTAGTTTCTATTTCATTTATTTCTTCTCTGGTCTTTGTGTTTTTTCTTTATTTCCTTCTTTTTTCCCTTTGGGCTTAGTTTGTTTTTATAATTTTAGTTCCTTGAGGTATATAATTAGGTTGGTTTTTTTAAAAGATTTTTTTTTCTTAATGTAGGTATTTATTGCTATAAACCTCCCTTTTTGAATTACTTTTGCTGCATCCCATAAGTGTTGGTATGTTTTCATTTTATTTGTTTTAAGATATTTTTAAATTTTTTCTTTTGACTTCCTCTTTTACCCATATGTTATTCTGGGATGTGATTTTTAATTTCTACATATTTGTGAATTTTTCGGTTTTCCTCTTGTTATTTACTTTTAATTCCATACCATTTGCTAAGGTTTGTTTTGTAACAGCACATGATCTATCCTGGATAAAGTTGTGTGTTTGCTTGAGAAGAAGGTATATTCTGCTGCTGTTGAATGGAATGTTCTGTATATCTCTGCTAGGTCAATCTGAGCTAAGGTATAATTCAATTCCAATATTTCCTTTTTCATTTTCTCTTTGGATAATTGATCTATTATTGAAAGTATGGTATTGAAATTTTCTACTATTATTCCATTGTTATTTCTTCCTTCAGATCTGTTATTTTTTGCTTAAGTATATTTTAGTGCTTTGATAGTAAATACATTTATATTTATGATTATTATATCTTCTTGATAACTAGACCTTTTTGTTGTTACATCGTGACTTTTTTATATTTTGTTACAGATTTTGACCTAAAGTCTATTTTGTCCAGGTATAGCTACTTTTTTGCTTTCCCTTATATATGGAATTTTTTTTTTCCATCCCTTGAATGTGTGTGTCCGTACAGCTGAAGTGTTTTTAATCCGTTCAGGCACTCTATGCTTTTTTATTGGAAAACTTAATTCATTTACACTTAAAGTAATTTTTTATGGCTAAGAATATTTATAGGTTAATTAGTAATTATTGATAGGCACTAATGCCATCATATTGCATTCTGGCTCATTTGTAGTTGTTTTATTCCTTCTTCCTCCTTTCTCTTTTGCTGTCTTTATGAATTGATGATTTTCTGTAATGGTATGGTTTTATTCCCTTCTCTCTCTGTTTTGTGTATCTACTGTAGGTTTTTGCTTACATAAACATCTTATAGATATAACAGTTTATCCTAAGCTAATAACAACTTGAGTTGCATATAAAAGCTGTCTACTTACACTCCCCACAATTTTGATCTTGATGTCATAATTTACCTCTTTTTATATTGTGTATCCATTAACAAATTCTTGTAGCTATACTTATTTTTAATACTTTAGTCTTTCAACCTTTATACTAGAGTTAAGTGATTGACATACCACCATAATAAAATATTAAAGTATTCTGAATTTTACTATATAGTTACCTTTTCCAGTATAGTTTATATTTTTATACATTTTCATGTTACTAGTTAGTGTCCTTTTATTTCATCTTAAAGAACTCCTTTTAGCCCTAACCAGTTTGGCTCAGTGGCTAGAATGTCGGCCTGCAGACTGAAGGGTCCCAGGTTCGATTCTGGTCAAGGGTATGTACCTTGGTTGCAGGCACATACCCAGTGTGCAGGAGGCAGCTGATCGATGTTTCTCTCTCATCGATGTTTCTAACTCTATCCCTCTCCCTTCCTCTCTGTAAAAAAATCAATAAAATATATTTTTTTTAAAAAAGAACTCCTTTCAGCATTTCTTATAAATCAGGTTAGTGGTAATGAATTCCCTCAGCTTTTGTTCATTTGGGTAAATCTATTTCTCATTTCTGAAAGACAACTTTGCCAGGTGAAGTATTCTTGGTTGCCTTTTTTTTTTTCTTTTAGCACTTTGAATATATCATTCCACTCTCCTAACCTTCAGGTTTCTGCTAAGAAATCTGCTAAAATCCTTATGGGGATTCCTTATATGTAAGTAATTATTTTCCTCTTGCTGATTTAAAAATTCTCTCTTGTGTGTAACTTTAGCCAGCTTTATTATACTGTGTCTTGGAGAAGATTGTTTTGGGTTAAAATTTTGAAAGTTTACCCATTAGCTTCATGAACTTGGATGTTCAAATCTCTCTCCAGATTTGGGAAGTTCTTAGCCATTATTTCTTTGAAATAAACTCTCTGCTCCTTCTCCCTCTCTTGTCCTTTTTGGACTCGAGTAATACATAGATTATTTCTTTTAATGATATCCCATAATGGATGTAGGATTTTTTACTCTTATTCATTCTCTGTTTTGCTCCTCTGACTGATTATTTCAAATGACCTGTCTTCTAGTCCACTAATTCTTTCTTGGCTTGGTTGAGTCTCCTATTGAAGCTTTTTATGAATTCTTCAGTTCAGTAATTGTATTCTTCAACTCTAGGATTTGTTTGTTTTTAAATGGTTTCTATGTCTTTGTTGAACTTGTTTATTAATTCATTGTGTTCCTAATTTCATTTAGTTGTCTGTCTGTTTTCTTGTAATTGACTGAATTTCTTTAAGAGGATTATTCTGATTTTTTTGTCAGACAGTTAATAGATTTCCATTGTTTATGGTTACTCATTAAAGTGTTATTAGTTTCTTTTGGTGATAATATATTTAATTGATTATGATCCTTGTGCCCTTGTGTTGGTGCCTGTGCATTTGAGGAAGTTGGAACCTCTTCCGGTCTTTACGGGTTGACTCTGTTGGGCAAAGCCCCTCACCAATCAGCTTGTGCAGAGATTCTGGGTGTACCATCTGGTGGTGGTTGCCAGCAGGCTGCTGGAGTACATGGGTGGGCAGGTCTGGTGCCTGAGTTAGCAGATCAGCAGGCCTAGTACTTAGGTACATAGGGACCTGCCTAGTACTTGGGTCTGTAGGCGAGGACCTGGAACCTGGGTCAGTTTGGATTGGCTTTGTGTTTGAATCTGTGGTTATGTGGCTGGGACCTTGGTCTGCATGGACACACCTGGATTCTAGGTCCACAGAGGCTGGTCTGGTACTGGCATAGGCCAGGAGCCTGGTTTTGCAGGAGTCTACCTGGAAGCTAGGGCTGCATGGATCAGCCTAGCCCCAGAGCAGTCCTGGAGTCTGGGGCTGCAGGAGTTGGCCTGTAGCCTGGGGCCCTCAGGAACTGATTGGAGGTTGGGTCTGTAGAGATTGTTGTGGCACTTAGGTGGACCAGGAACCTGAGTCTATGGGAGCTGGCCTTAGCTGGTCTATTGGTCTAGGCCAGTGGCTTTGAAACATTTGGCCTGGTGCTGGGGAGGGTTGGGTCCTGGGGTGACACAGTCAAATGTCCAGGAGACACATGGAACTGTTTTAAAGTAAAGGGTTAGTAAGGATAAAAGGGAGGGAAAGGGAGGACATCCTAAGGGGAGAAGATTGTTCTTGAAAGGGCAAACACTAGCAGCCCTCCTCACATAGAATCTTCTATACAGTTAAGTCCTAAGGTTCTGAGGCATCATATGCACCTAGAATGGTGAGAGCTATGTACCATCCTTAGGAAAATTGTGGGAAAATGACTCAAATAATTTTTCTTTGCAGAACCCCATTGAGAAAGATAGGCAGGAGAGCACGATGCATTTGTCTTTGAGGCCCTTGATTTGTTAATGGCACCACAGTGAATTAATCCATTTCTTAAATAGTTCCTGCTTTTTTGGTCTTCCACATTTGTGCACAGAGGGTTCATTGAAAGGAGCACTGAGCAGGCGGGGCTTCAAGTCCTCTCTCCCCTTCAAGCACAGGGTCTCTTTTATAAATCAAGGTTAAAGTAAAAAGATTCTGCTTGAAGAAAGAGATCTGCTTTAATAGTTTTAAACTACTGGTCTAGGCCAGTGGCTTTGAAACACTTGGTAACCAGACCCTCGGTAAGAAATATATTTTCCATTGTTTACTGAAATTTATAAAGTTTCATGAAACAGTCCTTGCCCTTATTATGTACAATGCCCATTGGTATTTTTTCTGTTTTTTTTTTAAAGATAAGGTTCATGATCATATTTTAAATTAATCATATTAATTAATCTAACTAATCCTAAATTGATCTCAATTGACCTCAATTTTAAGACCAGTAGTCTTCTTACAATGGGTTTTGGTATTGGGTTCAAATTCTTACTTGACAGTTTCCTACCTGTGTGGGCTCAGGTCTCCATTTTCCTACCCATAAAATAGAGACAATGCCTGTCATTCAAGGCTGTTATGGAGAGTAAATGTGACAATGCTTGTAAAGAATTGGCACAGTGCCTAATATATTGTAAAAAATAGACATTGTGTGTGCTTTGGGAAACAGACCTACTATTGTCTGTTCAAGTTTGAACTCAAAATAATTAAATATGTTCTATAATTTATTTTGCACTTTCTTCACCATCACATCATTTAAGATGAAAAATATATATAAAAAATTTTTTTGCATGTTGGAAATTGAAATTTTTTTAGTAAATCAAAAAATCAGAATGTAGCTATCAATCCAGTTTCACTTAAAATACCATAAATATTTAGAAATGACAGCAGGCTAGTGAAAAATTGGGTGAGGAAATCAGTTGAGAACTGAAGAATTCAGTAACTTAATGCCATTATTGGAAGAAAGCAAGTACTTAGCCTTACATAATGCTAGGGGCACTTAAAAATTTTTTTTTCAAAAGTCACATTTAAGAAAACCAACAATAACAAAATACTAAAACAAATAACCTTTTTCCACTTTACATTATAGGTGTGTCGAAGTTGTGAAAGCTTCTCAATATGTAGAGCTAGCAAATGACCTGGAAATAAACAAAGCAATTACATATTTGAGACAAAAGGACTTTAACCAAGTAAGTTTAAAAAATTAGATGAAATATCATATGTTAATGGAGCAAAACAATAGTATTGGGAACTCCTCTCTAGAATAATGTTACCTCTGAATATTTTGAAGTTGAGTGATTTCTCTCTGACCATAATTTCCACTAGTATGATACTTTGAATTTTGACCAGTTTGTCCTGTTTCTTTCTTTTTTTTTTTTTTTAATCCTAACCCTAGGACATGTTTTTATTGACTTTGGAAAGGAAAGGAGAGACAGAGAAACATCAATATGAGAGAGAAACATCAATCAGTTGCCTCCCGTATGCACCTCGACTGGGATTGGACCTGCAACCTTAGGTATGTGTCCTGACCAGGAATTGAACCTGCTACCTTTTGGTGCATGGGACAACACTCCAACCAACTGAGCCACTGGCCAGGGCAGTCCTGTTTCTTAAAATGTAAATGCTTTTCAGGTAAAACATGGTTGTTTGCTAAATTACTAAACCATGTTCTAATCCAGAAATTAACTTTCTCCCAGAGGTTTTCAAGCTGCTGCCTGAAGCTGTAAGGTTTTTCAGAACTAGGCAGTATGTGTATGAGAAGGAAGGCCAGGACCTGGAATAGCAGCCTGGTGCTCCCATCCACTGTTTTCACCTGCTCTCTGTTTTACGTTTTTGTTTTCCTTATTGATGTTGCATTGGGCCTAAAAGGGTCCCACTGATAACACAGTTTCAGAATCCTCCAGGATCTCTCCCTGCTACCACTGCTTTCTTGCTGCCTTGGGTGAAGGTGGAACAGGTGAGACACAGTTGACAAACCAGAATAGACAGCTTTATAAGAGGGGAAGGGGGACAAAAGAGAATAAACAGAATGAAACTTGATATTTTAGTTTATAAAACCAATGATTAGTGTCATATGTGCCAGCAACTAGAAAACTCAGCTCCTCTGAGTTTAGACCCAGAGAGCAAGGACCAGAGAACATCCTGTCCCAAGCCTGAGTTTTCAGGCTTTCTCCCAACTGAAGGACCTTTCTTTTGTCTAGGAGACAGTAGGAATGACAACCCCTTCTAGTCATTTCTAGAGCGGTGAGGAGAATGCCATGTACTCTGGTGTTCATGTTATGATTATGTGATTAGTACAATGCAGTACCATGGACTGATTCCATTTTGTGTGTGAATATAGTGTGCTTAACATTGCTTTAGCTGGTGTGGGTCAGTGATTAGAGTGTTGGTCTGAGCAGGGAAGAATGGAGGGTTTGATTTCCAGTCAAGGGTAGGTGTCTGGGTTACAGGTTCCATCCCCAGCCCAGTCGGAGTGTGTGAGAGGCAATCAATTGATGTCTCTCTCTCACATCAGTACCTCTCTCCTTCCCTCCCTTCCACTCTCTCTAAAAAAAAAAAAAAAAAAATCAAAGGAAAAAATATCCTCAGGTGAGGATTTTAAAAATTGCTTTAGCATTTTAAAGCACTAAAAAGACTTTTCAAAGGATCTTTGTATCTATTCTTTCATTTGATCATTACCCTGTTGGTCATTAAAAGTGCCATGGATAGCTCTTTAATGCTGCTGTCATGCTGTTTGAATGGAAGTGAAGTGAGACAGCTTGTTCTTTGTTATCCTGCTAAGGTCATCTCTGGATCAAAAGAAATAATTTTTGTTTGTGTGGTAAGTACTGTTATAGGTCACAAAATAGAAAAAAAAGTTTGCCAATTTTATCAACATTTTATTTTTAAATGGCCTTTTTATAAAGATTTAACAATGTATTACCATAGTTCAAGACTTTAATAATAATCTCTTTACCTATATTTTAAGTCAGAATGTAAACTTGGCTGTCACATACTAAGGAGCAGTTTTCTTTCCCTCTCACGTCACTTCAGATATAAATGGCTGTGTACTAATTCCTGTTCACATGACTTATGTTTTAAACTAGTGGCCCAGTGCATGCAATTCGTGCACATTAAAAAGGGATTAATTAGAGGAAATAATTTAATATTGCTATTTGCCCTTTCTCTATGATAGAAGTGTCAGAGATGAAAGAAAATTAGTAAAATGTATATGAAAACCTTTCTCCTGTCAGAGTCTGGGGTGCACCACGGAACCCAGAGTCAAGTCTCTGCCCACCCACATGCGCCTCAAAATCGCATGAGACCCAGACCTGGTCGCGCGCCCCGCCCCCTGCCGCATTGGGCTAGATCCAGACCCAGCCAGTCCCACCCTTGTCAAGCCCACCGGGCAGGGGGCATAGCCTCAGGTCCCCTGGCCCAGTGCTGGGGTGGGGGGGCATGGCCTGAGGTCCCCTGTCAAGCCCCACCTGGTGGGGGGCATGGCCTGAGGTCCCCCAGCCTGGTGCTGGGGCGGGGGGAGCAGTTTGAGGTCCCCTGTCAAGCCTCACCTGGTGGGGGGCGTGGCCTGAGGTCCCCTATCAAGCCTCGCTGGGCGGGGGGTGCGGTCTGAGGTCCCCCGGCCTGGTGCTGGAGTGGGGGGGCATGGCCTGAGGTCCCCTATCAAGCCCCGCTGGGTGGGGGGTGTGGCCTAAGGTTCCCCGGCCCAGCACTGGGGGTGCACTTTGAGATCAAGTGCATGCTGGGTGGGAGGCATGGCCTGAGGTCCCCTGTCAAGCCCCGCTGGGTGGGAGGCACGGCCTGAGGTCCCCTGTCAAGCCCAGCCAGGCAGCGGGGTGCAGCCTCAGGTCTCCTGGCCCGGTGCTGGGGCGAGGGGCGTGGCCTCAGGTCCCCTGGCCTGGCACTGGGGCGGGGGGTGCGGCCTGAGGTCTCTTAGCCTGATACCAGGGCAGGGGGTGGGGCCTGAGGTCCCCTGTCAAGCCCTGCTGGGTGGGGGGTGCAGCCTGAGGTCCCCTGTCAAGCCCCACGGGGGTGGGGGAGGGCGTAGCCTCAGGTCCCTGCTGATTGCTCGTTAAGGCTTCTTATGGGAACTTGGCCTCAGCTGTGGGTGCAGCCATCTTTGTGATGGAGTGATGGTCAATTAGCATATTCCCTCTTTATTAAATAGGATTAGCAAATACATTTGTGACACAATCTGAAAGTAAAGATGAAAACATCTCAATTCTTATTCAAAGTGAAATGCAACTTATAAACTTACATAAATAGTGGCTTTTCCATGAATAGTGTGGAGACTGAGTGAGGGGTCAATGAGGTGACTTCCACTGGTGAGCAGTACAAGCCGCAGTCACTTCTGATAGAAGTTTTAGGAGCTTCTTGGCAGTTTAATAGAAGACTTGTTCAAGAATATAAGTGAAAGTGCCGAAACCGGTTTGGCTCAGTGGATAGAGCGTCGGTCTGCGGACTGAAGAGACCCAGGTTTGATTCCGGTCAAGGGCATGTACATTGGTTTCGGGCACATCCCCGGTGGGGGGTGTGCAGGAGTCAGCTGGTCGATGTTTCTCATCGATGTTTCTGGCTCTCTATCCCTCTCCCTTCCTCTCTGTAAAGAATCAACGGAATATATTTTTTTTTAAAAAGAATATAAGTAAAAGAGAATCTCAAAAGCAAGAGCATGTTTAGGTTTTTTTCTTCCAGATTTTACTTTGTGGAATTATAAACTGCTGGCCTAGAAACTCCCAACAGTTTTCTTTAAAGTAATAAAAAACCCTGAAAATAATAATTATTTACTTGTATTATAACCAAGGCTTATGGAATCTAGTATTTTTAAATCTTCTACCCTTAAAAACATTGAGTCAACTATGTTTCATGGTACTTGGTTTGAGTTCAGACATTTGAACAGCATATAGGTCAGACTTTGTCAGGTATTTTCAACACCAGCGGCTGAGGACTTTTGCTGGGAGACAGTGCTCTCTGGGAGCAGGAGGCACAACGAGGCAAAGCATTTTTACTCAGTAATGCATTTGGAAGGAAGCAAGGGAAGTGGGAGGAAGGGAGAAAAGGAGGAAGGGAGGGAGGGAGGGAAGCAGGGAGGGAGGAGGAAGGAAGACCCATCATCTTTTTCTAATTCTTTTTTTACACCCTGCTGTATCTCGGTAATTTCCAGTTTGATAACTCATTCACCTTTCATGCAAGGTGTGTCTGGCCATTCCAAATGTCCTGTTCGGTTATGATTATCTCAGACCTCCAGGTGGTTAAAAGTGTGCTTTAATTTCTCATAGCTATAAAATGTACTTCTATTTGGAAATAAAATAAAATGTATATTATTTTTTGTATTTCTTCCCCTTCTGGAATTCCAGTTATGTTTGTCAGTGGTGGTCAACGGGGGTCTCTGGCCTAGGTAAGCTCTGCACAGAGACAGTGCTCTGTGCCCCTAGTTCTTGTTTTGCTTGTAGGAATGAATCCAAACAAGAGACAACAAATAGCAAAAGCAAGTGAGGATTTATTTGTAGGAAAGAAATATACTCAGGACCTGAGCGGGCATCTCAGCCAGCAAGGCTGAACCAAGTGCCCTGAGCGGGCAGCTCACCTGGCTGAGACCAAACCGAGTGTCCTGATATTTGGGAGTTTAGAGGATTTATACTCCTAGGCTGGAATGCCCCTAGGCAAGGAGCAAGTCACCCTCTCCCTCATGTCTCAAAACAATGTATCTATAAGTTATAAGGCTCCTTCATCTAGGTCAAGCTTGGTGTGTCAAACTTCGCCAAAAAACTGAGCATAACTCGGGTAGTGTGTCACTTTGAGGAAAAAATATTATTTCGCAAATGTTTCATCCTCAAGGAGCAGCAAATGTTTCATCCTCGGCATGTGGCCGCCTCAGCGGACGCGTGTCATCAGAAATGGCTACGCGTGTCAGTGCTGACACGCGTGTCATAGGTTCGCCATCACTGATCTAGGTGCTGTCTACCAGTTAGACCACATCCTGGAGGCTCTGAATCTTTTCCCCTCACATAGAGGCCTGCCACCTCCATTGTCTATTTTCAGCTTGTCGCTTCTCACACATATTTTCTCCAAGCCCAGCTGCCTCTCCCAGCTCATATCTTTCTAGCTGCCTACTCTAACATGTTTATATGAGATTTCACTGTGTTCCTATATGTCTCTTATGGTCTTTTCTAAGAACATTTTTTAGCCTTTTATTTTTCTGTGCTTATTTTACTAGTATTTAGTTGGAACATTTTCTGGGATCTTGTCTGATCTTCAAATCCTGGTTGCCTCTGTAGCTCTTCAGTGTCTTCACAAAATATTTTTAGTATTTTATCTAATTTTCTAATTGTTCTCTGTAGGAGAATGGTCTTGTATAGGCTAGTTTCTAATAGCCAGAAGCAGAAATTCTAGAATTATTTTGCAAAGAGCATATTGGATCATGTCTTTAGGTAAAATCTTATCACCCACCCCATTATGCAGGGCAAAGGAAACTGTGTAACAAGACTCACTGGCTAGATATTTACGTTCTCTTTGGCTGTGTCTAATATAGAATTAAACCCATCTATTGCATTCTTAATTTTATTATTTATTTTTTTAAATACGTAAATATTTTTTAATTGATTTCATAGAGGAAGGGAGCGGAAGAGAGAGATAAAAACATTAGTGATGAGAATCATTGATTGGCTGCCTCCTGCAAGCCCCCCCTACTGGGGATCGAGCTCAAAACCTGGGCATGTGCCCTTGACCGGAACCAAACCCGGAACCCTTCAGTCTGCAGGCCAATGCTTTATCCACTGAGCTAAACCAGCTAGGACCATTCTTAATTTTAGTTATTATATTTTTAGTGTAATTTTATTTTTTATAAATTTTAATTCTCAAATGAAATTCTCAATTTGTCATCTGTTTTTAAAAACATATTAGTGAAATTGCCTTTTGTCAGTCCCTGCTCCTACAGTTCAGATACTAATCTTTCCCCAGCTGTAAGCCTGAACACTGTCATATTAACAATGGTAATAACGTTCAGATATTTTATTTCTAGGCTATAGAGACTTTGAAAATGTTTGAAAAAAAGGACAGTAGAGTGAAGAGTGCAGCTGCAACCAACCTCTCATTCCTGTATTATTTAGTAAGTTTTATGTTTTTACAACTACGAGTTGAAATGTGGTATTTTCATGTTGCTAAATTTCTGCCTGAGGAGCTGGCCTAAGGAGAGGCTCACGAGAGGACATGCAGAATGTCAGTGGAACGGCGTGTATGGAGGGCCAGGTCCTGAAAAGTTCTGGGTCAGGGGTTGAGTTTATGGGCATGAGTGAGAGCACCATCTCAGGAGGAGAAGGGAGGGTGAAAAGTGGTGGAAACATCACATCCTGAAATTGTAGAGTGTAGACCTGGGAGATGAGCTGGAGACATATTTCACTTCAATCCTAGTAATAACGAAAGTGACATCTTAGGTTATATGACTTATGTAAAGTCACAGTGTCATCTGTAACAAGCAGAAGTTGAACATCTCTGGATGCCAATCATGGGGAATACCAAAAGGCTAAAAGCTTCCTAAAAACAGAACATTCATAATTTAGAGCGAAGGTGGCAGATGGGTGGAGTAGGAAGGAAGAAAGGTTGGTTGAAAGTAGAGAATATAAAATTAATGTGAGATACTAAAGGCTTTAGAAATTCAGAGGACGCAAATAGTATTTTAATTTAGGGATTTGGGGGACAATCCCAGAGAGAAGTTGGATCTTAAAAGTCAGACCGTAGATAAGAGAGAAGGGGACATTTGTGCGGGAACTAGGGAGTAAACAAAGCACAGAGGCAAGAAGGCTGGGAGGGAAGGGGTGCGGCTCATTGTGTTTGATTCTGCTGCACTTTCAGTCCCTCTCAGAGCTTCTGGTTTGTGCACATTGAGAACTGTTGCCATATGGAACCTCTGTTATGGTGGCAAGGTGTTACAGCCCTCGTGTGTTAAGAGGGAAAGGAGATAAATCCCCTGGTGAGGAAGGACCCCAGTGTTTTATTCTGTTGGCATGAGAGTGGTGCCAGGGGCATGTCCAGAGGAGTGTGTGAATTAGGGGGAAAGATGCCCAGTTTGTTCTTAAATACATTTTTAAAATTTTTGTAGTGATGGTGATATAATTCAAATGGCCAAGGAAGCATGTGGAACACTGATCTCAGACAGGAAGTCAGAATAGAGATAAAATTTGATTATTGTCTGTGAATAATAAGTTTTCATAATAGACTAGTTGCCTGGTGCACGAAATTTGTGAGGGGGGTGGGGGGGGGTGTCCTTCAGCCTGGCCTGCATCCTCTCCAATCTGGGACCCCTCAGGGGATATCTGACTGCCAGTTTAGGCCCGATCTCTGTGGGATCGGGCCTAAACCGGCAGTCAGGACATCCCTCTTGCAATCCAGGACCGCTGGCTCCTAACCACTCACCTGCCAGATTGCCCCTAACCACTCTGGTTGCCGGCCTGCTCGCCCCCAACAGCTCCCCCCCACCGGCCTTCTCACCCCCACCTGCCCCCTGCCAGCCTGATTGCCCCCAACTGCCCCCCCTTCCAGTCTGATCACCCTTAACTTCCCCCCTTGCCGGCCTGATTGCCCCCAACTGCCCCCCTGCCAGCCTGCTCGCCCCCAACTGGCCCCCTTGCTGGCCTGCTCATCCCCAACTGTCCTCCCCTCGTAGCCTGATCGCCCCTAACAGCCTCTGCCTCGGCCCTGCCACCATAGCTTTGTCCGGAAGGACGTCCAGATGGATCTTCTGGAAGGTCTCCCAGTCTAATTAGCATCTTACCCTTTTATTAGTATAGAGAGAGGCTTGGTGCACAGGTGGGGGCCAGCTGGTCTGCCCTGAAGGGGGTCCCGGATCAGGATGGGGGTCCCCTTGTGGGGCGGGGCCGGCCTGAGTGGGAGGCCTGGGGCAGTTTTCAGGCTGGCCACCCCCCCATTGGGGTGGGGGTCCTCTTGCGGGGCGTGGCTGGCCTGGGCGAGGGGCTGAGGGCCATTTGGGGGCAGTTTGCAGGCCGGCCAAGCCCCCAGCTTTGTCCGGAAGGATGTCCAGAAGGTCTCTGGAAGGTCTCCCAGTCTAATTAGCATATTACTTTTTTAATAGTATAGATCAGTGGTTGGCAAATTCATTAGTCAACACAGCCAAATATCAACAGTACGATTGAAATTTCTTTTGAGAGCCAAATTTTTTAAACTTCTTCTAACACCACTTCTTCAAAATAGACTCACCCAGGCCGTGGTATTTTGTGGAAGAGCCACACTCAAGGGGCCAAAGAGCCGCATGTGTCTTGCGAGCCTCAGTTTGCCGACCATGGGAATAGATGCTATGGACTGAATTGTGTGCCCCCAAAATCATGTGTTGAAGCCCTAAGCCCAATGTCAGCAAGCATCTCAGTCCTTCACAGTGCTGCTCTAGCAGGAGAGCCTAGACTTCCTACATGGGATTGGGTCCATTGAGGAGACCCAAGCGCATAGGTGTTTATCAAGTTCCCGTGTGCATTGAATTTGTTATCTTATTGAGCAAAATGGACATGGGAGAGAAACATATCAGTGTGATTCATTGGGGCCATTGTTTTAACAGTGAGTGTATCACTGCCTGCATTCCAGGCCCAGTTATTCACATCCTTTCCATATGCAAATGTACATACCCCTCCCAGCACTCTCATAGTCTCATCATCGTAGTGAAAGGCCAAACACTGCATAAGGTCTAGATAGAGTTTGAGCTTTATCTAAAGATCAGAAAACAAAAAAACAAACAACAACAAAAACATGTAACCTGCCCCATACACTTAATAACCCATGGTGAGATAAGGCTAGGAAAACTGTAATAGACACTCCTATCCAAAAGGGGTGGGATGGAGGCATTAGTTCCTAGCGGTTCTGAAATCCAGCTAAGCACTTGTGGTCAGTGCCCCTGAACATGAGAAAAGGGAGTGTTCCTTGATGGGGGGCCAGCTCTGATCCCTGGTGGGTGGTCCCCAATCCTTTGGTCCAGTGGTCGGCAAACTCATTAGTCAGCAGAGCCAAATATCAACAGTTCAGCGATTGAAATTTCTTTTGAGAGCCAAATTTTTTAAACTTAAACTTTTTCCAACGCCACTTCTTCAAAATAGTCTCGCCCAGGCCGTGGTATTTTGTGAAAGAGCCACACTCAAGGGGCCAAAGAGCCGCATGTGGCTCGCGAGCCACAGTTTGCCGACCACGGCTTTGGTCGGTCTGGCTCTTGGCTCTGCCCTCCGCGAGCACCTTACTTTTACAGCAAAAAATCAACCACAGCAACCTATGTTTGCAGCTGGTTAACTTTCTTAGCCTGCTTTTTGCCCAGAAAAATGGTGGCCCAGAGGCCTTTTTTCATTTTGTTCTATGTCTGCCCCTTTAATGCAAGCTGGCAACACTTTAATCAGTCAACTCGCTTAAAAACTTGGCAACTTTTCTATACATCTTGTTGGGGTGTTCTTTATGCCCCCAAAGCCACATCCGTAATTCTTTTCAAGGCAGACTCTTTTCTCTTACCGTAGATGTATGAGGCTGCTGTGGAACAGAGTCCTAAACATACTACCTGAGAGAGAAGGTTGGCTCTGTTAGGCACTATCTTAAATATGAAATGTTTTCAAAGAAGATAGAGCCACATCCTTGATTTGATCTCTGCCCTGCATCCATTTCTTTGAGGGCCTCTTCTCACCAAGACATGAAATATATAAAATGCCACTGAACTGTACATTTTTAAAGGGTAAATATTTGAAATATATCTCAATTTTTCAGAAATTCCATCAGAGAGTGTTATGAGAGAAGGGCTATAGGATTTAGAACATGCACGGTAGTGGAGATGCTGTGGGGGTTAAGGAGAAGAAGGGGTGTTTGGGCATCTGAGCAAAGGCCACCATTCAGACGAACTGCCTAGCACGTCCAGAAAGGCCACCATTCAGACGAACTGCCTAGCACGTCCACCCCAGGGGGACCTCATGGAGCGGCTGCCTCCTCTGGGTCCATACCAAGCCTTGGCATGGATCTGGGTCACATTGTCAGGAGGGACAGGGCAGGGAGAAGAGTCAGGTATGGAAGGGTTGTGAAGGAGGACAGGCTAGAAACCCGCATCTCCATCGGGCCTGCATTGATGGCCAGAAAAAGACCCGCGAGGAAGGCAGCTGCTCCATCTTCTAGAAGTTCCCTTCAGCCAACTCTGGACAAGAGCCACACAAGTGAGGGTGTTCTGGGAACTGGGCCCTGGCTCGGCTAAGGCAATAGGGCACCAGAGGCCACACCACCTGAGAACTGCGAGGTCCCCTGGCTCACGTGAATGATGGCCGGGTCCTGATGGAGCACTTGGCAGCAAGGCGGCATGAAGGAGTGCTAGAAATGTAGGACCTGGTAGGTGACCCACCCCGTTAGATCAGGACAGGTGGACAGTGATGCCTTCATGGCTACTCTAGGACTCGAGTTGAAGAAGCATGGTGTGCAGGAAACAGTGACATGAACTTTGGGCATTTGAAATGGGACCATCTCCGTATAGTGATGTTACTCAAAACATGAGACTGGAGACATCAATCATAAGACACTTAGGAAGTTGAAAGTGCTGATAAGTGCAAATCTTTTGTACAATAAGTCTATCAAAACCAAGATATGTAAAATACTTGTTTCTGTTTTTCCTGTCTGTAATCGCAAAAAAATATTTGATGAACTTCAAATAAATTGTATGTTTTGTGCTTTAGGAAAATGACTTTGCACAAGCCAGCAGCTATGCAGATTTAGCTGTGAACTCTGATAGATATAATCCATCTGCTCTTACTAACAAAGGGAATACAGTGTTTGCAAATGGTGATTATGAGAAGGCAGCTGAATTCTATAAAGAGGCTCTGAGAAATGATTCTTCTTGTACTGAAGCACTTTATAATATTGGTAAGTAAGAGAGGACAACTCTTTTTGTACTTTTTAAATTTTATTTTTATTGAGAGTATTACAGATGTCCTCCACTTGCCCCCTTTGCCCCCCTCTTCCCAGCTCCCACCCCACCCAGACTTTCACCACACCACTGTCTGTGTCCATGGGCTATGCATGTCTATATATGTAAACAGGGAGTGTGCTAATTTAGCCGGGCGTCACGACCGCTCGGGAGGAGCTGCGCATGCAGATGGGTGGGAGGGGACTACGTGCCACCCCAGCCCCAGCGGCCACTGGGAGGCTGGGGCTGGGGGCGGGCCAGAATGGAGACACAACTCATGGGGAGGCTGGGGCTGGGAGCGGGCTGGAGCGGAGACACAGCACACAGCAGCGCCTGCCCCACCCCAGCAGACGTATCGCAGTGGCTGGGGGCATCGCAGTGGCTGGGGGCGTGTTCCAAGCGGCCGCTGCGCAGCTCAGAGCACGCCCCCACCCCAGCGGACACACGCAGCGGCCCACTATGCGGGCCAGATGTGGATCCCGGCCCCCCACGGGGCGCCGCCTCGTGTGATTCAGTCACGTGCTGGGCCTCTAGTATGCATATAAATTCTTTGGTTTATCTCTTCCTGCCCTCCCCTCCCCACTTCCCTCAGATATCTGTCCGTCTGTTCCATGCATCCATGACTTGACCTATTTCGTTCATTAGATTCCACATATAAATGAGATCATGTGATATTCATCTTCCTCTGACTTACTTATTTCACTTCACATAATAATGTCTAGGTCCATCCATGCTGTCTCAAAGGGTAAGAGGCCCTTCTCTACAGCTCTATAGTATTCCAATGTGTAATTGTACCACAGCTCTTTTATTCGCTCATCTGCTAATGGGCACTTAAGCTGTTTCCAGGTTTTAGCTATGGTAAATAACTGTACTGTGAACATAGGGGGCATATATTCTTTCTGATTGGTATTTCAGGATTCGTAAGATATATTGCCAAGGTTGGGATTGCTGGGTCAAATGGCAGTTTCATTTTTAAATTTTTTAATAAACTCCATTCTGTTTTCCATAATGGCTGCACCAGTCTGCATTCCCACCAGCAGTGTACTAGGGTTCCCTTTTTTCCACATCCTCAACAGCACTTGTCATTTGTTGATTTGTTGATGGTAGTCATTCTGACAGGTGTGAGGTGATGCTTCATTGTCATTTTAATTTGCATCTCTCTGATGATCAGCAACATTGAGCATTTTTTCATATGTCTCTGGGCCATCTGTATGTCCACTTTGAAGACGTGTCTATTTAGACCCTGTGTCCATTTTTTAATTGGATTGTTTGTCTTTTGTTAAGTTGTATGAGTTCCTTATATATTTTGGATATTAACCCTTCATTAGATATATCATTGCCAAATATGTTCTCCCATGCAGTGGGCTTTCTTGTTGTTTGTTGATGGTTTCTTTTGCTGTGCAGAAGCTTTTAATTTTGATATAGTACCATTTGTTTATTTTATCCTTAAAACATTTTCTTTGCCCTAGGAGATGTGTCCATAAACATATTTCTACAAGAGATGTCTGAGATTTTGCTTCTTATGGTTTCTTCTAGGATTTTTATGTTTTCCCAACTTTTATTTAAGTCTTATCCATTTTGAGTTTTTCTTGTATATGGTATAAACTAGTGGCCCGGTGCACAAAATTCATGCACGGGAGGTGAGGTATCCTTAACCCGGCCTGCACCCTCTCCAATCTGGGACCCCTTAAAGGATGTCCTACTGCCGGTTTACAGGGATCGGGCCTAAACTGGCAGTCGGACATCCCTCTCACAATCCGGGACTGCTGGCTCATAACCGCTTACCTGCCTGCCTGCCTGCCCACCTGATTGCCCCTAACCACTCTGCCTACTGGCCTGCTTGCCCCCAATTGCCCCCGCTGCCAGCCTGCTTGCCCCCAAATACCCCCTGACAGGCTGATCACCCCCAACTGCCCCCTGTGCCAGTGTGCTTGCCCCCAACTGCCTCCCCTGCCAGCCTGCTCACCCCCAACTGCCCCCATGCTGAACTGCTCACTCCAAACTGCCCCTCCCAGCTGTCCTGATCACCTCCAACTGACCCCCACTGATGGCCTGCTCACCCCCACTGGCCCCCCTGCTGGTCTGCTCACCCCCAATGGCCACACCCCCCGCCAGCCTGATCACCCACAACTGCCCTCCCCTCTTGGCCTCTAACCGCCTCTACCTTGGCCCCGCCACCATGGCTTTGTCCAGAAGAATGTCCGGAAGGTCTCCTGGGAGGTCTCCCAGTCTAATTAGCATATCACCTTTTATTAGTATAGATAGAGGCCTGGTGCATGGGTGGGGGCCGGCTGGTTTGCCCTGAAGGGTGTCCCGGATCAGGGTGGGAGTTCCCTTGGGGCATGGGGCAGCTTGGGCAAGGGGCCTGTGGTGGTTTGCAGGCCGGCCATGCCCCCATGGGGTGAGGGTCCCCACTGTGGTATCTGGCCAGCCTGGGTGAGGGGCTGAGGGCCGTTATCAGGCTAGCCACACCCCCTTCAGGGTGGGGGGTCCCACTGGGGTGCCTGGCCAGCCTGGGTGAGGGACTGATGGCTGTGTGCATGCTGGCCAAGCCTCCCAGCGGGGACCCTCACCCCATGGGGGTGTGACCAGCCTGGGTGAGGGGCTGATGGCTGTTTTCAGGCTGGCCACACCCCCTTGAGGGTGGGGTCCCCACTGTGGTGCCTGGCCAGCCTGGGTGAAGGGCTGAGGGCTGTTTTCAGGCTGGCCACACCCCCTTGAGGGTGAGGGACCCCACTGGGGTTCCTGGCCAGCCTGGGTGGAGGGGCTGATGGCTGTTTGCAGGCTGGACATGCCCCCTGGCAACCCAAGCTCCCAGCCCCTCCTCCTCCTCTTTTTTTTTTTTTTTCAGCACCTCCTTGAGTGGAGGCCAGGGCCGGCTGGAAGCAGGTATCTGGGATTTATTTATCTTCTATAATTGAAACTTTGTAGCCTTGAGCGGAGGCCAGGGCCAGCCAGGGCGGGCAGGAAGCTTGGCTTCCTCCATCGCGGGGGGCAACCCAAGCCTCCTGCTCGCTCCAGCTCCGTGACCGCCGCCATTGTTGTTGGGTTAATTTGCATACTCTCTGATTGGCTAGTGGGCATAGCAGAGGTATGGTCAATTTGCATGTTTCTCTTTTATTAGATAGGATTGGTGATCTAATTTCATTTTTTTAATGTATCTGTCCAATTTTCCCAACACCATTTATTGAAGAGACTGTCTTAATTCCATTGTGTGGCGTGGGTAGATTTCTGGGTCTCTGTTCTGTTCCATTCATCTGTATGCTTGTTCTTGTGCCAATGTCATGCTGTTTTGAGTATAGTGACTTTGTAGTATAATTTGATATCTGGTATTGTGATTCCTCCAACTTTTTTCCTCTTTCTCAAGATTGCTGCAGCTATTAGGGGTCTTGTTTTTTTTGTTTGTTTGTTTGTTTGTTTTGTGTGTGTGTGTGTGTGTGTGTGTGTTTTGTTCCATATAAATTTATGGAGTATTTGTTCTAGGTTTGTGAAATATGCTGTTGGTATTTTAATAGGGATTGCATTGAATCTATAGATTGCTTTGGGTAGTATGGACATTTTAATGATGCTGATATTACCAATCCATGAACATGGTATATTCTTCCACTTGTTTATATCTTCCACTATCTCTTTTTTCAACGAACTGTAGTTTTCCGAGTGTAAGTCTTTCACCGCCTTGGTTAAGTTTATTCCTAAGTATCTTAATTTTTTTGTTGCACTGGTAAATGAGATTGTTTGTTTAGTTTCTATGTCTGAGAATCATTATCTATAATTCTATAATAATAAAAGAGTAATATGCAAATCGACCAAAACAACCGAACAGCAGAATGACCGTCAGGACGACCATGCTATGACACACACTGGTGCCAGGCCAGCCAAAGTGGGTGCGATGAGATTGGTCAGGGGGGCCCCACCATCACCCCACAGAGAGAGGCCCAGGCCACCCTCTGCGGTTCAATCGATGGTCACCCTCTGTATGGCAATAGATCTCAGAGCCCGGGCCAGGTGGGTGGGGCCTACCTTTGCTGGGCAATTGATCACCGAGCCCCGCAATCAATTGCCCCAAAAAAGGAGGCCCAGGCCACCCAGCTGGCAGCCACAGAAGGAGGTACAAGCCACCCAGCTGGTGGCACTGTGGTGGGTGGGCAGGGCCTCCCTCTGTGGGGCAATCAATCTGGGGGGCCTGCGATTGATAGCCCAACAGAGGGCAGCCCAGGCCACTGGCCAGCAATGCTATGGTGGGTGTATAGGGCCGGTCATGATCGCCCCCCAGAGGGAGGCCCAGGTAAGCCAAGTAATCGCACCCCATGCCTATAACCCACAGAGGGAGGTGACTGGTGGCAGGGGAGTGGGGGCAGCCCCGCACAGATGGCAAGCGGTGGCAGCGGCGGGGTTGGGGCCAGCTGCTGGCAGCCAGGGGAAGGAAAGCCCCGATAGGCCCTGATTGCCAGCCAGGCTTGGGACCCTACCTAAAGGTTCCCAGATTGCAAGAGGGCCCAAGCCGGGCTGAGAGACCACCCCCCCTCCCCGTGCATGAATTTTGTGCACCGGGCCTCTAGTTGGTGTATAAAAAAGCCATAAATTTTTGCATGTTGATTTTGTATCCTGCTACATTGCCAAATTCATTTCTTAAATCTAGCAGTTTTTTTGATGGAGTCCTTAGCGTTTTCTATGTACAATATCATGTCATCTGCGAATAATGACAGTTTTACTTCCTCCTTTCCAATTTGGATGTCTTTTATTTCTTCTTCTTGTCTGATTGCTATGGGTAGGACTTTTCTTACTATGTTGAATAAGAGTGGTGAAAGCAGACTTCCCAGTCTTGTCCCTGTTCTTACAGGGAATGCTTTTAGTTTTTTCCCATTGAGTATGATGTTGGCTGTAGGTTTGTCATATATAGCCTTTATCATGTTGAGATATACTCCCTCTATTCCCACTTTGCTGAGAGTTTTTATCAAAACTGGGTGTTGGATTTTGTTGAATGCTTTTTCTGCATCTATTGATATGATCATGTGATTTTTGTCTTTCAGTTTGTTTATGTGATGTATCACGTTTATTGATTTGCAAATATTGTACCAGCCTTGCATCCCTGGAATAAATCCCAATTGGTCATGGTGTATGATATTTTTAATATATTTACTGGATCCAATTTGCTAATATATTGTTGAGGATTTTAGCATCTATGTTCATCAGGGATATTAGCCAGTAATTCTCTTTCTTTGTAGTGTCTTTATCTGATTTTGGAATTAGGATAATGCTGGCCTCATAAAAATAGCATGGAAGTGTTCCTTTCTCTTGTATTTTTTGGAATAGTCTGAGGAGTATAGGTGTTAGTTCTTCCTTTAATGTTTGGTAAAACTCCCTGTGAAGCCATATGGACCAGGTCTTTTGTTGGGTGGGAGTTTTTTAATTATTGCTTCTATTTCATCAATTATTGGCCTATTTAGGTTTTGTGATTCTTCCTGATTTGGTTTTGGGAGATTGTATTTTTCTAGGAAATTGTCCATTTCATCCACATTGTCCAACTTGTTGGCATCTAGTTGTTCATAGTATTTTCTTACAATCCTTTGTATTTCTGTGGTGTCAGTGGTTTCTTCTTCACTTTCATTTCTGATTTTATTTATTTGGATCCTCTCTCTTTGTTTCTTGACTAGTCTAGCTAATTTCATCAATCTTGTTTGTCCTTTCAAAGAAACAGCTCATGTTTCATTGTGGGTTTTTTTTTTTCTTTTTTTGTTTTTAGTCTCTATGTCATTTATTTCTGCTCTCATCTTTATTAGTTCCTTCCTTCTACTTACTCTGGGCTTTTCTTGTGGTTCTCTTTCTAATTCTTTAAGTTGTGGAGGTAATTAGTTTATTATTAATTTTTCTTATTTTTTTAGGTAGGCCTGTAGTGCTATGAACTTCCTTCTCATGACTGCTTTTGCTGTGTCCCAGAGATTTTGGGTTGTTGAGTGTTCATTTTTATTTGTTTCCAGGAAGTTTTTTTTTAATCTTTCTTGATCTCATTGGAAACCCATTCATTATTTAATAACATGCTATTTAGCCTCCATGTGTTTGGATTTTTTTGAGTGTTTTTACTGTAGTTGATTTCTAATTTCATTCCACTGTGATCTGAGAAGATGCTTGATATGATTTAGTCTTCTTGAACTTGTGAAACCTGTTTTGTGTCCTAACATGTGATCTTTCTTTCTGAATGTCCCATGTGCACTTGAGAAGAATGTATATTCTGCAGCTCTGGGGTGAAATATTCTATAAGTGTCAGTTAAATCCATCTGATCCAGTGTGTCCTTTAGAGTCACTGTTTCCTTGTTAATTTTTTGTCTGGAAGATCTATCCAGTGAAGTCAGCAGGGTGTTATGACTGAATTGCTGTCGATCTCTCCCTTAAAGTCCTCTAGAAGTTTTTAAAATATATACAGATACTCCTATATTGGGTTCATATATGTTTACCAGGATTAAATCCTCTTGTTGGATGTATCCTTTTAATGTTACATAGTCACCTTTTTTTCCCTCTTGTGGCCTTCATTTTGAAGTCTATTTTATCATATATGAGTATTGCTATCCCAGCTTTATTTTTGTTTCCATTTATTTAGAAAAATTTCTTCCATTCCTTAACATGCATCCTGTGTGAGTGTTTTGTTCTGAGGTGGGTCTCTTGTAGACAGCATATAGTTGGGTCACTTTTGTATCCATTCATCTATCCTGTGTCTTTTGATTGGAGCATTTAATCCATTTAAATTTAAGGTTATTATTTTTTTTAAATATATTTTATTGATTTTTTACAGAGAGGAAGAGAGAGGGATAGAGAGTTAGAAACATCGATGAGAGAGAAACATCGACCAGCTGCCTCCTGCACACTCCCCACTGGGGATGTGCCCGCAACCAAGGTACATGCCCTTGACCGGAATCGAACCTGGGACCCTTGAGTCCGCAGGCCGACGCTCTATCCATTGAGCCAAACCGGTTTCGGCTAAATTTAAGGCTATTATTGATAGGTACTTATTAATTTACATTTTTATTCTGTATGCCTAGGTGTGTGTGTGTGTGTGTGTGTGTGTGTGTGTGTGTGTGTGTATTTCTTCTCATTATAGAGTTCCTTTAGCATTTTTGTAATGCTGGCTTTGTGATGATGAACTCCTTTAGGTTTTTTTTGTATGGGAAGCTCTTTATTTCACCATCTATTTTGAATGTAGCATTGCTGGATATGGTAATCTTGGTTACAAATCCTTGCTTTCCATTACCTTGAGTACTCCCAGCCATTCTCTTCTGGCCTATAGAGTTTCTGATGAGAAGTCAGCTGACAGCCCTATGGGAGCCCCTTTGTAAGTAACAGTTTGCTTTGCTCTTGCTGCCGTTAAGATTCTCTCTTTGCCTTTAACTTTTCGAATTTTAATTATGATGTGTCTGGGCATGGGCCTGTTTGGTTTCTTCTCGTTTGGAACTCTCGGTGCCTTATGAACTTGGGTGACTTTTTCCTTCACCAGGTTAGGGAAGTTTTCTGCCATTATTTCTTCAAACATGATCTCAATCCCTTACTCCCTTTTCTTTCCCTTCTGGGACACCTATTATTCTAATATTGTTATGTTTCATGTTGACAGCTCCCTTAAGCTGTCCTCCTGTTTTTTAATTGTTTTTTTTTCTTTGTTTCTCTGATTAAGTGATTTTTTTCTACACTGTCTTCTAATTCACTGATCCGATCCTCATCTTCCCCTAATTTGCTGTGTATTCTTTCCAATGTGTTCTTTATTTGTGCTCTGCTATTCTTTATTTCCATTTTCAAAGTTACTATATCTTTTCTCATGCTGTTGAGTATCTTTACCATCATTATTCTGAACTCTATATCAAATGAATTTTTATCTCCATTTCATTTATCTCTTCTTCTGGAGAATTTTTTTGTTCTTTCATTTGAGGGTTGTTGTTTTTTCTCCTCATTTTGGCTGCCTGTTTGGGCTTGTGACTGTGTATTAGGTAAATCTGTTATGCCTCTCAGTCTCTATTGCAGGACAGTGTCAAATGCTGTTTCTGACTAATTAAATCAGGCAAAGACTCAAAGCCTCCAGAGACTGCCTCTGGCTGCAGACTGATTAAATTCAGTACTGAGTACCCCTCAGGCTTTTGTCCACAGGTGTGGCGAGAGTTTTGTCAAGAGGGTGGGGCAATTGCTTTTGCCTGGAGGCTAATTGTTGTTCTCAGTGTCTTAATGGGCCTCAGAAACTCTACACTGTGGGGCAAGGTGTTTTCCAAAAAGTTGGTTCATCTGACTTCCCCCCAGGCAAAACTGGCTGGATAGCAAATGTCTGCATGAGAAAGATGACCTTCACAGCATGAGGGAATGACTCAGCTCAGGAAACAAGAGCTCTGCCTTCTGAGCTCTAACTCCAGATCCCCCCAACCCTGGCTTCTGCTCACACAGCTCCAGTCCACTCTGCCCTCCCTCTGCCTGAGCACAAGGTGAGTGGCTGCACACAGAATTTTGTGCATTGGCTCTTTAAGGGAATGCCTGCGTTTCCACCTATCTTTCCCTGGCAGACACAGCAACCCTGCTGCTTTTCACAGCTCAATGTTATGTGAGCACCCTTCTCAGTTCTGATGCTCTCTGCTGGGGGGCTCAGCTTGTGGATAAGACCCTGGAGTTCTCAGTGGCAACCCCCGCCCCCCAGCTGAGATATCTCTCCAGAACTTAGCTGCTGTTTGTGGGAGCTCGGCCAGCCCTTTCATATCTGTGCTTTCCTACCATTCTCAATATGGTCTCCACTTTCAATCCTTGGCTGTCAGGGTTCTCTCCAGCTAATCTTCAACTGGATTATTCAGGATTTTTTTTTTTTTTTTTGTATTTTAGTTGTAATTTCAGTTTGGTCCTGGGAGCATGTCTATGTAGCATCCACTTACTCCACCACCATTTTTAATCTCTCCAAGAGCTTTAAAAATATTTAGATGCTCCTATATTGGATGCATATATGTTTATCACGGTTATATCCTCTTGTTGTAGTGATCCTTTTAGTATTATGTAGAGACCTTCTTTGTCTCTTTTAGGGCCAAGTATATTTTGTCATATATGAGTATTGCAACCCCCACTTGTTCTTTTGTTTCCATCTGCTTGGAATATTTATTTTCCATCCCTTCATTTTCATCCTGTATGATTATTTTGTTCTAAGGTGGGTCTCTTGTAGACAGCATATATATGGTTCATGTTTTCTTATCTGTTCTGCTACCCTGTGTCTTTTGAATGGAGCATTTAATCTATTTACATTTAAGGCTATTATGGATAGGTTCTTACTTATTGCCATTTTTATTCTTTATGCCTATGTTTCTCTATTTCTTTTTCCTTTCTTTCTTTCTTTCTTTCTTTCTTTTTGTTTTTTTTTTTTTTTTTTTTCATATAACAGTCCCTTTAGCATTTCTTGCAAAGCTGGTTTGGTGGTAATAAACTCTAGCTATTTTTTTTTTTTTTTGTCTGCATTTCACCTTTAATTTTGAATGATAGTCTTGCTGGATAGAATTTCTTAGGTCAGATCCTCACTTTTCATTACTTTGAATACTTCATTCTGTTCCCATCTATTCTGTAGCATATCTGTTGAGAAATCAGCTGACAGCCTTATGGGAACTACCTTGTACATAATTGACTATCTCTCTCTTCCTGCCTTTATGATTCTCTCTTTGTCTTTACCTTTTGCCATTTTAATTATGATATGTCTTGATGTAGGTCTTTTTGTGTTCAACTTGATTGGGACTCTTTTTGCATTCTAAACTTGTGTGAGTTTTTCCTTCACTGGTTTAGGGGAGTTTTCTGTCATTATTTCCTAAAACAGTTTCTCTATCCCTTACTTCCTTTCTTCTCCCGCTGGTACCACTGTGATCCAAATGTTGTTCTGTTTAATGTCGCAAAGTTCCCTTAAACCAGTGATGGCAAACCTATGACACGCGTGTCAGCACTGACACGCGTAGCCATTTCTGATGACACGTGGCCACTGAGGCGGCCGCATGCCGAGGATGAAACATTTGCTGCTCCTGAGGATGAAACATTTGCGAAATAATGTTTTTTCTTCAAAGTGACACACTACCCGAGTTATGCTCAGTTTTTTGGCGAAGTTTGACACACCAAGCTCAAAAGGTTGCCCATCACTGCCTTAAACTCTTCTTATGCTTTTTAATTGTTTGTTTGCTGCTCTAATTGAGTGTTTTTTTCTAATTTATCTTTCTTGTCTTTTTAATCTTTACTGTTAAGAATATTACAGATGTCCCTCTCCCCATCCCTCATCCCCACTGATCCTACCCTGCTCCAGGCCTTCACCAACCTGTAGTCTGTGTCCATAGGTAATGCATATATGCACATATGGTCTTTGGTTAATCTCTTCCTGCCCTCTCCTCCCTCCTTGCCTCTGAGATTTGTCAGTCTGTATCATGTTTCCATACCTCTGGTTCTATTTTATTCATCAATTAATTTTTTTCATCTGATTCCTTGTTCATTTATTTTTATTTTTAGAGTCAGTTGATGATAGATATGTGTTGTTGTTTTATTGTTTTTTTTTTTTTTTTCTTTTTTCTCTTCTTTTTAAAGAAAACCCTTCAACATTTCATGTAATACTGGTTTGGTGTTGATGAATTCTTTTAGCTTTTTCTTGTCTGTGAAGCTCTTTATCTGACCTTAAATTCTAAATGAGAGCTTTGCTGGGTAGAGTAATCTTGGTTATAGGTCCTTTATTTTCATCACTTTGAATATTTTTTACCATTCCTTACTGGTCTGCAATGTTTCTTTTGAGAAATCAGCTGACAGTCATATGGTCACTCCCTTGTAGGTAATTAACTGCTTTTCTTTTGCTGCTTTTAAGATTTTTGTCTTTACCTTTGGCATTTTAATTATGATGTGTCTTGGTTTGTGCCTCTTTGGTTCATCTTGTTGGGACTTTCTGTGCTTCCTAGACTTGTAAGTCTATTTCTTTCACCTGGTCATTGTTTCTTCAAATAGGTTTTCAATTTCTTGCTCTCTTCTTCCTTCAGTATCCCCAGGAAAGGTCAAACTGTGATCCAAGGCAGGCTCTGCTAGTACCTAGCCATGGGTCATTTATCCAGAGGTTAATGGGAATTGACTGGGAATTGAATGGTGACCTCCTGGTTCATAGGTGGATTCTCAACCACTGAGTTCAGCTGCTAGTTTAAGAGATTTTAGTGAAATCTGAAGCCCAAACCAGGACAGGCCATTCATATGGAAAACACCTTGGGTGGATCTGAAAATTGGGTGTGGTGGGATCTCAGGGAATCTCCAGGGTGAGCCAAACAGGGTGGGTCAGGTTGATGGAGACTCAACCTGGCATCAGGCAGCTTTGTGGGAGGGGAGGTCTCAGCAGAGGAACAATGACCTCTGCCAACACTTTTGTCTGGGGGGAAGCTGCCTCCCAGTTCTTGCCCTGATGCCAGACCATTTAATTCCTCCCCATATGTTCCTGGATCCTTTCATGCTGCTGCCCTAGAACTGGAACCTCAGAAGGAGTGAATCCAACCAAGTCTGTGTGTGGGCCCTTTAAAAAGAACTGACTGGGTTTCCAGCTGTTTTGTTTTGTTTTTTTAACATATTTTTATTGATTTCAGAGAGGAATAGAGAGAGAGAGAGTGAAATATCAAAGATGTGAAGGAATCATTGACCCACTGCCTCCTGCACATCCCCTACTGGGGATCGAGACCACAACCCGGACATGTGCCCTGACTGGGAATTGAATGGTGACCTTCTGGTTCATAGGTGGATTTTCAACCACTCAACCACACCAGCTGGGCTTCCCACTGGCTTTTACAGCCATAAGTTATGGGAACTTCACCTCCTGGCACTGGTACTCTGGGCTGACGGTTCTGGTTCAGTAAACCTCACAGTAAGCCTTGCTCCTCATGGTAAGCCTCCTCAGCCAAGATATCCCTCCTGATTAAAAACATGCCATACGTTGGTGTTGGACCAGTTCATTCCATGCCTCCTCCCCTCTTACTAGTCTCAACATGCTTTCTTCTTTAATTCTGTAATTGTAGGTCTTCCTTTCCGCCAGATTTCTGGTGGTTCTGAATGATAGTGGTTCTGTATTGTAGTTGTAATTTGGATGTGGTTGTGGGAGGATGCAAATATGCCACCATCTTGGTTTCTCTTGACTCTACCTTGTGTTTCAAATTCGTGATTTGATCTCTGCTCCATCAAGCCTTATTTTAATTCCTTTCATTGCATTCTTAATGTCAGATATATTATTCTTCATTTCTGACCTGTTCTTATTCATGGTTTCTATATCATTTTTTCCAGCCTGATGTTGTTCCCACTAATTCCTTGTAGTTCCCATTTAGTTCCTGGTAGTTCTCACTAAGTTCCTTAAGCATCCTTCTAACCATTAGTCTGAACACTTATGTCTGATAAGTTGCTTTCCTCCATCTTATTTCGGTCCTTTTCTGGAGATTCTTTCTTTTCTTTCATTTTGGTTTGTTGTTGTTTTTGTCTCCCCATTTTAGCTGTCTCTTTGTTTTTGTTTCTGTGTATTAAATAGAACTTCTATGACACCCAGTCTTTGTGGGTTGGCCTTTTGTAGTAAATGTACTGTGGGACCCCGTAGTGCAGTCTCCTTGAACTCCTGAGCTGGATGCTCTTGATGTGACGTTTTTGTGGCTTACTTGGGCAGTCCTGTTGTAATTGGGTCTTGATTGTTGTTTTCCTGTTCATGGGTGGGATTTCCTCTCAGGCTGGCTGTGAGGCTCAACCCCGAACACATCATGCAAACTGTTCTACAGGTGCTTATAGGGCTAAATAAAACAATACAAGAAACAAACCAACCATACAAAAGATTCCAACAACAACAGCAAAAACAACCACAAATAAATGGGAATTAAGAAAGAGAACAGAGAGTGGGAGGAAGACGGCTGCCGATGGGAAGGCAGACTGCAAGACAGTGTGTGAGTGAGAGAAGGAAAGGAGAGTGTGTGGATGTACAGGGAGTGTATATGTGTGAGTGAGGGACAGCTATACTCCAAGGGACTGTTGGGGATTGCCAGACTGGGTTCCCCTGACCGGGCAGCCTCCACTGCTGCTGACATCTCTCCTGGAGCAACCGGCTCTGACGCAGAGACCGTGCCATCTTGAAGGGGGGAGTGGCTGTGATCGGAAGCCTACACATCCCGGGAATCTACAACAACAACACCCAGGGAACAGCCTCGAACCCAGGAACACTGGAACTCAAGCAGCTTGAATACGCGGACTCAGAGGAGCTCTGCATCTTCTCACGGAAAGGTCCGATTTCACCCAGAGAAAGGTGAGGTCTGCGATCCAGGCTGGAGGGAGAAACACGGACAACGGGAGCTAGAGGTTCCGGGGAAGTCTGCACGCAAATCTGCAGCTTTTGGGGCTGGCGTGATCTGCAAATGTGGAAGGGGGTCAGCAGGGCTGCTAACAGAAGGGAACACTAAAAAGCAACCCATAGCTGAACTGGGCGCAAAAGGGCAGCCTAAAAATTTTAACAGTGTGCCGGCTGCTTAGAGCCAGGGGGAAAAGGCTGCACAGACTTGCACGCAGAGGGTAAAAGTCGCGAGTTCGCGCACTTACTCTGTTCCTTTTTTTTTTTTTCTCTTCAAGAAGTTTTCTTCCCAGATAAATAGTCCCCCCCCTTTTTATTCTCTTTCTTTTCTCTCTTACTTGTTTTCCTTTTCTCAATATCATTTTTGCACTCCTTTTTTTTCTTACCGCTAATTCTCTTTTCTCTGGTGGCCACCTTTATTTGGGGTTATTAGTATTGTGACTTCATTGGTGTTCCATGCCTTGTGCATTGTGCCTTGTTGTGTTGTATTTTGTGCCTATAAATCAATGCAGGAGAGAGAGAACTACATAACCAGATAACCGGTGAAGAGAGATTATGGGGAGAAAAAGAAACAGCCAGCATATGAAAGAAAAGGAGGCAACACCCAAAAAGGAAGTAAACGAAATGGAGGCAAGCAATATGTCAGAGAAAGAATTCAGAGAAATGGTCATAAGGTCACTGAAAAGAATGGAAGACAAATTCAATAAAATGTGTAAGAACCAAGAGGAAATGAAGAAGAACCAAGAAAAAACGAAAAAATGACATCACTGCTATAAAGAACTCAATAGAAAGCATCAACAGTAGACTAGAAGAAGCAGAGAACCGCATCAGTGAACTAGAAGACAAGGTAGGAAAAAATACCCAAGCAGAGCAGCATCTAGTAAAAAAACTTAAAAAACAGGAGGAGAGCCTAAGGGAACTTTGAGACAACACGAAACGAAACAACATCCACATAATAGGGTTACCAGAAAGAGAGGAAACTGAACAAGGAATAGAAAACCTGTTTGAAGAAATAATGACAGAAAACTTCCCTGATATAGAGAAGAAAAAAACCCACACAAATCCAAGAAGCTCACAGAGTCCCAAACAAAATGAACCCCAAAAGACTGACGCCAAGGCACATTATAATTAAATTGGCAAACACCAACAACAAAGTAAGAATCTTAAAAGCGGCCAGAGAGAGACAGAAAGTTACCTACGAAGGATCCCCCATCAGACAAGCGACTGATTTCCCAACAGAAACACATCACGCCAGAAGGGAATAGAATGAAATCTACAAAGTCATGCAAGGAAGGGTTTGAATCCAAGAATACTGTACCCAGCAAGGCTATCAATCAAAATTGAGGGTGAAATCAGGAGCTTCACAGACAAAAAAGGACTAAGGGAGTTTATTACCACCAAACAAGCAATGCAAGAAATGCTAAAGGGTCTGCTGTAAAAAGAACAAATAGAAAGCAAAGAAGGAATACAGGTGTAAAGAATAAAAATGGCGACAAACAAGTACCTATCAATAATAACTTTAAATGTAAGTGGATTAAATGCCCCAATCAAAAGACACAGGGTAACAGACTGGATAAGAAAACATGACCCATATATCTGCTGTCTTCAGGAAACCCACCTCAGAAAAAAAGACGCACACAGACTGAGGGTGAAGGGATGGAAAAAGGTTTTTCAGGTGAATGGAAATGAAATAAAAGCCGGGGGTAGCAATACTTATATCTGACATTAGATCTCAAAGTGAAGGACATAAAAAGAGATAAGGAAGCCCACTTCATAGTACTAAAGGGAGAAATCCAACAAGAAATAACTCTGGTAAACATATATACACCCAATACAGGCGCACCAAATACTTAAAAAAACTCCTGGAGGATATCAAGGGAGATTGACAGCAATACAGTCATAGTAGCGGACTTGAATACCCCACTATCACCATTGGGCAAATCCCCTAAACAAAAAATCAGCAAAGAAACATCAATCCTAAATGAATCACTAGACCAGATGGAATTAATTGACATCTTCAGAACATTTCACCCCAAAGCCACAGAATATACATTCTTCTCAAGTGCACATGGGTCATTTTCAAAGATAGACCACATATTGGGTCACAGGCAAAGTCTCTTCAAGTTCAAGAAGAATTACAGCTGGATGGTTGGGGAGTGTTGGCGGGGGGGGTGGACGGGGGAGGGGGCAAGAAATCAACCAAAGGACTTGTATGCATGCATATAAGCATAACCAATGGACACAAGACACTGGGGAGGTAGAGTGAGGGCATGTGGCAGGAGTTAGGGGAGGCTGGGCAAAGGTCAATGGGGAAAAAAAAGGAGACATATGTACTACTATTTGTAATACTTTAAACAATAAAAAAAATGAAAGAATAAGAATAATAAATAAAAAAGGAAGAAAGTAATAACTAAAATAATACTAGAAGAGAAAATAGGAAGGTATAAGATTCTGAAAAAGAACGAAGGAGAGGGAAAATAAGAGTAATGATTAGGAAAAAGAAAATGGTAAAAAGAAAAAGATGAAAGAAAAATGTTATGAAAAGATAAATAGAAGACAGAAAGATTAAACTAAAGAAACAAAAAAATATAGAGTAAGAGGCAAATAAGAGATATGAAAGAAACGAGAAGAATGAGGAAAAAATAATACTAAAGCAATAAAAGGAAAATAATGGGGGGCGGGCAGGCGGGGAGACAAAAAAATCCAACCACGTAACGTTTGTCTCAACAGATTTTAGTGCCTACTAGGATTTCCCTTTGGGTCCTGCTCATAGGTTGTCTGAGGCTATTTTGTATGCTGATTTCAGACCTCTCAGCAGGTACCTTTGTGCTAGCCAATGTCAGAAGCTTTCCAATCTTGGCTCTTGGTACCCTATTCAAAGCTTCAAGCAATCCACAGCTTGTGGCTGCCTCCAGTTTTTTAGCAGTACAGGTCCCTAAGGCAGATCTGCAAATGTTCAGACTTCACAAAATATGGTAGGTGTATTCCTAGACTATTTCCCTGTCCTCAGCCAGGTGGTGTCCCTCTTAGGCCAGCTGGTGGGGTCCGCTGTAAGCCAGGAGTTTCTGTCAGCTCTCTTGTGAGAGAAGTGCCAGCCAGGTTCCCAGGAAAGTGGGGGGAATATCCCCGCCCAAAACCAGCCATTGACAGTCACTGAGACTACTGCCCTGCCCACGAGTCTGCTGCCTCCTCAGCAGGGGTCAAGATACAGGGTGGGAGCACTGAGTTACAGAAGGTGGTGCTAGTGGGATTCCTTAGTTTGGAGTGAGCTGTATCCCAGGGGGCAGGTGTTTGCCTTCCCCTAAGCTTCTGTTGTTGGGAAGGGCTTGTCCTCTCAGGAAAAATGGGTGCTGCCATACGGGGTGGGGGTGACTCAGCACGGCCTCCCTCCCCATGACTCCTCCCTGCTCCTTCCACATCATCCTCCCCTCAACAACGCGTAGGGTGAGTCTGGGAATGAAACTGCTGTGTGCCAGCCCTTTTAAAAGGTGGCTTTGTTTCCAGACACTCAGCTCCCTGGCCACTAGCTGCCACATGGGTGGCTGTTCCCAGCTCTTGCTTTCCATGATGGGGAGCCCTGCCTGGGGTCCAGGCCTCTCTCCTCTCTAGGGGAATCCTGATCCCCCTTGGCCTGCTGCTCCTGGGTGCTAGGCCAGCACCTCTCGTGTCCCCTCCCTTCCTCCCAGTCACAAGGTGGTTTCTGCCCTTCCTTGGTCAAAAGTCTCTTCAACCAATCGTCAGCTAATATTTCAGGGTGAATATTCCCCAATTTAGTTTTAATTCTGTTAGATTCTGGGAGGAAGTGGGAGAAAGATCCACCTATTCTGCCACTACCTTCCAACCCTGGGGATGTGCCCTATTTTTGTTGTTTTGTTATTGTTTTTGATTTTGCTTCTTCCACTTTATAATTATCTTTCCTTTTTCTCTCTCTCTTTGCTTAAGGAGCTCTAACTCATGAGGAGTTGACTTCCTTATAACAAAGAGTTAAAAAGAAGACTCTTGGAATATAGGTTATTTTTAATGGAATTAATGATTCAGACAGAAGCTATGTACCTGTAAAATTTACAGAGATGTTGCCATATTGCCCTCTAAAAAGACTTTTCCACCCTGGCCATGTTGCTTGATGGTTCAAGCATTGGCCCACACACTGAAGGGTCTCAGGTTCGATTACGTGAACCTAGGTTGCAGGTTCGATACCTGGCCCTGGTCAGGGCACATGCAAGAGGCAACCAATCGGTGTGTCTCTTTCACATTGATGTTTCTCTCTCTCTCTCCCTCCCTCTTTTCTTTCCTCCCTCCCTTCCTTTTTCCCTCACTTCCACTCTCTCTAAAAATCAATGGAAAAAATATCCTCAGGTGAAGATTAAAAAATAAATAAAAATAAGGCTTTTCCAATTTCTCGTTCCACTATGGTGTATGAGACTGACTTTCTAAAGTACTGCTAATACTACATATTATCCTATATAATAAAAGCATAATATGCAAATCGACCAGATGGCGGAATGACCAGTCGCTATGACATGCAATGACCACCAGGGGGCAGACGCTCAACGCAGGAGCTGCCCCTAGCCCGTAGGCCCCGATCGCCTGATCAGTGCCTGCCGGCCAACCTCTAAGTCCCTCCCCATAGCCAGCAGGCTCCAATCACCCAATGGGAAACGGAACCAGGAGTGGGTGGCGGCAGATATGGGCAGCGCCAGGCCAAGGTGGGTGTGAGCGGGGCCCCGATTGCCCCACCGGTTGCCCCACACACAGAGGGCAGCCGGCGGCGGGGCAAGGCCAGCTCCCAGCAGCCGGGGAACATCAGCCCTGATTGCAGGCCAGGCCTGGGGATCCTACCTGTGCACGAATTTTGTGCACTGGGCCTCTAGTAATTAAATGTTTGCCAAACTGATAGGTATGGGGGGAAATCTCATTTTCTTTTTAATTATGAACAATTTCAAATATAAAAAAAATTATACTGAAAAAATAAATGCCCATGTACCTACTACCTATATTTCATATATTTTAACATTTTGTAATATTTATTTCAGATTGTTTTTAATTTAAAAAATGATACCAGACCTGAAAACTCACCACCTCATTCCCTTCCCTGTCAGAGGTCACCTGAAATGAGTGCATTCCTCCCTGTCATGAGTTTGCAGTGTTGCATACATAGTTCAATGCAGTACTATGTCTCATCTCGGGTTATTTATGAAGTTTGCTTTCCAGTTTTCTTTCCCTGCATATTGGGATGTGTGTGTGTTTTATCCCCTCTTTCTCATTATGACCTTTTCTCTGATGTTTGAGTATACTGCTGTGTCCTCACATTCAGGAGTGTGCAGCTGAAGCCAAGCAGGAGCTCCAAGGCATGAACGAGTCTGTTTGCGGGCTACCTGCCACAGGCCATTTGTCTGACCTGTCCAATGGGGATCTGCAGCTCTCTCCCCCAGGGAACACTGAAAAAGGAAGCCCTAGCTGGGCCAAGAGGAAAGGAGGCAGGGGGATTTACAATTTAGGTGGGTTAAGGAGAGCCTCCCTGAGGAGACATTTACAGTCAAGCTGGAAGGTAGGGAGGGTACTGCCTTTTGGGCATCTGGGAAACTAACGTTACTGACAGGTGGAGAGCAAAGGCCTCCATTGCAGGAGGCGGCGTGCCTTGGTATATATTTATCTTCTTTATACACTTCAAATACTTGTCCTAGTTCATTGCTTGACTTGATAATCTCTTTTTCAAATAGAGTTTTTCTATTTTTTTATACAAATTTTGCTTTTTGAAATTATGTGGCGCCCTAGCCAGTTTGGCTCCGGGAATAGAGCGTCGGCCTGCGGACTGAAGGATCCCGGGTTCAATTCCGGTCAAGGGCACATGCCAGGGTTTCGGACTCGATCCCCAGTGGGGGGCGTATAGGAGGCAGCCGATCAATGATTCTCTCTCATTGATGTTTCTATCTCTCTTTTCCCCTCCCTTTCTCCCTGAAATCAATAAAAATATTTTTTAAAAATGTATTCAAATATATTTAAAAAGAAAGAAAATATGTGGCTTCACCTATTTATTGCTTTGCAAAGTCCTTTTCCCCAAGATTTTCCGTTGTTGTTGGTTTTTTGTGGGTGTTTTTGTTTTGTAGTTTACAGCTTTGTTTTTTCTGTTTAGTTTTAAAATAAATTTCTTATTTATTCAAATTGAAAATGGGAATCTACATTTTTTTCTTCATGCATAGTCAGTTGTCCTGGAACCATATTCAACTAGTCCCTAAGTCCTCATTAATTTTTAATGCCCATTAACTAAATTCTGTAACTGAGTCTATTTCTAAATTGCTTATGCTATTCTATTAATCTTTTTACCTCTTCCTTTTTCTACCACACTTTACCATCACTAAAACTTTTTGGTGTCTGCCAAATATTAATAGAACATCCCTGCCCCCAACTTGTTCTTTTTTTAAAAATTTTTTTTTATTAATTTTTTGGAGAGAGAAACATTGATTTGTTATTTCACTTATTTATGCTCCTTGTTTGTGCCCCAACCAGGGATTGAACACGCAACCTTGGGATGATGCTCCAACCAACTGAGCTACCCAGCCAGGTCCCAACTTGTTCTTTAAAAAAAAAAAAAAATTGCCAAAACCGGTTTGGCTCAGTGGACAGAGCGTCGCCTGCGGACTGAAGGGTCCCAGGTTCGATTCCGGTCAAGGGCATGTACCTTGGTTGCGGGCACGTCCCCAGTGGGGTGTGTGCAGGAGGCAGCTGATCGATGTTTCTAGCTCTCTAGCCCTCTCCCTTCCTCTCTGTAAAAAAATCAATAAAAATATATTTAAAAAAAAAATTGACCCAAGCTGGTTTGGCTCAGTGGATAGAGCCTCAACTTGCAGACTGAAGGCTCCCAGGTTTGATTCTGATCCAGGGCACGTACCTTTGGTTGCAGGCTCAATCCCCAGCCCTGGTCAGGGCGCTTGCAGGTGGCAACCAATCAATGTGTCTTTCTCACATCAAGGTTTCTCTCTCTCTCTCTCTCTGTCTCTCCCCTCCCTTCTACTCTCTCTAAAAATCAATGGAAAAATATCCTTGGGTGAGGATTAACAACAACAAAATAATCTGTTCATCTTTATTTTTTCTTCTGGATGAATATTTACATGTATTTAAATGTTCATTTTGTTACTTTGAGAAAATTCCTTATAACTTTTTTTCTTTCCTTCTTTTTAAGGCCTTACCTATAAGAAGCTAAACCGTCTTGACGAGGCTTTGGACTGTTTCCTGAAGCTTCATGCAATCCTGAGAAATAGCGCTCAAGTTTTGTACCAGATAGCCAATGTGTATCTTACGTGAAAAATTTAGGGATCGTTATTAATTCATTCAATTGGTAATTGCATACCAATTATTAAGTAAGCTTAACCAACTAAGTAATTGATGAGGGTAATATTTTAAAACCTAATAGATTAATATGTGGTGAAAATATTATTTGAGGAATCCTGTTTTAAAGGATCATTTGCATTTTAAGAGGAATTATTTAAAGGTTAAAACTATTATAAATTTTTAGAAATAATCATTAAAGTAATTGAGTATAATGTGTTGAGTACTCATAAGCTATTTATCAAATGTAAATTAGTTTAGAATGTATAAACTCTGAGGTGTGTTTTTTTAATATATTTTATTGATTTTTTTACAGAGAGGAAGGGAGAGGGATAGAGAGTTAGAAACATCAATGAGAGAGAAACATCGATGAGCTGCCTCCTGCACATCTCCTACTGGGGATGTGCCCTCAACCAAGGTACATGCCCTTGACCCGAATCGAACCTGGGACCTTTCAGTCTGTAGGCCGACACTATCTACTGAGCCAAACCGGTTAGGGCAACTCTGAGTTTTATAGGGTATTTTTGAAGCAGTAACTTACTAATTAAAAGGAAAATATTGTTTATTACTGATTAGTACTACTAATTGAATTTGAACTTATTCTTTCTGTTTACTCAGTAGTATACTCATTGACTGTGGAATGTATGTGCCATATTTTATTTAGGACTCAGGAACTGCTGAAATATAAAACATTGCTCTCCTGTCAGTTTCTTCTGCAACTCTTAGCTTTTCTGTAGTCGATTTTTCCCCTACTCTTGGTTGGAAGAGCAGAAATCTGTTAATGTTTTAAATGTCTTTGACACTATTTGAAAAACACTTTAATTTTAAAAACTAGAGGCCCAGTGCACGAATTCGTGCACAGGTGGAGTCCCTCCACCTGGCCAGCAATCAGGGCTGATCAGGGCCAACTGGGACCGGCCGGCCAGGGGGAGGGACCGTGGGAGGTTGGCTGGCTGGGTGGAGGGAGGGATTGCGGGAGGTTGGCGGGGGGTGGGGGTGGGGGGGGCGGGAAGGGACCGTGGGAGGTGGACCAGCCGCGGGAAGTTGGCTGTGGGAGTGCACTGACCACCAAGGGGCAGCTCCTGCATTGAGCGTCTGCCCGTGGTGGTCAGTGTGCATCATAGTGACCAGTCGTCCGGTCGTTCGGTTGTCCGATCATTCAGTTGCTTAGGCTTTTATATATAGAAACTAGAGTCCCAGTGCATGAAATTCCAGGACTGCTGGCTCCTAACTGCTCGCCTGCCTGATCGCCCCTAACAGCCTCTGCCTGCCTGCCTAATCGCCCCCAACTGCCCTCCCCTGCCGGCCTGACCGCACCCTAACTGCTCCCCTGCCGTCCTGGTTGCCCCCTAATTGCTCCCCTGCCGGCCTGGTCACCCCTTATTGCCTCTGCTTCGGCCCTGCCATCGTGGCTTTGTCCGGAAGGAAGTCGGACGTCCAGAAGATGTCCAGTTGACCCGGTCTAATTAGCATATTACCCTTTTATTAGTATAGATAATAAGCTTTGAAAACTTTGGGAAGGATTAAAATTTTATGAAGGTTTAAGTTATTATTATCTTGATAAAAACTTTATGCAAATAGATTTAGAAAAAAATATATTATGAAGTGTACCATTAATAATTTCGTTAATCCTCACTTGAGGATTTTTTCCATTGCTTTTCAGAGAAAGTGGAAGGAAGGGAGGAAGGGGGAGAGAAAGAGAAACATCAACATAAGAGAGACACGTCAACTTGTTGCCTCCCGAACACACCCTGACTAGGGGTGGGGAGCGAACCCTCAACCCAGGTGTGTTCCCTTGACCAGGAATCAAACCTGCAACTCTTTGGCACATGGCTCGATGCTCTAATCACTGAGAAATACCAGCCAGGGCACCATTAATAAGTTTAAGTACTATCTGGCATATTTTTGGTAGAGAGATAAAAATATTTTTATTAAAGAACTTAGTTGTAGAGCAAATGACTTAATAGTTATTTCTTTTAGCCTTTTTTTTTTTTGTCCATTTAATTTATCTGAAATTACCAGTATCATGATCAGTTTGGACCCAGTCAAGTAATTGATATGTTTAAGGCTGTTTGAATATATTTCCTTATTTTTATGTTTTCCTTATGGTATCACAGTTTTCATCATTAAAAACAGGAGACTCTTATTTTTCAAAAAAAAAAAAAAAGATCGGAATAGGTGTGAACAAGGTATCTGAGTGTATGCAAAGGACCCACTAACCACAAAGGCTACAAAAAAGAACTCCCTGTTTGGGGCTCATGATCTAATTAGGAAAATTCACAGGAAAATGCATGAAACTATGCCCTGAATATACTGAATGTGTTACAAGAGGTAGGATGGTTGAATACAACACTCAGGCATTTTATTAAGGACAAACTTTGGACAATGCTTTGGAAATTGATCCTATGGATGGTAATGAGGCAAAGGAAAAGCCAAGTGTACATATGGAACAAGAGTCACGAACAGCGCTGCTCCATTTTTCATTTTCATCCCTAAGGAAATCCAGAATAAACAGTATTAAATGGCACATCACTATAGCCTAGGGAATATTTTTGTTGTAATGTTATTTTTAAGTTTGCTTATTGATCAGGGTGAATTCAGAAAAACTGTGTTATCCTTAACTGAAATTGTCCAAGATATGAATTAATGGAAGATCCCAATCAAGCTATTGAATGGTTAATGCAGCTGATCAGTGTTGTTCCAACTGATTCTAGAGCTCTGTCTAAACTAGGAGAATTATATGATAGTGAAGGAGATAAGTCGCAAGCATTTCAATACTACTATGAGGTAGGCGGATAATCTTTCCTTCTACTTTTTAGCTTTTATGAATTGTTTTGTTAAATGCAGTGGCCTTTTAACTTACAGTTTTTTAAATTGTTGACACTATTACAGATGTCCCCCAATGTTTCCCCCCTTTCCCCACCTTCTACCAGCCCCTGCCCCCTCCCTCTGGCCATCACTACACTGTAGAAATGTTTATTAGTTTTTAAATGAATAATGATTTAAAATTAATGCATTTGTGGAATATAAAGTTAGTTGTTTATTAATTTTAATAAAAAATGAAATTAGTACTGACTCATTTTTCTCTTGAAGCATGATTTTCATGTCTTTTTTATTCTATTACATATTTAATTTGACTTAGATTATGTATCAGTACATAAAAAAGATACAGATAGTCAAAAATGTGTCAAACAAGTCTTGTTTTCTAAATCTTGTATAGTTTCAAAGTCTTTTGAAGTGCATATGACAGCTCATACTTCTTTTATTAAGAAATTCTACACTGGATACATTAATCCACTCAACAGGTAAAATGTCCAGGAAGTAAATTATGCATTGCAACTGAAGTTGTATTGTTATGTTCTGTATTTTCTCTAGTCATACAGGTATTTCCCTTCTAACATTGAAGTCATTGAGTGGCTTGGAGCCTATTATATTGACACCCAGTTTTGTGAAAAAGCCATTCAATACTTTGAAAGAGCCGCTCTTATACAGTAAGTAACCGTTTTTTTGTTTATGTTTAATTAAATGTCTCCTGATAGGATTTTATTTAATTTATAGAATTAGAATGATAGACACATTAAGTTCATGAACAAATATTAATGAACATTCATTATTTCCATTTTCTTGTGTTATGTTCCATTTTACTTGGTGTTTATTGTGATATATTTCTTTTTTATGTGAAAGTTTTAAAAATACCTGCTTTAAAATACTTTTCTTTGTGTATTTTTCTTATTCATATCTCAGCAAACAAGTATTGTTTCTTTATCAGCCAGAAAAATTACTATCTCATAATAGTCACAGGATATAAAGTACAGCATATGGAATGTAGTCATAATCCTAATATATAAAAACTCAGGGTCTGTAACATCCAAAACGACCGAAGGCTCGACCAACTGGAAGTCAGTGCTGGGTTGCTGTGGCGACCCAGCACTGACTGCCGCCACTGCGGGCGCCCCAACCCAGCACTGACTGCAGAGGGGGCTGTGGATCAGGCCCAAAGAGAGGTCTGAAGAGAGAAGCAGGGTCTCATCTGTAGCCTCCATGGCAGCTGTTGATCAGCACTTGCCTCTCTCTTTTGCTCCAGGCCTGGCCAGCAGCCGTGCCTCTCTTTCTCTCGGGACTCCGCTGGGGCTGCTGATCAGCCCCGCCTCTCTGATCAGGCCTGTTGATAGGTCCAGAGACACTGACTGGCATAGAAACCGACCAATCAGAACCAAATCTGGGTGAAGTGCAAGGAGCCAATGGCTGCCTAGGAGGTGGAGCTTTTGATGCTGACTGGCATAGAAACCAACCAATAAGAACCTAATCTGGGTGAACTGCAAAGGCAGAACCTAAGATGGGGGCTGAGGAGGGGTTTTAAAGGGTACAGCTGTTTGGTGTAAGGTGTAAGAAAGCGGTTCAATTTTTTAATGACCGGTTTGGCAGTATAGTGCATATGACTGGCTATATCAGTTCAGATATAGGGATTATGTATTTTTGTCTGTCAAGAGCATCTCTTCCTGATGAAAAAGGCTAGGCCCTCCCCCCCCCCCATTTAAGCAATCCTATCCTATATAATCTACCTATACTACTAAAAGGGTAATATGCTAATTAGACTGGGTCAACCGGCCATCTTCCAGATGTCTGACTTCCTTCCGGACAGAGCCATGGTGGTGGGGCCAAGGCAGAGGACGTTAGGGGCGATCAGGCCTGTAGGGGAGGGCTGTTGGGGGCAAGATCAGGCCAGCAGGGGAGGGCAGTTAGGGGCAATCGGGCAGGCAGGCAGATAGGTTAGGGGAAATCAGGCAGGCAGGCAGAGGCAGTTAGGGGAGATCAGGCAGGCAGGCAGGTGAGCAGTTAGGAGCCAGCAGTCCCAGATTGTGAGAGGGATATCTGTCCGCCGGTTTAGGCGCAATTCCTGTGGGATCAGGCCTAAACCAGCGGTCAGACATCTCCCAAGGGGTCCCCAATTGGAGAGGGTGCAGGCTGGGCTGAGGGAACCCCCGTCATGCATGCACCAGTTCACTGGTCTATACTAATTATAGCCTAGGGCCATCATGACCAGTTGGACGACCGGTCACCATGAGGGGACCCCGCCTGGATCGGGGGCGTGGCCGACCTTCAAACCACCGGTGGCCTCTAGCCCAGGCCGGGGCTGTGCTGGGGACCAGGCATGTACAGTGCAGTCTTTTAAAAATAAAGGGCAGCTTCTCGAAGTGCAGTCACTAAGGCGCAGCTCCGCGCAGGCTCACTGGGCCCACCGCCAGGTGCGGGAAAGCAGAGTCCGGGTGGGAGGGCCGAGCGCGTGTGGCTGGGTAGCCTCAGGGGCCATGCAGATGGATGGACCGCGCTGGACAGCGCCAGTGGGCTGCGCGGAGGGCCGCAGCGGTACAGAGCTGTTAGGGCAGTGGCCCGCAGGGTCAGCGAGGCTGGGGTGCCAGGTAGGCCCCAGGTCCGCCGGCACCACCAGGGGAGCGTGGCCGTCCAGCGTGAACGCGGATGGTTTAAACGTGCATAGAGAAACTGCTGCAGTACCAACATGGCTATGTCGGTTCCCCGAGCCATCTGTTGGTGCCCAACTGCAGGCTTCACTGTGGGGCGTAGACCCGAACGTGGGCCAGGATGTGGCCGTGGCAGCCGGATTCACCCCCTGCATCGCCTCAGCGTCACAACGTCACCCGCAAGTGGCCATCGCTGCTGGTCTGTGGGCCCTGGTGAGCCGGCCGTGCGTGCTCGGGGCAACGCGCTCTGTGTTTCCGTGGAAAGGACACCGTATGTGATGGTGCTGTTGATTCCTTAAGGTTGAAACGGGGCAGCCTGAACTTGCTTACGACGCGATCTTTTCTCCGTATTTTACCGCACAGTCTTCTCGGGCTCAGGGAACCAGCAGCCACTGGAGCGCCAGCTTGGCCATCCCACCCAGCCAGGTGCCACCAGGAAGCACAGAAATGAAAGCCCCAGTGGAACCCGCCGCGAAACAGACCCCAGTTCACATACTGGAGCGAAAACTAGAAAACAGTGGCACCTGTTGACCTCAGCTGGGACTGTGCCCGCGGGTGGGTCTGTCTGCAGGGTTCCTGCACCCTGGCTGTGGCCCAAAGGCCGAGGAAGCTCTGCAAGCCTTGGTTCTGGAGTTCCGGATCTCAGCAAGTAGGCAGGTGCACAAAGGTGGAGTCGGAAATAGCAAGGTTAGACTGTGTGTGAGTGTGTGCATTTATACACATATATGCCCGTTTCCCCCAGTCTTTTTCTGAGCTGTTTGAGAGCATGCTCTACACATGACAGGATGCCTGGATACTCCCCTGTGTGTTTCCCAAAAGCAGACACTCCTACCACGTGAGGAAATCTCCATTCAAACGGTATTAAGGTTCAATCCACAGACCCCATTTTAATTCTGACAACTGTGTCAACAATGTTCCCCCCCAGGATCCCATCCACCTAGGATGGGTCCTCTGTCATTCCTGTCCCTGATAGTTTTTCAGTTTTAATTAAAAATAGGCTTTTGCCCTAAAAAAAAATAAAATAAAAATAAAGACAGACCCGCTGGCGTTCCAAGGCGCCTCCTGGTACTGGCTGCCCCGCCCCCACCCCGCACTGAGGCTGAGCGGCTGGGGTGGGTGTGGGCCTTGTGGGTGGAGAGGTTCCCACTGAAGCCGGTGTAGTGAGGCCGGTTAACTTTGCGGGGAGTCCGAATTGGACTGAATGGACTGCTGCTGGCAGTGCTGGCCAGGTTAAGCTCCAGGAAGATGTTTTTAAGAAGAGTGGGCAAGCCTGTTCTCCCAGTAGAGTTCTGATCACTGGGAATGATGTGAAGGGAGGCCTCCAGAAGGCTCACATGTTAGATGACCGAGCAGGAGAAGAGCCTACAACTGCATCTCTGCTCCTCATAAGTCGATGCGGGGCTCATCGACTCCCTCTACTGGCTGGCACGCATGCTCGAAGGAGGAGAGGACCCGCTGTATGTGGCAAGGAGGCTGGTGAGGTTTGCCAGTGAAGACATAGATCTGACAGACCCATCCGCGTTACCACAAGCAGTGGCCGCCTACCAGGGCTGTCACTTCATAGGCATGCCGGAATGTGAGGTGCTTCTGGCCCAGTGTGTAGTCTATTTTGCCAGAGCCCCAAAGTCTACTGAGATGTACAGCCCCTACAACAACGTCAAAGCCTGCCTGCGGAACCACCAGGCGCTTCTGCTCCCCCCTCCACACCACCCCCACCTTAAGCCCTGTCCCGCTGCACCTGAGGAATGCGTCTACCCAGCTCATGAAGGACCTGGGCTATGGCAAGGGCTGCAAATATAACCCCATGTACAGCGAGCCTGTGGACCAGGAATACCTGCCCGAAAAATTGAGAGGAATGGATTTCTTCAAGCAGAGGCGATGCTGACTGTTTGAGGCTCTGACAGCAGAAGGATGTTTCTTTTCTTTCTTTTACTTTCTTTTCTTTCTTCTTCTTTCTCTCCTCCTCCTCCTTCTTCTTCCTCCTCCTCCTTCTTCTTCCTCCTTCTTCTTCCTCCTCCTCCTCCTCCTCCTCCTCCTCCTTCTTCTCCTTCTCCTTCTCCTTCTTCTCCTCCTCCTCCTTCTCCTTCTTCTTCTTTCTTTCTTTTTTTTTTTTTTTAATAGGAATGGCCAGAAAGAGAGTAAATGGATTGTGAAGTTGGTTTCCTGGTAAAAGTTAAAACAGCCCAACCTTTTGTGACAGAAATTTGAGTGTTTCTTAAGTGGAGGCACAGCCACTTCAGCTAAGTGTGTGATGTTGAATTGTGTTCATTTGCACTCTGCAATGGTTATGCGTATGGAAGTGTCTGGCAGCTTTGTGCAATGAATTAATGTTACAAGGAATTATTTATTTTGTCATAGTATTTAAATCATAATGTTATTTCAGAATTCAGTTCTATAGGATTTTTTTCCCTTTAAAAAACTTTGCTGGGGAGGCCAGCGGGGCTCCGGCGTGTTCCGGGGCAGCCTGTTTATGCCGGGCCCCGGGTGTGCGGCCGCTGTGGGCATGTGCTGGAAGCCTGGCGCAGGCATCATATGGACATTTGTGTGTGAAAAGGTGCGCATACACCTTTGTGTGCATAAATACATCTGTTTCGGAAAATGGCGGCTGAATAGAGACGTGTTCTGAGCCTGGTCCTGGGGCAGAGAGTAAGAACAGCTGAGGTTCGCACGAGGAGTGTGTGTTGGCAAGCTAAGAGTCTGCTAAACTCCAGGAGAAGGTGGGGGAGTGCTAGGCAGGGTTCCCCTGACCATGCAGCACCCACAGCGGCTGGGTCCCCTCCCGGAGCTGCGGGCTCAGAGGGGGAAACCTCGCCATCTTGCAAGGGAAGGAGGATTTTATTAGAAGCCTGACTCTCCGCAACAACGGCAAACACTGAACAGCTGTGAACACCAGAGTACCTGTCCCCAAACGGCGCAAACACGCGGATTCAAAGGAACTCTTCACTGTACCAAGGAAAGGTCAGATTTCGCCTGGGATAAGGTGAGGTTTCTCATCCTGGCGGCGGGAGAGGGAAACGCACAAGCGGCGGGAACTGCAGGACCGGGGAAGTCTGTGTCTAGAAAAATCCGTGGCTGTTGGAGCTGCCGTGATCCGTGAATGTGGAAGGGGGTCCTCTGAGCTGCTAACCGAAGGGATCTCTAAAAAGCAACCCATTTTGATCTGATGAGGAGGGTCAGACTAAGAATTTTCAAAGGAGTGCAGGCTGCTTAGTCTTGCATGCAGACCCAATGTCCACACACTTGGGCTTTTTCCGACTCTGATTACTAAGCCCAATACATAGGAAAACACAGGTGGAAAAACCCTGAGAGACTGCAGGGGGACGTTGTTTCTCCGGAACCTGGGGAGCGGAGCTGGGAGTGACCATCGGAGAGGCAGCTCTGAGGCGCACACCTCCACAAACCGGTAGTAAGTGCCATAGGGACAAAAAAAAAAAGCTAGAGAGGCCCAGAAGTCAATCCAGAAACACTGCCACCCAGGGGCTGAAACACAAATTGTCTCTGGTGCAATAAAAAATAAATAAGATAAATTAAGACACCGCAGGCTTAAAAATCAGGACTGGCTTATAACACTGAGGAGCAGTGGAATGAAGGGAATTGCAATACAGCCGGACTGGGAAATAGGAGTACCACACAGAACAATAGAGCAAGTGAATGACCGCCACTACTGCACATTTTATTATTCTTATTTTTTATTTTAATTTAATTTTAATTTTTTTATTTTAATGTTTTATTTTTTATTTTCATTATTTTGCATCTTTTACTTAAGAAACTAAATTTTTTTTCTTTTTCCTCACTCGATTTTCACCTTTTTAATTATTACATTTTTATTTTCAATCAGCATTTTATTACAATTATTTTACTTTTTTTTTTAAGTGTCATTTGATTTTCTCTTTTTTTTATTTTGGGATTAGTGTCCTACATTCTATTTGCATCTTTCCTTTAGCATCGTTTTACCCTACCTCAATGCTAACTTTATGCCATCACTCTCTTCCTAACCTTTCCCCTTTTGGTCCCCTGTTTATCTTAACCCTTTCTGGCTTTAGATTTTCCCTACTCTTTCAGTTTACCCTCTGCTAAAATTTCACCCTACTTATATATCTAATTTCTCACTTCCTGCTCCAAGTCCATACACACCTCTCTCTATGCTACCTTAACTAAAAAAAAAATAAAAAATTGTTTTTCTCTCTGGCCTTTTGTTGTTGTTTGCTTGAATGTTAATTAGATTGAATTTTTATGCTTTTTTATGAGATTGTTTTGCTTATTCTTTTTGCTTGTTTGTTTGGTTCTTTGGTTTGCTTTGTTTTTGTTTGTTTTTTACTTCTGTTTTCCCTTGCCTCATTTGATATTAGTTGGTGTTGTAGTTTGTATTAAACTCCAGGTTCGTGTTGCTGGCATTTGCTGGGATTAGTGGTTGTTCTATTGGACTTTACTCCGATATATATATAGTTCCCCTTTTCTCACGTAGTATCATTCTTGTCTCTCTTACTTTTTTTCTTTCTCTTTTTTTCTTCTTCTCTTTTCCCAAGTTCATTTTCACACTCCTTTTTTTGTTCTTTCTTTTTACTCTACCTCTTCCTCTCCTATCCCCTAATTTGTATTTCTCTGGTGGTCACCTTTATTGGAGGTTATTAATATCGTGAATACAATTCTGTTCAGTGCCTTGTGTGTTGTACCTGGTTGTGTTGTATTTTGTACCTTTAAATCAAGCAGGAGAGAACTATATAACCAGATATCCGTAGAAGAGAGACCATGGGGAGACAAAGATACAGCCCCCATAGGAAAGAAAAGCAAGCATCACCAAAAAAGGAAGTAAATGAATTAGAGGCCAGCAAACTATCAGAGAAAGAATTCAGAGAAATGGTCATAACGTGGCTGAAAAGAAAGGAAGACAAATTCGACAATATGAGTAAGAACCAAGAGGAAATGAAGAAGAACCAAGAAGAAATGAAAAAAGACATCGCTGCTGTAAAGAACTCAATAGAAAGCAAAAGAGTAGACTAGAAGAAGCAGAGAACCACATAAGTGAGCTAGAAGACAAGATGGAAAAAATACCCAAATAGAACAACTTCTAGAAAAAAAATTAGAAATCATGAGGAGAACCTAAGGGAACTTCGGGACAACATGAAACAAAACAATATCCGAATAATAGGGGTATCAGAAAGAAAGGAAACAGCAAGGAATAGAAAACCTGTTTGAAGAAATAATAACAGAAAAATTCCCTGATATAGGGAAGAAAAAACCCACACAAATCCAAGAAGCTCACAGAGTCCCAAGCAAAATGAACCCCAAAAGACCGACACCAAGGCATATTATAATTAAATTGGCAAACACCAAGGACAAAGTATGAATCTTAAAAGTGGCCAGAGAGAGACAGAAAGTTACTTACAAAGGAACCCCCATCAGACTAGCAACTGATTTCTCAACAGAAACTCATCAGGCCAGAAGGGAATGGAATGAAATATACAAAGTCATGCAAAGGAAGTGTCTCAATCCAAGAATACTGTACCCAGCAAGGCTATCAATCAAAATTGAGGGTGAAATCAGGAACTTCACAGACAAAAAAGGACTAAGCGAGTTTATCACCACGAAACCAGCAATGCAAGAAATGCTAAAGGGTCTGCTGTAAAAAAAAGAAATAGGAAGCAAAGAAGGAACACAAGAGTATAGAATAAAAATGGCAACAAATAAGTACCTATCAATAATAACTTTAAATGTAAATGGATTGAATGCCCTAATCAAAAGACACAGAGTAACAGATTGGATAAGAAAACAAAACCCATATATCTGCTGTCTACAGGAAACCCACCTCAGAAAAAAAGACGCATACAGACTAAGAGTGAAGGGATGGAGAAAGGTTTTCCAGGCGAATGGAAATGAAAAAAAAAAAAAGCTGGGGAAGCAATACTTATATCTGACAAATTACATCTCAAAGTGAAGGACATAAAAAGAGATAAGGAAGGCCACTTCATAATACTAAAGGGAGAAATCCAAGAAAAAGAAATAACTCTGGTAAACATATATGCACCCAATACAGGAGCACCAAAATACATTAAAAAAATCTCCTGGAAGATATCAAAGGAGAGACTGACAGCAATACAATCATAGTAGGAGACTTTAATACCCCACTATCACCATTGGACAAATCCTCTAAACAAAAAATCAGCAAAGAAACATCAGTCCTAAATGACTCACTAGACCAGATGGAATTAATCAACATCTTCAGAACATTTCACCCCAAAGCCACAGAATATACATTTGTCTCAAGTGCACATGGGTCATTTTCAAAGACAGACCATATGTTAGGACATAGGCAAAGTCTATCCAAATTCAAGAAGATAGAGATCATATCAAGCATCTTCTCAGATCACTGTGGCATAAAACTGGAAATCAACTACAATAAAAACAATCCAAAGAAATCAAACACATGGAGACTAAACAGCATGCTATTAAACAATGACTGGGTTACCAAAGACATCAAGGAAGAAATAAAAAACATCATGGCAACAAATGACAATGAAAATACAACAATCCAAAATCTATGGGACACAGCAAAAGCAGTCCTGAGAGGGAAGTTCATAGCTCTACAAGCCTACTGCAAAAAAACAAGAAACAATGGTAATAAATTACCTAACCCAACAACTCAAAGAGTTAGAAAGAGAGCAACAAGAAAAGCCCAGTGTAAGCAGAAGGAAAGAAATAATAAAGATCAGAGTGGAGATAAACGACATAGAGACCAAAGAAACAATACAAAAGATCAACAAAACCAAGAGCTAGTTCTTTGAAAGGATAAACAAGATTGATGAACCTCTAGCCAGGCTCAATAAGAAGCAATGAGAGAGGACCCAAATAAACAAAATCAGAAATGAAAGTGGTGAAATAACAACAGACCCCGCCGAAATAAAAAGGATTATTACAAAGTACTATGAACAACTCTATTCCAACAAACTGGACAACCTGGAGGAAATGGACATATTCCTAGAAAAATATAACCTTCCAAAACTCAATCAGGAAGAATCTAAACAGCTCAACAGGCCAATAACTATGGAAGAAATTGAAGCAGTAAGTAATCAAAACGCTTCCAGCAAACAAAAGCCCAGGGCCAGATGGCTTCACAAGGGAGTTTTACCAAACATTCAAGGAAGAACTAAAACCTATCCTCCTCAGACTATTCCAAAAAATTCAAGAGGAAGGAACACTTCCAGGCTCCTTCTATGAAGCCAGCATCACCCTAATACCAAAACCAGATAAAGACAACACAATGAAAGAGAATTACAGACCAATATCCCTCATGAACATAGATGCCAAAATCCTCAACAAAATTCTAGCAAATCGGCTGCAGCAGTACATCAGAAAGATCATACATCATGACTAAGTAGGATTTATCCCAGGAATGCAAGGATGGTACAATATCTGCAAATCAATAAACGTGATACATCGCATAAACAAATTGAGAGAAAAAAAATCACATAGTCATATCAATAGTTGCAGAAAAAGCATTTACAAAATCCAACACCCTTTCTTGATAAAAACTCTCAACAAGGTGGGAATAGAAGGATCATACCTCAACATAATAAAAGCTATATATGATAAACCCACAGCCAACATCATACTCAATGGGCAAAAACTAAAACCATTTCCCCTAAGAACAGGAACAAGACAGGGATGCCCACTCTCACCACTCCTGTTTGACATAGTACTGGAAGTATTAGCTATTGCAATTAGACAAGAAGAAGAAATAAGAGGCATCCAAATTGGAAAAGAAGAAGTAAAGCTGTCCTTATTTGCAGATGCCATGATATTGTACATAAAAAACCCAAAAGACTCCATCAAAAAACTAATAGACTTAATAAATGAATTCAGCAATGTAGCAGGATACAAAATCTATGGCATTTCTATACACCATAGATTAACGCCAAGAAATCTATAGCATTTCTATATGCCAATAGTGAACTTACAGAAAGAGAGACTAAAAAAGCAATCCCATTTACCATCACACCAAAAAACCTAAGATACCTAGGAATAAACCTAACTAAGGAGGTAAAAGACATACACAGAAAACTACAGGACACTGAAAAAAGAGATAGCAGAAGACGTAAACAGATGGAAGAACATACCATATTCACAGATTGGTAGAATCAACATCATTAAAATGTCCATACTACTCAAAGCAATCTACAGATTCAATGCACTCCCCATTAACCCTTTGCACTCGCTTGCTTTTTTCTCGATTCCTTTATTCTACTAGGGATTTAATTTTTTAAATACCCCAGATTTTGCAAAGCACGGCAGTAGAATAAAAAACTGGAGTTTCTTTTCATACAAACTTATTTATTTGGATTTTTTTATATTTCAAATTATTGATACATTAAAAGAGTATAAAAAGAGCTGCTACCGATGCTAACCGTGTCAAGTCACACTCGACATCTGAGTGCAAAAGGTTAAAATACCAACAGCATATTTCACAGACCTAGAAAGAACTCTCAAAAAATTCATCTGGAATTAAAAAAAAAGACCCCAAATAGCCACAGCAATCCTGAGAAAGAAGAACAAAGTAGGAGGAATCTCAATACCAGATTTCAAGCTGTATTACAAAGCCACTGTTCTCAAAACAGCCTGGTACTGGCACAAGAATAGACATATAGATCAATGGAACAGAATAGATAACCCAGATATCAACCCAAACCACTATGCTCAATTAACATTTGACAAAGGAGGCATGAACATACAATGGAGTCAAGACAGTCTTTTCAATAAATGGTGTTGGGAAAATTGAACAGATACATGCAAAAAAAAAATGAAACTAGATCACCAACTTACACCATACACATAAATCAACTCAAAATGGATACAGGACTTAAACATAAGACAGGAAACCATAAAAATACTAGAGGAATCCACAGGCAACAAAATCTCAGACATATGCCAAAAGAACTTCTTCACTGACAATGCCCCTAGGGCAATGGAAGCTAAAGAGAAAATTAACAAATGGGACTACATCAAAATAAAAAGCTTTTGCACAACAAAAGAAAACAATAAACAAAACAACAGGAAAGCCCACTCTATGGGAGAACATATTTTCAAATGTTATCACTGATAAAGGTTTAATCTCCAACATCTACAGGCAGCTTATGCAACTTAATAAAAGGAAGATAAATGATCCAATAAAAAAAATGGGCAACGGACCTAAATAGAATCTTTTCAAAAGAAGACAGAAGGAAGGCCAAGAGACACTTGAAAACATGCTCAAAGTCACTAACTATCTGAGAGATGCAAATCAAAACAATGCGGTACCATCTCACACCTGTCAGAATGGCTATCATCAACAAATCAACAAACGACAAGTGTTGGTGAGGATGCGGAGATAAAGGAACCCTCGTGCACTGCTGGTGGGAATGCAGACTGGTGCAGCCACTGTGGAGAACAGTACGGAGTTTCCTCAAAAAAACTGAAAATGGAACTCCCATTTGACCCAGCAATCCCACTCCTGGGAATATATCCGAAGAAACTGGAAACACCAATAAGAAAGGATATATGCACCCCTATGTTCATAGCAGCACAATTTACAATAGCTAAGATTTGGAAACAGCCTAGGTGCCCGTCAGCAGATGACTGGATCAGAAAACTGTGGTACATCTACACAATGGAATACTATGCTGCTATAAAAAAGAAGGAATTCTCATCATTTGCAGAAACCTCGATGGAATTGGAGAACATTATGCTAAGTGAAATAAGCCAGTCAATGAAAGAAAAATATCACATGATCTCACTCATTTGTGGATAATAAAGAACATTATAAACTGATGAACAAAATGATAGATACAGAGACAGTAAAGCATCAAACAGACTGTCAAATTACAGCGGGAAGGTTAGGGAGAGGTGGGGTAGATAAGAGATCAACCGAAGGACTTGTATGCATGCATATAAGCATAACCAATGGACGCAAAACTCGGGGGGGTGAGGGGAAGTATGGGTGTGGGGTGGGGGGGCAATGGAAAGATATGTACACATATAATACCTTAATAAAAATAAATAAATACATCTGCTTCTCAGAAGCGAACCTGAAAAGGTGCTTTATTTGTAATAGGCAGTTTTCAAAATGTAATCCAGAGCAAGGGATCTGTAGCAAAAACACGCACATGAGAAAAGGTTTTTGATACTAAACCCAAAGCTGTAATTAAAAGTGTTTATACCCAAATGTACTGTGCATCAAACATATGGTGATATTTATCGTCTGGTGGGTCTGTTTGAAAGGTTTGGTCAATCAGTTCTCATTTCACAAAAATAAAATAATGTGACTAAGTGATTACTAAATATGTACTTCTAAGGCAAAGTAGTTTACCCACTTTGTGTACTTTTTGCACGTGTGTAGCACATCAAGGCTGTTTATAAAGAATAACTTGGATGATGTGACAATATGGTTGAGAAAGGGGGTGTGGCCGGTTGTTTTTAAAAATTAGGTACCTCACAGTTTTTAAGACAAACGTGTTAACCTAAAATCTTCAGAAGGCAGGGTCAGGAGTCTCTTAAGACCTTTGTATAGGCCTAAGACATAAAAAAGCAGCTACCTTTTTAGGATGTGGCCTAAAAGAAACCTGTTATTTTCAGTTATTACTGTCTTCAAAGTAAAATAACATTTTTGCAGCATTTTTATGTGAGGGTGTTTTTTTTTTTTTCATTATTTCATTACAATATTTTAAATAGGTGTTGTCATTATTTTAAAGCAATAGTTTTTTCCTCTCAGTATCAGATACCTAAATTTTCACACACACACCAAAAATGTTTATTTGAAGTAACTTATGCATCTGGACTCCGGGTGGCCCAATTCAACATTACACACTTGGCCGCCCCACGATCATGGGGTGAACAGGCCAGGCAGAGCCTGGCCAAGCCGCCCTGCAATCCCAGGCGAAGAAGCCGCTCAACTGACCAGCCTGGGCTAGGGACCTGTTGGGGCGGGTGGTGCGGAATCCAGGGCCTCTAGCCTGCAGCCACGGGAAGTCTCTCTCTCCCCAGAGTTAGGAGCACCAGCCCAGGTCTACCCAGTGGCCTGGTCCTGACTGCGGGGGTGAGTTCCTGTAGGCTGGGGTTTGATCCCCTCGCATTAGCAGTAGGAGTCCAGTGCCTTTGTTAGTGCTGTGTGTCCGGCTTTTAATCGGACAAATGCCCAGCGTCCCGGTGGCCAGCTTAGCAAAATCTTTTAGGAGGAGAATTCTGTCTGGGTTTCCTCAAATTCCCTCAGCCCCTACTCACCCCTCTGTAAAGGCGCAGAACAAGTGAGGCCCCTTAAGTAAAAATCAGAGGTCTCCAGCAACGGTGGGCCTCTCTCATCACAGTCATTTGGACTGGGTGGCATTTGAGTATTTATCTAGGCACCATGACAGAGAAACACAAGCTCAAGTCATGATCTCTGCCCTTAAAAAATTCACAATCTTATTAGAGCGAGTGGATGATAAGAGCTCAGTAATAACATCAGAATGTAAGGCAACAATACAGAGAGGAACAGAGGCAATTGCTAGGATGATTTTCCAATAATTAGTACAAAGAGTATGTGCTATGAATTAAATAAAAAAAATATGTGTGGAAGTAGCTGCTTCATGAGTATGACATCCCTTCCTATTTTAAAGGAAGCTGAGTTCCATGTGAACTGTTTACTATGCTATGATATCTGAGGCACAGGACAAGGGAGGCCCTAAGTGTATTGTGCTTTGATATTTGAGTCATTCTTTATTGTTCAATGTAATTTATTTCTGTTTGCCTCTGTTTTGTAATAGTTAAATTACTAGAATAATACATCTTGCTATAAAATATTACTAGAAGATCAAATGATCAGGTGACATTTATTGATATTTTCTATAAATGAACACAATCTCTGGTATGCTAAAGTGATAGGTATAAAAATATTCAGATAGAGAGACCTACAGGCTTGATTATAAGTGAGGCTTACTATCACAACCCAAATTTATTGCTTACAAAAAAAGTAGGGAGCCAACTAGAAACAACCAAATATAAGCCTTTGAAGGGCAAATGTAAATTGGATAAGCTTTGCTATTACAAGAGCAAGAAGAAAAAATTCAGATGCAAGAATGAAAACCACATTGCATCCACGCTAAGTAGCTGTTAAAGAAAAAGAATGGTATACTATGAAAATACTTAATACAGATTGTAAAGACATTTGTTCAAAGAGGATTTCCTAGAGTAGGTGATATTTCAGTTAATTTTTTTAAATGTGAAGAGGTTAGCTAGATAAGAAAAAGGTGTAGGGGTCCCGAATTGCAGAGGGTGCAGGCAGGCTGAGGGACCCCCCCCCCATCCGTGCACAAATTTTATGCACCGGGCCTCTAGTATTACAATAACTATGGATGGTGTCAGGTGAGCACTGGAAATATCAGAGGAGCACTTTAAATAAAGTATATGATTGTCTATTCACTATGATGTACACCTGAAACTAATACAAAATAATATTGAATGTAAACTGTAATTGAAAAATAAAATTTTTAAAGAGAAAAATAAAGTTAAAAAAAAAGTTTTTTACTTCCCCAGAAAAAAAGAAAATTACTATCTCAGATCTAGAACAAAGATTCAATTCTGAAATAATTTTCAATTTCAATTGATATACATTGTATATCAAAAATTAAACTTTTAAAGATATCTTTAATTTTATATCAATGTTTTGTACATGTATGTTTCAAAAATAATTGAAATACTAGTATATAATATTCTGCTGTTTATTTGGCCAGATTTAATTTTAACATTAAATATGACTTTGAATCATTTGAATGATAAAGGAATGCTTAAAAATTTGAGTGATCTCTGTGTAGAGTTTGTATTATATAATTAATTTTTATGACATTTGTTTCACTAAGCATTTTGAGAATTATAAAACAAAAAGCATAGGGGGATAAGCTTTAACTTAAATTATATGCTCTAGATATGGCTGCAGAGATACTGTACTGTAACCTTTTTATTATACTTAATCCTAATTCTAGCCCTGTTAGCTCAGGTAAGACCCTTTCTCCTTTGAGACTCCATCTACCATTGTTCCCATATGAACGTCACATGTTGACCTCATCTAGTTCATGCTCTCTATCTATCCCATCAGTAGTCTAGCCTCACAAGTTTCAACCTCCCCAAATTCATTGATCTAGAATAGATTAACTCCCCATCTAGATCTTACCTGATTGATTACCACCCAGCATATTTTTACCAATAAAATATCCTATCTAATAAAAGAATAATATGCAAATTAACCATCACTCCACTACACCCACAAGCCATTCCCACCAGCCAATTAGGAGCAAGTATGCAAATTAACCCAACCAAGATGGCTGCGGCCACAGAGCAAGCAGGAGGCTTGGGTTTCCCCAGCAATGGAGGAAGCCAAGCTTTGTGCACACCCTGGCAAGCCCAGGCCTCCACTCAAGGCTACAAAGTTTCAATTATAGAAGATAAATAAATCCCAACAAAAATGGCTGCAGTCAGGGAGCAAGCAGGACGGTTGGCTCCGCTCAAGGCTACAAAGTTTCAATTATAGAAGATAAATCCCAGATACCAAGGCCTCCGCTTGGGTCGCCGGGGGTCGTGGCTGGCCTGCAAACCACCACAGGACCCTCGCCCAGGCTGCCCCACGCCCCAAGGGAACCCTCACCCTGATTCAGGACACTCTTTAGGGCAAACCAGGCGGCCCCCACCCATGCACCAGGCCTCTATCCTATCTAATAAAAGTAATATGCAAATTGACCATCACTCCAACACAAGATGACTGCTTTCATGTGGTCAAAGATGGCTGCCCCCATGTGGACACAAGATGGCTATCACAAGATGGCCAGCAGGGGAGGGCCGTTGGGAGGGACCAGGACTACAAGGGAGGGCAGTTGGGGGCGATCAGGCCTGCAGGGGAGGGCAGTTAGGGGTGACCAGGCCGGCAGAGGAGGAAAGTTGGAGGTGACCGGGCCTGCAGGGAAGGGCAGTTAGGGGCAAACAGGCTGGCAGGGAAGCAGTTAGGCACCAATCAGGCTGGCAGGAGAGTGTTTAGGGGGTGATTAGGCTGGCAGGCAGAAGCAGGTTAGGGGCAATCAGGCAGGCAGGCAGGCGAGTAGTTGGGAGCCAGCAGTCCTGGATTGTGAGAGGGATGTCCAACTGCCCATTTAGGCCTACTTGGATCGGGCCTAACTGGGCAGTCGGACATCCCTTGAGGGGTCCCAGATTGGAGAGGGTGCAGGCTGGACTGAGGGACACTCCCCCCCGGCCCCATGCACAAATTTCATGCACTGGGCCTCTAGTTTTATTATAACACCCAGTTGTCTAAACATAACCTCTCTTCTTCCCCACCCCTACTCTCAGTGTACCTCTCTCGGGTAAGACCAAGACCTCTAGTCTCTTGACCCTCCTTCCTCTCACAGGCTCTTCAGGCTTTAGTTCTGAACTATCCTTCCTAGGCTGCTTCATTGTTCACATCTGTGCTCTTTCTTGCCAACATTCTTTAATTACTTTGCTGTCCCATTTGTCCCCCAAAATTTCATGTGTTGATATAGCCTTCCCACTCTTGTTTGCAGCCTGGGAAGATCTATCCTACATAGGTAAACTGATGCCACACATATTTGTTTTATGTGAACACTGCTCATCAGTCTGATGTGTTTCTCATTAACTCCCCTTTTTATTTCCCTCACAGATCACTGCAAATTTTCTATTTTGTACTTCAGTTTACCAGGAACTCTCCTAATATTTCCCTCTCCCTGCTTCCCTATAAATTTGCTTCCACTTGCATCTGGATTTGCCTCATTCTGACTAAATGACAGAGACATTCCATATGCATTGGTTACGTCTCCTCTTCCTGAACATTTATTTTTTGTGCCATACATCAGAATTTTCACTTTATGGAGGGGTGCTGGTTTTTTTGCCTTGGTAAGAGGGTTTGGAAATAGATGATGGTGATGGTTGCACAACATTGTGAGTGTAATTAATGCCACTGAATTGTGTACCTAAACATGGCTAAAATGACAAGTTTTTGTTATATCTGTTTTAATAATAACTTTTTAAAATTATTAATGTAATGTATATAAGCTTTTGAATTACACACTTTAAATGGGTGAATTATATGTTACATGAGTTATGTCTCAAAGCTGTTACAAAAGGATACAAGCTATGTTAGCTCATTCATATGAAGTTCAGAAACAGACTAAGTTAACAGTTCTAAAGTCAGAATGATAGTTACCTTCACAGGTGAAGGAGGGGATGGTGGAAGGGAGCGAGAAGGACACATCCGGGGTCTTGGCAGTGTCCTGTTTCTTGAACTGCAGAGCAGTCACATGTGCATTCACTTTATGACAATTTACAGAGCTGTACAGCTATGTTTTGTGTGCTTTTCCATGTGTTATACTTCACAATAAAAGATTTAAAAGTTAAAAAAAAAAAGACAATACAAGTCAAGAAAGGAGTGCTGCCCCACCCTAGTGGCACCATTTGGAAATGTGGGGGAGGGGCATTTTATGGTCTTGATGATGGGAACACAGTGGGTATTAGGTGGGCAGGTGCCTGAGATGGTGAACACTCAGTAATGTGTAGAGGATTTGCATAGTGAACAGTGTCACCCCAAATGCTAACAGCACCTTCCACCAAACACGGCACTAGAATAGAGCATGTTAACTGTATGGCTTTTACTGAGACTGTCATCTTAAAACTCGAAAGTCTTTTCTCTGGGGCCATTTGATGTGTTCAAAGGAAAGTGTCAACCTGACTGCTGCCATCCGTGTAGCTGGAAGGGGCCTGGGCTTAGGGTCTCACTGTTCCAGAAGTGACTTCTCACTTCATCCTCCAGTTTTCACTTCTCACCTCGAACCAGCCTGAGTCCTGATGACAGCCTCCCTGAGTAACTCTGGAGCGTGGGGCCAGCTACCTCCCAGTAACATTGCTGGTCTGTCTTCCTGTTGCAGTTCCTTGCCATATTCTCCCTCCTCTGTCCTGCTGTTTCCAGTTCTCCAGCATTTCTGGAGATTTTCAGGGAAGATCTGCTCCTTCTCATATGCCCTTTGTACACCCTTGAGTTTTAGCTTTTTCTGCCCTGCTGAAGGCAGTTTCTATCTCCTTCGTCCATCACCCATCATCTGTCTGTGGCTTTATACCATTCCAGTTTCTTCTGAGATGGAGCGTGAGACTGCCTTTCTCCTTGTTTTTTGGGGTTAATTTCTAGAAGAGACATTGCAACGTAAAAAGTCTTTACTCTGCCCTCTTAAAACCAAGTCATGATTCTCTTTCAGGTACTTACTTATTTGTTCCAAACACAGAAATAATTCTTCCTGGTGTCAGTTTTCAAACTTCATCTCATTGCTCTGTGGAAGTGTGAAATAAGGGGTTAACATGGGATATTATACTGGTATATACTGTTGGGGGTGTGACCTTAGACATAGCTCTTACCCTTGGCTGGTCTGTTTCTTTTTTTAAGGTGAATGGATAAAATAAATAATATCTGAGGCCACTTCTATTTCTAAAATGCCATCATTCTCTAACTTAAAGCCAAGTCATTGCAGATTTAAAATACTTAAAGCCTTTAGTACAGCTCTGTATTTATTATACTGTGCTAGGCAATTTATAACCAATTTGCTATAATTTTTTGGTACATTATTTTATACTAGTAGCCCATTTGCAGGAAGAATCCTGCAAGCGGCCACTGCGGCCACCACGCCTGCACCTGCACGCCGCTGCCGCCCGCCCCGCTCCTCCCCGCTCCGCCCCGCCCCGCCCAGGCTTTCCCTCTGGCAGCCACCTTGCTTTCTGCTTTCCTCCCTCTTCCTTCTAAGTTGTCTTCAGTCTTCACTCCTCCCTCTCTCAGCGTATGCAAACTAGCCGCCATCTTTGTTGGGTAATTTGCATACTCGCCCTGATTGACTGGTGGGTGTGGCTTTGGCTGGTGGGCGTGGCTTGGGTGTAGCGAAGGTGTGGTCAATTTGCATATTACTATTTTATTAGATAGGATGTCTTACTTATGCTATCTGTAAAATAATGGTACTTTACTATGAGGATGGAGGAGAAAAATAGGCATTCATTCAAAAAATGAACTTGGCACAGTTGACATAGTTCAATGATTGAGCATTGACCTTGAAACCAGGAGGTCAAGGTTCAATTCCCAGTCATGGCACATGCCCAGTAGGGGGCATGCAGGAGGCAGCCAATTGTTATTTCTCTCTCATTGATCTTTCTATTTCTCCCTCTCCCTTCCTCTCTCTCAAAAAATCAATAAAAACATATTTTTAAAAATTTCGCAGTCCTGAACTTGAAGGAAGCAATCAAGATATGTAATAGAATATGCGAAGGAGGAGGACTTAGTGAATATTGACACCCAGTATGTGTCAGGCCTCATGCCTAGTCCTTAATATACAAAGACTACGCTATCCTCACAAGTTTATGGATTAGTAAGGTTCAGAAACATAAATAACACTGCATATGAAAGAAACTGTAGAGTCTTGAGCAAGTCCATGGAACAGTCTCTCCCAGCCTGCCCAGCAGACAGTGATGAGATCAGCAGAAGCCTCCATGTGGAGGGGCTGGCCTGTGCCGAGAACCAGAGTGTAGTCATGTAGCATGCAGGCATTCCATGTTCCTGTCTGAATTTGTGGTAGCAGGGCATGGTGGAAAACTCATGGAGAGGCAAAAAATGACAAAAAGTGAGTAAATGGGATTGGGATCTTAGATTATCATGCAGTTGAAGGAGAGGTGATTGGTTTTAAGGAGGAAAATAATATTGTTAGATGTATATTTTATGTAGATGAAAGCAGATGACTGTGTAGGCAGTGGATTTGAGGTTGAGTACTAGTAACTTGCATAGGTAGCAGGGCTATGACCTGTGTGTTTCAAGAGCTGGTGGGTTACTTCCAGTTGAGTAGGAGCCATAACTACAAAGCTATCAAGTATAAATAGAAGGGAGATTCTAAAAGGAAATAAGAAGTGCATTGAAGTCAGAGAAACCAAGATAGTGGCATAGGTAAACACCTAAACTGCAGCCTCGCACAACAATTTCAAAAATACAACTAAAAGTCAAAACGGACATCATCCAGAACCATAGGAAAGCTGGCGGACTGAAACGCCCACAACTAGAAGGAAAGAGAAAACCACAAGGAAAATCAGAGGAGCCGTAAAAGCCTGAGGTACGGAGACATGGGTGGAGACACGGGAGTGCACGCGTGCGGGGAGGATGGAGCCAGAGAGGAGGGGGTGGCTGAGTGCCTGGCCGGCGTTCTCTAGCAGGAAGGAGATAAAAGCTCCAGATTGCGCTGAACTCCAGCTCCGACTGCACTGAACCCCAGTTCTGGGCGAGACCCTGGGAAGCCAGGCTCATACTGGGGGAATCTGGGCTGTAAGGCGGAAACTCAGGGGAGCTGCGAAAGGCAGAGCTCCGGAGGCGCGCACGTGAATGCACGCAGAGGACGGACTATTGACTGTGCCGCTGAATTGCCTTAGCAGGAAGGAGACAAAAACTCCGGACTGCGCTGAGCCCCAGTTCCAACTGCACTGAAACCCAGTTCCGGGCGAGAATCTGGGAATCCAGATTCATTGGGGGAGAGACTAGACTGTTTGGCAGCGGGCGAAACTCCAGGGCGCCTTTCTCTCAGAGGTGCTTGCAGGGAGTACAGAGGGACACTGAGACCCAGGAACCTCATAGGGTGGGGCTGACGGGAAGCCAAGGCTGTAGGCTCCACCCTGAAACTCCTCCCCATCCAAGCTGAGCAGAGGCTTTTACAATTTTGCAAGTCTAGTTGAATAAGGCTGTCTCCCAGTGTAGACACAGCTGATCCTCACAGCCAGTTGGCCTGTAGGTCACATCCTCCCAGTGTACCAACAGCAATCAAGGCTTAACAACACTAAGACTTTGCACTCAGCCCACAAAAAGGGGTACCAAGAGCGACCACCTAGGGAGATTGGGGAAGCTGAGCTACTGGCCCCTATAGGTCACTGACCACACAAAGCCACTACATTAACACAGGGAGGCAGCCAAAATGTGGAGACATCGAAGTATGTCACAAGTAGGAGAGATAGATGAAAACAAACTAATGGACGACACAGTGTTCAGAACCACATTTATAAGGTTACTCAATAATCTTCTAAAAACTGCTGAGAAACTTGAAGAGACCTTCAAGGACCTTAATGAGAATACCCAAAAAAATTGAAAAGGATCAGTCAGAAATTATGCATACACTGTCTGAAATAAAGAATATACAGAAACTCAACTTAGATCACTGTACCCCAAGAGTCAAACCAAAGATCTGGAACATGAGGAAGCAAAAAACACCCAACCAGAGAGGTGGAAAGTAAGAAGAATCCAATAGTGTGAGGATAGCGTAAGGAGCCTCTGGGACGGCTTTAAGCGTACCAACATCTGAATTTTTGGGGTGCCAGAAGAAGAGAGAGAGAGCAAGATACTGAAAACCTGTTTGAAGAAATAATGACAGAAAACTTCCCCCACCTGGCGAAAGAAATAGACTTACAAGTCTAGGAAGCACACAGAACCCCAAACAAGAGGAATCCAAAGAGGACCACACCAAGACACATCATAATTAAAATGCCAAGGGCAAAAGACAAAGAGAGAATCTTGAAAGCAGCAAGAGAAAAACAGTTAGTTACCTACAAGGGAGTACCCGTACGGCTGTCAGCTGATTTCTCAACAGAAACTATGCAGGCCAGATGGGAGTGGCAAGAAATATTCAAAGTGATGAACAGCAAGAACCTACAACCAAGATTACTCTACCCAGCAAAGCTATCATTCAGAATTGAAGGTCAGACGAAGAGCTTCACAGACAAGAAAAAGCTAAACGAGTTCATCACCACCAAACCAGGATTACATGAAATGCTGAAGGGTATTCTTTAAGAAGAGGAAGAAGAAAAAAAAGGTAAAGGTAAAAATTATTAACAACAAAAAGACATCAAATACATACCTACCAACAAGTGAATCTAAAAATCAAGCGAATAAAAAAATCTGAAGAACAGAATGGACTGGTGAATATAATAGAATCAGGGACATAGAAAGGGAGGCGACAGACAATTCTCAGGGGGAAGGGGGTCTGAGGGGTGCAGGAAGAGATTGGACAAAAATCTTTTACCTATGGATGAAGACAGTGGTGGGGGGGTAAGGGTATGGGGTGGGGTGGGGAATCAGGTGGAGGGGAGCTATGGGGGGGAAAAAGAGGAACACCTGAAATAATCTGAACAATAAAGATTTACAAAAAAAAAGTGCATTAATTATTCCCTAGTGCTTTATATCTTTGAATCTTGTTTTTCTTTTTTTTTAAATATTTTATTGATTTTTCACAGAGAGGAAGGGAGAGGGATAGAGAGCTAGAAACATCGATGAGAGAGAGACACCGACCAGCTGCCTCCTGCACACCCCCCACCGGGGGATGTGCCCGCAACCAATGTACATGCCCTTGACCGGAATTGAACCTGGGATCTTCCAGTCTGCAGACCGACGCTCTATCCACTGAGCCAAACCGGTTTCGGCTGAATCTTGTTTTTCTTATATATTTTTAATAGTCTTTAGAAATCCTGATTATGGTTATTTATTTTAGAAAATTACTTTTAAGGGGAAGGGAGGGATGAATTGAATTCTTTTTTTCATGTTTTTATTGATTTCAGAGAGAGAAAGGAAGGGGGAGGGAGAGAGAGAGAAACAGCAATGATGAGAGAGAATCATTGATCAGCTGCCTTCTGCACACCCCCTACTGGGGATTGAGCCTGCAATCCGAGCATGTGCCCTTGACTGGAATCGAACCTGGGACCCTTCAGTCCACAGGCCAACACTCTGTCCACTGAGCTAAAACAGCTAGGGCTAGAATACTTTTTTATTCTCTCTTTAGTTGAAGCCTCATTGTTCAAACACAAGGTCAAAAATTGCCTCTTAGATGCTAAATTTGCAAGCCTAAGCCTAAATTTCTAAGCCTAGGTATAAGATTATGGCAAAACTAATAATAATGATTAAAAATAGCAGTCATTGCCGGGGGGGGGGAGGGGGACGACATATGTATTATTTTCAACAATAAACAATTTTTTTAAAAAAAAGAATAATAAAAAAATAGAATGCAGTGGTCTTTAACCAAACAGGTTAATATTTCTCATAAAAATTTCTAAATAAAGGCATGAACTGGGTTGAAGGGCTCTTAAATTTAAAATTATTAATATAAATATGACAGATAATAATGAAGTTGTATGTATGCTCTTTTCAATAATAAAGATGATCTAATCAGAGGTCAAAAAGTAATTGAAAGATAGTACAGATTTGTAGCTTTATGAGTATGTTTGACCATCTCAGATTATTTTTGTTTTCTTTCTAATTTCATATTATTTATTTCTCTTATAGGCCCACGCAAGTGAAATGGCAGCTGATGGTAGCTAGTTGTTTTAGAAGAAGTGGTAAATGCTTTTATTTATTTTTAACATATTTTGCTGCTTCTGTCTTTTAGGTAATTATGCGTAAAATGTGTTCCAATTGCATATTTATTTATTAAAACATTAACCTTTAATAACTACACATATTTGAAGCATTATATGAAAAACATAATAATTACTACAGACAGAAAAAAGTTATGCTTTAAAAGTAGGTCTTAGTCATGTATTTCAATACCACTGTTAGACACAGATTTATTATCTCTCCAAGTTAACTTGTAATCATCTTCACAAGTTAGCTACAGAAAAACAGGCATTCTGTACACATCAATTTATATTCCACTAGAGGCCTGGTGCACGAAATTCGTGCACTGGGGGGGTTGTCCCCCTCAGCCCAGCCTGCACGCTCTCCAATCCGGGACCCCTCAGGGGATGTCCAACTGCTGGTTTAGGCCCAATCCTGGGGATCAGGCCTAAACCAGCAGTCAGACATCCCTCTCACAATCCGGGACCACTGGCTCCTAACTGCTCACCTGCCTGCCTGCCTGATCAACCCTAAATGCCTCCCTGCCAGCCTGATCACCCCTAACCACCTCTGCCTGCCAGCCTGATCACCCCTAACTGCTCCCCCCCCCCTCTGCTGCCCTGTTGCCCTCAGGTCGCTCCCAACTGCTCCCTCTGCTGGCCTGTTGCCCTCAACTGACCCCCCTGCCGGCCTTCTTACCCCAGGCAGCCTGCTGTTCAGTCATTTGGTCGTCCCTCACTAACCCCCCTGCCGGCCTTCTTGCCCCAGGCAGCCTGCTGATCATTATTGTTACTGTGATGGTGTCCTGGACAATTTGCATATTCCTCTATTATAGTATAGATTTTCTGCCACCTAATTCTAAAGTCCTATGTGTGTGGCCACATTAATGAGACCATCTCCACCTTCCTGAGGAAGGCCCAGGACTGGAACACTGGATTTGTATTTTTATACCAGATATCATTTGTTTTTCCAGCAATTGCTCTACTAGGTTCTGTGCTGTTGACCCCTGTCCTGAAGGGTAGCAATGTTAATAGTTTTGAACTGACGTGAATGATGTTTAAAATTCAGAGATTGAGCAGGAGACGAGCATTAACAAATATGTGATCCCTCTTGTAGAGCATACGTATGACCCAGGAAAAGAAACTCCCCAATCCCAGGGAAGCATTTGTTATAAAAGTGTTAACAGGGTTCTCTTGCCGAGTGCTATAGCTTCTTTCTTGATGGATCTCTGTGAGCTCCTTCAGAGTGCTATCAAAATACATATTCTGTGTCATCCTCAAGTCATTGAGAGGGTTGATCTTTAATGTGACTGTGTGTCCTATCGAATAACGTACAACGTATATACTTTATTTATCTCAGCTGAGTTCTGATTGCCTCTGTTCATTTCCACATCAGTCATATGCAGAGTGTACATACATGGGGCATTCTGAATAATTTAAAGACATATACCTCCTTGAGTTATTGAAGGGCAGGTTAGAAAAGAAACTAATATTTATTGAGAGTCCGCTGTGAGTTATATGCTTCCTCTCTATTTGATTTCATTCTCACAATAACACTTTGAGGTTAGTACAGCCATCCTTCTTGAGTCCTGAGGCCCAGAAAGATTCTTAGCTCATTCACTGAGATTTTAGCCAAGATCTTGACCCAAAATTCATTTCCTCATTCTTTGAAGCTCAATTATTTTATTACAAAGTTTCCTGTAAACATTTTAATGTTTCAAAATGATAACTACAAAAATGTTTCATCTTTTCCATTTAAGTAAATGACATTGAAGTTATTAACTCTTATCATGTAAATTATTTTAAATTTTCAGTTGTTCACTTGAAATATTTAATTTTTAGGAAATTGAATGCATCTTAATTTGTACCACAAACATTTATTTTAAGAAGTGGAACTAAGTGTTAACCATCATCCATTTCCTTCTGCTCTAAACCTTTTCAAATTTATTTTTCTATACATTTTCTTCCAAAAGTTATGTTAACTGTTACACATGCTTGAGGCAAACATGCAAGTCTTCCTGCTTTAAAAAAAAAAAAAAAAAGTCTTCCTGCTAAACCAATTAAGTGGTGCCAGTATATTGGATTAAAATTGTTTTGCTGAATCCTATTAATTTCTATAATCTGCTAGTGTGTTTCTCTTTCTTTTTTTATTTGTAGGTAACTACCAAAAAGCATTAGATACTTATAAAGATATTCACAGAAAATTTCCAGAAAATGTTGAATGTAAGTAAGATTACATTTTGTAGTTTTGAAAGTATAGGTTCTCATGTTTTATGCCCTATTTTACATTTGCTACAGTAATTGCATACATAGATACCAAGCTATAATTGTGGTACGTATGTTTAAATAGGAGTTTATAGGATCAGAGAATCTGACTACACACATTTTTATAGAATTTAATTGTTGATGAATTTACATTTGAAGAGAACCATTGAATTCTCTTCAAAAGCAAACATCTATATTCTCCATCTTGATGTACAATGGATTTGATGTAACTTAAAATAGTGTGAAGTATTACAGCAATAACAAATCAGGATCAGGAAAAACACAAAAGAACCATATTCTTATCTACTAGACTGTATATTTGGCCCTGAATAGCCTTTCGGCTAAGGGAAAGACATAAAAGACGATCTGTTCTATAATCTTTACTGTTTATGAGGAAATAAAAAGCAATTCCTTGGGAAGAAGAAACATTTTTCAACTTGTAATTCATTCAAGTTGAGACACTGAGAGATACAGTAGATAAAGTCATTGAAAGATAATGCAGCTCCTTGCTTTAAAACATCCCTACAGCAAATAAAATAGCATACTTGGAAAAACTATTTTTAATTTTGTCCTTTAATGATAATGAACACAAAACAGCACATTGCAACTCAGTAAAATCAATGTTTCTGAGCCAGTTTTCCCAGTGGCCTAGCCTGATCCTGGGATTAGCAATACTGCCCCATTACTACGCAGCAGTAAAAAAGAAGGAATTCTTACCATTTGCAACAGCATGGATGGAACTATAGAGCATTATGCTAAGTGAAATAAGCCAGTCAGAGAAAGATAAATAGCACATGATCTCACTCATTTATGGAATATAATGAACAACATAAACTGATGAACAAAAACAGATCCAGAGACAGAGAAGCATCGATCAGACCATCAAACCTCAGAGGGAAGGCTCAGAGGGAAGGTAGGGGAGGGTGGGAAAGGTCAACAAAGGACTTGTATGCATGCATATAAGCCTAACCAACGGGCACAGACACCAGGGGGATGAGGGCACGAGTGGGGGTTTGGGGAGGCAATGGGGTGATAAGGACACATATGTAATACCTTAATCAATAAAGAAAAAAAAAGTACTGCCCCTTCCTTTATTAACATTTTCCTCACTTTGGCTTTTATAAAAGCTCAGCAGCAGCTGGCTCAGAGCTACGGTGTTACTGGTAGCTTAGGAGTAAGTAATTTCTAGTTCTAATTAGAGCAGATTCATTAACCCTCAATAGTGGTTTCTGGAAGCCAGTCAGGAAACAGGTTACTTGGGAGGGATTCCTTGTCACACTTTCAAAAACTACAGTTTTATTGCCCTATTTATAGAGATTCTCATGTAGGTTCAAGGTGAACCCAGATATTTAATTTTCCCTATTTAAGCTTATTATTTGATTCTCATTCTCAGTCACATTAGGGAATTGGTGGTTTAGAGATTAAATGAGAGAGAGCAGTGATATTTTCTGTGGAAATGATGCAACCCAAAAGTCACCTGGGCAAAAGTCTGTCAGGACCACTGACGTTGGGACTGGACCATTCTGGCTCCCATGGATTGCAGTGTTGTAGCAGTACTCCTGGCCTCTGCCCGCTAGATAACGGTAGCACTCCCCCTACTCCCACACTGTTGTTATAAAAACATAAATGTCCCCAGACATTGCCAGGTGTCTCTTGGGGGCAGGAGTGCTGCCTGTTCAGAGTCACTGCCGTAACCTGAGCACCTGGCAGTGGACCAGTAAAGGGACTGTCTCCAAGCACCACCAAATGTCTTTCTTTATGGAGAGTTTAAGGTTCCCTCTAAATATTAAATGAATGTTTACCTGTGCCACAGGGAATGTTCAAGATGACCTTGGCCTGGATAATTTTCAAAATAAATGTCATCAATAGTCTATATTAACTGTAGTCTTAGGAAAACATTTGCACCCATGGAATGTGTTGTTTTGAGCAGAGTAGTTTTCCAGTGAACCCAACAAGATAATTTAGTCTTGAAATATATTCTTCATTTATCAAAAATTGACCTGCACTATGGAGTTACTATTGACCTACTGAATTTCAGAGAACATCTACCCAAAACAGTAATTTTTGTTTTACACTAAATATTCCTAAGTCACTCTAAGGATAGGTAAAGAGGAATAGTTGTGTATTATTTATAGGAAATGTAAATTACCTTATTATGAATTACTAATGTATGTGTAGGCAATTTATATGCTAATGAGTGACATTTTAAATTATTTTAGTACTGTTATTTGCAAAACATTAATGGTCATGAATAGGTCATTTATTTACAAGTTCTTACGGAGTTTTCTTGCATATTCTTGAACTTCTTTTAACTACTGTGTTGGCTTAGCGCTGAGCTAAAAACAATACAGATGGAAGTCCTTGCTTTCATGGAGCTTGCTAGTGGGAAGACTAAGAGAACACACTTATAAAATCTGTCAGAAGTTAAAAGTGCCATGAAGGAAAGCAGACAAGGAGGGTAAAGCATAATATTGGAAGGGCTCTGATTATAGGTGGTGTGGACAGGTCAGTAAAAAGAGTCCCTTTGTTCTTTCATTTTCTTTTTAATTTATTGTTTTTAGAGAGAGAAGACAGGAGAGAGAAACATCGATTTGTTGTTCCACTTATTTATACATTCATTGGTCAATTCTTGTTTGTTCCCTGACTGGGATTGAACCTGTAACCTTGGTGTAGCAGGACAACCCTCCAACCAAATGAGCTACTCGGCCAGAGTCAAGAGAGTCCCTTTAAACCCCTTTCAGGGAAGTCTATCTTGCCAGGTCAAGAAAATACAGAGTGTAGATACTTTTTTAAAAAATTTATTGGGCTGTCATTGTTTAATAAAATTATATAAGATTCAAGTGCACAATTCTATAACACAATTTTCAAGAGAGAAACAATCACTGTTCATGAGCATCATTCCTGTGTCCCAAAAGATTGTGGTTAATGATTTGTTATACTTTCAACACAATGCACAAATACTTTTCTAAATATATTTTTTACCATTTAGGTCTGCGTTTCTTGGTTCGTCTCTGCACAGATATTGGATTAAAAGAAGTTCAAGAATATGCAACAAAACTCAAGAGATTGGAAAAAATGAAAGAAATAAAAGAACAGGTATCCCATATGGGCCAAAAACTATTGTCTGTTAATTTTCAAAATGTCAGCCTTCTATATCTTAACTGAGTGATGTTGGGGCTTCTGTCAGTAAAATGAAGTTGAATTTTTTTTCTGCTCTGGCATAAAGGAAAAACAATAACTAAAATCCTAATTTTAGGATGAAGTTCTATCAAGAGTGAGTTCCAAATAGGAGGAAGTTCAATAGACTCATACTCTTTAGTGGATCATACTAATGGGCAAATAATTATAATTTTCCACCATACAAAGTAATTTATTTAGTCGTTTTCCAGACTTAATTTTTAGAGAATAAGTTAGTTTATAGACTTAATTTTAATTTGAGAGTCCTGTGACCCATGGAAACTAAGAAACAGTTACTTGTATACAACATAGTACTTTTTCACTAGTATAGTAGAGATGGCTTTGAGAATAACATTAACATACATGGGAGCATTTTAAATCTATTTCCATGTTCCATGAAGTATGTGGAGTAACAATGTACTTATCTTTACCTATTTAAAAGAATAATTTCTCCTAAATTTGAGCCAAGAATATTTAAAAGTTTAATGTGATTTTTTAAGTGTCTGCCTTTCATAAAAGATATATTTTTTACCTTGGACTTTTTATCTTGGATAATTAAGTCTAAATTCCATATTTGCTTTCAAAATGTGGATACCTTGTTTTTGCTTTGAAGATGTGATCTGAAAGTTTTACAGTCTTTGTAAAGTATCAAGTGTAGGGGAGAGAACCAACATGGTGGTGTAGGTAAACGCCGGTACATGCAGCTTCCCACAACCACATTAAAATTACAACAAAAATACAGAACAGCCATCATTCAGAACCTCCTGAAAGCTAGCTGAATGAAAGTCCTACAACTGGAAAAGTAAAGGAGAAAGTACATTGAGACTGGTAGGAGGGGCAGAGGGGCAGAATGGATTGGTCCGATATCCACATGTGCTATTTTTTTAATCAGGAGGGATATCTATGCTGCAGAGTCCCCCTTACGCTCCCCCACCCCTAACCCCCCAGTGAGGAGCAAGGGATCCTTCCAGCCCTGGGTTCCAGAGCTTGGAAGAGAAGTTCCCATAACTTCCGGCTGTAAAAACCAGTGGGGAATTGTGGCTGAGGGACTCAGAGGCTGCTGGAGACCCAGGTATTCCTTTTAAAGGGGCAATGCATAAACTTACTTGGACTCAATCCCTCTGGCTCCAGCGCTGGGGCCATGACTTGAAAGGAACCAGGGACATTTGGGGAGGAATTGGATTGTCGGGCATCAGGTCAAGAACTCAGGGGCAGCTCTCTCTCAGACAGGGGTGCTCACAGGGGTCATTGTTCCTGTGCTGGGATCTCCCATGTCACAGAGCTGACTAGCTATCTGAATCTCCATCAGCCTGGCTCACACTATTCCCTCCACCCTGGTGATTCCCTGAGACCCCGCCCCATCCAATTTGCAGCCCCACCCAAGCTGTTTGTAGCAGCTTTTCTATATGAATGGCCTGTCCTGGCTCAGGCTTCAAACTTAGTTAAAATCTTTCAAACAAGCAGCAGCTGGCATCAGTGTGCTGCAAACCTATCAATAAAAGGCCCAAGACAGCCGAAACCGGTTTGGCTCAGTGGATAGAGCATCGGCCTGGGGACTGAAAGGTCCCAGGTTCGATTCCGGTCAAGGGCATGTACATTGGTTGCGGGCACATCCCCGGTGTGGGGTGTGCAAGAGGCAGCTGGTCGATGTTTCTCTCTCATCGATGTTTCTAGCTCTCTATCCCTCTCCCTTCCTCTCTGTAAAAAATCAATAAAATATATTTTAAAAAAAAAAAAGGCCCAAGACTGGCACTAGCACCAGCCTTCCTTGCTTTACAGCTGGTCCTGGCCTGGAGACTTACAAGCACAATACAAGTAGCAGCCATCTGCAGACCCCCCTGTAGCTCCTGCCAGGTAGTCCCAGACAGTGGCTGACTGCACCTGCCAGAAGGCCCCAGAACCAGTGCACCCAGTGGAAAGCTTCAGATCATACCAAATTACAACTCTGGCATAAAGGAAAAACAATAGCCTTATCCGGTTTGGCTCAGTGGATAGAGCATTGGCCTGCAGACTGAAGGGTCCCAGGTTCGATTCCGGTCAAGAGCATGTACCTTGGTTGTGGGCACATCTCCAGTAGGGGGTGTGCAGGAGGCAGCTGATTGATGATTCTCTCTCATTGATGTTTCTAACTCTCTATCCCTCCCCTTCCTCTCTGTAAAAAATCAATAAAAATATATTTTAAAAAAATAAAATAAAATAAAGGAAAAACAATAACTAAAATCCTAATTTTAGGATGAAGTTCTATCAAGAATGAGTGCCCCTTAAATATGTCGCTCATGGATATATCCATGAGCGACATATTTAAGGGGCAGATTCGGTGAGCACCAAAGCCCCACTAAAGCAAGTCCTGCTCCATAGGGGTGTTTCCTGCATAGCAGCTCTTCTACTATAGTCTCAGCTAATCCTTACAGCCAATTGGTCTGGAGTTCACTTACTCTCAGTGACACCAACAGCAATCAAGGCTCAACTATAAGAAGGCTGTGCACACAGCCCACACAAGGGCATACCTAGAGTGCCCAACTCAGGTGACTGCAGAGGCTGAGCCACTGGGCCCTGCAGGACACCTACTACACAAGGCAAATCTTCCAATTCCATTAGACAGAGCAGCTCTTCCTAATACATAGAAACAAACACAGGGAAGCAGCAAAAATGGGGAGACAGAGAAACATGTCACAAATGAAAGAAATGGAAGGGATCAAACTACTGGATACAAAGTTCAAAACAATGATTATAAGATTGCTCAAGGGCCTTAATGAGAGCTTCAAGAGACTTAGTGAGACTTTGAAAGATCTTAATGAGAATTTCAAAGACATGAAAAAGGACCAATTAGAAATTAAGCATACACTAACTGAAATAAAGAATAATTTTCAGGGATTCAACAGTAGAATAGAGGATTCCAAAAATCAAATCAACGATTTAGAATATGAGAAAGCAAAAAACACCCAATTAGAAGAGCAAAAAGAATCCAAAAATATGAGGATAGTTTAAGAAGCCTCTGGGACAACTCCAAGCATACCAACCTTCTCATCATGGGGATGCCAGAAGGAGAAGAGAGAGAGCAAGATATTGAAAACCTATTTGAAGAAATAATGACAGAAAACTTCCCTACCTGGTGAAACAAATAGACTTACAAGTCCAAGAAGCACAGAGTCCCAAACAAGAGGAATCCATAGAGGCCCAACCAAGACACATCATAAATAAAATGCCAAGGCTTAACGACAAAAAGAGAAATCTTAAAAGCATCAAGAGAAAATCAGTTACCTACAGGGAAACGTCCATAGGACTGTCAGCTGATTTTTCAACAGAAACTTTGCAGGCTGGAAAGGAGTGGCAAGAAATATTCAAAGTGATGAATAGCAAGGAACTACAACCAAGATTACTTTACCCAGCAAAGCTCTCAAAGAGCTTCATAGACAAGAAAAAGCTAAAGGAGTTCATCACCACCAAACCAGTATTACATGAAATGTTGAAGGGTATTCTTTAAGAAGAGGAAGGAGAAGAAAAAGAAGAAAAAAAATGATTAAAAAATATGAACAGCCCTAACCGGTTTGGCTCAGTGGATAGAGCGTCGGCCTGCAGACTGAAAGGTCCCAGGTTCGATTCAGATCAGCTGCCTTCTGCACACCCCCCACTGGGGATGTGCCCGCAACCAAGGTACATGCCCTTGACCGGAATTGAACCTGGGACCCTTCAGTCCGCAGGCTGATGCTCTATTCATTGAGCCAAACCGGTTAGGGCAAGAAGCCAGGATTCTTATGGAAGGAGTTAAAGTCTTAAGACTTCATATAAGTTTGGTTCTGTTCAAGATAGAGCTGTAGGTAAACATGATACTCACATTCTCCCACAACCACATCAAAATTATAACTGAACTACAGAATAAGCATCATTCAGAATCACCTAAAATCTAGCTGAACACAAGTCCTACAATTAAGGATATAAAGAATCCTCATTGAGCCCAGCCAGCATAGCACAGTAGTTGAGCCACTGTTGAATCAAACCAGGGGGTCACGGTTTGATTCCCAGTCAGGGCATATGCCCAGGTTGTGGACTCAATCCCATGTGGGGGGGCGTGCAGGAGGCAGCCAATCAAAGTTTCTCTCTCATCATTGATGTTTCTACCTCTCTCTCCCTCTCCCTCTCTGAAATAAAATAATAATAAAGAAATCACATTGAGATTGGTAGGAGGGGCCAAGATGTGAAATGGGCTGGTCCCACAGCCCTACACCAATATCCTACATAATAAAAGGGTAATATGTAAATTACCATCACTGCTACACCCACAATTGGGCCAGCGGGAGGCGCAGGGGGCGGGACTCGGGGTGGCTGGGGTGGCCAATTAGGCTGGCAGGACGCTGAGCTCACGTTGCCAGGGGCGGCACGAGCTCAGCGAGCTCAGCGTCTGCGCCATGGCTGTGCTGTGGCACAGAAGGGGCCTCTGGGGCAGCGAGCCCACATCCTGCTGCGGACCATCAAAAGCGGGGAGCGAAAGCGGGGGAGCTGGCTATCTGTCCGCTCCGGCACCAGGCCTTTCGAAAGCCTCCGCCGTGCTAGAGGCTTCTGAAAGGCCTGGTGCACCAGCGGACAGACACCCAGCTCCCCCGCGATCAAAAGCAGGGAGCTGTGTGTCCGCTCCAGCACCAGCGGACCCCCTGCCATCAAAAGCGGGGAGCAGGCTGCTAGTAGTGTCCGTGGAGCGTGCTAGGCTTTGCGGGGCAGTGGATATGGCCTGGATGGCAGGTTAGGCCTAGGGGACCCTACACGTGCATGATTTAATCATGCACTGGGCCTCTAGTGTAAAAGATAAAAATTAAGAGGGATATCTCGGCTGTGGAGGTCCAAGCCTCACACCAGACTCCCCAGCCTGTACCACCAGTGCCAGGAAGAGAAGTCCTTATAACTTCTGGTTGTAAAATCCAGTGAGGATTGTGGCTGAGTGAGGCTGAGGGCAGCTGGAGACTCAGGCAGTTCCTCTCAAAAGGCCCACACGGACTTACTTGGACTCACTCACTCTGAGCTCCAGTGCTGGGGCAGCAGCTTGAAAGGCACCAGCGACATACAGGGAGGAACTGAATTGTCCAACATCAGGACACAAGCTTAGGGGCAGCTTTCTCCCAGGTAGAAGTGCTGGCAGAGGCCATGGTTCCTTTTCTGAGCCTTCCCTGTACAGAGCCCCAGGAAGGTGCCATACCTGAGTCTCATCAATCTGGCTCACACTAGTCACCCTGCCATGGTGCTTCCCTGAGACTGAAAGGCCCACCAAGCTGTTTTTCAGTGGCTTTTCCATACAAATGGCCTGTATTGGCTTATGCTTCAGGCATTACTAAAATCTCTTAAAGAAGCAGCCCCTGGCCTGGGCATGGCTGGTACCACTCACTAAGTGGCCACAGGCCCAGCATTAGTGGCACCTGGCCTTGGTTTGCAGTTTGGCTTCTCCTGGGCACCTTCGAGCCCAGCACAAGTAGAAAGCATCTGCAGATTGCTTTTCAGTTCATGCCAGGTGGCCCCAGGCAGAATACAGGTGGCAGCTGAGGTTGGCCTATACCTCCTGGGAGGCCCCAAAGCTAATGCACTCAGTGGACAGCTTCAGACCACATGGAAGTATCACCCAAACACCTCCACAAGATATACACTCAGGGCAGACTCAGCAGGCACCAGAACCCTGCTGAAGCCGTACTCCATTTGGTGAGGCCCTGCATAGCTAATCCTCCATGTTGGTCACAGCCAGTCCTCACAGCCAATTGGCCTGAGGGTAAATCCCTCCCCATTGACTTGCCAACAACAAACAAGTGTCAGCTACACCAGTTAGATGCACACAGCACATGCAGGGGTGCACCTGAATACCCAGCTCTGGTGACTCAGAGGGCAGTGCTACTGGGTCCTACAGGGTACCTACTACTTAAGTCCACCCTAACAAGACCAGAAGACATAGAAGCTCTACCTAGTACACAGAAACAAACACAGGGAGGCATCCAAAATTAGGAGATAAGCATGTCCCAAATGAAAGAACAGAACAAATCCAGAAAAGGAACTAAGCAAAATGGAGATAAGCAACCTACCAGATACAGAGTTCAAAACCCTGTTTATAAGGATTCTCAATGACTTAGGGGAAGAGAAGATGAACTTAGCGAGAACTTCAACAGCATAAAAAAAGGACAGAAATTAAGGATACACTAACTGAAATGAAAAAATAATTTACAGAGATCAACGAAAGGACTTGTATGCATGCATATAAGCATACCAATGGATACAGAGAGTAGGAGGGTGAGGGCATGTGCTGTGGGGTGGAGAGGCTGGGAAGAGGGCGGGGTGGGTGGGGAGGAGACATGTAACACTTTAAACAATAAAAATTTTCAATTATTTTTTTTTTAAAAAAAAGAGTAGAGTTGGCCGAAACCGGTTTGGCTCAGTGGATAGAGTGTCGGCTTGCGGACTGGAAGGTCCCAGGTTCGATTCCGGTCAAGGGCATGTACCTTGGTTGCAGGCACATCCCCAGTAGGGGGTGTGCAAGAGGCAGCTGGTCGATGTTTCTCTCTCATCGGTGTTTCTAGCTCTCTATCCCTCTCCCTTCCTCTGTGTAAAAAATCAATAAGATATATATTTAAAAAAAAGAGTAGATTTGATGAAGCAGAGGATCAAATCGGTGATTTATTTATTTATTTTTTTAATATATTTTATTGAGTTTTTACAGAAAGGAAGAGAGAGGGATAAAGAGTTAGAAACATCGATCAGCTGCCTCCTGCACACCCCCCACTGGGGATGTGCCCGCAACCAAGGTACATGCCCTTGACCAGAATCGAACCTGGGACCTTTCAGTCCGCAGGCTGACGCTCTATCCACTGAGCCAAACCGGTTTCGGAAATCGGTGATTTAGAAGATAAGAAAACTTTCCTAACCTGGTGAAGGAAATATATACAAGTCCAGGAAAAGCAGAGTCCCAACCAAGATGAACCCAAAAGCCCACACCAAGACACATCATAATTAAAATGCCAAAAGTTAAAGACAAGGAGAGAATCTTAAATCAGCAAGAGAAAACCAGTTAGTAACCCACAACGGAGCTCCCATAAGACTGTCAACTGATTTTTCAACAGAAACTCTACAGGCTAGAAGGGATTGGCATGAAATAGTCAAAGTGATGAAAAGGAAGGATCTACAACCAAGATTACTTTATCCAGTAAGGCTATTGTTTAGAATTGCAGGACAGATGAAGAGCTTCCCAGATAAGAAAAAGCTAAAGGAATTCATTACCATCAAACCAATGTTACAAGAAATATTCAATAGTCTTAAGAAGAAAAAGAAAGGAGGGGAGACGAGGAGAAGGAAAAGATAGAAAATATGAATAATAAAATTGATATAGATACACATATATATACTTTACGTTAAATCCAAATGGATTAAATACTCCAATCAAAAGGCATACAGTGACTGAATGGACAATAAAACATAATCCTTACATATACTGTCTAAAAGAGACTCATTTCAGATCAAAAGACACAAACAGACTGAAAGTAAAGGGATGGAAAACAATATTTCATGAAAATGAAAACAAACAAAAGCTGGAGTAGCAATACTTATACCAGACAAAATAGACTTTAAAACAAAGGCTATATAACAAGAGACAAAGAAGGACCCAGCACTTTCACTTGTGGGTATTTATCCAAAGAAACCCAAAACACTAAATAAAAAAAGAAATATACACCCATATGTTCATGGTAGCATTATTTCAGTAGCCAAGATATGGAAGCAAATTAAGTGTCCATTGATTGATGAATGGATATAAAAGTGTGCATATATATAATCAAATATGACTCAGCCATAAAAAAAAAAGACAACATGGATGAACTTAGAGGGTATTGTGTCAAGTGAAGTAAGTCAAACAGAGGCAAATACCATATGATTTTACTTATATGCGGAATATAAAAATAAATGAAGTAGCAGAACAGAAACAGACTCATAGACACCATTTTGACAGTTTCCAAGTGGGATAGGGATTGGGGGATTTTATTTAAAAAGATTAAGTACAAATTGGTAGTTACAGAAAAGTCATGGGGATGTGAAGTATAGCATAAGGAATACAGTCAATAATATTGTAATAACAGTGGACTGCCAGGCTGCAGGGGCAAGTGCCATGCTGCCCAGCCCCAAGAGGGGCAGTCCCACTGTTGCAGGGCCTGCTAACGCTCACCACAGCCTGGTCCTGGCAACCCACAATTCTTCTCAGACTGTGAGTGACTGAGTAGTTTGTGCATCATTCCGGTGGCAAAGCTAAAATTCCCAGTTACCTTGTCTACCTGACCCTATTCTGAAGTCAAGAGAAGACTGCTTTACAAGACTACTCCCGACATTGCTGCAATGTTTGTATCTAATTTATCATGTGGGCAACGCAAGTTTTATAGCTGATCTTGAATGCAGCGCTTGGAAAATTGTTTTAATCTGTCCTTCTGGAGACATGGAAAAGCAGTGACTGGGAGACCTGCATTCAGGTGTATCCCCCCAAACTGAAACAGCCATTTTTCATGAGAGGTGCTGCAGCCCCTCTCAGAACCATAGTCAGGAAAAGGGGGAAAAACCTGCTCTAGTGATATTACCCACCCCATGCATCTAGACCTTTGCAGAGGAGACAGCAGCGGAGGCCAAGCCTGTGGTTTAGAACAGTCTCAGGGAGCATCGGTGACTGGCTTGGGGTGGGGCTGTCTGCCCCACATCCTGGGAATTTGGTGATTCCCCAAAACTCCCGGTTTCCAGCTGATCCCACTGGACTGCATAGTAGGACCTCTACCCAGCCAAAGACAGGGAAAAATTCTAAGACACTCTCAGAGGAGTAGCTCTGGAACAGGGAAACACACCCATCACTTTCCCTGAAATCTGAATGACACCTCCCCCTCATTGAAGACCCAGAGGTCTATACTCCTCATTCTGCCCAAAGGCCTTTCAGAAACAGATTGGATTATTAAGATTGACAGCTGGCTGGCAGGAAAAGACAGGTGGAGGCAGAAGATTACTGACCCATCAATGGGTTCTGAGCTGCTAACAAAATGGCCTTAGAGTGCAGCTGGGACTCTCCCACATAGAGTCCTATGGAGAATGATACAAACTGTATATAGGTTGAAGCTTCAAACAGGTTGCTGAGAGCCAAAGGATGACAGTTTCTCACAGTGGTTAGCACCTAAGTACCTCCTGGGAAGTTCAGAATTGGCAGACAAAATAGCCTCAGTCATCAGAAGAGCAGGACCCAAAGGGACCTCCCAGGAGACACTAAACTCTGCTGAGATGAATGCCACTTTACTTATTTTCTTTATCATTTTTATCTTCTTTATTGATTTATTATTTTAGTCTCTCTTTTTATTTCATAAATATAATTTTTCCTTCCCTTTTCTTACCCTATTTTGTTTTCTTCTTTCTCCTGTTTTCTCTTTATTTTTCCTTTTCTTATTTTTTTCTATCTTTTTTATCCTCTGTTTTCTTTCTCATAATTATTTTCTTCCTCTTTTATTTTATACTGTTTTCCTCCCCCTATTTTTTATTCTTATTTTCTTTCTTTCATCTCTGCCCTTCCATATTCTTCCCCCCTTATTTTTCTTCCCCCTTATTTCCTTCTCATAGTTTTTTATTTTATTTTATTCTATTACTCTCATTTCTCCTTCCTAATTTCCTCTTCATTTGTGGTTGTTTTTGTTGTTGTTTTAGGGTTCTTGTGTATGTTTATGTTTTGTTTCTTGTTTTGTTGTGTTTTATTTTGTTGTGACACCACCTGCACAATAGTTCTCACCAACTGGTTCGGGGTGAGCCTCACAGTCAGCCTGCCTGAGAGGAGCTTCCATGAACAGGACAAAAATAAGACCCAATTACAATAGTAGAACCCAAATAATTCACATAAGGGAAATTCCTAGAGCAACCAGCTCAGAATATCTGAGGAACTGCATCACTAGGTCCCATAAAACACTGACTACATTGAGCCATAGCACAAAGACTGGGAGGCATAGCAGTTTGATCTAACACATAGAAACAAATACAAAGGGTAAACAAAAAGGGGGAGACAAAGAAACAATCCCCAAATGAAAAAAAAAGGAGGAAACTCTAGAAAGAGAGCTAAACTAAATGGAGGAAAGCAAATTACCAGATATAGAGTTCAATGTCATGATTATAATGATGCTCAAGGAACTTAGTGAGAATATCAAGAAACTTGGTGGGAACTACTACAGCATAAAACAAGAAATAGAAACCATAAATAAGAATCAGTTGGATATGAAGAATAACCTAGCTGACATCAAGAATACACTGGAAGGAATTAAAAGTACATTAAATGAGACAGAAGATCGAATGAATGACTTGGAAGACAAGATAGAAAAAATCACCCTATTAGAGAAGCAAAAATAATTAAAAAGTAGAAGAGTACTTTAAAGGAACTTGGAAATAACATGAAACGTAACAACATCCACATCATAGGATTACCACAAGGAGTAGAAAGTATTCCAAAAATTCTAAGAAGAAAGAACACCTCCAAGCTTTTTGTTTATTAGCCCAGCATTATCCTAATCCCAAAGCCAGATAAAGACACTACAAAGAAAAATAATTACAGGCCAATATCCCTGATGAACATAGATGCTAAAATTCTCAACAAAATATTAGCAAATCAGATCCAGCAATATATTAAAAAGATCATACACCAATACCAAGTGGGATTTATTACAGGGATGCAAAGCTTGTAAAATATTCCCAAAACAATAAATGTGATACATCACATAAACAAAATTGAAAGAGAAAAATCACATAATCATATCAGTATATGCAGAAAAAGCATTTGACAAAATCCAACACCTATTTTTTATAAAAACTCTCATCATAGTGGGATAGAGAGAACATACCTCAACATAATAAAGGCCATCAATGACAAACCTACAGCCAACATCATACACAGTGGACAAAAACTAAAAATATTCCCCCTAAGAACAGGGACAACATTGGGAAGTCTGCTTTCACCATTCTTATTCAACATATTACTAAAAGTTCTAGCCACAGTGCTCAGACAAGAAGAAAACAGAAAAGAAATCCAAATTGGAAAGGAGAAAGTAAAAGTGACATTATTGGCATGCTATTGTACATAGAAAACACTAAAGACTCCACAAAAAACTACTAGTTTTAGTAAATGAATTTGGCAATGTAGCAGGATACAAAATTAACACCCAGAAATTGATGGCATTTTTATACATCAATAACAATCTCTCAGAAAGGAAAACTAAAAACATACAAAAAAACACACAAAACACACAATCCCATTTACCATTGCAACAAAAAAATTAAGATACTTAGGAATGAACTTAACCAATGAGGTAAAAGACATGTACTCAGAAAACAGGACATTGAAAAAAGATGTAGAGGAAGATATAAACAAGTGGAAGAATATACCATGTTCCTGGATTGGTAGAATTAACATCATTAAAATGTCCATATGACCCAAAGCAATCTACAGATTCAATGCAATCCCTATTAGAATACCAACAAGATATTTCACAGATCTAGAACAAATATTCCAAAAATTTATATGGAGCCAAAAAAGACCCCGAATAGCTGTAGCAATCCTGAGAAAGAAGAACAAAGTTGGAGGAATCACAATACCAGATATCAAGTTATACTACAAAGCCACTGTACTCAAAATAGCCTGATACTGGCATAAGAGCAGGTCCATAGATCAATGGGGCAGAATGGAGAACCCAGAAATCAACCCAAGCCATGATGCTTAATTACCATTTGACAAAACAGGCAAGAGAATACAATGGAGTAAAAGTGAAGACAGTCTCTTCAATAATTGGTGGTGGGAAAATTGGACAGATACATAGAAAAGAAAGAAAGAAACTAGATCACAAACTTACACCATACATACGAATAAACTCAAAATGGGGGGAAAAAACTTAAATGTAAGTTGTGAAACCATAAAAATTTTAGAAGAAATCATTGGCAGCAAAATATCAGGCAGTATATTTACTGATAACATATCCTAGGGTAAAGGAAGCCAGGGAGAAAATAAACAAATGGGATTACATCAAAATAAAAAAGCTTCTGCACAGCAAAAGAAACCAGCATCCAAATGAAAAGGGAGAACATATTTGCCAATGATACATCTGATAAAGGGTTAATATCCAAAATATATAAGGAACTCATACAACTTAACAAAAGGAAGATAAACAATTCAATTAAAAAATGGGCAAAGGACCTAAATAGACACTTCTCCAAAGAGGATATACAGAAGGTCAAGAGACATATGAAAAAAATGTTCAAAGTCACTAATCATCTGGGAGATACAAATCAAAACAACAATGAGGTACCATCTCGCACCTGTCATAACAGCTACCATCAACAAATGGTAAGTGCTGGCAAGGATGTGGAGAAAAGGGAACCCTCATTCACGGCTGGTGGGAATGCAGACTGGTGCAGCCACTGTGGAAAACACTATGGATTTTCCTCAAAAAATTAAAAATGGAACTGCCATTTAACCCAGGGATCCCACTTCTGGGAATATAGCCTAAGAAACCCGAAGCACCAACCAGAAAGAATGTATTCACCCCTATGTTCATAGCAGCACAATTTACAATAGCTAAATCTGGAAACAGCCCAAGTAGATGAGTGGATAAAAAAGCTGCAGTACATTTCTACCATGGAATACTATGCAGCAGTAAAAAGTAATAATCTCTTACCCTTTGAGACAGCATGGAGAAACCTGGAAAGTATCATGCTGAGTGAAATGTCAGTCAGAGAAAGACAAATATCACATGATCGCACTCATGTGTGGAATCTAAGTAACAAAATAAACAGATGAACGGAGTGGATCCAGAGACATGGAAGCATGGAACAGAGTGCAGAATCTCAGAGGGAAGGCTGGGGAGGGTGGTCTGGTGGAAGGTAATCAACCAAGGACCTTGTATGCAAATATGCATAACCATGGACACAGACAATAGGGTGCTGAAGGCCTGGGGCGGGGGAGGGGGGCTGGAGGGGTCAATGAGGGGAAAAATATGTAATATGTAATACTTTCAACAATAAATAATTATTTTTTCAACAATAAGTAATTTATTTTTTAAAAGAATACTTTATTAAACTTATTGCCATATGAATTACCATTGATGCATTTAGATCATCCAATGTTTACCTTACCAAATTATTAATGCCTCCCTGTGCTGAAGCAAAAATTCTTTCAGTACTATTTTATTACTATTCTTATTGTAATCTGTATAAAACCCAGTGTCATTTATATTCTTTTAGCTTCTCCTTAATATCTTCCCATCCCACCTTGTTATTCCTTCATCTTTTGGGTTAAAGCTCTGTCCTCATCCACAAAGCACTGTCTCTTCATTTTTCTTGAAATCAGTTTCTCTACCATTCTTCAGTACTCATTAAATTTTATGTCAGAGAAACATTTTCCTGATATTTTCTCTTTTTATGTTTTGCTTATTAACACAAAGTGGAGGGGGAAAGTTAGTTGAAAAGGAAGGTCCTAGGAAGAAGAAGAAGAAGCTTAAAGAGAAAGGATTCTCATGTACCTGAGAGCCAGCTTCTGAGTTAATTGTTGCATGTCTCAGTTTCTTCTCTAGGTTGTGAACCCTGGGCACAGGGCACTCTTTCCTGGCTGGTAGAGCACAAAACACACCAATAGTCATGAAACAAGATATAATAAATAAGCTCCTTTTCTAAATTTGAACTTAAAACTTTGTTACTTTTTTTTTTCTGTTTCTTGTTTAGAATCTGTCCTTAACATTTTTCCTATGTATTTAAAATTTCTTCATAAAATCATTCTTGATGCCTTCATAATACCCTGTTATATAGATACTAAAGGCCCGGTGCACAAAATCCGTGCACAGGTGGGGTTCATAGGCCTGGCCAGCAATCAGGGCCTATTGGTGCCAACTCTCCCAGTCCCTATCAGGGCCAGGCCAGCTGGGGTCTACCAGCTGGGGCCAGGGGGCCTGCTGGCTGCCAGCGGAGGCCTGCTGGATGGGGGGAGGGATGGAGGGAGAGGCCACAGGAGGTTTGCTGGCCAGAAGAGAAGGACTGGGGAGATTGGTTGGCCATGGGGGTTGGCTGTGGGAGCACACTGACCACCAGAGGGCAGCGCCTGCATTGAGCATCTGCCCCCTGGTGGTCAGTGCATGACATAGCGACTGGTCGACCAGTCGTTCCGGTCGTTCAGTCGTAAGGGTTACTTAGGCTTTTATATATCTATATCTATAGCTCTCTATCTATATCTATCTATCTATCTATCTCTAACTATATCTATATCTATATCTATATCTATATCTATATCTATATCTTTATCTATATATATATCTATATCTATATTTATATCTATATCTATATATCTATCTTGATTTCTTTAAACATTTCCACATTGTTAGACAGGTGCATGTCTTTTTTATACTTGGTAGCTTTCTATGTCTAATTTTTTTAAAACAAATCTTTATTGCTGAAAGTACTACATATGTCCTCTTTTTTCCCCATTGACCTCTTCTAGCCAGCCCTCCACCCCAGGCCTTCACCATCCTATTTATGTATGATTTTGAGGTGCTTCTTGCTGAAGCTATATTGGCCTCTGTGATTAGTTGTAGGAGGACTCTTCCATGTTGCTGACTTGAGTCATTAGTGAAATAGCCATGTAATAGAAACCAGGGATATTGTAGTAATCACCTGGAGCCGTTACCTGGAGCTGCTTAAAGAACACAGAATTGACACCCAGTGTCTATCCCTGTCTCTCCTCTGGAAGGCTGATAATGGCAGCAGTTTGGCAGCAGGGAGAAATAGAAGTCAAGAGCCTGATAACCTCCTGAATGATGTCAGCTATCTTTTGATGACAGGTTTTCCTTTAATTCTACTTTAATAATGACAGCTAACATTTATTTATTTCATGGTTAAGTGCAGGCATTGTTCTAAGCAATTTACATGTCTCAACTACTGTGATCACCCCGATAATCCTATGATGTTGGGTATGGTGTGATTATTACTGCTTTTTACAGGTAAGGAAACTGAGTCCTATAATGGCTGGTAACTTTCTGCAGGTCACCAGGTATTGGGGGCAGACCTGAGATTCAAATCCTGTCTCCTAACACTGTGTCTGACACCTTAGGAAGAGCAGAGAAAGAGAGTGATACAAGTCATCATTTTTAGTTGTATACAGTCCTTATTTATTCTGCATCCAGCAAAGTTGCTAATTTGTGCCATGGATTAGATCAGAAGTACCTTGCCATCAGCTTACCAAAGGAGTTAGGGTCTCAGAACAGTGCTAATCAGGTGTGGTCTGTGACAAGTAGAGCTTCAGAATCATCTGGACACTAGTTAGATTTACAAACTTGTGGGCCCCAGCCCAGACCTACCCAAACCCGACTCCAGAATTACAGTCTCTGGGTATTGATCCAAAAATCTGCGTATGTGCTTTTTAAAATAATTCTCCAGGTAATTTTTATATTAACCAAAGTCTGAGAAGCACTAGTGTAGTTTATGCTCCCAAAGGGTCACCTTGCAGATAATATAAATAAATAAATGAATGAATAAATAAATAAATACATAAATAAATAAATAAAACAGCTCAGGATATGGAATCTGATTTAAAAGGAGGGGTGTAGACATAAAATAAATCAGGCCATGAATGTTTTTAAATTTTTTCAAATGGAAAAGAATTTGTATAGGCCTAAGAAAGAAAGATAAATTGATTCAGGTTTATTTGGATCAGGATTAATGTGTCTCCCTGAGCCCCTAATGCCTCTTTTAAGATGTTAAAGCCAGAAGGTTGTTTATATAGAGTAATTCATCAGAGAAATTCGTCTTCCTGGAACTATTATGGAAAAGAAGACTGTTCTCACATTTGTTGTTGAGGGATCACATTATGAGTAAGAAGCAATTCATTCGTGCCAGCAGGAAGTGATTCCAGACACAGGCTAGTGGGCCCGGCAGGAGTCACTCTACCCTGTTTGGACACTGGGCCCCACATCAGTATTGTGTTTTAAGAGAGGTTCTTGTTCCTGCCAAACTTGACTCTTTGGGAAAGAGCAAAATGGGAAGAGCAGGAAGTGTGACACTGTTTTAAATATGAAAAAGATAAAAATGTCAGCTAAAATTCTAAAGAGGATTAGACAACAAAAGGAAATTATTAAGAGGCAAAAGAAAATGGATAAAGAAATAATTTACAGAACACAGGAAGTTTTCATTGCTAGTCCAAAAATAGTACTTTAGCAATTCATTCCATTTTAAAAATCAAATTTCTGAATTTTCAAAATATTGAAATAGAGAAATTCTGTTCTAATATTTGCTATTTTCTCCCCAAAGAAATCAGCAGACCATTTCAATAAATGCTTTCTTTTGTCCAAATTATCACATGACATTAAAAACTAATATAAAATGTAGTTGGTATTTATCCTCAAGTTTAAATTGTATCAAAAAGCATAAAAATAAGTATACATCTATTTGAGCAGGAACCCTTTTGGTTATATTTTCTAAAAGAAAAGAGATCCTATATAATAAAAGGCTAATATGCAAATCGACAGAACAGCAGAGCGACCAGTTGCTATGACACACACTAACCACCAGGGGCAGACGCTCAATGCAGGAGCTGCCCCCTGGTGGTCAGTGTGCTCCCACAGGGGGAGCACCGCTCAGCCAGAAGCCGGGCTCACAGCTGGCAAGCACAGCAGCACTGGCAGTAGCCTCTCAGGCCTCTGTGGCAGCACTAAGGATGTCTGACTGCTGGCTTAAGCCTGCTCCCTAGGGAGAGCGGGCTTAAGCCATCAGTCGGACATCCCCTAAGGGCTCCCAGACTGCGAGAGGGTGCAGGCCGGGGTGAGGGACCCCCCTGCCCCAAGTGCAGGGCCTCTAGTTTAGTAATAAGATCTCATAAAGGCATGGCTTTAAAGTTTATGTATTTAATGAAAGCTACAAGAACGTCTTGCATATTTTATGCTTTAATGCATTTACAAAGTCTAACAAAAATGTGGAAGAAAATATGCATCGTTGATATCAAATTCATAGTAATTTGAGCATTAGTTACATTTTTCAGGTGTAAATTCCTAATCACTTCTTTTGTTAAAGGCCATTGATGTCAGTGTCTTCATGCATTGCCTTGTGTTAGTCCTCATTCCTCCTCTCAGGAAACATTTATCACAATGCTGTGCTCTGTGGAAGACACAGTGATGTAGAAGAGTCAGCCACATGCTGAAGGTGTTCGTAACATGGGAGTGCAAGATGAACACCAGTTCCTCTTCCAGGGTCCTGGGGCATGTTAGGGAAACGAGCTGTGGGAATAGAGATGGAGGGGTTCAGCTTCAGAGGAGGACTCAGAGATCATTCCTGGAGGAGCGAGTGTTGAAGCAGGTATAGAGATCTCTACAAAGAAGTGTGCATAGAGGTCTGAGTACAGGAAGTTACAGCCAGGTCCATGCATTCTTTTGGAGTTTTCTCTTGAATTTGAAGTCAGAGCCAGTCTTCTTAGGAATCCTTAACTAGGAAACAACTAACTGCTACTTGTTCTATTGGACAAATACCTGAGTTTTATGTGATAAGTGCAAGTGTGGTGGACAGGATCCTGACTTCTCTCCTGGCGTGCCCATTGGCCAGCTCTGAGACTTGGAAGGGACGGTTGTTCCTTCTGACCTTTCTCATTGGCTGTAATATTGGAAGAGTATTCTAGATCAGTGCTTCTCAACAATCTGTGGTGCAGTTAATTTTTTGTCTCAATCTGTCATTGACATCACTAGAAAAATGATCATGCACTTGGATGTCAGAAACATGAAATTGGTGTGCAAGTTTGTCAGCCCTCAACCTTGAGTTCTGCTCACTTCATCAAGGACAGGTAACAGTTGGTGGGTGGCAGGTTTTCACCCTCCACTCTGAGGAGAATGTGTAAGGCTCTGGTTTTATTCCCATTCCAGAATAGTAGTAGAAGACATACAACAGTCATATGCTCATATTGAACAGTAGATGTCAAAGGAAAAAATTTTTCTTACTCTCAATGCCTGATTTTTAATTTGTCCCATTATTTTATTTGTATCTACATTACTTTTCTTGTACCTTCTCTCTTTTCTTTCAAAATGGAAATGGCATATTTTTTCAGAATAAGAATGTCAACTTTTAGTATATTATTAAAAAATAAACATTCTTTTAAAAAGTCAGGTAGATTACTCTTGTAAGTAATATTTTAATTCAAATAAAAAGGTATAAAGAAAGACATGAAAAGCATCCATTCTAGCACTTTCAGAACACTAGCATTTTAGTGTATGTCTTCCTGGGCATCTTACAAATGTACACAAACATAGCAATACATATATTTTTAATGGGACTTTTTTTTTTTTTTGCAAACATTGAATTTTTAAAAAAATATTGGCTTATAACCCCCGTATGTTTTCCCCAAAATAACATGGACAGCTTTCTGTGTCAACAAACGTAGACCTCTCTCACTTTCTGATCTGTGTTCCATGATGTGGCTCCTTCCCTCACATTTTAGTTTTGCTGTGATGAGAATCATTTTGTCAGTTATTATTCCGAAGCTGCTGCTTTTACCTGCTGTCAGGGCCTGCCTCACACCAGTTCAAAGTGCGACTTGAGGCATATTCGTGTTGATATAAAAATTCTAACACTTGCCCAGCCAGTGTAGCTCAGTGGTTTAACCTCAGCCCATGAACCAAGAGGTTACTAGTTTGATTCTGGTCGGAGCACATGCCAGGTTGTGGGCTCGATCCCCAGTAGGGGGTGTGCAGGAGGCAGCCGATCAATAATGTTTATCATCGATGTTTCTGTCCCTCTTCCTTTCTCTTGCTCTAAAAATCAATGAAAGTATTTTTTAAAATATATTTTTATTGATTTCAGAGAGGAAGGGTGAGGGAGAGGAGAGAGAGAAACATCAATGATGAGAGATAGAATCATTGACCGGCTGCCTCCTCCACGCCCCCCACTGGGGATCGAGCCCGTAACCCAGGTATGTGCCCTCAACCAGAATCAAACCCAGGACCTTTCAGTCCGCAGGCAGACGCTCCATCCATTGAGCCAAACCAGCTAGGGCAATAAAAAATATTTTTAAAGGCTTTCCTCTTTTTAAAAAAATTCTAACACTTAAGCAAAATACAAAGCAATCTATACTAATAATAGCCTAGGTGGCGTCATGCCTCATGTCATCACAAGATGGCCGTGCTCACAGCAGAGGCCTTTATCCCTGTAATAGTTTAGGTCCAACCATTATAGAGTAGAACAAGACAGGAAATAGCCTTTTAATAGATTCTCTTCCCTTCTACCCACCCTCCATTCCAAACTATTGTGTTTAAACCTGAACTCCCCCATCAAGAGAATATTTGGCGCCTGGTTGGTGTTGCTTTGTGGTTGAGCATCAACCCATGAACCAAAAGGTCCTAGAATCGAGCCAGTTGGGGCTCGATCTCCAATAGGGGGCATGCAGGAGGCAGCAGATTGATGTTTCTCTCTCATCAATGTTTCTGTCTCTCTGTCTACCCCTCTCTCTTCCTCTCTCTCTAAAATCAATAAAAACGTATTTTTTAAAAAGAGAATATTTGGGTTTTAGAATGTTTGTATAAGCAGAGATTTCACTGCAGTTTGAAGTATAAGTGCCATTTGAGTGTGACAAGGACTGGTCACTCAGCGTATTAGAGGGCAGGCTTTGAATCTCTGAGTTACACAACATAGTCCTTCTTCCTATAGAACCAATTCAGGTAATAATCAATTTGACCCCAGCTTTCAGAAATGTAGGAGCAATAAGTCTTCAGAGTGACATAGTAATGTTAATTTAAAAATCAACATTTAGTTATATTCAACTTTGAAGAAATGTGAGTTATTCTTTTAAACTTATCTTCTTGTTCTAGCGTATAAAGTCTGGCAGAGATGGCCCCGGAGGTTCCCGCGGCAAGAGAGAGGGTAGTGCTGGCAGTGGTAAGTTTTTTCTGTCATCGTGAAGTTGTGGATTAGTACAGGGGCTTCTGGAAACATTTTGAAACAATTCAAAAATGTCCTTTATCAGTGTGTGTGTGTGTGTGTGTGTGTGTGTGTGTGTGTGTGTGTTGTATACACAGTTAAACCTCACTTATTCTAATTAATTTTGTAGGCAGTCAGTCTGATATATAAATTAAGTATAAATGTTAATTATTTTAGTTCTTTTTTTAATTGTTTTTTATTGATTTTAGAGAAAGAGAAACATTGGTTGGTTGTTCCACTTACTTATGCATTTATTGATTGATATTTTTATGTGTCCTGAGTGGGGATTAAACCCCCAACCTTGGCATATCGGCATGACACTCTAACCAATTGAGCTGCCTGGCCACTGTTTCTGCTAATAGCATAACAAACAAGTTCGGGTTGGATAAATTATTGCAGATGTCCACCCTAATGAGGCTTTTCTGTGTGATGTTTAAGATTTACATTTTGAGGAAGTACCATGAGGAGTAAGGTGGCCTTATAAAATGCAGACAGTCAGGTCTTCAGTGCCACTCTCAGCGTAGCAGCAGTGCCAGTCTGGGGACTCTGGGACATGGTTCTTGTTCCAGTCTTGATCATGACAACCATGTGTCTCTGGAGCAACCATGTAAATGCTCTAGGATTTAGGTGATTTCTGAAGTTGTTTGCATCTCCAAATTCCTTGACTCTGTAACTGCTTGTGATATCATCCTAATATATAAAAAGCCAGGGGCCATCACGACCTAAATGACCAGACGGATGACCGAACAGCAGGCTGCATGGGGCGACCAGGCCGGCAGGGGGATTAGTGAGGAATGACCAAACGACTGAACAGCAGGCTGCATGGGGCAACCAGGCCGGCAGGGGGGTTAGTGAGGAATGACCAAACGACTGAACAGCAGGCTGCGTGGGGCACCCAGGCCAGCATGGGGGCAGTTGGAGGCAACAGGCCAGCAGGAGGCGGCAGTTGAGGGTGACCAGGCTGGCAGGGAGGGCAGTAAGGGGCAACCAGGCCAGCAGGGGGGGCAGTTAGGGGTGACAAGGCCAGTGTGGGGGGGAAGTTGGGTGCGACCAGGCCAGCAGGGGGGGTCAGTTAGGGGTGATCAGGTTGGCAGGGGGGCAGTTAGGGGCAATCAGGCAGGCAGGCAGATGAGCAGTTAGGAGCCAGCAGTCCCAGATTGTGAGAGGGATGTCCAATGTCCGGTTTAGGCCCAATCTCCAGGATCGGGCCTAAACCGGCAGTCAGACATCCCCCAAGGGGTCCTGGATTGGAGAGGGTGCAGGCTGGGCTGAGGGAACCCCCTCCCGTGCATGAACTTCATGCACTGGGCCTCTAGTTACTTAATAAGAAGGTTTTTGGGCAAGTCTTCCTTCTCTTTTTCCCATCAACAAAATCTAGCTTCTCCCTCTGCTTCGGGGATAGTTTAAATTAAACTTAGTAGAAATTTGGTGGTTTTAAATAAACTATTGGAAAAATAAATGCTAAATGTGACCAATAAATACAGCTCCATTCTCTCACATCCCTCGTTAGCATGGTCATACATAGGTCCATGCAACTGCCCAGCTGCATATCTGTCTCTGATCTAGGAGTCAGGACAAAGCAAGCTGTGACCCTTAGATAGGCGGGCCTTTCATTTATTCACAAATGTTTACTGGACACATTCTCAGTGCCCAACACTGTGCTCAGTGCCTAGATCACAGGGATGAATACAATGTGGCCCCTTGTGCTCAAGAAAATTCTAATCCAGCCCTAACCGGTTTGGCTCAGTGGATAGAGCGGCGGCCTGTGGACTGAAGGGTCCCAGGTTCGATTCCGGTCAAGGGCATGTGCCTTGGTTGCAGGCACATCCCCAGTGGGGGAGTGTGCAGGAGGCTGCCAATCAATGTTTCTCTCTCATCGATGTTTCTAGCTCTCTGTGCCTCTCCCTTCCTCTCTGTAAAAAATCAATAAAATATATTTTTTAAAAAAAGAAAATTCTAATCTAGCTCGAAAGACACACAAGGTTCTAGTGATGAGGATGCTGCCACAACAAAAGCACATGTGTCTTCCAAGATTCAGGACTTGAGACTGGGAACAAAGACTCTGTAGAAATCAGAGCTCTGCTTCACTAAGTACATTAGGCGTTTACTAGTAGTCATCAGTGCCTCTAGTTCTAGTGAGACAGCCTGACTCTCTAAGGATCAGTCGAGCTCCTCCCACTGAACCTCAGAGTCCTGACCAGTTAGCCCTCAGGTCACAGGAGCTGTTGCCCAGAGCTTGCATCCCGGGAGTGCAAAGGGGCTACCACCTCAAGGAGCAGCCGACTCCTGTCTTGTCAGACTCCTGGTCATGATGGACACTGATATTGTCATATGTCCCCCTAGCCCTCAGATATACCTCCGTTTTGTCCCTAACCCAACCCCACTCCTGTTTTACCATATTCCTTTGGCTGTTTGGGGTTGGATTTAGCTGCGTCCTGGGTCTAAGAAACAGGCCCTTACAATTGCCTTTAAGCCAAAGACAGCAATCCGGGCCCACGGCCCCTATCCAAGCCTTTGGGGCCAAGTATGCCGTTGAATTCAGCATTTTTTGGAGTTTAAAAAGTAATGGGGTGCATTAGCTATATAGCATCTAATTCCCATAGGAACACCTCATCACCAAATAAAGTACTAATTCAGTGAAACATGAATATTCACATTTAGGATAGATAGTGGCTAAAAATTGCTTCAGGGCAAGTTAGGTTTTATGTCCAGGAAGTTTACATACTGCCACATGAACACATAGCTTTCAGACCTCTTTATTTGGAATTGTAGATGAGGAATCATGAACCTGTATTACCAAAGATGTTCTGAATGGCCGCAAAGTCAGCAGACCAGGCACTCTGCTTCCGTGAAAGAACCTCTGGAAGGCCACCAGACCCACTTGCTGCTGGTTCATGCTTGCTTTTAGAAAGCAGGCCATCTTGATATGAGCTCTTTTGAAGTTGAGTGTCCCATTAAGGAATAATTGTTTTGAGTAACCCCTAGGGAAGTATTAATTATTTACTAACATTCTGGGACCAGATTCACCATCCTCTAAGTATCCTGCACATCCTCTAAAAATCTTAAGTTAAGAGTCAGTCACCAACCAGTCTCTCCCAAAATAGCAGCAGCAGCCTTATGGGATGTTCTCAGCCTTCCCTGGTAACTCATGAAATGTCTCCAGTGTTAATCCCTAACCTGAGCCTAAGTTACCCCAATGTCTTCACTTTGAAAATCTGTTTCAGTAACATCAGAACCTCCTAACAGGGTGCCAGGGCAGGCCTAGAACTGTTGAGCAGGTTTGGGCCTAACCAGAACCCTGAGAAAGTACCCCCGCGCCAACTCCAATGTCCACCTCTTAGAAACATCAGAGAGGTCAAGCTGCACTTCAGGGGCCACCAAGTTCCAAGTCCTCTGGCACAAAGGTCTGCACAGCCTCCCTAGGTGGCCTTTCCCTAATACTAAAGGAAGCATGCTGGGCCTCAGAACAAAACAGGCCCAGACTCCTCCTCAGTCAGGAGGTCGGTGAAGCCCAGACGGATGTGTCGGAAAGGTGAGCTGCCTTGCCTGCACCTATGAGCAGAGAGAGGCGTCTGTTGGAAAGTCACCTCCTGGTCTTGGCCTCCCCACGGTTGCTTGTTCTTGTTCTTCGTAAATAAGATTTCTTCTCTCTGCTCCAGTCCACTTCAGTCCAGCACAAATAGTTCAAGTGCATAAATAAACTTTATTCTCACATGAGGGCAGTTTGGAGTAGAAACTGGTTTGGAGGCATTTTTACAAGCCGGTTTTCATGTTCCCGGTTCCTTGGCATAAGTTGAAGGCACTAAACAGTTCCTTCCCAGGGGACTTGCCCACTTTCCCCCCACCCCCATTTGCCTTTTTGTCCCTTACTTCTTCTCTCATCCTGAAGCCCAGTTGGAGGGCCACTTTTGACGACTGGAATCATGTTTTCTGCCTCCTTTCTCCAGTTCTCAGCACAGGCCCAGGGCAAGGCTCTCCCTGCCTTTGAAGTCTGTGTAAACCATGCTGTGGACCCCTCTCACTGCCTCCTCTCTTTTTCCTGTGCCCCCCAGCACCCCATCCTCACCAGCTGTCCCTCTGCAGGCTCCCCCACTCCCACACCAGCAGCAGTCCCTATGCATGGTTGTCACCCACTTGCCATTCAGGAATTTCTAGGACAAACCTCTATGTAAAGGGAGCACCGATCTCACCCATCTCCCACCTCTAACCTGTAAAACGTAGACTTGCACATTTATAGCTTAACATAGAAATATTTGGCCCTTCAGCCTGGATTAGATGCAGTGCAGTTAGGAGAAAGGGACGATTTTTTTAAAATAAATCTTTATTGTTCTGAGTATTATAATCGTTCATCTTTTTCCCCCCATAGCTCCCCTCCACCCGGTTCCCACACCACCCTCTGCCCTTATTCCCCCCCCCCCACTGTCCTCATCCATAGGTGTACGATTTTTGTCCAGTCTCTCCCCGCACCCCCCACACCCCTTTCCCCCGAGAATTGTCAGTCCACTCCCTTTCTATGCCCCTGATTCTACTATATTCACCAGTTTATTCTGGTCATCAGATTTTTTATTCACTTGATTTTTAGATTCATTTGTTGATACATATGTATTTGTTGTTCATAATTTTTATCTTTACCTTTTTCTTCTTCTTCCTCTTCTTAAAGAATACCTTTCAGCATTTCATATAATACTGGTTTGGTGCTGATGAACTCCTTTAGCTTTTTCTTATCTGTGAAGCTTTTTATCTGCCCTTCAATTCTGAATGATAGCTTTGCTGAGTAGAGTAATCTTGGTTGGTTGTAGGTTCTTGCTATTCATCACTTTGAATATTTCTTGCCACTCACGTTTGGCCTGCATAGTTTCTGCTGAGAAATCAGCTGACAGTCATATGGGTGCTCCCTTGTAGGTAATTAACTTGTTTTTCTCTTGCTGCTTGTAAGATTCTCTCTTTGTCTTTTGCTCTTGGCATTTTAATTATGATGTGTCTTGGTGTGGTCCTCTTTGGATTCCTTTTGTTTGGGGTTCTGTGCGCTTCCTGGACTTGTAAGTCTATTTCTTTCACCAGGTGGGGGAAGTTTTCTGTCATTATTTCTTCAAATAGGTTTTCAGTATCTTGCTCTCTCTCTTCTTCTGGCACCCCCATAATTTGGATGTTGGTACACTTGAAGTTGTCCCAGAGGCTCCTTACACTATCTTTATATTTTTGGATTCTTTTTTCTTTTCCAGTTGGGTTTTTTTATTGCTTCTTTGTATTTCAAATCTTTGACTGATCTTGTGATCCTCTAGTCTGCTGTTGGATCTCTGTATATTATTCTTTATTTCAGTCAGTGTATGCTTAATTTCTAGTTGGTCCTTTTTCATTTCCTCAAGGGTCTCGCTAAATTTATCAGACTTTTCTAGAAAATTCTTGAAAAACCTTATAACCGTGGTTTTGAACTCTATATCCAGTCGTTTGCTTTCCTCCATTTTTTTCATTTGTGACATGTTTCTTTGTCTCCACATTTTGGCTGCTTCCCTGAGTTGATAGAGTGGCTTTGTGTGCTAGGTGTCCTATAGGGCCCAGTGGCTCAGCCTCCCCAGTTACCTGAGGTGGACACTCTTGGTGCACCCCTTTGTGGGTTGTGTGCACAGTCTTGCTGTAGTTAAGCCTTGATTGTTGTTGGTATCACTGGGAGGAATTGACCTCCAGGCCAATTGGCTGTGAGGATCAGCTGTGTCTACACTGGGAGAACTTCTGTGCTGGAGACACCCTTATGAGACAAGACTTGAAAAAGCCTCTGTGCTCAACTTGGATGGGACGGAGTCTCAGGGCGGAGCAGACAGCAATCGCTTCCCGTCAGCCCTGCCCTAAGAGGCCCCTGGGTCTCAGTGTTCTGCGGTAATCGCTGCAAGAACCTCTGAGAGAAAGCCGCCCTCGAGTTTCACCCGCTGCCAGACAGTCCAGTTTCTCCCTGAATGAGTCTGGGTCCCCAGAGTCTCGCCTGGAACTGGAGTTCAGAGCAGTTGTGAGCTTTTGTCTCCCTCCTGTTTGAGAAAGCCAGCCACATACTCAGTTGCCAGCCCTCTCCACACGCGCGCTTCGGTACCTCTGCCTTCCGCAGATCCTCTGAGTCTCAGTGTGCTTTTCTCTTTCCTTCTAGTTGTAGAATTTCCACTCAGCCAGCCTTCCTGTGGTTCTGGATGATGTCTGTTTTGTCTTTTAGTTGTAGTTTTGAAATTGTTGTGAGAGGCAGCAGTTCAGGTGTTTACCTATGCCGCCATCTTGATTTCTCCCTCTGAAAGGGACAATTTTTATGTGAATCCAAATGAAGTTAGTCATAAGCTAGTGTAAGTATAATAATTTAAATGCATACCTGCAACTTGATTTTTGAAGAATTGCCTAGGACAGAGGACCATGGAGAACTAATACATCATCATTATTCATTTATATAAAATAACTATTTCTGAAATGCTCGGAGATCCTATGAAATTGTCCTTTTTGTGGATCAGACTAGTCTCCTGGAAGTCTGATTTTTGCTATTAATTTGCTCAGTAAACCTCAGCTCCTTTCCTCTTCAATGGTTCTTAGATGTTAGTCAGAATCGCCTGAGAACTGACCACAGAGCTCTAGTACTTCTGAGTCAGTCAGCCTGTGATATACCAGGAATCTGCATTTCTTTTTTCATACTATTCAAGAGTATTTTATTTAAAAAACAAAATAAAACAAAAAACTTAATCAGAAAGTCTGATTAAATTCAATATTAACTCAAGCTCTCAAAAACCTATCGGTGAAAGCCAATAGGTACATCAGAGAAAGCAGGCAACAGGCTGACAATTCTTTGATGGAAAAGGCAGTTGCATACTTATATAACTGCCCTAATGATTATCAAGCCCAAGTTTTGTTTTTCAAAAATAGGTTTAAAGAAACCATAAAGACATCCCCATCGGTACAAAAAAATTAACAATAAAGTTTAAGGATATAGGAAAAACCAAATATGACAATACACGTGAATTATTTATAAAATAAGCCTATCAATCCCAGAAAACCAAAAGGGGACCTCATGAATGGTAACACACGTAAAATAAAGGCTAATAGCACACAGACATTTTCGCAACGACTAAGCTTTAAAATGACAGGATACTATTAACAGGTAGCTTTTCTTCTGGTTATCAGTCAATATAAAATTAGGGTAATTTTTTTCTACTCAAATTACTATCATTTCTTCTTTTGTTCCTTTTCCCTAATTTTCTCCAGCAACATTTTTCCTTTGGTTTGACCAGTTGAACTCAAAAGTGGGTATCAACTCTTATTGGAATAGCACTTGGGAAATGCAATCCTCAAAAGGCAATTTGTAGCTGAAGTGGTCTGACAATTAAAGCAGCCCTTCTCAATGTGAGTGTGCCCCATGCAACCACCAGGCTAATGGCTCCTCTCACGGCCAGATCACATGCCCCAGCATGATGATGGCATGATCCCTGGTGAGGTACTGGGGAGAGCTATGTGCACAAGCATCCACCCATTTAAGCTTTCAATAAATACAAAGCATTGTTTAAAACCATGTCAGTAGAATAAATAAGAGATGCTGCATTTCTATTGGCCTGTTTTGCCTCTTGAACTGGCTTGGAGTACTCTTCGTGACCCAGAAGACTCAATAGTTCATTAGTTGCCACTCCAAGCTCTTTAGACTTCAGTACTACCAGCTCTTCAAGCCTCAGCAACTTTTTTGAAGCGATAATGGTATTCTTCATTAGCATCGCCACTGTCATGGGACCAACACCCCCAGAGACTGGAGTGATGTAACCGTCTTTTTTCCGGACTTCTTCAAAATCCACATCTCCAACCAACTTGGGTTTAGCAGTGATAGGATCCTGAATTCTATTTATTCCCACATCAATGACGGCTGCTCCTTCCTTGATCATATCTGCTGGGATCAAATTTGGAATGCCTGCAGCAGAGATCACAATATATGCAAGAATTGTATGTTTTTCAGCTGCTCTTTGGGAGTACATCGATGAGATATTGTAACAGTGGCATCACCCCCAGAACGTTCATGCACCCTGTCTGTGTGTAGCAGCATCGCAATGGGCATCCCAACATGTTTGGACCTTCCAGCTACAACCACGTTCTTTCTTCGGGTTAGAATGCCAGTTCGCTTAATTATCTCCAACACACCCCATGGCGTAGCCGGTAACATGGAATACTGGTCCAAACACATTCGCCCCACGTTAATTACGTGAAAGCCATCAACATCCTTGTCTGGAGGAACAGCACTGCAGATCTGTCATCTCTGTGCTCAGGAAGCCGCAGTTGGACAAGGAGGCCATTGACGTTATCATCATTATTTAGTTTATTGGTTAAGTTCAATAGTTCTTCCTCTGAAATTGAAGCGGGTCTCACGATTGTCTCGCTGCTGATTCCCACATCTGCAGCAGCCTTGGTTTTGTGGGGACATAGGAATGACTTCAGGATTCTCGCCAACCAGAACCACGCTCAGGTGTGGCCGTTGGTTGCTGGCTGCCACCCACTCCTCCACCTCCGGCCGCACTTCCTGCTTGATCTGCTGGGCAAGTTTCCGTCCAGAAATGACAACAGCTTCATTTAGAACAGCCGGGAAATGGAGAGGGCAATGACGGAAGCGGCGGGATGGAAGCAGTTCTGTGCGGGTCGGAGCAGCCGGATGGCCAGTGTGGACATGAGGGATGAAGCAGCCATGCCACGCACTGGCCTTGGAACCCCAGGAATCTGCATTTCTGACAAGGTCCCAGCTGATGCTGCTGGTTCTGGGACACACTTTGAGAACCACTGCTGTATCTCCACTGAGATACTACAGGATTAGATGTGACAGAGTGTCTATAAAAAGGGCACCACATTTAAAACCACAGTGTGTGGCAGTGTATAGTCATCCAGCCTCAGCCCCTTGTCCTGGCTCTGTCACGGCCAAGGTGATGTAAGTATTACACGCACAACCCACAGAGGGCTGTGCTTACCCTGGCACATGCTAGTGCTGAGTGAGTGTGACTGTTAATGATTATTACTTGATACAAATCCCATTGAAAGGCAGTACTATCCGGTTTAGAATTTTGAGTATCCATTCCAGGATTGTTAGTACATTAGTTTGCTTTTAAAACAGAATTAACTTATTTTTTTGTTGTTGTTAATCCTCACCTGAGGATATTTTTCCCATGATTTTTAGAGAGAGTGGAAGGGAAGTTGGGAGACAGAGAAAGAGAGAGAGAGATGGATTGGTTGCCTCCAGCACATGCCCCAACCAGGCAGGGGATAGAACCTGCAACCCAGGTATGTGCCCTTGACCAGGAATTAAACCCGTGACCCTTTGGTGCACAGACCTACACTAACCACTGAGCAGTGCCAGCCAGGGAAAAATAGAATTAACTTAAATGACATGAACTTGTTTTAACTACTTGAAGTAAAGATGTATTTCTCTTTTAAATGCACAATTTTGAGTTAAGATTTTAGCAGCTCAGTGCCAAGCATCAATCAGTTTAGAAGAAAAAGTAAGCCATGTCACACAAAAGGTCAACTCCCACGAGTAGAGCTGTGTCCTCCGCTTTCCAGATTGGTAACTTCAGTTGTCAGCCTGTGCGCAGGGGGAGTGGATCGAGCTCCCGCCCGTGTGCTGGCTGCATTTAAAGGCCAGGAAGCCACGGAATACCTCTGCTTCCCACAGGCACCCGTCCCCAAGACGGAGTGCCTTCCTGGAGGGCCTCTTCCCTTTGGCATGATGGTGGCAGTCTTGACTTATTTTGAATGCTGTGTTGTTAACGTTCCATTTTAAAACTGTTTTTTGTTAATATGTGTACTTAATGGTTTGCTGCATTTTACGCTTAATTTTTACTATGTCTTGGGTGCCAAGTTTTCCTAAGAAAAATGTCTCAATTTCATACCGAAAATAATTTCATAATGAAAATTATAGGATATTATGACTCAGTGAACAGAAATTCATTGTAAGATCAACTTTTTAAAGAACATCTTTTATAAAGTACATTGTAACCATATTTTTAATCCAAGTTTTTTATTTTAAGATTATAGTCCAGGGTGAACAAGTTCTTTGACTAGAATACCTTTGCACAGTTTTTCTGGGACCCAGTGGCTCATGCTCAGTGCCCACCACATATGAGGGATAAAAGATCACTGACTAAGGAGGGGAGATAGAAAATCGATGTGAATACAGCCAGTTCACATAATCAAATCAATAGAACGCAGGTAATCTCCTGGGAAAAAGGGAGTGAGTCTGAACAGGGTGGAAAAAAGCCTTCAGAAGCTGGCAGGACTGAGGCTCTTATTTCTAAAGAGCGTCACTACCAACAGCTTCATCCCAGGTAAGAACCCACTCCGCCACAGAAACCTCAGGAGTAACTGTGCTGGACACCCTGGCTGCTGTGCACTTTGAGCTTGACGCTCAGTGTAACTTGGTTAGAATAAATCTTAGAGGATAGTTAGCAGTATCGCGGTAGCACCACATATTCAGTGTCTCAGACCCTGCGGTCTGACCTGCTGACAAGTGGCCTATCTTCTGGCACACTGGTTCTCTAAGCGAGTGGTTCTCTCAACACACTTTTCCCATAGAGGCCCAGGCAGTAGGTAGTTTAGACTCAAGGGCCACGGCCTCTCGTGCCACTGTGGTGAGAGGTAAATGTGCATGAAGGTAAATGTCAGCACATGGACCACTGCCTTACTGTTTATAAACTTTAACAAAATACTAGAAATTATATCTACAAATGAATGTTGGTTTTTGAAGTTACCAATTTGGAAAGTGGAACATTTATTCCAGTAATGCTGCAGTTAATCAAAACATTCATCAAACACCTCTTTTGGAATTTCCATCAGAGGCAAATTACAAAAGGCACAGGAAATCCAGTCTAAAAATTTTATAGATATGTGTACTATATATTTAAATATGATAAAGTCTGTACAGTATATGTATTACTGTATATCTATAAATGTGTACACATGTATGCATATTTATACACATAGTTCTTTCCCCCCGTCCCTTCCTATCTTTCTGCCTTTCTATCAACAAACTTTTACCGAGTTCCTGACCATCCTGGGTACTCAGGAAATACCAGTTCCCTTCCAGCTTCTTCTCCTATATCCTTTTTATATGCCAAGTATTGAGTGAAGCATTTAGGATGTGAATTATAGTTAAAACAGAAGAAATAAATTGTCTACTTTGCCTCCATCCTCACTGATCTCTCCACAGGATCACTCTGCCCCTGAGTGTTGCCTATCACAGTGGCTGTCAGAGCTAATTTCAGTTTTGATGGGAACATACAGTTGGGTAAACAAAGGAGGGAGGGAGTGGTGCAGTTAAACTGAGCCTCACAGCGGGGAACAATGTAAAAATGAGCTGACATTCTCACAGTGCAGCTGGGCCCTAGCCATGGGCCCTGTGCAGTTTTGTGCTGGTTTTATCATCTGTGCTGACAGGCCGTGATGCTGGGGCCTGGGAGGGAACTTTGGATTTGTAGCCCCTTAACTCTCAAAAGAGATGGAGCAAAGGAAGAGCAGCTTCCTCATGACAAAGGGCAGGTCACTTGCAAGTCAGACTATGAAGTAAGTTGGACAGTAGCTTCATGCAAAAGGTCTCAATGTGCTGTCTGAAGTCCGTTAGTGTTTGTAACCATAAACAAAAACTCCCTCATACTTATGGAGTGAGTAGTTTCCTTAGTGACTGCATTTTAGTTGGTGCTAAATTGAATATCATCCTGGGGATGAAAGAGAGAGACAAAAAAAAGTTTAATGTCTAATGGAGAGTAAAATCAGAGTTTATAGTTCACCAATAGAGGATCCCTTCAGAAGATATTTCATTGAGTAAGGGCACTATGTAACACACCGAGGAATGAGAAGAATTTTTTAGGTTTCATTTGGATAGCACTGTCAAAAAATAAGAAAGTGATGGAACAATTGATAAGGCTTCCCAACTTAAGGAAAGTGGTGGGGGAAGATAATCAATTATTATCTGACTAGAGACCCGGTGCATGGATTTGTCCACTGGTGGGGTCCCTCGCACCAATGCACAATCAGGGCCAGGGAGGGACCACAGGAGGGCTCCCGGGTGTGTCCGGCCCATCTCGCCCAGTCCCAATCAGCTGGACCCCAGCAGCAAGCTAACCTACCGGTCAGAACATCTGCCCCCTGGTGGTCAGTTTGCATCATAGCTACCGGTCGAATGGTCGCTTAGGTGTTTATATATATAGATAATTTAAGGAATTATCAGATACGTATTGTGTAATTAAACTGAAGCCAAAAAAAAAGAGGTCATTCAGTTTTTCAATTATGACAGTGTTGGAAACCCTAAAGACAGCATCCTCAATACACTGTTGGAGGCAAAAGTCAGATTTCCATGATTTTAAGGAGAGGAAAGTATGGGATGCAGAAAGGTGATAAAAAGTATAAATCATTCTCTTGTGTGTGGTGGTACATATGCAGCCTCACCAATTATTAAGGAAATGCAATTAACCGCTACAGTTAGCAAGGCCAGTTCTCCAGGATCCAGGGGAAGAGCTTTATTTATGAGCTAAATGCTGCTGGTGGAAGCTGGAAGGGGGACTTCGCAGGGTGTGTTTGGTAATATTCTTCAAGACCTTTAAAAGTTCCACACCGTAAACTCAGAGAATTACTGCATATACACACATGTTGATCACATTCTATATGACAGAAAATGCTGAGAATAAATGAAATGTTCAACAGGAGTAATCCTGGGTTTAATTGTGTTTTGCACAGTTGCCTCACTGTGGCCGTTACAACAGCCCCTTTCTCCTTCCCTGTGCTCGATTCCACACCCTGCTTCCCGGCCTCCTCTGTGAGGGGTTATGTTGCCACTGGAAGCCCCAAAGCTGGAGAACATGCAGTTCCCAAGAAACAATCTTATTTGCAACCAGAGAGCAGTGATTAATAGTAATTTACAATGTGGTTTCCTTCTCACTTTTCTATAAAGAAAATAGTGTTCACTTAAAAGCATACTAAAGTCAATAAAATAAATAAGCAGAAAAGTCAGATATTTTATTGGATTTCAAAAGTGTGTTAGAGGTGTAACATCATGGAAATTATTTATAGCAAACGTTTCTGGTAAAAGTTACCCACAGTCGGTGGACCTGACTGACGGTGGTGGCTATGTCTCCTTTTCCTCTGCCATGGAGCACAGTTAATAGTCACCAGAATTGTTAAATATCATTGGTGGTATTAAAGATTTTAAAAAGCTATATATTTTTCTTATTTTCATTACTAGGGTAAATGTATTATGTACTCAATTTGGTAAAATTGTTGAATTTAAACCATAAAATATTTGCCATAATCTAATTGTTTAAAGAATTAACAAAAATGAAGTACATGGCTTTTCATCTTCTCTTTAGTTTTTCTTTTCTACTTTAGTTCATCTACAACTGTAAATAATTTTCATGCTCTTAACCATATTCTTTCTAAATAAGTAAAGACTGTCTTCCCTTGGAAATGTAAGTTTATGTAGTCAGCCTCTTAATTTGTTCCATAAATAGAGCTTATGTTATAGAAACTCAGTTTCTCACCAAAAAAGAACTCGTATTTAAAAACTATAACATTCTAGCCTGGCTGGTGTGGCTCAGTGGTTGACCATTGACCTATGAACCAGGAGGTCATGGTTTGATTCCCGGTCAGGGCACATGCCTGGGTTGCAGGCTTAATCCCCAGTGTGGGGCATGCAGGAAGCAGCCAATCAGTGATTCTTATCATTGATGTTGCTATCTCTCTCCCCCTCTCCCTACCTCTCTGAAATCAATCCTATATAATAAAAGCCTAATATGCTAAGTGTCCGGTCGTCTATTCAACCAATCAAAGCGTAATGTGCTAATGATATGCTAAGGCCGCTCAACCGCTCACTATAACGTGCACTGATCACCAGGGGGCAGACAGTCAACTGTTTGACCAGTCGCTATGATGTGCACTGACCAAGTAGGTTAGCTCGCTGCTGGGGTCCGGCCAATCGGGACTGAGTGAGATGGGCCAGACACACCCTGGCGCCCTCCCATGGTACCTCCCCAGCTGGCCAACCTGGCCCTGATTGTACACCGGAGGGGTCCCTTGGCCTGGCCTGCACCCTCTCACAATCTGGGACCCTTCGGGGGATGTCAGAGAGCTAGTTTCAGCTTGATCCTGCAGGCCAGGCCGAGGGACCCCTCTGGTGCATGAATTTGTGCACCAGGCCTCTAGTAAAAATATATTTAAAAAAGTAAAAATAAAAACTGTAACATTCTAGCCCTGGCCATGTACCTCAGTTGAATATAGTGTCGTTTGGCTACACCAAGGTTGCAGGTTTGATCCCGGTCAGGGTACATACAAGAATCAACCAGTAAATGCATAAGTAAGTGGAACAACATATCTCTCTCTCTCTCTCTCTCTCTCTCTCTCTCTCTCTCTCTCTCCCTCTCCCTCTCCCTCTCTCTCCCTCCCTCTGCCTCCTTCCCTCTCTCTAAAATCAATAAAATAAAACAATTTTAAAAATAAAATAAAAACTATAACATTCTAAAATGTTATAATAGGTCACCTTCTTAGTATGAATTGCCTTGTAAAAAAATATTGGTCAAAGCAGGATGTCATCTCCCCTGTAGCAAAGGAGTGTGAGGTTTTTCCAAGTTTCAAGATTGCAAACTTGCTTTGTAAGTCACAAGGCAAGAAGAGGGTCGCTGGGGATGGGGGAGGGTCTAAAACAGGACTGTGAAAAGAGACTGTGAGTTTCCGTTGTCTGGGTGTCTCTCTGTATTCAGACAGCTGCATTTCACGGTCAGCTACGCTGCTGAGCTTAGAATAGCCCATGGCAGGAATATGTGAATAAGGCCGTAGTTATTCATATAAACGTTCCATGTCTATATGAAAAGTGCCACACTTCACATAGATCCTTTGCCAAAACAGACATTACTGTGTGATGGTTAAGAACCATGCTGGCAGACAGAAAACCTGGGTTTTGGTGTTGGCTTTGCCACTAACTATGAACTCTTATTAAATAAGTGACTTCACCTCCCTAGGCCTGTTTTTTCATCTTTAAAACAAAGAAGTTAGACTTAACCTTTTAAATTACATTTTTTTGTGTTTCTCCTGACTGAAATTATTATAGACTTCTATTTCCGACAGTGAGATGGAATATTCAGGGAAACTCCTGCATGGAGAGCACTCCTGATAATGGTGGACTGAGTATTAAAAAAAGAAGTCCATGGCCAGCATGGCTCAGTTGGTTGGAGCATTATCCTGTACACCAAAAGGTGGAGGGTTCCATTCCTAGTCAGGGCATATGCCCAGGTTGTAGGTTCAATCCCTGGTCGGAGTGTGTATGGGAGGCAACCAGTCAATGTTTCTCTCTCTCTCCCTCTTTCCCCTCTTCTTCTCCCTCTCCCTTCCTTTCTCTAAAATCAGTTTGTTTGTTTTTTAAAAAAGAGGAAGGAAAAAAGAAATGAGAAAATGAAAAACACTTTTAAAACTTATGGCTGAGTTAGCAAGAAAGAAGGAAATTATTTGGAGACTAAAAGTGAGTAGAAAAAAATGCAAAACATAAGTACAGAAGCTAATGTTTTCTCTAGCAAATTCCTGTGGCCTAGAGCCTGGGTTTATAGGCATTCGTAGGGAACAAAAGATAAAACCTGGGCCCCCAAAAGGTCAGAGGTCAGACCAAAGAATCCCCTTCATAAAGCCAGGACCCCTAATAAACAGTACCCTCAGTGGATCAAATAGAAAAGAATTCACCCACAAAGGATGGGTTTCCACCTTGGCTCTGTTGGAATGTGATAAACAGGAAGCGCTCCCTTGAAATTCCTAACCATAGGTCCTCATATGGTTTTGGAGCTAGAATACATTATTACCTGTGTGGCCTGAAGAACCCAACCTGAAAATTGGAATAGAATGGAATTGAGTTGGTGGTGCTCCCAGGAACCTGGAAGAAATAAGTGTAATCCTTCCTGGAGGAATACACTTTAAATAAGCTTCAAATAATTCTTTCAGATAAAATTCTAAAGAGCAGGAACCTACAACTTTAAGAAAACACATGAGGAAATAAGCCTCTATGAGTGAGCAACAGAAACTATAGAACGTAATCTTCAAAGACTACATATCTATACTAATAAAAGGGTAATATGCTAATTAGACCAGGTCATCCAGCCATTTTCCAGATGTCCGACTTCCTTCCGGACAAAGCCACTATTGTGGGGACCAAGGCCTAGGCAGTCAGGGGCAAGATCAGGCTGGCAGGGGAGGGCAGTTGGGGGCATTAGGCAGGCAGGCAGGTGAGTGGTTAGGAGCCAATGGTCCTGGATTGTGAGAGGGATGTCCCAGATTGGAGAGGGTGCAGGTCGGGCTGAGGGACCCCACCCCATCTCATGCATGAATTTCGTGCACCAGGCCTCTAGTATAATTATCAGATAAAGAATATATTTTAAAAGTAAGAATACACATATCTCTTGTTATCTGAATTCTAGAACTGAATAGATTCAGGTACTTTTTTTTAGGTAGGGCTGTTATCCTCTGCTATCTAAACTCTAACACTTACTATCTAAAATTTAGGAATCAGTCTGACCTGTGTAGCTCAGTGGTTGAGCGTTGACCTATGAATTAGGAGGTCACGGTTCCATTCCTGGTCAGGGCACATGCCCAGGTTGTAGGCTCCATCCCCAGTGGGGGGCATTTGGGCACATGATTCTCTCTTATCATTGATGTTTCTATCTATCTCTACCTCTCCCTTCTCTATGAAATCAGTGTGTGTGTGTGTGTGTGTGTGTGTGTGTGTGTGTGTGTGTCTGTATTTAAAATTAGGAATCAGCACACATGCCTCACTATCCAAATTCTCACTATACAAACTCAGCAATTGGATTCAAACAGTGTCATACTTATGTATTTTAAGTATGACAACAGAATAAAATAATATAAAAATTACTAGGCAGACTTGAAAAAAACAAATTGAATTTCCAAAAATGAAAAATGTAATTGAAATCAGAAACACAATAGATGATTTAAAGCAGGGGTCTGGAAACTACATCCTGCAAGACCAAATTTGGCTTGGTCTACCACCTGCTTTTGTCAGTAAAGTGTTACTGGAGAATAGCCATACTCAATCATTTGTAGTCAGAAGCCATTTGGTATGCAAAGCCTAAAATATTTACTGTCTGGTCGTTTACAGAAAAAGCTTCCTGACCCCTGAAAAGCAAATTAGATTAGATGAAGAGAGAATTCATGACCTGGAAGAGAGCTGAAGAAATTACCCAGAATGCAGGACAGAGTCAAAGTGATGGGAAATAGGAGGGATTAAGAGGTATGAAGGGCCGAAACCGGTTTGGCTCAGTGGATAGAGCGTCAGCCTGAGGACGAAAGGTCCTAGGTTCGATTCCGGTCAAGGGCATGTACCTTGGTTGTGGGCACATCCCCAGTGGGAGGTGTGCAAGAGGCAGCTGATTGATGTTTCTCTCTCATCGATGTTTCTGACTCTTTATCCCTCTCACTTCCTCTCTGTAAAAAATCAATAAAATACTTTAAAAAAAAAAGAGGTATGAAGGATGTAGTATATACATATTGAAAGACAGAATGAGGGAAAGAAAGTAAAGAATTAATGGCTGAGAATTTTCAAGGATTAATGAGATCCTCAGATTTACAAAGCTAAATCAAAAGTGGGATAGCCCTGGCTAATGTTGCTCAGTGGTTAGAGCGTTGGCCCTCTGACTGAAGGGTCTCGGCTCAATTCTTGGTCAAGGGCACATACTGGGCTCAGGTTCACTCTCCAGCCCTGGTTGGGATGCAAGCAGGAGGCAACCAATCGATGTGTCTCTCTCACATTGATATTTCTCTCCCTCTCTCTCTCCCTCTCTTTCCTTCCCACCCTTCTCTGAAAATCAATGGAAGAAATATCCTCGGTTGAGGATTAACAACAACAAAAAGTGGGATAAATAGAAAGAATCATTGCATATATCACAATCAAATTAAAATATGCAAAAATTGAAAAAAATTTGACTTTTCAAAGTCAAAAATGAAAACCAGAAATATGGAATTAAATCGTCACTTTGCTGTCTTCAGTGAAGTCTCTTACTTCATAAAGGTAATAACATTTCCTAAAATACTACAAAAAAATGAATACTGTCTATCTTAGAAAATGTAGGCTTCTAGATAAAAATAAACTACTCAAAACATCATACCCAAAGATGAATGTGTACTAGTATATTTTTAAAAGAGATCATAGTGCTGTAAAATGTTGTACTCTGCTTTCTTCATTCAGCATTATATCATGTCTTCTTTCCTGTCATCAAATATTTTCATAGTAAAATATTTTAGGAGTGGAATTGCTGAGTATAAAGGTTTACAAATTTTAATAATTTTTGAAAATTGTAGTCAAAAATGTAAAATTTGCCATCTTAATCTTTTCAAAGCATACAGTATTAACTAGTGTATATTGCTGTGCTGTAGCTCTCTATAACTTTTCCATTTTGCAAAATGGAAACTCTAAACCCAGTGAACAATGACTGCTCTTTCTCCCTCCCATATCTCCACCACTGGCATCCACTCTTCTACTCTCCACTCTTCTACATCCACTCTTATAGTTTATAAGTTTGATGGCTTTAGATAATTCATATAAGTGGAGTCATGCAGGATTTGTCTTTTTGTGACTGGCTTATTTCACTTAGCATAGTGTCCTCAAGGTTTATTCATAGTGTAGCATGTGTCAGGATTTTGTTCCTTTTGAAAGGTGAACAATATCCCATTTTATGTCTATACCACATTTTCTTTATCCATTTATCTATTGATGGACATTGAGGTTGTTTCCACCTCTTGGCTGTTGTGAATAATGTTGCTATAAACATGGGTGTGCAAATATCTCTTTGAGATCCTGTTTTCAATTATTTTTAACTAGAGGCCTGGTGAACAAAATTCGTGCATGGGGGTGTGTGTCACTCAGCCCAGCCTGCACCCTCTCCAATCTGGGACCCCTCAAGGGATGTCCGACTGCCCATTTAGGCCCGATCCCGGTAGGATTGGGCCAAAACGGGCAGTCGGACATCCCTCTCACAATCCAGGACTGCTGGCTCCCAACTGCTCACCTGCCTGCCTTCTTGATTGCCCCTAACTGCTTCTGCTTGCCAGCCTGATAACCCCCTAACCACTCCCCTGCCAGCCTGATTGATGCCTAACTGCTCCCCTGCCAGCCTGTTTGCCTCTAACTGCCCTCCCTTGCAGGCCTGGTCACCCCAACTGCTCTCCCCTGCAGTCCTGGTCCCCCCCAACTGCTCTCCCCTGCAGGCCTGGGTCTCCCCCAACTGCCCTTCCCTGCAGGCCCGGTCGCCCCCAACTTTCCTCCTCTGCCGGCCTGGTCCCCCCCAACTGCCCTCCCCTGCAGTCTTGATTGCCCCCAACTTCCCTCCCTTGCAGGCCTGGTCCCTCCCACAGGCCCTCCCCTGCTGGCCATCTTGTGGTGGCCATCTTATGTCCACATGGGGGCAGCCATCTTTGACCACATGGGGGCAGCCATCTTGTGTGTTGGAGTGATGGTCAATTTGCATATTACTCTTTCATTAGATAGGATATGTACCCAGAAATGGGATTATTGGATCATATGATAGTTCTATTTTTAATATTTTGAGGAACCTTCATACTGTTTCCATAGCACTGCAACATTTACATTCCCACCAGTGCTGCACAAATGTTTAATTTCTCCACATCCTTGCCAACACTTATTTTCTTTTATTTAATACTGGTTATCTAATGGATGTGAGGTATTATCTCATTGTGGTTTTGATTTTCATTTCCCTGAGGATTAGCAATGTTGAGTATCTTTTCATATGCATGTTGGCCATTTGAATGTCTTCTTTGGATAAATATCTATTTAAATCCTTTGCCCATTTAAAAATTACATTGTTTGTGTTTTTGTTCTTGAGTTGTGGAATTTATATAGTTTGAATATTAGCCTCTTATCAGTTATATGACTTGCAAATATTTTCTCCTGTGCCTTAGGATGTCTTTTCACTCTCTTGATTTTTTCTTAAGCTGAACAGAAGTTTTTAAAGTTCGATGTGGTTTCATTTGTCAGTTGTTTATTTTGTTGCCTGTGCTTTTGGTGTCATGGCTTTTCCTCTATGTTTTCTCCTAAGAGTTACATAGTTTCAGGTCTTACATTTTTATCTTCAGTCCATTTTGAGTTAATTTTTATATATGGTTTAAGGTAGTGGTCCTGCTTCATTTTTTTGCATGTGGTTATCCAGTTTTTCCAACAGTTTGTTGAAGAGACTATCCTTCCCCCATTGTATTGTCCTAATACAGTTGTTGAAGATTAGTTGATCATACATCTAGGTTTCTTTCTGGACTCTTTATTCTGTTCCATTGGTCTATATGTCTGTCTTTATATCAGTACCATATTGTTTGGTTACTGTAGCTTTGCAATATGTTTTGAAATCTCTAAGTGTAAGGTCTTCAAATTTATTGTTCTTTTTCAGCATGGTTTAGGCTAGTTCAGGGTCCTTTGAAATTCTATACAAATTTTACTTTTTTAATTTTTTTTAATTTAATAGATCTTTATTGTTCAGATTATTACAATTGTTTCTCCTTTTTCCCCCCATATCACCCCTCCACCTGGTTCCCACCCCCCCTTCTGCCCTTACCTCCCCCCCATTGTCCTTATCCATAGGTGTATGATTTTTGTCCAGTCTCTTCCTGTACCCCCCATACAGACACCCCTTTCCCCCTGAGAATTATCAATCCACTCCGATTCTATGCCCCTGATTCTATTATGTTCACCAGTTTATTCTGTTCCTCAGATTTTTAATTCACTTGACTTTTAAATTCACTTGTTGATAGATATGTATTTGTTGTTCATAATTTTTATCTTTACTTTTTTCTTCTTTTTCCTCTTCTTAAAGAATACCTTTCAGCATTTCATATAATACTGGTTTGGTGGTGATTAACTCCTTTAGCTTTTTCTTATCTGTGAAGCTCTTTATCTGCCCTTCAATTCTGAATGATAACTTTGCTGGTTAGAGTAGTCTTGGTTGTAGGTTCTTGCTATTCATCACTTTGAATATTTCTTGCCACTCCCATCTGGCCTGCATAGTTTCTGTTGAGAAAGCAGCTGATAATCGCATGGGTGCTCCCTTGTAGGTAACTAACTGTTTTCCTCTTGCTGCTTGTAAGATTCTCTCTTTGTCTTTTGCCCTTGGCATTTTAATTATGATGTGTCTTGGTGTGGTCCTCTTTGGATTCCTTTTGTTTGGGGTTCTGTGCACTTCCTGGACTTGTAAGTCTATTTCTTTCACCAGGTGGGGGAAGTTTTCTGTCATTATTTCTTCAAATAGGTTTTCAGCGTCTTGCTCTCTCTCTTCTTCTGGCACCCCCATAATTCGGATGTTGGTCCACTTGAAGTTGTCCCAGAGGCTTCTTACACTATCTTCAACTTTCTGAATTCTCTTCTCTTCTTGCTTCTCTAGAGGAGTGTCCTTTGCCTCTTTGTATTCCAAATCTTGGACTTGATTCTTGCGTTCCTCTAGTCTGCTATTGGGTCTCTGTATAATATTTTTTATTTCAGTCAGTGTATGTTTAATTTCTAGTTGGTCCTTTTTCATATCCTCGAGGGTCTCATTAAATTTATCAGCCTTTTCCATGAAATTCTTGAAAAACCTTATAACCGTGGTTTTGAACTCTATGTCCATTCGTTTGTTCTCCTCCATTTCTTTCATTTGTGATCTGTTTCCTTGCCTCCTCATTTTCGCTGCTTCCCTGAGTTGGTAGGGTAGTTTTGTGTACTAGGTCTCCTATTGGTTCAACGGGTCAGCCTCCCAGATACCTGAGGTGGACGTTCTTGGTGCACCCCTTTGTGGACTGTGTGTACAGCCTGGTTGTAGTTAAGTCTTGGTTGTTGTTGGTGTCAGTGGGAGGAATTGACCTCCAGGCCAATTGGCTGTGAGGACCCGCTGTGTCTATAAAGGAAGAATTGCTGTGCTGGAGACACGTTTATGGGGCAGGATTTGTTCCAGTAGAGCTTTGGTGCTCACTGAGTCTGCCTCTTGAATGTGTCCCTTATGAGAGTGGTTGAAATCTGGTGTCATCTCACACCGACCACTAGATACCCTCGTTTCTGGATCTCCAATGGGATGCAGGTCAGCTACTGTCTGAGGCCACCCAGCAGGAGCTACAGCAAGAACTACAGTTCTCTCCTCCTTGCTTGGGGTTTGGCGGTTGTGGAGCAGTCTGACTGGAGTTGCAGTTTATTTGGTTAAGCTTCCACAGAACAGGCCATTTATATGCAAAAGCTGCTGTGTGGAGCCTGCGTGGGTTTGTAGAATTTGCAGAGCGGGGTTTCAGGGCGGGGTGGGGCGGGGTCTCAGGGCGAGGCGGGGCGGGGTCTCAGGGCATCACTAGGCTAGGGCGTGGCAAACGTTGATGGCTGCCGTCAGCAGTCTCTACCTTTCCACATTTCCAAGTCCCTGTGTTCCGCGCTCCTGCATAGTAAACAATGATTGCTGGGTGCACCTCTGCAAAAAAGTCACTCTCACTTTCCGACCCGATGGCCAAGAGTCCAGCTTCTCCCCGTAGGCGTCTGGGTCCCCCGTGTGTCCCCAGAAACTGGATTTCAGAGTGATCAGGAGCTTGTCTCCCTTTGGGTTGAAGAAAAGCCGCGAGCCCAGTCGCCCACCACCAGCCCGATTCGCGCACCTCTGTACCTCAGCTTTTCAGCGTTTGTGCTCCTTTCTCTTTCCTTCTTATTTGTAAATCTTCCACTCAGCCAGATTTCCCGTGGTTCTGGGTGGTAGATGTTTTGTCTTTTAGTTGTAGTTTTGAAACTGTTGTGCGAGGCAGCAGTTTAGTTGTTTTGAAATTGTTGTGCGAGACAGCAGTTTAGTTGTTAATTTCTGCAAAAAAATTCATTTGGATTTTGATAGGGATTGCATTGAATCTGGAGATTTCTTTGGGTAGTATGGCCATTTTAAGAGTGTTAAGACTTGCAATCCATTAACATGGAATGTCTTTCTATCATTTGTGTTTTCCTTAATTTATTTCAGTAGTATTTTGTAATTTTCAGTGTACAAATTTTTCACCTCCTTTGTTACATATATATATGTATATTTTAAGTATCTTATATTTGATGCATTTGTAAATGGAATTGTTTTCTTAATTTCATTTTTAGATAGTCCACTGTTAGTGTATAATAATGCAAATGATTTTGACCCTACAACTTTGCTGGATTTGTTTATTAGTTATAACAGTTTTTTGGCAGTCTCTTTAGCGTTTTCTATGTGTAATAAGATCATGTCATTTATGAACAGACAGAGTTTAACTTTTTCCCTTCTTTTTTGAATGTCTTTTTTTTTTTTTTTTTTTTTGCTAACAACTCTTCCTAGAACTTCCAGTACTAGCTATATAATAAAAGTCTAAGTGACCAGTATGGCAAAACAACCAAAATGACCAGTCACTATGATGAGCACTGACCACCATGGGGCAGACACTCAATGCAGGAGCTGACCCCTGGTGGTCAGTGTGCTCCCACAGTGGGAGCACTGCTCAGCCAGAAGCCGGGCTTATGGCTGGTGAGTGCAGTGGTGATGGCAGGAGCCGCTCCCGCCTCCACAGCAGTGCTAAGGAGCAGCGAGCCGAGCAGTAAGGAACCTGCCACTAAGGATCAGTGAGCCGAGCGGTAAGGAGCGAGCAGGAGGGCAGTAAGGAGCAAGGGATCCTGGATTGCGAGAGGGCGCAGGACGGGCTGAGGGGACCCCCCACCCCAGTGCACAAATTTTGTGCACCAGGCCTCTAGTGTTGAATAAAAGTGGTGAGAGTGGTCATTGTTGCCTTGTTCCTGTTCATAGAGGGAAAGCTTTCAGTTTTTCACCATCTGGTATTATGTTTGTGTGGGTTTTTCACGTACTGTATGCCATTTATTATGTTCAGGTCATTTCCTTCTATTCTTAGTTTGTTTAGTGCAAGCATGTCAAACTCGCGGCCTGCAGGCCACATGCGGCCCACAATGAATATTTTTGTGGCCCAGCCAATATAACAGTATGTAAGAAACTTTTAATAAAAATTTAGTAACTTAATTTTTACAATATCCTGTTATACGTAATTTATATATATAAAAGGCTAATATGCTAAGTGTCCAACCGGTTGCTATGACATGCACTGACCACCAGAGGACAGATGCTCAACACAGGAGCTGCCGTTATGCACACTGGCCATTTGCAAAGAAATTGCTCCCACAATGCAACACTCAACTTTCCTCAAGTGGGACACAGGCCCCACCACCACCCCAGAGCGATAGCCCACCAAATTGCAGCTGACGCTGCCAAGATCCCATGGTGCAAAATGCAGCCCACAGCCCGGTAACGGTGGCTGTGGGCACCAGGTAATGACATCACATAACAACACCCAGCTTCCTCTCCCTAGTGACAGGCCATTTAACAATGAACGGCACTACAGACCTGGCGCCCACAAAGCAACACTCAGCTTCCCCCAAGTGGCACACAGGCCCCGCCACAACCTTGGAGGAACAGCCCACAAATCAGAGCCAACACAGCCGAGAAGCCATGGCACAAAATCGGCCCACAGCCCAGCCCAGCCCAGAAACAGTCGCGGTGGGCACCAGGTAATGATGTCACATAGCAATGCCCGGCTTCCTCTCCCTAGCGACTAGCCTCCTTGGAGTTTCTTCAGCCCAGGAACATGACTTGCTTTATAGCCAGGTGCAAACATTTTACACTTTAACCAAATGTCTGTGAAGCGTTTTCCCCTGCCTCATCTCATTTGATCCTCACAGAAGTCCTGGAGTAGATAGATAGGAGACTCGGTGGAATCCTATTTTCTTTTCATTAGCCAGAAAATGGAGATTTAGAAAGCTTAGAAACTTGACCCAACTGAAAAGAAGTGAGAAATGTTACACCTTGAAAATGACTTCAGGATTTCTCACTACGCAGATTATAGTCAAACACTGCTGCAGTTAAATACTTCACCCTTTGTTCTCCCTGTGTGATCTACAATAATAATCTGCTTCGTGTTGATATTTACTGCTGTATTGCTGACAATTACCTGAAAGAAGTTGGGGTGCTTCACTGGGCTTGAGAAAGTTCAGCTAAATTAGAAAGCAGGTCTACTTAAGCAAGTTTATCTATAATAATAAAAGCATAATATGCTAATTAGACTGGACATCCTTCTGAATGACCTTTCGGGCAAAGCCACAGCTGTGAGGGCTGAGGCAAGCCACCGAGGCTGCAAAGACAGAGTCCCTTGCAAGAATTTCGTGCATCGGGCCTCTATATCTATCTAATCTAATAATAGACAAATATGCAAATTGACCGCACCTTCGCTACACTTAAGCCACGCCCATCAGCCAAGCCACGCCCACCAACCAATCAGGATGAGTATGCAAATTGACCCAACAAAGATGGCGGCTAATTTGCATATCAAGACAGCATCCAAAGAAGCCAACAGCTGCAGAAGGGAGTAAAGCTTCAAAGAAGCAAGCAAGGGGGGGGGGGGAGGGCGGGGCGGAGGCGGGGCCGGGGGGAAGGAGAAGGGCGGGGCAGAGGCGGGGCCGGGGGAGAAGGGCGGGGCGGAGGCGGGGCCGGGGGTGAAGGAAAACAAGGGAGGGCTGGAAGAGAAGGCGGGGCGGGCGGGGCGGAGGCGGGGCCGGGGGTGAAGAGAAACGCGGGCGGGCTGGAGGAGAAGGCGGGGCGGGTGATAAAGGTCGAGTGGAGGCGGGGCCAGGGGCGAAGGGAAACGCGGGCGGGCTGGAGGAGCAGGTGAGGCGGGGGACAAGGGCGGGGCGGGGAACAAGGGCGGGGCAGAGGCGGGGCGGGGGAGAAGGGAAACGCGGGCGGGATGGAGGAGAAGGTGAGGCGGGCGAACAAGGGAGGAACGGAGGCAGGGTAGAGTGCAGCGGGAAATCCTATTGCAGGATTTTTTCCTGCAACGGGAAAGCTAGTATATATATAAAAGGCTAAGTTGACTCACACACGTGCGGAATATATAAAGCTCTTGCTGGCGCCAATCACAAGCGTGTTTTGATCTGTCATTGTCAATCGTGACTTTGGTTGACACTTCTATTATAGAGAAAGGGCAAATAGCAATATTAAAATATTTCTTCTAATTAATATCCTTTCAATGTGCATGAATTCGTGCACTGGGCCACTAGTTATTAATTACGAACTCCAATGTTCACTAATGACTGATTACTATAATCCTGTTACATTCATTTCCCTTATGTGCCTTACATGCAGGCACACCATTTCTCTCCACTAATACTAGCAGTGAATATTTTATCAGCTATTACCATGTCATTAGTCTTGTACTGACCTGTTTGGTGTGCGCAACAGGAAATATTTCCTTTTCGGAGAATAAGAAAAATAGTCCCTAGCCGGTTTGGCTCAGTGGATAGAGCATCTGCCTATGGACTGAAAGGTCCCAGGTTCAATTCGGGTCAAGGGCACATGCCCCGGTTGTGGGCTCAATCCCCAGTAGGGGGTGTGAAGGAGGCAGCCAATCAATGATTCTCTCTCATCATTGATGTTTCTATCTATCTCTCTCTCTCCCTTCCTCTCTGAAATCAATAAAAATATTTTTTGAAAACACACAAGAAAAATAGGTTTATTTGTGTTGGCCTTATTAATTTGTGCAGTTATTCAGTGGCTGGTAAATGTTCAAGAAAAAACATTTTTATTAAAATGTTCTATTATTTTATATTAACAATTACTCATTTATTTCAGCCCTTTGTATTCAGCATGTCTATTGAAATAAACCCACATTTCTATGAAAATTGAAGCTTTTGTTTTTTTGTGGCCCACATAAACTTAAACCTTGTTTATTTGGCCTGTGTTAGCCTTTGAGTTTGACAACCTTGGTATAGTGTTTTATCTTTAAAAATGTCAAATTTTGTCAAATGCCTTTTCTGAATCAAAGACATGACCATATGGTTTTTTTTCTTTATTAATGTGGTATATTATACTGATTGATTTTTTTATTCTTTGCATTCCAGGAATAAATCCCACTTGGCCAAAATGTATAATCCTTTTTAATGTGTTGTTAAATTTGGTTTGCTATCATTTTGTTGAGGGTTTTTGCATCAATGTTTATCAGGGATATTATTATGTGGTTTTCTTGTAGTATTTTTGTCATATTTTGGTATTAGTGTATGCTGGCCTCAAGAGTGTCCACCTCAGGTAAGTTTGGAAGTGTTCCCTCTTCAGTTTTTTGGAAAGACTTGAGAAGGATTGATGTTATTTCTTCTTTAAACATTTGGTAGAATTCTTCAGCAACACCATCTGGTCCAGAGCATTTCTTTGTTGGGAGGTATTTTATTACTGATTTAATCTCCTTACTAGTTATCTGTCTGTTCGGTATTTTACTTTTTCATAATTTAGAAATTTATTTCTTCTATGTTCTCCAATTTTCATTAGATGTCTCTTATGCTCCTTTTTATTTCTGTGGCATCAGTTTTAATGTCTCCTTTCATTCTGGTTTGTTTGTTTTGTCTTTTTTATTTTAATCCTCACCTGAGGATATGTTTATTGATTTTTCTTTTTATTTTCTTTAGAGGGATAAAGAGTGAGAAGAAACATCGATGTGCAGGGTTTGAATCTGCAACATAGATATGTCCCTGACCAGGAATCAAACCCACAACCTCTTGGTGTACAGGACGATGCTCCAACAAACTGTGCCTCCCAGCTAGGGCTCCTTGTTAGGTCATCTGAGTCTTCTCTTTTTCTCCGTTTAGACCTAAGGCTTTAGCAATTTTGTTGATCTTTTCAAAAACCTGCCTTAGTTTTGTTTTACTTTTTCTATTCTATTATATATTATGTTTATTTCTGCTCTAATATTATTATTTCCTTCTGCTAACTTTGATCTTCTTTTTTAAAATTCCTTGAGGTGTTTAGGTAGGGTATTGATTTGAGATCTTTTTTAATGTATATTTTTACAGTTATTGCATTTCCCTTGTAGAACTGCTTTTGCCACATCTCATAAGTTTTAGTATTTTGTGTTTTTATTTTCATTTATGTCAAGATATTTTCTAATTTCCCTTGTTATTTCTTCTTTGACCCATTGATGTTTAAGAGTGTGTTGAATGCTGAAACCGGTTTGGCTCAGTGGATAGAGCGTTGGCCTGCGGATTCAAGGGTCCCAGGTTCGATCCCGGTTAAGGGCATGTACCTTGGTTGTGGGCACATCCCCAGTAGGGGGTGTGCAAGAGGCAGCTGATCGATGTTTCTCTCTCATCGATGTTTCTAACTCTCTATTCCTCTCTATAAAAAATCAATAAAATATCTAAAAAAAAAAAAGAGTGTGTTGAATTTCCACATATTTGTGAATTTTCAGTTCTTTTTTATTAATTTCTAGTTTCATTTTCATTGTGATCAGAAAAATACTTGGTATGGTTTCAATCTCCTTAAATTTATTAAAACTGGTTTTATGGCTAACATGCACTGTATCCTGGAGAACAGTCTGTGTGCACTTGAGAACATATATTCTGCTGTTGTTGGATGAAGTGTTCTTTATGTATCTACTAGAGGCCCTATGCATGAAATTCATGCAAGAGTAGGCCTTTGCAGTCCCGGCTTCGTCCAGAAGGTCATTCTGCTGTTCAGCCGTTTGGTCGATTTGCGTATTACACTTTTATTATTATAGATTAAGTGTACTAGGCCTATTATGTTGTTCAAGTACTCAATCTTGTTGATCTTCTGACTGGTTGGTCTATTTATTATTAAAAGTGAGATATTGAAATCTTCTACTACTATTGTGTTACTGTCTTTTTCTCCCTCCAATTCTGTCAGTGTTTGCTTCATATATTTGGGTCTCTGCGCTGTTAAAATATGTCTATATTTGTAATTGTTATATATTCCTGGTGAATTGGCCTTTTGATCCTTCTATAATGTCCTTGTGACAGTTTTTACTAAAATTGTATTTTGTCTGAAAATAACTATGGCCATTCCCACTCTCTTGGATTACCATTTACATAAAATATCTTTAGCTTTCTTTCACTTTCAGCCTACATGTGTCATTATATCTACAGTGAGTCTCATATAGACAACAGGTAGTTGGATCTTTTTTTTTTAATCATTCAGCCATTCTGTGTCTTTTGATTGAGGAGTTTAGTCCATTTACTTTTAAAATAATTATAGTTAGCGCTAGCTGGTTTGGTTCAGTGGATAGAATGTTGTCCTGCAGACCAAAGGGTCCCGGGTTCGATTCTGGTCAATGGCACGTACCTTGGTTGCAGGCTCCCTGGCCCAGGCCCTGGTTGGGGTGCGTGCAGGAGGCAACCAATTGATTTATTTCTCTCACATCGATATTTCTCTCTGTCTTTTCCTCTCTCTTCCACTCTCTCTAAAAATCAATGGAAAAATATCTTCATGTGAGGATTAAAAATAATAACAATAAATTATAGCTAGGAAAGTACTTACTATTATTATTTTGTTAATATTTTTGTATGTCTTGGAGAAACCAAGATGGCGGCATAGGTAAACACCTGAACTTGCTGCCTCGCACAACCATTTCAAAACTACAACTAAAAGACAAAACGGGTGTCATCCAGAACCACGGGAAGGTTGGCTGAGTGGAAATTCTACAACTAGAAGGAAAGAGAAAAGCACACTGAGACTCGGAGGAGGGGCGGAGGTGCAGAAGTGAAGTGCAGAGGTACGGAGGTGCGCACATGGAAAGGGCTGGAAACTGAATACGCTGTTGTTTTTTTCAATCGGGAGGGAGACACAAGCTCCCAACTGCTCTGAACTCCAGTTCCGGGCAAGACTCTGGGGACCCAGACTCATACAGGGAGAAACTGGACTGTCTGGCATCGGGAGGAACTCGAGTGCGGCTTTCTCTCAGAGGTGCTTGCAGCGATCATTGTTCCTGCACGGTGCCGCGGGACACAGAGACACAGGACCTCTTCCAGGCAGGACTGACGGTCAGCCATTGCTGTTTCCTCCACCCTGGTGATTCCCTGAGACCCTGCCCCACCCAATTTGTGTGCAGAGGCTTTTGCATATGAATGGCCTGGCCCTTTGCAATCTGAAACCTAACATACTGCAGCTGGGTCAAAGAGCCCCAGAGCCTCCAAAATAAGACCCAAGGCTCGATAGCAACTTGCATTGCTTCACAGCTGGGCCTCATCTGGGCACCTCCAAACCCCAAACAAAGAGAAGGAATCTGCAGCTCTCTCTGTAGCTCCTGCTGGGTGGCCTCTCTCCTTGGAGATCCAAGAGCCAGTGTACCCAGTGGTCAGAGATAGACCATCCAGACTACAACTCTTCAGATCCATAAGAGACACACTCAGGGGGCAGACTCAGTGAGCACCAAAGCCCCACTGAAACAAGTCTTGCCCCATAAGGGTGTCTCCTGCACAGCAGCTCTCCCACTGTAGTCGCAGCTGACCCCCACAGCAAATTGGCCTGGAGGTCAATTCCTCCCAGTGATACCAACAACAATCAAGGCTTAACTACAACAAGACTGTGCACACAGCCCACAAAGGTGTGCACCAAGAGTGTCCACCTCAGGTAATTGGGGAGGCTGAGCCACTGGGCCCTATAGGACACCTAGCACACAATGCCACTCTATCAACACAGGAAAGCAGCCAAAATGTGGAGACAAAGAAACATGTCACAAATGAAAGAAATGGAGGGAAGCAAACAACAGGATATAGAGTTCAAAACCACGGTTATAAGGTTACTCAAAAATCTTCTAGAAACCACCGATAAATTTAGTGAGACCCTCGAGGGTATGAAAAAGGACCAACTAGAAATGAAGCATACACTGACTAAAATAAAGAATAATATACAGAGATCCAACAGGAGACTAGAGGATCCCAAGAATCAAGTCAAAGATTTGAAATACAAAGAAGCAAAAAAATACCCAACCAGAAAAGCAAAAAGAAAAAAGAATCCAAAAATATGAAGATAGTTTAAGGAGCCTCTGGGACAACTTCAAGTGTACCAACATCCTAATTATGGGGGTGCCAGAAGAATAGAGAGAGCAAAATATTGAACACCTATTTGAAGAAATAATGACAGAAAACTTCCCCTAACTGGTGAAAGAAAGAGACTTACAAGTCCTGGAAGTGCAGAGAACCCCAAACAAAAGGAATCCAAAGAGGACCACACCAAGACACATCATAATTAAAATGCCAAGAGCAAAAGACAGAGAATATTAAAAGCAGCAAGAGAAAAACAGTTAGTTACCTACAAGGGAGTACCCATACGACTGTCAGCTGATTTCTCAACAGAAACTATGCAGGCCAGAAGAGAATGGCAAGAAATATCCAAAGTGATGAATAGCAAGAACCTATAACCAAGATTACTCTACCCAGCAAAGCCATCATTCAGAATTGAAGGTCAGATAAAGAGCTTCACAGATAAGAAAAAGCTAAAGGAGTTCATCACTGCCAAACCAGTATTATATGAAATGCTGAAGGGTATTCTTAAAGAAGAGGAAGAAGAAGAAAAAAAGACAAAAACTATGAACAACAAAGTGACAATAAATACATATCTATCAATAAGCAAATCTAAAAATCAAGTGAATAAAAGGTCTGATGAACAGAATAAACTGGTGAATACAATAGGATCAGGGGCATATAAAGGGAGTGGATTTACAATTCTCGGGGGAAAAGGGTGTAGGGTGTATGGGAACAGACTGGACAAAAATTGTACACCTATGGATGAGGACAGTGGGGGGCGGGGTAAGGGCATCAGGTGCGGTGGAAACTGGGTGGAGGGGAGCTATGGGGGGGGGGAAAGGAGGAACAACTGTAATAATCTGAACAATAAAGATTTATTAGTAAAAAAATATTTTGTATGTCTTGTCCTTTATTCCTTTTTCATTTTCTTTTGTGCATTTTCTATGTGTATTTTTTGTGATTACTATGGGAATTACATAAAATATCCTATAATTAATAAGTCTACTTTAAACTAATAACCTCAATTGAATAGAAAAACTCTACTTCTTTTTATATATTCATTTTCTCACTTTATCTTACCAATGTTGCAAATTACATCTTTTAATATTTTGTATTCATTAACATAGTTTAATAGTTATACTTATTTTATGGTTTTATTGTTTATATTCTATACCTGAATTAAAAGTGATTTATGCACCACCATGACAGTATTGCAGGATTCTGTTTGTCTATTTACCTTTACCAAGGAGCTTTATATTTTCATATGTTTTTTTGTTGTTTAGTGTCCTTTTGTTTCAACTTGAAATACTCTTTTTAGCAGTTCTTGCAAAGCAGGTGATAAAATCCCTCAGCTTTTGTTTATCCAGGAAGCTCATTACTTCTCCTTTACTTTTTTTAAAATTAATATTTATTGTTGAGATTATTACAGAGGTCCCTCTTTTTTCTCCCCATAGCTCCCCTCCCCCTGATTCCCACCCCGCCTCAGGCCCTCGCCACCCTATTGTCTGTGTCCATAGGTAATGCATACAAGCATATAAGATCTTTGTCTAATCTCTTCCCAACCCCCCCACACCCATTTCCCTCTGAGAATCATCAGTCTGTTCCATTTCCATGCCCCTGATTCTATTCCATTCACCAGTTTATTCTGTTCATCAGATTTTTTTATTCGTTTGGTTTTTAGATTCAATTGTTGATAGATATGTATTTGTTGCCACTTTGTTGTTCATATTTTTTTTCTTTACCTTTTTCTTCTTTTTCCTCTTCTTAAAGAATACCCTTCAGCGTTTCAGATAATACTGGTTTGGTGGTGATTAACTCTTTTAGCTTTTTCTTGTCTGTGAAGCTTTTTATCTGACATTCAATTCTAAATGATAGTTTTGCTGGGTAGAGTACTCTTGGTTATACATTCTTGCTATTCATCACTTTGAATATTTCTTGCCACTCCCTTCTAGCCTGCATAGTTTCTGTTGAGAAATCAGCTGACAGTCATATGGGCACTCCCTGGTAGGTAACTAACTGCTTTTCTCTTGATGCTTTTAAGAGTCTCTCTTTGTCTTTTGCCCTTGGCATTTTAATTATGATGTGTCTTGGTGTAGTCCTCTTTGGATTCCTTTTGTTTGAGGTTCTCTGCGCTTCCTGGACTTGTAAGCCTATTTCTTTCCCCAAGTAGGGGAAGTTTTCTGTCATTATTTCTTCATATAGATTTTCAATATCTTGCTCTCTCTCTTCTTCTGGCACCCCCATAATTTGGATGTTGGTATGCTTGAAGTTGTCCCAGAGGCTCCTTACACTATCTTCATACTTTTGGATTCTTTTTTCTTTTTGCTCTTCTGGTGAGATGGCAGGCACCCTCCCGGCTTGCATCACCATAACCACACCTCAGCTTCTGCAATCCCGCTTGCTTCTTCTGCTTTTGGTCCACCGCCAGTCAAGCTTCTACTGTCTCAGGTTATGGCCCTCCTCCCCAAATTGCAATAGATATTTGAAAGCTTAACATGTAACATAGAAAGAATGTCTAGAAAGTGTATATATGCCATATATGGGAGACAAAGAGCCTGGGAAACTATAAAATGCCAAACCCCACTTTGTTCAGGGCTCAGCCTCTGGAGAGGACTCTGCTGAGCAGGCATCACTGCAATTAAATAGTCCTTTTCTGAACCTCCGAGTGTGTTTGGTTTCTCACTTTCTGCCAGCCTGATTTCTGCCATAATGCTGGTTGGGTGTTTTTTGCTTCCTGATATTTCAAATCATTGATTTGATTCTCAGGATCCTCTAGTCTACTGTTGAATCCTTGTATATTATTCTTTATTTCAGTCAGTGTATGCTTAATTTCTGGCTGGTCCTTTTCCATTTTTTGGCATTCTCACTAAGATCCTTGAAAGTCTCACTAAGTCCCTTGGAGGTTTCTAGAAGACTCTTGAGTAACCTATAACTATGGTTTTGAACTCTATATCCAGTAGTTTGCTTTCTTCCATTTCTTTCATTTGTGACCTGTTTCTTTGTCTCCACATTTTGGCTGCTTCCCTGAGTTGATAGAGTGGCTTTGTGTGCTAGGTGTCCTATAGGGCCCAGTGGCTCAGCCTCCCCAGTCACCTGAGGTGGACACTCTAGGTTCACCCCTTTGTAGACTGTGTGCACAGCCTTGATTGCTGTTGGTGTCACTGGGAGGAATTGACCTCCAGGCCAATTTGCTGTGGGGGTCAGCTGCGACTACAGTGGGAGAGCTGCTGTGCAGGAGACACCCTTATGAGGCAGGACTTGCTTCAGTGGGGCTTTGCTGCTAACTGAGTCTGCACCTTGAGTGTGTCTCTTATGGATGTGAAAAGTTGTAATCTGACCACTGGGTACACTGGCTCTTGGGTCTCCAGGGAGGTACAAAGTCAGCCACTGCCTGGAGCCACCCACAGGAGCTACAGAGAGATCTGCAGATTCCTCCTCTTTGTATTGGGTTTGGAAGAGGCCCCGCTATGAAGCAAGGCAGGCTGGTGCTGGTGCCGGTTTGGGGGGCCCTTTATTGATAGATTTGGGTCTCCCTGACCCAGGTTTTTAGCCGGAGAAAGGACAGGCCATTCATATGCAAAAGCTGTTACCCACAGCTTGGGTAAATTGGGTGGGGCAGAATCTGAGGGAATCACCAGGGCAGAGCAAACAGAAATGGCTGCCAGTCAGCCCTGCAACTGTGGAGGTCTCAACCCAGGAACAATGACAGCTGGGAGCACCTCCATCTTGAAGAAAGCCGCCCCTGAGTTTCTGCCCTGATGTCAGACAGTCCAGTTTCTCCCCGTATTTGTCTGGGTCCCCCAGAGCCTCGCCCAGCACTGGAGCTCAGAGGAAGTGGGAGCTTGTAAATTCAGTTCGTGGTGCCGGCCTTTTAAGAGGAGCAGCTGGATCTCTAGCAGCCTGTGTGTCACTCAGCCCCAATGCGCACTGATTTTTACAGTCCGTAGTTCTTATGACCCGGCCCGTAGGGACTCCTTTCCCAGCTCTGGGACCCTGGGCTAGGCGTCTGGTGTGGGGCTGGGATCCCTTGCTCCTCCTGGCAGCCTCCACAGAGGCAATCTCCCTCCTGATTAAAAAAGCAGTCCACATGGCTGCCGGACCAGCCTGTCCCGCACCTCCACACCTCCTACCAGTCTCGGTGTGCTTTCTTCTTTACTTCTCTAGTTGTAGTACTTCCATTCAGTACTTTCCAGTGGTTCTGGATGATAGTTGTTCTGTATTTTAGTTGTCATTTTTATGTAGTTGTGGGAGGCAGCGAGTACAGGGTTTTGCCTATGCCGCCATCTTGGTCCTCCACTTCTCCTTTACTTTTGAAGGACAGTTTTGCCAGATAAAATATTCTTGGTTGGAAGATTTCTCTTTCAGCACTTTGAATATATCATCTCACTCCCTTCTGGCCTGTAATGTTTCTGCTGAGAAATCTGTTGATCATCATTCTAATTACCTTGTACATGATTAGTCACTTTTCTCTTGCTGGTTTTAAGATTCTCTTTTGGTTATAATGTGTCTCCATGTGGATCTTTTTGGGTACATTCTAGTTGGAGGCCTTTGAGCTTCTTGAACTTAGATGTTCATTTCCTTCCTCATATTTGGCAAGTTTTCATTGATCATTTCTTTAATTAATCTCTGTCTCATTCTCTTTCTTCTTCTAGGTCTCCCATAGTACATGTATTGATCTATTTACAGTGTCTCATTATTCTCTTAGGCTTTCTTAATTTTTCCTCTTTCTTTCCTCTTTCTTTTCCTTCCTTCCTTCCTTCCTTCCTTCCTTCCTTCCTTCCTTCCTTCCTTCCTTCCTTCCTTCTTTCCTTCCTTCCTTCCTTCATGTTTGTTTTGTCCCTCTGACTTTATATTTTCAAATTATCTATCTTGAGTTCACAAATTCTTTTTTTTTTTTTTTTCATTGTCGCTTGAGGACATGCTTAGAGAAAGGAAGGGGGAGAAGAAACATTGATGTGAAAGGAAAACTTTGATTGGTTTCCCTCTGCATGTGCACCAACTGGGGGTCAAACCTACAACCCAGGTATGTGCCCCAACAGTGGTCAAACTTGCAACCTAGGTATGTGCCCTGACTGGGAATCGACCAGCACCCCTGCAGTGCACAGGACAGTGATCAACCAACTGAGCTACTCCGCTGGGTCACAGGTTCTTTATGTTTGATTATGTTTGTTCTTGAGCCCTTGTAGTGATTTTTTTTAACTCAGTTACTGTATTATTGTAATCCTCAGCTCCAGAATGTCTATTTGGTTCTTTTTTATTATCTCTATCTCTTTGTTGATAGCCTCCTTTTGTCCATGCTTGATTTTTCTAATTTTATTTATTGTCTGTGTTCTTTTGTAGCACATTGAGCTTATTTAAGACAATTACTTTGAATTCTTTGTTAGGTGGTTCATAGATCTCCATTTCTTTAGAGTCAACTTCTGGAGATTTATTTTGTTTCTTTGGATCATGTTTCTTTGTGTATCTTGTTACTTTTTGTTGTGTTTTCATTTGAATAAAAAAAACAGCCACTTCTCCCATTCTTTTTGTACTGGCTTTGACCTTCACCCATCAGCCCTGCTAGAGATTGAGAATTTTTCGGGGATGCATCTTTGTTCTGCTTCTATGTGCAAACTTCCCAATCTGAGAGGTTTGATGGTTTCTTTTTCAAGATTTGTAATCTTTTGTTCCTCTGGTGTACTGCAGAACCTCTGGCACTGCAACAAGCTGCTGAACCCCCATTTGTCCTCTGCAGCCCACAAGTATCCAAAATATGCCAGTTCCTCTTTAGTGCTCCGAGTCACATGTGACAGAAACCAGACCTTGGACAGCCCCCCAGAAAGCTGGCATGTTGGATGTACATTTCATTTCAATATTTCCCTGCTGAGGAAGAAGCCATGAGTTGGACACATTCTCCTGATCATAACAAGCTGTGCCAGCTTTTGTCTGTAGTGGGGCAGGTCCTCTGATGCTTCAACAACCCACTGAGCTCTTTTGTGTTCTTAGCAGTTCTTAGGCATCCAGAATATGCTGGTTACTCAGGAGCACTCCAGACCAGTCTCTCAGGCAGATCTATGAAAAACCCAAATGTTGGATATATAGTCTATGTTGTCTTTCTTCCCAAGGGAGACCTGCAAGTTGGGCTTTTCCCCCAAAATGTCGGCTATGCTGGCTCTGAGTAGGGGCTGACACAGTTGAAATAAAATTGATTTTCTTACCTGTTTCAATAAAGTTGTTCTTGCCTTTGAGCTCCCTAACTGGTTTCTGGAGTTCTCGTGAAGGCTTTTGGATCATAGGCAATGTCTTTGTAAAGGAACAAGGTCTGGGGCTTCCTGTTCCATTATCTTGCTGACAGGAAAACTTTAAATCTTTTGATATACCAGTATACTACCAAATCTTAGAAAATTTGTTCATTTCACTTGCTACTCTGATATTTTTTAATCTTAGTAATTTTAATAGGTGATATTGAATCCTACGTTTAGAATTATATGAATTTTAAAATATGTAATGTTTGATATCTACAAAAGAATCTGTATAGTGCTGTTAAGAAGCATATTAATAAAATTAAAATTAATGAAGTCATCATAAAACATTAGAACCAGAACATTACTGTTATACCTATCTATGTGCATTCTGTCTTCTGCCTCTTTCACGCATAACTACTATGAGTTTTATATTTTACTAGAGGCCCAGTGCATGGAATTTGTGCACTGGGGGGGGGGGGTCCCCTCAGTCCAGCCTGTGCCCTCGCCTAAACCTTAGTCGGACATTCCCTGAGAGATGTGGCAGTTTACCAAGCGGCAGGCGGCCAGGGAGAAGCCCCAAACGGGGTCGGGCACCGCTCACGCTCAACCCAGCCTGCTGCTGCAGAGTCAGGAGAGGCTCCCAATGCCATGGCAGCTACACTCACCAGCCATGAGCCAGGCTTCTGGCTGAGCGTCAGTACCCCTGTGGGAGTGCAGCGACCACCAGGGGCAGCTTCTGCATTGAGCATCTGCCCCCTGGTGGTCATTGTGCATCATAGCGACCATTCATTCTAGTCATTCTGCTGTAACGGTCGCTTAGGCTTTTATTATATAGGCTAGAGGCCCGGAGCACGAATTCGTACACCAGTTGGGTCCCTCAGCCTGGCCTGCGGGATTGGGCTGAAACCGGCTCTCCGAGATCCCCTGAGGGGTCCTGGATTGTGAGAGGGTGCAGGCCAGGCCGAGGGACCCCACTGGTGCATGATCGGGGCCGGGGACGGACACGGGAGGTTGGCCAGCCAGAGAGGGACTGAAGGAGGGCTCCAGGGCATGTCCGGCCTGTCTCACTCAGTCCCGATCAGCTGGACCCCAGCAGCAAGCTAACCTACCAGTCAGAGTATCTGCCCCCTGGTGGTCAGTGCATGTCACAGCGAGCAGTTGAGCAGCCTTAGCGTATCATTAGCATATTACGCTTTGATTGGTTGAATGGCCGACTGGTCACCCAGACACTTAGCATATTAGGCTTTTATTATATAGGATATATATTGAGGTTTACATTTTTCAGTTTCTTGCCTTTTCATATATAATTTTACCATGTATGCAAACAATATATTTAATTTTGCTTGTGTTTAAGCTTTCTAAAAAGGTATTCAGTATATAGTGTCTGGCTTGCTTTTTTTTAACTTACTATGTTTATAAGGTTAAGTAAGCTTAACCATTTCTATATGTTTATTGTCCATCTGTGATTTTGCTTTGGGAATTATCTCTTTATATACATTGTACATTTTATAGGAATATTCTTTTTTTACTGGTACAGGTAAGTTTCAAAATTCCTTGTTACTCTAAATTCTGTGATTTTAATATTTTTTTCTCTTATAAAATAAAAGTATCATTTGGAAGTTTAAGTGTTAATTGATTGATAATTCAGATAAATTGATTTCACAATTCAATTTTCTGAACTTATTTGTTTTTATCTTCCCTCTATGAAATAGTAATTGTTGTTTGTAGGACATAAAACCCACCCCAACTTACAAATATTGCTTCATTTTTACCTGCCTAAGTATGGCAGTGTTGCTCCATGAAAGTTTATGAAAATGATGAAATGAAGATATTCACATTATACCCTTAGTGGTCTTTATAATATAGAAAATATTTAACAATTCTATTCATGACTTTTCAATTGGACAACTAAAGTTTTCTGAGGAAGTCACTTTTCATCTTTTTTTTAAATATTTTTTTTTATTTCAGAGAGGAATTGGAGAGGGAGGGAGGGAGATAGAAACATTAATGATGAGAGTCATTGATTGGCTGCCTCCTGCATGCCCCCCACTGGGGATTGAGCCCACAACCCAGGCATGTGCCCTTGACCGGAATCGAACCTGGGATTCTTCAGTCCACAGGCCGATGCTCTATCCACTGAGCCAAACCAGCTAGGGCCAGTTTTCATCTTTAAAAGATTGTTCTTAAAAAAAAAAGAAGAAGAAGAAGTTCTTTCCATGGGACTGTAGTCCTTCAGTCTTGGAATTATACATTAGGATTTCAGAAAGGCTTTGGATGCCTGAGAGAGATGTTGGGGTTTTGTTATATTCATATAGATAACTTATATCTGTGTGAAAAGTGAAGTGAAAGCAATATTGCCCAGAGCAATAGTTTTCAAACTTTCTTTAGCTGAGCTCACTCAGGCACTTTGAAAGACCCCCATTTGCATTTGTAGATGAAAAAAATTTGACTTAATTGTACCAAAATAAAAAAATTAGAGAAGAACAAAATAAAATATGTGGTCACATTCATTGCATTTTATTTTTAATAATGTCAACAATGCAGGGAAATAGTAAGTTTTTTATAAGAACCCAGAGAGGACTTATAATTTTGGTTTGTTTGACCAGCCTTAAAATGTGGGTATTTTAAAGGCCATCTTGTTTTGAAGTATATTTATTGACATTGTCAATAAGCTAAAATATAAAGTATACTCAGAAATGATCAGAGCATATCTGTGGACTACTCTCGTTGAAAGTGAAGCTTTCATAACAAAACAAAACAAAAAGAATATTGTGGTTATTTTAAGAGGAAGAAATAAAAATTGTGGGACTGGAGGAGTGGTTCTTTTAAAATATATAATAAATTTAAAGTACTACTATATATAATATTACTAAATGTATTAGTAATATTTCTTACTAATGTGAGTGTTCAACTTTATTTGAAATTCTTCAGTGATGTGAATTGCATTATTTCCCATGGCAGCCATTCCATATTCAGACACTGTCATCCTTTTCAAGTTTTTCCTTATATTGAGCCAAAATCGATTGTACTATGCAGGGCAAATCTAACGTTCTTCTATATGAATATTCTTCAAACGTTTGAAGAAAATGGATTGTATATCTATGCTATCTCATACCTAGTTTGAGCTTGAATAGTCTCTTTTTGGTTTTTTTGTGTGTGTTTTTTCTATTTGATGTGGTTTTAGGGCCACTCAGCTGCCTTGATATGAGGTTGATGACACAGCTCATATTGATCTTAACACTAACTATTTGTTCTTTCTCCAGTTGCTTTGTTCTTTGCTAGATTAAACTTGGCAAAGTAGTCTCTAACTTTTCACAAGTGAATTGGTAAAATTGAAACCTATAATTAAGCACACATTTGAAAAAATACATTGGCTTCAAGCGAAACAACCTTGGTAAATAAGTATGCTTTAACTTCATGATGTAGTATTGTTTTCTCAACAGGTTAAACACAAGTGCGTTTTTATTTTTGTATTTTCAGACAGTGGCCAGAACTGTAGTGCCAACAGTAAAGGTGAACAGCTGAGTGCCAAGCTCAGAGCTTTACCCGGGACAAACGAGCCTTACGAGAGTAGCAGTCACAAAGAAATAGGCAAGTGCCCATGTCCCCACCCAGCCCACAGGCACAGCAGGTCCGAAAACTGGTGAGACGGCAAAAATGTATAATTGGGCATTAAGAATTTCATATGTACAGAGAATTGAAATGACTTGGGAGAGCATTTCTGTTTACTCTGCTTTGTTCTCACAGTTTTGATTATGAGACTAACTGGCTTCATGTTTGTTTTGTTGTTATTTTTTTTATATCATTCTAATGGAACTATCTGTTTTGAACCTAGATGCCTCATATGTGGATCCACTTGGCCCTCAAGTAGAAAGACCAAAGACTGCGGCCAAGAAAAGACTGGAGGAGGATGATTTTGCTGATGAAGAGTTAGGAGATGATTTGCTTCCTGAATAATATGTATATTATGTTATTTATTAAAGGAAAGAAATTACCTTTCAAGATAACACCCATGTTAAACCTTGGATTAGATATACAAACTTTAATTTTGTACACTTCCAAAGTTTTTAATAAGTGTATTGTGTTCTATGAGTATGGGTTTAAGTCTTGTTTTTTTTTTAATGGAAAAAAAAAACATGTGAAACTAATCCGTTAAGCTATGACTTCCTTACCCTTTTGAAAACATTGACCCCTCCCCCAACCAAGTAAGAAATGAATTTTGTTGGACAACCAGTTATCACAAACACACGTATGCATAAAAATTATCTTTAATACTGCAGTGTATGCTATTTTCTATAATTTCCTTTTTAAAGTGTTATAATGAAAACTACATTGATTTCTTGGATTGAAGCTTGAATAATACTATGCTAGGACACATCATTGCTGGATATTTAGTCAAGCTAAATTGCTTCGAGTTTGGAAACTATACTTTTTTGGAAATTTGCCTGAGTGGGGATTAAATTACTACTAGAAGCCCGGTGCACAAAATTCATGCATGGGCGAGGGAGGGGGAAGGTCTTTCAGCCCAGCCAGTGCCCTCACACAATCTGGGACCCCTTGGGGGATGTCCGACTGCCAATTTACAGGCCTAAACCAGCAGTCGGACATCCCTCTTACAACCTGGGACGTTGCGTGCACCAGTGACCATACTTTTCATACAGGTGAAAGGCATCTTGCTGTTGTATGGGCAGCTACATTTTTTTTTGCCCTGATTTTTTTTTTAAATTACTTTATTGATTAAGGTATCACATATTTGTCCTCACCCCCCCTCCCCCCGCTCCCTTCCCAATCCCCCCCACACACAAGTCCCCCTCCCCCTGTTGTCCGTGATCATTGGTTAGGCTCATATGCAAGCACACAAGTCCTTTGGTTGATCTATCTCCCTTGTCCCCACCCTCCCCTACCTTCCCTCTGAGGTCTGACAGTCTGATGGATGCTGTTCTTGTTCTTCAGTCTATGTTGTTCATCTTTTCCCCTAGATGAGTGAGCTCATGTGATACTAGGAATACACTTATAGGAACTGAAAATGAGACAAGCAATAATGGTTATGCTGAGAGGCAAATGAATCAGTCTGTAGTGAGTTTCTTTCTGGGCCAACAGTTCTTTTGAGTCCCGGTTTCTGTGTCCAACAGTTGTTAATGTGTTCATAACAGCAATGATATTTCAGTTCTGGATGGTGGACAAATGGTGGTATTGCAGGTCCGACCCTCTCTGGTTTGGTCCTGGGCAATCTGCAGTGACGCATATCTGCTGACTGCTAGTATGGCAAGGCATCGTCAGCGTCTTCCATCTCTGGACTGTTTCTCTTCTGACTTCATGGCTGGAGCACTCCTGTCAATTCCTCTCTATTGCAGGAATCCACATGTCTCAGAGTTGTTTTCTGAAAATATACAAACATATTCTCGACCAAAAGTTAATAAAGGAATATTTTCTATGAATTTGATTTGCGATCCTTTTTCATTTTTTTGCCCAAATGATTTTCCTTTGGCTTGTTTTGACACCATGTATGTTTTACCTGGGTGACTTGCTGTTAGCATTACAAATGAAAGTTAATTTTCTAAAGTAAAAATTTTCTAGATGTAATTTATTTGCAGGATATTTTTCCTTACATGATATTCTTCTACTATCCCCCCTTTTTTGGTTTAAATATTGGGAGGCTTTTGGAAATTTTATGCTGTAATCTTGATAGCTTTTAAATTTTACTTTTTTGCACTAAAATGTGACTGCTTTAGGTTCATTATATGTTATGCAATTTTACCATGAGATGAACTACCAATAAAAATTTTAGTTAACACTTTAGTAACAGCTTTTTTGTCCAGTACAATTGATTTTTCTAGAGTATTTGCTTATTTTGGTTGGCCAATTTAAATTAGTCTGAAAACTTGACTACTATTTTACTGTCAAATTTAATACTCTAACAACCATCTTGTTTACCCTGTAATTATTAGTGGAGAGGATTATTTGCCTTCTTGAGTAGGCCCTGAGCATTCCTGGTGCTAGGCTGGATTTAGATATCCTAGACCCCAGTTCCCCGGATCATGGGTGCAAGACATCTCCATCAAGTCTTGTTGCGGTGAGAGGGCATCTGCTGTCGGCCAAGTCTCTGTTACCTGGGTCCCGATTTGAGCTGGGCATGTGAAGCTGAGCAGCCATGGGGGCAGGAGATCTCCTTCAGCAGGGGTGAGGGTTCAGGCCCCTGCAAACTTGGGGGGGATGAAGGTCTGTGCCCCACCTCTGTTGACCCCCAAGTTCTCTCCTGATGGCCCCTGTGTGACTGTGCCTGTCTTAGGTTGTTCCTTCCCTGAGGAATCTTACCCGTCTCTGGCTAACCAGCCATCCTCCGGGGCCAAGCAGGGTGATGTGAGGTTTAGTTCTGTCTCCTTGGTCGCCTATGCCCCCATGGCCTCCGCGCCCAGCACCTGTCTTGGAATCCCCTCGCCTGCTGGCAGGGTCCCAGCACTGATCACATATCTTGTGGAACCCAGGTTTCTTCTCCAAGGAGGCCCAGCTCACCCCACTGGGCAAGAGACACATCCATGGTACCAGCCATCATGAGGTTTCACCCTTGGCATGAACAGAAGGTCAGGCAACAGCTGTGGACAATTGGATTGTGAGAAGCAGGTCCCTCTTGGCTAAAAGGGCAAGAGGGGCCAATTTAGAATGCTCAGGTGCCTTCCCAGGGGGCCCTCTACATAGTGGAAGGGATTAAACCCTTTCATGTCCTTTTTAAATTGCTGCCAGACATTCAAAGAATTAGTTTGTAAGTTTGTTTGGGGTAATTATATAATATGCTGTTGTAATTCTAAAATATCTAGAGATGTGTTACGTTTGTCTCCAAGCACCAAACAGATGATTCCCCCCCCCCCCCCATGGGTGTGAGGAATTATTATATGTAATGGGGGTGATCCAAGTCTGGGAAAATTTTTAATGACAGTGTAGAATAATATCATGTAAGGATATTCTTTGTGCTAGTCCATGGCAATACCCTTTCAAACTGGCTGTCTATTTCTTTTTGTATAGACAAGGTCTTGGTTACATTTTCTGCACTTCTACCACGGGCAAGTAGTGATAGTAGTGACACCCTTTCTTTGGTGTCCACACAAGCCAGAAACCTCTCTTTAATTGTACACACAAAGGGGCATTGTTTTGATTTTGTGTCATACAAAAGGGAAGCTGGGTGGAGACCCCTGTGTATTTATACTTTCTTGCCCCCCCCCCCCCCCCATGGACCTCCTGGATAACCAAGGTGTTTGGTATTATTGGTGACTACGTTAGTCAGGGGATCAGCCTATATGAGTGGTCTTACCCATGAAGAGTCAGGAGCATAAGTCCAAAATACTTACCCTCTTGTCCCAGGTAAAATTACCTTACATCTGATGATTGCTAGCATGGCTGGAAAGGTGTTCTCGTGCATTCTTGGGTTTCTGGTTACCTCACAATTTCTTCCCTGAGGTTTGACATTCTGATTGATGTTTCTCTGTTTCTGGATCTATTTTTTCCCCCATCAGTTTATGTTGTTCCTTATATTCCACAAATGAGTGAGATCATGTGATACTTATCTTTCTCTGCCTGGCTTATTTCACTAAGCATAATGTTCTCCATCTCCATCCATAATGTTGCAAATGGTAAGAGCTCCTTCTTTTTTACTGCAGCGTAGTATTCCATTGTGTAGATGTACCACAGTTTTTTAATCCATTCATCTGCTGATGGGCACTTAGGCTGTTTCCAAATCTTAGCTATGGTGAATTGTGCTGCTATGAACATATGGGTGCATTTATCCTTTCTGATTGATGTTTCCAGTTTCTTAGGATATATTCCTAGAAGAGGGATCACTGGGTCAAATGGGAGTTCTATTTTTAGTTTTTTAAGGAAACTCCATATTGTTCTCCACAGTGGCTGCACCAGTCTGCATTCCCACCAGCAGTGCACGAGGGTTCCTTTTTCTCCACATCCTCGCCAGCACTTGTCATTTGTTGACTTGTTGATAATGGCCATTCTGACAGGTGTGAGATGGTACCGCATTGTTGTTTTGATTTGCATCTCTCTGATGATTAGTGATTTAGAGCAGGTTTTCATATGTCTCTTGGCCTTCCTTCTGTCTTCTTTCGAAAAGTTTCTATTTAGATCAGTTGCCCATTTTTTGATTGGGTTGTTTATCTTCTTTTTGTTAAGCTGCATGAGTTCCCTGTAAATGTTGGAGATTAAACCCTTATCGTTGACATCATTGGCAAATATGTTCTCCCATGCAGTGAGCTTTCTTGTTGTTTTATTGATGGTTTCTGTTGCTGTGCAAAAGCTTTTTATTTTGATGTAATCACATTTGTTTATTTTCTCTTTAGCTTCCATTGCCCTAGGAGCAGTATCAGTGAAGAAGTTCTTTTGGCATATGTCAGAGATTTTTCTGCCTGTAGATTCCTCTAGTATTTTTATGGTTTCCTGTCTTATGTTTAAGTCCTTGATCCATTTTGAGTTTATTTTTGTGTATGGTGTAAGTTGGTGATCTAGTTTCATTTTTTTTTGCATGTATCTGTCCAATTTTCCCAACACCATTTATTGAAGAGACTGTCTTGACTCCATTGTATGTTCATACCTCCTTTATCAAATATTAATTGAGCATAGCGATTTGGATCGATTTCTGGGTTCTCTATTCTATTCCATTGGTCTATATGTCTGTTCTTGTGCCAATACCAGGCAGTTTTGAGAACAGTGGCTTTGTAATATAACTTGAAATCTGGTATTGAGATCCCTCCTACTTTATTCTTCTTTCTCAGGATTGCTGTAGCTATTCGGGGTCTTTTTTTATTCCAGATGAATTTTTGAAAAGTTCGTTCTAGGTCTGTGAAGTATGCCATTGGAATTTTAATGGGAAGTGCATTGAAAGTATAGATTGCTTTGGGTAGTATGGACATTTTGATGATGTTGATTCTACCAATCCATGAACATGGTATGTTCCTCCATCTGTTTATGTCTTCCTCTATCTGTTTTTTCAGTGTTGTATAGTTTTCCGTGTATAGGTCTTTTACCTCCTTAGTTAAGTTTATTCCTAGGTATCTTAATTTTTTTGGTGTGATGGTAAATGGGATTGCGTTTTTAGTCTCTCTTTCTGTAAGATCATTATTGGTGTATATAAATGCCATAGATTTCTTAGCGTTTATTTTGTATCCTGCTACTCTGCCAAATTCATTTATTAAGTCTAATAATTTTTTGATGGAGTCTTTAGGGTTTTCTATGTACAGTATCATGTCATCTGCAAATAAGGACAGTTTTACTTCTTCTTTTCCAATTTGGATGCCTTTTATTTCTTCTTCTTGTCTGATTGCAATGGCTAGTATTTCCAACACTATGTTGAATAGGAGTGGTGAGAGTGGGCATCCCTGTCTTGTTCCTGTTCTTAGGGGAAATGGTTTTAGTTTTTGCCCATTGAGTATGATGTTGGCTGTGGGTTTGTCATATATGGCTTTTATTATGTTGAGGTATGATCCTTCTATTCCCATCTTGCTGAGACTTTTTATCAAGAAAGGGTGTTGGATTTTGTCAAATGATTTTTCTGCATCAATTGATATGACTATATGGTTTTTATCTCTCAATTTGTTTATGTGATGTATGATATTTATTGATTTGCGAATATTGTACCATCCTTGCATCCCAGGGATAAATCTTACTTGGTCGTGGTGTATGAGCTTTCTGATGTACTGCTGGATTCGATTTGCTAGAATTTTGTTGAGGATTTTGGCATCTATGTTCATGAGGGATATTGGCCTGTAATTCTCTTTCATTGTGTTATCTTTATCTGGTTTTGGTATTAGGGTGATGCTGGCTTCATAGAAGGAGCTTGGGAGTGTCCCTTCTTCTTGAATTTTCTGGAATAGTCTGAGGAGGATAGGTTTTAGCTCTTCCTTGAATGTTTTGTAAAACTCCCCTGTGAACCCGTCTGGCCCTGGACTTTTGTTTGCTGGAAGTTTTTTGATGACTGCTTCAATTTCTTCCATAGTTATCAACCTATTGAGACTTTTAGTCTCTTCCTGAGTAAGTTTTGGAAGGTTGTGTTTTTCTAGGAATGTGTCCATTTCCTCCAGGTTGTCTAGTTTGTTAGAATAGAGTTGTTCATAGTATTTTTTGACAATCCTTTGTATTTCTTTGGGGTCTGTTGTTATTTCACCTCTTTCATTTCTGATTTTGTTTATTTGGGTCCTCTCTCTTTGCTTCTTGGTGAGCCTGGCTAGAGGTTCATCAATCTTGTTTATCCTTTCAAAGAACCAGCTCTTGGTTTTGTTGATCTTGTGTATTGTTTTTTTGGTCTCTATGTCATTCATTTCTGCTCTGATCTTTATTATTTCCTTTCTTCTGCTCACTGTGGGCTTTTCTTGTTGCTCCCTTTCTAATTCTTTGAGTTGTTGAGTTAGATGATCTATTAGCATTTTTTCTTGTTTTTTGAGATAGGCCTGTAGAGCTATACACTTCCCTCTCAGGACTGCTTTCATTGTGTCCCATAGGATTTGCAATGTTGTGTTTTCATTGTCATTCATTTCCAAGATGTTTTTAATTTCTTCTTTGATCTCATTGATAACCCAATCATTGTTTAGTAGCATGCTATTCAGTTTCCAAGTGTTTGAATTTTTAGGAATGTTTTTATTGTAGTTTATTTCTAATATTATGCCATTATGGTCTGAGAAAATGCTTGATATGATTTCAGTCTTTTTGAATTTGGGGAGACTTTGCTTGTTACCCAAAATGTGGTCTATTTTTGAGAATGTCCCATGTGCACTTGAGAAGAACGTATATTCCATGGCTTTGGGGTGAAATACTCTGAAGATGTCAATTAGGTCCATCTGATCTAGTGTGTCATTTAGAATTGCTGTTCCTTTGCTGATTTTTTGTCCAGAGGATTTATCCATTGATGTCAGTGGTGTATTAAAGTCCCCTACTATGATTGTATTGATGTCGATCTCTCCCTTGATATCTTCCAGGAGATTTTTTATGTATTTGGGCGCTCCTGCATTAGGTGCATAAATGTTTACCAGAGTTATATCTTCTTGCTGGATTGCTCCCTTTAGTATTATGTAGTGGCCTTCCTTATCTCTTATTATGGCCTTTACTTTGAGGTCTATTTTATCTGATATAAGTATCGCAACCCCAGCTTTTTTCTCATTTCCATTTGCCTGAAAAATGTTTTTCCATCCCTTCACTCTCAGTCTGTGTGAATCTTTTGCTCTAAGGTGGGTCTCTTGTAGACAGCAAATATATGGGTCATGTTTTCTTATCCATTCAGCTACCCTTTGTCTTTTGATTGGTGCATTTAATCCATTTACGTTTAATGTTATTATTGATAAGTACCTGTTTGTTGACATATTTTTCCTTAGTGTTTATGTTTCTTCTTGCCTTTCTCTATCTTCTTTTTACAGCAGCCCCTTTAGCATTTCTTTCATTGCCGGCTTGGTAGTGATGAACTCTCTTAGCCCTTTTTTGTCTGTGAAGCTTCTGATTCCACCTTCAATTTTGATCGATAGCCTTGCTGGATATAGTATTCTTGGATTCAGTCCCTTGTTTTGCATCACTTTGTATATTTCAGTCCATTCCTTTCTGGCCTGGTGTGTTTCTGTTGAGAAATCAGTTGATATTCTGATAGGAGATCCCTTGTAGGTAACTTTCTGTCTCTCTCTTGCAGCCTTTAAGATTCTTGCTTTGTCGTTGGTGTTCGTCAATTTAATTATGATGTGTCTTGATGTCGGTCTTTTGGGGTTCAACTTGTTTGGGACTCTGAATGCTTCTTGGACTTGGATAGTTTTTTTCTTGTCAATATCAGGGAAATTTTCTGTCATTATTTCTTCCAACAGGTTTTCTAGTCCTTGCTTCTCTTCCTCTCCTTCTTTTATCCCCATTATTCGAATATTGTTTCGTTTTTTTGTCGTCCCAAAGCTCCCTTAGGCTCTCCTCTTGCTTTTTAAGTCTTCTTTCCAGTTGCTGCTGAGTTTGTGTGTTTTTTCCTACCTTGTCCTCTAATTCGCTGATGCGGTCCTCAGCCTCTTCTACTCTACTCTTTAAGCCTTCCATTGTGTTCTTTATTGCAGCTATGTCGTTCTTCATCTCCTCTTGGTTTCTTTTCATGTTGGTGACGTTTTCATTCAGCTCCTTAGAGTTCTCATTGAGTTGTGTGTATTTGTCATCCATCCGTTTAAACATCCTTATAACGAATACTCTGAATTCTTTTTCTGTTAAGCTGCTAGCCTCAAGTTCATTTAACTCCCTTTCTGGTGATTCTTCCTGTTCCTTCCTTTGAGAATTTCCTTTCTGTCTCCCCATGTTTTCCTGTAATGTTTTGATTGTAGTTTCAGTTGCTTTGCTACCCAGGTTCTTTTGGTGATGGTGCTACTGATGTAATCTCTCAGTTCTCCTGGGCTTGGTAATCTAGTGTAGTTCCCTACTTGAACTATTTGGGTTCTCTTGATGTAGGCCTGCGAGTTTGAGAGGCACAACTGCAGTGTCTAGAGGTCAGCAGTCGTGGAGGGTAGTATTCCAATTTTTCTGTCTTGCACCCTAAATTGAAATTACGCTTGCCCAGTGGGGACTCACAGTGGCTCCAAGGAACCGTCTGTCGGGGTGATATGGTTCGGGGGGCCTGCACTCTGGAAAGGCGTGACTGTGTTGCCCAGAGTTCTGTAGTTGTGGGGTGGGCAGACTCAGTTTTTAATGCTGTACCTATGGTGGATAGGTGCTTACTCCCAGTGGCAGCTCAGAGGAACACCCTCGGTAAGTTTGCCAGCGAGGCACACTGAAGCACTCTGAGGAGCTCTGGTAGTGTAACTGCTTAATAGATACTAAAGGTTTTTCTTTTGGGCGGTACCTATGGCCTCAGGGAGTATTCAAATCCTATAGTGTTAATCAGAGTGGTATCTGGGTGTGGCTATAATGGTTGCCTGGAGACTGGAGGGAGGGGTTATCTCTTAGGAGAAAATGGCGACCCGGGATCCGATGTGACTCAGCCCCAGACACGCTTCCACCTCTGCCCACTCTCCCCAGGTTCCACCACTCCTCCCCTTCTCCTGTACCTCAGCACGGGTAGGTGTCTGTATCCGAAAGGTCCTACGAACTAGGTTCAGTGGAGAAAGACGCAGGCCCCGGCGCGAAGCGGGACCGTGTCTTTGCAATCTCCTCTCTTGCCGGCACTGCGCGGTCGGGCAGTTAGCTCTTCAGGGCTGCCTCTGAGCTCAGATCTCAAATCAGACTCCAAGGTCTAAAATCTACTACCTCCCGCAGACCCGTGGACCCTTTTTCTCAAGTTCAGACACTTTGCCTGTCCTCAGGGACGTGGCTTGGCGCCGTGTAGTTTTCCCCTGACCTTCTGGGTTTAGAGATCCGGCAGATTCTATTGCCCAGATCCTTGTTTTACCTTTTTCCAGGAGATCTCTGCCCTTCCCAGCTGCAAACTGTCTCACCAGCCGCTTCTCCTTCGCCAATTCGGGCTGGAATCCTCTCCTTTCAGCTGCTCCCTCTATTTCCTCCTGCGGGTGTGGGGCCGCGCAGACTGCTCACTCCCTTCCCGCCGCCATGTTCTCTCTTTTTTGCCCTGATTATAAAAAGTAGTACACCACATGATTCTTCTGAGACACTAGTACCATTTTCCCCATCTTATGGGTGGAAAACTGAAGCAGAGAGAAGTTAAGTAATTGGCTTTGTCACACAGTTATAAGTGTCAGAATCAGGCTGACCACAAAATGTGTAAGCCAAAGTCCATGCATATCATCACTGCATCATCCTGTTTTTTTAGTGTTAGAGTAGCCTTGCCAGGTTTTAATTTTTAAATCTAAGAGACTGTTCCCAATATATAGGGAAGGGTCCCTAGGCCTGGCCAGCAATCAAGGCCGATCTGTGAGGCAACCGGCAGGGCAATCGGGGGGGGGGTCCTGCTGGCACCTGCCTTGGCTGGCAGCCTGGCGCCACCCACTCGCTGGCCCCACCCCCAGCCACTGCCGCCACCGGTTGCCTCCCTCTGCCCACTGGCACCCTCCTTGGCTGGCCTGGCACTGCCCACTCTCCAGCCCTGCTCTCCATCGACCGGTCATTCCGCAGGTCGTTCCACCGTTTGGTCAATTTGCATATTAGGGTTTTATATAGATAGATTAAAACAATAGGGGAGATCAAAGATGGCTGCAGAGAAGGTAGAAACTGCACACACCTCCTCCATGTGCCAAACTGGATTTACAGCCAAAATATAGAGCAATCAACCTGAATAAACAACTGAAAAACACCTGAACAGGAGTATTATATCCAAGGATTGCTAGAAGAAGCTACACAGAGACTGGTAGAAGGGCGGAGACATGAAGAGGGTTGGTCCCTGCACCCAAGTGTAGTGGCTGAGAAGCCAGAAGGTTATTGTGGCTGCATAAGTTCCCCCCCAGCCCCAGTCGGTGTGGCTCAGAGGTTGAGCATCGACCTAGGAGCCAGAAGGTCACAGTTCAATTCCCAGCCAGGGCACATGCCCAGGCTGTAGGCTCAATCACCAGTGTGGGACGTGCAGGAGGCAGATGAACAATGATTCTCTGTCATCGTTGATGTTTTTCTCTCTCTTTCTCCCTTCATCTCTGAAGCCAATAAAAATATTTTTAAGTCCTCCCCGAGGAGAGTGGGGTCTCAACCCCATGCCATAACCCCCAAACCAGAGCACCAGGGCTGGGAAGACGAGCCTACATAGCATCTGGCAGCAAAAATAAGCAGAGACTTTGCTGGGAAGAGAAGAAAGTCTGCTACCATCCCGGGTACTCTCCTAAGGAGCATTGCACAGGAGCATGCTCTTGGACACTCATCCAGGGCTCTGATAGAAGACTCAGAAGCTATAGAGAGAAGATCTGGGTAGCATAGCTCCAGAGATCTGGAGGGTTGGCTATTGAGGTCCCAGTCCTGAGTCAACATCCCCCACTGCCCACAGGCACCATCTCCCAGGGTCAGGCACTCCTTACAGCACCATCTGAGGAAAGGGCACTAACCCCATCCTCCAAATACTGATGACACCACCCTTCTAAGCTCAAGTCCTGCAAAAGGGACAGTTGGCTGCACCCAACAGAGACCTGGAGAATCTAGTACAGAAAGGCTTTCAGATGGTCATTGACCTGGTGGCTTTGGGACAAGGGCCAGTCTCTGCCTCTCCCACAGGTTGGGGACTTCCTTGTCAGGGTCCGTGGCAGCAGGGGCTGTACAACTAGGGTGAGGCTTGTACTTGCCCCCCTCCCACGGGCCTGTGCCACTCCCAACAGAGGGCTGCCTTGACTTCATTGCCAAATCCTACTAAGCTCAGCTCTTCAGGGGGAAGGCGGCACAACTCAGAACTGGGGAACTTGGTGCAACGCCCCTCAGAGCCCTCCATTAGGGTCTTTGGAAGTGCACTGCAGAGCTAGGCAGAGGGGGCAGATGGCTCCCCTCCCAAGGACCAGCACCATGCCCAGTGGAGGGCTGCTTGATTTGTTCTTCCCAGGCCTGCTGGCACCGCCCAGCTGGTGCAGCTTTACAGGGGAGAGGGGGCACAACTCAGAACTGTGTCATTTGAGGTGTCCCCCTCAGATCCTCCCATCAGGGTCTCTGGTGGTACACTGTTGAGCTAGGGGAAGGTGAGCAGTTTGCTTCCCTCCCAAGGGTTGAGGGCTGCCTTGATCTGGTCCTCCAAGTCCTGCAAGGGGAGTGGCGAGGGGGGGGAGGGAGAGCAGGCAGCACATTTGAGAGCCCAGAGCTCCAGAATGCAGCTACAACATCAAAGTTTCCGAAGGCATGCCTGCAGAGCTATGGGAAGGAGGCATGCAGTTTTCTCATGGGCCAGTGCCATCACAATGGAAAACTGACTTTATCTGTTTTCAAACCCCCAGCTGGCCACGTCCTGCTGGACTGTTTCAAGGGAGGAAGGAGGCTCCACTCAGAGCCGGACATTCAGAGTGCATCTATCTCAGAGCCTTCAGTCCAGGACTTGAGCAGGTGTGGCTACAGAGCTAAAAGAAAGAGTGCAGCTCACCCCCCTCCCATGTCACCCCAGTGGTGCCACTCCTAAAAGAAGGCTTTATCTACTTGCCCACATTCCAGTGACCCTGTCCTGTCTTACTGAGCTTGATCCTGCAGTGAGGACAGCTGGCTATACCCAACCTGAGCCTGCAGTGTGCTCCTCGTGGGGGGTGGATTTGAAGACTGTAGCAGAGACCAAATGGTATGGCTCTGGAACAGGGGCCATGTTCTTCCCATTGTGTGCCAGACCATGCTGCATTGAACTAGGAGACCAGCTAGCCCTGTCTGCTCAATCTGGTCACTATGACCCACTGAGCTTGAGCCCCGTGGAAGGGCCAGTGGGGCATGGCCATCATGGGCCCACTCTACAGTCTTTCTTCATAAGACTCTGGAGAAAGTCCAGGCAACTAAGGGGTGGGGGTGCAGGTGGAGCAGCCAACAGGTGAAGGCCAACCTCAGAATACCTTGGACTTTTGTTGAACTGATCCCAGCTCAGAGCTCTAGGAAGTCAAGTCATCTACACAGATTGGCCCCTCCCCCACACACCCAAGTCAAGTAGACACAGGCACACACAGTGAACAGCTTGGTAATTCTAGACAGGTAGACCAAAACTGGTTACACATAATGTCTGACAGCAACCTGCACCTGAACCACACTCAAAGGACCAAGAACCAACACAAGCAGTGGTGGGCTTCAGACGAAACCAGAGCTTGACCCAACCAGCCACACAAATTATATACCCAAAGGAAGATTCCAGAAGAATCATACCCTGATAGGAATAACCCAACCTTGAGAAGCAGCCCCCGCATAACATCTCATACAATGTGATAGAGGTTTACTCCTATAATCATCCAACCTGAAAGATTAACTGCATCCACAACAGCATTCAACAAGTTGGAATTATAACATGAGATATACATAATCCACAAGAAACATTCTTGGAATATGAAGCTCAAGTGATCTGGAAGATTTTGCCACTGAGCCCAACAAGACACCTTGAGATTGCACCTGCACAGCAGCTTGCATGCCATGATCAGGGTTGAGCCTCACAGTCAGACAGCCTGATGGTTGAAACCACCCACAAATTGGCCAACAGCAATTAAGACCCAATTACCAACATGAAGGCCCAAACAATGCACACAAGAGACATTCCTAGAGCACTCAGCTCAGGAGATGGAGACTGCAACACTGGGTCCCACAGGACACCTGCAGCAGAAGGCCACAACACCAAGACTGGGAATCATAGAAGTTCTATCTAATACATAGAAACAGACACAAAAAGAAAGCCAAAATAGGGAGGGGGAAAAAAAGCAATAGTTCCCAAAGGAGAGAATGCTAGTAATCTCCAGAAAAAGAGCTAAATGAGATGGAAGCGGGCAACTGATCAGAAACAGAGTTCAAAGTAATGGTTAGTAGGATGCTCAACAGAATGAAAAATGACATAGAAACCATGAAAAATAACCGGTCGGAAATGAAGATACCATATCTGAAATAAAGAATATATTGAAAGGAATAAACAACCAGTGGATCGAATCAGCAATTTGGAAGACACGGTAGGAAAAAAAAAAGCAGCAAAAAGAATGTTGGTGGTTTAAGGGAACTTAGAGACAACATGAAATGTAACATATGCATCATACGGATACCAGAAGGAGAAGAAAGTGAGCAAGGGCTACAGAACCTGTTTAAAGAAATAATGACAGAAAACTTCCCCAACCTGGTGAAGGAAAAACACAAATTCAGGAAACACAGAGAGTCCAATCAAGATAAACACAAAGAGACCAATACCAAGACACAGCATAAATAAAATGACAAACGTTAAAGACAAAGAGAGAATTTTAAGGCAGCAATAGAGGGACAGTAAGTTACCTACAATGGAGTTCCCATAAGACTGTCAGCTGATTTCTCAACAGAAACACTACAGGCTGGAAGTGATTGGCATGAAGTATTCAAAGTAATAAAAAGCTGCAACCAAGCAGCTCTATCCAGCAAGCCTATCATTTAAAATCAAAGATGAAATGAAAGAGTTTCCCAGACAAAAGAAGACTAAAGGAGTTCATTACCACCAAACCAGCATTGCAATAAATGCCACAGAGACTACTTTATGAAGAAAAATAAATCTATAGAGAGAGGATCATAAGCATAAAGAAAAAAATGGCAATAAGTACCTATTAATAATGACCTTAAATGTGAATTGATTAAATGCTACAATCAAAAGGCATAGAGTAGCTGAATAGATAAGAAAACAAGACCCATATATATGCTGTCTACAAGAGACCTGCCTCAGAACAAAAGTGAAGGGATGGAAAAAATATTCCATACAAATGAAACAAAAAAAGCTGGGATAGTAATACTTATATCTGACTAAATAGACTTCAAAACAAAGGCCATAAAAAGAGACAAAGAAGGTCACTGCATAATACTAAAAGGATCAATACAATAAGAAGATATAACCTTTGTAAACACATGCACCATATATAGGAACATATAAACTCTTGGTAGACTTTAAGAGGGATATCAACAGCAAGACAGTCATAGAAGGGGACTTTAACACCCCACTATCATCAATGGATAGATCTTAAAGACAAAAAATCACCACGGAAACAGAGACATTTAACAACACACTAGATCAGATAGATTTAATTTATATTTACAGAAAATTTCATCCCAAAGCTACAGAATATATATTCTTCTTAAGTCACATGGACCATTCTCAAAAATAGACCACATGTTAGGACACAAAATAAGTCTTAACAAATTCAAGAAGATTGAAATCATATCAAGCATCTTCTCAGATCAATGGCATGAAACTAGAAATCAGGTACAATTTAAAAAAAACCAAACACCTCAAAATCAATCAAACACAATGGAGTCTACAGGGCAGGTTATTAAACAATGAATGGGTTACCAATGAGACAAAAAAAGAAATCAAAAATTACCTGGAAACAGCCAAGCCCATGTTGTTCAGTGGTTGAGGGTCAACCTATGAACCAGGAGGTTCAGTTCGATTTCTGGTCAGGGCACAGGCCTAGTTTTCGGGCCTGATCCCCAGTAGCGGGTGTGCAGGACACAGCCAATCAATGATTCTCTTATCATTGATGTTTCCATCTTTCCCCCTCCCTTCATTTCTAAAGTCAATCAAAAATTACCTGGAAACAAATGAAAATAAACACACAACAACCTCAAATCTATGCGACACAGTGAAAGTAGTCCTGTGAGGGAATTTCATAGTATTACAGGCCTACTTCAAGAAGCAAGAAAAATCTCAAGTAAACAATCTAACCATACACCTAAAAGAACTAGAAAACAAGAGGAAAATATCAGAGTAAGTAGAAGAAAGGAAATAGTAAAGATCAGAGCGGTAATAAATAGCATAGAAACTTAAAAAAATAATACTAAAGATCAATGAAACCAAGAGCTGGTTCCTTGAAAAGATAAACAACATTGATGAACCTTTAACCAGACTCATCAAGAAGCAAAGAGAGGCCGAAACCGGTTTGGCTCTGTGGATAGAGCGTCGGTCTGCGGACTGAAAGGTCCCAGGTTCGATTCCGGTCAAGGGGCATGTACCTTGGTTGCGGGCGCATCCCCAGTAGGGGGTGTGCAAGAGGCAGCTGATTGATGTTTCTCTCTCATCGATGTTTCTAACTCTCTATCCCTCTCTCTTTCTCTCTGTAAAAAAATCAATAAAATATATTTTTTAAAAAAAAGAAGAAGAAGCAAAGAGAGGACCCATACAGATAAAATCCAAAATGAAAGGGAAGAAGTAACAACTGACACCACAGAAATACAAAGGATTGTAAAAAGAAATACTACAAACAATTAAATGCCAACAAATTAGACAACCTGAGCAAAGTGGACAAATTCCTAGAAACATACATTCTTCCAAAAGTCAGGAAGAATCAGAAAACCTGAATAGACCGACAACAACTAATGATATTGAAGCAATAATCAACAAAATTCCAGCAAACCAAAGTCCTGGACTGGCTGGCTTCAGAGGCAAATTTTGCCAAACATTTGAAAAAGAACTAACACCTATCCTCCTCAAAGTATTCCCAAAAAATTCATGAGGAGGGAACACTTCCAAGCTGTTTTTACCAGGCCAGCATTATCCTAATCCCAAAACCAGAGAAAGACACTACAAAGAAAGAGAATTGCAGGCCAATATCTCTAAAGAACATAGATGCTAATGTCCTCAACAAAATATTAGCAAACCGGATCCAGCAGTACATTAAAAAGATCATACCCCATGACCGTGTGGTATTTATTCTAGAGATGCAAGGTTGGTATAATATTTGTAAATAAATAAAAATGAAATATCACATAAATGAAAGATATATCATATGATCACATCAATATACCAGGTATGTAGAGAATGCATTCAACAAAATGCAGCACACATTTATGATAAAAACTCTCAGTACAGTGGGAATACAGGAATCATACATCAACATAATAAAGACCACATACAAAAAACCTACAGCAATTATATTCAATGGATAAAAAATAAAACCATTTTCTTTAATATCAGAAACAAGACAGATATGTCCGTTTTTACCACTTATTTCAACATAGTACTGTAAATCCTAGCCACAGTGATAGGACAAGAAGAAAAAATAAATGGCATCCAAATTGGAAAGGAGGAAGTAAAATTGTCATTATTTGCAGATGACATGATATTGTACAGAGAAAACTCTAAAGAATCCACCAAAATACTACTACATATAATAAATGAATTCAACAAAATAGCAGTATACAAAATCAATATCCAGAAATCAGTTGCATTTTTGTATACCAATAATGAACTATCAGAAAAATAAACTAAGAAAACAATTCCATTTACTATTGCAACAACAACAAAAAATAAGGTACCTAGGAATGAATTTAACCTAGGGAGTTAAAGACCTGTACTTGGAAAACTATAGAACATTGAAGAAATTGAGGAAGATACAAATAAATGGAAACATATACCTTGTTAATGGATTGGAATAATTATCATCATTAAAATGTCCATACTACCCAAAGCAATCTATGGAATCAAAGCAATGCCTATTAAAATATCAATGGTGCCCTAGCTGGTTTGGCTCAGTGGATAGAGCATCAGCCTGCGGACTAAAGGGTCCCAGGTTCGATTCCTGGTCAAGGGCACATGCCTGGGTTATGGGCTCGATCCCCAGTAGGGGATGTGCTGGAGGCAGCCAATCAATGATTCTCATCATTGATGTTTCTCTCTCTCTCCTTCTCCCTTTCTCTCTGAAATCAATAAAGAAATATTAAAAAAAAACTAAAAAAAAATAAAATATCAATGGCATATTTCACAGATCTAGCAAATATATTGCAAATCCTTATATGAAACCAACAAAGACATTAAATGGCTGCAGCAATCTTGAGAAAGAAGAACAAAGTTGGAAGAATCAGAATACCGGATAGCAAACTATACTGCAAATCTATTGTACTCAAAACAGCCTGGTATTGGCACAAGAACAGGCATATAGATCAGTGGAATACAACAGAGAGCCCAGAAATCAACCCATGCCTTTATGGTCAAGTAATATTTGACAAAGGAGGCAAGCACATACCATGGAGTAAAGACAGTCTATTCAATAAACGGTGCTGGGAAAATTGGACAGTTACATGCAAAAAAAAAAAAAAAAAGAAAGAAAGAAAAGAAAAGAAACTAAATCACCAACTTATACCATACACAAGAATAAACTGAAAATGGGTAAAAGTCTTAAATATAAGTCATGAAACCATAGAAAACCTATAAGAAGATATAGGCAGTAAAATCTCAGACATATATTGTAGCAACATTTTTGCCAATATATCTCCTAGGGCAAGGTAAACAACAGAAAAAAAACAACAACAAAAAAAAAACCCAAATGGGACTACATCAAAATAAAAAGCTTCTGCAGAGCAAAATAAACCATTAACAAAATGAAAAAGGATTAAAAATAGTGGCAAAGTGGAAGCTATACTGACATTCTCCCAGGACCAAACTGGAAATACAACTAAATACAGAAAATCAACCCTAAAACATCAACTGAGGACTAGCTGGAGAGAACCTGATAACCAAGGACGGAAAGTGAAGACCGCATAGAGACTGGTAGGAGCTGCGAAAATGTGAAAGGGCAGGCCGGGCTCCCAAAGACAGCAGCTGAAGGTTGGAGGGATAGCTCATCTGTGGGGGGTTCCCACTGAGAACTCTGAGGTCTAACCTCCAAGCTCAGCTCCCCAGCCCAGAGAACCAAAACTGAGAAAGAAGCTCATAGAACATCTGGCTATGAAAAGCAGCAGGGTTTCTGTCCTCTAGCCAGAGACGGCTGGAAATTATGGCATCCTCTAAAAGGGTCAAAACACAAAATTTTGTGTGCAGCCACTCACCTTAGGCTCTGACAGAGGGAGGGCAAAGTGGACTGGAGCTGTGTGTGGAGAGTCCAGGGTTGGGGACTCTGTGGTTAGAGCTTAGAGGGCAGCCACCCTGGTTTCCTGTGCTGATTCATTCTCTCATGCTGCAGAGGACATCTTTCTCCATGGAACTTTTCTATCCAGGCAGTTTTTGCCTGGGGGGAAGGCAATTTCCCCACCCTATTGGAAGACCTCATGCTCCACCCTATGGTCAGTAGCACGAGGCAAATTAAGACTCAGAATAATCAGATTGCAGGCAGAGGTGGATCTCTGGAGGATTTTTTTTAAAAATAAATTTTATTGATTTTTTACAGAGAGGAAGGGAGAGGGATAGAGAGTTAGAAACATTGATCAGAGAGAAACATCGATCAGCTGCCTCCTGCACACCCCCCACCGGGGATGTGCCCGCAACCAAGGTACATGCCCTTGACCGGAATCAAACCTGGGACCTTTCAGTCCGCAGGCCGACGCTCTATCCACTGAGCCAAACTGGTTTCGGCTCTCTGGAGGATTTGAGTCCTTGTCTGATCTCCTTCTGGGTATGGGACTAGGAAAAGCAGAGCCTGGTGCACATCTTGGTCCTTTCCAAAGGCACCCAGCTCCAGCAGAGGGAGCCACAAGTTGTGAATTGTTGATAGCTCCAAACAGGGAACTCAGGACCAGTAATAAACAGCATCTGACACTGCCCTGCACTAGATATTGGAAATCATAGCAGATCTATCTAATATATAGACACAAAGCCAAACAGGCAGCTAAAATGGGGAGACAAAAAAAAAAAAAAACCCAAATGAAAGAACAAGAGAATTCTCCAGAACAGCTAAATGAAATTGACATAGGACATTTACCAGATATAGAGTTTAAAATAATGGTAGCAAAGATGCTCAATAGCAAAAAAAAAAAAAAAAAAAAAAAAAAGTAACTATGAAAAAAAGATCAGTTGGAAATAAAAAAATGACATAACACTAATAAAGAACACATTGAAATGAATACACAGCAGATTAGGGAAAGTCAAGGATCAGATCAGTGAATTAGAAGACAGAGTAGAAAAAATCATTTAGTCAGAGAACTAAAAAGAAAAAGAAAACAATTAAAAACAGGAGGACAGCTTACAAGAGCTATGGGGCAACATGAATCATAACAATATCTGCATAATAGGTGTGCCAGAGGAGAAGAAAGTGGGCAAAGGATAGAGAATATGTTTGAATACATAATGGCAGAAAAATTTGCTAACCTGAAGGAAAAAGTCACAAAAGTCCAGAGATTACCAAGCAAGAAGAACCCAAACAGGCCCATGCCCAGACACAGCATAATTAAAATTGCAAAAATTAAAGGCAAAGAGAGAATCTTAAAGGCAGCAAGAGAAAAGCAATTTGTTACCTACAAAGGAGCTCCCTTAAGATTGTCTGCTGATTTCTCATCAGAAACTCTACAGGCCAGAAAGGAATGGCATGAAATACTTAAGGTAATGAAAAGCAAGGATCTTAAACCCAAGATTACTATATCATTCAAAATAGATGGTGAAATAAAGAGCTTCTCAGACAAAAAATGACTAAAGGAGTTTATCACCACCAAAACAACACTGCAAGAAATGCTAAGGGGGCTGCTGTAATGAGAATAACAAACAGAAAGAGAAACCCAGACATACAGAATTTAAAATGGCAATTACCTATCAACAATAACATTAAATGTAAATGGATTAAATGTTCCAAACAAAAGACATAGGGTAGCTAAATAGATACAAAAACATGACCCATGTATGTGCTATCTACAAGAGACCCACCTCAGAATAAAAAACTCACATAAAATGAGAGTGAAGGGATGGAAAAAATGTTTCCATGCAAATGGAAATTTTTTAAAAGCTGGGTAGCAATACTCATTTCTGACAAAAATGAAGGCCATCACAAGAGACAACAAAGATACTACATAATACTAAAGAGATCGATCCAACAAGAGGACATAACCCTGGTAAATATATATGCATCCCATATAGGAGCACCTAAATATATGAAAAAACTTCTAGAGAACTTTAAGGGAGAGATTGACAATAATCCAGTCATAGTAGGTGACATTAACATCTCATGGACTTCACTGGATAGATCTTCCAAACAAAAAGGAAACAGTGACTCTGAATGACACACTGGATCAGATTAATTCAATTGACATTTATAGAACATTTCATCCCAAAGTTGCAGAATATACATTCTTCTCATGGGTCATTCACAAAGGTAGACCACATGTTAGGACACAAAACAAGTCTCTACAAATTCAAGAAGGCTGAAATCATATGAAGCACCTTCTCAGATCACAATGGAATGAATTAGAAATCAACTACAATAAAAACACTCAAACACATGGAGGCTAAATAACATGTTATTAAACAATGAATGGGTTACAAATCAGATTAAGAAAGAAATCAAAACTTCCTGGAAAGAAATGAACCTACAACCTCAATTCTATGGGACACAGTGAAAGCAGTCCTGAGAGGGAAGTTTATAGTACTACATGCCTATCTCAAAAGATAAGAAAAATTAATAATAAACTATTTAACCCTACAACTATAAGAATTAGAAAGAGAATAACAACAAAAGCCCAGAGTTAGTAAACCGAAGTAAATAATAAAGATTATTGCAGAAATAAATGACATAAAGACTAAAAAACAAACAAACAAAAACAAAAAACAGTACAAAATATCAATAAATCCAAGAGCTGGCTCTTTGAAAAGATAAACAAGATTGATGAACCCCAAACCAGACTCATCAAGAAACAAAGAGAGAGGACCCAAATAAATAATATAAGAAATGAAAGAGGCAATATAACAATGAACACCACAGAAATAAAAAAAATTGTTAGCCAATACTGTGAACAACTATATGCCAACAAGCTGGACAATGTGCATGAAATGGAAAAATTCCTAGAAAAATACAATCTCCCAAAACTGAATCAGGAAAAATCAGAAAACCTGAATAGGCCAATAACAACTGATGAAATTGAAGCAGTAATAAAAAAATTAAAAAAAAAAAAACTCCCAGCAAGCAAAAGCCCTGGTCCAGATGGCTTCACAGGTGATTTTACCAAGCATTCAAAAAAGAAATTAACACCTATAGTCTTCAAACTATTCCAAAAAATCCAAGAGGGGGGATTTAAAATGGCACCAGAGTAAGTGGAAGCTCCCAAACATGCTCCCAGGACTAAACTAGAATTACACCTAAAATACAGATGAACCACCATGAAAAATCAACTGAGGACTAGCTGGAGAGAACCCTGATAACCAGGGATGGAAAGTGGAGACAACATAGTCACTGTAGGAAGGGTGGAGCTGTGGAAGGGCAGGTAGGGCTCCCACAGACAGCAGCTGACGTTACGGAGAGATATCTCAGCTGTGGGAGGTTGCCACTGAGAACTCTGGTGTCTAATTCCCAAGCTGGGCCCCCCAGCAGAGAGCACATAACATCTGGCTGTGAAAAACAGCAGGGTTTGGTGTCTGCCAGGGAGAGATGGCTAAGAATGTAGGCACCCAATTAAAGGGCCCACACACAACATTTTGAGTGCAGCCACTCACCTTGGGCTCTGGCAGAGGGAGGGAAGAGTGGACTGGAGCTCTATAAACATAAGCCAGGTTTGGGGGATCCGGAGTTAGAGCTCAGAAGGCAGAAACCCTTGTTTCCTGTGCTGAGTCATTCCCTCACACTGTGGAGGTCACCTTCCTCAGGCAGACCTCTGCTATCCTGTCGTTTTTGCCTGGGGGGGAAGACAGTTGACCCACCCTATTGGAAAATCCCTTGCCCCATGGTGTGGAGTTTCTGAGGCCCATTAAGACACCAAGAATAACAATCAACCTCCAGGCAGAAGCAATTGCCCCACCCTGTTGGAAAACCTCTCACCCCACCTGCTTGAGGCTACTCCAGACCGAATCCAATCAGTCTGCAGGCAGAGGTGGGTCTCTGTAGGATTTGAGTTTTTGCCTGGACTAATTAGTCAGAAACAGCAATTTGATTCCCCATCGCAGACACCATCCCAGACTGTTCAGCAAGGTAAAAGCAAGCAGGACCCCAAGCACCTGCAACTGACACCTGTGGGACCAGCTCTGTAGGGTAAGGAAGTACAGCTCAGAACAGGGTCAATCAAGGTGTGAGACTCAAGGGAGACACATCTTCTGGGTTAAGTAGTCCCCAAACATTAGATGGCTGGCACGATGACAATGGAATTAAACCTCAATGGCAGCAAGTCAAAAGGGAGATCCCTCCCACACATGGGATAGCCACAATCAAGTCCCAAGTATAACAGAGAGCTCAAACAATGCACACAAGGGGCATTTCTAGAGCATCCAGCTCAGGTGAACAATGAGACTACACCACTGGACCCCTCGAGACACTTTCTACATGAGGCCATCCCACAAAGACTGGGAGGCATAGCAATACTATCTAATACAAAGAAGCAAATAAACATAACAACATACACGTAACAACATCCACATTACAGGAATACCAGAAGGGGAAGAGAGTGAGCAAGGAACAGAGAATCTGTTTAAAGAAATAATGACAGCCCTTGCTGGTCTGGGTCAGTGGATAGAGCGCCAGCCTGCACACTGTAGGGCCCATTGGTTCAATTCCAGTCAAGGGCACATGCCTGGGTTGTGGGCTCAATCCCCAGTAGGGGGAGTACAGGAGGCAGCCAATCAATGATTCTCTCTCATCCTTGATATTTCTATCTCTCTCTCCCTCTCCTCTGAAATCAACAAAAATATATATTTTTTAAATTTAATAAAATAAAGAAATAATGACAGAAAACATCCCCAACCTGGTGAAGAAAAATGTCACACAAGTTCAGGAGTTACAGAAAGTCCCAATCAGGATGAACTCAAAGAGACCCACACATAGACACATCATAATTAAGATGGCAAATGTTAATAGCATGCTATTAAACAATGATTGGGTTACCAAAGAAATCAAAGAAGAAATTAAAAACATCCTGGAAACGAATGACAATGAAAACACAACAATCCAAAATCTATGGGACACAATGAAGCAGTCCTGAGAGGGAAGTTTATAGCTCTACAGGCCTACCTAAAAAAAAAAAAAAAAGAAAGAAAGAAAAAGAAAAAAAAAAAAGAAAAAGAAAAGAAAAAATGGTAGTAAATCATCTAACTTAAAGAATTAGAAAGAGAGCCACAAGAAAAGCCCAGAGTGAGCAGAAGGAAGGAGATAATAAAGATCAGAGCAGAAATAAATGACGTAGAGACCAAAAAAAATCAACGAAACCAAGAGCTGATTCTTTAAAGGATAAGCAAGATTGATGAACCTCTAGCCAGGCTCACCAAGAAGCAAAGAGAGAGGACCCAAATAAACAATAACAGAAATGAAAGAGGAGAAATAACAACAGACTCCACAGAAATACAAAGGATTGTTAAAAAATACTATGAACAACTTTCTTCCAACAAACTAGACAACCTGAAGGAAATGGACATATTCCTAGAAAAATACAACCTTCCAAAACTCAATCAGGAAGAATCTAAACAGCTCAATAGGCCGATAACTATGGAAGAAATTGAAGCAGTCATCAAAAAGCTACCGGCAAACAAAAGCCCAGGGCCATCCAGCTTCATAGAGGAGTTTTACCGATATTCAAGGAAGAACTAAAACCTATCCTCCTCAGACTATTCCAAAAAATTCAAGAGGAAGGAACACTTCCAAGCTCATTCTATGAAGCCAGCATCACTCTAATATGAAACCAGATAAAGACAACACAATGAAAGAGACTTACAGGTCAATATTTCTCATGAACATAGATGCCAAAATCCTCAACAAAATTCTAGCAAATCGGATCCAGCAGTACATCAGAAAGATCATACGCTATGACCAAGTAGGATTTACCCCAGGGATGCAAGGATGGTACAATATTCGCAAATCAATAAACGTGATACATCACATAAAAAACTGAGAGATAAAAATCACAGTCATATCAATTGACACAGAAAAAGCATTTGACAAAAGCCAACACCCTTTCTTGATTAAAAACTCTCAACAAGGTAGGAATAGAAGGATCATACCTCAACATAATAAAAGCCATATATGACAAACCCACAGTCAACATCATACTCAATGGGCAAAAACTAAAACCATTTCTCCTAAGAACAGTAACAAGACAGGGATGCCCACTCTCACCACTCCTGTTTGACATAGTACTGAAAGTATTAGCCATTGCAATTAGACAAGAAAAAGAAATAAAAGGCATCCAAATTGGAAAAGAAGTTAAACTGTCCTTATTCACAGATGTCATGATACTGTATATAGAAAACCCTAAAGATTCCATCAAAAAAATTACTAGACTTAATAAATGAATTCGGCAATGTAGCAGGATACAAAATTAACGCCAAGAAATCTCTGGCATTTCTATATACCAATAATGAACTTACAGAAAGAGAGACTAAAAAAGCAATCCCATTTACCACCGCACCAAAAAAATTAAGATACCTAGGAATAAACTTAACTAAGGAGGTAAAACACCTGTATTCGGAAAACTACAGGACACTGGAAAAAGAGATAGAGAAAGACGTAAACAGATGGAAGAACATACCATGTTCATGGATTGATAGAATCAACATCATTAAAATGTCCATACTGTCCAAAGCAATCTATAGATTCAATGCACTCCCCATTAAAATACCAACGGCATATTTCACAGACCTCTCTCTCTCTCCCTCTCTGAAATCAATAAAAATATATTTTTTAAAAAGAACATTAACAATTTACTCATCAGAAAAAGGTGTTTTATAACCTCAAAAGAAATGTTTACCCACCAAAAGGTGTAAATCACTTAAATTGGATATTTCAGTGGGATTTTTAGCAGTAAATAACATAATTTCTAAACCCTTCAGTTATAGAATATTCAAGGCACATAAAAGCGCTGCTTTTCTACACTGCCATAGCTGAAATGCAGTTTAACTAATGGCTTACAAGGTAGTCAAACACCAAAGCTGCCAATGATTCAGGGAGCCATGACAAGTATTTTCCCCATGTTTGAAAATGTTTTTATTTCAAATTATTACTGCTGTACAATGACCTTATTTATGAGCCTGCCACCTAAAAAGCAGGAAGCGTTGGTTTGTGGAATGAACAAATGAGCGTTTTTTTGTATTCCTGAAGTATGACACGTACAATTTAAGTGTATTTCCTTTCATTTATTCACAGGATGCGAGGTTTGTTTGACACCATCGCTTGCACTGACAGTCGTTCCCATGAAGCAGGCATCCCAGCCCTGGGACGGCAGGTGACGGGCACTCTCAGCCGCGGCAGTCCCGGCGCGCGGCCTTCAGCCGACGGAGACGCAGGAGGCCCGAGTCCCGGGCGCTGAGGGGAGGAGAGGCCGCCGGCCCTCGGCCCGCGGACGGACGTCATTTAAAACCTGAGCCGTCTCCGAGCAGCGGGGCTGAGGAGGGAGTCCCCGGGGAGTCCTCGGGTGCCGGCCGCTCTCCCCGACTGGCCGCCTGCGCTCTCGGGGCGCTCTCCTCGCTGGACGTCTTCCCGGCCCGAGCGCGGCGGCCCCCTCACTGGCACGGCCGGCCCCTCCGGGCCGCACCCTCGGCGGCGGGGGCGGCGCCATCTCCGGCCACGGCCCCTCCTCGAGCCCCGGCCCAGTCCCGGCCCGCGGTCCCGGCAGCGGCTCGGCGTGCCGATCCGCGCAGCGTCTCCGGGGACATGGGGGCCCTGGTGAGTGTGCGCCCCGGCGGCAGGCTGCCCGTGCCCGGTCCGTCCCGGACCCCGCGCGCCGGACACCGAGGAGGGCCGCCGGGTCCCGCCGGGCCAAGTCGGGATGCGGGCCGCGCGCGGGCGGCGGGAGAGGGGGCGGCGGCGCGGGGCCCCGGCTCACAGGCACTCGCAGCCCGCGGCGCAGCAGCCCGGCCGGCACACGCACACGCGCACGCCGCACGCGCCCCCGCTGCGGGCTCCGCGTCCGGCTCGAGGGCGGGCGCGAGGGGCGCGGGGGGCGCGGGGGCCGCGGGGGGCGCGGGGCGGGGGCGGCGCGGGGCGCGCGGGGCGCGGGGCAGGGACGCGGGGCGCGCGGGGGCCGGTGTGCTCGGCGCCCATCCTCGGGCGCGGGCGCGGCGCTGAGCGGCCTGTCCCGCAGGTCCGGACGCTGGCCACCGGCGTGCTGCTGGCGTTGGTGCTGTCGCCGGGCCGGGCGGGCGCCCCGAGGAGCGGCCGGCGGCCGGCGCGGGGCTGCGCGGACCGGCCCGAGGAGCTCCTGGAGCAGCTGTACGGGCGGCTGGCGGCCGGCGTGCTCGGCGCCTTCCAGCACACGCTGCAGCTGGGCCCGCGGGAGCAGGCGCGCAACGCCAGCTGCCCGGGGGGCCGGCCCGACCGCCGCTTCCGGCCGCCCACCCCGCTCCGCAGCGTGTCGCCCTGGGCCTACAGGTGAGCGGGAGGCCGAGGGGGCGGGCCGGGGCGCGGGGCCGGGTAGGTGGGATGCGGGACGGCGGGAGATTGGGGGAAGGGCAGCCGGAGTGAGGGGTGGTGGGTGGGTGGAAGGGCGAGGGCAGGGGAGGTGTGGATATGGGGATGGGCCGGGGAGATGGGGCGCAAACGGCGGCGGGGAAAGCGAAATGGGTAGGTGGCCCCGGACAGGTGGTGCGACTGGGTTGGGAGCAGTTCAGCCCCACAAAGGCCCGTCACCTCCCTTGAAGAGAACTGCTGCCCTGCACAGCTGGGCGCCACGTGATGCCTGGGTGGGAAGTGTAGGGGACATTGGTTCCTTACATTACAGTGGACGATGATGCCCCCAGCCTATCGCCTAATGAGTCAGCTCTCATAATAGTCTAAAGACACTCGGAAAACCTCTCAGGGCATTAGCTTGGCTTCTCCGCACAGAAGCTGCTCCCTTTGCATTTTTCTATGGGCCGTGCTGACCTCTCCAGGCCCACAGCTGCTTCCCAAAGTGGGCTGAGGGCTGAGGGTGAGAGTATAACACACAATAGGAGCAGTAGTTTGCAAAGACACATCTCCCAGGACCATTGGATCTCAGTGCTATATGAAAATAAATTCTAATGTAAAAAGTTAAACCACAAAAACAGATAAAAACACGTTCAGTTCTATTTATAATCTTGGAGGAGAGAAGGCCTACTTTGTAGACCCCAAGTCATAAACAAGATTCATCAATTCACTTACATAAATATACCCCATTTATTCTTGGCAAAATTTAATTTAGAAAAGAAAAATACAATGGCAAAGAGGGAGAAATACTTGCAGCCCATGTCACAAAGGGCTCCTTCCCTAAAGAGCTCCTCGGAACCAGTGAAAGGAAGGCCTGGTGAAACGCTGAGCAGGGCAGGGACAGTCCCCAGAAAGGAGGTCAAATGACTCCGGCCCCGGAAACATGAGATGCTGGACTTCAGGCACAGTGAGTGACATGCCTATACACTGTACTGAGAAACTTTTTTTGGCAACCATCAGGCTCTGTTGTCACGGCTGCAGGAAAAGGTGTCTTGTGCAGTAGAGGTGTGCATTGATGCAAAGTTTATGGACGGCAGTTGAGTATTAACTATCAAAGTTTAAAATCACATGCTGCCAAAACTGGTCCGGCTCAGTGGATAGAGCGTCGGCCTGCGGACTGAAAGGTCCCAGGTTCGATTCCGGTCAAGGGCATGTACCTTGGTTGCGGGCACATCCCCAGTAGGGGGTGTGCAGGAGGCAGCTGCTCGATGTTTCTAGCTCTCTATCCCTCTCCCTTCCTCTCTGTAAAAAATCAATAAAATATATATTTTTTAAAAAATCACATGCTCTTCAACCCAGTAGTTCTGCTTGGAATTCTACACTTGTCCATGTTACAAGTGGTGTTTACTGTGGTAATAGCAAGGGATTAGAGCCATCTAAACGCCCACCAATAGGCAACTAGTTTGATTAATGCTCTAAAAGCAGCTATAGAGAGGAAGGGGGCTGTTGTAAAAGTGCCTCAGTGGAGAACCTGTAATCAGGCAAGGCGCACAGCGTAAGCAGTCCTCTGCCTGTGGCAGTAAAGAGAAGCAGTTACATAACAGACATATGTTAAGTGCTATTTTAAACCATACACACACACACACACACACTTTGGGGCATCTTTGGAATCTGGTTATCATGATGCCTCTCAAGAGGGGATGGGGTGGGAAGGAGACTTACGGAATACAAGACTTTCACTTTTGTATTGTCTGTATTTCCTGCCTTGTGCGTCCATTCCTTATTTTTAAAACATCTTAATTTTTAAATAGAGGCTAGAAAGGGAAGTTCAGTAACCATGAGGACACAGCAGATACTGAAGAAACGATGCTCCCCAGGTAACAACGGCCCTTGATGTCCTGAGAGCACAGGAGTGAAGGGCAACTCGAGAGTTTTCCCAGAGCTCCTTGCGACCCCAGAGCTGGGCTGACCACCGATGAGGAACTCGGCTTGGGGAGCATAAAGAATTGGGCCAGGATCCGACAGTAAATGGACTTTGTGATTCTACCGGAGGCTATCCCATGCTGCTGACCAATGTATTATTAGAAAATCAACATTCAACCTCCAGAATATAAAAATATTTTCTCATTTACTTTGTGGCATCATGTTTGTTTCTCTTGAGCTCTAAAAACAAAAATGCCAAAAATAGAATCAATAAGTTTTTTTAGGCCAAATTGACATAGTCAGAAATATATTGTAAGAACAGTGAGGTTTATGAAGGTTGAAAGATACACTCACTTGTGTGGAAACCCCAAATATAAACACTTCCTAGTACTCTGAATAGTTTTTATTGTTTATATTTTTAAGTTCTGGGTAGTAATCTGAAGATAGCTTTACTCTAGAAAATGAATAGTGCACAACCATTTATTTTCAGGCTTTGTTACGTCCTCAGCCCTTTTCCTGCAGGGAATGTAAGAGGCGACACCCAGATTTATTTTGTAGTCAACAGTCCCGTGGAGAGCAGTAACAGCAAAGAAGGAAAAGGAGAGAAACAGGACCCGGAGTGAAGGAGAGGAGGGAGGACAGGGAATGGGAAGTCCTAAAAACAGAGGTGGCCGGCCTCCAGGGAGTGTGCAGAGGCTGGGCGCCCCCGGCTGGGCCAGTCCTCCCCAAGCAGCAAGGGAGTATTGGCCGGGGCCACCCGTGGACCATCAGGATAGCCCAGGTGCTGGGTGGGCCATTAGTAAACATCAGTGAAGCTGATGTCTTTCTATGGAAAATCTGTGATGACCCACGTCCCGTGTGGTTCAGGGTTCGGGCTCTGGTGAAGGGCCGCGCGCAAATGACATAGACGAGACAAGAAATAATAATTTGGAAATTGGGGGGCCAGGCGGGAGCCCAATGCAAGAGGAAGGATTCCACTTGTGCTCAGGCCTTGCCATCCTTTTATTCAGTTTGGAATACACCTACAGCCCTTAGGCAGGCAATTCCAGTAACAGACAGACTATCTTATCAGTAAGGATTTACATGACTATCTGGTCGGGAAATTGCTTCAGCTACCATTGTCTCGACTAAACAGTTGGTGCATAGCTCTGACCTTTGCCAGGGCTCAAGGTTCACCAGCGTTCCGGGCTCCTTGTCCACACCTCTCTGCTAGTGAAGACAATGGGCATCTTCCAACATCTCCCCCTTTTCTTTTCCTTAATAAATCTTGAAAATTGAATGCCACCTAAAGGGTTTGAGTCCTTTTAAGACTTCATTCCGCATCTGCAGACTAGAAATAAACATATGAGAACAAAAATGAGACAAGAAATAGGGTTATGCTGAGATGCAAATGCAAGGATATCCTTTGCTCTAGGCTGTGGACTTTATCACCCATCCACAGGACTGTAGACTTTAATGCTGACAATTCAGTCTCAAACTGGCTGTCAATTGTTTTTTGTATAGACAAGGTCTTAGTTACATTTTCCTTAACTTGTACAAACTGAGAAGTTTGAACAGTTTGTACCATGGATGAAGCAGCAATGCCCACAGAAGTAAGTAACGTTACGAGGGTAAAGATACCTGCAATTAACATTCCAAGAAATCTTTTTTGTCTTTTTAAGATTTTTACCAGATCATGTAACAGTTGGTAGGTTTGATGGGATTCCCAAGGCTCAGTTAGGTTAGTAGGAACCCAAGCGAAATCCAGTTGTTTTAAAATCATGAGGGAATCCTTTTGAAATGTACAATTAATACAATGGGATAGTGTGCAGCCTGTGCATGACACCTCATACAGATGGCTTGTTGCATTAAGGTGCATCTGGATGGGGCCTGAGAGGAGTACAAATGGATCAAACACACAGGCGGTGGCAAATACTGTCTTATTGGGAGTTCCCCATAAGGTACGAATGGAATTATCTGAGCTATAATTAAAACTATACCATTTAATAGGTGCAAGTGCAGCAGCTAATTTCCATTGAGTATTTTGTAGGGGCCAATTGTCATGTTGTAATTGGGATCCAACAAATCCTCAGTCATGCCATGAGATGGAGTGATTTGCATCAACATATAGAAAGGATGCGGTCCCCTTCCATTGTAGGGTGCGATTGTTACTATACGCAGACCCGTAGGGGCTCCAATCCACAAAGGAAAAACTGTTATTAAGTTTGTTGGTGGTGGGGTAGTCACTATAACAGTCTTGCCAGCTAATTTCTTCCTCGGTGGGGTGCCATTCATAAGACTTTTTACATAAAGGCTTAGTGGGGGGTGTCTTAGTAAAGTTATATTTTCTGCACCTCTCCCCGGAGCAAGTAGTGATAGTAGACGTATTTGGGCTTTTGCCTCCCCCTCCTTTGACATCCATGCAAGCCAGAAGCCTCTCTTTAATTTTACACACAAAGGAGCAGTGGTTTGATTTTGTGTCATACAAGAGGGAAGATGGGTGGCGACACCCGTGTAATTATACTTTATTTTTATTTTTTTTAATAAATCTTTATTGTTCAGATTATTACAATTGTTTCTCCTTTTTCCCCCATCACCCGGTTCCCTCCCCCCCATTGTCCTTATCCATAGGTGTATGATTTTTGTCCAGTCTCTTCCCATACCCCCCACATAGACACCCCTTTCCCCCTGAGAATTGTCAGTCCACTCCCATTCTATGCCTCTGATTCTATTATGTTCACCAGTTTATTCTATTCCTCAGATTTTTAATTCACTTGACTTTTAGATTCACTTGTTGATATGTATTTGTTGTTCATAATTTTTATCTTTACCTTTTTCTTCTTTTCCCTCTTTTTAAAGAATACCTTTCAGCATTTCATGTAATACTGGTTTGGTGGTGATGAACTCCTTTAGCTTTTTCTTATCTGTGAAGCTCTTTATCTGCCCTTCAATTCTGAATGATAACTTTGCTGGGTAGAGTAGTCTTGGTTGTAGGTTCTTGCTATTCATCACTTTGAATATTTCTTGCCATTCCCATCTGGCCTGCATAGTTTCTGTTGAGAAATCAGCTGACAATCGTATGGGTGCTCCCTTGTAGGTAACTAACTGTTTTTCTCTTGCTGCTTGTAAGATTCTCTCTTTGTCTTTTGCCCTTGGCATTTTAATTATGATGTGTCTTGGTGTGGTCCTCTTTGGATTCCTCTTGTTTGGGGTTCTGTGCGCTTCCTGGACTTGTAAGTCTATTTCTTTAACCAGGTGGGGGAAGTTTTCTGTCATTATTTCTTCAAATAGGTTTTCAGTATCTTGCTCTCTCTCTTCTGGCACCCCAAAAATTCGGATATTGGTACGCTTAAAGCCATCCCGGAGGCTCCTTATGCTATCCTCACACTTTTGGATTCTTCTTTCTTTCTGCCTCTCTGGTTGGGTGTTTTTTTCTTCCTCATATTCCAGCTCTTTGGTTTGACTCTTCGGGTGCGGTGGTCTACTCTGTATATTCTTTATTTCAGACAGTGTATGCATAATTTCTGACTGGTCCTTTTCCATTTTTTTGGTATTCTCATTAAGGTCCTTGAAGGTCTCTTCAAGTTTCTCAGCGGTTTTTAGAAGATTCTTGAGTAACCTTATAAATATGGTTCTGAACACTGTCGTCCATTAGTTTGCTTTCATCTATTTCTCCTACTTGTGACATACTTCAATGTCTCCACATTTTGGCTGCCTCCCTGTGTTGATGGAGTGGCTTTGTGTGGTCGGTGACCTATAGGGGCTGGTAGCTCAGCTTCCCCAATCACCCTAGGTGGTCGCTCTTGGTACTCCCCTTTGTGGGCTGAGTGGAAAGTCTTGGTGTAGTTAAAAGCCCTGATTGCTGTTGGTATCACTGGGAGGAATTGACCTCTGGTCCAATTGGCTGTGAGGGCCTGCTGTGTCTATAACGGATGGATTGCTGTGCTGGAGACACAGTAGGGCTTTGATGCTCACTGAGTCTGCCTCTTGAATGTGTCCCTTATGAGAGTGGTTGAAATCTGGTGTTGTCCACACCGACAGAAAAGTCACTCTCAATCTCCGACCGATGGCCGAGAGTCCCGTAGGTGTCTGGGTCCCCCGCGTGTCCCCAGAAACTGGAGTTCAGAGTGGTTGGGATTGTTGGTATCACTGGCGGGAATTGATCTCCAAGCCAGTTGGCTGTGAGGATCAGCAGTGTCTCCGCTGGGAGAGCTTATGTGCTCAGCTTGGATGGGGCGGAGTCTCAGGGTGGCGCAGACAAGCTTTGGTTTCCCGTCTGCTCTGCCCTAAGAGGGGCGGTTTCTCCATGCCCGAATTAATGGCTGCGCGCCTCTGAGAGAAGGCAGCTTTCGAGCCTCTCCCGCTGCCTAACAGACCAGTTTCTCCCCAGCTGGGGCTGGATTTCGGTGCAGACCGGAGGTTTTGTTTTTCTCCCGAACGAGAAATCCAGTCACTGGGAGGGCTGTGTTCAGCTTGGATGGGGCGGAGTCTCAGAATGGCGCAGACAAACTTGGTTTCCGTCCGCTGCCCTAAGAGGGCCGATTCCTCCGTGCCCTAATCAATGGCTGCGCGCCTCTGAGAGAAGGCAGCTTTCGAGCCTCGTCCGCTGCCAAACAGACCAGTTTCTCCCCAACCGCAGCTGGATTTCAGTGCAGTCGGGAGGTTTTGTTTTTCTCCCAGACGAGAAAGCTAGCCACGCAGTGTCTGCTTCCCTCCCTCTCCGCGCACGCACTGCGAGCAAGCCTGCCGCGTATTCAGCCGCCCGCCCTCACGGATCTCCGCACCTCCACAGCTCCTGAGGCTCAGCGTCCCCCTCTCTTTTTTTCTCTAGTTGTAGGTTTTCCACTCTTCTAGCTTTCCGGTGGTTCTGGACGGTGTGCGCTCTGTTTTCCACTTGTAGTTTCAAAATTGTTGTGGTAGGCAACAGTTAGGTGTTTACCTTATGCTGCCATCTTGGTTTCTCCTGGTTAATTATACTTTGCCCATATACTTCCTTGCCCCACCCGTGGTCTCCTGGGGGAGCAAGGTGCTTGGTGTTATTGGTGGCTACACTAGGTGGGGGATCAGCCCAGATAAGGAGGGTCAGGAACTTAAGTCCAAAATACTTCCCCATTTGCCCCTGGTAAAATTACCGCACAGCTGATGACTGCTAGCAGGGCAAGAAAGTCGTTCTCAGAGGTTCTTGGAGTTCTGGTCTCCTCACGAACTCACTCAGCTTTCTGGACGTCTTCTTCACCATGCCCCAGGTGACCTCTGGGCTGTTCGCGTCCGCTTGGGCTGCCTCCCCCTCCTCCCACTTCTTATCTTCAGAGGGTTGCTTGGGCTGCTGTTGTCTGCGGCTGAGGTAGTCAGTTGTCTGCAGCTACAAGGTGTGGCTCCAGGTGCAGGATCCTCATTAACCTGGCTAGTTCCTTCCTCAGATCCATGTTTTTTTTTTTTTTTTTTTTTTTCACCAGAACTTGTTATTTATTCAGTTGATAAAGAGACATAGATTACCATAGCATAAAATTTTTTAACTGTATTTTAACATAATTTTTATTATAAATAATCACTGGCAAATGTATTTTATTACTTTAAAAATTATTCTAAAAACAGATCCTCGAGCTTAATAAGATTACAAAGGGGGGAAAAGCTTTTATTTTTTTTCCCAATTTTTTTATTAAGGTATTATATGTGTACATATTTTACCATTGCCACCCCCCACCCCACTCCCATATATGCCCTCACCCCCCAGAGTTTTGCATCCATTGGTTATGCTTATATGCATGCATACAAGTCCTTTGATTGATCTCTTATCTCCCCCACCTCTCCCTAACTTTCCACCTGTAATTTGACAGTCTGTTTGATGCTTTACTGTCTCTGTATCTATCTTTTTGTTCAAGATTATAATGTTCTTTATTACCCATAAATGAGTGAGATCATGTGGTATTTTTCTTTCATTGACTGACTTATTTCACTTAACATAATGTTCTCCAATTCCATCCAGGTTGCTGCAAATGATGAGAATTCCTTCTTTTTTATGGCAGCATAGTATTCCATTGTGTAGATGTACCACAGTTTTCTGATCCAGTCATCTGCTGACGGGCACCTAGGCTGTTTCCAAATCTTAGCTATGGTGAATTGTGCTGCTATGAACATAGGGGTGCATATATCCTTTCTGATTGGTGTTTCTAGTTTCTTCGGATATATTCCCAGGAGTGGGATTACTGGGTCAAATGGGAGTTCCATTTTCAGTTTTTTGAGGAAGCTCCATACTGTTCTCCACAGTGGCTGCACCAGTCTGCATTCCCACCAGCAGTGCACGAGGGTTCCTTTTTCTCCGCATCCTCGCCAACACTTGTCGTTTGTTGATTTGTTGATGATAGCCATTCTGACAGGTGTGAGATGGTACCGCATTGTTGTTTTGATTTGCATCTCTCGGATAATTAGTGACGTTGAGCATGTTTTCATGTGTCTCTTGGCCTTCCTTCTGTCTTCTTTTGAAAAGCTTCTATTTAGGTCTGTTGCCCATTTCTTTATTGGATCATTTATCTTCCTTTTATTAAGTTGTATAAGCTGCATGTAGATGTTGGAAATCAAACCTTTATCAGTGATGCCATTTGCAAATATGTTCTCCCATGCAGTAGGCCTTCTTGTTGTTTTGTTAATGGTTTCTTTTGCTGTGAAAAAGCTTTTTATTTTGATGTAGTCCCATTTGTTAATTTTCTCTTTAGCTTCCATTGCCCTAGGGGCAGTGTCAGTGAAGAATTTCTTTTGGCATATGTCTGAGATTTTGCTGCCTGTGGATTGCTCTAGTATTTTTATGGTTTCCCGTCTTATGTTTAAGTCCTGTATCCATTTTGAGTTTATTTTTGTGTATGGAGTAAGTTGGTGATCAAGCTTCATTTTTTTGCAGTATCTGTCCAATTTTCCCAACACCATTTATTGAAGAGACTGTCTTGACTCCATTGTATGTTCATGCCTCCTTTGTCAAATATTAATTGAGCATAGTGGTTTGGGTCAATATCTGGATTCTCTATTCTGTTCCACTGATCTATATGTCTGTTCTTGTGCCAGTACCAGGCTGTTTTGAGAACAGTGGCTTTGTAATACAGCTTGAAATCTGATATTGAGATCCCTCCTACTTTATTCTTCTTTCGCAGGATTGCTGTGGCTATTCGGGGTCTTTTTTTATTCCAGATGAATTTTTGGAGAGTTCTTTCAAGGTCGGTGAAATATGCCATTGGTATTTTAATGGGGAGTGCATTGAATCTATAGATTGCTTTGGGTAGTATGGACATTTTAATGATGTTGATTCTACCAATCCATGAACATGGTATGTTCTTCCATCTGTTTACGTCTTCCTCTATCTCTTTTTTCAGTGTCCTGTAGTTTTCCGTGTATAGGTCTTTTACCTCCTTAGTTAAGTTTATTCCTAGGTATCTTAATTTTTTTGGTGCGATGGTAAATGGAATTGCCTTTTTAGTCTCTCTTTCTGTAAGTTCACTATTGGTGTATAGAAAGGCCATAGATTTCTTGGCGTTAATTTTGTATCCTGCTACATTGCCAAATTCATTTATTAAGTCTATTAGTTTTTTGACGGAGTCTTTCGGATTTTTTATGTACAATATCATGTCATCTGCAAATAAAGACAGCTTTACTTGTTCTTTTCCAATTTGGATGCCTTTTATTTCTTCTTCTTGTCTAATTGCAATGGCTAATACTTCCAGTACTATGTCAAACAGGAGTGGTGAGAGTGGGCATCCCTGTCTTGTTCCTGTTCTTAGGTGAAATGTTTTTAGTTTTTGTCCATTGAGTATGATGTTTGCTGTGGGTTTATCATATATAGCTTTTATTATGTTGAGGTATGAGCCTTCTATTCCCACCTTGTTGAGAGTTTTTATCAAGAAAGGGTGTTGGATTTTGTCAAATGCTTTTTCTGCATCAATTGATATGACTATGTGATTTTTATCTCTCAATTTGTTTATGTGATGTATCACGTTTATTGATTTGCGGATATTGTACCATCCTTGCATTCCTGGGATAAATCCTACTTGGTCATGGTGTATGAGCTTTCTGATGTACTGCTGGAGCCGATTTGCTAGAATTTTGTTGAGGATTTTGGCATCTATGTTCATGAGAAATATTGACCTGTAAGTCTCTTTCATTGTGTTGTCTTTATCTGGTTTTGGTATTAGGGTGATGCTGGCTTCATAGAAGGAGCTTGGAAGTGTTCCTTCCTCTTGAATTTTTTGGAATAGTCTGAGGAGGATAGGTTTTAGTTCTTCCTTGAATGTTTGGTAAAACTCTCCTGTGAAGCCATCAGGCCCCGGGCTTTTGTTTGCCGGAAGCTTCTTGATGACTGCTTCAATTTCGTCCATAGTTATTGGCCTATTGAGCTCTTTAGATTCTTCTTGATTGATTTTTGGAAGGTTATATTTTTCTAGGAATATGTCCATTTCCTCCAGGTTGTCCAGTTTGTTGGAATAGAGTTGTTCATAGTATTTTGTAACAATCCTTTGTATCTCAGCGGGGTCTGTTGTTATTTCACCTCTTTCATTTCTGATTTTGTTTATTTGGGTCCTCTCTCTTTGCTTCTTGGTGAGCCTGGCTAGAGGTCCATCAATCTTGTTTATCCTTTCAAAGAACCAGCTCTTGGTTTTGTTGATCTTTTGTATTGTTTCTTTGGTCTCTCTTTCTTTGGAGATGTCATTTATCTCCGCTCTGATCTTTGTTATTTCCTTCCTTCTGGTTACACTGGGCTTTTCTTGCTGCTCTTTTTCTAGCTCTTTGAGTTGTAGGGTTAAGTAATTTATTACCATTGATTCTTGTTTTTTGCAATAGGCTTGTAGAGCTATGAACTTCCCTCTCAAGACTGCTTTCACTGTGTCCCATAGATTTTGGATTGTTGTGTTTTCATTGTCATTTGTTGCCATGATGTTTTTTATTTCTTCCTTGATCTCTCTGGTGACCCAGTCATGGTTTAATAGCATGCTGTTTAGTCTCCAAGTGTTTGATTTCTTTGGATTGTATTTATTGTAGTTGATTTCCAGTTTTATGCCACTGTGATCTGAGAAGACGCTTGATATAATTTCTATCTTCTTGAATTTGAAGAGACTTTGCCTGTGACCCAGCATATGGTCTATCTTTGAAAATGACCCATGTGCACTTGAGAAGAATGTATATTCTGTGGCTTTGGGGTGAAATGTTCTAAAGATGTCAATTAATTCCATCTGGTCTAGTGATTCATTTAGGATTGCTGTTTCTTTGCTGATTTTTTGTTTAGAGGATTTGTCCAGTGGTGATAGTGGGGTATTAAAGTCTCCTACTATGATTGTATTGCTATTAATCTCTCCCTTGAAATCCTCCAGGAGTTTTTTTATGTATTTGGGTGCTCCTATATTGGGAGCGTATATGTTTACCAGAATTATTTCTTCTTGTTGGATTTCTCCCTTTAGTATTATGAAGTGGCCTTCTTTATCTCTTGTTATGGCATTTACTTTGAGGTCTATTTTGTCAGATATAAGTATTGCTACCCCAGCTTTTTTTTCATTTCCATTTGCCTGAAAGATATTTTTCCATCCCTTCACTTTCAATCTGTGTGAGTCTCTTGTTCTCAGGTGGGTCTCTTGTAGACAGCATATATATGGGTCGTGTTTTTATATCCATTCAGCTACTCGATATCTTTTGATTGGAGCATTTAGTCCATTTACATTTAAAGATATTACTGAAAGGTATTTGTTTTTGGTCATATCTATTTTTGTGTCTATATTCCTTCTTACCTGTTTATTTCTTCTTTTTACAGTATTCCCTTTAGCAATTCTTGCATTGCTGGTTTGGTGGTGATAAACTCCTTAAGCCTTTTTTTATCTGCAAAGCTCCTGATTTCCCCTTCAATTTTGATTGATAGTCTTGCTGGATATAGTATTCTTGGATTCAGTCCTTTGCTTTGCAACACTTTGTATACCTCCGTCCATTCACTTCTAGCTTGTTGTGTTTCTGTTGAGTAATCATTTGACAATCTGATGGGTGTTCCTTTGTAGGTAACTCTCTGTCTCTCTCTTGCCGCCTTTAAGATTATCTCTTTGCCATTAACATTTGCCATTGAAATTATGACATGTCTTGGTGTGGGTCTTTTGGGGTTGATCCTGCTTGGGACTCTCTGTACTTGCGTAACTTTTATCTTTCCCATATCCGGGAAGTTTTCTGTCATTATTTCTTCAAATAGATTTTCTAATCCCTGCTGCTCTTCTTGTCCTTCTGGCAGCCCTATTATACGCATGTTACTTCGTTTCATGTTGTCCCGAAGCTCCCTTAGGCTTTCCTCCTGCTTTTTAATTTTTTTCTCCAATTGCTGTTGAGATTGAGCTTGTTTCTGTACCTGATCTTCTAACTCACTAATTCGGTCCTCTGCTTCTTGTAGTCTACTGTTGAAACTTTCCATGGTGTTTTTGATTGTAGCTATATCACTTTTCATTTCTTCCTGATTCTTGCATAAGTTGTTTATTTTCTCATCCATCCGATGTATAAATTCCACGACCATTACTCTAAACTCCTTTTCGGTCATGTTGCAAGCTTCAGTTTCACTGATTTCCTTTCTTGGCGACTCCACATTTTCTTTCCTCTGTGAGTTATTTCGTTTCCCCATTCTGGCTATCACCAGAAAGCTCAAGCTTCCGTTTGCGTGGACCTGGGCCGTGTGCTGTGGGGACTTCGCTCCACCCGAGTTTCACTGAAGTGCTCTGACACTAGGACGTGTGGCTGCCTTTGGTTGGTGGGAACCAGACTTGCCCAGAGTCAGTGTCCCCAGTGTTCCGTGTGGTCTCGTGTGCACACTTAGAATCAGGGGCCCTGTCTGCACCACACTGTTGGTATGTGCCAAAAATGAGATCCTTAGCATGTGCCGGGAGTCAGAGTTTCCCTGTGTCTGCACCAAGACTAGAGTGTCAGAGTCTCTGTTGCCTTGTGCGGTTTCTCGTTGAGACTCAGGGTCCCTATGTGTGCATGCACCAACAATTGGGGTCGCTGGCTCTTAGTGTGAATGCGCTGTGAGTCAGGGATCCCAGGCAGCTGTGTCCGGCGTGCCAAATTCCCTGAAGTGGAGCTGCGACCTGTGTGTGCTGTCTCTACTGAGCCAAACCGGCTAGGGCTTCTCACACTCTTGATTTCCTGAAGGTGAGCTGGCTCTGTGCACGCTACTGGAGTTCCGGAAGGGGGGCGGAGTCTGTCCTGCGCGCCAAATTCCCCAAAGGGAAAGCCCCTCTGTGCAAGCACTAAGATTCCCTGAAGGGAGAGCTGTGACCCGCAAGCCAAATTCCCCCAAATTCTCCGAAGGGGAGCCCTCTGTGCGCACTGACAGATTTCCCCAACAGGGAGCTGATTCTCTCCTGTGCGCTTGCACATGCGCCAAATTCCCTGAGGGGGAGCGAGTCCCTGCGCAAAGCTCTGTGGCTTGGGCGAGAGGCGGGTCTATCAGTTAAAATGGCGCTGTCTGCGCGCCTTCGGGGAGGGGGTAGGCTCTTTGACTCACGGAATTCTGCCGGGACGTCTGGATTCTTGTTGTTTGTTGGTCTGAAGCTGTGGTAGCAGTTCTCTGTCCCCAGTGGCTGCAGGGTCCTGGTTTGTGTCAGAAGCCAGGATCCGAGTCTCAGGCAGCTCTGTTTCTCAAGATGGCATGGTCTCTGCGTCCGCACCAGCCGCCGAGAAGTGTCCGCTTTGTGCGCAGGGCTCCGCCATCTAGGACTGCCCGGTTAGGCAGCCCCTTGGAAGACGTGCAGAATCTAGCTGACCCTAGCTCATACACACACACACACACACCCACACGTCTACACTCTCCTCTATGGGTTCCTCACTCACACTCTCTCTCTCCCTACCTTCCTGCCGGTCGCCATCTTTAATCCCCTCAGATCCATGTTGAAGTTTAATATTTCTTGCAGGAATCCACACGTGCTTGAAGGAGTTTTCTGGAAATATACAAGCATGTTCTTGACCAAAGGTTAATAAAGGAATCTTTTCTATAAACTAGACTTGGGATCCTTTCTTTTCAGTGTGCCCAAACCATTTTCTTTTGGCTTATTTTGACACCATGTGTGTTTTCATGGGTGTCCTATCTTCAGCATTACAAGTGAAAAATAATTTTCAAAGTAAAAATTTTCTTGATGTAATTTACTCATGGGATTATTCTACTAACCCCCTCCCCTTTTTTATTTAAATAATATTAAGTGGCTTTTGGAAATCCTGCAGTGCAGTCTTGATAGCTTTTAATTTTAATTTTATGCACAGAAATATGACTGGTTTGGATTCATTACATGTTAAGCAAGTTTACTATGAGATGACCCATCAATAAAAAGATTAGTTAATGCTTAAGAATAGTTTCCTGCCCAGTACAACTAAAATTCATGAATATTTATTTATTTAAATTTGCCAATTTAAATTAGTCTGAAATAAGGCTTATTTTTTTATTTTACTTATTCTTGGCTGTGGACAATAAATGACACTAACTAAATCTCTGCTATTAGTCTTTTAGTGATTTTACATAAGCTTTGTTTCGGGAGGCAAAAACACAAATTCCTTACTTTTCTTTTTGAGGCCTAATACATTGACTTTTAATTATAGTTTTCCAGACATTTAAAGGAAACCTCTCTTTATTTCTTTCCAGAATAATTTTTTGGCCACCTTCAGGGAGTTTAAAAGACATTTTTCTTTCCTTTTTTACACCAAGCAACAAATGTAACAAACATGATGGCTTTTTGGATGTTTATATCAATACTGCCAGGCCATGTAGTCACATTAAATGACCCCTCATAGTTATGGTCAGATTTAGTGCCTCAATTATATTCTTTAGTTTACCCTGTAAATATTAGTGGAAGTGATTTCAAAATTTTAAAATTTCTCCTTTTTATTAAGCTTAAAATATACTTTTAAATGGCATATGTATTTTCTGCTTATTTGCATATATAGAGGGATCATGGGTAGTCCCAATAACTTTCAGAGGGCTTTATTAGAATTTAATTGTTTATAAAAATATTGGCTTTTCATTTAGCTGAAGTTATATGAAACCTTGATTATAATTTAAAAAGCTAATTTATAAAGTAATTAAAGTAGGCATCTTTATTAAAAAGGCAAAGCAAGTAAATTATACGTTTGATCCATGAGGCACAAATGCCACCCCACCCACAGCCTATTTAAAATGCAGGCTGCTATGGGCTTTTTGTCTTAAAATTCTGTTTTAAAATGCTGCTGTTGAATTCTTTGGCTTTTAATTAAGAATTAATTTTGTTTAGCCCTTCCTCAGAGGCCAAAACCTTCATAACATATAAAATATAGGTATATAAGTAAAATGTATTTATTAATTTTTATTTGATAAAGTTTTCCACATGATTTCGAGTATACTAAATCGGCTTAATTCAAAAATATTTCTTTAAGAGCGAACAAAACTTTGAAAACATTTCAGGGCCCATGAAATGTCCAAAAGTTATTCTTGATTAAAGTCTTGAAATTTAACTTGGAAAGATCATCAAATATATATATATATTATTTAAAGATTATATATTTTTTATAATTATCTTAAAAGATATCAATTAAATTTAAACTGGTTTTTGTATTAAAAAGTTGGTTCAGATCACAGAATTAATCCTCTTTTTTAACTAGATTAAGTTGAAATTTTACTACAAGTAAATGATTTCTCCAAATTTAACTTGAATTTTAAATTTTTAGAAGTCTTAAATTTTATGGTGCCAAGTTAAATATTCAGATTAATAATAACTTCATATTTTTTAAAAATATAAGACATATTTAATTAACAAATTCAATTCTATCCTCTAGATTTTTCATGATGCAAATTTAGATTGACATTTTAGTATTTTGTCATTTCAAAATACCTAGACATTTAATTTTATTGTTTAATTCAGCAAACTTCCAACGTTTTTAAGTTGCCAGTGACTGGAAGCAGGCCTGTAGCCATTCAGATGCAAATTTGCTACCTTGTTTCCTGCTGGCTTGCTTGCCAGAGGGAAATTTCAAAATGATCACATTTTTCTTTAAGAGATCGCAGCCTGGGGGCGGGAGGGGGGGATGTTTTTGGCTGCGAAACAAGTTTGGTTTAACCTGGTCCATTTAAATGTCAAAGAGCAAAGCTAGTTTCTCCCTGGACTATTGGACCTTCATAATTTATATATATATTTATATATATATATATATATATATATATATATATATATATACACACACACACACACACATACATACATATATATATTTTTATTTTATACATATTATATATATATATATATATATATATATATATATATTTTAGTGTCCATAACGTTTTATTGGCACAGAGACACACCTGTTACTTTACATATTGTTTTTTTTTATTTTAATGAATCTTTATTGTTCAGATTACAACTGTTTCTCCTTTTTCCCCCCATATCTCCCCACCATCCAGTTCCCACCCCCCCTCTGCCCTTACCTCCCCCCCACTGTCTTTATCCATAGGTGTATGATTTTTGTCCAGTCTCTTCCCATACTCCCCACACAGACACCCCTTTCCCCCTGAGAATTATCAATCCACTCCCATTCTATGCCTCTGATTCTATTAAGTTCACCAGTTTATTCTGTTCCTCAGATTTTTAATTCACTTGACTTTTAGATTCACTTGTTGATAGATATGTATTTGTTGTTCATAATTTTTATCTTTCTTCTTCTTTTTCCTCTTTTTAAAGAATACCTTTCAGCATTTCCTATAATACTGGTTTGGTGGTGGTGAACTCCTTTAGCTTTTTCTTATCTGTGAAGCTCTTTATCTGACCTTCAATTCTGAATGATAACTTTGCTGGGTAGAGTAATCTTGGTTGTAGGTTCCTGCTATTCATCACTTTGAATATTTCTTGCCACTCCCTTCTGGCCTGCATGGTTTCTGTTGAGAAATTAGCTGATAATCATATGGGAGCTCCCTTGTAGGTAACTAACTGTTTTTCTCTTGCTGCTTGTAAGATTCTCTCTTTGTCTTTTGCCCTTGGCATTTTAATTATGATGTGTCTTGGTGTGGTCCTCTTTGGATTCCTCTTGTTTGGGGTTCTCTGCGCTTCCTGGACTTGTAAGTCTATTTCTTTCATCAGGTGGGGGAAGTTTTCGTTCATTATTTCTTCAAATAGGTTTTCAGCGTCTTGTTCTCTCTCTTCTTCTGGCACCCCCATAATTCTGATGTTGGTTCGCTTGAAGTTGTCCCAGAGGCTTCTTACACTATCTTCAACTTTCTGAATTCTCTTCTCTTCATGCTTCTCTGGGGGAGTGTCCTTGGCCTCTTTGTATTCCAAATCTTTGAGTTGATTCTTACGATCCTCTAGTCTGCTGTTGGGTCTCTGTATAATATTTTTTATCTCAGTCAGTGTATGTTTAATTTCTAGTTGGTCCTTTTTCATATCCTCGAGGGTCTCATTGAATTTATCGGCCTTTTCCATGAAATTCTTGAAAAACCTTATAACCGTGGTTTTGAACTCTATGTCCAGTCGCTTGTTCTCCTCCATTTCTTTGGTTTGTGATCTGTTTCCTTGCCTCCTCATTTTCTCTGCTTCCCTGAGTTGGTAGGGTAGCTTTGTGTACTAGGTGTCCTATTGGTTCAACGGGTCAGCCTCCCAGTTACTTGAGGTGGACACTCTTGGTGTACCCTTGTGTACTGTGTGTCCCCCAGCAGGAGCTACAGCAAGAACTAGTTTTCTCCTCCTTTGCTTGGGCGGTTTTGGAGCAGTCTGACTGGAGCTGCAGTTGGTTAAGCTGCTCCAGAACAGGCCATTTATATGCAAAAGCCGCCGTGTGGAGCCTGGGCACGTTTGTAGAATGTGCGGGGCGGGGCCTCAGGGCGGCGCCTCAGGGCTGGGCGGGGTCTCAGGGCGTCACTAGGCTGGGGCGTGGCCAATGGCTATGGCTGACATCAGCCCTCTCTGCCTTTCCACGTTTCCAAGTCCCTGCGCCCCGCGTTCCAGCGCAGTAAAACAATGATTGCTGGGCACACCTCTGCAAAAAAGTCACTCACTTTCCGACCCAATGGCTGAGAGTCCAGCTTCTCCCCGTAGGTGTCTGGGTCCCCCAAGTGTCCCCAGAAACTGGATTTCAGAGTGATCGGGAGCTTGTCTCCCTGCGGGTTGAAGAAAAGCTGCGCACCCAGTCGCCTGCCGCCAGCCCGATTCGCGCGCCTCCATACCTCAGCTTTTCAGCGTTTGTGCTCCTTTCTCTCCTTAGTTGTAAATCTTCCACTCAGCCAGCTTTCCTGTGGTTCTGGGTGGTAGACGTTTTGTCTTTTAGTTGTATTTTTGAAATTGTTGTGTGAGGCAGCAGATTAGTTGTTTAACTATGCCACCATCTTGGTTCGTCCCTCTACTTTCCATAATTAATATATTATTTATTAATGTTTTATCAGTTTTGAGATTTTAAATCAAACTATAATTATCCAAGGTATTTTCTTTTGTAAATTTTGTAACAGAGACAATTTACTGACTTTTCAGTGGCTTCAATGCTAAAGTATTATTTTATTTTATAAAAACAGGAGTGCCCCCAAGATTTGGGAGGCAACCTTGGAATGCAGTACATCATTATTCAAAAATTACCCTTTAATATGGAAATCCTTGGGTCGTCTCTGCCATCTTTCTTTTGAGAAAAAGCAGTCTTTGGGTTTTATTCTGTAGCATCGTAAAGAGATTAAGTTTAGCTCAAAACTATCTAAAATCTGAAATCGAACAGTGCGCACATTTGTTTTAAGCTAGCTTTCTCTCTTCACGAGCATAGAAATCCCAGATGCATTCCTAAATTTTGTAAAACTTTTAAATTACAAACTGGGGAGAAACATGGCAAAGATGAGACTTTTTAAAATAGCATTCTTGGGAGTGGGTGTCCATCTTACAGGACCACCAAAAGACTAGTCAATGGGCTGGGGCCTTTTTTAGTTACTTCCTTTTGTCTAGGGAATTTTCTTAGAACCTGTGTTATCGGCCACGTGTATTGCTCATATTCTTTCTCTCCCCATTACCACATTCTATTCATTCTTGGGAAACTCAGCAGTGGCCTGACCATCTATCATTTCTTTTCATTTAAATTAAATTAAAGTTATGCTTAATAAACTAGCAGTAAACAACAAAGACAGATAAAACAGTAATTAATAGAAAAGTACCCAATAATTTCCTTTTTAATATCTAGGACATAAAAGAGATTGAATCTGCATTGATTGAATCGAGAGGTGGAATGCTCGTGCCTTTCCCTAGAGCTCCACCTTGTGTCCTTCTTGGTTGCCTACATTCTTTTTAAAAAAAAATTTCCTGTTCTTCCATAAAATCTAATTTGTTCATACGCCTGTTGCACATAATTTAGGTGATTTTTGCACATCAATATACTGTCCCTGTCCTGCCAGCATTTCATAAGTTATTTGAGCATTCAGCCTGCAGTTTGCGTGGGCTTGCTCCTGACATTTCTCCAAAAATTCTCCCTTCCATAGTAAATAATCTCCTCTATCCAGAGTTTCAGGAGCCAGAGAATACCAATCATAAGGAGCTAAGAATGCTTCAGAAATGTTATTCATAATTTCTCTTGTAAAAGTGGCTGTCGGACCATTCTGAAGTACACTTTCTCATAAGGCCTTTATCATTTTAAAGTCAATTTTTTCATGGCATTTTATTATCTGATTCAGGAGCTGTGGGTCAGCTACCTGTATAATAGGAAAAGCAAGTCTTTCTTCCTCTGACATGTCCTTCAGTCCTTCTCTGGTGGCTCTTTGCATAGGTGATTCTATTAGAGGCGAATTAAACATTTCAGGATTAGGACATGGAGGTGGAGGGGGCCATGAAGGCCATTCCTCCCATTTTTCTTTTTGCTCCTCTTTAGGAGCGGAGGGTGCAAAGGATGGATATTTATCCTCCTTAGCCTCGCTAAAAGGCTCTAGCAAATGAAATACCATGTTCCACAAGGAGAAACAGTTTGGAGGCAAGTTTTTCCCCTGCTGCTGAGCTTTTTTCAAATTATGACCCACTCTTTGCCAACATTCAAGATCTAATGTACCTTCTTCAGGAAACCAAGGGTTATGATCTATAACATCAAGCAAAAACTGTAAGAGAATACATTCTGAAACTTTAATTCCTTAAGCATGCAAACCAAAAGTCTACAATAAAGTTTCTTACTTTTTAACCGAATTCTGCCCCATTAGCCTGGCTATATAAAGACATTCCTGGAGAAACCAAGATGGCGGCATAAGTAAAGACCTAAACTGCTGCATCGCACAACAATTTCAAAACTACAACTAAAAGACAAAACGGACATCATCCAGAACCACAGGAAGGCTGGCTGAGTGGAAATTCTACAACCAGAAGGAAAGAGAAAAGAACACTGAGACTCAGAGGAGCTGCAGAAGGCAGAGGTACGGAGGCACATGCACGGGGAGGGCTGGCAACTGAGTACGCGGCTGGCTTTCTCAACTGGGAGGGAGACAAAAGCTCCCGATGGCTTTGAACTCCAGTTCTGGGTGAGACTCTGGGGATCCAGACTCATTCGGGGAGAAACTAAACTGTCAGGAAAGAGAAAAGCACACTGAGACTCAGAGGAACTGCGGAAGGCAGAGATACCAAGGCGCGCGCGTGGAGAGGGCTGGCAACTGAGTACGCAGCTGGCTTTCTCAATCAGGAGGGAGACTAAAGCTCCCAACTGCTCTGAACTCCAGTTCCGGGCGAGACTCTGGGGACCCAGACTCATTCAGGGGAGAAACTGGACTGTCTGGCAGCGGGTGGAACTCGAGGGCGGCTTTCTCTCAGAGGTGCTTGCAGCGATTACCGCGAGACACTGAGACCCAGGGGCCTTTTAGGGCAGGGCTGACAGGAAGCCATTGCTGTCTGCTCTGCCCCAAGACTCCGCCCCATCCAAGCTGAGAACAGAGGCTTTTGCAGGTCTTGTCTCATAAGGGTGTCTCCAGCACAGAAGTTCTCCCAGCATACACACAGCTGATCCTCACAGCCAATTGGCCTGGAGGTCAATTCCTCCCAGTGATAACAACAGCAATCAAGACTTAACTACAACAAGGCTGTGCACACAGCCCACAAAGGGGTGCACCAAGAGTGTCCACCTCAGGTAACTGGGGAGGCTGAGCCACTGGGCCCTATAGGACACCTAGCACACAAAGCCACTCCATCAACTCAGGGAAGCAGCCAAACTGTGGAGACAAAGAAACAGGTCACAAATGAAAGAAATGGAGGAAAGCAAACGACTGGATATAGAGTTCAAAACCACGGTTATAAGGTTTTTCAAGAATTTTCTAAAAAAAGGCTGATAAATTTAGTGAGACCCTTGAGGATATGAAAAAGGACCAACTAGAGAAACCAAGATGGCGGCATAGGTTAAACACCTAACCTGCAGCCGGGCACAACAATTTCAAAAATACAACTAGAGGTCAGAACGGACATCGACCAGAACCACAGGAGAGCTGGCGGACTGAAATGCCCACAGCTGGGGGGAAGGAGAAGGCCACGGGGACAGTCGGGGAAGCCGTAAAAGCCTGAGGTATGGAGAAACGGGCGGAGACACGAGCACACGCGCCTGCGGGGAGGATGGAACCGGAGAGGAGGGGGCGGCTGATGACCTGGCCGGAGTTCACTGGCAGGAAGGAGATAAAGGCTCCGGAGTGCGCTGAGCACCGGCTCCGATTGCACTGAACCCCATTCCGGGCGAAACCCTGGGAAACTCACTCACTTTCGCAACTCCGCCGCCCCCGCAGGCCGCCTGGCCCGGGACGCTGGGGACGCCGCCGCAGCGGCGGCGCCCGGAGCCCGGCGGCCTCCCAGCACCCGTCCCCGCCGCGCAGCCCCCGCGCGCCTGGTCCCGCGGGCCGCGCGCCCCGCACACCGGACGGAGGCCCGGGCGCCCTCTCCGTGCACCTCCCGGCGGCGCTAGACTTCAGTAGAGTTGACTGAATTCAAGGGATTAAAAAGTATAAATTGGGGGGACGCCGCGGCGGCGACGTCCGGAACACGGTGATGGCGGTGCCTGGAGCTCGGCGGCCGCCCAGCGCCCGTCCCCGCCGCGCAGCCCCCGCGCGCCTGGTCCCGCGGGCCGCGCGCCCCGCACACCGGACGGAGGCCCGGGCGCCCTCTCCGTGCACCTCCCGGCGGCGCTAGACTTCAGTAGAGTTGACTGAATTCAAGGGATTAAAAAGTATAAATTGGGGGGACGCCGCGGCGGCGACGTCCGGAACACGGTGATGGCGGTGCCTGGAGCTCGGCGGCCGCCCAGCGCCCGTCCCAGCCGCGCAGCCCTCGCGCGCCTGGTTCCGCGGGACGCGCGCACCGCGCACCGGACGGAGGCCCGGGCGCCCTTTCCGTGCACCTCCCGGCGGCGCTAGACCTCAGTAGAGTTGACTGAATTCAAGGGATTAAAAAGTATAAATTGGGGGGACGCCGCGGCGGCGACGTCCGGAACACGGTGATGGCGGTGCCTGGAGCTCGGCGGCCGCCCAGCGCCCGTCCCAGCCGCGCAGCCCTCGCGCGCCTGGTTCCGCGGGACGCGCGCACCGCGCACCGGACGGAGGCCCGGGCGCCCTTTCCCTGCACCTCCCGGCGGCGCTAGACTTCAGTAGAGTTGACTGAAATGAAGGGATTAAGAAGTACAAATTGAGAAGTTTGAAAAAGATGGCGGCGGAGGTTAAAGGCTGTTCTGTTGCCTCGCACCCAGCGAAATCGGAGGGGATGAGGTGTGGAGGTGCGTGGGTCTGGCTGGTGGCGGGGGAAAGGGGCTTTTGTTCCAAACCTAAGGGAGATTAGCTCTCCATCACCCTGAAACCCATCTTCTAGCGAACCCCGGGAGACCCAGATGCCTGCGGGGAGAGGCGGGACTCTTGCAGAGGTGCGCCCAGCAATCAGTTTTTGCTGCGCTGGAGTGCGGAACGAGGGGACTTAGATACATGGAAGGCAGAAGGACCAGACTCACAGCCATCGAGGCTCGCCGCACCATGGCCTGTTGGCGCCCTGAGACCCCGCCCCGCCCTAGGACCCGCCCCGCATGTTTTGAAGACCTGCCCCGCAAGTCTTGCAGGCACACCTGCGCCCCAAGCAACGGCTTATGCATGTGGGTGGCCTGCCCTCTGGCAGCGGACCAGATGATCTGCTGTTCTAGTCGGACTGCTCCAGGGCCACTCAGACAGGAGGAAGAAACTACAGTTTTTGCTGTAATCCTTGCTGAGTGCCTAAGGCAGTAGCTGATCTACACCCCATTGGAGACCCAGAAACGAGGGCATCTAGTGGTCTGTGGGAGATGACACCAGATTTCAACCACGTGCATAAGGGACACATTCAACGGGAATATTCAGTGAGCGCCAAAGCTTTGCTGCACCAAGACCCGGCCCATAAACGTGTCTCCTGCACAGCAACTCTTCCTTTATAGACAAAGAGAGCCCCCCCAGTGACACCAACAACAATCAAGACTTAACTATACAAAGGAGGACCAAGATGGAGGCATAGGGCGGAAGCCTGATTGTTGCCTACCACAACAACTTTGAGACTACGACAAGAGAGCAGAGCAGACACCATCCAAGACCACCATAGGGCTGGCTGAGTAGATGCTCTACAACTAGAATAAAAGAGGGGTATGTGGGATGATGCTGATGCCGGTGACCCAAAGACCACACTTTAAGAACTACAGCTCAGGCGACACAAAAGAACTATGGCTCAGGCGATACAACAGCGGCCTGGAACGTGCTCGGCGCAGTTCCCCCGGCGGTCTCCGGCTGAGGGGACGGCTCCACTGGCAGCCAAGCACGGACAGACGAGCCCCTATGAGACATGGGGTGGGAGACTCCGCGCTTGCTGATCTCTGAGTCCGTCAAGAATCTCAACGCCCCGGAAGCGGCCAGGTGCGCATGCTCGGCGACCGGCCACCTATGCAGACCCAAGGGCCGACGCAGCGACGCCAGACTGGCCCACCGCCATGCACCGGGTGAACCGGAACTTCGCCGAGCCGCCGCCCGACGAGTTCTGCAGCAGCCATACTGGAGCTCTGGAAGGATGGCCAGGGGAATTGCTGAGGGGGGATTGACCGGCAGGAATTGGGATCGGGAAGACGGGGCCCCGCTGAGACCCGGGTGCGGGCAGGGTTGCGCGCCTCTGGACTCGGGTGTGGTCACACGCCTCTGGGTATAAGTGAGGCCTCACGTCCCTGGGTCTAGGTGAGGCCACATGCCCCTGGGTCCAGGTGAGGCCGGACTCCGGGTCCGGGTGAGGCCAAGTGCCCCTGGACCCGGATGACGCTGGACCCCATGCCCGGGCGAGGCCAAGCGCCCCTGGGTCTGGGAGAGCCCACACACCCCTGGGTCCAGGCGAGACCATGTGTCCCTGGATCCGGGTGAGGCTGCGTGCACCTAGGCCCGGGTGAGCCCAAGTGGCCCTGGGTCTGGGAGAGGCCAAGCGTCCCTGGGTCCGGGTGAGACCATGTGTCCCTGGATCCGGGTGAGGCCTCGTGCACCTAGGCCCGGGTGAGGCCACGTGCCCCTGGGTCTGGGAGAGGCCAAGCGTCCCTGGGTCCGGGCGAGACCATGCGTCCCTGGATCCGGATGAGGCCTCGTGCACCTAGGCCCGGGTGAGCCCAAGTGGCCCTGGGTCTGGGAGAGGCCAAGCGTCCCTGGGTCCGGGTGAGACCATGTGTCCCTGGATCCGGGTGATGCCTTGTGCACCTAGGCCCGGGTGAGCCCAAGTGGCCCTGGGTCTGGGAGAGGCCAAGCGTCCCTGGGTCCGGGTGAGACCATGTGTCCCTGGATCCGGATGAGGCCTCGTGCACCTAGGCTCGGGTGAGCCCAAGTGGCCCGGGGTCTGGGAGAGGCCAAGCGTCCCTGGGTCCGGGTGAGACCATGCGTCCCTGGATCCGGATGAGGCCTAGTGCACCTAGGCCCGGGTGAGCCCAAGTGGCCCTGGGTCGGGGAGAGGCCAAGCGTCCCTGGGTCCGGGTGAGACCATGTGTCCCTGGATCCGGGTGAGGCCTCGTGCACCTAGGCCCGGGTGAGCCCAAGTGGCCCTGGGTCGGGGAGAGGCCAAGCGTCCCTGGGTCCGGGTGAGACCATGTGTCCCTGGATCCGGGTGAGGCCTCGTGCACCTAGGCCCGGGTGAGCCCAAGTGGCCCTGGGTCTGGGAGAGGCCAAGCGTCCCTGGGTCCGGGTGAGACCATGTGTCCCTGGATCCGGGTGAGGCCTCGTGCACCTAGGCCCGGGTGAGCCCAAGTGGCCCTGGGTCGGGGAGAGGCCAAGCGTCCCTGGGTCCGGGTGAGACCATGTGTCCCTGGATCCGGGTGAGGCCTCGTGCACCTAGGCCCGGGTGAGCCCAAGTGGCCCTGGGTCTGGGAGAGGCCAAGCGTCCCTGGGTCCGGGTGAGACCATGTGTCCCTGGATCCGGATGAGGCCTCGTGCACCTAGGCCCGGGTGAGCCCAAGTGGCCCTGGGTCTGGGAGAGGCCAAGCGTCCCTGGGTCCGGGTGAGACCATGTGTCCCTGGATCCGGGTGAGGCCTCGTGCACCTAGGCCCGGGTGAGCCCAAGTGGCCCTGGGTCTGGGAGAGGCCAAGCGTCCCTGGGTCCGGGTGAGACCATGTGTCCCTGGATCCGGGTGAGGCCTCGTGCACCTAGGCCCGGGTGAGCCCAAGTGGCCCTGGGTCGGGGAGAGGCCAAGCGTCCCTGGGTCCGGGTGAGACCATGTGTCCCTGGATCCGGGTGAGGCCTCGTGCACCTAGGCCCGGGTGAGCCCAAGTGGCCCTGGGTCTGGGAGAGGCCAAGCGTCCCTGGGTCCGGGTGAGACCATGTGTCCCTGGATCCGGGTGAGGCCTCGTGCACCTAGGCCCGGGTGAGCCCAAGTGGCCCTGGGTCTGGGAGAGGCCAAGCATCCCTGGGTCCGGGTGAGACCATGTGTCCCAGGATCCGGGTGAGGCCTCGTGCACCTAGGCCCGGGTGAGCCCAAGTGGCCCTGGGTCTGGGAGAGGCCAAGCGTCCCTGGGTCCGGGTGAGACCATGTGTCCCTGGATCCGGATGAGGCCTCGTGCACCTAGGCCCGGGTGAGCCCAAGTGGCCCTGGGTCTGGGAGTGGCCAAACGTTCCTGGGTCTGGGTGTGACCATGTGTCCCTGGATCCGAGTGAGGCCTCCTGAACCTAGGCCCGGGTGAGGCCACGTGCCCCTGGGTCTGGGAGAGGCCAAGCGTCCCTGGGTCCGGGTGAGACCATGCGTCCCTGGATCCGGATGAGGCCTCGTGCACCTAGGCCCGGGTGAGCCCAAGTGGCCCTGGGTCTGGGAGAGGCCAAGCGTCCCTGGGTCCGGGAGAGACCATGTGTCCCTGGATCCAGGTGAGGCCTTGTGCAACTAAGCCCGGGTGAGGCCACGTGCCCCTGGGTCTGGGAGAGGCCAAGTGTCCTTGGGTACGGGTGAAGCCAGATCCTGGGTCCGGGTGAGGCCGTGCGCCCCTGGATCCATCCGGGTGAGCCTGGGTCCCAGGCCCGGGTGAGACCACGCGCCCCTTGGGTATGGGTGAGGCCACGTGCCCCTTAGTCCAGGTGACGCCGTGCCCCTGGGATCGGCCGAGACCAAACCAGAGGGAGTCAGACCTCCATTACCACCATTTGTCCACCATCCAGAGCTGAGGGGTCAGTGCTGACATGTACACATAAGGAACTACTGGACATCGAAATTGGGTCTCAAAAGAACTGTTGGTCCAGGGGGAAGCTCGCTACAGATTGATTCATTTGCCTGTCAGCATAAATATTATTGCTCGTCTCACATTCAGTTCTTATTAGTATATATCTAGTGACATTTGATCTCGTTCATCTAGAGGAAATGATGAACAACATAGACTGAGGAACAAGAACAGAACCAGAAGCAAGGAGGCATCGATCGGACTATCGGGCCTCAGAGGGAGGATACGGGAGGGTAGGGGGAGGGTGGGGGGAGGGGGAGAGTTCAACCAAAGGACCTGTATGCATGCATATAAGCCTATCCAACGGTTAAGTTCAACAGGGGATTGGGGAATGCGTGGGGAGAGGGGTGGGATGGGAATGGGGGGATGAGGACAAATATGTGACACCTTAATCAATAAAGAAATTAAAAAAAAAAAAAAAAAAAAAAAAAAAAAAAAAAAAAAAAAAAGGACCAACTAGAAATGAAGCATACACTGACTGAAATAAAAAATAATATACAGAGATCCAACAGCAGACTAGAGGATCGCAAGAATCAAGTCAAAGATTTGAAATACAAAGAAGTAAAAAACACCCAACCAGAAAAGAAAAAAGAATCCAAAAATATGAAGGTAGTGTAAGGAGCCTCTGGGACAACTTCAAGTGTACCAACATCCGAATTATGGGGGTGCCAGAAGAAGAGAGAGAGCAAGATACTGAAAATCTATTTGAAGAAATAATGACAGAAAACTTCCCCTACCTGGTGAAAGAAATAGGCTTACAAGTCCAGGAAGTGCACAGAACCCCAAACAAAAGGAATCCAAAGAGGACCACACCAAGACACATCATAATTAAAATGCCAAGAGCAAAAGACAAGGAGAGAATATTAAAAGCAGCAAGAGAAAAACAGTTAGTTACCTACAAGGGAACACCCATATGATTTTCAGCTGATTTCTCAACAGAAACTATGCAGGCCAGAAGGGAGTGGCAAGAAATATTCAAAGTGATGAATAGCAAGAACCTACAACCAAGATTACTCTACTCAGCAAAGCTATCATTCAGAATTGAAGGTCAGATAAAGAGTTTCACAGATAAGAAAAAAGCTAAAGGAGTTCATCAACACCAAACCAGTATTATATGAAATGCTGAAAGGTATTCTTTAAGAAGAGGAAGAAGAAGAAAAAGGTAAAGATAAAAATCATGAACAACAAATACATATGTATCAACAAGTGAATCTAAAAATCAAGTGAATAAAAAATTTGATGAACAGAATAAACTGTTGAATATAATAGAATCGGGCATAGAAAGGGAATAGACTGACAATTCTCGGGGGGAAGGAGGTGTGGGGGGTGCGGGAAGAGACTGGACAAAAATTGTATACCTATGGATGAGGACAGTGAAGGGGGGTTAATGGCAGAGGGTGGGGTGGGAACCGGTTGGAGGGGAGCTATGGGGGGGGGGGGCGAAGAGGAATAATTGTAATAATCTGAACAATAAAGTTTTATTTAAAACAAAAAAAGGACATTCTCACCTTACTTACAGATCACGACTTTCTGCAGCTGACCGTGGGCTTTACACGCGGCGAATTTCCCCACATATACGTAAATTCTTCCCCACCTATCCAGTGAAATATTCCCCACCTTGCCGGTGAAACTCCGTTCTTCGCTCTAGGCGAAATCTCCTCCTCCAGAGGTCCCTCATCGAGGCGCCAGATGTGATGACCCACATCCTGCGTGGTTCAGGGTTCGGGCTCTGGGGAAGGGCCGCGCACAAATGACAGAGACAAGACAAGAAATAATAATTTGAAAATTGGGGGGCCAGGCGGGAGCCCAATGCAAGAGGAAGGATTCCACTTGTGCTCAGGCCTTGCCATCCTTTTATTCAGTTTGGAATACACCTACAGCCCTTAGGCAGGCAATTCCAGTAACAGACAGACTATCTTATCAGTAAGGATTTACATGACTCTCTGGTCAGGAAATTGCTTCAGCTACCATTGTCTCGACTAAACAGTTGGTGCATAGCTCTGACCTTTGCCAGGGCTCAAGGTTCACCAGCGTTCCGGGCTCCTTGTCCACACCTCTCTGCTAGTGAGGACAATGGGTGGCTTCCAACAAAAATTGAACTTGGCACCGCTCTCTGTTCCCAGAACTTTGGGCACGTGACTTTGTGGAGCTTGTATGGGTTGGACGAGGTCACCGCCTGGGCCAGGCCAGTGATGTCTACTCACTGGGATCGACCTTCACAGTCTGAGGTCCGCGAAGTCCATCATCAGATATTTAGCAATACTGTATTGGAGAAAGGTTTTCCTCAGAACAGGTTGAAATAAAAGAATATTTTTGCCTCAACCTCCTCTAACCTAAACATTCGGTTTCTCCAGGGCATCCGTCACTTCCCATCCATCTAATAGTAACTAAGCGGGGCTGGGTGCCCAGAACATAGACCCTGATGCCTTTCTCCTGGAGAACACCAGTTTTTCTTCTTCCTGTTTTATAATTGTAAAAGGACTATAATGTTAACTAGAGAAAGTTGGAGAAGTTGGGAGTATAATGTTAGAAAAAGTTGTCCCCACTGCGGTGATCATATCTCTTAATATTCCCATTTATCTCTCTTCCAAATGCACCCGCCCCCTGTGTGCACTTTCTCATTTGTCTCCAGCCCTAAGAACAAAGGTTTCCAGGGTTGGGCCCTGTGTGGTCTGACCCCAGGAAGGAGGGAAGGTGGCTGCGCCTGCCCAGCTGTAACCTGCAGGCAGACTCGCCCCTGTGGTGTCTGTCTCCCAGAAGTGACACAGGGAGATTACATTAATGGGGACAAAGCAAAGCCATCTCCCCAAAGCTCTTCTGGAACTTGCTGAAGAGCCTAGACTTGTGTGCTGTGTTAACTCTTCCTCATAACCAAGTGTGACACAGCTGTTTCACTGCAGATCCACGTGGGCTTCTCCTCTTTGCCCCAGGGAAGGACACATCAAAGAGCTCCGCAAACATGACGTGCGCCTGAGCTGTTCTCTCTCTGAAGAGAGTGTTCCAGCTGCACGAATGGGTGGCATCTGCCATGACAAAGGGACACAACCCCAGAGAAATTCTGGCTCTGGTCACATTGCTCTTCTCTCTGCCCTTCTGTAAAGCATCTTTTCTGAGTTCCTTTCCAAATACTTTTACAAGCCATCGTGCCTTTCCTGGTCCCTGACCTTCCAGGCGGGCAGGTCTTACATGGTATCTGCAGGTTTCCTACTTCTAGCTTTACCACTGGCCAGGCATCTAGCTAATTGCAGAGCAGTTGTTCAGGGCAATATGGCAGGTGGAAGACTGGCCATGTCCCTCCCCTGTGGGTACCTCAGTGTCCTCCCAGTCCAGGGAGAGGGCAGGCAGCGGGCCTTTCCCCGACACCCTGGAGCTGCTAAGAAGGCCCTGCCCCTGGCCCATCCTAAGGACGGACCTTGATGCCAAGTTTAGGATCAGACCAAAGTCAGCCTCAGGCCCCACCCCGGGGTCGGGCTGATGCCTCGCTGTGCTTGGCCCGCAGGGAGGGCCAAGTGGAGCTCGCTGGGACCTGGCTGCAGGCGTCTATGCCTGCCACTCTCCGGGCAGGTTTGTTCCGTGTCCTCGTTCATGAGAAATGCACAACTGATGTTTTCTTGTGGGGCAAGGAGAGCATTTTCCAGAGCTCCTGGCAGCATGTGCTGAGATCTGTGACTCGGGCTCAGTGAATGGAGAGGGGGAGCTGCCAGCACACTGGGCACCGCTGCCCGGCACAGGAAAAGTGTTTTGGTCTTCCTGTCCCCAGTTACTTCCTGGCCAGCAAGCCTCCCGACACCAGCCTGTGCTCTGGGCCCAGCTGCGAGCCACTGCCAAGAGGAAAAGGGAGTCTGGAGGGTTCATACAAACTCCTGCCCTAGTGACTCCCTCTCAAACCTGGGGAACAAATAATCTACTAGGCTGCGTGCTGGGATGATCTGGGGCCTTTAAACCCACCAGCACCCTGGCCCACCCAGAGCGTGACTTTGACTCTCTGGGGTCCGGGATAGACCACGGGTTTAAATGCCCACTTGTGTGCGTCAGTGAAGGACAACTGACACCTCCACACCATGTCCTCTGCAGTGCCAGGTGCTTGTGGGGTTGGCAGTGACTCCTCAGCATATGGGGTCCAGGGCCAGTAGGATCATGAAGTTCGGGCATATTTGGGAAAAAGCAATCACCCCACTGTTTCCTGTGAGCGGAGTCGGTGTGTGTATGGGGCCAGGTGCCTTGTAGAGAAACCGCCGACTGTGTGACTGTCGGTCCTCACTTTGTGAGCAGACAGGGTGGGGGAAATGTGAGGGGATGCGTTTGTCACTGAGCTGCTCACGGCTGATGCAGGGGTCTGGAAACCACATTTTGGAAATCGTGTGATTTTTTATTGCCCACGTCCCAGGCAGAGACGGGCATTGTTCAGAGGAATCTTAGCTGTTGGAAGGGAGCTTGCTTCTCCCTGCACCCACCACGGGTCCAGATGTCTTTTATCACCATAGCCCCATGATGCCTTGGTATCTGGTAAGTGAGCCCCTCCTTATCCTTTTTCACGAGGTCTTGACTCTTCTTGCCCTTTTCTCTCTATACAAATTTTAGGATCAGCGTGCCAGGTTCTAAGAGACATCTATTGGATTTGGGTTAGAGTTGCACTAACTTTCTAGATTAATTTGGGGATTCTCCAGTATCTTGGAGACTCAGTGGATTGCAAGAGTCTTTTCTAAGCAGAAGATGCAAAGTCAGACTATCAATTCTGCCGTCAAGTGGGGGCGTATCCTGGTCATCCCCTTCACTTTGCAGAGATTAGCAGGGGCAGTGATTTGCCTGAGGCCACTGGTCGGTAACTAAATTTGAACCAAATTTCATGGAAGTCTTTTGGGTTGAATTCACTTAAGAACCAGGACTACTGAGGTGGTTTTGTTTCTACTCTACACGGTTCAGTACTTGTGGGTTTCCGGTCCGAGCCCAGGAAGGCATATCCCTGCTTTGTTCCTGGGTTTGGGTCTTGGATTGCAGTAGACTTAGCCTCTGCTGCTTGGAAATTAAAATAATGTTATGTTTGGGGGAATGGGAGGTTGAGCCAGGCCTGTGAATCGGTGGCAGTAAATTCCTAGCTCTTGCTATTGGGCCTCAGCTGGGGCACACAGCAACTGCCCCTGGGTCTGCTGGGTGCCCTCATTGCTTCCTGCTGGCCGTGCTCCATAAACTAGCCCTAACTTTTCCTACCGAGTTCAGGGTCCCTGAGGGCAGTGGCTCTTTTTCTTCTCTGCTGTCGCTCACATTCCTGCCCCGGCTGAGTTCCCTAATTTTTTCATTAGTTTGAAATTATTTAAAAAGGAGTTAAATAATAAAGCAGAAAAAATAAAGAGAAAAATATTTTAAAGTGTTAAAAAAAAACACTTATGAGACAGTCAGGGATATTTGAACCCGACTGGGCATTTGAAGATACTAAGGAAATACTAACTTTTAAGTGTGATCATGGTATTGTGTGGTTTTGTTTAACCAAGGGTTATCTTTTAGACACACATACCAAATACCTGAGTGTGTACAGATACACACAGTGCTAGATGCTGGTTACAAAGTGCCCTGAGTTTGTCACATAGTGGGCAGTAGTGGTCATTACTCAGCAGACTGTCAGGCTCCTGAGGTGGGCATGAGAGTATGGCCTCTTCACGAATGCACCGCCAGTGTCAGGACAGTCCTCACCACGTGCGCCACAGACCGCTATGTACACAGGGGGATGGCCCCCTGCCGTGCCCAAGGAGGTGTGAGGTGAAGCTGGAGGCCAAGGAGGGCTGACCTTGGCAAAGAAGGGGTGAGGAAAGGCTCAGAAAAGGAGCCAGGAAAGCAGAAGACCATGGCGGGGCGGGGGGGGGGGGGCTGCCAGTGGTCACTGTAGCTGGAGTGACGTGTGCGTGTGTGTACATGGTTGGGTGGCAATTTAGTGAGAACTGTGAGAAGTGTATGGGGCCTTGAAGACCAGAGAGAAGTCTGGATATTACCTTGAAGACTATAGGAGGCCACAGAAGGGATAAAGACACGATCATTCTGACAGTGGTTTAGACTCAATTACAGGACAAATTGGGAGGGAAGGTAAGGAGATCAGGCACAGCTTCTTCAGACTCAGTTTCCTCATCTGTTCCTCAACAGGTGGGATTCTTCTGTGCATCGCCTGTGCAGGCGCCAGGCCACGTGTCACCCATTACTTTTATTAATAGAATCACAGTGGCTTGGGTGCTGCCACGGTCAGAAGGCTCATCTGACTAAAAATACACACCTCACCTCCATCAGTCGCTGCCCTGGGAGTGGAATTTCCACCATCACATTGACCCCTCTGGGCTAAGACATTTCTGTCTGAAACGGGGGACATAATAAGGAGGCATAAGGTGCGATGGTTTTCAAATTGTGGTTTTATGACCAGGAGGTTCTCTTAGAAGCGTGCTATCAGGGCAGGAATACAATGCACACATCACCCTACCCCCCGTGCTGTGGGTGCCCATGCCACCAGTTCCCACAGAAAACAGTCTATTGGACAAGGGTTTGGGGTTAGGGATAATCCCACCTCTGAAAAGAGAAACTGAGGAGTCCTAGGTCATTAATGGCTTCCTTGCTTGGGGAGGAAGAGGCAGAGGGTAGAGGGGCCTGGGGTTTCCTGTTCCCCCGGGCGTCCAGCCCCTCTGCAGTGTGGCAGCAGGCTGTAGGCAGGTGTTTGACTCTGGGTCCTTGGCATCTGACCTCAAAGTAGGAAGGCCGGGGTCAGGATGAAGATGACAAAGTTTAGCCCGTCCTGCACTTTTCAAATGTCCCAGACGGGCCAGGCCTGCCTTTCCCTGATGTCACTTCAGCATCTTCACAGAGGAGGGCACATGGGCCCTGACAGACGGACACAGGCTCACGGGTGCCTTCTGGACAGGTGTCCCAACGCTGCCTTTGCTCGTGGCCGTTTGGGCGGCCAGGTGACCGGTGTCTGCATGGTCTCGTGCCCAGGTCAGCTAGCCCCATGCAGAGCTGCTTGTCCGGGGACCTGTGTGGGCAGTGCCTGGCAGTGTGACCTCTTCTGAGGCTGCAGAGCCCGGTGGGATGGAGCAGACGGTTCTGCTCCGGGGTGGCCCTTGGGGTTGGAGTTGGGGTCTGGCACAGGGAGGGTGTCTGATCACACCCACTGGCTGTGGGGTCTCCTGTTGGTGCATGTGCACAGTGTAGAGGTTATTTCTCTAAGGGCACTGGTTAAGAGCCTGCTTTTAGGGAATGGCCCGCGGCCAGCTGTAGTCTTTGGGATCCGTAGATCCGAGGCTCCCGGGGACACTACCTGGGATCAAGTGTGCGGCCAACCTTCCCGCTCCGCTCCGCTCCGTGTGAGCGGCAACCTCAGCACTTCCCAGGGGGCGCTCCCTCCCCCCGAGTCTGCACTAAGGCCGGGCCCTGTGACCCCCTGCGCAGTGACTGGCACCCGGACCCGGACCCGGTGTGCAAACGCTGGCACTGATCCCGCCTCTCCCCGCAGGCTGTCCTACGACCCCACCCGCTACCCGCGGCTGCTGCCGGAGGCCTACTGCCTGTGCCGCGGCTGCCTGACCGGGCCGCGCGGGGAGGAGGAGCTGCGCCTGCGCAGCGCGCCCGTGCTGCTGCCCACGGTGGTGCTGCGCCGCACGGCGGGCTGCGCGGGGGGCCGCGCCGTCTACGCCGAGGAGTACGTGGCGGTGCCCGTGGGCTGCACCTGCGTCCCCGCGCCCGACCACGACGCGCCAGCCGCCGCCGAACCGGACCAAGCGGACCGCGGTGGGCAAGAGCGCTCCCAGGACGCCGGCCACGAGGAGCGGGACAGGGCCCCGCGCCGGCCCCTCCGTCCGGGAGCGGGAGCGGGACAGTGAGCGGCCCGCGGGGACCCCTCCGCCGCGGGGGCTGCTGAGGCGGAGCCGGCCTCGGTGGGGACCAGCCGCAGGGCCGGGCCGGGCCACAGCGTCAGGGAGGCAGGCGGCACCTGCTAGGACAGCAGGCCGCACGTAGGTGACAGGAGTTTCAAACTGTCTTTTTATAAGCATGTATAGCTACTTATTCCCAATAAGGGCAGAAACTATTTTTATTAGTGATTTTTAATATTAAAAAGTTTCACTTGCATGTTGTATTAACCTTGTTTTCACGTCCGCTCGCTTGCAGCAGCAGGTGGGACCCTCGGACAAACCTCCCCGGGTGCTGTGTGCCCGCTGTCAGGGGCCAGCCTCCAGGAGCTGCTGCAGGGCTAACAGGGAAGTGTACCGGGCTCAGGGCACTCCAGAGCATCCCCGAAACCCTACACTTGGGTGTATTTACTAGCATACCAATGGCTGCGGGCTTACTGAATTAAAATCTGTTTTTCACTTTTCAAAGTCAGTGGGGCCCATTTGTAGGTAAGAGGTGATGGGATCAAGGCGACAGGTGGAACATGACATGGCTGCCACCTCAAGGACCCAACCTGGCTGTTTGAAGGGCTCCCGGCACTAGTCACAGAGGGGAAATGAGCCGACTGTCCCCGGAAAGCAGTAGTGAGCCTCTCTCTCTGCCTGCTGCAGTGAGAGCTGCATCCTTACTTCTTCAGCCTGGAAGTCTGTCCCTGAACGTAACGATTTGTAAAAGAGCTGCTTTTAAATCTTTGGAACGGTTGCAGGTGAAGGCACATTGCTTGTGTGTATTTCTTTCTCATGGGCTCGACTGAGTTTGAGAGGAAACAATATGTTTATTAAAGTCTTTGTCTTAATCTTATGGTGGAAGTTTGTTTGTCTTAGGCCAAGTAATCACATAAAGTCAGTCTCTGCTCTCCTGTGACACCCCAGCCAAGCCGAGACGTGCCCTTTCTTCACGTGTTTCACCCCCGTTTCAGCTGCCACAGAAGTACGCAGTTTGGCTGCCTGAGTCACCATCAGTCTTCCTCTGAACTGGACGCAAGGTTCACTAAGAGGACTTGCAACTTTTACTGTCTGTTGACAGAAGTTGTGCATGAAAACACCTTGCTGGACAGAATCGGGATTTTCCAAGTAGCTGTGGGTAGTTCCATACAGTTTGGGATTTTTTAAAATAAAGGTAGCCCTAGTGGTGGTTTCTCTAGAGTATGTTGTCCAGAAACAATAGCTTCAGAGCAACCTTTTGTTGCTCGTTCAGATAACAGCAATAACCCACTGCCCTGGCCAGGGACCTCAGTTGGTTGGAGCAGCAGTTGCCAACGGGTGGTCCATGAGGTCCGAAAGGTTGGCGACCGCTGGGTTAGAGTATTGTCCTAATATTAGGAAGAAACGGGCTTTTCATTCTAAGATTATAAAGGCAACTTTGGTACTTTTTCTCTGAATGGCACATTCACCCACTTAACTATTTATTGAGCCCTTGCCCTGTTCCAGGTGCTGAGCTCCTGAGCCAGCTGTGAACCACACCAACTCTGCACTCAGTCGAAAGTGGAAACTGACCTGGCTGTCGGCACGCGGGGCATGCTCAGCCTCTGCTCATCTCACATAATGCAGCATCAGAGCTTGTGTGCTCATCTGTAAAGTGAGGGGGTGCCATCCAGTCACAGGTATTGTGATGGCTGATCACCTTTGTGAAGCCCCTAGCAGGCTCTGCCCACACAGCAGGCAGCGAAAACACACTGCCCCCGTGACTCACGAGTTACACTGAGAAGTAGTAGTATCCAGCTCTTATGTGAAGTGTTTATATTACTTCCAAGTGCCTGTTTATTTGTATGTTTGTTTTTAAGTATAAAAGGTAAGTTTAAAATGAAATCTATCCATGCCCTGGCCAGGTAGGTCAGTTGGTTAGCACGTCGTTCCAATATACCAAGGTTGTAGGTTTGATCACTGGTCAGGGCACATACAGAATCAACCAATGAATGAATGCATAAATGAGTTGGACAACAAATCCATGTTTCTCTCTCTCCCTTCCTGCCTCTCAATCTCTCTCTTGAAAATCAATAAATAAAAATTGAAATAAAAACGAAATCTATCCCTAGATAGCAGCAATTAGAGATAATATATTGAAATTAGAGGGCAGTGATCCATTATGGGGAGATACTGCTTCAATGAATAGTTTATTGAACAGAATTTTGTTCTCTTCTTAAAATTAAAGTTTTTTTTTATTTTGGAAGGGAAGGGGTTAGTATTGTGTTTTAACGACAACTAGGGACATATACTGGCTAGAGAATTATGCCACCAGAGTTCAAGGACATCTTTTCCTCTTGATCCTAGTAACATTGTTAATACAGTTGCATCTTGTTGATCTGGGCGAGTACAATAAATTCTAGCAGCATTGGATTGTAAATTTCATAGCTTCTTCCCCTCCTCTTAAAAAGTGCCACCATGCCTACTTTTCCTCCAAGTAATTCTATTTTGAGGGTTTCATGGCAACTCTCGGAATGGAGGTACCTTACTGGTCATTGAAGATTTTTTCCAACAGACAATATTTCTGTTGTATACTTATTTTGTAAAAATGGAATCATTTGGGAAGAGCCCTCAAAAGACACTGGCACCTGCCAGCTGTTCCACATTCAGAGGCCAATGACCCAGACTTCCGGTAGGACTGCATTTCTTTATTAAGGCAAAAGGGCCAAGAGGTCAGTTTTAGTACCTGGTTCACACTCAGACTGCAGAGAAGAAAGGAACCAGCATGGGATTCTCATCTGAAATGGGGTTTCACTTCACCACACATTTCATCTGCTCTTGTCCTGGTGTAAATGCAAACTTTTGAATTAGGACGGACTTACAAAGGTGTCTATTAATCATCCTCTTTGATTTTTGCGGTTCTATGGTAAAAATGTCAGAGATGAGGTCATCTCCTAAGAATCCCCTGCTTACAGACAGACTGGAGAGCATCGCCCAGCCTTCCTTGCCATTCAGCAGCTGGTGGCCATGCGCACTCTACCTGCCAGGAGGGAGACAGACAGACAGGAACATATCCAGGCCTAAGTCGAGCTTTTCAGGTTGCCAGAATACAGCTACAAGTCATTCTTAAAACCCAGACACCAACCAGAAACAAACATGGGCTTGTTAAAATGGAATCAATCACAAGCCCTGGCCAGGTATCTCAGTTGGTTAGAGCATCATCCCCATATGCCACGGTTGTGGATTTGATTCCCAGTCAGGGCACATACAAGAAACAACCAACAAATGCATAAATAAGTGGAACAACAAATGGATGTGTGTGTGTGTGGTTTTTTTTTTCTCTCTCTCTCTCCTTTCCACTCTGTCTCTAAAGTCAATTTTAAAACACACAAAACTGGAATCACGAAGAGTCCAACACAAAAAAGACATGTTGGCTGCTTATTAAAATGCATTTTTATATGAGTAAAGCTTTGCCTCTTCCTTCTTCTGCCCCCATGGAGAAAAGGTTTCCCTCATCTTAAAGGCTAGGTTTATGGACCAACTAAAATGGTTATTTCTATACTGCTACTTGCCCACCATTCCTAAATTACACATTCCGTTCCTGCACAGGATTTGTTATAGTATGTGTTACCGCCTTAATTTTTAGCAACCTTAAGGAAATGTTAACATAGGGGTTATTTTTTAAAAGAACATTTACTGAATATTTAACATCTCAGGTTAATGATATAAATACATTACAATGATAAAAATGTAAGTGTCTCAAAAATACCGAGTGATCTTTTTTTTATTATTATTTTTCAATCCTTACCCGAGGACACTTTTTTCTAGTTTTTAGAGAGTGGAAGGGAGGAGGAGGGGGACAGAGAAAAACAACGAACCTGCAAGCCAGGTACGCATCCTGGACAGGAAACCAAACCCAAGACCACGGGCTGACGCTCCAACCACTGAACAAAGCCAGCTAGGACAATACTGAGTGATCTTTTAAGTCCATTTCAAATTATCCAAAAGTGTGATGGCCGAGTGCACAGCCTAGTACAACCCACTAAGAAAATAACGAGGGGAATGTCACACAGGGTCCTGTCCTGTATTATATATACACTGTCAACATTTACACATCATGGTCTAGTTGAGAGTCATAATTCACGTAACAGCGAAACTCATTTGCCAAGGTCCGGGTGTGCTTTGGAATAAATTTGCACGTCTTCACTCCAAGAAGTTTTGCTGCCTCTTCCTCCATGACAGCACCTGAAGAGAACAGACCAGATGAACCAGAAGACAAATACAACCATGCACCCTGGGCCCTGGCACAACGTGACAATACCACTCAGCAAATGAGGCTGGAGGTCAGTTCTTCATATTCCTCTTTACTTTTCCAACATTTTTGAAATTTACTTACTTTCTTCCTTTTCTTTCTTATTTAATAAGTAGTTTTCCTGTCTCTGCAAAGCTAAGACAGGAACATATCCAGGCCTAAGTCAAGCTTTTCAGGTTGCCAGAATACAGCTACAAGTCATTCTTAAAATCCAGACACCAATCAGAAACAAATATGGGCTTCAAGTGTCTTAGAAATAGATTATAACCTACTAAGTAATATAAGGAAAGCAAAAATAAGTATTAAAAACTGGTGGTGTTGTAACATGGAAACCTGCACCTGAAACCTATCTGTTCATTGTTAACCAATGTCAACCCAATAAATTTAATAAGTAAGTAAATAAAAAACACTGGTGTTGCCCTGGCTGGGTGGCTCAGTTGGTTGGAACATTGTCCTGTACACCAAAAGACTGCAGATTAGATTCCTGGTCAAGGCACATACCTAGGTCGTGAATTTGATCCCTAGTTAAGAGCATATGGGAGGCAACCAATCAATGTTTCTCATATTGATGTTTCTCTCTCCCTCTCTCTCTCTCCCCTTCTCCTCCTCCTCCCTCTCTCCCTCCCTCTCTCTAAAATCAATAAAAACATATCCTTGGATGAGGATTTTAAAAAATAACACAAATTAAATAAAATATTGTAATGCCTTTAAAAAAGAAAGAAAAAACCTGGTGTTTTCCAATTTGATCAAGAATCGCCTTTTCAGAACCCTCGTGCACTGCTGGTGGGAATGCAGACTGGTGCAGCCACTGTGGAGAACAGTATGGAGTTTCCTCAAAACATTAAAAATGGAATTGCCATTTTTACCACTTCTAGGTATATATCCCAAGAAAACAGAAACACCAATCAGAAAGGATATATGCACCCCTATGTTCATAGCAGCACAATTTACAATAGCTAAGATCTGGAAACAGCCTAAATGCCCTTCAGCAGATGAGTGGCTTAGAAAACTGTGGTACATCTACACAATGGAATACTGAGCTGCTGTAAAAAAGAAGGAATTCTTACCATTTGCAACAGCATGAATGGAACTGGAGAGCATTATGCTAGGTGAAATAAGCCAGTCAGTGAAAGATAAATACCACATGATCTCACTCATTTGTGGAATATAAAGAACATTATAAACTGTTGAACAAAAATAGATACAGAGGCAAAGAAGCATCAAACAGACTGTCAAACTACAGTGGGAAGGCAGGGGAGGGTTGGGGGGAGGTAAGAGATCAACCGAAGTTCTTGTATGCATGCATATAAGCATAACCAATGGACGCAAGAATGGGGGGGGGGGCATGTGCCAGGGGGTAAGGGAGGTCAATCGGGAAAAATGGAGACATGTACTACTATTTGTAACACTTTAAACAATATATTAAAAATATCCCCTTTTCAGTAATATCTAATCTTGTAAACTCATAGGGATATATTCATACCAACCTTTGGATGACCAAACTATTTCTCCCTCAGCCCCCCATCGTCACCCCACTGCCTGTCTGGCACTGCCCACTGATGTGGATATCACCCCAGATGCTGCCAAGCACCTGTCCCTTGATGCCTATGGTAGCAAGTGCTGCACAGATAGGAACCCAGGACTCATCCTGGATTCTCCCCTTTCTCACTTCCCACATGCAGAGCACAGCACATTTTTTCAGTTTCCTCTCCAACCTCATCCAGAGCCATGTCCACTCACCCCCATAAATCTTTTTGGTACAAAGTTAAAGTGAACTTGTTTAGACAAACAGGATCTTGTTCCTTTGGGGTGGACACTGTAAAAGAAAATGCCAACTCTGACTAGCACGTCTGGGGCCCTCTCATTGGACTCCCCTTGAGGCCACTGCTGCAATGCTGCTCAGCCCAGAGAACTTGTGGATCTGAAGTACAGCCCCCTGACTGTACTTTCTCTGATTTTTCCATATACTTATCAAAATTAGGAATTCATTTCTTCTGTTGTATTACATTTTTTAATATGAAATTTCTCTGATTTTTCCATATACTTATCAAAATTAGGAATTCATTTCTTCTGTTGTATTACATTTTTTAATCTGTCCCCTAAAACCAAATGTATGCTCCATGAGGTTAGGCAATCTGCCTGTAAGCTGGCACAAAGGGCTAGTCACAGCTACCCTAATATATAAAAAGCCAGGGGCCGTCACAACCTAAACGACCGGATGACCAAACAGCGGGCTGCCGGCGGGAGGGAGCCCCCTCCCAGCCCCCGCCTGGGCGTGGCAGCGGCGGGAGGGAGCTAGAGGGTCATGTTTGTATAAAGGGTCATGTGCCACAGCTAGAGGGTCATGTTGTTTGCATAAAGCTCTGAAAGCTGTGCAAGAGTGATGACTCCATTGACTCAACAGATGATGCTGAAAAGGAAAATTTTCCCATTGAATTTCTTAAGAGTATTACTCCTTCGGGAATGCCATGTCATAAATTAAAATTGAAAGTGTGTGCAATCATCATGCTACTGAGAAATCTTAATAGTAAATGAGGTCTTTGTAATGATACTAGATTTATTATCAAAAGATTACGACCTAACATAATTGAAGCTGAAGTATTAACAGGATCTGCAGAAGGAGAGGTTGTTCTGATTCCAAGAATTGATTTGTCCCCGTCTGACACTGGCCTCCAATTTAAATTGATTTGACGACAGTTTCCCGTGATGACTATTAATAAATCACAAGGACAAACTCTAGACAGTGTAGGAATATTCCTACCTGAACCCATTTTCGCACATGGTCAGTTATATGTTGCTTTCTCTCGAGTTCAAAGAGCGTGTACATTAAAGTTAAAGTTGTAAGTACTTCATCACAAGGGAAATTAGACAAGCACTCTGAAAGTGTTTTCACTCTTACTATGGTATGCAGGGAGATATTAGAATAAGTTTAATCAATTCATCAGTCATTGTATCAGTGCTGTTTTTACATCATGTTTTTGTTATTTTTATATCATGTCTTTGCTGTTGTTATATCATGTTGTGATTATTAATAAATTTATATAGTATTTTCATATACATTTTACTAATTTTCTTTCATCTCTGACACTTCTATTATAGAGAAAGGGCAAATAGCAATATTAAAATACTTCCTCTAATTAGTTCCCACTAGTAAATTAATAAGTAAATACTAGTTATGTGAACAAGAGTTGTGTCTTTGACTAAGTCTACAACTCGACAACCAGAAGAACGGCTCCACTGCTCAGCCCAGGGCGATCGGGCAGAAGCGTGGGCACAGGCTGGGCACAGGAGCAGGGCCTGCACTCAGGGCCTGGACACCAGGCTGCCAGACCAGAGAGGCAGTTATAGTTTTAGTTCTGTGTCAGATTTCAGTACATCCATCTTAAGAAAAGAGTGTATCTCAATCTCCCCAGAAGGAACACTGTTCTGCTATAACAAACCTGATCCAACGCCTAACTTGTAGCCTCAGGCAATGCACGTTAACTCCAGATTCGACATCCAGCGCAGAGGCCGTGTCAACTCCTGATGACCATGATGAAGACGCTCACCACATGCGACCCCACCCGCTGTGTGTCAGCGCTCAGTGCTCACAGCTCTGGAAGTCAGGCAGCATTGCCAGCCCCATGTTTACAGATGAGGAAAGGGGGCATAGAGAGGTCACCAAGTCTGTTTATGGTCACACAACAAGTGGTAGATTTAGGATCTGCGTTCTAAGATCTTTCAACTCTTGACACTGAGGCTTGAACATCCACCATTATCAACCTTTATGAGATGGCAGGCCAGCACCTACCTGTGCACAGCAGAATCTTGCCCTGAGTCAGGTACTTGATGGTTTCTGACGTTTTCCTGAGACATTCCTCAGAAAGATAGGGGGGATCCGCTATGACAATGTCAAAACTATGCTGGGCAATATTTCCAGGAAAGTCCAGTGGATTATTGTAATCATAGAAGATAAACTCCTCTCCATAAACGGAAAATCTTCTGTCATACTCAAAGAGGTAGACAGCCAGGTCTTCTCTGTGCAGCTCCCTCAGCTTCAGGTAAACACTAGGCGTGCTCACACAGGCTACCCTGGAAAACAAAGGGAGCATGTGCACAAGGGGCTCTGGCAGACAGCTCCTAACGGTACCAACTCCCTAAACACCAGGGGTTCCAGGCACAGACCTTCCTGAAGGAAACAACACTGCCACTAACGTGACGGCAGTAAACTGTGAGAGAAAACAAAATGCCTCACTTTTAAGGAATCTGGTATTTAAAAATCTGAAACGCGTATGAAAGTGATACATGTGCTCTTTATAATAAAAAATGTAAAATATTAGGAACATATAAAGACAAAATTAGGTAGCCCGAAGTCTAAATTTACCTATTATTTCATGTTCCTTTAACATTTATGTCAAATACTGTTAATCTCAAACTAAATATTTTGAAGTTACTTTGTAATGTTCATAATCTTGAGAGGAAAACCCCAAATAACTGCTTTAGTAACTCCAGTTTTCTAAAAAGATACATTAAAATGAGGTCTCAGTGCAGAAAAGCTACTTTAAATTTCTGCAGCTTTAAAAAAAAATATTTTTTTATTGATTTTAGAGAGAAAGGGAGAGGGAGAGAGATAGAAACATCAATGATGAGAAGCATTGATTGGCTGCCTCCTGCACGCCCCCTACTGGGGATAGAGCCTGCAACCCAGGCATGTGCCCTTGACGGGAATCAAACACAGGACCCTTCAGTCCGCAGGCTGATGCTCTACCTACTGAGCCAAACCAGCTAGGGCTCTGCTGCTTTTTTGTATAAGGAAATTATTACCAGCAGCCTACAGTTTTTGAACAAGTAAGCAATGTTCCAATAGTTAACTCTTTTTGTTAATCTTCACTCAGCGATATTTTTCCATTGATGTTTAGAGAGAGTGGAAAGGGAGGGAATGATGAGAAGACAGAGAAAAAAGAGATGAGAGAGAGAGAGAGAGAGAGAGAGAGAGAGAGAGAGAGAGAGAGAGGTGAGAGAGAGACATCGATTGGTTGCCTCGCTCCAACTGAGGATTGAACTTACTACCGAGGTACGTGCCCTTGACCAGGAATCGAACCCGAGACTCTTTGGTACGTAGGCTGACACTCTAACTACTGAGCACACCGGCCAGGGCCCAGTAGTTAACTTTTAAAAGTAACTGTGAAAGAAGCTAGAAATAAATACTGAACTATTGAGTTGAGTGTGGTCCGTCTGTTACAATGGAATATTGTGTAATATCACACCGCCGAGACACTCCAGGAACACAGGGGCAAAAGGACATTTGCATGAGCGTGAGAAAATATGCTCAGGGGCACAAGAAGCAGACACCATGGCTGCCTCACAGCGGAACTAGGGGCCTGGAGATAATGAGGAAGGAGGCTGACGTTTTCTCAATCCCCTTTATAACTTTTAGATATTTACCATGCATATATATTATCATTCCAAACAGTACTTTTGAAAATTAAACTCAGTCTTAAATCTGTGAGATTCATTTCTGTTGGCCCAAATACACCTGAAGTATGTAACAGCCTGACGATGGCACAGAGGCGTCTGTGGAAAATGTGCATGTCCCAGTCTGGGTGTCAGGGGCAATCAGAGCCTCAGCCCAGGATGCTGCCGGAGTTCGGGGGGAAGGAGGGAAAGTGAAGGTATAGAGCCAGGATGTCTTCACTGTGCTGGGATAACAAGCAGCAATCAGATGCACAATGAATTATCAGCCAAGAAAGCGGGTGAAATAAAGGTAGTTTCAGACCAACTAAATCTGAGCTTGTTGCCAGCAGAATTTCTCTAAAATATTCTGAAGGATGTACACAGGCAGCAGATAGTGTCTCAGATGCAGGAAGGAGGAAGCAGAGTGTGGTGAACCCAGGGGGTCAATGGGGTTTGTCACGGAGTGGTGGGGTCCTAGGGCAAATCACTCCCGAGTTCCCTGTGCAAGTGGCTGAATCTCTTGAGCCTCAGCTCTGTCTTTAGAGTGGAGAATATAATGGTAACTACCTCACAGGGGTGTTAGAACTGAACAAGGTGACCCTCATAAACTGCTGACACAGAGAACAGAGCAGGCAGCAATTATTGCCCCAGCTGGTTTGGCTCAGTGGATAGAGCATCCGCCTGTGGACTGAAGGGCTCCAGGTTCTATTCCAGCCAAGGGCACATGCCTGGGTTGCGGGCTCGATCCCCAGTAAGGGGGGAACGGTGTGTAGGAGGCAGCTGATCAATGATTCTCTCTCATCATTGGTGTTCTATCTCTCTCTCCCTCTCCCTTCTTCTCTGAAATCAATAAAAATTTATTTTCTAAAAAAAAGATTATGACACAGCTCCTGAAGATGCCTATCAGAAAAAATTAAAAGTTGCATCCAAAGCCCTCATATTAATGGAAAAAAGAAAAAAATGTATAAAAAACAGTGTCATTAAGAAAAACCCAATAAAAAACTACATATAATTTAAAAAGAAAACAGAAAAACAAGAAACTTGGGACTTCTAGTTAAAGATGGTAGATGGGAATGTAGATTTGCACCCTCATGAAGTCCACTCAGTACACCACAAGTAAGATTCTATTTTGTTGTTAAAGCCAAGAAGAGAAAGAGAATGTGAGAAGAGACAAAAGAAACACACATAAAATGCTGGAAAAGAGTGGAGAGTGGTATCTGACTTGACAGGCCCAAACACCAAATCCTGAACTGGCAGCCAGGAAAGCTGGGGAGCAACCTTATCTCTATCACTGCACCCCAATGCTCAGGATCTGCAGATCAGTAACTCAGGAAGCGGCTGAAGGTCCATGTAGGCAGACAGTAATTCCCAAGACTCTCCTCCTTCTCCCAGGAGACAGAAACCTGGAGGGATGGTCTCTGGATTGGGGGACAAAAAGGGAGTGCCAGCATAACTAGCAGTGTGGTACTGTGTGGCAATGACAAGGATTAAGTTAAACCCACTGGATGCTAGGACCTTCAGTCCTCTCAGTAATGTGGTCCTCCAGATGATGTGACGACACATATAACTTCCAGGGAAGAATTAGAAGACTCTTCCTAGAGCTCTGACCAGCCCCAGAGGAGAAGACTCAGACAAAACGACACTGGGATTCCCTATGAATCGCTCACCCAGGTCATCCAACTGAAGAGACCAAGCAAATAAGTTTTGCCATGTGTCACAGCTTTCCGACATAATCTAAGTGGACAGTGAACATCAATGGGCATTCAAGGAAAACATTTAATATTAGAGACCAAAATAAATGAACAGAAAAGGCACGTTGTAGTAAGCAGACTAAATGGGGAGAAGGAAACTTTTTAAAAAATCCTGTAATTAATATCCTAAGGATAAACAAGATATAATAATGAATATTCAGCACAATCAATGAATGCAATAGTAAGTGGAACAGTAAATCGATGTTTCCCTCTCTCCCCCTCCCTCTCTTTCTAAAAATCAATCAATAAAATTTAAAATAAATAAATATATATTCAGAGACCCCAAAAGAGAGCTGTAAATGAATATGTACACTGAGTGGCCAGATTATTGTGATCTCTGAACACATAATAATCTGGCCACTCAGTGTATATGACAACAGAAAAGGTAAACTCAGCAGAATGTTTAGAAAATAAAGTTGAGGGATATTCCCAGAAAGTAAGGTAAAGGTCCAACATTCAAATAACAGGAGTCCCAGAAAGAGGAATAGAAAAAACAGTGGGGGAGGAAATAGGCTTAAGACAGTTTTCCCAAACTGAAGGAAATGAGATTGAAAGAGCTCCCCATCCAGCACGAGAGGGGAATACTCTATGCCAGTACACATCAAATATTAGGAATTAAAAAAAGAACCCAAGTTTGCACTGAGCAAGGAAAAAACAGGTTTCTTGCAAGAACTCAGAACAGCATGGGATTTCTCAACAGCACCTATGGATACTTGGAGGCCAGGAAGCAATGTCCTCAAAACCTGGAATTACATACCCAGCAAAACTATTACAATTGAGAGTAAGAGTGGAATAAAGGCATTTTCAGAAATGAAAGGTTTTTTAAATTCCCTTCCCACATATCTTTTCTGTGGAAGCTACTGAAGGATGGACCCAGCCCAGATTAAGGCTGCAAAATGAGAACTGGGGTACAGGAAACTGGAAATCCAAAATAAAAGAAAGGAAAAAGGACTATGAGCATGATGGTGAAGAAAGAAATCAAGATAAGAGCAGCAGCAAAGCTAGAAATCAACCAGTCCAGCTTGATAAAGACCTGAGGTAATTTTTTTCAAGGAGTTGAAATATTTTTGCATTTATAGATAGGAGATATGCATAACTGGGGAAGAATTTGATGGTTAGTAGGTGATATGGACATAGAAACACATAAAAAATAGGAAACTTATAATTTTACAATAAGAAAAAAGTAAAAGGTTCAGCTGTAAGAACATTGTTTCATAACAATATGAACCCTGTTATAGCCCAAGTCTGGAAATAATACTATTGGGAGCATGGACAGAAAGCATGCACATCTGTGGAAGTGATAAAGTCTGAACCAGCTTTTTAGGACCATTCGATGATAAATTACATGCATGTAAAGTTTTGTGGATTTTTATCCTCACCTGAGGATGTTTATTGATTTAGAGAGAGAGGCAGGGAGAGTGCAATAGAGAAAGAAACATCAGTGTGAGAGAGAAACATCAATTGGTTGGCTCCTGTATGCGCCCTGACTGGGAATTGAACCTACAACCTAGGTATGTGCCCTGACCAGGAATGGAACCCACAACCTTTAGGTATATGGGACAATGCTCTAATCAAATGAGCCACTGGGTCAGGGCTATGCATGCAAAGTCTTGATAAAAATAGAGTCAAAAAAAAGAAAACCTACATTCTTAAAATTTCAAAAAGTCAAGTATTAAGATTTTTTTTTCTCTTAAAGCAAACTGTAAGGGTATAAAAATAAGGAGCAGGTTAGCAAATATTAAAATAAAGGACAGAGATAAGAAATCCTACAATGAATACATTTCTGGGTGCCCCTAAACTTGTTGTTATAGCAGTTCTTATTCCTCATATTCTACAAATCATGAACTACAAATTTTTCAGATTATGAATCAGACTTCTTACAAATCATCTCTCATTGAGGAAGGACACTGAAAATATTAATTTAGATTAAAACAAAAGAGAAACAAAATTTGAATCTCACCTTCCACCTTCCCCAGCAGCTGCAGTCACTTCCTTAGCAAGCCGCAAAGCCGTTTCCTGACTGTACCAAAACTGGCTCAATTGCTGTAGCAGAGGGGTGAGTTCAGATCATTTTAGAATTAGCATAAATTTGATTCCTTTAATTTAAACCTGTGCATATACTTAATATTTTCATTTTTCTTCTTAAAACCAATTTTTTTGGAAATTATTATTTTTTAAAATTTTATTTTATTGTTTAAAGTATTACAAATAGTAGTACATGACTCCTTTTTTTCCCCATTGACCTGCCCCCGGCCTCCCCTACCCCCTACCCTCTACCCCCAGTGTCTTGCGTCCATTGGTTATGCTAATATGCATGCATACAAGTCCTTTGGTTGATTCTAAATTAACAGACAAATGGGGATCCAAGATGGCAGGGAGTAGGTAGAAGTTATACTCAAGTCCTCCTAGGACCACACTGGAATTACAATTAAATTATAGAACAATCAACCTGAATAACAAACTGAAGACTAGCTGAAGAGAAGTCTTATAACAAAGGATTTATAGAATAGTCATATCAAGACTGGTAAGAAGGGCAGAGACACAAAAAAGGGCTGGCCCCTATCACATGCATCCAGTCCCAGACGGAGGCAGCCATCACCTGTGGATTGCTTTGTAGCTCCTAACAGGCACCTCAGGTCACAGGCAGCATCTGACATTGACCTGCACATGAGTCTCTCCCAAGAGGCCCAGAACCAACACACCCTGGAGCTGGCTTCACACCACCAAAGAGTACCACCTGATTAGTTCCATAAAAGGCACACCCAAAGGAAGACCTCGGCAACTACCAGACCCTACTGAGACAAATTCTGCTCATATACTGTCGCTGGTCAATCCTCACAGTCAGACAGCCCGAGGGTCAACCCCACCCACAGATGGGCCAACAGTAATCAAGACTCACTACAACAGGAGGCCTCACATAACCCAGGCAAAGAACACCTGGGGAGTACCCAGCTCAGGGGATCAGGGAGACTGCACCACTGGGCCCCACACGATACCTAATATAGAAGGCCACTCTACCAGACAAAGCAGATCTACCTAATACACAGAAGCCCCACCCCACCACACAGTGGCAGCTAAAATGGGGGGACAAAGAAGCATGCCCCAAATTAAAGAACAGGAGAAATCTCCAGAAAAAGAACTAAATGAAATAGAGTAAAGCAATCTACCAGACACACAGTTCAAGACAATGGTTATAAGGATGCTCAAGGAACTTAGAGGAAGAATGGATGAACTCAGTAGTGAGAACTTCAACAAAGAGATAATAAGCATAAAAAGCAACATAGAAACCACAAAAAAGAACCAGTCAGAAATGAAGACTACAATATCTAAAATTAAGACTACACTAGAAGAAATAAACAGTAGGTTGGATGAAGCAGATCGAATCAACAATTCGAAAGGCAAGGTAGCATAAAATACCCAATCAAAGCAGCAAAAATAAAAACCATTTTTTTAGTGATTGGGCAGCTCCCTCATCCTGAACATGCCATGGTTTTCTCCTTTCCCACACCTCATCCTAAAAGACCTAAGTGAAAGTATTCCTGTTCTGGAAGGACCCCCTTGACCTTGCGATCATTATGTCCTTATTCTTTTCCTCTTCCATGGCATTGTAGTCTATTTTAAGAACCTGCATTATGTTATGTTGCATAACAGTTTCCTTCTCCCACCAGATGGTAAATGCCTGTTGTCAGGGATCATTCTATGTATCTTGACAACCCCAGATCCCAGCAGAGTACCTAATGTATAATAAGAAAATAAACACTTGTGGAGGAAAATTTTTTAAAATGAGGGTAGTATGGACTTCTGGGACAACATCAAGTATAATAACATCCGCATTATTAGAGGCACCAGGAGGAGAGAGAGAACAAGGGACTGAGAACCTGTTTGAAGAAATAGTGACTGAAAACTTCCCTAACCTGGTGAAGGAGAAAGACACACAAGTCCAGGAAGTACAGAGCGTCCCAAACAAGATAAACCCGAAGAGGCCCAAGACACATCATAATTAAAATGCCAAAAGTTAAAGACAGGAGAGGGCAATGAGAGAAGCAGTTAGTTACCTATAAGGGAGCGCCCATAAAACTGTCAGCTGATTTCTCATCAGAACTCTGCAAGCCAGAAGGGGTTGGTAAGAAATACAAAGTGATGAAAAGCAAGGATCTACAAACAAGACTATTCTACTCATCATGGTTGTCATTTAAAATTGAAGGAAAAAGCCCTGGCTGATGTTCTCAGTGGTTAGAGTGTCGATCCATGAACTGAAGGGTCATAGGTTCGATTCCCAGTCAAGAGCATGTACCTGAGTTACAGGTTTGACCCCACCCAGTTAGGGTGTGTGTGGGAGGCAACCAATCGAACTGTCTTTCTCACATCAATGTCTGTCTCTCCTTCCCTTCTTCCTTTCCTCCCTTTCTCCTTCCTTCCCTCCCTCCCTCCCTCCTTTCCAATCTCTCTAAAAAAATCAATGGGAAAAATATCCTAGGGTAAGAATTAACAACAACAACAAAAAGATAAATTTTTAAAAAAATAATAAAATAAAACTGAAAAATAAAGAGCCTTCCAGACAAAAAAAAAAAGCTAAAGGGATTTATTACTACCAAACCAGTATTACGAGAAATGTTAAAGTGACCGCTTTAAGAAGAAAAAGGAGGAACATAAATATGTATAATAAATGGCAATAAATACATACCTAAAAAGAATCACTTAAAATGTAAATGGCTTAACCTTTTGCACTCGGATGTCGAGTGTGACTCGACACGGTTAGCATTAAATCCCGAGTACAAGAAAAAAGCAAGCGAGTGCAAAGGGTTAAATGCTCCTATCCAAAGACATAGGGTATCTGATTGGATATGAAAACAAGACCCATTTATGTGCTATCTATGAGAGATCCACTTCAGATCAAAAGACACACACAGACTGAAAGTAAAGGGATGAAAAAAATATTTCATGCAAATAGGAACAAACTAACAAAAAGCTAGGGTAGCAATACTTATATCAGACAAAACAGACTTTAAAACAAAGGCCATAATAAGAAACAAATGCACCCAATGGAGAAGCATCTAAATTCATAAAGCAAATATTGGCAGACATAAAGGGAAAGATCAACAGTAATAGTCATAGTAGGGGATTTTAACACCCCATTGATATCAATGGATAGATCTTCTAGACAGAAAATCAATAAGGAAACAGCTGCATTAAAAACACAGTAGGTCAGATTAACTTAATTGATATGTTTAGAGAATTTCATCCCAAACTGACAAAATATACATTATTTTAAAGCGCACATGGAGCCTGGCTGCAGTGGCTCAGTGGTTGAGCATCAATCCATGAACCAAGAGGTTACTGGTTTGATTTCTGGTCAGGGCACATGGGTTTTGGGCTCCATCCCCAGTAGGTGACATGCAGGAAGCAGCCAATCAATGTTTCTCTCTATCCTTCTCCTTGCTCCTCTCTCTAAAATCAATAAAAACATATTTTTTAAATAAATAAAGTGCACATGGAACATTTCCCTAAACAGACTATGTGTTAGGTAATAGTACAAATCTCAATAAACTCAAGAGGCAGAAATCATATCAAACATCTTCTCCAAACACAATGGTATGAAACTAGAAATCAATTACATGAAAAACACACAAACAGACGGAGGCTAAATAATGTAATTAAACAATGACTGGGTTAACAATGAGATTAAGGAATCAAAAGATACCTTGAGATAAATGAAAATGAAAACAGTGCATTCTCCAAAAATTCAAGAGGAAGGAAGGTTCCCAAACTCATTTTATGAGGTTAGCATTATCCTAATTCCAAAAACATATTAAGACACTACAAAGAAAGAAAATTATAGGCTAATAACTCTGATGAACATAGATACAAAAATCCTCAACACAGTATTAGGCAGCCAAATTCAGCAATATATTAAAAACATCAACCAGCCAGTGTTACTCAGTGGCTGAGTGTTGATTTATGAACCAGGAGAACACGGTTCGATTTTTTATCAGGGCACAGGCCTGGGTTGTGGGCTTGATCCCCAGTAGGGGACATGTAGGAGGCAACCAATCAATTATTCTCATCATTGATGTTTCCATCTCTCGCTCCCTAAAATCAACAAAAATACATATTTTTAAAAAATCTTACATCATGATCAAGTGGGATTTATTCCTGGGTTCAATATCATAAATCAATTAATGTGATACACTACATAAACAAAAATGAAGGATAAAAATCATATAATTATATTAATAGATGCAGAAAAAGCATGTGACAAAAATCCAGCACCCATTTATGATAAAAATTCTCAACAAAGCGGAAATAGAAAGAACATAACTCAACATAATAAAGGACATATTTGACAAACCCACAGGTAATGTCATCCTCAATGGGGAAAAAGTAAAAGCATTTTCCTTAAGATCAGGAACAAGACATAAATTTCCACTTTTAACACTTTTTTTTTTATTGTTTGAAGCAGGGGTCCTCAAACTTTTTAAACAGGGGGCCAGTTCACTGACCCTCAGACAGTTGGAGGGCCGGACTATAGTTTTAAAAAAACTATGAACAAATTCCTATGCACACTGCACATATCTTATTTTGAAGTAAAAAAAACAAAACGGCAAAAACACCCGCATGTGGCTGGCAGGCCGTAGTTTGAGGACGCCTGGTTTAAAGTATTACATAGTCTCCTTTTCCCCCGATTGACCCCCTCCCCAGGCTCTCCCACCACTCCTTACCACTCTTAATTCAACACAGTAATAAACTCCTACCCACAGCAATCAGATAAGAAGATGACAAAAAGGCATCCTAATTGGAAAGGAGGAAGTAAAACTCTCATTATTTCCAGATGACATGATACTGGACATAGAGAACCCTAAAGATTTCACCAAAAACTACTAGAACTGATGAAGGAATTCTGTAAAGTAGCAGGATACAAAATTAATATTCAGAAATCAGTTGCATTTTTATATACGAAATATAAACTATCAGAGGGAAACGAAGAAAACAAACATATTTTAAAATTACATCAAAAAAATAAAATACCTAGGAATAAATTTAAGCAAAGTAAAAGACCTGTCCTCAGAAAATTATAAAACAACAAAGAAAGAAACTGAAGATAGAAATAAATGGAAGTATATACCATGCTAATAGAATAGGAATAATTAACATTATTAAAATGTCCATACTCCCCTAACTGGTGCTCAGTTGGTTGGAGCGGCATCCTGTACACCAAAAACGTTGCGGGTTTGATTCCTGGTCAGAATACATACCTAGTTTGCCACTTGGATCACCAGTCGGGGCACATACAGGTGGCAATCAATCTATGTTTCTCTCTCACATCGATACTTTTCTCTCTCTCCCCCATCCCCCTCAAATCAATAAAGATATCCTTGGGTGAGGATTTAAAAATAAATTCCAGCCCGGCCAGCGTGGCTCAATGGTTGAGCGTCAACCTATGAAACAGGAGGTCACGGTTTGATTCCTGGTCAGGGCACATGCCCAGGTTGCAGGCTCAATCCCCAGTGTGGGTCATGCAGGAGGCAACCGATCAGTGATTCTTTCTCATCATTGATGTTTCTCTCTCTCTATCCCTCTCCCTTCTGATCTGAAATCAATAAAATATATTTTAAAAAAAATTCCAACCCAGCCAATGTGGCCCATTGGTTGGGTGTCAATCCATGCACCAAGAGGTTACCAGTTCCATTTCCGGTCAGGACAAATCCTGGGGTTGGGGAATTGATCCCTGGTGGGGGTATGTAAGAAGCAGCCTATCAATGTTTCCCCTCTCATCGATGTTTCTCTCTCTCTCTCTCTCTCTTCCTCCCTCTGTAAAAATCAATAAAAAAATATTAAAGAAAAAAGTCCATAATACCTAAAGGAATCTATAGATTCAATGCAATTCCTATCAAAATACCAATGGTGCAATCTACAGAACTAGAGAAAATCATCTAAAAATTCATGTGGAACCACAAAAGATCCAAATAGCCACAGCGATCTTGAGAAAGGAGAGCAAAGGTGGAGGTGTCACATTACCTGATATCAAACTATACTACAATGCTACAGTAATCAAAACAGACACACAGAACAATGAAACAGAATAGAGAGCCCAGAAATAAAACCACACCGACATGCCACTTAATATATGACAAAGGAGGCAAGAACATACAATTCGGTAAAGACAGTCTATTCAACAAATGGTGCTGGGAAAAATGAACAGATATATGCAAAAAAACTGAAACTAAACCATCTGCTTACATTGTATACAAAAATGAACTCAAAATGGATTAAAGACTCAAATATAAGACTCAAAACCATAAAAGTCCTCAAAACCTAGAAGAAAATATAGGCAGTAAAATCTCAGACATTCCTTTGAGCCATATATTTTATGATATACCTCCTTGGGCAAAGGAAACCAAAGAAAAAATAAACAAATGGGACTATATCAAACTAAAAAGCTTGCACAGCAAAGGAAATCTTCAACAAAATGAAAAAACAACCTACTGAATGGGAAAAGATATTTGCCAATGATACATCCAATAAGGGGTTAATATCCAACATTTATAAAGAACACATCAAAAAACAACAACAATCCAATTAAAAAGTGGGCAGAGGCCCTGGCCAGTGTTGCTCAGTGAGTTGAGTGTCATCCCAGGCACCAAAATGTCACTGATTCAATTCCTGGTCAGGGCACATGCCCAGTTGCAAGGCTCGATCCCCAGTGGGGGTATGCAGGAGACAGCAGATTGGTGTTTCTCTCTCACATCAAGTGGCCAAGATGAGTGGGTAAAAAAAACTGTGGTATATATCTATAATGGAATATTACTCAGCCATAAAAAAGAATGAAATCTGCCCTGGCCGGTGTGGCTCAGTTGTTAAACATCATCCCGTGCATCGAAAAGTTGCCAGTTTGAATCCTAATAAGGGTACATGCCCAGGCTGCAGGTTCAGGTTGCATATAGTAGGCAGTTGAAGGATGTTTCTCTCTCACATTGATGTTTTTCTCTCTCTAAAAACCAATAAAACATAGTTTTATTTTTTAAAAAATGAAATCTTACCATTTGCAACAGCATGAATGGACCTAGAAGGTATTATGCTAAGTGAAATGTTAGACAAAGAAAGAAAAATACCATATGATCTCACTTATATGTGGAATCTATAGAGCAAAATGAATGAATAAAACAAAATATAAAGAGACTGATAGACATAGAGAACGAACTCATGGTTTCCAGAGGGGCGGGAGAGTTAGGGGACTGGGTGAAAAGGGTGAACGTATTAAGAAATACAAATTAGTCGTCACAAAATAGTTACGGGGATGTCAAGTAGAGCATAGGAATGTAGCCAATAATACTGTAATAACTAGGTATGGTGCCAGGTGTTCAAAATATTGGAGGAACCACTATGTAAACCATAGGATTGTCTAGCCATCATTCTGAAACTAGCACACTGAATGTAAACTGTAATGAAAAATAAAGTAAAAATAAAAAATAGAAGGCCCTAACTAAGTATGGAATCGATGCACTGGGTACCGCTGGCTGCTCACACCACAAAAGAAGACAAGCAGTCACTGTTTCTCCTGATGCGAGAACACACCCCACCGGTGTCTGAGTGCCGCCCGAAAACCAAACCTGAATCGGATTCAGTCTATAGATTCAACTAGCAACTACCAGGATCACAGATACAGAGGACTGGAGAATGTGTTCACCACCACCACAGAGATAGATGCCCAGGCCATACCCCTCTTCTACGGCCTCCTACTTTACCTGAGGAATGTTTATTTCTTTTATTTTTTTTTTTTTAATTTCTTTATTGATTAAGGTGTCACATATTTGTCCTCATCCCCCCATTCCCATCCCCCCCTCCCCACGGATGCCCCAACCCCCTGTTGAACTTAACGGTTGGATAGGCTCATATGCATGCACACAAGTCCTTTGGTTGAACTCTCCCCCTCCCCCCACCCTCCCCTATCCTCCCTCTGAGGCCCGATAGTCCGATCGATGCCTCCTTGCTTCTGGTTCTGTTCTTGTTCCTCAGTCTATGTTGTTCATCATTTCCCCTAGATGAGCAAGATCATATGTCACTAGATATATACTTATGAGAACTGAATGTGAGACGAGCAATAATAGTTATGCTGACAGGCAGATGGATCAGTCTGTAGTGAGTTTCTTTCTGGACGAACAGTTCTTTTGAGACCCAATTTCAATGTCCACCAGTTCCTTATGTGTACATGTCAGCACTGACCCCTCAGCTCTGGATGGTGGACAAATGGTGGTAACGGAGGTCCGACTCCCTCTGGTGTGGTCTCGGCCGGACCCAGGGGCACGGCTTCACCCGGACTAAGGGGCACGTGGCCTCACCCGGATCTAGGGACACATGGTCTCACCCGTACCCAGGGACGCTTGGGCTCTCCCAGACCCAGGGGCACGTGGCCTCACCAGGGCCTAGGTGCACGAGGCACCACCCGGATCCAGGGACACATGGTCTCACCCGGACCCAGGGACGCTTGGGCTCTCCCAGACCCAGGGGCACGTGGCCTCATCCGGGCCTAGGTGTACGAGGCCTCACCCAGATCCAGGGACACATGGTCTCACCCGGACCCAGGGACGCTTGGCCTCTCCCAGACCCAGGGGCACGTGGCCTCACCCGGGCCTAGGTGCACAAGGCCTCACCCAGATCCAGGGACACATGGTCTCACCCGGACCTAGGGACGCTTGGCCTCTCCCAGCCCCAGGGGCACGTGGCCTCACCCGGGCCTAGGTGCACGAGGCCTCACCCGGATCCAGGGACACATGGTCTCACCCGGACCCAGGGGCGCTTGGCCTCTCCCAGACCCAGGGGCACGTGGCCTCACCCGGGCCTAGGTGCACGAGGCCTCACCCAGATCCAGGGACACATGGTCTCACCCGGACCCAGGGACGCTTGGCCTCTCCCAGCCCCAGGGGCACGTGGCCTCACCCGGGCCTAGGCGCACGAGGTCCTCACCCGGATCCAGGGACACACGGTCTCACCCGGACCCAGGGACGCCTGGCCTCTCCCAGACCCAGGGGCACGCGGCCTCACCTGGGCCTAGGTGCACGAGGCCTCACCCAGATTCAGGGACACATGGTCTCACCCTGACCCAGGCGCGCTTGGCCTCTCCCAGACCCAGGGGCACGTGGCCTCACCCGGGCCTAGGTGCACGCGGCCTCACCCGGATCCAGGGACACATGGTCTCACCCGGACCCAGGGACGCTTGGGCTCTCCCAGACCCAGGGGCACGTGGCCTCACCCGGGCCTAGGCGCATGAGGCCTCACCCAGATCCAGGGACACATGGTCTCACCCGGACCCAGGGACGCTTGGCCTCTCCCAGCCCCAGGGGCACGAGGCCTCACCCGGGCCTAGGCGCACGAGGTCTCACCCGGATCCAGGGACACACGGTCTCACCCGGACCCAGGGACGCCTGGCCTCCCCCAGACCCAGGGGTACGCGGCCCCACCCGGGCCTAGGTGCACGAGGCCCCACCCGGATCCAGGGACACATGGTCTCGCCCGGACCCAGGGGCGCTTGGCCTCTCCCAGACCCAGGGGCGCTTGGCCTCACCTGGGCACGGGACCCAGCGTCATCCGGGTCCAGGGGCACTTGGCCTCACCCGGACCCGGAATCCGGCCTCACCTGGACCCAGGGGCACGGGGCCCCATCCAGACCCAGGGATGCGAGGCCCCACCCATACCCGGTGGCGTGCGACCACTCCCGAGCCCAGAGGCGCGCAACCCCGCCCGCACCCGGGTCCCAGCGGGGCCCCGTCCTCCCGATCCCAATTCCCGCCGGTCAACCCCCCCCCAGCAACCCCCCGGCCATCCTGCCAGAGCTCCAGGACGGCCGCCGCAGAACTCGTCGGGCGGCTGCTTGGCGAAGCTCCGGTGCGCCCGGTGTGTGGCGGCGGGCCGGTCCGGCGTCGCCGCGCCGGCCCCTGGGTCCGCAGCGGCGGCCGGTTGCCGAGCATGCGCACCCATCCGCCCCCGGGGCACCGAGATTCCTGAAGGACTCGGAGGCCAGCAAGCGCGGAGTCCCCCACCCCACGTCTCACAGGGGCCCGTCTGTCCGTGCTCGGCAGCCAGTGGAGCCTCCCCCTCAGCCGGAGACCGCCGGGGGGACCACGCCGAGCACGCTCCAGGTCGCCCCTGCGTCGCCCGAGCCGCAGTTCCCAAAGTGTGGTCCTTGGGTCATCTGCATCAGCATCATCCCGCATACCCCTCTTTTATTCTAGCTGCAGAGCATCCACTCAGCCAGCCCTACGGTGGTCTTGGGTGGTGTCTGCTCCGCTCTCCCGTCGCAGCCTCAAAGTTGTTGTGGCAGGCAACATCCCGGTCCTCCCTTGTATAGTTAAGTCTTGATTGTTGCTGGTGTCACCGGGAGGGCTCTCTTTGTCTATAAAGGAAGAGTTGCTGTGCAGGAGACACTCCTATGGGCCGGGTCTTGGTGCAGCAAGGCTTTGGCGCTCACTGAATCTGCCTGTTGAATGTGTCCCTTATGCGCGTGGTTGAAGGCTGGTGTCATTTCCCACAGACCACCAGATGCCCTCGTTTCTGGGTCCCCAATGGGGCGTAGATCAGCCACTGCCTTAGGCACTCAGCAGGGATTACAGCAAAAACTGTAGTTTCCTCCTCCTGTCTGAGTGGCCCTGGAGCAGTCCGACTAGAACAGCAGTTCATCTGGTCCGCTGCCAGAGGGCAGGCCACCCACATGCATAAGCCGTTGCTTGGAGCGTAGATGCGCCTGCAAGACTTGCGGGGCGGGTCTTCAAAACGTGCGGGGCGGGTCCCAGGGCGGGGCGGGTCTCAGGGCGGGTCGGGTCCCAGGTGGGGCGGGGTCTCAGGGCGCCAACAGGCCATGGTGCAGCGAGCCGCAATGGCTGCGAGTCTGCTCCTTCTGCCTTCCAAGTTTCTAAGTCCCCTCGTTCCGCGCTCTAGCGCAGCAAACACTGATTGCTGGGCGCACCTCCGCAAGAGTCCCACCTCTCCCCGCAGGCATCTGGGTCTCCCGCGGGTCCCCAGAAGCTGGATTTCAGGGTGATAGAGAGCTAATCTCCCCTAGGTTTGGAACAAAAGCCCCTTTCCCCCGCCACCAGCCCGACCCACGCGCCTCTGCACCTCGTCCCCTCTGATTTAGCTGGTTTCCTCTTCCCTCTTAGCTGTAAATCTGCCGTTCAGCCATCTCTCCTGTAGTTCTGGGCTGCAGACGCTCCGTCCTCCAGTCGCGCCCCTGAAACCGCTGCGCGCGGTGCAGTTCGCAGTTCCTTTGTTTAGCCCAGCCGTCCTGTTTAGCCCAGCCGTCCTCTTGATTCTCCTCCGTCAAAATGGCTAGAGGACTTGAATGTAAGATGAGAACTCCTAAGAATCCTCCAAATCGGTGTTGGCGGCGTCCGGGGCCCCGAGGATCTCAGTGCGCAGCTCGGCCAGGTCGGTGGCGCGGATTAGCCCCTCCTGTAGAAAGATGGTCTCTTCCTTCACCGAGAGCCGCTGCGCCGAGTCCGCGGCCGCCGCCACAGCAGCCGCCGAGGCGCCCACGAGTCCATGGCCCCGGCTGCGGTACTGACTGAGAGGAGCAGCTGCCCGGTCTGGGGAGACGCGAGCAGCAGTCGCCACCCTCACCAGCCCATGTTTCAGTTGTATTTCCGAAACTGCCATGCGAGGCAACAGATCAGCCTTTCACCTCCGCCGCCATCTTTTTTTTCTCCACCTGAGGAATGTTTAGTGAATTACTTGTTTTTCCCATAGGGGAAAGTTGTTTTTTTCCCCCCATGGTGTTTCTTCTCTTCATGCTGATTATTTCCTTTTAAATTTCTAGTGAGCCTTAATTATCTACTCACATTTATAAATTGTCTTATTTTAATGGAAAAAGTGGATTCCTCTGCAATGCTAGAGGCCCATTTCTCCCCTGAATGACAGTGGTGTATGTTGCCAATGTACACTGATATCTCATAAACCCAGAATTTAAATATTTCCAAAAAACACATGATCATTTCAATAAATACAAAAAGAAAAGCATTTAACAAAATTCAACACCCCTTTATAATTAAAAGAAATCTTTTTTAAAAAATAATTCTTTATTGTTGTAAGCATTACATATGTCCCCCTTTTCCCATTGGACCCCTAGCCCACCCCTGCCCCCCACCCCAGGCCCTCACCACCCCATTGTCTGTGTCCATGGGCCATGCATACAAGGTCCTTGGTTAATTGGCTCCCACCCACCCACCCTCCCCCGCCTTCCCTCTGAGATCCCATACTCTGTTCCATGCTTCCATGTCTCTGCATCCACTCCATTCATCAGTTTATTTTGTTACTTAGATTCCACATATGAGTGCAATCATGTGATACTTGTCTTTCTCTGACTGACTTATTTCACTTAGCATGATACTCTAGATCCCTCCATGCTGTCTCAAAGGGTAGGAGATTCTTCTTTTCTCTGCTGCATAGTATTCCATGGCATAAATGTACCACACCTTTGTTCTCTATTCATCTTATGATGGGCACTTGGGCTTAAAACAAAACTCTTAGCAAATTAGGAGTTGGGAACTCCTTCACACTTACCAAGGGCATCTAGAAAAAAACAACAGCCAATATCATACTCAGAGAGTGAGAGACCTAACATTTTCCCCATATGATTAGGAATAGGCAAGAATGTCTGCTTTCAATATATTACTCAACATTTGCATTAACACAAGAAAATAATAGTCAATAAAGAAGTAAAACTGCTCATATTTGCATGTTATATGTTTACCTAGAAAATATTAAGAAAAAAAATGTTTCCAAAGATGAAACATACATATTAATTTGGATATCTACCTATGAACTCATGTCTATGTCTACATTTATATCTACATGTCCATGCCTAACCATTCTTACTACTGAAAACACTCCAAGCTCTGATTCCCTCTTTGTCTATAGAACAGCTGGAGGAAAATCCTCCAGGGGACGTAGTATGTCGGGCTTCTGCTTCACTTGATTTGGGAGGCAGTAGAGTTTTCTGATGGTTGGCTATGAGCTTCCCTTCTCCCACATTTTTGTCAGAGCACAGTGATGTGTTTTAGCTGTCCTTGCATCATTTAAAAAAAAATAAAAATCTTAGTCTTAATCAATGTGTTACACTAATTTGAAAGCTATATGCATCCATATATTCAATGCATCATTATTTACAACAGCCAAAATATGGAAGCAACCTAGGTGCCCATCAATAGATAATAAAGAAGATAAATGCCTATAAACAGTGGCATAATACTCAGCCATAAAAAAGCATGGAATCTTACCGGCCGGTATTGCTCAGTGGTTGAGCATCGACCCATGAATCAGGAGGTCATGGTTTGAATCCTGGTCAGGTCGCATGCCCAGGTTGTGGGCTCAATCCCCAGTAGGGGATGTGCAGGAGGCAGCAGATAAATGATTCTCTCTCATCACTGATGTTTCTATCCCTATCTCCCTCTCCCTTCCTCTTGCTAAAATCAATAAAAACATATTTTTAAGAAATGAAATCTTAATGATACTGTTGTAATTAATCCAGTTATAAATCAAAGGAAAGGAACCAAGGGAAGGCCAAATAATATAGGCATGTCATTTGTACAACTTTTGCCAGGAAGCTGCAGTTTAATATTACCCAGGTCTATCCCCGCAGATCAATGGAGGAAGGGACTGGACAGGTGGAGAACTGCCACAATCCCAGTAAAGGCTGGGTGAAATAGGGAAGGTACTTGTCTGTCAATAACACCTGGGAACAGGTCATTGGCCAGAGTAGGTATGGCCACTGCAAGCACAGAAAGATTTGAGATATTTAATCTCCTAAACCAGTGATGGGCAACCTTTTGAGCTTGGTGTGTCAAACTTCGCCAAAAAACTGAGCATAACTCGGGTAGTGTGTCACTTTGAGGAAAAAACATTATTTCACGATATTTATAGTTTAAATAACATAAATGTATAATTGTTACATATAACTAGAAGCCCATTGCACGAAGTTTCGTGCAATAGACCTTCCTTCATCTGGCTGCCGGCACCAGTTTTCTGCCAGCAGCAGTTTTCCTCTGGCCACCCGCTGATCAGAGCGCCTCCCACCAGCGCGATCGGCCACCCCGAGAGGAACTCGGGTGGCCAGAGGAAAACTGCTGCTGGCGAAAAACTGGTGCCGGCAGCCACGCAATCGGCCACCCCGAGCTCCGCCACCGGTGCCTTCCGCTCGGTCCTCCCGCAGTGCCGGCAGTTGGGGCCGGGGGAGGAAAGGGAGCAGGGACTCATGAGTCCCCGCCTCCCGCTCCTCCTGTCAGCCCAATTGGCCACCCCAAGTCCCGCCCCCAGCCTGCCGCCGGCCCCATCGTGGGCGTAACGGAGTGATGGTTATTTGCATACTTCCCTTTTATTAGGTAGGATTGTATTTAATAAACCAAAAACTAAATATTTAACTTACCTGCTTAGTGACTTCTTTGTTCATCCGTCAGTCGGTTTCTTTAGTTGATCTTGATATTATTTAGCTTGTGAGGGGTGCCGTGAACTAAGATAAGTGAGGGGGAGGGGGAATTCTGTAACTAACCTGCCTATTAGTGACTTTTTTGTTGCTGAATTTCATTGGCTAAATCTTCAATTGAAGGTTGGTATTTTGTACACTTCAGGCCCAAGCAAGCGCTACTAACTTCATCTGTCAATCTGTTTCTTTTGTTGGTTTTGATATTATTTAACGCTGAGAATAAGGCCTCACAAAAGCATGTAGAGGGAAAAATTGTGAGTAAAGCCATTGCTATATTTTTCAGGGTGCTAAAAGTGTCTGGTAGTTGATTCCAGGCACTCCAAATTTCCTGTTCGTAGTGGCACTCCTCTTGATTCTCTAAGCGGCACCTTTCCAGATTCTCAAGCTTTGACCTCAAGTCGACAAACACCTGAGCCCAGATACTGTCTTGAAGTTCTGCAAGTTGCATCTCCAAATCATCAATTTGCATCCATTGGAAACCATTTAATCCAAATTACTGTAGACTACTACATCAGGATACTTAATTATTTTCATGGTCTGTTCTAGACTTCTAAATTGACTAAATCTATCACTAAACTGGTCAAGTAACGAGTCTAAATAAAACATGCTGGTACTTCATATGCAAGAGTTCCATTTCATTTTGTACAGCTGCACTGGCCTTCTCAAAATACTTTGTTACTCGAGGAAAATACTTATAAGTTTTAGTTTCTATATCTTGCTTGAAAATTTTAACTTTATTTTCAAAAGCTTTTATGTATCCAAACATAACATCAATACTTTTGCCAAAACCTTGTAACTTTAACCCTTTGCACTCGCTTTTTTCGATTCCTTTATTCTACTGCTAACCGTGTCGAGTCACACTCGACATCCAAGTGCAAAGGGTTAAGTTCAGTTCATTAATATGAACAGAGAGATCTGTAAAAAACATCAGGGTGTTGACCCACTTATCATCATTAAGCTGAGGAAAGTTTCCCAGATCCTTATCATCAAGAAATACCTTAATTTCTTCAAAGCACTCCACAAAGCGCTCAAGAACTTTGCCTCGGCTCAGCCATCTTACATTATTGTACATCAGCAGTCCACTGTAGGTGGAATCAACCTCCAGGAAAAGTGCTGAAAATTCTCGCTTGTGAAGGGGGCGAGCAGCTATTAAATTAACTATTTTTGTAACAACTGACATTAAGTCGTTTAAGTCAGTGAATCCTGCCTTGGCACATAAAGCCTCCTGATGGATAATACAATGAAAAGGCATAATCGGATGTCCAATAGCTTCTGTAAACAATTTGACAAATCTGACTTTTTCCCCCACCATATTTGGTGCCCCATCTGTCGTCACTGACACAACTTTAGAGATATCAATGCTTAGGTCACGAAATGTTTGTATAACAACCTTACATATTTTGCTTCCTGATTTACTTGTTGACACTGATACTAACTTTATCAACTCTTCTCTCATTGTGAGACCATCAGAATATCGACCAATAATGGCCAACTGAGCATGTGATGTGACATCAGTAGTTTCATCAAGAGAGATCGAAAAATATTTACACTTCCTTATGTCTCTCTTTAATTGATGTTGTACGTTTGTGTTCAGTCTCATTATTCGGTCTTTTATGATATTTCTACTGAGTGGTAACTCAGATATTCTCTTAATAATTGCATCTTTATTCTGCATATCGTGAAATAGAACTGGTGCACATCTTAGGAGAGTTCCTTTAATAAATTCTCCCTCACTGAGCGCTTTTCCATGCTGAGCTATAGAGTGAGCAATGCTCAAACTTGCAGATGTTAAATTTGTAGAGCCTTTCATAAATTTAAGGATGGAATTAGATTGGCTCTTATAAAGGTGTAGCTGCCTGGAAATGTATTCCTTCCTTTCATCCTCACTTTTTTCCAAGAGCTGGGAATGATTAGTTTCAAAATGTCTATTTATATTCCACATTCTGCTTACTACCGTTTCAGGACATAGAACGCAAAATGATCTGCCATTTTTTTCTATGAAGCCATACATCTCGGTCCATGTCTCTTGAAAGGGTCGGCCACTGCTACTACCACTTCCTTTACTTAACCTTAGTTTTTTTATTTTTTGGGTTCTCCATCAGGGGGGCAGTGACAGAAGATAGAATTATGGATAGCTTGTTAGGCCTGCAGGCAATTAGGGGTTAACTAGCCTAACTAACCACAAAATGGTGCATATAACTGTCTTTTAGGAAAGGGCAGGGTTAATAAGCAGAAATAGGGGTTAATAAGGATGCACAACAGTAATAGTGGTGAAATCGAGTCTGCACTATGGAGCAAGATGGTGTTTCTTATGTGAATTAAAATGGCTGCCGCTATTTCTAATGGCGGGGAAACGGCACCCATAGCACGCCACAAACCTTCGCCTCTCCCAGCCTCCCCCTCACTTATCCCAGTAATGATGGATTAGAAATCCATGACACCCCAGAACAGTAGATAAAGGTTGCTGTGGTTAACTGTTATTTGGTTACTGGTAATGGCAGGGCCCCCAGAGATGCATCCCCCGCTGTGGTCTGCTGCTCCCTGCTCTGCCGGCGGAAGTGAGGGCAAAGATCCCGGCTTAACCGGAAGTCCCAGAACTAGACACTCTGTGCCGGACTTCTGTTGTTTTGGCCTACAGACCTCCGGCACAGAGTGTCTAATAGGGGAGGAACTCCAAGACTCTAGTCGCAAATGTTTCATCCTCAGGAGCAGCAAATGTTTCATCCTCGGCCTGCGGCCACCTCAGCGGCCGCGTGCCATCAGAAATGGCTACAAGTGTCAGTGCTGACACGCGTGTCATAGGTTCGCCATCACTGTCCTAAACAAAGGAGCTCGCTCTCTCTTGCTCTTGCTTGCTCGCACTTGACTCCTGGCTGGTAGGGCTCTCATTCTCCTACATTCACCCTGCTCTTCAACTACCTTAGTGCTAAATCCGCTACAATATGGAAGAGAAACTCTGGACACTGGTTTGTTTCTACCTTTATTGAACCCTCCGCTGCACATCTTCCAGGACTGAATTAAGGGAAATGGAACTTTACAAACCCAGGGATATAATTCCACACAAATAAAATCACTCTTCCTCCCATGCAGGTCTCAGAAAATTCTTTTTCTCAAGATAACATAAGGACCCAACCCCAAGCACTCAGTGGGGAAAGGGATACCTCACTTTCACTGATAACAATATCATCTGTGATCATATGGATGGACCTAGAGGGTATTATGCTAAGTGAGGTAAGTCAGACAGAGAAAGACAAATGCCATATGATTTCACTTGTATGTGGAATCTAAAGAACAAAATAAATGAACCAACAAAACAGAAATAGATTCATAGATAGAAAGAACGAACTTATGGTTGTCAGATGGGAGAGGGTTCAGGGGCTGGGTGAAAAATATGAGGGAATTAAAAAGCACAAAGTGGGTGTCCCCTCCGTCCGAGGAGCCGCGGCGAGGGCAGCCTGCGGCCGGCACTGCCATGGCAGGCGCTGGTGCGAAAGGCGGCGGGCCGTGTCCAGACAAGCGTTTCCGGGACTACCTCTTGGACAAGCGTTTCCGGGACTACCTCTTGAGCACGCACTTCTGGGGCCCAGTAACCACCTGGGGTCTCCAGTGCCACCATCAGTGACATGAAAAGTCTGCGGACATTATCAGTGGGCGGATGACGTTTGCCCTCTGCTGTTACTCTCTGATGTTCATGAGATTTGCCTGCAAGGTGCAGCCTCTCAACTGGCTCCGGTTCCTGTGGCCCCGCTCATCCAGGGCAGGTGGCTCATCAAACAAGATGAGTAAGAAGGCATCAGCGTAGCCACGGCCGGGAGGCTCTGCCCGCTGCTGAGCCACCGGCTCCGTCACCAGGACGGTCCTGCTGAGGAAGCCCCGCTGAGCGCGGTGTTTACCAACCCAACCATTTCCACCGGGACAGAGCCGGGCTCCGGAGCCGCCGGGCCGCCGCCGAGTACTGTAGTCACGCAGGCCGTCATTTCCAATTCCCAGCGATGCTTTCTTTGAAGCTGTGTTTGTTATCGGTTAGAATTTACTGATCGAGCAACGGAAGAGAACACAGTCTGTGACTCTTAGAAACTGAGTGCTCAGAACTCTTGTTCTGTCCTGACCACGAGACAACTCACAGCTGGCTACATCCTTAAGATCTCACCCCCAGGGTCTGAAAAGTATCCATTTCCATGCAGTGTGTATTCTGAAATGCGGTAACTTAACAGCAATAAATGATTTAAATATTTTTCAAATGAAAATAAAAAAAGCAGCACAAATTGGCAGTTAAAAAATAGTCACAGGGATGTAAAGTACAGCATAGGGAATAGTCAACAATATTGCAATAACTATGTATGATGCCAGCTAAGTACTAGACTTATTGGGGTAATCACTTTGTAAGTTACATAAATGTCTAACCACTTATGCTTGCATACCTAAAACTAATAAAATATTGAATGTCAACTGTAATTGGAAATAATTGAAAAGTCTCAAAATTATAAGAATTGTTAATTCTAGGTAGTGGAATTAGGACTTTTTTTTTTTATCTTTACCGGAGGATATGTCTATTGATGTTAGAGAGAGAGGAAGGGAGAGAAAGAGGGACAGAGAAACATCTATGTGAGAAAGAAACATTGATTGATTGACTCCCAAACATGCCCCAACAAGGGATCGAACCTGCAATGTGCCCTAACCAGGAATTGAACCCTCAACCTTTAGGTGTACAGGATAACAGTCCAACCTACTGAGCCACCCAACCAGGTAGGACTAACTTTTACTTTTTTGTTCATATATTTTGTATAGATTACTTTTAGAATCAGAACAGAGTACATAGTATTTAAAAATTAAGCAGAAGGAAAAGAGAAAGATGACCCAAGAATATTGCAATTCTTTAGGTGTCGGATGCTTTCTATTTACAGAAGGACCAAGCTAGACGACAAACACAAAAAAGCAAACAGTGGGAAAGAGGCTTTGCCTAGATGGAACATTCAAAGTAATGGAAAGAAATATTTCCATCACAGTCAGTTTCAAACTGGTGGTAAATGAAAAATTTTATATAAGAAACCCAAACTTGACATAAAATGTAAAAGACTGTAGAAAACACACCAACATACAAAGCTTCATTCTAGTTACAAAGGGAGGAAGAAAGACAAATCTATTATCTAGGGGAGTCACAGAAAATTCAAGCTTCATCTAATTCTCTAAAATGTTTATCTCACAGCAAAGATACAAACAGAAAGTGATCTTTTTAAAAAGGGAAAACAAACCTATTTAAATTTTTACATCTGAGCTTAGGTTAGAATTTTCCCTCAACTCAATTTTTTTCTCTTTCACTTTCTATTTTTATTTGGACCATATAATTAAAATACACACTATCCACCAGAAACTATTAATATCATCTGAACTCCCTTTCATTAATGTTTCATTACATGTTTACGTTCAGTTACTACCATGATATTTTACCCTTTCCACAGGCTTGCTGAGCTCTATCTATAAAAACAAATAAAATGCACCTGCATACAGGAGTCACATCTTTGTTGGACACTACATGCTATTCCCGTCTGAAAAGTCCCATCCACTGATCATCAACAAGCTTGAAAGTTCCTGACCAGGAAAATCCGCATTTATGCCATCTTAAGATATTCCTGGACAGCTTTCTGTCCTAGTTCCCCAAATAGGTTATCAGCTCCCGATTGACAGGTGACAAAGTTTTGGGTATAAGGTGGGATATAGACAAACACTGAACTAGGTCCAGAACAGGTTCCACACCAATATTTCCGAATATATATGGAATGCATTTACTCACCCAATTCTCTTCTATTCTCCCAACATTGTATTTGTCATCCCCACCTGGGTAGGCACATTGCTCCTTCTCAGCATAGAATTCCTGGAGAGCTGCTAAGGCATGGGAAGAAAGCTGGGGGACATCCCCATCTTCCAAGTCACTCATCTCACAAATTGTCTGACCTGCAGATAAAAGGTAAAAGTGCTTCTTCTCATCAAATAACAATTTAAAAATGTTTATCTCACAGCAAAAACACAAACAGAAAGTGATCTTTTTAAAAAGGGAAAACAAACCTATTAAAATGAGATCAAACATCTACAGAGGTAGTCCACTGAATTACAGTTTAACAAATGCAGAGTTTTCCTTTAAAGGATTTCATTTTTTACAAATGAGATTTTCATAATTCCTTGCTGAAGAAAATTTTAACATTAAGTATTTAAAGACATTTTGCTTTCTTCTGGTACCCCAATGGCCATGTGCAAACATTTCACAATTATCTGTGTAACATCTTTATTTTTTAAATAAACCTTTATTGTTCAGATTATTACAATTGTTTCTTCTCCCCCCCCCCCCATATCTCCTCTCCAACCAGTTCCCACCCCCCCATCTGCCCTTACCTCCCTCCCGATGTCCTTATCCATAGGTGTATGATTTTTAAAAATATATATTTTATTGAATTTTTACAGAGAGGAAGGGAGAGGGATAGAGAGCTAGAAACATCGATGAGAAACATCAACCAGCTGCCTCCTGCACATCGCCCACCGGGGATGTGCCCGCAACCAATGTATATGCCCTTAACTGGAATCGAACCTGGGACCTTTCAGTCCGCAGACCGACGCTCTATCCACTAAGCCAAACCGGTTTCAGCCATAGGTGTATGATTTTTGTCCAGTCTCTTCCCGTACCCCCCACACAGACACCCCTTTCCCCCTGAGAATGATCAATCCACTCCCATTCTATGCCTCTGATTCTATTATGTTCATCAGTTTATTCTGTTCCTCAGATTTTTAATACACTTGATTTTTAGATTCACTTGTTGATAGATATGTATTTGTTGTTCATAATTTTTATCTTTACTTTTTTCTTCTTTTTCCTCTTTTTAAAGAATACCTTTCAGCATTTCATATAATACTGGTTTGGTGGTGATGAACTCCTTTAGCTTTTTCTTATCTGTGAAGCTCTTTATCTGCCCTTCAATTCTGAATGATAACTTTGCTGGGTAGAGTAGTCTTGGTTGTAGGTTCTTGCTGTTCATCACTTTGAATATTTCTTGCCACTCCCGTCTGGCATGCAGTTTCTGTTGAGAAATCAGCTGACAGTAGTATGGGTGCTCCCTTGCAGGTAACTAACTGTTATTCTCTTGCTGCTTGTAAGATTCTCTCTTTGTCTTTTGCCCTTGGTATTTTAATTATGATGTGTCTTGGTGTGGTCCTCTTTGGATTCCTTTTGTTTGGGGTTCTGTGTGCTTCCTGGATTTGTAAGTCTATTTCTTTCACCAGGTGGGGGAAGTTTTCAGTCATTATTTCTTCAAATAGGTTTTCAGCGTCTTGCTCTCTCTCTTCTTCTGGCACCCCCATAATTCTGATGTTGGTACGCTTGAAGTTGTCCCAGAGGCTTCTTACACTATCTTCAACTTTCTGAATTCTCTTCTCTTCTTGCTTTTCTGGAGGCGTGTCCTTTGCCTCTTTCTATTCCAAATCTTGGACTTGATTCTTGCGTTCCTCTAGTCTGCTGTTGGGTCTCTGTATAATATTTTTTATTTCAGTCAGTGTATGTTTAATTTCTAGTTGGTCCTTTTTCATATCCTCGAGGGTCTCATTAAATTTACCGGCCTTTTCCATGAAATTCTTGAAAAACCTTATAACCGTGGTTTTGAACTCTATGTCCATTCGTTTGTTCTCCTCCATTTCTTTCATTTGAGATCTGTTTCCTTGCCTCCTCATTTTTGCTGCTTCCCTGAGTTGGCAGGGTAGCTTTGTGTCCTATTGTATCCTATTGGTTCCACGGGTCAGCCTCCCAGTTACCTGAGGTGGACACTCTTGGTGCAGCCCTTTGTGGACTGTGTGTACAGCCTTGTTGTAGTTAAGTCTTGATTGTTGTTGGTGTCACTGGGAGGAATTGACCTCCAGGCCAATTGGCTGTGAGGACCCGCTGTGTCTATAAAGGAAGAAATGCTGTGCTGGAGACACGTTTATGGGGCAGGATTTGTTCCAGTAGGGCTTTGGCGCTCACTGAATCTGCCTCCTGAATGTGTCCCTTATGAGAGTGGTTGAAATCTGGTGACATTTCACATCGATCACTAGATACCCTAGTTTCTGGATCTCCAATGGGGTGCAGGTCAGCTACTGTCTGAGGCCACCCAGCAGGAGTTACAGCAGGAACTACAGTTTTCTCCTTTTTGCTTGGGCTTTGGTGGTTAATTTGGTTAAGCTGCCACAGAACAGGCCATTTATATGCAAAAGCTGCTGTGTGGAGTCTGGGTGGGTTTGTAGAATGTGCGGGGCGGGGTCTCAGGGCTTCACTAGGCTAGGGCGTGGCAAACAGCGATGTCTGCCAGTCAGCCGTCTCCGCCTTTCCGCGTTTCCAAGTCCCTGTGTCCCTGCGCTCCAGCGCAGTAAATAATGATTGCTGGGCGCACCTCTGCAAGAAAGTCACCCTCACTTTCTGACCCGATGGCCGACAGTCCAGCTTCTCCCCATAGGCGTCTGGGTCCCCTGCGTGTCCCCAGAAACTGGATTTCAGAGTGATCGGGAGCTTGTCTCCCTTCGGGTTAAAAAAAAGCCGCGCTCCCAGTCGCCCGCCACCAGCCTGATTCGCGTGCCTCCATACTTCCGCTTTTCCGCGTTTGTTCTCCTTTCTTTTTCCTTCTTAGCTATAAATCAACCACTCCGCCAGCTTTCCCGTGGTTCTGGGTGGTAGACGTTTTGTCTTTTAGTTGTATCTTTGAAATTGTTGTGCGCGGCGGCAGTTTAGTTGTTTAACTTTGCCGCTATCTTGATTCCTCCCCACTGTGTAACATCTTTTTGTACTTGAAAATCACTGTTTAGGTTACCTAAGGCTCCTTAGTGTTATAGGACTGATCTTAAAAAAAAAGAAAAAGAAAAGGGCATATAAAGAGATATGAAAGGGACAAGTAGGAGAAAGAGAAGAAAAGTAAAACATAGGGAGGGAGAGAATTTCGGTGTTTTTATACGAACTGATGACCAGGCACAACTACTTCTTGGGATACCACTCAGAAAGCTGCAAAATTAAGGCATAGTCCTGAAGACAATCATGTCTGCCCAAGACCCCTGACAACTGCAAGTTCAGGGGCTTCCCAAACCAGCCTTATGTTCGGTAATTTGCTAGAAAGCCTCACAGAACTCACTAAGGGCAATTATACTCAGTTATTACAGGGAAAGGGTACAAATTAGAGCCAGTCAAGAAAGAGTGCACAGAGTCCCAAATAGGAAGCTTCCACTGGAGGTACTACAATCCCAGCACCCATGTGTGAGTGTCAGTGTCTAGTTTGTATTGAGGCTTCATGGCATTCCCATGAATGACTGAATTACTGTCCACCTGGTTGAAGTCAGTCCCCAGCTCCTGTCTCCAGGTTAGGCTGATATGGCCTACGGCCCTTCATGAATAACAGACATTCCTATCACTTGGGAAAGGGTTTGTTTACCTCCATGTGGGTCAAATTCCTTATTACACAGGAACCAACCACATTTATAAATCACTAGAGGCCTGGTGCATGAATTCATGCATGGGTGGGGTCCAGCTGACCCACCCCGATCAGGGTTGATCAGGCCAGGCCAGCCAGGGAGAGGGGATATGGGAGGTTGGCCGGCCAGTCCCACCCCCAATTGAGGTGGCGTGGAGGGGCTGGCTGGGGGGAGGTGCCACAGGTGGTTGGCTGGCTGGCCCCACCTCCTGGTAGAACTCCCAGTCAAGGGGACAATTTGCATATTAGCCTTTTATTATATAGGAAGTTATTCTGAGCACAAAAACAGCACCCTATTTGTTTTTTAAAACATTGTTTCTAAATTTTACAGCAAGTGCCCTAGTGGGTTTGGCTGGATGGAGTTTCAGCCCGCGGACTGAAGGGTCCCGGGTTCAATTCTGGTCAAGGGAACATGCCTGGGTTGTGAGATCGATTCCCATTAGGGAGCGTGCAGGAGGCAGCCAATCAATGTTTCTCTCACATCGTTGATGCTTCTATCTCTCACTCCCTCTCTGAAATCAATACAACTATACTTAGATAAAAAATTAAAAAAAATAAACGTTACAGCAAGTGATGTTTTGAAAGTCAGCAAAAATTACTCAAGATATTTGTCATGGAGAAACCAAGATGGCGGCATAGGTGAAACACCTAACCTGCAGCCGGGCACAACAATTTCAAAGGCACAACTAGAGGTCAGAACGGACATCGTCCAGAACCACAGGAGAGCTGGCGGACTGAAATGCCCACAGCTGGGGGGAAGGAGAAGGCCACGGGGACAATCGGGGGAGCCGTAAAAGCCTGAGGTATGGAGAAACTGGCGGAGACACGAGCACGCGCGCCTGCGGGGAGGATGGAGCCGGAGAGGAAGGGGCGGCTGACGGCCTGGCCGGCGTTCACTGGCAGGAAGGAGATAAAGGCTCCGGAGTGCGCTAAGCGCCGGCTCCGACTGCACTGAGCGCCAGTTCCGGGCGAAACCCTGGGAAGCCAGGCGCAGGCTGGGGGAATGAATCTGGGCTGTGGGGCGCAGGCACAGAGGAGCGGGGGAAGGCAGAGCTCCAGAGGCGCGCACGGGAAGGGGCGCAAAGGACGGACTGTTGCCTGCGCCACTGAACTGCCCTAGCGGGAAGGAGACATAAGCTCAGGACCGTGCTGAACCCCAGTTCCGACTGCACTGAACCCCAGTTCCGGGCGAAACCCTGGGAAGCCAGGCGCACGCTGGGGGAATGAATTTGGGCTGTGGTGGCGGAGGCACAGAGAAGCGGCGGCTCCAGACGCGCGCACTGGAAGGTGCGCAGAGGACGGACTTTTGCCTGCGCCACTGGGTGGCCCTGCTGCGAAGGAGACAGGGACGCCAGACTGCGCTGAGACCCAGTTCCAACTGCACTGAAACCCAGTTCCAGGCGAGAATCTGGGAGTCCAGATTCATTAGGGGAGGGACTGGACTGTTTGGCAGTGGGCGAAACTCCAGGGCGCGTTTCTCTCAGAGGTGTTTGCAAGGAATACAGAGGGACACAGACACAGGAGCCTCATAGGGCGGGGCTGAAAGGAAGCCAAGGTTGTAGGCTCCACCCTGTAGCTCCGCCCCAGCCAAGCTGAGCAGAAGCTTTTTCCTGCTGAGTGCCTCAGGTAGTGGCTGACCCACACTGCATTGGAGACCCAGAAACGAGGGCATCTAGTGGTTGGTGGGAGATGACACCAGATTTCAATCACTTGCATAAGGGAGGCATTCTAGAGGCAGACTCAGTGAGCGCCAAGGCATTGCTGCATCAAGACCCGGCCCACAAACATGTCTCCTGCACAGCAACTCTTCCTATATGGACAAAGAGGGTCCTCACGGCCAAGTGGCCTGGAGGACAATTCCTCCCAGTGACACCAACAACAATCAAGACTTAACTGTACAAAGGAGGACCAAGATGGAGACATAGGGCGGCAGCCTGATCGTTGCCTACCACAACAATATTGAGACTACGACGGGAGAGCAGAGCAGACACCAGCCAGAAAGACCGGGGGGCTGGCTGAGCAGATGCTCTACAACTAGAATAAAAGAGAGGGGTACGCAGGATGATGCTGATGCCGGTGACCCAAAGTCCACACTTTAAGAACTATGGCTCAGGCGACACAATGGTGGCCAGGAACGTGCTCGGCGCAGTTTCCCCGGCGGTCTCCGGCTGAGGGGACGGCTCCACTCGCTGCCGAGCACGGACAGACGAGCCCCTGGGAGACATGGGGTGGGAGACTCCGTGCTTGCTGACCTCCGAGTCCTTCAAGAATCTCAATGCCCCGAAGTGGCCAGGTGCGCACGCTCAGCGACTGGCCACCGTTGCAGACCCAAGGGCCGACGCAGCGACACCGGACCAGCCCACCGCCGGGCACCGGGCACACCGGAGCCTTGCCGAGCCCGCCGCCCAACGAGTTCTGCGGCAGCCGCCCTGGAGCTCTGAGAAAATGACCGAAGGAATTGCTGAGAGGGAATTGACCAACAGGAATTGGGATCAAGAAGACGAAACCCCGCTGAGACCCGAGTCCAGGCGAGCCTGCGAGCCTCTGGGCTCAGATGTGGTCACACGCCTCTGGGTCTAGGTGAGGCCTCACGCCCCTGGGTTTGGGTGAGGCCACGCGCCCCTAGGTCCAGGTGAAGCTGGATTCCGGGTTCGGGTGAGGCCATGTGCCCCTGGGTCCGGGCGAATCTGAACCCTGGGTCCGGGTGAGGCCGTGGGCCCCTGGATCCGGGTAAGGCTGGGTCCCGAGTACGGGTGAGGCCGTGAGCCCCTGGATCCGGGTGAGATCACGCGACCAGGGGTCTGAGAGAGGTAACGCGCCCCTGGGTCCGGGTGGCTTCATGCACCTAGGTCCAGGTGAGGCCACGTGCCCCTGGGTCTGAGAGAGGCCACGCACCCCTAGGTCCGGGCGAGATCATGTGTCCCTGGATCCGGGTGGGGCCTCGTGCACCTAGGCCCGGGTGGGGCCGCGTGCCTCTGGGTCTGGGGGAGGCCAGGCGTCCCTGGGTCCGGGTGAGACCGTGTGTCCCTGGATCCGGGTGAGGCCTCGTGCGCCTAGGCCCGGGTGAGGCCACGTGCCCCTGGGTCTGGGGGAGGCCAGGCGTCCCTGGGTCCGGGTGAGACCGTGCGTCCCTGGATCCGGGTGAGGCCTCGTGCGCCTAGGCTCGGGTGAGGCCACGTGCCCCTGGGTCTGGGGGAGGCCAAGCGTCCCTGGGTCCGGGTGAGACCATGCGTCCCTGGATCCAGATGAGGCCTCGTGCACCTAGGCCCGGGTGAGCCCAAGTGGCCCTGCGTCTGGGAGAGGCCAAGCGTCCCTGGGTCCGGGTGAGACCATGTGTCCCAGGATCCGGGTGAGGCCTCGTGCACCTAGGCCCGGGTGAGCCCAAGTGGCCCTGGGTCTGGGAGAGGCCAAGCGTCCCTCGGTCCGGGTGAGACCATGTGTCCCTGGATCCGGGTGAGGCCTCGTGCACCTAGGCCCGAGTGAGCCCAAGTGGCCCTGGGTCTGGGAGAGGCCAAGCATCCCTGGATCCGGGTGAGACCATGTGTCCCTGGATCCGGGTGAGGCCTCGTGCACCTAGGCCCGGGTGAGCCCAAGTGGCCCTGGGTCTGGGAGAGGCCAAGCGTCCCTGGGTCCGGGTGAGACCATGTGTCCCAGGATCCGGGTGAGGCCTCGTGCACCTAGGCCCGGGTGAGCCCAAGTGGCCCTGGGTCTGGGAGAGGCCAAGCGTCCCTCGGTCCGGGTGAGACCATGTGTCCCTGGATCCGGGTGAGGCCTCGTGCACCTAGGCCCGGGTGAGCCCAAGTGGCCCTGGGTCTGGGAGAGGCCAAGCGTCCCTGGGTCCGGGTGAGACCATGTGTCCCAGGATCCGGGTGAGGCCTCGTGCACCTAGGCCCGGGTGAGCCCAAGTGGCCCTGGGTCTGGGAGAGGCCAAGCGTCCATGGGTCCGGGTGAGACCATGTGTCCCAGGATCCGGGTGAGGCCTCGTGCACCTAGGCCCGGGTGAGCCCAAGTGGCCCTGGGTCTGGGAGAGGCCAAGCGTCCCTCGGTCCGGGTGAGACCATGTGTCCCTGGATCCGGGTGAGGCCTCGTGCACCTAGGCCCGGGTGAGCCCAAGTGGCCCTGGGTCTGGGAGAGGCCAAGCGTCCCTGGATCCGGGTGAGACCATGTGTCCCTGGATCCGGGTGAGGCCTCGTGCACCTAGGCCCGGGTGAGCCCAAGTGGCCCTGGGTCTGGGAGAGGCCAAGCATCCCTGGGTCCGGGTGAGACCATGTGTCCCTGGATCCGGGAGAGGCCGCGTGCACCTAGGCCCGGGTGAGCCCAAGTGGCCCTGGGTCTGGGAGAGGCCAAGCGTCCCTGGGTCCGGGTGCGACCATGTGTCCCTGGATTCGGATGAGGCCTCGTGCACCTAGGCCCGGGTGAGCCCAAGTGGCCCTGGGTCTGGGAGAGGCCAAGCGTCCCTCGGTCCGGGTGAGACCATGTGTCCCTGGATCCGGGTGAGGCCTCGTGCACCTAGACCCGGGTGAGCCCAAGTGGCCCTGGGTCTGGGAGAGGCCAAGCTTCCCTGGGTCCGGGTGAGACCATGTGTCCCTGGATCCGGGTGAGGCCGCGTGCACCTAGGCCCGGGTGAGCCCAAGTGGCCCTGGGTCTGGGAGAGGCCAAGCGTCCCTGGGTCCGGGTGCGACCATGTGTCCCTGGATCCGGATGAGGCCTCGTGCACCTAGGCCCGGGTGAGCCCAAGTGGCCCTGGGTCTGAGAGAGGCCAAGTGTCCCTGGGTCCGGGTGAGACCATGTGTCCCTGGATCCGGGTGAGGCCTCGTGCACCTAGGCCCGGGTGAGCCCAAGTGGCCCTGGGTCTGGGAGAGGCCAAGCATCCCTGGGTCCGGGTGAGACCATGTGTCCCTGGATCCGGGTGAGGCCGCGTGCACCTAGGCCCGGGTGAGCCCAAGTGGCCCTGGGTCTGGGAGAGGCCAAGCGTCCCTGGGTCCGGGTGCGACCATGTGTCCCTGGATCCGGATGAGGCCTCGTGCACCTAGGCCCGGGTGAGGCCACGTGCCCCTGGGTCTGGGAGAGGCCAAGCGTCCCTGGGTACGGGTGAAGCCAGATCCTGGGTCCGGGTGAGGCCGTGCGCCCCTGGATCCATCCGGGTGAGGCTGGGTCCCAGGCCCGGGTGAGACCACGCGCCCCTTGGGTAGGGGTGAGGCCACGTGCCCCTTAGTCCGGGTGACGCCGTGCCCCTGGGTTCGGCCGAGACCAAACCAGAGGGAGTCGGACCTCCATTACCACCATTTGTCCACCATCCAGAGCTGAGGGGTCAGTGCTGACATGTACACATAAGGAACTACTGGACATTGAAATTGGGTCTCAAAAGAACTGTTGGTCCAGGGGGAAGCTCGCTACAGATTGATTCATTTGCCTGTCAGCATAACTATTATTGCTCGTCTCACATTCAGTTCTTATTAGTATATATCTAGTGACATATGATCTCGCTCATCTAGGGGAAATGATGAACAACATAGACTGAGGAACAAGAACAGAACCAGAAGCAAGGAGGCATCGATCGGACTATCGGGCCTCAGAGGGAGGATAGGGGAGGGTAGGGGGAGGGTGGGGAGAGGGGGAGAGTTCAACCAAAGGACCTGTATGCATGCATATAAGCCTATCCAACGGTTAAGTTCAACAGGGGATTGGGGCATGCGTGGGGAGAGGGGTGGGATGGGAATGGGGGGATGAGGACAAATATGTGACACCTTAATCAATAAAGAAATTTAAAAATATAAAAAAAAAAAAAAAAAAGATATTTGTCATGTTGCTCCCTTCCTATTCCAAGACCTAAGTCGGTATATCCAATCTTGGCCTCAGGCACAAGCCACCAAAGGCAACAGAAAAATCAAGACTCTAATAGGAGAAATTCCCCAGGCCTCGGAGTATCCAAAAGATGCAAAGTAGCCATTTAAAATGAGAAATGGCCCAACCACTGTGGCTCTGGTTTAGTGTCAACCTATGAACCAGAAAGTCACTGATTAATTTCTAGTCAGGGCACATGCCTGGGTTTCACGCTTAATCCCTAGTGTGGGGTGTGCAGGAGGCAACCAATCAATGATTTTTCTCTCATCATTGATATTTCTATCTCTCCCTTTCCCTTCCTCTCTGAAATCAATAAAAATATATTTAGAAAACAAACAAACAAAATACCAGGTGACTTCAAGTACAAAACAAACAATTCTAAAGAGCAATTTAAGAAAACTGTCTCTCATGGTTGTAAAAATAATTAAATTTAGCTATTCCTGATGTGGCTCAGTTGGTTCAGAGTCACCCCATACATCAAAATGTTGCCAGTTCAATTCCTGATTAGGGCACATGTCCAGGTTGCAGGCTCCATCCCCAGTTGAGAAATGGGGGAAGGGGGCAAGAAATCAGTGTTTCTCACATCAATGTTTCTCTCTCTGTCTCTCTCTCTCTCTCTCTCTCTCTCTCTCGAATCAATGAAAAACATATCCTCGGGGAGGATTTAAAAAATAAGTTTAGCCCAGCCAGAGTGGCTCCAGTGGTTGAGCGTCAACCTATGAACCAGGAGGTCACAGTTCAATTTCCAGTCAAGGCATATGCCAGGGTTGCGGCCTCAATCCTCAGTAGGAACCGTGCAGGAGGCAGCCAATCAATGATTCTCTCTCATCACTGATGTTTCCATCTGTCCCTCTTTCTCCCTTCCTCTCTGAAATCAATAAAAATATATAAAATAAATTAAAATAATGTTTATTTTAAAGCTGATCAAATCCATTCATTTAATCATCGTTCCCTGAGGCACTACTTTGTACTAAGCACTGTCTTGGTGATGAGAATCAAAGTCTCTGTCTCTCGGAACTCACATTCTAGTGAGACAATAAAAGACCATAAAAAATAGAAATATATGCTAGATAATGATAAGATCAATGGAAGAACATCTGGAGAATAGGGGCTGCAACATTAGCAATCACAGTCTGTTTCCTACATTGAGTTCAAGACGGCATCACTGGGAGAACCAAGATGGTGGTGTAGGTAAACACCACTATGTGCCACCTCCCACAACCACATCAAAATTACAACTAAATTGCAGAGCCACCATCATTCAGAATGGCCTGAAAGCTGGCTGAATGGAAGTTCTACAAATAGAGAAGTAGCATGTACACTGTGACAGGAGAGGTGGAGGCACAGAAGGGAGGGGGATCATCTCTGTGGAGGCTGCCCAGGAGGAGTAAGGGGTCCCAGACCCACACCATCGCCCCAGCCCAGGGCTCTAGGGCTGGGAAGAGAAGTCTCCGTAACTTCAGGCTGTAAAAACCAGCGGGGATTGTGGCTGAGTGACTGGGAGGCTGCTGGAGACTAGGAGTTGCTTTTAAAGGGCTGGCACAAAAACTTACTCAGACTCGACCCCTCTGAGCTCCAGGCCCAGACAGCTTTGGGGGACCCAGACACATACGCAGAGGAACTGGATTATCTGGCATTAAAGCAAGAACTTGGAAGAGGCTTTCTCCCAGACAGGGGTGCTCCCGGGGATCATTGTTCCTATGCTGGGAGCTCCCCTGTTGCAGAGCTGACTGGCAGGGGCCATATCCGAGTCTCCATCAGCCTGGCTCACACTCTTTGCCCTGAGACCCCAAGCCCATCCACTTTGCAGCCCTACCCAAGCTGTTTGCAGCAGTTTTTCCATATGAATGGCCTATGCTGGCTCAGGCTTCAGACTCTGCTAAAACCTTTAACACAAACTACAGCTGGTGTCAGCGGGCCCAAAACCTATCAATAAAAGCCCCCAAACTGACACTAGCACCAGCCTGCCTTGCTTCACAGCTGGGCCTCGCCTGGGCATGTCCAAGCCCAATACAAATAGCAGCCATCTGCAGATCCCTCTGTAGCTCCTGCCGGGTGGCCCCGGGCAGGGGCTGACTTTGCAGCTCCCTGGAGGCCCTAGAGCCAGTGCACCCGGTGGACAGCTTCAGACCTTACCAGATTACAACTCTACACATCCACAAGTGACTCACTCAAGGGGCAGACTCAGTGAGCACCAAAGCCCCACTGAAGGAAGTCCTGCTCCATAGAGGTTTTTCCTGACAGCAGCTCTCCCACTGTAGTCGTAGCTGGTCCTCACAGCCATTTGGCCTGGAGGTCAATTCCTCCCAGTGACACCAAGAGACATCAAGGCTCAACTACAACAAAACTGTGCACACAGGGGCACACCTACAGTGCCCAGCTCAGGTGCCTGGGGAGGCTGAGCCACTATGCTCTACAGGACACCTACTACATAAGGCCACTCTACCAATTCCAGAAGACATAGCAGCTCTACTTAATACCTAAAAACAAGCAAAGGGAATCCACCAAAATGCAGAGACAAAGAAACACGTCATAAATGAAAAAATGGAAGAAAGCAAACTACTGGATACAGAGTTCAACACCATGGTTATAACATAAGGTTACTCAAGGATCTTCATGAGAGCTTCAAGGGACTTAGTGAGACTGTCATGAAAAAGGACCAGTCAGATATTAAACATACACTAACTGAAATAAAGAAGAATTTACAAGTATTCAACAGTAAAGGATTCTGAGAATGAAGTCAATGATTTGGAATATGAGGAAGCAAAAAACACCCAATTAGAAGAGCAAAAGGAAAGGATCCAGGGGGGTGGGGGCATGTGTGGGGAGGGGTTTGGGATGGGAATGGGGGGATGAGGACAAATATGTTTTACCTTAATCAATAAAGTAATTAAAAAAAAAAAGAAAGGATCCAAAAATATGAAGATAGTGTAAGAAGCCTCTGGGACAACTTCAAGCAACCACATTTGCATTATTGGGTGCTAGAAGAAGAGAGAGAGCAAGATACTGAAAACCTATTTGAAGAAATAATGACAGAAAACTTCCCCCACCTGGTGAAAGAAATAGACTTACAAGTCCAGGAAGCACAGAGTCCCAACCAAGATGAACCCAAAGAGGCCCACACCAAGACACATCATAATTAAAATGCCAAGGGTTAAAGACAAAGAGAGACTCTTAAAAGCAGCAAGAAAAAAGCAGTTACCTACATATGACTATCAGCTGATTTCTCAACAGAAACTTTGCAGGCCAGAAGGGAGTGGCAAGAAATATTCAAAGTGATGAAAAGCAAGGACCAACAACCAAGATTACTCTACTCCAGTGATGGCGAACCTATGACACGCGTGTCAGCACTGACAAGTGTAGCCATTTCTGATGACACGCGGCCGCTGAGGCGGCCGCATGCCGAGGATGAAACATTTGCTGCTCCTGAGGATGAAACATTTGTGAAATAATGTTTTTTCCTCAAAGTGACACACTACCTGAGTTATGCTCAGTTTTTTGGCGAAGTTTGACACACCAAGCTCAAAAGATTGCCCATCACTGCTCTACTCAGAAAAGCTATCATTTAGAATGGAAGGTCAAATAAAGAGCTTCAAAGACAAGAAAAAGCTAAAGGAGTTCATCCCCACCAAACCAGCAGTACATGAAATGTTAGAGTATTTTTTTAAGAAGAGGAAGAGGAAAAAGAAGAAAAACGTAAAAAATATGAAGAATAAAATGGCAATACATATCTGTCAATAATTGAATCTATTAATCAAAATAATCTAACGAGAAATCTAATGAACAAAATAAACTGGTGAATAAAATAGAACCAGAGGCATGGAAACATGGAAAAGACTGATGAATCTGAGGGAAGGGGGAAATGAGAAAAGGAAGAGAAAAACCAAAGATCTTATCTATGGACACAGACAATAGGGTGGTAAAGGCCTGGGGCGGGAGGAACTGGGTGGAGGGGGAAAAAAGAGGGACATCTGTAAAACTCTCAACAATACAGGTTTAAATTTTTTTTTTTAAAGAGTATATCACTAGTTAAGTGGGGGAAATTAAAATGCTGATATAATACACATCACTAAAGTTTAAATTAAATGAACATTAGTTTTAATGTGCTAATTTTTTTACTTGTCACTAATTTATCACATCTTTAGCAGTAGTAAAATTCTAAGTAGATTTGTGAAACTGCTGTGAAAGAGATTTTCATGTACAAAAGAGTTGAGAAGTGCTGTGTTATATTATTGAACTGACAGTGAGCCTTATGTGGCACTCACAGAAGAATCAGGCAAGGTTTGTCCCTCAGGGGAATATTTGGCAAAGTCTGGAAATATTTTTTGGTTATCAAAACTAGGGAGGGTCCTTCTGGCATCTAGTGGGTCAGGGAAGCTGGTCAACTCCATCCAATTGATAGGACAACCCTCCACAAAAAAGAACTATGTGACCAGAAATGTCAACAGTGCTAGGGGGTTAAAAAACTGCTCTACTATGATGATGTGGTGAGTCTGCATTTAAAGCCATGGATCAGAGTAAAGAGCATGTGTGGATGGAGGATAAAAGTGAGGCCACAGCGGGTTTACTTTCACCTTGAGGGAGAAGATTGCAGAAGGAAAAGCATGAAGATGATGGAACAGCATGGTAAAGTAATGGGCACAATCATGTACAGCCTAAACAGGGGTGAGGAGGATCCTAATGGGCTGTATGGTCACTTTCTATTTCTTTACACAGCATCTGACTAATGTGGTCTACAAAGCAATGTGTAAAATTCTTCAATTTCCTATACGATCTTTGCTTAAAGCAAGGCCCACTCTCCCATCCCCCACTGCATAATTGTACAGGCTCCCACCCTGGCTGGTTTGGTTCATTGGTTAGAGCGTCACCCGCAGACCAAAGGGTCGTGGGGTTGATCTCAGATCAAGGGCAGGTACCTTGGTTGCAGGTTGGATCTGCCCTGCAGTAGGCAATCAATGAGTGTGTCTCTCTCGCATCAATGTTTCTCATTCTCTCAATCTCTCTCCTCCCTCCTCCCACTCTCTAAAAATCAATGGAAAAAATATCCTCTGGGAAACAACCAAAATGGCAGCATAGTAAACACCTGTACTTGCTGCCTCTCACAACCGCATCAAAACTACAACTAAGAGACAAAACAAATATCACCCAGAACCACCAGGGGAAACCTGGCTAAGTGAAAGTTCTACAACTAGTAGGAAAGAAAAAAGCGCATTGAGATGGGTAGGAGGTGTGGAGGTGAGAAGGTGTGGAGGCACGCGTGAAACGGGCTGGCAACATGGTGCATTGTTGTCTTTCTCTTTCGGGAGGGAGATACAAGCTCCCAATTGCTCTGAACTCTAGTTCCAGGTGAGACTCTGGGGACCCAGACGCATACGGGGAGAAACTGGACTGTCTGGCAGCAGGCCGGAACACGAGGGTGGCTTTCTCTCAGAGGTGCTCGCAGCGATCATTGTTCCTGCAAGGAACAATGGGATGCAGAGATGTGTGGACCTCTCCGGGGCAGGGCTGACTGGCAGCCACTGCTGTTTGCTCTGCCCTGGTGATTCCCTGAGACCACGCCCCACCCAATTTACAACCCCCCCCCCCCCCCGAAGCTGTGTGCAGCGACTTTTGCATATGAATGGCCTGTCCTTTTGCAACCTGAAACCTAACAAATTGCAGCTGGGTCAGAGAGCTCCAAAGCTTCCAAAAGAAGGCCTAAGGCCTGGCAGCGGCAGCAGCAGCCTGCCTTGCTTCACACCTTGGCTTCATCTGGGCACCTCCAAACCCCAAACAAAAAGGAGGAATCTGCAGATCTCACTGTAGCTCCTGCTGGGTGGCCTCAGGCAGTGACTGACTTTGCACCTCCTTGGAGATACAAGAGCCAGTGTACCCAGTGGTCAGAGTGAGACCATCCAGATTACAACTCTTCAGATCCATAAGCGACACACTCAAGAGGCAGACTCAGTGAGCACCAAAGTCCTGCCCCATAAGGGTGTCTCCAGTACAGCAGTTCTCCCAGCGTAGACACAGCTGGTCCTCACAGCAAATTGGCCTGGAGGTCAATTCCTCCCAGTGATACCAACAGCAATCAAGGCTTAACTACAACAAGACTGTGCACACGGCCCACAAAGGGGTGCACCAAGAGTGTCCACCTCAGGTAACTGGGGAGGCTGAGCCACTGGGCCCTAGAGGACACCAAGCACACAAAGCCACTCTACCAACTCAGGGAAGCAGCGAAAATGTGGAGACAAAGAAACAGGTCACAAATGAAAGAAATGGAGGAAAACAAACGACTGGATATAGAGTTCACAACCATGGTTATAAGATTACTCAAGAATCTTCTAGAAACCACCGAGAAATTTAGTGAGACCCTCAAAGATATGAAAAAGGACCAACTAGAAATGAAGCATACACTGACTGAAATAAAGGATAATATACAGAGATCCAACAGCAGACTAGAGGATCGCAAGAATCAAGTCAAAGATTTGAAATACGAAGAAGCAAAAAACACCCTACCGGAAAAGCAAAAAGAAAAAAGAATCCAAAAATATGAAGATAGTTTAAGGAGCCTCTGGAACAACTTCAAGTGTACCAACATCCGAATTATTGGGGTGCCAGAAGAGAGCAAGATATTGAAAACCTGTTTGAAGAAATAATGACAGAAAACTTCCTCCACCTGCTGAAAGAAAGAGACTTACAAGTCCTGGAAGTGCAGAGAACCCCAAACAAAAGGAATCCAAAGAGGACCACACCAAGACACATCATAATTAAAATGCCAAGGGCAAAAGACAAAGAGAGAATCTTGAAAGCAGCAAGAGAAAAACAGTTAGTCACCTACAAGGGAGTACCCATACGACTGTCAGCTGATTTCTCAACAGAAACTATGCAGGCCACACAGGAGTGGCAAGAAATATTCAAAGTGATGAATAGCAAGAACCTACAACCAAGATTACTCTACCCAGCAAAGTTATCATTCAGAATTGAAGGTCAGATAAAGAGCTTCACAGACAAGAAAAAGCTAAAGGAGTTCATCACCACCAAACCAGTATTATATGAAATGCTGAAAGGTATTCTTTAAAAAGAGGAAAAAGAAGAAGAAAAAAGATACACAATATGAACAACAAAGTGTCAACAAATATCTATCAACAAGTGAATCTAAAAATCAAGTGAATAAAAAGTCTGATGAACAGAATTAACTGTGAATATAATGGAATCAGGGGCATAGAAAGGGAGTGGAGCGACAATTGTGTGGGGGGGGCAGGGGGGGCGGTAAAGGGTGTAGGGGTGCGGGAAGAGACTGGACAAAAATCTTACACCCATGGAGGAGGACAGTGAGGGGCGGGAGGGTAAGGGCATCGGGTGGGGTGGGAACCCGGTGGAGGGGAGCCATGGGGGGGGAGGGGGGGGAGAGAAACACCTGTAATAATCTGAACAATAAAGATTTATTCAAAGAGAAAAAAAATCCTGTGGTGAGGATTAACAACAAAACTCTTCACCTTCTCTGCAAGTGGTTCTGGAAGGCAGTGGGTGCAGAGGGCAGAGCAGGAACGGGATTCTTCCCAAGTTCCTGTCACCGCCAGGGCACCCTCCTCCAACCAGCCCTAGGAAGCACCGCCCTCGCTCCCTTCCCGTCTCCCTTAAGGGAACGGACCCCTCCTAAAGCCGTGCTCGCGCTGTTACCTGAGACCTGAGGTACAACTCCGTCCTGTGAAACAGGACCACGGACGTCCGGTCCGTCCTCTGCACGTCACCACGGCGTCTACCGCCTCCCGCCCCTCCGCGCCCCTCTTCCCGGACCAGCCCCGGACGACCCACCGCACAGCCTCCGACGGCACAGACTTCGCAGGCCGCCGCCCGGACTGCCCGGCCTCCCACCCGCACCCGGAAGTCGGGAGAAGTACCACCACTCGAGTCCACTCACCGCCACGCCGCTCAGTGACCGGGAGCCGGTGCGGGGGGGGGGGGGGGGGGGGGGGGGGCCAGGTCCGCCCAGCGGCGCCCGCGCCTGCGCACACCCACTGCCCCGCGCGCCAGGTCCCGCGCTAGCAGTGCGCAGACGCAGACTGCGCAGGCGCGCCGTTCCGCCCGGGAGGGGGCAATCCAATGAAACCTAAGGTTTTTCTGGGGAGACACCAGGAACCTGCTCGTTCTCGGGGAGATGTGCATTTCACAAGCATCTGTCCGGAGGACTTGGTCTGTCTACTCAGTCTCCCAATAGAAAAATCCAGACGTGCGAGGCCTTACAATGTCGGTAAGCTTAGAAAAGCTTTTTTTGTCTCCACTGTAATCAGTTTCCTCCCCAAACCCGGCGTGGTCACCAGGTGCAGCCGCGCGCCCTTTCCACTGGGCGTGACGGCCGAAACGCCCAGCCGGGGAGCAAACGACACGAAGCCGTTTTCACGCTGAAACACGGTCAGCTACTGATTTGGCAGCACCATTTCTCTATGGAAATATTCCAAATGCGGGAGACGTGGCGCGAACCTCAGAACCTTCGGACTGAGGGCGTTCCTCAGTATCAACACCTCCAGCAAAGCCCCTGGCACACAGGCACGTGTTAAACCTGGCAATATCAGACCGTAAGTGATACACTTACTTCCCACTCAAGAAGGCATTCAACCTGGATTATGGTCCTGCTTTTCCTTCTTTTTTTAAAAAAAACCAACTTTATTATAGTGCTGTTTTATATATTCTGCAGAATCGCCTTAAGTCGTTTCTGGCGTAAGTTGAGGATATAAATAAATGACTCAGCTGTCAAATAACAGTAGTATATAAAACAAGTTTACAACTTGGGGAGTACCATAATTTCAATTATAAATACCATTTCCTGGTCTATGGCAACCCATGCTTTCCTTTTTTGTTTTTCCTTGCTTTACTTTTGACTTTGATGGCTTTTAAGTGATGACAAGTCAATTACACCAAGTATTTCAAAATCAGGTGTAACTTAGCAAAAGAGCAGGAAAGAAAATATATAGAACAATCCAAAAATCAATAACATGAACCAAGAACCAACGTTATGGCAGTACACTGTTTTAACAGGTGTAGCATTCCATACATTGGAGACCGTCTTGGCCTATAATTTAAAAACCAGGTTAAAGCAATTTTTGGTTTGAAATAGGTATTTTTAAACTTTAAAAGTTTCAATTGTTTTCATAGCATGTGAAATGCAATAGTTACCTTCATGTAGTGTGTATTATGATGTTATTTTTTACTATTAAGGTGACCAGGAAGTCAGGAAGTTCAGTTATACCTCCACCACCAGTGCTGAGCCAGTCTGTTCACAGTAACACAGCAAGATGAATTTTCCTGGTGAAACATTTGCACTGTAATTTAATGGTTCTTACAAATCATAAAAAATTTAAAATATCAAAGGCAATTTGATTCTCACTCAAGTAAAGGGAAAATCGCTTAAGTTAAACTGGACTTGAAAAGATGCTTTCAAATCTGATTTGATTCAGGAATTATTCCGTTTGTGTATTTATAAGTGATTTCTGTCCATCATGCTACTCTTCAGAAAAGGTGGATAAGAGAAATGAAGATTACACTGTAAAGATCTAAGATGAAGCCAGACTCAATTTTCATTTTTTAAAAAGAAACCCACACCTGAAACCGTATGTTCATGTTGACCAATGTCATGCCAATCTATTTAATTTTAAAAAGTACTAATTACCTACAATTACAAGGTCAGATACAAGTGTTTTTCTTCCATTCTTCAAGTGCTTTGTCATCAAATTACTCAAATTAACCTAAATTGCAAAGCGTGTTCCCATATTCTAGACCTATTGATGTTTTGAGTCTATTCCATAAACTGAGGAAATCTGACATTTCTAGAGCAGTGTAGTAAAGCTCTTAACTTCACACAAGATATAAACTTGTTTTACTTCTCCAATTTATTTGACTTATAGAGTGATACATGAAACTGCCTTTGGAAATCAATGTTAGGGTTTTTGTAGTTGTTGTAGGATTGATATGAGCGTATTCAGCAGAAATACCCTTAAGTAGATCAATTTTCTTGTTTAAGAAAGAAAATACAGTGAATTCTCTCACAATAGCACCATAGTGGCTGTGGCAGGGGCTATACAGTCATGTTGTATGTGAAGATATCACAGTATTTAAAAATTAATGACTATCAGGTATTAAACTGTGTGTAAAGACACACTTATCTAATGGAACAAACTGTGTTCTTAGAAAGAATTTTTAAATATAATAGAATTTATTGAGTATCTACTATATTTTATCAACCAGCGTGTTTTAAATATTTTCTTTGGGAGAATAATTTACATGGGAAGAATTCAATAGGGAAATTATTTATGTGTTAGAATTTAGACAGTATACTGTCATTAGGAGCGTATGGAATGTCCCAGTGAAAGATTTTCTCATAAATTTCAAATACGCCCTTTTACTTCCACTTAGTTTTAAAAGAAAGTAAAACTGAACCACCATTTGAGATTACAAAGAATTCATATTGACCCAATCTAAGATCCCCATGTTTACAAAATAAAATGATGCATAATCTAATCATCACACCAAGGCATCATTTGTAAGCCAGTCAATATAAAACAACTGTATTTTTAGAGAGCACAATTATTTTAAAGATGTCTTTTAAAAGACAATACCAAATTTTTATATTTGGGACCTTTAAAATCATCTTTGGCTCTCTCAAATACCAGGTGACCTGTGTCCCCAGGTCTTGCCCTCAATAATTAAAGAGGGAAAATGAAAACTCAATACAACTCTGCTTAGTCCTCTTAAACCTAAATTTTCTATATCCACTCTTGGAGTAAAATCAAATCTCAATAACCTAAGAAATAGCATTATGAATAAATTAATATTCAAAAAAAATCAAGTTTAAAATAAATATATTTTCAAAACACATTTTCTTTAAAAAATTAACTTTTCACCCTATTTAGCTCAGTGGTTAGAATGTCAGCCCACGGACTGAATGGTCTTGGGTTTGATTCCTGGTCACAGACAAGTACCTTGGTTGCAGGTTCGATCCCACCCCACTCAGAGTGCTTATGATAGACAACCAATCGATCTCTCTCTCTCTCTCTCTCTCACACACACACACACACTCACACACACACACACACACAAACACGTCAATATCTCTTTCCTCCTACCTCCCTTCCAACTCTGTCTGAAAATCAATAGAAAAAAATATCCTGGGGTGAGGATTTTTTTTTAAAAATTAACTTTTAAGTGCATATATTTACAAGATTTAAGATTAGGCAAAGAGTGAAAGAATGTCTGACACAGCAGAACGGCAATTTTTCACTTTTCCTTAAAGGCCATAAAAAGAATGACCCAAACCACTAAAAAGATTTACTACAAATACGCCCCCAACGCCAATGACTTAATTGATAACTCTGACATTGCTTCTAAGACTAAGCTGAAATAAAAATAAATGCATTGAATAAATTTAGAATGTAAACGTTTTCTTTCTGAATCCTGAATATTCTATTAGGGCTGGGTGTTCTCACAGAAGGTAATGCAAATCTTATCTATACAGATATATCATGTTTTTATTTTTATTTTAAATTATGACTGTATAATGTCCCCAGTGTCAGTCATTCTATGATAGTAAACGAACTAGCACCATTTCAATCAGTTTCATAAAAGTCTAAATACCCACGAACAAATCACACACAGTCAAAACAAAAATGTAATAAAAATATTTAGTTAAATGACACATAACTCCCATTTATAGATTTAAAAATACAAATAAAATTTTGATATTCAGCCTTTAACTGGCTCAATACATAGCCCTGATTTATTTCCTAAAATCCTATTATAGCATCTTTTGAAAAAAGAAATGCAACTTTATACCTTATACCTTCATTAGTAATGTTAATAGAGGTAAATATTTAAGCCATATACTTGTCCCTGGGTCTCTCAAAAAAAAACTGAAAAGTCTTAGCATAAGTTTAAATGTTTAATATTTATAAATTTAAAAAATTTTACACATGCTGAATGGTAGCAATGCTAACACTTTGTGACGATTAAACCACAAACTCACTGCATGAGCCTCTGTTCAGAGGGCCGAATCGCAACACCAGTATTTGCAATCTGCCATAGTTTTATGTGGTAGATGACACACCAGAAAGCCTAGGCTCAGAACCCTCTGAGGTCAGGTCCATGTAGATACATAGTACAGGTGCAGTATTTAACTTCAGGCTAATGAAGTAGCTAATGTACATACCTGACAGCTCCTAACCGCTGACACTCACGTGTATAGGCTGAAAAGGAGAAAACCTTCCACTGCCGGGAAGGCCTAGGAATAGGTGAGGAGCAAACCCCAGGGGCTGAGGACAAACACGTGTGCATGTAGCTCAGTCTTCAGACTTAGATATGGAGCTAAAGGTCAGAAACAGATCACTCCACCAGTCCTCTAGAGCAGAGTGGATGCTCATTATTAACTATGTGTCTACCTGAACCAAATATATTCTTTGGCTAAATATGTCATGAGTCTCCATTATAGATCAGAATTACATATAAATTAAAATGTTTAAAGTTCAACTTGAATCACGGCACTTCATATCAATTTGAGCTCAGAAAATAAACCTAATTTGGACTTTTTTTTTATTTTAGAAAATCAGTGTTTTCAGAACATAGTTATTACCAAGTCAGAGGATATCCACTTATATTTTAAAATAATTTAAAGCATTATATCCTCAAATCAGCTCTGTTGTTTTGTAGAAGAATTTATAGGAAGTTATATTAAAAACTTATATCCAAATCAATTCCTTATTCTCTAGTTAAGAAAAAAACCCTAAGAAGTATTGAGGTTCCTGCTGCCGTAACAGTTAATATTCCTTTCAGGAACCAATAACGACAACTATCCATCAGAGACAGCTAACTTAGTAAGGTCTAATGACAAACACCTCTAATAACAGACAGAGGTGGCAAACAGAAACAAGTAAAACTGTAGTAGAAAAAATAGTATTTTAAGGGTTCAATGGATATGGTCTACTAGGCTACTAAGACTTGAAATCAACAGCTAGTTCCCTTCAATACTTGAGGGGTTCATACAAGTATTAGCAGAAATGGTCAGAGCAGCTGGATTCGGGGTCAAGGGCACGTTCCTGGGCTGCAGGTTCAATCCCACCACGGTGGGAGCACAAGTGGGAGGCAACCAATCAATGTGTCTCTCTCACATCGATGTCCCCCCCCCCCCCCCCCCCCGCCGCCCCGCCTTCCCCCTTTCCGCAACTCTTCCACTCTCTCTACAAAAGCAATGAAAGCCCTAACTCGTTTGGCTCAGTGGACAGAGCATCGGCCTGCGGACTGAAAGGTCCCGTTCCTTTCTGGTCAAGGGCATGTATGTTCGTTGCAGGCACATCCCCAGTAGGAGGTGTGCAAAAGGCAGCTGATCAATGTTTCTCTCTCATTGATGTTTCAAGCTCTCTATCCCTCTCCCTTCCTCCCTGTAAAAAAAAAAAAAAAATCAGTAAAATATATATTTTTTAAAAAGCAATGAAAAAAATATCCTTCGGTTAAGATTAACAAAAACAAAAAAAGATAGTAAGGAGTGTTACTAGGGGAAGGTATTATAGAGATGCTGGGTTTTGAAATGAATTGTGAAAAATAATAACCATCTCATTTTAACAGGATAATGTAATATAATTAGACACATGGCTTACAACGAAGTAAGACTAAGTTCTTAAAATTAGTTGGAAAGATTGCAAAGGTGTGTTTTTTTACATAAAATGTCACACTTTCTACCAGACAAAACTCAATGCAGTGTTGTTAACATGCCATTGTCTTCCAACAGATTAAAGGACAGCAAGTAATAAAGACCCAAATAACTGTGAAGAGGACACTGAAATACTGTTCCAGAAAAACCTAAAACAAACAAGCAAGCAAGCAATCCTTATAACAGAGCTACAAGAGTGACAGGTGCTGTTATATGAATACCAATTGTGAAAGTACAAGTCCATAGAGATTGTGCCCTGGGAAACAAATTGGCCGAGGAAAATAAAATCAAATAAAGAATGAACTGAAAACTAGACATTAAAGGTAACTATATATGACCAGAAATTTCATACAAGACAAAATTCTAAATAAATATTCGACAATGTACCTTTAACATATATAAAAAAGGGGAGCACAAATAATGTTCTTATTTTTAAAACACTTTGGACAAGTCAGTTTTAATAATAAAAATTAATTTACTAAAATTAAGTCAGTGTTCTTGACCCTCACAGGGCAAAGAGCAAAACCTCCAAGAATGAAAAGTCAATAAGCATAGCTAAAGACAAAACTGGACAAAATAAAATAAAAAGAAGACTCAAACTAAACAAATATGTATACATCTGAAAAAAATTGATACATTTACACAATAGGGTACTACGTAGCCATAAAAAAGGCTTAAAAAAAAGAAGAAAATATGACCTTTTGAGACAACATGGATGGATCTGAAGGTTAATATGCTAAGTGAAATATGCTGGTCAGAGAAAGATAAGAACCATAGGATCTCACTTATATGTGGAACCCAATAAACAAAATAAACTGACAAACAAAATAGAACCAGAGACATAGATATATGAACAGACTGACCGCTCTCAGAGGTGAGGGAGAATAGGAGGACTGGATAAAAGAAGGTAAAGGGATCAGCCAAAAAACATATGCACAACCCATTAACACAGACAACGGTGTGGTGATAGTCAGAGGAAAGGGGCACAGGGCTGGGTGGAGGTGAACAAAGAAGGGGGGTGAATGGGGACATCTGTAATAGTGTCAGCAATAAAAATAAAGTTAAAAAAAAGATGACCGAAATTAAACAAATACCGGTCAGAAAAACACACGCACAAACACAGGAAAAGTGTCCAGCTGCTGCAGTGAAGTGGCATCCCCATTACCTAAAAAATGGTGTGCCTCTTTTTTCCTGTTTGCCACTGATCACATTCTGGTGATATCTTAAGGCTTATTTGGTCCAATCCCAAGTACATATTATTTTCCTTAAAAGTCTAATTACAATGCAATATTATTGACAGCATCTAGGCTAATTAAGCACATACATTTCCATCTAGATAACAGTTATTAAATACAGATGCCTTTTTATTTCCCAAGGTATCCCTTTTCTCCTCATCTTTATTTTTAAAAACTTGATTATAGTTTTGCCCAAGCCAGTGGACCTATCTAGTAGGTTGCCTGTCCCAGTACCCTCTGGCAAAGGGGCTACACTCATCACACACAGATAGGCAACGCTTACAGCCACTTTGCAGGTGTGCGGAGCTGAGAGACCACACATCAAGAACAATGCAAAATAGTGGTTCCTGGTGCAGATGACTTCATGTTCATTAAGGGGAAATAAAGAAGAAATCTAAAAATGAACACATGGTTCAAAGTATTTTTAAAAATACAATATGCATATTTCATAAACAGTGACATAATTTTTTCCTAGCTGTTTTTAAGATGCTTTGCTTCCCCTCTGCTGTTATTAGATGGTGACAACTAAGAGAAATGGTCCTTGAAGTTCTGGCTCAAGGCTCTGCATTGGTGCATGTCTAAGGGAGAATGCCAAGCTGGATATAACTTAGATGTTTTGGTAACTGTAATGGTTAGTAGCAGCTACACAGTTTCACAAAGCATCGCTGTGAAGGTGCATGTGCTCAGTGCAATCCCACCACATGCCAGGGACAGTGTAGCCTAGATGTGTCAAGAGCATAGCAGGACACCCACCCTTTAAAGCAACGTCACCGTGCCCTGTGACCATGACAAGGCAGTGGGCAGTTTTATATGCCTGTGGTTTCCATAATTTAAGGGAGTATGGCAGCAATACAAAATTTTCTCTTAAATTTACACAACTCCTATGCAATGAGAAAATACCCATTCCAGCATAATTATTTCTCCTAATGCCCCAATGTCTAAAATCTGCTGGAATCAGCCACTCCCATCCTCAGAATAGAGTACTGTAGCAATGGATAGACAGCTGGACAGAAACACACTCCAAGAGTTAGACTACATATGGATGAGCCTGTTTCACTCACAAACCCACATGAATACACCACCAAAAGGGCACCACCAAGTTCAGAGCAGCTAACTTCCAAACCAACTCTGAAGCATCAAAACTGCATTTCTTATTAAAACAAGTCCGTTGGTTTGTTTGGGTTTTTGTGGGTTTTTGTCTTTCTTCTTAAAATTAAGGCAATGGGATGGCTACAGTTCCTAAAGTTTATTTTATGGAACAAAAATATACATGCATTTTCCTCCTTAAGTTCAGGCACCAGAGTGTGACTAGAGGCCTGTACTCCACAACACCTGCCCCCCAGCCCATCACAGCCCAGGGAGCACCCGCAGTGCCTTCCCCTCCTGCCACACGCAAACTGCATCACAGGGAGAAAAGCACCACAGCACAGGACCTCTCAGAGCTTTCCAGTGATTCAAAACTTTCGGGTTGGCAGAGGGGAGGAGTTTATTAAAATGAAGAAACCCAGGGCCCATAAACAGAAATTCTGACAATGAGGGCCACCAGCTGGGGCCAGGTCCTCAGGGCTGCAGGTGGACCACGGACGTTTAAGGAACATCACCGAACATAGCCACTAATATCTCAGAACGAAATTTTAAACTTTGGCTAGTCACCTAACGTTTGACAAAGAGGGAAAAGGCACTAAACATGATTTCATGGTGCCCTTATCTGTTTGCACATACATGATATTTCATTTTGAAAATGTTAAATCACCATTCAAAACCTACAGAATACTTATGACCAACTGTGGTAACACCTAACAGCAGACGCTGATTTGAGGCTGAGCTCTACTGTCTCACTGCATTCGTTACATGTCAAGCTCTCCAAAACCCCAATGGCCAAGAAACTGAAGGACAGGACAAGACTCAAGTCAACTTTTAGCAATTCAATGCACTTTGCAGAAAGGATCTAAATTAAGCATAGAGTTTTGTTCTTTATTTTACACAAAGGAGACCACCAACATTTGCCATAAATTCTTCCAAACTCTTTAGAAAAGCCATCTTCTGTTTCCGATCCAGCGTAGGAGGGGTGCTGCTTGCAGTGAGCTTGTTGAAGGCATCTGCTAATCTCTGGTAAATAACTGGGTCTTGTTGACTTGACAGTAACGTTTCAACCAATTCCGAGTATTCGGCCTATTGAAGAGATAAAGTGCATATAAAAACACATTTTTCTCAAACCCCAGACAAGTAGGTCCTATCAGTTACTGGATGGTGGGATTCTAAGAGGCAGGTCTGCCAAGTCTTCTTCACAGTTAGCACATAATCTAGGTTCCATCCAGCCTTTGCCATTGCTAATTCACCTATTATAACAACCCATGAGGCAAGTACTGTTTATATTCCTGTTTTAAAGGAAATTTATGTAACAATGAGATTACCTAATACATCCAAAATCATACTGCCTTTGAGCAAGAATCCAGGCTGTTTGACTCCAGAAGCAATGTAATTACCAATTTCGTGTGTTGCCTCTTTTGTGTTTTCAAAGCACATTATTCATGTTTGTTCTGCATTTTATATATAACCTAAGTCTGCAACCTTTGTACATTTTCTGAGAGGTTCTATAGACACTATGTCCACGCAGTTCTGTAGACAGCAGGTCACACAAATGCAGGTGAGAGGTGGCAGAGTGGGAGAAGGGTATTTTGGTCTTTTCTCAAAGCGGAAGTAGAAAATCTGAATTGACTGTGCACAGGCAGCTCAAACCAGCACTGTGGCTCAGTGGCTCGGGGAAGAAGGACAGCAGGAGCTTAACAAATATAGGGGTATGTTGTGTGTATCTATTATATTGTTAGTGCCCTTCATATTATAGCCTTATACAGAGGTGTGGGTGAGGCATTAAAGGACATGAAAGCAGGGCAGCTTTCTAAGATAAACTCTCTCTCTTTTTTAAACCCTCACCTGAGGATATGTTTTCAGAGAGAGGAAGGGAGAAAAAGACAGAAAAACATCAATGTGAGAGAGAAACATTGATTGGTTGCCTCCTGTCTTCAACCTAACCAGGGATCGAACCCAATACCTGGGTATATGCCCTGACCATGAATTAAATCCGCAACCTTTCTGATGTACGAGATGGTACTCCAACCGAGCCACCCGGACAGTGCGATAAACTTCCTTCAAAAAAGCTGGTCTGCCACTATTTTTCATTAACTTCTTCGCATATCGTGATGGACCAAAATGGTAAAACCATGTTAGTTACAACTGGAAAAGAAGAGGAGGGGACAGCACCCTACCAAACCCAGGCATGGAGCCAGAATGGCTGCCTTCCCTGCCCGCTCCAAGGGGCAGGCCTGTTCACAGGGGAACGAGAATAAACTCAAACCATGTCCCCGCTCATGTGCACTGGCTGGGCCCCTGGGCCCAAACAGCAGGACATCATCCTCACAATCCCAGGCTCCTGTTCTCTGCTCTACATGTATGAATATGTTTTCAAAAGGCAACCAGAGCCCTAGCCAGCTTGGCTCAGTGGATAGTGTGTAGGCCCTCGAATTGAAGGGTCTCAGGTTTGATTCCGGTCAAGGGCACCTACCTCAGTTGCAGGCTTGATCCCTGGCCCCGGTCAGAGCGCATGCAGGAGGCAACAGATTGAGTCTCTCTCACATCTATGTGTGTCTCTCTCGCTCCCCTTAGCTTCCAATCTCTCAATCAATGGAAAAATATTCTCAGGTGAAAATTAGCAACAACAAAAAAGGCAACCAGAATATAATGGCTTATGCATTTTCCTAGTAAGAACAGGAAATCAAATGACAGAAAGGCCCCTTACTGGGATGGGCATCATCTCAGGAAGTGAACTTCTGAATACCTGCACAAACAGTACAGAAGCCGGCCTAAAGATGGCCTTCAAGTACTTTGCCAACCGCTATGAAATCCTATCTTACTAAAAGAGAAAATAAATGCAGCCCCGAGGGCCAGTCACAGCAGATGCTATGGCCTCTACACTTAAAAAAAAAAAAAAAAAAAAGATTTTTTAATTGATTTTAGAGAGGAAGGGAGAGAGAAGCATCAATGTGAAAGCAAAACATCGATCTGCTGCCTCCTGCATGACCCCTACCAGGGACTGAATCCGAAAGCAGACATGTGCCCTGACCAGGAATTGAACCAGCAACCTTTCAGTGCATGGGACAATGCTCAACCAACTGAGCCACAATGGCCATGGTGGCCTCTACACCTTTAAAAAAATTCTTAGTGAACTGCTGGTTTGGTTCAGTGTTGATCATTGACCTATGAACCAGGTCATGGTTCGATTCCCGGTCAGGGCACATGCCCAGGTTGCAGGCTCGATCCCCAGTGTGGGGTGTGCAGGAGGCAGCCAATCAATGATTCTCTCTCATCACTGATCCTTTCTTTTTCTCTTTCTTTCTTTCTTTCTTTTTCTTTCTTTCTTTCTTCTTTTTCTTTCTCTCTCTCTCTTTCTTTCTTTCTTTCTCTCTCTCTCTCTCTCTCTCTCTCTCTCTCTCTCTCTCTCTCTCTCCTCCCTCCCTCCCTTCCTCTCTGAAATCAATACAAATATATTTTATAATGTCTTCGTTCTTCTAGCCAATCACTTGGTCATGCTGCGACATGTGAAGAAGCGGGGGGAGGGGATAGGTTTTGGGAAACTGATTCTTCACATACACCTGATGGGCATGTACAATAGGGAAGGGAGATGGGTGAGCCAGCATAACTTTTCTTCTTCTGTTATATTGGCCCCACATCAGTGACTGCTTCAGTCTTGAAAGACTCAAAGAATTAGGAAGGGAGGGCGAGGGAGATGAAGGAAAGGGAAGAACACTTTCCATATTGTGGTATGGAATAAATACTGTTGTTTCCCGGCTCTCTGAAGACAGTCTCTTCTGGGTGCCCCGTCTCATTCATCTTGTTTTTCTTACAAAACTGAGTTCCTCAAGGACAGAAGCACATCTCCATTATCCTCTCAAATCTGATTCCTGGTTCCTAGCAATTGTGTAAGGATAAGCTTTAGGGCAAAGGATGGGTTATAACAGTGCAGAAGGGGTAATAAATGCTTATTAACTGACAAACAGCTTATCTAATTTAAAAAAGCCAGAGCTAATGAGGAGGTTAAGAAACAGGACTGCACTGCAACAGAACTGCAGCCCTGAGTCAGAGATCCCCTAAGATCTGGAGGGTTAACACCCACCGTGGATCTGAATCATCTCCTTCTAAAAGACCAGCGCCCCAAGGAGCTGCGGCCCGTACCTGGTGCAGGCACACCAACGTGTAGAACGCCTCACCGGCTGCTGTCGTCATCTCAGTGTTGTGCTTCTGCAGAACCAGCATATCAAAAACCAGCTGAAAGTGCACAAGGAAACCGCTAAATAAAGACACACAACACAAAAATCACACAGTCCTCCAGCTCCTCCCTGCTCCAAAAAAGAAAGAGAGGGTGGTATGTGCTCATTAAATATATCTGAACATTAAAGAAAATGGTTTTTTAAAAGTCCAAGGATAAGATATGGATGTGATTATCTCCTGTGGTATAATAATTAAATTATCCAATTACCCATTATATTTACATCAATTTTTAAGAACACAGAAGTGGAGAGTTACATGTCCAGAAAGTGGATCTCCAGAAAACACCGTGAACAGAAAGTGACTATTAAAGAAGGTAAGCACTTCCTGATTTGAAAGATTTATGTGTACTAACAGTCCTTATCAAAGCAGGTGACCTCACAACCTGCTATCCAAGCACCTTACCTTCAAAAAGTGCCGTGTCGCTAGAAACAGTGGTGAGTCTGTATCTTGAGCTTTTGCACACTGTTCAGCCAATGGTGTCAGGGCCTCCAGGCACAGCTGGCAAACCTCCGAGCTCATTCTGATCATGAAGGTCAAAGAGCAAATGCAAGTAGACACACTTGACATATTAAAGACAAAAAACTACAGCTATTATCACATGGAGTGTATGTCTAGAAATGAATGCATGTAAGCAAAAGCTTGAACAATGTGTCTTTACTGAGCTAAGTGAGAAAAGACTCCCAAGGTTTTGAGGTGATCCACAAGTGTTTGGGGTCTGCGACCGGAGACTTCCAGCATGTTTCTGATTATGAGGCACACATTGATAAAAGCCTTGCTATTTTCTACCATCGGGTAGCTAAGAGCAGACACCCAGCAACAGTATGTGAAATTATTTGGGAAGCAGGGGCCAAATGTCACTAGAATCTGTGAAAGAAGAAAAAGAATGTGATGAACTAACAACATCAAAATAAACACAGAATTAGGGCAGTTACAGAAATGGTGGTTTTTTTTAATAAAACAAAACTGAAATACAAAATAAAAATTTAAAACTTCAGGTAAGATCTTTTCCCCATGTGATAAGTGATAACAATTCCTATTTAAAGGATACGAAGTCATTCCCAGTTCTAGAGAGCACATCAGACTTTTAAAAAGGTCTTCAGGAAGCTGTGGTATTTTTTCAGGAAAAATCTCACAAATAAATGTAATTAATTTGTAGTATTGATTACAAAGTGTTGGAAACTGAAAAAGAAAAATTAAATATTTAGATGCTTAATGTTATCTCATTTTATTTTCTTTAATACAAAAAAAGTAACAATAACAGGCAAGCTTCTAAGTATGATTTTTCAAATTGATTTTAGAACAAGAAAAGAAGGGAGAGGGGGGAAGAGGGAGAGAGATAAAGAGAGAGACAAACATCGATTTTTTATTCCACTTATTTATGCATTTGTTGGTTGATTCTTCTATGTGCCCTGACCGGGACTGAACCCGAAACCTTGGCATATCGGGACTACTCTCTAACCAACCTGGCCAGTGCATAATGATTTTTTAAAAACACATATAAGATGCCTGGCCAGTGTGGCTCAGTGGTTGAACATCGACCTACAAACCAGGAGATCACGGTTTGATTGCCGGTCAGGGCACATGCCCGGGTTACAGGCTTGATACTCAATGTGGGGCAGCCGATCAATGATTCTCTCTCATCATTGATATTTCTATCTCTCTCCCTCTCCCTTCCTCTCTGAAATCAGTTAAAACATATTTTAAAGAGAGAGAGAGAGAAGAGAGAGAGAGAGAGAAGGAGAGAGATAGAGAGAGAGAGAGAGAGGGAAGCAATGGTCTGGAAATCTACGGCCCTCTCACTCTGACACGCGTACTCGTCCCCCTCCCCCCCACTGTCTATGCACGTGTGCACAGGCGAACACACCCCCCTCTTTCTCTCCATTCATGTCCTTGTCCTCAGCTTCAGACTCCTATGACATCTCATGAAAAGAGGGGTAAGAAAGGCAGCCTTATTATCATCACACCCAATACTGACTGATAAAAACAAGGTACAGCACAGTCCGAAGGTACAAAATTAAAAACTGTATGAGTCTTGGTTTCTTACCATCCTATTTCTACATGGAGGGATTTATAAATTCATTCCATTGTTTAATCCCTCAACCTGAGAATAATGTTCAACAAGTACCAGAAGAATGCATACAACTGAAAATCTAATATAATTTTAATTGCTTAATGACAAATGATGAGGGAATCAAAGCTGCTAACATTAGAATGCAGTTTCTAAAAGCCCCACTTTTTCTGTAGTAACTTATTTTGAATGCAGAGCTCTGGGGCAGGAGTGAGGGCCTGTGTTCTGAGCTGTAAACTTGAGTGTTAATGACACTAACAGCAACTCAAATGTTTTATTTCCACGTGTACTTATCAGACAAACAGGTATTCATATCCCTTAGTTAAATCAGAGGGACATTGTTGTCTAAAATATCTTAAAACTTCAAGCACACACATTTTAATGTTCATATTCACTTTCTTCAATTACCTTCAAAAGATCTTGTGACATCAAGGGCAGAATTAGGTTGACTCCATACAAAACAACATCCGCGGCTGACACAGACCTGCTTGCTGCTTGCCCCGGCTCATGTCCCCTAAACACTTCATCTATAAACAGAAACCACGCAGTCTTACAGCCATAACATCAACAAATCTGCAAAGTTGGATACATTCTACCCTTGAGAAACAAAAACAGATTTGAATCTTAAGCCACAATAAATCTGACTGGATAACAGGACACCTGGTAAGCTTGCCTGGGTCACCCTTCTGTATTTCACTGTTTAGGATCTCAGAGTACTCTATACAGATGGTATTCTGTGTTTACATCAAATATTACTCTTCAATAATAAAGGAAAACTGCCAGGCCGGTGTGGCTCAGTGGTTGAACGTCGACCTATGAACTAGGTCAGTGATGGGCAACCTTTTGAGCTTGGTGTGTCAAACTTCGCCAAAAAACTGAGCATAACTCGGGTAGTGTGTCACTTTGAGGAAAAAACATTATTTCACAAATGTTTCATCCTCAGGAGCAGCAAATGTTTCATCCTCGGCATGTGGCCGCCTCAGCGGCCGCGTGTCATCAGAAATGGCTACGCGTGTCAGTGCTGACACGCGTGTCATAGGTTTGCCATCACTGAACTAGGAGGTCAAAGTTTGATTCCGGGTCAGGGCACATGCCCGGTTGCGGGCTTGATCCCCAGTGTGGGGTGTGCAGGAGGGAGCCGATCAATGCTTCTCTCTCATCACTGATGTTTCTACTGCTCTCTCCTTCTTCCTTCCTCTCTGAAATCAATAAAAAATATATTTAAAATAATAAGAGAAAACTAATGCTTAATCAATGTTGTGAAAAATAAATCTAACCTACTGACACACTAGTGGCACTATGAGTTAATTTATTTCCATGATAATATCTATTTTATCTCTTAGGTGTGTGGAATATTTTTAGCTGAAAAGGAATGGGGGAAAATATGGAAATTAACAGGTCACATAAAAGAGAAAGTCATTTTTTTAAAAAAGAGCTACGAGAATGAAGAGTTTATTATCCTTAATCCATGCCTATAAATTAATAGGAATCATAAGACTTAAATAGATAAGCGAGCAAAGTCCATAAACAAACATCTAACAAAACCACCAATCCAATGAAAAACAGTTCATTCTAATCAAGCAATGTAATTTTTTTTTTTTAATCTCTCACCCAAAGATATTTTCTCCACTGATCTCCAGAAAGAGTGTGGGAGGGAGGGAGGGAGGGAGGGGAGAAAAGAGAGAGAGAGAAACATCGGTATGAGAGACACATCAACTGGTTGCCTCCTGCACACGCCCCAACTGAGACCAGGGATTGAACCTACAACCAAAGTACGTGCCCTTGACAGGGAATTAAACCCTCGACCCTTTGGTCCAAAGGCTGATGCTCTAACCACTGAAAAACTGGCCAGGACTAAAGTTACTATTTCTGATTCATTAAATTCAAGATGTATTTTTGTTGTTGTTGTTAATCCTCACCAGAGGATATTTTTCCATTGATTTTTAGAGAGAGTGGAAGGGAGAGACAGAGACAGAGAGAAACATCGATGTGAGAGAGATATATTGATTGGTTGCCTCCTGCAGGCACCCCGACCAGGGCTGGGGAACCTGCAACCACGGTATGTGCCCTTTGCCAGAATTGAACCCAGGACCTTTTAGTCCGCAAGCCAATGCTCTATCCACTGAGACAAACTGGCTGGGGCTGAAGAGGACTTTTAAAGGATAACATTTACATGTTGGTCAGGATACAGTGTGACAGTTACCCGTAAGAGTTATATAGTAGAAACCTTCAGAGCACTGTACATACTAAAAGATATAATCAAATTCCGACAGAGATTTGTCCACAGAAATGATTGCTGCATCTCTATTTACAACAGCAAAATCATAAATATTTCAGATGTCCAATATTAGTGAAACTGATTAAATTCCCAAATGTGGAAAACCATTCAGCCATCAAAAAGTCATAAAAAATTCCTATTGATGAGAAAAAGGTCAAGAATACATTAATAAAAAAGACAGAATATAATGCCCAGCCAATGTGGTTTAGTGGTTGAGTGTCGAGCCATGAACCAGGCAGGAGGTCACAGTTCGACTCCCAGTCAGGGCACATACCTGGGTTGTGGGCTCCATCCCCAGTGTGGGGTGTGCAGGAGGCAGCCAATCAATGATTCTCTCTCATCATTTATGTTTCTATCTCTCTTCCTCTTTGAAATCAATAAAAAGTATATTTTTCTATTAAGAGCATATTACTTTAGAAAAAGGGGAAAAAGATAAAATGGGATAAATAAAAAAGCAATTCTACATAAAAACCACCTAATTCTGAACTTCTCCCCAGGGGCCTCAGGTCCATAAAACAGGTCTGTCTGGGCCGTGAGGCTGTGCGGGCACTGCCCGCAGGTTTCCCTAACAGGCTCTCTACATGGAGGCTGGGTCCCGGGGCGTGATGGGCACAGCTCTCCAGCCACGAGCTCTGCTAAGAATTCGAGAATGGAGAACAAAGCCACACTGCCAGTTATGCATTTAATAGGCCACCTAGCATGTTAATTTCATTTCATAATACTTAAAATATTTTGTTTTTATCTCACCTATTAGCTTTACTTGAAAAATAATGACTTAAAATATTATCTTCCTTTTTACTATCTATTTAAATAGTTAATGCTGTTCCTTTATCATTTTTCTATTTTAACTGTCTTCATTTTTCTATCATCTGAACTTCAATCCTATTTACCCTTATTTTATTCTTTACCCCCTTGCTTTGTACTTTCAATCCTCCCCTTACTTTGTACTTTCAATCCTGAGGATTTTAACCTCAATTTCTTTTCTTAATGTTTAATTATAACTTGAATGTTTTTGCTCTTTTATTTTGAAAACCTCCCCTCTCCTGTTTAACTATAGTGTTTGCTCTCTCATTTGTTGTAGAACAGAAAGACGAAGTGCAACTTGTACCATAAACCTGGGAGACTGCAGGGGCTTTTCCCTCCAAATGCCCTTAACAGCTCTCCCTCCCTCTCAATGCCAGCTCGGATTTTTTAGTCAAATTACTCAGGGGACAGACTCTGACAGGATGCTTACATCCTGGAAAGTACAGAAAAGTTTCCAAGAGCCCACCAACAAACAGACACAGTGTGTGAAACTGCAGGTTGGTATAAAACTAACTTTTCAAGGAAAAGGCTCAGTAACTACTTCAGGATTTAAAAGCTCACGACCTAGAAAAGGTTGAGAATTCCCGAATTAAGGACCTAAAGAAATCAGAAAGCATGGGAATAACTCTCGTGTGAGAGGCGGGCCTGGCACCTGGCAGGGTGGCCATTTCGGTTTGGTATGGGAAGGAAGCGCTGAGGGGATGTGGGACAGGGCCTTGAAAACCGTCTCACCTGGGGGCTCATGAATACACAGACACCAAAAAGAACTGGAATCCAGTGAATAAGGAAACAGAGAAAGAACAAGCTCAAGTATGGGGCATAATAAGGAAAGTGGAGTTACAGCACCCAGCTCAAAAAGAGAATCTTATAAGGAAAAAGTGTCCACAATAAAAAATATCTGCAGAACATAAAAGGAGATGCTCAACAGGGTTTGTTTTTTCTCTCAGAAAGCAAGATCTCTTTTGTGTTAAGGGAAGGTGGGCCGTGAGGTGGGAGGGAGGTAAGAGAACACTACAAATACGGAAGGTTTCAATTACTGGTGAAGTTCTCACCTGCAATGATTCCTGGCTACCAGGCACCAACCTCAGGACCAGAGACTCCTGAGCTCACCCATGAACACTCTACACGCCAAAGGGCATTTCTCAGCATTCCCTCTGTAAAGGTACTGGAAGGATGACTGACTTCGCGGGTTCTGCTGTCCGAGAGCCACTAAGTTACTCTCCCAAGCATGGCCTGTGAGCTCCAGAATCAGCATTTCCCACCCCAACAAGGATTCCCAAGCCTCACTCTGGAAGGCTTTCCAGGGCAGCCACCTCAGGACACGGAGGGACCAGTCAATTAAGCATAACTCTGACGTTTGGTGCCAGGATGTGAATCTAGTCCTGCAATTTACTGCTCCACATCTGTGGGCGAGTGTTCCTGCACCTGTTTCTCATCTATAAAATGAGTGTAACAGCGGTTCCTACCTCACACCATTTTGATAGGTATAGTACCTGGCATTTGGTAAGAACCTAACAGATGGAAGATTTTACTATTCTTCTTACAAGAGGAAAGCCAAGCAGGAAAGACTGGGAGTTCCGCCCTCACTGTAGTGACCAGAGATGACATTTTCATCTATTCTGTAAACTGAACTTCCTCATAGGATTTTACTTAACAAAATACCCTTTGGTTTAACAAATATAATAATAATCACAAAGCTCACACCCTACCTGTATCACTGAAGTCTATGAACTCTTTTGACAGAAGGTTTGTAAGAAGTTCCATAATAAGAAGTAGGTCCTGGTATTGCTCCTCCTCGGCTGTGACATCCACTCTCTGCCGCCCCAAATTATTCTTAGAATATACTTGCAACAAAGTGAGGCAGGCTTCATATAAGTTCATCGCTTTGGACTATAAGAAAGCATGCAGAAATTAGGCTACCAAAAAATATATAAATATTACATAAATTAAAAAACATAATCTAATAAAGTTACTCTAAATCCCAACGATCTCAAACGCTTGTTTTAAACTACATTAAAACATTAACAAAAAAACATTAACACTTAGTCATACTTAAAATATTAGCAGTTTTCAAGCAATAAAATATCCTTTTTTTTTTTTCACTTGACTAGAGATGATAAGACTATGGCAACAGAACTACTTTATTGCTGCTATTCAACTTCTTCACTGATTTTAACATTTAAAATTGTATAACTTGCAAAAACACAGAGTACCAAACAGTGGTCTTAAACATGAGAATGGCACTGTCATGCCCTCTCAATAATTTACCTGTGACTACATTTTTAATATTTTAAATATAACCTCAATTTCAAGTAGGTTCCTTTGATCTAATAAAAAAAAAATACAAGTCAGGAGCCCATATTAAATGATTTGGACAAGAATTAAGCTAATCTGATGCTAACAAGTACAAATATATGTTTAAGGCTGTTTTTAAAAAGCTTTCTAGATAATTTAATGGAACAAAACATACATCTTTGCTTACTAAATATAAAAGGATTTAGTGCGTCTAAACACTTACCTGATTTACAAAACAGTTATACAAACTGCCATTAAAAATTTTAGGCTTGCCCTAACTGGTTTGGCTCAGTGGACAGAGTTTCGACCTGTGAATGAAGGGTCCCAGGTTCAATTCTGGTCAAGGGCATGTACCTTGGTTGCGGGCACATCCCCAGTAGGGGGTGTGCAGGAGGCAGCTGATCTATGTTTCTCTCTCATCGATGTTTCTAACTCTCTATCCCTCCCCCTTTCTCTCTGTAAAAAGTCAATAAAATATATATATTTTAAAAATTTTAGGCTTGCCCTGCCAGCGTGGCTCAGTGGTTGAGCATCAACCTATGAACCAGGAGGTCACAGTTCAATTCCTGGTCAGGGCACATTCCCGGGTTGTGGACCCGATTCCCGGGTGGTGGACTCAATCCCCAGTGGGTGGTGTGCAGGAGGCAGCCAATCACTGATTCTCTTTCATCATTGATGTTTCTATCTCTCCCTCTCCCCTTCCTCTCTGAAATCAATAAATATATTTTTTTTTTAAAAGAAAACCCTTAAAAAAAATTTAGGCCTTAGTGTTCTACCACAGAGAAATAAAGTTCTCTACCATAATTCATTTGTTTTATCAAATATTCCTCATTTGAATGATTTAATAACATATTAGCCCAAAGAAATTACTGATTATTAACATGTATTTAGGGCAAGAATTTATATTCATTCAACATGCCATACTCCAAATTCTAATTTATTTTGAAAAACCTTTTGGAGGCATAAAAACACTTCAGATAATATTCATTAAATTTGAAGGCAAATACCTATTATTTTGTTACCAGTGGCCTGGTGTATGAAATTCGTGCACATTAAAAGGGGATTAGAGGAAATATTTTAATATTGCTATTTGCCCTTTCTCTATAATAGAAGTGTCAGAGATGAAAGAAAATTAGTAAAATGTATATGAAAATCTTCCTCCTATCAGAGTCTGGGGCTCACCACGGGACCCAGAGTCAAGTCCCCGCCCATCCACGTGCGCCTCAAAATCGCGTGAGACCCAGACCAGGCCAGGCCCCCGCCACATTGGGCTAGATCCAGACCCGGCCGGTCCCACCCTTGTAAGCCCCTCTGGGCGGGGGGCGCAGCCTCAGGTCCCCTGGCCCAGCGCTGGGGCGGGGGGCAAGCCTTGAGGTCCCTCGTCAAGCCCCGCCAGGTGGGGGACGTGGCCTGAGATCCTCTGTCAAGCCCCTCCGGGTGGGGGGTTGTGGCCTGCGGTCCCCCAGCCCAGCACCAGGGCGGGGGGTGCGGCCTAAGGCCCCTTGGCTTGGCGCCAGAGCAGGAGGAGCACCTTGCGGTCCCGTGTAAAGCCCCGCCAGGCGGGGGGCCCAGCCTCAGGTTCCCTGGCTCGGTGCCGGGGCGGGGGGCGCGGCCTGAGGTCCCCTGTCAAGCCCCACGAAAGTGGGGGGTGGGCGTGCAGCGTCAGGTCCCTGCTGATTGCTTGTTAAGGCTCATTACGGGAACTCGGCCTCTGCTGTGGGTGCAGCATTCTTGTGTTATGGAAATCCCGCCTCCGTTGTGGGAGCCATCATCTTTGTGGCAGAGTGATGGTCAATTTGCATATTCCCCTCTTTATTATATACTGAGTGGCCAGATTATTATGATCTCAGAATGCATAATAATCTGGCCACTCAGTGTGTGTGTGTGTGTGTGTGTGTGTGTGTGTGTGTGTGTGTGTGTGTGTTAGAGGCCAGGTGCATGAATTCGTGCATGGGTGGGTCCGGCCGGCCTGGCCAGGGGGAGGGGACATGGGCAGCTGGCCGGCCTATCTGCTGGTTGAACTCCTGGTCCAGGGGACAATTTGCATATTAGCCTTTTATTATATAGGATATACACTGAGTAGCCAGATTATTATGCGTTCAGAGATCATAATAATCTGGCCACTCGGTGTATAAGATAGCTTTAAGGAGTTTTAATCCTAAAGGGATAAAATTAGAAAGCACTCACCTCTCCAAGATAGCATATCTGTTTATGTGCAACTTCAACAAAAACTTCTATTATGAGATTGACAGTCTCTGGGGTATTTTTGTAAACTTCCATCAATCCAATGCAATTGGTAAGGAAGTCCATTAAGAAATTAAAAAGAATTGCCACGTTGTCAATCTGGGTAGCCTCGGCAATGCCACATAGGGCCTCTAGCGTGGCAGTGATTTCCTGCTTGACCTCCTCTTGCTGGCACATCTGCTGAAAGTTTTCCTGATTTATCACCCTTAAGAATCGCTGCTGCAATGGCTGAAGAACCTATAAAAACAAAGCATGGATTTTCTAAAAGCCTACCTTATTTTTTTCTTTATCTTTATTTCCTCAACAACAAAAAAAGTCACTTTCCAAAACATTTTTAACCGCTGGAGGTAGAAAAAGCACAGAAAACAAAGAATTCTGAATCATACGTTATATTCCCCATTTTGAGGATCATCACAACGTCTGCATGAAGCAGACATTACCTCACACCTGTTAGAATGGCTGTTACAGAAAAGACAAGAGATAAAAGCTGGTGATGACATGAAGAAAAGGGAACCCTCCTGCAATGTTGGTAGGTTTGTAAACTGGTGCAGCCACTATGGAAAATAATATAAAGGTTTCTCAAAAAATTAAAAATAGAACTACCATATGACACAGCAATTCCACTTCTGGGTACATATTCAGAGGAAATGAAAACACTAATTTGAAAAGATATCTGCACCCACATGTCCATAACAGCATTATATACAATAGCCGACACATGGAAACAGTCTAACTTTAAATGTCCACTGAAGGATGATGGATAAAGAATGCTGTGATGTATATACATGATGCAATACTATTCAGCCATAAAAAAAAACACACCCAAAAATATCCTGTATTGAAACAACATGGATGGACCTTGAGGGCATTATACCATGGGAAATAAGTCAGACAGAGAAAGACAAACATTGTATGATTTAAATTACATGTGGAATCTACTAAAAAAAAACACAAAAAAAACAAAAAACAAAAGCACCAAACTCACAGAAAAACTTCTGTTGTTTCCAACAATAGGGGTGGGGGGAATGGGGATTTGAAGAAAGGTGGTCAAAAGGTACAGACTCTCAGTTGTAAAGTAAATATAAGCACTAGGGGTGTGATATACCAGCAGTTGCCAACCTTTCAGACCTCGTGGACCATGGGTTGGCAACCGCTGTGATATACATCATGATGATTATGGCTAACACTGTATGACACATAGAAAAGCTGTTAAGAGATTAAATCCCAAGAGTTAGCACAAGGAAATTTTTCTTTTTTTTGTATCTATATGAGATGATGGATGATAACTGAACTTATTTCACATTAAATGTAAGTCAAACCATTATGCTGTACACCTTAAACTTATACAGTGATGTATGTCAATTACATCTCAATACAGCAAAAATTGTAACTCATGGAAAAATATAAGTGCATGCTATCATCTCACTTCCTTAAGTAATTTAGCTTTGAGAGAGAGAGAGAGAGAGAGAGAGAGAGAGAGAGAAGGAAAACTCACAGAACACAACTTCAATGCCATCCACAAAATTCAGCCACTATCCTCATCTCTTACCAATAAAACATTAAACCTCAAAGTAGAAACTGACACTGTGTTCTACAGGAATAGGCAAAAGTAGTTTTACAGTTTGAGTACACAAAACAGAGTTTATTCTTATATTATCACTAGTGGCCCGGTGCACAAAATTTGAGGGGGGTTCCCTCAGCGCAGCCTGCATCCTCTCCAATCGGGGATCCCTTGGGAGACATCCCTTTCGCAATCTGGGACCACTGGTTCCTAACCGCTCACCTGCCTGCCTGCCTGATCGCCCCTAATTGCCTCTGCCTGCCTGCCTGATTGCCCCCATCCCGTCTGCCTGCCTGCCTGATCACCCCTAACTGCCCTCCCCTGTCGGCCTGATCTTGCCCCCAACTGCCTCTGCCTGCCTGATCTCGCCCCCAACTGCCTCTGCCTGCCTGATCTCGCCCCCAACTGCCCTCATCTGCTGGCCAATTTGGTTCTGATTGGTCAGTTTCTATGCCAGTCAGTGTCAAAAGCTCCACCTCCTAGGCATCCAATGTTTCCTCACACTTCACCCAGATTTGGTTCTGATTGGTCGGTTTCTATGCCTGTCAGCGTCTCTGGGCCTATCAATGGGGCCTGATCAGAAAGGCGGGGCTGATCAGCAGCTCCGGTGGAGGCCTGGAAAGAGAGAGGCAAGTGCTGATCAAAAGCTGCCACAGAGGCAACGGATCAGTCCCTGCTTCTCTCTTCAGGGTTCTCTCTGGCACTGGTTCGCAGCCCCCTCAGCAGTCAGTGCTGGGGCACTGCGCTTGCAGCAGAAGCAGTCAGCGCTGGGTTGCCACGGCTGACTTCCGGTTGGTCGAGCCTCAGTCGTTACTGGTCGTTATGACCCAGGGTTTTTATATATTAGGATTTATTAATTGTTGTATTATTTTCATATGAACGACTATAAACCTATTTTTGCCCCACCCTGTATAAAGGGCCAGAGGGTAAATATTTTATACTGGGCAGGATATGCTACCTGTTGCCCAACTACTCCATTACAATTATGCTGTCTTTCAGACACAGCCATGGACAACATGTAAACAACTAAGAGTAATTGTGTTTCAATAAAACTTTATAGGAACAGACAGCATGCTAGATTTGGTCTGTGGGTTACAGTTTTCCAACTTCTGTTCTACAGGGTCAAGCCCAATAAAAGCACCTGCCTGTTTTTCTCCTTTTCAACTCCTCGTAGCATGGAACATAACTATGGATACTGAGTCATGCCCTAAGTTATAAGAGTCAATAGACATATTCATGAAGGTAATACCTTAATTCTATTTAAAGCTGTATGTATAATAACACAATTATTTCAACTAAAATACATTGTCAGCCTGGTTTTTCTGGTTCTAAAGTCACAACTCCCTAATGTCTGCCCCTTCTAGTCTCAAGGACTATAGGTTGGTAACCTACATACAATGGTAAGTCTTGGTTCCCAATTTAAAGCTTATTATGTGAGGCAATGTCCATGGTGGTTGTTATGAGTTGAATTATGTCCCTGCAAAATTGCTATGTTGAAGGCCAAACCCCGAGAAACTCAGAACATGGCCTTATGTAGAAATAGGGCTGTTTTCAGATACAATTAGTTAAATTAAGATCATGTCATTAGGACAGACCCCCTAATCCAGTATGACTGGTGTCCATATAAAAAGGGGAGATTTGAACAAAGGCAAGCAAACATGGAGATTTTCATGTGAAGATGAAGACAGAGGTTGGAGTGGTGTGTCAACAAGACAAAGAATGCTGAAGATTGCCAGCAAAGCCCCAGAAGTCAAGAGAGGCCTGGACCACATGATCCCTCGCAGCCTCAGACGTAACCAACCCTTGGACACCTGATCTCAGATTTCCTGCCTTCAGAACAGTGAAACAATGAATTTCTGTTGCTTAAGCCGCTAAGTTTGTGTTACTCTGTTATAGCAGCCTTAACAAACTAATACAATGGTTTATTCGTATTTCCTTGTTCAAGACAAAAGAACATTTCACTGATTCTTAATGAAGAATTAATATACCACTTCAGATTCTCATTTGAATTGGAGAGGAAAATATACCTAAACTGCAGAACACTGCAGAATATTGATAATTAATATTCAATGTCATCACAAGCAGATACGAACAAATCATAAGATGACATTTACAAAATAATAAGCTTCAACCTATACATTAGAAGGGAAAAATACAGAAATGCAATGACCAATGTTTATATCTCCAGGGACTATTTTATGGCAATACATAGATAAAACAACCAAGTTCCACCAGAGGGTGCTATCATTATCAGGGGAACTGTTACCTCAGTCCAATACTGTTGTTTGGTTTCTGTGTCCATCTGTGCAAAGCCTCCCAGGACAAGGGCCTTCATCAGCGTCCTCTGCACCGGACTGGACAGAAAATTCAGAGGGGGGCTTCGGGTCGCAAACTGTTTAGCTAAATTCCACCAGTTTTCACACTGGATTACTAGGTTTGCCCTATGGGCAAAAACAACAAAAGAAAGATGTACCACTTAGATTGTATGTAAACTAAGTAAACAAAATGGAAGGTGCCTGGATTTAATTAATTTTATTTATTTAATTTTACTGATTTCAGAGAAAGGAAGAGGGAGAGACAGAAATATCAATGGTGAGAGAGAATCATTGATCAGCTGCCTCCTGCACGCCTCCTACTGGGATCGAGCCCACAACCCAGGCATGTGCCCTGATCAGGAATTGAATCATGGACTCCTGGTTGATGGGTCGATGCTCAATCATTGAGCAACATTGTTCAGGCTAGATTTAATTGATTTTCAAGTCCAGTAAATGGGGCATAGAATTTAGAGACCCACAAGCTTGCATTCAAATCCCATTGGTAATCTGACAATGTAAAATGTATTTAACCTCTCTTATTGAATCAGTTTCCTGATCTGTAAAATAGAGATAACAACAGTAATAACAACCTTACATCTCATGGCTGAGATTGATGTGAATAAATGGGATACTTTATATGAAATGCTTGGAAAAGTACCTAGTATATTATAAGAAATCAATAAGTAGTAGCCAATGACAATAGAAATAATAACCATATTCCTATGCAATAAGAAAAATGAAAATATTTCCAGAATCTGTTGTAGAAAGCAATTTTTAATTACTAAATTATCAGTTTTTCTCATCTTTAAAATGGGATAATACTAATAGGATACCTGAAAAATCAAATGAAACTATTTTATAGTAAAGTTTTTTAAAACTTTAATGTATAAATAAATTACTAAATTAAATATGTATGGTATTCATAAGATACTTGCATAACAAATCCTTGAACAGTCAATGCAACCCCCACTGTAACACAGGGAAACCCTATTTGCACTTGTAATAACATGACACTGTTTTTTAAACACACTGCGCCAAAAATGCAGGATCTACCTAGACCTTAGGACCAACTGTTTGTCATTTGCCAAGTCTACACTAAAAAGCCAGCTCATTAGACACAGACACACAGCCTGATTCTTACAATCAGCTTACCTTTCTCTCCTTTCCACCAAAGTGACAAGGAGCTGCACAGTGTCACTAGCAAGGTCCTGCTCACTGCTCCACACCGAGAGGTTGCTGATGACTTTCTGTAAGAGGTAGCCAATAATCCACTGAGAACCCTCAGTATCTGCTCCAAATGCTGTACTGAATGGTAGACTTATCTTAAAGAGAAAACCAATATTTTAGGTCAGAAAAAATGATCAACTAAAAAAAAAAAAAAAAAAAATCCAAAGAAAAATAAAACTGAAATTAGCATCTAAATATTAAGTGCTGCTCACTTCACATTTTATAAATTCATATCTGTAAATCCAAAAGAGACATCCTCAATCCACTTAATGCTTTCCAATGTGATTTTTTAAAATGTATCTTTATTGCTGGAAGTATTATCCAATGTGATTTTCCTGTTCACTTTAATTGTTGTTATTAACACACTAACATGGTATTTACACAAATTCAAAGAATATAAGTTAACCCATTCTCAAACAGTAATCTATAATTTAATATTGGTTAAAGTACACTGAATTAAATGATGTGCCGTAAGAAAAGTTATTAAAATAGCATGTTATTAATGGAGTTCTCTTCAATGTGGAAAATGTTCAGCTCTTAGTCACATTTTGAGGATAAAATCTCCAAGAAAATGTTCTCATTTCTATGATTTCCATAATCATAAATCCAAATGAAGTTAAAGAGTTTTACATTCTGACCTGATCATATAGCTTCTCATCCACCAGGAGATAAGTCTTTGCCCAGCGTTTTAGAAACCAAACAATATCTTTGCCCATTTGAGGGCTTAGCAGATCAGTGAGATCTGCTCTTATTGCTCGAGACTCAACTTCCGAAACTCTGAGAACGGCAGATAACAGCCTATGGGTACAAAAAGAAGTCATTATTCTTCGTTTATTAGTTAATTTCTTCATAAAAGTCCTTTTTTTGTTTCCCAATTCTCTGGGATTTATGCCAGGTTATACTTGAAAATTTCATTAATAAGGCTGTAGACAAATGCCCTACTTTGTTGCTCATCTTTCAGGAAGCAGCAAACAAGACAAAGAAATGGAGAGGAGTTGTGGCCAGAGACATCCTTCTGTTGAAGTTGTACCTGCATTACCATATACAGAAATTTTTCAGATTCAAAATGGAGAAATACATAAAATTAAAAGTTCAGAGTAGCCCTGGCCAGTGTGACTCAATTGGTTGAGCATCGTCCTGTACACTAAAAGGTTCAATTCCCCATCAGGGCACATACCTGAGTTTCGGTTGCCAATCAGTAGGCAACCAATCGATGTTTCTCTCTCGCAAGAATATTTTTTTTTCTCTCCCTCTGCCTCTCAAGTCAATAAAAACATATACAATAAAATAAAATAAAATTTCAGAGTAAATGCTAACATTTTCGGCACACCATCACTACTTAACAGTGCCATGATTAGCATTGGTCATTTTATGGTGCAGGGTCTGGTAATAGGCTTATCCAGAATATTTTTGAATATTAAGTCCTGTCTTTAAATCTGATAGTCCTGTCCCAGCCAGATGGCTCAATTGGTTGGAGTGTCATCCTGAACATCAAAAAGACTGCAGGTTCGATTCCCGGTCAGGACACATACCTAGGTTGCAAGTCTGATCCCCAGTAGGGATGCTTACGGGAGGCAACCAACCCATGTTTCTGTTTCTCTTTCTCTTTCTCTTTCTCTCTCTCTCTCTCTCTCTCTCTCTCTCTCTCTCTCTCTCTCTCTCTCTCTCTCTCTCTCTCTCTCTCTCTCTCTCTCTCTAACACAAACAAACATATCCTTGGGTGAGGATTAAAAAAATCTGATAGTCCTATTCATTTCCTATCAAACTTGATTCTTAATGCTATTATAAAATTAAAACCTTACTAGAAAAATCACCTACATGGTGTATGCAATGTGCTTTCCTACACCACATAATTAACAACACATGACATGCAGATAAATAAAAAAAAGCCTTTGTTTCAGGATGGGGTTAGGGGAACACATAACTAGACATGATATATATTTAATATGCCTTTAGTTAAAAGGCAAAGAAGCAAAGATTTAATTGAAAGAACCCATTACTGCACCATTTTGTGATATCAGTGCTAAGAAAGGGGTTTTAATCACAGGAAGTCTGGCCACTACCTTCCTACTACTCTCAAGATAACTGAACTGTCTCTTTGTGATGAAATCATAGACTTTTCAGTTCTTTATCCAGCTCAATGTCCCAGAAATACCAGATACTACTGACCACTCTGCCCTTTTGAAATGTCTTCCCTTGTACCATACCTTACATATTCCCCCTAATTTGTTTCTTACTCTTCCTCGGGTTATGACATCCTCTTCTCCTCTGACCCCCTTCTTCTTTTAAACAGTTGGTTTCTAAGGTTCTGTCCCTAGAACCTCTTCTTTCTCACTATGTATACTCCCTTCACCACCAGAGTTCAAACTTTAAAAAAGTTATTTCAGGGTGCATGTAAACAACAATATCCTGACAACTTCACAATGCATTAACATCTTCCTATGAGAATCAACAGTTTTGGTGAGACAGAATTTGATGTTTTAAAGAAGCTGTTCTCCTCTAAAACAAAGAAATCTCATTAAGACATCTAGAAAAATTTTTTAAAAGAATAAATATTATAATTTTCAGCCTAACAGAATCTGAAATAGCTGGAGTAGCCATTTAAATTTATGCACTGGAATTTAATTACCATGCTGTTGTGATACTCACCACCATCCATTTGAAAAATAAACAAGTTTTTAACAGTTGGAAACTTTACATTGTTTCTTTAACTCCTTAAATTTTTATTTCATTCCCCTGCAGACTATTATCTTAATATAATAAATTTTCTATTTATTTTATTAATCACAGAATATACTTCTCTGAAACAAATATGTCTAGCTACTAAAATATAATTTTATATAATTTCCAATGATCGTAAGACTTTTAAAATGTCTTCTGTATTGAGTTATTACAATACTTAGTAGTACACAATTGCACAAAATGTCAACACACATTTAAAATATTAAACATGAATATGTCTAAATGAGATTAATGTAGCAGGGTTTTATTTTTCAAAATAAGTTTATGTACCTGTGAAAAAATATTTCTTACTGCTAGAATGAGACAGAGTTGAGTATAATTTGGCTCCTGTTTTTCATTTTAATAGATAAAAAGACTGTGAAAACTCATTCATGTAAGGAAATTGAAGGCATTTTGAAAATAGCAGGGCCCTAAATTATCTGAACTTGTTGCAAGTTATATGCCAAAAATCACTAGAGCTTTACCACCAAAAACTATTTTTAATAACATGATAACTGACAGCTTTATTAAGTCATTCTTCAGTGTTATTTAAGGCAAAGGACTGAAAACCTCCTGACTTACAAAATTACTGGCTAACCATTACTCTCGTCACTCAATCCTAATACCACACTATCTGGAACTCTGTAGGTTTCTACACACCTGCCAACCCATCACAGTAAGACTTGAACAAGGAAGAGTTTTGCCCTTTTTTTGTAAAAGGGGAGCAAGGTCAAGAAGAGTACCGCAGGAAGACGAACCCTGTGCTCGGGGGCCTGTCCTCACGCCTGCCTCTCCTCACTGCTCTTGATCGACCCCAACGTCCTCCAGAGCTGCCCCTGAAACCCCGCCACCCACCTGCCCTTCCCCATCTTCACTCCACTAATGGGAATGCTTCCTAACTTACCAGCCACCTTTACGTCCAGCTTCTACACTGCAATCTTCTAACAAAACAATGTGATTAGCTCACTTCCGTTTCAAACCCTTTCAACACTTTTAATCCAACTTCACTGGCCCACCCTCCTTCTCCACCTTCAAACACCTCTCCCCTCACGTGTGCACATGAGCCTCCTCTCACTTCTTGGCTCTCTGCTAGGCTGCTGTCAACGCCTGGAATACGATTCTCCTTCCTCTTTATGCTGCAAGTTCCCATTCATCCTCCAGATGTCAGTTTAAATGCCACCTCTTGTGAGGAGCCCCTCCCTCCGTCCTCCTACATCACTCTATCACCCTTCTATCACATTCTCAGAGAAGGTGAAACAACTGAAAACATCACAATGTTGTTTTAGTTGTTGCTATCCCAAGACTGATGCCCTGGTCCTACTTCAGTTTCTTCCGCGTGCTATCTGAACATATTTTACATTTCAGACAGCATTCCGTGTCCCAAATAACCCAGTCTTGGTATTATGGGAAATACGGGACTACCTTCTCAATTCATAAACCAGAAGTCAGCACAGTGAGTCAAAGAGAGCTTTCTTTAACTTCCCACTACCTCTATTATCACCCTGGTCTGGAGTAGCACCTTTCTATGGATGACAGCAGCTAGCCTCTTCACTGATCCCCTGCGCCCTCCTCTGCCCCAGGTAGTTCACCCTCAATGCAGCACGGTCACCTCTTCCGCTCAAAATCCGACAAGAGCACCCGTTCCATGCAGATCAGAAACTACAGAGGCCCAAGGACTTCACTGACCCCTCTATTTCCCCTCTGACTCCATCTGCTACACAATTCTTTCTCACTCTGCTCCATCCACAGTAGCGGTTCCGGCTGTTCTTGGATGACTGCCTGTGGTGGGTCTCGGCATCTGCTGTTCACTGCTGCAATGTTCCTCCCGGCCTTCCTGGCCCCTCACCAACCCTAAGCCTTGGCTCACCAGACACCTTCTAAAGAAAGCCAACATTGACTCACTATTTAAAGTTGCAAACAGTCCCTGAGTCTGCACTCTTGATCCCTGACGCTGCTCAGCTTCTTACCACAGCACTTACGGTCTCCTAACGTACGACACAATTAACTGATTGTCTCTCCCCTACAGGGAGCTTCAAAAGGGAAGCAATTTGTCTGTTTTGTTCACTAATGCATCCCAAATGCCTTGAACAGTGCCTGGTATATAGGAGGTATTCAACTATTTGTCAAATAATTTCAAGAAGTGTAAATTAGTTTTTCAATCAAATAAGGAATATTTCTCCTATATACCATTCAATTACACATTAATTTTCTGGACTAAAAAAAAAAAAAAAAAGATTTTTTTTAGTGGTTGTTCCAGCTCTCACCTTCTCCCTCCATAGTCTGTGCTCTCAGATACCAAAATGTTTTGCTCCCACAGTGATACCTGGGACTGGCAAAAATTGAAAAAGCACTAAAAATACAAGGAAAGCATTCCTGATGGTACTGCCCAGACAAGAAATATGACAGTACTGCTCAGGCAAAAAATATCATGTGATAGCACACTGAAATGAACTGCCTTTAAATTACCACTCACCATGAATCAAACCAAAGCAAAAGCAATGATTTTCAGACACTTATCATCCTAAAAGGAACAGAGAAAACTTTTTCAATGGAGCCTTAATATTTTATTTTGAACAAGAGAATGCAACAATAAAGGAATAAATTCCCAAACATTTCCTTGATATTAGCTTATGAGTTCAACTTTTTAAAGATCATATTTTCTACTGCACAGCTTAAGTGACATCCATTTATTTGGGCATTAAGTGAAAAGAATAAGGGGGACAGTGCCCTGTTTGAGTTACTGATTTTGCAACTGACAAAAACCAATGTTATTTCATTCCTGACATTCCTGCCTGAAACCTAAATTTAAATAAATACACTGAAATTTATAATGCTGTTACAAACTCACTTTTCGGAAGACATTTAGTTCAGATTTATCCCTCCTTAATGTCACCATTAAGAAGTAATGAAGAAGTTGCCATTACTATTAGAAAGATCAAAGCGAATTCTTTCATTTGAGGCACATAGTCTTTTACCTTCACTGACAGGGCTTTCAAGTTTTACATATTCAGGGTAAATATTTCTATTTTTTAAGATAACAATCCGTTTTCCTTAAGAAAGACACTAATGTGCAGTTTTAGCTTTATGAACAATAAACACCTGTTAACATTCATTGGGTCTCTAATAATCTCATATTCTGTTTCTTGCATTTAGAGTGCCTGTACCTGTATCAGTACTGCTTCCTGATGGATATAATCACAGTGCATTAGAGCAAATGTCCCCTCAGTCTCCCTGTATTCAGAATTGTTCTCCTCGTTCTGGGTAAGGCTGTCAATCTCACCAGAGTGGCATTGCTTACATATACTGAGTACTTGCCGTCCTTGTTTATTTCAAGGCTTCTCCAAGTTTTATCTTCTTTCATATATCAGATTTATGAGGTATCTATCACTTGAGTCATCTACCCATCAACTCAGAACTTAATAAAACAGTATAAATTACAAGAGCACAGCTATAGAGTTCATATTACCTAATCACAGAATCTGTTCTGTTGTACCCTGGGATGGAAGAAGCCTTTTCTCCTGGAGATCCCAAAATTTGAAGTGTTGTATTAATGTCAACTTCAGATGAATGCTTAATGGAATATTCCATTATTTCTGGAGGTATTAGCGGAGTCTCTCCCTGAGTATCATCAGCTAAGAGGTAGCCTTCAGTTTAAAAAAAATTAAAAATGAACACTTAACAAATCTACATTTATCAAATTGCACTATAAATGTTTTGTTTTATTTGATTTACATACATCATATAAATTGATGTAAATGTAAATTATAAATGTAATATGTTATTTCAAGTTTGATGAGAAGAAACTTTCTATTTCTAGATAATCAACTCTCAAAAAACAGGAAAAACCAAAGGACAAGTGTTTTATCCAACAATTTTATCACTCATACTGACATGTAGGCCTTTTAATTTACTACCTTTTAATACTTTTCAGTAATATATTCTGTAAAGTTAATAAGAATACTACTATTATCTATATCAAAACTCAATATTTAGGGAAGCCTTTTAAAAAATTAAGATTCTTCCTGATTATTTACAATACAGAAACACTGACAGTATGGTTACAGAAGACTCTCAAAGTCAGACTGCCTAGATTTGCATACTGGCTCCAAAAATTAATAGCAGTGTAACCATGGGCTAGTTCCTTACAACTCCTTAAGGCTCAGATTCTTCATTTATAAGAAGAGGATAATAATAATGACAACAATAATAATACCTAAAAATAGTACCAATTCAGTGGGTTACAACGAGCTCTACATAAAATATTTGGTATGCAATTGGCACTGAATACATGTTAGCCAATATATTTTTTAAATGCATCTATAGCTGTAACGTAACAGCTGTTGCCAAATTTCATCTAATACTATGTATGGACTATTATTTTTAAGGCTTAAACTGCTCAGCTGGCAATTACACTTTTAAAAAGAAACAACAACCAACCTGTAACTAAAATGAGCCAGTGAATATCTTCATAGAGCTCATCAAGTATTTTGCTGTCAATGGTGCTGGAACCGGGTGAAGCAAGTAACTGCTGCTGATGTCGCTGTAACTGACCGTGGAGCCTTGTCACTCTTTCTTCTAATAAACTACAAGAAGAACAAATAATAGTTTCATCAAGTTCAACAAGCAAAGGCCTAGAATAACGTAATTTACATATACTAACATAAATTAAGATGTTGCACAAAAAGATATATACAAAATCATTTATTATTATACACAACTGTTCTCACAGCACTACAGGAACTGTGATTTATCATTTATAAAAGAATTAAAACAGGGCTTTACAAATAATCAAGGTTTAAAACAGGCATGTGACGGCTGGATATCCAAGTTTTTAGTGATACGGGTCAAACCATGTCTCAGACCATGTTTCCGTCGTCTCTGCCATCCATGCTGTCGTGCCTGGCTCTAATGCACAAGCCAATGACTGCCACTGAGTGTCTCTGTCCATTTGCTCCGGGACGTAGAAAGCTCTCCGGGGAAGTGTGAGGAGAGTGTTTGCTCCATGGGCTCTCTGGCCTGTGTGTACCTTGTCAGAAGAGGGATACAGTGCTCTGCGGCAACTCTTCCTAGCATTCCTACACTTGCTAGTTGATCTGAAAACTGGTCTCGGTCATCCTCTTGAAGTTCACTTATTTCCTCTTCCTCACGAGAGGCCACACCATTGGCAGTCTGTTTTCAATGAGAGAAATAATGAGTAATGAGCTACACGTCCTCATCCCATAAGCCACGCATTTCTTTTTTTATATATATATATTTTATTGATTTTTTACAGAGAGGAAGGGAGAGGGATAGAAAGTTAGAAACATTGATGGGAGAGAAACATCCATCAGCTGCCTCTTGCACACCCCCCACTGGGGATGTGCCCGCAACCAAGGTACATGCCCTTGACCGGAATCGAACCTGGGACCCTTCAGTCCGCAGGCCGACGCACTATCCACTGAGCCAAACCGGTTAGGGCAAGCCACGCATTTCTGTTGCACTATGAAACAGCTTCCTAACTTCCCGTGAGAAGGGGAGCTGCCAGAGCTAACCCTCAGTGCAGCTGTCTATGGACCCCTACCTAACTGTGCTGAGAGCCTCACAGCCACCCAATGAGGGGGATGGGGGAAACACGGAGGAGAACGAAGGGAAGGATATAAACCCACAGAACACACATGTAAACACAGTTAACTGCCCACGCACAACCCACCGCCCACACCACAGGATTTAACTTCTGTCACTAAGATCTGACATCTTGAAGATCTACGATCCGTGTGAACACGAAGTCATTAACACCACGGAGTCATTAATACCACTTGAAAACAAGACAGACAAAGGTGGGTAACTGAAAACTGAAGAGAAAGTAAGTTAAACTACTAGCTACATACCACAAAACATGGTGCATTTAGACAAGGGACCGCTATAGCTCTCTAATGCTCTCAGCAAATATTCTGAAGAAGTTCAGTCCAAATTTCTAGCATTACACAATGTACAAGAGGATAAAAACCAACAAAATAGAGCCTATACTGAAACAGATTTTTAATCACAATCTGGCTTAAAACTTACCAAATTCCTTGTGCCATCTGGAGCAGCCAGGTGGCACTGAATATAGGAATTGAAGACTTGAACTGCATGCTGGGTAAAAAAGCCTTTATGGAAATGTTTGTCATCTTGGACCAATGTCAGCCAGGACTCCAGCAACTTGTCATATGCTTCCATGTAGACCATGTCATCTTTATCAAGCTAAGAGAAAAGAAGTTTTACAAAACAATGGCCAGAAAAATAAGGTGGGCGTTATAACAAGAGTCAAATAGCTATACATATAGTTTTATAAGTTTTTCCTTTACTAAAGGTTCACAACTATTACTCAATAATCTAGCTGAGTTCAGCCTAAAATTAATCAATTCAAACATTGCAGTAAAAATGTGTAGGCTTTGAATTAAACTTTCTAAAATATAACTTACTCTAAATAAATCTTCACAAAAAGGAATCAATGTTTATTTCTTAAGAAGATTAGCTAGTTCAGTGTCTTTGTGGAATGTTTTTTCAAATGAAAATAATATTAACGTTTTTCTGTAGTCAAGAGACCTGTTAGAATGAAAATATAAAATGTGTACTTACTACACACTTTTAAATAATTTATTAAAAATGGAGAATGAGCCCAGCAGGTGTGCTCAGTGGTTGAGCACAGACCTATGAACCAAGAGGTCACGGTTCGATTCCTGGTCAGGGCATATAACCAGTAAGAAGCCTGCAGGAGACAGCTGATCAATGATTCTCTCTCATCATTGATGTTTCTCTCCCATCCTCTCTGAAATCCGTTAAAAAAAAAGTATATTTTTTAAAAAATGGAGAATGAGCCCTGGCCGGTTTTATTCAGTGGATAGAGTGTCAGCCTATGGACTGAAGAGTCCTGGGTTTGATTCTGGTCAAAGGTAGATACCATATGCGGGAGGCAACCAATCTTTGTGTCTCTCTCACATCAATGTTTCTGTCTCTCCCCCTCCTTTCCACTCTCTCTAAAAATCAATGGAAAAATATCCTCGGGTGAAGATTAACAACAACAAAATGTAGAATGATGACTAGTTTAATCAGCATACTTAAGAACTAGAGGCCCGGTGCACGAATTTGTGCACGGGTGGGGTCCGGCTGGCCCACCCCAAATGGGGCCTATCGGGCTTAAACCGGCAGTTGGACATCCCTCTCACAATCCAGGACCGCTGGCTCCTAACTGCTTACCTGCCTGCCTGCCTGATCGCCCCTAATTGCCCCCCCTGCCAGCCTGATCACCCCTACCTGATCACCCCTATCAACCGCCTCTACCTGCCGGCCTGATGGCCCCTGCCTGCCCCCCCATGCCGGCCTGATGGCCCCCAACTGTTTCCCCCACCCCGCCAACCTGGCCATCCCCAACTACCCCCCCTGTCGACCTGGTCGCCCCACGCAGCCTGCTGTTCAATTGTCCGTTCGGTTGTTTCAGTCATGACAGACCCTGGCTTTTTATATATTAGGATGATGTGGTGAGCCCAGCTGGTGTTGCTCAGTGGTTTAGCATCAACTCAGGAACCAAGAGGTCACCGGTTTGATTCCCACCAGTTTGTGGGCTCAAGCCTCAGTAGAGATGTACAGGAGGCAGTCAATCAATGATTCTCTCTCATTGATATTTCTATCTCTCTATCCCTCTCCCTTCATTGCTCTCTAAAATCAATAAAAACATTTTTTTTAAAAAAAGAATGTGGACTCTACCCAGTTTGGCTCAGTGGATATAGTATTGGTCTGTGGACTGAAGGGTCCCAGGTTTGATTCTGGTCAAGGGCATGTACCTCGGTTGCAGGCTCGACCTGGGAGGCAACCAATTGATATGTCTCTCTCACATTGATATTTCTTTCTCTGTGTCTCTCCCCCTCCCCCCCTCCCTTCCATTCTCTCTAAATATCAATGGAAAAATATCCTTGGGTGAGGATTAATAAAAAATAAACTTTCCCTCATAAAAAAAAAAAATGGTGAGGCGAACTTCACAGACATTCCTTAACATTTTATAATTTTTTTTTAAAAGCAATAGGGCACACAGAGGAGTCTGAGGAAGATGCTGAGACATTCCTACTTAATTAATTATCTAGGTATATAATCTGTGTATCAATTTCTTCATCACAAATTCACTAAATGACCATTCAATGAAACCCAGAGTTCTTAGTGTCAAGCACTATGCTTAGCGTTAAAAACACAAATAATGTACCATTTATGCTTTTAAACTTTGTCCAATGGGGAAGAGTGAGAAACAAACAGAAAATACAATAAAGGCCATCATAAGACGCAAACATAGATTTCCAGGTTAGTTTGTAATAACAGGCATCTCTCTTTAATAGTTACAAATAAAGGAAGAGTCTTTGAATTATGTATATATTCACTCTTAAAAAGGTTTTGGCACAAACCACCATTTCTGACATTCTGTTAATAGGTAGTAAACCTAGAAATGCTAAAGGTCTAGAGACCTAATGTGTAACTTGTTTTTCTGGTTTCTACAACAAATAGACTAGCCTAACCTACAAATGCAGAACTCTGGAACCTTCCTAAGAGAGTACTTTCATCAGTTTGTGAATAAATCAAAAAAGAAAAGTGCTGGAAGATCTACGTCAGGAAGTATTCCAGATTCAGCAGTACCACCAAATACTACCACTAGCTCATGACCTCTAAGCATCAGGTAAACTGCTGCCAGTGAATTATTTCCTGTGCCTTCAGCTTTCATTAACCCACAGACTACAAAGAAAAATGGTTATTTTCTGGGTCAAATAAGCCTACAAAAATTTTTAAATTTTTAAAGTTATTTTGTGAAAATTTACTTAAGAATGAAGGGAAAGTTAAAAGAACTTCATTAGATAATTTTAATAAGAATTTAAACATAGCAAACCCAATTTTTATTCAATATTTTCCTGGCCTTGAAAGTACATACAGTTTACCAGTATGTCACCAGTAGGTTCTGCAACTTTCAGTGAAATCATGTACAACAAAACCGATTTACTATAGGCTGATTTTATGAAACAATATTTTTGGAGAACTTGCTGTATACTGAAAACGGACAACATTCTTTTAATGTATCTGGAACATATTCATCCTGTAAACAGTCGATTCTTATTATTTGTGGTATGTATATTATCTATAAAACTAGCGTTCCTGTTGCAGGAAAAATCCTGCAATAGGGTTTCCTGCTGCATTCTACCCCACCCTGTCTGCTCTCCTCCCTTGTCCCCCGGCCCGCCTTCTCCGCCAGCCCCCCTGCTTTTCCCTTCTCCCCCGGCCCCGCCTCCGCTCCTCCCTTTTCCTCCCCCTGGCTTGCTTGCTTCTCTGCAGCTTTGCTCCCTTCTGCAGCTCTTGGCTTCTTTCTACGCTGTCTTGATATGCAAATTAGCCGCCATCTATGTTGGGGTAATTTGCATACTCGTCCTGATTGGTTGGTAGGCGTGGCTTGGCTGGTAGGCATGGCTTGGGCATAGCGAAGGTGCGGTCAATTTGCATATTTGTCTATTATTAGGTAGGCTTGCTGCAAATTCTGAATTAGTGAACACAGGATTAAGAGTTCCTTCTATTTTTCACCAGGTACAGGTAAGCAAATCAACACATCACCTTGTTTTAAGTTTTTGTTGATAGACACATTTAATATACATTGTTGATTCATAATTTGCAAATATGGAATCTGAAAAATATGAGGATTAATTATACTTGTCTCTAATAGGTTCTAACTGACTGCTGGTTCTTTTTGCTCATGTATCATCAACATGCATTACCCTTTTGAAAACTTTGATAGCTTACAATTTTCTTGAAGGACAGTCAAGTTCTTGGGTCCATAAATGCGATAACATATTTATTAAGATATATAAATAACAATGAAAAGGATCGATTAAACCAATTTTTTCATTTCTATATCATGTTTCCTTCCAACCACTGTACATACTGCTATAAGCACTAATCCAATTATAAAGAGTAGTAAGTAGATTTTGTTACATAAATATAAAAAATAAATAAACACTGTCAACATCCTTTAGCAAAATATGACGGTTAGAGTGTAGGCCTGTGCACCAGAGGGTCACAGGTTCAATTCCCAGTCAAGTGCACATACCTGGGTTGCAGGTTCAATCCCCAGCCATGGTCCGGGCTTGTGTTGGAAGCAACCAATCGATGTGTGTGTGTGTCTCTCTCTCCCCACTCCCCTCCCTTCCACGCTGTCTAAAAATCAATTGCAGGGAGGCGGGGATGGGGGGAATATATCCTCGGGTAAGGATTAAAACAATGAAAATAAATAAATAAATAAATAAATAAATAAAATGTGATAGTCCAAATTCTTGTCACCAAATATTGAATGAAGTTTCCATGTGCTATGAGAATGCAATATTTTCTTTTTGGCTTTGGAAATATACTGTTTGCTTATGAATTCTTGGTGATAACTTAGGGTACAGTCAGCTAGAACTCAGATTTCACTTATACTATCAACGTCACCTCATTAAAGAGCCCACAGTGCTTCTATCTCTTTACATTCATCTTCTGATTTGTTTTTCTCACAGTGAAATGTCTTATTCTGGCAAATTTCTTCTTTTACTCTGAGCAGAAAATGAAAAATTCTGAATTCCATAGGATGGAATTCAATGAAACTAAAAAAAAAAAAAAAAAAAGACTTAAAAGATATTATCTCCAGACTTTCTTTATAGCTTCTTGAAAGGTCATGCCATACTTTGGAAAATGTAGTTCAAAAGCTGAAAATAACGAATAGCAACTGTTTATTTCATTGTAGTGACTGAGTTCACTACAATCATCCTTGTAGATGATTTCATCATTCTTTTTTTTTTAAATATATTTTTATTGATCCTTTACAGAGAGGAAGGAAGAGGGTTAGAGTTAGAAACATCGATGAGAAAGAAGCATTGATCAGCTGCCTCCTGCACACCCCCCATTGGGGATGTGCCTGCAACCAAGGTACATGCCCTGACCGGAATCGCACCTGGGACCCTTCAGTCCCCAGGCCGACGCTCTATCCAGTGTGCCAAACCGGCTAGGGCTTCATCATTCTTTTACTTCTTATTATTTTAGACTTCTTAAAAATTATAGCTTGGAATTGATGAGTAATGGTGAAATACTTCCTGACGTAATAAAACAGCCAAATATTTCAAGATCCAGGAGAAATCAGATCACTAAGACCCATAATATATTTTAGACCTAGGGAAGAATATGATATATCCATAAGGCAATTGAAAGATAGTAAATGCTCTTTTTGTCCCAAAGGCTCCAAGAAAGAAGAGTCATGGAAAAAAAAAAAATCAATATTTAAAATAGATAGAACTGTTAAAAAAAGAAACTAAAAACAAGCCTTGCAGTATACGGAGAGTTAAAGAATGTAAAAATCTGTTCAGGCATCATCTATGGTCATGAAATTGAGGATTCCATTCATTGTCTCCTAATTAAAGCTTAGCAAACGATTTTGTTTTTTTTACTTAAATTGAGAAAAAATGGCCTACCTGGTTTGGCTCAGCGGATAGAAAGTCAGCCTGTGAACTGAAAGGTCCCAGGTTTGATTCCAGTCACGGACACGTGCCCAGTTTGCAGGCTCGATCCCCAACAGAGGGCATGCAGGAGGCAGCTGATGGGTGATTCTCTCTCATCATTGATGTTTCTATCTCTCTCTCCCTCTCCCTCTGAAATATATATATGTATACACACTCACACACACACACACACACACACACACACACACACATATATGTGTATATATTAAAAAAAAGATGAAGAGAAAAAATCCTATCATTAAAAAAATCTAAAAAGTCAAATTTATTACATACAGATAAGATTATAGTTTATACATCAAGACTAGAGACCCGATGCACGAAGATTCGTGCAGGAATGGGCTTTCCTTCCCCTGGCTGCCGGCACCGCTTTCACTCTGGCCCCTCTGGCCTGGAGCTGCCTTTCCACACTGCCCAGAGGCCCGGAGGGGCTGGGGCAGTGCCAAACACCTGTGTTGTCGCCATGGTGATGACGCAAGCGCCCCGCCACACCCACCCCGCCGCTTGGCACCTGTGTATGCAAATTAACCTGCCATCTTTGTTGGGTTCATTTGCATGCTCACTCCGGATTGGCTGGCCGGTGTTGTGAAGGTATGGTCAATTTGCATCTTACTCTTTTATTAGTGTAGATTGCTCTTTTTCTCTCGTCTTGACTTTCTACTCTTGTTTAATTCTGATGGCCTTTTGCAAGTTTTAAGTAATTATTTCATTTTAAATGTACTTTTTATAAGCCAACAGAAATCTTGTATGAAACAAAGAGTTATGAAAAAAATAAAATCATTCCTAAAGTTTCAACTGTTATGCTCACTACCCTTTGTCTTTCTCTCTGACCTATTCACTCTTCTAAAATCTGCCTGATTCATGCACATTAGCTGTGAAGAGTGGCCTTTAGTGAAACAACAGTTGAAAGATTAATTGAAAAGGAAACTGACTTAAGAATGTTTACTAACAGGATATTTGCTGAAGCATTACTTAAAACAGCGCAAATAAATTCATTGAACCATTCCCCTAATTTTTTACATTAAAAATCAAAATTTCTAACACCAATTGCTGACATAAGAAAAGCTCATCATAATATAAATAAACATAATTATGTTATTTTTATTAAAGTCTAATCAGTATCCTGTAAAATATGGGGCAGTGGGGTAACATAAAATCATTAATATAACAAGTTTCAAAAGGGGAAACTACAAATGATTTGGTTTACTTCTAATTTTTTGCCTTTTCAAAAAAAAAATTAAAACATAATGAATTAAGTATTGAATGTCCATAATCAGGGGAGGAAAGGTATTATATAACTGTGTGTATGATTAAAGAGATAACAAGAAAATGTAAAGTGATGAAATTTTTTGTTTTAATTTTATGCACTATTTGAACTACTTTTACCAATGAACATACATTTCACAACATTAAAACTGCAATCTGAAGTGATCTTAGTAACAAAATTGTAATTATAAACGTGAAGAAAAAAGTAAAAATAAAAACTTAGCCTGCAAGAAACAGACACAGTCCTAAAAAACGTGTGACTTGTTTTTTGGAGAAAAACTGATACTTGCATAATTTTTACTTAGTTTAAATGCCACCATAAATTTTAGTTTAAATCCCTCCCTCCCCCTCAAAATACCAGCTCAGTTGATTTCTAGGTGAGAGCTAGTCAACTAGCCAAAACAAAAAAAAGCAAAAACTATCTAATCTTACACAAACTGATTTTAAGCGAACAGAAAAAGAAGACACGCTGGAGAGTGATCTGTGCAGCTGGTACAACAGATACAAAACACATTAGCAGTTCATGAGGTGCCATGATACATGGTCATCAAGTTGTGTTTAATTCAGAAATAAAGGGTAATTTTAATGTTGGAAAAATTTGTAAGAGCAAGGTATCACATTACCAGATTAAGCATAAATACATTTAATAATATCCAATGCTCATTCGTGTTTTTAAAAACCTATTAGCAATTCTGATAAAGGATAGCTCAAAAACCTATTAAAAAACACTATTCCTAATGATAAGCTAGAAAAAAATGTCTTCAGTATTCAACATTGTATAAGAAATACAAACTGTGAAGACTGTAAAGAAGCAAAATTGTCATTATTTACAGAAGATATAATTGTCCATAGAAAACTAAAATGACTAAAGACAAATTATGAGAATCAGTAACAATTTTAAATTTAGTATATATAAGACCAATATAGAAATACCAACTGCATGCATTTCTCAATGCCAGGAACAACCTGAAAAGTCAGGTTTAAAAAAGATATAATAGCAACAAAAATATAAGGTACTAAATAAAAAGTTGTTCATTTATTGGAAGACAATTAATTAGAACTAAATTAGTATAGAAAACACCACATTTATGGATAGAGCTGATATAGTAGTGATGTCCATTCTTCATTAAAAGTTCCCTATAACCCAACTTGACAAACAGAAGATTTATATGAAAGAATAAAAAGCAAATACATCCAAGACTCTTCTGAAGAATTGGAGGATGAACAGAGAGAGGGAAAAAATAACATCTGTCCTACCATATCCAGACATCCCCTCAGAACAAAGCAAAATACACGTGCAGAAAGACAAAATGACCAATCAAGAAAAACCCATTTATATGTGAAAACTAGACATACAACAGTAGTAGTCCAAAAAATCATTGAGAAATGAAGGGCTATTCAATACAGGTTGCTGGCAGCAAAAAACAAACAAACAAAAAGTGAAAAGACAACCTACAAATGAGAAAAAAATATTTGCAAACCACATATCTGATATGGGTTCAGATCCAAAGAAGACATACTAGTACAAGTGGCCAGCAGGTACATAAAAAAGGGGCTCACCATCGCCAATCATCAGGGAAATGAAAATCAAAGTCATAATGAGAGGTCCCCTCACTCATGTTGGAATGGCTATCATCAAATAGATAAGAAATAACAAGTACTGGTGAGGATATGGAGCATGTGCACTGTTAGTGGGAATGTAAATGAATCAACCAGTATGGAAACCAGAATGGAAACTCCTCAAAAAATTAATAAAAGGAGAAGTGTCAGTGAGGAGAGAAACCAAGATGGTGGCATAGGTAATCACCTATACTTGCTGCCTCTCACAACCACATCAAAAACACAACTAAACGGCCCTAGCCAGTTTGGCTCAGTGGATAGAGCATCAGCCTGCAGACTGAAAGGTCCCGGGTTCGATTCCGGTCAAGGGCATGTACCTTGATTGCGGGCACATCCCCAGTGGGAGGTGTGCAGGAGGCAGCTGATTGGTGTTTCTCTCTCACCAATGTTTCTGACTCTCTATCCTTCTCCCTTCCTCTCTGTAAAAAAAAATCAATAAAATATATTTTTAAAAAACACACACAACTAAACGACAGTACAACTACCACCCAGAACCGCGGGAAAGCTGGCTGAGTGGAAATTCCACAATCAGAGAAGTAAAGAAAGCTCATTGAGACCAGTAAGAGGTGCGGAGGCACGAAAAGTGCTAGCATCTGGATGTGCTGCTTTTTAAAGTGGGAGGGAGATACAAGCTCCCGCTTGCTCTGAACTCCAGTTCTGGGTGACACTCTGGGGAACCCAGGCACACACAGGGAGAAACTGGACTGTCTGGCATCGGGACAGGAAGGCAAAAGCGGCTTATTCTTAGAGGTGCTCGCGCGCGATCATTGTTCCTACACACGGGATGTGAAGAACCAGGGGCTTCTCCGGTTCAGGGCAGCCATTGCTATTTGCTAGGCCCTGGTGATTCCCAGAGATCCAGCCCAACCCAATTTACAACCACACCCAAGCTGTGTGCAGAGGCTTTTGCATATGAATGGACTGTTCTTTCGCCTAAACAAACTGCAGCTGGGTCAGAGAGCCCCAGAGCTTCCAAAAGAAGGCCCACTACCTGGCAGCAGCAGTGGCCTTGCTTCACAGCTGGGCCTCGTCTGGGAACTTCCAAACCCCATACAAAGAGGAGGAATCTGCAGATGTCTCTGTAGCTCCTGCTGGGCGGCCCCAGACAGTGGCTGACCTTGCACCTCCTTGGAGATTCAAGAGCCAGTGTACCCAGTGGTCAGAGTGAGACCATATTGGATTACAACTCTTCACATCCATAAGCAACACACTCAAGAAGCAGACTCAGTGAGCACCAAAGCCCCACTGAAGCAAGTCCTGCCCCAACAGATCTTCCAGTGTAAACACAGCTGGTCATCACGGAGAACTGGCCTGGAGGTCAATTCCTCCCAATGATACCAACAGCAATCAAGGGTTAACAAAAACAAAACTGTGAAAACAGCCCACAAAGAGGTGCACCAAGAGTGTCCACCTCAGGTGACTGGGGAGGCTGAGCCACTGGGCCCTATAGGACACCAACCACACAAGGTCACTCTATCAACTCAAGGAGACTTAGCAGCTACTCAGTACATAGAAACAAACACAGGGAAGCAGCCAATATGCAGAGACAAAGAAACAAGTCACAAATGAAAGAAATGGATGAAAGCAATAGACTGGATATAGAGTTCAAAACCATAGTTATAAGGTTACTCAAGAATCTTCTAGAAACCTCCGAAAAATTTAGTGAGACTCTCAAGGATATGAAAAAGGACCAATCAGAAATTAAGCATACACTGACTGAAAAAAAGAATAATATACAGAGATCCAACAGCAGACTAGAGGACTAAAGGACCCCAAGAATCAAGTCAAAGATTTGAAATATGAAGAAGCAAAAAACACCCTACCAGAAAAGCAAAATGAAAAAAGAATCCAAAAGTATGAAGGTAGTGTTAGGAGCCTCTGGGTCAACTTCAAGCGTACCAACATCTGAATTATGGGGGTGCCAGAAAGAGAGAGCAAGATACTGAAAACCTATTTTAAGAAATAATGACAGAAAACTTCCCCATATTGGTGAAAGAAATAGACTTACAATTCCGGGAAGCGCAGAGAACCCCAAACAAGAGGAATCTAAATAGGAACACACCAAGACACATAATTAAAATGCCAAGGGCAAAAGACAGAGAGAGAATATTAAAAGCAGCAAGAGAAAAACAGTTAGTTACCTACAAGGGAGCACCCATAAGACTGTCAGCTGATTTCTCAACAGAAACTATGCAGGCCAGACGGGAGGTGCAAGAAATTTACAAAGTAATGAATAGCAAGAACCTACAACAAAGATTACTCAACCCAGCAAAGTTATTCAGAATTGAAGGTCAGATAAAGAGCTTCACAGACAAGAAAAAAACTAAAGGAGTTCATCACCACCAAACCAGTATTTTATGAAATGCTGAAGGGTATTCTCTAAGAAGAGGGAAAAAAAGGTAAAGATAAAAATTATGAACAACAAAGTGACAACAAATACATATCTATCAACAAGTGAATCTAAAAATCAGGTGAATAAAAAAATCTGAAGAACAGAATAAACTGGTGAATATAATAGAATCAGGGGCATAGAAAGGGAGTGGACTGACAATTCTTGGGAGGAAGGGGGTGGGGGGGGTGCGGGAAGAGTTTGGACAAAGATCTTACACCTATGGACGAGGACAGTGGGGGGCGGGGTAAGGGCATGGGGTGGGATGGGAATCAGGTGGAGGGGAGCTATGGGGGGAAAAAAGGAGGAACAACTATAATAATCTGAACAATAAAGATTTATTGGAAAAGAAAAAGAAAAAAGAAAAGAACTAACATTCAATCCAGAAGTTCCACTTCTGGAAATATATCCAAAGGAAACAAAAACATTATCTCACAGAGATATCTGTACATCCATGTTCACAGCAGCATTATTTATAATAGTCTAGATATGGCAACAACCTCAGTGTCCATCAATGGACTAATAAATAAATTTTTTACATACATACGAACAATAGACTATTACTCAGCCATAAAAAAGGAGGCCATCATACCATTTTGACATCATGGATGGACCTTGAAGACATTATGCTAAATGAAATAAGTCAGGCAGAGAAAGACAAATACCATAGGATCTCACATGTGGGGGAAAAAACACCACCACCAGACTCACAGAGATCAGACTTGTGGATCTGTGATTACCATCGCTGGGGAGCTAGAGGAAGGGGGTCCAAAGGTCCAAGCTTACAGTTATAAGATTAATAAGTGTCAGGGATGTGATGTACAACTTGATGACTATAGTTAATATACCTGTGTGCTATGAAAGCTGTTAAGAGAGTAGATAATACTAAGAATTCTCACACCACAAGGACCTTTTTTTTCCTTTTCTCTTTATTGTATCTATATGAAATGATGGATGTTAGCTGAACCTATTGTGGTTATCATTACACAATATATATCAAGCCATCAGTTTGTATACCTTAAACTTACAGAATGATGCATGTCAATAAAATTGCTGGCCTGGTTGCTCCCAATTGTCCACCCCACACCACCCCGGTCCAGTCGCACCCAACAGCCCTCCCCTGCTGGCCTAGCTGGTTTGGCTCAGTGGATAGCATTGCCTGTGGACCAAAGGGTCCCGGGTTCAAATCCGGTTAAGGGCACATGCCTGGGTTGCGGGCTCAATCCCCAGTGGGGGGCATGCAGAAAGCAGCCAATCAATGATTCTCTCTCATCATTGATGTTTCTGTCTCTCTCTCCCTCTCCTTTCCTCTCTGAAATCAATAAAAATATATTTTAAAAAAACTGGGGAGAGGGTGGGAATAGAACAGAAATGAACGAATGAATGTTGCTGAAAAAAATCTTAGGGGTCTCCTGTGTATGTCTTGGGGATTCTTGTCAGTAGACCAGAGGGTCCTCCAAAGATCTCTCCTATTCATGTTTTTAAAAACCTGTTTCCAATTTTGATAAAGGATAGCTCAAAATACTTAATTAGCCATATAAAAATTAAATTAAATCTTGATACCATATTCAAAATTAAATTCTAAAGTGGTAGTCATGAAAGGCACACGGCATTAAGATTATTTTTGATTGATTTAGTGAGAGAGAGATCGATTTGTTGTTCCACTTACGTATTTACTAGAGACCCAGTGCATGAAATTCATGCATGGGGGGGAGGGGGAGAAAGGGTGTCCCTCAGCCCGGCCTGCACCCTCTCACAATCTGGGACTGCTGGCTCCTAATCGCTCACCTGCCTGCCTGCCTGCCTGATTGATTGCCCCTAACCGCTTCTGCCTGCCAGCCTGATCGCCGCCTAACTGCTCCCCTGACACCCTGATCGCCCCCAAATGCCCTCCCCTGCCGGCCCGATTGCCCGCAACTGCCCCCCTCTGCCAGCCTCGTCGTCCCTAACTGCCCGCCCCCCTGCCAGCCTGGTAACCAACTGGTCACCCCCAACTGCCCCCCTCTGCCAGTCTGGTCACCCCTAATTGCCCCCTCACCAGCCTGGTCGCCCCCAACTGCCCTCCTCTGCTGGCCTGTTCACCCCCAACTGCCCTCCCCTGCTGGCCTGATCACCCACAACTGCCCTCCCCTGCCAGCCATCTTGTGGTGGCTATCTTGTGATGACGTGAGGGCATCACGTGATGGTGCATGTACTAGGCTTTTATTAGTATAGACTAGGGCCCGGTGCATGAAATTCATGCACTGGGGGTGGAGGGGGTCCCTCAGCCTAACCTTCCCCCTCTCACATACTGGGAGCCCTCAGGGGATGTCCTACTGATGGCTAAGGCCCGATCCCCACGGGAAGCGGGCCTAAGCCGCAGTCTGGCCTCCCTTTGTGGGACGCAACCGGGCTGGTCGGGGAAGGCACCAGCCCCATCACCCTGCTGCTTCAGCCACTGCCAGTCACTGCAGCCACCAAGGTGTTTTCATCAACACAACTCCAGTCCCTTCACCAAGAAAAAATGACTACTTTCTTTAGGCATTTTCAAGATGTGTCTTTCATAGGATATGCATTTCTTTCTTTCTTTTTTATCCTCACCTGAGGATATGTTTCCAATGACTTTTAGAGAATGTGAAAGAGCAAGGGAAAGACAGAAACATCAAAGTGAGAGGAACACTTTGATTGGTTTCCTCCTGCATGAGCCCTGATCTGGGCCCCGGCCAGGAAATGAGGAGCATTATTGGAAACTGGAGGAAAGACAATCCTTTTTTAAAAATGTCAAAAAAAAGTTAACTGAATTATATCCTACAGTTGTGTGAAAAGTATAATTTATTAGTGATGAACTTGGATATTTAGCTAGCACAATTTCTAAGAACCATATTGAAAGTGGAGCCCTAACTGGTTTGGCTGAGTGAATCGAGTGTCGGCCTGTGGACTGAAGGGTCCCAGGTTCGATTCTGGTCAAGGACATGTACCTTGGTTACGGGGACATCCCCAGGAGGGGGTGTGCAGGAGGCAGCCGATCAATGTTTCTCTCTCATCAATGTTTCTAACTCTCTATCCCTCTACCTTCTCTCTGTAAAAAATCAATAAAATGTATTTAAATTTTTTAAAAAAGAAAAGAAAGTGGAGCCTGGTTTCTTCTTGTTGCTTATAGTAAAATCTAAGAGAAAAGCTATTTTGATGCGTGAAATGTTTAAAGAAACCAAGACTTGATGATTTGAGAAATTCCCAGCTAATTTACATTACAAAACAAAACAAAGAGGAATGCTAAAATAGAGAAGGTTAATTTTAAGAAAGCATTGCTGTGGAGAGAAAGCCAAGAGTAGTGCTGAAGAGATTACACATATAACTCAAGGATCCCTTGAACCAACCATCTAAACAGAAACTTGGAAGAGACATGAGAATAGGAGAGATCTATGGAGGATCCTCTTGTCTAATGATAAGAATCCCCAAGACATACATACACAGGAAACCCACGAGGTTTCTGAGAATGTTATATCAGCAGAAACACTGACAACTTGATCTAAAAGGGTGAGAGAGAGATGAAATAAAGGAACTCTATTGGATTACCAAAATTCTACTGGTAAAAACAGACCAATCATCTACAAACATGTGTTACCCTTCAAAAAAGTAAGGATAAATATCAAAAGCAAAGGCAACAAAAGTAAAAATAAACAAATGGGACTATGTCAAAGTTTCTGCACAGCAAAGGAAAGCATCAACAGAAAAGACAACCTAACAAATGAGAAAAAATGTTTCTTATATTCTCAATTCATCTATCTGATATAAAGCTAATATTCAAAATAAATAAAAAGCTCATAACTCAATAGCAAAAAAAAAAAAAAGAAAAAAAGAAAAGAAAGAAAAATCTGAGTTAAAACTGCACAGAGAACCTAAAGTTTTCCATAAAAGACCTACAAATGGCCAACCGGCACATTAAAGAATGCTTGTCACTTATCATCAAAATCAGCAGCTATCACTTCATATCTAATAGAACTGCTATTATCAAAAAGACAATAAACAACAAGTGTTGGTGAGGAGGTGCTGAAAAGGGAACCCAAATAGCCCCAGTACTGTTGATGGGAATGTACCTGGGTTGCAGGTTTGATCCCGGGTCCCGACTGGGGATTTCACCAATATGGAAAACAGTATAAAGAAAGGTACCTTAAGAAAATAAAAATAGAACTACCATCTGATGCAGCAAGTCCACTTCTAGGTATTTATCCAAAAAAACCAAAAACAGTATTTGAAAAAATATATGCCCTCCCCCAACATGTTCATTGCAGCATTATTTACAACTGAAAGCCCGGTGCATGAAAATTCGTGTACTCAGCAGGGTGGGAGGGGGGGATCCTGTCAGCCCAGCCTGCACCCTCTCCCTGTCTGGGAACTCTCGGGGGATGTCCACCTGCCGACGGAGGCCCACTCCCCGGGGGATCAGGCCTACGCTAGCAGTCAGATATCCCTCTGGCAGCCCGGGAGCCCCCAGGAGATGTACAACTGATGGTTTAGGTCTCCCTGTGGGGAGCTGGCCTAAGCCGCAGTCCGACATCCTTAGTGCTGCCAAGGGGTGAGGAGAGGCTCCCGCCACTGCCACTGTGCTCGCAGCCATCAACATGGCTTGTAGTTGAGTGGAGCTCCCCCTGTGGGAGCACACTGACCACCAGGGGGCAGTTCCTGTGTTGAGCGTCTGCCCCCTGGTGGTCAGTGTGTGTCATAGCGATTGGTCATTCCGCCATTAGGGTCAATTTGCTATTACCCTTTTATAATATAGGATGGCCAGCCATGGAAACAACCTAATTGTCCACCATTGGATGAATGGATAAAGAAAATGTGACATATTCTCTCTCTCTCTCTCTCTCTCTCTCTCTCTCTCTCTCTATTCGCTTATTTTTAGATGGACTTGTTGGTAGATATGTATTTGTTGCCACTTTGTTGTTCATAATTTTTGTCTTTACCTTTTTCTTCTCCTTCCTCTTCTAAAATAATGCCCTTCAGCATTTTATATAATACTTGTTTGATGGTGATGAATTCCTTTAGCTTTTTCTTATCTGTGAAGCTCTTTATCTGACCTTCAATTCTGAATGATAGCTTTGCTGGGTAGAGTAATCTTGGTTGTGGGTTCTTGCTATTCATCACTTTGAATATTTCTTGCCACTCCCTTCTGGCCTGCATAGTTTCTGTTGAGAAATCAGCTGACAGTCGTATGGGTGCTCCCTTGTAGGTAACTGTTTTTCTCTTGCTGCTTTTAAGATTCTCTCTTTGTCTTTTGCTCTTGGCATTTTAATTATGATGTGTCTTGGTGTGGTCCTCTTTGGATTCCTTTTGTTTGGGGTTCTCTATGCTTCCTGGACTTGTAAGTCTATTTCTTTCACCAGGTGGGGGAAGTTTTCAGTCATTATTTCTTCAAATAGGTTTTCAATATCTTGCTCTCTCTTCTTCTGGCACCCCCATAATTCGGATGTTGGTACACTTGAAGTTGTCCCAGAGGCTCCTTACACTATCTTCATATTTTTGGATTCTTTTTTCTTTTCTGGTAGGGTGTTTTTTGCTTCTTTGTATTTCAAATCTTTGACTTCATTCTTGGGATCCTCTAGTCTGCTGTTGGATCTCTGTATATTATTCTTTATTTCAGTCAGTGTATGCTTCATTTCTAGTTGGTCCCTTTTCATATCCTTGAGGGTCTCGCTAAATTTATCGGTGGTTTCTAGAAGATTCTTGAAAAACCTTATAACCGTGGTTTTGAACTCTATATCCAGTCGTTTGCTTTCCTCCACTTCTGTCATTTGTGAACTGTTTCTTTGTCTCCGCATTTTGGCTGCTTCCCTGTGTTGATAAGTGTGGCTGTGTGTGCTAGGTGTCCTATAGGGCCCAGTGGCTCAGCCTCCCTAATTACCTGAGGTGGACACTCTTGGTGCAGCCCTTTGTGGGCTATGTGCACAGTCTTGTTGTAGTTAAGCCTTGATTGTTGTTGGTATCACTGGGAGGAATGGATCTCCAGGCCAATTGGCTGTGAGGATCAGTTGTGTCTATGATGGGAGAACTTCTGTGCTAGAGACACCCTTATGGGGCAAGACTTGCTTCAGTAGGGCTTTGGCGCTCACTGAGTCTGCCCCCTGAGTGTGTCTCTTATGGATCTGAAGAGTTGTAGTCTGAATGGTCTCTCTCTGACCACTGGGTACACTGGCTCTTGAATCTCCAAGGAGAGAGGCCACCCAGCAGGAGCTACAGAGAGAGCTGCAGATTCCTTCTCTTTGTTTGGGGTTTGGAGGTGCCCAGATGAGACCCAGCTGTGAAGCAATGAAAGCTGCTGTTAAGCCTTGGGTCTTCTTTTGGAGGCTCTGGGGCTCTTTGACCCAGCTGCAGTATGTTATTTTTCAGATTGCAAAGGGCCAGGCCATTCATATGCAAAAGCCTCTGTGCACAGCTTGGGTAGGGTTGTAAATTGGGTGGGGCGGGGTCTCAGGGAGTCACCAGGGTGGAGCAAACAGCAATGGCTGACCGTCAGCCCTGCCTGGAAGAGGTCCTGTGTCTCTGTGTCCCACAGCACAGTGCAAGAACAATGATCGCTGCGAGCACCTCTGAGAGAAAGCCGCCCTCGAGTTCCGCCCGATGCCAGACAGTCCAGTTTCTCCCTGTATGAGTCTGGGTCCCCAGCATCTCACCCGGAACTGGAGTTCAGAGCAGTCGGGAGCTTGTACCTCCCTCCCGAATGAAAAAGACAACAATGTACCCAGTTGTCACCCCCTTCTGCACGCGCGCCTCCGTACCTCTGCACTTCACTTCTGGACCTCCACACCTCCTCCGCGTCTCAGTGTGCTTTTCTTTTTCCTTCCCATGGTTCTTTATGATACTCGCTTTGTCTTTTAGTTGTAGTTTTGAAGTGGTTGTGTGAGGCAGCAAGTTCAGGTGTTTACCTATGCCGCCATCATAATATTTAGCTGAGATCTTGGCTTAACATGATGCTTCAATGGGTTGAGACTTTGGAGAATGTTGGGATAGGATGAATGTGTTTTGCATGGACAGATGTGAATATTCAGGGGCCAAAAGGCAGACTGTGGTAGACTGAAAAATGGAACCTGAAAAGATGTCCATATCCTCCAGACCAGTGGTTGCCAACTTTTCAGCCCTCGCGGACCATCCGCAGACCACCGGTTGGAGAACACTGCTCCAAACCATGTTTTATACAGTATTTGCAAGTTTGGTAAGAACTGTGATGGTGAAGACATGGTAATATTAGGGTAAGTTGGTAAAGGTATATGGAAACTGTACTGTCAGTGGGAGGGGCTCATCCTGGCCAGTATGGCTCTATTGGTTGAGCATTGCCCTGTTGCACTGAAAGTTTGTCAGTTCGATTCCCGATTAGGGCACACAACCAGGTTGTGGATTTGGTCCCCTGTTGGGATGTGTATGAGAGGCAAGCAGTTGATTTTTTTTGCTCACATTGATGCTTCTCTCAGTCTCACTCTCCCTTCCTCTCTCTGTAAAATAATTTTTTTTATTTTTGTTAATCCTCACCTGAGGATATTTTCCACTGATGTTTAGAGAGAGTGGAAGAGGGAGAGACAGAGAAAGAGAAACATCAATGTGAGAGGGACACATCAATTGGTTGTCTCATGCACATGACATGTCCCAACCAGGGCCAGTGATTAAGTCTGCAACTGAGGTACGTGCTCTAGATTGGAATTGAACCTAGGACCTTTCAGTCCAAAGGCCGACACTCTATCCACTGAGCCAAACCGGCTAGGGCTCTAAAATCAATTTCAAAAAAACTTTTTTTTGATGGGAAGGATTCACTAGTAACATCAACTGTGGTACAGGTAACATTCTTGCACTGGGTTGTGGATTCACTCATGGTCAATTTATAACATTTCAGAAACTATGTTTTACTTTTTCTGTATCAAATATGACATAATAAAATCACCTATCATGGTTTTGAGGTCTAAAGAAAGAATATATAATGATCAAACACAATGTTATAAAGGCCAACACAATGCTCAATTTGTTATTAGCAGCAGAAGAAGGTGGTTTTATTCCTGAACAAACAGTTATTGAATGCTAAGAGCTAAGCATGTGGAACATGAAGATGAATAAGATCGTTTCTTCCCACAGAAACATCTGCGGCCTGTTTATATACTTCACAAAGCATGTGCTTTGCAGATATCATTTGTTAAGTCTTAACAGTTTCTCTTGCCAAAATAAACAGACTGGTAACCCATCTTAAGAGGAACTTAGGGAGTAGCATCCTTTGACTTCCCCTGTCTCAAGGAAGAAGTAGGGCATTTTCCAAGAACTACCTTCATTGTTCTTCAGTATATATATCATGCATGGTATTGTAGTTTACTTATTCACATTCAGAAAAGTACAAAATATAAAAGCCTTTTTTTTGTTGTCAGAGAGTTCAACAATCCCTCTTATAAAGCCCTAATATAAGACAAAGAAAGCCACAGGAGAATGTAAGAGCCCCTATTCACTGGATGGTAATTTAAAATAAGAACTAAAACCTGCTAAAGAGCCTTCCGGCTCCATCTGAACACCAATACAAGCAATTCATCAGGCAAGTGTGAGAAATGTAGTTAACGACAATTGGCAGCTAGAGCTTTCAGTCTAATCACGGAGGACTGAAACCTAACCGTGTGCTTTTCACAGACCTGGCCCTGCTCCATGGCCCCCCTGGCCAACCCCCAGCAGCCAAGCCTGGGCACGTGCACGGTGATGATGGAGGAGTCCCAAGTGGACGCTGTGTGCTCATGCCCTAAGTACTGGCAGGCCTGCTGCCAGAAAGGCTCTGGAAAGGGGCTTAGAACTGATGGGACTACTTGACCCCACACTTTACTCCATTTGGGAATGAAGGGTGGGGAAGGTGATTAAATATGATATCAGCACTTACATTTCAATGCCCATAATTAACTTAGAAGTGTATAGGGGTGAATCTACAGCTCTTCGGTCATTAAAAAAAAAAAAAAAGTCTGCCTTCAATGTGAATATATAAAAAATCATTAATTGTATTTATGAAGATGCTGCCAAACATAGCTTTGAAAAGAAAATTTTCAGTATGTAAATTGCTCCACTTTTATACTTTAAATTTCAGAAACTGAATCTAGCATTACTGTTTGATTCCAGATATATAATGTTCTGGAAAATGAAAAAATATCTGTGGTTGCCAGGTGTGAAGTGGGAGGATAAATAGGCAGAGCACAGGATTTTTAGGGCAGTGAAACTACTCTGTCTACATAACATTATACATTTGTTCAAACCCAAAGAATGTGCAACACCAAGAGTGAGCTGAGCCCTAGTGTGAACTGTGGACTTTGAGTAATATGGACATGATAATGCTGGTTCATCAACTTTAATAAATGTACTATCTGGTAGGGGATGTTGATATGAGAAAGCTGTGTGTGTTGGCAGGTATATAAGGGAATTCTGTGTTTTCCTCAGTTTTGCTGTGAATCCAAAACTGCTGTAAAAAGCATAGTGTGTGTGTATACCTAATATCAGATACAGCAGAAATGTACAAGGTAAGTCTTGTATAGAAGATAAATCCCATGTAGAGTAGGTCTAAATCCAATTGCTATGCTGCAAACTCCAAAAGTATTCCTAACCACTATAGTACTACAGTTATTAGCAGGTTTTTGGTATAAGCCATCCCCCATTAGATTTTTCTCTACAACTAGAAAACAACCAAATAACAACTTCCAAAGTTTTCTATGAAATTGGAAAGCTCTATCTTTGATCATTAGTAATGTCTTCTTATGTAAACATAAATTACATGACTTAGTTTTTAAAAGCTTTGAGTCATAGACATTTTAAAAAAAGCAGTAAGATGGGAATGGGTGATTAATTTTCACAAGGAAGAGTTTACTCTAAGAAATAACCACCTTTAAGAAGTTCCATGACCTTAGACTTTGTATTCCAATTTCCAGCTGGAGGCTGCTGCTGCCATACTGCTCTTAACAAGGATTTGGGAATGAAAACACAACAGAACTCACAGAGAATGGAGAAAAAGTCCCAAGAACACTGGCAGAAAGTTTACTCACAGTGTTCATTTGCAAATACAATGAAAAAAATCATTTGGCAGAAATAGCTTATGCAACAAAAAAATGTGCTGACAGTAACAGAAGGGGTTAAATACTCCAGGTTTTATCAATATACTATTTCTTAATCTGGATGGTTGGTACACAGTTGCTCATTTTATTATTCTTGGAATTTTTATATAAAGTTTTTCCCTTATATAAGTGAAACATTTCACAGCCAGTTGAGCATTTACAGGCTTTGGCACAACACCCAAAGCTCAATGACAGGTCAAATTACACATGTAATGCACAGAGCAAAACATTCATGAGACAGGATTACGCAGGAATGGAGACCAGAAGAGCTGTACTGGTGCATGCTGCTATTCATCATGTAAGTACTGAGATTCTTTTCCTAGGGTAGTATTATCATTTAAGGCAAATATGGCAATTTGGAGAAATGTAGTAGTAATGACACAAGTAAAACTCTCCATTTTACAAAAGTAAAAATTTAGAAGTCTTTGAATGTCAAATATAATATAAAATTAATTCCTTCTCTCGTGATTCTTATTTAAACTTCAAAGTACCTGTGCAGCTGACAGTATTCCTGGTTTCTGAAATCCCCCAGAAGAAATTGATTTAGTGGACAAACAGTGCAGCTGTTCAATGAGTCCTATAGATAGATTACTTAAAAATAATCCACCCCACAAAAACACCATGAGTTCGAGTTGTGATTGACAAAAGAGTTTTTTTAAATGATGCATTCCTAGATTAACATACTGTCTTCCTTTTGGAAATGCATAACAAATTCCCAAATTCTTAATACTAAAGAATACATATGAATTAAACAGCATGCCAGGCACATGGTAGTTATTCGGGACATATTTATGGAAGTGAATTAATCAGCAGCACTCCCACTTGTGTAACATCGCAGGAATTCCCCTGGGTTACTTGGGTAGAAAGATCCCCTTTCTCTACTTCATTGTAGTGTTTCTTTTGAACCCCTAACCCATTATATCTGGTTATGTTTCTAATGCCATATGGAACAATAGTTATGTTAGTAAACTGGCTTTATTCTAAATCTACTATTCTCTTCATGTGCCAGAAGCCTGTAAAAGGTAAACAATGGTTCTGTGCTACGACTGGTGCAGCAGATTGAAAAAATAAGAAATGACAAGTCAGCATTGGTAAAATTATAAACCAATCAGAATTTAAAGAAAACACTAAAATTATTTAGTAAAGAATCTATATGAGCCGAAACCGGTTTGGCTCAGTGGATAGAGCGTCGGCCTGCGGACTGAAAGGTCCCAGGTTCGATTCCAGGTCAAGGGCATGTACCTTGGTTGCGGGCACATTCCCAGTAGGGGTTGTGCAAGAGGCAGCTGATCGATGTTTCTCTATCATCGATGTTTCTAACTCTCTATCCCTCTCTCTTCCTCTCTGTAAAAAATCAATAAAATATATATATATAAAAGAATCTATATGAGAATCTATATTTAAGATGTAATAATAACAAAATTTCTTCCAAATATCCTAGTAGAGCTAAAGTTACTGTTCGTATTAAAAAGACCATCGTAAATGCAAGGCTTAAACAAATAATCTGGCATCTCAGTCAATTCTTTGATCTTTCAAGCAGAGGGAGTGAATGCCTAAATGGGCTACATTGTGTCTTGCTCTCCTAGTATCATCAGAACTGCTGGGTGGGCGTGCAGTGTGGCTTCCCAAACAGTGCCATCCTCGAATGAGCTAAGGTTCATTGTATTGACATCACCATTCCAAAAAGTCAGCTACTGCTTTCCCTCTTATCACTGAAATATCACTCAGGTTTGCTTCCCACTCACAGTTTGTAATTTGGCCTCAATGAACTCCTTTTGACCACATCTCTTCTCCACAAAGTAACTGTCCATGGAGCTCGAGAAACCAGTACTGAATAAGAATGCTGAAGCTTAAATGCTGTCACTAGGCATCACACTCTAGAATGAACGTCTAACAAGTTCATCAAGTATTTTTTCTTTACTATCTTGTCCTGATGGTCCATGATGGCCGTTTCTGAATGAACTCAACCAGTTACCATGGCTTCTCTCTGATGAACCTAATGTAGGCTGAACTTAAAATTATCTACTGACAAAAGAAATCAAGAAACCAGAGTACTGAGTTTGAGTCATATTAGCTTCAACTTTTACTGAATTAAAGTGCATGTATTCCAATCAGTAAGGATATATGCACCCCTATGTTCCTAGCAGCAAAATTCACCATTGCTAAGATTTGGAAACAGCCTAAGTGCCCATCAGCAGATGAGTGGATTAAAAAACTGTGGTACATCTACACAATGGAATACTACACTGCAGTAAAAAAGAAGGAATTCTTACCATTTGCAACAGCATGGATGGAACTGGAGAGCATTATGCTAAGTGAAATAAGCCAGTCAGAGAAAGATAAATATTACATAATCTCTCTCATTTATGGAATATAATGAACAACATAAACTGATGAACAAAAACAGATCCAGAGACAGAGAAGCATCGATCAGACTGTCAAACCTCAGATGGAAGGTAGGGGAGGGTGGGGGTAAGGGGGAGAGATCAATCAAAGGACTTGTATGGATGCATATAAGCCTAACCAATGGACACAGACAACAGGGGGGTGAGGGCATGAGTGTGGGAGGGGGATTGGGAGGGTAATGGGGGGGGGGGGGATAAGGACACATATGTAATACCTTAATCAATAAAGAAATTTAAAAAAATAAAGTGCATGTATTCATAGAAATATGAACAATTATTTTGTTAGGATTTTAAGTCAATAGTTCCATCCCCACAAACATTCTTATCTCTTCAGTGCGGCAATAGACAATAACTTTATTTCTGGGGGGGAGAGGGGGAGATGAAAAATTCCTTGGCTTCAGGAAGCCGCAAGTAATAGCAAGAAATTTTAACAGTCAAGGACAAAGTGGTGAAAGGCTAGAATTGCTCTTTTGAGCACAGTTTCAGGTTACTGCAATCTGAGGGTTTGTCACAAACCATCTCTTTACAAACAGGCTAAAGCCACTGAGCAAGGATGTGCTTCATGAACACATACAAACATCAAGAATTTTTCTTCCGCCCCGGCTGGTGTGGCCCTGGCTGGTGTGGCTCGGATCCCCATTAGGGTGCATGTGGGAGACAACTGATCAATGTTTCTCCCTCAGATCGATGTTTTGCTTCCTCTTTCTCCTTTCCTTTCTCCCTTCCTCACTCTAAGATCAATTGTAAAAATAAAATAAAATAAACTTGTTCCATTTAAAAAGAAGAATTTTTCCTCCCCTTAAGATATTCTTTTTTCGCCGAAACCAGTTTGGCTCAGTGGATAGAGCGTCGGCCTGCGGACTCAAGGGTCCCAGGTTCGATTCCGGTCAAGGGCATGTACCTTGGTTGCGGGCACATCCCCAGTAGGAGGTGGGCAAGAGGCAGCTGATCGATGTTTCTCTCTCATCGATGTTTCTAACTCTCTATCCCTCTCTCTTCCTCTCTGTAAAAAAATCAATAAAATATATATATTTTTAAAAAAGATATTCTTTTTTCCCCCTTGCTACAGTAACATAATCAAGATCAGACACTTGAAATTCTAAAGAGATACAATCCCCCAGCTGGTATGAACCAGGCGGTCATGGTTCGATTGCTGGTCAGGACATACTAGGTGTACCAGTTAATAATGGTGGATTTTGTAATCAAAGAAAACATAATTTCAAGAGAAACATCAAAAGTGCTTTATTCAAAGTAATGTCTATCACCAGCTACACATTTCCCCCATCTTTCAGGTAATTTGTGGATTCCATCCCAATAGAACTTCTCTTGTTTTGAGGCAAACCATTCAGAGACCCTATTTCCACTTCTTCGTACGTTTTGAAGTGCTGCTCAGAAAGTGCGTGTGCCATCGATCAGAACAAGTGGTCATCTGAAGGAGCAAGGTCTGGTGAATACAGCGGGTGGGTTAATACTTCCCAGGCAAGATCTTTTAATGTGTCTTTAACTGGTTTTGAAGTGTGTGATGGAGCATCATCATGAAGCAAAATTACTTTGCTGTGTCTATGGAACATTCTGGTCGTTTCATGATCAAAGCGTGGCTCAGATTGATTATTTGTTGTCGGTAGTGATCAGTACTAATGGTTTCACCTGGTTTTAGAAGTTCATTATACACCTCACCTTCCTGATCCCACCAAACGCAGAGCATTGTCTTCTTTCTGAAGCGATTTGGCCTTGTAGTCGATGTGGATGGTTGACCTGAATCAACCCATGATTTTGTGTATTTGGGATTCTCAAAATAAATCCGCTTTTCATGGCCAGTCACAATTCGATGCAAAAAAGACTTTCTTCCATGCCGCTGAAGCAACGTTTTACTGATGACTTTTCGGTTTTCCATTTGTCTTTCGTTCAGTTGATGTGGCACCCATTTTCCTTCCTTTAAAATCTTTCCCATTGCTTGTGAACGATCAGAAATTGTTTGTTGAGCAACGTTTAATCTTTCTGCAAGTTGTTTTTGAGTTTGACACGCATCTTCATTCAATAATGCTTATAATTGTTGGTCTTCAAACTTTTTCGGTTGACCTGGACATCTTTTTCTTCCACATCGAAATAATCACTTTTAAAGCATTTATACCAGCATTCACAAGTATCTGGAGATGGAGCATGTTCACCATAAGCTTCCCGAAATATACGCTAACTTTCAGTAGTACTTTCCTTCAAAATAATTAACTATAACTTCCCGCAAATGCTCTTTTTTTGGCACGAAATTCGACATTTTTATGTGTAAAAATATCTATGATGTTAACATCTTCAGCAAATTTGACATGAAGTTTTGAAGCTTGTTGTCAATACAACAAAATAGCATACATATCAAATCGCACATATATCAACATATGTGTAACTCCATCTATTGAAAAAAATCTGATTAACGGGTACACCTAGTATGCACGGGTTGGTTGCGGGCTCTAGGACGTGCAAGAGACAGGCAGCCAATCAACGATTCTCTCTCATCACTAATGTTTCTATCTCTCTCTCCCTCTCTGAAATCAATAAATATATATATAAATAAATGTAGTTATGAAAAAAATATCATAATAAAACAAGTGTATGTGCTGAATGTTTCCCTATTGGGAAAAGAAGTTCCTTTGATATATAAAAAAATAAAATCAGAAAAACTCTCACAAAACTAAAATAATAAAGAAAACTAGTATGAAAATTATTGGTTTGCAATTTAGTCTTACTTGGTAAGACAGTACAAATAATGCAGGCACTCAAAATTTATCATTATTAACCTACATTTTATTGTATACAACTACAGGCACCTTCATATAGTTAATCCACTTCATAAAACATCAGAAGCTATCATTCCAACTGTATTAACTAGGAAACATGCTCATAAAGGGTAAGCAATTTGCCCAGAATTGATTACCTGTCTCATGAGGTACTGTCTCCCTCCAAAGTTCATACTCTTTCTGTTCCACGCTGACTCCCAAAACAGTTTTTTTAATATCCCTCAATTTTTCTATTTTATTTTATTATTATTATTTTTTAATCCTCATTCGAGGATATTTTTCCATTGATTTTTAGAGAGAGTGGAAGAGAGAGGGAGAGACAAAGAAATGTCGATGTGAGAGAAACCATCGATTGGTTGCCTCCTGCACGAGCCCTGACCAGGGCCCGGGCCGGAGAGAAGCCTGCAACTGCAGTACGTGCCCTTGACCGGAATCGAATCAGGACCCTTCAGTCCCCAGGCTGACACTCTATCCACTGAGTCAACCGAGTAGGGCAATCTTTCTACTTTAACTTAAAAGATCATTCCTTTACACATCTTCCACCTTGGCTCAACTCTGTACTACGTGCTGGCACCACAATCACACAGGGAAACTTTGTCTCAGAAGCTCCACTTTGGTTCGAGTACTTTGATGTCAGCGGCACCTATCCAGTCCTTGGACGAGCATACAGGAGACACAATGCAAACAGTGGAAGGATGAGATGACACTAATGAGAATGTCTTCAGTCTTCTGACAGGTCACCCTGTGGGGGGGGCTCCCCACCCCAGCCAAACTTCACCAACCGTGCCAAATGGTTAGTATAAATCAAGCAAGGTTTAAACATATCTTCCCTCTGCCTTTTTTAACAGGTAACAAATCATTGTTTAAAACATTTTTAAGTGTCATAACAGATCAGTTAAGAGAAATGATTAATGAAAAGAAATAACACTTAGCTTCAGTGAAACCTGTCAGGTACGTCATAACTAGAGCACACCTTCTAGTAAAACAAGCACACTTCTCGGAAAGTGTGTCTAGGGTTTCTGTATTCTAATATTTCTGCGTGAAACCTTGAGAGAAAAACTGTTGCCAGGTTGTCTGTCTTCTTCTTCTTTTTTTTTTTAAAATATATTTTATTGATTTTTTACAGAGAGGAAGGGAGAGGGATAGAGAGCTAGAAACATCGATGAGAGAGAAACATCGATCAGCTGCCTCCTGCACACCTCCTACTGGGGATGTGCCCGCAACCAAGGTACATGCCCTTGACCGGAATAGAACCTGGGACCTTTCAGTCTGCAGGCCGACGCTCTATCCACTGAGCCAAACCGGTTTCGGCCAGGTTGTCTGTCTTCTGATAAATATAAATAAACTCTAAACTTAAAATTCTGCAAACCAAGAATGTTCTGTATCTTCTGGCAATCTATCTACACTAATAAAAGATAAACATGGAAATTACCGTCACTCTGCTATGCTACCAGCCAATCAGAGTGAGTATGCAAATTACCCTGAAAACATGGCAGCAGCCCTGCCCCCCGCCACTCTGGTCCTGTGGGGGTGGGAAAAGTCAGGCGCCAGCGCCTGAGACTGGCTGTAGCCCAGGAGATGAAGAAGCCGCCTGCCCCGTGATCCCAGGCCGCAGCCAACAGCAGAAGCCTCATGTCCGCCTGCCCCACGTCCTGGGGGAGACAGAGAAACTGGGACCCAGCGCCCAAGACTGGGTGCAGCCCGAGAGACAAAGAAACCGCCTGCCCCATGATCCCAGGCCGCAGCCAGCCGGAGAAGCCGCCCACACTACATCCCAGGGAAGACAGAGAAGCCGCCCACCTGTGATCCAGGTGGCAGCACCTGCAGCTGGCTACAGCCTAGTAGATGGAGAAGCTGCCCACCTCGCAGTCCCAGGCACCAGTACCTGCAGCTGGATGTGGCCTTGGAGACAGAGAAGCCGCCCACCCCGCAGTCCCGGGTGCCAGCACTTTCAGCTGCAGCCCAGGCGAAGCTACCTTCCCACCATCCCCTGCGGCTGCAACCAGCCTGGCGCCTATGGCTAACCAGAGGGAGGGAAGGCTGGATCCCAGGTGCCTGTGGTCGACTGGAGGAGAGAATCATGGGTACCAGGTGCGGGCCGAGGCAGAGGTGGTTAGGGGCAATCAAGCCAGCAGGGGAGCAGTTAGGGACAATCAGGCTGGCAGGCAGAAGAAGTTACGGGCAATCAGGAAGGCAGGCAAGCAGTTAGGAGCCAAGAGTTCTGGATTGTGAGAGGGATGTCTGACTGGCGGTTATCCCCTGAGGGGTCCCAGATTGGAGAGGGTGCAGGCCGGGCTGAGGGAGACCCTTCCCCCACCCTGTGCATGAATTTCGTGCACCGGGCCACTAGTCCATATAATAAGAGAGGAATATGCTAATTAGCTAGGATGCCCTCATGGGTAACATCCAGGAGGAGCGGGTGGGAGTGGCTGCGTGCACATGAGGCCGGGCACGTGAGCTGCGTCAAATAAAAGAAAATGCATTCACATGCCCAAAGTCAACAGGGTTCCAGGAGTAAGGGCTCCAATTTCGTTTCTCACACCCAGCTAGGAGGACCCCCAGGGCGGCTCTCCCTTCCAAGCCCTGAGCAGGACGGGTGATCTGCTCCAGCCCGGGAGCCCTGAAGGGAGGCGGAGTGAAGTGCTTTCCCTCCAGGACCCCGCTCTCCCTGGGAGTCCGGTGTGAGGGCGCTCTCCAAGAACCCGAAAATCCGCCTCCTGGGGCGACTGCGCAGCAGCCAGGCCTGGCGAGCCGCAGAGAGGGTGACCTACCTACCTACCCGGAGGCCACGCAGCTGCCATAGTTGAAGTCGCCCTCGATGGAGGAGCGAGGGTAGCGGGGATCAGAGTCGCCATGTCAGCAATGGAACCCCAGCTCCCCGCCGAATGACTAGAGCACCCGGTCCTCGGCCACTTCCTGAGCAGCAGTCAGCCCCGACCGGGGATCAAACCCGAAACCTAAGTAGGTGCCCTGACAGAATGGAACCCAAACCTTTGCGGTGGCAGAGGAGCTCCGGCCCACAGCAGGGGCCAGGGCACCCAGGGGGGTTTTGTTGAGGGGCCCTGACAGGCAGCCCGCAGCGCAGTGGGTTAGAACCTCCTGCTGATACAGCAAGGCTGCGGGGTGGATCCCTGGTCAGGGCACAGACAAGAAGCAACCAAAGAGCACATAATAAGTGGAAGAACACACTGGTGTTTCTCTCGCTCCCTTCCTCTCTCTAAAATAACCAATCAATAAAATTAAAATAAAAAATAAACCCTCTGGCCCTAACCAGTTTGGCTCATTGTCTAAAGTGTCGGCCTGTGGACTGAGGGGTCCCGGGTTCGATTCCGGTCAAGGGCATGTACCTTGGTTGCGGGCACATCCCCAGTGGGGGGTGTGCAGGAAGCAGCTTATCAATGTTTCTAACTCTCTATCCCTCTCCATTCCTCTCTGTAAAAAACCAAGAAAATATTTTTTAAAAAATAAAAATAAACCCTCTGGCTTGCCAAGTTGCTAAAACAATTAGAAAGAGAAGTCCCATCCCTTCCTGTTCATTCAACAAATACTTCATATGCTCCTTGGGTAATCACACTTGGAATGGGTGTTTGTTTGTTTTGGTTAATCCTCACCTGAGGGCATTTTTGCATTGATTTTCTTTTTTAACAGAGTGGAAGGGAGAGAGAAAGACAGAAACTAATGTGAGAGACATCAATTGGTTGCCTCTTGCTGAATCCCTGACCAGGGCCCTGGATTGAGCCTGCAACCCAGGTATGTGCCCTTGATCGGAATCCAACCCGGTATCCTTCAGTCCACCTGCAGAAGCACTATCCACTGAACCAAACCAGCATTTTTTTTCTTTTTAAGTCCTCCTCTAAGGATCTGTTCTTTTCATTGATTTGAGAGAGAGAGAGGAAGGGAGAGGAAAAGAGAAAGAGAAACATTGATCAGTTGCCCAAGCAATATGACAGGGATGGAATCCACAACCTGTGTATGTGCCCTCACCTGGAATTGAACCCATGACAGTTTGGTGCGTGGAAGGACACTCTAACTACTGATCCACACCGACCAGGGCCTGGAGGTACATTTAAAAATTTTTTTTCAGATCTTCCCTGGCCAGGTGGCTCAATTGGTTGGAGTCTCAACCTGTGCACCAAAGGATTTCCTGCTGGATTCTAGGTTAGGGCACATACTTAGGTTTAGGTTAGATCCCGCTGGATTAGCAGGTGCAGAGGCAGCCTACTGGTATTTATCTGTCACATGGATGTTTCTCTCTCTAAAAAGCAATTTTAAAAACATCCTCAGGTGATAATTAAAAATATATATATTAAAAATTTTTCAGATCTAAAATTTTATTTGGTTCTTTTTAAATTTTATTTTTCACTTACAGTTCACATTCAATATCTTGTCATATATAATAAAACCCTAATATGCAAATCGACCAAACGGTGGAATGACTGGTCACTATGAACTGACCACCAAGGGGCAGATGCTCAACGTAGGAGGTGCCCCCTGGTGGTCAGTGTGCTCCACAGGGGAAGCACCGCTCAGCCAGAAGCCGGGCTCATGGCTGGCGAGTGCAGCGGAGGTGGCGGGAACCTCGCGGCAGCATTAAGGAGCAGTGAGCCAAGCGGTAGGGAGCAGCAAGACGGCAGGTGGTAAGGAGCAAGGGTCCCGGACTGTGAGAGGGCACAGGCTGGGCTGAGGAACCTCCTCCCCAGGGCACGAATTTCGTGCTCCAGGCCTCTAGTTCTTCTATAAATGTTTAGAAACATCCTTAACCACAAACAGAAACCAAAAGGTAGCTGTGTTTCTAAATATGATGTGGACATGCTGCCTAATCCACCTGGTTTCAAAAACACACATGGGGGGGGGGGGTTAGGGGGGGAGACAAAGTACAACAAAACTGTGTTAAATTAAATCTGACTGACTCAGAATCCATGATAATCTGAAAGGAATCTGAATAAAGCTTAAGTATGTAAAATGTCTCTGTATGTCCATACTTCAGACATAACTGTTCCCCCTGAGAAAATCACATATGATGCATTTAACCTTCAATTCCTCTATCTACATTTTTTCCAAAATACAAATTATCTGCCTGACCTGATTCCTTTCCTCATAAAACTACTGATGCCCAGCCACATAAACATAACCACTCCAAAGTTCTTCATCCTCCGAACTTCTAAGGAATAAAAAAACACATGCCCAGGCCCCCAACAAAAGAACTCAGTCAAGATTTAGCATGAAATTCTAACAGATACCTATACTCTTTTAACCCTTACAATCTTTGAAAAAGATCCACATTTTGATTCATAAAGAGAACAATTAGTTCTATAATTTTAATAACTACTTTGTAGAGGAAAAAAAACCACAATGATTTTCCATGATTAATATGGATATTAACAGTAGCTGTTACAAATGCAGCTGTGTTTCAAGTAGTTTTAGTACATGTTTTCCAAATTAAATACAAAATTTGGAAAATATACATTTGAAAATTTTTACCAAAAAACATCTTCAGTGCTGTTACTGGTCTTCATTTTAAATGTTATCAAGATATGCTATTAAATTGTAGCAAAATAAAAACGTTAAAGAGCACAGTCTAATCAAAATAAGCATGGTTATAATTATTTGAACCAAATAATATTTATATAAATTCCTTAAGGCTAAATTTTTTAAATTCTCAGTCTACACTAATAATAGAAAAATATGTAAATTGACTGTACCGCCACAGCGCCCACAGCCAATCAGGAGGGGATATGCAAATTAGCAGGGCAAAGATGGCAGCAGCCATGAAGCCAGCCAGAGCAGGCGGGAGGCTTGGGCCAGCTGCTGAAAGAGGGGCCTGTGCATGGCAGCCATGGAGCAGGCCAGAGCGAGCGGGAGGCTTGGGTCACCCCCGGCGATGGAGGAAGCCAAGCCTCCCGCCTGCCCTGGCTGGCCGCTGAAGGAAGGGCCTATGGGCGGCAGCCACGGAGCGGGCCTGAGCGCGCGGAAAGCTTGGGTCACCTGGGCCGGCCGCCGAGGGAGGTGCCTGTAAATGGCTCTCAGCCCCTCACCCAGGTTGGCCACGCCACCATCGGGGCGAGGGTTCCTGCTGAGGGGCGTGGCCAGCCTGAAAACAGCCATCAGCCCCTTACCCAGGCTGGCCACACCCCCATGAAGTGAGGGTCCCGGCTGGGGGGCGTGGCCAGCCTACAAACAGCCATCAGCCCCTCACCCAGGTTGGCCAGGCACCCCAGCAGGGACCCCCACCCTTAAGGGGGTGTGGCCAGCCTGCAAACTGTCCCAGCCCCTCACACAGGCTGGAACCATCCCCAGTGGGGACCCCCACCCAAATGGGGGCATGGCCGGTCTAGAAACCACCACAGGCCCCTCGCCCAGGCTGCCCCAACCCCAAAGGGAACCCCCACCCTTCAGGGCAAACCAGCTGGCCCCCACCCGTGCACCAGGCCTCTATCTATACTAATAAAAGGGTAATATGCTAATTAGACTGGGAGACCTTCCAGGAGACCTTCCGGACATTCTTCTGGACAAAGCCATGGTGGCGGGGCCAAGGAAGAGGCGGTTAGGGGGCAAGAGGGAAAGGCAGTTGTGGGTGATCAGGCCAGGAAGGGATGGCAGTTGTGGGTGATCAGGCCAGTGGGGGGGCAGGGAGCAATTGGGGGTGAGCAGGCCAGCAGGGGGGGTCAGTTGGGGGTGAGCAGGCCAGCAGGGAGGCAGTTGGGGGCGAGCAGGCTGGCGGGGAGGGCAGGTGGGGGCAGTTGGGGGTGATCAGGCTGGGGGGGGCAGTTGGGGACGAGCAGGCCGGCAGGCAGAGTGGTTAGGGGCAATCAGGCGGGCAGGCAGGCAGGCAGGTCAGCAGTTAGAAGCCAGCAGTCCCTGATTGTGAGAGGGATCCCAGATTGGAGAGGGTGCACCACAGGCTGAGGGACAACCACCCCCCCCCCCTGCACGAATTTCATGCACCAGGCCACTAGTAAATTTATAAAGTTACACATAATCACAACAATACAACAAAGTTAGCATCACTATTTAAACATAAAAGTTCTTATTGTAAAATGGAACTTCAACATCATCCTATATAATAATGAGCTAATATGCAAATTGTCATCACTCCCTCATGCCTTAAAGGCTCTGACACTCAACACTGGGGAGAGAGGAATGGGGACCAGCCAGGCACAAATGAGCTCCTGAGAGAGGAATGGGGACCAGCCAGGCTGCAGCCTGGGAGAGGGAAAAGCCGCCCACCCCGTGGTCACAGGCACCAGAGGCTGCGTCTGCAGCTTAGGAGAGGGATAAGCTGCCCGCCCTGCGGTCCCGGACACCTGCGGCTGTGGCCCAGACGAAGCCGCCAACCCACGGTCCCCTGCGGCTGCGGCTGAACTGGGGAAAGCCAGCACAGGTCCTGGGTGCCTGCGACTGGCTGGAGGAGGGAATCCTGGGTCCTGGGTGCAGGGCAAGGCAGAGGCGGTTAGGGGCAATCAGGCCAGCATGGGAGCAGTTAGGGGCGATCAGGCCGGTAGGGAAGTAGTTAGGGGCAATCAGGCAGGCAAGAAGGAGAGCAGTTAGGAGCCAGTGGTCCCGGATTGGGAGAGGCAGGCAGACATCCCCTGAGGGGTCCCAGATTGGATAGGCTGCAGGCCGGGCTGAGGGGAGCTCTCCCCCCCACATGCACGAATTTTGTGCACCAGGACTCTAGCTCTTAATATAAATGTTTCATTCCATTTCCTACATTCAGGTACTAAATTATCATAAAGTTAAATCTTGAAACCAATACATTTTATTTACTAAACTGATTTTAATCCACAAAATTTTTTAAAAATCATGTTTCTAAACACAGATTACCAAGTAACTTGCACATGAAAACAAAAAAAGGGGCAATTTTAACAACAGCTAACACTCACTTAAAATTACTACTTGTCATGAGAAATGTCTCAAAGGAACAGTAAATTTCCTTGTGAACAAGAGACACCATTAATTCAGAATGGTCACTTACCACTTCTTCCAAAGCAGCACTACGCCCAAAAGAACAAGTGAGGTGTGTGAGGCAGTTCACAAAGGACGAGAAAAGCTCACTTGGAATGGCAGTTAAGACGTTTCGAGGGAACACAGTTATCAGGTTGCTGATAATGCTGGAGATCCCCACAGCTTCAGAATCTTCTATTTCAATTCTACAAACCAGGTAACAAATGTTACTGGTGGTGGAAGACAAGTTACAATAACTCATTTCCTAACATGCAAAAATGTTCACCTACTCATTTTTAAAGGCATGTCTCTGTATTAATTTCAAATTACCATATAATTCAAAACATACAAAGTGGAAAAAAATCACTAGCTTTTGTTCTACCACTGTTAAACATATAGACAAACCTGAAAGTTCCTTTTTCGGTGACAAAGGGCAAGTATACCTACCCATTGATAGTACTCAGTAAACCCTCAATGAAGTGTGCTAGGTAGTCAACCTGTGCTCCTTCATCGGGGAAGACAGGTCCATGCAAAGAAGCTAACTGGGCGAGGCACTGCAGAGAATCTTGTGCCATATCCGAATCTTCTCTGATTTTTCGATGTACCTGTTAGAAAGAATTACTAATCCATAAAAATAAATTCTTCTTTTGTAAGGGTCACATGTCTACCATGCTGAATGAGGTAAGTGAAAACTTCACAGTAGCTGGTTATTTCTAGAAAATTAATTCCTGAATTAAGCTAAATTGGAGAATGTCCCTCAGTCCACGTTACATTGTAGTCCATAATTTTAAACATACCAATTAATTTTAACTGAGGGCTACCTACATTTTTAACATTGAATTGTCTCTCCAGCATGCTATGTCAAAGAGAGAAACAGATGCCAGCCAGTCAGACACACTGCTTCTTCTAAAAACAGCAACGACAGTCATCTGTATTATGCTAGCTATGCCTCGCTACAGCTCCTTGCTAAAGTTAGCAGACAAGATCAATCAAGAGTATACAGATGCTGCTTTAGTGGAAGTAAACAGTTGCATATGGAGAAAACCAATATACCACTCAATTCCTAGACACTCATTCATTCAACAAATATAAAGTACTCTCTTAATCACTCTGAGATTGCTTAAAATTTGTTTCAATCTCATTTTACCCTACATCATTAATAAATGCTAAAATATTTAAAAATTGTATTTCAATTATATTTAAATCTACCTTAAACCTCATCTAGATTTTATTTCAATGATACAATGCAGACTTGAAACAACCAGTATACAGTGTTCCTATATTGCTCCCTACTTTTACACTGTTACTAATATTCTCAGATTTTAAAGCTGCTTCATTTTGCCTAGCCAGTTTAGCCCAGTGGATCGATTGTCAGCCTGTGGACTGAAGGGTCCCTGGTTCCATTCCGGTCAAGGGCACACGCCTGGGGAACATCCCCAGTGGGGGGGGTGCAGGAGGCAGCCGATCAATGATTCTCTCTCATCACTGATTTTGCTACCTCTCTCCCCCTCCGCTTCCTCTCTGAAATCAATTATATATATATATATATATATATATATATATATATATATATATATATATATATATATATATAAATTTAAAAAATGAAATAAAGATGCTTCATTTCTGTGAGCTCACCTAATTAAAATAGCCAAGAAAAACAGTAAAGAATTTGTGACCATTTTCTACTTTCCATAAGTATCTGACTTCTTTAGCCTTTCTTTTTCTACATAAATCTCTTTGCTTTCTGAATGTAGCCTAATTTTAAACATTTATTCTCTTTTTGGTTTAGGTTATGTTCACTTTGACTCTGCAAACCATAATAATTATTTGAAGTCAGAACATTTCTCTTAAGTATTCACTGGTATAGTGCTGGGACACAGTGAACAAATACTAAAAAAGTTCTTATTCACCACTGGTTTCATTAAGATTCAGTCCCTGAACGTGAGGCTCTGAGAAATGTAAGACACTAAAGGTCACTCAGCTAACTCATCTACGGCGTATTTAAATGCTGCCCCCTTGGTCTGGAGTAGTGGACGGCAAACCACGGCCTGCAAGCCTAGTTCAGCTTCCCACCCATTCTGTATGGCTGTGGTTTTAACATTTTATATGGGGGAGGAGGAGGGGAATAATCAAAGAATATTTCAAGAAATGTAAAAGTTATAAAAATCCACATTTTTACAGAAGTTCATAACAGTTTTACTTGAACACTGCCACACTTGTCTGTTTGGGTGTTGTCTACAGCTACTTCCATACGACAATCCCAATGGCAGAGCTGAATAGCTGCCTCACAGAACACATGACTGCACAGTCTAATATTCATAAGGGCCTTTACAAAAAAAGTTTGCCAATACCTGGTCTAGAACAATGCAAATGTTTTTCAAAATATATTCTATATTTAAATGTTCTATAGTAAATTTAAAGTAAACTATACAAATTCCTATGCCCATATTGTCTAAGTCATGTAGTTTTGAATACAACTCATTTGGAAGTTCCTTGTCTGAAAACTAACTGAATTTCTGTCATCATGCCCTTGCATTAAACATGATATCTTGGGATGCATATCAATGGATACAATGCAATGTGGGACAACAGTGGGCTTCTTCTCTGCCCAGAGAGCTAAATGGTTGCTTGTTCCTGGTCTAGTAGTGACAAATCAAAAGAAATAATACCTTTAATGAAATAACTAATATTGACTATGTAGTAAAATAAAAATAAGAAACTGCCCTCAGAGCCTACTAGTACTGTTCTCTGAACTATGAGCCACATATAATCCATGATAAGCCAATATCTATACTAACAATAGGGTAATATGCTAATTAGACTGGGAGACCTTCTGGAAAAAGCTATGGTGGCGGGGTCAAGGCAGAGGCGGTTAGGGGCGATCAGGCCAGGAAGGGAGGGCAGTTGGGGGCGATCAGGCTGGCAGGGGGGGCCAGTTGGGGGTGAGCAGGCCGGCGGGGGGGGGGGGGGGATGGGGGAACAGTTCGGGCAAGCAGGCTGGCAGTGGAGGGCAATTGGGGGTGATCTGGCCAGCAGGGGGAGCAGTTGGGGGCAAGCAGGCCGGCAAGGGGGGGCAGTTGGGGGCGAGCAGGCCAGTAGGGGGGGCAGTTGGGGGCGATCAGGCCCACAGGGATCGGGCCTAAACCGGAAGTTGGACATCCCCCAAAGGGTCCCAGATTGGAGAGGGTGCAGGCCAGACTGAAGGACACCCCCCCATGCACAAATTTCGTGCACCGGGCCACTAGTTCCTACATAATATAGTAGGTTCATGCCTTCTTCTATTTTCAGCATTATAAAGGAGTTCTACTATATCTGAATTACACTCTACACATTTAAAACTGAATTCATCACCCAAATAGGAAAGAAGCAGAGGGATAAAGAAAAGCCAATTCTATCAGAAAATCCTGAGAAGTAAACTATGAAGCAGTATAAGGATGAAGACAAGGAACAGAGAGAACCAGTGAGTGAGGTGATGATTCCTGTGAAACATGCTGACCCTGAGATGTCTGTGGGCCTTCCAAACACAGCCTCCAGTAAGCACTAGGATTACAGGCTGGACTCTGGAGTAGCCTGTGCTGAATATAGATCTCAGAGTCAGCAGTGGAGAAGTGGTGCCTGAGGTCCCATGTGGGGAAGGGGCAGCCTGCGGAAAGTGCATGCAGTCAGCAGAGTTGAGAACTGACATAGGAATACAATTATGCAAAGAACAGAGAAAGAAGAGACCCTAAACGATAAAAAAGAACCTGACAAAAAGGTAGGAGGAAGAATTAAGGAGAATGGTTTTTCCAACACCTTATGGAAGAGAGAAAAATTGAAAAGACTATAAACTTCGGAGAGGCAAATAAATACTTTAGGTTTAAAGTATTCTTAAATTCAGATAATCAACATACTTCAAGTCTTGATTCCATACATAGTATATTTATGTTTATCTACTCAATAAATAGTGATATCTCATGGAAAACTGCTTTCAATTAGGTAATGAATCCTATAATAGAAAATAAATTTAACAAAAACTGAATGAAATTTTAAGATTTCAACTGGCATTTTGCTAACAAATAAAATGTAAATGGCTTATAAACTGCTTAAATAAAACTGAGAGGCCACAAACAAAAAGATGTTGAAATAAAAAAAGTGAGCCCAATCCTGTTTCCTCAGTAGTTAGAGCATCAGCCCGCAGACTGAAGGGTCTCAGGTTCACTCTGGTCAAGGTAACATACTTTGGTTGCAGGCTCGATCCCCAGCCCCGGTTGGGGAGTGTACGGGAGGCAACCAATTGGTGTGTCTCTCTCACATCGATATTTCTCTCTCTGTCTCTCCCCCTCCCTTCCACTCTCTCTAAAAATCAATGAAAAAAAAATCCTTAGATCAGGATCAACAACAAAAAAAACTACCACCACAACAACAAAAATAACAAAATGAAAAGGGGTTAACTTTCAAATTCAAAAGTTATCTGCATGTGGTCTTTCACAGCTGACAGGAGCAGCTGTCTGGTTTGTGGAGACAGCTGTTCAGATTTAAAGTCACCATTTCCAGGCTACCAGCAAGTTTTCCACCTTTTCATTAACTGCTGGAGTGGGGTCTACTTTCAGCCAAATGAGCAACACAAGATCTGAACTTGGATCCATATCAAAACAATTTCTACCAGATGAGGAAGGCAACAGAATTTTCAATTTAGTTACAATGATCTCTGATAGTGACAGTGTTTTTAGTTATTATTTCTGCTTTAAAGAAAAAAGTAAAGCTAATGCTCAGTCTGAACCTTTCACAGAAAACGCCTTAATTTATACACCCATAGATGAGTAACCTCGTTCTAGAGGTTCTTAAATATATACAATATTTTAAATAGTTCAACCAAAAAAGGGGACATAGTTGTAACACTAGTACATAATATTTTTAAAACATGAAAAGGCAAGAAATTATAATTAATGGTTGGAACTAAGCAAAAATTTTTTTTCTTTTTAATTGGTCTTTATTTGGGTCTTTGCCCTAGTCCTCAGATCTGCCTAAATAATATGCTCATGCTATAATAGCACTCAGCCTCCAAAACACACACACACACACACACACAACACACACACACACACACACTCTTTCCCCCCAGCTTCTGACTGTTATATTGTGGTTGTGGACAAACATGGAACATGTTGCTTACTTCTTTAATATTTAGCAAATAAGAAATAGCACCATTTAAAGATATAGTTAAAATAAATTCTATACAACAACCCTAACTTCACTCACAACTGATAATTCGTATATAAAAAGTACACTACTCTAGAGGAGTTCTCAAAATGTAATCCAGGGTTCCCTAAGGATTCCTAGGACCCTGCCAGGTTGTCTCGAAGGACAAAACTGTTTTCCTACAGTACTCAGATAATAATTACCTTTTCCATCCTTACTGTCACACATGTTGACAGTGGAGCTATCCCAAGGCTATATGTGGTAATACTGCAACCAACTGAACACAGAAGCAAATATGAGATTGGCTGTCTTGTATTAAACCTAACGTTAGATACATTTGCAAAAAATGTACAATGCTACTCTTCTCATTTCTAAATAAACTTTCTTATTTGTTCATTAAAATATTATGTCATGGTTTGGTATTGCTATTTTAAAATGAATTAATAAATTATGTTTTAAAGTTTAGTTTGAATTTTTAATATGGTAAATATTAACACATTGCAAACGGATCACGAGAATTCTCACTTCATATTACACAGTGTTTTACAAAGTATCATACTTTAAAAAGATTAATATCTTGTAGGAATATGTAATAAATGACTTCAAAATGCAATGGGTATTTACAAAATAACATTCTTGTAGGAATATGTAATAAATGACTTCAAAATGCAATGGGTATTTAATTTTAAAGCGTGCCTTTACCATTTATGTAAAATGTTTTTTGTACTCGTTCAATAGAAACTTATTTGGCCACCAGGCAAAGCTAGCAATAAAACTACTGGTCCGCAATGTGTTAATATTACAACCCACATATACAAAAGCTCTCTGAATCCTTAAGAACTTTTAAGAGTGTAAAGGAGTCCTGAAACCAAAAATATTGAGAACTTCAGTTCTAGGATATAAGCCCTTCATAATTCTATATACTTTTATAAAATACCGAGAACATTTCTATGTAATTTCTGTTTCAGCCGAAAGACTGATTAGAAGAGAAGACTTTAGAGGACAAAAGCGACCTGCACATTTTTACCTAAAAAACTACAGACTCAGACACTCATTTAGTGGCCCTTCTGCGACCTTTGCCCCCGGAGAGGAAAGGTACAACTTACTGTAAAGAAAAGCTCCATGACTCTGCTGTCCAGAAGGGTCTCCCGCCAGGACTCCGTTGGCTTTAACAGCACATTTTGTGAGGATTCAAACATGGCTATATAATGTCTGCCCAGTTATCTGGTGTCAAGATCAACAACAATAACATTCTTACTTTGTCTAAAGTATAAATACACCCGAAATATAACAGGAGCCATCCAGAAAGAATGTAATGGAAACAGTTTAAGCCTCTTCACATATGCTACATAATTCATGCATTAAGCTTAGGAATAAAAGGCATTAAGTGCTGAAAAAAAAAGAATGCTATAGGAATGTAAGATAACAGTGTCAGGAATACAGAAACTTTGATGACCACAGATCTTAACGGTGGCGACAGAAGGAAGAACACTAATGCACAACAGATGCCAAAATATATACAAAAAGAGAGAAATCAATATACAAAATATGAATCTCACATAGTCTACTTGAAAAAAGAAATATATTTCCCCCAAAGAAATATATTCAAGAACAAACATACATTGCATTAAAGAAGAAAAACTCCCAAACCAGAGTAATAAAATAGCAATTCCACACAAAGAAATAATTGTATCACATAAAACTCTATCAATGCTCATTTTAAAATCCCAGACTAAAAATCAGTCTGTAGGTATTCAGGTGCTCCATATCAAACATACTTCTAAGAGAATACTTTCTTTGCCATTCATAAGTCACCATAATATATTTACAGGAGTCTGTGAACATGACTCACTCAATGACACTGACATGATAACTGAGTCTTTCAGAGCGGGGGAAGACAGTAACTGCCTATCCCACAGCTCATCAAATGTCCAGATGAAATACACCCAAGTAGGCTACGTTCTCATCCTAGCATGAGAAATTCAACAACAATTATCCAAAACTACAGCTTGTAAAACTTAGATGTAAGTTCAAAACTGCTGTAGTTTTATTAAACCCCAAATCATTCACAGAGAACATTAAAAGCTGTGTCAATGTTTTGGAAACCATTTTTTTAAAGATTACTGCTTAACCCTTTTTAAATCGCTAATGTTGTGTCTAAAGAGAAGGGGAACAGTTGGTAGTAATTTCAGAAGAGAATCGGATTGCTGGGTTTTGAAAAATCACTCCACTCAATGGATGAATAAAACTAAGATTCAAAGCAGGTCCATCTCAGTTCCTCACCTGCCCCCTTGTGGAGATGTAGGCAGAATCCAAAGCCAAAAAAAGGTAACTGTTGGAACTCAATAAAGCCAGCCTGAATTTAAAAAGAGAACAGAAATAGCCAATGAATACTGTTTTTGGCCTTAGGCTGTTTGTCTCAGTAGATAGAACATCAGCCTGCGGACCGAAGGGTCCTGGGTTCAATTCCAGTTAAGGGCACATGCCTGGGGTTGTGGACTCGATCCCCAGTAGGGGGCGTGCAGGAGGCAGCCAATCAATGATTCTCATCATTAATGTTCTTATCGCTCTCTCTCCCTCTCCCCTACTCTCTGAAATCAATAAAAATATGTATATTTTTAAAAATACTGTTTTTGTTTTCAGTGTGCTAATCTTTTCTAAAATGATCTCCTGTTCTCACTAGACACCTAAGGCTGTTAACAATATGATCTTCACTCATAATGTAACACCCTGATTGAATACAAGATCTTTCTACATGTGATTTTGTTTTCCAGCTCAGAACCTGGAAGGGGTTTTCTCTGACACAAAGTCTGCCTTCCATCAAGAAAGCTCATTTGTAAGGCTCACAAAGAGTCATGCTGATTTTCTTTGAAGAACCACCACCCAACCCTATTATGAGCACTTCCATCAAAAATACCATGTTCTCATAATAAAAATGCACAGCCCTAGCTAGTCTGGCTCAATGGATAGAGCATCAGCCTGCAAAGGTCCCAGTTTGATTCTGGTCAAGGGCATATGCCCGGGGTTGTGGGCTCCATCCCCAGAAGGGGGTGTGTAGGAGGCAGCCAGTCAATTATCCTCTCTTATCCTGGGTGCTTCTATCTATCTCTCCCTCACCCTTCCTCTCTGAAATGAATAAAAAATATTTTTATAAATAAAAATGCAGATTCTAGTTTGTATAAGATACACCCAACATAACTTAATTACATATAATATCTCTGTACTAAAAAACAAATAATTCTCCCCAAAAGCATTTTAATAAAAACTTAAACATGAAAACACAAGAAAGAACAGTATTATAATGAATGGAACAAAATTTTTAAGAATACAATTCCAACAAGAAATGTGTTTTAGTTAGCAGATTGTGCAGGGAAACTGTTGAAGTTGCCTCTGAACAGGAGACTAAGAGGACTCTTCCGTGTTACCTGAAAGATTACTATGAATATTCTGGTATTACTTTTCAATTTTAAAACTATTTCAAAGTATATCACAATGTGAACAGAATACTTAAAGACAGCCAAAGAATTAGCATAATAACACCACTCCTCCCCCAGGTGATTCTTAATGTAGAATATTATTAAAATACAAGCCAAAGGAAAATTGTTTGGGCAAAAAATGAAAAAGGATCGCAAGTCAAATTTATAGAAAAGTTCCTTTATTAACTTTTGGTCGAGAATTTGTTTGTATATTTTCAGAAAACAACTCCGAGACCATGTGGATTCCTGCAACAAAGAGGAATTGACAGGACTGCTCCAGCCATGAAGACGGAAGAGAAACAGTCCAGAGATGGAAGACGCTGACTACGCCTTGCCATACTAGCAGTCAGCAGCTGTGCGTCGCTGCAGGTTGCCCAGGACCAAACCAGAGAGGGTCGGACCTGCATTACCACCATTTGTCCACCATTCAGAACTGAAATGTCAGTGCTGACATGTACACATAAGGAACTGTTTGACATTGAAATTGAGACTCAAAAGAACTGTTGGCCCAGAAAGAAACTCACTACAGACTGATTCATTTGCCTCTCAGCATAACCATTATTGCTTGTCTCATTTTCGGTTCTTATAAGTGTATTTCTAATATCACATGATCTCACTCATCTAGGGGAAATGATGAGCAACATAGACTGATGAACAAGAACAGACCCAGAAACAAGGAGGCATGGATCAGACTGTCAGACCTCAGAGGGAAGGTAGGGGAGGGTGGGGATACGGGGGAGAGATCAACCAAAGGACTTGTTTGCATGCATGCATATGAGCCTAACCGGCGGTTAAGGACAACAGGGGGGTGGGGGCATGCGTGGGGAGGGGTTTGGGATGGGAATGAAGGTTGAGGACAAATATGTGACACCTTAATCAATAAAGAAATTTTTTTAAAAAATTAAAAAAATAAAACAAAAAGACTACCACTAAAATGCAGAAATCTAGGACTTCTTTTTTTTTTTGGGGGGGGGGGGGGGCGGTTGTCAAATGATCCTTAATAGAAATAATTTCCTTTGTAGTTCTTAACTAGCTGGGCACTCCATTGCAGTCCCCAGGATCTCTCTAGCTAAAGATCAGTGCTGCATTGGTTGGGCAATGTTGACAATATCATCAGAAGTGATATTTTCACTGTGTTTAATGTTTTTTCACTTCTTTCTGTCTCTTTGTGGTTCTCTTTGAGGGCTCTGATGATCAGACGGAGGCAGAAGTACTCCCTCAATCCCTGTCTGTTCTGAATAGTCAGTTTCACTGTAATCCCCAGACCCTTCCAATCACTGGTTGCTTTGGCGATGTCATCACCAACCTTTTCTGGAGATAGATCCAGGGGCTGATGTTGGGTGTGAGGGCAGATGTGGCACTGACTTCCCCACCAGTGCACCTCAAGTATATATTGATCTCCTTGGAGTCGAACTTCAGCAGCATGGTGGAGGCAGCTGGTGTCGGATGAACCCAGATATGGGACGACTGAAGAAAGTTGCACCTAAGCCTCCTCTGAGCCAAAAACCAAAAGCTAGTGCTTCTATTCTTAAGAAAATATGTTTTCAATGATTTAAAGTGTGAATAAAGCAATAGTTTCTTTTAAAAACAACAGTTTTAAATAAAATAGTTTTCTTTTCAAATCTTTCAAAAGTTTTAGTTTATAGTACTACTTTGACATGTCATAATATCTGGACATTATATGGCTTTATCTTTTGTATCTAAATACTAGAGGCCCAGTGCATGATTGAATCATGCACATGTAGGGTCCCCTACACACTTTTGCTTTTGATCACGGGGGAGCTGGGTGCCTGTCCACTGGTGCACCGGCTCGGCGGAGGCTTCTGAAAGGCCTGGTGCCGGAGCAGACAGGCACCCAGCTCCCCCGCTTTTGATGGTCCACGGCGGGACGTGAGCTCGCTGCTCCAGAGGCCCCTTCTTTTCCGTAGCACAGCCATGGCACAGACGCTGAGCTCGCGCCGCCACTGGCGACGCGAGCTCAGCGTCCTGCCGGCCCAATCAGCTACCCCGGCCACCCCGAGTCCCACCCTCTGCACCTTCCTCTGGCCCAATCATGGGCGTAGCGGAGTGATGGTAATTTACATATTACCATTTTATTACGTAGGATGCCACCACTGAGCCTGGCTGACGTGGCTCAGTGGCTGAGCATGGACCTATGAATCAGGAGGTCACAGTTCGATTCCCAATGTGGCACATGCCCTGATTTCAGGCTCGATCCCCAATGTGAGGCAGACAGGAGGCAGCCGATCAACGATTCTCTCTCATCATTGATGTTTCCATCTCTCTCTGAAATCAATAAAAATATATTTTTTAAAAATGTCATCCGTGAAAGAGAAGTCTAAATTAAGCGATTATTTGGTAAATTAATCATTTATTATAAATATTATACACTTGTCAGATTTTAGGACAGATATGAGTCACAACAGATTGATACTATTAAATAGCTATCATTTACCAAAATTTAAATCAGATTTTTAAATCAAGGATTTTCTTGCACATTTTTCTAAAATGAACAATGAACTAAGATAATTTACATGTTATATCAGAATAATTCATTTGTAACCAAATAAATAAAATTCCACTAGTAAGACAGCAATACAGAGCTATTTTCAGCATTTTAATAATCTTAGGTATTTTTAAAATTTTTTCATCAACATCTAATCTTGCTTCACCTTCCCATGTTTTCACCGAATTCAAGAATAAGGAGTTATAATACGATGATTTTCTTTCACTGTATCAAATCCAAGCCACAACAATCCTATATACCTCTAAAATTTTCCATTTAGGAAAACTCACCATCTTCTGAGAAGTCAAAGACACATAAAATGCTCTATAGCTACATGACCCGAGACAAACACAACCAGGCTGAGAGCCAGGACAGAGCTTAATAGCATACTGCTACTGACTGTCATTAGAAATATCATACTAAGTCTTCTGTCTCGGAAAACAAACCGTATTATCACAAGTATATGCCTCTTAGCAAGAGGGGGGAAAGCCATCTTTGGAAATATATGTGTTCTTACATATGCAATGGGTTCTTGTTCATTTACTATCACATTCAGTAAGGGTCTCATTTGTACTGGTGACGAACAGTAAAAAGACAATTAAATGAGTCATATAAAAATCTACAAACTGTCCTTGAGCAAATATGAAGTCTGAAATTTTCCACTGCCTATTCTTACTTCACAATACAGGCTTGTAACAACAATGGACTTTTTACCAAAGTAATAAATAATTTCTCCATCCTCCCATATTCTTTTTATGCTACTTCATTAGTAAAAACAAAGTTTCAGAAGCATAGTATTTTTTCTTAACAACAAAAATTGCTATTTCTCTTCTGGCATAACACAAAAGCCATGAGCCTGTCTTACACATACGCTTATTGCAAGTAACCAGAAGTCCTTTGAAATAAAGGAGACCTGACCTCACCGGGATGTTTACCCAAACCTTACCTCCAAATAGTAATGCTGACTTTACTGGAAATCCTAGTTTAGGTGAAGACGTCTATATCCCACTACTATTTTATGATCCAGTTAGCTTTCCCCAAGAGATTGAGTTAAAAAGATATTTTTTTATCAAAATCAAATCAGATCCACAAAAATAGAATACCAATAAAAGACAGTGTAACCCAACTAAAAATAGAAGAGTCACTGAAGCCAACATACCAAACATACCTGCCAAACATTCTGATTACAGAACGATATTGTCATTTACAATTAGCATTGCCAAAACCCCTAAGCATTTATGGACACCAGATGAACCACTAGCTAAAGAATAAACAGATATCCAAGAACTGAGATAATACTTCTGAACACCTCACCTCACTAATTAAATAACAGATACATTGTTAAGCACCTATTACTATGTCCTAGACACTATGCAAGGTGCTAACAATACAGTGAACAAAGCATGACCTGTGCTTTTGTGAGCTCCCAAACCAGTGACTCAACAGATATTATTCAAGTCAACTAAGAAATGAAAATTTACACCTGAGATGTGAGGCAAGTAGAAGTAAAGCAGATGTAACACATATGAGAAGCCACAGCACAAGAAACCTGACCTGGTACACAACTGGGGCTCAATTAGGAGGTGACTAGGCAAAGAAGGGTAAAGGGATCCAGGCAGAGACGTTCCATGTGGGAAGGCACCGGGGAAGAAGGAGACAGGGCCTGTGAGTGCAGTTCTAACTGGGAGAACATGGAAAAGGGCTTCAAGAGGGAGGCAGAGATCAGACCACTCAGGCTCTCGGAGCCCATTGTTAAATGTGGATGATGGATGACAGAGGGTCAGTCATAGAACAAGGACACTCTTTGGACAGCAGTGACCTAAAACAGAATAAAAACAGGTGGATTTAATCTCAGTCTCATTTGAGAGAGTAAGACAGGCCACAATGGCTGAGGAATTAGATCACTGAGCCAGGGTGATTTTAACATCCACCAAATCCCAGAAGCTATAGATTTTATACCACACCCAAGCCTAAAGGGGAGGATACTTTCAATCACCTTCTACGTATATAAAACCTACATATGATAATCCTTTTAAAAAAGAGTTTACAGATGATATCATGTATATAGAAAACTTTTTAAATCCACTAAAAGTATTTGAGCTAAAAAGTTTATTAGCAAGGTTACATAGTACAAGATAAACATTAAATAATTCTTACTTCTATACACGAGTAAAGAATAATATGAAAATAACACAAGTTAATTCTACTTAAAATTAAACTAAAAAAGTATAAAATACTCAGGAATACATTCAACAAAAGAAGTCTAAAACTTTTACCCTAAAAACTATAGTGGCTCAGCTGGTGTGGCTCAGTGGTTGAGCGTCGGGGCACATGCCCGGGTTGTGGGCTCAATCCCCAGAGGCAGCCAATCAATGATTCTCTCTCATCATTGATGTTTCTATCTCTCTCTCCCTCTCCATTCCTCCATGAATAAATAAAAACTATTAAAAAACGACAACTATAAAGCAATGTTGAAAAAAAATAAAGATCTATTAAATGGAAAGACCCCATGCTGATGGATGGGAAAACCTGGCATTGTCAACATGACAACACTCCCAAACTGATCGATGCCTCAACACAAGCCCTATGCACAATACCAGCTGCCTTTTTTGCAGAAGTAATATGCTGATCTTTAATTTCATATGGAAATGCAAAGAACACAGAGAAGACAAAATAATCTCAAAAAAAAAAAAACAAAGTTGGAGGACTCATGCTTCCTGATTTCAAAACTTATTACAAAGCTACAGTAATCAAGACAGTGTGGCACTGGCATGAATTGAGACCAATGGAAGAGGATTCAGAAGCCAGAAATATACCATTACATTTACACTCAGGTCACTTGTGTTAAGTTGAATCTTTACTTTATATCACATACAAAAATAAACTTAAAATGGATGATAGAACTAATGTAAGGGCTAAAAGTATAAAACTCTAGATGAAAATACAGGATTAAATCTTTGTGACCTTAAGGACAAGAACAAAGTTGAAGACTGATACAATCCAATTTATTTTAAAACTATAGTAATCAAAACAATGCATTGTTGGCGAAAGAACAAATAGTTGAAGTGAAACAGAAGAGCAAGTCCAGAAACAGACCCACATAAACATACTCAAAAGGATATTTGACAAAAGAGGAAGATAATATAATCCTATATAATAAAGACGGAATATACAAATTGACCGTCACTCCACCACAAAGATGGCGGCACCCACAGCAGAGGCAGGGGTTTCCGTAACACAAGACGACTGCACCCACAGCAGAGCCCGAGTTCCCGTAACAAGCCTTAATGAGCAATCAGCAGGGCCCTGGGGCTGTGACCCCCCCGCGCCCACATAGGGCTTGACAGGGGACCTCAGGCCGCGCCCCCTGCCTGGCAGGGCTTGAAGGGGGACATCAGGATGCACCCTCTGCCCTGGCGCCAAGCCTGGGGACCACAGGCCGTGCCCCCTTCCCCGGCACTGGGCCAAGGGACCTGAGGCCGCGCCCCCCGCCTGGTAGGGCTTGACAGGGGACCTCAAGCCATGCCCCCACCCGGTGGGGCTTGAAAGGGGACCTCAGGCCACGTCCCCCAACCAGCAGGGCTTGATGGGGGACCTCAAGGCGCCCCCCCCCCCCCAGCCAGGTCTATGGCGACCTCAGGCCACGCCCCAGGACAGGGAACCTGAGGCTGTGCACCCTGCCTGGTGGGGCTTGACAAGGGTGGGACCGGCCGGGATGGGTCTCGTGCAATTTTGAGGCACACGAGGGAAGGTGGGGACTTGACTCTGGGTCCCGTGGTGCGCCCTATACTCTTTGAGGAGGAGTATGTTCATATACATTTTACTAATTTTCTTTCATCTCTGACACTTCTATTATAGAGAAGGGCAAATAGCAATATTAAAATATTTCCCCTAATTAATATCCTTTTAATGTGCACGAATTTTGTGCACCAGGCCACTAGTGTAGAAATAACTGTCTTTGTTTATTTGTTAATCCTCACCCAAGATATTTTTCCCATTGCTTTTTAAATGCTGCTTTTTAAAAATTTAAGTATTTTTAAATTTTTTATTGTTGATAGTATTACATATATCTCCAATTTCCTCCCCTTTTACCCCCCTCCTCCAACCCTCAACCCCACCCCCAGGTCAGTATATAAGTTCTTTGGTTTACCTCTTAATGTACCCCACAATCCCACACCAAGTTATGTCAGAATGTTCCATGACACTGATTTAGAGAGTGGAAGGGAGGGGGAGGCGCAGGGAAAGAAACATAAAGAGAACCATTGATGTGAGAGAGACACAGATTGGTTTCCTCAAACACTCGCCCCAAATGGGCCAGGGATCGAACCTGCAACCCAGGTTTGTGCCCTTGACCATTAATAGAACCCAAAACTCTATGATGTGTGGGGAGCCGCTCTAACCCCTGAGCCACGACAGCCAGGGTGAAATCACAGTCTTTTCAACAAATGGTGCTGGAACTACTGGACATCCACATGTAAAAAAAATATTATCTAGTCTAGCAGTCGCCAACCATTCAGACCTCGCAGACCACCGGTTGGCGACTGCTGCTCCAAATGTTTCCTTACCAGTGGTCGCCAACCTTTCAGACCTCCCGGATCACCAGTGGTCCATGGATCACTGGTTGGTGACCGCTGATCTAGACACAGACATTATACCATTCACAAATATGAACTCAAAATGAATCACAGGCCTAAATACAAAACTTATATTCCTAGAAGATAATATAAGGGAAAAACTAGGTGGTGTAAGGTTTGGCAATGACTTTAATATATAATACAAAGGGTGTGATCCATGAAAGAACTGATAATCTGAACTTGGTTAAAATTAAAAACTTTTGCACTGTGAAAGACAACGTAAGAAGAAAATCTCTCTATATAAAACCCTAATCTGCCAAAAGACCCAACGGCGGAACAACGGTACAACCGAACAACCAGTCGCTATGATGTGTGCTGACCATCAGGGAGCGCACGCGTAACATGGTGGGCGTCAGCAGCAGAGCAGGGAACATGGCGGGCATTGACCGCGACGGGATGCTGGAGCAGATGAGTGGGGGGCGTAAGAACAAGGCGGGGCCCCGGTCACTGTCATCGGGGCAAGCCTCTGGTGGTTACTGAAAATTCTCTGCTCCGCGCGCCGTGGTCCCGCCCGTCGTTCACATCTGCTGCTGGCGCTGGAGCCACCACTCGCACCCACTGCTGGCACCGGCCCCAATCGCTCCACACCATCAGCGGGTGCGAGTGGGGCTGGTGCTGTCAACACATGGGAGCGGCAGTGGCAGGAGCGGGGCTGCCGGCAGACAGGGGACCAGGGGCCACGGCGGGGCGGAGGATGGGCCGAGACCCACCTCTGTGCCCGCCGCAGGCTCACATCCTACAAATGGACTAAATGGCGGAACGACTGGTCACTATGACGCGCACTGACCACCAGGGGCTCCCACACTGGGAGAGGGTGCAGGCCAGGGCTGAGGGACCCCACACACACTCCCTGAGTGCACGAATTTCATGCACCGGGCCTCTAGTATCTATTACATAAAGTCTGTGGCTGTCCCACCATGACGGCATAACCACCCCTCAGCAGGAGGCTGCGTGTGCGGGGTAGGCGGGGTTGCGTGCTCAACGAGACACACGTGGGTGGGTGGGGACTTGACCGGAGGTGTGGGTTGGTATCTCAGTCCCGCTGGGGCAGCAGGACTCTTTCTGGGTCCCACCTCCCACAGCGGTGGTGTCGGGACTCTTTCTGGGTCCTGCCGAGACACAGGACTCTGGGTCCTGGGTCTCGTGCAATTTCGCACACTGGGCCCCTAGTATATAATAAAAGCCCAGTGACCATTATGGCAGAATGACCAGAACGACCAGTCACTATGACGCGCACTGACCACCAGGGGCAGACGCTCAATGCAGGAGCTGCCCCCTGGTGGTCAGTGTGCTCGCACAGCGGGAACGCTGCTCAGCCAGAAGCCGGGCTCACTGCTGGTGAGCACAGTGGTAGTGGTGTGGTGGGAGCCTGTCCCACCTCCACGGCAGCGCTGAGGAGCAAGGCGGTGGGCGATAAAGAGCGGCGAGCCAAACGGTCAGGAGCAAGCAGGCGGGCAGTCAAGAGCGAGGGGTCCCAGATTGCAGTCAGGCCTAATCCCCCCACCACCACCCCGGGCAGGAATTTTGTGCATCGAGCCTCTAATATTTCTAATAAAAGACTTATTCAAAATATAAAAAGAACTCTTAAAATTCAATAATAAGAAAACAAACAGCCTGATTTAAAAAGGGGCCAAAGACCTTAACAGACACTTCACCAAAGAAGATAAAAAGAAGATACTAGTACACAGATGTAAATAAGCACATGAAAAGATGCTCCTCACCATATAAGGAAAATGCAAATTAAAATAAGATAACACAACTATTAGAATGACCAAAATACAGAATACTGACACCACCAAATGCCAGGGAGGAAGTAGAGCAACAGAACTCTATCCATTGTTGGTGGATTCCCAAAACAATGCAGCCACTTAGAAAAAATGTGTTTTTACTATAAAACTAAATATGCTCTAACCAGCAACTGCGCTCCTTGGTGTTCATAGACCAAAAGTGGGGGGAAATTTATGTCCACATAAAAACCTTCACAAGGATGGTTTTCCATAATGGCCAAAATTTAGAAGCAATCAAGATGTCCTTCCCTGCCCAGGGGGCGTGGCTCAGTGGTTGAGTGTTGTCCTAAGAACCAGGAGGTCAAGGTTCGATTCCCAGTCAGGGCAAATGCCAGGGTTGCAAGCTCCATCCCCAGTGCAGGAGGCAACCGATCAATGATTCTCTCTCTCATCATTGATGTTTCAATCTCTCCCTCTTCCTTCCTCTCTGAAATAAAATTTAAAATTATACTTTTTTTTTTAAATGTCCTTTTGCAGGTGAGTGGGTAAGTAAACTATCATCCAAACAATGGAATGTTATTCAGTGGTGAAAAGCCCTGAAGAGAGATGGACAAACTTTAAGTGCATATTACCAAGTGAAAAAAATGCATTCTGAAAGACTATATACTATCTGATTCCAACTAAATAACGTTTAGGAAAAGACAGAACTATGGAAACAATATAGAGATCAGTAGCTGCCATGGGTTTGAGGGGAGGAAAACGTGGCAGACATCTCCTTAACCAAGAGATCAACATGGACACTCCCTCAACAGAACAACCTGACAAAAAGTAATAAAAGGACACAATGTCATACCTGTGGTAGAGTCCTACAAAAAGTGAGCAATCTGAATCTAATCACAAGGAAACATCACATAACCTCAACGGAGGGGCATTTGTTAAATAACTGACTTGTACTCTTCAAATATGTCATATTCATGAAAGATAAAGAAAAGCTGAGAAACTTATACATCAAAGATGACTTAGGAAAACAAAATAAAATGTACTGAAAATAGCTATAAAGGATATTAATGACACAACTGACAAAACTTAAATCTGGACTGCAGATCCAATATTTTATTGACATTTCATTTCTTGATTTTGAAAACTATAATATTGTTTTGTAAGACATTCTATAAGAACCACAGATCTCAAAATTTCTTTAATACATTTTTTATTGTTGACTAGAGGCCCAGTGCACAAATTTGTGTACGGGTGGGGTCCCGCCGGCTGGACCCAAGTGGATCAGGGCCAGGCCTGTCAAGAGGAAGAGACGGCGGGAGGTTGACGGGCCAGCCCATCCGATTGGGTCCCATCAGGGCCTGGCCGGCTGGGGTGAGAGGTGGGGTGGGAGCCGATTGGGGGCGGGGTGGTCGTGGGGAGGGGCTTTCGGCAGTGGGCCGGCCCCACCCCCGAAATGGGTGGGGGGACCGATCAGGAGTTAGAGGCCAGGGGAGTGGCCATGGGTGGTTGGCCAGCCGGCCCTGCCCCTGGTCAGAGTGGGGGGACTGATTGGGGGCGGAGCTGAATGGGGGGAGGGGCCACGGGCCAATTGGGGTGGTGCGCCTGGGACCCCTTGGGAGCGGGGCTGGCTGGGGGAGGGGCTGCGGGCCGATCGGGGACGGGGCCCACTGTGGGGGGGAAAGGGCTGTGGGAGGTTGGTCAGCACCCCCACCCTTCCATCAGGCCCTTTCGCTGGCCCCAGTGGGTGTCATAGCGACCAGTATGGCATTCTGATCGCTGGCTTTTTATATATGTAGATAGTATTACAGATAACTCCCATTCCCCCACCCTTTACCCCCCTCCTCCCAGCCACTACTCACCCCCCCACAAGTCTTCACTACCCTATTTTCCACATCCATGGGCGATACATATAAGTATAAAAGTTATCTGGTTTATCTCTTCTCCTTCCCCCAACCCCACATTGAGGTATGTCAGTCTGTTCCATACCTCCATTCTTCAGGTCTCATTTTGTTGGTCAATTCATTTTGTTCATTAGATTGCACAAATAAGTTAGATCATGTGATAAATGTCCCACAGCTTTTGGGCACATGCTATTGTAAATTGTGCTGCTATGAACATAGGGGTGCATATATTCTTGATCACATATAAACCTACTTAAAGTATTCAGAGGTAAATGGGTATATCTGCAACTGATCTCAAATGGTTCGTGAAGAAAAATGAGTTTAAACATACACACGTGTGTGTGTGTGTGTGTGTGTGTGTGTGGCAAAGAAAAGTAAATTGACAAAATGTTAATATTGGTGAACCTTTGTAAAGGGCATATGGCAATTCTTTTTTCCTATTCTTTTAAACATATATATTTTTGTTGATTTCAGACAGGAAGGGAGAGGAAAAGATAGAAACATCAATGATCATTTGCCTCCTGCACACCCTAAATGGGGATCGAGCCCGCATCCCGGACATGTGCTCTTGACCAGAATCGAACCTGGGACACTGATGCTGATCCTCTATCCACTGAACCAAAACAGCTAGGACATATGGCATTTCTTTGAACTACTCTTGCAGTATTTCTATATGTTTAAAATTACATCGAAATAAAAATAAAATAAAAAACAGATTACAAAAAATTATAAATAAGGATTGACAATGATGATTTCACACAGCCTCATTTAACATACCATTCTAAATGACCAAATATACTAGTACTTTATACAAAATACACATTATTTTACAAGGTCTATTTGCTATTCCTCAAACTATCCTAAAAGACAAACAATTCTGTTTAAAAAGCCATCAATTCAACACAAGGCAAAAGTGGTTTACAGTGGTTCACATGGAAAATAATACAATAAATTAATAAATAATAATACAAGAACAAACAGTTTTGGTGAACCAAGATGGCAGCGTAGGCTAAAGCCAGTAACTCGGTGACTCTCAGAACCACATCAAAATTACAACTGAAATACAGACCAACCATCAGTCAGAACCCCCTGAAATCTGAAAAGTAAAGATGAAAGCACGGAGACTGGTAGAAGGGGTGGAGATGCAGAATGGGCTGGTTCGACACCCACATGTGGCACAGCGGAAGCCTCCTGTGAGAGGCAAGGGGTCCCAGGCGCACAGCAGCCCCAAGCCAAGGGTTCCAGAGCTGGAAAGGAAGTCCTCATAATTTCTGGCTATAAAAACCAGGGGGAGTTGTGGCTGAATGACAAAGAGGCTGCTGGAGTCCCAAACAGTTCCTCTTAAAGGACCAGCACACAAACTTATACTGTCCAGCTCCTTGTGATGGATGGACGCATTGAGGGAACCAGGGACCAATGGGAGGAAATGGATTGTCTGATATCAGGGCAGGAACTCAGATGTGACCTGGGTGCTCACCAGAGTCCTTGTTCCTATGCTGGGATAACCACTGTCCCACAGCTGACTGGCAACAATATCTCAGTTTCCATCAGTGTATAGTCACACTGTTCACTCCACCTTAGTGATTCCCTGAGACTCGGTCCCATCAAATTTGCAGCACCACCTAAGCTGTTTGCAGCTGCTCTTCCATATGAATAGCCTGTCTTGGCTCAGGTTTCAGACTTTGCTAAAATCTCTTAAACAAGCAGCAGCTGGAGTCAGCATGCCCCACACCTACCAATAAAAGGCCCAAGACCGGGCACTAACACCAGCCTGCCTTGATTCACTGCTGGGCCTCACCTGGGCACTTTTAGCCAAGTACAAGTAGTAGCCATCTACAGATCTCTCTGTAGCTCCTGCAGGATGGCCCTAGGCAGTGGCTGACTTCGTACCTCCTTGGAGGCCTCAGACCCAGTGCACCCAGTGGAAAGCTTCAGACCATAGCAGATTACAACTCAACACACCCACAAATGACACACTCAAGGGGCAGACTCAGTGAGCACCAAAGCTCCACTGAAGCAAATTCTGCTCCATAGGGGTGTCTCCTGCTCAGTGCTCTTCCATTGTAGACACAGCTGTCCCACACAGCCAATTGGGGTGAAGGTCAATTCCTCCCAATGATGCCAACAGCAATCAAGACTCAACTACAACAAGACTGTGCACACAGCCCACACAGAGGCGCACCTAGAATGCCTAGCTCAGGTGACTGGGGAGACTGAGCCATGGGCCCTACAAGACACTACACAAGGCCACTCTATCAATTCCAACAGACATAAGAGTTCTACCTAATACATAGGAACAAATACAGGGAAGCAGCCAAAATGCAGAGACAAAGAACATGTTACAAATGAAAGAAATGGAAGAAAACAAACTATTGGATAGAGTTCAAAACAATGGTTATAAAGTTGCTCAAGGATCTTAATGAGTGCTTCAAGGCACTTAGTGAGACTTTCAAGGATCTTAGTTAGGGTGTCAAAGACATGAGAAAGGACCAGTCAGAAATTATGCACATACTAGTACTAGGTGTACCGGTTAATCATAGCAGATTTTGTAATCAAAGAAAACATGCTAATTTCAAGAGAAACATCAAAAGTACTTTATTCAAAGTACTATTCATTGCTAGCTACACATTTCCCCCATCTTTCAGGTAATTTGTGGATTCCATCCCAATAGAACTTCTCTTGTTTTGAGGCAAACCATTCAGAGACCCTATTTCCATTCCTTCGTACGTTTTGAAGTGCTGCTCAGAAAGTGCGTGTGCCATGATCGGAACAAGTGGTAATCTGAAGGAGCAAGGTCTGGTGAATATAGCAGGTGGGTTAATACTTCCCAGGCAAGATCTTTTAACGTGTCTTTAACTGGTTTTGAAGTGTGTGATGGTGCATTATCATGAAGCAAAATTACTTTGCCGTGTCTTCTGGAACATTCTGGTTGTTTCATGATCAAAGCATGGTTCAGATTGATTATTTGTTGTTGGTAGTGATCAGTATTAACATTTCACCTGGTTTTAGAAGCTCATTAAAACACCATACCTTCCTGATCCCACCAAACGCAGAGCACTGTCTTCTTTCTGAAGCAATTTGGCCTTGCGGTCAATGTTGATGGTTGACCTGAATAAACCCATGATTTTGTGCATTTGGGATTCCCAAAATAAATCCACTTTTCATGGCCAGTCACAATTCGATGCAAAAGATTTTCTTCCGTGCCGTTGAAACAACGTTTTACTGATGACTTTTCGGTTTTCCATTTGTCTTTCGTTCAGTTGATGTGGCACCCATTTACCTTCCTTTAAAATCTTTCCCATTGCTTGTAAATGATTGGAAATTGTTTGCTGAGCAACGTTTAATCTTTCTGCAAGTTGTTTTTGAGTTTGACATGCATCTTCATCCAGTAATGCTTGTAATTGTTGGTCTTCAAACTTTTTCGGTTGACCTGGACGTCTTTGTCTTTCACATTGAAATCATCACTTTTAAAGCATTTAAACCAGCGTTCACAAGTATCTGGAGATGGAGCATGTTCACTATAAGCTTCCCAGAGTATTCAGCAGCACTTTTCTTCAAAATAATGAATTGAAACTTCCCGCAAATGCTCCTTTTTTGGCACAAAATTCGACATTTTTAAGCATAAAAATATCTATGATGTTAACATCTTCAGCAAATTTGACAGATGAAGTTTTGAAGCTTGTTGTCAATACAACAAAATAGCATATATACCTAATTGCATATATATCAACATATGTGTAACTCCATCTATTGAAAAAAAATCCACATTAATAACTGGTACACCTAGTACTAACTGAAATAAAGAATAATTTACAACAGTAGAGGAGAGGATTCCGAGAATCAAATCAACAATTTGGAATATGAGGAAGCAAAAAACACCCAATCAGAAGAGCAAAAAGAAAAAAGAATCAAAAAAATATGCAGATAGTATCAGGAGCCTCTGGGACAACTTCACACATACCAACATTCACATCATGGGTGTGCCAGGAGAAGAGAGCAAGATACTGAAAACCTGTTTGAAGAAACAGACAGAAAGATCACAACATGGTGCCTGGCGGGACCCAGCCTGCACACTGTGCCGCCGGGGTGGGGCCACCACTGACTTATCCACTACCACCACTGACTTATCCACTACCACTGTGCTGCCAGGCCTTGGGGGTAGGAACTGTGTTGAAGGCCGGGAGGTAGATGTAGCCTTCCCTCACCTGGAACTACTGAACTGAGGACCTGAGGAGACTGAAGAGTCTGCAGATCTGTAGGTGGGATGGGAGGGCCTGGGACTGAGAAAGGAGGCCCGAGGGCACTGGCTGTGGAGACTGCGGAGTGGGTGCAGCAGTGGAAGCCTGGGGCTGCAGTTCCTGGATAGAGGAGCACTAGCACCCTGCCATAGTGCAGCCTAGGAAGTTCCTCCTGAGCAGTGGGAAGAGCCACGTAGTTGAGCTCAGAGCCAGCCTACACTGGAGGGGTCTGAAGGACACAGCCAGCATTAAATCTGGAGGTCTATTTATATCCTGGAGGAACTTGTGCCGGTGAGCAGAAAGGGGGCTTGACAGTAAGCCCAGTAAAGATTAAAGCTGCCCACCTGGAACACCAGGAAGTTACCCTCTTTCCCACCGGCCAAACAGCTGCTTCTGACTTCCACTGCAGCAATCTGAGCCAAGGGGGAATAGCCTAAGGCTGGAAATCTGTGCCCCTGCAGGTGGCAAGGAGGTGCCAGCCAGCCAGGTAGAGATGAGGTATTGGGAGGAGAGGAAAGGCCTGGTCCCCCACACTACAAGCTACTGGCACCAATCCCAACAAGAATCTGATCAAACCATCCCGGTCAAGACCAGGATACCCCCACAGAGCCCTGCTCCATGGAGGAAAGGAGAACAGGTCAGAACAGAAACGCTCAAGGTGTGAGACCTAAGGCAGACCCAGCCTCTGGGTAAGGAGGCCCCGCCCACTAGACTACAAGGAGCTTCAACCTATCGGGTCTCAATCAGGTTGCCCAGGGCCAGAAAGGGACAGTGACGTACACAGGCCTGCACCAGTAAAGCTCTCAGGAGGCCCAGGACAGACACACAAAGGGACCTGATTCAACAACATCAGAGCAAAATCCAGGGAGCTCCACAAATAGCAGACCAAAAGGTTTTGGAGTGTGCGAGCGTGTGTGGTTTCGGGGTGTGTTTGTGGCCTTTCTTTTTGTTTTCAGTTTTTTCCTTTCCTTTTTTCTTGCATATCTCTTAATTTCTTCTCTTTGGTTCTATTCTCTTTGACTTTTTATTATTATTAATTTTTCTTATTTCATTTTTCTCTTATTTTCTCCATTCTTTTCCATTTAACTTTCCTATCTGTGTCTTAATATATACATTGTTAGTAATTTTTAAATCCATCATTATTGCCAGGACAGTGCGGCCCAGTTGTTGAGCATCAACCTATGAACCAGGAGGTCACAGTTCTATTCCCGGTCAGGATACATGCCCAGGTAGTGGGCTCAAACCCCAATAGGCAGCTGATCCATAATTCTCTCTCATCATTGATGTTTCTCTCTCTCCTACTCCACTCCTCTTTCTGAAATCAATAACATGTATTTATTTAAAAATTAAATTATTATTTAATTTCTTTTCTGTTTCTTTTTTATTCCTATATTAGTATTTTAGCTTCCTTCTTGCTTCCATGTTGCCATTTTTTCTTATTCTTGTTTCTCCCTTTTTCTTTATATCCCCTCCAAGACTTTGGTCTCATGTCTTTTAGTACCGTATTTTCCGGCGTATAAGATGACTGGGCGTATAAGATTTTCCTGGGTTAAAAAGTCGTCTTATATGCTGGAAAATACGGTATTTCCATCTTAGAGGTGAAGTGACTTGTGCTCAAAGCTACATAGATATTTACCGTATTTTCCGGCGTATAAGACGACTTTTTAACCAAGGAAAATCTTATACGGCCAGTCGTCTTATACGCCAGAAAATACAGTACTCTTTTTTATTTTGTCTTTCCTTTCCTTTCTCTTCTTTTTCCTTCTTAGTTCTTCCTGTTCTTGTTTTGCATAGTTTGATGACTTTCGTGCTGTTTTTTATTAAGTCCCACAAACGGGACATCAACAATCAAATCCCAATTACAACAAAGAAGTCCAAGTAAGTCACATAAGGGGTAATCCTAGAGCATGCAGCTCAGGTGATCAAAGAGACTGCACCATTGGACCCCTAAAGACACTTTTTACATAAGGCCATCCCTCAAAGACTGAGAAAAGAATTCTAATACATAGAAATAAATACAAAGATAGTCACAGCCATCCTGAGAAAGAAGAATAAAATAGGAGGGATCTCAATACCAGATTTCAAGCTGTATTACAAAGCCACTATTCTCAAAACAGCCTGGTACTGGCACAAGAACAGACATATTGATCAATGGAACACAATAGAGAATCCAGATATCGACCCAAACCACTATGCTCAATTAATATTTGACAAAGGAGGCACGAACATACAATGGAGTCAAGACAGTCTCTTCAATAAATGGTGTTGGGAAAATTGGACAGATACATGCAAAAAAATGAAACTAGATCACCAACTTAAACCATACACAAAAATCAACTCAAAATGGATACAGGACTTAAACATACAACTGGGAACCATAAAAATACTAGAGGAATCCACAGGCAGCAAAATCTCAGACATATGCCAAAAGGGCAATGGAAGCTAAAGAGACACTGCCCCTAGGGCAATGGAAGCTAAAGAGAAAATTAACAAATGGGACTACATCAAAATAAAAAGCTTTTTTACATCAAAAGAAACCATCAACAAAACAACAAGAAAGCCCACTGCATGGGAGAACATATTTGCAAATGCTATCACTGATAAAGGTTTAATCTCCAATATCTACAGGCAGCTTATGCAACTTAATAAAAGGAAGATAAATGATCCAATAAAAAAATGGGCAATGGTCCCCGGATCCGGGTGAGGCCTCGCGCACCTAGGTCCAGGTGAGGCCACGTGCCCCTGGGTCTGGGAGAGGCCACGCGCCCCTGGGTCCAGGTGAGGCCATGTGTCCCTGGATCCGGGTGAGGCTGGGTCCCGGGTCCGGGTGAGGCCACGCGCCCCTGGGTCTGGGAGAGGCCACGCGCCCCTGGGTCCGGGTGAGGCCATGTGTCCCTGGATCCGGGTGAGGCTGGGTCCCGGGTCCGGGTGAGGCCATGTGCCCCTGGGTCTGGGAGAGGCTACGCGCCCCTGGGTCTGGGAGAGGCCACACGCCCCCGGGTCCGGGTGAGGCCATGTGTCCCTGGATCCGGGTGAGGCCTCGCGCACCTAGGTCCGGGTGAAGCCGCGCGCCCCTGGGTCTGGGAGAGGCCACGCGCCCCCGGGTCCGGGTGAGGCCATGTGTCCCCGGATCCGGGTGAGGCCTCGCGCCCCTGGGTCTGGGAGAGGCCACGCGCCCCCGGGTCCGGGTGAGGCCATGTTTCCCTGGATCCGGGTGAGGCCTCGAGCACCTAGGTCCGGGTGAGGCCACGCGCCCCTGGGTCTGGGAGAGGCCACGCGCCCCCGGGTCCAGGTGAGGCCATGTGTCCCTGGATCTGGGTGAGGCTGGGTCCCGGGTCCGGGTGAGGCCATGCGCCCCTGGGTCTGGGAGAGGCCACGTGCCCCTGGGTCTGGGTGAGGCCACGTGCCCCTGAGTCCGGGTGAAGCCGTGCCCCTGGGTCCGGCCGAGACCAAACCAGAGGGAGTCGGACCTCCATTACCACCATTTGTCCACCATCCAGAGCTGAGGGGTCAGTGCCGACATGTACACATAAGGAACTGGTGGACATTGAAATTGGGTCTCAAAAGAACTGTTGGTCCAGAAAGAAACTCACTACAGACTGATTCATTTGCCTGTCAGCATAACTATTATTGCTCGTCTCACATTCAGTTCTTATAAGTATATCTCTAGGGACACATGATCTCGCTCATCTAGGGGAAATGATGAACAACATAGACTGATGAACAAGAACAGAACCAGAAACAAGGAGGCATCGATCGGACTATCGGGCTTCAGAGGGAGGATAGGGGAGGGTGGGGGGAGGGGGGAGAGATCAACCAAAGGACTTGTGTGCATGCATATGAGCCTAACCAATGGTTAAGTTCAACAGGGGGTTGGGGCATCCGTGGGGAGGGGTGTGGGATGGGAATGGGGGGATGAGGACAAATATGTGACACCTTAATCAATAAAGAAATTATAAAAAAAAAAAATGGGCAATGGACCTAAACAGAGTATTTTCAAAAGAAGACAGAAGGAAGGCCAAGAGACACATGAAAACATGCTCAAAGTCACTTATTATCCGAGAGATGCAAATCAAAACAACAATGAGGTACCATCTCACACCTGTCAGAATGGCTATCATCAACAAATCAACAAACGACAAGTGTTGGCGAGGATGCGGAGAAAAAGGAACCCTCGTGCACTGCTGGTGGGAATGCAGACTGGTGCAGCCACTGTGGAGAACAGTATGGAGTTTCCTCAAAAAACTGAAAATGAAACTCCCATTTGACCCAGTAACCCCACTCCTGGGAATATATCCAAAGAAACTAGAAACACCAATCAGAAAGGATATATGCACCACTATGTTCATAGCAGCACAATTTACAATAGCTAAGATTTGGAAACAGCCTAGGTGCCCATCAGCAGATAGATGACTGGATCAGAAAACTGTGGTACATCTACACAATGGAATACTATGCAGCCATAAAAAAGAAGGAATTCTCATCATTTGCAGCAACCTGGATGGAATTGGAGAACATTTTGCTAAGTGAAATAAGCCAGTCAATGAAAGAAAAATACCACATGATCTCACTCATTTATGGATAATAAAGAACATTATAAACTGATGAACAAAAAGATAGATACAGAGACAGTAAAGCATCAAACAGACTTTCAAATTACAGGGGGAAAGTTAGGGAGAGGTGGGGGAGATTAAGAGATCAACCGAAGGACTTGTATGAATGCATATAAGCATAAACAATGGACGCAAAACTTGGGGGGGGTGAGGGCATGTATGGGTGTGGGGTGGGGGGGGGCAATGGTAAGATATGTACACATATAATAACTCAATAAAAAAAATGTCAAAAAAAAAGAAATACAAAGAGACAACTAAACTGGGGAGACAAAGAACAAACCCAAATTAAAGAAAAGGAGGAATATACAGAAAAAGAACTAAATAAATGGAGGCAAGCAGCCTACCAGAGTTCAAAGTAATGGTTATAAACATGCTTAACATGTTAAGCACCCAGCCTGTTTTGTCTTCCGGACAAAAAGTATAGTGTTAGACACCGGTGACTGACATGGCGCTTAACATGTTAAGGAACTTAGTAAAAATTACAAGGCACTGAATGGGAACTACAAGAGCATGAAAAAATACACAGAAACCATGAACAAGAACCAGAAAGAAATGAAGACCAGCGTACCGAACATGGAGAGCACACTGGAAGAAATTAAAAGTAGATTGGATGAAGCAGAGGATTGAATCAGTGATTTGGAAGGTAGAAATAAATACGCAATTAGCGAAGCAAATAGAAAAAATAATTTAAAAGAAAAACAGCTTAAGGGAGTTATAGGAAAACATGAAACATAACAACATCCACAGGAGGCAGAGGCGGAGGCGGAGGCGGAGGCGGAGGAGGAGGAGGAGGAAGAAGAAGAAGAAGAAGAAGAAAGAAGAAAGAAGAAAGAAGAAAGAAGAAAGAAGAAAGAAGAAAGAAGAAAGAACAAGAAGAAGAAGAAGAAGAAGAAGAAGAAGAAGAAGAAGAAGAAGAAGAATGTGAGCAAGGAACAGAGAAACTGAAGAAATAATGACAGAAAACTCCCCCAATTTGATGACGGAAAAAGTCTCACAAGTTTAGGAAGCAAAGAGAGACCCAGTCAAGATGAACCCAAAGAGACCCACACCTAGACACATCATTAAAATGGCAAACGTTAAAGACAAAGAAATATTCTTAGTCAGAAAGAGAAAGACAAAAAATTACCTGCAAAGGCGTCCCCACTAGAATGTCAAGTGAATTCTCAACAGAAAGACTTCAGGCCAGAAGGAACTGCATTAAACTATACAAAGTAATGAAAAGCAAGGGCTGAATCCAAGACTACAGTATACCTCAAGGCTATCATTTAAAATTGAAGGTGAAATAAAAAGGTTATCAGAGAAAAAAATAGTTAACAGAGTATATTACCAGCAAACCTGCAAAGCAAGAAATGTTAAAGGGACTACTTTAAGAAGAAAAGGAGAGAGGATCATAGGCATAAATTAATACCTGTGAATAACCTTAAATGTAAATGGATTTAATGCTCCAGTCAAAAAATATAGGGTGACTGAATAGATAAGAAACATGGCCCATATATATGCTGTCCACAAGAGACCAACCTCAGAACAAAACATACACACAGACTGAAAGTGAAAGGATGGAAAAATATATTCCACACACATGGAAAAAAAAAAGCTGGAGTAGCAATACTAATATCTGACAAAACAGTTTAGACTTCAAAACAAAATCCATAACAAAAGACAAAGAGGGCAACTACATAAATATGGGAATGATTCAACAAGAAAATATAACCCTAGTAAACATATATGAACCCAATACCAGCGCAACCAAATATAAAAAAAAAACCCCTCTTGATGGACTTTAAGAGGGAGATCAACTACAAAACAGTAATAGTAAGGGACTTTTGCACTCCACTGACATCACGGGCTAAATCTTCCACACAAAAAATCAACAAGGAAATAGAGGCCTTAAATTACACACTACAACATTCTCAAAGACAGAACACATGTTAGACACAAAACAAATCTAAACAAATTCAAAAAGACTGGTATCATACCAAGCATCTTCTCAGATCACAATGGCATGAAGTTAGGAATCAACTACAATAAAAAAAACTCAAATACAGAGAGGCTAAATAGCATGTTATTAAACAATCAATGGATTACCAATGAGATCAAGCAAGAAATTTAAAACTTCTTGGAAACAAATGAAAATGAACACACAACCACCCCAAACCTATGGGACATAAGGAAAGCAGTCCTGAGAGAAAAGTTCATAGCATTACAAGTCTACCTCAAGAAACAAGAAAAGCACTAATAAACTACCTAAATAGGCCTATAATAAATGATGAAATTGAAGCAGTCACTTAAAAATTCCCAGTAAATAAAAGTCCTGAACTGGATGTTTTTACAGGAGAATTTTACCAAACATTCAAAGGAGAACTAACACCGGTTCTCCTCAAACTATTCCAAAAAACTCAAGAGGAGGAACACTTACAAGTACTCTTTATGAGGCCAGCATTATCCTAATTCCAAAACCAGATAAAGACACCACAAAGAAAGATAATTACAGGCAAATATCCCTGATGAACACAAATGCTAAAATACTCAACAAAATATTAGCAAATCAGAACCAGCAATATATTAAAAAAGATCATATACCATGATCAAGTGGGATTCATTCTGGAGATGCAAGGCTGGTACAATATTCTCAAATCAGTAAATGTGATATACATCACAAAAACAAAATGAAAGATGAAAACCAGATGATCATATCAATAGATGCACAAAAAACATTCGACAAAATCCAGCACTCTTTCTTGATAAAAACTCTCAGTAATAGAGGGATTATATCTCAACACAATAAAGGCTATATATAACAAACCTAAAACCAACATCATATTCAATGGGCAAAAACTAAAAGTGTCTCTTTTAACAACTGGAACAAGGCAAGGATGTCTGCAAATTAAAATCACAATGAGGAATCACCTGACTCCTGTCAAAATGGCTATCATTAAAAAATCAACAAACAGTAAGTGCTGGAGAGGATATGGAGAAGAGGCATCACTAGTCCACTGCTGGTAGGGGGCAGACGGTGCAGTCATTATGGAAAAAAAGTATGCACTTCCCTCAAAAAAAGAAACACACAAAGAAAACCAACAAGAAAAATGCAACTGTCATGCCCTAGCCAGTTTGGCTCAGTGGACAGAGTGTCCCCCTGAGGACTGAAGGGTCCCGGGTTCAATTTTGGTTAAGAGTACATGCCCATGCCCATTCCCTAACCGGTTTGGCTCAGTGAATAGAGCTTCGGCCTGCGGACTGAAGGGTTCCGTGTTCGATTCCGGTCAAGGGCATGTACCTTGGTTGCAGGCACATCCCCAGTAGGGAGTGTGCTGCAGGAGGCAGCTGATCGATGTTTCTAACTCCATTCCTCTCTGTAAAAAATCAATAAAAAAATATTTATTTTTTTAAAAGAGTACATGCCCAGGTTGTGGGCTTGATCCCCAGTAAGGGGCGTGCAGGAGGCAGCCGATCGATGATGTTTCTGTCTCTCTCCCTCTCTACCTTTCTCTCTGATATCAATAAAAACATTTTTTTTAAATAAAATAAAAAATGGAACTGCCATTTGGCCCAGTGATCCCACTTCTGGGAATATATCCTAAAAACTCCAAACACCAATCAGAAAGGATATATGCACCCCTATGTTTATAGCAGCACAATTTATAATAGCTAAGATTTGGAAACATCCCAAGTGCCCATCAGTAGATGAGTGGATTAGAAAACTGTCATACATCTACACAATGCAATACTATGCAGCTGTAAAAAAAAAAAAAAAAAAAGGACTTTTACCCTTTAGGACAGCATGGATGGACCTGGAGATTATTATGCTAAGTGAAATAAGCCAATCTGAGAAAGATTAATATCACAAGATCTCACTTATTTGTGGAATCTAATAAACAAAAATAATTGACCAATAAAATAAGACCTGAAGCATGGAGGCATGGAATAGAATGATATACCTTGATGTGGGGGTGGGGGACAAGGAGGATGGGACAGTAAAGGGGGGAGGGAATGGGAGACATCTGTAATACTGTCAGCAATAAAAAAAAAATGGTTTTCTGTGTGTGTGTGTGTGTGTGTGTGTATAAAATTAAAAAAACACCTAAGCAAAAATTATACTGTAACACCCAATGGGAAAAATTTTAAAGCACACCTAAGAAAATATGTGCTTCTTAACAATCCAAAATCATAAATAAATAATATAACATTGTTTGTTAGGAGAAAGATTAGAGACTAGGGATAAAAGGAGGAAGTGATAAACCTCCTGTAAACTGTCCCACAGAACAGCAACTCACCATAATTGCCTTAGGGAGAGGATTGGCTAAAGACATCTAGAATAGATTAAATTAAGCTAACTATAATTTCCTATACCATAGGCAGTATGTCAGATTTAAGAAGGAAGAGCATTTGCAGGTAGCTAGCTGATGAACTTCTTTATTCAAGACTAATAGGACCTCAAGAAATACTGGCTAAGTCCTGAGTGTTGTAAATGTATTATTTCATTCAATCCACTTAACATTCCATATCCCCATTTTACATTTGGAAAAACTGAGTCTCAGAGGTTAAGTAATTTACCTTTGTTCAGCTGAGACTGATCTTAGATATGTCTGACTCATGTGACACAAATGGGAGCCACTGTGTAGCACTGCCTTCAAACTATCAATGGGCAGCAAATGTTCCAGAATAGCAAATTGTGAACTTTAAGGAGATGCTCTCCATAATATAAACTTCCCACTTCAGTAACTGGTTAAAGTAGATATATTTTTTAAATGTTTGTTTGTTTTTTATTTCAGAGAGGAAGGGAGAGGGAGAGAGAGAGAAAGAAACATCAATGATGAAAATCACTGATAGGCTGCCTCCTGCACACCCTACACTGGGGATCCAGCCCACAACCAAGTGACCTGACCGGGAATCGAACCATGACCTCCTTGTTCATAGGTCAACACTCAACCACTGAGCCATACCAGCTGGGCAAAAAGAGTATATATTTAAAGCTGTAATCTAACCCATTTAAATTGCTTTTGTATTACTAATAATTTGCTAGAAATAAAATGTTCATATTTTCTCTTAAATACATCTTTGAAGTATAAACATAATGACCTTATTATTTACCCCTGAACAATACTGTCACCATAAAAATCAAATCAGAGTCTTAGCCAGGTGACTCAGTTGGTTGGAGAGTTGTCCCATACACTGAAAAGTGGCTGGTTCAATTCCCTGTTAGAGCATATACCTAGGTTTCGGTTCAATCACCAGTCAGGGTGCCTATGGAAGGCAATGGATCCATATTTCTCTCTCTCTCCCTCCTCCCCACCTTCTATCCCTCCCTCCCCCACTCCCCTCTTCTCTGCAAACATATCCTCAGGTGAGATTTTTAAAAGAAGTCAAGTTAGAGACATAAGGAAAGACAGTCAAAATATCCAAGTCATTACATTCTACAAGGAGAAACGATTCAGTTGCTCGATAGAAATACACTTCCCATTTTCTCCTTTTCCTGCCTAAGAGTTACTGCCCTTCCTTTAGGGAACAAGAGTCCCAACATCCAGTCAGTTTTCCATTTAGTCAATCTTCTACAAAACTGTAAATAATTTTTAAATCCTCTGTAGTGTTCCAGTGTACTATGTATTATCTATATACTAGAGGCCTGGTGCACTAACTTGTGCATGGGGGAGGGACCGCGGGAGGTTGGCCGGCCAGCCCCGCCCATTGGGGGGGGTGAGGGACACGACTGGCGGGCCGGTTGGCCGGCCACAGTGCGCGTCAATAGCAACTGGTCGTTCAGGTCGCTTGGTTTTTATATATCCTACTAGAGGCCCGATGCATGAAATTCATGCAAGGGGCTCAGCCCTCGCAGCCCCTTGGCTTCATCCAGGTTGTCCGGACAGTTGTTCTGCTGTTCAGTCTAATTAGCATACTAGCTCTTTATTATCCTATATAATAATCCTATATAATAAAGAGGTAATATGCAAATTGACCATCACTCCAACACACAAGATGGACACCCCCATGTGGTCAAAGATGGCTGCCCCTATGTGGACACAAGATGGCCACCACAAGATGGCCAGCAAGGGAGGGCAGTTGTGGGTGATCAGGCTGGCAGGGGAATGGTTAGGGGGTGATCAGGCTGGCAAGCAGAAGAAGTTAGGGGCAATCAGTCAGGCAGGCAGGTGAGTGGTTGGGAGCCAGCAGTCCTGGATTATGAGAGGGATGTCCCACTGGGATCGAGCCTAAACAGGCAGTCAGACATCCCTCGAGGGGTCCCAGATTGGAGAGGGTGCAGGCTGGGCTGAGGAACACACACACACACAAACACACACACATGTGCACTGGGCCTCTAGCATAGGATATAATCTATACTAATAAAAGCCTAGGTGGCCCTTGCGCCCTCACATGATGGCCACCCCCGCGTCGTCACAAGATGGCCGCCCACATATTATCATAAGATAGCTGCTCCCACATCATCATAAGATGGCCGCCACAAAATGGCCGGCAGGGGAGGGCAGTTGGGGGTGACCAGATCGGCAGGGGAGGGCAGTTGGAGGCGATCAAGCCAGCAGGGGAGCAGTTAGGTGTCAATCAGACCGGCAGGGGAGCGGTTAGGAGGCGATCAGGCTGGCAGGCAGAAGCAGTTAGGGGCAATTAGGCAGGCTGGCGAGTGGTTAGGAGCCAGCAGTCACAGACTGTGAGAGGGATGTGTCCCACAGGGATCAGGTCTAAACTGGCAGTCGGACATCCCCCAAGGGGTCCCAGATTGAAGAGGGTGCAGAGTGGGCTGAGGGACACCCCTCCAGTGCAAGAATTTTGTGCACTGGGCCTCTAGTATCCTATATAATAACATCCTGATATGCAAATCGACCGAATGGCAGAACGACCGGTCGCTATGACGCACAGTGACCACCAGGGGGTGGATGCTCAATGCAGGAGCTTCCCCCTGTTGGTCAGTGTGCTCCCAGAAGCCGGGCTCACAGCTGGCAAGCGCAGCAGTGGGAGGCTCTCCTGCCTCCACGGCATTGCTAAGGATATCCAACTGACAGCTTAGGCCTGCTCAATGGGCCTGAGCTAGCAATCGGACATCCCACGTGGGGACCCGTACTGCGAGAGGTCGCAGGTGGGCTGAGGGACTCACCCCCACCTCCAGTGCACGACATTTGTGCACCAGGCCTCTAGTCCTATATAATAAAAGAGAAACACGTAAATTGACCGTACCTCCGCTACACTTACCAGCTAATCAGGAGTATGCAAATTGACCCAACAAAGATGGTGGGTTAATTTGCATACACGGGTGCCTGGGTCCCGGGAACATCCTCAGGACCCAGACCGCTCCAAGCGTGTAAGCCCTGAGTAGCTAGGGTCCCAGAGGCCCCCAGACAGGAGTGGCTTATGGGCGCTGGCGCCAAGCAGCCCAGGTCTCAGGGTGAGTAGCCGGGGGCACCAAGCGCAAGCGGTTGCGGAGTGAGGTGGGAACTCCCGCCCCACGGCTGCTTGAGCCGCGTCGCCATGCCAACGCAGCAGAAGTTCCCACCCCGCGGCTGCTTGTGCCCGCGCCAATCAGCCTGGGTCCACACCCCCCAGCCCGCGGACACAGCGAACGCACGGCCACCAGGCTTGGGGGCCGGGGACACACCCCTAGCCCAGTGGACACAAAGCAGGGGATCCTCTGCCCATGGGCTGCAGAGGAAACACCTTTTCTTTTTTAAAAAAAATATATTTTATTGATTTTTTACAGAGAAGAGGGGAGAGGGATAGACTGTCAGAAACATCGATGAGAGAGAAACATCGATCAGCTGCCTCCTGCACACTCCCCACTGGAGATGTACCCCCAGTCAAGGTACATGCCCTTAACAGGAATCAAACCTGGGACCCTTCAGTCTGCAGGCCGATGCTCTATCCACTGAGCCAAACCAGTTCGAGCGTAAACACCTTTTCTGACCACTCACTGTCTAAGCATCCTGTACACCGCTACTTGCAGTGTTCTTGGTAACTTGGGTAATAAGAATCCAAGAAGGTGGTCTAGGGTTTTTCCACCACACTCCTGGAGGAAAAAACTAAGGTCCGCTGCTGGAGGGGCTAAGAATGTCATATCCTGCCCTAGCTGGTTTGGCTCAGTGGATAGAGCCTTGGCCTGCTGATTGCAGGGTCCGGGTTTGATTCTGATCAAGGGCATGTACCTAGGTTACAGGCTCCTCCCTGGCCGGGGCCCAGGTCAGGGCTCATGCAGGAGGCAAGAAATCAAAGTATGCCTCTCACACTGATGTTTCTCTCTTGTCTCTCTCTCTCTGTCTCTTCCACACTCTCTAAAAAAATCAATGGAAACATATCCTCAGGTGAGGATTAAAAAGAAAGAAAGAAATGTCATACCCTATGAAAGACACATCTTGAACATGCCTAAAGAAAGTTGTCATTTTTTCTTGGTGAAGGGACTGGAGTCCGTGTTGATGAAAACACCTTGGCAGCTGCGGTGGCTACAGCAGCGGGGACATGGGGCTGGCGCCTTCCCCTGATCAGCCCGGTTGCCTTCTGCAGAGGGAGGCCTACAAGCTGTCAGTAGGACATCCCCTGAGGGCTCCCAGTCTGTGAGAGAGGGCAGGCTGGGCTGAGGGACCCCCCTTCTCCCCAGTGCACAAATTTCATGCACCGGGCCCCTAGTTTAGGTATAAAACCCTAAGTGACTGGTCGAAGGCTCAACTGTTTGATCAGTCGCTATGATGCAGACTGACCACCAGGGGGCAGATGCTCAACACAGGAGTGCCTCCTGGTGGTCAGTGAGCTCCCACAGCAGGAGTGCTGCTCAGCTGACCAACAGGCTCCAGATGCCGGGCTCACAGCTAGTGAGCGCTGCTGCGGTGACGCAATCCTCTCTCATCTCCGCGGCAGCGCCACCAAGTTGCTATGAAGGGAGGCATTGCAAGACTGAGATGAGCAGGAGCAGTGTGGCACCTGGCCCGGGCTCAGGCTCCTCCCCAGCCACCTGCCGCTTCACGCACTACTACATATCTCGGGGGATGTTGGACTGCTGGTTTAGGCCCGATCCTGGGAAACCAGCAGTCCAACATCCCCCGAGGGGTCCCAGATTGCAAGAGGGTACAGGCCAGGCTGAGGGACCCCACCGGTGCACGAATCCATGCACCGGGTCTCTAGTATAAAATACAAGTTAATTACATTACACTTCTAAAAAACACTTATTTCCTTTCAACATGTTTTACAAATCACAGAGATAAGGTACTTTCAGCCATAATTGTCATCTTATTCTGTTGTTAAAGGATATAATTTGGAGGAAGAAAGTTCCAGCTCAAGACCTGATTGGCGAGTGAGAGGTAGCGCTGAAACACTGAGGACATCTGAGCACTGAGGTTTTCCCGCCTGCTGAACTCCTGCAAAACTTCCACGGTTAACACGAAGATCTGTCGAAGGTCTTCTTCCTGCAGTAAATAAGTCACAAGTATTTTTGTGTCAAAAGCTTATTCAAAATGCATTCCCTTTTAGAACTATAAAAGAAAACAAACAAAAACCTTAACATTTCCAATGGAAAACACTACTTCTTTAGGAACATTTTCCATTTTCAGGCCTGCTCATCTTTTCACCACAGTAAGCTTTCATGTGACACCAGTATGAACACATTTACTGTGACAGAAAGGCTATTCTGTGGAGCAGTGAGTCTGACAACTAGACAGAGCTGGAGGGTCAGTTGTTCTAGTGCAGGGTCCTCGGATTTAAGCCAGTGCCTTCACATAACTTTACTTCAGAGCCAAACAATACACACAAGACAAAGAACCCACACCATCTGCAATAACATTTTAAATACACAGCCCTCATGGGCATTCCGCCAGGCCTATTTTTAAGGCCAGCAGAGTTCCACCAATTGAAGCACTGACATCTAAACACAGTAAGATCAAAATAAATAAACTAAGAATCTTTAGAGTAGTATTTCCTTTTTGTTTTATTTAAAGACTAGCATTAAACAAGTAACCTTAAATTGTCATCTATACTCACCAAACCTATCACTTTAACATATTCTAACAAATCACAACACAAACCTTCAGGTGCAGGCTGTCATTCAATCAGATAAAATAAATGTTCTCACTGCATTGGGAACAGACTATATAAAAAGTGCACAATCTGATAATTAAAACGTAAGAACAAAAATGCTAATACCTGAAAAACTCTTTTGCAGTTACCATGAAATTCCATACTCAGTCCAATGTTGCTAGTTTTACTTGAACTTGAGAATTCACTCAATAGTGCAGTCAGAATAGAACAGGCCAGAGTTTGCTGTAATTATTGGGTAAGAAATAATTGAGAGGCATTATTTTTCTAATAGTTTGTTTCAATACCACATTTGTTCAAACATAATGAAACATTTTCTTTCTATCTTTAGATCTTCCATTGTATCTTTAGATTTATACCTACCAAAGAGAAAATCAGATAGTACAAAATAATGATTGGCTCTCCTTCCTAAGTGGCCTAGTAATTGTTAGTTCTTCCTCAACCCCAGTTACCCAAATCCATCCAACACTTGAACTCAGGACATACTCCTAATCTGATCAGAGTACAAGTGATATTTTAAGATATTGAACGTATTATTTCATTTAATTAACACAACACTTAATCATATCCCACTTTACATTAGAAAGAAATGAGATTCACAGACATAAGAAATGAAGACAGGGAGAGGGTAAGGGCAATGGGGGCAGAAAAAAGGGACATATCTAATACTTTCAACAATACTGATTTATAAAAATAAATAAATAAACACAAAGAAGTATTTTTTTAAAAAAAGAAAAAGAAATGAAGTCCAGATGAAATTGACCCCAGGTCTATCTACGCTCAGATGATAGTAAAACGTATTTCCAAATAGATGAAAGATGGAAAGTTTAGTCTTCCAAATATTAACCAGGTAATATTCAAAAAAATTTTTTTTCGTTAGAAATGAAGGTTTTCCTCCTCAATGGCTCTATCCAACAGGCTCCTAATATCAACTCCTCATTTTTACTCACAGACTATGTAGAGTCAAGGTGCCAAGAATGGAGAGGATACAAATTACTTTGGCACATTTCCAGGGGCTAACCAGAAATATGCTCACTACCTCTGAATAACCAAAGATTGAAGTCAAGACGATACTATTCATGCAAGCCAACACAACAGCTGAACAGGCATCCCACCCACCAACTGCCACAACTTTGTTCAGAAATGCTTGTGATGTGGGTACCTTGACCTTACAGATGCTTATCTTGGCAAATCTTAGCAAATATACATAAAATCAAATTCCCAAGTATTGCCATGAGTTGATATTGGTTGAAACTGAATGATTGTTACTTGAGTGACCAATACACTCTTGTCTATTTTTGCATATATCTGAAATTTTCCTCTAAAAAAATATAAAAATAATTAAATTACTATTGGCCTCTTAATCTCAACTAAAATAAGCACGACATATAACTGATATTTACAGATGGCATACTAGCCCATACATTACAGCAGTTTCTCACTCTTCCATCCCAGGAAGCCCTAACAACAGAGAACACATGTAAATTTGCCAAGAGTCAGGGGGACAGACCAAACTGCTTTCAAGAAGGATAAAGTACTCTGAATCCACTTAAACACACACCACACACTTTGTAATTTTACCTCAAAATATACATTTGTTTTAATATAAAAATGTCCCTCTTCCCTAAATCATTTAGAGAAGTGTACAAGTTTAACTGCCTTCTCTTACAGAGAACAGTTCATTGCACACTCATTTCATTTTACAGTTTAAAGCAAGCATGTCAAACTCGCGACCCACATGTGGCCCACAATGAATACTTTTGTGGCCCAGCCAATATAACGGGATGTAAGAAGCGTTTTAATAAAAATTTCATAACTTAATTTTTAAAATATCCTGTTATACATAATCATTAATAACGAACTACAATGTTCACTAATGACTGATGACTATAATCATGTTGCATTCATTTCCCTTACACGCCTTAGACGCAGGCGCACCATTTCTCTTAAAAAAAGAAAAAGAAATGAAGTCCAGATGAAATTGACCCCAGGTCTATCTACGCTCAGATGATAGTAAAACGTATTTCCAAATAGAATAACAATAAATTATGCAATGTGGCTAAGAGTTATTACCAGAAATCAAATATTCTGATTTTAACGTACCTAAAATTACCAGCTTTCAAATAACTAAGATATTTTCATCATTAAAAGATATCAAACAGTTTAATCACTCCTTAATTTGGAAGCCCTGTAAAGACTTAAGAGCAGTACCAACCAATAATACCAGCAGCGAATCTTTTAGCAGCCGATGGCCATGTCATTAGTCTTGGACTGACTTGTTTGGTGTGCACAACAGGAAATATTTCGCTTTCGGAGGACAAGAAAAATAGGTTTATTTGCGTTACGCTTATTAATTTGTGCAGTTATTCAGTGTCTGGTAAGTTAATGTTCAAGAAAAAACATTAATTTTTATTAAAATGTTCTATTATTTTATGTTAACGATTACTCGTTTATTTCAGCCCTTTATATCCAACATGTCTCTATCAAAATAAACCTACATTTCTATAAAAATTGAATCTTTTTTTTTTGCGGCTACATAAACTTAAACCGTGTTTATTTGGCCCGTCTTAGCCTTTGGGTTTGACATGCTTGCTCTAAAACAGCAACCTTTTACTCTAAGGAAGTACCAATTCACCCATAAAAGCAAGTATATTCTTTTTTTTTTTTTTTCAATATATTTTATTGATATTTTACAGAGAGGAAGAGAGAGGGATAGAGAGCCAGAAACATCGATGAGAGAGAAACATCGATCAGTTGCCTCTTGCACACCCCCCACTGGGGATGTGCCCGCAACCACGGTACATGCCCTTGACCGGAATCGAACCTGGGACCCTTGAGTCCGCAGGCTGACGCTCTATCCACTGAGCCAAACCGGTTTCGGCAGCAAGTATATTCTTAATGCATGATAATTAAAACAAAATACATTCTTATTACAGACTTATTAGCTCTCTGAACATTTTGTTTTAAAATAACTTTTTCTTCCTACAAAAATAATGTATCATCTTCTTTTAAAAACCAGAAAGTACAGAAAAGCACAGAAGGGAATAAAATTTCCCACAATCCTACTACCCAATGGCCACGACTGTTAACATTTGTCCACAGCTTCCAGGTGTGTTAACGCACAGGCATCATTAAATACACCCCATTACCATCAACTGAGATGTCGTGTTTTGTATTTTCCTTTTCCTCTTCATATTTATGAAATAAAAACACAAAGTTTTAAAAGCAACTGTGTTCTTTTCAAATTTACCACTCAAAGACTTAAGAAATACATGAAAATAAATTATGCAATGTGGCTAAGAGTTATTACCAGAAATCAAATATTCTGATTTTAACGTACCTAAAATTACCAGCTTTCAAATAACTAAGATATTTTCATCATTAAAAGATATCAAACAGTTTAATCACTCCTTAATTTGGAAGCCCTGTAAAGACTTAAGAGCAGTATCATAAACATTAATTATACTATACTGCTAATGCTCAAAGGTGCCTTAAGAACAGAAATACCTGGAGAATAATAAATGATTAAGTACTGATTATACATTAAGAGAGCAAAGCACCTCTGCACATATCAACAGAGTATTTCTGGCTATTCATAGAGGAAGAATTAACATCATAGTGCATCTAAGACTCATTTCCCAAAGTGTTCACTCATTTTTAGTATTTAATTATCAATTAAATAAAATCTCAAAATTACTCTCATGGTAAGTTCATTACAATGACAATAGCTGGGAAGCAAGCTGAAAGGGTAATCCTAAGAGAGAAAAGGGGACAGTTCCTTCTCAGGACAGAGAGAGAGGAAAGGGGTAAGCATCCAATCCCCCTATGAGAGGTCACAAGTGTATTGCTTTCCTTACCCTGTAGAAGGAGGTTCCTGTGTGCTTGCTTCAGACTTAGATCTTAATGGTTAGCCCAAGTGCATTACCGCTGAACCCCACACCGATTAGTACCGTAAACCCTCGATTTTGAGAGCCTCAATTTAATGGATTTCGGATTTAAGAGACAAAATTTCCAGTTCATATGTCTCACGTTAAAATTAAAGGGTTTTTTTTTGTTCATCCTCACCTGAGGATATTTTTTCCACTGATTTTTGGAAAGAGTGCAAGGGAGAAAGGGAGGGGAGAAAGAGAGGGAGGGAGAGAGTAAGACAGAGAGAGTGCGAGAGAAACATCAATGTAAGAGAGAGAAATATAGGCTATGGATTGGTTGCCTCCTTCACATGCCCTGACCAGAGCCAGGGATTGAACCTGCAACCCGGGTATGTGCCCTTGACTGGGAATCAAACCCACAACCCTTCGATGCACAGGTCAGTGCTCTAATCAATGAGTCACATCAGTCAGGGGCATACATACTTAATTTTATTACACAAACATGTCTACATCAGTAAAGGCAGGTAAACGAACTAATCTGTCACTTTTTTAACATACGAATTCAGAAAAGCTACTTTGTTATATAAGAGACTTTCAGCTTTCATGGACAAACTCCTCACACGAATTAGTCCATTATATGGAGGTTTTATTGTATCTTCAAGTACTGCCTCTCTATCCCTTGCCACAGTCAGGGCTAGATGTTATTTCTGTACTGGAGACAGTGACTCTGATACTCAAGAGGGTCAAAAACAAAAGCTGTTCTAAATAATTTAGAATGGTGAATTTCAATGATATTTGATCAAAGTTGATTGACTGATAAATAAGAGACTATGAGATTGTCTACTACAGTTCACAAGGATTAAACTAGTATAAATACCATTAGTACAAGTCTAAGACTTATGAAAGGTTAACACAGCAAGGCTTCATTTATCCAAGATAAAAAAGAATTAAGCGAATATCTGTTCATTTTCCAAACGCAGCAAGCATTTTAAATGGAACTTACTTCTTATAAATCTTTCCAAAAGACTTATTTCTAAGGCACTTACTATTTGATGTTGTAATAGAAAACAATGAAATCTACTAAAACACACAGGCTTTACATGCCATGACCAAGGGGTGCCAAAGCCCAGGCTTTTGGATTACGCCACTCCCATTTTTCTCAGTCATCTTGGGCTGGTGTCACACATGCTGTTTGCAATGTGACCAGCACTAACAAGCCATCCTAAATTGATAATTCCAACAAATTAGAAACCAAGTAATACAATTTATTAAAACTATATCCAAAGTAAATTCTAAATAAAAACATTGCAGGACTCTTTTTGGAGTCCAGTACTAGAATCCCCGTTTAGACAAAGAATTCAGGAAATATGGGTTACAGCAGCTCAGGATTTGCCACTTTAGGTACCTGAGGGCAACTCACTTCTGTCTTGTGAAAAAGCTTTACTTTTTTCACCTACAAAAAGGGTCACACCCTCTGCCTTACCTAATTCATGTGATTGTCCTAAGGTTCAAATTAAATCATGCAGGTGAAAGTACCATGTATAATGTAGCAGGTTACCATAAGATAAAGAAGCAACAGGATTTTTATCATCATGATATAAAATAATCACCTATTTTGGCTTTTCTAATCCTACTTCTTTATTATCTATATTCCACCAAATTAAAATTACAAGACAGGTTATCAATTAATAAGGGAAAGCCATAACTAGAGCATCACTAAAGTAACAGAGTAGATGCTCAGTTATCTGGATTAATGAGTCAACTTTATCTCTACATCTAACACTATATTAATACAAAGGGGAAGTGAAAAATGAATACACAATGTATTCCCTATATTTTTAGTTGTTGATAAATTCCAAAAAGAAAATTTAAATATGTAAAACAAGCAGAAGAAACTCAATGAGACTTCAAGGTTATAAAATTGTCTAATCTGTCCTCTTTCATTGAAGTACTGAAAATCCACAAGTTAATTCACTAACAACTAAGTAACTGTTGTCTTCACATTCAAGTCTTACAGCAGCATTCTCATTTTTATTAAAAGCCATTAATTTCATTCCAGTGAAAAAATACCCTAAGAGAGAGCTTGCCTTACTCACCAGCTTACTGTCACAAGCACAAGATACTCAAACACTAACTCCAGCTGGCAAAATACAATACTCTTGTTCAGAGAGAGGACTGTCTCTTATAATAGCTTGGCTCTTACCCCAGGAGCTTTATTACCAAGAATAAACTTTATGAAAGGTTGCCGTACATTCAGACTTCCAGCTGCTCCTCTAACCAATGAGACTTGTGATAAGAGAGATTAAGCTAGTATCACATCCAGGGCAGCGCTGCCGAGGACAAGTTAGTTTCTCACCCACTTCTCTTACATGGCAAAGAGAAAGAAAGGAGACTTAAAGGCTAAATTAAACAGCTGTAAAAGCTATTTAATGTATGCCTACTATCAAAGGAAACAAAAGAAACATAAAATAGATTAAAATTTTGCTTAAACATTAATTTCAAATAAAAACATTTAGCTCCTTTCCTTAGGAAGTTAAAGTGTCCATATCTACCCCTCTAACACTAGTACACAGTAGATCTGACCCTTGCAAACTGCAGTGAAGTAACCTCAGCAACCTTTATAGCAACAGAAGGAAAGTGACCCATCACAAAGATGGGCATGAAACAACCTATCCTATATAATAAAAGCATAATATGCTAAGTGTCCGGTCGTCGGTCAGCCATTCAACCAATCCTACCTAATAATAGAGTAATATGCAAATTGACCGTACCTTCGCTACACCCACAAGCCACGCCCACCAGGAAACCATTCTGCCAGAGGCTTTTCTGGCCTTGGGCACCAGCGGGGAGCCTGCGACGGATGGCAGGCAACTGGCGGTCGGCTCCTGCGATCCGTCGCCGGGACGCTGGGGTGCGGCCGAGCCCAAGACCAGGAAAGCCTCCACAGAAGGCTTTTCCGGCCTTGGGCACCAGGAGATCCATCGCGGGGACGCTGTGGTGCAGCCGAGCCCAAGACCAGGAAAGCCTCCACAGAAGGCTTTTCCGGCCTTGGGCACCCTGCGACAGATGGCAGGCAACTGGCGGTCGGCTCCTGCGATCCGTCGCCGGGACGCTGGGGTGCGGCCGAGCCCAAGACCGGGAAAGCCTCCACAGAAGGCTTTTCCGGCCTTGGGCACCTTGCGACAGATGGCAGGCAACTGGCGGTCGGCTCCTGGGACAACCAGAGGCTGACCAACTGGAAGTCAGTGCTGGCCCCGCCCCCAAGCAAGGGGTTAGGGGCAATCAGGCAGGCAGAGGGGTTAGGGGTGATCAGGTAGGCAGACAGACCCTCACTGGGCTGGCCCCGCCCCCAAGAAAGCTGTTAGGGGCAATCAGGCAGGCAGGCAGAGTGGATAGGGGAGATTAGGTAGGCAGACCAGTGGTTAGGGATGATCAGGCAGGTAGGCGAGCAGTTAGGGGCAATCAGGTAGGCAGACAGCCCCTTGCATGTCTGGCCCCACCCCCCAGCAAAGAAAGAGGGAGGCCCAGGCCAGCCAAGCCATTGCACCCCAGCCTGTCGCCTGCAGAGGGAGGCCACCGGTGGCAGGGGAGGGGAGGCAGTGCTGCACAGATGGCAAGCAGTGGCAGCGGCGGGGGTGGGGCCAGCTTCCTAAAGACCAGGGAAGGAAAGACCCGATAGGCCCTGATCTCAGGCCAGGTCTAGGGACCCTACCCGAGGGGTCCCGGATTGTGAGAGGGTGGTTGGGCTGAGGGACGCCCCCGAGTGCATGAATCTTCATGCACTGGGCCTCTAGTCAAAGCATAATAGCTAATGATATGCTAAGGCCACTCAACTGCTTACTATGACATGCACTGACCACCAGGGGGCAGATGCTCTGACCAGTAGGTCAGCTTGTTGCTGGGGTCCGGTTGATCGGGACTGAGCGAGATGGGCCGGAAACACCCTGCAGCCCTCCCACGATCCCTCCCCAACTGGCCAATCTCCTGCATCCCTCCCCGGCCCTGATCGTGCACCGGTGGGGTCTCTCGGCCTGGCCTGTGCTCTCTTGCAATCCGGAACTCCTCAGGGGATGTTGGAGAGCCGGTTTCAGCACGACAGCGGAACAACCGGTCACTATGACACGCACTGACCACCAGGGGGCAGATGCTCAATGCAGGAGCTGCCCCCTGATGGTCAGTGCACTCCCACAGGGAGAGCACTGTTCATCCAGAAGCTGGGCTCACGGCTGGCAAGCACAGCAGCAGTAGTGGGAGCCGCTCCGGCCTCCGCAGCAACGCTAAGGATGTCCGACTGACGGCTTTGGCCCGCTCCCCGTGAGGGGTGCAGGCCTAAGACGTCAGTCGGACATCCCCTGAGGGCTCCCAGACTGCTAGAGGGTGCAGGCTGGGCTGAGGGGACCCCCCCACACACCGCCAGTACACGAATTTCGTGCACCGTGCCTCTAGTTATCTAATAACTGTACAAGCACACTTGCTCTAAGAACACGTCATGATAAATGGAAACTGTACTGTGTCTGAAAAATATAATATCCTTAGGAAACATTTTATGAATTAGATAGTCGTCCACAAAATTATCTGTAGAGAATCAAGACTATAAAATATTTCTTAAGGCATTAAAACTAGAGCTAATAAGTTGGTTTTCCATTTTAATACACAATTAGTTTTCACTCACAAATAATAGCATAAATACTTCTGACTTTCAATAATTAAAATATTATTTGATAGAACAAGAGATCATTTAGTATTATTCATGTCCTAATAAGATTATATAAATATAGGGGTGATACAAATGGGGAGATCAACACTTGATGAATGCTTATTGAGTGCTGTCTCCTCTGGGCAGCCCCTAAGTGTTAATCCACAATAAAAATCAGCATATCTACTATACTGCCCCAAAATTATTTAAACAGTTAAGTTAGACTAGTATAAGGGATGGCCACAAAAAATACATTATTAGAAAGGGAAGAGTGAAAGCCAAATTACATAGTTTCTGGCCAACGAACCTAAATGGTTTGACCTCACTTAACTCATGAGGTCAACCCTCTTTCATCCACAGAAAACCATCAATAATCTCTTTTTTTCAAATATCTCTTAAAATCTCCTTTATAAAGGAAGTTTCTAGCCAACACTATATCCATGTTCACTAGTAGCTGTCAAAGGTTTATTAAATATGGAGGAAATGTTCAATAGAAGGAAAATAGCTAAGCATAGTGTGGTATATTAGCTTATGATATTTTACATCATTAAAATGATGATTATGAATACTACAGCAATATGGAAACAGGATCAAATGAAAAAGCAAACTACACTATATCTACAGTATGTACACATGTATGAAAAGAACTACAGAAAATAGGAACAATTAAAAAAGGCTTTTTCTTTCATGTAGATAGCCATTGCAGTAATGGAATCGGTATAATATAAAAAATAAATATTTACGAATGTGAATAGTTAGCATACTTACCACAGTGGGATTGCCACTACTGATCAACTGGCTGACTTCATGAAAAATGCTCTTGCAGTCAATTGACTTATCTAGTGAGCCTCGTTTTACAATTACTGCTACTGCTAAGAGAATCTGTTCCCGAACATACTTTTGGAGGCTGTAAAACATAAAGATCAAAGTGAAAAATTTTACATAATTCTAATATAAAATTACTCCCAAATGTCTCACTATGCCTGAACTCCTAATAACCCTGCTTACATCTCAGTGATTATGTATAGACTCCAAAGCCAGAAGACCTGGGTGCAAATCCACACTCCATTATCTACTGGCTATGTGACCCTAGGTAAGATAGTTAACGCTCAGAGTCTCAGTTTTCTCTTCTGTGGAATGGGGACAACAATAACAGGGTTATTACAAGAATTGAATATTCTCAAAACTGTGCCCAGTGCACACTAAGCACTATGTAAGCATTAGTTTCTTCAATCAATGTTCGATTCATATGTCAGCTCACTAAGAGCCAGATTAAGATTCCACCAATTAAGATAGAAATTCTGACCCAACATCCATCTCCAAGCAGTAATATAATCTTAAATCTATTCCCATGGAAAGGCAACATGCTAGCTATTCAATACACAACGTTATAGAAACAAACAAATTTTTAAAAATCTTTTTTAAAATCTCATCTCTGAGATGTTCCTCAGTGTGGTGGCAGAAGTACTGGTCCTAAGTGGAGGCATTATGAAAAGCTCATTAGCCCTCACCAGTTTGGCTCAGTAGATAAAGCATCGGCCTGTGGACTGAAGGGTCCTGGGTTCAATTCTGGCCAAGCGCACATGCCTGGTTTGTGGGCTCGATCCCTAGTGGGGGGGTGTGCAGGAGGCAGCCAATCAGTGATTCTCTCTCATCACTGATGTTTCTATCTCTCTCTCTCCCACTCTCCCTTCCTCTCTAAAATCAATAAAAAAATATATATATTTTTTTAAAAAAAGCTCATTAGACAAGGGCATAGAGATTTAACTGCCTTTTCAAAATCTTAAAGAAAACATAACCCTGAACTTTACAATCCAGCCTTTAGAGTGCACAAGGATACAACTACCAAGTGTCCTTAAAATAAAACCCAAATTTTTCAATTACAGTTGACATTCAATATCGATATATACTGAGTGGCCAGATTATTATGATCTCTGAACGCATAATAATCTGGCTATTCAGTGTATATCCTATATAATAAAAGGCTAATATGCAAATTGTCCTCTCAACCAGGAGTTCGACCAGCAGGGAGGCCGGCCAACCGCCCATGTCCCCTACCCCTGGCCAGGCTGGCCGGACCCCACCCATGCACAAATTCATGCACCGGGCCTCTAAAAATATATATATATCTCCTATCTAAGAAAATAGTAATATGCAAATTGACAGTACCTCCACTACTCACAAGCCACGCCCACCAGCCAATCAGGAGTGAGTATGCAAATTAACCCAACCAAGATAGCTGTGGCCACAGAACGAGCAGGAGGCTTGGGTTTCCCCAGCAATGGAGGAAGCCAAGTTCCCGGCCTGCCCTGGCCTCCGCTGAAGGCTACAAAGTTTCAATTATAGAAGATAAATAAATCCCAGATACCAGGGCCTTGGCTTGGGTCGCCGGGGGGCGTGGCCAGCCTGCAAACCACCACAGGCCCCTCGCCCAGGCCACATCACGCCCCAAGGGAACCCCCACCCTGATCCAGGACACCCTTCAGGGCAAACCAGCTGGCCCCCATCCATGCACCAGGCCTCTATCCTATCTAATAAAAGAGTAATATGCAAATTGACTGTCACTCCAACACAAAAGAGATGGCTGCCCACATATGGTCAAAGATGGCTGCCCCCATGTGGACACAAGATGGCCGCCACAAGATGGCCAGCAGGGGAGGGCAGTTGGGAGGGATCAGGCCAGCAGGGGAGGGCAGTTGGGAGGGACCAGGCCTACAAGGGAGGGCAGTTGGGGGTGACCAGGCCAGCAGAGGAGGGAAGTTTGGGCGACTGGGCCTGCAGGGAAGGGCATTTGGGGGAGACCCAGGCCAGCAGAGGAGAGCAGTTGAGGGGGGGGGGGGGCGGAACCAGGCCTGCAGGGGAGGGCAGTTAGGGGCCAACAGGCTGGCAGGGGAGCAGTTAGGCATCAATCAGGCTGGCAGGGGAGTGGTTAGGGGGTGATCAAGCTGGAAGGCAGAAGCGGTTAGGGGCAATAAGGCAGGCAGGCAAGCGAGCAGTTGGGAGCCAGCAGTCCTGGATTGTGAGAGGGATCCCAGATTGGAGAGGGTGCAGGCTGGGCTGAGGGACAACCCCCCACCCCGGGCACGAATTTTGTGCACCGGACCTCTAGTATATGTGTGTGTGTGTGTGTGTGTGTGTGTGTGTGTGGCCAGAGATCATAATAATCTGGCCACTCAGATAGATAGATAGATAGATAGATAGATAGATGATAGATAGATAAATAGGTATATGGCTAATATGTTAAGTGTCCGATGGTCTAACCAGTTGCTAGGACGCGCACTGACCACCAGGGGGCAGATGCTCTACAGAGGAGCTGCCAAGCTGCAGTGACTTAGCAGGGGCTGTTCTCAGGTGACACACCCTAAAACCAGAGAGGAGGGAGCCTGATTCCTCATAGGTCCGCACAATTCCACCTTCGGCCATATGTTATGTTGCTGCTGGGGCACTGTCCACCCCAAATCTGGTTTACTGCACACTTGCGTTTCCATTCCACACCCTGTATGAAAGCAACTTTGCAGAGTGCCCTCTCGCACTCCAGGACCCCACGGGGATATTGAACATCCCCACAGTCCAGGCCGAGGGACCCCACCTGCCGGAGGGACCCGCTCACTCCACAAACACCTTTTGAACCACAGCACCACCCCAGGTGCAGCCGGCCGGGGAGTTACCACGGGAGGTTGGCTCCAGGGCATGTCCAATCCCGTCTCGCATAGTCCCGTCCCACTGGCCACCTTCTCATTAATTTCCTTTTAATGTGCGCGAATCCGTGCACTGGGTCACTAGTTATTTTATTAGTTTCAGGTGTACAGCATAGAGGTTAAACAATTATATAATTTACAAAGTAATCCCCCAGATAATCCAAGTGCCCACGTGGCACCATAGTTATTACAATATTAACTATATTCCCTATGCTGTACTTTACACCCTGTGACTATTTTTTAATTGATATCTTTGGGAGGGAGAGGGGGAGAAGCATCACTTTGTTACACATTCATTGGTTGATTTTTGTATGTGCCCTGACTAGGGATCCAACCTGCAAACTTGGCATATCAGGACAACACTCTAACCAACTGAGCTACCCAGCAAGGGCCCCTGTGGCTATTTTGTAACTGCCAATTTATACTTCTTAATCCCTTTTCCTTTTTTACTAGCCCCCTTAACCCCTTTCCCATCTGGTAACCATCAGTATGTTTATGAGTTTGTTCACTTATTTTGCTCTTTAGATTCCACATATGAGTATTTGTTTTTATCTGACTTATTTCACTTAGCATAAAACCCTGTAGATGGACCCAGCTATTATAAATATCCTCTAACACTTGCAAAAATATCCCAATTTCCTTAACATGACTTATAAGCAGTGGGACCCAGATGAACTTTCGTGGAACACTCCCAATTTACCTGCTGTCCAACATAATCTATAATAATAAAAGTGCAATATGTTAATTAGACCGGACGTCCTTCCAGACGAAGCCGGGACTGTAAGGGAAGCCCGGGTCCTGGGTGTCTTGCCAACGGCCAGAGGAAAGCCTGGGTCCCAGGTGCCAGAGGGAATCTGGTGCCAGCAGACAGGGGAAAGAAGGCCTACTCTCACACAAATTTCGTGCATTGGATCTCTAGTTATTAATAGTGCTTTCTTGCCTGGTCAGTGTGGCTCAGTGGTTGAGCATTGACCAATGAACCAGGAGGTCACGGTTCGATTCCTGGTCAGGGCACATGTCTACATCCCCAGTGTGGGGCATGCACGAGGCAGCTGATCAACAACTCTCATCATTGATGTTTCTCTCTCTCTCCCTCCCTCCCTATCTATAAAAATCAATATTTTTAAAAATAGTGCTTCCTTTTTTTTAAAATATATTTTATTGATTTTTTTACAGAGAGGAAGGGAGAGGATAGAGAGTTAGAAACATCGATCAGCTGCCTCCTGTACACCACCTACTGGGGATGTGCCCGCATCCAAGGTACATGCCCTTGACCGGAATCAAACCCGTGACCGTCAGTCTGCAGGCCGACGCTCTATCCACTGAGCCAAACCGGTTTTGGCAATAGTGCTTTCTTTTACTCTGAAAAGTACCCCCATTTGGACATACTAGTAAATGATATGGTCACCCACTCCTAAGGCTCTTTATGGGTGGGTACCGACTTCCCTCTCTGATCTCATTCTTTCTACACACACTAAGAACTGCAGATATACTGAACTTCCTCCACAGTTCCTGTCACAAAGTCCACGCACTTCCAGGCCTCTGAATTGCTCTGCCCTCTGCCAGACTGTGGTGCTACTTTGTCCAGACAGCATCCCTGAAGAGAGTCCCACACTTGGCTGGTCATCAACAGGTATAAGGTGGCTCTCCAACACCTATTGTAACACCATCTGTTATCAGGGGCTTAACTTCATCTCCCAGATTGGCCACCATGCCAGGCCTGCTGGTACTGTGGTCCCCTGGTAAAGTATATACCTGCCACATAACAGGCATGTTAGAAAGGAATGCAAATGGTCCTAGCTGGTTTGGCTCAGTGGACAGAATGTCGGCCTGTGGACCAAAGGCACCAGCTTCAATTCCCGTCAAAGGCACATACCACGGTTGCAGGCTCCGCCCCAGCCCAGGCCCTGGTCAGGGCACATATGGGAGGCAACTAATGGATGCGTTTCTCTCACATCAATATTTCTGTCTTTCCCTCTCTCTAAAATTCAATGGAAAAATATTCTCATGTGAGGATTTTAAAAAAGAGAGAAAAATTTATGGAAATGAATAAACACATATCCCTACGTCTAGACTAACGTGAAAAATGTTTCTTCAAAACACAGACTTGAAACATTCATTAACCAAATAGAGCGATCCTATTATAGGCAAGAATATGAGTTGACCAAAGGGAATTTTTGTACTTTTGAGGAACCCAACAGTTTCAAATACACTCACTACTACTAGAAAAAGTACATAAAGCTGAATACTATTATTAGGAATGTACATAAAACTAGTTTCAAATATCTCTATTGACAAGAATTATAAATTACTAGAGGCCAGGTGCACGACTGCCGGTAAGTCAGACATTCCTCTCACAATCCTGGACCGCTGGCTCCTAATCGCTCACCTGCCTGCCTGCCTGGTCGCCCCTAACTGCACCCCCACCCTGCCAGCCTGATCGCCCTTCAATGCCTCTGCATGCCGACCTGACCACCCCTAACTGCTCCCTCCCTGCTGGCCTGGTCGCTCCTAACTGCTCCCTCCCCCCCCCGCCGCCAGCCTGGTCACCCCTAACAGCCCCCACCCCCCACCGGCCTGGTCGCACCCAACTACCCCCCTCTGTCAGCCTGGTCACCCCTAACTGCCCCCCCCCGCCAGTCTGGTTGCCCCCAACTGCACCGCACCCCCCCGGCCTGGTCACCCCCAAGTGCCCCCACTGCTGGCCTGGTCGCCTCTTACTGCCCGCCCCCCACCGGCCTAGTTGCCCCCAACTGACTCCCCTGCCGTCCTAGTCGCCCCCAACTGCCCCTCCTGCCAGCCTGGTCGCCCCTCACGCCCCTCCCCGCCAGCCTGGTCACCCCATGCAGCATGCTGTTCAGTCATCTGACTGTCCCTCACTAATCCCCTTGCCGGCCTGGTCGCCCCTTACAGCCTGCTTGTTCAGTCGTTTGGTCGTCCCTCACTAAGCACCCTGCCAGCCTGGTCGCCCCTTACAGCCTGCTTGTTCAGTCGTTTGGTCGTCCCTTGGGCTGGCCCTGGGCGGCTGGGGGACTGAAGGAACTGGGGGACTCCGGAGGCATGCGCACCGAGCGCCAGACCCGCCTGGGGGCAGGCCCGGCCATGCCGTGCACCTGCTGCCCCAGCAGGGCTGAGGGGATTGGGCGCCTCCATTTTGTGGCTGTGTGCACTGCCATCTTTGAGAGTGTGGCAGTCAATTAGCATATTCCCTCCTAATTGGCTGTGGGCGCTGCCATCTTTGTGAGGCTTGACGGTCAATTAGCATATTCCCTCTTTATTATATAGGACTAGGAAAATAAATAATAAAGAAAACCAGCATAAAAAAAGAGAAAGGTTTGAAACTGGAGCAAATTGATCTTCCTCTGTTAAAACCAGAAAACATACATGTATAGCCACTCATCTATAGAACACATTCATTAAACATGCAATGCTAACATGCTAAACAAACGTTGGCTTTTTTCTTTCGTGCATCTTCTATATGTAAAGCAATTAGCACTTAACTGAATGCTAAAGTCATGCCAGTAATTATGATTCAGTATTACAAACTCAGAGACTGCCCATGAACAGTCAGTAGGAAGGTACAACAACAGTGTGCTCCATCTTACTTTTAAAGCTTTATGCATGTTTATCACCACCAATCCACATTCCTCATGACTAACATTTTTAATTACATAACATTTTCTTCATTAAACTTGGAAATTAACAGCATGCATGCCAAAAAGTATCCAACAGCCCGAACAGCACACAGAGACTGTGCAACGCCTCTTCTTAAAAGAAGACTTGGCAGTTATGGGACTTACCACGAAAAGGAAGTTATAAGTGAATCTCCCCCCAAAAGTTGTGTGCTAATAATTTTCCTCTTATTTTAAAAAAAAACACATAAAGCAATAATAAATATATACAATCTTATAAAATGTTTAAACACAATATGTATAACGTGGAAAGAAATTCACCTTCACCCCATTACTTAAACTGGAGCCCCTCTCCAAAGGAACTGTTAAAGAATTTGGTGCTTTTTTTCTTCTACAACCTTTTTATGTAACATACATTTCTATACACATGTATAGGTAATGTTTGATTTGTCAATGTACTTAATTCCTCCCTCACCCATCTTGGGACACTCACCTGTCTTATAATACTTACCAAGCACCAAAGGAAGAACAACTAAAAAGGCTTTTCAACTGAGTCCAAAATCAACTTTTACTTAAAACCAAAATCTTCCAAACAACCACAAAACAAAGAACAACAAAAAAAACTAACATCTAGCACAACCTTCTCAAAGAAGCAAAATCTAGTATCGTAAACCCAAAAATCATTATTTCCTTGGGGTGGTGAACACACAATACAATATACAGATGATGTATTATAGAAATATACACCTGAAACCCATATAATTTTATTAACCACTGTCACCCCAATAAAGTCAATTTTTTAAAAAATCACTGTTTCATTTAGTAGGAAAACAAGCTATAATCATGTGTATGAGGGGTTTGCTTTGTTTTTAAATATGTATATATTTTTATTGATTTCAGAGAGGAAGGAAGAGGGAGAGAGAGACAGAAACATCCATGATGAGAGAGAATCATGGATCGGCTGCCTCCTGCAAGTCCCCCACGAGGGATCGAGCCCACAACCCGGGCATGTGCCCTTGACCAGAATCAAACCTGGGACCTTTCAGTTCACAGGCCGATGCTCTATCCACTGAGCCAAACCATCCAGGGCTGTTTTTAAATATGTTTTTATTGATTTCAGAGAGAAAGAGAGACAGAAACATCAATGATGAGAGAGAATTATAGATAGGCTGTCTCCTGCACGCCCCCACTGGGAATGGAGCCCACAACCCGGACATGTGCCCTTGACCAGAATCGAACCCAGGACCCTTCAGTCCCCAGGCCGACGCTCTACTCACTAAGCCAAACCGAGTAGGGCCGTGTGTATGAGTTTTTAAAACATGAGGCCCACACAGAGCTTCTCCATAACGTCTATCATTAAAAGAAAGAGAGAAAAACAAAGGGAAAGGCTCCAAAAGGATAAGCTTAGCATGAGTGTTTGAGCAGAACTCCTCTGTACTTACTTGGGCCGCTGTAAGACGTAGGTTAAAAGGAATGTTCGCAGTGACTCGATGCTGCCCTTTTCCAAGAGAATCCACTCTCGGACCACCGCCTCCATGATGGCCGTGGCAGCTTGAAAGAGGACATAGTCCACCTTGCTTGTTTCTGAGGAGAGAATGAGATTCTTTCTGTAAACACCAGCTCATCCTCCCTTGAACACGTTGCATTTATTAATTGAACTTTTCAGACAAGGAATAAGATGGTTACCTGTTGTTTTTTTTAATCCAGTGACCTTGCTCTAGCACCACAAAGAGGTTAGTTCCTCTCAGAAGACACCTCTGGCAGGTGGCAGCTAATCCCCGATCACAATTTTCACAAACTTTCCTCACCTCTCTTCAACTGTTACTTCCAAAGCATGAGGAACTAAAAAATAACACAGCTTTAAAAAAAATAAAATAAAAATATAAAGCAGTCAGAAAACTTCCTAAGAGATTCTCACCCTGTGTAAAGCAGAACTTGGTACCTGCAAAATACCTTAATAAACTAGGCTTTGAACATTACTATTTGTGATGGGCCACACTGTTAAAATATTTCAATGTAGCCCTGGTGGACTGCTCCATGGTTAGAGCATCAGCCTGCAGACTGAAGGGTCTTGGGTTGGATTCCCAGTCAAGGGCATGTACTTGAGTTGCAGGTTCAATCCCCGGGCCCAGTTGGGGTGTGTGTGGGAGCCAACCAATCTGTGTGTGTCTCATATCAATGTTTCTCTTTCTCTCTCTCTCTCTCTCTCTCTCTTTCTTTCTCTCTCTTTCTCTCTCTCTCTCTCTCTCTCTCTCTCTCTTCTCTCTCTCCCCTCCCCCTTTCACTCTCTCTAAAAATCAATGGGAAAAGTACTCTAAGGTGAAGATTAACAAAATTATATATACATATATATATATATTTCAATGTAAGTAATTAAGCTTGCAGCAGGATGACCCATCTCCAATAGTAAGTTCAGAAATAAATATAATCATTAAGATATTTTTCTCAAATTAAAAAAAAAGTAAAAAATAAATAAATAAATTTACACAAGGTGAGAAGTTCTTGTGAATTTTCTGATTGCAATACTGATCAAACTGAGTAAAATACCAAAGCTACACTTAGAAAGATCCAGCCGTAACTAGCAAGTGATAGTATCTGAACTAAAAATTGAATCCAGAGGGGGGGGGGGGAAATAGAAAATTAACATACCTAAAAAATATTTTATATTAATTTTCTATTTTTCTTTTATTCATATTACAAGTCTAGTCTTTTCAAACAGCATTAATCAAAAGGAAGAAACAGTCAAAATAAAGTCAAGAAAAAGTGGAAATTTTCTGAAGCTCCCAAAAGTAACCATCATGTAAAATCCATGAAATGTCTATGATTAGAGTGCAGGTTATTTGCCAAGATCACTGGACATGATTATCTGAAAGCCATGAGAAATTCACTCTAAGCAGACAATGGCACCTTCAAGAAATTAGCAGCAGAGCACGAAGATACACCATTTTCTCTCCTGTTCAAGTTTAGGTCATTTAGAAATCTTACAAGTGATCTTGACACAATTAGCCATAAAAATGTGAGAGAAAAGGTATACTCTACATAAATTCCTATTACGTTACACTACTACCTAGGAATCTTGAAAATTCCAAAACTAATAAGAGGAACCAATTTGGCCCTTTTTTCAACATTTTATTATTCCATGCTATCTTTACATGATAGAATTCTTCAGATGATCATCAAAACTCACAAAAATTTAGAAACCTTAATAAATAAAGCAATCGCTTCCAAAAATGGAAACTTATAATGAAAAGATGCATTTAAAGTTCCAGGAGAAAATTAAGTGTTTTATTAAAAGAGGATTTGAAACAAAAACCAGCTTTATCTATTTAGATCGCTTATGGAGAAATATAGTACTGCTTCATAATGGTAACTCAAATAATCTCTTATTATAAATCTTTGAAACAAAATGGTGGTTTCTGCCTCTCTTCATATTCCATTACAACAGTAAAAATTTTAAGAGCAAGAAACCTGAAGTCCTTAACCATGGATTTTAACAAGAAAGCAAAATCGTAGGGATTCACAGAACTTTAGAAATAGAACTCCAAAGATCATCTAGTTCGATTCCTGCCGTTTTACAGTTAAAGGAAGTGAAGCACCAAGAGGTGAAGAAGGAAATCCCAGACCACAAGGCTGTGCGTTCCCTGAGCAATGCTGATCCCGCCCCAACTGCACACGCCAAGGAAGGTAAGAGCAAACAAGCACCTTCTGGTCTCCAAGGGCAACGGAACACGCTCACTTCTAACTATCTGTGCTGGAGGCACAATTATAAATGGTGAATGACATTCAAAGTTTCCAAGGTGACTTTTTATACACTGATTTTTAGAAAGAGGGGGAGGGAAAGGGAGAGGGGAGGGGGAGAGGGGGAGAGAAGAGGGAGGGAAGGAAAAAGGGGGAGGGACAAAGAGAAAAACATCCATCTGATCTGTTGCATCCATCTGTTGCTCCACCAATCCAAGCATTCATTAATTGATTCCTATATGTATCCTGACCGAGAATTGAACCCCCCACCTTGGCATAATGGTACAAGGCTCTAACCAACTGAGGTACCTGGCCAGGGCTCAAGGTAACTCTTTTCCTCTGCTTGGTATGAAATGAAGATCTCTATATTACTACCCCCATAAAAAGATCTCTACGAAAGGAGGAATTTGGGGGGGAAAAGCCAAATTTCAAAGAAGGAATTTTTCTAACCTAATAAATTACACTTTCTCATGAAGACTGCTATAGCCTTCCTACACTACACGTACCCCTAACGTACTAGTAAATGTGCGAATGCTGCTTGCAGGCACTCTAGACACTTTCCAGCCGGACCCATAGTACCTAAGGCTTGTTTTTCTCTCTGCTGGAGAGACACTGGAAACGGACAGGTCTTCACAAGGAACTCACATTCATCTAGATTACAGTGATGGCGAACCTATGACACGTGTCAGCACTGCCATTTCTGATGACACGCGGCCGCTGAGGAGGCGCATGCCGATGATGAAGCATTTGCGAAATAATGTTTTTTCCTCAAAGTGACACACTACCCGAGTTATGCTCAGTGTTTTGGCGAAGTTTGACACACCCAGCTCAAAAGGTTGCCCATCACTGATCTAGAATTTCTAACTAGGGTAACTTTCCACTGACGAGGGCACGGTCTAGATGACCAATTATTTTCAGGCCACTTAGCTGGACACTTTCATTTCCTACCACAGTAACTTTAATAATAATTACATAACTAAAATTCATTTGTATCTTGTCAACCATCTGAAACTAGACAGAGCCATGAAGACAAAAGTGAAAATGAAGTAAATGTCAGAGAGGAAATGTACACACTCTGTTTTGATTGATCAAAAGTTGTGTGTGTGTGGTTTTGGTTTTTTTGTTTTGTTTTGTTTTGTTTTTAAGAAAGCCCTAGTAGTCAAGCCCAGATATCAGTGAAGACAATCACCTCTCTGGCTTTCAAGTACAAGTAATGTAAGCCCCAAATTCTGCTTAATGATAGACACATATGCACATCATTTTGTTTTATTTTGGATACTTCTGAGGTAACAACTAAAAGAATTCAATTTCTCCCCCGAGAGGAGGACAAAAGAATGTCACAAAGCCCCAGGAGACAGTGACTCCCTCACTGTCTGGGAATATGATAGTTCTTTAACAAGAAGAGAACTCAGGATTTCTTAAGAAACATTCGACCCCATAAACCTAAAAAATTCCTAAGCCAAAGACTTCTGAGGTGAAGCAGTCTGAAGTGCTCTCCTGACAAAATGCACAAGCATGCAACATGCACATGCGTGTGTAAACACACTTTCAGAAAAGAGCCAAAAAAAATAAAACTAGAATGAAAACAAAAGGGTAAGACCAGGAAATGAGGAAAGATGAGAAACGTAATAAAACTTAAGTGAGAAGGGGAAAGGAAGAATTTTAAGAGGCCAGAAAAGGGAAGCATCAAGGAGAAAGTCTCCCTTTTATTAGAATATATTGCCCCGACATTCTACAAAAATTATATACAATCCCTAGCCAAGAATGTGAAAATTCTGAACTGTGATTGACTGCCACCTGCATGAGAAGTCTTCTTAGAGGAATTAACCTTTCTGTGCTGGTGGCAACCGAGGACGAGGACGGAGTGAAAAGATACTCTGTGAAGTTTACATGTAACATTAATGTAACACAGGGCTTGGCAGTACATTAATGACTGTAATACATGCACTCAGGCTTTTAAATAGTTTATGTCTCAAAACCCAAAATGATTTTAGAAGCACGGCTGGAATTCGCAATACCCGTCCTTAGAAATTTTTATCAGAAAAACAAGTTTTCCAAAATAAGCTTAAATCATAACAAAACAACAATACTTCATAAATATACATATTCAAAAAAAGAGTGGTATAAACAAATACACTCTAATAAAATACTTATAACTTAGATTAACTACTTCCTGACTAGTAAAGAATGACGACTGAATTGTAACAGAAAGTTAAATGAAACACTAATAGAACTCTAGTTAATGTAGTTATGCCACCTGCCATGAAGAAAACCATTCTCAGTTTATTTTAGGTGCTAGTTAACAAAATGGTTTTCTAAATCCATTAATGCTGAACAATTTCCAGGCAGTAAGGATGAAGCAAGTCTCCATTAAATTCTGAAGGCTGCCCTAACTGGTTTGGCTCAGTGGAAAGAGCGTCAGCCTGCGGACTCAGGGGTCCCGGGTTCGATTCCAGGTCAAGGGCATGTACCTTGGTTGCGGGCACATTCCCAGTGGGGGGTGTGCAGGAGGCAGCTGATTGATGTTTCTCTCTCATCAATGTTTCTAACTCTCTCTCCCTCTCCCTTCCTCTATGTAAATAATCAATAAAATATATTTTTAAAAAAATTCTGAAGGCTAATGTTTAGTTTTGCTTAATTTAATGCTGAGTTAAATATTCTCCACAGGCATAAAATAAATTATCTCAGTGCCAGAAACAAACTCACCACTACCACTCAAAAATTTTTTCAAAACTTCCTCATTTGGAATTTAAAAGGTGGTTATTAAAGCTTCCCCTCTAATGGTGGGATCTAACTCCGGAGTGGGAAAGAGCCACCTTCACCACCTCGGAAACAAAAAACAGCATTTTTAAGCTTATCATATTTTTAATGAGGTAATGGGATCATGACATTTACCTGAGTGTTTACAAAGTGCTTTTCTACATTGTTACATTTGCACCTCACCACAACTAAACATAGCCGATCCATGAAGGAAGAGGACATCACTATTCCCATTTCACAGATGAAAACAGGCTCAGAGAGGGTAAGTAACTCAAGGTGACCACATGCAGCAGGCACCACTGGAGCTGGGACCTCAACAGTCCCTGACAGAGCTTTTCCAACCCAGTCAATCTAACACCTCTATAACCCCGTATGTGTAGAGTACTTGTAACATGATAACTTTCATTGTAGGCGATTTCAATCTGCTGGCTAACAGATAAGTCAAAGCATAAGAATAAAAGGTCAGATATTGTAGTTCCTAATACTCAACTAGCCAATTCTGTGGTCATTGGATAACTCAGCATTTCAGAGCCTTAACTCTGGGTGACAAAAATGGTTCCAATTTAAAAAAAAAAAAAAAAAGAGCCAATAATAACAAGGTTATAAAATATCTAAGAGGCAGAAGACTATATATATATGTATATATAGAAAATACCATCTTTGAAAAGAGATCATTTCTGTACATATGTCAGATATAAGGTATTCATAATATATTACAAGTGTAAAAATCAATGCTTCATTTTAGGATATACAGTGAAAACTTACACAGAACTGACTAATAGTTATTTAAGCAAGCTGAGTACAAACTACATGGTTAAAAAAAAGGAAAATTGTAGAAAGCTCCAAAAACAATCTGAATTTTAAAACACTGAGATAATATACAGTACATTTCCTATAATAAATGACATCACACTTGAAAACAAACTGAAAAAAATATTAGACTTTTCCCCCCACTCTTAACAACCTTCACACTATGATCAATAATAAAACAAATTATGGAACACTATATCTAAGGGAGAAAAATCCAAAATTAAAAAATGTTTTCTGTCTGGCTATATGGGATATCTTTAAAGCCACTTCAGAGAATGATTAATAAAAAATTATAACTATACAAACCTGCTTATTTTAAAAAAGAAATTTAAAATATGTAACATTCAGGAGAGAAAAATTAGAAGTGATCATGCAAAAATATTTTTAAAGTGAATACTTACCCAAAATATGCTTGCAAACTGCAAATGGTGACTTCGATTTCCTAAATGATAAGAATATGTGCTCTGCATGCTGGCGTTGTTCATTGTTGACCATGGAAGGAGGTGCCTTGACCATTAAAGAGAAACAAACAAAATAGAGCACATGTGTTCAGTAAGGAAACTTGAACAACAATCCTTTTACTCACAATGAGAAAATACTTTCACTTTGTGGAGTAGTGGTACAAAAGGAACACAAATTCTTACCTTTTTTTAGGAACTATTAACATGAAACTTCATAATAAATACCGGTATGTAAAATACAGCTTCAGGAAAAAGGAAGAAATTCCTGGCAAGGTTGGGGTCAGAATCCTTTAAAATTGCCTACATTTTAGAAAGACAGATACTTATCTAACATGTTTTTTGTATTTTTTTAAACCTAGCTAATTTATTACCTTTTATTCCAAAATATATCACTCCATTTAACTTGACCAAGTTTAAATAATTTCAAAATTCTTTAGCACTGATGAAACTGAATCCAAAGTTACTTTCCTTTCCTAGTCTGTTCCTGCCTTTACCTATAACAATAAAAGCGTAATATGCTAATTAGACTGAAGCCAGGGCTGTGAGGGAAGCCAGGTCCCGAGTGGTTGCCAGCGGCCAGAGGAAAGCCCAGGTCCCGGGTGCCAGAGGGAAGCCAGTGCTGGCAGCCGGGGGAAGGAACGCCCACTCTTGCAAGAATTTCGTGCATTGGGCCTCTAGTCCTATATAATAAAGAGGTAATATGCAAATAGACCCTCACGCCCTCACAAGATGGCCACCCCCATGTCATCACAAGATGGCTGCCCCACATAATCACAAGATGGCCAGTAGGGGAGGGTAGTTGGGAGGGGACCAGGCCTGCAGGAGAGGGCAGCTGGGGGTGACCAGGCCTGCAGAGGAGGGCAGTCAGGGGCAACGAGGCCTGCAGGGGAGGGCAGTTGAGGGCCATCAGGCCGGCAGTGGAGGGCAGTTGCGGGCCATCAGGTTGGCAGGGGAGGGCAGGTTGGCAGGGGAGCACTTAGGCATCAATCAGGCCAGCAGGGGAGCGGTTAGGGGGTGATCAGGCTGGCAGGCAGAAGTGGTTAGGGACAATCAGGCAGGCAGGCAGGCGAGTGGTTAGGAGCCAGCAGTCCTGGATTGTGAGAGGGATGTCCGACTGCCGGTTTAGGCCCTGTGGGATCAGGCCTAAACCGGCAGTCGGACATCTCCCCAGGAGTCCCAGATTGGGACACCCCGCCCCCGCGCACAAATTTCGTAATTTCGTGCACCGGGCCTCTAGTGTTTTTATAAGTGGCATACTTGCCTTCTAAATGAATGAAAGAAACTTTTAACTTTAAATATATAATCTTTGGAAAGAGATATTTGAATGTTCTCTAAATATTTTCTGCTTCTTACAGGTTTCTCTTTACTAACAGACAGCAAGAATCTCTGGCAACACTTTGCAGAGCCAATGAATGTAGGTGGGAGTTGGTTTGGGGAGTTCCTGATGGCTTTTCAGTTTGTATGTGTGTACCAGTCTCACATGTGGCCGAAACCTCAGGATTCTCCATCAGCCTTCCATCTTACTTCAAGGTACTAGGAGAACCTCCTATCTCCTAGATGGGAGGATCAACTGCCCTTTCTCCAGTGCCCTCTGCAAGAACTTCTCTGCATGGCACATCTCGACTCCTCTTCAAGGGATGATTTTCTTTCATCAGAAACCTACAGTCCACCTATCCCAACCTCTCTTGAAGTCTGTATCCAGAGTCACTAGCCCAGGAGAAAGCTTGAATGACCTATATAATTTATCTTCTGCCAACCTCCTCCTTCCCCAGCCCTCTTAAATTTTATAAGCTTCTGATAGTTTGTATGTGGTCAGCCAATGGACAGAAATCCTGGATAGAATTTCTGGACAGCCCTAGCCAGTTTAGCTCAATAGATAAGAGTTGGCCTGCGGACAAAAGGGTCCTGGGTTCCATTCCGGTCAAGGGCATGTACCTTGGTTGCAGGCTCCTCCTAGCCAGTTGGGCTCAGTGGATAGAGCGCTGGCCTTCGGATTGAAGGGACCAGGATTCAATTCCGGTCAGGGACACATTCCAGGTTATGGTCTCGATCCCCAGAGGGGGGTGTGCAGGAGGCAGCCAATCAATTCTCTCTCATCATTGATGTTTCTATCTCTCCCTCACCCTTCCTCTCTGAAATCAGTAAAAATACACACACACACACACACACACACACACACACACACACACACACACACAGAGGCCCAGTGCATGAAAATTCATGCACTGGAGCGGGGTGGGGGGGTTTCTCAGCCCAGCCTGCCCCCTCTCACAGTCCAGGAGCCCTCAGGGGCGGGAGGCGACCTGGCGATCAGGGGAAGGCAATGCCCCCATCACACCTCTGATGCTACCACTGCCGGCAGTGCAAGCCTCGGCCGGCCCTGGTTACCTGAGCCTTGGGTGGCCCTGGGCAGCTGGGCAGCTGCCATCTGAGACTTGCCTGCGCCTCGGGCCAGCCCTGGGCGGCTGGGGGGCTGAGGGCAGGTCCGGCCACACCGTGCGCCTGCCGCCCCTCCAGCTGGGCTGAAAGGACTGGGTGCTGCCATCTTTGTAATGGCGTGATGGTCAATTTGCATATTCCCTCTTTATTAGATAGGGATAAGGATTAACAAGGGGAGAAAAAAGAATTTCTGGACTTTAGCCCACCACTTTACCTGGTTTGAATAACCTGCTGAGAGCTAAAACTAGTACCCATTGCCCTGTGCCTTCTGGGTGATCCATTGGGGCAAAGTGTGCCATCATCTGAATAGTGTGCTCTGAGTGGAAAGTGGGTGATGCTCATGTCACTGACTAGAACTTCGAGGATGCGGTGGGGGTTAACTACTATTTCTTTAGGCCATGATCTCTTTCCCCTCTTTTAAAAATTAAATAAATGGATCAAAATTAATAATTCCATCCCTGCCTTCAAAATAAAAAAATTTTAGCAGTTTAGCAAAAACAATAAAAACCCAAACTTTTTTAACCATCAAAAAAAAAGTATTATCAGATAATTCAACCTCAAGTTTTCTAAAATCACCATTAAATTTTTTAAAATAGAGAATAAGTCTGGAATTTAAAGAACTCCTATCTGAATAAATTAATCAGCTTCTTAAAAAAACAACAACTTCTGAAGTCTGCAAGGTTTTTAAATTCTACTTTGTTCTAACAATCTCTCCTCTCAAGATAATACCCTTTGAACCAGACCTACCGAAGCATACAGTCCCATTATATGGTTTGATTGTTTTTTGACCCATCTGAAGAGGAGAAGAGACTGCTTACAAAACCTACCAATCAAAACATGACAATTCTCAATTTGGGAGGAGAGGGAGGAGGCAGATGGCAGGAAAATAAACTTTTGTTATTATAACCAGTATAAAGTAGGGCAATCATAATTTCAACTATATTTAAATAATCTGGAAGACGAATATTTCGCAACCAAGTCCATTAGATCAATATTCATTGTAAACTATACCAATTATGCAATATTAGTCATTCTAATTTCAGTTAAAATAGTAGAAAGAAAAAAAAAAAGATGTACATCGAAGAAAAATAAATTAACTTCGATGCTCTGGCCTAATAAAATTAAAGCCAATTCCCACTACTTTTCTTAAGGATACAGCACCCTCTATAGCTCTGTAGGTAAAAGTGCAAACATTTCCAATAAAGCATAGTGTCAAACTCTTTAATACTTTAAAAGCTTTATTAAGAATACACTGTGAACAGCTAACTGCTAAATATATATTTTTCCTTCCATTTGCAAATTCTTCATTCCCACTATCTTCCCCAATTCAACATGTTGAGTTTGTGGTGTGTGTATTTTTTTAATACATTTTATTGATTTTTTACAGAGAGGAAGGGAGAGGGATAGAGTTTGAAACATCAATGAGAGAGAAACATCGATCAGCTGCCTCGTGCACACTCCCTACTGGGTATGTGCTCGCAACTAAGGTACATGCTCTTGACAGGAATCAAACCTGGAACCCTTGAGTCCAAAGGCTGACGCTCTATCCACTGAGCCAAATCGGTTAGAGCAAGTTTGTTTTCACAAGCTAATTGCATCATAAATGTCTGCTGGTTATACCCTGAGTACTCAGCACATTACTAGGCACCAACTACTGCATTACACTTCTGGAAATACAAATCAACTATAGATTACTCAAAAAATTTCTGAGTTATACTTTCTTTTTTTCTCATCATCCTTGAAAAGCAGCACTACACAGGCATAATTTTACAAGTTAATATGCTAGTTAAGTTTACAAATATATATATATATATATTTTCTAAAGCCAATTGTCTTTGGACACCCTGATATTCACACACTTTATAAAGTACAGATCTGAATATAATTTTAATATAACAAAGAATGAGATTCCACTTAAAATGTTTCTATTATTCATTTCAGGGGGGAAAGGGGTGGCGGAGTGGGAAAGGGAGGGGGATACAGACATTGATGTGAGAGGGTAGCATTGATCAGATGCCTCCTGCATGCCCCCTACTGGGGATCAAGCCGGAGTCCCAGTCATGTGCCCTGACTGGGAATTAAAACAAAATCTTCTCAGTGCATGGGGTGACACTCAACTAACTGAGCCACAATGACCAGGGCTGATATTCCACTTATAAAACATCAGACTTCATACACAATCCTATCTAATAAAGAGGGAATATGCATATTGACTGTCACGCCATCACATAACTGGCAGCGCCCAGTCTCCTCAGCCTCTCCAGTGTTCCCCAGTCCTTTCAGCCCCACCAGGAGCCAGAAACACACAATGGAGTAAAGATAGTCTCTTCAATAAATGGTGCTTGGAAAACCACATGCAAATGAATAAAACTGAATTACAGTTTGTCCCCATGTACAATAATTAACTCAAAGTGGATCAAAGACCTAACTATAAGCCCTGAAACAGTAAGTTAGTTACATAGAAGAAAATATAGGTACAAAACTTATAGACCTTAGTCGTAGAGAACATTTTAAGAACTTGGCCCCAAATGCAAGGGAAGTAAAGGCAAAAATAATGGGACTATAGCAAAAAAGCTTCTGCATAGCAAAAGAAATTGGCAACAAAACAAAGAGGCAGCCATCCAGATGGGAGATGATATTCACACACAGTAGCTCCAACAAAGGTTCAATTTCCAAAATATATAAAGAACTCATAAAGCTCAACACCAAAAAAACAAAACCACCCAAAAAGTGGGCAGAGGCCCGGCTGGCATTGCTCAGTGGTTGAGCATAGACCTACGAACCAGGAGGTCATGGTTTGATTTCCAGTCAGGAAACATGCCCTGGTTGCAGGATCGATCCCCACAACGTGCAGGATGTAACAGATCAATGATTCTCTCTCCATTGATGTTTCTCTCTCTCCCTCCCTCTCTCTCCTTCTCTAATATGTGTGTGTGTGTGTGTGTGTGTGTGTGTGTATATTTTTTTTTTTAAGTAGACAAAGGACCTGAAAATACACCTCTCCCCAAGAAGACAAACAGCCAATAGGTATATGAAAAGATGTTCAATCTCAATGGCAATTATAGGGAAATGCAAATCAAAACTACAATGAGATACCACCCCACACCTTTTAGAGTGGGCATTATTAACAAGAGAAGCAATAACAAGTGTTGGAGATGTTGTGGAAAAAGGGGAACCCTCATTCACTGTTGGTGGGAATATAGACTGGTACAACCACTATGGAAAGCATTCTAGTGTTTTCTCAAAAAATTAAGAATAGAGCTACCATATGACCCATCAATCCCTCTCCAGGGTACACACCGAAAACCTCAAAGTCATGTATTTGCAAAGATATATGCACCCCTATGTTCACTGCAGCATTATTCACAGTGTCCAAGACATGGGAACAACCAAAGTGTCCTGCAATAGAGGACTGGATAAAGATGTGGTACATATACACAACGGAATGCTAGCCATATGAAAGGATGAAATAGCACCATTTGCAACATGGATGGACCTTGAGAACATTATGCTAAATGAAATAAGTCAGAAAAAGCGTTGGGCACATGGTGCAATATACAGGTCTTGTAACATAGAAACCCACGTGAAACTTCTATGTTCACGTTGACAAATGTCAGCACAATAAATTTAATTTAATAAATACAAAGAAACTATTTTTAAAAAAATCAATGTTTCTTCATTTAAAAGATAAATGAATTTTTAAAAAGCCATGGTGAGATCATTACAAAAAAATTACTTTATTACCAAATATTCTGTGACAAGAACCTGAACAAACTTGTCTTGCTAAAAGGATATGTGACAGCACTGGTTAATGATGTGGCTCAGTTGGAGGAAGCGTCATCCCTGCATCAAAGGGTCGAGGTTTAATTCCTGGTCAGGGCACATATCCAGGTTGTAGGTTCAATCCCTGATTGGGGTGTATGGAAAGCAACTGATCACTATTTCCCTCCCACTCCCTTCCTCTCGAAAATCAATTTTTAAAATCCTACCTAATAAAAAGGTAATATGCAAATTGACCATACCATCGACACACCAACAAGCCATGCCCACCAGTCAATCAGAGCAAGTATGCAAATTAACCCAACCAAGATGGCTACAGCCATAGAGAGCAAGGTTTCCCAGGTAACAGAGCAAGCCAAGCTTTCCGCGAGCCGTTGCAGGCCTAAGCCTCCACTCAAGGCTACAAAGTTTCAATTATAGAAGGTAAACAAATTCAAACAGAAATGGCGGCAGAACGGAGCTTGAGAGAGCAGGCCAGGGTTGCTGGCGGCAACAGGGGAAGCAAAGCTTTCCACACACCCTGTCCGGGCCCAGCCTCTGCTTAAGGCTACAAAGTTTCAATTATAACCCCAACAGAAATGGCTGCCGGCCACGGAGGGAGCCCCAGGCTACAAAGTTTCAATTGTAGAAGGAAAATAAATTCCAGATAACAGGGCCTCCGCTTGGGTCGCCAGGGGGCGTGGCTGGCCTGCAAACCACCACAGGCCCCTCGCTCAGGCCGCCCCACGTCCCAAGGGAACCCCCACCCTGATCTGGGACACCCTTCAGGGCAAACCAGCTGGCCCCCACTCGTGCACCAGGCCTCTATCATCATATATAATAAAAGAGTAATATGCAGATTGACCATCACTCCAATACACAATATGTCTGTCCCATGTGGTCAAAGATCCTGCCCCCACGTGGACACAAGATGGCCACTACAAGATGGCCAGCAGGAGAGGGCAGTTGGGAGGTACCCGACCTGCAAGGGAGGGCAGTTGAGAGGGACCAGGCCTGCAAGGGAGGGCAGTTGAGAGGGACCAGGCCTGCAAGGGAAGGCAGTTGGAGGTGATCAACCCTGCAGGAGAAGGCAGTTAGGGGTGACCAGGCCAGCAGAGGAGGTAAGTTGGGGGCAAACAGGCTGGCAGGGGAGCAGTTAAGCATCAACCAGGCTGGCAGTGGAGTGGTTAGGGGGTGATCAGGCTGGCAGGCAGGCAAGCAGTTGGGAGCCAGCAGTCCTGGATTGTGAGAGGGATGTCCGACTGCCCTCCAGGGGTCCCAGATTGGGGAGGGTACAGGCTGGGCTGAGGGACAACCCCCCTCCGTGCACGAATTTCGTGCACCGGGCTTCTAGTAATAAAATAAAAATAAAAGGATGTTACAATATTGTGTACTTTTATGATATCTGTGTAAATATTTTTCTTGATATTGTTCATAAATGGATAAATGTTAAAGGTAGGTGTATATATGATGATGAAAAAAACATTGTTTTGATCATTCTATTTGGCACTTATAAATCTACAAATGAAAATAACTTATAATTATAAAGTATACTGGAGGCCCGTTGCACGAAGATTCATGCAATAGACCTTCCTTCACCTGGCTGCCTGCACCAGTTTTCTGCCAGCACCGGGGACCCAGGCCTTGGCTCTGGCCACAGCCTTCTGCCTTCTTTCAGGGTCGGGGCTTGGACCCAAGCGGTGGCGCCATCCGCGATCTGGGCGCCTCCACCGCCCGGGTCCGTCAGTGACCATCGATTGGAGCGGCGGGAGGTCCTGCACCACCCGCCGGCCCGGGTCCATCAGCGGCTCAGCGATGAGGGGTGGGCAGTGTGTGGGGGCCGCCATCTTTGCTGGGTTAATTTGCATAGTGCCCTGATTGGCTGTGGGCATAGAGAAGGTACAGTCAATTAGCATATTACTCTTTTATTAGGTAGGCTAGTACCATCACTATATAGTACCATCAATGTTTTCTTTTCAACAGTATTGTGTTTTAATGATTCTAAAGCAAGAAAAGAAATCAGAATAATAAAAATCAGTATTCATTTTAACAGTGGGACTGCAACAAGCAGAAGTAATGATGGGACCTATGAGGATTATGTGACATCTGGGACCAGTTTACAAAACAGAAGAAGAATGCAAACAGACACACAACCGCACTCTGTGCTGCCCACTATGATAGCCATTCCCTCTGTGCGGCCATTTAAATTAAGTAAAATTTAAAATTTACCTCCTCCACTGCTGATCCTCACAGCCAACTGGCTTGGAGATCAACTCCTGCCAGTGATACCAACAATCCCAACCACTCTGAACTCCAGTTTCTGGGGACACGCGGGGGACCCAGACGCCTACGGGAGGGACTCTCGGCCGGTCGAAGAGTGACAGTGACTTTTCTGTCGTGAGCACCAAAGCCCTACTGTGTCTTCAGCACAGCAATTCTTCCGTTATATAGACAGCAGGCCCTCACAGCCAATTGGACTGGAGGTCAATTCCTCCCAGTGTACCAACAGCAATCAGGGCTTTTAACTTCACCAAGACTTTCCACTCAGCCCACAAAGGGGAGTACCAAGAGCGACCACCTAGGGTGATTGGGGAAACTGAGCTACCGGGCCCTATAGGTCACCGACCACACAAAGCCACTCCATCAACACAGGGAGGCAGCCAAAATGTGGAGACATCGGAGTATGTCACAAGTAGAAGAGATAGATGAAAGCAAACTAATGGACGACACAGTGTTCAGAACCATATTTATAAGGTTACTCAAGAAACTTCTAAAAACCGCTGAGGAACTTGAAGAGACCTTCAAGGACCTAAATGAGAATACCAAAAAAATGGAAAAGGACCAGTCAGAAATTATGCATACACTGTCTGAAATAAAGAATATACAGAGTAGACCACCGCACCCGAAGAGTCAAACCAAAGAGCTGGAATATGAGGAAGAAAAAAACACCCAACCAGAGAGGCGGAAAGAAAGAAGAATCCAAAAGTGTGAGGATAGCATAAGGAGCCTCCAGGATGGCTTTAAGCGTACCAATATCCGAATTTTTGGGGTGCCAGAAGAGAGAGAGCAAAATACTGAAAACCTATTTGAAGAAATAATGACAGAAAACTTCCCCCACCTGGTGAAAGAAATAGACTTACAAGTTCAGGAAGCGCACAGAACTCCAAACAAGAGGAATCCAAAGAGGACCACACCAAGACACATCATAATTAAAATGCCAAGGGCAAAAGACAAAGAGAGAATCTTACAAGCAGCAAGAGAAAAACAGTTAACTACCTACAAGGGAGCACCCATATGACTGTCAGCTGATTTCTCAACAGAAACTATGCAGGCCAGACGGGAATGGCAAGAAATATTCAAAGTGATGAATAGCAAGAACCTACAACCAAGACTATTCTACCCAGCAAAGTTATCATTCAGAATTGAAGGGCAGATAAAGAGCTTCACAGATAAGAAAAAGCTAAAGGAGTTCATCACCACCAAACCAGCATTATATGAAATGCTGAAAGGTATTCTTTAAGAAGAGGAAAAAGAAGAAAAAAGTAAAGATAAAAATTATGAACAACAAACATCTATCAACAAGTGATTCTAAAAATCAAGTGAATTAAAAATCTGAGGAACAGAATAAACTGGTAAACATAATAAAATTAGAGGCATAGAATGGGAGTGGATTGATAATTCTCAGGGGGAAAGGGGTGTCTGTGTGGGGAGTACGGGAAGAGACTGGACAAAAATCATACACCTATGGATAAGGACAACGGGGGGGAGGGAACCGGGTGATGGGGAGATATGGGGGGAAAAAAGGAGAAACAATTGTAATAATCCGAACAATAAAGATTTATTAAATAAATAAATAAATAAATAAATAAATAAATAAATAAAATTTACCTCCTCCACTGCAGTTGCCACATTTCAAGTATTCAGCAGCCACACATGGCTACTGGCTACCATGCTGAAGAATGTAGAACATTTGCATAGAACATTTTAATCAACACAGAAAATCCTATCAACACTGCTTTAGACAAAATTTAATTAACTCAACTAATACTTATTGAGTGCTTATAATAATGCTCCCTTAACTTACGCGCTTTGACACAAAGTCATTTGATACAGTAAAGTACAAAATAATTGTTAACACTTACAGAGCGTTTACTATGTGGCAGGCACTATACTAAATACTTTTCTTATAATGTAAGTGAAACAACTTAATCTTTACATTAACTCCCTGAGATAGATATCATTATTTTCCTATTTTAGAGACGAAAAAACACACAGAGGTTAAATGGCTTGCCAAATGTCACACAGCTAGTCCCAGGTGGAGCCAAGAAGAATCCAGATAGTCAGGCTCCAGATCCTCAATGTTATACTGCCTTTCAATTTCTAAATTTTAATAATTCCCATGTGTACTTACAACACAGCAACAGGGTGATTGTTCTCCTGTCGTCTGATTAGGTCACTACCATACAACTGGTGTTTCTAATTCATTCTCTAATCCCTGCCACAAAACTACAAAATAAAGATAGAGCCACTTTCTAATTAATTTTGTTCAAAGGATAGCGTCACATAATCTTACCTTATAATAGACAAATATGCAAATTGACCGCACCTTCGCTACGCCCAAGCCACACCCACCAACCAAGCCATGCCCACCAACCACGCCCACCAGGAAACCGTTGCAGGGACGTTGGGGTGTGGCGGAGCCCAAGGCCGGGAAAGCCTCGGGGGGAGGCTTTCCCAGCCTTGGGCACCAGCAGGGAGCCTGCACGGATCGCAGGAAACCACTGGGGGTCAGCTCCTACGATCCGTAGCAGGGATGTTGGGTGCGGCTGAGCCCAAGGCCAGGAAAGCCTCGGGCGGAGGCTTTCTCGGCCTTGGGCACCAGTGGGGAGCCTGCACGGATCGCAGGAAACCACTGGGGGTCAGCTCCTGCGATCCTTAGCAGGGATGTTGGGTGCGGCTGAGCCCAAGGCCACAGCCCGGGGCCAAGCCCCGACTCTGAAAGAAGGCAGAAGGCGGTGGCCACAGCCAAGGCCTGGGTCCCCAGTGCCAGCAGAAAACTGGTGCAGGCAGCCAGGTGAATGAAGGTCTATTGCACGAATCTTCGTGCAAACGGGCTACTAGTCCTATATAATAAAAAGCTAATATGCAAATGGTCATCACACCCTCACGCCATAAAGGCTCAGACACTCAACACTGGGGAGAGAGTAATGAGGACCAGCCAGGCACAAATGAGCTCCCGAGAGAGGAATGGGGACCAGCCAAGCACAAATGAGCTCACGAGAGAGGAATGGGGACCAGCCAGGTAGCAGCCTGGGAGAGGGAGAAGCCGCCAGCCCCGCGGTCCTGGGCGCCAGCGGCTGGGGCTGAGGCCCGGGAGAGGGAGAAGCCGACCACCCTGCGATCCCAGGCGCCAGCGGCTGCGCCTACGGCCCAGGTGCCAGCAGCTACAAGCCACCTGCACCGCAGTCCCAGGCACCAGCAGCTACAAACTGCCTACACTGCGGTCCCGGGCGCCAGCAGCTGCGCCTGCACCTGCAGCCCAGGAGGGACAAGCCTCCTGCCCCGTGGTCCCAGGCGCCAGCACCTGTGGCTGCGGCCCAGGTGAAGCCACCCGCCCACGGTCCCCTGTGGCTGCGCCCAGCCTGGGCAAAGCCAGACTGAGACCTGGGTGCCTGCGACTGGCAGGAGGAGGGAATCCTGGGTCCCAGGTGCGGGGCAAGGCAGAGGCGGTTAGGGGCGTTAAGGCCAGCAGGGGAGCGGTTAGGGGTGATCAGGCAGGCAGGCAGAGGTGGTTAGGGGCCATCAGGCAGGCAGGCAGAGGTGGTTAGGGGCCATCAGGCAGGCAGGCAGGCGAGCGGTTAGGAGCCAGCGGTCCCGGATTGCGAAAGGCAGTTGGACATCCACCAAGGGGTCCCAGTTTGGAGAGGGTGCAGGCTGGGCAGAAGGAACTCCCCTACCCCCATGCATGAATTTCGTGCACTGGGCCTCTAGTTTTATATTAAAAGGTGGATATATTATGTATTACTATAAAGTTCCTATTATTTTTTAAGATAACAGTTGAAAAATTCTGAGGTTACACAGCTGTTTTGGGGTATTGCCCAGCTTCCCCCAGATACATATATTCACTCTCCTTCACCATAAGTCACTTTGGCATTAAAAAATGTTTTGAGCCCTGACCAGTTTGGCTCAGTGGCTAGAGCGTCGGCCTGCGGACTGAAGGGTCCCAGGTTCGATTCCGGTCAAGGGCATGTACCTGGGTTGCGGGCACATCCCCAGTAGGAGGTGTGCAGGAGGCAGCTGATCGATGTTTCTCTCTCATTGATGTTTCTAACTTTCTAGCCCTCTCCCTTCCTCTCTGTAAAAAATCAATAAAATACATTTTTTTAAAAAAATGTTTTGAGCCCAGCCAGTGTGGCTCATGGTTGAGTGTTGACCCAGGAAACTAGAGGTCACTGGTTCAATTCCCGGTGAGGGTTGTGGGCCCTATCCCCAGTTGAGGGTGTGCAGGTGGCAGCCAATCATGTTGATATTTCTCTCTCATCAATGTTTCTATCTCTCTCCTTCTCCCTTCCTCTCTTCAATAAAAAAAAAAATCTATTTTTTTAAATGTTTTGAGCCCAGCCATGTACTTTTTATTGATTTCTGTTCATACACATCAGTCCACAAACCACTATCAAATGCCCCCTAGGTGTCAGGCAATGTGCCAGATGCTTTGGACACAACAGCGCTTCAATGATAAGCAAAACCAAACAGAATCCCTGTCTGAATGAAGCTTATAATTCAAAAGGAGTCAATCACAGAGCCACAAACACAGCATAAATTTGAGGTGTAATAAATGTAACTAAGCAAATGGTAGAAAAATAAAAAGAATTTAAGCTAGTTCAGCATGCTCAGGGTTTTTGACAAAGTGGACCACTGCACTAAGATCCAAGTAATTAAATGTTAACTAGGCAAAAGAGGGAGACGGGTGTCCCAAGCCAATGGAGTAAGTACATGTGTGTAAGGTTCTAGAAACGGGAAATCAACTGTGATGGACTGCAGTCAAGGCCAACTCACGAGTGTGACCTGTGCAGTCGCATAGGGCCCAGCACTTACAAGGGCCCATGCTAGATCTCATACTGTTGCCATCCAGAAATTTTTAATGATTTTTAGCCTTGAACTTGTGATTTGTAAGTGAAGCCCAATTGGACAATGGAGCCTATGTGGGAGCTGTGAAGACAGGCTGGTGACCAAATATACTACATACGAAGGCCTGCAGGCAATCTGGGTGGCACAGGCCACGAGGGCGACTGGGATCGGGGCTGGGCCCACACTGGGAGCATCTGACCTGAGAGCCAGTCCCTGAGGCTCCTGCACAAGTGTTAATCCTCCAACCTGAGCACTGCAACAAGAACTCAGACAGTAAACTTTGACAGTAAATTACAAAACAAAAAGTATACATGGACACTGCTATGGAGCATCAGGGACTTAATCAAATTCTTCAAAGAGTTTAGAATCACTGGTTTTCAAAACTGCTACAGCAAACCAAGTACCTACAAGCTTAGAAATAAAATTAAATTTAAAGATTGTTGTCTTCCATAGAAAAGAATGCTATCTTTACTAATAAAAGGGTAATATGCTAATTAGACTGGACATCATCCGGATGTACATTCGGACAAAGCCACAGGGGCTAAGAGGACAAAGGGCTGGCTGCGCAGTAGAGGCACTGCCGCCTCCGCGAGAGCGGGAGAGGAGGCGGTGCCACTGCTGCCGCCACCACCACCCCTTTCGCAGAGGCGGCGCGGGAGAGGGAACTGCGTGGTCTGGGTCCCAGTGCTACCTTTTCTAAAGAGGCAGCAGCACGGACCCAATCCCAGTGCCACGACTCCACAGAAGCTGGACAGGGTGCGACCTGCTGTTCCTCAACCTCCCACAGCCCCTCCCCAAGCCGGCCTGGCTCCAGATCGCCCCCCAGTGGGCAGGGGGCGGGGCCAGCGCTAAGAAGCGAGGGCCAAGGGCCAGCAGCCATGGGATGCAGGGGACACTGCTTTCCCATGATCTGCCCGGTCGCCTCCCGCAGAAGGAGGCCAGACTGTGGCTTACACCCGCTCCCCAAGGGAAGCATGCCTAAGCCATCAGTAGGACATCCCATGAGGACTCCAGGACTGTGAGAGGGGGGAGGCGGGGCTGATAGAATTTTTATGCATCGGGCCTCAAATCTATATAGAGAGAGGCCAGATTATTATGATCTCTGAATGAATAATCTGGCCACTCAGTGTGTGTGTGTGTGTGTGTGTGTGTGTGTGTGTGTGTGTATTAGAGACCTGGTGCATGAATTTGTGCATGGGTGGGGTCCGGCCAGCCTGGCCAGGTGGAGGGGACATGGGCGGTTGGCCGGCCTGCCTGCTGGTCGATCTCCTCGTCAAAGGGACAATTTGCATATTAGCATTTTATTATATAGGACTAGAGGCCCGGTGCACGAAATTCATGCACGGGGGGAGGGGTGTATCTCAGCCCAACCTGCACTCTCTCCAATCTGGGACCCCTTGTGGGATGTCCGACTGCCTGTTTAGGCCCGATCCATAGGACATCCCTTTCACAATCTAGGACTGCTGGTTTAGGCCCGATCCAGTCAGACATCCCTTTCACAATCTAGGACTGCTGGTTCCCAACTACTCACCTGCCTGCTTTCCTGATTGCTCCTAACCGCTCTGCCTGCCAGCCTGATCACCCCCTAACCACTCCCCTACCAGCCCAATCGAGACCTAACTGACCTCCCCTGACACCCCGGTCACCCCCAAATGCCCTCCCTTGCATATTCCCTCTTTATTAGATAGGGTTTTTTCTTTAGCATATTGGACAGTCCCAACCGGTTTGGCTCAGTGTATGGAGCATTGGCCTGCAGAATCAAGGGTCCCAGGTTCGATTCTGGTCAAGGGCATGTACCTTGGTTGGGGGCACATACCCAGTGGGGAGTGTGCAGGAGGCAGCTGATCGATGTTTCTCTCTCACAGATGTTTCTAGCTCTCTATCCCTTTCCCTTGGAGCTGGAAAGTACTATGCTAAGCGACATAAGCCAGTCAGAGAAAGACAAGTATCACGTGATCTCACTTATATGTGGAATCTAATGAACAAAAATAAACTGATGAACAACATAGAAGCAAATAATAGACTATGGAATCTCAGAGGGAAGGCAGGGGAGTGTGGAAAGTGATCAACCAAAGAACTTGCATGCTTATATGCATAACACATGGATACAGACAATAGGGTGGTGACAGCCAGGGGAGGGGGTAGGAGGTGGGATAAAAGGGGTCAATGAGGAAAAAGGGGGACATATGTAATACTTTCAACAATAAAGATTTTTAGAAAATAAATTTTAAAAAATAAATTTTCGGGCTCTATTTAAATGTTCCATTTGCACAATTTTCACAATAAATAATTTCACTTGCATACTCTTATTAATTTACAAAGTCTTTCCTTGTTCTAGTTGGTTCACCTTCAAATTTATTTTCTAACTAGAGGCCCAGTGCACAAAATTCGTGCTCGGGAGGGTGTCCCCTCAGCCCAGCCTGCACCCTCTCCAATCTGGAACCCCTCGGGGGAGGCAGTTGGACATCCCTCTTGCAATCCAGTGCCACTAGTTCCTAACCACTCACCTGCCTGCCAGCCTGCTCACCCCCAACTCCACCCCCACTGGCCTTCTTGCCCCCAACTGCCCACCCCTGCCGGCCTGCTTGCTCCCAATTGCTCCCCCTGCCAGCCTGCTCACCCCCAACTGCCCCCCTGCCGGCCTGCTCGCCCCCAACTGTCCACCCCTGCCGGCCTGATTGCCACCAACTGCCCCCCACTGCCAGCCTGCTCGCCCCCAACTGGCCCCTCCTGCCAGCCTGCTCGCCCCCAACTTCCCCCCCTGCCGACCTGATCACCCCTAACTGCCCACCCCTCCTAACCTGATTGCCCCTAACTGCCTCTGCCTCGGCCCCACCACCATGGCTTTGTCCTGAAGGACGTCCAGAAGGTCTCCCAGTCTCATTAGCATAGATTATTAGTATAGACAAGTAACCTCACTGCCTTGAATCAGAAGATTAAGTAGTATGTATAAGCATCTACAGAAAATATTCCGTTGCTACATTTGGGGGAGGGGGGGAATTACTCATGTTGAGACCTATAAAATTCATTAAGTATCATAAATATCCTAAAGGCTAATACACCACTTTATTTGGCTGCTTATCCAATAACCTAAATAGGAATGAATATAAATGCTGACAGTCAACCAACTGCAATATCCAAAAATATATTTTGAAATTTCTCATCAAATGATAGCATGTAATATTTATGGTGTTATAATATGTGGACTCTGAGAAGGAACATGGTTCTGAAATGGGAGTCTGGTGCTCTTGGTTCTGGATCAGTCTTATCACTAGTATGTTCCGTGACCTACCTTCGGCAAGTCACTTCTACCTCTTTGAATCTCAGTTTCCCCATCTGTAGAATGGAAGGGAGAATGCTTAGACTAGCATATTTTGGGGTCTCTATTTCCTGAGAGAAGGTGATAAAAAGCTACAGAACCTATTACCAAAAATGTATGTTTGCTCCCAAAAATTTTCTTAACAGTTTTTTTTTATATCCATCATGGACTTCCTAAGACTTGAATGAAAAGATGTACTGGGATTGATCTACACATTAAAACTTCTGATTTTTATGAAATATACCAAAAGAAAAAACTAAGCAAAAATACTGTGAAAGACATCACTACTTACTTTGAATCCCAAAACATATTAAGAGCTATAATATATAACAAATTCCTATAAATAAGGTTTCTTCAGATAGATACATATCTGACCCACAGGTGGATAAATGAAAAAAAATCACCCATTCTCCTTTTTTATATTCTAATGCTTAGTAAGTAAAGGGCATTTAACAATCTTAGCTACCCCCAAATGAATTAATTTTCCTGCTTTCTAGTCCCACTACCCTATAGGTTAAGAATCACAGACTGGTAACAGACAGACATGAACTGGAGTCCCTGCTCTACCACTTTCCTTGCAAATTTAAGTCCATTACTTAGCATCTACATGTTTGAATCCCTTAGTCTATAATATGAAAATAGAAATAACTCATAAAATTACAGAGGTAAAACATGCAAAGTGCTTGGCATAGTCCCTCACACACAATAAACACTTAATAAATATGAGCTATTATTAACTAGAGGCCCGGTGCACAAAATTCATGCACGGGGAGGGGGGGGGCTCTGCCTGGCCTGCACCCTCTCCAATCCAGGATCCCTCAGGGAATGTCTGACTGCCTCTAGCAATCCAGGACCGCTGGCTCCCAACCACTCACCTGCCTGCCTGCCTGCCCTATAGCCCCTAACCACCTCTTCCTGCCTGCCTGAACCCCCCTAACTGCTCCCCTACCGGCCTGATCGCCCCTAACTGCCTCTGCCTTGCGCCTCATCTGGGACCCAGTATTCCCTCCTCCGGCTGGTCGCAGGCACCCAGGGTCCAGGCTTCCCTCCCTCTGGCCGGCCATAGGCACCCAGGGGACTGTGGGCAGGCGGCTTTGCCCAGGCCACAGCCACTGGCGTCTGGGACCGCGGGGCGGGCAGCTTGTCCCTCTCCCAGACCACAGCCCCAGACGCTGGCGCCCGAGACAGCGGGGTGAGCAACTTGTCCCTCTCCCGGGCCACAGCCTGGCTGGTCCCCATTCTTCTCTCGAGAGCTCATTTGTGCCTGGCTGGTCCCCATTCCTCTCTCCCCAGTGTTGAGTGTCTGAGAAGTTACTGAGTGGTGGTGTGAGGACATGACGACCATTTGCATATTAGCTCTTTATTATATAGGATAAATTGAAATGCTGCTATCATAACTGAGAAATAATGCAATAACTGCTACTCTTACATATTTTTGGTACACATTTTTAAATAGTAAGTAGAAATTTCTACAACAGAATTTCCTATTTTCAGTAACATTTTTTCCCATACTCTTCCCTGGAAAGAGTAAAAGTATGTAAACAGCTATCTATTAGACATATGTATGAAGTGGTGAGGTAGAGTAGAAAGAAATCCAGCTTTAGAGCCAGGCAGGGCTCAGTTGTAGACCAAATTCAATGGCTCAATAATTATGTAATCCAGGCCATGTAAACTCTCTCAATCTTGTAAAACTATTGCAAGAAGTACTAAGTATGTAAAGCATCAAGCACAGTATCTGGTATGTAGTATATACTCAATAAACATCATTTATGACTATTCTTCTAAGCTACCCCTCATAAGTGATAAAACCAGCTTTGCCAGGGAAGAGGAAAAGCATAGGCAAGCACAAATCCTAATACACAGGCCAATGGTGGACACTCATTTTCTCTTATCCATGAAAGAAAGCAGTGGTTTTGAGCTCCTAGAAAACTAACCAGTATTTCAGGAAGTTCTCTATGTATGGCATCTTAAGAACCTTTTAGTAAGGAGACTAGAGCCCCACTGGTGTTGCTCAATGGTTGAGCATCGACCTATGAACCAGGTCATGGTTTCATTCCCAGTCAGGGCACATGCCCAGGTTTCAGGCTCCATCCCTAGTAGGGAGCATGCAGGAGGCAGCTGATCACGGATTCTCTCTCACTGGTGTTTCTAACACACTCTCTCTCTCCTCTGAAATAAATTTTTTCTATTTTTTAAAATATATTTTTATTGACTTCAGAGAGGAAGGGGGAGGGGGAGAGGGGGAGAGAGGGGAAGGGGGAGAGGGGCAGAGGGGGAGGGGGAGGGGGGGCAGGGGAGAAGGGGAGAGAGAAGGGGGAGGGGGGAGGGGGGAGGGAAGAAGGGGGAAGGGGGAGAGGGGGAGAAACATCAATGATGTTCAATTTTTTTATTTATTTTTCTTTTAAAGAGGAGACTAAGTAGCTTTTTCTAGGCTTAATAGCAAGAATCTGAAAATATCTACTCAGTTTTGTGACAAAATGATTTATTTAATTTTGCTCAGATTGAAGCAGTAAATCCTTCCTTTTTATTAAACTTCTCAATTTCATGACCTATCTGGTGTTGTATGGAAAAACAAATCTTGGTAAATGAAACTACAAGCTGTGTTAGAATTAGTTCAAATGTTTTTAAATGTGCTGTTTGAACACATAACTCAAACACAGAACCAAGAGGAAAAGAAGAAAAAATAGTCCAGCCCTGGCCGGGTATCTCAGTTGATTAGAGCATTGTCCAGACACCCAGATATGCCAAGGTGCATAAATGGGTGGAACAACAAATTATGTTTCTCTTCTCTCTCTCTAAAATCAATAAAATAAAATAGAAGTCCAGAAGGATAACAAACCTGACTGCATTCAATTCTTAGAAAAGCCGAATCAATTAAAGGAATCAAATGAGCCTCTAAATTCCAAAAATAAAAATCTACAAACACGGAAGTCATTTAAAAAACAAACTGAGCCATGGCCAGGTAGCTCCGTTAGAGCGTGGAATACAGCACGGTTTCCCTTTGGGTCCCGGTAACATGACAGACAAGAATCAACCAATCAATACGTGGAACAAATCTAGGTTTCCTTTCTCTCTCCCTCCCTCCCTCTAAAATCAATGAAAAGCTTTTAAAAGTAAAACATAAATAAAAAACAAAACTGAAGCCAGCAAATACAGTTTACGGAGTAAAGGAATACAGCTAATCCTGACTTCTCCCTGTGAGAAACCCTTTTTTATCCTTATTCTTCCCACATTCCCCGAGTGAAACTAATCTGTCTGACGTAGAGTCAGAACGAAGTGGACACGCGACCCACGGAGCGAACCGGGAGAACGTCTGGCCCCAGTGACCTTGGTCCCAGAGCCCCCCCTCCCGCCCTCGGCCGCCCTCCCACGTGCCGGCGCTGCGGTGGCCCGAGGCGCCCGCAGGCCGAGGGGTGCCTCGGGGAGCACGAGGCAGCGGGGCGCAGGGTGCCCACAGCGCGGGGCCGGGCCGGGCTCTCTTCCTCCCTCCGGCCCCCGCATCCCAGCGGCGCTCAAGGCCCCGCGCCCGGCTCCCCGCCTGTGCTGCGCCCGTTTGGGGGCACCCCGCGGCTCGGGAAGCCCAGCCCAGCAGCTGCACACCACCGGGATCGACCGCCCCGGGTCCAGCAGCGGAGACTCCCGGGCGGCGCCGCCACGCCGCCTCCCTCGCGGGCGCCCGGGCGGCCGGGCGGGCGCGTCGGGGCCGAGGGGCGGGGGTGGCGCGGTAGCGCGGAGGCTGGGGCGGGGCGGCGCGCTCACCATGAGAACTTTGGCCGCGTTCTCCAGCTGGGCGATCACTTCTGGGGGCCCAAGTGCCGCCGCCATCATGGTCTCTCTTCAATGACGCGCCATCCGGTGCATTCTGGGAGCGGCGACGCGGCCGGCCAATTGGCGAACGAGCCGCCCCCCGCGCTCCCCAGGCGGCGCCAGGCGATGACGCAGGCGGGGAGGCGGAGCGAGGACTGGTAGGGGCGGAGAAGGGGCGGTGGGAGGGGCGGGGTCCGGGCCCGGAATGGGGTTGGGGAGCACGGACCAGCACTAGCGCCCGCCGTGGGACGGGCCGCCCGGCGCGCTGCTGGTCTCGGGTTCTCCGGCGCCCGTCCGTGCGCACCGGGCCGCGGCGCCTTGTCGCTGACCCCGAGTCCCGGGCATCGCGCGGACCTCCGCCGTCTCTGCGCGGGGGAACCTTCTGTGAGCGGGATCTCGAGATGCGTCCCCGGGCCCTGGAACGCCCGCCTGGCGTCCCGGCCTTCGTCCCTCGACCACAAGAGCGCCCCGAGGCCGGCCCTGCGGAAGGCGGCGCCCGGGTGCACTCACGCCGCAGGCGCAGCCGCACCGCAGGCTGCAGACACCCGCAGAAAAGCCGTTTCTTCTCTTAGCCAAGGCTCTCCGTCCACGGGAGACCCAGGGACCCAGGCTGGCTGGCTGCTTCTCGAACCAAGTGAGAACTCGCAGCATCCGGGCCGCCAGCTGTGTCGCGTTCACGGGTTTCATCGTGTTAATTCTGGGTCCTTTGGGAAGGCCATTGAGTCACCGGTAACACCCCTCACCCCGGTCACTCTGCTTTCCGATGTCCGGGCACGTGGTCCTGAGAGAGCGGACTCCGCATTCACACCAGTTGGTTTGAGGGTGTATTTCGTTTATGGCCCGTATTCCTGTTCCTGTTCCTGTCACTTTGGTTACCGCTTTGTTGCTGCTCTGCTTCCTGGGTCTACACAGTGAGGAAAGAATGAAGATAGGAAACAGAAACTGGGGTCACTTTAACCAAGCTGCTACCCATTATTAACATCAGGAAGGTTGAAGCAGGAGGAAAGGCTACATTCTTGTTCTAACTAGCCTGGGAACTCAAAACTTTTTGAACTTTTCAGTCTTGGGTCAATGCCTTAATATGCATCCGGACATACACCAAACCTCCAGGTAGCCCTCTGATTACCTCCCTGAAGGACTCACATATCCAGACTATGGGACCTGACCAGACCTGGTGTCCATTATCCAGGACACCTGACTAACTGATTGATAACTGTCCTGGACCAATCCTAGGGTTAAGAATGCAGGAATGGTAATTCTCAAGAGTGCACTTTTTTCTATAAGAAAACTTTTCTTTCTTTTTTGGAATACTTCTGGGGTTTTGCCAATCTGTGTTCCACGTTTGCAAACTCTTAAGATCCTTGAAAAAAATCCTTATCATTTATTTCTAGCCAAAGCCTCCAGATTCTTTTTGAGTTCTCTTGACAACAGAAAGTTAAAGTCATTTCAGGGTATTTAAGTTTCCTCTGTTGAAATCTTCCTCTAGTTCTTCCTAGTTATAAGTAAGTCACACTTTTGAGGTTTTGTGGGATATATATATATTTGTTTGTTTTCAGAGAGAAAGGGAGAATCATTGAAGGACCCTCCTGCAGGCCCCCCACTGTGGACCGAGGCCAAAACCAGGCATGTGCCCTGACCAGGAATAATGCCATGACCTCCTGGTTCATAGCTCGATAGTCAACCACTGAGCTACACTGGCTGGGCAAGGGTGTGTTTTTTTATGTCACTGCAGGAGAATTGCATTATTAGCTCCAATGAAAAATGGGGTTTTTCATTTGGCATTTCCACAACTTAAAGTTGAGAAAGTGATTTAATTTTTATAGTACAAACCCTGGCCAGTTTGGCTCAATGGATAGAGCATCACCTTGCAGACTGAAGGTCCTGGGTTTGATTTCGGTCATGGGCACATACCTCAGTTGCAGGTTCCTGGGCCAGGTCAGGGTGCATGCAGGAGGCAACCAATCGACATTTCTCTATCTCCCTCTCCCTTTCACTCTCTCTGAAAATCAATGGGAAAATATCCTTAAGTGAGGATTTAAAAATAAATAATTTTTTATTGCTTGAGAAACAAAATAACTTTCATTTTACTACAAAAGGGCAAAGTGAGCCAAAATGCAGTTAATGGCCTTTTATATTTTAAGAATTGTGTGAAACGAAGTAAAGATAATGACACAATAGCCTAGCCAGTGTGGCTCAGTGGATTGATTGCCACCCTATACAGCAAGAGGTCCCTGGTTCAATTCCTGGTCAGGGCACATTGCCTGGGTTTCAGGCTCAGTCCTTAGTAGGGAGTGTGCAGGAGGCAGCCAATCCACGTTTCTCTCTCATTGATGTTTCTCTCTCTCTCCCTCTCCCTTCCTCTCTCTAAAATCAATAAAAACATTTTTTAAAAGATAATTACTATATTTGACTAAATGTTTCTAGCTGTGACAAAGAGTAATTATGGCAGAAGTGAGACAAATGAATAGTTTGTGACATTGAAGGTTTGAGGCTTATAATGCTTCAGATTGGGCCTTCTGTTCCAAATCATTTGCTTGTGCAATTACATAAGAACTTTGCATCTAGCCACCAGAAAAGAAGCGAAAGCAGTACTGGCAGCCAGGGGAAGGAAGGCCCATTCTTGCATAAATCTTCGTGCATCGGGCCTCTAGTCTCATATAACTGGGAGCCATGAATGTTAGGACAAACATTGAAGTTGTAGAATATCAATGTTGGAAAATACTAAAATTTATCTACTTACTTCCCCACCAAATGCCTGACTCTTATTTCTTGATTTACTGTTTAACAAAAACTGTCTTGGGGGGGTGGGGGGGGACGGGGGAGTAAGGAGTAGTATTGCAGCCACATGTGCTTCATATCCTAAAATAGAAGAAGGAAGAAAGTTGTGCAAATTACAATAATTTCTCACGAGGCATGAGAGAAATATCTGTGGTCTAGGAAAGGGTAGTTGCCTGGTTGAAATGTTCCTGAAATCAAGAACATTTCATGAATATATCCCCTCGTATTTTTAAGGTACTCCTTTAACACCTATGATGTTGAGAAGAATTGAGATGTGCTATATTAAATTACAGCCCAAGGCTGGAGAGGAGAGAGAGAGAGAAGAGTAATTAACCAGTTAATAGTTGTGCACCAATTAGCAGTAGACTGCTCACATTCCTGAATGTATGTTGAAGCTTTTTTAAAAAATGTATTTTATTGATTTATTTTTTTTTTTTACAGAGAGGAAGGGAGAGGGAGAGGGATAGAGAGTTAGAAACATCGATGAGAGAAACATCAATCAGCTGCCTCCCACACACTCCCTACTGGGGATGTGCCCACAACCAAGGTACATGCCCTTGACCAGAATCAAACCTGGGACCCTTTAGTCCTGCAGGCCGATGCTCTATCCCCTGAGCCAAACCAACCGGGGCAGAATGTGAGTTCTTAACATCTGTGATCCATGGAGCTGGGCCTCAGTATGATCTGGAATGAAAGGAAAGCTTACATGAACAATAATGTAAATTCGAAGTGCAGAAGTGAAATGTTTAAAGAATAAAATAACGATAATATTCACAAGAAGTAATGAAATTCACACTCTCGTGGGACTATAAATTGGCACAGCTCTTTTAGAAAATTGATTTGGAAATACTAGTATGTAACAAGAGCTTTAAAACGGTCTTAAGGCTCTAGCTAGTGTGGTTCAGTGGTTTGAGTGTTGATCAGCACACCAAAGGGTCACTGGTTCGATTCCCCATCAAGGGCAGGTACCTGGGTTGCAGGTTTGATCCCCAGTCTGTTTGGGGTGCACTCAGGAGGCAACCAATCAATGTTTCTCTCTCACATTAATGTTTTTCTCTCTCTCTCTCTCTCTCTCTCTCTCTCTCTCTCTCTCTCTCATCTTCCTCCCACCCTCCCTCCCACTCGCTCTAAAAATTAATGGAAATATATCCTTGGGTAAGGATTAACCAAAAAAAGAAGAAAAGAAAAGAAAGGGGCTTTGGACAAAGGGAATCAAAGATGTGGGGCAGATGGAAAGACAAAAGTAACAAGTGGATCACTCAACGCCTGGGACCTAATTGAAGACACTCGTCTCAGAAGGGACCTCCTCTGCTTTGATGGTGGATACAAAGGGTGAGACCACTGGGAGGGAAATAGTCAAGAACTGAGGGGCTTTGGGCCTGATGCTCATTAGAGGGCTGAATGCCCAGCTCTGACTTTGGCAAGAGACACTCTGAAAGCAGCACAGCACCTCAGCAGTTCCTCCCACAGTGACTCAGAGAAGGGCATCCTGTTCTTCAGCTGACTGCCAGGGAACTGGATCTGTCCCAGCATAGTCTTGTGCCCCAAAGAGATTCCCCAGCCAGCTGCAGAGCAGGGGGTAGACCCCCTACCCCTTCCCTTGAGCAGGCTAAAGGCCTGGAGGTAAAACACCTCATCCTCACTTCTGTATACCTTCTCCAGGTGGGAAAAAATGGCAGGAATTTGGGAGTTACAGGCATAAGGCCACACACTCAAATGCACAAGTTTATACCTGTTTGGTTATTCTGAATACACTGGGCATATCTCTTTGTCTTAAAGAAACTATTAGGAGATTTATAATTATTAAAATTAAAATGTCTCATGGATGATTAAGTGCTATATTGGTCATACTACTTGTCACATTTTCAAGTAATAGTTCTTATCATCTGGCATCACTATCTCAACAATCTAGTCTTCTGGCAGTGCTGACAAACTTCATGAAAGGTCACAACCATGCACCTAGGTAACATTCTGTTATTACCAGTGGAGGGTAAAAAAACACACCCTGGTGACAAGAATATACTTTGAATCATATAGAAATTTAGGTCTAAAAGTGACCTTGGAAATTCTAGAGCCTAATATCCATTTTATTCTTCTTATAATTGTTATATAAAAGATCATACTTTTATAGAAAACAATTAAATAATAAACAGAAACTATAATGAAGGGAAAAAATTCACCCACACTCACACAACCCAGAAGAGGCGACCATTTTTTTAACACTGTCTCATAATTTCTTTATAGACATTTAAAAATTTGAAGGCAGCCCTAACCGGTTTGGCTCAGTGGATAGAGCGTCGGCCTGTGGACTGAAGGGTCTCAGGTTCAATTCCAGTCAAGGACATGTACCTTGGTTGCGGGCACATCCCCAGTAGGGGGTGTGCAGGAGGCAGTTCATTGATGTTTCTCTCTCATCGATGTTTCTAACTCTCTATCCCTCTCCCTTACTCTCTGTAAAAATCAATAAAATATATTTTTATAAAAGTATTGAAGGCAGAGTAGGTGGATGCTGCACAGACATGCTCCCAGGAACAGACTGATATTGCAACTAAAATACTGCCGAAACCGGTTTGGCTCAGTGGATAGGCCTGCGGACTGAAATCCCAGGTTCGATTCCGGTCAAGGGCAGTACATTGGTTGCGGGCACATCTCCGGTGGGGGGTGTGCAGGAGGCAGCTGGTCGATGTATCTCTCTCATCGATGTTTCTATATCCCTCTCCCTTTCTCTCTGTGAAAAATTAATAAAATATATTTTAAAAAAAATAAAATACAGAAAAACTTCCTGAATAATCAACGGAAAACTTGCAAGAGAGAACCCTGGGGTGAGCCCATGCGTCCCTGGATCCGGATGAGGCCTCGTGCACCTAGGCCCGGGTGAGCCCAAGAGGCCCTGGGTCTGGGAGAGGCCAAGCGTCCCTGGGTCCGGGTGAGACCATGCGTCCCTGGATCCGGATGAGGCCTCGTGCGCCTAGGCCCGGGTGAGCCCAAGAGGCCCTGGGTCTGGGAGAGGCCAAGCGTCCCTGGGTCCGGGTGAGACCATGTGTCCCTGGATCCGGATGAGGCCTCGTGCACCTAGGCCCGGGTGAGCCCAAGTGGCCCTGGGTCTGGGAGAGGCCAAGCGTTCCTGGGTCCGGGTGAGACCATGTGTCCCTGGATCCGGGTGAGGCCTCGTGCACCTAGGCCCGGGTGAGCCCAAGTGGCCCTGGGTCTGGGAGAGGCCAAGCGTCCCTGGGTCCGGGTGAGACCATGTGTCCCTGGATCCGGGTGAGGCCTCGTGCACCTAGGCCCGGGTGAGCCCAAGTGGCCCTGGGTCTGGGAGAGGCCAAGCGTCCCTGGGTCCGGGTGAGACCATGTGTCCCTGGATCCGGGTGAGGCCTCGTGCACCTAGGCCCGGGTGAGCCCAAGTGGCCCTGGGTCTGGGAGAGGCCAAGCGTCCCTGGGTCCGGGTGAGACCATGTGTCCCTGGATCCGGGTGAGGCCTCGTGCACCTAGGCCCGGGTGAGCCCAAGTGGCCCTGGGTCTGGGAGAGGCCAAGCGTCCCTGGGTCCGGGTGAGACCATGTGTCCCTGGATCCGGGTGAGGCCTCGTGCACCTAGGCCCGGGTGAGCCCAAGTGGCCCTGGGTCTGGGAGAGGCCAAGCGTCCCTGGGTCCGGGTGAGCCCATGCGTCCCTGGATCCGGATGAGGCCTCGTGCACCTAGGCCCGGGTGAGCCCAAGAGGCCCTGGGTCTGGGAGAGGCCAAGCGTCCCTGGGTCCGGGTGAGACCATGCGTCCCTGGATCCGGATGAGGCCTCGTGCGCCTAGGCCCGGGTGAGCCCAAGAGGCCCTGGGTCTGGGAGAGGCCAAGCGTCCCTGGGTCCGGGTGAGACCATGTGTCCCTGGATCCGGATGAGGCCTCGTGCACCTAGGCCCGGGTGAGCCCAAGTGGCCCTGGGTCTGGGAGAGGCCAAGCGTTCCTGGGTCCGGGTGAGACCATGTGTCCCTGGATCCGGGTGAGGCCTCGTGCACCTAGGCCCGGGTGAGCCCAAGTGGCCCTGGGTCTGGGAGAGGCCAAGCGTCCCTGGGTCCGGATGAGACCATGTGTCCCTGGATCCGGGTGAGGCCTCGTGCACCTAGGCCCGGGTGAGCCCAAGTGGCCCTGGGTCTGGGAGAGGCCAAGCGTCCCTGGGTCCGGGTGAGACCATGTGTCCCTGGATCCGGGTGAGGCCTCGTGCACCTAGGCCCGGGTGAGCCCAAGTGGCCCTGGGTCTGGGAGAGGCCAAGCGTCCCTGGGTCCGGGTGAGACCATGTGTCCCTGGATCCGGGTGAGGCCTCATGCACCTAGGCCCGGGTGAGCCCAAGTGGCCCTGGGTCTGGGAGAGGCCAAGCGTCCCTGGGTCCGGGTGAGACCATGTGTCCCAGGATCCGGGTGAGGCCTCGTGCACCTAGGCCCGGGTGAGGCCAAGTGGCCCTGGGTCTGGGAGAGGCCAAGCGTCCCTGGGTCCGGGTGAGACCATGTGTCCCTGGATCCGGGTGAGGCCTCGTGCACCTAGGCCCGGGTGAGCCCAAGTGGCCCTGGGTCTGGGAGAGGCCAAGCGTCCCTGGGTCCGGGTGAGACCATGTGTCCCTGGATCCGGGTGAGGCCTCGTGCACCTAGGCCCGGGTGAGCCCAAGTGGCCCTGGGTCTGGGAGAGGCCAAGCGTCCCTGGGTCCGGGTGAGACCATGTGTCCCTGGATCCGGGTGAGGCCTCATGCACCTAGGCCCGGGTGAGCCCAAGAGGCCCTGGGTATGGGAGAGGCCAAGCGTCCCTGGGTCCGGGTGAGACCATGTGTCCCTGGATCCGGATGAGGCCTCGTGCACCTAGGCCCGGGTGAGCCCAAGTGGCCCTGGGTCTGGGAGTGGCCAAACGTTCCTGGGTCTGGGTGTGACCATGTGTCCCTGGATCCGAGTGAGGCCTCGTGAACCTAGGCTCGGGTGAGGCCACGTGCCCCTGGGTCTGGGAGAGGCCAAGCGTCCCTGGGTCCGGGTGAGACCATGCGTCCCTGGATCCGGATGAGGCCTCATGCACCTAGGCCCGGGTGAGCCCAAGTGGCCCTGGGTCTGGGAGAGGCCAAGCGTCCCTGGGTCCGGGAGAGACCATGTGTCCCTGGATCCAGGTGAGGCCTTGTGCAACTAAGCCCGGGTGAGGCCACGTGCCCCTGGGTCTGGGAGAGGCCAAGTGTCCTTGGGTACGGGTGAAGCCAGATCCTGGGTCCGGGTGAGGCCGTGTGCCCCTGGATCCATCCGGGTGAGGCTGGGTCCCAGGCCCGGGTGAGACCACGCGCCCCTTGGATATGGGTGAGGCCACGTGCCCCTTAGTCCAGGTGACGCCGTGCCCCTGGGATCGGCCGAGACCAAACCAGAGGGAGTCGGACCTCCATTACCACCATTTGTCCACCATCCAGAGCTGAGGGGTCAGTGCTGACATGTACACATAAGGAACTACTGGACATCGAAATTGGGTCTCAAAAGAACTGTTGGTCCAGGGGGAAGCTCGCTACAGATTGATTCATTTGCCTGTCAGCATAAATATTATTGCTCATCTCACATTCAGTTCTTATTAGTATATATCTAGTGACATTTGATCTCGTTCATCTAGAGGAAATGATGAACAACATAGACTGAGGAACAAGAACAGAACCAGAAGCAAGGAGGCATCGATCGGACTATCGGGCCTCAGAGGGAGGATACGGGAGGGTAGGGGGAGGGTGGGGGGAGGGGGAGAGTTCAACCAAAGGACCTGTATGCATGCATATAAGCCTATCCAACGGTTAAGTTCAACAGGGGATTGGGGCATGCGTGGGGAGAGGGGTGGGATGGGAATGGGGGGATGAGGACAAATATGTGACACCTTAATCAATAAAGAAATTAAAAAAAAAAAAGAGAGAACCCTGATACCTGAGGACCAAAAGTGGAGACCGTATAGAGACTTTTTTTTTTAATATTTACCCTTTGCAATCGCTTGCTTTTTTCTCGATTCCTTTATTCTACTCTGGGATTTAATTTTTTAAATACCCCAGATTTTACAAAGCGCGGCAGTAGATTTTTTTTTTATATTTCAAATTATTGATACATTCAAAGAGTATAAAAAGAGCTGCTACCGATGCTAACCGTGTCGAGTCACACTCGCCATCCGAGTGCAAAAGGTTAATGTTTATTGCATGTAACATTATTATACTTAAAATTGTTTTTCTTGAAAAAAATTGATAAATTTCTCTTTTTCTCACTACATTCCATATTTGAGATCATACTATACACACAGCTTGTATCTGCTACTTTTAATATTATATAGGGATCATTTATTTTGTCATTAAAAACTCTTGGACTGCTGCTGAAATCTCTCCCAGAGCAACCAGCTCTGCTGCAGAGACCACGCCATCTTGAATGGGAGAGTGGCTGTGATCGGAAACCTAGCCTCACCTTCAACTGAGAAGAATTGGATACCTCCCAGGACCCTATAACCACAACAACCAGGGACCAGCTGCGAACCCACAAACACCGGATCTCAAGCAGCTCTGCACCTTCTCACGTAAAGGTCAGATTTCACCCAGAGAAAGTTGAAGTCTGCAATCCAGGCTGGAGGGAAAAACGCGCGCAGCAGGATCTAGAGGTTCAGAGGAAGTCTGCGCCCCACAAAATCCACAGCCATTGGGGCCAGCATAGTCCGTGAATGTGGAAGGGGGTCCACTGGGCTGCTGGCAAAAGGGAACTCTAGAAATCAACCCATAGCTGGGCTGGGCACAAAAAGGCAGCCGGAAGTTCTACCAATATACCGGCTGCACAGTGCCAGCGGAAAAAGACATACACAGAGTCGCGCACAGTGCCAGGGAGGAAAAAGTCAAGAGTTCTCACACTTACTCTGGCTCTTTTTTTCTTTATATCCTTGCTTTTGATTACTAAGCCCGGTACATAGGATCACCCAATTAAAAACACTCAGAGACTGCAGGGGAAAGTTGTTTTTGTGGAACCTAGGAATCAGAGTGGGGAGAAACAACCAGAAAGCCAGCTCTGGGGAAGTCCATTCCCCCAACCCAGTATTAAGTGCGGCAGGGAAAACAAAATCTAAATACTGGGTAGAGAGGACTTACAGCCCTGGATGCCAATACCAAAACACTGCCACCCAATGGTTAAATCACAAATTGACACTTGTGTAAATACAACTAAAGGCAGGCTGAGAAACAAAAGAAATACCGCCTGCTTGAAAACAGGATTGTGGCTTACAACACAGAGGAGCAGTGGAACACAGGGAACGTCAATACTGTCCTGACTACCTGACAGGAAACAGGTATGCCAAACAGAATAGGAGAGGAAGTGAATAACCTTCAATACTGCACATTTTTTTATCTTTTACTTAAGAAACTAATTTTTTTCTTACTTGATTTTACCTTTTTAATTATATTTTTATTTTTAATCAGTATTATTGCTACTATTTTACATTTTTTAAAGTTTCATTTTATTTTCTCTATTTTAATTTGGGATTAGTGTGCTACATTCTATTTTCATTTTTCCTTTAGCATCATTTTACTCTATCTCAACTTTACCTTTATGCCAGCACTCTCTTCCTCACTTTTCCCCTTTCGTTGTGCTGTTTGTCTTACCCTATTCCTGCTTTAGATTTGCCCTATTCCTTCTTTTTACCCCCTGTTAAAAATTCATCATACTTATATATCTAATTTCCGATGCCCTGCTCCAAGTCCATACATACTTCTCGCTTCTCTTTCTTCGCTAACCAAATTTTTTTCTCTCTTCGCCTTTTTGTTGTCTTTTCATGTTTTTTGTTTTATTTTGTTTTGCCCTTCTTTCTTTCTGTCCTCTTGTTGTTGTTTGTTTGATTGTTGATTAGGTTGTGTTTTTTTGTTGTTGTTTTTTTGTGTGATTTTTTTCTCTTTTTTTTTTTCTTGCTTCTGTTTTTCCTCTCCTCACTTGTTATTGTTGTTTGTAGGTTACATTCATCTCTGGGTGTTTGTTGTTTGCATTTTTTGGGATTAGTTGTTGTTCTATTGGAGTTTTCTCCCCATATAAATAGTTTTCCCCCCTTCTTTTTTATTCTCTTTCTTTTCTCTCTTACTTTTTTCCTTTTCTCAATATCATTTTTGCACTCTTTTTCTTTATCCCCTAATTCTCTTTTCTCTGGTGGTCACCTTTATTAGTATTGTGAGTACATTTGTGTTCAGTGCCTTGTGCGTTGTGCCTTGTTGTGTTTTTAAGTCAACGCAGGAGAGAAAGAGCTACATAATCAGACACCCGGAGAAGAGAGATCATGTGGAGACAAAGAAACAGCCCACATATGAAAGAAAAGGAGGCATCACCAGAAAAAGGAGTAAACAAAATGGAGGCAAGCAATATGTCAGAGAAATAATTCAGAGAATTGGTCATAAGGTCGCTGAAAAGGTTGGAAGACAAATTCAACAATATGTGTAAGAACCAAGAGGAAATGAAGAACCAAGAAGAAATGAAAAATGACATCACTGCAATAAAGAACTCAATAGAAAGCATCAACAGTAGACTAGAAGAAGTGGAGAAATGCATCAGTGAGCTAGAAGACAAGGTAGGAAAAAATACCCAAGCAGAGCAGCATCTAGAAAAAAAAAAAACTTAAAAAACAGGAGGAGAGCCTAAAGGAACTTTGGGACAACACGAAATGAAACAACATCCACATAATAGGGGTGCCAGAAGAAGAGAAAACAGAGCAAGGAATAAAAAACCTGTTTGAAGAAATAATTACAGAAAACTTACAGAAATAATTACAGAAAACTTCCCTGATATAAGGAAGAAAAAACTCACAAGTCCAAGAAGCTCACAGAGTCCCAAACAAAATGAATCCCAAAAGACCGATGCCAAGGCACATTATAATTAAATTGGCAAACACCAACGACAAAGTAAGAACCTTAAAAGTGGCCACAGAGAGACATAAAGTTACCTACAAAGGATCCCCCATCAGACTAGCAACTGATATCTCAACAGAAACACATTCCAGAAGGCAATGGAATAAAATATACAAAGTCATACAAAGGAAGGGTCTGAATCCAAGAATACTGTACCCAGAAAGGCTGTCAATCAAAATTGAGGGTGAAATCAGGAGCTTCACAGACAAAAAAAGGACTAAGGGAGTTTATTACCTAACCAGCAATGCAAGAAATGCTAAAGGGTCTGCTGTAGAAAGAAGAAATAGGAAGTGAAGAAGGAAAACAGGCATAAAGAATAAAAATGGCGACAAGTACCTATAAATAATAACTTTAAGAGCCAACATCCTTTTTTTTTTAAATATATTTTATTGACTTTTTACAGAGAGGAAAGGAGAGGGACAGAGAGCTAGAAACATCGATGAGAGAGAAACATCGACCAGCTGCCTCTTGCACACCCCCTACCGGGGATGTGCCCGCAACCAATGTACATGCCCTTGACCGGAATCGAACCTGGGACCTTTCAGTCCGCAGACCGACGCTCTATCCACTGAGCCAAACTGGTTTCGGCAATAATAACTTTAAATGTAAATGGATTAAATGCCCCAATCAAAAGGTAACTGAGTGGATAAGAAAACATGACCCATATATCTACTGTCTACAGGAAACCCACCTCAGAAAAAATGGACTCACTCAGACTGATGGTGAAGGGATGGAAAAAGGTTTTTCAGGCAAATGGCAATGAAAAAAAAAAAAGCTGGGGTAGCAATACTTATGTCTGACAAATTAGATCTCAAAGTGAAGGACATAACAAGAGATAAAGCCACTTCATAATATTAAAGGGAGCAATTCAACAAGAAGATATAACTCTGGTAAACATATACACACCCAATACAGGGGCACCCACATACATAAATACACTCCTGGAGGATATCAAGGGAGAGACTGACAGCAATACAGTCATAGTAGGGGACTTTAATACCCCACTAACACCACTGGACAAATCCTCTAAACAAAAAATCAGCAAAGAAACATCAATCCTAAATGACTCATTAGATCAGATGGAATTAATTGACATCTTCAGAACATTTCACCCCAAAGCCACAGAATATACATTCTTCTCAAGTGCACGTGGGTCATTTTTAAAGATAGACCATATGCTGGGTCACAGGCAAAGTCTCTTCAAATTCAAGAAGATAGAAATCATATCAAGCATCTCGGATCACAATGGCATAAAATTAGAAATAAACTATAAGAAAAACAATAAGAAAAAACACCTGGAGGCTAAATAGCATGCTATTAAACAATGACTGGGTTGCCAGAGAGATCAAAGAAAAAGAAAAAGCATCATGGCTGCGCGCCTTCGCCCCACCCGCAGGGCCAGGATCAGTCGTAGCTGCTGGCTGCTGGCGTCTCGCCCTGAGCTGGCTGTTTTCCATTTCCCGGTCCCTGTTACTGAACACTGTGCCCCTGCAGTGGGGAGGGCAGCAGGAAGAGGGCGGTGCGGCGTCTGGAGGGTCCGCAGGGCCGTGCGGAGGAGCGGGAGCCTGCTGAGGTCGCCCCCACCCCGTGTGATTCGGCGGTGGCCACTCTCGGATGCCGGCAGCGAGCGGGTCCGGGGACAGCCTGGCCCCACGATGGCCTCCACCACCACCTGCACCTGGTTCATGGACGAGTACCAGCTCTTCAAAGAGCTCGGAAAGGGGGCTTTCTCAGTGGTGAGAAGATGTATGAAAATCCCTACTGGTCAAGAATATGCTGCCAAAATCATCAACACCAAGACGCTATCTGCCAGGGATCATCAGAAACTGGAAAGGGAAGCCAGAATCTGCCGTCTTCTCAAGCACCCCAATATTGTGTGGCTGCATGACAGCGTCTCGGAGGAGGGCTTCCACCACCTGGTGTTCGGCCTGTGACAGGCGGTAAACTGTTTGAAGACATCGTGGCGAGAGAGGACTACAGCGAGGCCGACGCCAGCCACTGCATCCAGCAGATCCTGGAGAGCACGAGCCACTGCCACCTCAACGGCATCGTGCACAGGGACCTGAAGGTCAGTGTGCCGCGGCCCTGCATCTGGTTGGAGGAGTGTGTTGTTTCCAGGAAAGAGCCGAGGGCAAGCACCTAACTTGGTTCCCTCGTTGCTCCCAGCTTTCCGCCCAAACTGACTGCTGTGCAATGATGCTCCATGCCTCCCAGCTGCTTGTCTGCAGGCTAAATGTGCATCACAGCGACAGGGCAGGGTGGTGCAGGACACGCCTGGGGCGGGGCTGCACCGGGGGCAGTGCTGTATCAGGGGGCAGGGCTGCACAGGAGCGGTTGGTGCCTTTCCCTAACCCAGTGCTTGCCTGGGGGACTCGGCCTGTGATGTGCGCCATCCTCGGACTGAACACCACCTCTGTCCTAAGATCCGGAGGCCGTGGTGGGGAAGCTGGCGGCACATGGTTCCCCCAGGCCCTCAGCCCTCGGCGGGAGGTGATCCCATGGGCAAGCAGAGCCAGGCTTTTTCAGAATGCATTGGTGTCCGAGTTTCACCCCATGTGCCCTGTGCTTTGACAGCCTCCAAACAGTACCAGGAAATGGAAAGAATGGGGAACCACTTGGCGGGGCTGAGCACAACAGCTGTAAGATTTTATTTGTGTCCTAATCTATTTCCTGAATTAAATGAACCATCTTTAAGGTGGATTTTTCTAGAACATGCAGGCCCACCATTGGGCACACGTCTGGCAGGATCCTGCTTGTCCCGAAGCAGTGGTCACTGTGCTGGAGCAATGTGTCTGTGCTTCTGGGAAGGTGTGACACCGCCGGCGGTGACAGGCAGGGCCCGCTCCTGAGTGTGCTGGGGACTGATGCTGCCCCTGGTGTTGGCACACAGTCACTGCACTCAGCAGCCCGGCCGCCCCCCTGCCTCAGATGGGCATGGACCACCGGGCATGAAGGTGAGTGGTGCCCAGACTGTTGACCGCAGTCCTGTCTGCGGCAGATCCACTGGAGAGCCATGGGCTCATTCCCGCTTGGGACAAAACACGTTCCTCTCCAGCTGAGACTTCGGTTCCGTGTCTCTCAGAGAAATGACTTCCTGAATTGGAGCAGGAGAGCCTCCAGTGGGCCGGCTAGCAGCGCGATGTGCTCCCTCGTTCTGGACTCATCTGCGGACACGAGCCAGACACTGCAGCCAGGTCATGGAGCCCCGATAGTGAGTAGATGGTTACCCAGGTTACAGAGCTGGAGGCAGAGTCACAAGTAGTTGTGGCCCACGTGAACATACCGTGTTCATGGATTGGTAGAATCTACATCATTAAAATGTCCACACTACCTAAAGCAATCTACGGATTCAATGCAATACCTATTAAAATACCAATGGAATATTTCAAAGATCTAGAACAAACTCTCCAAAAATTCATCTGGAAGTAAAAAAGACTCCGAACAGCCACAGCTATCCTGAGAAAGAAGAATCACAATGCCAGACATCAAGTGATATTACAAAGCCACGGTTCTCAAAACTGCCTGGTACTGGCACAAGAACAGACATATAGACCACTGGAACAGAATATAGAACCCAGAAATTGACCCAAGACATTATACTCAATATTTGACAAAGGAGGCAAGAGCATACAATGGAGTCAAAACAGTCTCTTTAATAAGTGATGCTAGGAAATTTGGTCAGATACATGCAAAAAAATGAAACTAGACCACCAACTTACACCATACACAAAAATAAACTCAAAATGGCTAAAGGACTTGAATGTAAGACGGGAAACCATAAAAATCCTACAAGACTCCATAGGCAGCAAAGTTGCAGACATATATTGTAGCAATATCTTTACAGACACAGATCCTAGGGCAAGAGAGTCTAAGGAGAAAATAAACAAATGGGACTACATCAAAATAAAAAGCTTCTGCACAGCAAAAGAAACCATCAACAAAACAACAAGAAAGCCCACTGCATGGGAGAACATATTTGCCAATATTACCGATAAGGGTTTAATCTCCAACATTTATAGGGAACTCATACAACTTAACAAAAGAAAGATAAACAATCCAATCAGCAAATGGGCAAAGGACCTATACAGAGACTTCGAAATAAGACATTCAGAAAGCCAAGAGACATATTAAAACATGATCAAAGTCACTAATCATCTTAGAGATGAAAATCAAAACAATGAGGAATTCCTTCTTTTTTATAGAGCATAGTATTCCATTGTGTAGATGTACCATACTTAGCACATGTCATTTGATGATTTGTTAATGATAGCCATTCTGACAGAATGGCTATCATTAACAAATCATCAAATGACATGTGCTAAGTATGGTACATCTACACAATGGAATACTATGCTGCTATAAAAAAGAAGGAATTCCTACCATTTGCAGCAGCATGGATGGAATTGGAGAGCATTATGCTAAGTGAAATAAGCCAGTCAGTGAAAGAAAAATAACACATGATCTCACTCATTTATGGATAATAAAGGACATTATAACCTGATGAACAAAAAGACAGATACACAGGCAGAGAAGCATCGAACAGACTGTCAAATTACAGTGGGAAGGCTGGGAAGGGTTGGGGGGGTAGGTAACAGATCAACCAAAGGACTTGTATGCATGCATATAAGCATAACCAATGGACACAAGGCACTGAGGGGGGCGGGGGAGGCGGGTGTGAGGGCATGTGCTGGGTGGTAGAGGAGGCCGGGGGAAGGTCAATGGGGAAAAAAAGACATATGTACTACTATTTGTAATACTCATAAACAATAAAATAAAATTAAAAAAAAACTCTTGGAAATACTATGAACTCTATTCCAACAAACTGGACAACCTGGAGGAAATGGACATATCCCTAGAAAAATACAACCTTCGAAAACTCAATCAGGAAGAATCTAAAAATCTCAATAAGCTGATAACTATGGAGGAAATGGAAGCAGTCATAAAATAGCTTCCAGCAAACAAAAGCCCAGGGCCAGAAGGCTTCACAGGGGAGTTTTACCAAACATTCAAGGAAGAACTAAAACCTATCCTCCTCAGACTATTCCAAAAAATTCAAGAGGAAGGAACACTTCCAAGCTCATTCTATGAAGCCAGCATCACCCTAATACCAAAACCAGATAAAGACAACACAATGAAAGAGATTTACAGGTCAATATCCCTCATGAACATAGATGCTAAAATTCTTAACAAAATTCTAGCAAATCAGATCCAGCAGTACATCAGAAAGATTATACACCATGACCAAGTAGGATTTATCCCGGGGACACAAGGATGGTACAATACCTGCAAATTAATAAACATGATACATCACATAAACAAACTGAGTGATTCAAATCACATAGTCATATCAATTGATGCAGAAAAAGCACTTGACAAAATCCAACATCATTTCTTGATAAAAACCCTCAGCAAAATGGGAATAGAGGGATCATACCTCAAAATAATAAAAGCCTTATATGACAAACCTACAGCCAACATCATACTCAATGGGCAAAAACTAAAACCATTTCACCTAAGAACAGGAATGAGACAGGGATGCCCACATTCAGCACTCCTGTTCAACATAGTACTGGAAGTGCTAGCCATAGCAATTAGACAAGAAGAAGAAATAAAAGGTATCCAAATTGGAAAAGAAGACATAAAACTCATTATTCGTGGATGACATGATACTGTACATAGAAAACCGTAAAGACTCCGTAAAAAATATTAGACTTAATAAATGAATTCAGCAATGTAGCAGGATACAAAATTAATGCCAAGAAATCTAGGCATTTTTTTAAAATATATTTTATTGATTTTTTTACAGAGAGGAAGAGAGAGGGATAGAGAGTTAGAAACATCGATGAGAGAGAAACATCGATCAGCTGCCTCTTGCACACCCCCTACTGGTGATGTGCCCGCAACCAAGGTATATGCCCTTGACCGGAATCGAACCCGGGACCCTTGAGTCCGCAGGCCAACGCTCTATCCACTGAGCCAAACCGGCTTCGGCAAATCTAGGCATTTTTATACACAAATAGTGAATTTGCAGAAAAAGAGATTTAAAAAACAATCCCATTTACCATCACACCAAAAAAATTAAGATACCTAGGAATAAACAACTAAGGAGATAACAGACCTGTACTTGGAAAACTACAGGACACTGAAAAAAGAGATAGAGGAAGACATAGACAGATGGAAGAACATACCGTGTTCATGGAATGATAGAATCAACATCATTAAAATATCCATACTACCCAAAGCAATGTATAGATTCAATGCACTCCCCATTAAAATGCTAATGGCATATTTCACAGACCTAGAATGAACTTTCCAAAAATTTATCTGGAAAAAAAAAGACCCCAATAGCGGCAGCAATCCTGAGAAAGAAGAACAAAGTAGGTGGGATCTCAATACCAGATATCAAGCTGAATTATAAAGCCACTGTTCTCAGAACTTCCTGGTTCTGGCACAAGAACAGACATATAGACCAGTGGAATAGAATAGAGAACCCAGAAATCAACCCAAACCACTATGCTCAATTATATTTGACAAAAAAGGCAAGAGCGTACAATGGAGTCAAGACAGTCACTTCAACAAATGGTGTTGGGAAAATTTGACAGATACATGCAAAAAAATGAAACTAGACCAACTTACACCATACACAAAAATAAACTCAAAATGGATAAAGGACTTAAACATAAGATGGAAAACCATAAAAATACTAGAGGAATCCACAGGCAGCAAAATCTCAGACATATGTCAAAGCAATATCGTCAGGCTTCCACACCCCATCCTCCCACTGCGGTCCTGGGGAGACAGAGCTCAGCTCCCTGACTCTCGCCGTGGGGGAGGGGAGCCAGGAGGCTGGCCATCTGTAGGGCTGGGCCTCCCCAGATCTGCCCCACCCTGGAATCTCCTGGAGGGCAGACCCACCCTTTTCTTCCAGTCCCATCGGTGCGGTTAACCCTTCAGAGGAAAGCATTGCAGCACAGAGTGTGCCTGGGGCTGGGTCCCAGGGAGTCTGTAGCAGAGCATGGAGTTGAGAGCCTGGCATGGTGCATGCAGAGTGAGCGAGAGCATGCTGTCTCTCGGGGCTCCGGCAGGTCTGGGCTCCTCCTCTGCACACTGACCTTGCAGCCCAGGAATGCTGGCCTTCCTCCCCCGGCAGAGGGCACGGCGGCAGTGCTGGCCACGCTCCTGGCAGGACCCAAGGTGGAACTGGCCCTGGTGTGCGGCCGGGACGGCTCCTCCAGGCCTCGCCTAGTCATACCCAGCCTTGGGGCATCAGGACGCAGGCAGGGGCAGGGGGCAGGGGGCAGGGGGCAGCCCCCCAAAAGGCAGGGAACAGGGGCTGTCTGGCAGAGAGTTCCTGCTTGAGGCGGCCTCAGAGGGGGCACAGTTGTAAGGAAGTTTTTTACTTTGTATGCTTTATCATTGTTTGTATTTTTACCATGAGCAAGTATGGCTTTTACAAATTTAACAAAAGATTTCTTTCATGGAATCAGCTTTGGAAGTTAATAAAGACTCACCTTGTGAAAAAAAAAAAAAAAGCCTAGGTGGCCCTTGTGCCCTCGCATCATCACAAGATGGCCGCCCCCATGTTGTTATAAGATGGCCGCCCCCACATCATCACAAGATTGCCAGCAAGGGAGGGCAGTTGGGGGCTAACAGGCCAGCAGGGAAGGGCAGTTGGGGGCCATTGGGCTGGCAGGGGAGCAGTTAGGCATCAATCAGGCCAGCAGGGGAGTGGTTAAGGGGCAATCAGGCAGTCAAGCAGGCGAGTGGTTAGGAGCCAGCAGTCCCAGATTGTGAGAGGGATGTCCGACTGCCGGTTTAGGCCCGATCCCTGTGGATCTGGCCTAAGTCAAGATTTCTGCATGACTCGTTTGAACCCTTTTACCACTTTGAAAAATACTTCAGTCATACAGCCTGGTCCTTTTTCAAACCAAAGGCTTTGACCTCATTGAACAGCATGATATGCACAGCCCAACCCTTTCTGATGGACCTAGTCTAGGACTCTTCATTCCTAGATGGGGCATATCCAAGAGGCTGGGGGAAGGAAGTGGGATGTGGGCACAGAGAGCCAGCAACACTAAGGCTCACACTGGGCATGACAGTCTTCCATAGCTGCTATTTCTTAGGTTTCTTGTTGTCATTCCTTCTTGCAGGAAAAGAAAAAAAAAAAGAAAAAAAGATGAACCAAACAGAACACGTCATGGTTTGGAAGCCCTGCCTGAATGCAAGGCTGTGACTGTCACAGGAGATCAGTGGTTCAACTGTGTCCCCCTGCTGTCCTCCAGCATCCCTCCTTGCTAAACTATGACTGCACCCATGGAGACTAGGTTTTTCTCAGCAAAAGCAGCTGGCTGTGTCACATGACTGTAGTTGATTTTTTTTTTTTCTATTTGGGTAGAGAAAAGTAAAAATGTTTGTGTCTAAACATTGGCAATCTACTAATATTGATTTTGTGTGTACTCCCAAAGCAGGCGGTGTTTATTTTGAAAAGGAACTCTATGCTACTATGCGATAAAGTTTAAGATTAAAGGGTTCCCAAGGAGAAGAAACATGGCCTCAGCTGTCTTTAAAATTCAGAGCCTGCAAACCAAGACCAGAAATAAGTTTCTGGGCAGAATGCAAAATCCCAGGAAGATAGGATCAGAAGGCTGACTACAGGGCCATCCTCCCCTGTGTTCCATGGCTCCCTAGCAGTGTGCTGCATACATACCCAGGACCAGTCTCTTTTCTTCTGTGGGAACACACCACCAGACCCAGCCCAGGCTCCACAGGCACAAGAAAAAGCTGCTGTGGCCTTTGCTCTTGGCTTCTTTGGGCACTTATTTATTACAGGTTATTATTATGTACTAATGGCCTGGTGCATGAAATACATGCATGGGGGTGGTGGTGTCCCTCAGCCCGGCCTGCACCCTCTCCAATCTGGGACATCCCTGTCGCAATCCAGGACCGCTCCTAACCGCTCACCTGCCTGCCTGCTTGATCACCCCTAACCATTCTGCCTGCCAGCCTTCTCGCCCCCTCCCCACCAGCCTTCTCTCCCCGAACTGCCCCCCCTTGCCAGCCTGATCGCCCCCAACTTCCCCCCCTGCCAGCCTGCTTGGCCCCAACTGTCCCCCCTGCTAGCCTGATCACCCCTAACTGCCTCTGCCTTGGCCCCACCACCATGGCTTTGTCTGGAAGGATGTCTGGAAGTTCTCCCGGTCTAATTAGCATATTACCCTTTTATTAGTATAGATAACATTGTATTGGGCACTGGGTAAAGGATATAATCATGGAGAAAACAAATGATTGTCACACACAGGCCCTGCTCAGAAGGAGCTTATAGATGAATATGTGAATTTAACAAATATTGTGAATGCCTGTTATGTGCTACACACAGGAAATCAATGGGGGAGTGGACACCTTTAACAAAAATCACTAACATAAAAAATACTTTGACAGTCCTGCCAGTGTGGCTCAGTGGTTGAGCGTAGACCCATGAAGCAAGAGGCCATTGGTTCAATGCACATTCCCATGTTGCGGGCTCAATCCCCAGTAGGGGGCATGCCAGAGGCAGCCAATTAATGATGTTTCTATCCCGTTCCCTTCCTCTCTCTCTCTCTAAAATCAAAATAATACTTTGGGGGAAAAAATACTTTGACATGAATACGAGATCTATAAAAGTTTCAGCCAAAAAACTTCTACAAGAAAACAGGAGAATGTCTTCATGAATTTGGGGAAGAAAAAGATTTCTTAAATACAACACTAGCCCTAACTGATTTGGATCAGTGGCTAGAGTGTTGGTCTGCGAGCTGAAGAGGCCTGGGTTTGATTTCGGTCAAGGGCACATGCCCAGGTTGTGGGCTCGATCCCCAGTAGAGGGCCTGCAGGAGGCAGCCAATCAATTATTCTCTCATCATTGATATTTCTATCTCTTTCTCCCTCTCCTTTCCTCTCTGAAATCAATACAAATATTGATTAAAAAAACACAACACTAGAAAGAAACCAAGATGGCGGCATAGGTAAACACCTGAACTTGCTGCCTCGCACAACCACTTCAAAAATACAACTAAAAGACAAAACTAACATCATGCAGGACCACAGGAAGGCTGGCTGAGTTGAAATTCTACAACTAGAAGGAAACAGAAAAGCACACTGAAACTCAGAGGAGCTGCGGAACTAAAGTGCGGAGGTACGGAGGCGTGCGTGCGGGAAGGGCTGGCAACTGAGAATGCGGTTGTCTTTTTCAAGTGGGAGGGAGACACAAGCTCCCGACTGCTCTGAATTCCAGTTCCGGGCGAGACTCTGGGGACCCAGACTCATACGGGAAGAAACTGGACTGTCTGGCATTGGGCCAGAACACGAGGGGGGCTTTCTCTCAGAGGTGCTTGCAGTGATTACTGAGGGACACTGAGACCAAGGGGCCTCCTAGGGCAGGGCTGACGGGAAGCCATTGCTGTTTGCTCCACCCTGAGACTCCGCCCCATCGAAGCTGTGCACAGAGGCTGTTGCATATGAATGGCCTGGTCCTTTGAAATCTAAAATTACCTAACAAACTGCAGCTGAGTCAGGGAGACCAACAACATACAAAAGAAGGCCCAAGGCCCCACAGCAACCTGCATTGCTTCACAGCTGGGCCTCATCTGGGCACCTCCAAAACCCAAACAAAGAAGAGGAATCTGCAGATCTCTCCATAGCTCCTGCTGGGTGGCCTCAGGCAGAGGCTAAATTAGCACCTCCTTGGAGATCCAAGAGCCAGTGTACCCAGTGGTCAGAGTGGGACCATCCAGATTACAACTCCTCAGATCCATAAGGGACACACTCAGGGGGCAGACTCAATGAGCACCAAAGCCCCACTGAAGCAAGTCTTGCCTCATAAGGGTGTCTCCAGCACAGAAGTTCTCCCATCATAGACACAGCTGATCCTCACAGCCAATTGGCCTGGAGGTCAATTCCTCCCAGTGATACCAACAACAATCAAAGCTTAACTACAACAAGACTGTGCACACAGCCCACAAAGGGGTGCACCAAGAGTGTCCACCTCAGGTAACTGGGGAGGCTGAGCCACTGGGCCCTATTGGACACCTAGCACACAAAGCCCCTCAATCAACAAAGGGAAGCAGCCAAAATGTGGAGACAAAGAAACAGGTCACAAATGAAAGAAATGGAGGAAAGCAAACTACAGGATATTGCGTTCAAAACCATGGTTACAAGGTTTTTCAAGAATTTTCTAGAAACTGACGATAAATTTAGTGAGACCCTCAAGGATATGAAAAAGGACCAACTAGAAATTAAGCATACACTGACTGAAATAAAGAATAATATACAGAGAGAAGATCCAAGATGGCGGCGTAAATAAACATCTGGGCTGCTGCCGTCCACAACAATTTCCAAAACTACAACTAAAAGACAGAACGTGTATCACCCAGAACCATGGGAAAGCTGGCTGAGCGGAACCTCTACAACTAGACCAAAAGAGACGGGCGCAATCAGGGCACAGACGCTGAAAAACAGGTACAGGGGAGCGCACGGGTGATACGAGCTGGCGGCGGAGCCCAGCTGGAGGCGGGCATTGCTTTCTTCAATCCGAAGAGAGACAAGCCCCCAATCTCTCTGAAATTCAGTTTCTGGGGAGAGACTGGGCTGTCTGCTATTGGGTCGGAGTGAGGGTGGCTTACTAGCAGAGCTGCATGGAGGTAGAATTGTTGGCTGCGCCAGGGCGTAAGAGGGCGAGGACGTGGTCGGAGGCGTGGGAAGCGGTTGGAGGTGGCTCACTGCCAGCCATCGCTGTTGGCCATGCCCTAGCCTAGTGAAGCCCTGAGACTCCGCCCCACACAATCTACAAACACACCCAAGCTCCTAGCAGCGGCTTTTGCATATGAATGGCCTTCTCTATTGCAGTTTAAACTAGTAAACTTGCAACCCGGTACAGACAGCTCCAAAGCCTCCAAGGTCCAAGCAGGGAGGAGAGGACAGCAGTTCTCGCTGTAGCTCCTGCAGGGTGGCCTCAGACAGCAGCTGAACTGCACCCCATTGGAGATTCAGAAGCCAATGCACCTAATGGTCAGTGTGAGGCACCAGATTTCAACTCCTCACATCCATAAGTGACACATTCAGGAGGCGGACTCAGTGAGCACCAAAGCCCCACTCAAACAAGCCCTGTACCACAAGCGTGTCTCCAGCGCAGCGGTGCTTCCATTATAGACACAGCAGGTCCTCACAGCCAATTGGCCTGGAGGTCAATTCCTTCCAGTGTACCAACAGCAATCAAGGCTTTTAACTACACCAAGACTTTCCACTCAGCCCACAAAGGGGTGTACCAAGAGCAACCACCTAGGGTGTTTGGGGAAGCTGAGCTACCGGCCCCTATAGGTCACTGACCACACAAAGCCACTCCATCAACACAGGGAGGCAGCCAAAATGCGGAGACACCGAAGTATGTCACGAATAGAAGAGATAGAGGAAAGTAAACTAATGGACAACACAGTGTTCAGAACCACATTTATAAGGTTACTCAAGAATCTTCTAAACCGCTGAGAAACTTGAAGAGACCTTCAAGGACCTTAATGAGAATACCAAAAAAATGGAAAAGGACCAGTCAGAAATTATGCATACACTGTCTGAAATAAAGAATATACAGAAACTCAACTGTAGATCACCATACCCGAAGAGTCAAACCAAAGATCTGAAATATGAGGAAGCAAAAAACACCCAACCAGAGAGGCGGAAAGAAAGAAGAATCCAAAAGTGTGAGGATAGCATAAGGAGCCTCTGGGATGGCTTTAAGCATACCAACATCCGAATTTTTGGGGTGCCAGAAGAAGAGAGAGAGCAAGATACTGAAAACCTATTTGAAGAAATAATGACAGAAAACTTCCCCCACCTGGTGAAAGAAATAGACTTACAAGTCCAGGAAGCGCAGAGAACCCCAAACAAAAGGAATCCAAAGAGGACCACACCAAGACTCATCATAATTAAAACGCCAAGAGCAAAAGACAAAGAGAGAATATTAAAAGCAGCAAGAGGAAAACAGTTAGTTACCTACAAGGGAGTACCCATACGACTATCAGCTGATTTCTCAACAGAAACTATGCAGGCCAGAAGGGAGTGGCAAGAAATATTCAAAGTGATGAATAGCAAGAACCTACAACCAAGACTACTCTACCCAGCAAAGCTATCATTTAGAATTGAAGGGCAGATAAAGAGCTTCACAGATAAGAAAAAGCTAAAGGAGTCCTAACCGGTTTGGCTCAGTGGATAGAGCGTCGGCTTGCGGACTGAAGGGTTCCAGGTTCGATTCCGGTCAAGGGCATATACCTTGGTTGCGGGCACATCCCCAGTAGGAGGTGTGTAGGAGGCAACTGATCAATGTTTCTCTCTTATCAATGTTTCTAACTCTCTATCCCTCTCCCTTCCTCTCTGTAAAGAATCAATAAAATATATATTTAAAAAAAAAAAAAGAAAAAGAAAAAGCTAAAGGAGTTCATGAACACCAAACCAGTATTATATGAAATGCTGAAGGGTATTCTTTAAGAAGAGGAAAAAGAAGAAAAAGGTAAAGATAAAAATTATGAACAACAAATACATATCTATCAAGTGAATCTAAAAATCAAGTGAATAAAAAATCTGATGAACAGTATAAACTAGTGAATATAATAGAATCAGGGGCATAGAAAGGGAGTGGACTGACAATCCTTGGGAGGAAATGGGTGTGGGGGGTGCGTGAAGAGACTGGACAAAAATCATACACCTATGGATGAGGACAGTGGGAGGTGGGTTAATGACATGGGGTGGGAACCGGGTGGAGGGGAGCTATTGGGGGAAAAAGAGGAACAACTGTAATAATCTGAACAATAAAGAGTTATTTTTAAAAATATAACACTAGATACACCAAACATAAAAGAAAAATTTATAAGTTGGGGTTCACCAAAATTAAAACCTTCTGCTCTTTAAGACACCATTAAGAAAATGGGATAAGAATTCTAAATACATACACCTGACAAAGAATTTGCACCCAAATTGCCTCTTTGTAATGCAACGACTTGAGTTTTCCTTTTTAGTATGAGTAATTATTTCCCATCATGGAGGATGAGAATTTAACTTTTTAAAAACCCTCTGCCCGATACCCATCCATGTTCTTCCCATTCCCCCATCTTTCTAATATAGTATTGTTATAATTTTGATGAAATATTTAGCATTTCATTATTATGACTATGCCAAACTTTCTCTAAATTTACCACATGGTAAATAATACTTTACTTTTCTGCACAATCTTTAGTTTTCCCTAGAATTAATCATTGGTTTGTGTTTTCCTTGTACTTGTCCCAAATCTAATCCCAAACTCTTCACCAAGTACCCCAATCTCCTCTCAAGACAGGGGAAAAATTCTTCCCTGGGAAGTCTCTCCTAGAGCCTTCTGACCTGTCCTAGGTGAAAGGCTTGCCCTCTGCCCATGGAGCACCATTGTCATCCTACATGCCCTGACATGATCCCAGGGATTCCCTTTCTTCTGCTCCTCTGTTGGTCCATCTCTGTGACCCCATGCCATCCTCTAGCTTTGGTTTAATCCCTTCTTTGTTGAAGTGCATCTTGTGAAACCTTCCTAGGAAAGAGTGTATGAAAAGAAAATATTCTGAAAAAAATTTTTTTCTTTTGGTTAATCCTCACCCAACAATATTTTGCATTTATTTTTAGAGAGAATGAATGAGAAGGGAAAAGACAGAGAATCATCCATGTGAGATAATTGGTTGCCTCCTGCACACACCTTGACTGGGGCCTGCAACAGAGGTATGTGCCCTTGATCAGAATCGAACCCAGGACCCTTCAGTCTGAGGGCTGATGCTGTATCCACTGAGCCAAACCAGCTAGTACCAATATTCTGAATTCTTGAATGTCTGAAATGCCATTATTCTTCTCTCACACTGATAAGGGTATAGAATTTTAAGTTGGAAACAATTATTTTAACAAATTTTGCAGGCTCGTTCCATTATTATCTAATATCTATTTTTGGATGATACCAGTTTGATTTTAGAGAGAAAGGGAGGCTAAAGGGAGAAAGGGAAGAAAGAAAACATATTTGAGAAAAACGATATCATCCTGGAGTTAAATTCTGGGTAAATTAATAAATTAAATTATTTCACTGATTCTCACCCAGGAGATACTTGGTCCCATAACAATCAACATGTTTTTAAACTTTATCTTTTAAAGTTTATCTTTTTTGTTGCAAGTATTACATATGTCCCCCTTTTTTCCCCAGTGACCCCCTCCACCCACCTATACCCCACTCTAATGTCTGGAAATGGTGTTAAATTCAAAACCATTCTCATTCTTGACCCTTTGTGAATTAACTGTTTTATCTCTTTGGAAGCTTATAGGATTTTCTCTTTGTTCCAAATATTCTAAAATTTTGTTATGGCCCTAACCGGTTTGGCTCAGTGGCTAGAGCGTCAGTCTGCAGACTGAAAGGTCCCAGGTTCGATTCTGGTCAAGGGCATATACCTTGGTTGCGGGCACATCCCCAGTAGGAGGTGTGCAGGAGGCAGCTGATCGATGTTTCTCTCTCGTCGATGTTTCTAACTCTCTCTCCCTCTCCCTTCCTCTCTGTAAAAAATCAATAAAATGTATTAAAAAATAAAAATAAATAAAATTTTGTTATGATATGCATAAGATATCTATTTTTATCCACTGTTCTGGGCCCTTCAGGACATTTTAATCTAGAAATATATCCTTTAGCTCTAGGAAATTTCCTTAAATTATTGCATTGAGGAATTCCTCAACTCACATGTAAAAAATTTTTTCTCTTCCTTGAAACTCTTACGATTCAGATGTTAGACATGTACTCATCTTCTAATTTTGTTATGTCTAGCTCTTATTTTCCATTTCTTCATCTTTTGGCTGTTTGTTTGTTTTTTTTTTTTCTGCGAGAGTTCCTTAACTTTATTGCCCAAACTTTCTACTAAGATTTTCATTCTTGCTATCTTTGTAATTTTTTAATTCAAAGCACTCTCTTGTTTTTTGTTGTTAATCCTCACTCAAGGATACTTTTCCATTGGTTTTTAGAGAGAGTGAAAGTGAGTGGGAGAGATACAGAGAAGAAAATCGATGTGCGACAAATACACCCATTGGTAGCCTCCCACACATGCCCCAACCGTTCTAGGATAGAGCCTGCAGCCGAGGCTTCTAAGCAGAATCTCGGGCTGACTCTCTATTCATCCACTAAGTCAAATCAGCTAGGGCAAAGCACTCACTTTTATTCTGAGGGTGTGTTTTTTTGTTTTTGTTTTTTTATTAATAATATTCTGTTCTCATTTCAAGGGTATAAGATCTTTTATCATCTTGAAATGATTGATGATAGTTTGTGGGTGCATTCCTCTCCTTGCACAGCTACTTTCACTGAGGCTGATTTAAAAATATATATTTTTTATTGATTTCAGAGAAGGGAGAGAGAGAGAAGCATCAATGATGAGAGCTAGTCATTGATTAGCTGCATGCCCCCCACCAGGGATTGAGCCCGCAATCTGGGCATGTGCCTTGACCAGGAATCAAACTGTGATCTCCTGGTTCAGAGGTCAATGCTCAATCACTGAGCCACACTGGTCGTGCAAGTCTGCTTTTGACTAAGTGTTGTCTGCATCTTCCACATCAGAGGCTCTCCTCAGAGGATCATAGCTGAGAGCTGGACAGTAAAATGTGATGGGATCTGATTGTCTGAGGGAACTTCAGAATAAGGTAATTTGCTGGGTTCTCTAGTTGGAGAACCTTGATATCCATATCTTCAAGTCTTTCTTCCTACGGTGTTCAAAAATCCCAGAGAAGACCACCAAACTCCTGCCCAGAGCATGATAGTCTTGTTGCCAGTATTCTGAGACCTGAGTAGGAAGAGGGCTGAAGGACTCAGTATGTACACATTCACTTCATCCTGCTGTGGATAGTCCACAGTTCTGTCCAAAACCATGCCTCATAAACTCAACACCTCTCTTTTACCATCCTCAGAGGATAACATTCTCATCTTTTCCCATCCTATCTAATAAGGAGGGAATATGCTAATTGACCCTCATGCCATCTCAAAGATGGCGGTGCCCACAGCCAATAAGGAGGGAATATGCTAATTGACTGCCCCGCCCTCAAAGATGGCAGCGCCCACAGCCACAAGATGGTGGGCCCAGCCCTCTCAGCTCCGTGCCCCTGCCTCCGGAGTTCCTCAGTCCCCTCAGCCCCCCAGCTGCCCAGGGTTGGCCCAAGGTGCAGGCAAGCCTCGGATGGCAGCTGCCCAGCTGCCCGGGACCACCCGAGGCTCAGGTAACCAGGGCCGGCCAAGGCTTGCGCTGCCGGCAGTGGCAGCAGCAGAGGTGTGATGGGGCGTCGCCTTCCCCCGATCGCCAGGTTGCCTCCTGCCCCTGGGGGCTCTTGGACTGTCAGAGGGGGCAGGCTGGACTGAGGGACCCCCCCCCTCCAGTGCCTAAATTTTCATGCACCGGGCCTCTAGTTTGGAATAAGGGCAGTCACTCATCTGGCAAGAGTTGGAGAGATGCTCTGGATAACTTCTAAAACAGACTTTAAGCCAATTTTCTTTATTTTAGCATGAAACATTAATGGGCCATAAAACACATTTTTATACATTTAAAAGATTAGAAATTATTGCCCTGACTGGTGTGGCTCAGTTGCTTAAGTGTCATTCCATGCACCAAGAAGTTGCCAATTCGATTCCTGGTCAGGGTACATGCCTGGGCTATGGACTTGACCTCCAGTGCAGGGAATGTGGGAAGTAGCCTATCAATGTTTCCCTCTCATCAATCTCTCTCTCCCTCTCCCTTCCCCTCTCTCTAAAATCAATAAAAACACAATAAAAATATTAGAAATCATAACTCTTAGGCCACAATGGAATTAAACTAGGAATAGATAACAGAAAGATAACTGGAAAATGCAAAAATACTTGGAGATTAAGTAACACATTCCTAAGTAACACATAAGTCAAAAAAGAAATCTCACAAGAAATTTTGAACTACATAAAAATGAAAATACAATTTACTAAATTTAAAAAGAAATCTTTATTGTTGAGAGTATTACAGATATCCCTCTTTTTCCCCTCTTTGCCCCCGCTCTACCTGGTTCCTGCCCCACCCCAGGCTTTCACCATTCCATTGTCTGTGTCCATGGGTAATGCATAGATCCGTGGTCAGCAAACTGAGGCTCGTCAGCCACATGCGGCTCTTTGGCCCCTTGAGTGTGGCTCTTCCACAAAATACCATGGCCTGGGTGAGTCTATTTTGAAGAAGTGGAGTTAGAAGAAGTTTAAGTTAAAAAAATTTGGCTCTCAAAAGAAATTTCAATCGTTGTACTGTTGATATTTGGCTCTATTGACTAATGAGTTTGCCGACCACTGACATAGATGCATATAAGATCTTTGTCTAATCTCTTCCCACCTCCCCCATCCCCCTTCCCTCTGAGAATCATCAATCTGTTCCATTTCCATGCATCTATTTTATTAACCAGTTTGTTCTGTTCATTAGGTTTCTTATTCAGTTATTTTGATTTTTTAGATTCAATTGTTGATAGACATGAATTTATTGCCTTTTTATTTTTCACATTTTTTATCTTTCTTTTTCTTATTCCTCTTCTTAAAGAATACCCTTCTGGAGGGAAAGGAGACATATGTAATACTTTAAACAATAAAAAGTAAAAGAAAAGAAAAGACAAGAAAAGGAAGAAAAAGAAAAGAAAAGAAGAGAATACCCTTCAACATTTCATGTAATACTGGTTTGGTGGTGAGGACATTCTTTAGCTTTTGTGAAGTTATTTATCTAACCTTCAATTTTAAATGATAGAAAAAATTCATCACTTTGAATATCTTTTGCCAATCCCTTCTGTCCTGACTAGTTTCTTTTAAGAAATTAGCTGACAGTTGTATGGGTATGCCCTTGTAGGTAAGTAACTGCTTTTCTCTTGCTGCTTTTAAGATTCTCTTTGTCTTTAGCGCTTGGCATTTTAATTATGATGTGTCATGGTGTGGTCCTCTTTGGGTTCCTCTTGTTTGGGACTCTCTGTGTTTCTGGGACTTGTAAGTCTATTTCTTTCACCAGGTAGGGGAAGTTTTCTGTCATTCTTCCTTCCTACCTTTCTTTCTTCTTTTTTTTTTTTAGTAGTAAATCATTTTTTTTTAATTTTAATTATTTATTGTTGAAAGTATTACTTATGTCATCTTTTTCCCCCATTGACCTCTCCCAGCCTGCTTGCACCCCAACCAGATCTTCACCACTCTATTGTCTGTGTCCATTGGTTATGCTTATATGCATACAAGTTCTTTGGTTGATCTCTACTCCCAGCCCTCCCCCCCCCACCACACCCACACACACACACTCCCGTGCCTTCCCTCTGAGGTCTGTTCAATGTTTCTGTTTCTGGATCTATTTTCATTCATCAGTTTGTATTGTTCATTATATTTCACAAATGAGTGAGATCACGTGATACTTATCTTTCACTGACTGGCTTATTTTGCTTAGCATAATGGTCTCCAGGTCCATCCATGCTGTTGCAAATGGTAAGAGCTCCTCTTTTACACCTGTGTAGTATTCCATTGTGTAGATGTACCATAATATTTTAATTCACTAATCCACTGATGGGCACTTAGGCTGTTTCCAAATCTTAGCAATGGTAAATTGTGCTGCTATGAACATAGGGGTGCATATGTCCTTTCTGATTGGTGTTTCTAGTTTCTTGGGATATATTCCTAGAAATGGGATTACTGGGTCAAATGGGAGTTCCATTTTCAGTTTTTTGAGGAAACTCCATACTGTTCTCCACAGTGGCTGCACCAGTCTGCATTCCCACCAGCAGTGTACGAGGCTTCCCTTTTCTCCACACCCTCACCAGCACATGTTTTGTTGATGATAACCATTCTGACAGGTATGAGGTGGTATCTTATTGTCACTTTGATTTGCATCTCTTGATTAGTGACTTTGAGCATTTTTTCATATGCCTCTTGCCCTGCTGTATGTCCACTTTCAAAAGTGTCTGTTTCTAACTGTGTCCTTCGCCCATTTTTTGATTGAATTGATTATTTTCCTTTTGTTAAGTTGTATGAGTTCCCTATAAATTTTGGAGATTAACCACTATTCAAATGTAACATTGGCAATTATGTTTTCCCATGCAGTGGGGCCTCTTGTTATTTTGTTGATAGTTTCTTTTGCTGTACAGAAGTTTTTTATTTTGATGTAGTTCCATTTGTTTATTTTCTCCTTAGTTTTCATTATCCTAGGATAGTGGTCAGCAAACTCACTAGTCAACAGAGCCAAATATCAACAGTAAAACAATTGAAATTTCTTTTGAGAGCCGAAAACTGACTTCTGCGCATGGGCCACGAAGTTTCAATTGCACTGTATGTGCACGCCCACACGTGGTATTTTGTGGAAGAGCCACACTTAAGGGGTCAAAGAGCCACATGTGGCTTGTGAGCCGCAGTTTGCCGACCACTGTCCTAGGAGATGTATTGGTAAACAGATTGCTACAGGATATGTCTGATATTTTGCTGCCTATTGATTCTTCTAAGATTTGTATGGTTTCTTGTCTTACATTTAAGTCCTTTATCCATTTTGAGATTATTTTTGTATTTGGTGTAAATTGGTGGCCTAGTTTCATTTTTTTGCAAGTATCTGTTCAATTTTCCCAACACCATTTACTGAAGAGACTGTCTTGTCTCCATTGCATGCTCTTTCCTCCTTTGTGGAATATTAATTGAGCATAATGCCTTGGGTCTATTTCTGGGTTCTCTGTTCTGTTCCCTTAGTCCAGGCATCCTCAAACTACAGCTCACGGGCCACATGCGGGTGTTTTTGCCGTTTTGTTTTTTTTACTTCAAAATAAGATATGTGCAGTGTGCATAGGAATTTGTTCATAGTTTTTTTTAAACTATAGTCCGGCCCTCCAACGGTCTGAGGGACAGTGAACTGGCCCCCTGTTTAAAACGTTTGAGGACCCCTGCTAGTCTATATGTCTGTTCTTGTGCCAGTATCAGGCTGTTTTGAGAACAATGGTTTTGTGATATAACTTGATATCTAGTATGGTGATCCCTCTAACTTTGTTCTTACTCAGGATTGCTGTGGCTATTAGGGGTCTTTTTTTATTCCATATAAATTTTTAGAGAGTTCGTTCTAGGTCTGTCAAATATGCCATTGGTATTTTCATAGGGATTGCATTGAACCTATAGATTGCTTTGGATAGTATGGACATTTTAATGATGTATATTCTACCAATATACATGGTATATTCCTTCCTCTATCTTTTTTCAACATCCTGTTTAGACCTTCCTCTATCTCTTTATTCAACATCCTGTAGTTTTCTGAGTATAAGTCTTTTACCTCCTTAGTTAAATTTATTCCTAGGTATCTTAATATTTCTGTTGCAATAGTAAATGTAGTTGTTTTTTTAGCTTCTCTTTCTGTGAGTTCATTATTGATGTATAAAAATGCCATTGATGCCGAAACCGGTTTGGCTCAGTGGATAGAGAGTCGGCCTGCGGACTCAAGGGTCCCAGGTTCGGTTCCGGTCAAGGGCATGTACCTTGGTTGCGAGAACGTCCCCAGTGGGGGGTGTGCAAGAGGCAGCTGATCGATGTTTCTCTCTCATCAATGTTTCTAGCTCTCTATCCCTCTCTCTTCCTCTCTGTGGAGAATTAATAAAATATATTTTTTAAAAATGCCATTGATTTCTGGGTGTTAATTTTATATCTTGCTATGTTGCTGGATTCATATATTTATTTTTTTCAAAATATATTTTTATTGATTTCAGAAAGGAAGGGAGAGGAATCTCTATAGAAACATCAATGATGAGAATCATTGATCAGCTGCCTCCTGTACGCCCCCACTGGGGTTCAAGTCCCCAACCCGGGCATGTGCCCCTGACCAGAATAGAACCCGGGATCCTTCAGTCTGCAGGCCAATGCTCTATCCACTGAGCCAAACCAGCTAGGGCTGGATTCATTTATTAAATCTAATAGTTTTTGACAGAGTCATTAGGGTTTTCTATGTGCAATATCATGTCATCTGTGAATAATGACAGTGTTTCTTCTTTTCCAGATTGAATACCTTTTATTTCTTCTCCTGTCTGATCACTATGACTAGATCTTCCAGTACTACGTCGAACAGGAGTGGTGAGAGTGGGCATCCCTGTCTTGTTCCTGTTCTTAGGGGAAATGGTTTTCGTTTTTGCCCATTGAGAGTGATGTTGGCTGTAAGTTTGTCATTTAAGGCTTTTATTATGTTGAGGTCTGACCCCTCTATTCCTACTTTGCTGAGAGTTTTTATCAAAACTGGGTGTTGGATTTTGTCAAATGCTTTTTTCTGTATCAATTGATGTAATCATGTGATTTTTGTCTTACAGTCTGTTAATGTGCTGTATCACATTTATTGATTTGTGGATATTGTATCCCCCTTGCATCCCCAGAATAATTCCCATTTGGTCATGGTATATGACCTTTTTAATGTATTACTGGATGTGATTTGCTAATATTTTGTTGAGAATTTTTAGCATTTATGTTAATCAGGGATATTGGCCTCTAGTTCTCTTTTTTTGTGTTGTCTTTCTCTGGTTTTGGTATTAGGGTGATGCTGGCTTCGTAGAAAGAGCTTGGGAGAGGAACCAAGATGGCGGCATAGTTAAACAACTAATCTGCTGCCTCACACAACAATTTCAAAAATACAACTAAAAGACAAAATGTCTACCATCCAGAACCACGGGAAAGCTGGCTGAGTGGAAGATTTACAACTAAGGAGAGAAAGGAGCACAAACGCTGAAAAGCTGAGGTACGGAGGCGCGTGAATCGGGCTGGCGGCAGGCGACTGGGTGCGTAGCTTTTCTTCAACCCAAAGGGAGACAAGCTCCCGATCACTCTGAAATCCAATTTCTGGGGACACGCGGGGGACCCAGACGCCTACGGGGAGAAGCTGGACTCTTGGCCATCGGGTGGGAAAGTGAGAGTGACTTTTTTGCAGAGGTGTGCCCAGCAATCATTGTTTTACTGCGCTGGAGTGCAGGGCGCAGGGACTTGGAAACGTGGAAAGGCAGAGACGGCTGACGCCAGCCATCGCCGTTGGCCACGCCCCAGTCTAGTGACGCCCTGAGACCCTGCCCAGCCCTGAGACCCTGCCCCACACATTCTACAAACCTGCCCAGGCTCCACACAGCGGCTTTCGCATATAAGTGGCTTTTGCATATTCTGTGGCAGCTTAAACAAATTAACTGCAGCTCCAGTCAGACTGCTCCTAAACCGCCCAAGCAAAGGAGGAGAAAACTAGTTCTTGCTGTAGCTGCTATTGGGGGACACACAGCACACAAGGGTACACCAAGAGTGTCCACCTCAAGTAACTGGGAGGCTGACCCATTGAACCAATAGGACACCTAGTACACAAAGCTACCCTACCAATTCAGGGAAGCAGAGAAAATGAGGAGGCAAGGAAACAGATCACAAACCAAAGAAATGGAGGAGAACAAGCGACTGGACATAGAGTTCAAAACCACGGTTATAAGGTTTTTTAAGAATTTCATGGAAAAGGCCAATAAATTCAATGAGACCCTCGAGGATATGAAAAAGGACCAACTAGAAATTAAACATACACTGACTGAGAAAAAAAATATTATACAGAGACCCAGCAGCAGACTAGAGGAATGCAAGAATCAAGTCAATGATTTGGAATACAAAGAGGCCAAGGACACTCCTCCAGAGAAGCATGAAGAGAAGAGAATTCAGAAAGTTGAAGATAGTGTAAGAAGCCTCTGGGACAACTTCAAGCGAACCAACATCAGAATTATGGGGATACCAGAAGAAGAGAGAGAGCAAGATGCTGAAAACCTATTTGAAGAAATAATGAACGAAAACTTCCCCCACCTGATGAAAGAAATAGATTTACAAGTCCAGGAAGCACACAGAACCCCAAACAAAAGGAATCCAAAGAGGATCACACCAAGACACATCATAATTAAAATGCCAAGAGCAAAAGACAAAGAGAGACTCTTACAAGCAGCAAGAGAAAAACAGTTAGTTACCTACAAGGGAGCTCCCATACGATTATCAGCTAATTTCTCAACAGAAACCATGCAGGCCAGACGGGAGTGGCAAGAAATATTCAAAGTGATGAATAGCAGGAACCTACAACCAAGACTACTCTACCCAGCAAAGTTATCATTCAGAATTGAAGGGCAGATAAAGAGCTTCACAGATAAGAAAAAGCTAAAGGAGTTCATCACCACCAAACCAGTATTATATGAAATGCTGAAAGGTATTCTTTAAAAAGAGGAAAAAGAATAAGAAAGATAAAAAATATGAACAACAAATACATATCTATCAACAAGTGAATCTAAAAGTCAAGTGAATTAAAAATCTGAGGAACAGAATAAACTGGTGAACTTAATAGAATCAGAGGCATAGAATGGGAGTGGATTGATAATTCTCAGGGGGAAAGGGGTGTCTGTGTGGGGAGTATGGGAAGAGACTGGACAAAAATCATACACCTATGGATAAGGACAGCGGGGGGGAGGTAAGGGCAGAAGGGGGGTGGGAACTGGGTGGTGGGGAGATATGGGGGGAAAAAGGAGAAACAATTGTAATCTGAACAATAAAGATTCATTAAAAAAAAAAAGAAAGAAAGAGCTTGGAAGTGTCCCTTCCTCTTGAAATTTTTGGAATAGTCTGAGGAGGATAGGTGTTAGTTCTTCTTTGAATGTTTGGTAAAATTGCCTGTGAAGCCATCCAGACCAAGCCTTTGTTTGCTGTAATTTTTTTATTACTACTTCAATTTCATGTCTACTTATTGGCCTATTCAGGTTTTCTGATTCTTCCTGATTAAGTTCTAAAAGATTGTATTTTTCTAGGAATATGTCCATTTCGTCTGGATGTAATTTGCGAATTTTGTTGAGAATTTGTCCAATTTGTTGGAATAGAGGTCACAGTATATATATATTTTTATGATCCTTTGTATTTCTGTAGAGTCAGTTGTTACTTCACCTCTTTCATTTCTGATATTGTTTATTTGGGTCCTCTCTCTTTGTTTCTTGGTGAGCCTGGCTAGAGGTTCATCAATCTTGTTTATCCACTCAAATAAGTAGCTTTTAGGTTTATTGATCTTTTGTATTTTTTTGTGAGGTCTCTTTGTCATATATTTCTGCTCTGACCTTTATTATTTACTAGAGGCCCAGTGCATGATTGAATCATGCACGTGTAGGGTCCCCTACACGCTTTCGCTTTTCGCGGTGGAGCTGGGTGCCTGTCTGCTGGTGCCGGAGCAGACAGGCACCCAGCTCCCCCACTTTTGATGGTCCGCGGCCGCTGAGGGGGGCTACCCTGCTGTTGAGAGGCGCAGGGGGCGGGAGTGAGGGGGGCTGCTGAGGGGGGCTGCCACGGACACCTGGCTACCCTGCCGTTGAGAGGCGCAGCCGGGTGTCCGCAGCAGGCCCCCTCAGCCGCCGCGGATATCCCTCTCACAATCCAGGACTGCTGGCTCCCAACTGCACACCTGCCTGCCATCCTGATTGCCCCTAACCACTTCTTCCTGCCAGCCTCATCACCTCCTAACCACTCCCCTGCCAGCCTGATTGATGCCTAAGTCCTCCCCGGCCAGCCTGTTTGCCTCTAACTGCCCTCCCCTGCAGGCCTGGTCACCCCTAACTGCCCTCCCCTGCAGGCCTGGTCCCCCCCAACTGCTCTCCCCTGCAGGCCTGGGTCCCCTGCAACTGCCCTTCCCTGCAGGCCCAGTCGCCCGCAATTTCCCTCCTCTGCCAGCCTGGTCACCCCTAACTGTCCTCCCTGCAGGCTTGATTGCCCCCAATTGCCCTCCCTTGCAGGCCTGGTCCATCCCAACTGCCCTCCCCTGCTGGCCATCTTGTGTCCACATGGTGTCAGTCATCTTTGACCACATGGGGGCAGCCATCTTGTGTGTTGGAGTGGTCAATTTGCATATTATTTTTTATTAGATAGGAGGATTAGATAGGATAGAGGCCTGATGCATGGATGGGGGCCGGCAGGTTTGCCCTGAAGGGTGTCCCAGATCAGGGTGGGGGTTCCCTTGGGGCGTGGTGTGGCCTGGGCGAGGGGCCTGTGGTGGTTTGCAGGCTGGCCACGCCCCCCGGTGACCCAAGTGGAGGCCCTGGTATCTGGGATTTATTTATCTTCTACAATTGAAATTTTGTAGCCTTGAGCAGAGCCAAGCCTCCTGCTTGCTCCGTGGCAGCAGCCATTTTTGTTGGGATTTATTTATCTTCTATAATTGAAACTTTGTAGCCTTAAGCAGAGGCCAAGGCAGGCCAGGGCAGGAGGAAAGCTTGGCTTCCTCCATTGCCGGGGAAACCCAAGCCTCCTGCTCTCTCTGTGGCCGCAACCATCTTGGTTGGGTTAATTTGCATACTCGCTCCTGATTGGCTGGTTGACGTGGCCTGTGGGTGTAGTGGCGATACGCTCAATTTGCATATTGCTCTTTTATTAGATAGGATTGCTGTCAATCTTTCCCTTAATATCTTCCAGAAATTTTTTATGTAGTTGGGTGTACCTGTATTGGGTGCATATATTTTTACCAGAGTTGTAGCCTCTTATTGTATTGATCTCTTTAGTATTATGAAGTGGCTTTCCTTATCTCTTGTTATTGCCTTCACTTTGCAGTCTACTTTATTAGATATAAGTATTGCTACCCCCGCTTTTTTTTCATTTCATTTGCATGAAAAAAAAAATTTTCCATCCCTTCACCATCAGTCTGTGTGAGTCCTTTTTCTGAGGTGGATCTCCTATAGATAGCATATATATGGGTCATATTTTCTTATCCATCCACCTACCCTATGTCTTTTGATTGGAGCATTTAATCCATTTACATTTAAGGTTATTGATAGGTACTTGTTTCTTGCCATTTTTATTCTTTGTGTCTGTGTTTCTCCCTCTCTTTCTATTCCTTCTTCTTACAGCAATCCCTTTAGGATTTCTTACATTACTGGTTTGGTGGTAATAAACTCCCTTAGCCTTTTTTTGTCTGTGAAGCTTCTCATTTCCCCTTCAATTTTGAGTGCTATCCTTGCTGGAAAGAGTATTCTTGGATTCAGTCCCTTGCTTTGCATCACTTTGTATACTTCATGCCATTCCCTTCTGGCCTGATCTGTTTCTGTTGAGAAATCAGTTGATAGTCTAATGGGAGATCCCTTGTAGGTAACATTCTGTCTCCCTCTTGCAGCCCTTAATATTCTTTGTTTGTTGTTAAAGTTTCTGTTTGCCATCTAATCTAATAATAGACAAATATGCAAATTGACCGCACCTTCGCTACACATAAGCCACGCCCACCAGCCAAGCCACGCCCATCAACCAATCAGGACGAGTATGCAAATTACCCCAACAAAGATGGCGGCTAATTTGCATATCAAGACAGCGTCGAGAGAAGCCAAGAGCTGCAGAAGGGAGTAAAGCTTTGAAGAAGCAAGCAAGCCGGGGTGGGGGGGAGGAGAAGGGAGGAGAGAAGTCAGGGCCAGGGGCGAAGGGAAACGCAGGCGGGCTGGAGGAGAAGGCGGGGCGGGTGACAAGGGCGGGGCAGAGGCGGGGCCGGGGGCGAAGGGAAATGCAGGCGGGCTGGCCGAGAAGGCGGGGCGGGTTACAAGGGCGGGGCAGAGGCGGGGCTGGGGGCGAAGGGAAACGCAGGCGGGCTGGAGGAGAAGGTGGGGCGGGTGACAAGGGAGGAACGGAGGCGGGGTAGAGTGCAGCAGGAAATCCTATTGCAGGATTTTTCCTGCAACGGGAATGCTAGTTTTAATTATAATGTGTCTTAGTGTGGGTCTTTTTGGGTTTATCTTCTTTGGGGCTATCTGTGTTTCCTAGACTTGTGTGACTTTTTTCTTCCCCAAGTCAGGGACGTTTTCTGTCATTATTTCTTCAAACACATTTTCTATTTCTCGCTCAGTTTCTTCTCCCTCTGGTACCCCTTTATGGGGCTTTTGCTTCATTGCATGTTGTCCTGAAGCACCCTTAAATGCTCCACCTGCTTTTTAATATTTTTCCAATTGCTTTTCAGATTGGGTGGTTTTTTTTTCTACCCAGTGAGTGTTCGAACTTACAAATTCTGTCCTCAGTTTCTTCTAGTATACTTTTGAAACCTTTCAGGGTGTTCTTTTTAAAAAATTTATTTTTATTGATTTCAGAGAGGAAGGGAGGAGAGATATAGAAATATCAATGATGAAAGAGAATCATCGATTGGCTACCTCCAGCACGCCCCCTACTGGGGATCAAGCCTGCAACCCAGGCATGTGCCCTGACCAGAATCAAACCGGCACCCTTCAGTCTGCAGGCTGACACTCTACCCACTGAGCCAAACCAGCCAGGGCCCGGGGTGTTCTTTATTGCAGCTATATCATCCTTTATTTCCTCTTTATTCTTATCCATGTTGGGGAATTTCTCATTCAGCTCCTTATTTCTCATTGGGTTGTTTGTAATTCTGTCAGATGTTTGAGCATCTTTATAACCATAACTGCAAATTCTTTATCTGGAAAATTACTTGCCTCCATTTCATTTAGTTCCTTTTCTGGTGATTTCTCCTGTTGTTTCCTTTGGGGATTGTGTGTCTCCCATTTTTGCTGTCCCTTTGTCTTTGTGTGTATGTGAGTCGCCGTCTCTTTCTGGCCCTGGGCAATCTGATTGAGGTCCAAGAGGTTGAAGTCCCTAGTGGTCCAGTGATCAGGGACTCCTTAGCCCAGAGGCTTGCTGCCTTGAGTCTTACACCTTTGTTGTCTCTGTTCTGAGTTGTACTCCCTTCACCCATGGATTTGGTCCCTCAGGTATCAGTTGTAGATGCTTGAGGTCAGCAGGGGCACACACAGTTCCTCTGGTGTGTGACTACCTGTGAGGTCCCAGAGCTCTCTGGCAAGCAATTCACTCAGCACCAGGATGCCCACAGCAGGGTGGCATGTGAGGTCCCTCTGGCATGCACTAATTGTGCACTGTCCAGGGACTGGGCGGGGTGATGTGCATGGGCCCCCATGCATGTGCACTAAGTGCGTGGTCCTGGAGCCAGGACAGGGTGTCACACAAGGTGCCTCTAGCATACCCAGAGCTTAGGCAGGGAGGCAGGTGGGAACCCTCTGGCATACACTCACTGCTGGTGGTCCTGGGGAGTGGGTGGGGTGGCACTGGAGGTCTCTCTGGAGTGCACTCACTGTAGGCATCTGGGAGCCCATGGCGAGGTAGCACGCCACTCACTACAGGAGCACGGCAGGGTCTTGTGAGTTATGGCTGGCCAGTGGCTCACTGTGTGGGTTTGGGGTGGTGTCCAAGGCCAGTCTGGATGTTGGTGTGGCTGTGCTCCTAACCTCTGTTGTTTCCCCCTTCAAAATGGTGTGATTTCCATGCCAGAGCTGCGCCCAGCCTGGAAGTGCCTATGGCAGTAGCACAGGCTCTTTGTTCAGGAAAGCCTGATCCGTCAACCTCTGAAACTACTGCAAGATTTAACTATCTCTCACTCACGTGTGTGCGTGCACACACACACACACACACACACACACACACACATCCACACACTCCCCTCTTACTCCTTTACTCACTCACACTCTCCCCCTTACTGCCGACCTGCTGGCCGCCATGCTGGGAATCTCTCTGTTATTAATAAGTTTTCAATATCTTGCTCTTTCTTCTTCTGGCACTCCCATAATGTGAATGTGGGTATACTTGAAATTGTCCCAGAGGCTCCTTACAGTATCTTCATATTTTTAGATTCTGTTTTCTTTTTGCTCTTCTCTTTGGGTTTTCTTGCTTCCTCATATTTCAAATTGTTGATTTGATTTTCGGGATCCTCTAATCTACTGTTGAATCCCTATAAATTCTTCTTTATTTCAGTCAGTGTATGCTTAATTTCTGACTGGTCATTTTCCATTATTTGGCATTCTCACTAAGTCACTTGAAGGTCCCATGAAGATTCTTAAGTAACCTTATAACTATGGTTTTGAATTCTATATCCAATAGTTTGCTTTCTTTCATTTCTAACATGTTACTTTACGTCCGCATTTTGGCTCCTTCCCTGTTTCTTTGTATTGGGTAGAGCTGCTATGTCTCCTTGAGATGGTAGAATGGCCTTGTGTAGTAGGTGTCCTGTAGAGCCCAGTGGCTAAGCCCCCGTCACCTGAGCTGGGCACTGTAGGTGCACCCCTTTGAGGGCTGTGTGCACAGTCTTGTTATAGTTGAGACTTGATTGCTGTTGGTGTCATTGGGAGGAATTGACCTCCAGGCCAATTGGCTGTGAGGATCAGCTGCAACTGCAGTGGGAGAGCTGCTGTGCAAGAAAAACCCCTGTGGAGCAGGACTTGCTTCAGTGGGGCTTTGGTGCTCCCTGAGTCTGCCCCTTGGGGTGTCACTTATGGATGTGTAGAGTTGTAATCTGGTGTGGTCTCATGATGACCATTGGGTGCACTGGCTTGTGGGTCTCCAGGGAGGTACAAAGTCAGCCAATGCCTGGGGCCACCCACAGGAGCTACAGAGAGATCTGAAGATTCCTCCTATTTGTATTGGTTTTGGAAGTGCCCAGGTGAGGCCCAGCTGTGAAGCAAGGCAGGCTGGTGGTAGAGGCAGGTCTTGGGCCTTTTATTGATAGGTTTGGAGCTCACTGATCCAGCTGCAGCTTGTTTGAGCAAGGACAGGCCATTTGTATGCAAAAACCACTGCACACAGGTTGGGTGGGGCTGCAAACTGGGTGGAGCGGGGTTTCAGGGAATCACCAGAGTGAAGCAAATAGAAATGGCTGCCAGTTAGCCCTGTAATCAGGGAAGTCCCAGCATAGGAACAATGACCCTTGTGAGCACCTCTGTCTGGGAGAAAGCTGCCTTCTGAGTTCCTGCCCTGATGCCAGACAATCTAGTTCCTCCTCGTATGTGTCTGTGTCCCCCAGAGCCTCGCCTTAGTGCTGGAGCTCAGAGGAAGCAGGATCTTCCAAGTTCAGTTTGTGGACTGGCCCTTTAAGAAGAGCAGCTTGGTCTCCAGCAGCCTCTGTCACTGAGCCCCAACCCTTACTGGTTTTTATAGCCCGTAGCTACAGGGACTTCTTTTCCCAGCTCTGGGAGCATGGGCTGGGGGTCTGGTGCGGGGCCTTTGCAGAGATGATCTCCCTCCTGCTTAAAAAAGCAGTACAGCTGCTGACTGCTAGAATGGCAAGGCATCGTCAGCATCTTCCATCTCTGGACTATTTCTCCTCTGTCTTCATGGCTGGAATAGTCCTGTCAATTCCTCTCTATTGCAGGAATCCACATGGTCTTCGAGTTGTTTTCTGAAAGTATACAAACATATTCTCGACCAAAAGTTAATAAAGGAATATTTTCTATAAATTTGACTTGCGATCCTTTTTCATTTTTTGCCCAAACGATTTTCTTTGGCTTGTTATGACACCATGTATGTTTTACATGGGTGTCTTGCTGTTAGTATTACAAATGATAGTTAATTTTCTAAAGTAAAAATTTTCTAGATATAATTTACTTACAGGATATTTTTCCTTACATGATATTCTTCTACTATCCCCCCTTTTTTGATTTAAATATTAGGAGGCTTTTGGAAATTTCATAATGTAATCTTGATAACTTTTAAATTTTAATTTTTTGCACTAAAATGTGACTGCTTTAGGTTCATTACATGTTACCCAATTTTACCATGAGATGAACTACCAATAAAAATTTTAGTTAACACTTTAGGAACTGTTTTTTGTCCAGTACAATTGATTTTTCTAGAATATTCGCTTATTTCAATTAACCAATTTAAGTTAGCATGAAAACTTGACTACTATTTTACTGTCAAATTTAATACTCTAACAACCATCTTATTTTACCCTGTAAATATTAGTGGAAAGGATTATTTGCCTTCTTGAGTAGGCCCTGAGCATTCCTGGTGCTAGGCTGGGTTTAGATATCAGAAACCCCAGTTCCCCACATCATGGGTACAAGACAACTCAAACAAGTCTTGTTGCAGTGAGAGGACAGCTGCTGTCGGCCAAGTCTCTGTCTGTTGCCTGGGTCCCGATTTGAGCTGGGCGTGGGAAGCTAAGCAGCCATGGGGGCAGGAGACGCTGCATGTTGTCCAGAACCAAACCAGAGAGGGTCGGACCTGCATTACCACCATTTGTCCACCATCCAGAACTGAAATATCATTGCTGACATGTACACATAAGGAACTGTTTGACATAGAAATTGGGACTCAAAAGAACTGTTGGCCCAGAAAGAAACTCACTATAGACTGATTCATTTGCATAACCATTATTGCTTGTCTCATTTTCAGTTCTTATAAGTGTATTTCTAGTATCACATGATCTCACTCATCTAGGGGAAACGATGAACAACATAGACTGATGAACAAGAACAGACCCAGAAACAGGAGGCATGGATCAGACTGTCAGACCTCAGAGGGAGGGTAGGGGAGGGAGGGGATATGGGAGAGAGATCAACCAAAGGACTTGTGTGCATGCATATGAGCCTAACCAGTAGTCACGGACAACAGGGGGGTGGGGGCATGCGTGGGGAAGGGTTTGGGATGGGAATTGGGGGGGGGGGATGAGGACAAATATGTGATACCTTAATCAATAAAGTAATTAAAAAAAAAAAAAGCAGTACACATGGGTGCCAGTCCTACCCATTCCAAGCCTCCGCCCCTCCTACCAATCTCAGTGTGCTTTCTTGTTTACTTCTCTAGTTGTAGAACTTCCATTCAGCCATCTCTCAGATGGTTCTGGATGATGACTGTTCTGTATTTTAGTTGTAATTTTGATGTGGTTGTGGGAGGCAGCTAGTATAGGCATTTATCTAAGCCACCATCTTGGTTCTCCACAACTTACCAAATTTGAAGGATGCAGCAAAAGCAGTGCTGAAAGAGAAATTTATAATATTGAGTATGTATATTAAAAAATAAGAAAAATATAAAATCAATCATTTTCACCATAGGAAACTAGAAAAAGAAGAGCAATTAAATTCAAAGCTAGCAAAAGAAAATAAACTATAAATCTTAGGTAGAGCAGAAATCAATGAAATTGAAAATAGGAAATTGGAAGAGAAAACCAATAAAAGCAAAAGCTGACCCTGGCTGGTTTGGCTCAGTGGATAGAGCATCGGCCTGCAAACTGAAGGCTCCCGGGTTCGATTCTGGTCAAGGGCATGTACCTTGGTTGCAGGCACATCCCCAGTAGGGGGTGTGCAGGAGGCAGCTGATCGATGTTTCTCTCTTATCGATGTTTCTAACTCTCTATCCCTCTCTCTTCTTCTCTGTAAAAAACCAATAAAATATAAAATTAAAACAAAAAGCAAAAGCTGGTTCTTTAAAAAGCTCAATATAATCAATATACATCTAGCCAAACTTCTTAGGAAAAAAAAAAAAGTAAAAGAGGGAGCCCCGGCTAGTATTGCTCACTAGTTGGAGCATTGGTCCAGAGCCTGAAGGGTCATGGGTTTGACTCCCAGTTAAGGGCATGTGCCTCGATTGTAAGTTTGACCCCCAGCCCTGGTTTGGGTGCATGTGTGAGGTAACCAATCAATGTGCCTTTCTCATGTTGATATTTCTCTCTCTCTCCCTCTCCCCCTCTACTCCTTACCCTCTTCTGTCTATAAAATTAATCAATGGAAAAAATATTCTCCAGTGAGGATTAAAAAAAAAGGGATAACACAAAAAGATAGTATCAGAAATGAAAGAGGTAACATTACTACTACATGGACAGTAAAAGGATAATTGAGGAATACTATGAACAACTCTGAGACACAATCTACCAACACACACACAAGAAAAAGACAACCCAAATAGGCCTATATGGTTAAATAAATTGGGATAAGTCTACAAAATGCAATGTTATTTGACAATAAAAAGTAATGACATACTGACACACGCTATAACACAGATAAGCCTTTAAAACAACATGCTAACAGAGGAAGCCAGTCACCACAGGCCATTTACATGGAATGTCTACAGCAGCAACAGAACCTAGAAAGACAGAAAGCAGGTTGACTGCCTAAGGTCGAAAGTTGGGGGTGGGGATAAGAAATGGGAGTGATTGCCAAAGGGAACAGGATTGATTTTAGGGTGATAAAAATGTTCCAAAATGGACTGTAGTGATGTTGCGCAACTCTGTAAATATACTAAAAACTGTTGAATTGAATCAAATGGGTGAATTTTGTGGATTTATATTATTTATATCTCAATAAAGCTATTAAAAATAAAAAGGTGGTCAAAGTCTTTTAAGGAAAGCCTCAACATGAAGGATAAAGAACAAAGCAAAGAAAGAAACAAGCAGCAAAACAACTACAAACAACAACAAAAAGGAACCCCACAGGACATAGAGAAATTTGAGAAGCAGAAACAGAAAAAGAACCTTGAAATAATAAGAGAATAAACATAAAAAATTAAAGACATAAAACAAGAACAGATTGTAATGCCTGTCCCCAATAACATATAACATGAAATCTGTAAGATAGAGTCAATGAGATCTTCCAGCAAGTGAAATTAAAAAGACATAGGATATAAACATGAATCAAAGGATATAAACATGAGAAAATTAGAGAATCATTTGAGGAGATCCAACCTTTAGGAGTTAGAGAATAGAGAAAATAAAGTTCAAAGAAATAATGCAAGAAAATTTCCCAGAATTGAAGGGCACCAGTCTCTAGGTTGTAGGACAATGGGCATACAGTGATGATCCTAAATACTTCTAGAGAGAGGAAATAGGACAATTATACAGAACTGAGAATCAGAATGGCAGTCACATCAGAAGCAGAGAAATAAAGGATTCATGCCTTCAAAGCGTTGCATGACTTTTCATGCTAGAATTTTATGTCTACCCATCTTTTTTTTTTTTTTTTTAAATATATTTTATTGATTTTTTACAGAGAGGAAGGGAGAGGGATAGAGAGTTAGAAACATTGATGAGAGGGAAACATCGATCAGCTGCCTCCTGTACACCTCCTACCGGGGATGTGCTGGCAACCAAGGTACATGCCCTTGACCGGAATGGAACCTGGGACCCTTCAGTCCGCAGGCCGACACTCTATCCACTGAGCCAAACCGGTTAGGGCTACCCATCTTTTTGATCAAGTAGAAAAAGGATATTGTCAGACACTTGGCAAAAATAGGATTCCACACAGGAAAGTGACAAAAGGAATTTCTAAGATGACAGCTTGTCAGACTTGGAGAACAGCCAGTCCAGACTACAGGAAGAGGTGGACAAAGCATTAGTGTGCTCTTAGAAAATAGGCTGGCATGGAGAGGAAGGAAGGAGGGAAGGAGGAAGGGTAAGTGGGTGGAGGGAGGAACTTGCAGTTTCAAAGAAAACAAAGCAAATGAAAAAACTAGGTAATTATTAAGTCCAGGAGTAAAAAAAGTTTGTATAAGAAACAATTACAATATACTATTTGTCTCAAAGACTACCAGCATAGCCTTTAATAATATTTCTATTGACAACTGACTTAACTAAATTTTTAAAAATATGTTATTGATTTTTTTCTTACTTTTTTATTTTATTTTATTTATTTTTTAAATAAATCTTTATTGTTCAGATTATTACAATTGTTTCTCCTCCCCCCCCATATCTCCCCTCCTCCCAGTTCCCACCCTTCCCTCTGCCCTTACCTCCCCCCTCGCTATCCTTATCCATAGGTGTATGATATTGTCCAGTCTCTTCCCGTACCCCCCACACAGACACCCGCTTCCCCTGAGAATTATCAATCCACTCCCATTCTATGCCCCTGATTCTATTATGTTCATCAGTCTATTCTGTTCTTCAGATTTTTAATTCACTTGACTTTTAGATTCACTTGTTGATAGGTATGTATTTGTTGTTCATAATTTTTATCTTTTATTTATTTATTTATTTATTTATTTATTTATTTTTAATTTCTTTATTGATTAAGGTGTCACATATTTGTCCTCATCCCCCCATTCCCATCCCACACCCCTCCCCACGGATGCCCCAACCCCCTGTTGAACTTAACCATTGGTTAGGCTCATATGCATGCACACAAGTCCTTTGGTTGATCTCTCCCTGCTCCGCCCACCCCCCATCGATAGTCCGATCGATGCCTCCTTGTTTCTGGTTCTGTTCTTGTTCAGCAGTCTATGTTGTTCATCATTTCCCCTAGATGAGCGAGATCATGTGTCACTAGAGATATACTTATAAGAACTGAATGTGAGACGAGCAATAATAGTTATGCTGACAGGCAAATGAATCAGTCTGTAGTGAGTTTCTTTCTGGACCAACAGTTCTTTAGAGACCCAATTTCAATGTCCACCAGTTCCTTATGTGTACATGTCGGCACTGACCCCTCAGCTCTGGATGGTGGACAAATGGTGGTAATGGAGGTCTGACTCCCTCTGGTTTGGTCTCGGCCAGACCCAGGGGCACGGCTTCACCCGGACTCAGGGGCACGTGGCCTCACCCGGACCCAGGGGCGTGTGGCCTCACCCGGACCAAGGGGCGTGTGGCCTCACCCGGATCCAGGGGCACACGGCCTCACCCGGACCCAGGGGCGCATGGCCTCACCCGGGTCCAGGGGCACACGACCTCACCTGGACCTGGGATCCAGCTTCACCCGGACCCAGGGATGCGTGGCCTCACCCGGATCCAGGGGCACACGGCCTCACCCGGACCCAGGGGCGCGTGGCCTCACCCGGACCCAGGGGCGCGTGGCCTCACTCGGATCCAGGGGCACACAGCCTCACCTGGACCCAGGGGCGCATGGCCTCACCCGGGCCCGGGACCCAGCCTCACCTGGATCCAGGGGCACACGGCCTCACCCAGACCCGGGATCTAGCTTCACCCAGACCCAGGGGCACGTGACCTCCCCCGGACACAGGAGCGCGTGGCCTCTCCCAGACCCAGGGGCGCGTGGCCTCACCTGGACCTAGGTGCGCGAGGCCTCACCCGGACCCGGGACCCAGCCTTACCCGGATCCAGGGGCACATGGCCTCACCCGGACCCGGCATCCAGCTTCACCCAGACCCAGGGGCGCGTGGCCTCACCCGGACCCAGGGGCGCGTGGCCTCATCCGGGCCCGGGACCCAGCCTCACCCGGATCCAGGGGCACATGGCCTCACCCGGAACTGGGATCCAGCTTCACCCGGACCCAGGGGCGCATGGCCTCACCCGGACCTGGAATCCGGCTTCACTCAGACCCAGGGGCGCGTGGCCTCACCCAGACCCAGGGGCGTGAGGCCTCACCTAGACCCAGGGGCGTGTGACTACACCCGAGCCCAGAGGCGCGCAACCTCGCCCGCACCTGGGTCCCAGCTGGGTTTCGTCTTCTTGATCCCAATTCCTGTTGGTCAATTCCCTCTCAGCAATTCCTTCGGCCATTTTCTCAGAGTTCCAGGACAGCTGCCGCAGAACTCGTTGGGCGGCGGGCTCGTCGAAGCTCCGGTGTGCCCGGTGCACGGCGGCGGGCTGGTCCGGTGTCGCTGCATCGGCCCTTGGGTCTGCAGCGGTGGCCGGTCGCCGAGCGTGCGCACCTGGCCGCTTCTGGGGCATTGAGATTCTTGAAGGACTCGGAGGTCAGCAAGCGCGGAGTCTCCCACCCCATGTCTCCCAGGGGCTCATCTGTCCGTGCTCGGCAGCGAGTGGAGCCGTCCCCTCAGCCGGAGACCGCCGGGGGAACTGCGCCGAGCACGTTCCAGGCCGCCATTGTGTCGCCTGAGCCCTAGTTCTTAAAGTGTGGTCTTTGGGTCACCGGCATCAGCATCATCCTGAGTACCCCTCTCTTTTATTCTAGTTGTAGAGTATCTGCCCAGCCAGCCCTCCGGTGGTTCTGGATGGTGTCTGCTCTGCTCTCCCATCGTAGTCTCAAAATTGTTGTGGTAGGCAACGATCAGGCTTCCGCCCTATGCCTCCATCTTGGTCCTCCTTTGTATAGTTAAGTCTTGATTGTTGTTGGTGTCACTGGGAGGAATTGTCCTCCAGGCCAATTGGCCATGAGGGCCCTCTTTATCTATAAAGGAAGAGTTGCTGTGCAGGAGACACGTTTATGGGCCGGGTCTTGGTGCAGCAAGGCTTTGGCGCTCACTGAGTCTGCCTCTTGAATGTGTCCCTTATGCGCGTAGTTGAAATCTGGTGTCATCTCACACAGACCACTAGATGCCCTCGTTTCTGGGTCTCCAATGGAGTGTAGTTCAGCTACTGCCTGAGGCCACTCAGCAGGGATTACAGCAAAAACTGTAGTTTCCTCCTCCTGTCTGAGCGGCCCTGGAGCAGTCCGACTAGAACCGCAGTTCATCTGGTCAAGCTGCCACAGGGCAGGCCACCCACATGCAAAAGCCGCTGCTTGGAGCACAGGTGCACCTGCAAGACTTGCGGGGCGGGTCTTCAAAACGTCCGGGGCGGGTCCCAGGGCGGGACGGGTCTCAGGGCGGGGCGGGGTCTCAGGGCGCCACCAGGCCATGGCGTGGCGAACCGCAATGGCTGCAAGTCTGCTTTTTCTGCTTTCCACGTTTCTAAGCCCCCTCGTTCCGCACTCCAGCGCAGCAAACACTGATTGCTGGGCGCACCTCCGCAAGAGTCCAGCCTCTCCCCGCATGCGTCTGGGTCTCCCGCGAGTCCCCAGAAGCTGGATTTCAGGGTGATGGGGAGCTAATCTCCCCTAGGGTTGGAACAAAAGCCGCGCATCCCTTCCCCCGCCACCAGCCCGACCCACGTGCCTCCACACCTCATCCCCTCTGATTTCGCTGGTTTCCTCTTCCCTCTTAGCTGTAAATCCACCATTCAGCCAGCTCTCCTGTGGTTCTGGGTTGCAGACACTCTGTCCTCCAGTTGTATTTTTGAAATTGCTGTGCGTGGCGCAGTTCATTTGTTTAACTTTGCCGCCTTCTTGGTTCTCCTCTGTCAAAATGGCTAAAGGACTTGAATGTAAGATTGGAAATCCTAAGAATCCTCCAAATCGGTGTTGGCAGCCTCCGGGGCCCCGAGGATCTCACTGGGCAGCTCGGCCAGGTTGGTGACGCGGATGAGCCCCTCCTGCAGAAAGATGGTCTCTTCCTTCACTGAGAGCCGCTGCGCCGAGTCCGCGGCCGCCGCCACAGCAGCTGCCGCGGCGCCCACGAACCCATGGCCCCGGCTGTGGTGCTGACTGAGAGGAGCAGCCGCCCGGCCTGGGGAGACTCGAGCAGCAGTTGCCGCACTCACCAGTCCATCTTTTAGTTGTATTTCCGAAACTGCCATGCGAGGCAACAGATCAGCCTTTCACCTTCGCCGCCATCTTGGCTCCTCCCCCTACTCCCATAATTTTTATCTTTACTTTTTTCTTCTTTTTCCTCCTTTTAAATAATACCTTTCAGCATTTCATGTAATACTGGTTTGGTGGTGATGAATTCCTTTAGCTTTTTCTTATCTGTGAAGCTCTTTATCTGCCCTTCAATTCTAAATGATAGCTTTGCTGGGTAGAGTAGTCTTGGTTGTAGGTTCTTGCTATTCATCACTTTGAATATTTCTTGCCACTCCCATCTGGCCTGCATAGTTTCTGTTGGGAAATCAGCTGATAATCGTATGGGTGTTCCCTTGTAAGTAACTAACTGTTTTTCTCTTGCTGCTTGTAAGATTCTCTCTTTGTCTTTTGCCCTTGGCATTTTAATTATGATGTGTCTTGGTGTGATCCTCTTTGGATTCCTTTTGTTTGGGGTTCTGTGTGCTTCCTGGACTTGTAAGTCTATTTCTTTTACCAGGTGGGGGAAGTTTTCTGTCATTATTTCTTCAAATAGGTTTTCAGCGTCTTGCTCTCTCTCTTCTTCTGGCACCCCCATAATTCTGATGTTGGCACGCTTGAAGTTGTCCCAGAGGCTTCTTACACTACCTTCTACTTTCTGAATTCTCTTCTCTTCTTGCTTTTCTGGAGGCGTGTCCTTTGCCTCTTTGTATTCCAAATCATTGACTTGATTCTTGCATTCCTCTAGTCTGCTGCTGGGTCTCTGTATAATATTTTTTATTTCAGTCAGTGTATATGTTTCATTTCTAGTTGGACCTTTTTCATATCCTTGAGGGTCTCATTAAATTTATCGGCTTTTTCCATGAAATTCTTGAAAAACCTTATAACCGTGGTTTTGAACTCTTTGTCCAGTCGTTTGTTCTCCTCCATTTCTTTTGTTTGGGATCTGTTTCCTTGCCTCCTCATTTTCATTTTTGCTGCTTCCCTGAGTTAGTAGGGTAGCTTTGTGTCCTATTGGTTCAACAGGTCAGCCTCCCAGTTACCTGAGGTGGACACTCTTGGTGCACCCCTTTTTAGACTGTGTGCACAGCCTTGTTGTAGTTAAGTCTTGATTGTTGTTGGTGTCACTGGGAGGAATTGTCCTCCAGGCCAATTGGCTGTGAGGACCCGCTGTGTCTATAAAGGAAGAATTGCTGTGCTGGCGACACGTTTATGGGCCGGGACTTGTTGCAGTAGGGCTTTGGTGCTCACTGAGTTTGCCTCTTGAATGTGTCCCTTATGCGAGTGGCTGAAATCTGGTGTCATCTCACACCGACCACTAGATGCCCTTGTTTCTGGATCTCCAATGGGGTGCAGGTCAGCTACTGTCTGAGGCCACTCTGCAGGAGTTACAGCAAAAACTGCAGTTTTCTCCTCCTGCTTGAGTGGTTTTGGAGCAGTCTGACTGGAACTGCAGTTTATTTGGTTAAGCTGCCACAGGGCAGGCCATTTATATGCAAAAGCTGCTGTTTGGAGCCTAGGCGGGTTTTTAGGATGTGCGGGGCGGGTCTCAGGGTGGGGCGGATCTCAGGGCGGGGCGGGGTCTCAGGGCGTCACTAGGCTAGGGCGTGGCGAACAGCAATGGCTGCTAGTCTGCCTTTTCTGCCTTTCCCGTTTCCAAGTCCCTGCATCCCGTGCTCCAGCACAGTAAACACTGATTGCTGGGCGCACCTCTGCAAGAAAGTCACTCTCACTTTCCGACACGATGGCCGAGAGTCCAGCTTCTCCCCGTGGGTGTCTGGGTCCCCCGCGCGTCCCCAGAAACTGGATTTCAGAGTGATCGGGAGCTTATCTCCCTTCGGGTTGGAAAAAAAAGCTGCGCGTCCCAGTCGCCCGCCACCTGCCCGATTCACTTGCCTCCGTACCTCAGCCCTTCCACATTTGTTCTTTCTTTTTCCTTCTTAGTTGTAAATCTACCATTCAGCCAGCTTTCCTGTGGTTCTGGGTGATAGACGCTTTGTCTTTTAGTTGTATTTTTGAAATTGTTGTGCGCAGCGGCAGTTTAGTTGTTTTACTTTGCCGCCTTCTTTTTTTTTTTTTTTTTTTCTTTTAGAGAGAGAAGGGAGAAGGATAGAAACATCAGATTGGCTGCCTCCTGCATGCACCCTGCTGGGATGGAGCCTGAAACCTGCCATGTGCCCTGACCAGGAATCAAACTGGAGACCTCTTGGTTCATGAGGTTGATGCTCAATCACTGAGCCACACCAGCTGGGTTGATAGAACTATATAGGGAAACAGAGGTTGGAGGTGGGGGGTGGGGGAGGGAGGGAATATAAGAGAATTACCAAAAAATGCAGTTGATAGAAAAGGTAAATAAGTAAAGAAATATCATTAAATGCTATTAGTAATATAATGAAAATTCCAGATAAATTATTTAGAAAACATGAGAGTGGTTGTGTTTGGGGAGCAGGAAATGCAAGAGGTAGATGGGGACTCCTTTTTATAGTAATATAACTGAAAGGTTCAGAGTGGGCCGGGGTTGCACACCTATGACATGAGGCCATAATGTACCAAAAAAGATTTTATTCCGACCACCTGGGTGCAGGTGGGCTGAGGCTGAGAAAGGCATCAGTGAAGAGAGCAGGGAGAGAGAGGTTTTTATTCATTTTTGCTGGCTGCGAGCCGCTCTGCTGATGTCTGTCCTTGGTTCCTCCCATGCCAGGTGTCTTCAGGTTATCTGAGCTGTGCTGTGCTCAAGGCTGTAAATTTTCTGCAAGATATCTGCTAAGCACAACAAGTTTTTCTTTGCCCCGTTTTATTCTCTTTAACCCTTTCAATAACTATTTACATTTGTCATGTTTATAAAATTAAAAATTAGATTTAGCCCTAACTGGTTTGGCTCAGTGGATATAGTGTTGGCCTGCGGACTTAAGGATCCCAGGTTCCATTCTGGCCAAGAGCATGTATCTTGGTTGTGGGCTCGATCCCCAGTAAGGGTCATGCAGGAGGCAGCTGATGGATGTTTCTAACTCTATCCCTCTCTGTACAAATCAATAAAAACACATTAAAAAAATAAGTAATAGATTTAAACAAAAAAGAAAATATCAAGGACTTAAACAAATGGTCTTATCTTATTGGGATAACTTTATAAGGCATATAAGTGTCTAAATCAATGCTGAATACCTAAAACTAACATATTATTGTATGCCAACTGTAACCGAAAAATAAATTTTAAAAAATTAATAAACCTGTAGTCTTAAAGCTTTTCTTTTTTTGTTACCAGAATACTTCTTCCCAAAATCTTATGTAGAATAAAAGCAGAGAGTCTGATAGAAGCAGAGGGCAAGAAGCCTCTGAGACACATCCTCTTAGAAGCCACTGATTCTGAAGAATTTAAAAAATTACTGATTCAGCTCTGCTGGCATGGCTCAGTGGCTGAGTGTTGGCTTACGAACCAGGAGGTCAGAGTTCGATTCCTGATCAGGGCACATGCCCTGGGTTTCGGGCTTGATCCCCAGTATGGGGCGTGTAGGAGGCAGCCGATCAATGATTCCCTCTCATCATTGATGTTTCTCTCTCTCCCTCTCTGAAATCAATAAAAATATATATTTTTAAAAACTTAGCTGATTCAGACTCTTTTTGAGTCATATAACTAATAAGTCTGAAAGAAGTTACACAAAGTTACACAAAGCTGGGGTAAGACTCAAGGCCACTGAGTCCATGCCCAGGATTCCTTCTCTTACATAATCCTGCTTCAGGAATTTAAAAACAAAGGAACAGAGGTATCAATTAATGCCACTTCATGTTTAGAGATAGCAAAAAATATGGATATATTTGATCACACTGGTGTAGGAGTTGGGGGAAGAGAATGCATGAGACTTGAGGCTTTCACAGCAGAAGAGTGAACTACAAACAGGGTAAACCCAGAGAAATTCAAGCCAAGACATGTCACAATTAAACTTCTAAAAGATAATCAAAGAAAAAACCTTTAAAGCAGTTAAAGAAAAACAGTATCTTATCTACAGGGGAAATAATTAAAATGACAACAGATTCTCGTCAGAGACCATGCAGGTGAGAAGGAAGTGGTACAGTATTTCTCAACTGCTGAGAGAAGTGCCAACCCAGAACCCTATACCCCAAACTGGATTGTTCCCAAAATATCTTTCAGGACAGAGAGAAATGAAGACACTTCTAAACGAAGGAAAACGAAGGGTTTGTTACCAGTTGGACCACCCTAAAAGAATGGCTAAAGGAAGTTTTCCAAAAAAGGGAAATATAAAAGGAAAAAAGGCCTTCATACATCAGGAAGAACTCAGTGAGCAAAACTATCAGTAAATACAATAGGCTTTCCTTCTCTTCTTGAGATTTCTAAAGTATGTCTGATGGTTGAAACTAAACTATAACACTACCTTGATGTTAGTTCCAAAAGAACAATGTTGCCATCAGGCATTTCTCTCATAGACAATGTGCATTTCATCAGTGTCTGATAACCACTGAATTTTTCGTCCTTGCTACAGTGAATAAACATGCTTTGTCCACTAAGTTTAAGCTGCCACTTTGGGGAATGGAAAATTCTCTTGCTAAGGAAATTATTTTTTACGGATGGAAAAGAACACGATGCTTAATGATATTGCTTATAAATATGCACATAATGGCAACGATCTTGATTATGCTGAATTCTGCCAGTGAAAAGAAAATATTGGTTAAGTACTAGGGCTTTAAACTTGGTCTGTAAGTCAAATTTGGAATAAGTAAACTCCATTTTTAAAATTTCTAACTAAATAGTGGTTCAAATCACAGGAGGTTCTGGGGTTGTTGGCTGTTTCTCTTTGTGATTTGCACTTTGACTTACCAAGGGACACATAGCATGCAAGTGTGGAGAAGGAAACTTGGAAGGAATGTAATAAACTATCTGCTCCCTCAACAAACTACAGTCACATCCACAATGACCATAAACGTGGTGAAATCAGCCTGGCTGCCCTGGCAACCCTCTGAGCAGAGTATTCATGAATGCTAGAGTATTCATCTCCTGGGGAATCTGTCCAAACACTGGAGAAGTCTGTTCTCTGTAATCTGTTGTCTGGCCACTAGCCCCATTAAATGATTCACATTAGCTGAGCAGGAAGAGATGAAGAGTGAGAAGAGAATGGAAATTGTTTTGGGTCTCTGAGGAAGGTCTTAGACATCACCACTCAATTAATGCATAAAATTAGGATCATAAGTTTTAAGGATATTCAAATGGATATCAACTTCTTTCAAAATAAGAAGAATGTCAAGTAAAAGTACACCAAGCTGTTCTGTTGTGTGTGTGTGTGTGTGTGTGTGTGTGTGTGTGTGTGTTTTGTGTGGCTGGCAAGGCTTTAAGTGAACTATCTGTATATTTCTATTGGGAATGTATACTGAACAATACCTTTTGTAAGATTTTTAGACAATACCAGGTCTAAGATTTGATTTATCCTACTTACAAGCTAATAAGTGAGCTGTTTACTCTTTCATGGATCCTAGGTCAGAGACAAAGGACTTTGTTATTCACAGCACATGAAGCTGCATAAACACCAGCACGCTTGCACGAGCTCTTCCTGGCCTCAAGTCCCCGGGGAGGCATAGGAGGCCCAGATGGATTCTGCTGAGGCTCCCTGAGCTTGAGGAAGCTACCCCCTTTTTTTTTATATATATTTTATTGATTTTTTACAGAGAGGAAGAGAGAGGGATAGAGAGTTAGAAACATCGATGAGAGAGAATCATCGATCAGCTGCCCCCTGCACCCCCCCCACTGGGGATGTGCCCGCAACCAAGGTACATGCCCCTGACCGGAATCGAACCTGGGACCTTTCAGTCCGCAGGCCGACGCTCTATCCACTGAGCCAAACCGGTTTTGGCAAGCTACCCCTTTTATAGCAAGCAGTTAGAAAGCTTGTTTTTGGTCCTGGAAGGACACATTACCTCAGCCCTAAAGTTGCTCACTGAGAAATGGCCCACACAAAGACAGGTAAATGGTCTGAGAAATGGGGAGCAGGAAATGAGAATGGCCCACACAAAGAGAGGTAAAAGACCATTCTTAGCTACTTGGCAGGGTGTGTAGGAGATAATCTGGAGGGATTCCTCCCACTAATGCTCAGGACTACTTTGCAATAAAAATACACACATACACTTAACTTTTGACCTAGTAATTCCACCTCTAGGAATCTATCCTACATATTTACTTGCATGTGCACAAAATGATGGCTATCAGGGATTATTTATTCCAGCACGGTTTGTAATAGTAAAAGACCAGAAAAAGTGAAATGTTCATTGATATAGGACTGGTCTTATTGTAATAGACCCTCACGATGGACTATTACACAGTAATAATAAAGGGTGAAGAATTTCTTTATGTGCTGGTATAGATTGCCAAGAAAACAGATGCAGGAAAATATGCATAATTCTCCCATTTGTGTAAAAGAGGCAAAAAAGTATACGCATATTTTCTTGTGCTGTGTATGTATAAAGTTTCATTTCTCTAATGATATACAAAAAGCTAACTTTAACTTTAACAGTCTCATATGACACACTGAGAAATGCAAGAACTTACAGATTCCAGTAACACAGGACACACACCAAGGGGTTTATATTCAAAATTTTAATAATAAATTGTGCCAGTAGAAGCTTTTCAAAGGCAATGATATATCAATAAATAATAAACTGAGTTCCTGAGAAAGAACCTACCACATAAAAGTGTGTCGGAGTGCTGTAAATAACAACACGGTATTACTGTAGTCACGGAAATACTGACAGTCACGGTACAAGCACAGCAGATGTCGGGTTGCCATTCATTCAAAATGTAAACCAGTACACAGGAACCTTCTTTTTAGACATTGATAAAACTGTAAGTGTTGCTGCCTAGATATATACTAAATAATGAGTATATTGTGCTAAAAACATCAAGGAAAAATATGTGGAATATAATGAAAATATGATGCATCAGATTCTTAAAAAGCAAAAAAGAACTGAACTTTTTACTCAAATATATATCACTTTAAATAGGAATCATACTAATCTGAAATAAGAAATATTTTGTACGTTTATCTATGTAGTTATATATATATATATATGCATCTACACATCTAAGAAAATTGTATGGCTTAATTTTTTTTAATTCCAATGTTACTTTAAATAATCCTTGCTGTTTTACAAAGATGAGGAAAATGTATTTTTAAAACAAAGTTAAGACTGACACCTCACAACACAATAAAAAAAAAGTGAAAGAATGCCGAGATTACTAAATTTCACCATGGTAAAACTGAAGCTGTCTCAGACAGCGGGATGAAATGGCGTCAGGCAGACCTCTCGGTGGGCCCATCTGGTGGCAGTAGGGTGGCAGCTGTTGGATTCCATACATCAGCTACACTAAGAACCAGAGAGTGGACTGACTGGCGAAACAAACAGAGTTCCATGATTAATGTCAAACTTTTTGGCATAGCTAAATTAATCACAAGTTCAGTATTTGACAAATGCTTAAGTTTAGCCTCCAAAGAATGCAGCCATACCCAAGACACACAGAGTCTTCTCAGTTACACACCTGCATTTCTTTAACAAAATAGTAAGGGATACAATCACAGTGAAGTCACCCACACAACATGTCATCGCACACTGTCTACAATGTCTCATTTATAGATACTGTATAAAAACATCTTCACAGAACCCGCTGTGAATGGCAAGACATGGTCATTTATAATAACAGACCCAGCTCATGCAACATTCTCTACACACCAGACATCAGGAATCACACCCATGGAATCAACTTGCTCACACTGTCTATGACACTATAATATGCAAAAATAAAAATAATAATAATAATAATAATAAAATAAAGCAGCTTTTAACATATCACAATTTTGAAATGCAGGAAAAAATATAAAACCAAAACCATTGTGTGAATAAAATGGTATCAGTAACATCAAAACAGTGTTATCTTTAAGTTATTGCACAGAGATTTCTTATCACATGTTCTTCAGTTATTTCTTTTCCTAAATGTAAGTGCTGTGATAAAATACAAATGTATAAAATGACAGCAGCATAATTTGTCAGAGTTAATCCTTATAACTTAGTAATAAAAATGACTATAAACAAAATAAGTGCTCTTTTAAACTGTACTAAATTTTTTAAAAATTGTTTCAATGCAGTGAAGGTCCTCCAAAGCCAATTCAAAGCCATGTTAACCACCAGCCCCTTATCAGCCAGAACCTAGTGTGAAGATATGCTGTACTTAAGTCCTTTTAAAAAGCATTTTTGTTTTGGGTTCTTTAGTGAAGACCAGAATTTCAAGTGGAGTAATCAATGGGTTAACTGACAAAGCTGCCCTGAACTTTCCATCAGGTCTTTAAGGCACCAGCCGTGGGCCCCTGGGTGTCAGTGCCAAGTCTGCCTACACGTACACTGGTTGGCAGCCTTCAGTCTGATCCCCCAGATTGGAACTTTCCAAAGTGGAGTTCTCAGCCTCTAACTCCTCCGCTCCTGAAGGCTTTGGGCACCTGAAGGGGTAGCCGTTGTCATCGAAGAACCTTCGAAAGGTAAATTCATAAAACGCGTGCTCAGGGTGCCTGTTATTCGGGAAGGTGAGCGTGTCCCAGGCCTTGGTGCTGTCTTCACTAGCATCGTTCCAAGGGCTTTCTTCATCTACGGGGTCAAAATTCGAGGTGTCCATGGGGTGGCTGATCTTGGGAATGTAGGGGGCTGGCTGCTTCCGAATGTCTCTAGAGAAATCAATGGTGACGAAGAATGGGTGGGCCTTCAGGTCGTCGGCCCCGTTCCTCCCCAGCCGGTGGTCAGCAGCACAACACAGTTTAACGATGAGGTCCCGGGCCTCGGGGCTCAGCTTGACCTGGGCTGGAACGTGGAGCGTGTTCTCCCAGTTTATCACCTCAAGAAACAACAGAACCAACGTTTAAGTTTCTCCCGACATCTCAAAGCCCACGTGGGCAGTTCCGGGACAATATGTGGTGATGTGGTTTTTAATAATTTTAGTTTCACGATGGAAGAAAAGTCAGGATAGACTCAGAAAGCACCGTTGTGGATCTGAGCAGCTATTGAAGGTCAGTGTTCTAGTTTGGGGCACAAAGCCTGAGGCACGAGATGCGGAAGCCAAATACAGACCAAGAGAGACTAATTTCCTTCTATCAGAAAGACTGGTTAGCAAAAGGATTTTGTGCTTTCCACAAAAATGAAGAGACTGATCCTTTCTGAGTCAATTCTTTAGCTATGGCAACAGATTTCTGTTGAACCATCATGGTTCTCACTCAATACTTATTGTAGCCAAGAGATGGTCTGCTAGGTTTTTGTAATTTAAAAAGCAACCTCGCCCAGCCGGTGGAGCTCAGTGGTTGAGCGTCGACCCATGAACCAGGAGGTCAATTCCCTGTCAGGGTACATGCCCAGGTTGTGGGCTCAATCCTCAGTATGGGGTGTGCAGGAGGCCGCTGATTAATGATTCTCTCTCATCAGTGATGTTTCTATCTCTCTCTCCCTCTCCCTTCCTCTCTGAAATCAATAAAAATATTTAAAAAATAAAAAAAGTAACCTCACGGAGAATAAAACAGACCTACCCTATGGCCGTGGTCTCCTATTCCTGATGCTCAAACACACACACCAGCCATCTAAATGCTCAGTAAATACATTTGTCATAGAGATGTGTCTATAGTGAGGAGAAAAGCTAAGAGACTTTATTACTCATACTTCAAATCAGGATAAAACAAGGCAAACATAACTGTCTGCTGCATGGGTGACTGAGCATCAGGTGAGGTATATAGGCAGGTGGCTGTGTGGGTGGGAGGGCTGGTTTGAACCTGAGTGGTTTTAATAGAGCTAAAACTATAAAACTCCTAGAAAAAAACATAGGGGAAAATCGTCATGACATTGGATTTGGCAATGATTTCTTGGATATGAAACCAAAACACAGGCAACAAAAGAAAAATATATTAATTGGATTTCATAAAAATTTAAAACTTTTGTTCATCAAGGACACTGCTGACATAATGAAGAGGCAACCCACAGAATGGAAGACTATATTTGCAAAACATGTATCTTATAAGGAGTTAATACCCAAAATATATAAAGAATTTTTACAAGTCAACAACAAAACAAATAACCTGATTAAAAAAGGGCAAAGGACTTGAACAGACATTTCTCCAAAGAAGACATACAAATGTTCAGTAAGCACATGAAAAGAGCCTCAGTATCACTAATCATTAGGGAAATACAAATCAAAACCACAGTGAGATATCACTTCACTAGAATGAAGTGAAGCCACCATTAGGATGGCTACTATAAAAAAAAAGCAGGGGGATGGGGAGGAAAGAAGTGTTGGTGTGGAGAAAATGGAACCCACACGCACTGTTGGTGGGAATGTAAAATGGTGCAGCCACTATGGAAAACTGAAAAAGTTAAACAGAACTACCATATGACCCAGCAATACCACTTCTGGATATGTGGTCAAAAAATTTGAAAGCAGGACTCAAACAAATTCTTACATACACACTCATGTTCATAGCATCATTATTCATAATAACCAAGTAAGTGTCCACTGCTGGGTGATGTATAAACAAAATGTGGTCTATATGTACAATGAAATATTATTCTGCCTTAAAAAGGAAGGACATTCTTCCAAATGAGACAACATGGATGACTTTGAATGGATTATGTTCAGGGAAATAAACCATTCAGAAAAGGACAAATATTGTGTGATTCCACACAGTATCTGAGGCCCCCAGAGCAGTCCATTTCATAGAGACAGAAAGTAGAAGAGAGGTTACAGGGGTTGAGAGAGGGGGAAAAGGGAATTATTGTTTAATGGGTACAGTTTCTGTTTGGGAAGATGAAAATATCTGAAAATGGACAGTGGCGACAGTTGCACAACATTGTGAATGTACTTATTGCCACTGAATTGCACACTTAAAAATAGTTAAAATGATAAGTTTAGCTATTCAATGAGGATACAAATAATGTCAACTTCCAATTTTATTGTTACTGGTATGAAACCAAGACTTAATTTAGGGTTCTTCTAACTAAGAGACTATTAAATTAGGGTCTGCCATGAACTCCAGGGCATGAATTCTTCCTAGAATTGTTAGTAAACTTGTGTCAATGGGTAACTCCACTGTCTGAGAAATTACAGAGATTTCATCAGATTCTCAATTCAATCATTCTTAAGTAATCAAATAACTTATGTCAGAGAATGAATGGCCATCATTCTAGAACTAATTATTTAGTTACATCAAGTGGACAGTAGGAATATGCATACCTAGCCTAACCTCACAGCTGATAATTTGCAAAAAGTAATGATATAGCACTCACACAAATAAACGGACTTATTTAAGGGAGAGTTTATAAAGTTTTCTGTTGTTGCACAGTGGGCAAAGTGGCAGTGGAAACCAGATCTGACCACACCTCACCGCTTCTTTGTTCTCACCTGGAAATACTAAGATGGCAGGTGACCAAGTGGTTCAAGCAAAATTTCAGACACACATATACTGTATTTCACAACTCAGGCCTAGCCCTGGTCGGGTGGCTCAGCTGCTTAGTGTCATCATCCTGTACACCAAAACGCAGTGGGTTCAATACTTACATTGCATGTTCAATCCCAGATCGGGCAAGTACGAGAGGCAATGGATCTATGTTTCTCTCTCTCAATGATGTTTCTCTCTCTCCCCTTCCCTCTTTCTCTAAAATCAATAAACATCCTCAAGAGAGGATTAAAAAACAACAAAAAAACTCAAGTCTAACTCTGGGGCTTTACTTATTATAATAAAAAATTTCAAAATAGGTAAACACTACTTTAAAAACCCCCATTATGTACAACTGAGATTCCTACACCCATCAGAATAAAGGGTCCAAAAACCATGTGTGTCTGCAGCAAGCAGATGCATTTTGCTCCTTACCTTCAGCTGGGTTTCCGTGGGAGTGGGGGCCAGAAAGGGCGGCTGCCCCACCAGCATCTCGAAAAGAATCACTCCAACGCTCCACCAGTCACAGAGCTGAGTATACCCTGAAAGAAGACAAGGCCACTTCCAATTCCAGCAGGGGCACGTGCTCCTCCTGGAGAGGACCTGTGCGCACCCTCAGGTATCACCTTCCTGCCAGGTGGCAAACATGGTCAAGCAGCACACATTCCATACAAGAAAACCACCCTCCACAACACGAGTCTCCTTCATGTGTGGCTCAGAATAAAGGCCGGAAAGGGCATGTGCTGGGGTGGTAACAGTCCATGCGGGGAGGAAGATGGTCACTTGTCCTTTTTCTTACTTTCAGTCACTGGTGTGCGGTAAACACAGAATGCTTTTGTAATAAGAAAATACCTTAATTTAAAAAGATTACTGTTGCGCTGGCTGGGTTGCTCAGTTGGTTAGAGCATTGTCCCGATATGCCAAGATTGGGGGTTTGATCCCCAGTTGGGGTATATTCAGGAATCAACCAATGAATGCAAGAATTAAGTGGAACAACAAATCGATGGTTCTTTGTCTCAAATCAGTAAATTTAAAAAACTTAAAAAAAAAAAAAGATTACGGTTGTTGTTACTAGCGATACTAACCAGAAGTTTAAGTTCTTGGAAGAATCTACAAACAGATACAAATTAGTAGTAACCACAAAACAAGAAGTGTTAAGGCCTGTGAACAAGGGTGTCCTGTCCTGAGGGCTTTCTGGCAAGGCTTTCCTGGGAGGTTTGGAGGAGGTGAAGAATATGGAGAAGGGCGCACTTTGGCAAAGGGAACAACTGTCAGTGAAGATATGATCTCTGTGTGAGGCGCTCGCCATTCAGGCTCCTCCTCATAGTGCTCCCCAAGCAGAGCTGAAGCAGGACCTCCTGCAGCTCAGTCAGAGCCAGCCCCAACGAAATTCCAGAGCAGGTTCATTCTTTTTCTGATTCTTTCCCATTTCCCCCCGAGCCTCATGTCCCAGTCCAATCTATGTCCCAGTCTTATGTCACCTAATCCTTGCTAAGTACGAACTGGAACCTAAGACCTGCGGGCAGTACTGCCAGTTTAGTTCCTTGAGACTTCTCGGTACTCTCCATCCCTCTCCTTCCTGTCCATCTGGCACTGGGGACAGCAGAGCGACCCTACCCTTGGTTCCTGGAGAGTGTACATGCTGGACACTGGAGAGGATGTTGTCCCCACAGCCCGGCAACCCCTCCTCCTACTTAGAGTGTGACTGGGCAGCAAGGTTATTGCTATAGATGTGGCTCTGAGTGGTTAATTAACTTGCTTTGGATTACCACAGCTAACAAAGAAAACTCAGACTTGAATAGACCTGAGTGGCTGCAAAGACTTGAAATAACACATGTGAAGAGATAGACCATCAATCCTGGATTTATTGCAAAAACTCAGGTCAATAATGGAAGATTCCTTTGGTGTTCAGTCAGCTGCATATTTGATGGAACAGAGCATCCATCCAGGACCAATTTTGCTAAGCACTTATAGTTTTATGCACAATAATGTCCCCAATCAGACCTTCACGGTGCTTCTGGAATAGAAGGGAGAACGGGAGGAAAGAATATTTGTCTTCTGTCATACTCAACGACCAGCTGGAGATGGTACAACCCAGCTCGAAACTTGGGCAAAAAGCTTTGGCACATATATACAATGGAATATTACTTGGCCATAAAAAATGAAATCTTACCATTTGCAACAGCATGGGTGAACCTGTAGGGTATTATGCTAAGTGAAATAAGTCAGTCAGAAAAAGGCAAATAACTTATTATTTCACTTATATGTGAAATCTAAGAAACAATATAAACAAACAAATAAAACAGAAACATACTCATAGATACAGAGAATAGACTGAGGGTTACCTGAGGGGAGGAGGGCTGTGGAACTGAGTCAAAAAGGTGAAGGGTTGAGAAGTACAAATCGGCAGTTACAGAACAGTCCTGGGGTATAAAGTACAGATAGGGAACATCGTCCATAATATTGTAATAACTATGTCCAGTGCCAGGTGGGTACTTGAAATGTCAGGGGGACCACTTTGTAAAGTATGTGATTGTCTAACTACTATGTTATACACCTAAAACTAATACAAAATATTACTGAATGTAAACTGTAATTGAAAAAAATAAAATAAAATTTTTTTTTTAAATTTACAGCTAGAGCCTGGAAATGTCTGGCTTAGGCAGACTGAAAAGAGTCCCCGTGACCCTCAGAGTTATTTCTATCATATGACTGTCAAACCAGTTCTGCAGTGATTCTCTTGGGTTCCAGGTAGGAAGTCCACATCTCCACCGTCTCTCACTTCCCAGTCAGAGGAGGAATGAGCAGACTAGTGTAAAGCGAGAGCAGCTCCAGAAGGAAGTGACACGTGCTTCCGTGCGGACACAGTTACAGTGGGAATGTTCAGGGTCTTAGAAATCGGGGGCTGGAGAGACTCAGAGGTCCTCTGGCTCCACAGCTCTGGAGCTAAGATGGCCTCTAGCTGGGCAGCAGTGTGGAATGCCTGAGGTGAGGGCCTGAGGCACCTACCTTTTCGGAGGAGCACTTCCGGGGCAATGTAATTTGGGGTCCCAACCAGGGAGTGTGCTAGACATCTCTGATGCTGCTTTCTGGCTCTCTGCTCCAGGGTCTTCAGCCTGTCTCCACAACGACAATTAGACACCTCGTCCCAGAGGTCACCAGGCTCCATGCTGTCCTGTCTGATGTGGCTCCCTTTTGCACCAGGAATCAGGGAAGCAAAAGAAGAGAATACAAAACAAAGTATTCACTATTCAACAAACCCATAGCTTCAAACTGAGGAGTAATTCAATTCAGCTCCTGACACACTAAAGAACCCTGTCCAACTGCTCAGCAGGGTGGCCCGAAGTCCTGGGTCTGAGATCCCACGTGAAATGAACACAGCACCATGGCAGAAACAGCAGCTGCACTAGAGGCTTGGATAACTGAGGGAACTCTGCACCCATCTCAGGTCAGTCTCAACAGGATGTGCTTTAAGATAAGCATGGAAAAGCATAAGAAGATTTTAAAAATGTGATAAATAAAATGACTTAAATGCCAGAAAATGGGAATAAATTAAATGGCTTAGGATTAGTTTCAAGTTAAAATAAAAAACTGAAGCCTGAACTATGGTATTAAAATAACTACTTTAAGAAACCAAGCCATAAATAATGGCCAGCTGTTTTTGATTTTTTACAATAGCAGAACTGCAGGAACCGGAGTTAAACTATGATCATACCTATATCCATACCTACACCTACAGATACTACAGATACAGCAGATACTTCAGATAGTGTGGAACGCCTGAGGCCAGCTGTACAAGGACTCCTCAGGAGTATGTAAAACTTACTTTTTAGGGCTCATTTTAACAGGGCAGAGCAATGGTTCCTCACAAAGGCCCCATGACATCTCATACCCTGTTGGCCTAAAAATATCATAGTAAAACTTAAATCCACTCACACATATCTTTAGAGAGAAAAGGATGTCACACCAAATTATAAAATAACTAGAGGCCTGGTGCATGAATTCGTGCACAGGTGGGGTCCCTCGGCATGGCCGGTGATCAGCGCCGATCGGGGCCTTCTTTCCCCTGGCAGCTGGCCACCGGCCAGGGCCTTCCTTTGCTCCGTGCCGCCCCCTGGTGGTCAGTGCATGTCATAGAGAGCGGTTGAACTCCCAGTCAGTTGAACTCCTGAGGGGGAAATTTGCATATTAAGCCTTTTATTATATAGGATGGAGTGACAGATAATTTCATAATGATTAGGAGTCACCAGGGCAGGAAACAGTTGCCTTAAATGGCTCAGTTGTGTCTAGATGTGCAAAGTAGGTATGGTATGTCTAAGACAGTACCTTTCTGGTAGTACTTTGAGTTGTGAGTCCATCTGAATCCAGTGCAGAGACCAAAATCTGTCAGTTTGATGTGACCATCAAGATCTATCAAAATGTTGTCTGGCTTGATGTCTCGGTGGATAAAGCCCATTTTGTGGACACTCTCGATGGCCAGAGTCAACTCTGCAATGTAGAAGCGGGCCAGGTGCTCCGGGAAGATCTCCATCCGAATGAGCAGGCTCATCATATCTCCCCCAGGGATGTAGTCCATCACAAAGTATAGGCTGTCCTTGTCTTGGAAGGAGTAGTAGAGCTTGACCACCCACTCATTGTCTGCCTCAGCCAGGATGTCCCTCTCAGCCTTCACGTGGGCCACCTGATTCCGGTTTAAGACGTCCTTCTTCCTCAGGGTCTTCATGGCGTATAGCGCGTGAGTGTCAACCTTACACGCCAGGCACACTTCCCCAAAGGCACCAATCCCCAGGGTTTTGATTTTCACAAACATTGACTTGTCCATCTTGGCCCTCTTCAGCCTGTTGTAATTAGACTCCTTCTGGTAGAGGATCTTCCTCATCTGCTCCTGCTCAGCCTCACAGAGTCCGGCCTGCACAGAAAGAAAATAAGAGTCATATCCGAGGAACCCTGACAGAAAATGGCTGGCGGGAGATGCCCTAGAACTGAGAGGACCCTGACTTGATCTACAGGAATGAGAAGACACGAGAATGGATCCAATATACTCCAAGCAAGAGAATAACCCATTTTGTTCTTTATATCCATATACAGACACAAATCCAGAATCCAAAAGGAAGACAAAATAGTTCTCTCTCAGTGACTTTAGGCCCTTAAAAACTGAAGGAAATCTCTATGAACAAAAATCTGTGGAAAGGGGACCACAAAATTCCTGGAACTCTAAGAGCAACCTAATTAAAAATAAATAAATAAATATATATATAGATACATATATATATTTGATTTCAGAAAGGGAGAGGGAGAGAGATAGAAACATCAATGATGACAGAGAATCATTGATTGGCTGCTTCCTGCACACCTCCTACTGGGGATCAAGCCTGCAACCCAGGCATGTGTCCTGACTGGAAATTGAACCCTACCTTCCTAGTTCCTAGATTGATGTTCAACCACTGAGCAACTCTGGCTAGGCAGCAACCTAATCTACACTAATAAAAGAGAAACATGCAAATTACCATCACTCCGCTACACCCAACAGCCAATCAGAGTGAGTATGCAAATTAACCTGAAAATATGGCGGAAGCCCTGCCCGCACCCCCGTCACTCCAGGCCTGTGGGGGTCGGAGAGGTCGGGTGCCAGCGCCTGAGGCTGGCTGCAGCCAGGGAGACCAAGCCGCCGCCCCCCCTGTGATCCCAGGCCACAGCCAACAGCAGAAGCCTCAGGGTGCCAGCGCCTGCCCCACGTCCTGGGGGAGACGGAGAAACCGGGCGCCAGCGCCTGAGGCTGGGTGTGGCCTGGGAGACGAAGAAGCCGCCTGCCCCATGATCCCAGGCCATAACCAGCCGAAGAAGTTGCCCAAACTGCATCCCAGGGAAGACAGAGAAGCTGCCCACCCCGTGGTCCCGGGCGTCAGTATTTGCGGCTGCAGCCCAGGCGAAGCCACCTGCTCATCATCCCCTGCGGCTGCAACCAGCCTGGGTGCCTATGGCTGACCAGAGGGAGGGAAGCCCGGATCCCAGGTGCCTGTGGTCAGCTGGAGGAGAGAATCATGGGTCTTGGATACAGGGCCAAGGCAGAGGTGGTTAGGGGCAATCAAGCCAGCAGGGGAGCAGTTAGGGACAATCAGGCTGGCAGGCAGAAGCAGTTAGGGGCAATCAGGCAGGCAGGCGAGCAGTTAGGAGCCAGCAGTTCTGGATTGTGAGAGGGATGTCTGACTGCTGGTTATCCCCTGAGGGGTCCCAGATTAGAGAGGGTGCAGGCCAGGCTGAGGGACACCCTTCCCCCTGCACCTCTCCCCGCCCCCCCGTGCATGAATTTTGTGCACTGGGCCACTAGTATTTTAATAAAAGCTCAGGGAAAATGAGAAAACAAAAATTAAAAAAAAAAATCAATGAAAATGGGAGAGCAGAAAGTAAGAGTACAAATTTTAGTTTTAGAAGCTGAAATTATTGGTTTATTTACTATATTGATTTAATTTACTATAACATTTAATTTAAACAGTTTCATTAATTACCTTCTTTAGCAGTTTTGTGTCAAGTAAGGTCTCTTTAAAACATTACTTGCTGCCTGGCCAGTGTGGCTAAGTGGTCAAGCATCGACCTGTGAACCAGGATATCACGGTTTGATTCCTGGTCAGGGCACATGCCTGGGTTACGGGGTCGATCCCCAGTAGGGGGCATGCAGGAGGCAGCCTATCAATGATTCTCTCTCATCATTGATGCTTCTATTTCTCTCTCCCTGTCCCTTCCTCTCTGAAATCAATAAAAACATATTTTAAAAAACAAAATATTACTTAATTATAGACTTAAAGGAAGAATAAATGATTCCCTATTAGATATATTTTTCTTTATAAATCGCACAATTTCAATTCATAAAACCTCAAACTTTGTTTCTACTCTTCCCAAAGTATTTTGTTACTAGTTAATAAAACTTAATGAACTTTGCTAATGATAAAAACACATAAAAACCCATTTGATAACTTTCCCACTGGTACATGGTGTACAGCCATGGCTGATCCCTGCAGTCCTGGGAAGGGGGAAGGGCAGCTGGAACACCTGTAATCTCTCCAAGTCCTCCCCTCATAACCAGACCAGAGCCAGGGGATGACTGGTTGGTACCAAAGGTGCATAAAACAGAAAGGGATTCTACTGCTAAGAGCTTAGGAAGACTGAAAGGAGAAATTACTCTGGCCATCTCCTGCTCCAGCTGCAGCCTGCGGTTGACCTTCTGCTGGTAGGTCTTGATGACATTTTCCACGTGCTGTTCCATGAAGAACTTGAATGCATAGGGTGAGTAGCTCTTGATTCGAGACTCTCTTTTCTCCTCATCACAGCTATTTTTGCGAACCGGAACGGGAGAGGTCTGGATCAGCTTCTTATCCTTCCCAGCTCGGTCTGCCTTGGCACCTTTGTGGCCCCTGTTGGGGGGCTCAGAGGGGGCACCCCACAGCCGCTGCTCCACCCCCGCACACAGGCAGTCCATGTCCACCTGCTCGACAGCACCCCGCAGCAGGTGCTTAGGGTAGGGTGGGGGCGGGCACCTCACGTCCACATCCCGAGGGTAGGGGCCCACGCCCACCAAGGGTGGAGGCTGCTCGTCAGTGGAATCGGGGCCCTCGGGCCCTGGAGTGGGCGCGGGCACCCAAGCCGGATGGGAGGGCCCCACAGCCGTCTGCGGCTCCGGCCGGAGCACACGGACGCTCTTCACTGGGTGCAGGATGTGGGCCGCTGTCACTGCTGTGATGGTGTTGGGGGAAGCCGTGGCCACAGGCTGCTGGTGGCTACTGAAGGAGCTGCTTCTGCTGGGCACGGAGCCCTCCAGCCCCAGCGCCTGCTTCTGCAGAGAGTCTCGCCGGGTCAGCGTGGGCGCCGGCCACGACTGGACGGGGGTGCTGCTGGCCTCGTACAGGTCCACATTGAGGCTGTTCCTGGAGGGGGCCAGCAGGCTCTGCGGCGGTGCCATCACGTGCACCTGCGGGGCCTGTTTGTGCTGTGGATGCGACGTGTATAAGCCTGCTGCGGCCCCCGCCACTGGGAAGGGGTGGCCGGCCCCTGGCTGCCCAGCCAGGCCCTTGGCAGCCAGACTGGCATACCCTGCAGTGTCCGGTGGCACCTTGTTCTGAAAGGAAGGGCTGCGCTGGATGCCGTAGCCCAGGGGAGCCCCGGGCACCAGCAGATGTGGCCTGTAGTGTGGGCCCTGCAGCAGGACGCCTTGGCCCTCAGGCCCGGCCATGGGGAAGTTCACCCCAGAAGTCTCCAAACTTGCAGAGTAGCCCTTGGACTGGTGCTGGAGGCCGCCAGGCGTGCTGTGGGGACTGACACCGGCAAAGAGGAAGTCCATGTACTGTCGGGGCACCTCCTCCAGCACACCACCACTCTCGTAGGCCCCGCTCATCGGGTGATAGGGGGGGAAGGGATCTCCTCCTCCTTCAAAGCTTGGCCTCCGTGGCACAGAGGTGGACGCCAAGCCTTTTCCTGCAGAGGAAAGGAAGAAGAGGAGTGGCATTACAGAGGTCTGTCCAGCGGCTTCTGGCACTTTCAGGCTCTTCCAGGAATGAAGGCACTTGGGCAAGGCTGAACTCTGCTGGGGCAGACCCAGGCTGCCCCTAAATCAAAGGTCTGCCTTGCCCACAGAGAGTCCTCACAGGAATCCCTGGCACAGCCACCACACCAGGCAGAAGTTACAGCGAATCATTGCTGTTTCCTGTACCACTGAACAAATACCAAAGGCCAATGTAGAAGAAAATCCCCAGAGAGCATGGCCCTGGGTCGGTTCCTGGAAGCTGTGCTCTGAGACAAGACCAGAGAGATAAAGCACCTTGACATGGACAGCCAGCAGGGCTCTGTGTAAGGAAACTCATTCTGTCAAGAAGAAAACAGCCCTAACTGAAAGGTCCCGGGTTCGATTCCAGTCAAGGGCATGTAGCCTGGTTGCGGGCACATCCCCAGTAGGGGGTGTGCAGGAGGCAGCTGATCGATGTTTATCATTGATGTTTCTGGCTCTCTATCCCTCTCCCTTCCTCTCCGTAAAAAATCAATAACATATATTATAAAAAAGAAGAAGAAAACTGTGTGTGTCCTCTTAACAGCAAAGATACAGCTTACAAAGCCTGTACAATTCTCTCCACAAAATAGGGGAAACTCCTTTGCTAAGTATCACGAGTTCCTGTCACACTCAGGGGTCTCAGGCCCCAGCAAACTGTCTCAGCCGCTCCACCCTGGAAGAGGACCATCCCTGACAGCCAGGGAAGCGGTTTGCTCCAGTGTTTGCTGCTGGAACTCTCGGCCTCCCCAGCACCACCACCCTGAGGAACAGTGTGTTTCAGAATCAGTGAAATAAGCCTCCCTTTTGAAAGACCCCTCCACAGGCCTAAGAGAAAGTAAAAAGAACATTTTTATTCTCACTCTGCCTAATTTTAGTTTTTTAATCTTTTATAAAACAAAACAAGTACCCCCGCCCCCGCATAGGAAGTACCACAGGTTATTTCAGATGGAGGCACCCAGGCAGGTCCCATGATCTACTGCTGCTCTCCATGCCCCCCTCCCCTCTCCTTTCAGGGCCCAAACGTCAGAGCAGGACAGGCTTGGCTCACCCATTACAGACACTGCAATGTGCCCAGAGGCAATCTGCTGATCAAGGCCACACTGGACCTCCCTTTTGTGTTTTTATTTTTAAATTTATCTGTATTGTTGAAAATATTACACGTCCCCCTTTTAACCCTGTTGACCCCCTCCCCAGGCCTTCACCACACTATTGTCTGTGTCCATAAGCTATGCATAGATGTATGTATGTTCTTCCGTTAACCACTTCCTGCGCACCCCTCCCCGCCTTTTGTGTTTTCAAATCACAAACCATCTTCACTCACAGGTCACAGGTCTCAGCTCACCTGGGGAGGTCTGCTTGATGACTCGCACAATCTGCTCCTTCCTTGGGTCCAGGTAGCCCATCTTGCTGATGTAGTCCAGGGCAGCTTCAATGCTTCTGCTGCCCGTCTGCTTTAGCGCTCTGCCCGCCATCTCCTGCAGGAAGCTCATGGTCATCTCAAAGCCACCAGCGACTTCCATTCCCACCCAGCTGTGTGACATTCACCTCCCTTTGACGGTGGGGGTGCCGCAGACAAACCTCAGAATGGTCACAGCTGGTTACATGTCCTTCAGTGCCTGATGATAAGAGTCTAACCTGTACTAAATCATAGACTGTTTAGCACGTGTCAAGACATACAAGAATTTTGATGGTGGACCTGAAAGAATCTTAAATTCTGTTTCTCAGAAAACTTTGAGATTGGAGATAAGCCTAAACCTAAAACAGTGAAGAATGGTGGAAGTCAGAGAAGCTTGCTGTGACCTAGCTCACCCCGAGGCTGATTATGGGAGAGGGGCATCTGCAATGCTGAGGTTGGAATCAGGTGATCTGCCCTGAGAGAATGGGGGGGCTGCCAAAAAACCATTTATTAAAAACTTCCTGAATGCCTATTGTTTACAATGCCCCGTGCTGTCTACAGCATCACGGACTTGCGCTTAGGGATCTGGTCCAGTGTGAGAAGGACAGGACAGGCTAAGGAGCCCACGGACCCATGGGCAGCAGAGAACAGAACTGCTGTGGGATAACTACAAGACAGACTCTAGTAGCCACCACGGGGAGATGCAGGTAGAGTGGACAAGGGTCAGAGGAATCAGACTCTTCCCACCAAGGGAGTGGGTACCAGAGACTGCTCATGGAAGAGATGGCTCTTCAAGGACAGACTTGGGCAGACGGGGAGCCCAGTATTTTGGGCAGATGGTACAGTGAGGGAGGGGGCCTAATGGGAAGATGGGCTTTGAGAAGGCAGCAAAGAGGGACCACTGTCTGGGCAGCTGACCCCCGAGTTTTGCCCCTATTGGAGGGCAGTTGCAGAAGCTTTCCAAGAGGAACATAGGTCAATGAGAAGATCAATCTGGGGCAGAGAAGCTCTGTCAGATGGGGGAGATCAAGCAGGAAGGAGCAGATAGGAGACAAAAGGGGACAGGGCAGTGAGGGCTGTGGCCCAGGGAACCTGGAGTTCACTCTGCAGAGCTGTGGACCAAGAGGAAAGATGGGGAGAGAGGAGGATGAACCTGGCCTACTGGAGGCAGGAGTGGAGCAGGCAGAGGCAGCATAAAGGGATTTGCTGTTTTGAAGGTCAAGGGGTGGGCAAACAGGGAGAAGGAAACTGAAAATTTGGAAGAGGGGGGCGATGGCAGGAGATGAGAGGGTGTCCGAGGGCACAAGGGTGGGAGAGCACTCCTGGAAGTAAGACCAGGAGAAGGGAGAGGTGAGGATGCGGAGGGACCCCAGCACAATGAGATGGAGGCTCAGGCTGTTTTGCTGCAGGAAGAGTGGCTGTGTTTCCAAAAGGCCACTGGGCAGACAGAGCCACTGTCCCAGACATCCCTCCTTCCTAACGGAGGAGGCGAACTCATTCCGACCAGGCCCTGGCGTTCCTGCTGCCCTAGAACAGGCATTAGCATTACATGCCTGTAACCTTTGTCAGACTGTCTCCTCCTCAAGCACCGGGAGAAGTTGGCCTGAAACTCCGTCATTCATGGTTATATTCACCGACCTACCACTGTGACTTGAACAACTTAAGTATTTAATATCCATTTCATTATATCATATTAAAATCAAATTTGCTCTTTCTGGCAACTTTCCAACTGAGCAGGACAACACACATAGGCCATACTTGGCTATGACTTGTGCCTCTGTTCTTAGTGGCACAAGTGTGCAACACTGCAAGATGATGGGGGTGGGGTGGGCAGAGAGGGGTCAGGGAGGGGGAATGTGAAGTGACAGCTTACAAGACAGCCTGGGAGACGGCATAAGAACAGAGCTATATTTTAAAAGTGCTTTTGGATCAACAGAAAGGGCACATGTTTGAAATCTGGAAGAGCTGCTCCGAGGGAGCAGAGTTCAGAAAGTGGACACTTCGGTGCCTCCTCACCTGGAGGTGGGAGATGAGACCCAGGTTCCCTATCTCACAGCTCTGTTATGCAATGAGGTCCTGTCTGCAAAGGAGTCTCCACAGCTTGGAGAAGGATGTGATGTGAGACTGCTGCTTATCAGGGTCACCCTGGAGCTTCCTGTGCTCGTTTAAAAGTGTGCCATTAGCCGAAACCGGTTTGGCTCAGTGGATAGAGCGTTGGTCTGCGGACTCAAGGGTCCCAGGTTCGATTCCGGTCAAGGGCATGTACCTTGGTTGCGGGCACATCCCTAGTGGGGGGTGTGCAAGAGGCAACTGATCGATGTTTCTGGCTCTCTATCCCTCTCTCTTCCTCCCTGTAAAAAATCAATAAAAGAGATTAAAAAAAAAAAAAAAGTGTGCCATTAGGCACGGCCAGCGTGGCTCAGAGCATCGACCTGTGAACCAGGAGGTCACAGTATGATTCCCGGTCAGGGCACATGCCTGGGTTGCAGCCTTGATCCCCGGTGTGGGGCGTGCAGGAGGCAGCCGATCAATGATTTTCTCTCTTCATTGATGTTTCTCTCTCCCTTTCCCTTCCTCTCTGAAATCAATAAAAAAAAATTTTTTTTTAAAGTTTGCCACTAGGAAAGGACCTTGACCATAGCCCTTCAATCAGCAGAACTGTTCAACCTGCTATGTTTGCAACGTGGCCACCAGCTCCTGTCTCCTTCAAGGTAAACTGCCAGGCTTGTTCATTGCTCCAGAACCTGCCACATGTTAAGGGATTGGCGAAGTTAAGTGTGCATGTATCCCAATCTCTCCCTATTTACTGGGCACTCCAGTGACAAGACTTGTATGTTTACTGTGCTACAAACCTAGGAACCTAACCAAGGAAAACCAACACCGAGACCTCAAAGAATGACTTATATTCACAGGAACGTTTCAAGTCATAAAACCTTACCCCCTGAATGAGCCAGCTCATTTACCAGTTAACACTGTAACCAGAGTCGCCCATATCTGTCTCACACTGCCCCTTACTGAACTAATATAGATTCTTTTTTTAAATTACTTTATTGATTAAGGTATCACATATTTGTCATCAATCCCCCCCCATTCCCTTCCCAACCCCTCCCCCCACGCATGGCCCCCTCCCCCTGTTGTCCGTGATCACTGGTTAGGCTCCTAACTAATATAGATTCTGTAAGGACTGTCTGGAGACGATACTATATCATACACACAGCTGTGCTGTCAAAGCCAAAGGAAATGCAAATCCACACTCAAATCCACCAGGAATATGCAGCCCAGCTCCCAGTCTGCAGTGACTGTCATGGCCCCAGCAAGATGTTACTAAGGCCCGCACCCATTCAACAACACGGCCTGCTTCCTGTGGGTAGCTGAGTGACTTCAAACCCTCTTGGAGGAGAGGCGCAGAGTCAGGGGGTGCAGCCAGCACCTCAGGTATTCCCAGGTGCCAGCATGCCTCCTGGTGGGAGAAGGCCTCTCCAAGGCCAGCTGCCCCTCCTGGCACAGGTCTGGGAGTATAGTGGCGGCTCCATCACACATATCATTTCTAGGGCACCCTAGAGTGCCCCAATTCTGTACTTCAGTGAGACTATCTCATGGTGACCGTGACCAGTGACCAGCTCTCCAGCTGTCACAGGCCCCAAAGACCTGCCCCACCAACCTGCAGCCTGCAGAGCAGGAACCTGCCAGGCAACACAAGAGGACAGGTGGTCAGCGATGCTGTTCTTTGGCTCCGGAAGCACCCAGACTCAGCGTGGCCTGTCCCACAGACTCTGCCCTGGCCTCGTGGAAAGGCTGTGGTCTGACCAGGTGTGAGCTCACCTGCCTTCACTCAAGGGAAGGTCAAGGGGTGGGCAAACAGGGAGAAGGAAACTGAAAATTTGGAAGAGGGGGGCGATGACAGGAGATGAGAGGGTGTCTGAGGGCACAAGGGTGGGAGAGCACTCCTGGAAGTAAGACCAGAAGGGAGAGGTGAGGATGCGGAGGGACCCCAGCTCCACTGACCGGTCACCCTCAGTGGAGCTGAGGCACACTCCATCATGACCCTACAATTTATGACTCATAACTCATAGGAAGACAGAAGTTGGGTTCAAATATTCCATATAGCTCAACTGCTTTCTGGCATGAACACAGGACTGAGAGCAATTTAAATTGTTTCTCAGTGAAAAATTATGATATACGAAGAAAAGAATTTCCTCTGGAGATCCTCTCCCACCCCTTCCTGGTAGGAAAGCATTTTCCAAATGTTAGCAAAGTTACATCCCCACGTTGTAATTCAATTATAAATTTTGGCCAAAAAGTACAAATGAACAACTCTGGCCTTGTTGGGTCTATGTAGGCCTCCTGTGTCTGCCTGCCTGCCTCACGGTTTTTCTCACACACACCAGCAATTCACGTTCAACTTCCTGGGGAGGAAATGTCTCCAGCCATGGCTCACTGAAGAGGCTGAGACCTGACAGACATCTGAGCGCTGCTGCTTTCCTGGGGTAATAGTTTCAGCAGCTTCTGAGGCCTCAGACACTGTGCCCTAAAATAAACAGGTACATCCTCAGCTTGCCAAGGAAAAAGAAGACAGCACAACCAACTTTTCATTGGGTGGTATTCCTCTTCTTCACCTTAAAAAGAAATCTCATCCAAGCCCCGCCGCAGTGGCTCAGTAGCTAAGAGTCCGCCTATGAACCAGAAGTTCAAGGGTTTGACCCCCGGTCAGGGCACATGCCCGGGTGGCAGGCTCAATCCCCCCAGTAGGGGGTGCACAAGAGGCAGCCAAACAATGGTTCTCCACTATGAAATCAATTTAAAACAACAACAAAAGAAATCTCATTCAAAACTAAATTTCTTGAGAACAGAGATGAAGCCCAAAGAACTAGAAAGCACGGGATTTCTGAAGGGGCTTACATGCAAGTTACAATTCCAAGAGGAACGGTGCCTGGGTGAATAAAGCAAAGCCCACTTGCTTTCATGGGGTTTGCTGCTGCGTTTCATTCCCTGGATGGAATGCTCCCCGTCCTTTCAGAAACTGTGCGGCACTGCCCCGACGGTCAAGCCCTCATCAGAAACAGGGGCCTTGGGTGGATGTGTGGGAACCACTGGCCAACTGGGTGGGTGGGCCCAGCTCCCACCACTCTCTGCATTTTATGTATTTCCCAAAGGGAATGCCAGTTCTTAAGGCTTCTTTGTTTCGTATGTGCTCAAAAAATCGTGGAAAAATATAGTGAAAGAAAAAAGAAGTTACCTTTGAACTGTAAATGTGTATACATGAAAAGAGAATTAATCACCACTTCACCAAAGTGCACTACAGTGACTTCCACCCCTGGTGGTGGCTTCGCCAAGGCCTCTGGATGAAGCCACAGCACCCCACCCGCAAGTATTACACAGCAAGTGGCCTGGGCTAGGGTAACCACTTAGCACTGGTGTGGGGAAATATTTTTTAAGCATAACTTATACAGAGGGAATTAAGAAGAAATTTGGCCTCAAACATGAAAAACTTTCAACCTTGCCAATGATCAAAGAAACACTAATAAAACAGCATTTTATCACTATTGTTAGCATCAAAATAAAATAATTTAAAGATAAATGGGCTGGCCTGGCTGGCGTGGCTCAGTGGTTGAGCATTGACCTATAAACCAGAAGACCACAGTTCGATTCCCGGTCGGGGCAGCCTGGGTTGCAGGCTCAATCCCTAGTAGGTGGTATGCTGGAGATAGCTGATCGATGATTCTCTCATCATTGATATTTCTATCTTTCTCTCCCTCTCTCTTCCTCTCTGAAATCAATAAAAATATATTAATAAACAAAAAGGTAATGGGCTGGTGAAACTTCAGTCATATATTTTTGGTGCCAATATAAACCTAAAACTCCTTTGTGGTGAATCCTATATAATAAAAGCCCAGCAACTGAACAGCAGAACAACCAGAACGACTGGTTGACCAGTCGCTATGATACACACTGGCCACCAGGGGGCAGATGCTCAACGCAGGAGCTGCCCCCTGGTGGTCAGTGCACTCCCACAGTGGGAGTGCCACTTGGCTGACTGGGATAAGTGGCGTTCCCTCAGTGGCCGATCCCCACAGGATTTATTATAACAATCCTGTGCACTGGGCCTCTAGTATGTTAATAAGTATCAAAAGTTATTAAATCTGTACCCTGATTTAATAATTTCACTTCTTGCCCTTGCTGGTTTGGCTCAGTGGGTAGAGTGTGGGCCCTTGGACTGAAGGGTCCCAGATTCGATTCCAGTCAAGGGCAGTGCCTCTTGGTTGCAGGCTGGATCCTCCTGTGGAAGGCAACCAATTAGTGTGTCTCTCTCCCATCGATGTTTCTCTCTCTCTGTCTCTCCATCTCCACTCTCTCTGAAAGTCAACAGAGAAATATCCTCGGGTGGGGATTAACATAAACAAACAAATAATTTCACTTCTTGAAATTTATTTTCAGGCTAATTTAAGATAATTGTATTTGAAAGACAATTTGTATCAAGATGTCTTCAGAATTTGGTATAATAAATCAGCACCTCAAATAGAAGGGGCGATCAGGTGTTGGGAAGAGCTTCAATATTCAATGACAGAATAATTATGATAATTATAATAAATGTATTCCCTAGATTACACTCAGTGCATCCATAAAATTACTTTTATGGCCACAGTTGTTTTACTGACAAACATTTCCTGAGCATCTACTAGTGCTCTCGACACATGAACAAAATATCTGACTTTCAATAGTGTAAACACAAAAAATGTTTATGTATAAAATGCTATGTCTCTTAGCATCGTAACTATGTACAAATTAATTATATCAACAAGGTTTGATTAAAACATGAGAAATAAAAAATTGACTTAATTTTATGTTGAAATATGCAATAATTTCTTTTTGTTAAAAAGGTAATAAGACAATTAGAATACTGACGCATGTCAAATTCCCAAATTAATAAAACTGGTTATACTATCCTGTTACATAATTGTCAGCAGACAATAAAAATTCTCCCCATCAGTTGGGTCAATGCAGGGCATGATTTCACAAGGTAATCCTAAAGTTTTTGTGTACTCTAAAATTCCATGATTTCGAGGATTGCCAAAATTTTAGAGATTTTACTTTTGCCACTATCAAGATAGGTGAACAGAGGCACGACAGATCTGTATAAAACTTAATACATGAAATTCCTATTAGTTTACACACACACACACACACACACACACACACACACACACACACACACACACACACACAGTTTCAGGGGTTCTGGATCCTGTATTTCTATTCCTGTGTCCCTGTGTCCAACAATGAATGATGACTCCATCTCTGACTGCACGGGCTACAGCTCCCACTGGGATGTGGCATGTGTCTCTCCTTCCCTGAATCTTGGAGGCCTGAGACTTGCTCCAATAGGATGTGAGCAGAAGTGATACTGTGCCCGTCTTCAAGAGGCCTGGCTGCTTCCATTTTCACTCCGGGATCCCTAAGTGGCTGGAAAGAGGGACCCGGCAAACCTTGGAATTTCAGCCCCGCTGCACTTCTGAGGATTTGATATCACAAGCAGGTAGAGGTCCATGTTTTCCCAACACAAAAGAAAACCTAATACTACATTTAGAGAGACATGCGTTTTCAAAGAATGAGCTAAAGGACTCCGGGTAGAAGGTGGGTCTAGGGGTGGACATAATTCAGAAGGTAGCTCATCGAAGTTTCTGGTAAACATGAAAAAACAGTAGAAAGAACACAGATGACCTTGACAGAGTGTGGTCTAAATTGGACAGATACTAAGAAGCCCAAAGCCAGCTTGGGCAAGGCTCAGACTCATCTGGACTGGACTGATTCCAGACTTAAGTGTGGCTTTCTCACCCTTTCGAAGAAGGTTGAGAGTCAGGGAAAGTGTCCAGAAGGAGCGGCTGTCTGCAAACTCGGTTCTGAACTTCCAATGCTGTCTCTGTCAGGGATGGAGGTCAGATACTAAAGATAAAACAGAAGGCCCCCTGCCCTTGTCTCTGGTGCCTGGAGGAGTGTTGCTTAGTGGTCACGGGTGGAATGAAGAAGGGAATGGATTTGGGACTTTAATTCACACTCCTGCTGGGAACTGTACATTCAGAGGAAAAAGGTCTTCATAAAGGAAAGAATTCAGTTTCTTCCTCAGCCTGTGATGCTTGAGGAAGAAAAGTCATAGCAAGAAAGGTGTCAGGCCAATGGCCTGTAATCAAGGCAGGGAAATCTGTCATTGGTGAGCAGAAGATCAGGTATACACGTGAACATCGAAGGCAGCAGTGCCCAACCCTGGTTCCTGATGCCTGCTGTGTACCAGTACATCCTCAAAAAGGGCAAGCGAGCGTGGGTCAGCTCTGTGAAGACTGTCTGCACCTCAATCATGAGCCGCAAAGAGGTGGAATTTTGGAGGGACCACCTGTGCCATGGCTGGTGGCCCGATGGCAAACCAGAGTCATCAATATTGAAACACACAGGGAGCTTGAATGGGACTCTGGAACAACCTGGCTCCTGAGACTGAGTCACCTGAATGTAGGAAGACTGGCTGCCATCTCTTGCAGATAATGCTGACTATAAGGTCTGCCATGAAGACCCCTCACCTGAAATCACCCGGGCCCACCCTACCCTGACAAACTGTCCCAGACCCCAAGCTTTCTCCTTAGCTTTTTAACTAAGGAGCTGTTTTATTTTCCTGTTTCCTGTAGCCCTCCCTATTGCCTGTCTCACTCTGTTGGGGACGGTGGGGCTAGCACATCAAAGGGAGAGGATGTTGGGTGCACATCACACAGAGCTCTCTCATGTGCTTATTTAAAAACTAGGGGCCCAACGCACGAATTTGTGCACCGTGAAAGGAACTGTGAGCCACGAGGCTGCAGTGGGCAAAGGGGTGGGTCTCGGCCCATCCTCCGTGCCCCCCGCCTAGCCCCTCCCACTGCAGCCCCGCTCCCATGCGCTGACACGGCTGGCCCAGCTCACACCTGCTGATGGCGCAGAGTGATTGGGGCCGGCGCCAGCAGCAGGTGCGAGCTGCTGCGGCTGCTGCCCCGATTGCCCCTCAGGAACAGGGGGAGGTGGAGAAGCCCTCAGGGGCAATCGGGGCTGGCAGCCGCCGCTCGCACTCACTGACAGTGCCGAGCGATAAGGACCGGCGCCAGGCACCGGCAGTGGGTGTGAGCAGTGGCTCCAGTGCCGACTGCGGGTGTGAGTGGGACCGGTGCTGGTAGTGGGTGCGAGCGGTGGTTCTGGCGCCGGCAGCAGGTCCAAGCAGGGCCATCGCCAGCAGCGGGTGTGAGGTGGCTGCTAGCTCCAATCACCCCTCAGGAGCAGGGGGAGGTGGAGAAGCCTTGAGGGGCAATCAGGGCTGGCACCGAGCGCCGGCAATGGGTGCAAGTGGGGCCAGCGCTGGCAGCAGGTGCAAGTGCCAGGCAGGACTGTGGCACGCAGGAGCAAAGAATTTTCAGTAAGCACCAGAGGCTCACCCTGATGACAGCGACTGGCGCCCCACCTTGGTCTGGCACCCCAGCTCACCTGCTCCACCATCCTGCCGTGGCAATGCCCGCCACGTTCCTCACTCTTCTGCCTGGTGCTGATGCCCGACAAGTTTCATGTACGTGCCGTGGTAGTCAGAGCATGTCATGGTGACTGGTTGTTTGGTTGTTCCACTGTTCGGTCTATTTGCATATTAGGGCTTTATATATATAGATGGTATCAAGTGAATGGGAAGATGTAGAAAGCCAGAGGCTCATCTAAAAGGATGACAGGAATCTGCTACTTTTACTCTGTACCCTTGAAAGACATAATATACTTTATTGAGCAATGTAATTTATTAAAATGTATAAATATTTTAGTTATGAAAGATGGAAGTGAAAATTGAAATTCCCTGGCTATTAGTTACATTGTATGGTGGTTTTTTTCAGAAAAAGTAACAGTAAAACTTTGAACTGACACTTACTGGGGGTTAATTTTTAATTCTCATCACCAAAGGCTCAGTCAGAATCTCTGTAACAGTTTGCATTTTTCAACACTACCTTAACATCCAATCATTCAGTTTAAGACTTGGTTGTAAAGACCAGTTGAAATGTTCTTTTTTCTTTTTTTAGAGAGAGAGAAAAAGGGAGAGGAAGAGAAAAAAATCGATGTGAGAGCAAAACATCGATTGGCTGCCTCCTGCAGACCTCTACCAGGGATCAAGCCCAAAACCCAGGCATGTGCCCTAACTGGGAATTGTATTGGCAACCTTTCAGTGCATGAGATGTCACCCAACCAAGTCACACTGGTAAAATTTTCTTTTAAATTCTATGTTTCTGAGAGTGAAATCTCAGGCCATGCATTGCCAATCTTATATAATAAAGAGGTAATATGCAAATTAACCCTCACACCCTCACAAGATGGCTGCTTACGACCAGGCTGGCAGGGCGGTTAGTGAGGACAACCAAATTACTGAACAAGTAGGCTGCGTGGGGCAACCAGGCCAGCAGGGGGGTGAGGGATGACCAAACGACTGAACAGCAGGCTGCATGGGGCAACCAGGCTGGTGGGGGGAGCCGTGAGGGGCGACCAGGCTAGCAGGGTGGTTAGGGGCAATCAGGCAGGCAGGCAGGTGAGTGGTTAGGAGCCAGCAGTCCCGGATTGTGAGAGAATGTCCCTGACGGCCCTAAACCGGCAGTCGGACATTCCCTGAGGGGTCCCAGATTGGAGAGGGTGCAGGCTGGGCTGAGGGACACCCCCCCACCATGCACGAATTTCATGCACCGGGCCTCTAGTAGTAATATAAATTTTCTTACGTAAAAAAACCCGTGTGCTCATTTTAATATATTTAATATTAAGTAGAATGCTACATTTAAGTTCTTGCTCTGCCCAATAGGTCAAGAATATCTTTTACCAAGTTCAGATGACAAACATCCTCTCTCTGGCCCCATTTTTTCCTAGGAAGGAGAAAGTTTCTATGTCATTTCTTAGGAGTGAGCACAGGCATGTGAAGACCCTCTACAATGCTCAGCAGGGCCAGGAAGCTTTCCTGTGCAGGGGAGGGGGTGTGGGCCAGGGGACAGAGTCTATATGTGGGTATAGGTGGGTGCCTGAGAGAGATGGGGAGAACAGAGACTGATTGTGGGTTTAGAAATAAGGGCACCAATATCTACTCAACGCAAAGAGAATCAATACCCTGTGGCTCCATCACCAGCATTCCTCCATGCCAGTAACTGTCACCAGCAACTCTCAGTGCCCCCAGTGCTTCCAACTAAACCACCTCACAAAACTTCATAATTTGAGAAAAATTATCATTATTGACGAGGACATATAATTAAATATGCAGTAAAGGAAACAACCTGAGATGTTAACACTGCCATCATCTCTATAGTAGGTAGGATCAGATGTGAATTTTATATTCGTCACACTTTTCTTACATTTTCCAAATCTATAATTAGTGTGTATTATGTCTATATTCAGAAAATAAAAATCTTAGCAAAAGTGCATCAAACATACACATAAAGTCCCTACTCTGCTAATGCTTCAATTCAGGGGCAACTTCTCTCATCCTGGCCTTTCTGAAATTTGTTGGAACCCCCTTTTCTGGGGCCCACCTACACAGTGTTGTCCTTTATGGCCTCTGTGGCCCCCCCAGCTTTAACCCATCATGTGTGCCGCACTGAATGACTGGCCACTTTGGCTCAGTGGTTGAGTGTCCACCTATGAACCAGGAGCTTATGGTTCGATTCCTAGTTAGTGCACATGCCCAGGTTGTGGGATCAATCCCCAGAACAGGGCATGTAGGAGGCAGCCAATCAATGATTCTCTCTCATCATTGATGTTTCTATCTCTCTCTCCCTCTCTGAAATCAACAAAAGTACATTTACAAATAAAGACTTGTAAAACAATACTGTAGCTTGGTTGTACTATGCTTCTGTAGTAAAAGTGTCTCTATATATAAAAGGCTAATAGGCTAAGTGTCCAACCGTCCGACTGGTCACTGTGACATGCACTGACCACCAGGGGGCAGACGCTAAACACAGGAGCTGTCGTGACGCACACAGAGAAACGGCACCGGCACCGTGGACGTGGCACCCACAAAGCAACACTTGGCTTCCCCCAAGTGGGACACAGGCCCCACCACCAACCTGGAGCGACACCCCACCAAATCACAGCAGACGATGCTGAGACCCCATGGTGCAAAATGTGGCCCACAGCCCAGCCCAGCCCAGCCCAGCCCAAAACAGTCATTGTGGGTGCCGGGTAATGACATCACATAGCAACGCCCGGCTTCCTCTCCCCAGCGACGACTAACCTCCCTGCAGTTTCTTCAGCCAGGAACAAGATTTGCTTTATAGCCAGGCACAAACATTTCACACTTTAACCAAATTTCTGTGAAGCATTTTCCCATGCCTCATCTCATTTGATCCTCACAGAAGTCCTGGAGTAAGTGGATAGGAGACTTGATGGAATCCTATTTCCTTTTCATTAGCCAGAAAACGGAGATTTAGAAAGTTTAGAAACTTGACCCAACTGAAAAGAAATGGTGGACCTTGAAAATGACTTCAGGTTTTCTCACTGCACAGAATATAGACAAAGACTGCTGCAGCTAAATATTTTACCCTTTGTTCTCCCTGCATGATCTACAATAATAATCTGCTTCATGTTGATATTTACTGCTGTGCTGCTGACAATTACCTGAAAGAGAAGTTGGGGTGCTTCACTGGGCTGGAAAAAGTTTAGCTACATCAGACAGCAGGTCTAATTAAGTTTATTCTATATCTATAAAAGGCTAAGTTGACAGGCGCATGCGTGATACATATAAAGCTCTCATTGGCGCCAATCCCACACGTGTGTTTCCATCTGTCATTGTCGATTGTGAATTTGGTTGACACTTCTATTATAGAGAAAGGGCGAATAGCAATATTAAAATATTTATTCTAATTAATTTCCTTTCAATGTGTATGAATTCGAGCACCGGGCCACTAGTAAAATATAAATGGGGATGAGAAAATTAACTTAGGCTAGTAGCTGTCTCTGGGGAGGGAGGGAGACTGAATGAGCTCAGCTCTGTGTGTAACACAATATTTCTTTTGAAAGTCTCTAAAACAAATGTGGGGGGGGGAAAACACACTCCATTTTTCTCTCTACTTTTATAAATGTTGAAACAACATTATCATCAATGAGCACCAAACATATTTAATAGTAAAACCAAGGCTCGAGTTCTGTTGGTCCCATGGACCATACTCTTTCTTCACAATCCTGATCCTGTCCTGTAGGTTCTCTGGGACAGAAATGAGTCATATTTATGTCTTTGCCCAATGTGCCAGGCAAATCGGAGCTGCCAGATCAGGCTCCAGGCAATGAACTAATGAGTGAGCACCTATCTGAAAGCACAGCCCCTCATAACTCAGTCTCCCCAGCACCCTGAAGCTCTCAGAAAGCAGGAACAGCATGTTTCATGTCTAATTCAGCCTCCTGGAGACCTTTTTCCTTTGCACCCGTTCCTGTCTCCCCACCTCCCCTCTCCGGCAACTATCCAGAAATCCCTCTTGCAATTGGTTCAAATCCTCTGCTGGACAACTAGACTCAAACAGTACTTACTCTCTTTGGCCCTGAAGTCATGTCCAGCTATTAAACAATTAAATGTATATCTATGTGAGTGTGGTTTTGGGTAAAAAACTGTAAACAACCTAAGTGTCCCCCCGCCCCCCGCCCCCAAACTAAGGCTTATCAGCCACTCAGTGGAATACAACACTGTTTAAAAACAATGTGATAGAAATAGATCTATGAACCAGGAGGTCCCAGTTCAATTCCCAGTCAGAGCACATGCCCAGGTTTCCGGCTCAATCCTTGGTGGGAGGAGTGCAGAAGGCAGCCAATCAATGATTCTCTCTCATCATTGATGTTTCTCTCTCTCTCTCCCTCTTCCTTCCCCTCTTAAAGCAATAAAAGTATATTTTAACCCTTTGCACTAGCTTGCTTTTTTTCTCGAGCTGCTACCGATGCTAACCGTGTCGAGTCACACTCGACATCAGAGTGCAAAAGGTTAACAAAACAAAACAATGTGCTAGAAAATAAAATTTAATGACATGGGGAAATGTTTATAATCTATATATATAGAGCCAGGGTCTGTAATGTTCAAAATGACTGAAGGGACGACCTAATGCCAGGCTGCACATGCAGCACTGCTGACCTCTTAGAGAGAGAGGAGGGGCTGATCAGCAGCCACCCCAGGCTGCCTGTGGGGCCCGGAGAAAGAGGCGGGCCTCAGCTGAGCCTCTCTCTCTCTCCAAGAGGTCAGCAGTTCAGCCCGCTCGCCAGCAGCCTGGGGCGGCTGCTGATCAGCCCTGCCTCTGTGATCAGGCCTGGAGATGCTGACCGATATGGAAATCAACCAATCAGAACCAAATCTGGGTGAATGCAAGGAGCCAATGGCTGCCTAGGAGGTGGAGCTTTAGACGCTGACTGGCATAGAAACTGACCAATCAACATAATCTGGGTGAACTCCGAAGGCAGAACCTAAGGTGGGGGCTGAGGAGGGGTTTTAAAGGATACAGCTGTTTGGTGTAAGGTGTAAGAAAGTGGTTCAATTTTTTAATGACCAGTTTAGCAATATAGTGCATATGGCTGGCTATCAGTCCAAATATAGGGATTATGTATTTTTGTCTGCCAAAGCATCTCCTCCTGATGAAAAAGGCTTCCCCCGCATTTAAGCAATCTTATCCTATATAATCTATCTATACTAATAATCTATACTAACAAAAGGGTAATATACTAATTAGACAGGATCGACCGGCCATCTTCTGGATGTCCAACTTCCTTTCAGACAAAGCCATGGTGGTGGGGGTCAAGGGGTCCATGATTGGAGAGGGTGCAGGCTGGGCTGAGGGAACTGCCCCCCTCCCCTGCCGGTGCATGAATTTCATGCACCGGGCCACTAGTATACTATAAAAACAAACATACAAGAGTGGGTCACAAAAACAAGTACTGCATAGTATTCAGCTCATATGTGTGCACTAGCCATACCAAATTACTATCTCATTACTCTGCTTAATGTGTCATCATAGCTCTTATGTGATATCACGGTGAGAAGGGAGTTCATTGCCTTTTAGAAATGGAGCCCTGATTGATTTGTCTTAGTGGTTAGAGCATCGGCCCACAGACCAAAGGGTCAGGGGTTCAATTCCTGGTCAAGGGCATGTTACCTGGGTTTCAGATTTGATCCATGAGGGAGGCAATCAATTGATGTGTGTCTCTCACATTAATGTATGTTTCTCTCTCTCCTCCCCCCCTTCAACTCTCTCTCTAAAAAACAACAAAAATAAATCAATGAAAAAAAAAATCCTCGGGTGAGGGTTAACAACAACAAAAAAAAAGAGCAAAGATTAGTGTTTGTGAATTCCAAAATCCATGAGATGAGTCCAGGATTCTACAGATGATACCTAAAGCAGATAGAAAAGGCAAAGGCAGGCTTGTCTGAAAGGCTCACTAATAAGGCTGAAGTGATAGAAGTCCAGACTTTTGTTTCAAGGCCCAGACAGAGTTCTGATTTACTTGAGTCCCTTTTACATTCATGTTGGAATGTTCTTTTTATTTACTTCCTGAATAGTCCTTTTTCTTGTCCTCCCATTAAACTTGTGTAGGTCATTAAATTGAAGTAAGTGGAATTAAAGTGCTAAGTAATTTAGAAAAAGAGGGCAAAAGAAAATGATTCACAAACAAGAACAGGACAATGTGAGGTTTGTGACACTGATCACCACTCCCTGCATGTGGATCCAGCAGCCTTCCTTCTTATTTGTTCCCTCACAGATGAGGGATCAGAGGACAATTAGCTATGCTCTCAGGCTGAGTGATCTGATGGAAACAGATTCCAACACTGAGACAAACCAGCCAGAAAAAACAATAACACAATCAGGTTGAACAAACCTGAAAGCCCCTCATGCACATTGTTCTGGCTTAATAGGATACTGGAATTTTGATAAGCATGACCGTCCCTAAGGAAGTGGGGTGAAGGGAGTATGTCTGAATGGAAAGGATGTGCTTGATGTTTACCTGAAAATCACACCTGGCGAAACTCATCCAGGTGGTGGAGATGCTGGGAAGGTGTGTGGAAATGGCAGTCCAAGTCCAGAAGGCTGTCAGCCAGTGAATTCAGAGTTTTGCTGATTTTATTCAACTGAAAAAAATCTGTTTTTGCAGCCAGCGCTGCTGCTATCAGCCTTAAAGTTCAATATGAGCAACACAAATAAACATCACAGGGCCAAGGAAAGAAGGGTCATGATACTTTAAAAAAATATTTGTTGAATGGTTTAATTTTACAGATTCAACCAAATAAAACTCCTTTCTCAGAAATTCACTAATGACACAGAACATTCTTTTTTTTTCTGGAATAATCTAAATTATTCCAAGAAGCCTATTTTATGATGATTACGTTAGTTTTGAAAAAAGATGTTGAAAATGCATTTGTTGGCTGGTTGTAAATTCCATGAGGGTCTGTCAGGTCTCTTATGTTCATTATTGTACGTCCGAGCCTAACACACAGCAGGCACACTGTATGTGCTGGATCAATGACAAGTAAAACTGTACAACTCCCTTGGTCCAATAATATTTAGATGATGACTGAGAGCTTACAGTTGACCCTTGAACACGTGGCAATTAGAGGTGCTGACTCCCCCATGCAGTCAAAATACACATACAACTTTGACTCCCCCAAAATGTAAACTACTAATAAACTATGGTTGACCAGAAGCCTTACTGAAACACTGATTAACAACATATGTTTAAGTTATATGTATAAGAGACTGTATTCTTACAATAAGGTAAGCTAGAGAAAACAAAGTGTTACTAAGAAAATTGTAAGGAAGAAAAAATACACTCTCAGTATTTATTGAAGAAAACTCATGTATAAGTGGACCATGCAGTTTACACCTTGTTGTTTCAAGGGTTAGCTGTCCTGCACTTTGGCAAAAATGGTTTATTAACACATTCTTTACTCTCCTTCCAGCATGAAATTCCTCACTCTGAGGAGTTTGGATACCAGCTGCTGGCAGTAAGTCCAGGCTGGCTGAAGAGATAAAGGCATAGGCAGCTCAAAGACTGACTGAGGCCGGCAGAAGCTGCTTCTTATGTTGGGTGGGGTTTGTTGTTCCTGCCAGGATCCTGTCCTAGAAGAGGCCACATGTTTCAGAGTCAGTGAGGACAGGACTCTGGCAGGGGTCAGATATCTCACCTGCTTATGCACAATTTCTGAGATACGTTGAAAGTTAATACCCACACATCCTTATGACCATCTAACATAACTAACAGTCTGTATAGTAATCCATACATTAACTCACCTAAAACCCAAACAAAACTTACTCCTAAACTTCTGTAATAAGAAGACAAGTGCCTAGCTGGTGTGGCTCAGTGGTTGAGTGTCAACCCATGAACCAGGAGGTCACGGTTTGATTCCCAGTCAGGACACATGCCTGGGTTGTGGGCTCGATTCCTAGTGAGGGGCGTGCAAGAGGCAGCCAATCAATGATTCTCTCTCATCACTGATGTTTCTCTCTCTCTCCCCCCTCTCCCTTCCTCTCTGAAATCAATCACCAGCCAGGGCTAAAAGAATTTTTTAAAGTGTGTCTTGTAGGCAATATATACACTGAGTAGCCAGATTATTATGATCTCTGAACGCATAATAATCTGGCTACTCAGTGTGTGTGTGTGTGTGTGTGTGTGTGTGTGTGTGTGTGTGGTGCATGAATTCGTGCATAGGTGGGGTCCGGCCAGCCTGGCCATGGGGAGGGGACATGGGCAGTTGGCCGGCCTGCCTGCTGGTTGAACTCCTGGTCGAGGGGACAACTGCAAATAAGCCTTTTATTATGTGTTCAGAGATCATAATAATCTGGCCACTCAGTATAGTTGGATCTTGCTTTTTGATTCAGGATGACAATCTCTCCTTTGTATTGGAGTGCTTAATCCCTCTACAGTGAGTATAATTATTAATATGATTTTATTTAGGTCTGCCATTTCTATTTATCTCATCTGGTTTTTGTTCCTTTGTCCCTCCTTCCCTGTTTCCTTTCATGTTAATCAATTTTTAAATATTCCATTTTAATTCCTCAGTTGACTAGTTCTTTGTCTTCAAATTATATCTTAGTGATTGCTCTAAAGACTGTGACATACATCTTTAACTTATCACAATCCATTTGAACATTTATTTATATTGTCAGGAGAAAAAAGGGAACTTGCAACAATATAATTCCACTTAATCCCTATCCATATTGTTCTACCTTATATCTGTATATGACAAGCCCATTAGTAGTGTTATTTTTGCTTTAAATACTGATATACCATTTTAAAAAATTAATAGAAAGTAAAGAATAAATTAGTCTTTTATGTTTATTGGTATCTACCATTCCTAGTGCTCTTCATCCCTGCTTATATAGCCTTAGTACTTCTTTTAGTGTACTCATTACTACTATACTTTCTCTGAATTCTTCTGACACATTTTCATTTCATTTTTTGGATTATATATCTTTTAAAAATATTTTTTTATTAGTTTCAGAGAGGAAGGAAGAGGGAGAGAGACATAGAAACATCAATGAGAGAGAATTATTGATCTGCTGCCTCCTGCATGCCCTACACTGGGGATCGAGCCCATAACCCAGGCATATGCCCTGACTAGGAATCAAATTGTGACCTGGTTCCTAGTTGGATGCTCAACCACTGAGCCACACTGGCCATGCTTGTGGCTATATTTTTAAGTTTTTTAAATTGTGGTTTCCTTTTTAAAAAGCACATAAAATTTACCACCTTAATCATTTAAAAACCGGTATTTTAAATCTTTATGCTAAAGTCAACATCTGGTGCCATCAGAAGTTAGTTTCTATTGACTGTCTTATTTCCTGAGTCGGGCTTCACTTCTCACTTTACTTTGCGTGTTAAAAACCGGACACTGTAACCCTGGCTGAGTAGCTCAGTTGCGGGTTCAATTCCCATTCAGGGCACATACCTGGGTTGTGGGATCGAACCCAAGGTCGGGGCGAGTATGGGAGGCAACCAATTGATGTTTGTCACATAGATGTTTCTTTTCTCCCTCCCCCCTCTCTTAAGTCAAAAAAAACATATCTTTAGATGAGGATTTAAAAAACACAAAACACATAAAACTGAACACTGTGGATAATACATCACAGCAACATTTCATTCTGCGTGGGTTCTGAGGTTGACGATTTTGTTATCACAGGCAGTAACCTGACTGGTTCCAAATCACAGCACATAGGAACTGATATCTCTGCTCTTTCTTATGGCTTCCCATTTTTTAAGCCTGGCACCCTTGTGGTGGTCTCTCTCATACCTATGTAATGAGTCATAAGCAGAGGCTCTAGGGAGAGCTGAGACTTAGTTTTTCTGTAATTTTCTTGCTCCTAGGGATTCCTTCCCCTTTCACCCTAATTTCCAGATGCTCCGTCCTCTGAAACTTTCAGCCCATAAGGGCTTTACTATATACCATCAACACTGCACATGGTTTAAAACCTCAGTGAGAGCTCACAAGTCTGGCCCCACATTGTTCTTCTATCAAGGATATATTTCTTTCTGGCCCATGCCTGCTTTCTGACTGAGCATCCTGCCTCTCCCCACACATATTCAGTTCAACTGTTGCCACGGATTTGGGGGAGTTTGCACTGAGAATTTGAGCTTCATGCCTTCTGTAATTTTTTCACCGCCTAGATTTCCCGTTTCCAGTCCCAGCTGCCTGAACTCTGGTCAGTAAGGTGAGGTTTTTCTCCCTCTCCCAGTCCCATTTTCTGCAGCTATGGGAGGTAGACATCTAAAATCCTTGAGTTAGAAAGCCACAAGTTCCTAATTTTTATCATTTCCCATTAATTTTTGGTGATTAAACATCTCCTGTGGTGTCTATTTATGGACACTTTCAAGTGTCTTTAAGGAATTAATTTTTAAAATCTAGTTTTTATAATGGTTATAGAATGAGGGTTCCCACCACCCTCTAACTCCTCTACCAATAGTGGAAACACCTACCACAGAGTTTAACTGGTGAATGAGAAAGAGTCCAGAATCAATCAGGCATTAAAAGGAAGGGTCTTAGGCTCAGATTATCTCTGAGTCCTCGATGCTTAACACAGTGAATGGCACCTAATAGGTGTTCAGTAAACACGTGCTGAAAGATGACTGCAGACATGACCTGGGTTTACTTTTAGTTCACCAGTCATTTACTACTCAACCTCGAGGCAAAACTGACTTGCATGAAACAATGGCAGAACAAAATTCTCGGATAGTAAAAATTTGAAATAATCTCATAGTCTAAAAAAGAAAGAGACTTGTTAAATTATGGCAGATAGTAAACTACCATATGACATACGAAACATTTTAGAATAATGCTTTTATTGGTATGAAGAAATGCTCTGTATGTTAATTTGAGGGGAAAGAATTCAAGTTACAAAATAAGAAACAGCCAGATCTGGATTTGATATCTAGTTCCACTACTTAGTACCTACACTATTCACCTTGTGCAATTTAACATATGATCCGCTTTGTTCACCTGTAAAATATTGACAATGGTAGAACCTTTTTCATGGGCTTGTGATATCCATATAATAATTGCTCAAAAAATATTAATGTCACTTATACAGTAAATAGTTGTAAAATGTTAAGTAGTCATAAAAATTATGTTAAAATTAAATGTGTTAATTTTATATTTATGGTAACAGTATGAGGATTATGTTTTTACTTTGTCTTTTGTGTTTTAATCTTTTTTGTTTTGTCTTTTAGAGAGCTGTTTAAGTATGATGCCTAGTATTTGTTTTTTAAAATATCCTGGAGCCCTAGCCAGTTTGGCTCAATGGATAGAGCATCGGCCTGTGGACTGAAGGGTCCCAGGTTCGATTCCGGTCAAGGGCACATGCCTGGGTTGCAACCTCCATCCCCAGTAGGGGGCGTGCAGGAGGCAGCTGATCAATGATTTTTCTCTCTCATCATTGATGTTTCTATCTCCCTCTCCCTTCCTCTCTGAAATCAATAAAAATATATTCAATAAAATATCCTGGACATTATACTTGAATTAAATGTTTATTAAAAATGACTCTGGAGACAGATGAAAAAAGAAATGAAGAATAGCGACCACTGTTGAAGTTAATTGATGGATATATGGGCCTTTCACTATGCTGCTTTTCTTACAAAAATTTTTCCAAACTAAAAGCTAACCAAAACAGAAAAGAAACACACAAACACACACACACACACACACACACACACACACACACACGGCCAACAGTGATTACCTCTAAATAGTGGGTTGACGGATAATCCTATATAATAAAGAGCTAATATGCTAATTAGACTGAACAACAGAACAACTGTCCAGACGACCTTCTGAACAACCTTCCGGACGAAGCCAGGGCCGCGAGGGTTGGCCGAGGCTGCGAGTGGCTGCGAGGGCTGGCAGAAGCTGCGAGGGCCAGTTGGGACTGCAAGGGCCTGCCGAGGCAGCCCGGGCTGCAAGGACCAAGTCCCTTGCACGAATTTTGTGTATCGGGCCTCTAGTTTTACTGTAAGAAACTATCTTAGTTTTATAAATGGAGGACAGGGGGGTTTCTCTCTCTTCCTTTCTTTCAATCCTCATGGGCCAGACTGAGCTGCTTCTAGCTTCAGCTCTGCACCCCACCCCACATCACCTTTCTGGGTCTCAGTAATTCACCTATGAAAAGGGCTGGGTGGGCTAGGTAATCACTAAGGTTCTGTGTAGGCCTACAACAGTTGCTTGGATGGTGCCGATAAAAACAGGAATTGAGAAAAGGGAGAATTCAGCTTGGTCTGGAGTGAGTAGCTGGAGAAGGTCAAAGGATGAGTCATGGAAGAAGCAGGCCTTGAGTGGGTGGAATGTGGCTGGGCTAGGGGGAGTAAATTCCAGGTGAGGTAACAGCATGAGTGAAACCAGTGTGGGAGAAAGCTAGCTACACAGTTGGATGGCAGTTGTGTACAGGGATAGACACAGCTGGAGCTGGTGGGCAGACTAGTCTTGAGAGAAAAAATGAAGTCTGATAAGTAAGTGGAGATCAGATGATAGAAGGCAAAGAGCAGTGTTACCAAGACAGTGACTAATGGTCTCGTTTTAAGAAAAGTTCACTGGAAGAAACACTGGGTCAGGGAGACTACTAGAAGAATCCAGGTATACAGGTTATTAGAATTGAAAAGACAGATTTGAAAGCTACTTAGGAGGAAAAAAATAGCAGTTTTTGGGGAAAGCACTCAACATACTGACTAAAGTAGAGACGGAAGTGAAAGACAAGTCTAAGAGGTCTCAACCTTTTTTTTAGGAACTACTCTTAGCTATTCATGAAGAGAGAGGGATGTGAAGAAAGAGAGTAAATGGGAAGACAAGGGAGCACACACCCTTCATGCCACAGGAGAGATTTCTGAACCTACCAGTAAAATTCTAAAAAAAGGCCAAAGCCTTTGCCACCTTGAAACCCCTTCTCTGAGGGATCTCAGAAACTTTAGCCCAAAAGGAATGGACGAAAATAAGGCAGATTGTAAACAAGCATATCAAGATTTCCTAACAGATTCCCAGCTACAGGTTGGGACCTCTTGTGTTAATATTTCCAGCCCAAAACACCAGCAAGACAGTGGGAATGCAAAACAGCATTCATTTGAAGTCAAATGAAGCCTTTAGCAAGGAGTAGGAAGGAGAGGCGACAGGCATTAGCCTGAAGCCCCTCTAAGTCACTGGAGGTTAATGGCTGGCACAGAGGCTGATCTGCTCCAGTATGTTTGGCCACATTCTTGGGCCTACTAGATGCCAAATGCCACTAGCCTTACAATGACACTCTGCTGAATAACAGCTTTTATAAACCGCATGAAGTGTGGTTCAATTTACATCTGCATGTTTATTTGTTGGCTGGGGAAATTTTGTCACTGTTAATCATTTACTTTTGTACAAAACAACCTTTATTTGTGCCATATGATTAATAATTCTTCTAATGTCATAACTGGCCAAATATATGTCAAAACCACAAGGGCAGCCCTGGCCAGTGTGACTCAGTGGTTGGAGCAGATTCCATTCCCAATCAGGGCATATACCCAGGTTTTGGGTTTGATCTCCAGTCCTCAATGCGAATGATCCATGTTTCTATCTCACATCAGTGTCTCTCTCTCTCTCTCTCTCTCTCTCTCTCTCTCTCTCTCTGTCTCTCTCTCTCCTTCTCTCTCTTCCTCTCCCTCTTTTTGTTAGTATGTAGCTATTGTCACAATTAAAAATACAGAACAAGCCATCAAAATGATAAGGCAGCCTACTGAATAGGAGAAAATATTTGCAAGTCATATATCTGATAAGTTATATATCCCAAATATATAACATATTAATATAACTCAGCCTAAAAAACTCCAATTAAAAAATGGGCAAAGGACCCGAATAGGCATTTTTCCAAAGAAGACCTATAGATGGCCAACATGCACATAAGAAAATGTTCAATATCACTAATCATTAGGGAAATACAAATCCAAACCACAATGAGATACCACCTCACACCTCTTAGAATGCACATTATAAAAAAGACAAGAAACAAGTCTAATTAGCATATTGCCCTTTTATTGGTATAGATAATATTCCTGTGTGTGTAAAACTTAGATTGCTTTTATATCTTGGCTGTTGTAAATAATGCTACAATGAACATGGGGATACAGGTATCTTTTTCAAGTTAGTATTTTCATTTTCTTCAGATAAATATGCACAAGGCTGTGGAGAAAGGGAACCCTCGTGCACTGCTGGTGGGAATGTAAATCAGTGCTGCCACTGTGGAAAACAGTGTGGAGGGTCCTCTAAAAATTAAAAAAAGAATTACTTTGCTGGCCTGCATGGCTCAGTGGTTGACCTGTGAACCAGGAAGTCACGGTTCAATTCCTAGACAGAGCACATGCCCGGGTTGCAGGCTCAATCCCTGGTGTGGGACGTGCAGGAGGCAGCCAAGCAATGATTCTCTCTCATCATTCATATTTCTATTTCTCTCTCTCTTCCTCTCTGAAATCAGTAAAAAATATATTATTAAAAAAAAAGGATTATCTTATGACCCAACAATTCCACTTGTGCGTATTTATCTGAAGAAAATGAAAATACTAACTTGAAAAAGATACCTGTATCCCCATGTTCATTGCAGCATTATTTACAACAGCCAAGATATAAAAGCAATCTAAGTTTTACACACACAGGAATATTATCTATACCAATAAAAGGGCAATATGCTAATTAGACTGGACATCTTCCGGGTGACCTTCTGGACATCCTTAGCCACAGTGGCGGGGCCAAGGCAGAGGCAGTTAGGGGCAATCATGCTGGCAGGGGAGAGCGGTTAGGGGGATCAGGCCGGCAGGGGAGAGCAGTTAGGGGCAATCAGGCAAGCAGAGAGGTTAGGGGCAATCAGGCCAGCAGGGGAGCAGTTAGGGGCATCAGGTAGGCAGGCAGGCAGGCGAGGTTAGGAGCCAGCAGTCCCAGATTGTGAGAGGGTGCAGGCCAGGCTGAGGGACACCCCTTCCCTCACCCCCCCATGCACGAATTTTGTGGACCAGGCCTCTAGTTCAGACATAAAAGAGAATGAAATCTTGCCACTTGCAACAAACATGGATGGACCCTGTGGGCATTATGCTAAGGGAAATAAGTCAGACAGAAAAAGACAAATATCATATGATCTTAAAACAACAAAAATATTGCCCTGCCCAGTGTTGCTCAATGATTAGAGCATCTGCCCTCCCATGGAAGGGTGCAGAGGTCCAATCCCCAGTCTTGGTTGGGGTGCATGCGGGAGGCAACCAATTAATGTGTCTATTTACATTGGTGTTTCTTTCTCTCTCTCCTCTGATCCCTTCCAGTCTCTAAAAATAAATAAATAAATAAATAAATAAATAAATAAATAAATAAATAAATAAATGGGGAAAATATCCTTGCGTGCGGATTAACAAAAAACAAACAAAAAATCTTAAAAAAAATTTTTTTTAAACCTAAACTCACAGATACATAGAACAGATTATTGATTGCTAGAGGCAGGGGGGAGAGGGTAGGAGAAATGAGTGAAGGGACAAAAGGTACAAACTTGCAGTTATAAATGAAAGTAAGTAATGGGGATATAATGTACAGTGAGGTGACTGTAATTAATAATACTGCATTGTATATTTAAAAGTTGCTAAGAAAGATCTTAAAAGTTCTTATCACAAGTAAAAAATGTGTAACTGTGTGGTAATAGATGTTAACCAAACTTACCATAGTGATCATTTCACAATATACACAAATATCGAATCACTGTTTTACACACGACATTAATATTGTATGTCAATATACCTTAATTAAAAAAAAATACAGAACTATTAAACTGACAAAAACTTGTTTGCTTTGTAGTAGTAATGGTATGCACTGTTGGCTGACTTGGAAATACAAGTGCAATTTAATAATTTTAAAAAGAAACTTGGTGATACAAATAAAAACTGTAAAAATGTTCTCATTACTTGTCCTAGGAATTCCACGTCTAAAATTTATCCTAAATTTTAGAATAAATACATTGTAGGAAGTTAGTAATATCCATAAAGAGTTATGCAGAAGGTTGTTCATTACCAGTGTTAAATTAATTAAATGATGAGGTCATCAGACTGAGGTAGTTCTAATGCCTCAGCAGCTCATGTAGGCAAACTCAAACCTAAGCCTGTAAGTGCTGCAAAGTTAAGACACCAAAACCTAAGGACAATCAATCAAAAAAAAGTCTCTCCCCAGCCAGGCCTGTGGTTCCAAGGTTTAATATCAACCTATGAACCAGAAGGTCACAGTATGATTCACCGTTATGGCACATGCCTGGGTTGTGTGCTCGATCCCCAGTAAGGAGCATGCAGGAGGCAGCCCAGCCAATTGATTATTCTCTCTCATCACTGACGATTCTATCTCCCACTACTTCTGTCTCTCCCTAGCTCCAGTGGGTGAAACACTCCTTCTAGTACCACTTCCAGTTAGGTGCTGCCCAATTCAAATCAATTTTGGCTCAAAATCTTAAAATTCTCAATATGCCTCAGTTTGCCTTTTAACATCAGTTATTTGCAATAAAGCATAGAACATCTATTTGAATATGAAATAAAATGCAGATGTTAAAAATGAAAATAGAGAAGATTAAAAATGGTAGTGGAGTAAGTGGATGGTACACACACATGCTCTTAGAACCAAACTGGAATTACAACTAAAATACAAAACAACATCCTGACTAATCAACTGAAGACTAGCTGGAGAGAACCCTGATCACCCAGGACAGAAAGTGGAGACCAAGGGGAAACCAAGATGGCGGCATAGGTTAAACACCTAACCTGCAGCCGGGCACAACAATTTCAAAAATACAACTAGAGGTCAGAACGGACATCGTCCAGAACCACAGGAAAGTTGGTGGACTGAAATGCCCACAGCTGGGGGGAAGGAGAAGGCCACGGGGACAGTCGGGGAAGCCGTAAAAGCCTGAGGTATGGAGAAACGGGCGGAGACACGAGCACACGCGCCTGCGGGGAGGATGGAACCGGAGAGGAGGGGGCGGCTGATGACCTGGCCGGAGTTCACTGGCAGGAAGGAGATAAAGGCTCCGGAGTGCGCTGAGCGCCGGCTCCGATTGCACTGAACCCCATTCCCGGCGAAACCCTGGGAAACTCACTAACTTTCGCAACTCCGCCGCCCCCGCAGGCCGCCCGGCCCGGGACGCTGGGGACGCCGCCGCAGCGGCGGCGCCCGGAGCCCGGCGGCCTCCCAGCACCCGTCCCCGCCGCGCACCCCCCGCGCGCCTGGTGCCGCGGGCCACGCGCCCCGCACACTGGACGGAGGCCCGGGCGCCCTCTCCGTGCACCTCCCGGCGGCGCTAGACTTCAGTAGAGTTGACTGAATTCAAGGGATTAAGAAGTATAAATTGGGGGGACGCCGCGGCGGCGACGTCCGGAACACGGCGATGGCGGTGCCTGGAGCTCGGCGGCCGCCCAGCGCCCGTCCCAGCCGCGCGGCCCTCGCGCGCCTGGTTCCGCGGGACGCGCGCACCGCGCACCGGACGGAGGCCCGGGCGCCCTTTCCGTGCACCTCCCGGCGGCGCTAGACTTCAGTAGAGTTGACTGAAATGAAGGGATTAAGAAGCACAAATTGAGAAGTTTGAAAAAGATGGCGGCGGAGGTTAAAGGCTGTTCTGTTGCCTCGCACCCAGCGAAATCGGAGGGGATGAGGTGTGGAGGTGCGTGGGTCTGGCTGGTGGCGGGGGAAAGGGGCTTTTGTTCCAAACCTAAGGGAGATTAGCTCTCCATCACCCTGAAACCCATCTTCTGGCGAACCCCGGGAGACCCAGATGCCTGCGGGGAGAGGCGGGACTTTTGCGGAGGTGCGCCCAGCAATCAGTGTTTGCTGCGCTGGAGTGCGGAACGAGGGGACTTAGATACGTGGAAGACAGAAGGACCAGACTCACAGCCATCGCGGCTCGCCGCACCATGGCCTGTTGGCGCCCTGAGACCCCGCCCCGCCCTGGGACCCACCCCGCACATTTTGAAGACCCGCCCCGCAAGTCTTGCAGGCACACCTGCGCCCCAAGCAACGGCTTATGCATGTAGGTGGCCTGCCCTCTGGCAGCGGACCAGATGATCTGCTGTTCTAGTCGGACTGCTCCAGGGCCACTCAGACAGGAGGAAGAAACTACAGTTTTTGCTGTAATCCTTGCTGAGTGCCTAAGGCAGTAGCTGATCTACACCCCATTGGAGACCCAGAAACGAGGGCATCTAGTGGTCTGTGGGAGATGACACAAGATTTCAACCACGTGCATAAGGGACACATTCAACGGGAATATTCAGTGAGCGCCAAAGCTTTGCTGCACCAAGACCCGGCCCATAAACGTGTCTCCTGCACAGCAACTCTTCCTTTATAGACAAAGAGAGCCCCCCAGTGACACCAACAACAATCAAGACTTAACTATACAAAGGAGGACCAAGATGGAGGCATAGGGCGGAAGCCTGATTGTTTCCTAAAACAACAACTTTGAGACTACGGCAAGAGAGCAGAGCAGACACCATCCAAGACCACCATAGGGCTGGCTGAGTAGATGCTCTACAACTAGAATAAAAGAGGGGTATGTGGGATGATGCTGATGCCGGTGACCCAAAGACCACACTTTAAGAACTACGGCTCAGGTGACACAAAAGAACTATGGCTCAGGCGATACAACAGCGGCCTGGAACGTGCTCGGCGCAGTTCCCCCGGCGGTCTCCGGCTGAGGGGACGGCTCCACTGGCAGCCAAGCAAGGACAGACGAGCCCCTATGAGACATGGGGTGGGAGACTCCGCGCTTGCTGACCTCCGAGTCTGTCAAGAATCTCAACGCCCCGGAAGCGGCCAGGTGCGCATGCTCGGCGACCGGCCACCGATGCAGACCCAAGGGCCGACGCAGCGACGCCAGACTGGCCCACCGCCATGCACCGGGTGCACCGGAGCTTCGCCGAGCCGCCGCCCGACGAGTTCTGCAGCAGCCATACTGGAGCTCTGGAAGGATGGCCAGGGGAATTGCTGAGGGGGGATTGACCGGCAGGAATTGGGATCGGGAAGACGGGGCCCCGCTGAGGTGCGGGCGGGGTTGCGCGCCTATGGGCTCGGGTGTGGTCACAAGCCTCTGGGTATAAGTGAGGTCTCAAGTCCCTGGGTCTAGGTGAGGCCACATGCCCCTGGGTCCAGGTGAGGCCGGACTCCGGGTCCGGGTGAGGCCAAGTGCCCCTGGACCCGGATGACGCTGGATCCCGTGCCCGGGCGAGGCCAAGCGCCCCTGGGTCTGGGAGAGCCCACACACCCCTGGGTCCAGGCGAGACCATGCGTCCCTGGATCCGGGTGAGGCCTTGTGCACCTACGCCCGGGTGAGCCCAAGTGGCCCTGGGTCTGGGAGAGGCAAAGCGTCCCTGGGTCCGGGTGAGACCATGTGTCCCTGGATCCGGGTGAGGCCTCGTGCACCTAGGCCCGGGTGAGCCCAAGTTGCCCTGGGTCGGGGAGAGCCCAAGCGTCCCTGGGTCCGGGTGAGACCATGTGTCCCTGGATCCGGGTGAGGCCTCGTGCACCTAGGCCCGGGTGAGCCCAAGTTGTCCTGGGTCGGGGAGAGGCCAAGCGTCCCTAGGTCCGGGTGAGACCATGTGTCCCTGGATCCGGGTGAGGCCTCGTGCACCTAGGCCCGGGTGAGCCCAAGTGGCCCTGGGTCTGGGAGAGGCCAAGCGTCCCTGGGTCCGGGTGAGACCATGTGTCCCAGGATCCGGGTGAGGCCTTGTGCACCTAGGTCCGGGTGAGCCCAAGTGGCCCTGAGTCTGGGAGAGGCCAAGCATCCCTGGGTCCGGGTGAGACCATGTGTCCCTGGATCCGGGTGAGGCCTCGTGCACCTAGGCCCGGGTGAGCCCAAGTGGCCCTGGGTCGGGGAGAGGCCAAGCGTCCCTGGGTCCGGGTGAGACCATATGTCCCTGGATCTGGGTGAGGCCTCGTGCACCTAGGCCCGGGTGAGCCCAAGTGGCCCTGGGTATGGGAGAGGCCAAGCGTCCCTGGGTCCGGGTGAGACCATGTGTCCCTGGATCCGGGTGAGGCCTCGTGCACCTAGGCCCGGGTGAGCCCAAGTGGCCCTGGGTCGGGGAGAGGCCAAGCGTCCCTGGGTCCGGGTGAGACCATATGTCCCTGGATCTGGGTGAGGCCTCGTGCACCTAGGCCCGGGTGAGCCCAAGTGGCCCTGGGTATGGGAGAGGCCAAGCGTCCCTGGGTCCGGGTGAGACCATGTGTCCCTGGATCCGGGTGAGGCCTCGTGCACCTAGGCCCGGGTGAGCCCAAGTGGCCCTGGGTCTGGGAGTGGCCAAACGTTCCTGGGTCTGGGTGAGACCATGTGTCCCTGGATCCGGGTGAGGCCTCGTGCACCTAGGCCCGGGTGAGCCCAAGTGGCCCTGTGTCGGGGAGAGGCCAAGCGTCCCTGGGTCCGGGTGAGACCATGCGTCCCTGGATCCGGATGAGGCCTCGTGCACCTAGGCCCGGGTGAGCCCAAGTGGCCCTGGGTCTGGGAGAGGCCAAGCGTCCTTGGGTCCGGGTGAGACCATGTGTCCCTGGATCCGGATGAGGCCTCGTGCACCTAGGCCCGGGTGAGGCTACGTGCCCCTGGGTCTGGGAGAGGCTAAGCGTCCCTGGGTCCGGGTGAGACCATGTGTCCCTGGATCTGGGTGAGGCCTCGTGCACCTAGGCCCGGGTGAGCCCAAGTGGCCCTGGGTCTGGGAGTGGCCAAACGTACCTGGGTCTGGGTGAGACCATGTGTCCCTGGATCCGGGTGAGGCCTCGTGAACCTAGGCCCGGGTGAGGCCACGTGCCCCTGGGTCTGGGAGAGGCCAAGCGTCCCTGAGTCCGGGTGAGACCATGCCTCCCTGGATCCAGATGAGGCCTCGTGCACCTAGGCCCGGGTGAGCCCAAGTGGCCCTGGGTCTGGGAGAGGCCAAGCGTCCCTGGGTCCGGGAGAGACCATGTGTCCCTGGATCCAGGTGAGGCCTTGTGCAACTAAGCCCGGGTGAGGCCACGTGCCCCTGGGTCTGGGTAGGCCAAGCGTCCCTGGGTACGGGTGAAGCCAGATCCTGGGTCTGGGTGAGGCCGTGCGCCCCTGGATCCATCCGGGTGAGGCTGGGTCCCAGGCCCGGGTGAGACCACGCGCCCCTTGGGTATGGGTGAGGCCACGTGCCCCTTAGTCTAGGTGACGCCGTGCCCCTGGGTTCGGCCGAGACCAAACCAGAGGGAGTCGGACCTCCGTTACCACCATTTGTCCACCATCCAGAGCTGAGGGGTCAGTGCTGACATGTACACATAAGGAACTACTGGACATCGAAATTGGGTCTCAAAAGAACTGTTGGTCCAGGGGGAAGCTCGCTACAGATTGATTCATTTGCCTGTCAGCATAAATATTATTGCTCGTCTCACATTCAGTTCTTATTAGTATATATCTAGTGACATATGATCTCGTTCATCTAGAGGAAATGATGAACAACATAGACTGAGGAACAAGAACAGAACCAGAAGCAAGGAGGCATCGATTGGACTATCGGGCCTCAGAGGGAGGATAGGGGAGGGTAGGGGGGGGGTGGGGGGAGGGGCAGAGTTCAACCAAAGGACCTGTATGCATGCATATAAGCCTATCCAACGGTTAAGTTCAACAGGGGATTGGGGCATGCGTGGGGAGAGGGGTGGGATGGGAATGGGGGGATGAGGACAAATATGTGACACCTTAATCAATAAAGAAATTTAAAAAAATAAAAAAATAAAAAAAACAGAAAGTGGAGACCACACGGAGACTGGTAGGAGGAGCCAGGGCTGGACAGGCTCCCACAGACAGCAGCTGAAGTTCCAGAGAGGTATCTCAGCTGGGGAGGTCTGGGTCTAATCCTCAAGCTGCCCCCTCTCCTCCGCAGCAGAGAGCACCAGAACTGAGAGAGGCATCCAAATAACAAAATAACATCTGGCTGTGGAAAACAGCAGGGTTGCTGTCTGCCAGGGAGACTGCATACTCTTAAAGGGTCAACATACAAAATTCCATGTGCAGCCATTCACCTTTTGTTCTGGCAGGTGGAAGGGCAGAGTGGATTGGATCTGTGTAAGCAGAAGCCAGGGTAGGGGGCTCTGTGGTTAGAGTGTAGAAGGAAGACACCCCAGTTTCCTGGCCTGAGTCATTCCCTCACATTGTGGAGGTCATCTTTCTCACACAGACATTTGCTGTCTAGGTGGCTTTGCAGGGGGAAAGACGCTAGACCCACCCTATTGGAAAACCACCTTGCCCCACAGTGTGGAATTTTCGAGGCCCATTAAGAGACTAAGAATAAGAGTTAGCTTCTAGGCAGAAGCAATTGCCCCACCCTTGTTGGCAAAACTCTTGTCACACCTTTGGATGATTGCCTGAGGGCTACTCAATACTGAATCCAATCAATCTGCAGGCAGAGGGGGTCTTGGGTGGCCTTGAGTCTTTTCTGATCTAATTAGTCCGAAACAAGTTTGACACTGTTTTGCAGTAGAGATTGAGAGGTGCAGCAGATCTACCTAATACATAGTCACAAACCCAATCAGGCATCCAAAATGAGAAGATAAAAAAAAAAAACAAATGAAAGAACAAGAGAATTCTCCAGAAAAGATAAATTGAAATGGAGATAAAAAATTTATCTCAGAAAACTGTGGTACATCTACACAATGGAATACTATGCTGCCATAAAAAAGAAGGAATTCTCATCATTTGCAGCAACCTGGATGGAATTGGAGAACATTATGTTAAGTGAAATAAGCCAGTCAGTGAAAGAAAAATACCACATGATCTCACTCATTTATGGATAATAAAGAACATTATAAACTGATGAACAAAAAGACAGATACAGAGACAGTAAAGCATCAAACAGACTGTCAAATTACAGGGGGAAAGTTAGGGAGAGGTGGGGGAGATAAGAGATCAATCAAAGGACTTGTATGCATGCATATAAGCATAACCAATGGATGCAAAACTCTGGGGGGTGAGGGCATATATGGGAGTGGGGTGGGGGGTGGCAATGGTAAGATATGTACACATATAATACCTTAATAAAAAAAATTGGAAAAAATAAAATAAAATAAAAATTTATCTGACCTAGAGTTCAGAATAATGATGGTAAAGATGCTCAGCAGCATGAGAAAAGATATAGTAAATATGAAAACGAAAATAACAGAACGACATAGTACAAATAAAGAACACATCAGAAGGATCACACAACAGATTATGCAAAGCTGAGGATCAGATCAGTGAATTAGAAGACAGGGTAGAAAAAATATTACTCAATCAGAGAACAAAAAAACAAAACAAAACTAAAAAGAACTAAAAAAGAGGACAGCTTAACCCTCTGTATGCCATAAGCGTCTGCAAACGCAAGCGGCGGACCTTCCTTACATGCCATCTAAACGACATCTAAAAAAAAGAAATGCTTTCCCCAAGTGGCAGCCCTAACTAACTTTAAAATCATTTTTCGTGAGAATTTTCAGCTGAAAATATTCAAGAACACCAGAATTGTGAGTAATATATTTATTTTTATAATATTCATTGCAAATTGATTTTTAAAAATATATATTTTATTGATATTTTACAGAGAGGAAGGGAAAGGGATAGTTAGAAACATCGATGAGAGAGAAACATCGATTAGCTGCCTCTTGCACACCCCCTACTGGGGATGTGCCCACAACCAAGGTACATGCCCTTGACCGGAATCGAACCTGGGACATTTCAGTCCGCAGGCTGATGCTCTATCCACTGAGCCAAACCGGTTTGGGCGCAAATTGATTTTTTAAATTAAATTCAAAATATCATGGCATGTGGGGATGGTTTCCATTTTAGACACATGGCAGTGAACTGGCTAAGGGAGCAAGGAATAGAAAATGTGTTTGAGGAAATAATGGCAGAAAACTTCCCCAACCTGGTGAAGGAAAAAATCAGACAAGTTCAGGAAGCACAGAGAGTCCCAAGAAAGAGGAACACAAACAGGCCAATGCCCAGACACATCATAATTAAAATGCCAAAAATTAAAGACAAAGAGATAATCTGAAAGGCAGCAAGTGAAAAGAAAACTGTTACTTCAAAAGAAGCTCCTATAAGGCTGTCATTTGATCTCTCATCAGAAACTCTACCAGCAAAAAGGGAATGGCATGAAGTACTCAAAATAATGGAGAGCAAGGGTTTGAAACCAAGATTACTATATCCAGCAAGGCTATCATTCAAAATAGACGGTGAAATAAAAGGCTTTCCAGACAAAAATAAGGCTAAAGGAGTTCATCACCATCAAGCCAGCATTACAAGAGATGCTGTAATGAGAAGAACTAGAGAGAGAAACCTAGGCATACAGAATTAAAATGACAATAAATAAGCACCTATCAATAAACTTAAATGCAAATGGATTAAATGCTCCAATCAAAAGACATAAGGTAGATGAATGGATACAAAAACATGACCCAACTATATGCTAGCTACAAGACACCACCACAGAACAAAAGACTGGCACAGGATGAGAGTGAAAGGGATGGGAAAAAATTTACCATGCAAATGGAAACGAAGAAATGTGGTGGGGTAGCAATACTCATACCTGACAAAATAGACTTCAAAATGAAGGCCATCACAAGAGACAACCAAGGTCATTACGTAATACTAAAGGGATCGATCCAACAAGAGGATATAATGCAGGTAAACACATATGCACCCAATATAGGAGCACCGGAATATATAAAAAAACTTCTAGAGGACTTTTAGGGAAAGGTCAACAGCAATATGGTCATGGTAGGGGACTTTAACACCCCTGACCTCACTGCATAGATCTTCCAGATAAAAAATTAACAAGGAAACAGTGATTCTAAAGGACACACTGGATCAGATGGACTTAACTGACATTTATAGAATATTTCACCCCAAAGCCTTAGAATATACATTCTTCTCAAGTGCTCATGGGTCATTCACAAAGATAGACTACATGTTAGGTCACAAAACAAGCCTCTACAAGTACAAGACTGAAATCATATCAAGCATCTTCTCAGATCACAGTGGAATGAAATTAGAAATCAACTACAATAAAAATGCCCCAAAACATTCAAATACATGGAGGCTAAATAGCATGTTATTAAAAAATGAAGGGGTTACCAATGAGATCAAGAAAAAAATTTTTAAATTACTGGACAAATGAAAATGAACACACAACAACCCCAAATCACTAGGACACAGCAAAAGCAGTCCTGAGAGGAAAGTTCATAGCACTACAGAACTACTTCAAAAAATAATAAAATTAATAATAAATTATTTAACCCTACAACTTAAAGAACTAGAAATAGAACAAGAAAAGCCCAGAGTAAGTGGAAAGAAGGCAATAATAAAGATTAGAGCTGAAATAAAGGACATAGAGACTAAAAAAATGCAAAAGATCAGTGAAACCAAGAACTGGTTTCTTGAAAGGTAAACAAGATTGACGAACCATTAACCACCGTCATCAAGAAATAAAGACCCAAATAAATAAAATCAGAAACAAAGGTGAAGTAACCACTGACACCACAGAAATACAAAGGATTGTAAGAAAATGCTATAAACAACTATATGCGAACAATCTGGACAGTGTCGATGAAATGGACAAATTCCTAGAAAAATACAATCTCCCAAAACTGAATCAGGAAGAAACAGAAAACCTGAATAGGCCACTAACAACTGATGAAATAGAAGCAGTAATTAAAAAAAACAAACTCCCAGCAAACAAAAACCCTGGTCCAGATGGCTTCACAAGGGGATTTTACAAAACATTCAAAGAATTAACACCTATACTCCTCAAACTATTCCAAAAAAATCCAAGAGAAAGGAACACTTCTAAGCTCTTTTTATGAGGCTAGCATTATCCTAATTCTAAAACCAGATAAAGACACTCCAAAGAACATAGACATTAAAATCTTCAACAAAATATTAGCAAATCGGATCCAACAATCCTATATAATAAAGAGCTAATATGCTAATTAGACCGAACAGAACGACTGTCCAGACAGTCATTCGAATGACCGTCCAGACAAACCTCTGCACGAAGCCGGGGCTGTGAGAGCCAGCCGGGTCTGTGAGGGTCGAGCCCCTTGCACGAATTTCATGCATCGGGTCTCTAGTATATTAAAAAGATCATAAACCATGACCAAATGGTATTTATTCCAGGGATGCAAGGCTGGTACAATATTCACAAATCAATAAATGTGATACATCACATAAACAAACTGAAAGACAAAAATCACATGATCATATCAAACGATGCAGAAAAAGCATTTGACAAAATCCAACACCCAGTTTTGATAAAAACTCTCACCAAAGTGGGAATGGAGGGAATATACATCAACATGATTAAGGCCATATATGACAAGCCTACAGCCAACATCATACTCAATGGGCAAAAACTAAAACCATTTCCCCTGAGAACAGGAACAAGACAGGGATGCCTGCTTTCACCACTCTTATTCAACACTAGGGGCCCAGTGCACAAATTTGTGCACCTCGAAAGGAACTATGGGCCGTGAGGCTGCGGTGGGTACAGGGGTGGGTCTCAGCCCATCCTCCATGCCCCTGCCCAGCCCCTCCCGCTGCAGCCCCGGTGCCCTGTCTGCCTTCAGCCCCGCTCCCGCAGCTGCCACTCCAACGTGCTGACAGCACCGGCCCCGCTCTCACCTGCTGATGGTGCAGAGCGATTGAGACTGGCACCAGCAGCAGGTGCGAGCGGGGCCGACACTGTCAGTGGGTGTGAGCGGCGGCTGCTGCCCCTATCGGCCCTCAGGAGCAGGGGGAGGTGGAGAAGCCCTCAGGAGTAATCGGGGCCGGCAGCCACTGCTCACACCTACTGACGGTGCCGAGTGATTGGGACCAGTGGCGGGTGCCCTCTGTGGGTGCAAGCAGGGCTGGCGCCAGTGGTGGGTATGAGTGGCAGCTCCGGTGACAGCAGCGGGTGCGAGCAGTACCATCGCTGGAAGCAGGTGCAAGCGGTAGGCAGGACCGCGGTGCACGGGAGCAAAGAATTTTCAGTAACCACCAGAGGCTTGCCCCGATGACAGCGACTGGCACTCCGCCTTGGTCTGGCGCCCCCATTCACCTGTTCCACCATCCCGCTGCGGCCAACTCCCACCATGTTCCATGCACGCCCCCTGGTGGTCAGTGCACATCATAGCGACCGGTTGTTCTGCCGTGCATATTAGCCTTTTATTATATAGGACAGTAAGAGATGTCCTAGCCACAACAATCAGACAAGGAGAAATAAAAGGCATCCAAATGGGAAAGGAAGAAGTAAAACTCTCATTGTTCATAGATGACATGATATTATACACAGAAAATGCTAAAGACTCCATCAAAAAACGACTAGATTTAATAAAGGAATCTGGCAATGTAGCAGGATACAAAATTAACACCCAAAAATGGATGGCTTTTTTATACAGCAACTAGAGGCCCGATGCACAAAATTTGTGCAAGCATAGGCCCTAGCAGCCCTGATTGCTAAGCCCCCTCCCCGCATCGATTGCCCTGCAGAGAGTGGTGGCAGCTGAGGCCGCCTCGCAACCCTGCCCCCCACCTGCTGGTTGTTCCAGAAGGTCATTCCAGAAAGTCATTCCGCTGTCCAGTCTAATTAGCATATTAGCTCTTTATTATATAGGATAATGATTTCTCAGAAAGAGAAACCAAACAAACAATCCCATTTTCCATTACACCAAAAAAAAATTAACCTTTTGCACTAGGATGTCGAGTGTGACTCAACACGGTTAGCATTAGAATAAAGGAACCGAGAAAAAAAGCAAGCGAGTGCAAAGGGTTAAGATACTTAGGAATAAGCTTAAAAAGGAAGTAAAAGACTTGTATGCGGGAAAACTACAGGACACTGAAAAAAAGAGACAGTGGAATACATAAACAATTGGAAGAATATACCGTGTTCATGGATTGGTAGAATCAACATCATTAAAATGCCCGTACTACCCAAGGCAATCTACAAATTCAATGCAATCTCTTTTAAAATACCAGCCGAAACCGGTTTGGCTCAGTGGATAGAGCATCGGCCTGTGGATGAAGGGTCCCAGGTTCAATTCGGGTCAAGGGCACGTACGTTGGTTGCGGGCACATCCCCAGTAGGGGGCATGCAGGAGGCAGCTGATCTATGTTTCTAACTCTCTCTCTCCCTTCCTCTCTGTATAAAATCAATAAAATATATTTAAAAAAAAAAAAAAAATATATATATATATATATATATATATATATATATATATTTAAAAAAATATACCAACAGCATATTTCACAGATTTAGAATAAATACTACAAAAATTTATATGGAACCAAAAAAGACCCTGAATAACTGCAGCACTCTTGAGAAAGAAGATCAAAGTTGGAGGACTCACAATACCAGATTTCAAGTTATACTACAAAGCCACTATAATCAAAACAGCCTGGCACTGGCACAAGAACAGGCATATAGTTCAACGGAACAGAACAGAGACCCAGAAATTGACCCAAGCTATTACGCTCAATTAGCCTTTTACACTCGGATGTCGAGTGTGACTCGACATGGTTAGCATCAGTAGCAGCTCTTTTTATACTCTTTGAATGTATCAATAATTTGAAATATAAAAAAATCCAAATAAATAAGTTTGTATGAAAAGAAACTCCAGTTTTTTATTCTACTGCCGCGCTTTGTAAAATCTGGGGTATTTAAAAAATTAAATCCGAGTAGAATAAAGGAATCGAGAAAAAAGCAAGTGAGTGCAAAGGGTTAATATTTGACAAAGGAGGCGAGAGCATACAATGGATTCAAGATGGTCTCTTCAATAAATGGTGTTGGGAAAATTGAATAGATACATGCAAAAAAATGAAACTAGACCAACTTACACCATTCACAAGAATAAACTCAAAATGTAAAAACGACTTAAATTTAAATGTAAGTCGGGAAAGCATAAAAATCCTAGAAGAAAGCCTAGGTAGCAAAATCTCAGACATCTCTCATACCAATATGTTTAAGGATACATCTACTAGGGCAGTGGTTCTCAACCTTTCTAATGCCACAACCCTTTAATACAGTTCCTCATGTTGTGGTGACCCCCAAACATAAAATGATTTTCATTGCTACTTCATAACTGTAATTTTGCTACTGTTAATGAATCGTAATGTAAATATCTGTGTTTTCCGACGGTCTTAGGCTCTACAGCAGCGGTTCTCAACCTGTGGGTCACGACAGGTTGAGAACAGCTAGCAGGGTCGCCTAAGACCATTGGAAAACACAGATATTTACATTACAATTCATTAACAGTAGCAAAATTATAGTTATGAAGTAGCAATGAAAATCATTTTATGTTTGGGGGTCACCACAACATGAGGAACTGTATTAAAGGGTCACGGCATTAGAAAGGTTGAGAACCACTGTACTAGGCAAAGGAAACTAAGGAGAAAATAAACAAATGGAACTACAAAAAAAGAAAAAGCCACAAAAGAAAGCATCAACAAAACCAAAATGGAGCCCAATGTATGGGAAAACATATTTGACAATGATACATCTGATAAAGGGTTAATAGCCAAAATATATAAGGAACTCATACAACTTAACAAAAGGAAGACAAACAATCCAATTAAAAATGATTAAAGGACCTAAATAGACACTTCTCCAAAGTGAACATATAGATGGGCAAGAGACATATGAAAAAAATTCTCAAAGTCACTGATCATTAGAGAGATGCAAATTAAAACGACAAAGAGGTGTCACCTCACACCAGTCAGAATGGCTAACATCAACAAATCAACCAATGACAAGTGCTGGTGAGGATGTGGGGAAAAGGGAACCCTCTTGCACTGCTGGTGGGAATGCAGACTGGTGCAGCCATTATGGAAAACAGTATGGAGTTTCCTCAAATAATTAAATATGGAACTGCCATGTGACCCAGTGATCCTACTTCTAGGAATATATACTAAGAAACCCGAAACATCAATCAGAAAGAATGTATGCACCTCTATGTTCATAGCACCACAATTTACAATAGCTAAGATTTGGAAACAGCCCAAGTGCCTATCAATAGACGTGTAGATAAAAAAGCTGTGGTACATTTATATCATGGAATACTATGCAGCATTAAAAAAGAAGAATCTCGCCCTAACCGGTTTGGTTCAGTGGATAGAGCATCAGCCTGCAGACTCAAGCGTCCCAGGTTTGATTCCAGTCAAGGGCATGTACCTTGGTTGTGGGCACATCCCCAGTAGGGGGTGTGCAGGAGGCAGCTGATTGATGTTTCTCTCTCATCAATGTTTCTAACTCTCTATCCCTCTCTCTTCTCTGTAAAAAATCAATAAAATATATTTAAAAAGAAAAGAAAAAAAAAGAATCTCTTACCCTTTGAGATACCATGGAGGGACCTGGAGAGTATCATGCTAAATGAAATAAGTCCATCACTTGATCTCACTCATATGTGGACTCTAATTAACAAATAATGAATGGAGTGGATCCAGAGACACAGAAGCATAGAACAGAGTGTGGAATCTTGGAGAAAAGGGGGAGGGTGGGTGGGTGGGAGGTAATCAACCAAAGACCTGGTATACCTATTTGCATAACCCATGGACACAGACAATAGGGTGGTGAAGGCCTGGGGGGGGGGGGGGGGCAGTGGCAGGTTAGTGGGGTCAATGGGGGAGATAGGAGGACATATGTAATATTTTCAACAATAAAGATTAAAAATATATATATATATTTAGCCCTGGCTGGGTAGCTCTGTTGATTAGAGCTTAGACCCCATATATCAAGGTTGCAGGTTCAATCCCCAGTCAGGGCACAGACAAGAACCAATGAATGCATACATAAGTGGAACAATAAATAGATGTCTGTGTGTCTCTCTCTCCTCTCCCCGCTCACCCTTCTTCCCTCTGTCCCTTCCCTCTATCTCTAAAAAATAAATAAATAAAAATATTTTTTAATGAAAATATTTATAACAAAATGTTTATCCATTCCCTTATTTATCAGATCTTTTTGAGAAGTTTAAGGTCCTAGAGAATGGTGACCAGAACCAAGCCACTGCCTCATGGAGCTTGAAATCTAAAAGTTGAGCCCTAACTGATTTGGCTCAGTGGATAGAGCGTCAGCCTGTGGACTCAAAGGTCCCAGGTTCGATTCTGTTCAAGTGCATGTATCTTGGTTGCGGGCACATCCCCAGTAAGAGGTGTGCAGGAGGCAGCTGATCGATGTTTATATCTCTCTCCCTCTCCCTTCCTCTCTGTAAAATATCAATAAAATATATTTAAAAAAAAAATTGAGATAGATATTAAACAAAATCACTACTTAGTAACAAAATCTGATAAATGCTCTAAAGAGAAATTTACAATGTAATGAGGGAGGATAAAACAGAGGGATCTGTTTTAGTCTCAGGGATCAGAAAGGCCTTCTGAGTCCACAACATCAAGACAAGCCTTTGAGGAAGAATAGGCATTACACAGACAGGGGCCAGTGTAGAAAGTCTGTGAAAAGGCAGTAAAGCTAGATATGTCAGAGCACCAACTGCAGGAAAAATGATGTGACCAGAGGTTGCAGGAGGACTCTACCTGCCCAACCAAGAATTCATCCCAAGTACAGTGGGAAGGGTTTCCAGAAGGGAAATGACAAAATCTTTTCCATTTCAGGATGATCACTTGGAGGGCTCTGTGCAGGGACCAGATGGGGACAAGGGCGGGAAGAACAGTCAGGAGACACTGCCATCTGGATGAGTGAAGGTGGAGGTGTGGTGGTGGGACAAAGGGAGGTGCACAGGTGCCAGACACACTCTGGAAGCGCACTGACGGGGTTTGGTGGTAACTTAGATAATGAAATACACATATGGATATTTTGCAACAGAAGAATTGGGATCATATTGTATATATTGTTTTGTGATAAACTCTTTTCCACCTGTCACCACTGGTACATTCCTCCTCACTTTCTTTAATTTCCTTTCATTAGAAAAAATTTTGGCCTCTTTTACACCAAAATGTGGTCATACCTGAGCTAACAGAATTATAGGCAATTTTTATTCTCTTTTTATACTTTTCTGTATTTTCCAAATTTATACAATAACACATACCCTAATATATAAAAACCCTTGGCCTGTCACATCTGCAATGACCGGGAGGCTTGACCAACCAGAAGTCAGTTCTGCAGTCAGAGCTGGGTTGCTGTGGTGACCCAGCATTGACTACTATGGCTACAGGCATGGTGACCCAGCACTGACTGCTGAGGGGGCTGCGAATCAGGCCCAGAGAGAAGCCTGAAGAGAGAAGCAGGGTCTGATCCATAGCCTCTGTGGCAGCTGTTGATCAGCACTTGCCTCTCTCTTTCTTTCCGGGCCTGGTCAGCAGCCACACCTCCATTTCTCTCCAGGCCTCCACCTGGGCTGCGGATCAGCCCCGCCTTTCTGATCAGGCCCCGATGATAGGCCCAGAGATGCTGACTGGCATAGAAACCGACCAATCAGAACCAAATTTGGGTCAACTGTGAGGAGCCAATGGCTGCCTAGGAGGCGGAGCTTTTGATGCTGACTGGCATAGAAACCGACCAATCAGAACCAAATTGGCCAGCAGAGGAGGGCAGTTGGGAGCAAGATCAGGCCAGCAGAGGGCAATTGGGGGCAATCAGGCCGGCAGGGGAGGGCAGTTGGGGGCGAGATCAGGCTGGTAGGGGAGGGCAGTTGGAGGTGAGATCAGGCTGGCAGGGGAGGGCAGTTGGGGGCGAGATCAGGCCGGCAGGGGAGGGCAGTTGGGGGCGACCAGGACGGCAGGGGAAGGCAGTTGAGGATGATCGGGCTGGCAGGGGAGCAGTTAGGTGTTAATCAGGCCAGCAGGGGAGCGGTTAGGGGGTGATCAGGCTGGCAGGCAGAAATGGTTAGGGGCAATCAGGCAGGCAGGCAGGTGAGCAGTTAGGAGCCAGCAGTCCTGGATTGTGAGAGGAATGTCCTAAACCAGCAGTCAGACATCCCCCATGGGGTCCCAGATTGGAGAGGGTGCAGGCTGGGCTGAGGGACACCTCTCCCCGTCAGTGCACGAATTTCGTGCAGCAGGCCTCTAGTTACTTTAATAATTAGAGAGAAGCGGGTGGGGGAGTATGGTAGAAAGGTATGACTTGTGTGTGTTTTGTCAAAGTAATTTTAAATCCTACCTTTACTAGTAAAGGTATACAGTTTATTTTTTGGCAGGGCCAAATTTAAGTTGAAAGTCAAAAAAAGGAGGGGAGGGGAGGCAAGGAACTGCTACACCCAAAATCTATTGTAATACAATTTCCTGTGACATTACTGACATTCCTAAGCTGAAGTGTTTCTTTTTTCCTTCTCCTCTTATTAATATTCAGGGCAGCAATGGGTGTTCAGTAACACTGAAAAGTCATTCCTGTCCAAGAGGAATGACTTCATCTTTTTCATTAGCAAAATACTTATATTACAGTGAAGTAATCCTGAGGCAGGATCTTGTCATTGAGATAAAGGAAGAATGGCTCAGTGTTAGCCTTTCTCACGGCATCTCTAGAGCGTTCCTGATAGTGCACATTGTTAGAGCTAAACAAAGTAAATGATGCAAAGTCATGTTTCTGTCCATGCCAGCATCTGACGAGTGAGCTGAGGATTCTCCGAGGGTTGGTCCATGGGAGCATCTTTGCAAAGCTCTCTTTTCACCTCTGACTGAGCACATCTCAGAGGCACTTGCCCCCACCCCCACCCCCAGCACTGCACAACAGGAGAGTGGGCAGGGCACAGGGGCACAGTACTCTGCCAACAAGGGCCCCTTTGGAGTTAGAAATAAATGACTGTGTGGAAGGAGCAGCTCATATGCAGCTGGAAGAATCAAGAAGAACCTGTGGTAATAAGAATTTGAGTTGAACCACAACAGATGGCCAAATCCAGACACAGGAAGGTGGGAAGCAACATAACCAGCCAAAAAAACAAGATGTCAAAAGTACCCCACAAGAAGCCTTTGGGAGAGTGCCTGGGAGCAGGCCAGGCCATAGGGCACAGGGAAAAAGTGAGAGGGCTCCCTAGGAAGGACCAGCCTGGTGGACTGCAGGGGGCCAGAGCTAGACATAAAGAAGTCCCAGATAATAACCCACCAGGGATGGGACACACATCAGCAAACAAAGCACTGACAATGGCCGTAGTAGTCCACAGTGAGGAGACAAGCAGCATGCATGGGCCACACTAAGGGAGCACTGCTATCCTTCCTATTACATGTGTGAAACAATCACATGAAACCAGCACTTGCTGGGGACACAGATCAGTAACAATGGGGGCAGGGCAGAGCTCCAGCTACCTATGTGATCCCTGAAACCAAGCCATAGTTGCCTCTGAAATGCTGAGAGGACCACTGGAGTCCATGTCAAACCACTGCTGTATGGTTTCAGTGAGGCCAGTACTCAGAACCACAACAGCACTTGGCCCGAGGGCTATTCAAACACCATGCATGGGGTGGGGGATCTGAGGGCCCAGCAGACCTCACCCTTCTGCAGGTCTCCCTCATTTGGCAAAAGGTTGAGGAATACCATATAGGACTAGAGGCCCAGCGCACGACATTCGTGCACTGGGGGCGGAGGGGTCCCTCAGCCCAGCCTGTGCCCTCTCGCAGTCCAGGACCCCTCGGGGGAGCGGGCCTAAGCCAGCAGTCGGACATCCCCTGAGGGGTCCTTAGCGCTTCCTCGGAGGTGGGAGAGGCTCCCGCCACTGCTGCTGCATTTGCCAGCCGTGAGCCCGGCTTCTGGCTGAGCAGCGCTCCCCCTGAGGGAGTGCACTGATCACCAGGGGGCAGCTTCTGAGTTGAGCGGCTGCGCCCTGGTGATCATTCTGCCATTCGGTCGATTTGCATATTAGGGTTTTATTATATAGGAAAATTGAGAAGCTTGACTTTCAGCACCTTTTAGCTTGAGAATGCAAAGAATTCACCCCCTTTTCCTACTAACCAGATCACCCTAACTTACTCGGTGCTATGACCATTGTTCTCAGGAAACCTGCCTTTAAATGCACATCCTGACCATTGACTTTTTCCTTCTGTTGCATGTTATAATAAATCAGTTTGTTTGTTTACATTTCTTCCTAACCTCACTCCACTAGAGATTTAAATCACTTAAACACATACAATATTAAATCAGAATTAGGAAAATTAGACTAACAGAGAAATTCTAGACCAAAGAAATGTAGCGTGTCAGGCCAGGGCCCTAAATACTCTGCAAAAGTTCCAGACTTAGCACTCTTCACGCAGATCATTGAGGGAAGTTCAGGGAGGTCAGGATGCAGGTTGTCCAAAGAGAAAAAGCACATAGCAACTGTTTAAAGCATTTCCTAGTGCACCTGACTGAAGGAAATCTCTCATCTGTCTTCCTTCAGGGGACATACAGGGTAAATTGCTTTGTTATTCTAAGGGTCTGAGAGCCACTGAATTAGCTCCTGGCTCTCCCAAGCCCCACCTTCACTGCACACACTGTAGTCCGAGTGCAGTGAGCACCCTCATACCTGTTAGCCCCCAACCATGCACTGAGAACACAAGTTGTAGAGGGCCGCCTGGGAGGCACCTGGGCATTTCCTTAATTATTGTCAGCCGAACTCAGGGCTTAGGCCGAGTCACGCCCTGGGAACATGCTTCCCCAATGAGGCTGGACATGTTAACCAGTTCTGACTTCATAGCAGCCCAGGTGTCAGCAGGGGCGGGTCTAGATATGTAAATCCAGTAATGCTGGGCCTAGTTAAGAATGCAAATAAGCTCCTGTGATCCTAAGTTTTGGTGTTACTTCCTGGAGTTTTGGGATATAAAATAAACCTGCTGGGTGGCTCAGGGTCCTCGTCATGCAGCCTCTCCATCAGAGAGAAAAGATGGCGTCCCACCCAGCCCCAGCTTCATGAATCTATTTCTGTGTCTTGTTTTCTTTATTTCTATTATTTCTCAATCCCTAGCCGCCTCCACTTAGAACCGGTTCGTTCATCTCTCTTTCCGTGCGGGACGCGGAAAAGGGAGATCCCCGCCATGTTTGGCCCCCGCCGCTTCAGGCCCCCGCAATAAGTAACATGCTTCTGAGGAGGAGGAATGTTACATATTTTAACATCACTGCAAAATCAAACAAGTGATTTTAAAACTTTGTCAGGAAGAAAGGGGGAAAACCTGGTAATTTGAGACCATAAAGATGAACAGAAAAAGTGAAACTAAATGCTTTAAAAAGTCAAAGCTGCCCTGGACAGGTAGTTCAGTGGGCTGGAGCACCATCCCGATATACCAAGGTTTTGGGTTCAATTCCCAGTCAGGGCACATACAAGAAGAAACCAATGAATCTATATATATAAAAACCTAAGCGACTGTTATGAATGAACGACAGGAACGAACAGTCGATCAGTCATTATGACGCGCACTGACCACCAGGGGGCAGATGCTCAATGCAGGAGCTGCCCCCTGGTGGTCAGTGCGCTCCCACAGCCAACCTCCCGCAGCCCCTCCCCCCCTGCCACCTGGCCAACCTCCCATGGCCCCTCCCCACCCCCGTAAGCCAAGCTCCCACAGCCTCTTGGCCTGGCCAGCCAACCCCCCAGATGGCCTCGATCGGGGGGTTGGCCAGCCAACCTCCCACGGTCCCTTCCCCCGGCCAGCTGCCCCCCTCCATAGGCCCCGATAAGGGTGACAGCCGGCCAACCTCCCGGGGTCCCTCCCCCTGGCCGGCTGGCCCCCGATAGGCCTTGATAGCCGGCCAGGCCAAGGGACCCCACCTGTGCACAAATTCGTGCACTGGGCCTCTGGTACATAAATAACGTGGAACAACAAATGTATGTTTCCCTCTCTCCCTTCCTCTCTCTAAAATTAATAAAAATCCTATATAATAGAAGGCTAATATGCAAACTGAATGGCGGAACAACTGAATAACCAGTCGCTATGACGTGCGCTGACCCCCAGGGGGCATGTGCGGAACATGTCAGGCATTGGCCATGGTGGGATGGTGGAGCAGGTGAGCGGGGGTGCCAGACCAAGGCGGGGCGCTGGTCGCCGTCATCAGGGCGAACCTCTGGTGCTTACTGAAAATTCTTTGCTCCTGCGTGCCACGGTCCTGCCTGGCGCTCGCACCTGCTGCCAGCAGCAGCCCTGCTCGCACCGGCTGCTGGCGCCGGCCCCAATCACTCCAATCGCCATCAGTGGGTGCAAGAGGGGCCAGTGCCGTCAGCACGTGGGGGCGGTGGCGGTGGCGTCAGGAGCGGGGCTGCCAGCAGACAGAGGACCGGGGGCCGCGGCGGGGGAGGGGGGCCAGGAGGGAGCACGGAGGATGGGCCGAGACCTGCCCCTGTGCCTACCAAAGCCTCGCGGCCCATAGTTCCTTTCAACGTGCACGAATTCGTGCACTGGGCCCCTAGTAAATAAAATAAAAAGTAAAAGCTAAATAGAAGTTATTATTTATTCCAGTAATTAAAGTGTCCAATGACACTCTAAATACTTATCTTTCCACTTCCTTACATCTATATTTAAATAGCAGCTCCTTCCTTAAGGAATATTAGTCTATTGGCCTTGTTTCTTTTCCCCATAAAAATTTTCATGTCTTCGCCCTAGCCGGTTTGGCTCAGTGGATAGAGCGTCAGCCTGCGGACTGAAGGGTCCCAGGTTCGATTCCGGTCAAGGGCATGTACCTTGGTTGTGGGCACATCCCCAGTAGGAGGTGTGTAGGAGGCGGCTGATCGATGTTTCTCTCTCATCGATGTTTCTAGCTCTCTATCCCTCTCCCTTCCTCTTTGTAAAAATCAATAAAATATATTAAAAAAAAAATTTCATGACTTTAGTAATTTATGTACAAAACATTTATGAACATTGTACCATTTGACTTCTACATTATGCCATTACACAGAAAATCCTTAAAGTCCTCTACTTCTCCAGAAATTGTTATTTAAAAATATACCCATACCTGCTAGTTACATAGGTGTAATTTGCTGGGTAAAAGTCCCTGAGCTATTTCTTAGGAGTCATAAATAAGTCATTTTCTTATATAAATTTCATTGTAACAAAAAAAATACTCATCTATAAACACTCAAATATATTTAATAAGTCTTAGTCCAAATAAAATGGAAAAGTGTGTTTGTATGTATGCATGTGCAACAGACCCTGTGTTTCATAAAAGCAACTTTCAACATAACAATGCTCTCTATACACAAGTTAGTCACAGTATATCCCAAAGTGTCAAAGAAGGCCCTACAAAATACGTGGTTCATTTCATGAACATAACATCAGAGAAATGTAAATTCTCTAGGTAAATTCTATAGTAATAAACTACAATAGGAGGATTGAGATTACTTTGGGACATAACAGAGGGCACTGTTAGCCTTTTCCTGTGACTGTGATGCCAGGAGTGCATACTTAGAATATTTCTAAGAAACCAAAAGTGCTGAAGCCATCCTGATGTGCTTAGACCATGAAATCATAATTTTCCAAGGCAGCAAAAATACCAAAGTTATTTCCATTTCTGTGCAACTGTGACTTTTCAGATGACAGATGGTAATTAAGGACTTGCTTTTAGTAGTCATTTTATAAAGGAACTACATTTTTACTAGTTACATTTTACTAATTACATTTTTTACCTTGGCTCAACACTGGTTCCATTTTATTTGCGTGTGTGTTTTATTTTTATTTTTCAATTACAGCTTACTTTCAATATTATTTTGTATTAGTTTCAGTTGCACAGTATAATGGTTAGACCAGGCGTCCTCAAACTACGGCCCGCGGGCCACATGGCGGGGATTTTTGCCGCTTTGTTCTTTTTACTTCAAAATAAGATATGTGCAGTGTGCATAGGAATTTGTTCAGTTTTTTTTAAACTATAGTCTGGCCCTCCAACGGTCTGAGGGTCAGTGAACTGGCCCCTGTTTAAAAAGTTTGAGGACCCCTGGGTTAGACAATCATATACTTTAGAAAGTGTCCATCCCTCCCCAAGAATATTTCTAGTACCCACCTGGTACCTATTCCCTATGCTAGACTTTACAACCCCTTGACTACTTTGTAATCACCAATAAAAATATGGAACACTTCTGCCCACCGGCATGGCTCAGTGCTTAAGCGTTGACCTGTGAACCAGGTCTCTGTTTGATTCCTGGCCGGGGCACATGCCTGGGTTGCAGGCTCTCTCCCCAGAAGGGGGCATGCAGGAGGCAGCCAATCAATGATTCTCTCTCATCACTGATGGTTCTTATCTCTCTCCCTCTCCCCTTCCTCTCTAAAATCAATAAAAATATATTTAAAAGAAAAAGAAAAAGAAAAAAATGGAACACTTCACGAATTTGCATGTCATCCTTGTGCAGGGGCCATGCTAATCTTCTCTGTTTTGTTCCAATTTTAGTATACGTGCTGCTGAAGTAAGCACTGGTTCCATGTTATATGGCCCTGCCCTTCAACCTGGGTTTTATTTAGCTTTGTGAACTGCTAACAGGATCATAAAGGTATAGCTATAAATTGTTATTTATGCATGATCAGTACCACCTCCACTAATGTGTCTCTACTCTTAAGCAACTGAGAAAGCAGCCTGTGTTGCCAACATTTCAAAGATTTCTCTAGTCTTTCTCATCTTACCTAATAATAGACAGACATGTAAATTGACCGTACCTCCGCTACGCCACCAGCCAATCAGGAGTGATATGCAAATTAACCAAACAAATATGTCGGTTAATTTGCATACACAGGTGCTGAGTGATGGGGGTGGAACGCTTGCTACATCGCCAATGCAGGTGTTCTGCCCCACCCCCAGTCTCTCAGGGCCTCTGGGCAGTGTGAGAAAGCAGGGCTGGAATGAAAAGAGGCGCCTCCGGGGCCTGAGCAGAAAGGGGCTGGGCCGGAGTGGAAAGTTGGTGCCAGCAGCCAGGGAAAGGATAGCCCATTCTAGCACGAACCTTCATGCATCGGGCTTCTAGTCTATATATATATAAAAAGCCAGCAACCAGAATGTCATAACGACGAGAACAACTGGTCACTATGATGCCCACTGCGGCCAGCAAACTGGCCTGATCTGGGGGTAGGACAGGCTGGCCAACCTCCTGCAGCCCTTCCCCCTGCCAAGCCCCACCCCCGATGGGCCCCCACCACCCCGATCGACCTGCTGCCTCTTCCCCCAGCCAGCTCCACCCTGATTGGCCACCCCCACACCAATCGGAGGTGGGACTGGCCAGCCAACCTCCCACAGCCCCTCACCCTGGCAGCTGACCCCCGATGAAACCCTCACCCCATTTGGGGGCGGGGCCCATCAGCCAATCACCTGTGGCCCCCTCCCCCCAGCTGGCCCAGCCCTGATCAGACCCCAATGGGGCGGGCTGGCCTGCCAACCTCCCACCATCTCCTCCTCCTGACAGGCATCGCCCCGATCCACCCCGATTGGGGCCGGGCCGTCTGTACCCCAACCGTGCACGAATTCGTGCACTGGGCCTCTAGTTTCTTAATATGCAAAGTTAGATGTAATATAGTTGCGTCTCCTATAATGGCATATCAACTGTTTTTTAAATAGCGGAAAACAGTCAAGGATTGCCAATTTGTGTTAATCAAGCTTCCCCTTTTGCACAAACCAAAAACAAGATAAAGAAAACCATTCTCCTCTTCCCTATGACAGTTTAGAATAAGCCCAACTAAACCCCAAAGAAAGAGCTCCATGTGAGAGCCTTTCTCAAGGACGAAACAAGACAAACACGTTGGCCCAATTCAGAAAATTCTGGATTTTGCCTGAATAGAAAAAGCAGCTAAAAAGATCCTTTTGAAAAAAAAAAAAGACCCTTTTGGAGAGAAAGGGTCTAACCTGGAAACCCTTCTCTGAATAGTGAACCACTGAAACCACCTTTATGGGGAACCCTTACTGTGATGGCACCAGGGCCTGGGAGCTCACCCACCTGGTCACAGCCAGCGTTCACCAGCTCCTGCAGCATCTGTCGGTTCACTTCTGCAGAGGCCGGGGGACCCGATTCGTTGGCGAAGGGCAACAAGGAGTATCGGATCTCCCTCAGGGCCTTCTGGTACGGGCCAAACTTTGGGGCAGTTCTTGGCTGCTGCTGCCGGGCAATATCCTTGCCCCCCAGGACGTTGGTGTCTAGGGCAGTGTCGCTTGGTCCCACAGGTGGCCCGTGAGTGGAAGACTTCGAGGGCTGCTTCAGCCCCTCACGAATCTCCTGCAGTCGTTGCCGACTGTTTCCAGAGTAAGTCGTAGCAGGAAAAGTCTTTGGCCTCATTTTAAGTCTAATTTTTTCTTACCATAAATACAATCTTCTGAAAGGGTTTTATTTTAAAAAACTGAACAGTATCAGTTAGTTGTAAACATAGTTTCAAAACAATTGCCTTTTAAACATTTTCTTTCCTTCAATTTTTTGCAGTTCCTATAGAGAACCAAAAGTTTTCAGAGCCTTCAATTTGAAGATCATCACTATCTGAAAAAGAAAATGGGAAGACAATGCTCATTTGTGGTTTTCACATAACACTTCTCAGAAATGGACAATTATCTTGAAAATATTCAACTTGGAAAGATCAAGAAAGAAACCACTGAAACAGGAATTTTAGGGGCATATAGGCAGGCTTAGGGAATTTTTAGAACTGGGGTCCATGAAAAAAACACAGGGCTACAGACTGGGAGAAGGTACATTTCCAAAACACAAGGAAGCCAGGTGCAGCTACATTTCCATAAGACAAGGAGGCAGCAACAGGTACACCTCCATAACACAAGGCAACAGCTACATCTACCCAAGATAAGGGAACTGGAAAAGTCAAGAGGTCTCTATTTACAAAATAAAAAAGAGGAAGAAAGCCCAGAAAGAATGAGAGGAAGGACAATGAGGGAGGAGGGCCTCAGGAGTTACTATAGTAACCAATTGGAAAGGGAATACTGACCAATCAGAGGGGATATCAGGACACAGGGACTGCAGCCTTTATAAACCATGGAAACAGGAAGTCTGTGGGACTCTTTCCCCTCCCCACATGGGAGTCTGTGCTGTGAGAATCTTTCCCTTTCCCCACATGGGAGTCTGTACTTGTTCTTCAATAAATTTCCACCTTTGCTATACCACCTTCTGTCTGTGGATTCATTCTTCGACTCCGGCGGACAAAGAATCCGGGTTCCAGTCCAAAAATTCCGTATCACCATCACCTCTCAGAAATTATAAAGCTGTTTGATTCTGGTTAGAGCACATGTTATCCAGGGTTGTCCCAAGATGTTTTGTGGACTATATAATCTACAATAAAGCCAATCACCACAAACTGATACTAATAAATACTCAACTCAAGGCAAGAATACTCATTGTTATATATTTTATTTCTAAATCCACAGCTTAAGTATTGGAGCAAAACTTTCTTACACAGGGTCTTGAATTTCTGGCTTGTTCCTAATAAATCAGGAGTGGGGAATCTTTTTTTCTGCCAAAGGCCATCTGGATATTTATAACATAATTCAAGGGCCTAAATATTTGATCGAACATTTAATTCTCAACCCTAATGTTAGGGGTAAAAATATAATACTGAGGACTAGCTACGGTTATGGGAAATATTAATCACGCTCTATTAACCATTTGTACACCATAAGCATCTATAGACGCAAGTGGTGGACCTTTTTAAATTAAACTCAAGCCGAAACCGGTTTGGCTCAGTGGATAGAGCGTCGGCCTGCGGACTCAAAAGTCCCGGGTTCGATTCCAGTCAAGGGCATGTACCTTGGTTGCGGGCACATCCCCAGTAGGGGGTGTGCAGGAGGCAGCTGATCGATGTTTCTCTCTCATCGATGTTTCTAACTCTCTATCCCTCTCTCTTCCTCTCTGTAAAAAATCAATAAAATATATTTTTAAAAAAATTAAACTCAAAATATCATGACAGTTAACTGGATTAACCATGATTGCTTTATTCTGGTTAAAGAAAGGACATTCTAACTTGGCTGGAAGTAGTATGCCCCCGGGACGTGGGAGTCAACTTTGGACCTGGGAGTCAACCTTGGAATGTGGTCCATTCTCATTCAAGACCTGCCTATTGCCAGGGCCGGTCTGGCTCAGTGGATAGAGCGTCGGCCTGCGGACTCAGGGGTCCCGGGTTCGATTCCAGTCAGGGGCATGTACCTTGGTTGCGGGCACATCCCCAGTGGCGGGTGTGCAGGAGGCAGCTGATCGATGTTTCTAACTCTCTATCCCTCTCTCTTCCTCTCTGTGAAAAATCAATAAAATATATTTAAAAAAAAAAAAAAAAAAAAAAAAGACCTGCCTATTATCATGGAAAGATTAAACTTGTTGTCCAAACAATGGAGTCCCACCCAGCCTGTACAGTCTACTTCCCCATGCCTGTAATCCACACTTCCCCGTACCTATAATCCATATTTCCCCAGGTAATCTCTGTCCTACCCTATATAAGCAGCTGGCTTCTGGGGGCTGCAGAGCAGGTTTGTGTGGATGACCTGCTGCTCTCCCACACTCCAGCAGTATTGGAATAAACTCGAATAAAGGATTCAACCCTCTCTCTGCTTAACTGGCTCAAGTAGTGACAGGCAGCACGGATCCACTGATTGTCCGGTTACACTGATGCCTTGACGGGGCCAGACCAAGTGATTTCATGGGCTTATACAGCCACGGGCTGGATGTTCCCACCCCTACATAAGCAATCAATGTCTGGTTCATACCACTGTCCTTTATCCTGGGGCTTCACCAACCTCTCACCCACCTAAAGCTGTGGTTGTTCTATCTCTTCGGAAAGTTTTCCTTGTAAAACCCTCCCACATTTCCTGAAAGATATCAGAAAATTATCACATCGAAGATGTCCCACATTGCAATTGAAAATAGTTCCAGCACAAGGTATCAGGAGACTTTCAAGGTAACTACTTCCTTGATTGTTTATAAACACGTCTTCTTGTCACCATTTTTTCCTAAATATCAAAGTAAAAATATCTTTCTTGTAGAAATTGACACTTATAAAGACAGGTGGGTGTTTTCTTTTTTTTTTAAATATGTTTTTATTGATTTCAGAGAGGAAGGGAGGGGGAGAGAGAGATACCAGTAGAAACATCAATGATGAGAGAGAATCACTGATCGGCTGCCTCCTGCATGCCCCACAATGGGATCAAGCCCGCAACCCGAGCACATGCCCTTGACTGGAATTGAACCTGGGACCCCTCAGTCCACAGGCCGAGGCTCCATCCACTGGGCCAAACCGGCTAGGGCTAGGTGGGTGTTTTCTTAGAGTGCATTGTGACCAGACTAAGAACAAATTAAAGCTGTAAGCATAGATCAGCAACGACTTCAGCATTTTCCAACAGTGATTATACCAACCCAATTCACTGTATACTGTTGTTGTTGCATTCAGAAAATAAATTCAAGACCAACCACTGACAGGGCCCTTAGCAGCCAGCAAAGTATCTAGCTCAATTTGCTTATCTGGGTGACCTTGGGCAAGTCATTTAATCTTCTACACCCTCCCTCTAAGGAGCAGATGATAACACTTGGTAAGAACAATGAGTGAGACAATGCCTGTGTCCTATTCAAATTAACTGCCACAACACGAGCACTGAGGCCCATAGATTGTAAAGGCAAAAGCCTGCATGCCCTCCAGGCTCAACGAAAAACTGACCCAAAGAGCATTCTTTAAAGAGAGAATGGCCCAGCCGGTGTGGCTCAGTAGCTGAGCATCAACCTATGAACAAGGAGGTAATGGTTCGATTCCTGGTCAGGGCGCATGCCCAGGTTGTGGGCTCAATCCCCAATAGGGGGCAGACCATCATTGATGTTTCTATCTCTCTCCCTCTCCCTTCCTGTTGTAGTTATATATAGAAATGTTTAAAAATGCCTAAAAATGTTAAGAAGATTTTAAAATGTTTAAATTAACTTCCCTTGAAACTTAAAGTATGATATTAAGGACACATTCCCCACTGCCCTGAAGCGTGTGTACCTCATAGATAAGGATTTGAACTTCAGTTACTGACTCAGAGTGACTTGTCAAGATAACCAATTGAATGTGTCCCTGGATCCGGGTGAGGCTGAGTCCCGGGTCCGGGTGAGGCCACGCGCCCCTGGGTCCGGGAGAGGCCTCGCGCACCCAGGTCTGGGTGAGGCCACGTGCCCCCGGGTCTGGGAGAGGCCACGTGCCCCTGGGTCCAGGTGAGGCCATGTGTCCCTGGATCCGGGTGAGGCTGGGTCCCAGGTCCGGGTGAGGCCTCGCGCACCTAGCTCCGGGTGAGGCCACGCGCCCCTGGGTCTGGGAGAGGCCATGTGTCCCTGGGTCCGGGTGAGGCCACACGCCCCTGGGTCCAGGTGAGGCCACGCTCCTCTGGCTCCGGGTGAAGCCGGATCCCGGGTCCGGGTGAGGCCGTGTGCCCCTGGATCCGGGAGAGGCTGGGTCCCGGGCCCAGGTAAGGCCACGCGCCCCTGGTTCTGGGTGAAGCTGGAGCCCGGGTCCGGGTGAGGCCATGTGCCCCTGGATCTGGGTGAGGCTGGGTCCCGGGTCCGGGTGAGGCCACACGCCCCTGGGTCTGGGAGAGGCCACGCACCCCTGGGTCCGGGGGAGGCCACGCGCCCCTGGGTCCGGGTGAAGCTGGATCCCGGGTCTGGGTGAGGCCGTGTGCCCCTGGATCCGGGTGAGGCTGGGCCCCGGGCCCAGGTGAGGCCACGCGCCCCTGGGTCCGGTTGAGGCCGTGTGCCCCTGGATCCGGGTGAGGCTGGGTCCCAGGCCCGGGTGAGGCCACGCGCCCCCTGGGTCTGGGTGAGGCCACGTGCCCCTGAGTCCGGGTGAAGCCGTGCCCCTGGGTCCGGCCGAGACCAAACCAGAGGGAGTCGGACCTACGTTACCACCATTTGTCCACCATCCAGAGCTGAGGGGTCAGTGCTGACATGTACACATAAGGAACTGGTGGACATTGAAATTGGGTCTCAAAAGAACTGTTGGTCCAGAAAGAAACACACTACAGACTGATTCATTTGCCTGTCAGCATAACTATTATTGCTCGTCTCACATTCAGTTCTTATAAGTATATCTCTAGGGACACATGATCTCGCTCATCTAGGGGAAATGATGAACAACATAGACTGATGAACAAGAACAGAACCAGAAACAAGGAGGCATCGATCGGACTATCGGGCCCTCAGAGGGAGGATAGGGGAGGTTGGGGGGAGGAGGGGAGAGATCAACCAAAGGACTTGTGTGCATGCATATGAGCCTATCCAACGGTTAAGTTCAACAGGGGGTTGGGGCATCCGTGGGGAGGGGTGTGGGATGGGAATGGGGGGATGAGGACAAATATGTGACACCTTAATCAATAAAGAAATTAAAAAAAAATAAATAAATAAAGTTAAAAAAAAAAAGAAAGAAAGATAACCACTTGAGTGAGTGATGTCCTCCCCCTAGATAACCACCTGTAGCCCCTCGCCCTGTTGGAGATGAACATGTGTGCATTGACGTAATTCGTTGACAGCCACCTGGCCTGCTGCGAGGTGCGGTACAGGCTTTAAAAATGGGGGTTCAGACCAGCCAACGTGCTCGCCTGTCAAGACAGCCACAAAGGCACGTCCTTTTGTCAGTTCAGCAAGCGACGCAGCTCCACGCTCCTCTCCCTGCCAGATGACAGAAGAACGGCTAGTAACTCCCGATTGATCAAGATGCGACCAAGCTCTCGGGTGAGAAATGCCGGCTCCCTGCATCAGGACCAGCCCAGCCCAGCTGCCGGACCCCAGAGGACAGCACCACCGGATCCCGAATAAGCCTGTACCCGCAGCACCAGGAATTGTGTGAGTAATAAAGTGCTGTGTGATTTGCAACTGCATATGTTTCATGTGGAATAATTCCTCTAGCAGTTAATTGAATTATTTTATGTACGCTTAAAATTTAAATTAAAGCTTCTGGGTTTTTTGGCACTAAGCCTGCCCTTGGTCCTGTTTGCGTAGAGTAGCCTCTTTGCTAGCAACTACTTGAATGTCCCACACCTGCACGGTTAAAGTTTATCTCAAGGGATGCCTTAGATAAACATTCCAGATACTTTCCCGGGATCTACTTGGGACACTTCCTCTCTGAAATCAATTTAAAAAATATATTTTTAAAAAATAACAAAAGATTAAAAAAATAATAATAAAAGGAAGAAATTTTAGAACTGTGAAAAGAAACTGCTTCAGACATTCTCATGTGGAAAAAAAAATCAGGATAACTAATATTTAACCAGTATTTACTATGTGTCAGGCTTGTTCTAAGAGTTATCTATTACATAACCATATACAACAGAAAACCCCAAGAGATGACATTGAAATCACAGTTTTAAAGGTGGTGAGAGGAGTTTTAGGGCTAAAATAGGCAGGTTCAGGGAGTTTTAGAAATGAAGTGGGACCATGGGGGAGGACTACAAAGATGAGGGCCATGGAGCTGCCAAAAGGCATACATTCACAAGAAACAAAAGGTGCCACAGGGTAAGAGGAGAGGAAGACACCCATTCACAGGCGACAGGGAAAAGCCACAGGGGATAGAGAAATGCTGACAAATGGAAGAGGAGAACATATTTTCACAGGCGTTAGAGAATTCTACCACTGAAGGGGGAGACAAAGAAGGGGCCCCATGTGGGTTTGAGCTTTGAAACTGCTTGTAGTAACCAATCAGAAAGGAATATTAGGACACAAAGAACTGCAGCCTTTATAAACCTTAGGAAAAAAGGCTTAGTGGGTACCCCCTTTAGGACCCTGTCCCTACATGGGAGTCTGTGCTTGTTTCCAATAAATTCCCACCTTTTGTCTGTGGCTTCATTCTTCGAATCCACCTGGACAAGAACCCAGGAAAGAAATCACCTTTGCATCCTGCTCAGAGAAAAACCACTCAACTCAGTCGCATTTCAGTGGGAAGATGGAGGGTCATAACCATCACCTTTCTTAAGGTAGCTCAGAGAAGACTACCTGCATTTAGAAAGAAAATACCAGCCTAAATACACTTTCAACATGAAACCCATATTTTAGTTCATGACATCTACCATATCAAAGTCACTGAAAGGACTGTTGTAAGGCTATGCAGATAGTGAACTGCAGATGCGGGAACTGAGTCCCCTAGCTCTGTGTTGGCCATGGGCCAGAACCCTAGAGCTCTGCTTAATTAGTGTAAAATGGGACATACTGCAACCACACTCATTTTCAGTGACTTCCTGGTCTAAGCATCTGTTGTGAAATACCTCATTTTCTGAAACCCAAGGTCACATTCCAACAAAACACATTTGGAGATTCCTGAGTGATGGTGTCTGAGAACTGAGGCACAAGGTATGGCTTCTCCTAGGGGAATTTACAAACATAACTTGTTTCCTAAAACAGAGAAGAGATAAATCTTCACAATAAACAATCAAAGCAAAGCAGTGGCCTGACAGTAAGCAAATACATTCATCCCAACTCCCCCTCCCCCAATCCACTCATTTACCCCACCCACATGCTATCTGCATACCAAATGCCTAAATCTCAGGCACTGCAGAGATAAAGAAGAATAAAACCCTGCCTTTAGCAACTTCACAGTCAAGAGAGAAGTGAAGGTGTGGTGGGCAAACAAACAGCTTCAAAGAAAAAGAGATGCAGGGACCTAGCTGGTTTGGCTCAGTGGATAGAGCATCAGCCTTAGGACTGAAGGGTCCCAGGTTCGATTCCGGTCATTTAATCGCACATGCCCAGGTTGTGGGCTCGACCCCCGGTGAGGGGCGTGCAGGAGGCAGCCAATCAATGTTTCTCTCTCATCATTGATGTTTCTCTCTCTCTCCCTATCCCTTCCTCTCTGAAATCAATAAAAAATATATTTAAAAAAAGAAAGAAAAAGAGATGCGGGAAAGGAGAAAAAACCCCACACAAAACATTTAACAGATGAGAGAATAAAGGAAAAAGTCAGAAAACTTTGAAGCAGAGATAACCAAATATGAGGGTAGGAAGAATGAATTTCCAGCCAGAGGGAACAGCATATACAAAACAGCAGAAGAATGTGAAGGCTGTAGGCACCACCCACCCACCAGGTTCAGATTTGTGGGGTGGAGGCTCTTCCTGAAGAGTAGAGGAGGGATGAGAACAGGAGGTGCAAAGGGGCTGGATTTGAAAGGCTCTCCAAGCCTTTCTGGACTCAGTGCAGAAGGTGGGGAACCACTGTTTGCAGTTAGGCTAAGGAGTAATCTGCCCAAAAGTACCCTTTAGGGAGCTGAGTCTGGAAGCTAGGGGGAAGGTGGCCCAGAAGGGACAACCATAGACTTTGGGTAGATGATGAAACCTGGATGAGGAGCAGCCCTTGGGAGCAAGGGGGGTTGTACTCAGGAACTAGTTACACCTTGACCTGGGGTCTGGGCTTAAAGACATAAATGAGGAGCCATCAGCACATGGGGCATTTACCCAGCTAGTGACCTAGTTACAGAGCCATGACATGGAGCAGTTAGGTGAGGGAGGGAGAGTTCCTGTCCCTCCCAACTGACATCTCAGAACAGCAGTCAATGACCATTGAGTGACACCAGCAGACTAAAGAGAAGGAGCTAAGAAAGGGCAAGGGCCACAAAGACGGCCCACATTGAAGAAAAAAAGCTATGAGCAAGTCAGAGCCAGGACATGGGACATCCTCACTGGCAGACACTACGGGAGTTAGGGACAGCAAAAGAAGCTTGATAGTGCTCCCTAGAATTCAGTCTGAAAAGAAGCTACTGAAAGCTGGAACAGCTGTGAGGCTTTTGGGGGAAGGTAGGAGTAATGTATTTTAGTTTAACATACTTTTTTTTTTGTTTCTGGTTGATTTTAGAGAGAGGAGGAGGGAGAGGAAGACAGAGAAATATCAATTTGTTGTTCCACTTATTTATGCATTCATTGGTTGATTCCTGTGTGTGCCATTGTTAGCGGTGGGAGGGAGAAATAGAATAGTGGGGACTACCTAGAGTTATGAGAAATATTAATCATGCTGTTAACTGGGATTGTTTTGTTTTGATTAAAGAAAGCACATTCTGACCTGGCTGGGAGTTGTATACCCCAGGACCTGGAAGTTAACCTGGAAATGCGGTCCATTCTCCTTATCTGAGAACTGCCTGGAAAGATTTGCAACCCCCAGCCTGCATTGTCTGTCATCTGTAACTATTCTATCTATTCTTATTCTTGTTCTTGTTGCCTACTTCCCCAAGTAATCTTTGTCCTTCTACCCAATATAAGCAGCTGGCTTATGGGGGTGGCGGGCAGACCAGATTTTTGTGGATGACCTCCTGCTCTCCCATGCTGCCAGTAATACTGGAAAAGAAAAACAATCATATATGATTCAACCCCATCCCTACTTAATTGGCTCAAGTAGTGACAGGCAGCTTCGACCCATTTATTGTCCAGTTTCACCCCGACTGGGTATTGAACCTTCAACCTTGGTGTATAGGGACAACACTCTAATCAACTGAGATACCAGGCCAGAACCATACTTTAATTTAAATGTACAAAACACAAATCAACAAATGTTCACTAAGAGCACACTCTCACAAACAGCATCTGGATCAAGGAGTCTATCAGTACAACCCCAAAGCCCCCACCCACAACAGACCAACACTTCAATGAACCACCCTCACAACTTCTAACACCAACGGCTAGTTTGACCAGTTTTTTAACTTTATATCCATGGACCTATAAGGTCTGTACTCTGTGTCCCCTTGATATATATATATTTTATATATATTTGTTTGTTTGTTTGTTTGTTTGTTTTGTTTTGTTTTGTTAATCCTCACCTGAGGATATTTTTTCCATTGATTTTTAGAGAGAGTGGGAAGGAGAGACACATTGATTGGTTGCCTCCCACACACACCCCAACCAGGGCCAGGGATGGAGACTGCAACCAAGGTACATACCTTTGACCAGAATCAAACCCAGGATCCCTTCAGTGAGCGAAACCAGCTAGGACTGCACTGATTTTTTAAAATATGTTTTTATTGATTTCAGAGAGAGGAAAGGAGAGGGAGAAAGGGATAGAAACATCAAGGATGAGAATCATTGATCAGCTGCCTCCTGCATGCCCCCTACTGGTGACTGAACCCGTAAGCCTGGCACGTGTCCTGACCAGGAATCAAACTGTGATCTCCTGGTTCATAAGCCACACCAGCTGGGTTGTGTCCCATTGATTTTATTCAATACCATGTCTGGTTATTTATACACTAGAGGCCCAGTTATTTATACACTAGAGGCCCGGTGCATGAAATTCGTGCATGGGGGGGGGGGGGTGTCCCCTCAGCCCAGCCTGCACCCTCTCCAATCCAGGACCCCTCGGGGGATGTCGACTGCCAGTTTAGGCCCTAAACCGGCAGTTGGACATCCCTCTCACAATCCTGGACCACTGGCTCCTAATCGCTCACCTGCCTGCCTGCCTGGTTTCCCAACTGTTCCCCCTACCCCCCTGGGGCAGCCTGATCGCCCCCAACAGCCCCCTCCCTGCCGGCCTGGTCGCTCCTAACTGCCCTCCCTGCCGGCCTGGTCACCCTTTACTGCCCCCTGCGCTGGCCTAATCACCCCTCACTGCCCCCCCTGCCAGCCTAATCACCCCCAACTGCCCCCCCTGCCAGCCTGGTCACCCCCAACTGTATCCCCCCCCACTGGCCTGGTGACTCTGAACTGACCCCCCCCCCTGCTGGCCTGGTTACCTCTTATTGCCCCCCAGCCAGCCTGGTTGCCCCCAACTGCCCCCCTCTGCTGGCCTGGTCGCCCCCAACTGCCCCTCTCTACTGGCCTGGTCACCCCTAACTGCCCCCCCTCCCCCGCCGGCCTGATCGCCCCACACAGCCTGCTGTTCAGTCGTTTGGTCGTCCCTCACTAACACCCCTGCTAGCCTGGTCATAGGCAGCCATCTTGTGAGGGCGTGAGGGTCAATTTGCATACTACCTCTTTATTATATAGGATGTGGTGTGTGGCAACAGTTTGCCACTTTTCATTACTGAGTAATATTACATGGCATAACTACACCATACTTATTTATCCATTCTGCCACGGTAGGACATTTGAGTTGTTTCTGGTCTTGGGCTACTGCAAACTGATGATGCCTTAAGGCTGCTTATGCCCACATAGCTCCAGCTCCAGAGCTATGAGAAGTTGAGTAAGTGGTCAGCTCCAAGATCTTGCTTCATCACCCTATCAAATACTCCCTTTGTAGTTATTGGCAGAGCCCCTGGTAATTCATGTGGTACCTTTGTGGGATTATAAAAAGGTACTCCTTCCTCAAGTAAATTGTTTTGCTACCATATTATTGTACAACATGAGCAGCTCTTGCCCTGGGGAGCCTCCCAGAGCCCTGTGGGCAGTAGCCTGGCCCACTCGTAGACATACCCTGACACCACATGTCACACTCCTTCACACACACACCAGGTGAGAGGGAGCAAGTAAAGTCTGAATCAAATGGAAAGGAGGAAGTAGACCTTTGAGGCACAGGAGAAAAAGTAACGAATGGCCACAGTACGGTCACACAGGAGAAGTGTGATCACATGTGCTCTCCAGAGCATGTCACATGGCATGTTTGTCACATGACATGTGTGCCACTGACTCTCTGCTGCTGCTCAGTCTTTTGTGAGCGGCTCAGTCTCCAAGTGGGCTGAACATGCCCTCACACAAGTGTCTGTATGATGTGAAAGCATGCCCTTTCACACGCAGGGTCCTCGAGCAGTGCATACCTGAACAACCTCACAGGTGACCTGTTACTAGTCTTAGGGATGCAGAAAATGGCCAGCCTCTGACTTTAAGAAGCTCACAGTTTAAGATGGGGAAGACAGACACATAAATACATTATTTAAATATAGTATAATACAAGTGACAATACAATTTTGCCCAAAGCATTATGAGGTCTGAAGTAAGAGTAGTAGCTGGAGGATAGAGAGAAGTAGGCAATTCAGTAGTACTTAAGAGGTGGAACCCACAGAAGCTGGTGGTGTACACTGGCAATGGGCTTGAAAGAGGAAGCCCAAGTTTCTGGCTTATGAGCCAGAGCCGATGGTAGTGCCTTCTCTGAGCCAGTGGGGACCTTCAAGAGAGCAACCACAGTGTGGATGGAGGAGGACAGCTGTTGGGAGGTGAGGACAAGGCTGGGGGAGGCTGATTCAGAAGATGGCTGTTTCAGAGCAAAGAAACCAGCTGGAGGTTGGGAACCTGACTTCTGCCAGGCTCTGGCACTAGCTCTGTGTGATATGGGCTGGCACTGCACCTCTCTGGAGATTCAGTTTCCAGCTGGCTGACAAGCCTTGCTTTGTCTATTTGACAAGGCTGCTCCGAGGATCACAGGTGTGTGTGAGATCACGCTCATCTGTAATGCACAACACACTGGACAATGATTAGAATTACTAATAAGTTCAGGATTCAGAATAAAAAAAAGGCTTTAATAAAGTCAGGAGACAAGAACAGGGGAAAATGCAGATGGGCTTAGTTAAAAAGGTATCAAAGTAGCCTGGCTGATGTAGCTCAGTGGTTGAGTGTTGACCTATGAACTAGGAGGCACAGTTTTGATTCCTGGTCAGGGCACATGCCTGGATTGCAGGCTCAATCCCCAGTAAGAGGCATGCAGGAGGCAGCTGATCAGTGAGTCTCATTGATATTTCTCTCTCTCTCCCTCTCCCTTCCTCTCTGAAATCAATAAAAATATACTTAAAAAAAAAAAGTTAAAGCATCAGCAGAAGCAGCTCATCCTAGGCATACCCCCTGAACCTGTCCCCAAGGCCCCCTTTTCTCTGACTTCTTAATAAGCCAAAGCAGACCAGCCTGGGCTCATTTCCCCAGCCTTTTATTTATTTACTAGAGGCCTGGTGCATGAAATTCGTGCACGGGAGGGGGGTCCCCTCAACCCAGCCCTCTCCAATCCGGGACCCCTTGGGAGATGTCCGGGACATCCCTCTCATAATCCTGGACCACTGGCTCCTAATCGCTCACCTGCCTGACTACCTAGTGGCCCCTGACTGCCCCCCCATCAGCCTGGTCGCCCCCAACTGTCCCTTCCCTGCCGCCCAGGTCGCCCCCAACTGCCCCCTCCCTGCCGGCCTGGTCGCCCCCAACTGCGCCCCTGCCAGCCTGGTTGCCTCTTACTGCCGCCCCTGCTGGCCTGGTCGCCCTCAACTGCCACCCCTGCCAGCCTGGTCGCCCCTCATGCCCCCCCCCTCACCGGCCAGGTTGCTCCAAACAGCCTGCTTGTTCAGTCGTTTGGTCGTCCCTCAGGCTGGCCCTGGGCGGCTGGGCAGCTGCCATCCAAGGCTTGCCTGCAGCTTGGGCCGGCCCTGGGAGGCAGGGGGGCTGAGGGGACTGCGCGCCGCCATCTTGTGGCTGTGGGTGCTTCCATCTTTGAGGGCGTGGCATTCAATTAGCATATTCCCTCCTTATTGGCTTGGGCACCACCATCTTTGTGAGGGTGTGATGGTCAATTAGCATATTCCTTCTTTATGAGAGACTAGAGGCCCAGTGCATGAAAATTCATGCACTGGAAGAGGGGTCCCTCAGACCAGCCTGCCCCCTCTCACAGTACAGGAGCCTTCAGGGGCGGGAGGCAACCCGGCAATCAGGGGAAGGCGACTCCCCATCACACCTCTGCTGCTGCCACTGCTGGCAGCACAAGCCTCAGCCGGCCCTGGGCAGCTGGGCAGCCGCCATCCGAGGCTTGCCTGCACCTCGGGCATCGGCTGGGCAGCCGCCATCCGAGGCTTGCCTGCGCCTTGGGCTGGCACTGGGCAGCTGGGGAGCTGAGAGAACTGGGGAACTCTAGAGGCAGGGCTGAGGGGACTGGGTGCCGCCATCTTATGGCTGTGGGCACCGCCATCTTTGAGGGTGTGGCAGTCAATTAGCATATTCCCTCTTTATTGGCTCTGGGCGCCGCCATCTTTGCAATGGCGTGAGGGTCAATTAGTATGTTCCCTCTTTATTAGATAGGATTTTTTTGGTTAATCCTCACTGAAGGATATTTTTCCATTGCTTTTCAAAGAGAGAGTGGAAGGGGGGGAGAGACATGAAGAGAGAGAGAAACATCGATATGATAGACATATTAGATTGGTTGCCTCCCACACACCCCTTGACCCGGAGCGGGGAGTGAACCCACAACCCAGGTACTTACCCTTGACCAGGAATCAAACCCGAGACCCTTCAGTGCAAGGGCCAACGCTCTAACCACTGAGAACACTGGCCAGGGCTCCCCAGCCCTTTCTTGTTTCACTGTCCCCAGCTTTAATAAACTTCCTCTAAAATTTTTTTGAGAAAAGGTAAAGTATCTTTTTCTTTACTTGAAAGAAAAGCAGAGAGGAAAAGTTGAAGTCATTAGACTTACTGTTTGAAAGTTGCCTGCAACTAGGTCCGAGGTGCTCTGTCCTGAGCAGCATTTGAACTTCAAGGAACTGCCTGCCTCCCAAACTAGCGGTCGCCAACTGGTGGTCTGCGGACCACTAGTGGTCCGTGAGGTCCAAAAGGTTGGCAACCACTGTCTCAAACAACCAGAACCAGGTTCAATCTGGGTGACCCTGGATAAGTTAAAGGCACCAAATTCTCCCTTACCTCTGGAACTTGACAAGACTGTTCTCTCCACTCAGAACAAATTCCCCTCCCTGCTGGACTCACTTATACTCCTAGAATTCTCAGCTTATAAGCTCCTTCATCAAAAGGGCCCTCCTGCGCCCCCCCATCTCAATGGCCCTGCTCACTCACCCCCCCCCACCACACACACACAACAGCACTATTACAGTGTGACATGACTGATGTGCCTGTTTCCCCTCCCATCACCGGAACTGCAAGCTCTGTGAGGCCAGAAGCACCTACTCAATGCCTGTCACACAGGCCCACAGGCCCAGGAAGCATGTGCTAAATGAATACATGAAGTCACCTACCCCTATTAGCCTGTCCCCTCAATACTGAACCAGTGAGAAACCCTGCCACCAAGGTAGTACAAAGAAGGTGATGCTGCCTGGCTGAGTGGACCATCCTATATACCAAAAGGTAGAGCACATGTCTAGGTTGCAGGTTCCATCCCCCGTTGGGGTGTGTATGGGATACAACCAATCAATGTTTCTCACATTGATGTTTCTCTTTCTTTCTCTCTTAAAATCAATAATAATAATTTAAAAAAAGGTGATGCCAGAGAGCACTGAGTACTACATGATAGTATATGGGCAAGGCACTCAGGAAGTAGCCATGCTCTTTCTGAAGTTAAGATGCAGGTCCAGAGAAACAAGATGACGGCGTAGGTAACCACCTGTACTCGCCGCCTCCCACCACCACATCAAAATTACAACTAAAATACAGAACAATCATCATTCAGAACTGCCTGAAAGCTGGCTGAATGGAAGTCCTACAACTAGAGAAGTCAAGAAGAAAGTACACTGAGACTGGTAGGAGGGGCAGAGGTGCGAAATGGTCTGGTCCGATACCCACATGTACTGTTTTCTTTACTTAGGAGGGAGATCGTCTTTGCAGAGGTCACCCATGAGGAGCAAGGGGTCCCAGCACCACACCAGCCCCCCAGCCCAGGGTTCCAGAACTGGGAAGAGAAGTCCCTGCAACTAACAAAAGGAATCCAAAGAGGACCACACCAAGACACATCATAATTAAAATTCCAAGAGCAAAAGACAAGGAGAGAATCTTAAAAGCAACAAGAGAAAAACAGTTAGTTACCTACAAGGGAGCACCCATACGATTGTCAGCTGATTTCTCAACAGAAACTATGCAGGCCAGATGGGAATGGCAAGAAATATTCAAAGTGATGAATAGCAAGAACCTACAACCAAGATTACTCTACCCAGCAAAGCTATCATTCAGAATTGAAGGGCAGATAAAGAGCTTCACAGATAAGAAAAAGCTAAAGGAGTTGGTCACCACCAAACCAGTATTATATGAAATGCTGAAAGGTATTCTTTAAGAAGAGGAAGAAGAAGAAAAAGGTAAAGATAAAAATTATGAACAACAAATATATATCTATCAACAAGTCAATCTAAAAATCAAGTGAATAAAAAATCTGATGAACAGAATAAACTGGTGAATATAATAGAATCAGGGGCATAGAAAGGGAGTGGACTGATAATCCTTGGGGGGGGGAAAGGGCTGTGGGGGGTGCGGGAAGAGACTGGACAAAAATCGTACACCTATGGACGAGGACAGTGGGGGGTGGGGTAAGGGCAGAGGGTGGGGTGGGAACCAGGTGGAGGGGAGCTATGGGGGGGGGGGGAGAGGAACAACTGTAATAATCTGAACAATAAAGATTTATTAAAAAAATAAAGAATTTTAAAGGAAAAAAAAGATATTGAAAACCTATTTAAGAAATAATGACACACCCCAGCCAGTTTGGCTCAGTGGATAGTGTTGGCCTGCAGACCAAAGGGTCCCAGGTTTGTTTCTGGTCAAGGGCACATACCTTGGTTGCAGGCTCCTCCCCAGCCCAAGCCCTGTTTGGGGGGAAGGGTGGGGGCTAGGGGTGGTTAAACAAAGATCTTACTTACAGTCACAGACAATAGGGTGATAAAGGGGCAGGGTGGGAACCTGGTGGAGGGGAGAAAAAGGGGGAAGAGGGGGGACATCTGTAATACTCTCAACAATATAGATTACAAAAAAAAAAAAGATGCAGGTCCAAATGACATGCTCCTAAGTGAAGTTTACATATAACTATTATAGTCTCATAACTACAATGCTACAACATGGATAAACCTTGAGGACTGTAAAATAAGCCAGATACAAAAAGACACAGACTGTATGATTCCACTTGCATGAGGCAACCAGAGCAGTCAAACTCATAGAGACATAGTGAAATGGAGACCACCAGGGGCTGGGGTAATGGGAGTTACTGTTTAATGAGTACAGAGATTCTGTTTGGGAGGATAAAAACAGTACAGAGCATGGTGATGATTGCAGCAACAATGTGAATGTATTTCATGCCAGTGAACTGCACATGAATTGTTAAAATAATAAATATGTATATTTTACCATATGTGTATTTTACCTTGGTTTAAAAAAAGGAAAATAAGTTGCCTAGCTATTCACATCTAGCTAACTAGTGTTAGAACAATAGTTTCCTTCACAAACATAGCTAAGTGATTAAAAGACTGGACACCTCTGGACGGGTACAAAGTTCCCTGGCAGAGTGAAGCCGAAACTGCCGTGTACTCACACATCCTCCCCAACGCAGTCATCTCCTTGTGAGGGCTCGGACACACAGAGGGGAGCGGCTTCCGCAGAGTCCCACTCTTACAGCCCACGTCCCACAAAAATCCCGTTATAAAGCCAGCCAGCACAGGTGACCCCGCATTCTGTGCTGATGTCCATGTTTATGCCTGAACTGAGAAATACCAAGTGCATGTTCCCTAAACAGAATCTAGGTCAGATATCCTGGTGTCTTTTTTCCCCCTCAACACTTTATAACAAAAAATTTAAAATAGAAAAAAATATTTTTTCAAACATACAGAAAAGCTGCAAGAATTATTCAGTGACACTCCATAAACCCACCACTGGGAGGACTCCTTGTGAATAGGGAAGAATAGTATACCATGCCTGTTCTCATTTTCTTTCCATCTTCCTCCAGTCTTACAGGATGCACTGGTCCTAGGAATACCAGAGGTACTGTTCCTGCCCTTTTAAATATGTAAAATAGCACCTATGGGCAAACTGTGCTCTTGCCCAAATCATTTGGAAAGGATGAAACTTTCCTCGTCTCATAAAGAACGAAAGTATTTTCTCAGCTTGAGATCTTGTATTTTAGACTTTAGTTTTAAGACAGTGGCTTTCATGGCCAAATTAAACTTCTGAAAGGTTTTTCATGAGAATACTCATCAGTCAAATTAAGATTGGAGCTAGAAATGAGCTACTCTGACACACTACTAAATCATTTTAATAAGAGTTAACACATGACATTTACTTTCATCACAAATTTTATAAATATGACCATAAGTCCTCTTTGATGTGAACTTTAAAAATACAGGGGTATCAAGCAAACTAAACTTTGGACATTTCTTTGGCATCAACTAATTTAAGTATACTTTAAAATTTATTTTATTATTTATCTGTTTTTCAACATCATTTTTTTTTAAATCCTCACCCGAGGGTATTTTTCCACTGAATTTTAGAAAGAGTGGAAGAGAGAGGGAAAGACAGAGAGAAATATCGATGTGAGAGAAACATCAATTGGTTGCCTCCTGCACTCCCTGGAGCCTGCAACCGAGGTATGTGCCCCTGACCGGAATCGAACCCAGGACCCTTGTCCACAGGCTGATGAACCGGCTAGGGCAGTGGTCGGCAAACCGCGACTCGCGAGCCACATGCGGCTCTTTGGCCCCTTGAATGTGGCTCTTCCACATGCGGGCGCGCACGTACAGTGCGATTGAAACTTCGTGGCCCATGCCCAGAAATCGGTTTTCGGCTCTCAAAAGAAATTCCAATCGTTGTACTGTTGATATTTGGCTCTGTTGACTAATGAGTTTGCCGACCACTGGGCTAGGGCAAGTATACTTTAAAAGAAACTTCATGACACTGGAATTTTAAAACGGTAACAGAACTCACAGAACAAAACCACCTCACTTTCAAATCTGGAGCTGAGACAAGTACTAAATCCTACACTCAGTATATAGGTGGCTCATGTAAAACAATGTGAGAGCAATATGTTAAGCATCCCTTAATTTGGCCCTACCCACTCCAATCCCAGAAAACGCTATCAAACGTTCAAGAATCTTTATTCTAATTTCTCCTAATACTTCACGAACCCACACCAGCTGCTGAACACAAAATCAAGCACCAACCAAGGAACAAACCAAACCTATTACAGGACCTGTATTAATGACACCGTTGGTATTTCTAAAAACATAATTTCTTGGCCCTAAAATTCCATATATTCTTTAAATTGTATCCTTACGATAATTACCTAGCAAAGATAAAACTAAATTAGGATGACAGACCAGGCCTCCAGCCAGACGCTGGCCTGTCAGAGTCATAAGCCACTAGGCTGATGTACCTCCCAGAGCTGTCCAGGTCCGGAAACCCTCATAATGAGGATCGCTGGGGAAATCAGTGATTGCATTCCTCTGGGAACCCAGGAAAACGCTCCAATGAGCAGGTCATCACATTGGGTTTGTAAGTGCCATATGTGTGTCAAATACTCTGCTGGACATTATGAGGTCTCATCCAGGTAGAACAGGTCTCACCTCTAAATGAAGCTTACAATCTAGGGGAAAAGCAAACCATCCCATTCTCCATTACATTTGTACGCGATATCCATATGATATAGGGTACAGGATGGGTCTCCTTATATTCCACGCCATAACCCAGAAAGGTCTCCTCCTGTGCACCTCCTTCCCTCCAAATTTCGGGTATACCCCAGATAGGAAGTCGGAACACAGAGGTAAAATACCGTGACTTCCCAAAGAATCCCAGTGCACGTGCCTAGTTGGAGAAAAACCTAGAGAAAGGAGTGTCCACCAAAATTGGAAAGGCTAAAGGGATGTGATTTGACAGAGGAAGTGTGAAGCTATTCTGGGAATCTGGAACTTCTGGTAAAAGGGCTCAAATAGAAGAGAAAGATGAACAGGCAGATGTTGGAGAAGAGGCAGGTACTGAGTCCCCTTAATGAAAACACTCGAGTGTGAGACCCCTGAGGTATGATGAAGTTAATTAGTAATGGAACATGCTGGTCCTTAGCTTTCCACGCTCAAGAGAACTGCTGGAGGAGGGGCCTAACTCCAAAAGGAGGCCCACACCACTCAAAAGCCAACTTACATTCTTTTTTTTTTCTTAAAATGTTTTTATTGATTTTAGAGGGAGGAGTTAGAAAGAGAAACATCGATGACTGCCTCCCTCATGCACCTAATCGGGGATTGAACCCGAAACCTGGGTGTGTGCCCAGACCAAAGATCAAAACTGTGACCTTTCGGTGCATGGGACGATGCTCAACCAACTGAGCCACACAAGCCACGGCCCAGCTTACATTCTTAAGATCCTTAGGCCCAGCCGGCCTGGCTCAGTGCCTATACAGGTGGCGCAGAACAATATGAGGCTAATTTAGAGGCTATAGCATATGCCTATTTTAGAGACTATAGCATATGCCTATATCACAATATTGTACCCATTAGTTAATACTAAATACAAACCACTGCTACTAAATATGAGTCTTTTCATTTGGCCTCCAGAAAAATTCCAATGAATGTCAAATACTGGCACATGAACAAAAAGTATACAATTAACTTTAATCACCCGTCACACCCTAGCAGGTTTGGCTCAGTGAATAGAGCATCACCCAGGGACTGAAGGGTCCCAGGTTCGATTCCGGGCAAGGGCATGTACTTTGGTTGCAGGCTCAGTCTTTTACATCGATGTTTTTCTCTCTCTCCCCCTCCATTCCACTCTGTCTAAAAAAATCAACGGAGCCCGGCCAGTGCGGCTCAGTGGTTGAGCGTCAACCTATGAATCAATCCATCACTGTAGGGATTATCAAGACCAACCCTTCATTCTGTTGATTAGGATACTTTGCTCCTTGTTACAGCAGATTTACAGTCACGACAAAGCAAATGCACAGAATTATCTTCTGTATTTCATGCCCATAGTTTAAAATCAATCAGTACAAAATACTGTTTAAAAGTTTCACATTATTATAATCATAATATGAAATAAAATATAAAAGCAGCTTTTTCAAAAACTGTGCTGGTCCAGATTTAACGCTTCCCAAAATTCTTCCTGTGTGTTTACAGCGAATTTATCAGCGTCAACACTTCCCTCATCTCCACACACACAGTGGGATTTGGGAGCCCAGGGCTGGCTATTTACAACACAGCATTTGGAATACCTGGGCCGTGTGATTCAGTGGTTGAGCTGGACCTATGAATCAAGAGGTTTGATTCCTGGTCAGGGCACATACCCGGGTTGCGGTTGGGAGCTTGATCCCCAGTAGTGGGACGTGCAGAAGGCAACCAATTGATGATTCTCATCATTGATGTTTCTATCTCTCCCTCTCCTTTCCTCTCTCTGAAATCAGTAACAAAATATATAACAAGTAAATAAAATAAAATAGCAAGGCATCTTATTGTAAAAGCATTCCCCTCCCATCAAAGGAAAATCCTTACCACCAACCTTTGTGATTTGCTAAGAAAAAGAAAGAAATGTGTACAGCTCCAATTTACACTTGAGTCAAACTATTTCAAAGTGGATAGAGAGGCTAGAAGAGTCCCTTTCCAGTTCTAAAGTGCCATGATTCTAGTAATTTACTAGTAATTTTGCATGATGCCGAAACCGGTTTGGCTCAGTGGATAGAGCGTTGGTCTGTGGACTGAGGGGTCCCAGGTTCGATTCCGGTTAAGGGCATGTACCTTGGTTGCGGGCACATCCCCAGTGGGGGGTGTGCAGGAGGCAGCTGATCGATGTTTCTCTCTCATGGATGTTTCTAGCTCTCTATCCCTCTCCCTTCCTCTCTGTAAAAAATCAATAAAATATATTAAAAAAATAATTTTGCATGATGTCTTCTGCTCAGATTCCACGTTATATTGCTCGGCATTTGTAGGTTTATTAATATTCAGCAACTTTATTTCAAAGGAATGCTGATTTACTCATTAAACAGCACTCTATATACCTGTATAATGAGATCAAATTGTTTGAAGAAATAGTGTCTTGTTAATTATAATTTAAAACAGTCTTTGTTAAATAGTATCTGCATTCTTATTTTGGAAGATTTTTCTGTTACTACCTTATTACAACAGCTAAAGAAAAAACATAAAGATAAAGCAGCTTTGATTTGGCACTCAGAAACGACCCATCACGCAGGGATTGAAGCGGAGATTTCACTAAAAATATGAAGTCTGATCTATTTAGTACAAACTTCCTGATGATCAGCCACCACTTAGTTTCTCCATTACGGAAAGGCTCAGGAGGACAGCACCACCAGGTCCTGGGGTGTTACCTGCGGTTCACAAGGGAAGGTTAAGTCATTTTAGGTCCGATTCCTCTGACACTCACACTCTCACTGTGTGTCCACATGAGGGTGAAAATGCCAGTCTTATTTAAAACGGCCACTCAGGGAGATCCACGAGCACCGTGTGCTTCCACGGCTGTGCCGGCGAGAGGACTTGTCACCGGAGGGCTGGGCGCCAGGCGGGGCCGCAGACCCGGGACCCTGCCCCGCGCGGGCTAGTGCTCAGGGTCCGGGCCCGCCGCCCCAGGCCGCGACCGGGGCCGGGGGCCGGGGGCCGGCACGGCAGCCGGGTCTGCGCGAGCGAGCGGGTCCCGGACGGGAACGCAGCTCCCGGCGAGGCTCGAGGGGGAGCGCGGGGTGTGAGCGGCACGGCGCCCGCCCTCCGCAGCCCCGGCGGAGCCGGGAGAGGCCGCTCCCGGCGGCCAGCCCGGAGCCCCGGAGTCGGGCGGCGGTGAGGACGGGACGTCGGGCGCCGGCGCGGCCTGAGGAAGGGGGTGGGGACGCGAGACGGCGCGGCCCCAGGACGAGGGGGAGGGGACCTGCGACGGCGCGGCCCGCGGAAGGGACGCGGCCCGGGCTCCGGGGGAGGTGGGCCCCGCGCGGACACAGTCCCTCGCCGACCGGCCGGCCCAACGAAGCGGCGCCGCCCGCCCGGACTTCCCGGCCGCCGACTCGGGCTCGCGACGGCGACCGGAGCGCGGCGGCGGTTCCGGGCGGGGCCCCGGCGAAGAGCTTCCCGGCCCCCGCTCGCCCGCCTCACCTCGGCGCCTCTACCGCCGCGGGGGCGCCGTCGTCTGCGGCTCCGGGGCCTCGCGCGCCGAGTGACCGGGCGCCGGTGGCGGCGGCGGCAGGCAGCCCCGCGGAGACCCGGGCGGCGGCGCGGGCGGCGGCGGCTCCATCTTCCCGGGCGCTCGCGCCTCCGCTCCGACGCGCAGACCCAAGTGGGACATTCGCTACATTGTTGGCATTCCACGGGCGTCACGTGACCGGCGTCACGCTCGCCGGCCCCGCCCGCGCTTCCTGGTCCGGCCGCCACCTGCAGCCGCTGTCCGCCCGGCGGGCTGGGGAGCGGAGGGGCGGCCTCGCCCGCCGTGCGGACTGAAGCGAGCCGGCCGGGAGCCGCCAGGTCGGTGTCCACCGGGGAAGGTGAGCGCGGACCCAGCCTTCAGGCCAGGCTGCCAAGCCACAGAGGACCGAGCTCGACGCCCGGCGCAGTCGGCGGCAGTCCGGTCCGGCGCCTTCGCACTTCGTGTGGACGTGGTGTGTGCGGTGCACGGAGGGGGGCGATGTCCGCGGCGGAGACATCCCAGCCGCTGGGCTGTCCGCTGGGAACATGGAGTCGCTCCTGTGGACGAAAGGGGCCACATGCTGACCTGACAGCTCAGGGGAGGCCTGCGTGGCAGTCCTGCAAACTCAGAGACCTGGAGTAACCACAAAGGACGGTCTGAAAATTAAATATTTAACTACAAACAGGTTATGGTGGGCAGTCATGTCCTAGGCCGATATTTCCCTGACAAAGATCAACTTAGATCTTTCCTGAGCCATTTGCCTTTTTGCCTCTAAGATAACATATCTGTGAGATGTCTGGGTAACTTGTAACTTCCTTGTTACCCCGGACCCCTCAGGGCACAACAAATGGCACCGGGACATTCCCTCATTGTTATTGTTATCAGGTTAATTGTCAACTGTTAATTACGTTAAAGTATCCTGTATCCATCTCTGTAAGAGAAGCACATGTCCATCATTTCACTTTTCACCCAATCCCAGAGGTTTCCCCGCTTTGCTTTCCGCCACCTCCTTAATCTGTCACCAATGAATTTCATGTAACTCACCTACGTCCCTTTCCTTTGATGGCAATGTATAAACACAGATGTAACCCTCCATTCTCCGGAGCATTGTCTCAATTCGTTGAGGTTCTGCTTCCCGGCGTATGCCGACAGTTTGGCTCAAACTCACAAAAATTCTTTACAGGTTTCAATGGTTTTTTTTACGTTAACACTACTAGGACATGAGCTGGGACAGGAACAGAAGTAACACTGGATGGCAAATCCTCAACCTAGTATCACACTGTGGCCCCAGATTGCTGAGGACTACTCTCATTTTAAAAGCCAACTCAGTTTCCTTTTTCATGCACCCTTGTGAAGTGTTTAAATGTTAATCTCGAATGATTAACATTTGAGTAATGAAGGTCATTTTCTAGGGACGACTTTAGCAACCTTTCCAGTCCGGGAACCCCATCTAGATTTCCAGCCTCTACCTTTGCTCTTCCAGGGAACCTCCTCACACCCATCTCCTGTTTCCTCTCTCCTTTGAACTTGGATTATTAGATCATTACTGTGCAGCTCCGAATTCAGTTTCATTCTGCAGTCTTATCCTGTGCTTTCCCAGGCATCCTGCATGGTATCTGGAGTAGAACAAGCCTCCAGGGAAGGTTCTGTTCGGTAGTGGGGGTCCCCTTTGCACTCACCCAGTGTACCTTCTGTTCACACGCCGAGCATACGTCCTCCACCCCTGTCCCAAGCCGCGAGACAGGCCGCCATTTCCTGTGTGTGTCTAAAGGTCCTGCCCTTGCTGTCTTCAAAGACGTATTTTAAAAGAATTTTTTGGTCAAATGAGATATTGTGAATAAAAATAATTTAATGGACTGTAAGATGTATGTGTAAAACATAAAATGCTGCAGTGACAGTAAGCATTTACAGCATTGCTGGCAATAGTAAAAAATCAAGAAGAACCTAAATGTCCAGCAGTAGAGAATAAGAGGGAAATGAAAGGTATTCAAATGATGACACGTGAAATAACTCGATACTTTTCAAAGGATAAATGATTGTAGATAAAATTCAAAATAATTGCAGAGTGGAAAGAAGAAATTTGCAGCCCTGACTGGTGTGGCCCACTAATGGAAAGATCGTGGTTCGAGTCCCAGTCCAGGGCACAGGGCACATACCTGGGTTGCAGGTTCAATCCCCACCCGGATCTGGCAGGTGAGGGAGTCAACCAATCGATGTATCGATGTGTCTCACAATCGATGTTTCTCTCTCTCTCCCCCTCCCTCTCTTCTTTCCTTTTTTTTTTTTTTTTGCTTTTACTTTTATTAGTATTTATTTTATGCTGAATTTATTCTTCAGTTTCTTCTGGGTATTTTTCTTCTGTGTACCTCCTCTTCTGGTGTAGAAACAATCAGTAAGGATCATCTCAATGTGGCGTGAGCTCTGTAAGTTCTACACCACGTCTTGGGAGCTTTGTTCACCTGGATGTGCTCAATGACCAAGGAATCTACAACTAAACCCTTAATTTCACATTGTTCTCTGTATTTTTAAATATGTGCAGCAAAAATTCAGCATTCTTTTTGGGTTACTGACCCTGTGTCCAGCCCCACTGTTTGGCCTGGGCACACTTACCACCTCCACCATTGTAACGACGGAATGACACACACTGCTTCTGTAAAGTGACACCCTTCAGATGCCTGGTGGCTTTTCCAATACGCATGCCCTTGGTGGCCTGAGCAGTTTCACGCGTGTTCTTAAAGTGAACACGAAGATTTGAGCCTCTTGATTTGCATGATTTTGTGGGGTTTTCAGGATCAAGTGAATAGCAAACCATTTTCAGAGGTCACTTGTGGCCGCTTTGGGGAAGAGGGTCCCTCCCTACCTCCTTTCCACTCTCTCTGAAAAGCAACGGGAAAAATATCCTCTGGTGAGGATTAACAAAACAAAACAAGCAAGTTGCAGAACTACATATACACTATGATACCATTTATAAATAAACAAAACCCATAGAACCCATATGAATCACATACTTTTTGTAAGTATCAGCATGGATTGAAGGTGTACACACTAAATCCATAACAGCTGTTGGCCGTGTAAGAAGTGAAATTAGACTGAGGAAAGAAAAATGCAGACTTTAAACTTCATCTGCAATGCTTTATTTCTTTTATCCAAAAAAGTGAAGCAAAACTGTCAAAATCTTAAAACTTGATTCTGGATGATTAGGTTTAATAACGTGTGCTGTTATTCTTTGTGCCTTTTAAAAAATATCTTTTAAAATATTTCAAATATATATATATTAAACAAACTGGAAACAAGATTAGAAGCTTGCTTGGGGAAACTGTGACGTACCTTTATAGGTATGTGATTATGATTAATGATTGTGTGAATAAGTGTTTATTAGCATGGTGTCATTCCTTCTTTTGGGCTTTTTGTTTTTTTAATTTTGTGAGTGCTTGCTATGATCCATGGGCTAAACCAGGTACTGGGGATACCATGGTGAGCAAAACTACATGACCTATTCCCTGGTGGAATTTACAGTCTGTTCAAGAAAAAAAGCAAGTGACAGTACCTAATTTTGTGAAACAAAAAAGGATGCAGCCAAATGTTAAAAGGGATTAAGAGGTATAGTGATTCTGGGTGATTTTAAACAAAAAAATTATGTTGAAATTAATCAGGTAAATAAGTACATCCACATAATGCATCCAGCTGCGAAGGAGGGAAAAGAGAACACAAGGCCAGGTGAGTAAAGCCTCCAATAGTGGCAATGTTACAGTATATAAATTAATTTATTAAGGTAGCATCTATATGTGTGTGAGGATGTGTGTGTGTCTTTCTCTATCCCAGGTATTGCCCTAAATTTGTGTATTATCTCATTCAGTCCTCTAGACAACCATGTTATTAATCCCATTTTATAGAAAAGGACCCTAACACATGGACAATGGAAGCAACTTGCCCCAGATCAAGGATCTGGGATTCGAACCTTCATAGCTATAACTCAAGAGCTTGGAAACATTGAATTATAGGCTCTCTAAAGGGAATCTCCAAAAAGTGTGGATTACAATGTACTTATAACTAGGAAACTGCAACCAAATTTACCACTTTATACTTTGAGGGAAGAGGAGTGGCTTTTGTGGAGTGAGGAAGCGGTCAGCTCAAAGACTAACCTCTAGCACCAGTCAGAGCAGAGGTGATGCTGGGGCTATGGGCTCAGGGACCCAATTTATCAGTCATGGCTACCTCAATCATTAAAAGACCTTTTGCTTCTTCAGTTCCTGGACATGTCCCAAAAGGTTTATATTATTGGGAGTCAGATTTATGGAAAAGTGGATTACGATTATTTTTCAGAGAGTAATAGATGAATAGGCAGTAGATGAGTAAACAAATGTTTTCGATCTTGTATTTTTTGTCTTTTCTTTGTTGTTTTTAAATTTTTATTTATTTGAGAGGAAGAGATAAAGGCAGACGAGAAATATTGATTCGTTGTCCCACCCATTCATGCACTTACTGGTTTTTCTTTTTTTGAAAGACAGAGAGAGAAACATCGGTTTGTTGTTCCACTTATTTATGCATTCATTGGTTGATTCTTGTATGTGCCCTGACCAGGGACTGAACCCGCAACTTTGGCTTATCTGGACAATGCTCTAAGCAACTGAGCTACCCGGCCAGGGCCTATTTTTGTTTTTGTCATTGACTTTTACCATGTATTTTTTAAAACCTTTATTTAATAGATTTCACCACTAGGGTTCTTTTAAAAATTATTTTAGCCAAAGCTTTTGTGGCTCAGTTCGTTGGAGCATTGTCCTGTACACTAAAAAGGTGGCAGATTCAGCCTGGCCGGTGTGGCTCACTTGAGCATCAACCTATGAACCAGGAGGTCATGGTTCAATTCCCTGTCATGGCATATGCCCAGGTTTTGGGTTTGATCACCAGTGTGGGGCATGCAGGATGCAGCTAGTCAATGATTCTCTCTCATCATTGATGTTTTTAACTCTCTCTTCCTCTCTGAGATCAATAAAAATATATTTTAAAAAAAACAGTGGCAGGTTCGCTTCCCAATCAGGGCACATGTTCGATCCCTGGTCGGGCAAGTGGGGGAGGTAACTGATCAATATTTCTCTCATCACATCAATGTTTTTCTCTCTCTCTTGTTTCTTCCCTCTAAAATTAAAAAAAAAAATTATTTAGCCAGAACCGGTTTGGCTCAGTGGATAGAGCGTCGGCCTGCGGACTGAAGGGTCCCGGGTTCGGTTCCGGTCAGGGGCATGTGCCTTGGTTGCGGGCACATCCCTGGTGGGGGGTGTGCAGGAGGCAGCTGATCGATGTTTCTCTCTCATCGATGTTTCTGGCTCTCTGTCCCTTTCCCTTCCTCTCTGTGAAAAATCAATAAAATATATTTTAAAAAAAATTATTTAGAAAATATACATAAAATTTCCACCTTAATTTTTAAGTGTACAAACACTTATTTTTTACAATAATGAAAACAATTTTGATAGCAGGGGGCAGAAATCCCCAGTATTAAATTTCAATTCTTATGTGTCTGTTTTCCAGCACTAAAATCATGAGAGGGTAAACGTTTATTTTATTTTATTTTAATTTATTTCTAATTTCTTTACTTTTAGCCATTTGAAAAACAGGACCTCCTGGAAAAATTGTTAAAAACCTCTAGTGCAGCCCTGGCTGCATTGCTCAGTGGTTAGAGCACTGGCCTGTGCACTGAAGAATCTCAGGTTCGATTCCTGGTCAAGGGCACGTACCTGGATTGCAGGTCCCATCCCAGGCCCTGGTCAGGGAGCATGTGGGCAGCAACCAATCCACGTGTCTTTCTCACATTGGTGTTTCCTTCTCTCTCTCTCCCTCTCTCTCTCCCCCCGCCCCATTTCCATTCCACTCTCTAAAAATCAATGGAAAAAAATATTCTCGGATGAGGATTAACAACACAAACACGATAAAAAACCTCTAGTGCATATTTAGGGGAAGGCCCAGGCCCCAGCAAGGATTCTGGGGTGGCCACCTCGCCTGTTTCTGTGGACCTGCCTTTCCAGCCACCTCTAACAACACAGGGTAGCTTCATTCTCCGAATTGCCAACCTGCTGCTGAGATGAGTAATGAAGTATGTCATTGCATAAGTCAGAATTGCTCAATAATTGAACAAGATTTGTTCTCAGATGTCAAAGAGAACCTGTCAAGATAAAAATCGAATTCTGCATTTAAAGGATTTTATGTTGTCACTTTATGTTATTAGGAGACAAATTGATAAAAACAAATTTTATTTTCTTACCTCATACTCTGTTAGCTTATTTTTGTGCTGAGTGAACTATGATAGCAACACCTACTATTTACTTATTTTTTATTACATTCATGTTTGGCTGCAATTTCTATTTCATTTGTAGACATGAGCAGAATTGAAAGAAATTTTGTCTGTAATTGAAAGAAAAATTTCACCAAAACCTTCCATTCAAAATTTTAATCTAGGGTGGTATAGGTAAATGCCAGTACATACTGCCTCCCACAACCACATCAAAATTACAACTAAAATACAGAATAACCATCATTTAGAACTGCTTGAAAGCTTCCTGAATGTAAGTCCTACAACCAGAGAAGTGAAGAGAAAACACATAGAGACTGGTAGGAGGGGTGGAGGCACCAAATGAGTTGGTCCGACACCCAGGTTATGCTGTTTCTTTAATCAGGAGGGAGATGTCTCTGTGAAGGCTGCCTGTGAGGAGCCAGGAGTCTGAGCCCCACACCAGATCCCCAGTCCAGGGTTCCAGACTTGGGAAGAGAAGTCCCTGCAACTATGAGTTGTAAAAACCAGCGGGGATTGTGGTTGAGTGACATGGAGGCTGCTGGAGACCCAGGTGTTCCATTTAAAGGGCCAGAGCACTAACTTACTTGGACTCCCAGCACCAGACAGCATTAGGGGACCCAGACATACAGGGAGGAATTGGATTGTCTGGCATAAGAGCAGGAACTCAGGGGTAGCTTTGTCCCAGATGTGGATGCTCACAGGGGTCATTGTTCCTGTTGCAGGGCTGACTGGCAGCCATATCTGAGTCTCCATCAGCCTAGAGCACACAATTTGCTCCACCCTATGGATTCCCTAAGATCCTACCCCATCCAATTTTCAGCCCCACCCAAGCTATTTGCAGCAGCTTTTTCACATGAATGACCTGTCCTGGCTCAGGCTTCAGACGTCGCTAAAATCTCTCAAGCAAGCTGCAGCTGGTGTCAGGCTGCCCCAAATGTACTAATAAAAGGCCCAAGACTCAGCACTAGCACCAGTCCCCCTTGCTTCACAACTGGGCCTCCCCTGGGCACACAGCCCACACAGGAATGCACCTAGAATGCCCAGCTCAGATGATTGGGGGAGCTGAGCCACTGGGCCCTAGAGAACACCTGCTATACAAGGCCACTCTACTGATTCTAGGAGACATAGCAGTTCTACTTAATAGATAGAAACAAAACCAGAGAAGCAGCCAAAATGCAGAGACAAAGAAACATGTCACAAACGAAAGAAATGGAAGCAAGCAAACTAATGAATAGAGTTCAAAACGATGGTTATAAGGTTTCTCAAGGATCTTCATGAGACTTTCAAGAGTCTTAGTGAGGTCTTTCGGCGGCTGTAAAGTTTGCAAGATCCGGCCGGCCAAGGACGTCGGATCCATTGTCCTCCCAGCACTTCGACCCTCCTTCCCTGAAGGCTCTCAATAAAATAGCTTGTTCCTAAAAAAACACACAAAAAAAGAGTCTTAGTGAGAATGTCAAAGACGTGAAAAAGGATCAGTCAGAAATTAAGCATACAATAACTGAAATAAGAAGTTACAGGGATTCAACAGTAGAATAGAAGATTCCGAGTATCAAATCAATGATTTGAAATATGAGGAAGCAAAAAACACCCAATCAGAAGAGCAAAAAGAAAAAAGAATCCAAAAATATGAAGATAGTGTAAGGAGCCTCTGGGACAACTTCAAGCACACCAACATTCACATTATGGGGGTGCCAGAAGGAGAAGAGAGACAGAAAGATATTGAAAACCTATTTGAAGAAATAATGACAGAAAACTTCCCCTACCTGGTGAAAGAAAGAGACAAGTCCAGGAAGCACAGAGTCCCAAACAAGAGGAACCCAAAGAGGCCCACACCAAGATACATCATAATTAAAATGCCAAGGGTTAAAGATAAAGAGAGAATCACTGTAAGAAAAAGTAGTTAGTTACCTACAAGGGAGCACCCATACGACTGTCAGCTGATTTCTCAATAGAAACTTTGCAGGCCAGAAGGGAGTGGCAAGAAATATTCAAAGTGATGAATAGCAAGAACCTACAACCAGGATTACTCTACCCATCAAAGCTCTCATTTAGAATTGAGGGTCAGAAATAAGAAAGAGCTTCACAAACAAGAAAATGCTAAAAAACTCATCACCACCAAACCAGTATTTCATTAGATGTTGAAGAGTATTCAAAGAAGAAGGAGGAGGAGGAGGAGGACAAGGAGGAAGGAAGAAGAAGGAGAAAAGAAGAAGAAGAAATAAAAAATATGAACAATAGCCCTGACCGGTTTGGCTCAGTGGATAAGGCATCGGCCTTCGGACTGAAAGGTCCCAGGTTCAATTCCGGTCAAGGGCATGTACCGTGGTTGCGGGCACATCCCCAGTTGGAGGTGTGCAAGAGGCAGCTGATCGATGTTTCTCTCTCATCGATGTTTCTAACTCTCTATCCCTCTCCCTTCCTCTCTGTAAAAAATCAACAAAGTATATTTTTAAAAAATATGAACAATAAAATGGTAACAAATACATATCTATCAACAATTTAATCTAAAAGTCAAAATAAACGAAGAAGAAATCTAATAAAATAAACTGGTGAATAAAATAGAATTAGAGGCATGGAACAGACTAATGAATCTCAAAGGGAAGTGGGGAGGGAGGTTGGAAGACATTAAGCAAAAATCTTACCTATGGACAAAAACTGTAGGGTGATGAAGGCCTGAGGTGGGGTGGGAACCTGGTGGAGGGGGGCAATAGGGAGAAAAAAGGAGAACATTTATAATACCCTCAACAATAAAGATTTTAAAAAAGAAAAGAAATTCTTTCTTTAAAAATAAATGGTACTAAAAAAACTAAAACAAAATATTTTTCTTTTTCAATATATTTTATTGATTTTTTACAGAGAGGAAGGGAGAGGGATAGAGAGTTAGAAACATCGATGAGAGAGAAACATCGATCAGCTGCCTCCTGCACACCCCCTACTGGGGATGTGCCCGCAACCAAGGTACAAGCCCTTGACCAGAATTGAACCTGGGACCTTTCAGTCCGCAGGCCAATGCTCTACCCACTGAGCCAAACCGGTTAGGGCCAAAAACAAAATTTTAACCTAATCTTTTGCAGTTAACACTGGTAATACTTGCTTTAGCAAGAACAAAGAGTGTAAGACTCAAACTCTTGTCTCAACAAAATTAATTCCTATAATAAAATGAAAATTTCCAAAGAGAACTGTCTGAGGTAATCTAAATTGACAATAGATATTTAATTATGTAATTGTAAAAGAAACACTTTCACGGTCTATTTTTAACTTTTAATTTAAATTTAACGACTACTAAGGATCAATGGGAAAAAATATCCTCGGTGAGGATTTAAAATAATAATAATAATAAATTAAATTAAAATAATAACTAAATGTTGTTTTGGTTGTTATTGCACAGTTGCTTTTCAGACCAAGTATTTTGCTTTATCAACTAGATCTGAAAAGAGAAACTGAGAGTTATCTTCAGTTGCCTGATAAATGGGTTTTGATAAGGAAAGCCGTGATGGGACTATGACAAGGCGATTTCACTGTAGAAGTGGAAGGAGGCCAGGGGTAGACAGGCTGCCAAATTTCAAAGAGCAAAGGGAAATCTATAAATGTCAGAAAGCAGTCATGCAGATTGTATTTGAGCGCCAGTAACCACAGGCCAAGAAGAGTTTCTGGGTTTGGGATTAGAACTGGAAAAGTGCCCCAGAGCTAAGGAAGAACTACAGTTGGAGGTACAGATATTTGGAAGGGGAAAGGGCAGAAACAAGTCATGGGTAAGCCTGGCATTTAAAGCATGCAGAGGGAATTAGAGAAACAGGCACACGAGTAAACAGAAGTAGGGGAGATCAAATGGCATAGTTCTGGGACTGTGTAGTGTCCAATTAATACTTGGGAGAAGAAAAGAGCTAAAAATTATTTGGGAGATATCACAGATGTGAGAGAAAATTAAACCAAGCTCAAGTAAAGACAGGAGAGCCCTAGCCGGTTTGGCTCAGTAGATAGAGTGCCGGCCTGTGGACAGAAGGGTCCGGGTTTGATTCAGGTCAAGGGCACATACCTGGATTGCAGGCTCCTCCTCGGGTCATGTGCAGGAAGGCAACCATTCAATGCGTTTCTCTCACATCAGTGTTTCTCTCTGTCTTTCCCTCTCTCTTCCACTCTCTCTAAAAATCAATGGAAAAATATCCTCACTGGAGGATTAAGAAAAAAAAGACAGGATATATGAGGGTTATATTCCTGTGGGAAGCATCTCAGTGGCCAGTGTTTACAGAACAACAGAATGGGACAGAGCTGTGTCTACACTGAAAGACAACGTCAAAGAAAAACAAAATCTTATGTTAGTTTTTGTCAGCCTACACTTTCTCTCTGGCATTTTGCATAAACAGGAATTTTTGGTGTATTCATGAGGAATGAAAGTTATAAATGGTGCCACAAAATCCCATTCTGCATTTCATTTCCACACCTCCAACCACTTGCTATACATCTTTACTTTTTTGTCTTGACAACCTTTCAAAGTCAAAATGGTCTAAAATAGAATGCGTATATTCACTCAATAAATATTTATTGAGCACTTACAATATGCCGCCACATCAGTCTCTCCAGCAGTACCTAATTTGTTCAATACCTTGGGCACCCAGGTGTGCCAGACACCAGGACAATACAGTGAAAATGGAGCTAGTGGGAGAAGTAAGTGATAATCAAATAATGTTGCAAACCATTGGAAATTTTGGATTGTAATTAATAAGACGCACTTTCTGTGAAAGCTTATAATAGAGGGGATGTAATCTGATCTAAGAAATCTGGAAACCCCTTAGCTGAGATGCAAAAGATGAGAAGAAATTAACAAGATGAAGAGGGGAGTACTCCAAGGGTGAGGAGCACAGGTGCAAATGCCTTGGGGACAGGAACTGAATTCCGCATTTCAGACACTAATGTTGTGGCAGAATGCACAGGAGAAGGATCAGCCAGCACTCTGAGGGAGGAAAGTTTAACCTTCATTTCGCAGATCTGCTAGCCCAGGGGAATTCCAGATCCAAATCCTGAACTGAACTCATGGGGAGGCTCTGACCTATATATCTCCTCCTGTGGCGGGCCCCTGAGGGTCCCCGCAGCTCCGCCCAAGTCAGTCAGAGTGGAGAAGTAAGACTACAGTTTTAACCAGATACTGAATTAGGTTGGAAGCCCCCCTCCACCCCGCTCATTTTCCTTTTCACTAAAAGAGATCCTTGTGATTGGAACGAAGAAGATGAGAGACAGAAGATGAGGTTAGAGCTTCCTGATTTACTATAAGTTTTAGTCTTTCTACGCAGAAGGATGGAAATACAAGAAAGGGGCATAAGTAGAGGAATGACATGATCTGATGTGTTTCCAAAAGACCACTTGACTTGGGTCAATTTCTGGGTGAAAAATAAAATAAAATAAAAACATCTTCCTCGTCCCCCCCCAAAAAAAGACCACTTGGGCTGCTATGTGGAGAATGAGTGGGAGCTGAGAGGAAGGAGGGAAAAATAGTACCAAAACATTGCAGTAGTTGAGGAGAAAGGCGATGCAGCTTGAGCTGGAATGGTAGCAGTGGACATGGGAAAACGATGCTATCTGAGCAGAAGCCCAGAGGAGGAACACTTGGGAGACAGAATAGGCTTTGAGGGGGAGCCAAGCTCTCAGCGTGAAATAATCAATGAGCATTGGTGCTGCTGCAACAGGGCTGTCATATTGTGGTGCTCACCCTGGGATTGTAGAATTGTTCTTGGCAGGTTTCTCAATTTTCTTGCCCAGATTAATTTTTAATTACTAAATATAATAAAAATAGTATAGGATCACATAGGATCTCAAACCCAGATTCTTTTTATTAAGACCTATAAGGAGGCCAAAAATAAGAGGAGTGTTGCCCTAGCTGGTTTGGCTCAATGGATAGAATGTCGGCCCTCAGACTGAAGGGTCCCAGGTTCAATTCTGGTAAAGGACATGTATCTTGGTTGCAGGTTCAATCCTTGGCCCTCAGGGTGTGTGCAGGAGACAACCGACTGACGTGTCTCTCTCACATCAATGTCGCTCTCTCTGTCTCTCCCCTTCCCTCCAACTCTCTCTAAAGGAACACTTGGGAGACAGAATAGGCTGTGAGGGGGAAAATATCCTTAGGTGAGGATTTACCTAAATCTATATATATAAAAACCTAAGTGACCTGCCGGTAGCTATGACACACAATGACCACCAGAGGGCAGATGCTCAACACAGGAGCTGCTGAGCAACAGCAACTTTGCAGAGTGCCCTCTCGCACTCCGGGACCCTTCAAAGGATATTGGACTGCCAGTTTCAGCCTGATCCCTGCAGGCCAGGCCGAGGGACCCCACCTGCCAGAGGGACCCTGCTCACTCCACAGATGCCCTTCGAGCCCCGGTGCCACCCCAGATGCGGCCTGCCTGGGAGGGACTGTGGAAGGTTGGCTCCAGGGCATGTTTGGCCTGTCTCGCCCAGTCCCACCCCGCTGGCCACCTTCTAATTAATTTCCTTTCAATGTGCATGAATCCGTGCACCAGGCCTCTAATAATAAATACATACATAAATACATAAATAAAATAAAATAAGAGGGTTTATGAAAACCCTTTGAAATCCTGGCCTAATTCTCATGAAGATAATGCTGTGTCACCAATCTGATTGCATTTTCTCTGTTAACTAATAATCATGGTGTATTTGTATTTTAAAGGAAATCCAAGAGATGGAAAGCCTTTAATATTCAAAAGACTGAAACTCTTTAGGTAGAATTGCAAGAATTATAAATATATTTCATTCATCCATTCACCACATGTGTATTGAATTCCAGACACGTTGCCAGACATTGGATTTGTACTGGTGAACAAACTGAGACAGGACCCATCATCATAGAACTTATAGCCTGGAGGAGGTGACATCAATCATCCTATATAATAAAAGCCTAGGTGGCATCACTCCCTTGCGTGACACCCTCACATCATCACAAGATGGTCACCTCCCATTTCATCACAATATGGCCACCCCATGTCATCACAAGATGGCTGCCACAAGATGGCCAGCAGGAGTTGGGCAGTTTGGGGTGACCGGGCCAGCAGGGGAAGGCCGTTGGGGACGATCAGGCTGACAGGCAGAAGTGGTTAGGGGTAATCAGGCAGGCAGGCAGGCAGGCACGTAGTTAGGAGCCAGCAGTCCCGGATTGTGAGAGGGATGTCCACCAAGGGGTCCCAGATTGGAGAGGGTGCAGGCTGAGCTGAGAGACACCCCCACCCCCAGTACACAAATTTCGTGCACTGGGTCTCTAGTCCTATATAATAAAAGGCTAATATGCAAATAGACCGAATGGTGGAACAACCAAACAACCAGTCGCTATGATGTGCACTGACCACCAGGGGGCACACGTGAAACATGGTGAGTGTCAGCAACAGGCAGCAGAGTGTGGAACATGGCGGGCGTCAGCCGTGGCGGGATGGTGGAGCAGGTGAGTGGGGGCTCCAGACCAAGGTGGAGCACTGGTCGCTGTCATCAGGGCGAGCCTCCGATGGTTACTGAAAATTCTTTGCTCCCGCACACTGCAGTCCCACCCAGTGCTCGCATCTGCTGCTGGCACCGGCTCCCACTTGCACCCACTGCTGGCACCGGCCCCAGGCCCCAATTGCTCCACGCCATCAGCAGGTGTGAGCAGGGCCAGCGCCATCAGTGCATGAGAGTGAAGGTGGCGGGAGCGGGGGTGCCGACAGACAGGGGCCCAGGGGCTGTGGCGGGAGGGGCTGGGCAGGGGCACGGAGGATGGGTCGAGACCCGCCCCTGTGCCCACCGAAGCCTCAGGGCCCACAGTTCCTTTCAAGGTGCACAAATTCGTGCACTGGGCCCCTAGTATCATCAGAAAAACAAATGTGTAATTAGAAACAATATTAAGTGCCACATAATCTAATTCCTCTACCCTACTGGGCACAGGAGGCAGTCAGGGCTGGCCTTCTGAAAGAATGACATCTGAGGGCTCTTGGGCATTGGAAGTGAACTAGTGGTAGGAGAGGGTGGCAGTTCGGGGTAGGATAAGCAGGGCCTGTGCTAAGCTACAAGTGCTATGTAAAGGTTGTAGCCCATCTACTCTTGTTGGGTGGACCCCATTTTTTTTCATCAAACAACCACCCTCTTAGTGGCACTGCTAGCAGTATTTTAGGGCCATAATTGGGTTAGAGGAGGGGTGTGGACTTGTCCTCAAACTGCTTTTGCAGAATCAACAGCCCTGTTTTAACCTGGGTTTATGCTTTGTTGGAGTGGTGAAGGAGATGTTAGTGACCTAAGTCCTTCTCTTGTCCTCTTCCAGCCTCACCTTGAGACAGGGGACTGACAGGCAACCTCTCCATCAGGCCCAGGGCCCACAAAAACAGAGTAATTTTAACTTTTTTTTTTAAATAAGGAGAAAAAAGTGAATGTAATAACAATGTATATATAATAATTAATCCAACCTGCATTATAATTGCCTTCATACAGTCATAAATATGTTAATTTTTATGGAGGAACGGCCCCTGAAGGCAATAGTCACAGTGCAGCCCTGGGTGATACAGTGGCAGGCGGGCTCGAGGGGAGGAGTGTAATGGGAAATCACTGAGGAGGGCTCTTATTCTAAAAAGACCACTCTGGCCACTGAGTGGAAAGTGGATGGTGGGGCTGGTGGGAAAGGACCAGAAGCAGAAGTATAAACGGTCGGGTGAGTAGGGCCTCATGAGATGAGAGATGGCAGAGCTTTGTCGTGGCAGGGTGGTGTTAGTATGCTGAGGCTGCCTAACAAAGTGTCACAAACAGAAACTTATTGTCTCATAGTTCTGGAGGGTAAATATCCAAGATCAGGTCAGCAGGTTCGCTGCCTCTGAAGGACCTGAGAGAGATTCCGGTCCAGGCTTCTCTCCTTAATGCTGGTCCCTCAGGTGGCCCTTGGCTCTTTGGTGGCTGTCTTCTCCTGGTTTTTGTTTTTGTTTTTGTTTTCACACCACCTTCCTCTGTCCATGTCTGTGTTCAAACGCCCCCTTTTTATAAGGATACAAAATTATATTGGGTTAGGGCCCACCCTAATGATCTCATTTCAACTGGATTCCCTCTGCAGAGATCCCATTTTCAAGTCAGGTCACATTCCAAGGTGCTGGAGGTTAAACTCCAACATATGAACACAACTCAACCCACAGTCAGGGGTCAGCAAACTGTGGCCCATGAGCCGTATCTAGTCCATCTCCTGTTTTTATTAGGACCATGCACTACAATGATGTTTACATTTTTATTTTTTTAATATATTTTTATTGATTTCAGAGAGGAAGGGAAAGGGAGAGAGAGATAGAAACATCAATGATGAGAGAGAATCATTGATTGGCTGCCTCCTGCTCGCCCCACACTGTGGATTGAGCCCATAACCAGAGCATATGCCCTGACCAGGAATCAAACCGTGGCCTCCTGGTTCACAGGTTGACGCTCAAGCACTGAGCCACACCAGCTGGGCTACATTTTTAAATAGTTGGGGGAAATATGTAAAAGAATAATAATTTATGACTCATGAAAGCCATATGCATCTATATGCCAGTGTCTGTGAATAAAACTTTATTGAAACACAGTCACCCTCCTTCACTGACTCAGTGTCTAGGGCTGCTTTTGCCCTACTCAGAGCTGAGTGGTTGAGATGCAATCTGCATGGTCTATAAAGCCTAAATGTTTGCTCTCTGGCTCTTTAAAGGAAAAATTTGCAAACACTCATTCTTTTTTTAAAGTGGAGTTTTAATTTTTATTTTTGTATTTTTATTTTATTTTAGAGAAAGGAAGGGAGAGAGAGAGAGAAACATCGATCGGTTACCTCCCACAAGCACCCTGACTGGGTATCAAACACTCAATCTGGGTTTGTGCTCTGACTTGAAATGGAACCCACCACCTTTTGGTGTATGGGATGATGCTCCAACCACACCAACCACACCAACTGAACCACACCAGCCAGGGCTCCAACACCCACTCTTGAGCCAGGCGTGGAAAAACTGGATGGATAAGAGCTGTTAAGCTAGACAGAGCAGAGCACTGAGTTAGACGAGGACTAGAAAGAGGGAGATTTCAACTCCTGTTTTGGGGGACTCCTCCCCAATATTATCATAAAGCCCAGATGTGCAAATGCCTATGAGGACCAACCAGGTGAATAAGATGAAACTGTATTTGGACCTGTGTAAGAAGTAAAGGTCATCAGGCTTGGGGAGGAAAGCATACCTTGCCTAAAAGTTCGAAAAGTCAATTTTTGTGAAAACACTTTGCCGGTGAAACAACACAAACCTGGAAACCAAATTCAGGCTGACTTGCTGGTTGACAACTCCCACTGACTTAGGAGGCTGATGTGTGGAGGCCAGTCTGGCTTAAAGGGAGAAAAATGGAGCCCCAGGCCGTGAAAACCCAGTTCCTGTTCACCTCTGGGTCCAATAACACCAAGCACCTTACCATTTTCTCTTCAGAAGGCCCCCAACACTCACCTGGGTGCTTTCACCATCCTCTCGGATACCCTCTTGCTCCCAGGCCCACTCCTCTGCCTGGGACTGAGCCTTCCTGACCCCGGCCTGTGTGAGCCTCGGGCGAAGGACTGAGGAGCCCCTTCTCTGAAGCGCGCTCTCCATAGGCAGACAGCATGGAGACTGGCTTGCACCCAGTGAAGTGAGCACTCCAGTGCAGGCAGATGCAGGTGAGGAAGGTTTGAGGCCAGGACCACAGCCAGACTCTGAACCAAGGCTCTGACTAATAGCCCCGAAGCCACGCAGATGTAAGTGGGCTACTTCCCAATAACCTTCCTGGACCTCTGCCTGCCAGCCAGTGCCTCCAAACCACCTGAGCCAGGACCCAGGCTCAGACAGACTCTCCATTGGCACGGATGCCCTCACACAGGTCTACTGTCCAGGGTCCTCCACCGGACAGACCCTGCCCCCAGGCTTGAGTCTTGTCGCTTGGAGACTCTTCTGAGGTTCCAAGAGAGGGAGGTATGAGTGAATTAATAAGTAACAGTGGGAAGAAAGGATAGGCCTTACCTCACTGTTGTCAATAGTGCTCTGATAGGGTTTATTTTAGTCCTGGTTCCATCCTCAACGTTTATAACAGGGATTGGCATGTAGAAAGTGACCAGAGCATTATCCAGATACGCCAAGGTGTGGGTTCTATCCTCAGTCACAGCACATTCAAGAATCCACAAAAGAATGCATAAATAAATGGAACAACAAATCCATTTCTCTCTCTCTCTCTGTAAAATCAATAAAAGAAAGTGATCACAAGATGTGATAAAATGATTGAAATTAGCTGCCTTTTTTTTCTTATTTATTTATTTACTTTTATCTCTGTTCTTGAAAGTATTACCTAAGTCCCCCTCTTACCCCACTGGCCTCTTCCATCCCACTCCCACCCCCTCTCAGGGGCCCAACACCCCACTGTCTGTGTCCAAGGATTATGCGCATATGGATCCAAGTTCATTGGTTGGTCTCTTCCCACCCACCCTCCCCCGCCTTCCCTCTGAGGTTTGACTGTTCATGCTTCTGTGTCTCTGGGCCAATTTTTGTTCATCAGTTCATTTTGTTCATTAGATTCCACATATGAGTGAAATCATTTGACACTTACTTTCTCTGATTGGCTTATTTCACTTAGGATAATGCTCTCCAGTTCCATCCATGCTGTTGCAAATGGAAAGAGTTCATTCTTTTTTACTGCTGCATAGTATTCCATTGTGTAAACATACCACCGCTTTTTTATCCACTCATCTGCTGATGGGCATTTAGGCTGTTTCCAAATCATAGCTATTGTAATTGCACTGCTATGAACAAAGGGGTACATACATTCTTTCTGATTGGTGTTTTGGGTTTCTAGGAATATATTCCTAGAAGTGGGATCACTGAGTTTCATTTTTAATTTTTTGAGGAAACAACATACTGTTTTCTATAGTGGCTGCAGCAGTCTGCATTCCCACCAGTAGTGTACTGGGGTTCCGTTTTCCCCACATCCTCTCCAGCACTTGAAATTTGTTGATTTGTTGATGGTAGCTATTCTGACAGGTGTTAGGTGATACTCATTGTCATTTTGATTTGCATCTCTCTGATGATTAGCAACTTTGAGCAAGTTCTCATGTCTCTTGCCCATCTGTATTTCCACTTTGGAGAAGTGTCTAGTTAGGTCCTCTGCCCATTTTTTTATTGGATTGTTTATCTTAAGTTGTATGAGTGCCCTATACATTTTGGAGATAACCCCTTATCTGATGTATCATTGCCCAATATGTTCTTCCATGTAGTGGGCTCTCTTGTTATTTTTATTATTTATTTTTAAAAATATTTATTGTTCAGATTATTACAGTTGTTCCTCTTTTTCCCCCCCACAGCTCCCCTCCACCCGGTTCCCACCCCACCCCATGCCCTTACCCACCCCCCCACTGTCCTCATCCATAGATGTATGATTTTTGTCCAGTCTCTTCCTGCACACCCCACACCCTTTTCCCCCTGAGGATTGTCAGTCCATTCCCTTTCTATGCCCTTGATTCTATTATATTCACCAGTTTATTCTGTTCATCAGATTTTTTAATTCACTTGATTTTTAGATTCACTTGTTGATAGATATGTATTTGTTGTTCATAAATTTTATCTTTACCTTTTTCTTCTTCTTCCTCTTCTTAGAGAATACCTTTCAGCATTTCATATAATCCTGGTTTGGTGGTGATGAACTCCTTTAGCTTTGTCTTGTCTGTGAAGCTCTTTATCTGACCTTCAATTCTGAATGATAGCTTGGCTAGGTAGAGTAATCTTGGTTGTAGGTTCTTGCTGTTCATCACTTTGAATATTTCTTGCCACTCCCAGCTGGCCTGCATAGTTTCTGTTGAGAAATCAGCTGACAATTGTATGGTGCTCCCTTATAGGTAACTAACTGTTTTTCTCTTGCTGCTTTTAATATTCTCTCCTTGTCTTTTGTTCTTGGCATTTTAATTATGATGTGTCTTGGTGTGGTCCTCTTTGGATTCCTTTTGTTTGGGGTTCTGTGCGCTTCCTGAACTTGTAAGTCTATTTCTTTCACCAGGTGGGGGAAGTTTTCTGTCATTATTTTTTCAAATAGGTTTTCAGTATCTTGCTCTCTCTCTTCTTCTGGCACCCCCATAATTCAAATGTTGGTATGCTTGAAGTTGTCCCAGAGGCTCCTTACACTATCTTCATATTTTTGTATTCTTTTTTCCTTTTGCTTTTCTGTTTGGGTGTTTTTTACTTCTTTGTATTTCAAATCTTTGACTTGATTCTTGTGATCCTCTAGTCTGCTGTTGGATCTCCGTATATTATTTTTAATTTCAGTCAGTGTATGCTTAATTTCTAGTTGGTCCTTTTTCATATCCTCGAAGGTCTTGCTAAATTTATCGGCCTTTTCTAAAAAATTCTTGAAAAACCTTATAACCGTGGTTTTGAACTCTATATCCAGTCATTTGCTTTCCTCCATTTCTTTCATTTGTGATCTGTTTCTTTGTCTCCACATTTTGGCTGTTTCCCTGAGTTGATAGAGCGGCTTTGTGTGCTAGGTGTCCTATAGGGCCCAGTGGCTCAGCCTCCCCAGTTACCTGAGGTGGACACTCTTGGTGCACCCCTTTGTGGGCTATGTGCACAGTCTTGTTGTAGTTAAGCCTTGATTGTTGTTGGTATCACTGGGAGGAATTGACCTCCAGGCCAATTGGTTGTGAGGATTAGCTGTGTCTATGATGGGAGAACTTCTGTGCTGGAGACACCCTTATGGGGCAAGACTTGTTTCAGTGGGGCTTTGGTGCTCACTGAGTCTGCACCCTGAGTGTGTCCCTTATGGATCTGAGGAGTTGTAATCTGGATGGTCCCACTCTCACCTCTGGGTACACTGGCTCTTGGATCTCCAAGGAGGTGCTAATTTAGCCTCTGCCTGAGGCCACCCAGCAGGAGCTATGGAGAGATCTGTAGATTCCTCTTCTTTGTTTGGGTTTTGAAGGTGCCCAGATGAGGCCCAGCTGTGAAGCAATGCAAGCTGCTGTAGGGCCTTGGGCCTTCTTTTGGATGTTCTGGGTCTTTCTGACTCAGCTGCAGTTTGTTAGGTAAGTTTAGATTTCAAAGGACCAGGTCATTCATATGCAAAAGCCTCTGCACACATCTTGGATGGGGCGGAGTCTTAGGGCGGAGCAAACAGCAATGGCTTCCCGTCAGCCCTGCCCTAAGAGGCCCTCGGGTCTCAGTGTCCCTTGGTAGTTGCTGCAAGCACCTCTGAGAGAAAGCTGCCCTCGAGTTCCACCCACTGCCAGACAGTCCAGTTTCTCCCCGTATGAGTCTGGGTCCCCAGAGTCTCGCCTGGAACTGGAGTTTAGAGCATTCAGGAGCTTGTGTCTCCCTGTGGATTGAAAAAGCCAGCCGCGTACTCAGTTGCCAGCCTTCTCCACGCATGCGCCTCTGTACCTCTGTCTTTACTTCCGCAGCTCCTCTGAGTCTCCGTGTGCTTTTCTCTTCCCTTCTAGTTATAGAATTTCCACTTAGCCAGCCTTCCTGTGGTTCTGGATGTTGTCCGTTTTGTCTTTTAGTTGTAGTTTTGAAGTGGTTGTGCAAGGCAGCAAGTTCAGCTGTTTACCTATGCCACCATCTTGGTTTCTCCTCTTGGTATTTTGTTGATGGTTTCTTTTGCTGTGCAGAAGCTTTTTATTTTAATGTAGCCCCATTTGTTTATCTTCTCCTTAGTATCCTTTGTCCTAGGAGATGTATCTGTAAACATAGTGCTATGAGAGATATCTGAGATTTTGCTGCTTATGGTTTCTTCTATAACGTCTTACATTTAAGTCTTTTACCTATTTTGAGTTTATTCTTGTGTATGGTGTAAGTTAATGGTCTAGTTTAATTTTTTGCATGTACCTGTTCGATTTTCCCAACACCATTTATTGAAGAGACTCTCTATGCTGCATTGTTTGTTCATGCCTCCTTTGTCAAATATTAATTGAGCATAATGGCTTGGGTCGATTTCTGGGTTCTCTGTTCTGTTCCATTGGTCTATGTGCCTGTTCTTGTGCCAGTACCAGGCTGTTTTGAGAACAGTGGCTTTGTAGTATAACTTGATATCTGGTGTTGTGATTCCTCCAACTCTGTTCTTCTTTCTCAAGATTGCTGTGGCTATTCAGGGTCTTTTTTGGTTCCATATAAATTATTAGAGAGTTTGTTATAGGTCTGTGAAATATGCCCTTGGCATTTTAATAGGGATTGCATTGAATCTGTAGATTGCTTTGGGTAGTATGGACATTTAATGATGTTAATTCTACCAATCCATGAACATGGTATATTCTCCCACTTGTTTATATCTTTATCTCTTTTTTTCAATGTCTTGTGGTTTTCCTAGTACAGGGTTTTGTTTGTTTGTTGTTTTTTTACCTCCTTAGTTAAGTTTATTCCCAAATATCTTAATTTTTTTTTTTGTTGCAATGGTAAATGGGATTTTTTTTTTATTTTTTTTAGTTTCTCTTTCTGAGAGTTCGTTCTTGCTGTATAAAAATGCCATGGACTTTTGGGTGTTAATTTTGTATCCTGCTATGTTTCCAAATTCATTTATTAAATCTAGTAGTTTTTTTTAAATGGAGTCTTTAGGGTTTTCTATGTATAGTAACCTGTCATCTGTGAATAAGGAGAGTTTTACTTCCTCCTTTCCAATTTGGATGCCTTTTATTTCTTCTTGTCTAATTGCTGTGTCTAGCACTTCCAGTACTATGTTGAACAAGAGTGGTGAAAGACGGCATTCGTGTCTTGTTCCTGTTCTTAGGGGAAATGGTTTCAGTTTTTGCCCATTGAGAATAATGTTAGCTGTAGGTTGGTCATATATGATTTTTATTATGTTGAGGTATGATCCCTCTATTCCCACTTTGCTGAGAGTTTTTATCAAAAGAGATGGTTGGATTTTGTTGAATGCTCTTTCTGCATCAATTGACATGATCATGTGATTTCTGTCTTCCAATCTGTTTATGGGCTGTATCACACTTATTGATTTTCAAATGTTGTACCAGCCTTGCATCCCTGGAATAAATCCCACTTGGTCACAGTGTATGGTTTTTTAAATGTATTGCTGGATCTGATTTGCTAAAATTTTGTTGAGGATTTTAGCATCTATGTTCATCAGGGATATTGGGCTGTAGTTATCTGCCTTTGTAGTGTCTTTATCTTGTGTCCTAACATGTGGTCTATCTTTGGAATTAGGGTAATTCTAGCCTCATAGAAAGAGCTTGGAAGTGTTACTTCCTCTTGCATTTTTTGAATAGTTTGAGGAGGACAGGTGTTAGTTCTTATTTGAATATTTGGTAAAACTCCCCTGTGAAACCGTCTGGACCAAGGCTTTTGTTTGCTGGGAGTTTCTTGACTACTGCTTCTATTTCATCACTAGTTATTGGCCTATTCAGGTTTTATGATTCTTCCTGATTGAGTTTTGGGAGCTTGTATTTTTCTAGAAATATGTCCATTTTATCCAGGTTGTCCCATTTGTTGGAATAAAGTTGTTCATATTATTATTTTTTTTAAGATCCTTTGTATTTCTGTGGAGTCGGTTATTACTTCACCTCTTTCGTTTCTGATTTTGTTTATTTGGGTTCTCTCTCTTTGCTTCTTGGTGAGCCTGGCTAGAGGGTCATCAATCTTGTTTATCCATTCAAAGAACCAGCTCTTGGTTTTATTGATCTTTTGTTTTGTTGTGTGTTTTTGTTTGTTTGTTTGTTTTTGTCCCTGTGCCATTTATTTCTGCTCAGATCTTTAATATTTCAATCCTTCTACTTACTCTGGGTTTTCCTGTTGCTTTCTTTCTAATTCTTTAAGTTGTAGTGTTAAATAATTTATTACCAGTTTTTCTTGTTGTTGTTTGTTTGTTTGTTTGTTTTGTTTTGTTTAGGCAGGTCTGTAGTGCTATGAAGTTCCCTCTCAGGACTGCTTTCACTGTGTCCCAGAGATTTTGGATTGTTGTGTGTTCATTTTCATTTGTTTCCAGAATGTTTTTTTATTTCTTCTTTGACCTCTTTGGTAACCCATTCATTGTTTAATAGTATGCTATTTAGCCTCCATGTTGTTGTTTGTTTGCTTTTGTTTTTGAGCATTTTCATTGTAGCTGATTTCTAATATCATGCCATTTTGGTCTGAGAAGATGCTTGATATGATTTCAATCTTCTTGAATTTGTAGAGACATAGCTTGTGTCCTAACATGTGGTCTATCTTTGTGAATGACCCATGTGCACTTGAGAAGAATGTATATTCCATTGCTTTAGGGTGAAATGTTCTGAAGATATCAATTAGTTCCATCTGATCTAGTGTGTCATTTAGGATTGCTCTTTCCTTGTTCATTTTTTTTGTCTAGAATATTGATCCAGTGATGTCAATGGGGTATAAAAGTCCCCTACTATGATTGTATTGCTGTTGATCTCTTCCTTGATATCCTCCAGGCCCTTTTTTACATTAGGATGCCCCTGTATTGGGTGCACATATGTTTATCAGAATTATAGCCTCTTGTTGTATCAACCCCTTTAGAATTATGAAGTGGCCTTCTTTATCTCTTGTTATAGCCTTCACTTTGAGGTCTATTTTGTCAGATATAAGTATTGCTACTCCAGCTTCTTTTTTCATTTCTATTTGCTTGAAAAATTTTTTCCCATCCCTTCACTTTCAGTCTGTGTGAGTTCTTTGTTCTGGGGTGGGCCTCTTATAGCCTGCATGAATATAGGTCATGTTTTCTTATCCATCAAGCTACCCTATGTCTTTTGATTGGAGCATTTAATCCATTCATATTTAAGGTTATTATTGATAGGTATTTGCTTTTTGGCATTTTATTCTTTATGCCTCTGTCCCTTCCTCCCTTTCTATTTCTTCTTTTTACAACAGTCCCTTTAGGATTTTTTTTTTGCATTGCTGGTTTGGTGGTAATAAACTCCCTTAGCCTTTTTTTTTTTTTTTTTTTGGTCTGCAAAGCTCCTGATTGCACCTTCAATTTTGAATGAAAGCCTTGCTGGATAGAGTATTCTTGTATTCAGTCCCTTGCTTTTCATCGTTTTGTATACTTCATGCCATTCCCTTCTGGTCTGATGTGGTTCTGTTGAGAAATCAGTTGATAATCTAATGAGAGATCCCTTGTGGGTAACTTACTGTCTCTCTCTTGCAGCCTTTAAGATTCTTTCTTTGGCTTTTACTTTTGCCAATTTAATTGTGATGTGTCTTGGTGTAGGTATTTTTGGGTTCATCTTGAGTGTGACTCTCTGTGCTTCCTGGACTTGTGTGACTTTTTTCTTCCCTAAGCCAGGGAAGATTTCTGTCATTATTTCCCCAAACAGGTTTTCTATTCCTTGCTCAGCTTCCTCTTCTTCTGGCACCCCTATTATGTGGATGTTGTTTCATTTCGTGTTGTCCTAAAGCTCCCTTAGGCTCTCCTCCTGCTGTTTAATTTTTTACCCAGTTGCTGCTCTGCTTGGGTGTTTTTTCTACCTTGTCTTCTAACTTGCTGATTCTGTCCTCAGCTTCTTCTAGTCTACTGTTGAAATCTTCTTTATTGCAGCTATGTTATTTATTGCAGCTATGTCATTATTGCAGCTATGTCATTATTGCAGCTATGTCATTCTTCATTTCCTCTTGATTTTTATTCATATTGGTGTATTTCTCATTCAGCTCCTTATAATTTTCTTTGAGTTGCTTGTAATTCTCATTCAGATGTTTGAGCATCCTTGTAACCATTACTTTGAATTGTTTCTCTGACAAATTACTTGTCCGCATTTCATTTAGTTCCTTTTCTGGTGATTCTTTCTTTTCTTTCATTTGGGGGTTGTTTCTTTGTCTCCCCATATTGCTGTTCCTTTGTAATTGTTTCTATGTTTTAGATCAAACTGCTATGCCACCCAGATTTTTTGGATTGGTATTATGTACTAGATGTTTTGTGGGACCCAGTGGTGCAGTCTCTCAGGTCTCCTGGGCTAGGTGTTCAAGGAAGGCCCCCTACTTGTGATATTTGGGTTCTCCTGTTGTGGTAGGGTCTTGAATGTTATTGTCCCATTTGTGGATGGAGTCTCCTCTCTGGGTGTCTGATTATGTGGCTCACTCCCGACCATGTCATGCCAGCCAGTGTGGAAGTGCTGACAGAACAGCACAAAATACAACAAGACGAACGAAACACAACACAGATGGATAGAACAAGAATTCACACAAGACCCTGTACCCCCAACAAAAGTGACCACCAGAGAAAAGAGAATTAGGAAAGAGGGCAGGAATGATAGAAAAAAAGAAATAAAAAATATTTGGAGAAAATACAACAAAACATACAAACAAACCAAAAATCACAAACAAACAAACAAACAAAAAACACCTAGAAAAGGGAGGTGGGGGTGTTGCAGAAGCTATAGATTCAGAGCTTAACTAAAGGAAATAAGAATAAAGAATTAGAGGAATAGGGGAAGAATCATGGTTTAGAATAAAGGAGGGAGAAAAGAAATGAGAAGACAAGAAAAAAATTTAAAAGGAGAATAGAGGATAGAGCAGGTAGGCATAATTTAGAAAGTGAAACAAGTTAAGAAATTAGGAGAAGAAAAAAAAGAGAAAGAGAGAAGAGAGAAAATATGTTTAAAAATTGAGTAGTGAAAAAGAAGAAAAGAGAAAGGAAAATTGAGTAGGAGCAGGGAAGAGGAAAATTAGATATATGAACAAATCAACAGAGGCTAAAATAATAACAAATAAAGCAGATTGATTTTTTAAAAAGGGAAAGAAAAAGGAAAGAGAAATACTAAAAAGGAGAAAGAAGAGAAACTGGAGTAAAAAAGAGAAGAGAGGAAGAAAAAGGTGCAAAAAAAAAAAAGTGAAGTGTTCATTTCAGTGGAGTTTTAATGCCCCATGGGAGCGGGTTTAGGACCCCACTCTTCTGTTCTGTCTGCCAATTCTGGGCTTCCTGTGAGGTACTCAGGTGCTAACCACTGCCAGGCACTGTCTTTTGGCTTTTAGAAACCTGCTTGAAGCTCCAAGAGATCCACTGACCCACTGCTTGTTCTGTCCCCACAGGCCGTGGCTCCAGGCAGGAGGGGTCAATCTTCCCTCCAGAGCAGGTTGGTTAGCCCACAGCTGGTTCAGAGCACTTCCCCTGAATCCTTGTGCCCCACCTCTCCGCACCTTTGCCTGGCTGCCAGCTGTCAATCTTAATCAGTCAAGAGTCTGTTTCTGACAGGGCTTTAGGTGGGGTTGGTGCTGTTTCGCTTTCAGGGAATACGATGGGTTTTTTTCCAGTCCCAGAGCAACTGCTCCAAGAGTGGCCCAAAATATTACTCTGCCCTTGGTTGGACAGAAATCCTTGTATGGAAAACAATGGGGTCAGCTGGGACCCTTGAGTTTTTATCAGTGTGTTTCCTAGAATAGTGGGGCGGATGGCCCCTCCTTTAATTCAGTCATTGGGGGCTCCTTGAGATTTTTCTTACCTACATTTTTTCAGTAAAGCTAAAAATGTAGGGTGTGGCGAGCTATATTACCTGGGGTGGGTTCTTTTCCCCTTTGTCTGCCCTCTGGGTGTTGGGAGCAGGTAGCTCCTCCCAGGAAAAATGGCTGTTCAGAAGAGTATGAATGACCCAATGTAGAATTCCTGGCTATTGTTTTTCCAAGTCTCCCTGCCCTGCTTCCCACCCCAATCTGTCCTCTGGCATCTCAAGTCCATGCCTCCCTCCCTGTGCCAATGCTTCAGATGAAAACTCCTGTGCTCTGGGTTTAGAGATTAAAAAAAAAAAAAAAAAAAAAGCAATCAAAACTCTGGATCTCTCTCCTACTGGCTCTGGTCTGTCCAGTCAATTCTGCTGCTAACTTTCTCAGCTGCTTGGAAGATACGGGGCACCACGGGTCACACTGTTGCAGGCCAGTTAGCACCACCAATTGGGTTGTACCAAAGCCCCCACAGGTGTGTGGAGCCCTGCCTGTGCTCCCAGAACAGGTCTCCCTCCTCTCTGGGCTTCCCTGCTCTCCCGACCTCGCCCTTCCTACTGGTCTCCAGGTGTTTTCTGTTCTTCCTTATTATAAGTCACCTCCTCAGCTGGACCACAGTGGTAATTCCAGGTGAATGTTCTTCAATTTAGTTGTATTTCCAGCCTGGCCCTGGGCCAAGGTGCCCCATAGGACTGCCTATTCATCTGCCATTTTCTCCTCTCACCTTGACTGCTTTCTAACATTATGATTTCAGGTGCCCAGGAATGCTGTATGTGTATTGTATTTCTATTTATTTTCTCATAAGATTTTGATACTTAATGTTTTCCCCCACTCATTGCTCTGAAAGCTCCTATTGCTCTGATCTTAAAACAGTTCCTCATCTGCCACCACCTCCACGAAGCCTTCCCTTGCTCCTAGACAGCCAACATATGACCCCTGGTCGTGAGGTAGTCTTTGGAGCCAACATATCTGATTAATTGTGAGATCATGGCCAAGTTTCTTAAAACTGTTCAGAGTCCTGGTATCCCCATTAATAAAGCAGGGATTCATATATGTCCTGTAGTGTCATGAGGATCAAATGAGACCATGTATGTAAAGTTTCTGGCATGTGGTAGGTGTTTGTTGAATAAACAAACATTTATTCAAGGAGACATTTTGAAGAGCTGGGCTTACCAAATATCCAAAGAGTGAACTAAACATCCTAGAAGGGAGGATAAAGCCAGTCATCTGTCTGAGTCCTCAGTCTAGTGAATCAAATTATGAATGTTAAATTTAGGGGGAGAAATAGATTTCTACAGATGGTAACACCACCATAGCTGTGCATTCTTAGGGATTGTGAACAGAAAATTTAAAAAATGCATTTATGATGGTTCCTAAGTAAGTTATAGTTATGACCAGTATCCCATGAATATTGAATTGCTTTTTATAAAAGTATTTAGCTAAAAAAATTGGAACGATACAGAGATTAGCATGACCCCTGCACAAGGATGACACGCAAATTCATGAAGCATTCCATATTTTTTAAAAGAAGTATTTAGATATATTAAATTGTACATGCTGAAAACACTGAAAATAATTTGGGGAATTTGAATGGAATTTCCAACATTATAACAGCCAGCTGTGGATTAATGCTGAGCCACTTGAAGGCCTGACAAATATTTTGTTTGGCAAGGGTAGAGTCACGTATTGTAGAGGTCCTCTGAAATTCAGGTTCAGGGATAATCCTAGTTTTCCTTTAATGCTATTATATAAAGAGAAGAAACATAGGATTTACAGATTATACTGGCAATAATACAGAAGATGACTTTGAACTTAACATCCATAGTATTATGTTACCACTTCACCACTAAGGTTTATTTTTACATTCATTGCATAATTAGTTGAATTGCTCAAAGTTAAGCCCTCTCTTTTTTCAAGAAAGCACATGCACAAACAACACACACATATACACATGTGCACACACATGCAAACACTTGCATGCAAACACATACAAACACATGCATGCACACAAATAGACGCATGCACACATACAGATACACACATGATGGCCTCACCCCCATCTGGAATCAAGAGTGAGAGTCACTCAGACGGGCAGTTCCCACAGCCTGTCCTGTGAGGCAACACCCTGTTTGGTCAGTTCAAACACCCAGAGGAATTTGTCACTGTACAGCCTTCAGAATGTCAGGAAAACAAGACTAGGAGTGAAGAGATGGCCATGTGATTTCAATGTCTTCCTGAGAGAAGCCACTCCTCATGCCATGAGGAATGCTCCCAGGAATCTGCTCTCTCACTTCCAGGAAACCATTCTCCTATCGATTGGGCATTGTCTCAAGTGTCAAAGAGGCCAAGCAAGGATAGACCAAGGATATACCCGATGCCAGTGGGTGAGGGTGAGGGGCTCAGCCCTGAAATTTCCAGGCAGGGCTGGATGTTCATTTGCAGTGAAGTCATTCCATTTAAGTTTCATTTAAAAAAGCACAACTTGCAAAACCCTGATGTGTGGGGTTTCATCTGTGTGAAAAACAAGTCCTTGTCTGTGCAACTGGAAACATGTTTACCCTTTGAAGCACAGACCCGGGCCAGGCCTGGGCAGAGCACAGTCACCAGTCTCTAAGACGCCCAGGCCCACCGTGGTGTAACACTCAGCAAGGTTGGACAGGCCTGTGGGAGCACTTCTGCTGAAGACTGAGAAGAGGACGAGCAAAGAAGACGATGGAGAGACCCCAACACAGAGGAAAATACCGACAGGATGTTTTTTTGTGGAGCAACATGACAACAAGAAGTTCAGAGTTACACACTGCAAAGCCAGGGTTTGAGTGCTCAGAGGGACCAAACAGATTCAGGGCTCAGTTGGATTTGGGAGTTCAGATGAAGGCGGCTGTGGAAAGTATAAGTGGGGCACAGAGGGGACAGCCCTGGGGGGCATCCTGTTTGGTTTGAACACAGGTTTGTGGGCTTGAAAACACGATTTTTAAATAGTACCCCAAAATTAGGTTCAGACAACTATAATTTCACCCTTAAAATCTAGAAAGCAGAATTAAATTTGTATTGTATTCTAAAACACCAAATATCCCTAACTGCTTCTATTGAACTGCTAAGTCATTCTCATGTGAAAAACAGATAAATGATTTGTGTGACTGTCTAGAGTGCACCAATGTTCAAGGCCACTCTGAGTGTGGGAATCTTACTCAGGGTGTTCAAGGCTAATTTGCTATAAGCAGGTGCAAAAGCAAGGACACAGCAAGCTATTCACTGAATAGGTGTGGCTTTCTGTATTTGACACAAAGCCTCTTTTGTTTAAGCTTGTTTATGCTTGCATATAAGTTACCACTGACCAGCCAGTACAGGGCTGTGTTGTGGGGAAGATGTATTACTGACCAGTCCATGCTGGCAGTTTTTGCTAGGATGGCTCCTGTGTTTGCTATAATATTAGCAAGGACTGCTTTGTCTAATGGCTCCTTAGTAGCAATGGCTACTTGGGCTGCAATAAAGACTCTCTTATATGCCCACAGCTTCTCAATTATCTTCTCCGTCCACTACCCCTTCTCCAAGGAGGTCCAGTCCCTGGCAGAGGGACTGGACCCAACAGTTGGCCTAGTTGAGCAGGAAGTAGGAGTAAGTACTCCCACAATTGGTGCAGTGAGCAGGGTTTAGGAATATGTGTGGACTCAGGAGCACTTGCAGTTAATTGACATTTGGTTTGAGGATAATTTATTCTTAAACTGGTGGTACTTGACAGAGATAAGACAAAAGGTATAGCCTAGAAGAATATTAATTTTAAAATTCAATATTCCATGTATGCTTGTCCTCACAGCCTTTCTTTGTGAAAGTGGTCTAGCTGAATGGTAAATTAATGAAATTTGACATTCTCAAGCAACCAAAATATACACTGTGACTTAGCACAGTGTATATTTTGGTTGCTTGAGAATGTCAGATTTTGTGAAGATGACAGGGCACCCTTCATCATGGTTTCTCAAATACAGACCTACATTTGGCAAAGCACCAGGATGGTGGAAACCTGGAGGGGACCCCCAGGCTAAGATGACAAAAGCTTTGTCATCTTGTCCAATTCACAGATTGGAGCAGAAACCCTCAAACAGTGTCTGTATGAACAGTCCAGGGAACTTGTTAAAAAAGTACATTCCTGCCCTAGCTGGTTTGGCTCAGTGGATAGAGCGTCGGCCTGCGGACTGAAGGGTCCCAGGTTCAATTCCAGCCAAGTGCACATGCCGGGGTTGTGGGCTTTATCCCCAGTGGGGGATGTGCAGGAGGCAGCCAATCAATGATTTCCTCTCATCATTGATGTTTCTAGCTCTATTTCCCTTTCCCTTCCTCTATGAAATAAAGATATATTAAAAAAAAAAAAAAAGTACATTCCTTACTCACTTATCCCAAAGATTCTGAGTCTAAATGTCTGTGATGGCTCCAAGCACAGGCATTTTGGTTCTTATTATGGAAATTTTAAAACATTTACAAAAGTAAAAAGATTAGTATAATGGACATCCATGTACCCATCACTCGGCTTAAACTTGTGGCCTGTGTTGTTTTATCCACAACCCTTGCCCTCCATGCCCATATTATTCTGAAGCAAATCCCAGACATCATTTTTTCTAAAAATATTTCAGTATTGAACTCCAAAAGATAAAGACACTTATAAACAAACAAACAATAAAGGGCACTAGATTAGAAAGGAAGAAGTAAAATTATCTCTACTTGTGGATGGCACGATCTTATACATAAAAAACCTAAAAAATATACATATGCTCAAAACTCTGAGACATAAGTTTGTTAAGCAAAATAAAAGGATACAAGAGCAACACAAAATCAATTGTATTTTTATGCACTGGCTCAAATAACCCTTCTGCTGCTAGGAAGTGTGGGGAGGTATTTTGAAGCCAGATTCAGCCCTATTTACCTCTCCTCGGCATTGTCACAAAAAGGGAAGCCAGCACCTTGGTTTTCCTGAAAAATGATGACCTCCCCTATCACAGCGTTCCTGAGTGGAGGAACCAATAGTTCTTTTTTTAATTTAAATTCTTTATTGTTTAAAGTATTACATATGTCTCCTTTTCCATCCATTGACCTCTCCCTGGCCGTTTCCACCTTCCAGCTCATGCCCTCACCCCCCTACTTTCTGTGTCCATAGGTTATACTTATAAAAAGCTTCTCTCTTTTTTTTAATCCCCATCCAAGGATATGTTTCCATTGCTTTTTAGAGAGAATGGAAGACAGAGAGAAATATTGACATGAGAGAAACACATAGATTGATTGCCTCCTGCATTAGCCCTGTCTAGGCCTCAGGCCGGGGAGGAGCCTGCAACCAAGGTACCTGCCCTTCACCAGAATCAAATCTGGGAGCCCTCTGTCTGCAGGCTGACACTCTATCCACTGAGCCAAACCAGCTAGGGCCCGATAGTTTTTAAACTCCAAAACCGTGATCATTATCGATTCTTACTTAGTACATTAATTATACAAAGCATCTTAGCTGTAGGGAGCAGCTATGGGGTTAAGCCTCAGACTGACCTGTGGCAGGGTCACAAACAAGTCCCAGTTTGGAGGGCAGAGCCTCCTAGCATTGTTATAGAAAGAATTACCCTTTAGGCCTCTCATCCCCCCTCTTGTCCCACAAGCTTTTCTTAGCCTTGTGGTACAACGATTACGACTACAAGATGTTATGATGAACAGGGGCGACAACCACTTCTAACTGCTTCCTGCTGATAAGGGATGACGACCAAGGGGTTAGCATCCCGTTTCTTCCTCTCGGAGGGGTTTGTAGGGAATTCTTCTGGTTTGTAGGACCATTTGAAGTTTAAAGGCATCTAGGCGAGATGAGATAAAGCGAGTTAAGAAATTTAGACGAGCCCGGCCAGCGTGGCTCAGTGGTTGATTATCGACCTATGAACCAGGAGGTCAGGAGTTCAATTCCCGGTCAGGGCACATGCCCAGGTTGCGGGCTCCATCCCCAGTGTGGGGCGTGCAGGGGGCAGCTGATCTATGATTCTCTCTCATCATTGATGTTTCTATCTCTCTCTCCCTTCCTCTCTGGAATCAATAAAAATATCTTTAAAAAAAAAGAGAGAAGAAATTTAGAAGACAAGGTCCTAACGTTACAGCTATGAATGGCATTGACAGTGGTCCTGTCAATGGGAGAAGCCATTTCCAGACCCCGCCCCCCAAAGCAGCCTAGGACTCAGATAGCTCTTGTCTTCTTTTTGTTGCTCGTTCGATTCAGGCGTCCTCAAACTACGGCCCCCGGGCCACATGCAGGTGTTTTTGCCATTTTGTTTTTTTACTTCAAAATAAGATATGTGCAGTGTGCATAGGAATTTGTTCATAGTTTTTTTAAAACTATAGTCCGGCCCTCCAGCGGTCTGAGGGACAGTGAACTGGCCCCGTTTAAAAAGTTTGAGGACCCCGGATTAGATCCTTAGCCTTATCCCTGACAATGCCTGACCGGTTGGTGTTAAAGCAGCACTCTTCTCCTAAGAAGAGGCAGATTCCATCATTCTCTGCTGTTAGTACATGCAATCCTCTTCTATTCTGCAGTACTACTGTGGCTAAGGAATCAACTTGATCCTGCAAGGCAATTAGGGTCTCAGCTACTCTCTCTATGTCTTCTGAAAATTCTTGGGTCAAAACTTGATAAGAGGAGACAGAGTAAGCTATTTCCCCTACCCTGGCTCCTATGTACCTGCAATTCCGAGCGCTATTAGAAGGGGGGTTACTTGCAGAGCCCTCTTATATCTACTTACTGCTTTAAGGGGGGCTTCAAGTGATTGGTTGTTGGTATAATAGACATGTCTGGGGTTAGGTAGGCAGGAGTGCACACTCCTGTCCAGTTTGCAGGCAGGCAGGGGTGAGCAGTGTCCCTCACATGTAGAATGTTCCTGCAGGGGACACTAGGGGTTGGTGGTGTTTTCAGCCTTGAGAGTGGAGTTGCGGAGATCATCTGGGAGGCAGCCTGTTGGATGTTGGCCCTGGGTACTGCTGAAACAAATAGGAGCAACATTAGTTAGCTGCACATTGGCCATGACAGGTCCTATTATTTCTTCCGCTAAGTTCCCTGGTTTAGCTATGTTTACCGGGGTAGCCATTAATAGGAGTGGTCCTGGGGGAAGACATATCAGCAATCTCTAGCCACATTAGGGTTGGTAATGTTGAGGAGGTGGTGGGTTGAATCGAGGAGCTGATAGAATCGGGGGTCCAAGTCATATTGCCTCTGTGGCCGAGTTCTTAGTCTGGGTACTGGTCGGTACCTTGGATGCTTCCTATCATTGCTTGATTGTTTCTAGTCCGATGGCTTCCCTGGCTCGGGCTCGGTCAACAAAACTTTGGACCCCGCTATGGGCCCAACAGACGTATGCACTGCTGGAGGATCCCTGCCAATGGTTGCGGAGCTTACCTGTCCAGTAGCCCTGTCTTTTCCATACACAGAGCTTTATTCCAGTGTAGCCCTAGCTCCCTGATAAGAGGAAAGACTTACGCCCTAACTGGTTTGGCTCAGTGGATAGAACATCAGCCTGCGGAGTGAAAGGTGCCAGGTTCGATTCCAGTCAAGGGCATGTACTTGGTTGCGGGCATATCCCCTGTGGGAGGTGTGCAGGAGGCAGCTGATCGATGTTTCTAACTCTCTATCCCTCTCCCTTTTCTCTGTAAAAAATCAATAAAATATTTTTTTTTAAATAAAAGAGGAAAGACTTACAATAGTGTCATACTGGGTCCTGGTTAAGCAGGGGCAGGATGGATATGTAGTTGCAAGGGAGAGTGGGAACATACAGGCTATGATTAAGGGAAGTATGTTTTTCCCTCTGTTCCTGTTCAGTGGGGATCCACAGCAGTGAACCGCTAGAATGAAGAGTAGTATTATAACTATTCCTGCAAGGCAAATGTAGCCAAGGATGGCATGACAAGGAGTGGTCCAGCAATTCTTGATGAGGTCTTCGTTTCCTTGCTGAGGCGCAGCCAGAGGGGATTTTCAAGATCTGGGGTCACCTTCCACTCGGACTGATCACTGCTTGGCTGATGAGCTGCTTTCACACGCGAGTGGTGGATCCAGGTGCTCAATCCTGCAACCTTGAGAGCTGTGGGGGTGGTTAATATGACTGGATAGGGTCCCTTCCAGGTAGGCTTGAGGGGCTCCTTTTTCCAATCCTTTACCCAAACCTGGTCTCCAGGTTTATAAGGACGTACAGCTGTTCCAAAGAGATGGGTAGTCGGTCAATAACCCACCTGTGGACCTCAAAGACAGTTTTTCCAAGTCCTTGTAGTTGTTTCTGGATTTCTAAGCTCCCTATTTCCCCCAAATCTCCCTTTGGCCAAATTAAGGGAGGGGGTCTGCCATATAGAATTTCAAAGGGAGAGAAACCTACCCTGACCCCCGGGGCACAGCGTACCCGCAGGAGTACAAGAGGCAAGATATCTGTTCAGGGTAAGGTTGTCTCTTGGCATAGCTTAGCCATAGTCTGCTTTAGCATCTGGTTCATGCACTCCACTTTCCCTGAACTCTGAGGCCTGTAAGCTGTATGTAGGTTCTATTTAATTCCTAAAGCCTTAGCTACCTGTTGTACTACTTCTTCTACAAAGGCTGGGCCATTATCGGACCCTATGGTCAGAGGCATTCCATACCGCGGAATTCTGTCCTTCAGCAATGCCTTAGTGACTTCTCTTGCCTTTTCAGTGCGAGTGGGATATGCCTCGACCCAGCCTGAAAAGGTGCAAACAAAGACCAGCAGGTATTTATTCCCTCTGCTAGGCCCTATTTCTGTAAAATCTACTTCTAAGTTCTCAAAAGGAGCTTGCCCACAGTGCTGAACGCCTATTGGTCCCACAGGACCCTGTTTGGCATTGTTCTGTGCACAGAGGAGGCAACGCTGAGAGACTGAGGCACACAAGGAGGGAAGACGGGCAATTAGGTAGTACCTGCCTAACAAAGCTTCTAGGGCAGTCTTCCCTAAATGAGTGAGTTCATGCTGCTGGAGGACTGCCTTATGGGCTAATGTTCTGGGACATAGACCCTAAGATCTGGGAGTGTCCACCAGCCTTCCTTTGTTCTCTTGCCCCCTTTTTGTTGGGCTCATTCCTCCTCCCGAGGAGTGTACTTTGGAGGTTCAGGTAATTCGGGGGCCAACATGATCCGTGCCGGTGCTGCTTGTTCTTTAGCAGCCAGCTTGGTTGGTGTCCTTCTGACACTGAGTCTTTCCCTTCCTGGTGACCTTTGCAATGGATGACGGCTATTTCCTTGGGCTCCCAGACTGCTTCTAGTAACTTTAAAATCTCATTCTGATTTTTTTATTCCTTTTCCTCTGGCCGTCAGGAGCCCCCTTTCCTTGTATATGGCCCCATGGATATGCAGGGTAGTGAAGGCATAGCGCGAGTCAGTGTAGATGTTGGCATGCTTATCCTTACTGAGTTCTAGGGCTCTGGCTAGGGCCCAAAGTTCTGCCATTTGCGCTGACCTTTGCCTCAATTGTCTCAAAGTTTGATAACCACTGCATATCCAGCTCGTTTTTTTCCTTTATCTAAGAAGCTACTGCTGTCTGTGAACAATAGTAAGTCCGGATTCTGTAGGGGCCTGTCTGTCAGAGCTGGTCGGCTGGAGTAAACCTCCTCTAGGACTTCTAGGCAATCACGCTCAGGGCCCCCCTCAGCGATGGGTAGAAAGGTGGCAGGATTAAGAGTTCTCACTGCTTCTAGTCGTACCTGTGGATTTTCACATAGGAGCCCCTGATACTGTGTCATTCGAGAATGAGTCAGCCAGTGCTGCCCCCTAGCTTCCATTAGGGTGACAACAGAATGAGGTACTTTTACATTTAAGTTTTGTTCCAGGGTAAGCTTATCTGCTTCTTTGACTAATAATGCCGTGGCTTCAAGGGCTCTGAGACATGGGGGCCACCCAGAGGCAACTTGTCAGTCTGCTTGGAGAGAAAGGCTACTGGTCTTTGCCAGGGTCCAAACTCCTGGGTTAGAACTCCTAAGGCTACCCCATTGTTCTCATGGATGAAGAGGTTAAAGTCCCGTGTCACATCTGGTAGCCCTAGTGCTGGGACCTCCGTGAGCTTTGCTTTAATAGTGATAAAGGCATTTTCCTGCTCGGGACCCCAGTCAGTGAGTGCCTTATCTTCCCCTTTCAAAGATTCATAGAGAGGCTTGGCCAGGTTTGAAAACCCTGGGATCCAAATCTGACAGAACCCTGCTGCTCCCAGGAATTCCTGAATCTGTCGCCGGGTGCTAGGGACTAGGATGGCACATACTGCCTGCTTTCTTTCTTTTAATTTAAAATATATTTTATTGATATTTTACAGAGAGGAAGGGAGATGGAGAGAGAGTTAGAAACATCAATCAGCTGCCTCCTGCACACCCCCTACTGGAGATGTGCCCGAAACCAAGGTACATGCCCTTGACCAGAATCGAACCTGGGATCCTTGAGTCCACAGGCTGACGCTCTATCCACTGAGATAAACCAAACCGGTTAGGGCCTGCCTGCTTTCTTTCGGTCCCTATCCTTTGTTTCCCTCGGGTGATTCAGAAGCCTAGATATTTGACTTCTTTCTGACAAATCTGTGCCTTTTTCTTGGACACCCTGTAACCTGTTTCAGTTAAGAGTCTCAGAAGGGCTTGCGTTCCTTCCCAGCACTGAGCTCGTGTGGAGCTGGCCAGTAGGAGGTCGTCTACATATTGGAGTAGAACACACCCCAAGTCCTGTCCTGGGAACTTAGATCAGATGCTAGTGCTCCACTAAAGAGATTAGGGGAGTTCTTGAACCCTTGTGGCAGTCTGGTCCAGGTGAACTGCTCCTTGGCCCCCGTAGTTGGGTTTTCCCACTCAAATGCGAACAGGGGCTGGCTGGAAGGCGCCAGCTGAAGGGTGAAAAGGCATCTTTCAGATCTATACATGTAAACCATTCCGCCTCTGCTGGAATGAGTCTCAGAAGTGTGTAGGGGTTCGGTAGCCCCGAATGCAGGGTTATAACAGCCTCATTAACAGCCCACAGGTCCTGCACAGGGCGGTAGTCATTAGTCCCAGGCTCTCTGACAGGCAAGAAAGGCGTGTTCCATGGAGACCTGCATCATTTAAGAAGTCCCCACTGGAGCAGCCGGTCTAAGTGGACCTGGATTCCTAGACGTGCCTCCCTTGGAATCCGATATTGGTGGATTTTAACAGGCTGTGCCCCAGGCTTTAAGTTGATTAGTAGAGGGGCGTAGTCTTAGCCAGGCCTGGAGGATTCCCTTCTGCCCAGACCAGCGGGAATTCCTTCTCTAATTCAGGTTCTAATGGTGAGGCCTTTGTCTGGGGGGTATAAAGTCTCCACTCTTCCTCCCTCAGCACTGCTAAGGACAGGATCATTGGGGAGGTCTCCTCACCTAGGCGAAGCTGTGCTGAGCCATCTGGAGCAAAAGTGATTTCTGTCCCCATTTTGGCCAAAAGGTCTCTACCCATCAGAGGTACTGGACAGTCTGGCAAGTACAGGAATTCATGAATTACTCGGTGGCCGCCAAGTTGGCATCAAGGAGGGTGGCAGAATGGTCTACGGGTCTGGTCCCCAGTAGCTCCAATAATGGTGACCTCCTTTCCTGAGAGAGGCGCTACTTTCTGTGTGACTACTGAGTGCTCAGCTCCTGTATCAACCATAAAGTCCACAGTCTGGCCCCCAATTTTCATTCTGACCATGGGCTCATGGGGGCCCAGCTGAAAAGAGCCCGGTCTGTCCTAGTCGGAATCAGCCATTGCAGCCCAATGAGATCTGCTTCGAGTGGCTCTGGCTGATAGCGACTGGGCGGAAAAGGGGGCACTGTTTTCTTACTTTGCCGTTTGGGACATTCATTCTTCCAGTGTCCTGTCTCCTTACAATAGGCACACTGGTCTCGTCTCAGGCTCGCTCTTCCTTTCCTCCCTGGTCTGTATTCTTGCTTCCCTTTCTGATCTGTCTGGGAGCCTGAGCCTCTAAAAGCCGCTGCTATTACATTGGCCCTTCTTTGTATTCTCTTTTCTTCCTCCTTCCTTGCCACACTGTCTCGGTTGATGAAAACCTTGTTTGCTATCTCTAGCAGGTCAGTAGCGTTTTATCCTGAAAATCCTTCCAGCTTCTTTAATTTTCTCCTGATATCAGGCTGGGCTTGGCCTACAAAAGCGGCATTTACCATGGTTTGATTTTCTGGGTCCTCGGGGTTAAAGGGGCTATAGATCCGGTATGCCTCACATAGTCTCTCATAGAAAGCTGCTGGACTTTCGTCAGGCTTCTGGAAAACCTCAGAGATTTTAGCCATATTGGTGGGCTTCTTGGCTCCGGCCCTGACTCCCTGGAGGAAGGCCAGCCGATATCTTTCTAGCCTGGCCCTTCCATCTTCTGAGTTCGGGGTCCAATCGGGTTCCTCATCTGGGAAGGCCTCCCTGGCCCATCTGTCTGTATCTAATATTCCTGCCGGGGCCTGGGTCTGGAGCCACTTCAGAGCCTCTGATACTGCTCTCATGCACTCCTCAGTGTTAAAGAACGTGAAAAGGAGCTGCTTGCAGTCCGCCCAGGTGGGCTTCTGGGTCTGGAAGATCGTTTCTAGGAGGTCTACCATGGCCTGAGGTTTTTCAGAATAAGCTGGGGTGTGATGTTTCCAATTCAGGATGTCACTGGTGGTAAAGGGCTGATAATAATAGACTGGCCCTCCCTCCTGCAAGGTCCCATCTTCACCAAGCACTTGGGCACCCGAATCTCCCTGAGAGGCATCTGACCTGCCGGCTGTGGTTTGGGCCCTTGATCGGCTGAACGCAAGCGCCGCCCAACCGGCTCTGGAGAGTCTGGCTGGGGAGAGACGGAGGGGGGTGGTGTTTCCAGAGTTTCCGGACCTTCCAGACCAGCTGGGGGGGGGGGGGGGGGCCTGGTGCCGCCTGTGGCACATATGGAGGTGGTAACACTGGTGGGACTTCCTCAGGGGATTCTTGTAGAATAGGGGGCTGAGCTTCCTTCTGAGGGACCTGCTTCTGTTCTCCTGCCACTAAAACCTTACTCTGTCCCTTCTCACACACGCAGAGCCGGACCCACGGCAGCAAGGTGTGAGCAATTTCTAACCAGCTGTCTATGTAGGGAAACTGATCTGGGTGTCCGGGGGCTCCCCTGACTACATTCCAGACCACCCTGACCAGTCCTTCATCTAAAGAGCCTTCTGAGGGCCAGCCGACCCTGAAGGCTGGCCATTCTAATTCACAGAACTTCCTCAGTGAAACCCTTTTTAAAAATTTTCAACATGCAATTGAGGACAATGGGTTTACTTTGTCCCGACCCCATGATGATCAGTGGTGAGAGACAGACAAGGGAGGGGGTGACCTGTTTTCACAGATCCACTCAGATGCCCACCTGGCTGCGTCCCTCACGGGAGCTTTGATTCATCTTAGCTAAGGTTCCCCCGTATACACCCCGGGCCTGGTCACCTCTGAGCAGGGGTGAATCACCGTTATGCCTTATGACGAATCATGGGACCGCAGGTGAGGGCCCACTCGGACTCTGTAACCGAGGTCGTGGAGCCACACAATGGATAGGAGAGCACAAGCCCTCTCCCTCCACACTCACACACTTTCACCAGACATTCACTCAGAGTGGAATCAGTCCACCCGATTCCTGACTAGTTTACCTGACAAAGTCGTATGACTTCCAGGGAGGTGATCAAGCTCCCCCTTTCACCCTCTCAGAGTGGGCCTAACTGCGTGGGCCCCTACCTTACCGTTTCTGTCGACAGGTCCAGAGGTGTCCGTCCATTTCTCCAGATGCCGGCTGGGTCCTGGGCTGAGGTACGGGAGCGCCCGGAGTCCCCTGGTTCAATTCTGCTAAAATCAGCAGGGTGTGCCTGCCGGAGGCCTATCCCACATCCCCAGGCCCCAAACCTAAGGCGACCAGACCTCCCGCTTTTGGCGGGACAGTCCCGATTTTTAACAATTTGTCCCGCGTCCCGCGGTGTTTTTAAAAAGTCCCGATTTTTGGGAAGAATGCACGACAAGCTAGGGAACAGCGGGAGAACGGGAAGGGAATATACGGTTTTCGACGGCCATGTGGCTATTTAGCCAGGATATGAGTTTTATATTATTTTTGTTAATTTTATAATGTTAAACTTTAATAATAAATAATTGTTGAGAACTGATTATCGAGAACTGCTTATCAAAGTTCGCATTGTTGATCAGTTGTTAGAATTCGACCACCATGGTTTGGACTTAATGAACAATGGCATTTTTTGGGATTGGCAACGATGAAAACATTTTGTAACTGTCTCTCAGACGATACACATCATACTGCGTGCTAGGAAGCTAGTTAAACAAGTGATGTCATTACAAATCAGCTATTCAGATAATTTAGGTAAGTAATTTATTTATTTATTTCATAAATACATAAATTTTCTTGAATTTAGCAGACAGTACTCGTATTATTTATATTTTATAGTGGTGGCAAAAAGTCTAGCGCTGGCCTTGAAAGTGACACTTACGACTTACGTTACGGCAAATTCATGACCTTTTAAACAACGACAGCAATCTACTAAAAAAAATTCACTCAAGTGAGAAATATGCCAAAGAATAAAATAATACTATACATAATTTTTTATTTATTATATTTGTAAATTGTATTTATGTTGAAATTTAAAAAATATATATTACAATACTATTTTTGCGTTCTATGAAAATTTTTGTTGCTCCATATAGACCAAATTTTTAATCAAGAACCCCCGCCCCCCCCCCCCCCCCCCCGGTCAATGGTGTCCTGCTTTACCAATGTTCAAATCTGGTCACCTTACCCAAACCCGATCCACTCACCAGAGGCCAAAAAGACCATCGCAGTTGGGCTTCTTAGTCAGGGAACCAGATGTTATAGAAGACCGGAAAAAAACCAAGCAACGCTTAGAGAAATGGAGTTACACAGCTTGATTACGCTGGCGGACTCAGAGGAGTATGCTTCTCAAAGTCTGAACAAAGCAATCTAGTGGAAGCTTTTCCTTTATAACTTTTTGACTTCTTTGTCCCCCAAATATGGATGGGACTTCTGGACCTTACGGGGGCTTTGCAAAAAAACCCCGTGTGTGGGGATAGTGTCATGAGACCATACCTGAGGGCCTGGTCTGGCGCCAGCACTGACAGCCCTCTCCGGGGTTGTGTATTGCTTTATGATTTATGGCCTCTGTAACGTGTGAGCAAACAGGCAACAAATCTTGCTAGCCCAGACTGCAGGAAAGGGGCAATAGGTTATATTTTCCCATCTGGGTTACATTGTTCCACTTGAGGAAAGTTCCCTTAGAGCAGTGGTTCTCAACCTTCCTAATGCCGCGACCCTTTAATACAGTTCCTCATGTTGTGGTGACCCCCAACCATAAAATTATTTTTGTTGCTATTTCATAACTGTAATTTTTCTACTGTTATTGAATCATAATGTAAATATCTGTGTTTTCCGATGGTCTTAGGCGACCCTGCTAGTGGTTCTCAACCTGTGGGTCGTGACCCACAGGTTGAAAACTGCTGCTGTAGAGTGTAAGACCGTCGGAAAACACAGGTATTTACATTACGATTCATTAACAGTAGAAAAATTACAGTTATGAAGTAGCAACAAAAATAATTTTATGGTTGGGGGTCACCACAACATGAGGAACTGTATTAAAGGGTCGCGGCATTAGGAAGGTTGAGAACCACTGCCTTAGAGGGAACCAGATGTTATAGAAAGAATTAGTCTTTAGCCTTCTCAGCATAATTAAGCTTAACCTTATAGTTCTCCCTAGTTTCTTCCTAGGTAGCTAATGCGCTGTGGGAGGTGCAGCAAGTGCTGCCAAAACAAGGTGGAACTCACAAGAACATTGTGAACATGTTGAGCACTTCTCTTGTTTTGCTTTGTGTGTGCTCTGACTATAAAATAAAGCATGGGTTTGAAGGCTGGGTCACTGTTTCCTCATCCAGGCACAGTGATCTACCTGGCCCCCGCTGTATTCTCTTGTCTGTCTTCTTTAATCCTTCACCGCCCCCCCCTCAGGCTCACCGAACCTGGCCACACTTAGCCCATCAAATTTTTCTCTGAAAACAGCTAAAATGATTCAAGTCAACAGTATCTTTCACTTTGCATGTATATAAACACTCCATTCATGTTGCTGAATTAAATTTGGTTCCTACTAAAGTTAAATTAAAAAGAGAGGAAAGCAAGGTGCAGTGTGTGCAATCATTGAGGCAGAAAAAGAAATCCCTCTATAAAAATTGTTCCAAGAAAGAGTGAACACAGACTAAAATCCGGAGGACACTCTGTACTAAAATCAAGTCTGGAATCAGGACATGTGGGCAAATGGCAGTCAGTTTGTGGGAAGTGCTCTGAGGGCTTAAGGAATCAGGAAATGCAGTAGAAATATGTTTAAAATGGTAACCGCATTTAAAATTTTTGCTTACTGGTATTTTCTGTTGCCATTGTGATCAGAAAATGTCAACAACAATTAACTCTTGTTTTAAGAAATTGGAGCCCAGCTGGTGTGGTTCAGTGGCTGGGCATCAACCCATGAACGAGGAGGTCACCCTTTGGTCCCTATGGGAACATGTGCTGGGGTCCGCAGCAGGAGGGTGTGAGAGGCAACTGATCAATGATTCTCTCCCATCATTGGTGTTTCTATATCTCTTCCTCTTTCTGAAATCAATAAAAACATAAAATATTTTTAAAAAGAAATTGAAAATGGGCATATGAAGGGGTTCAGGCTAAAGGGGCCACATGGGTCCCAGTCCTGGTAACTCTAGGCTCCATCATTGCTGTCCTCTGTCTTCTGAGTATGTTCCCAGATTGTGGTGGCAGAAAAGGGTTGGGGAATTGCAAAGCCACTTGAGTGAAACCATTTATGTTTAATTGTGTCAAAAAATATATAAATGAAGCCACTTTAAAATGAAACCAGAACCCTGGCCCGCATGCTCAGTGGATGGAGTGTTTTTCCTTGAACCAAAGGGTTGAGGCTTCGATTCCCAGTCCAGGGCACATACCTAGGCTGTGGATTTAAGCCCTGGTTAGGGTGTTTGTGTGAGGCAATCAATCCATGTTTCTCTCTCACACATCCATGTTTCTCCCTCTGTCTCTGGAATAAATTTTTTTTAAATGTCTTCAGGTGAGGACTTTAAAAAAAGAGGATCTCCCATCCTAGAGGAACTTCCTTGCCTATCTTATGCCTCAAACCTTTGTAATGTCAAAACAGGGAAAAGTAACCTTTGGACTGGGCCTACGGCAACTTTGTGTCCCAAAGAACTGTTTGCAAAGATAATAAAAAAGCTGATATTATGGCTACGGACTGATGACTACCAGACTGAAAATTAAAAGCATTGTTTAATTTTTTGGCATCGCTATGTTTAGAATTAGCATCACTATGTTGCTACCTGCACCAATAACACTGCCTTGCTTCTATGGATGTAACTGTTCCCACACCTTACCTTTATCTCCTAAGCGAACACTATTTGGGCTTCTGCCTGAATCAGTTGGTTCCCAATAACTTAAACAAAACAAAACAAAAAGTAAATGCTTGTTGCCTCTCACTTTGAAGGGTCTTTCATTTTATTTTATTTTTTTATTGTTTAAAGCATTACATATAGTAGTACATATATCTCCTTTTTTTCCCCATTGACCTCCCCCAGCCTCCCCTACCCCCTGTTCTGTGCCCTCATTCCCCGCCCCCACTCCCCCCCCCCCAGTGTCTTGTGTCCATTGGTTGTGCTTATATGCATGCATACAAGTCCTTTGGTTGATCTCTTTCCCCCCCTTCCCAACACTCCCCAACCTCCCCGCTATAATTTGACAGTCTGTTCGGTGTTTTACTGCCTCTGTATCTATCTTTTTGTTCATCAGGTTACAATGTTCTTTATTATCCATAAATGAGTGAGATCATGTGGTATTTTTCTTTCATTGCCTGGCTTATTCCACTTAACATAATGCTCTCCAGGTCCTTCCATGCTGCTGCAAATGGTAAGAGTTCCTTCTTTTTTATAGCAGCGTAGTATTCCATTGTGTAGATGTACCATAGTTTTCTAATCCACTCATCTGCTGATGGGCATTTAGGCTGTTTCCAAATCTTAGCTATGGTGAATTGTGCTGCTATGAACATAGGGGTGCATATATCCTTTCTGATTGGTGTTTCTAGTTTCTTCGGATATATTCCCAGGAGTGGGATTACTGGGTCAAATGGGAGTTTCATTTTTAGTTTTTTTGAGGAAACTCCATACTGTTCTCCACAGTGACTGCACCAGTCTGCATTCCCACCAGCAGTGCACGAGAGTTCCTTTTTCTCCGCATCCTCGCCAGCACTTGTCATTTGTTGATTTGTTGATGATAGCCATTCTGACAGGTGTGAGATGGTACCGCATTGGCGTTTTGATTTGCATCTCTTGGATGTTTAGTGACTTTGAGCAAGTTTTCATGTGTCTCTTGGCCTTCCTTATGTCTTCTTTCGAAAATATTCTATTTAGGTCCATTGCCCATTTTTTTTTTTTAGGATAAAAGTTTTATTTATTTATTATTATTTTTTTTAATTTCTTTATTGATTAAGGTGTCACATATTTGTCTTCATCCCCCCATTCCCATCCCACACCCCTCCCCACGGATGCCCCAACCCCCTGTTGAACTTAACCATTGAATAGGCTCATATGCATGCACACAAGTCCTTTGGTTGATCTCTCCCCCCTCCCCCCAACCTCCCCTAACCACCCACTGAGGCCCGCTAGTCCGATCGATGCCTCCTTGTTTCTGGTTCTGTTCTTGTTCCTCAGTCTATGTTGTTCATCATTTCCCCTAGATGAGCGAGATCATGTGTCCCTAGAGATATACTTATAAGAACTGAATGTGAGACGAGCAATAATAGTTATGCTGACAGGCAAATGAATCAGTCTGTAGTGAGTTTCTTTCTGGACCAACAGTTCTTTAGAGACCCAATTTCAATGTCCACCAGTTCCTTATGTGTACATGTCGGCACTGACCCCTCAGCTCTGGATGGTGGACAAATGGTGGTAACGGAGGGCCGACTCCCTCTGGTTTGGTCTCGGCCGGACCCAGGGGCACGGCTTCACCCAGACTCAGGGGCACGTGGCCTCACCCAGACCCAGGGGGCGCGTGGCCTCACCCGGGCCCAGAACCCAGCCTCACCCAGATCCAGGGGCACACGGCCTCACCCGGACCCAGGATCCGGCTTCACCCATACCCAGGGGCGCAAGGCCTCACCCGGATCCAGGGACACATGGCCTCACCCGGACCCGGGGGCGCGTGGCCTCTCCCAGACCCAGGGGCACATGGCCTCACCTGGAACTAGGTGCGCGAGGCCTCACCCGGACCCGGGACCCAGCCTCACCCGGATCCAGGGACACTTGGCCTCACCCAGACCCGGGCTCCAGCTTCACCCAGACCCAGGGGCGCGTGGCCTCACCCGGACCCAGGGGCACATGGCCTCACCCAGGCCCGGGACCCAGCCTAACCCGGATCCAGGGGCACACGGCCTCATCCGGACCTGGGATCTAGCTTCACCCGGACCCCGGGGCGCGTGACCTCTCCCGGACCCCTGGTCGCGTGGCCTCACCCGGATCCAGGGGCGCACGGCCTCACCCGGACTCGGGACCCAGCCTTACCCGGATCCAGGGGCACACGGCCTCACCCGGACCCAGGATTCAGCTTCACCTGGACCCAGGGGCGCATGGCCTCACCCGAACCCGGAATCCAGCTTCACTTGGACCCAGGGGCGCGTAGCCTCACCCAGACCCAGGGGCGTGAGGCCTCACCTAGACCCAAGGGCATGTGACCACACCCGAGCCCAGAGGCTCTCAGCCTCGCCCGGACCCAGGTCTCAGCAGGGTTTCGTCTTCTTGATCCCAATTCCTGTTGGTCAATTCCCTCTCAGCAATTCCTTCGGCCATTTTCTCAGAGCTCCAGGGCTGCTGCCACAGAACTCGTTGGGCGGTGGGCTTGGCAAGGCTCCGGTGTGCCCGGTGCACGGCGGTGGGCTGGTCCGGTGTCGCTGCGTCGGCCCTTGGGTCTGCAGCGGTGGCCGGTCGCCGAGCATGCGCACCTGGCCACTTCCGGGGCATTGAGATTCCTGAAGGACTCGGAGGTCAGCAAGCGCGGAGTCTCCCACCCCATGTCTCCCAGGGGCTCGTCTGTCCATGCTTGGCAGTGAGTGGAGCCATCCCCTCAGCCGGAGACCGCCGGGGGAACTGCGCCGAGCACGTTCCAGGCCGCCATTGTGTCGCCTGAGCCATAGTTCTTAAAGTGTGGACTTTGGGTCACCGGCATCAGCATCATCCCGCGTACCCCTCTCTTTTATTCTAGTTGTAGAGCATCTGCTCAGCCAGCCCTCCGGTGGTTCTGGATGGTGTCTGCTCTGCTCTCCCGTCGTAGTCTCAAAATTGTTGTGGTAGGCAACGATCAGGCTTCCGCCCTATGCCTCCATCTTGGTCCTCCTTTGTATAGTTAAGTCTTGATTGTTGTTGGTGTCACTGGGAGGAATTGTCCTCCAGGCCAATTGGCCGTGAGGACCCTCTTTGTCTATATAGGAAGAGTTGCTGTGCAGGAGACATGTTTATGGGCCGGGTCTTGGTGCAGCAATGCTTTGGCGCTCACTGAGTCTGCCTCTTGCATGTATCCCTTATGCGAGTGGTTGAAATCTGGTGTCATCTCACACCGACCACTAGATGCCCTCGTTTCTGGGTCTCCAATGTAGTGTAGGTCAGCTACTGCCTGAGGCACTCAGCAGGGAAAAGCCTCTGTGCTCAGCTTGGATGGGGCGGAGTTACAGGGTGGAGCCTACAACCTTGGCTTCCTATCAGCCCCGCCCTATGAGGTTCCTGTGTCTGTGTCCCTCTGTATTCCTTGCAAACACCTCTGAGAGAAACGCACCCTGGAGTTTCGCCCGCTGCCAAACAGTCTAGTCTCTCCCCTAATGAATCTGGATTCCCAGATTCTCGCCTGGAACTGGGTTTCAGTGTAGTTGGAACTGGGTCTCAGCGCAGTCTGGCGCTTTTGTCTCCTTCCCAGCAGGGCAATTCAGCGGCACAGGCAACCTTCCCTCCTCTGTGCACCTTCCCATGAGCGCCTCTGGAGCTCTGCCTTCCGCCGCTCCTCTGTGCCTGCGCACCACAGCCCAGATTCATTCCCCCAGCCTGCGCCTGGCTTCCCAGGGTTTCGCCCGGAACTGGGGTTCAGTGCAGTCGGACTGGTGTTCAGCGCAATCTGGAGCTTTTATCTCCTTCCTGCTAGTGAACGCCGGCCAGGCCGTCAGCCACCCCTTCCTCTCCGGCTCCGTCCTCCCGTCACGTGAGCATGCTCGTGTCTCCGCCCGTGTCTCCATACCTCAGTCTTTTACGGCTCCTCTGATTATCCTTGTGGTTTTCTCTTTCCTTCTAGTTGTGGGCATTTCAGTCCGCCAGCTTTCCTGTGGTTCTGGATGATGTCCATTTTGACTTTTAGTTGTATTTTTGAAATTGTTGTGCCCGGCTGTAGGTTAGGTGTTTAACCTATGCCGCCATCTTGTTTTCTCCATTTCCCATTTTTTTGTTGGATCATTTATCTTCCTTTTATTACGTTGTATAAGTTCCCTGTAGATGTTGGACATTAAACCTTTATCAGTGATACCATTTGCAAATATGTTCTCCCATACAATGGGTTTTCTTGTTGTTTTGTTGATGGTTTCTTTTGCTGTAAAAAAGCCTTTTATTTTGATGTACTCCCATTTGTTTATTTTCTCTTTAGTTTCCATTGACCTAGGAGCTGTATCAGTGAAGAAATTGCTTCAGCATATGTCTGAGATTTCTCTGCCTATGGATTCCTCTAGTATTTTTATGGTTCCCAGTTGTATGTTTAAGTCCTGTATCCATTTTGAATTTATTTTTGTGTATGATGTAAGTTGGTGATCTAGTTTCTTTCTTTCTTTTTTTTTTTGCATGTATCTGTCCAATTTTCCCAACACCATTTATTGAAGAGACTGTCTTGACTCCATTGTATGTTCATGCCTTGTTTGTCAAATATTAATTGAACATAGTGGTTTGGGTTGATATCTGGGTTCTCTATTCTATTCCATTGGTCTATATGTCTGTTCTTGTGCCAGTACCAGGCTGTTTTGAGAACATTGGCTTTGTAATACAGCTTGAAATCTGGTATTGAGAATTGAGATCCCACCTACTTTGTTCTTCTTTCTCAGGATTGCTGTGGCTATTTGGGGTCTTTTTTTATTCCAGATGAATTTTTGGAGAGTTCTTTCTAGTTCTGTGAAATATGCCATTGGTATTTTAAGGGGGAGTGCATTGAATCTATAGATTGCTTTGGGTAGTATGGACATTTTAATGATGTCGATTCTACCAATCCATAAACATGGTATGTTCTTCCATCTGTTTATGTCTTTCTCTATTTCTTTTTTCAGTGTCCTGTAGTTTTCCGCGTATAGGTCTTTTACCTCTTTAGTTAAGTTTATTCCTAGGTATCTTAATTTTTTTGGTGCGATGGTAAATGGGATTGCTTTTTTAGTCTCTCTTTCTGTAAGTTCACTATTGGTGTATAGAAATGCCATAGATTTCTTGGTGTTAATTTTGCATCCTGCTACATTGCCACATTTATTTATTTATTATTATTATTTTTAAATAAATCTTTATTGTTCAGATTATTTCAGGTGTTCCTCTTTTTTCCCCCCATAGCTCCCCTCCACCTGATTCCCCACCCCACCCCATGCCCTTACCCCCCGCCACTGTCTTCATCCATAGGTGTAAGATTTTTGTCCAATCTTTTCCCGTACCCCTCACACCCCCTTCCCCCAGAGAATTGTCAGTCCACTCCCTTTCTATGTCCCTGATTCTATTATATTCACCAGTCCATTCTGTTCTTCAGATTTTTTATTCACTTGATTTTTAGATTCACTTGTTGGTAGGTATGTATTTGATGTCATTTTGTTGTTCATAATTTTTATCTTTACCTTTTTCTTCTTCTTCCTCTTCTTAAAGAATACCCTTCAGCATTTCATGTAATCCTGGTTTGGTGGTGATGAACTCCTTTAGCTTTTTCTTGTCTGTGAAGCTCTTTATTTGACCTTCAATTCTGAATGATAGCTTTGCTGGGTAGAGTAATCTTGGTTATAGGTTCTTGCTGTTCATCACTTTGAATATTTCTTGCCACTCCCAGCTGGCCTGCATAGTTTCTGTTGAGAAATCAGCTGACAGTCATATGGGTACTCCCTTGCATAATAATTTTTTTTTAATTTAAATTATTTTTTTTTAATTTCTTTATTGATTAAGGTGTCACATATTTGTCCTCATCCCCCCATTCCCAAAAAAACTAACTATTTTTTCTCTTGCTGCTTTCAAGATTCTCTCCTTGTCTTTTGCCCTTGGCATTTTAATTATGATGTGTCTTGGTGTGGTCCTCTTTGGATTCCTTTTGTTTGGGGTTCTGTGCGCTTCCTGAACTTGTAAGTCTATTTCTTTCACCAGGTAGGGAACATTTTCTGTCATTATTTCTTCTAATAGGTTTTCAATATTTTGCTCTCTCTCTTCTTCTGGCACCACAAAAATTCGGATGTTGGTACGCTTAAAATTGTCCCAGAGGCTCCTTACACTATCTTCAAATTTTTGGATTCTTTTTTTGTTTTTGTTTTTCTGGTTGGGTGTTTTTGTTTCCTCATATTTCAGGTCTTTGGTTTTATTCTTGGGGTACATTGATCTACAGTTGAGTTTCTGTATATTCTTTATTTTAGACAGTGTATGCTTAATTTCTGACTGATCCTTTTCCATGTTTTTGGCATTCTCATTAAGATCCTTAAAGGTCTCACTAAGTTCCTCAGAAGTTTTTAGAAGATTCTTGAGTAACCTTATAAATGTGGTTTTGAACTCTATGTCGTCCAGTAGTTTACTTTCCTCCATTTCTTTCATTCGTGACATGTTTCTTTGTCTCTGCATTTTGTCTGCTTCCCTGTGTTGATGGAGCGGCTTTGTATGGTAGGTGACCTATAGGGGCCAGTAGCTCAGGCTCCCCAATCACCTGAGGTGGATGCTCTTGGTACACCCCTTTGTGGGCTGAGTGCAAAGTCTTGGTGTAGTTAAGCCTTGATTGCTCTTGGTACACTGGGAGGAATTGACCTCCAGGCCAATTGGCTGTGAGGACCCGCTGTGTCTATAATGGAAGAACTGCTGCGCTGGAGACATGCTTATGGTGCAGAACTTGTTTCAGTGGGGCTTTGGTGCTCACTGAGTCTGCCTCTTGAATGTGTCACTTATGGATGTGAGGAGTTGAAATTTGGCATCTCACACTGACCACTAGGTACACTGGCTTCTGGATATCCAATGGGTGCAGGTCAGCTACTGTCTGAGGCCACCCTACAGGAGCTACAGTGAGAACTACAGTCCTCTCCTCCCTGCTTGGAGCTTGGAGGTTTTGGAGCTGTCTGACCAGGGTTGCAAGTTTGCTAGGTTAAGCTGCGATAGGGCAGGCCATTCATATGCAAAAGCTGCTGCTTGGAGCTTGGGTGGGTTTGTAGGTTGTGCAGGTTGGGATCTCAGGGCTTCACTAGGCTAGGGCGTGGCAAACAGCAATGGCTGCCAGTCAGCCGTCTCTGCGTCTCCGACTGCGTCCCCGCGTCCCACGGCCCACCGCAGTAAACAATTATTCTTGCGCGCAGCTCTGCAAGCAAGCCACCCTCACTTTCCGACACGATGGCAGACAGTCCAGCTTCTCCCCGTAGGAGTTTGGGTCCCCCGCGTCTCCCCAGAAACTGGATTTCAGAGTAATCAGGAGATTGTCTCCCTTCGGGTTGCAAAAAGCAACGCCTGCCGCCAGCCCGGATTGCGTGTACCTCTGTACCTCAGCTTTTCAGCGCTTGTGCACGTGTCAATGCTCTTTTCTCTTTCCTTCTAGTTGTAGAACTTCCTCTCAGCCAGCTTTCCCATGCTTCTGGGTGATAGACGTTTTGTCTTTTAGTTGTAGTTTTGAAATTGTTGTGTGAGGCAGCAGTTTAGGTGTTTACCTATGCTGACATCTTGGATCTTCCGCATTCATTTATTAAGTCTAGTAGTTTTTTGATGGAGTCTTTCGGGTTTTTTATGTACAATATCATGTCATCTGCAAATAAGGACAGCTTTACTTCTTCTTTTCCAACTTGGATGCCTTTTATTTCTTCTTCTTGTCTAATTGCAATGGCTAATACTTCCACTACTATGTCGAACAGGAGTGGTGAGAGTGGGCATCCCTGTCTAGTTCCTGTTCTTAGGGGAAATGGTTTTAGTTTTTGCCCATTGAGTATGATGTTGGCTGTGGGTTTATCATATATGGCTTTTATTATGTTGAGGTATGATTCTTCTATTCCCACCTTGCTGAGAGTTTTTATCAAGAAAGGGTGTTGGATTTTGTCAAATGTTTTTTCTGCATCAATTGATATGACTATGTGATTTTTATCTCTCAAGTTGTTTATGTGATGTATCACGTTTATTGATTTGTGGATATTGTACCATCCTTGCATCCCTGGGATAAATCCTACTTGGTCATGGTGTATGATCTTTCTGATGTACTGCTGGATCTGATTTGCTGGAATTTTGTTAAGGATTTCGGCATCTATGTTCATGAGGGGATATTGGCCTGTAATTATCTTTCATTGTGTTGTCTTTATCTGGTTTTGGTATTAGGGTGATGCTGGCTTCATAGAATGATCTTGGAAGTGTTCCTTCCTCTTGAATTTTTTGGAATAGTCTGAGGAGGATAGGTTTTAGTTCTTCCTTGAATGTTTGGTAAAACTCCCCTGTGAAGCCGTCTGGCCCCGGGCTTTTATTTGCTGGAAGCTTTTTGATGACTGCTTCAATTTCTTCCATAGTTATTGGCCTATTGAGATGTTTAGATTCTTCCTGATAGAGTTTTGGAAGGTTGTATTTTTCTAGGAATATGTCCATTTCCTCCAGGTTGTCCAATTTGTTGGAATAGAGTTGTTCATAGTACTTTTTAACAATCCTTTGTATTTCTGTGGGGATGTTGTTATTTCTCCTCTTTCATTTCTGATTTTGTTTATTTGGGTCCTCTCTCTTTGCTTCTTGGTGAGCCTGGCTAGAGGTTCATCAATCTTGTTTATCCTTTCAAAGAACCAGCTCTTGGTTTTGTTGATCTTTTGTATTTTTTTTGGTCTCTATGTTGTTTATCTCCGCTCTGATCTATATTATTTCCTTCCTTCTGCTTACACTAGGCTTTTCTTGTTGGTCTCTTTCTGACTCTTTGAGTTGTAGGGTTAGGTAATTTATTACCATTGTTTCTTGTTTTTTGCAATAGGCTTGTAGAGCTATGAACTTCCCTCTCAGGACTGCTTTCGCTGTGTCCCATAGATTTTGGATTGTTGTGTTTTCATTGTCGTTTGTTGCCATGATGCTTTTATTTCTTCTTTGATATCTCTGGTAACCCAGTCATTGTTTAATAGCATGCTATTTAGTCTCCATGTGTTTGATTTTTTTGGATTGTTTTTATTATAGTTGATTTCCAGTTTTATGCCAGTGATCTGAGAAGATACTTGATATGATTTCTATCTTCTTGAATTTGAAGAGACTTTGCCTGTGACCCAATATATGGTCTATCTTTGAAAATGACCCATGTGCACTTGAGAATATATATTCTGTGGCTTTGGGGTGAAATGTTCTGAAGATGTCAGTTAATTCAATCCAGGACTGCTGGCTCCTAACCACTCACCTGCCTGCCTGCCTGCCTGATTGCCCCTAACCACTCCCCTGCCAGCCTGATTGACGCCTAACTGCTCTCCTGCTGGCCCAATCACCCCCAACTGCCCTCCCCTTCTGGCCTGGTCCCCCCCAACTGCCCTATCCTGCCAACCTGGTCCCCCCAACTGCCCTCCCCTGCCAGCCTGGTCACCCCCAACTGCCCTCCTCTGCCGGCCTTCTTGTGGTGGCCATCTTGTGATGACGTGGGGGTGGCCATCTTGTGGCAGTCATCTTGTGGTGGCCATCTTGTGATGATGTGGGGGTTCCGGAAGCCAATTCCAGCATGTCATAATTGCAAGAGTTTCATCAAAAGGTTGATGGAACTTGGCGACTCAACAAGGGCTGAGTCACATATGTTATCACCTGTTGGATTGGCTAAAGGCATTTCCCTTAAACCTTAATAGGATGATTGTTTGCTGCCAGACAGCTCAGGGCATCTTAATCTACATATTATTGCCTCCTATTGGCCAAACACCTGAACAGCCATAGGCTATTCCCCAATCTGACAATGCTTCTGTACGAAACCCTACCCTTTGAAGTGTATATCTCCACCTTGTCTTAGGACAATTTGTGTTAATAAAAAGCAAGGGGTTCTGAGACAAGGAGAACTTAGCTCCTTTATTTATTTTTTTCTTTAATTGAATTTATTGGGGTGACATTGGTTAATACAGGATTCAAATCTACTTTAGACAGGGCCAGAGGAGAAGGCCTTTATAAATATATTTATTTATTTTATTTTTTTTTTAATTTCTTTATTGATTAAGGTGTCACATATTTGTCCTCATCCCCCCATTCCCCTCCCACACCCCTCCCCACGGATGCCCCAACCCCCTGTTGAACTTAACCATTGGATAGGCTCATATGCATGCACACAAGTCCTTTGGTTGATCTCTCCCCCCACCCCCCAACCTCCCCTAACCGCCCTCTGAGGCCCGCTAGTCCGATCGATGCCTCCTTGTTTCTGGTTCTGTTCTTGTTCCTCAGTCTCTGTTGTTCATCATTTCCCCTAGATGAGCGAGATCATGTGTCCCTAGAGATATACTTATAAGAACTGAATGTGAGACGAGCAATAATAGTTATGCTGACAGGCAAATGAATCAGTCTGTAGTGAGTTTCTTTCTGGACCAACAGTTCTTTAGAGACCCAATTTCAATGTCCACCAGTCCTTATGTGTACATGTCGGCACTGACCCCTCAGCTCTGATGGTGGACAAATGGTGGTAACGTACGGTCCAACTCCCCTCTGGTTTGGTCTCGGCCTGACCCAGGGGCACAGCTTCACCCGGACTCAGGGGCACGTGGTCTCACCCAGACCCAGGGGCTTGTGGCCTCACCCGGACCCGGGACCCAGCCTCACCCGGATCCAGGGACACATGGCCTCACCCGGGCCTGGGATCCAGCCTCACCCGGATCCAGGGGCACACGGCCTCACCCAGACCCAGGATCTAGCTTCACCTAGACCCAGGGGCACGTGGCCTCCCCCAGGACCCAGGGGCGCGTGACCTCTCCCAGACCCCTGGTCACGTGGTCTCACCCGGATCCAGGGGCGCACGGCCTCACCCGGACTCGGGACCCAGCCTTACCTGGATCCAGGGGCCACGGTCTCACCCGGACCCAGGATTCAGCTTCACCCGGACCCAGTGGCACATGGCCTCACCCGAACCCAGAATCCGGCTTCACCTGGACCCAGGGGCCCTCACCCAGACCCAGGGACGTGAGGCCTCACCTAGACCCAAAGGCGTGTGACCACACCTGAGCCCAGAGGCTCGCAGCCTCGCCCGGACTCAGGTCTCAGCGGGGTTTCGTCTTCTTGATCCCAATTCCTGTTGGTCAATTCCCTCTCAGCAATTCCTTCGGTCATTTTCTCAGAGCTCCAGTGCGGCTGCCGCAGAACTCGTTGGGCGGCGGGCTCGGCGAAGCTCCGGTGTGCCCGGTGCATGGCGGTGGGCTGGTCCGGTGTCGCTGCGTCGGCCCTTGGGTCTGCAGCGGTGGCCGGTCGCCGAGCGTGCGCACCTGGCCGCTCCCGGGGCGTTAAGATTCTTGAAGGACTCGGAGGTCAGCAAGCGCGGAGTCTCCCACCCCATGTCTCCCAGGGGCTCGTCTGTCCGTGCTCGGCAGTGAGTGGAGCCGTCCCCTCAGCCGGAGACCGCCGGGGGAACTGCGCCGAGCACGTTCCAGGCCGCCATTGTGTCGCCTGAGCCGTAGTTCTTAAAGTGTGGACCTTGGGTCACCGGCATCAGCATCATCCCGCGTACCCCTCTCTTTTATTCTAGTTGTAGAGCATCTGCTCAGCCAGCCCTCCGGTGGTTCTGGATGGTGTCTGCTCTGCTCTCCCGTCGTCGTCTCAAAATTGTTGTGGTAGGCAACGATCAGGCTGCCGCCCTATGTCTCCATCTTGGTCCTCCTTTGTACAGTTAAGTCTTGATTGTTGTTGGTGTCACTGGGAGGAATTGTCCTCCAGGCCAATTGGTCATGAGGACCCTCTTTGTCTATATAGGAAGAGTTGCTGTGCAGGAGACATGAGGCTCCTGTGTCTGTGTCCCTCTGTATTCCTTGCAAACACCTCTGAGAGAAACGCACCCTGGAGTTTCGCCCGCTGCCAAACAGTCCAGTCTCTCCCCTAATGAATCTGGACTCCCAAATTCTCGCCTGGAACTGGGTTTCAATGTAGTTGGAACTGGGTCTCAGCGCAGTCTGGCGCCTTTGTCTCCTTCCCAGCAGGGCCATTCAGTGGCGCAGGCAACAGTCCGTCCTCTGCGCGCCTTCCTGTGCGCGCCTCTGGAGCCGCCGCTCCTCTGTGCCTCTGCCCCACAGCCCAAATTCATTCCCCCAGCATGCGCCTGGCTTCCCAGGGTTTCGCCCGGAACTGGGGTTCAGTGCAGTCGGAACTGGGGTTCAGCACGGTCCGGAGCCCTTGTCTCCTTCCCGCTAGGGCAGTTCAGTGGCACAGGCAACAGTCCGTCCTTTGCGCCCCTTCCCGTACGCGCCTCTGGAGCTCTGCCTTCTGCCGCTCCTCTGTGCCTGTGCCCCACAGCCCAGATTCATTCCCCCAGCCTGCGCCTGGCTTCCCAGGGTTTCGCCCGGAACTGGGGTTCAGTGCAGTTGGAGCCGGCGCTCAGCGCAATCCGGAGCCTTTATCTCCTTCCTGCCAGTGAACGCCGGCCAGGTCATCAGCCGCCCCTTCCTCTCCGGCTCCATCCTCCCCGCAGTCGCGCGTGCTCGTGTCTCCGCCCATTTCTCCCTACCTCAGGCTTTTACGGCTCCCCCGACCGTCCCCGTGGCCTTCTCCTTCCCCCCAGCTGTGGGCATTTCAGTCCGCCAGCTTTCCTGTGGTTCTGGACGATGTCTGTTCTGACCTCTAGTTGTATTTTTGAAATTGTTGTGCCCGGCTGCAGGTTAGGTGTTTAACCTATGCCGCCATCTTGGTTTCTCAACTTAGCTCCTTTAGCTAAAGCTCCTCTGACCCCCAATGCCTTTCAAAATTATCTTTCGTCTCTGGACTCTTACTTCAGTTACACACGGCCTTCTCCAGATTGATGAACCCTTCTTAATGCTGGAACAAGAACCCCTACATGGGGGCAGCCATCTTGTGATGACATGAGGGTGTAGAGCGAGGGCGCGAGGGTGCAAGGGCCAACTAGGCTTTTATTAGTATAGACTAGGGGCCCAGTGCAGGAAGATTCGTGCACGGGGGGTGTGTCCCTCAGCCCGAACTGCACCCTCTCCAATCTGGGACCCCTCAGGGGAGCCCTCTCCAATCCGGGAGTTTCTGTCTGTCTTTGCAATCATATGAGCGAATTGTCTGAGACCCCAACCCAGTTTGGTTTGTTGCTCACAGAATAATAGAGGCATTGTTTTTTCTTTGCTTCATTGGTGGAGATTTCCTGAAAGTTTTAGGATATCTTCCCTTTAAGTTTTCCTAGACACTCTGATTTTACTTATGTCTCTCATCTTTGCTTTCCCTCCATCCCCCACCGCAATAGTAACTTGCTCCAGGCTCACTTTGCTCTAGGGCAGTGATGGTGAACCTATGACACGCGTGTCAGCACTGACACGCGTAGCCATTTCTGATGACACGCGGCCACTGAGGCGGCCGCATGCCGAGGATGAAACATTTGCTGCTCCTGAGGATGAAACATTTGCGAAATGATGTTTTTTCCTCACAGTGACACACTACCCAAGTTATGCTCAGTTTTTTGGCGAAGTTTGACACACCAAGCTCAAAAGGTTGCCCATCACTGCTCTAGGGTCTAGGAGATCTGTCTGCCACCAGAACTACAATTCCCAGCATTCCTGGTTCTCCCCGTGCTCTTGGTTTTCCCTTCCTGCTCTGTCTCCATCCCACGGCCTCCCACTCTGCCAAGTGCTCCAAGCCACCAGCTCTCCCTCTCTGCTCTCCACCGGCTCTCCCGCTCTGCTCTCTACCCGGTGCCTGTATATGCAAATTAACCCTCCATCTTTGCTGGGTTAATTTGCATACTCACTCCTGATTGGCTGATGAGCATAGCAGAGGTATTGTCAATTTACATGTTTCTCTTTTATTATATAGGATATTTTATTCAGACTGCAGAAATCTGCTTAATTTTTATAAGTACTTAATCTTTTTAGGCCAGTGAAAGATTATATCCTAGTAATGCCATCTGGAGGCTGAAAATTCACTACATAATACACAGAAAAACGCATATAACATACAGACTATACACATAATTTGAATTACTAACTTTTGTAGCTTTTGTAGCCTTCACAACTTTTTACAAACCATTCTACAACTTTTATAAACCTTTTTACCCATTCAGAAATAACTGTCCTTAGAACAACTTACTTTCTTCCTTTACCCTCAAAAATAATTCTCCATACTTCATACCTTCTATTATCACAACCATATACTTTCTTCCAACTTATCTTGAACTTTTAACTCTTAGAAGCCCCAACTTTCAATGATATCCAAAAAATAAACCACCAACATTCCTTAGATTGACGTTTATGAATACATTTTAAAGACACTCACTTTCAAGAAACACACTTTCAACAAAGCACAAGACCTTATATCAACAGCTCCAATTCCACTTTACAGACTTTCTGTAATAAAAAAACAAAAGCTGGCAGACTTAAGACTTGTCCAGCAATCGATGTTTCAGTGTTGCATGTTATTTTAAAATATCAAGATATCAATAACTTTAATTAAAATTGACTAATTTAGAAAAGAATAGTTTAAATGAGTTAAAATGATTTACTTAGGTGGCTGAGGATTTCTTTTGTTTTCTATTTTGATTAGATTTACCTTCCAAAGATTTGTATTTTAAAAATGGCCCAGACAAGAGCTCTTGGTTAAATCCAGGTATGTGCATTTCAAAGGTGCTGGGACTTTGGTTTCATAAAGTCAAATATCTATAAACCTCTTGAGAAGAAAAGGGGAGATTTGGGGAAGGTAAAAAGATATGGTGGGCTTTGGGTTGTTTCTGGAGCCACACCTCTGGCCCTGTAACTATTTATTTATTTATTTATTTATTTATTTATTTATTTATTTATGTACTAGAGGCCCAATGCATGAAATTCATGCAAGGGGGTTGGTCCCTGTGGCAGTGGCAGCTGTCTCTGCCTCGGCTCCCCCACCCCCAATGCGGCTTCGTCCAGAAGGTCATCCAGAAGGATGCCCGGTCTAATTAGCATATTAGGCTTTTATTATTATATATTTAAATACTGCAGCAACAAACTGACAAATCCATTCACCCAGTTTTTGGAATGTTTCTTCCCATTTGGGTACATTTTTCTAGTTTACAGAAAGCACGTAGCTTGGGGTCACCTCTGAGAGCCATAAAAGCTTTTAGATATATGGAACCTCTATCCATTTCCATTGGAAATAGTAAAACAAATCCTAGTTGCAAGATGGTATTAAAATTAATGGTGCCATGGCCCAGCTGGCATGGCTCAGTGATTGAGCACCAACCTACGAACCAGGAGGTCACAGTTCTGTTCCCTGTCAGGGCACAAGCCTGGGTTGTAGGCTCCATCTCTGGTGTGGGGTGTGCAGGAGGCAGCCGATGGATGGTTCTCTCTCATCATTGATGTTTCTGTCTCTCTCTTCCTCTCTGAAATAAAAAAAAATTACAAAAAATTGACGGTACCATTAACTAGCCAAACCTCTTCATTGCCAACTTTATATTGGGACCAGGCCATGTTACAAAAGAAGATTAGCCTTTTTCTTGAGGGGCCCAGAGTCAAATTTCTCCCAGTTGGCAAGTATGTACCCCAAAATGGGAATCTCAAGGTACTGTGGCCTGGTTCCCCATCTACAGGTAGACATATGTAACAAGCCAAGAGTTAGAGGCATCTCTGCAAGTGTCTGGGTTATTTTGGGTCATTCTGGGTAGGGCGGATACCCTGGTTAAGCCATCCCTCAGGCTCTCATGGAAGTTAATAATGAAGAAAAGATGGTTAGCAAATGTTCAGTCAGTCTCAAGATTAGTTTCCTCTTGGGAGATCCCTTTAAAATAATAATTTTCCCCCTTTGGTTCAGTATTTGATTTATTTACTTCTAAGTACATATTTTCTGGAAAAAGCTTACGTGAGCATCATTAATTATGTAAAAAAAACCACACATACAAAAAAACACACACCTCATCCTATCAGGTGAATTGGAACAGATTTGATTAGCATAACATTCCCAGCATATTCCCTAGTTGGAAGGAAACAGGTTTTAATTTAAAAATAGTCATTGATGAGATATTCCTGTCATTTGTAAAGAAGCTTTACTCTGCCTGGCCAGTGTGGCTCAGTGGTTGAGTGTTGGTTAACCTATGAACCAGGAGGTCATGGTTTGATTCCTGTTCAGGGCACATGCCTGATTGTGGGCTCGATCCTCAGTATGGTGCATGCAGGAGACAGCCAATCAATAATTTTCTCTCTTGATTAATGTGTCTGTAATAAAAAAGACAATTTTTTTTTACAATTATTTTAGAGAAAATAATTTTCTCTCTTGATTAATGTGTCTGTAATGTGTCTATCTCTCTCTCTCTCTCTCCCTCCCACTCTGAAATCAATTTTAAAAAGAAGAAGAAGAATGGTGTGTACCTGGTAAAGGGAAAGTCTGAACAAGGAAGCTCACTCAAAAAGTAAAGGATATAGGGGAGGAAATATAGAAGGGGAAAGAATGGGGTATAGGCATTTATTAGCTTCAGAATATTTCAGAGACAGTCTCTAAAATTTCTTATTAAAATTTTTAAAATATATTTTTACTGATTTCAGAGAGGAAGGGAGAGGTAAAGAGAGATAGAAACATCAATGATGAGAGAGAATCATTAACTGGCTGCCCCCAACCTGGGCATATGCCCTTGACCGGAATCGAACCCAGGACCCTTCAGTCCACTCTATCCACTGAGCCAAACCAGTTAGGGATAAATTTTTTTTAAAATTTCTTTATTGATTAAGGTATCACATATTTGTCCTCATCCCCCCATTCCCATCCCACACCCCTCCCCACGCATGCCCCACCCCCCTGTTGTCCTTAACCACTAGTTAGGCTCATATGCATGCACACAAGTCCTTTGGTTGATCTCTCCCCTATATCCCCACCCTCCTCTACCCTCCCTCTGAGGCCCAACAGTCTGATCCATTCCTCCTTGTTTCTGGGTCTGTTCTTGTTCATCAGTCTATGTTGTTCATCATTTCCCCTAGATGAGTGAGATCATGTGCTACTAGAAATACACTTATAAGAATCGAAAATGAGACAAGCAATAATGGTTATGCTGAAAGGCAAATGAATCAGTCTGTAGTGAGTTTCTTTCTGGGTCAACAGTTCTTTTGAGACCCAATTTCAATGTCAAACAGTTCCTGATGTGCACATGTCAGCAATGATATTTCAGTTCTGGATGGTGGACAAATGGTGGTAATGCAGGTCCGACCCTCTCTGGTTTGGTCCTGGGCAACCTGCAGTGACGCACAGCTGCTGACTGCTAGTATGGCAAGGCAACATCAGCGTCTTCCATCTCTGGACTGTTTCTTTTCTGTCTTCATGGCTGGAGTAGTCCTGTCGATTCCTCTCTGTTGCTGGAATCCACATGGTCTCGGAGTTGTTTTCTAAAAATATACAAACATATTCTCGCCCAAAAGTTAATAAAGGAATATTTCCTATAAATTGGACTTGTGATCCTTTTTCATTTTTTGCCCAAATGATTTTCCTCTGGCTTGTTTTGACACCATGTATGTTTTTCATGGGTGTCTTGCTTTTAGCATTACAATTAATTTTCTAAAGTACAAATTTTCTAGATGTAATTTACTTACAGAATATTTTTCCTTACATGATATTCTTCTACTATCCCCCCTTTTTTTATTTAAATATTAGGAGGCTTTTGAAAAATTTTTAATGTAGTCTTGATAGCTTTTAAATTTTATTTTTTGCACTATAATATGACTGCTTTAGGTTCATTACATGTTATGCAATTTTATCATGAGATGAACTACCAATAAAAATTTTAGTTAACACTTTAGGAACTGTTTTTTGTCCAGTACTATTAATTTTTCTAGAATATTCGCTTGTTTCAATTAGTCAATTTAAATTAGCCTGAAAACTTGACTACTATTTTACTATCAAATTTATTACTCTAACAACAATCTTATTATACCCTGTAAATATTAGTGGAAAGGATTATTTGCCTTCTTGAGTAGGCCCTGAGCATTCCTGGTGGTAGGCTGGATTTAGATATCAAAAACCCACTTCCCCACACCATGGGTTCAAGACAACTCAAACAATTCTTGTTGCAGTGAGAGGGCAGCTGCTGTCGGCCAAGTCTCTGTTACCCGGGTCCCGATTTGAGCTGGGCATGGGAAGCTAAGCAGCCATGGGGGCAGGAGACTTCCTTCAGAAGGGGTGAGGGTTCAGGCCCCTGCTAAGTTAGGGGGGTGAGGGTCTGTGCCCCACCTCTGTTGACTCCCAAGTTCTCTCCTGATGGCCCCTGTGCGACTGTGCCTGTCTTAGGTTGTTCCTTCCCAGAGGAATCTTACCCGTCTCTGGCTAACCAGCCATCCTCCGGGGCCAAGCAGGGTGATGTGAGGTTCAGTTCTGTCTCCTTGGTACCCTATCTCCCCGTGGCTTCCATGCCCAGCACCTGCCTTGGGATCCCCTCGCCTGCTGGCGGGGCCCCAGCACTGATCACATATCTTGGGGAACCCGGGTTTCTTCTCCAGGGAGGGCCCAGCTTGCCCCACTGGGCGAGAGGCAGATCCATGGCACCAGTCATCACGAGACTTCAACCTCGACATGAACAGAGAGCTCAGGCAACAGCTGTGAGCAATTGAATTGTGAGAAGAGGGTCCCTCTTGGCCAAAATGGCAAGAGGGACCAATATAGAATGCTCAGGTGCCTTCCCAGGAGGCCCTCTACACAGTGGAAGGGATTAAATCCTTACATGTCCCTTTTAAATTGCTGCCAGACATTCAAAGAATTAGTTTGTAATTTTGCTTGGGATAATTGTATATTATGCTGTTGTAATTCTAAAATATCAAGAGATGTGATACCTTTGTCTCCAAGCACCATAAAGATGATGTTTTTTATTGATCCCCAAGGATGTGAGGTACTATTATAGGTAATGGGGGTAATCCAAATCTGGGAAGAATTTTAATGACATTGTAGGATAATATCATGTAAGGATATTCTTTGCTCTAGGCCATGGCAATTCCCTTTCAAACTGGCTGTCAATTTCTTTTTGTGTTGACAAGGTCTTAGTTACATTTTCTGCACCTCTCCAGGGGGCAAGTAGTGATAGTAGTGAAACCCTTTCTTTGGTGTCCACACAAGCCAGAAACCTCTCTTTAATTGTATACACAAAGGGGCAGTGTTTTGATTTTGTGTCATACAAAAGGGAAGCTGGGTGGAGACCCCTGTTAAATTTTTTTTTATTATTAATTTTTTAAAAAGAATTTACCTGTGCCTCTCCTTAGAAGCTTCTAATTTTCAAATCAAGGTATTCTTCCCATTCATTCATTTAGTTTAATTTTAGACATTTTTCTAATGTTTGCATACAAAAAATCAACTTAGACACCCACAGACAGCATTTTGCCATTTTAAGTTGATATTTTCTAGTTAAATCTTCCCATTTCTGAATAAGTAAAGGCTTCCTATCAGGAATATTAATGAGGGCTTGGGTCTGGGAGTTCCCAGCCTTGGAGACACAAATTCCCATGTTAATTTAATATATATTATATATATTTATATTTTTTTTTTTAATATATTTTATTGATTTTTTTACAGAGAGGAAGGGAGAGGGATAGAGAGGTAGAAACATCGATGAGAGAGAAACATCGATCAGCTGCCTCCTGCACACCTCCCACTGGGGATGTGTCTGCAACCAAGGTACATGCCCTTGACCGGAATCGAACCTGGGACCTTTCAGACCGCAGGCCAACGCTCTATCCACTGAGCCAAACCGGTCAGAGCCCCATGTTAATTTTAGTGTTTTGTTTTGTTTTGTTTTGTTTTGTTTTGTTTTAATACCTGCAGAGCCTGAGCAATTTTCTAAGGGTGTTATGTAGTAGGTTGAAGTGTGCTGCTTATGGGTCTACAGGAGACTCTCACCCCTCAAGTCACATTCAACCCTCTTACATGCCTCGATTTCTCTCCCAGCTGTCTAAAACAACTGGAAAGGCCCGGCCTGGATGGCTCAGTGGTTGAGCGTCAACCTATGAACCATGAGGTCATGGTTTGATTCCCGGTTAGGGCACATGTTCGGGTTTCGGGCTCAGTTCCCAGTGTGAGTTGTGCAGGTGGCAGCTGATCAATGATTTTCTCTTATCACTGATGTTTCTGTCTCTCTCTCCCTCTCCCTTCCTCTCTGAAATCAATAAAAATATAATAATAAATAAATAAATAAATAAATAAATAAATAAATAAATAAAACAACCAGAGGGGCTCTGGGTGCTGGCTGGCCAAACCTTATGGACACTCCACCAGAAGAGCCAGTCAGTTTAATGCAGTTGAGTTGAAATTTCCCTATGAGACTCCTACTTGTCGTGAGAAATGACCTCCGACACTTCCACAAAGATTCTTAGCAGCCTGAGAACACCGGCCTTCAGGCTGGAGGGAGGACATGCCCCTTTATCTTTGGAGCTGAATAAGTTCAGATCTCATATTTATACAACAAAGTTTTTTTGCTCAGACTCTCAGAAAGCAACTCTAATTGAAAAGCCAGAGTTAGCCTGGCTAGTGTGCTCAGTGGTTGAGCATCAACCTATGAACCAGGAGGTCATGGTTCGAGGTCATAGTTCAATTTCCGGTCATGCTCAGGTTGCAGGCTTGATCCCCAATGTGGGGCATGCAGGAGGCAGCCAATCAATAATTTTCTCTCATCATTGATGTTTCTCTCTTCTCTCTCTCTCTCTCTCATCTCTCTCTCTCTCTCTCTCTTTTTCTCTCTCTCTCACCCTTCCTCTCTGAAATCAATATACAGTATATACCAGTATATATTAAAAAAGCCAGAGTTAAAAAACAGCCATCCATTTTTCCTCCTTTCTCACCTTAGCCTGGGTTCTGTCAACCCTTAACCTTAGTTCCACATTGAGGATTTAAAAATGCAGCTCAAATAAAGTCAGACCCTCTACCACAAGCAGGAAAGGTCCTGGATCCAAGAGACAACCCACTCAAGTTGACCCAATGGGTGGGGAACCAGCAGGCTCAAGGGGAGGTGCCTGCAAGTGAGGTACGTGCCCTTGACCAGAATCGAACCCAGGACCCTTTGGTCCACAGGCCGAAACTCTATCCATTGAGCCAAACCAACCAGGGCTGCACCTTATTTTATACATTACAATCAAAAGAGGAGATATATGTGGGTTACATGAAATCTACTGGTGATAGGTTAGGGAAGCAGGAGAAAGCAAAGAGGGGAAACATCTGGGATTGGATAAAAAGTAAAGTGATAGACACACACTGTTTGACAGTCAACCATTAACTCAATAATAATGAGGGGATTTGTGGTCTCCATAGCAGTGCCTATACTTTGAGGAGTCTGGAAAAATAAAAATGACTTTGACATCCAAAGATATGTTATTATAGATGCAAAAAGACAATAGATAGGCTCAGTTAGGGTAAAGAGTGACCTTTGTCAGGGAAGATGCCAGCCTAGAACATAACTACCCATCATAAACTGCTTTTAGTTTAAAAAATTTTAATTTCAGACCATCCTTTGTGGTTACTTTAGGTCTCTGAGTTTGCATTCCGCCAGTGCAGGCCTCCCCTGAGCTAGTCGGGTTAGCATGTTGCCCCTTTTTACCCACATATTCTTGCCCAAAATTTCAAACTGAAATCTCATTCAGTATCCAAATCTAACAACCAATTTCTGGGGAAAAACAAGGGGCCAAGGAAACTTGCTAAATGACACGTTAAATGGAGCTGCACTTAATGTCCAGATGGTAAGAAACTCTATAGGACACAGAACTTGCTTGATTCACCAAAAAACTTGCAGGCTCTGACCAGTGTGGCTCAGCGGTTGAGCATTGACCCAGGAACCGAGAGATCATCAGTTTGATTCCCAGTCAGGGGTACATGCCCAGGTTGTGGGTCCGATCCCCAGTAGGGAGCATGCAGGAGGCAGCCAATCAATGATGATTTTCTCTCATCATTGATGTTTCTAACTCTCTATCCCTCTCCCTTCTTCTCTTTCTAAAAATCAATAAAAACATATGTTTTAAAAATTGCAAAGGAAAAAAAAGATGGAAGGGAAGCTTATGGATTAAAAGAGAAGAAAGTTGTCCGGCTGGTGTGGTTCAGTGGTTCATCGTGGACCTGTGAACTAGGAGGTCACGTTTCAATTCCTGGTCAGGGCACATGCCCAGGTTGCAGGCTGGATCTCCAGTTGGGGGTGTGCAGCCAATCAATGATTCTTTCTCAACATGGATGTTTCTTTCTCTCTCCCTCTCCCTTCCTCTCTGAAATCAATAAAAAAGTATATATATTTTAAAGAGAGAATAAAGTTGGATAATTTTATGTTTTATAAATTATACTTCAATCAAACTGCTATAAAAAATACACCAATAAGTTAAAATGCATACCAACCAGGAGACCTTTAGATCCTGATTAGCAAAAAAAGTTTTAGCCCTGGTTGGTTTGGCTCAGTGATTGAAGCATTGGCCTACAGACCAAAGGGTCGCTTATTCAATTTCTGGTCAAGGGTATGTACCTTGGTTGCAGGTTTGATTCCTGTCCCAAGTCAGGGCGAGTGCAGGAGGCAAACAGTCTCTCTCCCACTCCCTCCCATTCTCTTTAAAAATAAATGGAAAAAATATCCTCTGGTGAGAATTAACACACACACACACACACACACACACACACACACACACACACAAAAGAATGTTTTATGAGACAATTGGAAATTTGAACACTGATTACCCATTTGATAATATTAAGAAATTAATGTTTTAAAATATGTAGGTATGCTTGGCTGGTGTTGCTCAGTGGTTGAGCTTCAACCCATGAACCAAGTTTCCTTGGCCCCTTATTTTTTCCCCAGGTTTGATTCCTGGTCAGGGAACATGCCCGGGTTGTGGGCTTGATCTCCAATATGGGGCGTGCAGGAGGCAGCTGTTGGATGATTCTCTTTCATCATGGATGTTTCTATCTCTCTCCCTCTACTTTCCTCTTTCTCTCTAAAAATCAATAAAAACATTAATAAAAAGTGTAATAATGATATTGTTGTTATATTTTAAATTTTTAAAATTGATTTGAGAGAGAGAGAGGAAGTCAGCAACCTTGGCTTATCAGGGCGACACTCGAATCAACTGAGCTACCCAGCCAGAGTTGTAGTTATATTAAAAAAAAAAAATCTTTTAGGAATACTGAAAAAAATGTATGGATTAAATGATGTTACTTCTGGGATTTGCTTCAAAACCATCTGGTATGGCTTTTTCGCAATGGGTTTGTTGTCAGAACACAGATGTCATGAAAACCACCATTAACTCAAACCCAAGATGGGAAAGGAAAAGACATCAACATCATCATCATTGGACACGTAGATTCCGGCAAGTCTACCATTACTGGCCATCTGATCTACAAATTTGGTGGGATCAACAAAAGAACCATCGAGAAATTTGAGAAGGAGGCTTCTGAGATGGGGAAGGGCTCCTTCAAGTATGCCTGGGTCTTGGATAAACTGAAAGCTGAAAGGGAGCCAGGTTTCACCACTGATATCTCCTGTGGAAATTCGAGACCAGCAAGTATTATGTGACCATCATTGATGCCCCAGGGCACAGAGACTTCATCAAAAACATGATTACAGTCACATCTCAGGCTGACTGTGCTGTCCTGATTGTTGCTGCTGGTGGTGGTGAATTTGAAGCAGGCATCTCCAAGAATGGACAGACCCGTGAGCACGCCCTCCTGGCCTACACACTGGGTGTGAAACAGCTGATTATTGGTGTTAACAAAATGGATTCCACTGAGCCACCCTACAGCCAGAAAAGATATGAGGAAATTGTTAAAGAAGTCAGCACCTACATTAGGAAATTGGCTACAACCCTGACACAGTAGCATTTGTGCCGATTTCTGGTTGGAATGGTGACAACATGCTGGAGCCAAGTGCTAATATGCCTTGGTTCAAGGGATGGAAGGTCACCCGTAAAGATGGCAGTGCCAGTGGAACCACGCTGCTTGAAGCTCTGGATTGCATCCTGCCACCAACTCGTCCAACTGACAAGCCCTGCGTCTGCCCCTCCAGGATGTCTACAAAACTGGTGGTATTGGAACTGCCCCTGTGGGCAGAGTGGAGACTGGTGTTCTCAAACCCGGCAGGTGGTCACCTTTGCTCCAGTCAACGTTACAACTGAATGAAGTCCGTGGAAATGCGCCATGAAGCTGTGAATGAAGCTCTTCCTGGGGACAATGTGGGCTTCAACGTCAAGAACGTGTCTGGCAAAGATGTTTGCCGTGGCCATGTGGCTGGTGACAGCAAAAATGACCCACCAATGGGAGCAGCTGGCTTCACAGCTCAGGTGATCATCCTGAACCTCCCAGGCCAAATCAGTGCTGGGTGTGCACCTGTGCTGGTTGCCACTCAGCTCCCATTGCTTGCAGATTTGCTGAGCTAAAGAAGATTGATCGTCGTTCTGGGGGAAAGCTGGAAGATGGCCCTAAGTGTTTGAAATCGGGTGATGCTGCCATAGTTGATATGGTTCCTGGCAAGCCCATGTGTGCTGAGAGCTTCTCTGACTGCCCTCCTCTGGGCCGTTTCGCTGTTCGTGACCTGAGACAGACAGCTGCTGTGGGTGTCATCAAAGCGGGGGACAAAAGGCAGCTGGAGCTGGCAGTCACCAAGTCTGCCCAGAAAGCTCAGAAGGCTAAATGAATATTATTCCCAATACCTGCCACCCCAATTCTTAAGCAGTGGTGGAAAAATGGCCTCAGAAATGTTTGTCTCAATCGGCCACTTAGGTTTAACAGTAAAAGCCTGGTTAATGACTACAGTGCATCGTAAAACCTTCAGAAGGAAAGAGAATGCTTTGTGGACCATTTGGTTCTTTTGTGTGTGTGGCAGTTTTTAAGTTATTAGTTTTTAAAATCAGTACTTTTTAATGGAAACAACATGACCAAAAATCTGCCACAGAATTTTGAGACCCATTAAAATAACAAAGTTTAATGAGAAGAAAACACACCCTTCTGGTATGGAAGCCTTAGTGGGCCATAAACCGAACAAGACATGCTCCCATTTGATCACTGTTGAGGCTCGATGTGACCCTGGAGTACTATCTCTCTACTTTTGCATAAATTTGAAAATTTTCCAGATAAAAACTTTCAGAAAATCAGTATTTAAGTATTATGTAGGAAAAAGAGCATTGATCATTTAACATAGCTTTAAATATTTTTTAAAAAATTAGACAACCAAAATGCAGGTAAGCTAATATTTTTGGTACATCCCGGGGGTGGAATATTGCACTCCTATTACAAATCTGTTGTACATGATAAAAGCAGCTCATAAATGTAACTTTAATTCAGTTAAATATATTATAAAGTTCTTACAAGTCCATTATAAAAAGAAACTCAAATAATACAGAGGAGAGTAAAGTGCACTCTCCTCCTCCCTTAATCCTCTTTCTTGTGTATTTTTCATAGGCATTTTCTGGTCTCGTATACATGTTTAGACATCACTGTTGCAATTATCTCTTTTTACTTAGCAATGTATGGACACTTTCCCATGCAGTTAAAGTCATCTCATTCTTTTTAACAACTGTACAAAATTCCATTTTACGTATATAACATTTTTAACCAGTCCCTATTAATGGACATTTAGGTGGGTTCATTTCTGGTTTTTGCTATTATTAAAAATGCTGTAAAATATATCTGTAGGTTAAATTCCTAGAAATGGAATTGCTATAATACAACCCTATGTTATTGTAAAGATGTGTGTGTTTGTTGTGTGTGTATGTACAGGATAGAATTTTTACATACAAACTCATTTTTATTAGTTCTTTTTTATCCCACATCTTTCCCACCATAAAACCTGTGTCATGAGACACATTTACTGCCTTTGGGAGAGCCAAAACACGGAGTAAGAAATAAGTTATAGCCAGGCCAATGTGGCTCAGTGGTTGAGCATTAACCTATGAACCAGGAGGTCACAGTTCGATTTCCGGTCAGAGCACATGCCCGGGTTGCAGGCTCGATCCCCAGTAAGAGGCATGCAGCAGGCAGTCGATCCATGTTTCTCATTGATGTTTCCATCTCTCTATCCCTCTCCCTTCTTCTCTCTCTAAAAAATTAATTAAAAACATATTAAAATCAATAAAAACATATCCTCAGGTGAGAATTTAAAAAAATTTAATAGACTTTTAATGCTCATGACAGAAACAGAAGCTTTGAGAAAAAATACTTTTTGAGTTACTAAAACCTAGTTTGAATGCCAAGTTCTCAAAGTTTATACCATAAGTAACTGATTCAGGAAAACTTCATGATGATGTAAGAGCACATTGTTCCAAAGGAGATTTAAGGTCACTGGGAAGGATGAATAACTTGAGGGAGATGGAGATGAGACCCATGGAGTTATAGTTTGATTGTTTCTCTGAAAACCAACGTGGCTCAGCTTGGAAAAGACTGAGATATCCCACAGCTCAAGGATATCAGGGACCCCACGGAGCCCTGAGGTCTTTAAGGCACCAGAGTTGTATAGTATCCTGGCTGGATAAGGCTCCTGAGAAAATGGCCTAATGCCAACCTCATGCAGTCCTGCACATGGCAGCGTGGAAGAGATGTGGAAATATCTGAGAAGAGGGCATTACAATAGGGACAAGAAGGACTCAGAAAACACCAATATTTGACCAAAATATCCAAAATACATAAAGAACTCATACAACTCAATAACCCAAACAAACTAAAAAGTGGACAATCTGAATAGATACTTTTCCAAAAAAGATATACAGATGGCCAATAGATACATGAAAAAATAGTCAACATTACTAGTTATAAGGGAAATGCAAATCAAAACCACAATGAGATATCACCTCACATCTGTCAGAATGGGTATTTTTAAAAAGACATGAAATAACAAGTGTCGGAGAGGATGTGATAAAAAGATAAGCCCTATGCACTGCTGGTTAAAATTTGAATGGGCACAGCCACTAAGGAAAACACTATGGAAGGTCCTCAAAACATTATGAATAAAGCTATCATATGACCCAGTAATCCCTCTTCTGGGTATTTACACAAAGAAAACAAAACCACTCATTTAAAAAGATATCCTTATGTTCATTGCAACATTATTTACAATAGTGAATTATGGAAGCAAAACAAAACAAAACAAAAGCAATGGGAAAAAAACACCTAATCATTGCAACAAAAAGAAATAAAATAAACATTTAAGGGAACTTTGGGACAACATGAAACATAATAATTTGGCATCATAGGAAGTATCAGAAGGAGAAAAAAATGAACAAGGGAAAGAAAACCCCATTGAAGAAATAATGATAGAAAACTTCCCTAACCAGATGAAGGAAAAAGTCACAAAAGGTCAGGAAGCACAGAGAGTCCCAATCAAGACAGATGAAAGAAACCAACACAAAGACACATCATAATTAAAATGGCAAAGGTTAAAGACAAAGAGACAATCCCGTCTGCCCCTCCCCCTGCTCCGGACAGGGTCCCTGGGCTGGAGCCAGCTTCCCGGATTGGGCCGGCTCTAGGCTCCCCGGGGTCGTGGGTCCTGCCACACTCCGCTGGCGCCCACCCACCGCTCTGCTCCTTCCCTCCCACCCCCACCCCACCCCACCCCACCCCACCCCACCCCCATCCCGGGACTGGGGGAGTAGGGGGTGGGGAGGGAGGGGAAGGGCCTGCATGCAATTTCTTTGGTCGATCTCTTCCCACCCACCCAACTCGTCGGCCATCCCTCTGTTATTCCACAGTCTATTCCATGCTTCTATGTCTCTAATCTATTTTGTTCATGAGAAAATTTTGTTCATTAGATTCCACATATAAGTGAGACCATGTGATACTTGTCTTTCTCTGACTGGCTTATTTTGCTTAGCATAATACTCTCCAAGTCTCTCCATGCTGTCTCAAAGGGTAACAGATCCTTCTTTTTACTGCTGTATACAATGGTCTAAATGTACCACAGCATTTTCATCCACCCATCTACTGATGAGCACTTGGGCTGTTTCCAGATCTTAGCTATTGTAAATTGCGTTGCTATGAGCACTAAAATTTCTGATTAGTGTTTTTGGTTTCTTAGGATATATTCCTAGAAGTGGGATCACTGGGTCAAATGGCAGTTCCAATTTAATTTTCTGAGGAAACTCCATACTGTTTTACGTAATGGCTACACCAGTCTGCATTTCCCCCAGTAGTGTATTAGGCTTCCCTTTTCTCCACATCCTTGCCAGCACTTGTCATTTTTGTTTTGTTTTTATTGATTTCAGAGAGGAAGAGAAAGAGGTGATAGAAACATCCATGATGAGAGAGAGTCATGGGACGGCTGCCTCCTGCACGCCACCCATTGTGGATCGAGCCCGCAACCGGGGCCTGTGCCTTTGACCAGAATTGAACCCGGGACCCTTCAATTCACAGGCTGACGCTCTATCTACTGAGCCAAACTAGCTAGGGCAGCACTTGTTATTTATTGATTTGTTGATGGTAGTCGTTCTGACAGGTGTGAGGTGATCCCTTACTGTCATGTCAATTTGCATCTCTCTGATGATCAATGACTTTGAGCATTTTTTCATATGTCTCTTGGCCATATCTGTATGTCTGCTTTGCAGAAAGGTCTCTTTAGGTCATTTGCCCATTTTTAATTAGACTGTCTTCCTTTGTTAAATTGTATGAGTTCATTATGTATTTTGGATAGTAAACCTTTATCAGATGTGTCATTGCCAAATATGTTCTCTCATACAGTGGGCTCTCTTTTCGTTTTGTTGATTTCTTTTGCTGTGCAGAAGCTTTTTATTTTGATGTAGTCCCATTTGTTTATTTTCTCCTTAGTTTCCTTTGTTTTAGGAGATGTATCCATAAACATATTGCTACAAGGGATGTCTGAGATTTTGCTGCCTATGCTTTCTTCTTGGATTTTTATGGTTTCACTATATTTAAGTCTTTTATCCATTCTGAGTTTATTCTTGAGTGTGGTGTAAGTTGGTGGTCTAGTTTCATTTTTTTGGCACATATTTGCCTAATTTTCCCAACACCATTTATTAAAAAGACTGTCTTGACTCTATTGTATGTTCTTATCTCCTTTGTCAAATATTAATTGAATGCAATGGCTTGGGTTGATTTCCAAGGTCTCTGTTCCATTGCTCTATATGCCTGTTCTTGTGCCAGTAGCAGACTGTTTTGATTACAGTGGCTTTGTAGTATAATTGACATCTGGTATTGTGATTCCTCCAACTTTGTTTTTCTTTCTCAAGATTGCTGCAGCTATTTGGGGTCTTTTTTGGTTTCCTATAAATTGTTGTAAGTATTTGTTCTAGATCTGTGAAATATGCTGTTGGTATTTTAATAGGGATTTCATTGAATCTGTAGATTGCTTTGGGTAGTACAGACATTTTATTGATGTTAATTCTACCAATCCATGAACATTGTATATTCTTGAATCTGTAGATTGCTTTGGGTAGTATGAACATTTTAATGATGCTAATTCTACCAATCCATGAACTTGTTTATATCTTGTTTATATCTTCCTCTATCTCTTTTTTTCAATGTCCTGTAGTCCTCGAGTACAAGTCTTTTACCTCCTTGATTTATTCCTAAGTATCTTGATTTTTTTGTTGCAATGGTAAATGGCATTGTTTGTTTAGTTTCTCTGAGAATTCATTATTGGTGTATAAAAATGCCATCAGTTTTGGGGTGTTAATTTTGTATCCTCCTACATTGCCAAATTCATTTATGAAATCTAGTAGTTTTTTTGGTGGAGTCTTTAGGGTTTTCTATGTACAATGTTATGTCATCTGTGAATTATGATAATCTTACTTCCTCCTTTCAATTGGGGTGCCTTTTATTTCTTCTTCCTGTCTGATCGCCATGGCTAGCACTTCCAGTACTATGTTGAATAAGAGTGTTGAAAGTGGATATCTCTGTCTTGTTCCTGTTCTTAGGGAGATTGGTTTTACTTTTTGCCCATTGAGTATGATGTTCATTGTAGGTTTGTTATATATGGCCTTTATTATGTTGAGATATGCTCCCTCTATTCCCACTTTGCTGAGAGTTTTGATCAAAAATGGGTGTTTGGTTTTGTTGAAGGCTTTTTCTGCATGTATGGATATGATCATGTGATTTTTGTCTTTCAGTTTTTTTATGTGATGTATCAGGTTTATTTATTTGCAAATATTGTACCAGCCTTGCATCCCTGGAATAAATCTCACTTGGTCATGATGTGTAATCTTTTTAATATATTGCTGGATCCGATTTGCTAATATTTTGTTGAGGATTTTAGCATCTACCTGGTGTGTTCATCAGGGATATTGGCCTGTAGTTCTCTGTCTTTGTAATGTCTTTTTTTTTTTTTAATTTCTTTATTGATTAAGGTGTCACATATTTGTCTTCATCCCCCCATTCCCATCCCACACCCCTCCCCACGGATGCCCCAACCCCCTGTTGAACTTAACCATTGGATAGGCTCATATGCATGCACACAAGTCCTTTGGTTGATCTCTCCCCCCTCCCCCCACCCTCCCCTATCCTCCCTCTGAGGCCCAATAGTCCGATCGATGCCTCCTTGTTTCTGGTTCTGTTCTTGTTCCTCAGTCTATGTTGTTCATCATTTCCCCTAGATGAGCGAGATCATGTGTCACTAGATATATACTTATAAGAACTGAACGTGAGATGAGCAATAATAGTTATGCTGACAGGCAAATGAATCAGTCTGTAGTGAGTTTCTTTCTGGACCAACAGTTCTTTTGAGACCCAATTTCAATGTCCACCAGTTCCTTATGTGTACATGTCAGCACTGACCCCTCAGCTCTGGATGGTGGACAAATGGTGGTAACGGAGGGCCGACTCCCTCTGGTTTGGTCTCGGCCGGACCCAGGGGCACGGCTTCACCCGGACTCAGGGGCACGTGGCCTCACCCAGACCCATGGGGTGCGTGGCCTCACCCGGGCCCCGTCTTTGTAATGTCTTTATCTGATTTTGGAACTAGGGTAATGCTGGCTTCATAAAAATAGTTTGGAAGTTTTCCTTCCTCTTGGATTGTTTAAGTTTCAGTGTTAATAGTTTATTATTAATTTTTGTTTTGTTTTTTGAGGTAGGCCTGTAGTGCTATGAACTTCCCTCTCAGGACTGCTTTCACTGTGTCCCAGAGACTTTGGCTGCCTATTTGGGTTTATGTCTATGTATTAGGTAGATCTGCCACAACTCCCAATCTCTAGTGCAGGACAATGTCAGATGCTGTTTCTGCCTGGCCCAAAGTACCTGTTTGGAGCTATCAGAAATCCACAGCTTGTGGCTCCCTCTGCCTGGGCTGGTTTTCTTTGGAAAGGACCAGAATGCACACCAGGGTCTGCTTTTCCTAGCCCTGGGCCCAGAGGGGATCAGGCATAGACTCAAAGCCACCAGAGACCTGCCTCTGCCAGCAGTCTGATTGTATTCAGGCTTGATTAGCTTCAGGCTATCAACCAAAGGGTGTGTCAAGAGGTCTCCCTACCCCTTGGAATCTGGCTGTCTCCACTATGCATCTGACCCTTGTTGAGAAGGCAGCAGCAGAGGCCAAGCTTACAGATGTAGGCAGTCTCAGGGGGTATCAGTGACTGGCTTTGGAGTCGAGCCATTTCCCCAACCTTCCTGGGAACCTGATAGCACATCCCCTTCCCAAGAGAGTTGATAGAAATTCCCAGATTCCAACAGGTCCCACCAGCCTGCTGACATTAGGCTCCACCCTGTTGAGGTCAGAGAATTATTTTGGGATAGACTCATATGTATGACTCTGGAATCGGAGAATACACCCACCATCTTCCCTGAAGTCTGAATGGCACCTGCCCCTCATGGAAATCCAGAAGTCCTACCATCCTGATTCCACCAAAGCCCTTTGAGAAACAGCCTTTTCACTAAGTCTTATACCAGGTGTACCGGTTATTAATGGAAGATTTTGTAATCAAAGAAAACACAACAATTTCAAGAGAAACATCGAAAGTGCTTTATTCAAAGTAATGTCCATAGCTAGCTACACATTTCCCCCATCTTTCAGGTAATATTTGGATACCATCCCAATAGAACTTTTCTTGTTTTGAGGCAAACCATTCAGAGCCCAATTTTCCACTTCTTTTTTTCTTTTTTTAATATATTTTATTGATTTTTTACAGAGAGGAAGGGAGAGAGATAGAGAGTTAGAAACATCAATCAGCCGCCTCCTGCACGCCCTCCCCCCCCCGGGGATGTGCCCGCAACCAAAGTACATGCCCTTCACCGGAATCGAACCTGGGACCTTTCAGTCCGCAGGCTGACGCTCTATCCACTGAGCCAAACCGGTTTTGGCTCCACTTCTTCGTATGTTTTGAAGTGCTGCTCAGAAAGTGCGTGTGCCGTGATCGGAACAAGTGGTGATCTGAAGGAGCAAGGTCTGGTGAATACAGCGGGTGGGTTCATACTTCCCAGGCAAGATCTTTTAACGTGTCTTTAACTGGTTTTGAAGTGTGTGATAGTGCATCATCATGAAACAAAATTACTTTGCTGTGTCTTCTGGAACATTCTGGTCATTTCATGATCAAAGCGTGGTTCAAATTGATTATTTGTTGTTGGTAGCGATCAGTATTAACGGTTTCACCTGGTTTTATTTATTTTATTCATTTTTAATTTTTTTTTAAGATAGAAAGATTATTATATGACCCCAACTGTATTTCTTTAGATACAGGAGTTTTGAACTCAAATACTCAGGAAAAAAACAAGTTAAGATTACATCATCCTGCAACTCATGACCAGTAATATATTGCAAAGCAAAAGAGCTTGGAAGGAGGGTGGAAGGGAAGGGGAGAGAGGGCGGGAAGATAAAGAAAAGGAACTAAGTTGATCAAGTGGATTTTTTTTTAATTCTTGGGAACTATCAAGTCCTTGCAAGCACAGCTCGTTTCTGCAGATTATTTTCCAATGTGTACAAAATGGAACCTAAATGGAGAATCCCTTGAGAACCTGAAGAGGTGCAACATTAAAAGCTACGCTTATCCAGCAGCAAGTGTTCCAGCCTTTAGTTGCCAGCAGCTTCCTCTCCCTGTTCCCAAGAGTTAGCAGGATGAAAACGCCTTCCCCGTGATTGTTTTCATTTCTTTCTTCTTGGCATCTGGGCGTGCACGGTGCAGCACCCTGAAGAAGTCGGATGTTTCTGCCCACATACGTGTGTGAATATAGGCCTTAGAGCACTTGATGTGGATCAGGCTGATGGCGCTGTCTGGAGCGCTGGCATTGGTGTGGCGAGGGAACAGCACGAAGGTGAGGTAGCCGATGCTGTCACCCACAGCAGCATCGGTGGTTTTCAGCCCCAGAGGAGGTTCCCTGGGGCTGAAGAGGGCCCGTGGGGCCATGTGGCTGGCCTGCGTCCTTCTCCAAACTCCTGCATGAACACCTTTCCAATGACCACACCGTCGTCATCCTTAAACTGTGCTGAAGACTACCGTGACTCTGTCCTTTTTAGACGCAACATACATGGTCTCACCATCCCTATAATGGATAACTGCCCTGTTCTTGCCTTCCTTACCCACTTCTTGGAACTGGAAGTATTTCTCAAAGACAGAGGCAAACAATTTCGTTTCAACATGCCAGCCTGATGCACAATAGAATCCTTGGATGCAGGCAGTTTCAAGGTCGTATAGCAGAGAGACATTGTATCCTGATTCTGGATTTACCAAGAAGCTCCCAAACACCCTCTTTAGTAACTCATCAGCACCATGTGCCTGAAGGTCCTTGTAGAATTTCAAAGAAATACTGACCATAACTGTTGTTTTGTCTCCATTAGGATTTGAAAGATGATAGAGGACCCCATCAAAATCTGCAAATGTTACTTCTACTGCTTCTGGTTTGTTTCCGACGGCCGCGTTCTCCAACTTGAGCGCGAGCGTCTCCTGAGGATTCGGTTGTTCACCTCTAGCAGGATCATGGCGGCGGCTGCCCCGGGCAGGGGAAGGAGAAACAAGGGCGGGTGAGGATGGGGAAGGGAAGGAAGGACAGAGGGAGCGGCCCTGCTGCCCCCTGAGGAGCGGTCTGGGTGGGGTAGGAGGTTAGGGAAGAGGGGAGAGGGATTGGGGTAGGGAAAGGGGAAGATGCACGCACTGACTGTGGAGACACCCACCCACCCACCGGACCCACCTGGCCCCAGATCTCACCTGGTTTTAGCTCAGAACACACCACACCTTTCTGATTGCAGAGCATTGTCTTCTTTCCGAAGCGATTTGGCCTTGCACTCGATGTTGATGGTTGACCTGTATCAACCCATAATTTTGTGCGTTTGGGATTCCCAAAATAAATCCACTTTTCATCGCCAGTCACAATTCTTTCGTGCCGTTGAAGCAACATTTTACTGATGACTTTTCAGTTTTCCATTTGTCTTTCGTTCAGTTGATGTGGCACCCATTTTCCTTCCTTTAAAATCTTTCCCATTGCTTGTGAAATTGTTTGCTGAGCAACGTTTAATCTTTCTGCAAGTTGTTTTTGAGTTTGACACACATCGTCATCCAATAATGCTTGTAATTGTTGGACTTCAAACTTTTTCAGTTGACCTGGATGTTCTTTGCCTTTCACATCAAAATCATAACTTTTAGACTTACCATTGGAGGAGGGAAGATGGCTGCCGATTGGGAGGCAGACTGCGAGATAGTGTGTGAGTGAGAGAACAAAGGGAGAGTGTGTGGTCGCATGGGGAGTGTTTGTTGGTGAGCTGAGAAACAGCTACACTCCAGGAGACGGTGGGGGACTGCTGGACGGGGCTCCCCTGATCAGGCAGCCCCCACTGCTGCTGGGTTCCCTCCTGGAGCAACCGGCTTGGACGCGGAGACCGCGCCATCTTGAAGGGGAAAGTGGATGTTTTCGGAAGCCTGAAAAGCCCGGGGAATCTATGGCACCCACCGAACAGCTGCAAACCCGAGAACACGGGTCCCAAGTGGCGCAAGCACGCGGATTCAGAGGAGCTCTGCGCCTCCTCACGGAAAGGTCAGATTTCGCCTGGGATAAGGTGAGGTCTGTGGTCCGGGCAGGAGAGAGAAACGCACGCACTGTGGGAGCTGGAGGACTGGGGGAAGTTGGCACCTAGAAAAATCCGTGGCCGTTGGGCTGGCGTGATCCTTGAGTGTGGAAGGGAGTCCGCAGAGCTGCTAACAGAAGGGAACTCAAAAAAGCAACCCATTTTGATCTGGGTGCAAAAGGACAGCCTAAAAAAATTTAAAAGTGTGCCGGCTGCTTAGACCCAAGGGGAAAAAAGTCTGCACAGACTTGCGCACAGCCCAGGAGTTCGCACACTTACTCCGGCTCTTTCCTATTTTTTTTCCCCTCCTTAAATCCTTGCTTCTGATTACTAAGCCCAATATATAGGATCACCCAATTGGGGACACTGAAAGAGACTGCAGGGGAAAGTTGTTTTTCTGGAACCAGGGGATCAGAGCAGGGAATAACGATCAGAGAACCAGCTCTGGGGCAACCCATCCCCCCAAACTGGTATTACGTGCCACAGGGAAAACAAAATCTATACACTAGCTACAGAGGACCTATAGATCTGGAGGTCAATCCAAAAACACTGCCACCCAGGGGTTGAATCACAAATTGACTCTTGTGTAAACACAAAAAAAGGAATATAAAAAAGACGTACTGCCTGCTTAAAAATCAGGACTGGCTTACAACACTGAGTAGCAGTGGAACGCAGAGAATTTCAATACTGTCCTGACTAGGAAACAGGCGAGCCACACAGAACAGGAGAGGAAGTGAATGCCCTTCACTACTGCACATTTTTATTTTTTCATCTTTTACTTAAGAAACTAAATTTTTTTCTTTTTTCCTCACTTGATTTTACCTTTTTAATGATTACATTTTTATTTTCAATCAGTATTATTACTACTACTATTTTACCTTTTTTTTAAAAAAGTGTCATTTTATTTTCTCTTTATTTTACTTTGGGATTAGTGTTCTACATTCTATTTTCATCTTTCCTTTAGCATCATTTTACTCTGTCTCAACTTTACCTTTATGCCATCACTCTCTTCCTCACTTTTCCCCTTTTGTTGTCCTGTTTCTCTGACCCTATTCCTGCTTTAGACTTTCCCTATTCCTTCTTTTTACCCCCTGTTAAAATTTCATTCTACTTATATATCTAATTTCCAATCCCCTGCTCCAAGTCCATACACACCTCTCTCTTCTTTTTCTTCACTATCCCCCCAAATTTTTTTCTCTGTGTCCTTTTGTTGTTGTTTGCTTGATTGTTGATTATATCGACTTTTTATGCTTGTTTGTGAGAATGTTTTTCTTTTTCTTTTTGTTTGTTTTTTGCTTCTGTTTTCCCTAACCTCACTTGATATTAGTTGTTGTTTGTAGTTTGCATTCATCTCCAGGTACTTGTTGCTGACATTTGTTGGGATTAGTGGCTGTTCTATTGGAGTTTTCTCCCCATATATATATTTTGTCCCCCTCTTCTTCCTTATTCTCTTTCTTTTCTCTCTTACTTTTTATTTTTAAATATATTTTATTGATTTTTTACAGAGAGGAAGAGAGAGGGATAGAGAGTTAGAAACATCGATGAGAGAGAAACATCGATCAGCTGCCTCCTGCACACCTCCCACTGGGGATGTGCCCGCAACCAAGGTACATGCCCCTGAGCAGAATAGAACCTGGGACTCTTCAGTCCGCAGGCCGACACTCTATCCACTGAGCCAAACCGGTTAGGGCTTCTTTCTTACTTTTTTTTCCTTTCCCAATTTCATTTTTGCACTCCTTTTTTCTTCTTCTCCTTCTTCTTTCTCTCCTATCCTCTAATTCACCTTTCTCTGGTGGTCACCTTTGTTTGGGGTTATTAATATTGTGAATACATTTGTGTTCAGTGCCTTGTGCGTTGTACCTTGTTGTGTTGTATTTTGTGCCTTTAAATCAACACAGGAGAGAAAGAACTACATAACCAGACACCTGGAGAAGAGAGATCATGGGGAGAAAAAGGAACAGCCCCATATGAAAGAGAAGCAGGCGCCGAAACCGGTTTGGCTCAGTGGATAGAGCGTCGGCCTGCGGACTGGAAGGTCCCGGGTTCGATTCCGGTCAAGGGCATATACCTTGGTTGCGGGCACATCCCCAGTGGGGGTGTGCAGGAGGCAGCTGGTCGATGTTTCTCTCTCATCGACGTTTCTAGCTCTCTATCCCTCTCCCTTCCTCCCTGTAAAAATCAATAAAATATATTTTAAAAAAAGAAAGAAAGAAAGAGAAGCAGGCATCACCAGAAAAGGAAGTAAACGAAATGGAAGCAAGCAACCTGTCAGAGAAAGAATTCAGAGAAATGGTCATAAGGTGGATGAAAAGAATGGAAGACAAATTCGACATATGTGTAAGAACCAAGAGGAAATAAAAAATGACATCGCTGCTGTAAAGAACTCAATAGAAAGCATTAACAGTAGACTAGAAGAAGCAGAGGACCACATCAGTGAGCTAGAAGACAAGATGGAAAAAAATACCCAAGTAGAGCAGCTTCTAGAAAAAAAAAATTTTAAAAGCAGGAGGAGAGCCTAAGGGAACTTTGGGACAACACAAAACAAAACAACATCTGCATAATAGGGGTGTGCCAGAAGGAGAGGAAACTGAACAAGGAATAGAAAAGCTGTTTGAAGAAATAATGACAGAAAACTTCCCTGACATAGGGAAGAAAAAACCCACACAAATCCAAGAAGCTCACAGAGTCCCAAACAAAATGAACCCCAAAAGACCGACGCCAAGGCACATTATAATTTAATTGGCAATCACAAACAACAAAGTAAGAATCTTAAAAGCAGCCAGAGAAAGACAGAAAGTTACCTACAAAGGATCCCTCATCAGACTAGCAACTGATTTCTCAACAGAAACACATCAGGCCAGAAGGGAATGGAATGAAATATACAAAGTCATGCAAAGGAAGGGTCTGAATCCAAGAATACTGTACCCAGCAAGGCTATCAATCAAAATTGAGGGGGAAATCAGGAGCTTCACAGACAAAAAAGAACTAAGGGAGTTTATTACCACCAAATCAGCAATGCAAGAAATGCTAAAGGGTCTGCTGCAAAAAAAAAGAAATAGGAAGCGAAGAAGGAACACAGGGGTAAAAAAGATAAATGGCGACAAACAAGTACCTATCAATAATAACTTTAAATGTAAATGGATTAAATGCCCCAATCAAAAGACATAGGGTAACGGATTGGATAAGAAAACGAAACCCTTATATCAGCTGTCTACAAGAAACCCACGTCAGAAAAAAAGACGCACACAGACTGAGGGTGAAGGGATGGGAAAAGGTTTTTCAGGCGAATGGAAATGAAAAAAAAGTGAGGGTAGCAATACTTATATCCGACAAATTAGATCTGAAAGTGAAGGGCATAAAAAGAGATAAGGAAGGCCACTTCATAATACTAAAGGGAGCAATCCAACAAGAAGAAATAACTCTGGTAAACATATACACACCCAATACAGGAGCACCCAAATACATAAAAAAAAACTCCTGGAGGATATCAAGGGAGAGACTGACAGCAATACAATCATAGTAGGAGACTTCAATACCCCACTATCACCATTGGACAAATCTTCTAAACAAAAAATCAGCAAAGAAACATCAATCCGAAATGACTCACTAGACCAGATGCAATTAACTGACATCTTCAGAACATTTCACCCCAAAGCCACAGAATATACATTCTTCTCAAGTGCACATGGGTCATTTTCAAAGATAGACCATATATTGGGTCACAGGCAAAGTCTCTTCAAATTCAAGAAGATAGAAATCATATCAAGCATCTTCTCAGATCACAGTGGCATAAAAATGGAAATCAACTACAGTAAAAACAATCCAAAAAAATCAAACACATGGAGACTAAATAGCATGCTATTAAACAATGACTGGGTTACCAGAGAGATCAAAGAAGAAATAAAATCATCATGGCAACAAATGACAATGAAAACATAACAATCCAAAATCTATGGGACACAGTGAAAGCAGTCTTGAGAGGGAAGTTCATAGCTCTACAAGCCTATTGCAAAAAACAAGAAACTATGGTAATAAATTACCTAACCCTATAACTCAGAGAGTTAGAAAGAGAGCAACAAGAAAAGCCTAGTGTAAGCAGAAGGAAGGAAATAATAAAGATCAGAGCGGAGATAAACAACATAGAGACAAAAAAAAAAATACAAAAGATCAACAAAACCAAGAGCTGGTTCTTTGAAAGGATAAACAAGATTGATGAACCTCTAGCCAGGCTCACCAAGAAGCAAAGAGAGAGGACACAAATAAACAAAATCAGAAATGAAAGAGGAGGAATAACAACAGACCCCACAGAAATGCAAAGGATAGTTTAAAAATACTATGAACAACTCTATTCTAACACACTGAACAACCTGGAGGAAATGGACATATTCCTAGAAAAATACAACCTTCCAAAACTCTATCAGGAAGAATCTAAAAATCTCAATAGGCCAATAACTATGGAAGAAATTGAAGCAGTCATCAAAAAGCTTCCAGCAAACAAAAGCCCGGGCCAGATGGCTTCACAGGGGAGTTTTACCAAACATTCAAGGAAGAACTAAAACCTATTCTCCCCAGACTATTCCAAAAAATTCAAGAGGAAGGAACATTTCCAAGCTCATTGTATGAAGCCAGCATCACCCTAATACCAAAACTAGATAAAGACAACACAATGAAAGAGAATACAGGCCAATATCCATCATGAACATAGATGCCAAAATCCTCAACAAAATTCTAGAAAATTGGCTCCAGCACTACATCAGAAAGGTCATACACCATGACCAAGTAGGATTTATCCCAGGGATGCAAGGATGGTGCAATATCCGCAAATCAATAAATGTGATACATCACATAAACAAATTGAGAGATAAAAATCACATAGTCTTATCAATTGATGCAGAAAAAGCATTTGACAAAACTCTCAACACCCTTTCTTGATAAAAACTCTCAGTAAGAACAGGAACAAGACAGGGATGCCCACTCTCACCACTCATATTCAACATAGTACTGGAAGTATTAGCCATTGCAATTAGACAAGAAGAAGAAATAAAAGGCATCCAAATTGGAAAAGAAGAAGTAAAGCTGTCCTTATTTGCAGATGACATGATATTGTACATAAAAAACCTGAAAGACTCCATCAAAAAACTATTAGACTTAATAAATGAATTCGGCAATGTAGCAGGATACAAAATTAACACCAAGAAATCTACGGCATTTCTATACACCAATAGTGAACTTACAGAAAGAGAGACTAAAAAAAGCAATCCCATTTACCATCGCACCAAAAAAATTAAGATACCTAGGAATAAACTTAACTTAGTAGGTAAAAGACCCATACGCAGAAAACTACAGGACACTGAAAAAAGAGAGGAAGACGTAAACAGATGGAAGTACATACCATGTTCATGGATTGGTAGAATCGACATCATTAAAATGTCCATACTACCCAAAGCAATCTATAGATTCAATGCACTCCCCATTAAAATACCCACGGCATATTTCACAGACCTAGAAAGAACTCTCCAAAAATTCATCTGGAATAAAAAAAGACCCCAAATAGCCACAGCAATCCTGAGAAAGAAGAACAAAATAGGTGGGATCTCTATTCTCAATACCAGATTTCAAGCTGTATTACAAAGCCAATGTTCTCAAAACAGCCTGGTACTGGCACAAGAACAGACATATAGACCAATGGAATAGAATAGAGAACCCAGATATCGACCCAAACCACTATGTTCAATTAATATTTGATAAACAAGGCATGAACATACAATGGAGTCAAGACAGTCTCTTCAATAAATGGTGTTGGGAAAATTGGACAGATACATGCAAAAAAAATGAAATAGATCACCAACTTACATCATACACAAAAATAAACTCAAAATGGATACAGGACTTAAACATACAACTGGGAACCATAAAAATACTAGAGGAATCCACAGGCAGAGAAATCTCAGACATATGCTGAAGGAACTTCTTCACTGATACCGCTCCTAGGGCAATGGAAACTAAAGAGAAAATAAACAAATGGGACTACATCAAAATAAAAAGCTTTTTTACAGCAAAAGAAACCATCAACAAAACAACAAGAAAGCCCACTGTATGGGAGAACATATTTGCCAATGGTATCACTGATAAAGGTTTAATCTCCAACATCTATAGGGAACTTATACAACGTAATAAAAGGAAGATAAATGATCCAATAAAAAAATGGGCAACAGACCTAAATAGAATATTTTTGAAAGAAGACAGAAGGAAGGTCAAGAGACATATGAAAACATGCTCAAAGTTACTAATTATCCGAGAGATGCAAATCAAAATGACAATGCGGTACCATCTCACACCTGTCAGAATGGCTATCATCAACAAATCAACAAATGACAAGTGCTGGCGAGGATGTGGAGAAAAAGGAACCCTCGTGTACTGCTGGTGGGAATGCAGACTGGTGCAGCCACTATGGAGAACAGTATGGAGTTTTCTCAAAAAACTGAAAATGGAACTCCCATTTGACCCAGTAATCCAACTTCTAGGAATATGTCCCAGGAAACTAGAAACACCAATCAGAAAGGATATATGCACCCCTATGTTCATAGCAGCACAATTCACCATAGCTAAGATTTGGAAACAGCCTAAATGCCCATCAGCAGATGAGTGGATTAGAAAACTATGCTACATCTACACAATGGAATACTACGCTGCTATAAAAAAGAAGGAATTCTTACCATTTGCAGCTGCATGGATGGACCTGGAGAGCATTATGTTAAGTGAAATAAGCCAGGCAATGAAAGAAAAATACCACATGATCTCACTCATTTATGGAAAATAAAGAACATTATAACCTGATGAACAAAAAGATAGATACAGAGGCAGTAAAGCACCAAAAAGACTTTTAAATTACAGCGGAAATGCTGGGGAGTGTTGGGAATGGGGAGTAAGAGATCAACCAAAGGACTTGTATGCATGCATATAAGCACAACCAATGTACACAAGACACTGGGGGTGCGGGGGAGGGGGAGGATGAGGGCATGTGACAGGGGTAGGGGAGGCTGGGGGAAGGTCAATGGGAAAAAAAGAGATATATGTACTACTATATGTAATACTTTAAACAATAAAAAAAGAAAAAAATCATAACTTTTAAAGTGTTTAAACCAGCGTTCACACATACCTTGAGATGGAGCATGTTCACCATAAGCTTCCTAAAGTATACAATAACTTTTTCTTCAAAATAATGAATTAAAACTTCCCGCAAATGCTCTTTTTTTTGGCACGAATTTTGACATTTTTAAGTGTAAAAATATCTATGATGTTAATACCTTCAGCAAATTTGACATATGAAGTTTTGAAGCTTGCTGTCAATACAACAAAATAGCATACATATCAAATCGCATATATATCAACATATGTGTTACTCCATCTATTGAAAAAATCTGCATTATTAACTGGTACACCTAGTACCTGGCCTGCAATCAGAGTTGGATAGAGGTGGATCTCAGGGTGCCTTGGGATATTTACTGACCCATCACTGGGCTCCATGCTGCTAAAAAGCCAGTCCTGGAGCACAGTTTGGCTCCTCACATGCAGAGGTAGCCACAAGCTGTGGGTCACTTGAAGCTTCTAACAGTTGCGGAGAGTCAAAGGTGAGCATCAGGAAGTCAGGAACTGGCATACAAAACAATCAGCCAAAGACAACAACAGCATAGGATTCAAAGGCAGATCCCAATGGCCCCTAAACTCTGCCAAGACAAACTCCTACTGGAGATTGAGCCCACCACCCAGGCATGTGTCCTGACTCGGAATTGAACCAGTGATCTCTTCATTCATGGGTCAACACTCAATCACTGAGCCACACTGGCTGGGCTCTGATGTGGCCTTTTTTTTTCTTTTAGAGGAAGTGGCCATTATTATTATTTTTTTGTTAGTCCTCACCTGAGGATATTTTTCCATTGATTTTTAGGGAGAATGCAAGAGAGAGGGAAAGACAGAGAGAAACATCTATGTGAGAGAAACACATCGATTGGTTGCCTCCTATACTCACCCCAACCAGGGCTGGGTCTGGGGAGGAGCCTACAACTAAGGTACATGCCCTTATCCAGAATCGAACCCAGGGAACCTTTAGTCTGTAGGCCAACGCTTTATCCACTGAGCGAAACTGGCTAGGGCTGGTCTGGCCCTTTTTTCAAAAAAGTGTCTGTCTCTGGCAGGCTGTGTGTCTCCCTGGTGGGCAGAGTCCTACCACCTTTCACTGCTGGATGTTATGTGAGTGGCTGTTCCTCCTCACTCTGGTGCTCTGGGCTGGGGAGCCCAGCCTGGGGTCCAGGCCTCACTCCTTTTGTGAGAACCCCCATTTCCCCAGTAGCCAAAATATCCCTCTGCACCCTTGGCCTGCAGCCCATTGGGGCAGGGCCAGCCCCTCTCACTACCCTACCCTTCCTACCCCTCTTGAGTTGGTTTCTGCCGTTTTTGTTTAAAAGTCTTATCTTCTAATATCAGAAATCTAATGAACAAAATAAACTGGTGAATAAAATAGAATCAAAGGCAAGGAAGCATGGAATAGACTGACGAATCTCAGAAGGAAGAAGGAAGGGAGCAGGAAGAGATTAGCCAAAAATCTTACCTATGGTCACAGACAGTAGGCAAACGGTCAATGTTTCTCTCATACATTGATGTTTTTGTTTCTCCTTTCCCCTCTCTCGAAGATTAATACAAGAGCCCTAGCTGGCTTGGCTCAGTGGATAGAACATCGATGTGTGGGCCAATCGATTGCAGTCAAGGGCATGTACCTTGGTTGCAGGCTCCTCCCAGGTGGGGCTCATGCAGGAGGCAACCAATGGGTGTGTTTCTCTCACATCGACGTTTCTGTCTTTCCTTCCCTTTTCCACTCTCTCTAAAATCAATGGGAAAATATCCTCAGGGGAGGATTACAAAAAAAAAAAAAAAAAAGAAAGAAAGAAAGAAAGAAAGAAAGAAAGAAAGAAAGAAAGAAAGAAAGAGGATGTTGCCAACACTACAGAAGCACCTCCTTTGCCCCTGTGATCACAGTCCCCCCCGCTTTTTTTTCTCAGACGTAATTACCATTCTGACTTTGGTGGTAATTACTTCATTGCTTTTTTTTTTTCGTTTTATCACCTGGGAATACATTCTGAGCAATATAGTAGTGCCTGCGTTTGAATGTTATAAAAATAGATTCAAATCGTATATATTATGTTGCCTTCGGCTTGCTGCACCACCACCACGCTGTGGAAGTCCTGTGGTTTCCACAGTTGTAGTTTCCCGCAGCCGGCAGTCCGCTCACGGCCCAGAGTCCGCCCTGGGAGGGCGCCCAGGTCAGCTTTGTCAAGGACTCCGCCACGCGCAGGCGCGGCCGCCCGGGTTTGCGCTTGCGCACGCCGCGCGCCGGCGCCAGGAACGCCCCGCCCCTCCCCACCCAGTTCGCCATAAAGCCTCAAGCTTCTCGCGAGACGCTTCCTTCGCACGCTCGCTGCCGGGGTCGGAGGTCAGAGCGAGCTTCCCGGGGACCACTGGAGGAAGATGGCGGTGGAGTCGCGCGTCACCCAGGAGGAAATTAAGAAGGAGCCGGAGAAGCCGATCGACCGGGAGAAGGTGAGGGGTCGGGACGAGGTGGCGGAGGGCTGGCGGCACGCCGAGCGGGGCCCGCGCTGGCCGGCTGGCTTCCACCCTGGCCTTTCCTCTCGCCCGCAGACGTGCCCGCTGCTGCTGCGCGTCTTCACCACCAACAACGGGCGCCACCACCGCATGGACGAGTTTTCCCGCGGGAACGTGCCGTCCAGCGAGCTGCAGATCTACACCTGGTGAGCCGGCGCGCGGGCGGCGGGCGGGGGCTCCCGCGGCTGGGGAAGCCGCCTCGGCCTGGGCCTGCGGGCGCCGGCTCACAGTGAGGGGTCTGGCCGCTGCGGGGGAGGGTTGGCCCGCCTCGGAGCGCTTTGCGTTGAAAGAAGTGTGGCTGTTCGGTAGAAAATAGTTCGTAGACTGTGGAGACGCGGCAGGCGCCCTTCAGCGGCTCCGGTGGAGTAACGGACGCTGAGATAACAGGCCCACGGGAGCAGCCGGGGGTCTGTTACCTCAAAGGGCGCTTTCACCTGAGGTTGAATCTTAGCTACCGTAGCGTCCAAAAATAATCAGCAAAACCCGAGTGATTGCTGATCTGATGCCGAATAGAAAAGCTGCTGCCATTAAATAAGATGTAAGGGTGAAAATGACCCTCTACTGCTAATCCAGAAAAAGGCTTACCAAAAAATTCTGTCCTAAACTGTCCATAAAATGTAACCAAACAAGGAAAGACAACGTCTCCTATGCCTCAAAGTGGTGCCTAAAGACATTCTGAAAGAGCTCTACCCAGAAGCAGTAATGAGAGAGATTAGTTAACAAAGCTCGGGAACTCTCAATCTGTAGAAGTGGACTAAAGAGCTGTAATACAGGCGGCCCTGAGACAAACCAGGGGAAAGGAGTGGAAATCAAGACACCACAGAGGTGCTGTCTCTTGTACTTGGGAGGTCATCACACAGGTTATTGGAAGTGAATTACATAGGTCACTGTTTCAGGTTCAGCAAGAAAAACAGAACCAGTAGAAGCTATATATTAAGAGATTTATTGCAAACCAAGCATGTCAAACTCGTGGCCTGTGGGCCACATGGGGCCCATAATGAATATTTTTGTGGCCCAGCCAATATAAGGGTTTGTAAGAAACATTTCAATAAAAATTTTGTAACTTAATTTTTTAAAATTTATTTTATATTTTTATTGATTTCAGAGAGGAAGGGAGAGGGAGAGATGGAAACATCAATGATGAGAGAATCATTGATCAGCTGCCTCCTGCACGCCCCCTACTGGGGATCGAGCCCACAACCCGGGCATGTGCCCTTGTCCAGAATTGAACCCGGGATCCTTCAGTCTGCAGGTTGACGCTTTTTCCACTGAGCCAAATCGGCTAGGGCCATGGTCGGCAAACTGCGGCTTGTGAGCCACATGTGGCTCTTTGGCCCCTTGAGTGTGGCTCTTCCACAAAATACCATGGCCTGGGCGAGTCTATTTTGAAGAAGTGGCGTTAGAAAAGTTTAAGTTTAAAAATTTGGCTCTCAAAAGAAATTTCAATCGTTGTACTGTTGATATTTGGCTCTGTTGACTAATGAGTTTGCTGACCACTGGGCTAGGGCATAACTTAATTTTTACAATATCCTGTTATAACATGCGATAATGTCTGATTACTATAATTGTGTTGCATTCAATTCCCTTACACCGCTTAAGCCCTGGCGCACCATTTATCTACACTAATAGTAGCAGCGAATATTTTAGCAGCCGATTGCCACATCATTAATCTTGTACTGACTTGTTTGGTGTGTGCAACAGGAAATATTTCACTTTTGGAGAATAAGAAAAATGGGTTTATTTGCATTATGCTTATTAATTTGTGCAGTTATTCAGTATCTGGTAAGTTAATGTTCAAGAAAAAAATTAACTTTTATTAAAATGTTCTATGATTTTATGTTGAAATTCGTGCACAGGGGCGGGGGATGGGGGTGTCCCTCAGTCCAGCTTGCACCCTCTCCAATCTGGGACCCCTCAAGGGATGTCCGACTGTCCGTTTAGGCCCGATCCCACCGGACATCTCTCTGACAATTCAGGACTGCTGGCTCCCAACTGCTCGCCTGCTTGCCTGCCTTCCTGATTGCCCTAACTGCTTCTGCCTGCCAGCCTTATTGATATCTAACTGCTCCCCTGCCAACCTGTTTGCCCCCAACTTCCTTCCTCTGCCAGCCTGGTCACCCCTAACTGCCCTCCCCTGCTGGCCTGATTACCCCCAACTGCCCTGCCTTGCAGGCCTGGTCCCTACCAACTGCCCTCCCCTGCTGGCCATCTTGTGTCTACATGGGGGTAGGATCTTTGACCACATAGGGGCAGCTATCTTGATCTTGTGTGTTGCAGTGATGGTCAATCTGCATATTACTCTTTTATTAGATAGGATAGAGGCCTGGTGCACGGGTGGGGGCCAGCTGGTTTGCCCTGAAGGGTGTCCTGGATCAGGGTGGGGTTCCCTTGGGGCGTGGAGAGGCCTGGGCGAGGGGCCTGTGGTGGTTTGCAGGCCAGCCACGCCCCTGGCGACCCAAGCAGAGGCCCTGGTATCTGCAATTTATTTACCTTCTACAATTGAAACTTTGTAGCCTGGAGCTGAGCCAAGCCTCCTGCTCGATCTGTGGCTGCCGCCATTTCTGTTTGGATTTGCCTGCCAGAGTGTGTGGAAAGCTTGGCTTCCTCTGTTGCCAGGGAAACCCAAGCCTCCCTCTGGTAGCCATCTTGGTTGTGGTTAATTTGCATGCTCGCCCTGATTGGCTGGTGGGCGTGGCTTATGTAGCGGAGCGATGGTTAATTTGCATATTACTCTTTTATTAGAGAGGATTACTCATTTATTTCAGCTCTTTGTATTCAGCATGTCTCAGTCAAAATTAACGTACATTTCTATGAAAATTTAATCTTTTGTGGCCCACATAAACTTAAACCTTGTTTATTTGGCCTGTGTTAGCCTTTGAGCTTGACATGCTCGGCTTACACAATTGTAGTGCCTGAGCACCTAAATCCTAATCCAGTGATGGCGAACCTATGACACGCATGTTAGCACTGACACGCGTAGCCATTTCTGATGATGCGCGGCCGCTGAGGTGGCCGCATGCCGAGGATGAAACATTTGCTGCTCCTGAGGATGAAACATTCGCGAAATAATGTTTTTTCCTCAAAGTGACACACTACCTGAGTTATGCTCAGTTTTTTGGCGAAGTTTGACACACCAAGCTCAAAAGGTTGCCCATCACTGTCCTAATCTGTGGGGCAGGCTATCTGGAAGCTGGAACTCTCAAACTTGAGCGAAAGCTGTGTTTGAAGCCTCATAAGACCCTCCTAACTGATTGAATCAGGCGTGCTCATATTGTTTGGAATAATCTCTTTAAAGTCTAACTGAGGATAGACTTTAATCCCATATACAAAATACAGATGCTCCTTGACCTACCATGAGGTTATTGTAATGTCCCAATAAATCCATTCTCATCATAGTTGGAAATATAAATCGAAAATGCATTTAATACAGCTACACTATAAAGTATTGGTTGTTTAACCTTGTGATCACATCCCGTATCCTTGGGACTGTCTGTACCTTACACAACACCTGAATTAGTGGTTTGTTTGTTTTTTGTTTGTTTTTTTTTGTAACTTTTATTTACTGATTTTATTTTTATTTTGGGGGGTGTTTTTATTTTTTCATATTCCATATTATTTTGTACTAGAGGCCTGGTGCACGAAATTCGTGCACAGCAGGGAGGGGGGGGTTAGCGGGGGGTGTTGTCCCTCAGCCCAGCCTGCAGTCTCTCCAATCTGGGACCCCTCAAGGGACCTTCATTTTTTCCTTCAAGAGTGAGGTAGAAAAACCCTAGATCACCTTCTTGGATTCTTATAACCCAAATTACCAAGAACACTGCAATTGGTGGCCTACAGGGAGATTAGCTAGCCAATGAGTTGTCAGAAAAGGTGTTTACTCTCAAAATGGTTTGGCTCAGTGGATAGACCGTGGGCCTGCAGACTGAAGGGTCCCAGGTTTGATTCCTGTTAAGGGCATGTACCTTGGTTGGAGGCATATCCCCAGTGGGGAGTGTGCAGGAGGCAGCTAATGGATGTTTCTCTCTCATTGATATTTCCGACTGTCTATCCCTCTCCCCTCTTCTCTATAAAAAAAAAAAAAAAAAATCAATAAAAAAATTTTTTTAAAAGGTGTATCCTCTGCAGCTCATGCAGCCCCTGGGTTGTGTCCACTGGCCTAGGGGCGTGTCCCTGCCACCCGATGGTGGCTGCCGGGGTCTCCGCCCACCCCAGAGGCCAGCAGCCATCCCCCTGTGGAGGGCGCTAGGCTTTGGCATGGACACAATCTGCCACTTGGTGCTGGAGCTTGGAAGGCCTCTGGGGCGGGGTGGGAACATCCCCGTCTCCAAACGCCCCAAGGCCAGCAGCCAGCCCCACCATGGGCCCCAACCTCGAGGCTTGCAGGGGCCCTGGGCAGCACCCAGCGGTGGCCGCCAGGGTCTCAGCAAACCCTGGAGGCCAGCAGCAGCCCCTGGTCCTGGGCACCTGACTGGGGGCGTGGCCCCAAACCGCCGCTTTGTGCAGGAGCCTTTGCAGTGGCTTGGGGAGGCCAGCAGCCAACCTTGACCATGGGCCTCAGGCTGGGGCTTGCAGGGACCCCGGGCAGCACACAGCAGTGGCCGCCAGGGTCTTGGCACACCTCAGAGGGCAGCGGCAGTGGCAGCCCACGGTCCTGGGCGCCTGGCTGGGGGCGTGGCCCCAAACCGCTTGCAAAGGCTCCTGCACAAAGCAGCGGTTTGGGGCCACGCCCCCAGCCAGGCGCTCAGGCTGGGGGCTTGCAGGGACCCCCAGCAGCACACAGCAGTGGCCGCCAGGGTCTTGGCACACCCCAGAGGTCAGCGGCAGACCCCGGTCCTGGGCGCTTGGCTAGGGGCGTGGCCCCAAACCGCCGCTTTGTGCAGGAGCCTTTGCAAGCCGCTGGGGCGGGGCAGAACATCCCCGCGTTGCTATAGGGTTGGAGAATAGAATTTGAACTCTGACAAAGTAAAAATAAGCTGCAGAAGTACAAGATTAGAGGAAGAGTAGACAGAATCTTTCTCTGATGTTTTACAATTCCTTCAATTTGACTTCAGTTTTTCTTCTATTAATTTCAAGTTAAAGTATACCTAATTTGTTAAAAAAAAAAAAAAAAAATATCTGATGAGCCCTGTATTAGTCAAGTATTAATACTTAATATTACCAAGTATTATAATATAGCATTGTGTGTATGTATAAAAAAATGCTTAGAGTGATGCTAATCTGACTATTTCAGGTTGGTGAGATTTGGCATATAACTTATTGCATTCTTGCATTTGGCTTTTCTTTTCCCGTTTATTTGTTTGTTTTTTATTGATTTCAGAGAAGAAGGGAGAGAGATAAACGTCAATGATGAGAGAGAATTATTGATCAGCTACCTCCTGCACACACCACACTGAGGATGGAGACACAAGCCGGGCATGTGTCCTGACTAGGAATGGAACTGTTGAACTCCTGGTTCATAGGTTGAGCCATGCCCCCCAAGCGTCTTTCCCCCTTTAAATAACATGTTTCAAGTTGGGAAAGGCAGTCTTGCCCAGCTTTTCACCCTGTGCTGAGGCTGCAGAAAAGTGGCTTTGGGCTCAGCATTTCCTTGCAAAGAGATAAAAGAACCCTCACAAGCCCGTGCTGGGCATATCTCTTTGGGAGTCTCTTCCTATTCTGGATTTGATGTGTGTTCTTTGTTCTGCTTAAGCATCATATGGCACCTACCCAACCCCACTGCTGTATCCAGGATCTTCCACCTGCAACACAAGAGGCATGCATACAGACCACCTCTCTGCATTGAGAGGGCAGAGAGGGTGAGACCTGCTGGTAGTGGGGGACCTGCTTACATCACTTATTGAAGCGGATCTTGCTTGTCTTTTAGTGTAGCGGTTGCCAACCTTTCGAACCTCACGTACTACCAGTGGTCCGTGGACCACCGGTTGGCGACTGCTGTTTCAGTGGACATAAAGTGTTGTTGATGTTTTTCTTGGCAACCTGCAAACCAGGAAGTGGGGTGATATCCTGGGTTGCTGCTTCTGGTGGTGGATGTTGTTATACTCTTTGCTGCCCTCTACAAAATGGGACTCCTCCCCAAAGTTGGAAACAGGTGTTGCTTGCTTGACATATATTTATACAAAAAGAAAAACTTAAAAAAAACAATGGAGACAGAGATGAATAGAAGTCAACATATAGAGTTAAATAAGGAAAGGTTGAGATAAAAACAGTAATAGTGGGAATGGCAAGAAAAATAGATTTGACCTGTATTTAGGAGGTAAACAGTAGAATAGAGATTTGAAGAATTAGTGCTTAGGTTTATGACCTGGGCAACTAAGTGGGTGATGGTAGTTTTGATGGTAATATGAGAGGAAGGGCATGTTTTGTGGGGAATTTTGTTTTGTTCTGTTCTGGGCATACGAAAAATTCAGCCACAGTAGCGAGTGGGCGATGATGTAGTCATCCTGGATGTTTTCACTATCTGTGTGGTTAAAGCCATGGTTTTATTTGAGTATGATATAGTGTGGAGATTTGTAAATAGGTGCAAAGTTAAAACTAACTGACCTGTTGAGCATTTGACTTCCTGCTTGATGTATTTTAGATTTCTTTTTTAAAAATATATATTTTATTGATTTCAGAGAGGCAGGGAGAGAAAGAAACATCAGTGATGAGAATCATTGATCAACTGCCTCCTGCACGCCCCCTACTGGGGATCAAGCCTGCAACCCAAGCATGTGCCCTTGACTAGAATCAAACCCGGGACCTTTCAGTCCTCAGGCCGATCAATGCTCTGTCACTGAGCCAGACCAGCTAGGGCTAGATTTCTTATTCTTTATCAGTGCCTGCTGTCCTTGAGTCATTTTATAGTGCGCTATTATGCAAATGTTCCAAGTTCCAGGTCATCCATTTCATTTTCCCAGTTGTCATGAAAGAAAACAATATAAAAATTTATATTGATTTATTACTGTTTATCTTATCGTTGCTTATCTTTTAAAAGATTTCCAGATTATGCCATATTAACTCAAAAGACAATAAGTTCTGCGTTTCAGATAAATATGTGCAGGACAAGAATATACATTGTGAAAGGAGCCTGTGCTTTGTCAGAATTTTCCTGTTTCATCTGTTTCTGGGCTCTATCTATTGTAAAACTCACCATAAGACTCTTTCTCGGAAAAACACTGCACATCTTCATGAAAATGCTTTCCTGTCACATTCAATCCAATGTGCATTCTAATTCCAGAGATGCTAAATGTGGGAAAGTATGTGTCCTGGGAAGAATGAAACACAATTATTTTAAGTGTTTGTATTAATTTGGACTAATTACCGTTAAAGGGGTAAATCACTAGGCCAAAAAGATGTTACGTAGGAACAAAAGATAGCATATATAATTTTGAAGTCTCTCTTTGCAATAACAGTCTGACTTTAATTCATCAAAATTTCAAGTATTTAGGCCAGTAAGGGGAATATTTGGGGGGGCAGATAGTATTATATGTTTTAAAATTAACTGAAGTATAAAACCATGACAGTGTATGTCTATATCCTTGTTATATTATTGCTGATTAATGAAATATAATGTCTTTTTTAAAAAATTCAGGATGGATGCAACCTTGAAAGAACTGACTAGTTTAGTAAAAGAAGTCTACCCAGAAGCTAGAAAGAAGGGCACACACTTCAACTTTGCAATTGTTTTTACCGATATTAAAAGACCTGGTTATCGGTAGGTAACTTTATTTTTAACTCCTATAATGTCTATTTCGTTTTGATATATTTTAACTGATGGGGGTAACCTCTTTAGTGAACCTCATTAGTGGGAGGAATATAGATTTCTATTATTTTTTTTTTTTTTTTGAAGCTGGGATGTAAATTTATTTTTTAAATAAATCTTTATTGTTCATATTACAGTTCTTCTTTTTCCCCCCCATAGCTCCCCTCCACCTGGTTCCCACCCCACCCTCTGCCCTTACCCACCCCCACTGTCCTCATCCATAGGTGTACGCTTTTTGTCCAGTCTCTTCCCGCACCCCCCACACCCTTTCCCCCCCGAGAATTGTCGCTCCACTCCCTTTCTATGCCCCTGATTATTTTATATTCACCAGTTTATTCTGTTCTTCAGATTTTTATTCACTTGATTTTTAGATTGACTTGTTGATAGATATGTATTTGTTGTTCATAATTTTTATCTTTTCCTTTTTCTTCTTCCTCTTAAAGAATACCTTTCAGCATTTCATATAATACTGGTTTGGCGGTGATGAACTCCTTTAGCTTTTTCTTGTCTGTGAAGCTCTTTATCTGACCTTCAATTCTAAATGATAGCTTTGCTGGGTATAGTAATCTTGGTTGTAGGTTCTTGCTATTCATCACTTTGAATATTTCTTGCCATTCCCTTCTGGCCTGCATAGTTTCTGTTGAGAAATCAGCTGACAATCGTATGGGTGCTCCCTTATAGGTAACTAACTGTTTTTCTCTTGCTGCTTTTAATACTCTTTCCTTGTCTTTTGCTCTTGGCATTTTAATTATGATGTGTCTTGGTGTGATCCTCTTTGGATTCCTTTTGTTTGGGGTTCTGTGAGCTTCCTGGACATGTAAGTCTATTTCTTTCACCAGGTGGGGGAAGTTTTCTGTCATTATTTCTTCAAATGGGTTTTCAGTATCTTGCTGTCTCTCTTCTTCTGGCACCCCTATAATTTGGATGTTGGTACGCTTGAAGTTGTCCCAGAGGCTTCTTACACTATCTTCATATTTTTGGATTCTTTTTTTTTGCTCTTCCGGTTGGGTGTTTTTTGCTTCTTTGTATTTCAAATCTTTGACTTGATTCTTGTGATCCTCTAGTCTGCTGTTGGATCTCTGTATATTATTTTTAATTTCAGTCAGTGTATGCTTAATTTCTAGTTGGTCCTTTTTCATATCCTCGAGGGTCTTGCTAAATTTATCGGCCTTTTCTAGAAAATCCTTGAAAAACTTTATAACTGTGGTTTTGAACTCTATATCCAGTCGTTTGCTTTCCTCCATTTCTTTCATTTGTGATCTGTTTCTTTGTCTCCGCATTTTGGCTGCTTCCCTGAGTTGATAGAGCGGCTTTGTGTGCTAGGTGTCCTCTAGGGCCCAGTGGCTCAGCCTCCCCAATTACCTGAGGTGGACACTCTTGGTGCACCCCTTTGTGGGTTGTGTGCACAGTCTTGTTGTAGTTAAGCCTTGATTGTTGTTGGTATCACTGGGAGGAATTGACCTCCAGGCCAATTGGCTGTGAGGATCAGCTGTGTCTACGCTGGAAGAACTTCTGTGCTGGAGGCACCATTATGAGACAAGACTTGCAAAAGCCTCTGTGCTCAGCTTGGATGGGGCAGAGTCTCAGGGCGGAGCAGACAGCAGTCAGCCCTGCCCTAATAGGCTTCTGTGTCTCAGTGTCCCGCGGTAATCGCTGCAAGCACCTCTGAGAGAAAGCCGCCTTCGAGTTTCGCCTGCTGCCAGACAGTCCAGTTTCTCCCCGAATGAGTCTTGGTCCCCAGAGTCTTGCCTGGAACTGGAGTTCAGAGCAGTTGGGAGCTTTTGTCTCCCTCCCGCTTGAGAAAGCCAGCTGCGTACTCAGTTGCCAGCCCTCTCCGCGTGCGCCTCTGTACCTCTGCCTTCTGCAGCTCCTCTGAGTCTCAGTGTGCTTTTCTCCTTCCTTCTAGTTGTAGAATTTCCACTCAGCCAGCCTTCCTGTGGTTCTGGATGATGTCCGTTTTGTCTTTTAGTTGTAGTTTTGAAATTCTTGTGCGAGGCAGCAGTGTAGGTGTTTACCTATGCCGCCATCTTAGTTTCTTCTTGGTTTGTATTATCTTAATATCTGGTTTATTGTGCTGTAAGATAATGGAGCAGATCCCGTTCCATGTTCACTGTGTAGTATGTATGGAGCTGCATGTTTGTGCAACATTAACAGTTGGTTTCCTTCCTGCAGGGTGAAGGAGATTGGCAGCACCATGTCCGGGAGAAAGGGGACTGATGATTCCATGACCCTGCAGTCCCAGAAGTTTCAGATAGGAGATTATCTGGACATAGCGATCACCCCTCCAAACCGGGCACCACCTCCTTCAGGGCGCATGAGGCCATATTAAATTTTATTGACTATTTCTTGAGTTTATTTTTCATTCAGTTATGTAAAACAAATTTATACTTTTTCCTCTTTTTATTGCCATTAAGCCTTTAAACTCTAAACAAATTGTAATGCATTTATTTACGAGTTAGGTTTGGCTGTGCTATGGTATGAATAGTAATAGAAAGTCCATGTTTCAAGTCCTTCTGTAAAATATGAAGTGCTCTTAGCATTCTATGTAAAACTGTTGTTAAATACACATGTGCAATCAACCTGAGTGTGAAAATTACTGGAGGCATGGGAACTGGGTTTGAGTATTTGGGGTTTGTGTTGAGTAGTGGAGGATAGTGAGCTTAATGCCAAGTGGGGCAGAACAAGAAAACCGTAGGATTATAGTAATTAAACTAGAGGCCTGATACATGAAATTCATGCAAGAGTAGGCCTTCCCCCAGCTGCCTGCAGTGGCTTCCCTCTGGCTTCTGGCAAGCACTCGGGACCTGGGCTTCCCTCGCAGCCCCCGTTTCGTCTGGAAGGACGTCTGGTCTAATTAGCATATTACACTTTTATTATAGATAGCATGAGTTTGTGGCCTAGACAAGGTGTGGAGTTAGAAAAAGGATCTCTGTGCCTGAGCATGGCAGTAGAGACATTTTGGAAGCTTGAGCTGATGCAACTTGAAGAACCTTGTGATTGAAGAAATCGACCTGCCTGAAGAAATCATGGTACAATCAAAATAAAACTTCAAAAAGCTAGAGAAGAGAATGGGTGCTGCCGTGAGGGCTTTTTATGTTTTAAAGCTGGAGAGGACAGGAAGCAGGGTTAGAACTTAAGGTAAACCTTCCACCCTTATCCTGGAGAAGATCCGAAAGTGGAAGAGGAATCAAGGCCAAGTGAGAAGTGCCAGGGGATGAGGTCAAGTTGGGATATTCACACACCCTGCTAAATGCTTATAACTGACATCTCCCCTTCTCTGTCAGAGACACCTTCTAAGACTCCTAAAATACCAGATAGTACTGAACCCTATGTATACTGTCTTCCTATACATTCTTACCTGTGACAAAGTTTAATTTGTAAACTAGGAAGAGTATGAGATTAACAACCATCGTATATAATAAAAGGCTAATATGGAAATTGCCCCCATGGGTGGAAGTTAAACGTGCTGACCACCAGGGGGTGGTGCAGAATATGGCAGGCGTTGGTGATGAGATGCTGCTGGCCCTGATGGGATGGTGGGGCAGGTGAGCAGGTGGTGACCAGCCAAGGCAAGTGCAAGGTCCCCAACCGCCCCACAGATAGGCCTTGATTGCTGGCCAGACCTAGGGACCCTATTCCTCTAGTTGTCTAATAGCAGCTCAGTTTTCTCAGTGGGTACATGAATTTGGTATTTTCAGTTATTAACCAGATCCTCCATAGGGAGTCTAGACATTAAGTATATATTCAAATTTTGCAAAATGTAACTGGGACTGTTATTCCCAGAGTAAATTCAGTGAACTCAGATATCTCTGTACTTAAACCCAAATTTAAAAAAACTGTCTTTGTGAAACTGAAGGCAACACCCTAAAACTAAGCTTATCACAGTGCTTAGCTGTGCCAGATTCTGTGCTAAGGAGCTTACTGGGCATTATCTCATTTACCTTCATTGAGCTGCAATGACTAGTTTCCCCCTCTAGATGAAATTAAGACCTGCTTTAACAGGTCACAAGGGAGGCATATAAACCTATGTAACCAATAATACATTAGTTGAAACTACGTTTCCAAAAAATAGTGTTCTTTCATAGTTTCTTTGATTCTCAACTCACTGCAGTCTTACATCCACTCACACTTCAGTGGTACTGCTTCTGTAGGGAAGTGATCCTTTGCATTCTAAATTTCGGTCAAGGGACCTAGAGTTGTGGACCTGTTTTAGTTTTTATACAAACCAGAACACCTCTCTCAACGCTTTGCACTCGTTTGCTTTTTTCTCGATTCCTTTATTCTAATGCTAACAGTGTCGAGTCATACTCGACATCCGAGTGCAAAAGGTTAAATATGGTCATGGCTCACAGTTTGAGGAGCCGTATTGAGGTCTGTGTTACTGTATTTATTGCTTAGAAATAAGTAATTTCTTGGAGTCTGCATGAACAAGCTCGAAGGAAGAATGTTGATTCTGTTAGGATTAATCAGGACTAGGCAGCTATTCTTTTTTTACTTTATTTTACTGATTTCAGAGAGGAATGGAGAGAAACATTGATGAGAATCATTGATCGGCTGCCTTCTGCCCATCCCACATGGGATTGAGCCCACAACCCTGGCATGTGCCCTGGCTGGGAATCAAACTGATCTCCTGGTTCATAGGTCAACACTCAACCACTGAGCCACACCAGCCAGGCAGGCAGTTATTTTTGTATGTTTTATGTTTTTTTTTAAATCTTCACCTGGGGATATTTTTCTATTGATTTTTAGAACGGGAGAGGGGAGAAACTTCAATGTGAGACACACTGATTGCTTGGCGCCCACATGTGCCCCAACCAGGGCTTGGGATTGAGCCTGCAACCCAGGCATGTGCCCTTGACCGGAATCGAACCTGGGACCCTTCAGTCCACAGGTCAAAGCTCTATCCACTGAGCCAAACCAGTAAGGGCTGGGCAGCTATTCTATGAAGAGTGTCATGGATTCTCCACTGCCCATAATCTCAGAGGAATAAGCTAAAACCTAAAAGGGAATTTTAAGACCAACATTTGGCCTTAAAAATTTTTTAATAAGCAAAAACCGTTAAGTCTGGGAGTGTTACGAACATTTATTGTGTGAAGGTGTATTACCCACCTCACATTGGGAGGAGCCAATGAAATGGTGCTTAGGAGTGCCTGGTAGATAGTGAATGTTCAATATCTATTTAAAAAGAGGAAAAGGCATTTGTAGCCCTCTCGATGTGCCTTCAGAATTTCCTACCCTACCCAAGCTGGCCAGCCCAGTCATAACCATTTCTTAAGAAAATTTCAAATAAGATATGATGAAATTAAAGCAATTTAAATTATGAACGAAGTAAACCTAAGGCATTTTAAAAATATGTAATTATTGGAAACTATCAGAATTTGTGGTATCTCTTACACTTTCCAGTACTTTGCCAGGGAATTATATATAAACTGAGTGTCTATTATGTACCAGGTTCTGTGGGCTTGGAGAAACAAATATGACAAGATACAGATCCTTCCTCATAGTCTCAGTCTCATAATGAAAGGTGTAAACACATGGTAAAGTTTATGAGAAGTTGCTACTGAAGATGGCACTTGAACTTGTCTAACTCCTAAAGGGTTGGGTTTATACTCCTGTTACAGGGTGTAACATGAACAAAGGCGTACAAGTGGGAACAACAGCGCTTGTACCACTCATGGGACACTCGTGTACTAATTTTGGCCAAATTCAGGATAAAGAGGGGACACCTCCCAGAGATGTTGGAGGCCATCAATAAGATTTGGGGTGGACAATGAATGCGACATGGAAAAGCCACCATTTCCTCATCTGGAAAATACCTATTTCAAAGAATTAATCTAAGAATTAAATAGGTTAATATTTAGGACCATGCCTAGTGTGTCTACTGTTATCAGTCCCAGCACGCCATCAAAAATTAATCAGTTCTGACGTCATCCATTTTACTACCAAGTCCAACAGTCAAGTTTTGTCTCTTTTATACTTATACTAGAGGCCCGGTGCACAAAATTTGGGCACAGGGGTGTGTGTCCCTCAGCCCAGCCTGCACCCTCTCCAATCTGGGACCCCTTGAGGGATGTCCGACTGCCTGCTTAGGCCCGATCCCAGTCGGACATTTCTCTCACAATCCAGGACTGCTGGCTCCCAACTGCTTGCCTGCCTGCCTTCCTGATTACCCCTAACCGCTTCTGCCTGCCAGCCTGATTGATGCCTAACTGCTCCCCTGCCAGCCCAATTGCCCCTAACTGCCCTCCCCTGCAGGGCTGGTCCCCCCTCAACTGCCCTTCCCTGCAGGCCCGGTTGCCCACAACTGCCCTCCCCTGCTGGCCATCTTGTGTGTTGGCGAGTCAATTTGCATATTACTCTTATTAGGATAGAGGCCTGGTGCATGGGTGGGGGCCAGCTGGTTTGCCCTGAAGGGTGTCCCGGATGAGGGTGGGGGTTACCTTGGGGCTTGGGGCAGCCTGGGCGAGGGGCCTGTGGTGATTTGCAGGCCAGCCACACCCCCAGGTAACCCAAGCATAGGCCAGAGCTGGCTGGGAGCAGGTATCTGGGATTTATTTATCTTGTACAATTGAAACTTTGTAGCCTTGAGCAGAGGCCAGGGCCGGCCAGGAAGCTTGGCATCCTCCATCACCAGAGGCAACCTAAGCCTCCTGTTTGCTCCAGCTCTGTGGCGGCCACTATCTTTGTTGGGTTAATTTGCATACTCGCTCTGATTGGCTGGTGGGTGTAGCAGAGTGATGGCCAATTTGCATGTTTCTCTTTTATTAGTGTAGACTAGAGTCCTGGTGCACAAAATTCATGCATGGGTACAGTCCCTAGGCCTGACCTGCGATCAGGGCCATCTTCCTGGGCTGCCCACAGCCGGCCCTGCCCCCCGCTACCACCCACCCCGTTCCCCATTCGCCATCAGGTGATCAGAGCCTGCTGGCCGGGGGGAGGAACCGAAAAGTTGGCCGTTATACCCACTGGCTGGCCCCGCTCCCACTGTGGGTTGCCGTGTGTGTGTGGGGTTACTGGTGGGGCAGGGGACTTGGCCTGGCACCACCCACATCCCCCGCGACCCACCCCCAGTTCCCCATTCGCCACTGGGCAATCTGAGCCTGCCAGCTGGGGAAAGGGACCAAGAGATAGTCAGTGCACCTCTGAGACTGGTTGAGCAGTCGTTCTGATCATTCCGCCGTTATGGTCAATTAGCATATTACCCTTTTATTATATAGGATTGTCAGCAATACTGACAGGATCAATCACTCTCCCTGAAATCCTACTTAATGGATTCTTCTCAATCTTCTTCCCTAGATTGATCTACCTCTCTCTTCTCATCCTCTAAAAGTCCAAGATTCAGTCATAGTACTCTGGATACCTCTTCTATGTAAAAGTCCAAGATTCAGTCTTAGTACTCTGGATACCTCCCTCCCTTAGCAATCCACTCATGCTGTGCATTTCTGTCCATGCAGATGTGGAAAATAGTTAACAAAAGGTTAGTAGAAATTTGGGAAGTCATCATCATATGTAAGGTGACTAGAGCTTTACCTTGAATTAACTTGAAAATAATTTTACCTATTTAACAAAAATTACAACTACACAGTAATTCCTAGAACACAGAATAAATCAAGTTTTGTTTTAATGACTATTTTCTGACAAAATTAAGAGAGCAAGTCTTTACATTTGACTTTCGAGGCAGTCACAGAAGAGGGCACTCTGCCGCATCCAGTTCCCCATGGCTGACACTGAAGCACCTTGTTCTACTTGTCAGATATTCATTCCCAAATTCATAATACTCTAGGTCCTTGTTTTCCCATTGGCCACGTGAAGTGTTTGCCAAAGTACTTTTATGGACTTAATTAGATTATTGTTCAGTTATACTTAAATGGGAAGGATCTTGGGCCTTATGGACAGGGCAGTGGGAAGCTATCAGCTCACGACACATTCAGTCTCCTTGTTACTGTGGTCACAGCTGACATTCCAGAGAAGCACACCTGGCCCAGGAAAAGTCATCAGAATCTTCCAGAAAGGCCTCAGGGTTGGTGGGTAGCCACTGAAGAGAAACTTGGAGAAGTCCACAGCCATGTGTTGGATGAGAGGATGAAATGGACACTAAGCAAAAAGTTGGAAGGAAAAAAAACTCCAACTGACAACAGGTGATTCCATCTGAGACCTACTACAGTGCAGATGTCCTGGTGTGTAAATTCTCCTTTTCCTAAATTGAGCTGTCATTTGTAAACTGTGTTTTAAAAGAGCAATGTTGAAATAAAAGGTATGAGACTCAGGAGGAGACAGAAGGGCAGAGTCAGAGTTCAGAAGCCCACTCTTGCAGACAGCAAGAACTACCCAGATCAGAGAAGACTGGAGATGGTCTTTTTTTTTTTTTTTTTTTTTAAGAGAAGGGAGAAACAGAGACAGAGAAACATCGATTGGTTGCCTCCCGCACATGCCCTGACCAGGGCTGGAGATGGAGCATGTAACTGAGGTATGTGCCCTTGACCAGAATTGAACCCCTGACCCTTCAGTCTGTGGGCTGACGCTCTATCCACTGATCCAAACTGGCTAGGGCTGGACATGGCCTTATTGGAATAGCAAATAGGAAGACTTAAAATTTTAAAAGTTATTGATCCTGCTTCCTAGTAATTACTTAATCCATGGTTACATTACATAGGGTAAATTTGAGATCAGTGAAATAGTAATGATATTTGAAAACAATAAGTGAGTTGCATGTCAACAAGATTGAGGTTAAAGTAAATCAAAACTGCTGTAACCGGTTTGGCTCAGTGGACAGAGCGTCAGCATGCAGACTGAGGGGTCCCAGGTTCAGTTCCAGTCAAGGGCATGTGCCTTGGTTGTGGGTACATATCCCCAGCAGGGAGTGCGCAGGAGGCAGCTGATGGATGTTTCTCGCTCACCAATGTTTCTAACTCTCTATCCCTCTCCCTTCCTCTCTGTAAAAAATCAATATGTTAAAAAAAAGTAAATCAAAACTTAAAAAGCAAATTATGATACCAGTATCCAAACTCATCTTTGATATGGATTGATTTTTAGAAAGGGAGGAAGAAATGGGAATGTGAAAACAAAGTAAGTCCTGCTTTGATTTCATCTCATCCTGTTCAGTTTCTATTAATTGACGGATGGATCCACTAGGATTTCTGCAAAAAGATATCATATCATCAAATTACAAATTACAAATAAATATCATCTAGGTATAATTAATAGCAATCAACAAAACAAATGATACAACATTGTGGTTATATATTTTTACACTTTATATATAAAATAGTTGGGAATACATTCCCAATGATATTATCAAACTTGCTATTGTTGGGAGTCAGATATAGGGATGACAAATTCTATATTGAGAAAGATATAAGCTGTTAATTCAAGCTGCCAAATGTCAATTAAAATTTTGTTCCTACCATTTAAGTGTTAATTTTCAAATGTTCTCCTCAACTGACACATGTACTTTCTTTGGAATGGTAACATACTCACTTTCACCAGTTTTCTTGTTGCCAACATCTCAGATGTTCCGTCCTTCACATCTAGTAAAGAATGCTTTGCTGGGTGGCATGCCTTAACTGCTACTGGAGTAGTAGCTAGGTTTGGGTTGTATTTTGATAAAACCTAAAAACAAGCAAATTCCTTTTTATTAAGTCATATGAACAACATAAATTTGGAAGGTGTTATAAAACATTCAAGAAAACCCAAGGAAAATTAGAGGGTATGAGTTGTTTGAAACAGTAAGAATTTTTTAGCAGCACAGACGGATGTTTTAACATCACAGAAATGATGGTAATATTAGAAATTTAACTTGGGTGTGGAGGCTTGATTTCTAAAGCCTTCTAAAATGTACACTAAGGATAATGGAAACAAGCAGCAATGTGTCCACGTGAACAAATTAAGCCTTTGCAAAGATGTTAGGGGAAAAAATATATAGGAAAGAGGCAAAATAAATGCTCAAAAAATAATTAGTTGTATAGGTTATAAAAAGAAATTGAAATATCAACTATGATTGTTTTCATAAAGAAGTGACACATTAAATACAAGGTTTCCCTCTTTTAACATAGAAATAAAAAGGGAAGTGGAACTCTGTATAATGCTTATAGACAGAAACTGCTCCTTCTCATTCAATTTATGATGATGCCCAGAAGGAAAAAACAGAAAAGCCAGAGAAAGGTGGTTAATGAACCCTTTACTTTTATCTTAGGGTGTCTGTTCCAATGGCATTTGGGTATTTTCCCAAGTAGTTTTATCTTTCTCATAGCTCTCCATAAGCTAGGAAGGTTCCGACTAACCATTGCCAAACACTACAACTCCTTTGGTGGGGTGGGGGTGAGGGTACTGGAAGAACCAGACTGGTGGTTATTTAGATTTGGCAGTTGCTATAAATCAGTAGCTGACTAGTAGTAAATGATGTTGTAGTAAAGAATTAGAGATTCTAAATCAGTCTCAAGTTATTCATGATACCCGTTCTCTCAAGAACTGTAGGATAAATGACGTTCCTTACGTGGGCAGCAACACCTCCCATGGGAACAGTGGTCAACATGACCATCACAGGTGAACAATCAGAATACATTACAAGAATACATTTCTGAACTTGAGGTTAAAGAGAAAATGCCCCGAGGGCATAAAAGTATGATGATGTCACTAGCTTCTGCCCATCCCAGAAGAACCTTAACCAGGTAGTGTCAGAAAAGATATAGCAGCCCAGAATTTAGATTTTTTCAATACCCAAACCAGCACATAGCCCAATGATAAATAATAGTTTAAATCAGAGATTACATAAATATCTAACTTTGAAAAAAGTGTATCAGAAAAAAAGAAAAAAAACCAGCCTGGAAAATAACCTGGAGAATGTCTTCTGGAATTGTAGTTACTTTTGGAGGTGTAGGTGTTCTGAGCAGATTCTCATAAGAAGAAATCACAGGGGAAGAGGGAGCTGCACAGTTCTCAAAGCACTTGTCTGAATTTAAAACTAACGATGTACAGTATTTCATTTCCAAATCATTTGATGAACTATTTGTTTTTGATAATGGATAATCTGTGGATACCTAATGAATAAAAATAAATCATTAAATTATGGTGGTATAAAATGGAAAATAAAAATTGTCAGTCAATTGTTACTTCTGATGGGGTCCTTAAATAGGGTTCCCAATCAAGTATTAAATAAAATCAAGAAAACAAGGAAATAGCATATGGCGGACAAAGTACCACCTTCATTATCAATAAAGGATGAGCTACAGCTTAATATGAAAAATGGACTGAATCCCAGATTTAGATGATTCACCCCTCCCCAGTCTCAGGCAACTAACTGGGCTAGATGAGAGTCATAGCACGAGGAATGGGCAAATTACCACAGGCCCTCACCCCCAAAAGGAAGCAATATTTGAGGGAAACCCAGCATTTTGTTTCTCTACAGCTACAGTGTCCAACAGAGAAGCCACAACCATCTGGGGTTGTTTAAACTTAATTAGTAAAAATTTAAAAACTGAAAATTCGTTCCACAGATGCATTGCCACATTTTATGTGCTCAGTAGCTGGCTGTGACTAGTAGCTTCTATACCGAACAGCACAGAATACAGTCCATTTCCATCGCTGTAGAGTTTTATTGGACAGGCTGCTCTACCATCTGGGTTGTCATAAAATTCATACCAACATTAAAACAGAATGAGGTTTTGATAATAGTAAATTTGTTCACTGGGGAAAATTAGGGAAAAAAGGGGGGGGGCAATAAAAATCACCCATAAATAACCACATTTTGGTGTGTTTATATTCATTCTTTTTCCTTAAAGTGTAGTAGTCCCAACCTTATCCACAGGAGATACGTTCCAACACCCGCAGTGGATGTCTAAAACCCTAGATAGTACTGAACCCTACATGTACTATGTTTATTCCTATCATACATACCTATAATAAAGTTTAATTTATAAAACAGGTACAGTAAGAGATCAATAACTAATAATAAAAAAGAGCAATTATAACAATATACTGTAATAAAAATTATGTGACTTGAACACAAGCATTGTGATACCTTGATAGTTGATCTGATAACTGAGATGGGCACTAAGTAACTAACAGGAGGGTAGTATCTACAATGTGGACATGCCAGACAAAGGGATGATTTATATCTCATATGGAGCAGGAGGGCGAGAGATTTTATAACTCTACTCAAAGGAGCATAATTGAAAACTCATGACTTGTTTATTTCGGGAAATTTCCATTTAATATTTTCAGATTGCAGTTAACCACAAGTAACTGAAATCACAGAAAGCAAAACCACGGGTAAGAGAGGATAACTGTATGCATGTGTATATGTACATATACATACATGTCACTTTCCATATCATTAAATACTTGCACACATTGTTTTTATATGTTCTTATATGTTTTTAAAAAACATGATAGTTATGTTAACACTGGACCTTACTGACATACCTTAATGTATCTTGCTTCTCTTCTACCATTTGACATTTAGATTGTTTCCATGCTTTGCTCTAATAATAATTTGCTATAACAAATCTGTCCCACTGAGCCTTATAATAAATTCTGACATGTTTAAAAGGTATAAAAAAATTTAAAGCTCTTAATATATGCTACTAAATTACCCTCTAGAAGTATATGGTAAGTATACAACTAAAGTCTGCATTATTCTAACCTTTTAAACAGACTGTTTGAGTCTAGAAATAGTTGTGTATCTGAGTCATTAAGAACAAAATTAGAGTTTTCAATTTTATGAAAATTTACCAAAGCTGTTCTGTTCTTTGTAGAAGGAATTTTCAAACCAGGAGTACAGAATGTAGGTGCCAAGGGAGACTTTGTATATTCATCATCTAGAAGACACATACAATCACGTGAAAATAAGTATTTGAAAGTAAAGTTGAAATACAGATTTCAACTTTTAAGTTATAATCCTTGTCAATATAATTTGTGATTATTATTTTTAATAAATTATAACTAACATCTGCTTAGTTGGACAGGAAAAAAATCAAAACTCATATCACATATTTAGTTATCACTATTACTAATAGAAGTTCAGCAAGGCACAAGTGCTATATGCAAAAATGAATACCGTATTTTCTGGCGTATAAGACGACTGGGCGTATAAGATTTTCCTGGGTTAAAAACTCATCTTATACGCCAGAAAATACGGTAGTCCAATATATCTAATCCATTATATCTAATCCCATCAATAGAGTCAAACATACCATATTTTCCAGCGTATAAAACGACTTTTTAACCCAGGAAAATCTTATACGCCCAGTCGTCTTATACGCCAGAAAGTTTGAAGAAAGATATTTTTCACTATAGCAACAAGATTAGAGCAAGATACCTTATATATAAACCTATTAACAACTGTTTAAGATCTTTATGGAGAAAATCAAATTTCTGAAAAATAAAAAGGAGGAAGAGGGCCAGGAAGTCGCTTGCTGTCCAAGATATTAGGAACAGAACTATGCATATACATATATTTGATATCTATAATACACAGTATCATGAAAGCAATCTTTAAAAAATACCAAAGAGAAACTGTGAACATGTTAGAAAAGTGATCATCAGACTGGCAAAATCTGATAAGGTCTAAATATGTTTAAGTGCTGGAAAAGATGGAGAAACATTAACCCAAACACTGCTCGGGGACATAAAAGCCACCTTTGGGGCAATTTAGCATCTTAGAGTTAAGTGAAGGTGTGCATCCCTTCACCTAGAAATTCTACTACTAGAGTGAGAAACACATGTGCATAGGCATAATTTTCATTATAGTACTGCCTGTAATAATAAAAAATAAAAACAACTCAACTGTCAATAAAATGGCTTATTCATAGAGTGGAACACTACTGAACAATTAAAATGGATGAACTGCCCTAGTCGGTTTGGCTCAGTGGATAGAGCATTGACCTGCAGACTGAAGGGTCCCGGGTTCAATTCTGGTCAAGGGCACATACCTGGGTTGTGGGCTCAATCTCCAGTAGGAGGTGTGCAGGAGGCAGCCGAGCAATGATTCTTTCTCATCGATGTTTCTATCTCTCTCTCCCTCTTTCCTCTCAGAAATCAATAAAAATATATTTTTTAAAATGGATGAACTGGATTTACATAGATTAATATACTACTACAAACATACTGTGAAGTGAAAAAAGCAAATGGCAAAAGAATACAAATTATATGTTGTAACTTATGTGAAATTTTAAAACACAATTATGCTTTATTGATCATTATTTTTGGGGAGGAAAGGAAGGAGAATAATTGAGTGGGGCTAGGGATTTAGCTTTAGGTATAACTTTTAAAAAAAAAAGATTTTTAAAATTGATTTTTAGAGAGGAAGGGAGAGGGGTAGAGACATGGATGTGAAAGCAAAACATCGATTAGCTGCCTCCTGCACTACTGGGGATCGAATCTGCAACCCAGGCATGTGGCCTGATTGAAAATCTAACCGGCAACCTTTTGATGCATAGGATGGCTCAACCAACTGAGCCAAACTGGCCAGGGCACTTTAGGTATATAACTTTAATATAAAAAAATTTGAAGCAAATATAGCAAGATACTAACATTTATTTAATTTGATATTTTCAGTATACACCTATACACCTGGGGTTTTAAGATAAGGCAGCTAACCTAAAACCTGTCTGCAGCCCTAGCCAGTTTGGCTCAGTTGATAAGAGCATCGGCCTGCGGAGTGAAAGGTCCAGATTCGATTCTGGTCAAGGGCACATGCCCGGGGTTGCGAGCTTGATCCCCAGTAGGGGTCGTGCAGGAGGCAGCCAGTCAATGATTCTCTCTCATCATTGATGTTTCTATCTCTCCCTCTCCCTTCCTCTCTGAAACCAATAAAAATATATTTAAAACAATAACAACAACAACAACAAAAAATCTGTTTGCAATGGGTAACTATGGAGCCCTGGCTGGGGTAAGCATTAAACAGCTCCACAGGGCACACAGAACTATCACTGAAAACCTCCATTTAAAGATGAGTTAAAAATTAAAGAAATGTGAGGAAACAAGCCCCAAGAAAGACAATCAAAGTGAAAAACAAGAGAATGAATACCTTAAAGAGTCTTTCAGATACATGTGTTTAAAATGTTACAAGAGATAAACGGAGGCATAGAGATCATAAGGCAAGAGAGCAATACAGAAGGAAAAATAGAGCCGAAACCGGTTTGGCTCAGTGAATAGAGCGTCGGTCTGTGGACTCAAGGGTCCCAGGTTCGATTCCGGTCAAGGGCATGTACCTTGGTTGCAAGCACATCCCCAGTAGGGGGTGTGCAGGAGGCAGCTGATCGATGTTTCTCTCTCATCGATGTTTCTAACTCTCTATTCCTCACCCTTCCTCTCTATAAAAAATCAATAAAATATTTTTTTTAAAATGAGTGAAAAAAATGTTTTCAGACATATAAAACTAGAGAATACTTCACACAGTAGACCATCTCTGAAAGAACTGCTAAAGGCAGTACTTTACCCAGAAAACTAAACCCAGAAGGAATGAGTGAACTATAAGAAGCAATGGCAAACACAAAAAAATGGTAAAGAAATTACTAAACTTTAATAAGTACAGACTATAAAAATTTTAATAGCTTTTGTGGCATAGAAATAGGGTCAAACAAAAATACAACATAAACTCTCTTAATAAGCCTTCACTTAACCAAATTACTAATGGGTAAACATAAGCTTTCGATTCCTTCCATAAAAGATACTGCTGATGGCCCACTGAAGGATTCAGTCAGGAAGTCATAAAAGGTAGTGTCCCTTATTAAGGTCCACTGGGAAGTGATTTTTGAGTATGACTGAAAGTAGTGGTCCAATTTCTCTCCTTTTTAAAAAAATAGGCTACTCTTTAATATAGTCATGTTTTTTTCTTATAAGTTGAGCTCTAAGCTTACTATGAATGAGTTGCATTTTGTTACACCTGTTTATGCCAGAGGTACTTGTTACTAACAAGTCAGTGAAATTAGTAAAGAGAGTATTTCTGAAAATAATGTCTAAAACTTTGTAAAGATTTCCTAAAGACAAGTTACTTTAAAAGATTTGCCAATAAATTTGGTATAGATCAGACAACTATAAATAATTATTCAAAGAAATCATAAAACTCTAGAATTTTTTTATTTTATATTTTCATGAAAACCAGTGTTTGCTGGGACAAATATGAGAAAATTACATGAAAATTTTCTATAAGTTCTTGTACTCTTTAAAAAAAATTTGAATGGTAACTGATGTATTCTGAGTGTGGTTTATATAAGAAAGATAATGTAGAACTCTAATCAATAGGCTGAGGCTAAATTTAAAAAGGGTGCTATTGGCTCTATATAAAAAAATTGGTGAATGAATGTATATTTATATGCTTTAAGTTAAAATGTTAAAAACAAACAAACTGACAAGTACTGAATATAACCAGGAAGAGTATAAAAAGAAAGAAAATTTTATCTTTCTCTCATATGAAATCATGCTGAACGTGAATGGAATGAATGGTGGTACTTAACAGAACTCGATGTCACTAACTGAGAAGATGCAGAAGGCTATTAGAATATGTATGTGGTGCATCATTTTTGTACAAAGATCCTCTGTCTGGAAAGAGCACAGCTGAGAAATAACTTGATTTCACACTTACCATTTTTTTCCAATTGCTGGTTCACGAGGCCAGCAGTGGCGCTATCACTGGACACTAGTTGTGTTTCTACAGCTTCCTCACTGCTATGATTAATAGGGAAATTATAAGGTAAAAAAAAAGTTAGTATTAAACCTCTGGGAAAATTTAATCTTCTAACCACGGCCGGTATGGCTGTGGTTGAGCATCGACCTATGAACCAGGAGGTAATGATTTGATTCTCAGGGCACATGCCAGAGTTGTGGGCTTGATCCCCAGTAGGGGGCGTGCAGGAGGCAGTTGATCAATGATTTTTTCTCATCATTGATGTTTCTCTATTCCTCTCCCTTCCTCTCTAAAATAAATAAAAATACATTAAAAAAAAAGTATAGCCCAGTGGTGAGCGTCAACCCATGAACCAGGAGGTTGAGGTCTGATTCCCAGAACACAGGCCAGGCTTATGGCTCAATCCCCAGTGGGGTGGGGGTGTAGGAGGCAGCTGATCACTGACTCTCTCATCGATGATGTTGCTGTCCCTCCTTTCCCTTCCTCTCTCTGAAATCAAGAAGAAGGAAAAAAAGTGGAGGAAACCTGGCTCAAAGAGCTTAAGAACCATTTTGTACTGACAGTTTTGACTTAGAAGTAGATTAAGAACCTCTGACTTACAGGAAAGCCATATGTTCAACTCATTATATAAATTAATCTGTTTCAGGGCAATTTTGTTCCAATTATAGGTCCATTCTGTGACAGTTTTATACTGTTTTACTTACTGTAGCTTTACTTACACACACACAGTTTTTGTTAATCCTCGCTCAAGGATATTTTTTTCCAGTGATTTTTAGAACGGGAGGGAGGAAGGGCAAACATCGATGTGAAAGACACTGATTGGTTGCCTCCCATACACGCCCCAACCCAGCCAGGGATGGAACCTGCAACCCAGGTAATTGAACCCGAGATCCTTTGGGTCTAACCACTGAACACACCAGCCAGGGCAATCCTTTAATTTTATTCTTTATCTTACCAAACACTTTTTTTTTTCAGGCCAGTGTCACTTTTACAGCATCTAACCTGAAAAAATCAATAGCTCACACTTTACTGCAGAGTTGATGATTCAGGGAAGTTTGAAATTAAGAAGTGTCTGAAACATCATACTTCTTCTAGGGAAAAAAAAAATCAATAAATACAAAAGATATAGGAAGTCAGATAAGCTGTACCTTTTAACAAAGTGCTTGCCCTAACTGGCGTGGCTCAGTGGATAGAGCGTCAGCCTGCAGACTGAAGGGTCCCAGGTTCTATTCCGGTCAAGGGCATGTACCTTGGTTGTGGGCACATCCCCAGTAGGGGGTGTGCAGGAGGCAACTGATCAATGTTTCTCCCTCATTGATGTTTCTAACTCTCTAGCCCTCTCCCTTCCTCTCTGTAAAAAAACAATAAAAATATATTAAAAAAAGAAAAAAAGAAAGCTGCTTACCTTTTACTCTTCACATTTTTAAGTCCCATTGTGTAATCTTCATTCAAACACACAGTATATTCAGAGATACCGAAGTGCTCTAATTTAGGAGTCACACATTCAAAATCATCCATATTTAGTGCACATTTTGGAGTTTTTAGTACTTTAACTGGTGACTGTTTGGAAGATGGAGTTAACGTGTTTGGCTCTTTCTTATGATTGTTTACTGCCTGTGGAGGATTTGGTGGAATTTGCGATATTAGATACCGCTCAAGTCCAAAATCTGAAAGTTGTGGACTACATGGAATCTTCTCAGAAACTGAGCTGCTTGGAACAACAGGATTAGACATATCATCCTTTACATCAGGCTTTTGAAGGTTTTCATCTCTAGTGGACTCTGGTTTAGAGTCTATGGCTTCTTGCTCACCCACTGGGAGAAAAGGTCATATTGTATTCAAACAGCAAATCAGGAAATCTCAAGTACTAAAACCACATAAAACAGTTTCATTTGAAATGTCCCTCATCAGTAAAAGTCCTGATTCTGTCCTCAGTCTCTAAGGTTTTATTCTAGTTGTACCTTTAGTAAATTTCTGATATGCACCTCTTGTCCACCCATATCCCATCCCATTTTGATGACATATTAGAGAAAGGAAGTAAACTAAAGTGTTAAAAGATGAAAAATCAATAACCACAAATATAAGTCCAATGTCCTTACATCCCCAGTTAATGTAAATTATCAGTTCTTAATATATTCTGAAACTATTTTATCATTTAATGACAGTAATTACAGTGTGGAATTAACTACAATCTAGATTCAACAAAAAATATAAAAATATTAATTTAAATATTTAACTTACAGATGCATAAAAAGGAAAGACTGTTATCCTATCTTATAATAGACAAATATGCAAATTGACCACACCTCCGACACACCCACAAGCCACGCCCACAAACCACGCCCACCATCCAATCAGAGCAAGTATGCAAATTAACCCAAACCAAGATGGCTACAGCCACAGAGAGCAAGGTTTCCTAGGTAACAGAGGAAGCCAAGCTTTCTGCCAGCCGTTGCAGGCCTAAGCCTCCACTCAAGCTACAAAGTTTCAATTATAGAAGGTAAACAAATTCAAACAAATGGCGGCAGAATGGAGCTTGAGAGAGCAGGCCAGGGTTGCCGCCGGCAACAGGGGAAGCAAAGCTTTCCACACACCCTGGCCAGGCCCACCTGCTTAAGGCAACAAAGTTTCAATTATAACCCCAACACAAATGGCTTCGGGGCCTCAGAGGGAGCCCCAGGCTTGGCTCTGCTCCAGGCTACAAAGTTTCAATTGTAGAAGGAAAATAAATTCCAGATACCAGGGCCTCCACTTGCATTGCCAGGGGGCGTGGCCAGCCTGAAAACCACCACAGGCCCCTCGCTCAGGCCGCCCCACGCCCCAAGGGAACCCCACCCTGATCAGGGACACCCTTCAGGGCAAACCAGCTGGCCCCCACCCCTGTACCAGGCCTCTATCCTATCTAATAAAAGAGTACTATGCAGATTGATCATCATTGCAACACACAATATAGCGGCCCCCATGTGGTCAAAGATCCTGTCCCCATGTGGACACAAGATGGCCACCACAAGATGGCCAGCAGGAGAGGGCAGTTGGGAGGCACCCAGCCTGCAAGGGAGGGCAGTTGGAGGTGATCAACCCTGTAGGAGAGGGCAGTTATGGGTAACCAGGCCGGCAGAGGAGGGAAGTTGGGGGCAAACAGGCTGGCAGCAGAGTGGTTAGGGGGTGATCAGGCTGGCAGGCAGAAGCGGTTAGGGGCAATCAGGAAGGCAGGCAGGCAAGCAGTTGGGAGCCAGCAGTCCTGGATTGTGAGAGGGATGTCCGACTGCCCATTTAGGCCCGATCCAAACGGGCAGTCGGACATCCCTTGAGGGGTCCCATATTGGAGAGGGTACAGGCTGGGCTGAGGGACAACCCCCTTCCGTGCACGAATTTCATGCACTGGGCCTCTAGTATAAAAATAAACTTTTATCCTGTCAGCCTGAAACACAAGTATCAAAAGCCTAGTGAGAGCCCAGCCGAGGTGGCTCAATGGTTGAGCATCGACCTATGAACCAGGTCACGGTTCCATTACCGGTCAGGGCACATGCCCGGGTTGCGGGCTCTATCCCCAGTGGGGCGCATGCAGGAGGCAGTCGATCATTGATTCTCTCTCATCATTAGTGTTTCTATCTCTTTCCCCCTCTCTGAAAGCAATAAAAAAAAAAAAATTATTTTTAAAAAGCCTAGTGAGAGAAATAACAGGACAGCATTAGAAAGACATGCAGTTCCTCAACCTTTAATAGGGTTATGTCTAGCTCTGCACCTTAACATTTGACCACTACACTGTGCATGTCAGGTTAAATAATTGACTAACAACTATACTTTTCCCTATAGTCCTTTGTTATTTCCTGGGTACACTACGGGTGAATGAATTTCATGCGGAACTAAGTTGGAGTTAAAAGATACAGGACGGCACCTTCAGTGCCAAGTCCTTCCTTGTTGCTAATCCTCACCTGAGGATATTTTTCCATTAATTTTTAGAGAAAGAGTGGAAGGGAGGGGGAGAGACAGAGAGAAACATCGACGTGAAAAAGACACATCCTTGGTTGCTTCCCACATGATCAAGCCTGCAACTGAGGTACCTGCCTTGGCCAGAATGGAACCTGGGACCCTTCAGTCCACAGACTGACACTCTTATCCACTGAGCCAAACTGGCTAGGACCCAAGTCCTTTTTTAGTTTTTGTTCACTCATCTTTTTTTTTTTTTTAATATATTTTTATTGATTTCAGAGAGGAAGGAAGAGGGAGATGAATGAGAATCAATGATGAAAGAGAATCATCAACTGGCTGCCTCCTGCACCGGGAATCGAGCCTGCAACCTGGGCATTTGTCCCAACCAGGAATCAAACCATGGTCTGATTGGTTCATAGGTCAACGCTCAACCACTGAGCCAACCCTGCCGGGCTGTTTACTCCATCTTTTAAAGGAAGGTCTATAGTTCAAATAGGATCTATCAGATACTGGTGGAGATCCTTGTCAGAATCGCCTGGGTCCAAAGGAAGAGGAAAGGGATAAATTTAGGCTATACATTTACTCGATCAGCTAAGAGATCAACAGAAGAGGGAGTAGAGGTGCACACTTGTTTTTGAAGATATAATATTCATTGTTTTGATCAGCAACTGGAAATAAACCAGGATAGGGTACTATTTCTGTACATAAACCAGGACACATTAAATCTGCAGGGTGCACCATCTAAAACGTTATAATAAACTTTGATTTCATGGCTTTTGGCCGTGGAAGAGCTAGCTGCTGATTCACTGAGTTCTGTTTTGACATTGTGCTTTCCTATTAATTCTGAGAAATGTTATGACTACCAAAAACCTCTTGTTGCACTTATCGTAAGGCAGTCAGTGATGAGATTAATAAAATAAAATCATTACCATGATCATCCCCATTTCACAAGTGAGGGAAAAGCAATTTGAAAAAATTGTCCAGTCACAGATGTAGTAGTGTGTGTAGATGGTGGAGTTAGTATTTGAATCCATGGCTTATACACACCAAAGTCAACTGAATTGTTTCTTTTACACCTTGTGGACTGTTTAATATACCTTTCATAAAAATCTTCAGTACATATTTATTGAACTTAATTAATTTATGTACAAAGATCACTCTCATATGGAAATGAGGACACTGAAGCTCAAATTGGTCAAACAAAGGTATGGGCACAACAATAACAACAGTTAACACCTGGCAATTAACACGCCAGATACTGTTCTAAGTAAACTTTATCTTGTTTAATCCTAATACAACCTGAGAGGTAGAGACTATTAAACATCTCCATTTTACAAATGAGAAACTGAGGTAAGAGGTTGAGGAACTGGTCAAAGACAATGCATCTGGTAAGTGGTGGAATCAGAGATTTGAACTCAGATAGTTTGGCTCTGAATTTAAAACCACTATGTTATACTACTCTTTATTAGAATTTTAAAACTGGAAAGGACTTTGTCATTTTACATAGGCAAAAATCTCTCATTCTACAGTAGAGGAACTTGAGATTAAAAAAAAAAAGGGGGGGGTGGACATGCCCAAAGGTCAGTCTCATTTATTAGCAGAGCTGACTAGAAACCAACTATGCTGAAGTAACATCAACATATCTGTTCTTTCATCTAACATTGTGTTAGTTCTTGTCTAGCATTTAGAAAGGACAACACACAGTGGTTATTGAATAAATGATAAAATGATGGTCACATAATGGCAGAGCAAGAACTAGAAACCACGGCAAAACCAAAATAGTATTACTAAATCATGCTGCCCTTTCTCTTTTAAAAAAATATATTTTTACTAGAGGCCCGAAGCATGAAGATTCGTGCAAGAATGGGCCTTCCTTCCCCTGGCTGCCGGCACCGCCTTCGCTCAGGCTGGAGCCGCCTTTCCGCCTTCGCTCCACCCGGAGTCATCTTTCCGCCTTCCCACACTGCCCAGAGGCCCAGAGAGGCTGGGGTGGTGCGGAACACCTGTGTCGTTGCCATGGCGGCCCCTGGCCGCCAGGGCCTGTGTATGCAAATTAACCTACCATCTTTGTTGGGTTAATTTACATACTCACTCCTGATTGGCCAGTGTTGCAAAGGTATGGTCTATTTGCATCTTTCTCTTTTATTAGTGTAGACTGATTTCAGAGAGGAAGGAAGAGGGAGAGATAGAAACATCAATGATGAGAGAGAATCACTGATTGGCTGCCTCCTGCACGCCCCCACTGGGGACTGATCCCACAACCCGGGCATGTGCCCTTGACCGGAATCGAACCTGGGACCCTTCAGTCCACAGGCTAATGCTCTAGCCACCGAGCCAAACCGGCTAGGGCTGCACTTTCTCTTTGATACTAAACAAACCCTATAAAATACAAGTTATTCATACCTGAATTTTTCTTGGCCCGTGGATTATATCCATACTTCTGGAAAAGCTCTCTTATTTTTATAATATCTGCTGAGGTTTTTTTCATCAGTACTTTTGCTGCCTTTATGAAACCAATGCTTTCTTGACTTTCCAAACTTGCTTTATCAAGAAGAATATTGACATTACCCTTTTAGGAGGAAAGAAAGTACATTATAGTTTCTCTAACTTTTGACTAAATTTATTTATATTTTTTAAATGATAAATATTGTATGAGTAATACCTTTAGAGTCCAAACTTCTGAATTAAGGTCATGTAAAATTCTTACTGCATAACCTTCAAAGTCTTCAATATGAGTATTGAAAGGAAAAAGGAGGGGAAACAGAAAATATAATTCAGTTTATTTTTTGAATTGCAAAATTCTTGTAGATATTGATTTATAATTTATATCCTGCTAATCACAAAGAAAAGTGTTAAAGCCTTTCTTTAAAATTGGTATTAAACTACTAGAGTCCCGGTGTACAAAATTCATGCACGGGTAGGGTCCCTAGGCCTGGCCAGCAATCAGGGCCGATCTGTGGGGCGACCGGTGGGGTGACTGAGGAATGCTGTTGGCCTGCTCGCTGGCTGGCCCCACCCCTGATCGCCCTGCCGCCACCGGTCACATCCCTCTTACGGGGCGACTGAGGGCCCCCCCGCTAGCACCCACCTTGGCTGGCCTAGGGCCTGCAGGCTGGGGGCAGCTCCAGCGTTGAGCGTCTGCCCCCCTGGTGGTCAGTGCGGATCATAGCTACCGGTCGTTCCGCCATTCAGTCAATTTGCATATTAGGCTTTTATTATATAGGATAACGTACACACAGAAACGTACAGAAATCCTAAGTATATAGCTTGATGAATTTTCAAAGTAAAGACCTACATAATCAACACTCAGTTCAGGAAGGGAGGGAGGGACAAGATGTGAGAACATGGTCCTACTGAGCAATTTTTTCCTATATGGTGAGCAATTTTTGATTCGTATTTTAAAAATCTTCTTTACTGTGAGGCCACGCACCCCTGGGTCCGGGTGAAGCTGGATCCCAGGTCTGGGTGAGGCCGTGCGCCCCTGGATCCGGGTGAGGCTGGGTCCCGGGTCCGGGTGAGGCCATGCGCCCTTGGATCCGGGTGAGGCTGGGTCCCGGGTCCGGGTGAGGCCACGCCCCTGGGTCTGGGAGAGGCCACGCGCCCCTGGGTCCGGGTGAGGCCACGCGCCCCTGGGTCCGGGAGAGGCCACGCGCCCCTGGGTCCGGGTGAGGCCACGCGCCCCTGGGTCCGGATGAGGCTGGATCCCGGGACCGGGTGAGGCTGCACACACCTGGTCCGGGTGAGGCCACGCGCCCCTGGGTCCGGGTGAGGCTGGATCCCAGAACCAGGTGAGGCCACACACACCTGGGTCTGGGTGAGGCCACGCGCCCTGGGGCCTGGGAGATGCTGGGTCCCAGGTCCTGGTGAAGCCGCACCCCTGCGTCCGGGCGAGACCAAACCAGAGGGAGTCGGACCTGCATTACCACCATTTGTCCACCATCCAGAGCTGAGGGGTCAGTGCTGGCATGTACACATAAGGAACTGTTGGACATTGAAATTGGATCTCAAAAGAACTGTTGGTCCAGAAAGAAACTTACTACAGACTGATTCATTTACCTGTCAGCATAACTATTATTGCTCGTCTCACATTCGGTTCTTATAAGTGTATTTCTAGTGACACATGATCTCGCTCATGTTGGGCCTCAGAGGGAGGGTAGGAGAGGGTGGGGATCGGGGGGAGAGATCAACCAAGGGACTTGTGTGCATGCATATGAACCTAACCAATGGTTAAGGACAACAGGGGTGTGGGGGCATCCGTGGGGAGGGGTGGGGGACGGGAATGGGGGGATGAGGACAAATATGTGACACCTTAATCAATAAAGAAATTTTAAAAAAAATCTTCTTTACTAATAACACTTATATTTTCTTCTAAAAGCTTTATTGCTTTCCTTTGCATTCAGAGATAAAATCCATCTGGAATTGATTTTTCTGCATGGAATGAGGTAAGGATAAAGATCCATTTTTTTCCCCCCTGAGTATACAATTGACCTGGCTCCATTTACTGAAAAAAAATCCTTTACTCACTATACTGTCACCTTTCTTATTAATCAGATGGTCATATATATAAAATAAAGGTAGTTTTTTAAAGAATTATGTTTCTTGCCCTCGCTGGTTTGGCTCAGTGTATAGAGTGTCAGTTCATGGACTGATGGGTCCAGGGATCGATTTGGGTCAAGGGCACAAACCTGGGATGAAGGCTCGATCCCTGGCCCTGGTTGGGGTGTGAGCAGGAAGCACCAATCAATGTGTGTCTCTCACATAGATGTTTCTCTCTCTGTGTCTCTCCCACTCCCTTCCACTCTCTCTAAAAATCAATGGAAAAATATCTTCAGATGAGGTTTAACAACAACAACAAAAAAGAATTGTATTTCTCTTTCCTAAAACATGTCTCCTTTGAAGATCTCCTTCTACCTGTTAAAAGTCAACCCATTTTCTGCCAGACCCATGTGGCTTAGTGGTTGATCATTGACCCATGAACCAAGAGGCCACTGGATGGATTCCCAATTCCCGGTCAGGGCACATGCCCCAATTTCTGGCTAGATCCCCAGTAGGGGGTGTGCAGGAGGCAGCCGATCATATTTCTATCTCTATCCCTCTCCTTTTTTTCTCTCTAAAATCAATAAAAACACATTTTTTAAAAAAAGTCACCCTAACCGGTTTGGCTTAGTGGATAGAGCGTCGGCCTGCAGACTGAAAGGTCCCAGGTTTGATTCCAGTCAAGGGCATGTACCTTGGTTGCGGGCACATCCCCAGTAGGGGGTGTGCAGGAGGCAGCTGATCGATGTTTCTCTCTCATCAATGTTTCTAACTTTCTCCCACTCTCCCTTCCTCTCTGTAAAAAGTCAATTTAAAAAAAAAAAAAGTCAACCAATTTTCATCAGGGAAATGCAAATCTACACAATGATTTTCTACTTTATACACACTAGGATGTCTACAATAAAAAAAGACAGGTAATAACAAATGTTGATGAGGATGTGAATAAATTGCAACCCCCATTCATTGCTGGTGGAACTATACAAATGATACATCTACTTTGGGAAACAATTCTCTTCCAAGTATATACCCAAGAGAACTGAAAACATTATATTCAAATGAAAACTTGCACATGAATATAAAACAAATTGCTGATACACACTGACATGGATGCTAAGTGAAATAAGTCAGCCACACATATGTATGATTCCATTTATATAAAATGTCCAGAATAGGCATATCTATAAAGAAAGAAGATAGATTAGTGTTTGCATAAGGCTAGTATGGTAGATGGAGGTGGGATTGTGAGCTGCTAACAATCACATGGGTTCCTTTAGGGGGTGATGAAAACCTAAACTTTACAACTCTGTGAATATACTGAAAGGCCATTGAACTGTATCCTTTAATGCCCAATTTTGTGGTATTTTAATTACATCTCAATAAAAATGTTTAAAAGTCAATCAATTTAATTACATCACAGTGATAATAAAAGGTAAAAAATTTTTGTGATCATTTTCCTAATGTTCACTATTCTATATTTTCCGTAATATATATGGGCCTGGATTAAAAAAATTATTCCAACTTTTTCTTGTAAAACCAAAAGGAAAGGCAGAATGGTAATATGTTGGTAAGAAGGTAAATTTGCAAAAGGTTTGTGGAAAGCAATTCAGCTGCATATCAAGAACTTTTAAAATATATGTATGTACTTTTAAATAACTTTTAAAAATATTTTTATTGATTTCAGAGAGGAAGGGAGAAGGAGAGATAGAAACATCAATGATGTGAGAGAATCGTTGATCAGCTACCTTCCACACGCCCCCCACTGGGGATCCAGCATGCAATCTGGGCATGTGCCCTGACCAGGAATCAAACCAGTGATCTCTTGGTTCATAGGTCGAAGCTCAACCACTGAACCACACCTGCCCTGCATATCAAGAAATTTAAAACGCGGCCCTGGCCGGGTAAATTGGTTGGTTAGAGCGTCCTCCCAATATGCCAAGATTGTGGTGCAATCCAGTCAGGGCATATCCAAGAATCAACCAATGAAAGCATAAATTAGTGGAACAATAAATCATGTTTCTCTCTCTCCCTTCCTCTCTCTAAAATCAATCAATAACTTTTTAAAATAACAACTTAAAAAATAATTTCAAAATGCTAGTATAATTTCCTGTTTTATAGCCTTATCTCAACTATGGAAACAAAATCCAAGAAAAATAAAGGAATTCTAAAAATAAGAACCATAGAAAAGCTACTAAAACATTGAGTGGTGTCCTCTGATGGTGCAGTTACAGGATATATTTATTTCTTCTATTTTTCCAAATCTCAAAATTTTGCGATGCACACATACAGATAGTTTTTACAGTCACAAGAATAAACATTTTTAAAAAATATATATTTTATTGATTTTTTACAGAGAGGAAGGGAGAGGGAGAGGAATAGAGAGTTTGAAACATCGATGAGAGAGAAACATCGATCAGCTGCCTCCTGCACACTCCCCACTGGGAATGTGCCCGCAACCAAGGCACATGCCCTTGACCGCAATCGAACCCGGGACCCCTCAGTCCGCAGGCCGACGCTCTATCCACTGAGCCAAACCGGTTAGGGCACAAGAATAAACATTTTTAAATGGCTGGATAACCGTTAACAGAATCACTGAAGTAAAAGGACTCTAACAGGATGCAATATTTTAAGTCACATTAAAATTATGACATTTATTAAATCTGAACTACTCTTTCAACTTTAAAAAAATTTCTAATACAAAGGTCCGTGAAGAATTTTGCTTTACTTACAAAAAAAAGAGAGCAGTACTGAGTCCTGGTGTTTGTGTTGGCAACATGGTTTGCTGGGAAAGCAGACGTTTACTGCCCTGTGGACCGTCCCTATACCAGTCACTACGCTGGTACACGCGGGGCGAAGCGGGACAGCTGGCCGCCCCCTTCGTTCCTGTCACGTGTTGGGAGCACAGGCTCCGAACGACTAGCAAGCAAACCAACGCCAGCCAGGTGCGCAGGCCGAGCCCAGGGTGTCCACTGAGGTTTACTCGCACGACGCGTTCTCCCGGCTCCACAGCCACGGCGCTGCTTTTCTGTCCCGGAGGGCGCTGGGGTCTCCCATCCCCGGGGGCGAAGGGAGAACCAGGGAGGCGGCCCCAGGGACCTCTCCGGGCGGCACTCGCGGCGCCGTCCGCATTCGTCCCCAGCGGCCCTCCCACGGACTAACGGCCCACCGTAAGTGCCCGTTTCGACGCCACCCGCCCGCCCACTCACCGCCGTCTTCCCTCTCCAGCGCCCGCTGCAGCCGCGCCGTTTCGCCGTCCAAGGTGACCGCCAGAGACCGCAGCTTTGCACAGAAGCTCCGGATCGGGTCCATGGGGACCACCCAGCGCCACAGGCCCGCCACTCGTTTGAATTCCCGGCGCCGGAAGTTTCGTGGGTCCCGCCGCTGGCCCACTGGTCCGCTCTCGCGGGAGCCGAAGTCTCGCGGGAGCCAGCTCCCGCGGAGGAAGCCCACCCCGGGCGGAGCTCACGCACTTCCGGCGGAGCGTCCGTAGGCGTGCGGAGGGGCGCGGGCTCCCGAGGCTTTGGACTGGTGAGTGCCCTGGCTTTCGTGGCCACTCGGGGCCCTGGGTGGGCGATCCCTTCCCCGGAGAGCTGGCTCCCCTGGCGCCGGGCGCGTGGCCAGTCCGTTCCCGGTCTCTGTTCGCCACAGGCGCCATGTTCCTGACCGCGCTCCTGCGCCGCAATCGCATCCCTGGCCGGCAGTGGATCGGGAAGCATCGGCGGCCGCGCGCCGTGTCCTTCCAGGCGAAGCAGAACACTGTCCGCCGCCTGGAGACGGAGGCGGAGAACCACTACTGGCTGAGCTCTCCCTATCTTAGCGCCGCGCAGGAGTTCGGGCACGCCGCGGCCCGCCGGGCGGCCGCCTTCCAGGCCATCAAGGCGGCCAAGGAGGCCAAGTTCCCGCAGCACCGGCGGCTCGTGGACCAGCTCAGCCACCTCAATGTCACCAAGAAGTGGGCCTAACCGCCGCCGCCTACGGGAACCGGAAGCATTAGGAGAATGTGGCCGGTCAGGAAACTTGGCGCGGTCAACACAATACACTGTACAGAAGATATATTGTAGTATTGTACACCTGAAACCTGTATAATTTTATTAACCAACGTCACCCCAATAAGTTCAATTTGAAAAAACGGCCTTTGGACCAGAGTCCTGAGCAGAGCGTTCAGAACATCGGGTCTCCAAGCTCCATTTTTTCCCATGCCATGTTTGTTTCTGCACCAGGGTTCCAGTGATGTGGGATGCATTTTGGGTGAACCTGCGATGAAACTGCAAACTAATCGTTTGAAGTCTGTGACACCCAATGGGTTGCCTAAACGTAAATGAAAACAAGCTTTGTCAGTCAAATATATTCCTAGAAATGTCATTTTTTTCTTCTACCAACTGTGGACATTTAAATGAAGTAAAACGGTTTTTATCAGAACTGTTGCATGAAAGTGTGTTTTTAAAAACTTTATCGGAAAAAAAACTTTATCGGGATAAAATTAACATTGTACAGTTAATCAGTTGTGGATCTTTTCTTTCAAATAACCTTTTTCTGGATAAAAATAGTCAAGCACTTTACACGTGTCACCAGATACAGTAATCCTATTGAGGCAGGTTAGTAAGAAACTAGGCAAATTCCCAGGTAAGTGGAATGGAGAAACAGACAAATGGCTGAACAAACTTGGAACTGCTGATCAGAGATTCTATTTTCCCTAACCAAAGATAATGAAAAGGAAAATGGGGGGCTTTGAACCTAGTTCAGTATCTGGTTAAAACTGTAGTCTTCCTTACCCACGCTGACTGACTTGGGCGGAGCTGCGGGGACTCTCAGGGGCCCACGACAGGAGGAGATATATAGGTCAGAGCCTCCCCTCTTGGATTCGGAATTCCCTGGACTAGCAGATCTGTGAAATAAAGGTTAAACTTTCCTCCCTCAGAGTGCTGGCTGATCCTTCTCCCGTGCATTCTGCCACAACACTAAGAGCAGGTGGCTTAAATCACCTTAGGGAGATAACAAAAAAACACAATTAGAGCCAGACTAATCCAAGATAGAAGTGAAACTAACCAGAAAATGACCCCAAACTTCCTTATACTCTTATTTTAATATATCAGTTACCAAAGGACACATTCAGAAGTCTAGTGAATATTATTGACATACTGCCTTGGAGCCTCCCCTAAAATTCCCACCCATAGAAAGAGATAAAACCCTCAGGACAAAGAACTGGTGTGTGCTCTCTGAGCATGCCAGTGCCCCCTTTCTTCAGGCATATACTTGGCATCTTCTGTCCTAAGGTTCTGGATGAGACCCAGGGGGGCAATGGGCAGCAGCAGCAGCTGTTGCAGACTTACCCCTGGTCCTGCCTCCAGGGGGCCTTTCCTTTGCCTCTCTGGCTCAAGCTTTAATAAACTTACCTGGATTCTGTCTTGAAATTTTCCTGCATGAGTGAAGAATCTGGAGGTTGTCTGACACGTGACAGGTGCAGGACAGCATGGAAGGAGTCCCCCAACACTATCATTTGGGACAGTTTTACCTGTGAGGACACATTTAAGGAACTCCAAAATTACTCTCCCAGTAATGACAGTGACTTGGATTTGGATTGCTTTATAATCCAGAAATCCTTCTGTGTTTAATAGGAAATTTTCCAAAATGCACAGAAGAGAAATATTTCACTGCCTTCTGCCCTCCCCCCCCCCCCCCCGGAAACAAACTAAACATGAGTCCACACAGGTACACAACATGGACCATAAACTTTTAAAACTCAGTGGGATCATACTATGTATATAGATTTCTGCCATTTTTTTCACCTGTTTTTTATTGTTAATCCTCATCCAATAATATTTTTTACATTGATTTTTAGAGAGAGGAAGGGAAGGGGAGAGACAGAAACATCAATGTGAGAGAGACATCCATTGATGGGGGCCAGGGAGCCTGCAACCAAGGACATGCCCTTGATAAGAATTGAACCCTCAACCCTTCAGTCCGAGGGACCAACACTATAACCACTGAGCCAAACCGGCTAGGGCTCACTTAATGTCGAAGATCTTTCCAATGTTATGAATATAAAAATATAGAATCTGTAAGTGGCTTCATTGTATCAACACAGTAACAATTTGGCCAATTTCCTTTGTTGTTAATCCTCCCCAAGGATATTTTTTTACATTGCTTTTCAGAGTGGAAGGAGGGAGGGAGGGGGAGAGAGCAAAACTGATATGAGAGACATCAATTGGTTGCCTCCCACACATGTTCCTACTGGGGGTGGGGAGTGAACTCCCAACCGAGGTATGTACTCTTGACCAGGAATCAAACCCGAGGTCCTTTTGTATGTGGGCTGAAGCTCCAACCATTGAGCCACACTGGCCAAGGTGCCAATGTCCATCAATATTTACTGCTTTTAAAAAACCTCAAATACTAGCCTCATGTGTAGGAAAGATTTTTTTCTTTCTACGTAGGGAAGAACGTAATTCTGTGTTTCTCTCCAGTGTTTCTCCTTTACTACACACGAAACACTTAAGATCACCAAATATGGAGGTTCCCCCCCCCTTTCCCCCCCAGACCAAGCAATTCTTTGCAAAGAATTCTGACACTATCTACCTGGACATAGACTCAGTCCCACAAAACTGTTCCCCACCCTGCTTTAGTTGCCCCTTGCAAATATTAAGTCCCCAAATTACCCACAACTGCTGTTCATCTTGATACAATAAAAAGTTTCCCTAACACCCTCCCCAGTTTGGATCAATTTGCTCCAGCAGCTCACAGAACTCGGGGAAACACTTCAGTTTATTAAAGGATATGATAAAGGACACAGATGAACTGCCAGATGAAGAGATGCATAGAGTGAGGTCTGGGAGGGTCCCAAGCACAGATTTAATCCCCATGGAGTTAGGGTGCCAGCCTGGAAGTTCCCCAAACCTTCTATGATTGGGATTTTACGGAAGCTTCCTCGCATGGGCAAGTGACTTCATTTCCAGCCCCACTTCCCTCTCTGGAGGATGAGGAATAGGTCTGGAAATTCCAAGCTTTTTCTAGTCTTTCTGATGACCAGTCCCCATCCAGGAGTCCACTCAGTCACTTCATTGGAACAAAAGAAGCTTCTAGTGCTCTTAGAAAATTACAAGGGTTTTAGGAGCTGTGCCAGGAACTGGGGGCAGGGACCAATACATATATTTTCTATTATCTCACACATTATACACATCTCTATATGAATTTTTAAAAGTGGGGTTATCAGTAGATTATGTTGTGAAACTTGGACACATATTGTCATATTACTTTTTTTTTTTTTTTACAGTTAAGCCATTTTATACCCCCCACCAAAAATACTTCTTTGCTCATATCCTCAGCAACACTGGTGATTGCCTATCTTAGGCAAAATAATGAAGCTGAGCATCTTTATCCATGCTGTAACCAATCAATCCTATTTTTAAATTTTCATTAATCCTCACCCGAGGATACTTTTTCCATTGCTTTTTATTTTTTTATTTTTTAAATATATTCTTATTGATTTCAGAAAGGGAGAAGGAAAGAGAGATAGAAACATCAATGATGAGAGAGAATCATTGATCGGCTGCCTCCTTCAGGCCTCCTCCTAGGGATCAAGTATTTAACCCAGGCATGTGCCCTTGACTGGAATTGAACCCGGGACCCTTCAGTCCACAGGCCATTGCTCTATTCACTGAGCCAAACCAGCCAGGGCTTCCATTGATTTTTAAAGAGAGTGGAAGGGATGGATGGAGGGGAGAGAGAAAAACATCAACATGAGAAAGAAACATTGATTTGTTGTCTCCTGCACAGACCCCGACCCGGGCTGGGATGGAACCTGCAATCCAGGTATATGCCCTTGACTGGGAATAAAACCCATCTGATACAGAGGTTTTACTCCTGTCTCAGATTCTTCTTGCTTCCTTCAGCAGCCTCAACTATTAACCTGTCCTTTTGGAGGAAAATTGGAACACATATGCCACAAAAGAATTCTACATAAAATAAAATTTATTATTCAGCATTTTGAAAACCACAATTCAAAAACTTCTAAGTGTTTCACAAGTACTTATGATCCAAAAGTTACTTCTGAATTGAAAATTATGTTCAGTAAAAACGAAGTTAAAAACTTTTTGAATAAAGCAATCTATACCTCTGGTCTAGGTAAACTACAATATTGTTACATTCAAATATTAAATGTCTTAGATATAGTTACTCCAAATTATTAGCCAAATTTCTTTAACTAAACATTATTTTACCAGATTTATGACCAAAATAATAGTTATTCTTTCATTTGGCAAACACCACTTTATAACAACAACAAACTGTTCAAATACAGAACTTTATTTAATAAAGTAAGTTATGATTTTTGAAAAAAGTTTAAAACGTTCAGCCTTCATGTTAATGTAGTTAGGCTATCCAAAAGACAAAGCAAGAAATTAACATTAAGTCATGGTCCAGGGTTATATTTATGAAAAACAAATACAAGACTTATGGGACTCAGTAGGTAAAGACAACCAAAGGGAACTGTATTTCAAATCTGTTTAAATAAAAACATGAAAGATCACTTTAAAATAGTGTCCATCTTTTCTTTTAAATGGGCATAGACTCATCTGCAATCATGTACAAATATAATAAACTTGACATAGCTTTCTCAAGCTTTTAATATAAATACAAATCCTTGCTTCCTTATGCAAACCAACAAAATAATACAAAGTGAACTTGTTAGAAAAATATGGACCTTTCTGAATCTATATTGCACTTTAAATTTAAATTATAAAATATAGTAATAATTATATGAAACCCCTAATGACTTATTATTACCTGTATCTTACATATTATTACATCTGGTCTTTATGTTGGCTGAAATGCAAAAATATAATTTAATTTCTTAATAACAGATTAAAAGTATTTTCCATTGATAACAGCACTATTCCTAGAACAAAACATAAGCTAAACATATTTGTCACTATTTGTGCCCCAAATATGCAAATCCTAACACCAAGCCCTTAATATACATTTTTTGCTTTAAAGTTTACTGAATGGAAATCTGACATGTCTGATAATCTTGAAATTAAATACTCGGTAAACAAAGTAAAAATCTGTATTCTAATAGAAATAAAATTCAAATAAACATTGCATATTTGATTTAAACTAATCTTAGTCAAATTAACTTATGACACATTGAATCAGAACCATTAAATATGTAAAAAGATTTTTAAAATCACCCATATGGCCCTGGCCAGTTTGGCTCAGTGGATGGAGTGTTGGCCTGTGGACTCAGAGGTCCCGTGTTCAGTTCCGGTCAGGGGCATGTGCCTTGGTTGCGGGTGCATGCCCAGCGGGGAGTGTGCAGGGGGCAGCTGATCGATGTTTCTCTATCATCGATGTTTCTAACTCTCTATCCCTCTCCCTTCCTCTCTGTAAAAAAAATCAATAAAATATATATTTTTAAAATCACCCATATGTAAAGATGAAACTAAACTCTGTAAACGTGTCCCTGTTTAATAACTACTCTACTGCAGCTGCTCTTTGGTTTGGCAAAGTGATACTGGTCAGATACCGCAGGGACTGAATGTAAGTTTGTACCAGGTAAAATCAAGTCTCTTGTCTACTTTTTTTTTTTAATGGCAATGGCAATACCTGAAATTCAACTTAATATCCTTAAATGTCATCACATTTGTTCAAGTGTTTGAAGGATCAAAGACAGTACTAATAAATTTTCACAAGGCTTCATTTTGACCTTTCTCCCCAAAGAGTGACAGCACTAACCAACACCAGTTGAAATACCAGAGAGGCAGCTGGTCCCTGATTCCCACACTACACCAGTAGGCCCTTGCTGAAGAGTAGTGAATGTGTATGAATAAACTCAGCCAAATATTATTCAGAATGTGGTAAAATGTTGGCCATGAATTAAACCAAAGGTAATTAAAAGGCTTTAACTGAAAATTTCTGAAAAGGTGTTTACTACACTATTAAAGATGATATTGAATAACAGAACTTAAAAGAAAGATTACACCACCACAAAAGTGCCTGAATACACTAAGGGGGTAAATTGTTTCCTCACTTGTTAATCAGGTGCATGCAATCCTGATCTAGATGTAGAAATACTCATAAACAGTGCCAGATCATTTCTGAAAGTATTATGTTTAAAACATTGACTATTTCTTTACTATATGCAAATTGCCAAAATGGTGATTTTGGTTGGTAACTGGTATCACTCATTTAACTCTCATACTTAAAAGTTTTTTATTTTTTTAATTTTTATTTTAAATATATTTTATTGATTTTTTACAGAGAGGAAGAGAAATAGAGAGCTAGAAACATCGATGAGAGCGAATCATCAAGATTATCAAGACTACAGAGTTGAAATAAAAGTGGAAGAATCCATATTATATTTTTAAAGCTACCATATTCCTTCAGTTCAAAGTGGAAACTTCCTTTTAAAATCTAATATTACTATTAGTCAATGGAATTAGGCAAATCCTAGAAATTATAAACCTGGAATAGTTTACTATAAAGCTTATATGGAAAAAAAATAAAATGTATATGACATTAGGAAAGTATAGAGCTATCCCTAGTATACTGTTTGACGTATAGAAGGTACTCCAGAAGTATTTGTTGGATGAATGAAAAGTAAGGTGATTTTGCAAAATCAGAAATCAAAGAATGTTAGAGGTCATCCAGTCCAAGTCATTGGCAACACCCCCTCTTCTCAATCCTATGTTACAGATAAGAAAACTATAAACCTAGCCGAAACCGGTTTGGCTCAGTGGATAGAGCGTCGGCCTGTGGACTGAAGGGTCCCGGGTTCGATTCTGGTCAAGAGCATGTACCTTTGTTGCGGGCACATCCCCAGTAGGGGGTGTGCAAGAGGCAGCTAATCGATGTTTCTCTCTCATCGATGTTTCTAACTCTCTATCCCTCTCTCTTCCTCTCTGTGAAAAATCAATAAAATATATTTTTTAAAAAAGAAAACTATAAACCTAGATAATTATAGATGCTGGTTAACATTTAGCTCTGCTGGCGTGGCTCAGTGGTTGAGCGTCAACCTATGAACTAGGTCACAGTTTGATTCTTGGTCAGGGCACATGCCTGGGTTGTGGGCTCCATTCCCAGTGTGGGGTGCAGGAGGCAGCCAATCAATGATTCTCTCTCATCACTGATGTTTCTATCACTTTCTCCCTTTCTAAAATCAATAAAAATATATTTAAAAAAATTTATCTCTATCCAATTATTTTGGTTTGTGTGTGTATAGTATTTGACTGAACAATATAAATAAGGACTGACATTTTTACATTGTTTCTCCTTTGTAAGATATTGAATTTTTCTTTATAATTAACTAGAGGCGGAGGGGTCCCTCAGCCTGGCCTGCGCCCGCTTGCAATCCAGGACCCCTTGGGGGATGCCAGACTGCTGGTTTTGTGCTGAACCCGCAGCCTGACATCCCGAGGGATGTAGTAGTGCGCAAAACAGCAGGCGGCCAGGGAGGAGCCCGACCTGGGCCAGGGGCTGTGCTGCTCCTGCTCATCGGGGCCCCACTGCACCTGCCATGAGTCTGGCTCCATCAGCTGAGCGGCACTCCCACTGTGGGAGCGCACTGACCACTAGCGGGCAGCTCCTGCATTGAGCATCTGCCCCCCTGGTGGTCAGTGGGTGTCATAGCAACCGCTCAAACAGTCAACTGGTCGCTTAGGGTTTTATATGTATAGATGCAACATTTCTTGCCTCTTAGACTGGATTTCAAAAGGAAAAGAGGGTATGTGTCTAGGTAGAAAGATGTTGCTGTTCAGTCAGATTTGGTATTTTGGATTTAAGAGTGGAATCCACCTTTCAGAGAATGGAAGTTTTAAATGACTACTCAGGTTGCCTGACTGGTGTGGATCAGTGGTTGAGTGTCAACCTACAAACCAGGAGGTCACGGTTTGATTCCTGGTCAGGGCCAGGGTTATGGGCCTGCCTTTGTCCAATATTCCTGAGTTCCTTTGTGTTTTCCTGCATGTATACTAATAAAAATTTTTTAAAAAGTAATTGTAAAGATCCCTCCCCTGTCCCTGATGTCTGGCTGTTCAGATGTCCCCATCTCTTTCATCATTCCCTCTCCCTGCTGCCGTTCCTGACGAGTGTGAGCAGCCTGGCCCCTTAGCTCAGGACGGTCTCCCTGCACCGCACGGCCCCGCCCCGCCCCGCTCCTGTGCTCCCTGCCTCCTCCCAAGAGGCACTTAGGTGCGGAGTGTGCATATGTATGTATGTGTATATTTAAACGTTTGGCAACACATGAGGGACGTTCACGTCAGCTCACTTGTAAATAAAGGTCCTGTGGATCCCGGATCCACAGGAAAAAAAAAAAGTAATTGTAAATCAGAGAGAAACAAAAATATTTTTTATACTACCAAGTTTCCTTTAAGCCTTGGGCACAACACTATACAACATTGTTGTATTAATGCTTAGAACTAAGCCTTCAATTAATTATACAAATGTGCTTCATGTTGTAAATCATTATATTTAGATATTTTAATCCTTCTGTGAGTTACTGTATAGCCAACAATAAAAAATCTTTATTAAAAATGTTGAAAAGTATAAAACAGTATTTATAAATGATCAAACACCCAATCTTTAAAAAGCAGTTATTTCCTTTTCCCTACATAGTACAAGCAACAGTAATTTGGATATTATTATTCAGTGTCAGCCACCATGCTGCCCTAGATGTACTTCACTTAAGAGAATTTTTTAGCCTCCATTTCTGGAGTGAAAATTCACATAGACACCAAGAAATAACTCTGATAATGTAACTTAGGTATCAAAAAAAGATACATATGCCATGTTAACATATGGTCTGACATATTATAGCATTTCATAACAATAAGAGTTATTTGCAAAGTAAAATCAAGTCACTTTGGCAGCTGTAAGTCAATGCTGGACTTAAGATTAAGGCATCTTCCTGCTCTGCAGTAGTGCTTCTGTGGATCCAGGGATCTGTACAAAGGCTTCCTTTTTTTGAAAAAATATATCTTCTGTTATACTTCAATTATTTCATCCCATTGATAATTTTCTTGCAAATAATACTGAAAATATCAGTCCATGTTTTTATAAACCTATAAAACCAGAAATAATTGAGTTATTGGTTAAAACTTGATTTTATATTTCTGAAAACAAGATTTATTAAACGGTTCTGTGGGCTAAGATATAAAGCTACTACTAATATAACAAGATAGGAAATAAATATTTTAATACTGCTATACTGTAATAATGATTTTTGTAAGCGGTAAATAAAGGATATCACTGACTCTCTTCCTCTGAAGCATCAAGAAAGCATTTTAAAACAGGCAGACTCTCAGGGTTCTCCCTTACTGTTAACTTGGACATAATCTGAAGAGTCATCTTATCCACACCTTTCTAAGACTGTTGAAAGGATGTAGGGAAGACTCACAGCAATAGTTCTAGGAACTTCAGCTGGGGATTCCCAATCATCACAGACAGCAGCTACTAGTCTGCCTACAGCAAGAAGAAATAAAGCCAGGACTGAGGCCCAGCTGCTGTGCCCGTTCTCGGTGGCACCGACAAGTGCTCCTGCTGCTCATCTTCCGAGCCCAGCCTGCGCCACCTTCCGTGAGCCTGCCAGAGTGCCTGTGTTCTGATTCTGTCTGGGTCTCAGGCTCTAGGTCCTTGGTACTGAACTGAATGCTCATTGCTCATGGCAAATGCCTGCAAGGAAGCAAAGGCTTCCTTAAGACTGCAGATGACGCTTTTTAAAAAATGAGCTCATGACAACAGGAACTATGGTAATGAATGTGTGTTGTCTGAAGCTGCTAGATTTGTGGGCATTCATTATGGAGCAGTACGTAACTAAAACACTTTAAGTTTGTTAAAAATTGAACACCTTCACAAGATGCTACTAAGCACTGAGCTCAGCTCCTGAATGACTGAAGCAGCTGTATCCTTAACTTTAGTGTCAGGAGAGACTTCACTACATCCCTGCAGTTCAACTTTAGTTAGCAATTACCCTCACTGCTCAGACTGCTGATCCACCTGGACTGTCTTCTGTGGCTCCCGTTTCTGGACACACAGTCAAGAATAGCTCATCCATGTACTTGCCTACAGAGTAAACTGCTCTTTTACAAAGTAAATAACATTTTTTCAGCGTTTAGTGTTAGTCACAGCCTTTAGTGTTAGTCACTCTTGTCTGGATCCAATTTCTTCAATAGTGGGCAAGTCACCTTTTTTGTCTATTGCCACTGTAACAAGGTTATTTATCCCTGTAAGCACATAATTATATATGATCTGATAAAAAAATGAATTGAGTTGCTGGCTAAATAGCAAAATTGATGATTCAAGTAAAAGCAACTCTTATATAAGCACTAAATAGGTATATAGTGCCAATCATTTGTCTTCTTGTATAACCCAGAAGCAGTGCTAAGAGCTGAAAGTCTAGTTTTATGCTTTTTAATTATTTATTTTTAAATATGTTTTTATTGACTTCAGAGAGGAAGGGAGAGGGAGAAAGAGAAACATCAATAATCAGAGAGAATCACTGATCAGCTGCCTCCTACATGCTCCCTACTGGGGATCGAGCCTGTAACCTGGGCATGTGACCTTGACCGGAATCGAACCTGGGAACTTTCAGTCCACAGGCCAATGCTCTATCCACTGAGCCAAACCGGCTAGGGCCCATAGCTTCTTTATTTTGTTTTGTTTCCATTGTCATGAAATATATTTTTTCATACCTTTACTTTCAGACTGTGTGTGCCTTATGATCTGAAGTGAGTCTCTTGCAGACAGCATAAGTAAGGGTCTTATTTTATTATCCATTCAGTCACTGTGTATCTTTTGATTGGAGCATTTAATCCACTGCATTTTTAAAATATATTTTTTATTGATACCAGAAAGGAAGCGAGAGAAATAGAAACATCAATGATCAGAGAGAGAATCATTGATCTGCTGCCTCCTGTACGCCCCCTACTGGGTATTGAGCCTATATTGAGCCTGGGCATGTGCCTTGACTGAGAATTGAATCATGACCTTCTGGTTCATAGGCCAATGTTCAACCACTGAGCTACTCGGGCTGGGCTATTCCATTTGCATTTTTTAAAAAAAATATTTTTATTGATTTCAGAGAGGAAGGGAGAGGGAGAGAGAGATAGAAACATCAGTGATGAGAATCACTGATTGGCTACCTCCTGCACTTCCCCTCCTGGGGATAAAGCCTGCAACCCGGGCATGTGCCCTTAACCAGAATTGAACCCAGGACCCTTGAGCCCACAGGCCAAAGCTCTAGCCACTGAGCCAAACTGGCTAGGGTCCATTTACATTTTATATATATATTTTTATATATTTTATTGATTTTTTACAGAGAGGAAGGGAGAGGGATAGAAAGCTAGAAACATCGATGAGAGAGAAACATCGACCAGCTGCCTCCTGCACGTCCCCTACTGGGGATGTGCCCGCAACCAATGTATATGCCCTTGACCGGAATCGAACCTGGGACCTTTCAGTCCACAGACCGATGCTCTATCCACAGAGCCAAACCGGTTTTGGCTCCATTTACATTTTAAAGTAATTGTTGACAGATATGTATTTACTGCCATTTTATTTTTTATATTTTTGATGTTTGTTTTTTTTTCTTCCTTCTTCTTCTTAAAGAAGACTCTTTGTTTCTTGTAATACTGCTTTGGTGGTAATGAACTCCTTTAGATTGTACTTGTCTGGGAAGCTCTTTATCTGTTCTATTCTAAATGACAGCTTTGCTGGGTCGAGTAATCTTAGTTGTAGATCCTTGCTTTTCATCACTTTGAATATTTTGTGCCAATCTCTTCTGGCCTGCAAAGTTTCTGTTGAGAAATCAGATTACAGTAATAAGGGAGTTCCCTTGTAGATAACTAACAGATTGTCTCTTGCTGCTTTTAGAATTCTCTGTCTTTAATCTTTGGCATTTTAATTATAATGTCTTTGTGTGGGCCCCTTTGGGTTTATCTTGTTTGGGACTTTCTGTGCTTCCTGGACTTGTATGTCTATTTCCTTCAGGTTAGAAAAGTTTTCCATCATTACTTTTTCAAACAAATTTTTAATTCCTTGCTCTCTCTCTTCTTCTGGCACCACCATGATGAACTGTTGGTACGCTTGAAGTTGACCCCGAGGGTCCTTACACTATCTTATTTTTGGGTTCTTCTTCCTTTTTGCAGTTCTAAATGCATATTTTCTGCTTCCTTATCTTCCAAATTGATGATCTGATCCTCTGCTTCATCTACTGAACTGTTGATTCCCTGTAATTTTTTCTTCATTTCAGTTATTGTATTCATTTCTGACTGGTTCCTTTTTTATAATTTCCATGTCCCTTTTCATGCTACTGAAGTTCTTGCTAAATTCCTTGAGCACACTTAAAATCATTGTTTTGAACTCTTACCTGGTAGACTGCCTTCATTTCATTTAGTTTTTTTTCGGGAGATTTTTCCTGTTCTTTCATTTGGAACATGTTTGTCTCCTCATTTTGGCTGCTCCCCTGTGTTTGTTTCTATGTTTTTTGTAGAGCTGCTATGTCTCTGGACTTCGTAGAGTGGCCTCATGTAGTAGGTGTCCTATAGGGCCCAGCGGAGCAGCCTCCCCAGTCACTTGAGCTGGGCACTCCAAATGCACTCTGTGGGCTCTGTGCACTGTCCTGTTGTAATTGAGTCTTGATTGTTTTTGGCAAATCACTGGTAGGGATTGACCCTTAGGCCAATCAGCTGCAAAGACCAGCTGAGAGGACATGTTTTGACTACAGTGGAGAAGCTGTTGTGCAGGGGCCAATCCTGTAGAGCAGGACTTGCTTCAGTGGGGCTTTGGTGCCTGCTACCTCTAGCCCTTGAGTGTGTCGCTTGTAGAGGTGGTTGGGATGAAATCTGGGGTGGTCTGGTGCTGTCCACTGAGTGCACTAGCTCTGGGGCCTCCCAAGAGGTGCAAGGTCAGCCACCGCCTGTGCCTTGCCAAGGGCCACCCAGCATGAACTACAGAACAATCTGTAGTTGACTGCTACTTGTGCTTATTTGGAGGTGTCTAGAGGAGAGGCCAAACTGCAAACCAAGGCTAGCTATCACTAGTACCAGGCCTGGAGCTACTTAACAAGAAGTATGAGGTAAACAGAGGCCAGCTGCTGCTTGTTTGAGAGATTTTAGAAATGTCCAAAGCATAAGCCAGAATATGGAAAAGCCACTGGAAAGGGCTTGGGTGGGCCTGCAAATGGGAAGGTGGAATTGGGGGTCTCAGCAAATCACCAGGGTGAGGCCAACAGTGTTAGCTAGTGTTGATGGGACTCAGATACGGTGTCCACCTGGAGGTTTGTGGGAGGAGGGCTTAGAAAACGAACAATGACCTCTGCTGGCACTTCTGTCTGGGAGAAAGTTGCGCCGCTAAAACTTACCCTGCAGTCAGACAATTCAGTCCCTCCCTGTATGTCCCCATATGGCATCTTTTGAGTTGCTGCTCCAACACTGGGCCTCAGAGAAAGTGAGTCTGACTAAATCCTTTTAGAGGAACACCTGGATACCAGGAGCCTCACTAAGCCACAATTCCTGCTGGCTTTATCTTTTTTTTTTTTTAAATATATTTTATTGATTTTTTACAGAGAGGAAGGGAGAGGGAGAGAGAGCTAGAAACATTGATGAGAGAGAAACATCCATCAGCTGCCTCCTGCACACCCCCTACTGGGGATGTGCCTGCAACCAAGGCACCTGCCCTTGACCGGAATCGAACCTGGGACCCTTCAGTCCACAGGCTGACGCTCTATCCACTGAGCCAAACCGGTTATGGCTTCTGCTGGCTTTAACAGATAGGAAAGTTATGGGGACTGCTCCTCGTGGCACTGGAACCCTGGGCTGGGGGTTTTGATGTGGGGCTGGGACCATCACTCCTTAGGGGGGACCTCTGAAGCTGAGATATCTCTTCCAACTTTTAACCGCCATCCGTGAGTAAGGGACCAGCCGACCACCCCATTCCACAACCCCACCTTTCCTACCAGTCTTGATGTGGCTTCATCTAATATATCCCTAGTTGTAGGACTTCTGTTCAGCTAGATTTCAGGCGCTCTGAATGATTGTTTTGTATTTTAATTGTAATTTTGATGTGGTTGTGGGAGATTCTGAGTACCGCATTTACCTATGCTGCCATCTTGACCAAAACTCACCTTGTTTAAGATTTATTCAGAATTATGCCAAATGAAGTTTCTATGCCTGAGTTAAAGAAATACATGGCTGGGTAACAAAAACCCAACAACAACCTATCTGTGAACAGAACAAGACACAGCAGCAGCCACTACATTTCCTCACTGAACCCCCTTCTCCATAAAATCTACCAATAAACACTAAGACCCCGTGTGTGTCTGTGTGTGTGTGAGATGTGTTATTTAAAAGTTTCATATATTTTAGTATTTTAAGATTTTTATACATTAATTCAATCTGGTGAGTTTATTTTAACTAGATGAAGTGATTTTTTCAGATGACAAGTATTACCTGATCCAACAGTACCTTCTTCAGATCCATTCTCTATCCATTGAGATTCACTGTCCAGCAATCGATTTTTTGATTCACTAAGTGGTTTGATAGGAAAAGGTTGATTTGAGCCAATACTGAAAAGAAGAGCAAACAATTTAGTAAATAGTTTAATGCTCAATTAAGAATACTAAATTAGCCTGGCTAGTGTGACTGAGTGGCGTTCATCGACCTATGAACCAGGAAGTCACAGTTCAATTCCTGGTCAGAGCATGTGCCCAGGTTGAGGACTCGGTCTCTGGTGGGGGGCAGAGGGAGGGGGCATACAAGAGGAAGCTGATCAATGATTCTTTCTCATCATTGACATTTCTATCTCTCCCTCTTCCTTCCTCTCAGAAATTAATAAAAATTTTAAAAATAATAATTAATAAGCAGCAAATTAGTATTCCTTCTCCTAAACATATGAGGCCAAATCATAAGATCTCAGCACTCTGAAAAAAACAACTCTATCTTCAAAAGAAAAATATGCCCACCCCCTCATTAAATGTTTCTCTAGACCCAAGAATCTGTACTCCAACTGCCAATGAAAACAATTAGGCAAAAGAAAAAAGCTTCAGAGGCCAGCCTGAAACATTTTTAACATATGTTAATCAAGAGCCATAAGGTAGCATTAGGACAGGTATGTGGCCAGGACAAAAAAATTACCTGTCATCTCTCAAGTTTTCTGCTTTCTATCTCTGCAGTTTAGATCTAAGGGGAAAAAATGATTAAGTGATTTAGCATAGACTTATTTTTCTAGCTAACAGATTAGGAAGAGAGGGAATGGAGAAACAAAAGAAGAAGGAAAAGGGAACTAATATGTTATATACCTACTATGGGCCAGATACCTGTGCTAGGTGCTGTATATACATTATTTCAACCTTTGCAAAAACTGGAGGTAGCTATAGAGCTGGAAACTGAGGCTCAGACAGTTTAAATGATTTTAGACCCATAATAAATGTTGGAGGTCTAATGTCTTAACTAAGGCCTAAAGTTCTAAGGCCTACATGCTTTTGATATTAATATGCAAACTTGTAATTAATAATCTCTTCTCCTCCACCATTAATTTCTATAGTAAGTTCCAACTATTTCACTTTGACAGAATATCCCTTTCTCTCTTTTTAAAATGGATTTTGGAAAGAGAAATATCTATTTGTTGTTCCACTTATTTATACATTTATTGGTTGCTTCTTGTATGTGCCCAGACCAGAGATCAAACCCACAACCTTGGCTATCATGATGCTCTAAACAATTGAGCTACCTGGTCAGGGCCAGAAGTATCTTTATCTTCTTTAAAATTTCATTTCAAATTAATTACTCTGAATGTATGGATCAGTTTGCTTGCCATGCAAATACTGAGAAAATATCCTATAAGTAAATGAATGAGATTTTATATTTGTATTTTTTGAATTCTCAATCTCATTTTCACACTACAGTTAAAATCTGTTTATAATAATAAAATGGTGAATAGAGCAATGACTAATTTCTTTGAAGAAAAAAACTTACATACACCAATTTAATCCAATCTCAAAAGAATCTCTTAGTTTCTAAGAAAATGCAGCATATTTAGGGCAGCCTTGCTTCCTAGTTTGCCCAGACATTTCTAGTTTTATGTGATTATTCTGGTTCAACTAGTAAGAGCAAGCATTCCCTTTTTCACTTTGAAAAGTATTCTGGTTTGGATGATAAAAAGTATCGTTATCCTGAACATATTAAGTATATATGCTTATAATCTAAGCATATATATTATATAACAATCCTACCTAATAAAAGAGCAATATGCAAATTGACCGCACCTTCGCCTCACACAAGCCACGCCCACCAGCCAATCAGGGCGAGTATGCAAATTAACCCAACCACGATGGCGGTTAATTTGCATACATAGGCCCCTGAGCGGACCCCCTGCGACAGATTGCAGGGAGCTGGGGTCCGCTCTGGCCCCAGGCCGAAAGCCTCCGGCAGACCCCCTGCAATCGATCGAAGGGAGCTGGGGGTTGCTTCGGACTGGTGCAGGAGTGGACCCCCTACGATCGATCGGCTTGGTGCATGAGCGGACCCCTCCGATTGATCGCAGGAAGCTGGGTGTCCGCTCCGACCCCAGGCCGAAAGCCTCCGGTGGACCCCCTGCAATCGATCGCAGGGAGCTGGGGGTTGCTTCGGCCTGGTGCAGGAGTGGACCCCCTGTGATCGATCGGCCTGGTGCACGAGCAGACCCCCTGCAATCAATCATAGGGAGCTGGGTGCCAGAGCAGACCCCCTGCGATCGATTGCTTGGGCAGGGAGCTGGGGGTCTGCTTTTGGCCTGGGCAGGAGTAGACCCCCTGCGATTGATCGCAGGGAGCTGGGGGTCCGCTCCTGCCCAAGAGGCTTTCGGTCTGGGCAGGACTGGGCAGGGGCTAAGCCGGTGATCAGAGGGACCTGGAGGGGCCTGCCCAGGCCTAAAACTTCAGCCAGAGGCTTTAGGCCTGGGCAGGGCCCAGCCATTGATTGGTGTGAACTATAGAGGAAACACCTTTTCTTACTGCACATTGGCTAAGCTTCCTGTATGCCACTGGTAATATTCTTAGTAACTTGGGTAATAAGAATCCAAAAAGGTGATCTAGGGTTTTTCCACCACACTTCCGGAGACAAAAATGAAGGTCTGCTGCTGGAGAGCTAAGAAATGTCATATCCTGCCCTAGCCGGTTTGACTCAGTGGATAATGCCTCGGCCTGTAGGCAGCAGGGTCTGGGTTTGATTCTAATCAAGGGACCCAGATCAGGGCTCATGCAGGAGGCAACCAATCAAAATGTTCCTCTCACTTTGATGTTTCTCTCTGTCTTTCTCTTTCTCTTCCACATTCTCTAAAAGTCAATGGAAACATATCCTCAGGTGAGGATAAAAAATAAAGAAATGCATATCCTATGAAAGACACATCTTGAAAATGCCTAAAGAAAGTTGTCATTTTTTCTTGGTGAAGGGACTGGAGTCCGTGTTGATGAAAACTCCTTGGTAGCTGCGGTGACTGGCAGTGGCTGCAGCAGCGGGGTGATGAGGCTGGTGCCTTCCCCTGATCAGCCCGGTTGCCTCCCACGAAGGGAGGCCAGACTGTGGCTTACGCCCGCTTCCCATGGGGCGCGGGCCTAAGCCGTCAGTAGGACATCCCCTGAGGGCTCCCAGTATGTGAGAGGGGGCAGGTTGGGCTGAGGGACACCTGACCCCCAGTGCACGAATTTTGTGCACCGGGCCCCTAGTATAATGTATGGGGAAATACATATTATTAACCCAAAGTTAAAATTTAGCCCTGGTCTGTGTGGCTCAGTTAGTTGTGGTGTCATCCTGTACATCGAAAGGTTGTGGGTTTGATTCCCAGTCAGAGCCCATACTCAGTTTTCGGGTTCAATCCCCTGTTGGGGTATGTACAGCAGGCAACCAATAGATGTTTCTCTTTCACACAGTTTTTATCTCTCTCTCACTTTCCTTTCTTCTCTCTCTAAAATCAATAATAAGTTCAGGATTAAAAAAATAATAATTAAAAATATGTTAAAAATTATTTAAATAGATGTTCTCTTTTGCTATGTATGCTGGCTTACTAAATTACTACTGTATTTATCTATAAGATATGTTTGTATCACACATATATCTATTTTGTTTTATAATGAATACTGAAAAACATAAAGACAAGAAGCACACCTTCTGGCATATTCATTTTGGTTTGTAACAGAAGCTTGTTCTGGATCCATTCCCACAAGGCGAGTTGGAAAACTGCAACCATCACCCAAACTGCATAATAAAAAATGTCAGTAATATTTTAAATCATATTAAGTTAAATCAATGTTGTCAAGTTTAACTCCCATTTTTCAGAGACAGAGTATAAGGAAATAATAACTTGTCATTTCAAAGAAAATTTCCTAATATTTCTAATTAAGAGGGTGATTAACCTCCATAGAAAAAAACACAGCCTTTTCTTTTATAACTTACATGGATTTAAAAAGAGTATCTTCCATAATATTGTATGCCAACTATACTTTAATAAAAAAATTATCTTCCATGACTATTAAAATTATGATACCTGTGAAGATTAGGATACTTCAAATACAAGTATTCAAATATTTACGTAACTGACCTGATTTTCAAAATCATTTAAGACATCATAAAAGCTCAAATTAAAATTCAAGATATAAATTTCAGACATAGTTATTTGACAACATTCATTACACAAATATTTACTGAATGCCTATGATATTCCAGGTACTATTTTAAGTGCTAAGGATCTGGCAGTTAATGAGAGAGAAGGAAATCTCTGCCCTCAAAACGTTTATAATCTAAAAAATGCAGCTATGCTTACTTTCACATTCTGAAAACATCAAAATTGTGTATAACAAGAACTTTCACTTCCAGCCAAGATGGATTAACTACAAAATCTGATCTTTCAGTCTTAAACAACCAGAAAACTGAATAGTATATACAATACCGCTTTCAAAAACATTATAGAACTGTGCTTTGTGAAGGAAGAGAACTGACCGAGTGAGTTCCAGCCTTGGCCAGGCCAGGAGGGGACACAGAGCAAGGCGGCCTCACTGACCTGAGTGACAGATAGGAATTTGTAAAGTTAGGGCAGCTGGAATCTACCAGAGCTGAGGAAGAGGGAGAGATGCAGAAGCTGGAGCACAAGAAACTGTACTGATGATAACTCCCTACAAAAAGAAAAAAAACAGGAAAAAAACTGTCTGCCAACAAAACTCAACATTCTTTAAAGGGAGACAAAATTTAAACACTCAGAATTCAAAATGTCACTCATCCAATAAAAAATTACTAACGTGAAAAGTAGCAAGAAAATGCATGCACAAGAAAAAAAAACAGTCAATAAAAAAGAAGTCGAAACAAAGACTTCAAACTACAGGAAAAGTGAGAAATGAAAATGTAAGAAATAAAAAGAACCAAATTGAACTTCTAGAGCTGAAAAATATAATATCTGAAAGAAAAATTCACTGGATTAACTTAACAGTTGAGTAAACATTACAGAAGAAAAGATCATGAACTGACAAACAGCAATAGGAACTATTCAAACTAAAGCAAAGAAAAAAGATGGGGGAGGGAAAGTGGGGCAGAAGAGCAATGGCCGTGAGTCACAATCAAACAATTTAACGTAGGTATATTTATCAAGTACCAGTATTTGAAAAGGTAGTGGAGAGAGGGCATGGGAAGAGGTAGAGCAGGCGGCAAAAACAACCGAAGACATATGATGAAAATTATTCAAATTTGATGAATACTGTAAAGTCAGATTTAAAAGGCCTAATGGTCCTAACCGGTTTGGCTCAGTGGATAGAGTGTCAGCCTTCAGATTGAAAGGTCCCAGGTTTGATTCCGGTCAAGGGCATGTACCTTGGTTTCGGGCACATCCCCAGTAGGGGGTGTGCAGGAGGCAGCTAATCGATGTTTCTCTCTCATAGATGTTTCTAGCTCTCTATCCCTCTCCCTTCCTCTCAGTAAAAAAAATCAATAAAATATATTTTTAAAAGGCCTAATGAATTCCAGAGAGGATAAACACAAAGAAAACCATCCCACCGCCTAAAACCAGTGATAAAGATAAAATTTTCAAAGTAGCCAGAGGGAAATTTACAAACAGTGCAATAAAGATAAGAGTGGGGCTCATTTTTTGTTCCCAAGCCAGAAGATAATGGAACATTAAAAAAAAATTTTTTTTTGAGACATAGAGAAACACTGATCTGTTGTTTCACTTATTTATGTATTCATTGGTTGATTCTTTTTTTTTCTTCCTTTTTTTTTTGTTGATCCTCTACCTGAGAATATTTTTTCCATTGATTTTTTTAGAGAGAGTGGAAAGGAGAGGGAGAGACACCAAGAGAGAAACATCGATGTGAGAGACACATCGATTGTTTGCCTTCCACACCCGACCAACCAGGGCTGGGAATCAAGCCTGCATCCCAAGTATGTGTCCTTGACTGGAATTGAACCCAGGACCCTTTAGTTCATGGCCAATGCTCTATCCACTGAGCCAAACTGGCTAGGGCCATTGGTTGACTCTTGTATGTGCCCTGACTGGGGATCAAACCCACAAAATTGGTTTATCGGACAATGAACTAACCAGGGCCATCGAGCCACATTTTTAAAGAAAAGAAAACAAACCAAAACACTTAATATTGAAATTTCTGTTTAGAAAAAATAACCTTAAAAAAAAAAAGTCTGTGTTCCAACCACAGTGGAAAAACCTTGCAATACAGAAGACAAAATATAAAGTATACAGAAGAGATTGGATCTTGAAAATATAGCAATAAGATCTACTCAATGATACACAGAAAAAAGACTACACACAAAAAATGTACAGTGCATCAATAAGCTGTGGTAAGAACTTCTTCGAGTGGATAAATGTAATTGGAGTCCCTGCAGTAATGAGGAGAGGGGGATGTCAGAAGAAATAGTTGAAGAAAAAATAGTTGAAATATTTCCAAATCTGATAAAAGTTATAAAATCATAGACCTGGGAAGTTCAATCAATCCTAAGCCCAAGAACACAAAGAAAATTATACCAAGGGACAACAAAATCCAATTTCATGAAACTATTTACAAATAGAAAATCTTAAAAGCAGCTGGAGAAAAAAAGACACATTACATATTCATTAAAAAAAAAAGAATAGTGACCGCAAATTTCTCATCAGAAAAACCACAAGCTAGAAGACAATGAAGCAACATGTAGAATTCTATGCCAAGCAAAAATGTCTTTCAAAAATGAAGATAAGCCCTAATTGGTTTGGATCAGTGGATAGAGCGTCAGCCTGCGGACTCAAGGGTCCCAGGTTCGCTTCCAGTCAAGGGCATGTACCTTGGTTGCGGGAACATCCCCAGTAGGGGATGTGCAAGAGGCAGCTGATCGATGTTTCTCTCTCATTGATGTTTCTAACTCTCTATTCCTCTCCCTTCCTCTCTGTAAAAAAATCAATATATTTTTTTTAAAAAATGAAGACAAAGTAAGTCATTTTCACACAAAAATAGGCAATACAGTTAAGGAAAATAAAAACACAACACTCACAAATATATCACTTGAATATCAAATATTTTTTCCTCTTCTATAATGACTTTTATATATAGGTAGCCTAGGATGGCTATGAATTTGGAAGAAAAGGAAACTATATAACATCTCAAACATATTCTCATTTACATTTGAGTAAAAATTACATTATGTATTGGGTCTTCTATGATTTAAGATAAAACAGAATATATAACCTGTGATAGAATTTTTGAAGATATGGCTAAAAATATCACCTCTGAATATTTCATCACCCTTATAAAAATGTCAAAGTAATTATTTAATATTACTGAAAATCTACTAATATATGTTTAATATATCTTACTTTTCTTTTTAAAAATTATTTGTTTACTTATTTATTTATTTAATACTAGAGGCCCGATGCACGAAGATTCGTGCAAGAATGGGCCTTCCTTCCCCTGGCTGCCGGCACCGCCTTCGCTCAGGCCGGAGCCTCCCACGCGCCCAGAGGCTCGGAGCTGCTGGGGCGGTGCGAAACCAAACTGGGGACATGTGAGGAAGCAAGATCTCAAAATGCTCCCTCTTTTTTAATATTCTTACTCTTGCAACTTCTCTCATTCATTATTTATATAATTTCAACTTATTTTCATTTTGAAGGAAAAAGGGTAATAATTCTTATTTTTTATGAATCATCTTTTTCAACTTTCCATTCCAATATATGCCCAAACTCTCTTTTACCCTAATAAAAAAAAGAAAAAGAAAATATTTTATAGAATCAAGTTATTCTGGGTTTTCATTCTTAAGGCTAAGAATTATATATTGTAGTCTCTGAACCTTAAGACATTTAACTATAATTTTTATAATTTCTGAGACCTGCATTTTATAAATTACCTTGAAAATATTGGAAGTAGCCAGTATTTCTTCTCATCGCCAAAGACTTGTCTCCAATTTTTACTGTATCCAAGAGAGAAACCATTTCCATCAGGTCCATATGAAAATGTGGGTGCACTAAATGATTCTGTTATAGACATACATAAAAAAAATGAGTTAATCTATTTAAAATTATAGTAGGAATGAAAGTACCAATTTTCTTGTTTTATATCTTTGATATCAAGAACTATAAACATAGCCTTGGCTGAGCCAGTTGGAGCATTGACCTGTGCACCAAAAGATGGTGGGTTCAATCCCTGGTAGAGGCATATGCAGGAGGCAAACAATGTTTCTCTCTGACATCAATGTTTCTCTCTCTCTTTCTCAAACTTCCTTTCTCTAAAAATCAATAAAATTTAAGAAAGAAAATCTTAATAAACAGCTATAAATAGAATTTTAAATAATGTATTTATAATAAAGATAAATTTCTAAAATGTATTTCAGAAGAAAATATCACCTCTGAATACTTCATCACCCTTATAAAAATGTCAAAATAATTATCTATTATTGAAAATCTGCTAAAATGTGTTTAATATATCTTACTTTTCTTTTTAAAATATATTTATTTATTTGAGTTTATTTAAACCAAATTGGTGACATGCCAAGAAGCAACATCTCAAAATGCTCTCTCTTTTTTAACATGCCTACTCTTGCAACTTCGCCCATTCATTATTTACACATTTCCTACTATATGCTTGATGGTACATTACCAGGTGTTTGGGATTCAAAGATAAATTAGATACAATTTTTATCTAAGAACCCAAAGTCTAACAAAATTACAATGTGATAGAAATATGTGTGTATTGAGGGTGTGGTAGAGGAGGGTTAAATATGGAGGAGGTGATACTTGAGAATGATCTTAAACAAGGAATAACAGATAAGGAAGCAGATGGTTATTAAAGACTATTCTTTTTTTTTAAATTTATGTTTTTATTGATTTTAGAGAGAGAGGAAGGGAGAGGGAGAGAGAAGCACTGATCAGCTGCCTAACCGAGGCATATGCTCTGACAGGGAATCAAACCTGCGACTTCTTGGTGCATGGGATAATGTTCAATCAACTGAGCCAAACCAGCCAGGGCTCAAGACCATTCTTTTAAGCTTGGTTGTAAAGTGATATAGAGTGAGGGTTAGAGATACTTAATTTTCACCAAATAAATGTATTTTTTAAAATTTAAAAATAGACTGCATTTCAGCATGTTTTATAAGCTAAGGATAAGCCAGGAAGAGTTTGATTGGGAAAGGTTGTTAATATAGAAAAGTAATGTAAAAATAGATGGAAGACTATTTTAGAAGAAATGGGATTGGTTCTAGAAGAGTTCTAAAGATTAGCCTTAGATACTAGAAAAGACATATCTTATCCTCAGAAGTTAGAAGAAGGGTAACTGTGATGGGTTTGAAAGTAGAAATGTTTGTGTGAGGTTATAAAGATAAGAAGATAAGAATTTACTTGTGACAACTTCTAATTCTTCTATGAAGAGCTCACAAGATGAGTAAGAAAATTAGGGAGAATGGTGAAAATCTGGAATAACTGTTGTAGGTAATATAAAGTGATCAACCTGATCAGAAACACTACATTACTCCCAAATAGAGGTGAGGGCCTAAGTGAGGGTTGAGACTTTAAATCTGTAGTTGTAACAATCTCTATGCAAGTGAGATTGCCTTCACCGGCTTTCTACAACCCTGATTCACATGTAGATAAAATGGCCAGCTGGAGTAACCTAGGTCATAGGTTAGGAAATGCATTATGGGAGAAAGCCTAAGGACAGGTATAAAGTGAATGTGCAGTCAAGAATTATTAAAATCATTTACTATAGGATCTAGAATGGAAAAGACTGGAAAATGAAACCAGAAGGGAGAGAAGCACTTGAAAGAAAAGTGCTGGAAAACAGAGGACTCAGTAATCTACAAAAGGAATTAAAAGTATATAAAAGAAAGAGCTAAAAGAACAAAGACTGTGGTTAGAGAATGGAAATTTAAGTTGAAAATTTCAGGGGCTCTTCAATTCTAAGCAATGAAAAGGTTCAGTGTATAGTTATGAAATTACTGGCCATCAAATTCAAAGGGACTAGCCTGCCTGTTTGGGATGATTATAGTTTGACTACAGAAACTCTTAATGTGGGGGAATTATCTCAAGATATGTAGATGACAGTTATGAAGAAGGGTAGAGGTGATACTCCAAAGGACAGAATAAGATACTTTCAAAGGACAGAAAGACAACAATTCGGAAGAAGTAGTGGAGAACCAGCTAAGATCTAGGGGCAGGGTTGTGGAGGGTGAGGCTATAAGGGAATGCTGTACTAGGGTAATTTTTTACAAAGTGCAAGTTAAAATACCTTAATAGTCTGTGAAATTAATTCACTGGTTTGTAACCACAGAATTATTTAAGGAACTAAAACAGAAAATATTGGCATCACTGCACATAGTAAAGTTAAATAATGTTTTGTGAAATTTTTGCTTATTTACATAAATTTATACATATGTGTGCATACACTAGGTTATAGAAAACTAGATGCCAGGTGCACGAAATTTGTGCATGGGGGGGTGTCCCTCAGCCCAGCCTGCACCCTCTCCAATCTGGGACCCCTCAAGGGATGTTCAATTGCCCGTTTATAGGGATCAGGCCATGGGGGTGTGGGTCCCCTCTGGAGTGCCTAGCCAGTGTGGGTGAGGGGCTGATGACTGTTTGCAGGCTGACCACAGCCCCTTCAGGGTGGGGGGTCCCGCTGGCGTGCCTGGCCAGCTTGGGTGAGGGGCTGATGGCTGTTTGCAGGCTGGCCACACCCCCCAGCGACCCAAGCTCCCAGCCCCTCATTTCTTTCTTTCTTTTTTTTTTTAAGCGCCTCCTTGAGCGGAGGCCAGGGCCAGCAGAAAGCAGGTATCTGGGATTTATTTATCTTCTATAAATGAAACTTTGTAGCCTTGAGTGGAGGCCAGGGCCGGCCAGGAAGCTTGGCTTCCTCCATCACCGGGGGAAACCCAAGCCTCCTACTCGCTCCAGCTCCATGGCCACTGCCATCTTTGTTGGGTTAATTTGCATACTTGCTCCTGATTGGCTGGTGGGTGTAGCAGAGTAATGGTCAATTTGCATCTTTCTCTTTTATTAGTGTAGATGATGCATTTCTTACTGTAGTCACTGGCCAAAAAGTTTGAAAAAGACTGAAGGGAACAATAAGTTTCCCAGAAATCACTGGCCTCTCAAATATCCACATTGGTTTGGTGGGAAATTAATGACCTGGGCTGGATGGGAACTGTGGCAAATTACTATTTGCAACCCATTTAAAGCTACTATTTAGCTGTGAATAAATGATGCCGGATGGGAAAAAAAGGCCCACAATATCAGATTTATCAGTTTTGAAAGAAGAAATCTATTTTTCTATGTAAAATCTCTAGGTTTTTAGCAGTTGTGGAAGGTCTTAGCAGTTGTGGCTAGCCTCTGCTTGTAGGATGCACTTTGTCATTTCTCATTAAAGGTAAGAAAATGGCAGGAAATTCTATGAAGAGGGTAAAAAATTAATTAATGGATAAAAGGAAGTTTACTTACATGGATGAAGGCACGACAGAACTGAAGTGCTCAACAGTGAAGAGTGAGTTGAGGTAGGAATGGCACAGAAATCCTTTACTCTGGAAGCACGTCATTCCTTACAATGTAAGGCTTACATGACATAGTTGTACACAAGTTTGAAACGATCCAAAAATGAAAGTATCTAAAAGGCTTCCTAAAATGTCTTCATCTTTCTCTATTAAAATCTATCCCCTTCTAATTTACCTAGCAGACACATGGCATGATAGCAGGGAAGGCTTTAATTTTCTTTTTTTTGTTTAATGTTTTTATTGATTTTAGAGAGAGGAAGGGGAGGGAAAGAGAGAGAGAGAGAGTGAGAGAGAGAGAAACATCAAAGATGAGAATCATTAATCAGTGGCCTCCTGCACGCACACTACTGGGGATCAAGCCTGAACCCAGAGATGTGTCCTGACTGGAAATTGAACCCTGACCTCCTGGTTCACAGGTTGATGCTCAACCACTGAGCAACTGGCTAGGCGAAGGCTTTAACTTGCTAATGAAATGTTGCAACAAATCATTATTTTGTATCTTGGTACATTAGCTGATAATTAAATATTTCAATTATAGCACAGTGGTGCTGCTTACATGCCAATAGCTCAGTTTGAGCAATGCCACGCCATCTTGTTTTCAAAATGTTTGTCCAATTATTTGAATATCTTACTGAATTCTTCCCTTATATTTCCAGTTTAAAAAATGAGTAATGCTGATATTAGAGATACAATACGTTAAGTTTAACTGTCAACTAACACAAGATGGAAATAATTTATTATGTCAAAAACACTATTCCTTAGCTTCAATCATGAAACATGGTGAGGAAAAAGCAAAGAACTTATGCGTTAGCTAAACGATAAACTGTAATTAAGGATTTAATTTTTTTTTTTTTTACCAATCTCAGAATGAACCACCGCATTAACATGTTAATCTATTACTCACCTTTCATAGATTAATTTTTGAAGACACTGAGTAAATGCAGGAAACAGCTTCTTCAAAAACATCTTTATTGTTCCAAGTATTATATATGTCCCCCTTTTTCCTCCCTTAACCCCTTCTAGCCTACCTCCACCCTCTGCCCCAGGCCTTCATCACCCTGTTGTCAGTGTCCATGGGTTATGCATACATGCATACAAATTCTTTGGTTGATCACTACCCACCCTCTCTCCCTCCCCCGCCTTCCCTCTGAGATTCCAAATTTTGTTCTATGCTTCTATATCTCTGAATCTACTTTATCAATTTATTTTGTTCACTAGATTCCACATATAACTGAGATCATGTGATACTTGTTCTCTGACTGGCTTATTTCTCTTAGCATAATACTCTCCAGGTCCCTCCACCATGCTGTCTCAAAGGGTAACAGATCCTTCTTTTTTAATGCTGCATAGTATTCCATGGTGTAAATATACCACTGCTTTTTTATCCACTCATATAGTACTGATGGGCACTTAGGCTGTTTCCAGATCTTAGCTATTTTAAATTGTGCTGCTATAGAGCGTCAGCCTGCAGACTGAAGGGTCCCAGGTTCGATTCCAGCCAAGGGCACATGCCTGGGTTGTGGGCTTTATCCCCAGTGGGGGATGTGCAGGAGGCAGCCAGTCAATGATTCTCTCTCATCATTGATGTTTCTATCTCTCCTTCCCTCTCCCTTCCTCTCTGAAATCAATAAAGATATATTTTAAAATAAATAAATAAATAAATTGTGCTGCTATGGACATAGGGGTGCATACATTCTTTCTAATTGGTGTTTAGGGTTTCTTAGGATATATTCCTAGAAGTGGGATCATTGGCTCAAATGGCAGTTCCTTATTTTTTGAGGAAACTCCATACTGTTTTCCACAGTGGCTGCACCAGTCTGCATTCCCACCAGCAGTGCACGAGGGTTCCCTTTTCCCCACATCCTCACCAGCACTTGTTTGTTGATTTGTTGATGATAGCCATTCTGACAGGTGTGAGGTGATACCTTATTGACATTTTAATTTGCCTCTCTGATGATCAATGAATTTGAGCATTTTTTCATATGTCTCATGCCCATCTGTATGTCCGCTTGGAGAAGTGTCCATTTAGGTCCTTTGCCCATTTTTTTTTATTGGATTATTTGTCTTCCTTCTGTTAAATTGTATGAGTTCCTTATGTATTTTGGATATTACCCCTACATCAGATGTATCATTGCCAAATATGTTCTCTCATACAGTGGGTTCCCTTTTGGTTTTATTGATAACTTATTTTGCTATGCAGAAGTTATTTATTTTGGTGCCGTCCCATTTGTTTATTTTTCTCTTTAGTTTCCTTGGCCCTAGGAGATGTATCTGTAAACACAAGGCTATGAGATATGTCTGAGATTTTGCTGCCTATGGTGTCTTCTAGGATTTTTATGGTTTCCTGGCTTACATTTAAGTCTTTTATCCATTTTTAGTTTATTCTTGTGTATGGTGGTCTATTTTCATTTTCATGCCATGTATCTGTCCAAATTCCCCAACATCATTTATTAAAGAGACTATCTTGACTCCACTGTATAATCGTGCCTCCTTTGTCAAATATTAATTGAGTGTAATGGCTTGGATCGATTTCTGGGGTCTCTGTTTTGTTCCATTGATCTATGTGCCTGTTCTTGTGCCAGTATCAGTCTGTTTTGATTACAGTGGCTTTGTAGTATAACATGATATCTGGTATTGTGATTAATCCAACTCTGTTTTTCTTTCTCAAGATTGCTATGGCTATTAGGGGTCTTTTTTGGTTCCATATAAACTTATGGAGTATTTGTTTTAGATCTGTGAAATATGCTGTTAGTATTTTATTTTTATTTATTAAATATATTTTTATTGATTTCACAGAGGAAGGAAGAGGAAGAGAGAGATAGAAACATCCATGATAAGAGAGAATCATGGATCGGCTGCCTCCTGCAAGACCACACTAGTGATCGAGCCCACAACCTGGGCATGTGCCCTTGACTGGAATCAAACCTGGGACCTTTCAGTTCACAGGACGACACTCTATCCGCTGAGCCAAATCGGCTAGGGCTGCTATTAGTATTTTAATAGGGTTTGTACTGAATGTGTAGATTGCTTTGGGTAGTATGGACATTTTAATGATGTTAATTTTACCAATCCATGAACATGTTTATTCTTCCACTTGTCTTTACCTTCCTCTATCTCTTCTTTCAATGTCCTGTAGTTTTCCGAGTACAAGTCTTTTACTTCCTTCGTTAAGTTTATTCCTAAGTACCTTAATATTTTTGTTGCAATGGTAAATGGGATTGTTTATTTAGTTTCTGTTTCTGAGAATTCATTATTGGTATATAAAAAAGACATTCATTTTTGGGTATTGATTTTGTATCCTGCTCCATTGCCAAATTCATTTATTAAATCTAGTAGTTTTTTGGTGGTCTTTAGGGTTTTCCATGTACAAATCATGTCATAGGAAAATAATGAGAGTTTTAATTCCTCATTTCCAATTGGGATGCCTTTCATTTCTTCTTGTCTAATCACTGTATCTAGGACTTAACAGTACTATGTTGAATAAAAATGGTGAAAGTGGACATTCCTGTCTTGTTCCTGTTCTTAGGGGAAATGGTTTCAGTTTTTGCCCACTGAGTATGTTGATGGCTGTAGGTTTGTCAAATATGGCATTTAATATGTTGCGATATGATTTTATCAAAAATAGTTTTTGGATTTTGTCAAATGCCATTTCTACATCTATGGATATAATAATGTAATTCTTGACTTTCCATTTGTTTATGTGATTTATCATGTTTATTGTTTTGCAAATATTATACCAGTTCTATATATGTCCTGGAATAAATCCCAAGTAGTCATGGTGCATGACCTCTTTAATATATTGCTGGTTCTGATTTGCTAATATTTTGTTGAGGATTTTAGCATTTGTGTTCGTCAGAGGTACTGGTCTGTAATCCTTTTTCTCTGTAGTGTCTTTATCTGGTTTTGGAATGGGATAATGCTGGCCTAAATAAAAAAGCTTGGAAGTGTACCTTCCACTTGGATTTTGGGAATAGTTTGTGTATAGGTGTTAGTTCTTCTTTGAATGTTTAGTAAAATTCCCCTGTGAAGTCATCTGGACCAGGGCTCTTGTTTGCTGGGAGTTATTATTATTATTGCTTCTATTTCCTCAGTTGTTACTGGCCTATTCAGGTTTTCTGATTCAGTTTTGGGAGACTGTATTTCTCTAGGAATTTGTCCATTTCATCCACGTTTTCCAGCTTGTTGGCATTTAGTTGTTCATAGTATATTCTTACCATCTTTGTATTTCTGTGCTGTCAGTGGTTACTTCTCCACTTTCCTTTCAATTTCATTTATTTGGTTCCTCTCTCTTTGTTTCTTGATAAATCTGTTTAATGGTTCATGGATCTTTTTTATACTTTCAAAGAACCAGCTCTTGCTTTCACTGACTTTTTAAAAATATATATATATTTCTTTATTGATTTCAGAGAGGAAGGGAGAAGGAGAGAGAGATCGAAACATCAAGATGAGAACTGGGAACCCTTCAGTCCGAGGCTGAGGCTCTATCCACTGAGCCAAGTCGGCTAGGGCTCACTGACTTTTTATATTGCTTTTATTTTAGTTTCTTATGTCCTTTATTTCTGCTCTGATCTTTATTATTTCCTTCCTTCTACTTACCCTGGGCTTTTCTTGTTATAATCTTTCTAATTCTTTAAGTTTTAGGGTTAAATAATTTATTATTAATTTTTCTTGTTTTTTGAGGTAGGCCTGTAGTGCTATGAACTTCCCTCTAAAGACTGCTTTTGATGTGTCCCATAGATTGTGGGCTGTACTGTGTTCATTTTCATTGGTTTCCAGTAAGTTTTTAATTTTATTCTTGATCTCATTGGTAACCCATTCATTATTTAATAACATGCTATTCAGCCTCTAGGTGTTTGAGTGTTGTTACTATAGTTGATTTCTTTTTTTTTTTTTTTAATATATTACATTAATTTTCACAGAGAGGAAGGGAGAGGGAGAGCGAGTTAGAAACATCGATGAGAGAGATACATCGACCAGATGCCTCCTGCACACCCCCCACCGGGGATGTGCCCGCAACCAATGTACATGCCCCTGACCGGAATCGAACCTGGGACCCTTCAGTCCGCAGACCGACGCTCTATCCACTGAGCCAAACCGGCCTCGGCTATTATAGTTGATTTCTAATTTCAACCCATTGTGATCTGAGAATATGCTTGATATGATTTCATTCTTCCTGAACTTGTATAAACTTGTTTTGTGTCCTAATATGTGGTCTATCTTTGTGAATAACACATGTGCACTTGAGAAGAATGTATATTCTGTAGCTTTAGGATGAAATGTTCTATAAATATCAATTAAATCCATCTGATCGAGTGTGTCATTTAGTCCCTGTTTCTTTGTAAATTTTATTATCTGGAAGAGCTGTCCAGTGAAGTAAGCGGAGTGTTAAAGTCCCCTACTATGAATGTATTGCTGTTGATTGACCTCTCCCTGAAAGTCCTCTAGAAGTCTTTTATATATATACTAGAGGCCCGGTGCATGAAATTCGTGCATGGGGGGGGGGTGTCCCTCAGCCCAGCCTGCACCCTCTCCAATCTGGGACCCCTTGAGGGATGTCTGACTGCCCATTTAGTCCCTCTCACAATCCAGGACTGCTGGCTCCTAACTGCTCATCTGCCTGCCTTCCTGATTGCCCCTAACCGCTCCTGCCTGCCAGCCTGATCACCCCCTAACCACTCCCCTGCCAGCCTGATTGATGCCTAACTGCTCCCCTGCCAGCCTGTTGGTCCCTCCCAACTGCCCTTCCCTGCAGGCCCGGTCGCCCCCAACTTCCCTACTCTGTCGGCTTGGTCACCCCTAACTGCCCTCCCCTGCAGGCTTGATCGCCCCCAACTGTCCTCCCTTGCAGGCCTGGTCCCTCCCAACTGCCCTCCCCTGCTGGCCATCTTGTGGTGGCCATCTTGTGTCCACATGGGGGCAGCCATCTTTGACCACATGGGGCAGCCATCTTGTGTGTTAGAGTGATGGTCAATCTGCATATTACTCTTTTATTAGATAAGATAGAGGCCTGGTGCACGGGTGGGGGCTGGCTGGTTTGCCCTGAAGGGTGTCCCAGATCAGGGTGGGGGTTCCCTTGGGATGTGGGGCGGCCTGGGCGAGGGGCCTGTGGTGGTTTGCAGGCCGGCCACACCCACTGACAACCCAAGCAGAGGCCCTGGTATCTGGGGTTTATTTATCTTCTACAATTGAAACTTTGTAGCCTGGAGCGGAGCCAAGCATTCTGCTCACTCTGACGGCAGCCATTTCTGTTGGGATTTATGTACCTTCTATAATTGAAACTTTGTATCCTTAAGTGGAGGCCTGGGCCGGCCAGGGTGTGTGGAAAGCTTGGCTTCCTCCATTGCCGGGGGCAACCCTAGCCTCCTGCTCTTTCCAGGTCCGTGGCTGCCGCCATTTCTGTTTGGATTTATGTATCTTCTATCATTGAAACTTTGTAGCCTTGAGTGGAGGCCTAGGCCGTCAAGGGCAAGCAGAAAGCTTGGCTTCCTCCATTGCCAGGGAAACCCAAGCTTCCCTCCTGCTCTCTGTGGCCGTGAGTTGTGGTATAGCGGAGTGATGGTTAATTTGCATATTACTTTTATTAGATAGGATATGTTTAGGTGCTCCTATATTGGGTGTATATATGTTTACCAGGGTTATATCCTGTTGTTGGATCATTATCTTTAATATTATGTAGTGACCTTTATTGTCTCTTGTGATAGCCTTCAATTTGAAGTCTATTTTGTCAGGTATGAGTATTTCTACCCCAGGTATTATTTTTGTTTCCATTTGCATTTAAAAATTTTTTTCATCCCTTCACTCTCAGTTTGTATCTTTTGTTCTAAGGTGGGTCTCTTGTAGGTAGCATATAATTGGGTCATGTTTTTTATCCATTCAGTACCCTTATGTCTTTTGATTGGAGCATTTAATTCATTTACATTTAAGGATATTATTGACAGGTACTTATTTATTGCCATTTTAATTATGTATACCTAGGTTTCTCTTTCCCCCTATTTCTGCTCATTATAACAGTCCCTTTAGCATTTCTTGCAATGCTGGGTTGGTGGTGATAAACTCCTTTAGCCTTTTTTTTTTTTTTGTCATGGAATCTCTTTATTTCACTAACTATTTTGAATGATAGCCTTGCTGAATATAGCAATCTTAATTGTTTCAGATCCTTGCTTATTATTACCTTGAATACTTCATGCCTCTCCATTCTAGCCTGTATAATTTCTGAAAAATTATCTGACAGCCTTATGGGAGCTCCTTTGTAGGCAACAAATTTCTTTTCTCTTGTTGCCTCTAAGATTGTCTCTCTCTTTTTTTGAATTTTAATTATGATGTATCTGGATATGGGCCTGTTTGAGTTCTTCTTTGGAACTCTCTGTGCCTCCTGAACTTGAGTAACTTTTTCCTTCACCAGGTTAGAGAAGTTTTCTGCCCTTATTTCTTCAAGCACATTTTCTATGCCTTGCTCACTCTCTTCTTCTGGCACACCTATTATGCAAATATTAAATTTCATGTTGTCCCACAGCTCCCTTAAGCTGTCCTCCAGTTTTGTAATAGTTTTTTCTTTTTGGTTCTCTGATTATGTGATTTTTTTCTACCCTATCTATTAATTCACTGATCCAATGCTCGGCTTCCCCTATTCTGTTGTGTATTCCTTCCCATGTTCTTTATTAATTCTGTCATTCTTTGTAGTTAATATATCTTTTCTCATGCTGTTGAGCATCTGAACTCTATATCAGATACATTTCTTATCTCCAATTTATTTAGCTCTTCTTTGGAGAAATCTCTTGTTCTTTCATTTGGGGGGTGTTTCTCATTTTGGCTGCCTGTTTGGGTTTGTGACTATGTACTAGGTAGGTCTGCTACGCTCTCAACTGCAGGACAGTGTCAAATGCTGTTTCTGATTAATTAGATCGGGCAAAGACTCAAGGCCTCCAGAGAGTGCCACTCTGCCACTCTCTGCAGACTGACTGGATTTACTCTTGAGTAGCCCTCAGATAATCAGTCATCCACAGGTGCAGCGCAAGGTTTGCCAACAGGTGGACAATTGCTTCTACCTGGAGGCTAATTGTTATTCTGTCTCTTAATGGGCCGCAGAAACTCCACAAGGTGAGCAAGGGGCTTTTCACTAGGGTGGGTCAACTGTCTTCTCTCCCAGACAAAAATTGCCTGGATAGCCAAAGTCTGCCTGACAAAGATGACCTCCACAGGGTGAGGAAATGACTCAGCACAGGAAACCGGGGTATCTGCCTTCTGAGCTCTAAGTCCAGAACCACCACCCCTGGCTTCTGGTCACACAGCTCCAGTCCACTCTGCCCTCCCTGTGTTGGAGCCCAAGGTGAGTGGCTGCACACGAAATTTTGTGCGTCGGTCTTTTGAGAGGGTGCTTGCATTTCCAGCTGTTTTTCCCTGGCAGACAAGCAAATCTGTTTCTCACAGCCAGATGTTATGTGGGCACTTTTCTCAGTTCTGTTGCTCTCTGCTGTGGGACCAAGCTTGGGGTTTAGACCCCAGATTTCTCAGTGGCAACCACCCATAGCTGAGATATCTCTCCAGAACTTCAGCTGCTATCTGTGGGAGCCCAGCCAGCCTTTTTGCGCCTCTGTACTTCCTACCAGTCTCTATGTGGTCTCCCACTTTTCATCCTTGGTTATCAGGGTTCTCTCAAGCAAGTCTTTAGTTGATTATTCAGAATTTTTTTTTCTTTGTATTTCAGTTGTAATTCCAGTTTGGTCCTGGGAACATGTTGGTGTAGTATCCACTTACTCCACCACCATTTTTAACCTTTTGGACTCGGATGTCGAGTGTGACTCGACACGGTTAGCATCAGTAGCAGCTCGAGAAAAAAGCAAGCGAGTGCAAAGGGTTAATCTCCCAGGAAGTAGCTTGTATTAACATGTATAAAATATGGCTTGTTCTCTACTTTTACATACAACTAGAGGCCCGGTGCATGAAATTCGTGCAATGGGGGTGGGGTGGGGGGGAGTGTCCCTCAGCCCAGCCTGCACCCTCTCTAATCTGGGACCCCTTGGGGGCAGTTGGACATCCCTCTCACAATCTGGGACTGTTGGCTACTAACCGCTCGCGTCCCTGCCTGCCTGATTGCCCCTAACTGCTTCTGCCTGCCAGCCTGATCACCCCCTAACCTCTCCCCTGTCGGCCTGTTTAACACCTGATTGATCCCCTGCTGGCCTAATTGCCCCCAACTGCCACCAATTGCCCTCCCCTGCTGGCCTGGTCCCCCCCAACTGCCCTCCCCTGCAGGCCTAGTTCCCCCCAATTGCCCTCCCCTGCCGGTCTGATCTCGTCCCCAACTGCCTCTGCCTGCCTGATCACTCCTAACTGCCCTCCCCTGCCGGTCTGATCTTGCCCCCAACTGCCCTCCTCTGCCAGCAAATTTGCTTCTGATTGTTCAGTTTCTATGCCAGTCAGCATCAAAAGCTCCACCTCCTAGGCAGCTATTGGCTCCTCACAATTCACCCAGATTTGGTTCTGACTGGTCGGTTTCTATGCCAGTCAGCGTCTCTGGGCCTATCAACAGGGCCTGATCAGAAAGGCGGGGCTGATCAGCAGCCCCGGTGGAGGCCTGGAGAGAAAGAGAGAAGCAAGCGCTGATCAACAGCTGCCACAGAGGCTATGGATCAGACCTTGCTTCTCTCTTCAGGCCTCTCTCTGGGCCTGATTCGCAGTCCCCTCAGCAGTCCGTGCTGGGTCACCGTGCCTGCAGCCGTAGTAGTCAGTGCTGGGTCGCCACGGCAACCCAGCGCTGACTGCAGGACTGACTTCCGGTTGGTCGAGCCTCCGGTTGTGACGGACCCAGGGTTTTTATATATTAGGATGAGCTACTGAAAAAATATATAAAAGTCAATCTAACTTCTTCAACCTTCTTTAAAAGAATGAACCTTTACATTTACATATACCCATTGTTCCTGTCCAGTCACGGTGAGTTTTCACGTATAATTATTTTACACTTCTTTATCATTTATTGTCCTTCTCCAGATTTCATATTCACTTATGGTCATTTCCCTAGATCATTATGATTTATTTTGACCTACTTACCTATTGTTGTTCTATTTTTTCCTACTAGCCAGCAGTGATAGCTGAAAAGTGATAAGACGCTGATGAAGAACATTGTAGACACAAAGAAAAGAAAAAGTACGTGGAATTTGGCACGTGTATCTGTGAGTTCATTCTGAGAAAAGAGAAAAGAAGTATTAATTTTGAGGATAGTCAACTTCTAGGATGTACTCTTATTATGTGGTTTTACAATAAAGATTTGCCAGATATGAAGAGTAACAAAATAAATTAGATATGTCCAAAAATAATGTTTTTGAAAGCAGAAAATTGGTATTATCAAAGAAGCTTGCTTACATAAAATCAGAGCTATTTACAAAATTGCTTTTAAACATTAAATAAAATAGCAATACTTTCAGTAATAAATAAAAAAATGGATTCTTTACCCAATGCTTTTATTTTGTGCTTTCTGCATAAGGGAAAACCTTTCCCCCAACATTCAGGATGTAGGACAGTTTTCACATCAATGCTAAATTATCTGCTATTTTTAATCATATATAATGCTTACCAGAAATTAATTATGATATATTTATTTTTGTACTTTTCTAATCTCTATTCTTGGAACACCACTACAAATATGTCCATCCTCTCAGCTGTTTCAATTGCTATCTTTTTAATCCTTGCTCCATTCCTACAGAGCTTTTGGTAGTTAGCAATTTTGGTAAATGAATTTAAATTTAACACAAATTATGAGCGAAAGAAAAGAGTTTGTTGTTTACCCATTCTTATGGCTATGCTCATTTTGTTTGTTTTTTATTTTTTTAAAGCTAAGAGTTGTTTTTTTAATATATTTTATTGATTTTTACAGAGAGGAAGGGAGAGGGATAGAGAGTTAGAAACATCGATGAGAGAGAAACATTGATCAGCTGCCTCCTACACACTCCCTACTGGGTATGTGCCCGCAACCAAGGTACATACCCTTGACCGGAATCAAGCCTGTGACCCTTGAGTCCACAGGCCGATGCTCTAGCCACTGAGCCAAACCAGTTAGGGCGGCTATGTTCATTTTAACAGAATCAAAGTCTTAACTTAGAAGAAATTAGTATCTATTGATAGGATGAGGAGGAATCTTTTAAACTGTGTAATCATGAAAGCTACTACAACACAAGGTGGTGCTACTTGACTTAAACACTGTTTACAGGCTAAAAGAAAGGTCTTCAGCATTACATAACTCTATTGTTCATCTTCTCTTCAATAGTAACCACAATACCTTGTATTTTTATTAATTTTAGAGAGAGGTAGTGAGACAAAGAGAATGAAACATTGATCAATTGCCTCTTACACATGCTCCAACCAGAGCTAGAACCTGCAATCTGGGTATGTGCCCTGACCGAGAATCGAACCTGTCACCTTTTGGTGTACGGGTGACAATCCAACCAACTGAGCCACACCGGCTAGGGCAATCACAATACCTTTAAAACATCTAGTGGCCCTGGCTGGGTAGCTCAGTTGGTTAGAGCATCCATCTCGATATGCCAAGGTTGCAGGTTTGATCCCTGGTCAGGCACATACAAGAAGCAACCAATGAATATCTAAATAAGTGGAACAACAAATTGATGTCTCTCTCCCTTTCCACTCTTTAAAATCAATAAATAAAAATTTAAAAAAAAATCAAGTGATTCTCTTATCTCCCTTCTTGTGAAGCAAATAAATATTATTTATTTATGTATATATTCACTACAAACATCATAAAGGAGATGACAAAAATGTCATGGCAGTAACGTGTTTTACCTTTGGACAACTCTGTGTAGATTTCCTGTGGCAAAGCTTGTACAAATAGAGACAATGCATTAAGAAACCAATTTTTAAACAACATTTTCCTGAATACTACTGTTATATTTTTGTTTTGAAGGAACACTAAGATGTTGCTCTCTAAAAAGTCATTGACAACATTTTCTCAAAAAACACAAAACAGACAAGAACATTTAGCTCTTCAAGCACATTTCAGGTACATTTTAAATACACACTTTTCCATTGTGTTTAAAACAGATTTGTATCTGAGATATAATAAAATTAAAAAATTTTAACAAATAGGCCAGCCGGTGTGACTCAGTGGTTGAGTGTCGACCTATGAAACAGGAGGTCACAGTTTGAGGTTTTGGGCTCAATCCCCAGTGTGGAGCTTCCAGAGGCAGCTGATCAATGGTTCTCTCATCATTAATCTTTCTATCTCTCTTTCCCTCTCCCTTCCTCTCTCTAAAAACATATTAAAAAATTTAGCAAGTAGCTTTTTTTAAAAAACACTTATAATTAGCAGTTTCTAGATCCAGATAGGACAACTTCTCATCCCCTTCATTGTTACTGCAATAGCCTTTTAAGCGGCTGTCGCTTGCCCTTTTTAGTGTCAGCACAGCAGTCAGTGATCCTTCACATCACGGGTATTCCCATTTCACTGAGTAGAAGCCATGGTCCTTACAACACTTCCCAAGGCTCTTTATTTTTTGGGCCCATATCAGGGACTTCCCACTAATCTCACTCTTGTTCACCCTCTCAGCCACACTAGATTCCTTTCTCCTGCTCAAACATGGCTGGGACACTTCTAATTTCAGATATTTTCCTCTGTTTGAAATGTTGTACTCGAAGATATCCCCAAACTGTCTTTAAGTCTTTGCTCAAATATTATTTCTTACTTAGGTCTATCCTGATCACTTTTCTTTTCCTTAGTTGAGATATAACCGACATAACATTTTATTAGTGTCAGGTGCACAACATAATGATTTGATATTTGTATGTACTGTGAAATATCACTACAATAAGTCTAGTTAACATCCATCACCTCCCATGGTTACAATTTTTTTCTTGTGATGAGAACTTTTAAGATCTACTGTTAACAACTTTCAAATATCCTCATTAACTGTAGTCAGTATAGTGAACGTTACATCTCCAGGGTCTATTTTATTTTTACTATGTCCACTCACTTCACCCATTCCCCACCCCTGACTTCTGTCAACCACCAATCTCTAGATCTATGAGCTGGTGTGTTTTTTATGTTTACATATAGGTGAGATCATATATTATTTATCTTTGACTAATTACATTTATAAAAATGCCTTCAAGTTCTATCCATGTTGTCCCAAGTGGCAGAATGTCCTTCTTCTTTATGGCTGAATAATATCCCACTGTATACAGATACATCTTCTTTATCCATTCATCTGTTGATGGACACTTAGGTTGTTTCCATGTCTTCACTACTGTAAATAATGCTGCTATGAACATGGACTTACAGATATCTCTGAGATAATTATTTTTGTTTCTTTTGACTATATTTCCAGAAGCAGAATTGTTCGATCATATGGTAGTTTTCTTTTTTTATTGAACTCATTGAGGTCACATTGCTTAATAAAATTATATATCTTTCAAGTGCACAATTCTACAACATATCATCTGTATATTGTATTGTGTGTTTACCACCCTAAGTCAAATTTCCTTCCATCACCATTATCTCCCCTTTACCCTCTTCTACCTCCCCTACCCCCTTTCATCTGCCAATTAAATTTTAGGACTGTTTACTTCTGTGGAAAATGCCATTGAAATTTTGAAATTGAATTTATAAACTATTTTTGGTAGTCTAAACATTTAAAAATCTCTATTGTTGAAAGTATTACATATGTCCCTCTTTTCCCCCAATGACCACTTCTAGGTAGTCTGAACCTTTTAACAATATTAATTCTTCCTATCTGTGGACACAGACTATTTTTCCATTTATTTGTGTCTTCTTTAAATGCTATCATCAATGTCTGTCTTCAGTGTAACAGGTCTTTCACCTCCTTAAATTTATTCCTCGGTATTTTATTCTTTGTGGTATGATTGTAAATGGGGTTGTTTTCTCTTTCTGATTATTAGTGTAGCAAAATGCAACTGATTTTTCTGTATTGATTTTTATATCATAAAACTTTACTGAATTTATTAATTCTAAGTTTTTTGATGGAATCTTTAGGGTTTTATATAAATAATATCATGTCATCTACAAATAGACAGTTTTACTTCTTCCTTTCCAATATCAATGTCTTGATTTCTTTCTTTTTTTAAGTAGTTTTGTAACTTTTAAAATTAGCTGTGCACTTGCTATATATATATATATATATATATATATATATATATATCTCCTTTATTGTGGTGTGATATGTTCCCTCTATACCCACTTTGTTGAGTTTTATATACAGAGTTGAATTTTAACAATTGCTTTTTTCTGCATCTATTGAGATGAACATGATTTTTATCCTTCATTGTGTTAAAAATTTGTAGATGGTGAAGCATCCCTGCAATAAATCCCACTTGATCATGGTGTATGATTTTTTTTTTTTCCACCAAGCAACCTACAGGGCTGCTGCTTCAATTCTTTTAAAGCATTACTGAATTCTGTTGAAAGATTTTTGTATCTATGTTCACCAAGGATTTTAGCATGTAATTTTTTCTTGTAGTGACTTTGTCTGGTTTCTGTGTCAGGGTAGCGCTGGCCTCAGAAAGTGAGTTTGGAACTATTCCCTCTTCTTCCATTTATTGGAAAAGTTTAAGGCAGGAGTTAGTTCTTTAAATATTTGGTGAAATTTATCAGTGAAGCCATTTAGTCCTGAACTTTTCTTGGGGGGGCTTTTGATGACCGATTCAATCTCCTTACTAGTAATTAGTCTGTGCAGATTTTCTATTTCATCATAATTCAATGTTGGAAGGTTGTCTGGTTCTAAGAATTTATCCATTTCTGCCAAAACCGGTTTGGCTCAGTGGATAGAGCGTTGGTCTGCGGACTCAAGAGTCCCAGGTTCGATTCCGGTCAAGGGCATGTACCTTGGTTGTGGGCACATCCCCAGTAGGGGGTGTGCAAGAGGCAGCTGATCGATGTTTCTCTCTCATCGATATTTCTCTCTATCCCTCTCTCTTCCTCTCTGTAAAAAATCAATAAAATATATTTTTTAAAAAAGAATTTATCCATTTCTTCTAGGTTGTCTAATACTTAGCATATAATTGTTCATAATAGTTTCTTATATTCCTCTGTATTTCTGTGATATCAGTTGTAATGTCTCCTCTTTCATTTTTTTTTTAATTGATTTTTTACAGAGAGGAAGAGAGAGGGATAGTTAGAAACATCGATCAGCTGCCTCTTGCACACCCCCCTACTGGGGATGTGCCCGCAACCAAGGTACATGCCCCTGACTGGAATTGAACCTGGGACCCTTCAGTCCCCAGGCCAACGCTCTATCCACTGAGCCAAACCGGTTTCGGCATCCTCTTTCATTTTTTATTTTATTTGAGTTCTCTCTTATTCTTGGTGAGTCTAAGTAACGGTTTATTTATTTATTTTTTTAAATTTCTTTATTGATTAAGGTGTCACATATTTATCCTCATCCCCCATTCCCATCCCACACCCCTCCCCACGGATGCCCCAACCCCCTGTTGAACTTAACCAATGGATAGGCTCATATGCATGCACACAAGTCCTTTGGTTGATCTCTCCCCCCTCCCCCCACCCTCCTCTATCCTCGCTCTGAGGCCCGATAGTCCGATCGATGCCTCCTTGTTTCTGGTTCTGTTCTTGTTCATCAGTCTATGTTGTTCATCATTTCCCCTAGATGAGCGAGATCATGTGTCACTAGCGATATACTTATAAGAACTGAATGTGAGACGAGCAATAATAGTTATGCTGACAGGCAAATGAATCAGTCTGTAGTGAGTTTCTTTCTGGACCAACAGTTCTTTTGAGACCCAATTTCAATGTCCACCGGTTCTTTATGTGTACATGTCGGCACTGACCTCTCAGCTCTGGATGGTGGACAAATGGTGGTAATGCAGGTCCGACTCCCTTTGGTTTGGTCTCGGCCGGACCCAGGGGCACGGCTTCACCCGGACTCAGAGGGTGTGTGGCCTCACCTGGACCCAGGTGCGCGCGGCCTCACCCGGACCCGGGACCCAGCCTCACCCGGATCCAGGGGCACACGGCCTCACCCGGATCCGGGATCCAGCTTCACCCGGAGCCAGGGGTGCGTGGCCTCACCCGGACCCAGGGGCATGTGGCCTCACCCGGATCCAGGGGCACACAGCCTCACCCGGACCCAGGGGCGCGTGGCCTCACCCGGGCCCGGGACCCAGCCTCAACCGGATCCAGGGGCACACGGCCTCACCCAGATCCGGGATCTAGCTTCAAGTAACGGTTTATTTTTGTTTCTCTTTACAAAAACCAGCTCCGATTTTCACTAATCTTTTCTATTTTCTTTTTAAGTCTATTTCACTAATTTCTGATCTATTTTTTTAAATCTGTAGATGTTAGTTGAATTTTTTAATGTGTATTGTTTAAAGTATTACCCCTTTTTACTCCCATTGACCCCTTCCAACCTGCCCCGCCCCCTGCCTTCGCCACCCTATTGTCTATGACAATGGGTTATGCATATATGCATACAAGTTCTTTTGTTGATCACCTCCCACCCATCCACTCACCCTCATCTGCCTTCCCTCTGAGATTCCCCACTCTGTTCCATATCTCTAGAACCACTCCATTCATGAGTTTGTTAATTAGATTCCACATAAGTGAGATCATGTGATACTTATCTCTCTCTGACTGGCTCACTTCACTTAGCATAACACTCTCCAGGTCCCTCCATGCTGTCTCAAAGGGTAAGACATCCTTCTATTTTTACTGCTGCATAGTATTCCATGGTGTAAATGTACCACAGCTTTTTAATCCACTCACCTACTAATGGGCACTATTAGTAGGGGTTATTTCCAGATCTTAGCTATTGTAAATTGTGCTGCTATGAACATAGGGGTGCATACATTCTTTCTGATTGGTTTTGGTTTCTTAGGATATATTCCTAGAAGTGGGATCATTGGGTCTAATGGCAGATCCATATTTAATTTTTTGAGGAAACTCTATACTGTTTTCCATAATGATTGCACCAGTCTGCATTCCCACCAGCAGTGTACTAGGGTTCCCTTTTCTCTACATCCTCATCAGTGCTTGTCATTTGTGAATGGTAGCTGTTCTGACAGGTGTGAGGTAATACCTCATTGGTCCTGTGTAGCAGGACGTGTCTGTGTAGCATCAGCTTACTCCAACACGATTTTCAATTTCCTGGTAGCTGAATTCTGAATGAACCCCAATCTGATTTTTGTTATTTCCTTCTTCCGGCTGACTTTGGACTTCATTTGTTCTTCGTTTCCTAGTTCTTGAGGTTTGAAGTTGCATTGAGATCTTTCTTAATTCTTAACATAGGTGCTTATCACTATGAACTTCCCTCTTTGAACTGCTTTTGCTGCATTCTATACGTTTTGGTGTGCTTTACTTCCATTTTCATTTGTCCCAAGATATTTTTTGATATGTTCTTTGATCCACTGGTTGTTCAGTACCATTTAATGTACACTTACTTGTTAATTTCCCAGTTGTCTTCTTGTAAATGACTTCTAGTTTTATACTATTATGATTAGAAAAGATGCTTTGTATGATTTCAATCTTCTTAAATTTCTTAAGACTTGTGTTTTTTTTTTACTAAAAAAGATCTATCCTGCGATGAGAATGTTCCATGTGTGCTTAAGAAGAATGTATATTCTGCGGTTTTTTGATGGAGTGTTCACTACATGTTTGTTGAGTACACATGGACTAATGTGTCATTTGAGGTAGATGTGTGTTGTTTTATTAACATTTTTTTTACTTGTTTATTTTTAATATATTTTTAATGATTTGGGAGAGGGAGAGAGGGAAACATCAATGATGAGAATCTTTGATCAGCTGCCTTCTGCATGCCCCCTACTGGGGATCGAGCCTGAAATCCTTGATTGGAATCAAACCCAGGACCCTTCAGTCCGGAGGCTGATGCTCTATCCACTGAGCCAAACCAGCTAAGGTGAGGTAGATGTTTCTTTATTAATTTTTTGTTTGGATGATCTATCCACTGATTAAAGTGGGGTATTAAAGTCCCCTACTATCGTTGTATTGCTGTCTATATCTAATTTTTTAAAAAATACTTTTTTATTTATTTCAGAGAGAGGAAAGGAGAGGGAGAGAGAAGATAGAAATATCAATGATGAGAGAAAATCATCAATTGGCTGCCTCCTGCAAGCCCCCTACTGGGGATTGAGCCTGCAACACGGGCAAGTGCCCTGACCGAGAATGGCATTGTGACCTACTGGTTCATAGGTCAACACTCAACCACTGCACAATACCAGCCAGGCTATATCTTCTTTTAAGTCTGTTAATATAATATTTGCTTTATATAGGTGCTTCTGTGTTGGGTGCATAAATGTAATGGTAATTACTTCCTTATCTGTTGGCTTCAACATACCTGAATAATAACAAAACCTATATTTTAAAACACCTTCAGAGGGTTTTTAGAAAGAATAAATTCCAAAAGTACCGTATTTTCCGGCGTATAAGACGACTGGGCGTATAGATTTTCCTGGGTTAAAAAGTAGTCTTATATGCCGGAAAATACGGTACTTTTTAAAAAAATCCTCACTTGAGGATATTTTTTCCATTGTTTTGCAGAGTGGAAGGGAGGGAGGGGAAAGAGAGGGGGAGAGAGAAACATCAATGTAAGATACACTGACTGGTTGGCTCCTGTAAGCACCCCGACAGGGGTTGGGGATTGAACCTGCAACTCAGATACATACCCTTGACCGGGAATCAAACCCTCAACCCTTTGATGCGTGGGCCAACATTCTAACCACTGAGTAACACAGGCCAGGGACAAAAGTACTTTTTAACCACAACACCCACCCCTTTCAAAATCAAAGGACTAAATGTGAAAACACAAACAATAAAAATTCCAGAAGAAATTTATAGCAAACAAACTAAAGCCAGGAATCATAAATACAAAGTACTGCTTTTAAATTAAAAAAAAAACCCACAAAGAAAAACCCTTAAAATCAGAAGTCATTAAAAAAGTACTGCTTTAAAATGTAAAACTTTGATTTGATAAAAATAAAACAGGGTTAACTATATATATAAAAGCCTAATATTCTAAGTGTCCGACAATTTGACTGTTACACTAGTTGCATGACATGCACTGACCACCAGGGGGCTGACACTTTGATAGGTAGGTTAGCTTGCTGCTGGGGTCTGGCTGATCAGGACAGGGCAAGATGGGCTGGACATGCCCTGGATCCCTCCCATTTTCCCTCCCCGACCTCTAAAATATTTCTTCTAATTAACTTCCTTTCAATGTGCACAAATCCGTACACCGGGCCTCTAGTAAGATATAAAATGAAAATGTGGAAAAAACATTCAAAACTCATGATAGAAAAAGGATTAATGTCTATACAGATAAGAAAGAGATTAGTGATTATCTAGGCTTGAGAATATCAGTTTTATTACTATAAAATTGCAGTAAGTCTCATCAACTCAAATAAAAGCAATTATTTCCCTAAAATTGTTATGTCCACTATTAAGAGTGTGGCTGAAAACAGTTTGGATCACTAAAAAGAAACTCACTACATCCTGTTTAATATTCATTTACTTAAAATAAATATGTATATATGTAGGAAAATATTACCCTGCTTGCCCTCTGATCCATTATAAATTCTAACTAGTAAAATTAAAATAAAGTATATCTACTTGTAATAAAGAATAAATTATTTATGAATAGAGCACTTTAAAAAGTCTTAAACATGTTTTAGGATAGAAAAAGACTTACCGTCCAAAATTTTATAAAGTACTGCAAAACTGTTGTAGCCACAAACAGGCAATATAATAGGGAATACAATAAAAACAGCAGGAAGAATTTGTAATTAGAAAATCCCACACAGTTATTCACCCTAGAAGAATAAAGAAGGTCACACTGTAAAAATAAGACAAATTATAAACTCACAGAAACAAAAACTAGAATGTTTGCCAGGGGCTGAGGGAGGGGAAATGAGAAGCTGATTAATGGGTACAGAGTTTCAGTTTTGCAAGATGAAAAAGTTCTGAAGACGGGTTGGACAATGTGAACATACTTTATACTACTAAAATAAACTTAGAAATGGTTAAGATGGTAAACTGTATGTTGTTGTTGTTTTTAATATATTTTATTGATTTTTTACTGAGAGTAAGGGAGAGGGATAGAGAGTTAAAAACATTGATGAGAAAGAAACATTGATCAGCTGCCTCCTGCACACCCCATACTGTGGATGTGCCTGCAACCAAGGTATATGCCCTTGACCAGAATCAAACCTAGGACCCTTCAGTCCACAGGCCGACGCTCTATCAGCTGAGCCAAACTAGTTAGGGCTATGTTGTTGTTTTTTAACCATAATAATAAATAAGACATTTCAAAAAAACTTAATCATTATTATTAGGAAATGGGTCATTAGGAAAATAAGGAGCAATGTCTTAATTATGAATGTGTGTTTTTAATAAATTCTATAAGGAACTTGGAAATTTAATATTAATTCTTAATATATAATTATTTGGATTAATAATACCAGAATATATTTCTAAAGGAAAACTTTTAATATAAACATGTATATAAGTAGATCAATCTTATTGTATATAAGTAATTAAGTTGATCTTGAAAATTTTCTCTCCTTCCCCCCTCTCCATCCTTATATGTTACTTCCTCTATGTTTATACATACCAAGGACAGTGATGATCCATCTTTAGAATACATCTAAAAAACAAATAAACATAATTCTCATTGTTGGTAGTTTTTTCCCTTAAATTTTTCTCTTTACAAATACATCTTAGAAAAACCAACCAAGTAAGCCTTAGATTAGAGAAATTTTCTGATATTTCCACCAATACCTTCATAGGTAAAAGGTAATAGATTTTTGCCTTGGACCACATTGAGAGACATTTTAACACACAGATATGGAGCACTTGGTACATAAGCTAGTCCAGCTCACAAATCAGCTAAGGGAAATGAAATGAAATACAGACAATCCCTACTTTAAACATGTACAAGTCATAAAAAGAAAACTTTAGAAGCAACTATGTTAAAATATTAACACTGATGGTCTTATATGTGGTTATTTTTTCCACATTTTATATAAGACAAGCCTAATATGCAAATTGACTGAACGGTCAAATGACTGGCCACTATGATGTGCACTGACCACCAGGGGGCAGACACTCAACGCAGGAGCTGCCCCCAGCCCACAGGCACTGACTGGCAGCAGCAGGGGCCAGGGCCGGCGAGCGGGCAGCCCCAGGCCAGCCAAGGCGGGTGTCAGCAGGGGCTCCCCCTTGCCCCACCAGTTGCCCACAGATTGGCCCTGATCGCCAGCCAGGCCTAGGGATCCTACCCATGCACGAATTTCGTGCACAGGGCATCTAGTATTTTATAAAATTCTATCCATAGATAAGCATTACTATCTATATATATATAAAAGCCTAAGCGACCGAACAACCGGTTGACCAGTCGCTATGACATGCACTGACCACCAGGGGGCAGACACTCAACACAGGAGCTGCCCCCTGGTGGTCAGTGTGCTCTTACAGCCAACCTCCCGCAGCTGGCCAACCTCCCGCAGTCCCTCCCTACAGCCAGCTGGCCCCTGATGGCCTCGATCAGAACCTCCTACAGCCCCTCCCCGCAGCCAACCTCCTGTGGCCCTGAGTCCTGATCGCCAACCAGGCCGAGGGACCCCACCCGTGCATGAACTTGTGCACCAGGCCTCTAGTATTTTTATCATCAGAAAAAAAAAAATCCCAAAGTTTGCCTCCTCGCCATTATGTGTAATCTATCTATATATATAAAAGCCTAAATGACCATTTGACCGTTTCACCGACAGCTATGATGCACACTGATCACCAGGGGGCAGACACTCCAACTGGTAGGTTAGCTTGCTGCTGGGGTCCAAGCAATCAGGACTGGGCGAGATGGGCCGGACATGCCCTGGAGCCCTCCCGTAGCCCTCCCTGGCCCCGATTGTGCACCAGTGGGGTTGCAATCTGGGACCCCTCAGGGGATGTCCGCAGGCCAGGCCAAGGGACCCCACTGGTGCACAAATCCATGCACCGGGCCTCTTGTATATTTATAAAATCAGACCACAGATCATCTCCATTAACATAATAAATGATAAAGTAAAACCCAGATGGTTAAATAGCTTGTCTAACTCAAGGTTCAAGAATTAACTGGGCCGAAACCAGTTTGGCTCAGTGGATAGAGCGTTGATCTGCGGACTGAAGGGTCCCAGGTTCGATTCCGGTTAGGGGCATGTACATTGGTTGTGGGCACATCCCCGGTGGGGGTGTGCAGGAGGCAGCTGGTTGATGTTTCTCTTTCATCGATGTTTCTAGCTCTCTATCCCTTCTCCCTTCCTCTCTGTTAAAAAAATCAATAAAATATATTAAAAAAAAAAAAAAAAAAGAATTAACTGGGATTCCCAAACTGGGGATCTTTCCTTCCAACACATTACCTTCTCACAAGTGCACAGGAATAAAATCTTTTAAGTTTTTTCTGGGAACAATGTTACAGATGAAAATTAAAGAAATATTTTTTTGTGTGTGGCTTGTTAGGTTTTAATATCAATATTTATAATAAAAAACAAAAAAATTTGACATTTTAATCCAGGAAATAGCTATTCTTTTTTTTTTTTTTTTTAAACAAATACTGTCCTCTGATGGTAGTGGGTTTTTCTTTTCCTTTTTAATTTTATTTTTAAAAAAATATATTTTATTGATTTTAGAGAGGAAGGGAGAGGGAGGGAGAGATAGAAACATCAATGATGAGAGAGAATCATTGATTGGTTGCCTCCTGCATGCCCCTTACTGGGGAATCGAGCCTGCAACTCAGGCATGGGCCTTGGCCAAATTAAACCTGGGACCCTTCAGTCCACAGGCTGACGCTCTATCCATTGAGCCAAACCAGCTAGGGCCAGGAAATAGTTATTCTTAAGGGGGTTATTACTTACTTGTTCATCAATATTATCTTAAGCATAAACATAAAAAATATATTTAAAGAAAACTCCATCAGCCCTAGTTGGGTGGCTCAGTTGGTTGAAAAGTTGTCCCACACACCAAAAGTTTATGGGTTCGATTCCCGGTCAGGACACATACCTAGGTTGTGTGGATTTAATCCCCAATTGGGGCTCGTACGGGAGGCAACCAATCAATGTTTCTCCCTCTCTTTCCCTTCCTCTCTCTCTTTTTTTTTTTCCCCCCTTCCTCTCTTTAATAACATATATCCTCGGGTGAGAATTAAAAAAAAGAAAGAAAATTCCATCAACCAGTACAGGAACTATTAAAGATTACACCAAAGTATATTCTAGCTTATGGAAATATTAATGTTAGCCCACATATGTAGCAAATAATGGGAGACGATGAAGTATTTTTGCTAAGTATAAAGCATATAAAATGTTCCTTTCCCTTCTGTTCTCCTGTCACCAATTTCCAATGTTGGGGTTAAAGGAAAGCAAATGAGGGGTAACACTTACATGTCACATGCTGAGCAGTGATGCGCCCGGTCAGGTTTAATCAACTGACATCTTTCACAATATCTGATGGCTACATTTAAGAATTAAAAGGTGTTGAAGGATATACAAGTTTAATTAATTTGACTATAAAATTTGCTTTCATTTCTTAAATAAATAACTCTGGGGAAATGGACAACTAATAACTGTCATCAGTTTTGATACTAGTTTGCCCACTGACTAGCTGGTGACCTTGGGCCAGTAACTTACATTCTAAGAGCCTCTTCTGTAAATGTAAATAATATCAAGTATAATGAACTAGTTTACAGATTAAAATGAAACCTTCTAGAACATAGCAAATTCTCAATAAAGCAGTTATCACTATAATAAAAATATTATTTTAAATAAAATATAAAGTAAAATTCTATGATGAGAAAAATTAGTGAAGGAGAGAAAACCAGGGAGATTAAAAAGTGCACAAAAATAAATACATAAATGAATAAATAAATAAAGTACAAATAGCCATGAAAGAGAACACCCAGCAATAGAGTCACTATACAGACGTCTCCTGATGCCTGTTTATTGAGACACTGTGTTAGAGACCATGGGAGAACTATTGGCTGCCAGAGGCTTAAAGTCAGAAAGGTAAGAGGGACATCAATGACTAAAGCCTTTGACTTATAGTCTACAAGGTAAAATTTGAGATGTTCTGAGAAGACTCAATAAATCACTTCTTGTTAAAGTGAAAAAAGTTGCAGAGAGGTGGACAGTGAATTAAAACTTTAAACTGGACTTAAAGGGAGAAAAATAATCATTCCAGCAGAGGTAACAACCAAAAGAGAAAAAAAAGGTGGGGAAGGACAACCCTACCTCTGTGCTAGCAGAGTTCACACAGGGAAACCGTGTGGAACAAACAAAGCTAGATAACTGCTGGGTGGATTGAGATTAGAGGTGAGAAGGTGTAGAAAGACAGGTTTTGTTTCCTGAATAGATAATAACATATCCACACAGCTTGAAAAAGCACAAAGGAAGTCAGTGAGAAGACCCCACTCTGATGCCCAGCACCCTAACTCCCCTCTGTGAAGGCAGCTTCATACTTTCAATGATCTCTGGTCTACGGAAGGTTGACTTTCTGTAACATGTATTCTGTAACTCTGTTCTTTAAAGATGAATAGGCATTGCTTCTATAGCAAGAAAAAGAAAAAGCCCCAATATTTGGGATTCTAAGCAGTAGAAATGCAGTATAAAATGGTTCCCCAGAGCAGGACCTGCCAACAGTCAGAAGATAAGGCACATGTCCCAGGCCTGGCCACTTAGGACGCTGGGTATCTCTCACTGTGCCTCACATCTCTAAAATGGGGACAAGTGCAGCACCCATCTCAGAATTGTTCTGAGGATTAAACAATCACTAATAAAGTTCTTGACCTGATCCTGATGTAGTATTCAATAGATGAAGGCTACTGTTCAGATTAGAGGACAGCCATTTTATATAATGAAAAGCAGTAAAGCTTTTTTAAGCGTAAAGATTTTAGCCCTGGCTGGTGTGGCTCAGGTGGCTGGGCATTGTTCAGTGCACCAAAAGGCTGCCAGTTCAATTGCTGCTCAGTGCGTATGCACGAGCTGTGGGCTTAATCCTCAGCAGGGACAATGTTCCATTCTCAAACCCATGTTTCTCTCTCTCTCTCTCTCCTTCTCCCTCTCCCTTCCACTTTAAAAACCAATAAAAATACATTTTCTTAAAAAGAGTCAAGATTTTACATCATGGCTCTTAACTCTTTACATCATGGCTCTTAACTCTTTTGCTCTGAAAATCAGATGATCTTGCTATGAATAGGCTACTTGAAATTTTGTGTAAAACCTCAGGGCTTCCTAAATTCTCTGAAATCTTGGACTTTAGGTTAAATACATCTAATCTGTAGAGAATTATTAACTACTAAGAATTATTGTTAACCAGACCTTTCATAATTAAATATTAGAAAGGATTGCCCTGGCTGATGTGGCTCAGTTTATTGGGCAATGTCCGTGCACCATAAGGTTCTATCCCTGGTAAGCACACATGCCTGGGTTTAGGGCTCGATCCCTGGTAGGGGATGTGTGGGAGTCAGCTGATCGATGTTTCTCTCTCTCTCTTTACCTTTCTCTCTCTCTAAAAATCAATAAAAATATTTTTTAACAAAGGATTATTTTAAATTAGCTATCATATATTGAAAATTCATTATGTACATAGTATCTCATCTATGTATCTCATTTAATACTTCCACTAACCCAGAGATGTAGATATTATCCTTATTTTAAAATGAGGAAACTAGGGCTTAGAAAGTTTAACTAATTCTCATTGTACTAGTAATAGAAAAGTTGGGGTTTGATCTGAAATCCATGTTTTCATTCCATATGGTAATATACTAAACTAGTGGCCTGGTGCATGAAATTCGTGCATGGGGGGTGGGTCCCCTGAGCCCAGCCTGCATCCTCTCCAATCAGGGACTCCTTGGGGGATGTCCGACTGCGGTTTAGGTCTGATCCCTGGGATCGGGCCTAAACCAGTAGTCAGTCATCCCTCTCGCAATCTGGGACTGCTAGCTCCTAAATGCTCACCTGCCTGCCTGCCTGCCTGATCGCCCCTAACTGCCCTCCCCTGCCGGCCTAATCTCGCCCCCAACTGCTCTCCCCTGCCAGCCTGATCTCGCCCCCAACTGTCTCTGCCTGCCTGATCACCCCTAACTGCCCTCCCCTGCCGGCCTGATCTCACCTCCAACTGCCCTCCTCTGCCGGCCTGATCTTGCCCCCAACTGCCCTCCCCTGCCAGCCTGGTTGCCCCCAAATGCCCTCCCTTTGCCGGCCTGATCTTGCCCGGTCTCTGTCTCTCTTTGTTTTTCTCAGCAGTCCTCCAGGCCTCCCTGCCTCCCTGTGTCCCTCTTCCTCTTTCCAGGCTGGGAGAGGGCAGGGCCAGTGGGGGCCACCCCACCCTCTGTCGGCCCTCCCTTCCATCCAGGCCTCTTCAGGCCCAATCTGTTTTGTTTCCTCATTCTGAGAGTCTCCGAGAGCGAGAGCGAGCTGGGAGGGAGGGAAAGAAAGGGAGAAAAGGCTGTGAGCTGGTGGGCACTGTGTGTGTCTGTGCATGTGTGCGGTTGTGAGTGAGTGTGAATGCCGGCCCCACCTTCCCCGTCCCCATCTCCACTGCCACAAGTCCCCACCCACCAGAGCCTGCTGCATGCACAGTCCAGGCTTTAGGTCGAGCCTCCGGTCGTTGTGGATGTGATGGACTCAGGGTTTTTATATGTTAGGATTATGTAAGAAGGACAGCATTAACCTTTTGCACTCGGATGTCGAGTGTGACTCGACACGGTTAGCATTGGTAGCAGCTCGAGAAAAAAGCAAGCAAGTGCAAAGGGTTAAATGCATCAAAAAACGAAAAACTTGGTCAAATATCCCCTCCAAAAATCTTGTGCAAACTTTATACTTTGTGAACTCTCAATGTGTACATAACTATACACAGGAAAAGCCTTTTGTTTCCCACTGAAGTGGAGAAGCATGGTGAGTTCTGAAGCCAGAGCACTTTAATTTAAACCCATTTTTTTTACATATATCTGTCTGACCTTGAAAAAGATATTTAAGCTCATTGTGTCTCAGTTTCCTAATCTGTAGAGACAACAGTATCACCTTCACAGGATTGTTGTGAAGTTTAAATGAGTTTATAGTGCAAAGCACTTAGAACAGAGTAATTGTTAGCTATTACTATTATCTAGTATTTAATGAATTCATGAGTTACATGATACATAATTTAAAACAATTTACTATATTTAAATAATCAGTTTGGCCACTCATAGTTTCACCCCATCATAAGGTTCTGTCTCTGAGAAAAGGAAGTTGCTACTGCAGTCAGATATCTCTCAATGGAGGCACTGGGACAGTGGAAATACCAACAGCTTTGGGATCACACAAACCTGAGTTCATATTCTGGCTCTCTGGATATTAGCTTTTACTTCTTTCTACTCTAATTTAGCATGTTCTTGATTTTTTTTTAATTACTCAGAGATGGCACATAATATTCAAATTCAAACCAGAATTTCCAAATGATAGTTTACTAAGAATCGTAATTGAAACTTTTGGCCATAAAGGTGAAGTTGGAAAAAAAAGATGTAGAGAAAAAGAGATTCATATTAAAGGGAACCTCTTAAAAAAATCTGTATCAATATATGTACATATCTATATCTAAAATATCACAGAAGACACAGAACATTAGAAAAATCTTATTTCTGCCTATGTTATTTGAGGAATTGCAATATCCATTTAATAGTCAAATCATGCAAATAAATCTTGGCAGGTATGACCATATTTTAAAAAATTCTTTGAGTAGAAAAGCTTAAAATTTGTTTTACTTACTCCTTGAGCCTGACGTGGTGTAGATAGGTAAGTCCTTCGCTGTTCTTCTCAAAATTTCTTGTTGTCGTTCTTGGCTGAATTCTTTTTCATACTGTTCCCTTTCAGAATTGGACAAGTAGAACTATAAAAGTAGAAAAAACTATTACTTCTTTTTAATCCCCAAAATATTAACTATCGTGCTCAGAAAAAAAAAAACCACACCAAGTTTTATCCAGAACTACAACAACAAAAAACATAAAAAAATATTCTTCTATGAAGGCAAAATTTGTCTCCAAATTTAAGAAGCTAAATCAATTATATTTTAACAAACTACATACTTTTTTTCCTTGTCCCTTTGGTGTTGTTTTAGTCTTTATTGTTGAAAGTATTACATATGTCCCCTTTTTCCACTACTGACCCCTTATAGCCTGTCCCTGCCCCTTGCCCCGAGCCTCCACCACCCTATTGTCTATATCCATGGGTTATGCATATATTCATACAAGCTCTTTGGTTGATCTCTTCCCACCCTCCCACCCACCCCAACCTTCCCTCTAAGATTCGACAGTCTGTGCCTCTGGATCTATTTTGTTCAACAGTTTATTTTGTTCATTAGATTCCACATGAGAGAGATCATGTGATACTTGTCTTTCTCTGACTGGCTTATTTCCCTTGCATAATATTCTCCAGGTCCCTCCATACTATCTCAAAGAGTAAGAGTTGCATAGTCCATGGTAAAACTATATACTTTTGGTATATTAAAAAATATTTGCTCTACTTAATGATGGCAAAGAAGATCCAACTAAATATTTTTTCATCTTTGTTTCTTTACAGAGAAAATTTAACTTCTCCAGCAAAAGGGTAATGAAATAGGTAGCAGTAAAAATTTTGGTGTTTAAAAGTTAGTATCAAGAGATTTTTAATTTTTGGAAAAATGAAGACTAAAATAAGCATAGTCTCTTTTAAGGACTCCTTTATGTAGTGGTTTCTAGTTTTCATTTCCTTAATTTTTGTTCCCATGGTGTAATCAGCCTGTAGTTCATCTCTTAAATAGCATTTTCCCTAAAAAAGGACTTCAGTTGCTCTTCTGATGTCATCCCAGAAGTCTTATTTCACTTAGCATGATTGCAAGGAACCCCAGTTTTATGCTTCTATTCCATGTAACGAGGAACTTTACATTTCTATCAGTCTTTATTTCACAGAAGTCTTTTAAAACTCAAAATGACTTGAGACTTGCTCTTAAACATGTTTTATATTTTAACAATACTCTTACTCAATTTTTACTTATGTACATGGTTTTGCTTGAAAGGCCTAAGGAATCATGACTGGAATTTTAACCTTTTATATTTACACTAGAGGCCTGGTGCACGAATTTATGCACGGGTGGGGTCCCTAGATCTGGCCAGCGATCAGGGCCAATTGGAGCCATCTCGCCCAGTCCCGATCGGGGCTGGGCCGATCAGGGCCTGCTGGTGGGGAGCAGGAGTAAGGGGGGAACCGCGGGAGGTTGGCCGGCCACGGGAGGTTGGCTGTGGGAATGCACTGACCACCAAGGGGCAGCTCCTGCATTGAGCGTCTGCCCCCTGGTGGTCAGTGTGCATCACAGTGACAGGCTGACCAGTTGTAACAGTCACTTAGGCTTTTATATATATAGACTAGAGGCCCAATGCATGAAATTCATGCATGGGAGGGGTGTCCCTAAGCCCGGCCTGCACCTTCTCCAATCTGGGACCCCTCAGGGGATGTCCGACTGCCGCTAACCTGCAACCTTTTAGTGCATGGAAAGATGCTCCACCTAACTGATCCACTCATCCATGGCAACAAACCAGACGTTAAAACAAAGGCTATAACTAGAGGCAAGAAAGGACCCAGCGGAGGAAGAAGATGGCTGCCGATTGGGAGGCAGACTGCAAGATAGTGTGTGAGTCAGAAAACAAAGGGAGAGTGTGTGGTCGCATGGGGAGTGTTTGTTGGTGAGTTGAGGGACAGCTAAACTCCAAGAGACTGTTGGGGATGGCTGGATGGGGTTCCCCTGACCGGGCAGCCCCCACTGCTGCTGGGTTCCCTCCCGGAGCGACAAGCTCTGACACGGAGACCTCGCCATCTTGAAGGGGAAAGTGGATGTTATTGGAAGCCTGAAAATCTACAACTACAGCACCCAGCAAACAGCAGCGAACCCGAGAACACTGGTTCCAAGTGGCGCAAGCACACGGATTCAGAGGAGCTCTGCACCCCCTCACGAAAGGTCAGATTTCGCCTGGGATAAGGTTAGGTCTGTGGTCCGGGCAGGAGAGAGAAACACTCACTGCAGGAGCTGGAGGCCCTGGAGAAGTCTACGACCAGAAAAATCCGCGGCTGTTGGGGCTGGCGTGATCCGCGAATGTGGAAGGGGGTTCACAGAGCTGCTAATAGAAGGGAACTCTAAATAGCAACCCATAGCTGAACTGGGCGCAGAAGGACAGCCTAGAAATTTTGGGGGTGTGCCGGCTGCTTGGACCCAAGGGGAAAAGAGACTGCACAGACATGCGTGTAGTGCCGGGGTGTGCGTACTTGCTTTGGCTCTTTCTCTCTCTCTCTCTCTCTCTCTCTCTCTCTCTCTCTCTCTCTCTCTCTTTCTCTCTCTCTCTCTCTCTCTCTTTCCAGTTTGGATCCTTGCTTCTGATTGCTGAGCCCAGTGCATAGGATCACCCAATTGGGGACACTCTAGGAGACTGCAGGGGAAAGTTGTTTTTGTGGAACCTGGGGATCAGAGTGGGGAGTGGCGATCAGAGAATCAGCTCTGAGGCGGCCCTTTCCCCCAAACCGATATTAAGTACCACGGGGAAAACAAAATCTAAACACTAGCTAGAGAGGACCAATAGACCGGGAGGTCAATCCAGAAAAACTGCCACCCAGAGGTTGAATCACAAATTGACTCTTGTGTAAACACAAATAAAGGAGTATAAGAAATAAAGACGCTGCCTGTTTGAAAATCAGGACTGTGGCCTACAACACTGAGGAGCAGTGGAACGAAGGGAACTTCAATACTGTCCTGACTAGGAAACAGGCGTGCCAAACAGAACAGGAGAGGAAGTGAATGCCCTTCACTACTGCACGTTTTTTTCATCTTTTACTTAAGAAACTAAATTTTTTTTTCCTCACTTGATTTTACCTTTTTAATTATTACATTTTTATTTTCAATCAGTATTATTACTACTACTATTTTACCTTTTTTTAAAAAAGTGTCATATTATTTTCTCTTTATTTTACTTTGGGATTAGTGTTCTACGTTCTATTTTCATCTTTCCTTTAGCATCATTTTACTCTATCTCAACTTTACCTTTATGGAAACACCCTCTTCCTTACTTTTCCCCTCCTGTCCTGTTTCTCTTATCCTATTACTGCTATAGATTTCGCCTATTCCTTCTTTTTACGCCCTGTTAAAACTTCACCCTACTTATATATCTATCTAATTTCCAATCCACTGCTCCAACTCCATACACACCTTTCTCTTCTCTATCCAAAAAATTTTTTTCTATCTGTCCTTTTGTTGTAGTTTGCTTGACTGTTGACTATATAAGTTTTTTGTTCTTGTTTGTGAGATTGTTTAGCTTTTTCTTTTGTTTTTGTTGGTTTTTTGCTTCTGTTTTCCCTCACCTCGCTTGTTATTAGTTGTTGTTTGTAGTTTGCATTCATCTCTAGGTATTTGTTGCTGGTATTTCTTGGGATTAGTGGCTGTTCTATTGGAATTTTCTTCCCATATAAATATTTTTTTCCAATCTTCTTTCTTATTCTTTCTTTTTCCTTTCCTCAATTTTATTTTTTGCACTCATTTTTTTCACCTCTTCTTCTGTCTTTCTTATCCTCTAATATGTCTTTCTCTGGTGATCACCTTTGTTTGAGGTTATTAATATCGTGAATACATTTGTGTTCAGTGCCTTGTGCCTTGTTGTGTTGTATTTTGTGCCTTTAAATCAATGCAGGAAAAAAAGAACTACATAACCAGACACCCAGAGAAGAGAGATAATGGGGAGACAAAGAAACAGCCCACATATGAAAGAAAACCTGTCATCACCAGAAAAGGAAGTAAATGAAATGGAGGCAAGTAATCTGTCAGAGAAAGAATTCAGAGAAATGGTCATAAGGTGGATGAAAAGAATGGAAGACAAATTCGACAATATGTGTAAGAACCAAGAGGAAATGAAGAAGAACCAAGAAGAAATGAAAAATGACATCGCTGCTATAAAGAACTAATTGAAAGCATCAACAGTAGACTAGAAGAAGAAGAGGACCGCATCAGTGAGCTAGAAGACAAGGTAGGAAAAAATACCCAATTAGAGCAGCTTCTAGAAAAAAAAATTAAAAAGCAGGAGGAGAGCCTAAGGGAACTTCAGGACAACATGAAAGGAAACAACATCCACATAATAGCGGTGCCAGAAGGAGAGGAAACTGAGCAAGGAATAGAAAACCTGTTTGAAGAAATAATGACAGAAAACTTCCCTGACATAGGGAAGAAAATATACAAGAAGTTCACAGAGTCCCAAACAAAATGAACCCCAAAAGACTGACGCCAAAGCACATTATAATTAAATTGGCAAACACCAACGACAACTAAGAATCTTAAAAGCGGCCAGAGAGAGACAAAAAGTTACCTACAGAGGATCCCCCATCAGACTAGTGACTGATTAGTCAACAGAAACACATCAGGCCAGAAGGGAATGGAATGAAATATACAAAGTCATGCAAAGGAAGGGTCTGAATCCAAAAATACTGTACCCAGCAAGGCTATCATTCAAAATTGAGGGTGAAATCAGGAGCTTCAAACATACAAAAGGACTAAGGGAGTTTATTACCACCAAACCAGCAATGCAAGAAATGCTAAAGGGTCTGCTGTAAAAAGAAATAGGAAGCAAAGAAGGAACACAGGCATAAAAAATAAAAATGGCGACAAACCAGTACCTATCAATAACAACTTTAAATGCAAAGGGATTAAATGCCCCAATCAAAAGACATAGGGTAACTGATTGGATAAGAAAACATGACCCATATATCTACTGTCTACAGGAAACCCACCTCAGAAAAAAAGATGCACACAGACTGAGGGTGAAGGGATGGAAAAAGGTTTTTCAGGCGAATGGAAATGAAAAAAAAGCGGGGGTAGCAATACTTATATCTGACAAATTAGATCTCAAAGTGAAAGACATAAAAAGATATAAGGAAGGCCACTTCATAATACTAAAGGGAGCAATCCAACAAGAAAAAATAACTCTAGTAAACATATACACACCCAATACAGGAGCACCAAATACATAAAAAAACTCCTCGAGGATATCAAGGGAGAGATTGACATCAATACAATCATAGGATAAGATTTTAATACCCCACTATCACCATTGGACAAATCCTCTAAACAAAAAATCAGCAAAGAAACATCAATCCTAAATGACTCACTAGACCAGATGGAATTCATTGACATCTTCAGAACATTTCACCTCAAAGCTACAGAATATACATTCTTCTCAAGTGCACATGGGTCATTTTCAAAGATAGACCATATATTGGGTCACAGGCAAAGTCTCTTCAAATTCAAGAAGATAGAAATCATATCAAGCATCTTCTCAGATCACAATGGCATAAAACCGGAAATCAACTACAATAAAAACAATCCAAAAAATTCAAACACATGGAGACTAAATAGCATGCTATTAAATTATGACTGGGTTACCAGAGAGATCAAAGAAGAAATAAAAAACATCATGGCAACAAATGACAATGAAAACGCAACAATCCAAAATCTATGGGACACAGCGAAAGCAGTCTTGAGAGGGAAGTTCATAGCTCTACAAGCATACAGCAAAAAACAAGAAATAATGGTAATAAATTACCTAACCCTACAACTCAAAGAGTTAGAAAGAGAGCAACAAGAAAAGCCCAGTGTAAGCAGAAGGAAGAAAATAATAAAGATCAGCGGAGAGCACACTCGGAGGTCCCGGATCTGTCTCTTGCTTCAACAGTGTTTGGACGGAACAGACTCAGGGACGCCCGTTCTTCCAGCCTCTGGCCACTCTCCTGTGTCTCATCCAGTTGCCACCTTCAGAACCACCTCCGGGACCAGCCAACACACCGTTTGTTTTTTTTTCTACCTTAACTCCTCATTGCTGAACAACCATGAGCTCCCAAATTCGTCAGAATTATTCCACCGAGGTGGAAGCTGCGGTCAATCGCCTGGCCAACCTGCATCTGCGGGCTTCCTACACCTACCTCTCTCTGGGCTACTATTTCAACTATGACGAATGGATCTGGAGGGTGTGGGCCACTTCTTCCGTGAGTTGGCAGAGAAGAAGCACGAGGGCGCAGAGCATTTCATAAAGTTGCAAAATAAGCGAGGCGGCTGCATTCTCTTCCAGAATGTGTAGAAACCTTCCCAGGATGACTGGGCCAAAATGAAGAACGCCATGGAACCCTCCCTGGCCTTGGAGAAAAGCCTGAACCAGGCCCTTTTGGAGCTGCATGCCCTGGCTTGTGCCTGTGCAGACCCTCATGTCTGCAACTTCCTGGAGAACCACTTCCTGGATGAGGAGGTGAAACTGATCAAGAAGATGGGCAACCACTTGACTAACATCCGCAGGCTGGCCGGCCCCAAGTCTGGGCTGGGCGAGTATCTCTTCCAAAGGCTCACCCTCAAGCACGACTAGGAGCCTTTGGAGCCCAGAAACCTTTCAGAGGCCGCCCCCCCTGCATCCCCCTGGTGTCTCTGTCTTTTACCTGAGCCTCTTCCCGAAACTACTAGCCATTCATTTAACCACCCTGGAGCCCTCTCCCATGCACCGGACCAAATGAAACAATAAAGCTTTTTGCAGCAAACAAACAAACAAACAAACAAAAAAGATCAGAGCAGAGATAAATGACATAGAGACCCAAAAAACAATACAAAAGATCAACAAAACCAAGAGCTGGTTCTCTGAAAGGATAAACAAGATTGATGAACCTCTAGCCAGGCTCACCAAGAAGCAAAGAGAGAGGTCGCAAATAAACAAAATCAGATATGAAAGAGGAGAAATAACAACAGGCCCCACCGAAATACAAAGGATTGTTAAAAAATACTATGAACAACTCTATTCCAACAAATTGGACAACCTGGAGGAAATGGACATATTCCTAGAAAAATACAACCTTCCAATACTCTATCAGGAAGAATCTAAATATCTCAATAGGCCAGTAACTATGGAAGAAATTGAAGCAGTCATCAAAACGCTTCCAGCAAACAAAAGCCCAGGGCCAGACGGCTTCACAGGGGAGTTTTACCAAACATTCAAGGAAGAACTAAAACCTATCCTCCTAAGACTATTCCAAAAAATTCAAGAGGAAGGAACACTTCCAGGCTCTTTCTATGAAGCCAGCATCACCCTAATACCAAAACCAGATAAAGACAACACAATGAAAGAGAATTACAGACCAATATCCCTCATGAACATAGATGCCAAAATCCTCAACAAAATTCTAGCAAATCGGCTCCAGCAGTACATCAGAAAGATCATACACCATGATTAAGTAGGATTTATCCCAGGGATACAAGGATGGTACAATATCCGCAAATCAATAAATGTGATACATCACATAAACAAATTGAGAGATAAAAATCACAGTCATATCAATTGATGCAGAAAACGCATTTCACAAAATCGAACACCCTTTCTTGTTTTTTTTTTTTCTTTTTGTAATACTTTTTTTTTCATTTTTATTGATTAAGGTATTACATACGTCCATATCTCCCCATTGCCCCCCACCCCGCTGCCCTCACCGCCCCCCCTGGTGTCTTGTGTCCATTGGTTATGTATCCATGCCCTCACCCCCCCCCCCGGTGTCTTGTGTCCATTGGTTATGCTTATATGCATGCATACAAGTCCTTTGATTGATCTCTTACCTCCCTCCCCAATCCCCAACCTTCCCACTGTAATTTGACAGTCTGTTCGATGAATTACTGCCTCTGAATCTATGTTTTTGTTCATCAGGTTACAATGTTCTTTATTTTCCATAAATGAGTGAGATCATGTAGTATTTTCTTTCATTGCTTGGCTTATTTCACTTAACATAATGCTCTCCAGATCCATCCATGCTGCTGCAAATGGTAAAATTGCTTCTTTTTTATGGCAGCATAGTATTCCATTGTGTAGATGTACCATAGTTTTCTAATCCACTCATCTGCTGATGGGCATTTAGGCTGTTTCCTAATCTTAGGTATGATGAATTGGGCTGCTATGAACATAGGGATGCATATATCCTTTCTGATTGGTGTTTCTAGTTTCTTGGGATATATTCCTAGAAGTGGGATTACTGGGTCAAATGGGAGTTCCATTTTTTGTTTTTTTGAGGAAAATCCATACTGTTCTCCACAGTGGCTGCACCAGTCTGCATTCCCAACAGCAGTGCACAATGGTTCCTTTTTCTCCGCATCCTCACCAGCACTTGTCGTTTGTTGATTTGTTGATGATAGCCATTCTGACAGGTGTGAGATGGTACCGCATTGTCGTTTTGATTTGCATCTCTCGGATAATTAGTGACTTTGAGCATGTTTTCATATCCAACACCCTTTCTTGATAAAAACTCTCAGCAAGGTGGGAACAGAAGGATCATACCTCAACATAATAAAAGCCATATATGATAAACCCACAGCCAACATCATACTCAATGGGCAAAAACTAAAACCATTTCCCCTAAGAACAGGAACAAGACAGGGATGCCCACTCTCACCACTCCTGTTCGACACAGTACTGGAAGTATTAGTCATTGTGATTAGACAAGAAGAAGAAATAAAAGGTATCCAAATTGGAAAAGAAGAAGTAAAACTGTCCTTATTTGCAGATGACATAATACTGTACATAAAAAACCCTAAAGACTCCATCAAATAACTATTGGACTTAATAAATGAATTCGACAATGTAGCAGGGTACAAAATTAACACCAAGAAATCTATGGCATTTCTATACACCAATAGTGAATTTACAAAAAGAGAGACTAAAAAAGCAATCCCATTTACCATCACACCAAAAAAATTAAGATACCTAGCAATAAACTTAAAAAAAAAATCTTTATTGTTCAGATTATTACATATGTTCCTCTTTTTCCCCCCATAGCTCCCCTCCACATGATTCCCCACCCCACCCCATGCCCTTACCACCCACCACTGTCTTCATCCATAGGTGTAAGATTTTTGGCCAATCTCTTCCCGTACCCCTCACACCCCCTTTCCCCTGAGAATTGTCAGTCCACTCCCCTTCTATGCCCCTGATTCTATTATATTCACCAGTTTATTCTATTCATCAGATTTTTTATTCACTTGGTTTTTTAGATTCACTTGTTCATAGACATGTATTTGTTGTTCATAATTTTTATCTTTACCTTTTTCTTCTTCTTCCTCTTCTTAAAGAATACCCTTCAGCATTTCATGTAATACTGGTTTGGTGGTGATGAACTCCTTTAGCTTCTTCTTGTCTGTGAAGCTCTTTATCTGACCTTCAATTCTAAATGATAGCTTTGCTGGGTAGAGTAATCTTGGCTGTAGGTTCTTGCTATTCATCACTTTGAATATTTCTTGCACTCCCAGCTGGCCTGCATAGTTTCTGTTGAGAAATCAGCTGACAGTCGTATGGGTACTCCCTTGTAGGTAACTATTTTTCTCTTGCTGCTTTCAAGATTCTCTCTTTGTCTTCTGCCCTTGGCATTTTAATTATGATGTGTCTTGGTGTGGTCCTCTTTGGATTCCTTTTGTTTGGGGTTCTGTGCGCTTCCTGGACTTGTAAGTCTATTTCTTTCACAGGTAGGGAAAGTTTTCTGTCATTATTTCTTCTAATCAGTTTTCAATATTTTGCTCTCTCTTCTTCTGGCACCCCAATAATTTGGATATTGGTACGCTTAAAGTTGTCCCATAGGCTCCTTACACTACCTTCATATTTTTGGATTCTTTTTTCTTTTTATTTTTCTGGTTGGGTGTTTTTTGTTTCCTCATGTTTCAAATCTTTGGTTTGATTCTTGGGGTCCTTTGATCTACTGTTGAATTTCTGTATATTCTTTATTTCAGACAGTGTATGCTTAATTTCTGACTGGTCCTTTTCCATTTTTTTGGAATTCTCATTAAGATCTTTAAAGGTCTCACTAAGTTCCTCAGAGGTTTTTAGCAGATTCTTGATTAACCTTATAAATGTGGTTTTGAACTCTATGTCCAGTCTTCTGCTTTCCTCCATTTTTTTCATTTGTCATCTACCTCTTTGTCTCCCCATTTCAGCTGCTTCCCTGAGTTGATGGAGTGGCTTTGTGTGTGAGGTGTCCTTTGGGCCCAGTGGCTCAGCCTTCCCAGTTACCTCAGGTGGACACTCTTGGTGCACCTCTTTATAGGCTGCACAGTCTTGTTGTAGCCTAGGAATAAACTTAACTAAGGAGGTAAAAGACCTGTATGTGGAAAACTACAGGACACTGAAAAAAGAGATAGAGGAAGACGTAAACAGATGGAAGAACATACCGTATTCATGGATTGGTAGAATCGACATCATTAAAATGCCCATACTACCCAAAGCAATCTATAGATTCATTGCACTTCCCATTAAAATACCAACAGCATATTTCACAGACCTAGAAAGAACTCTCCAAAAATTCATCTGGAATAAAAAAAGGCCCTGAATAGCCACAGCAATCCTGAAAAAGAAGAACAAAGTAGGTGGGATCTCAATACCAGATTTCAAGCTGTATTAAAAAGCCACTGTTCTCAAAACTGCCTGGTACTGGCACAAGAACAGACATATAGAACAATGGAATAGAATAGAGAACCCAGATATCGACCCAAACCACTATGCTCAATTAATATTTGACAAAGGAGTCATGAACATACAATGGAGTCAAGACAGTCTCTCAATAAAGGGTGCTGGGAAAATTGGACAGATACATGCCAAAAAATGAAACTAGATCACCAACTTACACTATACACAAAAATAAACTCAAAATGGATAAAGGACTTAAACATAAGACGGGAAACCATAAAAATACTAGAGGAATCCACAGGCAGCAAAATCTCAGACATATGCCGAAGCAATTTCTTCACCGATACCGCTCCTAGGAAAATGGAAACTAGGGAAAAAATAAACAAATGGGAATACATCAAAATAAAAAGCTTTTGTACAGCAAAAGAAACCATCAACAAAACAACAAGGAAGCCCACTGTATGGGAGAACATATTTGCAAATGTTATCACTGATAAAGGTTTAATCTCCAACATTTACAGGGAACTCATACAACTTAATAAAAGGAAGATAAATGATCCAATAAAAAAATAAAACGGGCCTAAATAGAAACTTTTCGAAAGAAGACATAAGGAAGGCCAAGAGACATATGAAAACATGCCCAAAGTCACTAATTATCCGAGAGATGCAAATTAAAATGGTACTATCTCACGCCTGTCAGAATGGCTATCAACAAATTGACAAACGACAAGTGCTGGCAAGGATGCAACAAGTGCTGGCGAGGATGGGGAGAAAAAGGAACCCTTGTGCACTGCTGGTGGGAATGCAGACTGGTGCAGCCACTGTGGAGAACAGTATGGAGTTTCCTCAAAAAACCAAAAAATGGAACTCCCATTTGACCCAGTAATCACACTTCTAGGAATATATCCCAAGAAAACACAAACACCAATCAGAAACGATATATGCACCCCTATGTTCATAGCAGCACAATTCACCATAGCTAAGATTTGGAAACAGCCTAAATGTCCATCTGCAGATGAGTGGATTAGAAAACTATGGTACATCTACACAATGGAATACTACGCTAATATAAAAAAGAAGGAATTTTTACCATTTGTAGCAGCATGGATGGATCTGGAGAGCATTATGTTAAGTGAAATAAGCCAGGCAATGAAAGAAAAATACTACATGATCTCACTCATTTATGGAAAATAAAGAACATTATAAACTGATGAACAAAAAGATAGATACAGAGGCAGTAAAGCATCAAACAGACGGTCAAATTACAGCGGGAAGGCTGTGGCATGTTGGGAATGGGGGGAAAGAGATCAACCAAAGGACTTGTATGCATGCATATAAGCACAACCAATGGACACAAGACACTGGGGCGTGGGGGTGGGTGGGATGAGGACATGTGACAGGGGGTAGGGGAGGCTGGGGGAAGGTCAATGGGGGAAAAAAAGGAGATATATGAACTACTATATGTAGTACTTTAAACAATAAAAAAATAAATTAAAAAAATTAAATTAAATTAAAAAAAGAAAGGACCCAGAAATTCCATTTCTAGGTATTTATCCAAAAACTAAATAAAAAATACATATATAGCCTGGCCAGAGTGACTCAGTTGTTTGAGTGCTGTCCTGTGAACGGAGAGATTGTTGGTTGATTCCCAGTCAGGGGACATACCTGGGTAGTGAGTTCAATCACTGGGTGGGGTATGTGCGTAACACAACTGATAGATGTTTCTCTCACTCCCCCACCCTCTTCTCTCTCTCTTTCTCCCTTCCCCTTTCTCTCTTTAAGCATGTCCTCAGGTGAGGATTGAAAAAACAAGAACATATATTGTACATCCATATGTTCATTGCAACATTATTTACAATAACCAAGATATGGAAGCAACCTAAGTGTCCATCAATAGATGAATGGAGCCCTGCTGGTGTGACTCAGTGGTTGAGGGTTGACCCATGAATCAAGAAGTCGTGGTTCTATTCCTGGTCAGGGCACATGATTCTATTCCTGAGTTGGGGGCTCAATCCTCATTAGGGGGCATGTATGTTGTAACCAATTGATGATTCTCATTATTATTTCTATCTCTCCCTCTTCCTTCCTCTCTCTTAAATCAATAAAAACATAAAAAATAGATAAATGAATAAAAAGTGATGCATATATACAATGGAATATGACTCAGCCATAATAAAGAATGAAATCCAGTCATCTACAACAACATGGATGGACCTAAAGGAAATTGTGCTGAGTGAAATAAGTCAGACAGAGAAAGACCAATGCCATGATTTCTCTTACATGTGGAATCTAAAAAACAAGTGAAATAAACAAGAAGAACAGAAACAAAGTCACACATACAGAGAATATTTTGATGGCTGCCAGTTGGGAGGAGGATTGAGGGAATTGTAAAAAAGGTAAAGGATTAAGAAGTACAAAATGATAGTTATAGAATAGTCACAGGGATGTAAAGTACAGCATAGGGAATCCTATATAATAAAAGCCTACTATGCAAATTGTCCCCATGGGCGGGAGTTCAACCGACCGGGAGTTAGATGTGCTCTGACCACCAGGAGGAGGCGCAGAACATGATGGGCATCAGCAAAGCAGCACTGGCAGCAGGTGGCAGTGGAGGCGCTGCTGGCCCTGATGGGCCCTGATGAGAGCGGGACCATGGAGGGATGGTGGAGCAGGCAAGCAGGTAGTGCCAAGGCCAAGGAGGGTGTGAGCAGGGACCCCGATCACGCCACCGGTCGCCCCAGACAGCGACCAGCGGTGGCGGCAGGGGGCAGGGCCGGCGAGCAGGTAGTGCCAGGCCAAGGCGGCTGCGAGTGGGGGCCCTGATTGCCCCACCAGTTGCCCCACAGATGGCGACCGGATGCAGTGGTGGGGGGCGGGGCCAGTGAGTGGGCGGCACCAGGCTAAGGTGGGTGTGAGTGGGGGGCCCAATCGTCCTGCCAGTTGCCCCACAGATTGGCCCTGATCGCCAGCCAGGCCTAGGGACCCTACCCATGCACGTTTTTGTGCACCAGGCCTCTAGTATAGTAAATAAAACTGTAATAACTATGTATGGTGCCAGGTGAGTAACTAGATTTATTAGGGTGATCACTTTATAAGTTATATAAATGTCTAATCACTGGGCTGTACACCTTAAACCAAGCATGTCAAACTCAAAGGCTAACACGGCCAAATAAATGAGGCATGCAGGCTGCGAGAAATGCTTGCCTTAAACTAATACGCTATTGTACATCAACTATAATCTAAAAATAAAAAGCTATTTTTAAAAAACCTGTCTGGAAGTTTCTCTGGAGTTCTTCTTGATTTCTATCTTGGGGAACCCAAAAACTCCAATGCTGGTAACATGACCTTAAATATATATCTGGACAGGAGATGTTTTAACCAAATTTTAGTTTCCTTGTGAAATCTGAACCAATTTCCCTGGGTTGTCCTATTTGTAGCCTATCGTAGTATTCCAGGCCTTAACATTATTATTTTTCCTTAAGAACTAAGGTTATAAATTATGAAAACCTAACACCAAATGAAAATCTCAAGAGATGCCCAAATTTTAGATGAGGAATGGAATAAAACAAAATTTTAAATGAATTAGTGTATTGAAATTATTACTAGAAGTATATTTTCCATTAAAAACTACTGAACATAATTCAAACTATGAAATATAATTTTAGGTTCAGTGTTCAGTTTTAATTTAAATATACATTAAATACCAAGAAAGAGCTTGGCACTGTCCAGTTATTAAGGGTCCAAAGTCTAAAATTACACACCTTGCCTTCAAAAGTACACTCATAAAGTCTAGTAAAAATGTTTGGTTTTTTTAAAATATATTTTTATTGATTTCAGAGAGGGAGAGGGAGAGATAGAAACATCAATGATGAGAATCATTGATTGGCTGCCTCCTGCATGCCCCCTACTGGGAATCGAGCCCACAACTGGGGCATGTTCCCTTGACCAGAATCGAATCTGGGACCCTTCAGTCCACAGGCCAACAGTCTATCCACTGAGCCAAACCCGCTAGGGCAAGTCTAGTAGAAATGTTAGCCATGTAGCCCTAGCGGGTTTGGCTCAGTGGATAGAGCATCAACCTGTGGATCAAAGGGTCCTGGGTTTGATTCCCGTCAAGGGCATGTACCATGGTTGCAGGCTCCTCCCCTGATCAGGGCTCCTGCAGGAGGCAACCAATTGATGTGTTTCTCTCACATCAATGTTTCTGTCTTTCCCTCTCTCTTCCATTCTCTCTAAAAAATTAATGGGAAAATATCCTTGGGTGAGGATTAACAAAAACAAACAAAAAATAAATTTAAATGATTAAATGTTAAAAAAAAAGAAAGAAAGAGTGTTAGTCATGTAAACAGATAACTGCAAATTACAAATCAGCATAACAAATACATTAACTTTACAAGGTAAGCTAAAAGCTCCTTTGGGGATGGGAGCTGTCAAAGTTTCCTGGAAGAAGTGGCATCTAACCTGGTCTAACCTGGGTTTTGAAAGATTAACAGGAATCTTTCAGGAAGACAGAGAAAGAGAATCCTGGCAAAAAGAACAAGGTATAGAAGCACAAAGATGTGACAACAGTGTGTTCAGGGTAATATATTACTTGAGTACAGAGTTCCAGGAAGAAGTAATGGAGATGAAGTTGGTAAGATTTTAGTTTATGAAGCATATTGTATACCATGCAAATGAGCAGGAACTTCATTCTGTAGCTGACTGACAGACTCTGAAGTGATGCCAGAGAAGTGATGGAAAGATATTTTCTTTTTAGAATGATGACACTTAGAGATAGAAGATGCCTACCAGCTCTTTTTGTTGTTGTTAATCCTCACCTGAGGATATTTTTCCATTGATTTTTAGAGAGGGAAAGGGAGGGAGGGAGGAAGGAGGGAAGGAGAGAGAAACATCAATGTGGGAGAGACACTGATTGGTTGCTTCCCGCATGCACTCTGACCAGGGCCAGGGATTGAACCTGCAACGCAATAAACAACAAAGATTCTTGCTTGGCTGGAGTGGCTCAGCAGTTGATCATCAACCTATGAACCAGGAGGTCATGACTGGATTCCTGGTCAGGGCACATGCCCGGGTTGTGGGCTCAATCCCCAGTGTGGGGCATGCAGGACGTAGCCGACCAATGATTCTCTCTCATCACTGATGTTTCTATCTCTCCTTCCCTCTCCCTTCCTCTCTGAAGTCAATAAAAAATATTTTTTAAAAAACAATGATTCTTCCTTCAAGAACCTTACACTTTAGTGAAAGAGATACTCATAAAGGTCTCTACTTAAATGGCACTTCTTCAGAAAAGACTTCTTTGACCATACTATCTAAAATAGCTTTTTTTCTAATAGCTTTTACTGTTATGCTCTACCTCATCATATTCCTTTTTAAAAATTTATCACAATTTATAATTATTTGTTCACTTATCATCTGTCATTCCCTTTAACTGTAAAGCCCCTATCTGTCTTTTTTATTCCCATTGCCTACCAGTCTTACAAACAGTAAATACTCAGTAAGTACTTGCTGACTAAAATACCCATACTTATAACTTAGCTTTCCTAAAAATGTATTTTTGCTTTTTTAGACCCAATCAATTTCTCTAGATTTTGATCTCCAATTGTTGCTCTAACCTCTGAGCTTAAAGAACACTTTGAACACAGTTACATTAGCCCTATCTCACAGCTTGGTAATTACTTATAAAGAGCATCTGTCAGCATACTACTCTTATTTAGAAAGAGAATCTTAAGTTCCTGTCTTTGGTTGTCAAGGCAGCTTAGCTTAGCTGGCCATTAATGATTTAGTAATTTAATCATTCATTAATTAATTAACACACACTATGTGGTAAAAAGTGGGGAAATGACCCCATCCTCAAAAAGCTGAAAGTTAATATATGTGATTAATAAATGTATAGTAATATATAATTAATACTATAAAGTGCTTCAAAGAATGCTTAGGACACAATAAGTGCCATCTAAATGCCATTTTCTTCTTTTCTGGTTTTTTTTTTGGCACACTGCACCCATAAGGTAATACAAACAAATAAAACACGCAATTATGATACTAGGTAATAGAGTCATGACAAGGAAGGTAGGATGTGCGAAGCAGGGCCACTGGACACATAATTGGACAGGCAGCTAAACTTGTAGAAATAGAGAAGCAGTGGATATGAAAACTTAAGCCCTGGCCAGAAGGCTAAATGGGTGCCAAAAACAACCACTAGAAAAGAAGATAATGGCATTTAGATGACACTTATTGTGTCCTAGGCATTCTTTGAAGCACTTTATAGTATTAATTATATATTACTATACATTTATTAATCATATATATTACTTGATTCAACCCTTAAAACAATCCCATAGGTATGTAGTACTGTCATCCTCATTTTACAGGGGAGAGGTCTGAGCTACAGACAGCTAAGCAAAGTCTCTGCCATCACACAACTGCTCAGTGGCAGAGATAAGAGTTGAACCTGGGCAGTCTGAGCTAGTCTGAGTTCTTAACCTCTATATATACTACTTCTTAAAAGTATTACCAATTGCGTTTTCTTATTCTATTTTTTATTTCCCATAATGAGAACTAAACTCTCATGCATGCTATGTTTCAACAGCCATCACAACAAGTGATTGATTAAATAAAATCAGGTCCTTTTCAACTTAGAGATTTAGATATGGATGGCATAAATTTAAGGGTCAACTATTATCAAATGTCTAAAGAATATACTTGAAGAAATACTGTTTTACTAATGTTTTATAATACCCCTTAAAATAAGAGCACACAATAAGAAAATGGGCAAAAAAAAATTTGGCATTATCTACTAACTAGAGGCCCGGTGCACGAAATTTGTGCAGGGGGGGCAGGACGGGGCGGGGGGGGGCAGGAACGGGGTTGTCCCTCAGCATGGCCTGCACCCTCTCCAATCTGAGAGCCCCTGGGAGATGTCCGACTGCTGGTTTAAACCGGCAGTCGGACAACCCTCTCACAATCCGGGGCTGCTGGCTCCTAACCGCTCACCTGCCTGCCTGCCTGATCACCCCCTAACCGCTCCCCTGCTGGCCTGATCACCGCCTAACCAATCCCCTACCAGCCTGATTGCCCACAACTGCCCTCCTCTGCTGGCCTGATTGCCCCCAAATGCCCTCCCCTTCCGGCCTGATGGCCCCAAATGTATTTTTCTGCATACTAGTGTATGTTATTTTATAAAAAGTTAAACAGAAGTTGATAATTTTAAACACCTGGTCTATAAATTTAATGAATTATGAAGAGAAATAATTCCATTATCATCATCAGCTAATATCTAAGTGCTAATCATGTGGCAGGTACTATATCAAAAGCTTTACATGAAAAAAAAAAAAAGCTTTACATGAGTGAATCTCACTTAATTCTCACAAAAATATCCTACAGAGACAGGCACTATTATTAACGTCATTTTCCAATGAGAAACTAAGGCTAAGATTCATTAAGTAATATGTTACAGCAGAAAAACTAAACTCAGATGATCCTAACTCTAGGGAATATATTATTAAACATCTAGCTATATTAAATTACAGGTAAAGGTGAATTCAGGCGATGTCAAGGCAAGAGAGACACACTGGTCTTGAAACTTACTCTATGTAAACGTTCACTCACATTATTTTCCAGGTAGGACCTTCAACTAGAAGAAACACTAGCCAAATTAAGGTGTAACAGCAATACCCTAGACCCGTGGTCGGCAAACTGTGGCTCGCGAGCCACATGCGGCTCTTTGGCCTCTTGAGTGTGGCTCTTCCACAAAATACCACGGCCTGGGCGAGTCTATTTTGAAAAAGTGGCGTTAGAAGAAGTTTAAGTTTAAAAAATTTGGCTCTCAAAAGAAATTTCAATCGTTGTACTGTTGATATTTGGCTCTGTTGACTAATGAGTTTGCCGACGACTGCCCTAGACAATTTGTTCCCACAATCAAATCACTCTTCAGTTGTAGCATACTCATTCAGATCTGAGAAATATAAATGTTAAAATATTTTCTAAAAATAAAACCTACTTTTCTAACTTCATTCTGTCCCTTAAGATTTTTTTACTCCAGTAACATGTCTTTAAGAAAATATAACATGGCAGAAGAATATTAGTACAGCTAAACTTTAACACATCTTTAATCTTTAACTATGCTATGTCAGTAGAGTTGTATCTGAGAATAGGCTGATGACTCATCCACAATGCAGAATTACCAAGCAGGTTCCATGAATGGAAAAAGAACAAATGCATGATATACTAAAGCTTTAACAAAGGTAACACAAGGGAAATAATTCCATAGTTACAGCATTTGGCAATTTACCAACATTAAATTTACCTCTTTGGAGGGGGAAGCGGGAGAGGTGAAAATTGTCATCCAATAGGACCATACAAACATAACAAAGAACAGATGAAAAGCCACAAGGTAAACAACGGCCTTTCCTGGTAAATAAAAACAAATAATATTTCATTAAATCCTGGTGAAAACAGGAAAAAAACATTACATTAAAACACAATATTTAGGGTCAGGAGGTTTAACCTAATAAAAAATAATAAAAACACACTAAAGATATAAAATATATAAACTCCTTTATCTGCATGATGTAATATTACAGATATGAAGGAGCATTCTGTATTTAAGGGTTAACAGCATGGTTTATAGTTTCTGTAATATTAGTCTGAGATAAAATTTGATTTTATTGAATTGCTGAAGATATAAGTTGAAACACCCCTTTCACTGGTTGCATTTCAAACTCTTCCTAAAAGTTAGATTTTCAATGACTTAAACCAGAGTCCATTACTATGAACATTAAATCCATTACTATGAATATTAAATAAATGTTCCATTACCATGAACACTAAATTTGAACTGAAAATAAAGGACGTTCATATCACAGCAAATAATCAGTACATTAGAAAAATTCAATTCTTGGATTGTTCAGAAAGATATCCTAAATTTCACTCTCCTTTCCATGCAGGGTAACCAAAAATTTCAGCCACTTTGGATTTCTGTCATAACTCTTTCCCAAGTAAATTAGTGTCAGACTATAACATCTTTATCTCCAAATATTAACTCACTGATATAACTTAAAGCTTTTTATTGGGTTCTGTAGTTTTTCTATTTGGAAGAAGTGAGAATGATTTCCACAAGAAGCAAGAACTATCTACCAGGTACTTAAATTCTAAGTTTAGAATTCAACATCACAAACCCACTAAAAAACATAAGCATGCCCAACCTGTGTGACTCACTGGTTGAACGTGGACCCATGAACCAAGTGGTCACTGGTTCGATTCCTGGTCAGGGCACATGCCTGGGTTTTGGGTTCAATCCCCAGTAGAGGATGTGCAGGAGGCAGCCAATCAGTGTTTCTCTCTCATGGATGTTTTTATCTCTCTGTCCCTCTCCCTTCCTCTCTCTCTAAAATCAATAGAAATATGTTTTTTAAAAAGTTTCAAGTTCTACTCATTTTAAATTTCAGATCAAATATTACTTCTTCCACAAAAACCTTCTCTATTACCTTACAAATTCATTACCCCTCATACTCTACCCCCAAATAATCTGCTCAGACTGCAATAAACCACTTGATTCATTAAAGTTAGTTGCTTAATATTGATGAGCTAATATAATACATGCAAAACATGACAATGCCTGGCACATAATAAATTCTGTTCTTCCTTTGGTCTGAGGTTATTTTTCCTTATGTTTTTGGTTTTAACAAAGTTTCTTTTAAAATAAAATAACAATAAAAAATTGCATTTTCTTTTGCAATTATCCTGGTCCATGCCTGGTCCAAGGGAAAGGAAGGAAGTACACATGAAGCCAGGGCTTAATGACTACTCAATCATACAGCTAATCAGTAAGAGTACTTCAAGTTCCAGCTCCTAAAATCTCTTTCAAAGTAAATTTCTCATTATTTTCACTTCCAGTGCTACAGTTCATAAATTGTTGCTTATCTCACTTGGATTAATGCAAATGCCAACTGGTCTAACTATTCCAGTTTCTCTTGCTTCCAACCCATCTCAGTGGGCAATGTAATATGTTGCTCAGTCTCCCACCACCATTCCTTGGTAGTGAAATTCCTGGGAAGTAACTCCATCTACATGACTAATAAATGCATTCTAACACTCGGATTTCCTAGTATGGAACTGTGGACGAAAAGGGGCCACATGCTAACCTAACTCAGGGAAGGCCTACATGGCAGCCTTGCAAGCTCAGACCCTAAAGTAACCACAAAAGGGTGGTATGAAATTAAAACTTTTAAAATTAAAAAGCAGTTTAGCTCAACCGGCGTGGCTCAGTGGTTGATTCCCAGTCAAGGCACATGCCCAGGTTGCAGGCTCGATCCCCTGTGTGGGGCGTGCAGGAGGCAGCCAATCAATGATTCTCTCTTATCATTGATGTTTCTCTCTCTCTCTTCCTCTCCCATTCCTCTCTGAAATCAATTTTTTTTAAAAAAAGCAGTTTATAGTGGGTGGTCATGCCCTAAGTCAGTATCTTCCCTGATAAAGATCAACTTTGATCTTAACTGAGCCTATTGTCTTTTTGCATCTATGATAACATACCCTTGGAATTTCAGGGTAATTTTTAACTTCCCTTTTTACAAACCCTTCACAAAGACCAAATTCCGTCATTGTTATTGTGTTAATTGTTGACTGTTAACTATCCTGTACTCACCTATGTAAAAGAAGCACGGGTCTATCATTTTACTTTTTACCCAATCCCAGAGCTTCTCCCCTCCCCTTGCTTTCTCCCACCTCCCTAATTTATCACCAATGGATTTCCTGTAACCCACTTATGTCTCCTCCTTTGATTGTAATGTATAAAACAAGGTGTAAAACTGCCATTCTCCCAAGCATTAGCTCAATCTGTTGAGATTCTGATTCCTAGAAATTGTCCAGTTTGTAGGACTCAAAAATTCTTTACAGATTTGACTGTTCCTTACATTAACAGAACCATATCTGACTATAGTTATTCAAATCACCACTTCTGTCCACTGAAAGATTAAGATAAGGTATCTATTATTTCTAATCCTCACAACAGTCTGGTAAGGTATTCTTTCAGTTTACAAATGTAAAATTGAGGCTCAGGGAATTTAATATCATGCCCAATTTCACTTAACTACTAAATGAGAAACCCAGAATTCACACCCATATCTTCTTGATAAAAATCCAAGGTTCTTTTCACTACGTCATACCTAAAGTTATATTTTCTTCCGCTTCTTGAACCATCCTCTAAGTGTTAGGGCAGGTAGCTAGTTAGGGGATTAACAAAAGAGGAAGGGAGCAAAACTGGCTAAACCTGATTAAGTCAGGAAGCTCCAGCTTCACAGAAACTCCAGGGGACAGCCACATCCTCTTCCAAAGGAATGTTCCTACTAATTCTGGAGCAGGCGGGAAAGACCGGTTTTCCAGTCTCCTGGGGTCCCCTGTCGGTTTTTTGCATGGATTGGGCTGCGGGGAGGGGGTGTTAAACAGTAAGGGGGAAATCCTCTGTTGAGACCCAAGCAGTGAAAGCCAAGATGGTGCAGGGGGAGGTCCTTTTACTATGAGTGCAGGTGCAGTAGGAGCAAAACGGGCAACCATAAAGGGGAGGGAAAAAACCTACAACAGGGGAGGGGCACTAGCATAGAGCCAGGAAGACCTAGGAAAGAGATTAGGTAACTTGAAAGAAAGCTTACTCCTTCCCAAACCCAAGGAAATGTATCGAAGACTAACAAAGGTCCAAATCTGCCTCATGCTCTCTCTCTTCAGCAGCCAGGTGGTCCAAAACGCAACTGCAGGCCTGAGGGGAACAGACTGTACTGGAGTCTTGGATGCTGGGCTAATGGCAGGGCAGCTCTGGGTCCTGGCCCTCCTCCTAGGCTTGGTGGGAACAAGCAGCCTCAAAGGCTGGATTCTTCCCACAGCAAGACGGAGCTGAGCCATCTGGTGGAGGATGAAGTAGGGCTGCAGCCCTTCAGGAGCATCTATGCCCAGCCCACCCTTTACTAAATCTTGTCATTATTGCTCAAATCATCCTACACGAGGCACCGAAATTCATTTCCTGCAACTTAGCAAGAATCTATTCCTAGACCAGTCTACCTCTAGCAACATACGGTGGTCACAGCCTACTTCAAGCCAATATTTGATGCCAAGATAAAATCCTAACTACAACCTCCTACTATGTTCAAATTTGCCTTATTTTCTCCTCCATTAAAACTGATTGTCATCCTTATTGAAAATCCTGTATTCTCAAAATCGGATTTTGTATCATCTCTGTTCCCTCTAGGTTGAACCCCATGTTCTACCCAGTGGAGTCAATATAATTCCTTTACTTGCTTTTTTTTCTTTGGAAAAGCATGCTGGAGCTCAGTCTCCTACTCTTATACCAACTGTCAACTTCTTAGCTCACTTCACTTACTTTTGCCTGGCCTGATATTCAATCAAGTCTGTTAATCCTCATCTACATAATATCATATAGCTTTGAAATAAATGGTAACCTAGAATTACTTTAAACTTGGTCATTTAGTTATTTACACTAAGGCCAGAATATAAAACAATATACTCCAGAAATATGTTAAAAAACATTTAACATATTGTAGAATATTTCAGCTCTCCATAAGAACAAAATGAAAATGGCTTTTGCTTTTAAAAATTGTAACCCTCAGTTACAAAACAGGTAAAATAAATCTCTCAACATGATGCCCGGAATATAGTAAGTACTTAACAGATTATTACTATCAAGTTGATACAGGAAAGGGGTATGAGAGCTATATAAATTAACTAAAGTCAAACAAAGTTAAGTCAGGGGCCTGCTACGTGCTGTCTGACATGAAACATCTGACTGGAGATGCAAGCAGATCATGAAGAGCCTCTGGACAAAGAAAATTCCTGCGAAGATTAACAGCTACTCACCCATACCTTATCATTTACTCATACCATAAAGGGAAAACACAATGCCACAAAAATATACCTTGTAAAGGTTAGAGTTAATCTCAACCTTTTCCCACTCTCTATTTCCCCATACCAGCAATTTCCCATAGAAACTACAAAGAGATATAAGTCAACCTCTAAAGATGGTTGGAGGTCTATCTTCCTTTTTTGGTGAGGAGAGTCCAGTGGAGTGGCTTTTCTTACTTGTCCCCTCTGCTCAATAAAACCTCCTTTTCCACTTTAACCTCTTCTCTGGCTCTTATCTTGAATTCTTTTTCTTTATCCTTTTCTTTGTTTTAAATAATATATTTATTGATTTCAGAGAGGAAGGGAGAAGGAGAGAGAGATAGAAACATCAATGATGAGAGAGAATCATTGATCGGCTGCCTCCTGCATGGCCCCCACTGGTGATCAAGCCTGCAACCCAGGCATGTGCCCTTGACCAGAATCAAACCTGGGACCCTTCAGCTGACACTCGCCGAAACCGGTTTGGCTCAGTGGATAGAGCGTCGGCCTGCGGACTCAAGGGTCCCAGGTTCGATTCCGGTCAAGGACATGTACCTTGGTTGCGGGCACATCCCCAGTGGGAGGTGTGCAGGAGGTGGCTGATCGATGTTTCTCTCTCATCGATGTTTCTAGCTCTCTATCCCTCTCCCTTCCTCTCTGTAAAAAATCAATAAAAAATAAAAATAAAAAAATAGGCTGACACTCTATCCACTGAGCCAAGCTGGCTAGGGCTAATCTTGAATTCTTTTCTGCTCCAAGCCCAAATCCCTCTTGGCTCAGGGTTTGAGTTGCCACTAGGGACTTGCCCCTCCAGCATCAAAATTATGATGTAGCCTGGCTAGTGTAGCTCAGTGGTTGAGCATTAACCTATGATCCAGGAGGTCATTATTCGATTCCCAGTCAGGGCACATAACTGGGTGTGGGCTGGATCCCCAGGAGGGGGAGTGCAGGAGGCAGCCGATAGATGATTCTCTCTCATCATTGATGTTTCTCTCTCTCCCTTTCCCTTCCTCTCTGAAATCAATAAAAATATATTTTTAAAAATATGATGTAAAGAATAGAAAATATTGCTTTTAAATAAGTTTGAATCAATTTGATTGCTAATAACAAACTTCTGGTCATATATATGCTGGAAGAAATATATACAGTAAAAGTTAACTAAGCAAATTAAATCAAAGCTGAAAGAAAAACTGAACCTATAAATCAAAATATCTGATTCAAATATCACCTATAACTGAATTAAAGACCAATAAGCAAACAAAAAAAAAAAACAACTTCATCAAAACACTCTTTGGAAGACATGGGGAAAATAGCCCCGAGAAATAATGATACAAGTTAAAAATTCTGTTGTAAGAATCTCAGAAATTCTCTGCTTTCTATATGTGCGTATTCAACATATGGAAAGCAGTACTGATTTAAAGGAAGAAAAGCATGCCTACTAAAATTGAGTTTGTTCTGTTACTGAGAAACCAGATTCAAAGGCAACTTGAGATTTACATAATGAATGCCTAATTATTTCTAGTAATAAGGATAAATATTAATTTCTAGCTATGCAACTGTTCTAGATATCCTCTGGATTTCCATATCTCAAATCAAATTTTATTTTTGAAATTTGATCTCAATAGGTAGAAAAATTTATTTTATCTCGTTAATTTTGAGCAAATATTTTTCTCAAAATATTGTCATTGACTAGTCATTATAAAAACTTTAATTCCCTTTCAAAATGAACTAGCAATCTTCATTTTTACAGTCTGCCTATTTAACTAATTGTCAGTGCTATTTTTAACAAATGCATAAACAAAAGAAAATAAAATCCCTTCCTCCACCCTCGCTAAAATTGATATTAAATATCTAAACTATTACTACAGAATTCTGAAGACTATACAAGGCAGAAATATATATATATATGTGTGTGTGTGTGTGTGTGTGTATATACACATATATACATACACACACACACACACACACACACACACACACACACACACATATATGTATATCAAAGAAGTTTGGGTACTAGGTGCCTTACAAAATAACAACTTACAAATAGTGCAAAGAAGAATATATTGAATATACAGAAATAAACCCAGTATTACATCTCATTTTAGTTACTTTGTATCATCTCTGTTCCCTCTAGGTTGAACCCCATGTTCTACTCAGTGGAGTCAATATAACTCCTTTACTTGTTTTTTTTTCTTTGGAAAAGCATGCTGGAGAGCTCAGTAGGGGTGCTGTCTACGTGCTGTCAGGCCCCTGACTTAACTTTGTTTGACTTTAGTTAATTTATATAGCTCTCATACCCCTTTTATTTTCAGAAAGACAAAATATATATATTGTATTTCTGAAAATAAAAGCACAAATAGTCATCACTAAATAAAAAGTAGGTAGGTTGTAATTATGATACCATAAGTAGTCTACTTAAACTGAGACTAAAAGTGTCTTACCATTTTCTCCATTTCCAGAAAGAGTAACTAGAATAAAAGAAAAAACAGTGAATAAATATACTTTACAACATTTTGTACATAAATTTTATCACCAGTTTACTATTCATCTTAATATCATTTTCTTAAAAATAAAGTTTAGTTATAAACTAATGCAACTTTAGAACTGAACACTCAAAAAGTCCTAAAAACACTAAAATGGTAAAATTCAAATTATTGCCGAAACCGGTTTGGCTCAGTGGATAGAGCGTTGGCCTGCAGACTCAAGGGTCCCAGGTTCGATTCCGGTTAAGGGCATGTACCTTGGTTGCGGACACATCCGCAGTAGGGGGTGCGCAAGAGGCAGCTGATCGATGTTTCTCTCTCATCGATGTTTCTAACTCTCTATCCCTCTCTCTTCCTCTCTGTAAAAAATCAATAAAATATATTAAAAAAATAAAAATAAAATAAAATTCAAATTATTTATCATTAACACTGAAATCACATTACACATTTTTTCCAGACCTTTGTTCATTTTAAGTGTATCCATGTTTATAGTTGTGAAGTATCTTTAGCTCTTTCCTTAATGCTACCTATAGAATGAACAGGACTCTCTTCTATGGCACTCAGAGTTATTTAGTCTGTGATGTATCTCTATAGAGTTTTTAAAATAATTTATTTGGTATCATATTTATATCTCTTTGCTTTTACAATGAAAATCTTAGTTCCTAATTAATTTACTTGTTTTTTCCTAAAATATACATAAAATAGTTTAAAAACTGCATACTAGTTTAAGATTTCTTTACAACTTTTAAATTTATTTGGGTTGGCTTTAAACTATATCCCACTAAAGAGTACTATGCTCAAAAGTTATTTGAAAATAATTCTTTTCTGTGTGTAGTTATAGTATCAACTTTACATAAAATTAAGTTCATTTAAAAAAGAAAAAACAAAAGAAAAATAATTTAAAAATTAAGTTGATTTATTTCATGATTTCAAATTGAACTGTTTGCTTTTATTCCCCTCTTTAATTTTATTTTTTTCAATTTGAATAAAGTATCAATGGTTTAAAAGTCAAAACTCTATAAAGAGGTACTCAGAAAGGCCTGGTTTTTATTCCTCATCCCAAGTAATCATTTTTACTAATGTCTGTTTTATCCTTCTAATATTTCTTTTAGCAAAATAAGCAAGTAAGTACATACAGGGTGGGGTAAAAAGAAGTTTATACAGTTGTTTATATGGAAAATAATACATTAATAAATAATAATACAAGTATAAGCTCTTTGTTTCCTATACTCACAACTGTAAACCTACTTTTATCCACCCTATATTTCCAATTTCTCCACTTATAAACCTTTCCACACTTTTTTTTTCATCACTATACATGAGTACATGGACACAATCATGGCTTGTTTAGTACTCCATTGTATGGGAGTTCCAGTAATACGATCAGACCTCTATTGATAGACATGTGGGTTGTCTCCAATCTTCTGTATTTTTATTTATTTTAGAGAGGAAGGGAGAGGAATAGAGAAACATCAATGAGAGAGAAAATCATTGATTGACTACCTCCCACACGATTCCCACTGGTGATGGAGCCCGCAACCTGGGCATGTGCCCTTGACTGGAATCGAACCTGGGACCTTTCAGTCTGCAGGCCGACATTCTATCCACTGAGCCAAACCGGCTAGGGCTACAGTGTAAGTTTTGCAACATAAAATGTCTGACAACAATAGCATAAAGGTTTGGAGGGAAGAAATGAAGGAATGCTTTTATAAGGTAAAAGTATGTGAAGTTGTATATCACTTGAAGATATGCTATGATAAGTTAAAAGATGTAAGCTATAAATCTTAATTTAAAGCAATCAGTAAAATAACAGAGTTACAGCTAATAAGCCAACAAAGAAGAGAAAATCATAAGAATAATTCAGAAATTTTAAATCATTTAAAAGTTGATTAATTAATTCAAAACAAGGCAGAAGGAAGAACAGATAGGACCGATTAAAAAATAACAAAGGAGAAGACTTAAACTTAACCATATCAATAATCACATTAAATGTAAATAGTCAAAACACCTCAGCTAAAAAGGCAGAGATTGTACAGCATGGTGACTAGCCTATCTAATAAACGGGTAATATGCAAATTGACTGTCACTCCAACACACAATATGGCCACCTCCATGTGGTCAAAGATGGCTACCACAAGATGGCCGGCAGGGGAGGACAGTTGTGGGCAATCAGGCCAGCAGGGGAGGGCAGTTGGGAGGGACCAGGCCTGCAAGGGGAGGGCAGTTGGGGGCGATCAGGCCTGCAAGGGAGGGCAGTTAGGGGTGAACGGGCCAGCAGAGGAGGGCAGTTGTGGGTGACCAGGCCTGCAAGGGAGGGCAGTTGGGGGGGGGACCAGGTCTGCAGGGGAGGGCAGTTGGGGAGGGGGGGAGAACCAGATCTGCATGGGAGGGCAGTTGGGAGGGGGGACCAGACCTGCAGGAGAATGTAGTTGGGGAGATCAGGCCTGCAGGGGAGGGCAGTTGGGGGTGACCAGGCCTGCAGGGGATGAGAGTTAGGGGCGACCAGGCCTGCAGGGGAGCAGTTAGGCATCGATCAGGCTGGCAGGGGTGTGGTTAGGGGGTGATCAGGCTGGCAGGCAAAATCAGTTAGGGGCAATCAGGCAGGCAGGCAGGCGAGTGGTTAGGAGCCAGGAGTCCTGGATTGTGAGAGGAATTGGGCCTAAACAGGCAGTTGGACATCCCTCGAGGGGTCCCAGATCAGAAAGGGTGCAGGCTGGACTGAGGGACACCCCCTCTTGCACAAATTTCATGCACCAGGCCTCTAGTCCTATATAATAAAAAACTAATATACAAATGGTCATCATGCCCTCACGCCCTCGTGCCAGAACTGCTCAGACACTCAACACTGGGGAGAGAGGAATGGGGAACAGCCAGGCACAAATGAGCTCATGAGACAGGAATGGGGACCAGCCAGGCTGTAGCCCGGGAGAGGGACAAGCTGCCTGCCCTGCAGTCCCAGATGCCAGAGCCTGCGGCTGCAGCCCAGGAGAGGGACAAGCTGCCTGGCCCATAGTCCTGGGCACCTGCAGCTGTGGCCGCGGCCCGGGCAAAGCCACCTGCCCACAGTCCCTGGTGGCTGCGGCCAGCCCGGGTGAAGCCGGCCCGGGTCCTGGGTGCCTGTGGCCCGCCAGAGGGAGGGAAGCCCAGATCCTGGGTGCCTGCAACCAGCTGGAGGAGGGAATCCTGAGTCCCTGGTGTGGGGCGAGGCAGAGGCAATTAGGGGCGATCAGGCCAGCAGGGGAGCAGTTAGGGGCAATCAGACCAGTAGGGGAGCAGTTAGGGGCGATCAGGCAGGCAGAGGTGGTTAGGAGCGATCAGGCAGGCAGGCAGGGAGGCAGGCAAGCGGTTAGGAGCCAGCTGTCCCAGATTGCGAGAGGCAGTCGGACATCCCCCAAGGAGTCCCGTATTGGAGAGGGCACAGACCGGGCTGAGGACACACACCGCCGAAGCCCCTCGTGCACAAATTTCGTGCACCGGGCCTCTAGTAGTTAATGATACTGTACTGTATATTTGAAACTTGCTAAGAATATAAATCTTAAAAGTTCTCATCACAAGGAAAAAAAATTGTAACTATTTCTGGTGATGAATGTTAACTACATTTATTGTGGTGATCATTTTTCAATATAGATACATATGTAGACCTGAAACAAATATAATGCTACATGTCAGTTTTTTTAAAAGGCAGAGATTTTCAGATTGGATTAAAAAAAACCCAGACCTGCCCTAGCTGGTTTGGGATCACTGGTTAGAGCATTGGCCCATGGACTGAAGGGTCAAGGGTTTGATTCCGGTCAAGGCATGTGTGGGAGGCAACCAATCAATGTGCCTCTCTCACATCAATTTTTTTTTTTCTCTCTCTGTCTCTCCCCTTCCAGTCTCTCTAGATATCAATGTAAAAGATATTCTCGAGTGAGGATTAACAAAAACAATCAACAACAAAAAAGACAAGACCTATTATATGCTGTTTACAAAAAATGCATTTTTTAAAGTATATTTTTTATAGATTTCAGAGAGAAAGATAGAAACATCAATGATGAGAGAGAATTGCCGAAACCGGTTTGGCTCAGTGGATAGAGCGTTGGCCTGCGAACTCAAGGGTCCCAGGTTCGATTCCGGTCAAGGGCATGTACCTTGGTTGCGGGCACATCCCCAGTAGGGGGTGTGCAGGAGGCAGCTGATAGATGTTTCTCTCTCATCGATGTTTCTAACTCTCTATCCCTCTCCTTCCTCTCTGTAAAAAATCAATAAAATATATTTTAAAAAAAAATGATGAGAGAGAATCATTGATCGGCTGCCTCCTGCACGCCCCTCTGGGGGGAGCCTGCAACCCAGGCATATGCCCTGATGGAGAATCGAACTGTGACCTCCTGGTTCATAAGTCTGTCGATGCTCAACCACTGAGCAACACCGGCCTGGCAAAAAAATACATTTTAAGTATACAAATATAAACAGGTTAAAGTAAAAGGAAAGAGAAAGACATACCATGCTAACACTAATTCAAAGAAAAATTAGTGGACATGTTAATATTTGCCAAAGTATATTTCAAAGTAAACAATATCACCAGGAGTAAGAAGGTGATTTCACCATGATAAAAGGTAAATTCATCAAGAGGACACAACAATACTAAATATATTTATAATTTTGTTAATCCTTACCCAAGGATATTTTTCCATTGATTTTTAGAGAGAATGGAAAGGAGTAGGAGAGACAGAAAGAGAAACATCGATGTGAGAGAGAGACATCCACTGGTTGCCTCCTGCATGTGCCCCGAGCAGGGCTGGGGAACAAACCCACACCCAGGTATGTGCCCTTAATTGGGAACTGAACCCTCGACTCTTCAGTCCAAGGACTGACACTCTAACACTGAACGACACAGGCCAGGGCATCAGATGGCTATTATTGTGTTGGCTGTTGTCATTTTTTTTATTTGACAATCTAAGAGAAAAGAGGTCAGTGCTCCTGACTAAATAGGTACTGTATGATTTTTATTGGTTTCAGAGAGGAAGCGGGGGGTGAGGGGAGATACAGAAAGAGCGAATCATTGATCGGCTGCCTTCTGCACAACCCCTACTGGGGACCAAGCCCGAAACCCGGCCATGTGCCCTTGACAGGAATCGAACCTGGGACCCTTCAGTCCCCAGGCCAATGCTCTATCCACTGAGCCAAACCAGCTAGGGCCAGGTACTGTATGTTTTAAAAATTCTTGCAGCACACCAGTGTGTCTTGCCACACTGGTTGAAAATCACTGCCTTATACAAATGGATCATAAATAATACTGAAATGTGCCTTGAGTGTCCAGGTCTGGATAAACAAGCCTTGCATAGTAGTTAATTTATTTTTATTGATTTTAGAGAGAGAGGAAGGGGGAGAGAGGGAGAGAGGGAGAGAGAAAGAGAGAGAAAGAGGGGGGCGGGGGGACACAGATTTGTTGTTCCACTCATTTATGCATTCACTAGCTGACTTTTGTATGTACCCTGACTGGAGACTGAACCCATAACTTTGGTGCATCAGGGATGCTCCAACCAACTGAGCTACCCGGCCAGGGCCTACTTTATGGAGATTATTATGAGCATTAAATAAATTAACACATGTAAAGATAATTATTACCATCCTTTCCCATATCGTTTGATAAAGAATACCAGAAGCTAAGAAAATTTTATAAAAATTATGAAAACAGCACATTAAGACACTTCTCTCAATTTAAAGTTATATATTAATGAAAAAAATAAAAGTTATATATTAATGTATTTCAGTGGGAAGGTCTGTGCTTATGAAAACAAATATACATGAATAATTTAAAGAAGAGTTTGAATATGAGACTGAATGAGCTTTTATGCTCAAGTCCAGCAGACCTCCCAAATTCTCCCTACTCTGACTCAGAAAGCTTAGAAGTATTAAATACAGGCACTATGTAAGACCTTTCACCATCAGTATTTTAAAATACGCTCATGGCTCACTGAAAATTGTATGTATAATAGAAAGATGTGGCACATTCTAATCCCCACTCAACAACTGTGTGGCCTGACCAAAGAGCCTATTTGCTCAGTCTCGTTTCTTACATCTGTGGCACACTGAGGGAAGAATGGTGAAATGCCCCCTATCCCCATTAGTGCACACAGCACTTCTTAATTCACGTTCATTTTCCTTTCTTCATGTTTGATGTCATCTTTTGATAGCTTAAATGAGCAATTTCAACATAAATGCACATTTTTAGTGTTCTGTCACAGGCTTTACTTCAAAACCACTATGGGATTAAAATAGGGCGGGGACAACCTCCTGACAGAATTAAATTAGGCAGGTACAACTTTTGTAATAAATGCCCACTTCAGAGTAAATAAGATAAAGTATCGTCATAAGCTGATGAGAACCCTATCATCACTATCACCTACTGGAAGTGGCCTCAAAAATACCTAACTCTAGCCAATCTTAACTGATTCAAAAATCATTGTTGGCAAACATTCTGGTATCCAAAAAGACGAGACTGAAAAATATCCAGCAGATTGTTATTTGGAAATGTATTCCACAACTAAGTTATTCTGGTTCTATTTTCCTCGGAAATAAATGTTCCAGAGTACAAAATAATTTTCTTAAAGGTGGGTATTTTCATTTAAAAACCTATGTTCAAGCATTCCGAGGCCACGCATTCTCTTCCACGTGCAGAACTGGGTGAGAGCGCACACGCCCGCCGCCGTGGCCGGGAGGTGCGGGTCAGCCCTCCGGGCGGCGGGTGCGCAGCTCTCCGGGCACCACGGGCCCCTCTCCTCACGCACGGACTGGCGGTCCTGCGGGCGGCGGGCTCCGCGTGGGCGCCGAGACCCGGGGCAGCAAGGGGCTGCCCTGACCAACACCACTCGCGGCGTGGCTGCGTTTCACGGAGAACGGAGAACGGCAGCAGCAGGCAGGCAGGCAGGCAGACAGACAGACAGACAGACAGACAGACAGACAGACGGGCCGGTCGCCGGAAGCAGTCGCTCCAAGCCTATTCGGTCGGGAAGGACCGGTCAGACCACCCCCAGAGCAATGCCGTGACGGACAGCCAACTTCCTTCCATCTCAGGAACAACCCAACCAAACCGGGCTCCGCAACCTCTGAGGCGGCCTGGGATGCTCCTTCCCTTTCCCGGGAACCGGTGAGCACTAGCGAGGGAAATGGTGAAGGACAAGAGGAGGTCTCAACATCTGAGGGATGAGCCGGCGAGGGGCTCCGTTAGAAAGGCAGCGGGAAAGATGGCCCTGTCCCTGCCGCTTTGTCTAAGGGCGGTCTCGTGCGCGAGCTCCTGACCGACCGGAAACGAACTTCCCTCCGGCGGGCAGCGCGGGGGCTGGGGCGGCCGCCCGTCCCGTCCGCGGCAGCTGTCCTCGGCGGAGCGACCCCGCGGCCCCCGCGGCCCCCGCCCCGGCCCGGTTCCTCACTGCGAGCGTCACAGACGCCGAGGGCCACACACTTCCGCACGCTCCTGCGGGAACCCTTCGGAGCGGGCGGCCGCCCCCACGGCGCCGCCGACGGCCGCGCCCCCCCGCCCGCCGGCCCGGGACTCACACAGGCACAGCTCCACCACATACGCGTAGTAGGACCACGCCACCACGAAAGTGATGAACAGCACTGGCACCCAGCCTGCGCCGCGGAGGCAGCAGCGCCAGAAGCGGCCCGGCGCCATGTTCGGGGCGGCGGCAGCACGGCGGCCGGGAGGGGCGCGGCCCCGCCCCTAAGGCCGGCGTCGCCTCACCCTGGGCCGGTCTATTGGGGCCCACAGAAGGGGCCCGCCCAGGGGGCGGGGCCTCGGCGTGACTCCGCCCTGGGGTGGGGCGGGGCCTCGGCGTGACTCCGCCCTGGGGGCGGGGCGGGCGGGGCGGGCGGGGCGGGCGGAGGAGGCCCTGGAAGGGAAGGAGGGAGGAAACTGCCTGGGGAAGTGCTGAGGCGAAAACACGTCCCTGACGGAGAGCTGAGCTGCTGGACGTTCTTTGTGTGCAAACTGCTCTCCTGGAGCCCATTTTCAAGTAGGACCAGACCGCGCCCACCAGGTTGTGGTAAGGCTCCTCCCTGGAGGAGCTCTGATTAAGAACCGTGAACTTTGAAAATAACTGCTCTGCGTTTCAGGTCTAACCCTCCCTTTTTGGAAGATGGACTTGGTAGATTCCTGTGATTTAGGATGGGAGCCCTAGAGCGTCTGTCAGTTTGATTTGAAACACAAACTGAAGACTGAGTTGTGAGATAGGGAGAACAGCCTCTCTTCCTGACCCCCAAGGAACTACTGACATGTTGAGACTTTTTTACAACGGGAGTAATGCAGCACTGTGAAGATAGAATACAAGTGATTCCAAACTGCATTTCCTCTACTATCAAGTCAACTTTGTTAGACTAAGATTTTAGTTAGCTGCTCCTCAGCAAAACTCACTGAACACAGGTTTCAGCTGCCTGCCACAAGGAAAGCCAAACTCATGAGACAGGTGCTGGTAAGAAAGAAAGTGGTTTATTCAAATGCCAGCAAACTGAGAAAGTGGAGGATTCGCATCCCAAAGCCCATCTTAAATCTCACGAAGGCAGGGGTTTGTATTAGGAGGCGGGAGAGGGAAAGCAGAACAAAGAAACGGGGGAGGAGGGTGTTTGAAAGTTCTCTAGGTGTAAGACAGCATAGTCCATGCCAATGACTATCTTGAAATTGGTCAAGCATAGGTCTGGTTTATTTTTTTTAAACTTTAAAAAAATGTTTTTATTTATTTTAGAGAGAGAGGAAGGGAGAGGGAGAGAAAGAGAAAGAAACATCCATCAGTTGCCTCATGAATGCACCCTGACAGGGGATGAAACCTGCAACCTGGGCATGTGCCCTGACTGGGAATCAAACCATAAGACCAACTTATCCATACCAGTTAGGGCTCAACTTTCTTTTTTAATCCTCACCTGAAGATACTGTTTTAAAATTGCTTTTAGAGAGGGAGGAAAAGAGAGAGAGGAGGAGAAACATCAATATGAGAGAAACATCAATGGGCCACCTCCCATATGCACCCCGACTGAAGGATCGATCCCAAAACCTAGGTATGTGCCCTGATCAGAAATCCAATTGGCACCCTCTCAGTGCATGGGACTACACTCCAACCAACTGAGCCACCCAGTCAGGGCAGCAAAGGTCGGGTTTTTATGCTTGAGTGTAGAGGGCCGCCTGGGAAGGCACATGGGCATTTCTTTTCATTGATGCCAGCTGAGTCGGAGACGACTGGCAGAGCCGTGTCTCAGATACACATTTCCCCAAGATGGCGGACAGTGTTGTCAGCTTGGCCTTCATATCAAGCCCAGGTGTGGGCAGGGGCGGGACTAGATATGTAAATCTAGGAATGCTAGGGCCTACTTAAGAATGCAAATAAGCTCCTTTGATCCTATAAAAATAAACCCGCTGCGTGAGTGTCCTCCTGCCTCTCCACCAGAGAGAATGGCCTCCCACCCAGCTTCCAGCTTTATAAATCTATTTCTGCGTCTTGCTCTCTTTCTTTCTATTATTTCTCAATCCCTGGCCACCTCCACTTAGAACCAGTTCATTCATCTCTCTTTCCGTGCTGGATGCCGAAAAGGGAGATCCCCGCCATGTCTGGCCCCTGCCGCATTCAGGCCCCCGCACTTGAGAATCAGCAATTCTCCTGGAGCCAGAATATCTGGTTGCTGGGATCAGCCTCATTTCCCAACAGCTAGTTCCTGGAACTCTTCCACAAATGTGCAGCTTATCCATCGGTTATATATTAGTTAACAATTCATCTTTTATAAAAACACTTAAAAAAAGAAAAACACCTTTAACAGAAATAATATTAAAAGAATACAAGGGTGGGTTACAAGGTTTTCATGAAGCGTACTTCTCCCTTTTTATCATGTGATATAAATTTATAAAAGCAAATAATATTTCTAGTGCTATAAATACTAATGGGTGTGTAAAATATTTTCTCCCAGATTTTATACCTTGAAAGTCATGTTGTTGTCAAAGTTGACTGAAGCTTTAAAGCATTAAAGTGAATCAAATTCAGCTTGTTTTCAAGAGATCCTGCTTAAGAGGGTTAGGCTTTTAAATGAAATTTGGATTGTTGACACAAAAGACCATAACTTAAAGGCTTTCCCCCTCCTGCCATCTCTACAGTTCAGCACAAATTCCATGTCCTCTAGAGGTCTTTTTTAAAAAAGATTTTATTAATTTCAGAGAGAGGAGGGGAGAGGGAGAGAGGGATAGAAACATCAGCAATGAGAGAGAATCATTGATTGATTGCCTGCTTTCTGCACACCTCTTACTGGGGATCAAGCCCACAACCCAGGCATATGTCCTGTATGGGAATTATACCTCGACTTCCTGGTTCATGGGTTGACACTCAACCACTGAGCATCACTGGCCAGGCTAGAAGTCTTACTTGATCACATCAGCTGGCAATGATTTCTTTCTGTTATGCTATTTTGCTTGCAGCACATCTATTATTTCCTAGGGCTGCCACAAACTTTTGGAGTGAGGATTCAGGATCTGGAAAAGGGGCCATGCACAAATGAAGACACTAGACAAGAAATATGAATTTAGAAGGCATGGAGGCCAGGTAGAAACCTTTCTCTAGTGGAGAGGCTTCCCGAAGCCCTGGCCCTGTTATCTTTTATTCAATTTTAGAATACACATCTTGCCCTCAGTTAGGCAGGCAATCTGGTAGCAGACAGACTATCTTAAAGGTCAGTAAATATTAGTAAATATTTACTTTGAGACTATTAGGTCTGGAAATTGCTTGAGCCACCATTATCTCAACAGAACAATTGGTGCATAGCTGTGGCTCTGCCAAAGCTCAGGGTTCATCAGCCTTCCTAGTTCCTTGTTGTACTTTCATCCTTGTTGACAATGGATAACTTCCAGCATTTCCCCCTTTTAGTTTTCTTAATAAATCTTGAAAAGTGTATGCCATCTGTAAAGCTTGAATCCTTCTAAGACTCTTCATTCCACATCTGCAGACTAGAATTAAACATATAAGAACAAGAATGAGACAGGCAATAGTGGTTATGCTAAGAGGCAAATGTAAGGAGATGCAGGGAAAGGGATTAAATTCTTTCATGTCCTTTTTAAATTGCTGCCAGGCATCTAAGGAATTAGTTTGTAAGTTTGCCTGGGATAATTGTACAATAGCTGTTGTAATTCTAAAATATCAAGGGTTGTGTACTTTACCCAAGCACCAAGAAGGTTATTTATTTTTATTGGTTCCCAAGGGTATAAGGTACTATTATAGGGAATGGGGTAACAAAAATCTGGGAAAATTTATAATGACACTGTAAGGATATTCTTTGTTCTAAGCTGTGGATTTTATCACTCATCCACAAAACTGTAGACTTTAGTGCCGATAATTCTATCTTAAACTGGCTGTCAATTCTTTTTTTGTATAGACAAGGTCTTAGCTACATTTCCCTTAACTTGTTGTACAAACTGAGAAGTTTGAACAGTTTGTACCATGGATGAAGCAGCAATTCCCACAGAAGTAAGTAACATTACGAGAGCAAAGAGTCCTGCAGTTAACATTCCAAGAAATCTTTTTTGTCGTTTTAAGATTTTCAGCAGGTCATGTAACAGTTGGTAGGTTTGATGAGATTCCCAAAGCTTGGTTGGGTTAGTAGGAACCCAAGCAAAAGCAGGTTGTTTTAAAATCATGAGGGAAGAGACTGTTGGGGATTGCCAGAGCAGGTTCTCCTGACCAGCAGCTTTCACTGCTGCTGAAATCTCTCCCACAGCAACCGGCTCTGACGCGGAGACCGCGCCATATTGAAGGGGAGAGTGGCTGTTATCGGAAGCCTAAAAATCCTGGGAATCTACAACAACACCACCCAGGGAACAGCCTCCAACCCAGGAACACTGAACCTCAAGCAGCGTGAATACATGGACTTGGAGGAGCTCTGCACCTTCTCACAGAAAGGTCAGATTTCGCCTGGGAAAAGGTGAGGTCTGCGATTCAGGCAGGAGAGAGAAACATGCACAATGGGAGCTAGAGGTTCCGGGGAAGTCTGTGCCCCACAAAATCCGCAGCCCTTGGGGCTAGCGGGATCTGCAAATGTGGAAGAAGATCCACAGGACTGCTAACAGAGGGGAACTCTGAAAACCAACCCAAAGCTGGAATGGGCGCAAAAAGGCAGCCTAAAATTTTAACAGTGTGCCAGCTTCTTAGTGCCAAGGAAAAAAAAAAAAAGACACGCACACAGAGACATTCAAAGAGTTGCACGCCATTCAAAGAGTTGCGCAGTGCCAGAGGGTAAAAGTCACGAGTTTGCGCACTTACTCTGGTTCTTTTTTTCTCCTTAAATCCTTGCTTTTGATTACTAAGCACAGTACACAGGATCACCCAATTGGGGAAACTCTCAGAGACTGCAGGGGAAAGTTGTTTTTGTGGAATCTGGGGATCAGAGTGGGGAGTAATGATCAGAGAACCAGCTCTGGGGCAGTCCATACTCCCAAACCAGTATTAAGTGTGACAGGGAAAACAAAATAGAAATACTGGCTTGAGAGAACATATAACATCAGAGGTCAATCCAGAAACACTGCCACCTAGGGGTTGAATCACAAATTGACTCTTGTGTAAACACAAATAAAGGAGTCTAAGAAACAAAGAAATATTGCCTGCTGGAAAATCAGGACTGTGGTTTACAACACAGAGGAGCAGTGGAATGCAGGGAACTTCAATACTGTCCTGACTACCTGACAGTAAACAGGCATACCAAACAGAATAGTAGAGGAAGTGAATGACCTTCATTACTGCACATTTTTATTTTTTCATCTTTTACATAAGAAACTAAATTTTTTTATTTTTTTTCCTCACTTGATTTTACCTTTTTAATTATTATATTTTTATTTGTAATCAGTATTATCACTACTACTATTTTACCTTTTTTTTTTAAAAAAAGGTGTCATTTTATTTTTTCTTTATTTTAATTTATTTTGGGATTAGTGTTCTACATTTTATTTTAATTTTTCCTTTAGCATCATTTCACTCTATCTCAACTTTACCTTTATGGCAACACTCTCTTCCTCACTTTTCCTCTTTTGTTGTCCTGTTTCTCTTACCCTATTCCTGCTTTAGATTTTCCCTATTCCTTCTTTTTACACCCTGTTAAAAATTCACCCTATTTATATATCTAATTCCCAATACCCTACTCTAAGTCCATACACACCTATCTCTTCTCTTCCTTCATAAACCAAATTTTTTTCCTCTCTGCCCTTGGTTTGTTTGTTTATTTGTTGTTATTATTGTTTTTGTTCTATTTTGGTTTTTTGTTCTAGTTTTTTTTTGTTTTATTTTGTTTTGTCTTGCTGCCTCTCTGTCCTATCGTTGTTGTTTGCTTGATTATTGATTAGATTGATTATTATTGTCCTTATTGTTGAGATTGTTAGTCTTTTGTTTTTGTTTTTGTTTGTTTTTTGCTTCTGTTTTTCCTCTCCTCACTTGTTATTAGTTGTTGTTTGTAGTTTGCATTCATCTCTGGGTGTTTGTTGTTTGCATTATTTGGATTCATGGTTGTTCTATTGGAGTTTTCTCCCCATATAAGTAGTCCCCGCCCCCTCTTTTTTATTCTCTGTCTTTTCTCTCTTAATTTTTTTCATTTTCTCAATATCACTTTTTCACTCCATTTTTTTATTCTTATGTCCCAATTCTCTTTTCTCTGGTGTCCACCTTTATTTGGGGTTATTAGTATCGTGAATACATTGGTGTTCAGTGCCTTGTATGTGGATCCTTTAAATCAACACAGGAGAGAGAGAACTACAAAACCAGATAACCAGAGAAGAGAGATCATGGGGAAATAAAGAAACAGCTGGCATATGAAAGAAAACGAGGCATCACCAGAAAATGAAGTAAACGAAATGGAGACAAGCAACCTGTCAGAGAAAGAATTCAGAGAAATGGTCATGAAGTCGCTTAAAAGAATAGAAGACAAATTCAACAATATGTGTAAGAACCAAGAGGAAATGAAGAAGAACCAAGAAGAAATGAAAAAATGACATCGCTTCTATAAAGAACTCAATAGAAAGCATCAAGAGTAGACTACGAGAAGCAGAGGACTGCATCAGTGAGCTAGAAGACAAGGTAGAAAAAAATACCCAAGCAGAGCAGCATCTAGTAAAAAAACAGGAGGAGAGCCTAAGGGAACTTTGGGACAACAGGAAAGGAAACAACATCCGCATAATAGGGGTGTGCCAGAAGGAGAAGAAACTGAGCAAGGAATAGAAAACCTGTTTGAAGAAATAATGACAGAAAACTTCCCTGATATAGGGAAGAAAAAACTCACACAAGTCCAAGAAGCTCACAGAGTCCCAAGCAAAATGAACCCCAAAAGACCGACGCCAAGGCACATTACAATTAAATTGGCAAACACTAATGACAAAGTAAGAATATTAAAAGCAGCCAGAGAGAGACATAAAGTTACCTACAAAGGATCCCCCATCAGACTAGCAACTGATTAGTCAACAGAAACACAACAAGCCAGAAGGGAATGGAATGAAATATACAAAGTCATGCAAAGGAAGGTTCGAATCTAAGAATACTGTACCCAGCAAGGCTATCAATCAAAATTGAGTGGGAAATCAGGAGCTTCACACATACAAAAGGACTAAGGGAGTTTATGACCACCAAACCAGCAATGCAAGAAATGCTAAAGGGTCTGCTGTAAAAAGAAGAAATAGGAAGGGAAGAAGGAACACAGAGATAAAAAAAAAATTGTGACAAACAAGTACCTAGTAATAATAACTTTAAATATAAATGGATTAAATGCTCCAATTAAAAGACATAAGGTAGCTGAGTGGATAAGAAAACATGACCCATATATCTGCTGTCTACAGGAAACCCACCTCAGAAAAAAGGACTCACATAGACTGATGGTGAAGGGATGGTAAAGGTTTTTCAGGCAAATGGAAATGAAAAAAAAAAAGCTGGGGTAGCAATACTTATATCTGACAAATTAGACCTCAAAATAAAGGACATAACGAGATAAGGAAGGCCACTTCATAATACTAAAGGGAACAATCCAACGCGAGATGTAAGTGTGGTAAACATATATGCATCCAATACAGGAGGACCCAAATACATAAAAAAAAAAAAAAAAACTTCTGGAGGATATCAAGGGAGAGATTGACAGCAATACAGTCATAGTAGGGGACTTTAATACCGCACTATCACCATTGGACAAATCCTCTAAACAAAAAATCAGCAAGAAACATCAATCCTAAATGACTCACTAGATCAGATGGAATTAATTGAGAGCTTCAGAACATTTCACCTCAAAGCCAAAGAATATACATTCTTCTCAAGTGCACATGGGTCATTTTCCAAGATAGACCATATATTGGGTCACAGGCAAAGTCTCTTCTATTCAATATAGAAATCATATCAAGCATCTTCTCAGATCACAATGGCATAAAACTAGAAATCAACTACAATAAAAACAATTAAAAAATCAAACACCTAGAGACTAAATAGCATGCTATTAAACAATTAATGGGTTACCCGATAGATCAAAGAAGAAATAAAAAACATCGTAGTAACAAACGACAATGAAAACACAACAATCCTAAATCTTGGGATACAATGAAAGCAGTCTTGAGAGGGAAGTTCACAGCTCTACAAGCGTAAAGCAAAAAAGAAGAAACAATGGTAATAAATTACCTAACCCAGTGGTCGGCAAACTGCGGCTTGTGAGCCACATGCGGCTGTTTGGCCCCTTGAGTGTGGCTCTTCCACAATATACCATGTGTGGGCGCGCACGTACAGTGCGCTTGAAACTTCTTGGCCCATGCGCAGAAGTTGGTTTTTGGCTCTCAAAAGAAATTTCAATCGTTGTACTATTGATTGTTGGCTCTGTTGACTAATGAGTTTGCCGACCACTGACCTAACCCTACAACTCAAAGAGTTAGAAAGAGAGCAAAAAGAAAAGCCCAGCGTAAGCAGATGGAAGGAAACAATGAAGATCAGAGCGGAGATAAGTGAAATAGAGACCAAAAAATAATACATAAGATCAACCAAACCAAGAGCTGGTTCTTTGAAAGCATAAACAAGATTGATGAACCTCTAGCCAGGCTCACCAAGAAGCAAAGAGAGAGGACCCAAATAACAAAATCAGAAATGAAAGAGGTGAAGTAACAACCGATCCCTCAGAAACACAAATGATTATGAAAAAATACTATGAACAACTCTATTACAACAAAATGGACAACCTAGATGGAATGGACATATTCCTAGAAAAATACAAATTCTCAAAACTCAACCAAGAAGAATAAAAAAATCTGAATAGGCTGATAACTACTAAAGAAATTGAAACAGTGATAAAAAAATCTTACAGCAAACAAAAGCCCTGGTCCAGACAGCTTTACAGGGGAGATCTACCAATCATTCAAAGAAGAACTAAAACCTATCCTCCTCAGACTATTCCAAAATATACAAGAGGAAGGCACACTTCCAACCTCTTTCAATGAAGCCAGCATTACCCTAATCCCAAAACAAGATAAAGACACCACAAAAAAAGAGAACTACAGCACAATATCCTTGATGAACATAGATGCTAAAATCCTCAACAAAATTCTAGTAAATCGGATTCAGCAATACATTAGAAAGATCATACACCATGACCAAGTGGGATTTATACCGGAGATGCAAGATTGGTACAATATCCAAAAATCAATAAATGTGATACATCACATAAACAAACTGAGAGACAAAAATCACATAATCATATCTATCGATGCAGAAAAAGCATTTGACAATATCCAACACCCTTGATAATAACTCAGCAAAGTGGGAATGGAAGGATCATACCTCAACATAATAAAAGCCCCATATGACAAACCTACAGCCAACATCATACTCAATGGGAAAAAACTAAACCTATTTCCCCTAAGAACAGGAACAAGACAGGGATGCCCACTTTCACCACTCCTGTTTGACATAGTACTAGAAGTACTAGCCATAGTGATCAGATAAGAAATAGAAATAAAAGGCATCCAAATTGGAAAAGAAGAAGTAAAACTGTCCTCATTTGCAGATGACATGATACTATACATAGAAAACCCCAAAGACTACATCAAAAAACTACTAGACCTAATAAATGAATTTGGCAATGTAGCAGGATACAAAATTAACACCCAGAAATCTATGGCCTTTTTATACACCAATAATGAACTCACAGAAAGAGAAATGAAAAAAAAAAATCCCATTTACTATTGCACCAAAAAAGATTAACATACCTAGGAATAAACTTAACTAAGGATGTAAAAGACCTGTACTCAGAAAACTACAGGACATTGATAAAAGAGATAGAGGAAGACATAAACAAATGGAAGAACATACTATGTTCATGGATTGGTAGAATCAACAACATTAAAATGTCCATACTACCCAAAGCAATCTATAGATTCAATGCAATCCCTATTAAAATACCAATGGCATATTTCAAAGACCTAGAACAAACTCTCCAAAAATTCATCTGGAATAAAAAAAGATCCCAAATAGCCACAGCTATCCTGAAAAAGAAGAACAAACTTGAAGGGATCACAATACCAGACATCAAACTGTATTACCAAGCCACGGTTCTCAAAACTGCCTAGTACTGGCATAAGAATAGACATATAGACTAAGGGAACAGAATAGAGGACCCAAAAATTGACCCAAGCCATTAGGCTCAATTAATATTTGACAAAGGAGACAAGAGCATACAATGGAGTCAAAACAGTCTCTTTAATAAATGGTGCTGGAAATTTGGTGAGATATATGCAAAAAAATGAAACTAGATCACCAACTTACACCATACACAAAAACAAACTCAAAATGGTTAAAGAACTTGAATGTAAGATGGGAAACCATAAAAATCCTACAAGACTTCATAGGTAGGAAAATTGCAGACATATGTTGTAGCACTATCTTTACAGACACAGATCCTAAGGCAAGAGAGACTAAGGAGAAAATAAACAAATGGGATTACATCAAAATAAAAAGCTTATGCACAGCAAAAGAAACCAACAAAACAACAAGAAAGCCCACTGCATGGGAGAACATATTTGCCATGTTATCTCCGATAAAGGTTTAATCTCCAAAATTTACAGGGAACTCATACAACTTAACAAAAGAAAGGTAAACAACCCAATCAAAAAATGGGCAAAGGATCTAAATAGATACTTTTTGAAAGAGGACATTTAGAAAGCCAAGAGACACATGAAAACATGCTCAAAGTCACTAATTATCTGAGAGATGCAAATCAAAACAACAATGAGGTACCATCTCACACCTGTCAGAATGGCTATCATCAACAAATCAACAAATGACAAGTGCTGGCGAGGACGGGGAGAAAAAGGAACCCTTCTTCACTGCTGGTGGGAATGCAGACTGGTGCAGCCATTGTGAAAAATAGAATGGCATTTCATCAAAAATTTTAAAATGGAACTGCCATTTGACCCAGTAATACCACTTCTAGGAATATATCCCAAGAAAACACAAACACCAATTAGAAAGGATATATGCACCCCCATGTTCATAGCAGCACAATTTACAATAGCTTAGATTTGGAAACAGCCTAAATGCACATGAGCAGATGAGTGGATTAGAAAACTATGGTACATCTACACAATGGAATACTATGCTGCTATAAAAAAGAAGGAATTCTTACCATTTGCAGCAGCATGGATGGAACTGGAGAGCATTATGCTAAGTGAAATAAGCCAGGCAGTGAATGAAAAATACCACATGATCTCACTCATTTATGGATAATAAAGAACATTATAACCTGATGAACAAAAAGATAGATACAGAGGCAGAGAAGCATCGAACAGAGTATCAAATTACAGCGGAAAGGCTGGGGAGTCTTGGGGGTGGGGGGAAAGAGATCAACCAAAGGACTTGTATGCATGCATATAAGCATAACCAATGGACACAAGACACTGGGGGCAGGGGATGTGGGCAAGTGCTGGGGGTTAGGGGAGGCTGGGGGAAGGTCAATGAGGGCAAAAAGGAGACATATGTACTACTATTTGTAATACTTTAAACAATAATAAAAAATATTATATAAAAAATCATAAGGGGATCTTTTTGGAATATAGAATTAATATAATGGGATAGTGTGCAGCCTGTGCATGACACCTCATACAGATGGCTTGTTGCATTAAGGTGCATCTGGATGAGGCCTGAGGAGTACAAAAGGACCAAATACACAAGTGGTGGCAAATACTGTCTTATTGGGAGTTCCCCATAAGGTACGAATGGAATTATCTAAGCTATAGTTAAAACTATACCATTTTGCCCTAGCTGGTTTGTCTCAGTGGATAAGAGAGTTGCCCTGCGGACTGAAGGGTCCCAGGTTCGATTCCAGCTAAGGGGCACATGCCTAGGTTGTGCGCTTGATCCCCAGTGCGGGGCGTGCAGGAGGCAGCCTATCAATGATTCTCTCTCCTCATTGATGTTTCTATCTCTCTATCCCTCTCCCTTCCTCTCTAAAATCAATAAATATATATTAAAACTATACCATTTTATAGGTGCAAGTGCAGCAGCTAATTTCCATTGCGTATTTTGTAGGGGCCAATTATCATGTTATAATTGAGATCCAACAAATCCTCCTCCATACCATAAGATGGAGTGATTAGCTTGAACTTATAGATAGGATGTTGTCCCCTTCCATTTTAGGGTGTGATTGTTACTATATGCAGTCTCGTAGGGGCTGCAATCCACAAAGGAAAAACTGTTATTACGTTTTCTGCTGGTGGGGTGGTCACTATAACAGTCTTGCCAATTAATTTCTTCCTTGGTGGGGTGCCATTCATAAAACTTTTTACATAATGGCTTAGTGGGCGATGTCTTAGTACTGTTACATTTTCTGTACCTGTTCCAGTAGCAAGTGGTGATAGTAGATGTATTTGGGCTTTTGCTTCCCCCTCCTTTAGTGTCCATGCTAGCCAGAAACCTCTCTTTAATTCCACACACAATGGAGCAGTAGTTGGATTCTGTGTCATACAAAAGGAAAGCTGCGTTGTGCCACCCGTGTAATTATACTTTGCCCATATACTTCTTTGTCCCACCTGTAGCCCTCCTGGATGACCAAGGTGCTTGGTATTATTGGTGACTACACTAGGCAGGGGATCAGCCCAAGTAAGGGTTCTTACCCATGGAGGGTCAGGAACATAAGTCCAATATACTTCCCCATTTGCCCCTGGTAGTATTACTGCACAACTGATGATTGCTAGCATGGCAAGAAAAACATTCTCAGGCATTCTTGGGGTTTTGGTCTCCTCACAAATTTGCTCAGCTTTCTTCACCATCCCCCAGGTCATTTCCGGACTGTTTGTTGTTCGTCTTGTCTCGTTCTCCTCCCATTCCTTATCTTCAGCGTGTTGCTTGGAGCTGCCACTATCTGTGGCTGGGGTAGTGGATTGTCTGCAGCTGCAGGTACAGGGTGTGGTTCCAGGTGCAAGGTCTTCATTAATCTAGTCAGTTTCTCCCTCAGATCCATGTTGAAGTTTAATATTTCTTGCAGTAATCTACATGGGCTTGGAGAAGTTTTCTGGAAATACAAAAGCATATCCTCTACCAAATGTTAACCTTTTGCACTCGGATGTCGAGTGTGACTCGACATGGTTAGCATCGGTAGCAGCTCTTTTTATACTCTTTGAATGTATCAATAATTTGAAATATAAAAAAAATCCAAATAAATAAGTTTGTATGAAAAGAAACTCCAGTTTTTTATTCTACTGCCGTGCTTTGTAAAATCTGGGGTATTTAAAAAATTAAATCCCGAGTAGAATAAAGGAATCGAGAAAAAAGCAAGCGAGAGCAAAGGGTTAATAAGGGGTCGAGGCCTTTCCATAAACCAGACTCAGTATCTTTCCATTTAACCAGACCATTTTCCTTTGGCTTATTCTGACATCAGTGTAATTCCATGGGTGTCTTGCCATCAGCATTACAAGTGAAAAAAAATTAAAGTAATTAAGGCTTGATGTAGTTTACTTACAGGAGATTTCTCCACTAGTCCCCCTTTTCGTTTTTCAAGTTGGGATTTTAGCTGCTGATGTTGGTGTTCTATAATTGCCTGTCTCCATTTCTTCCATAGAGATTTTTAGATAAGGTCTTAACTAATTAATGTCTTTTAATAATTTCTAAAAAATCATTTAAGGTCCTAAGGTAATCCTTTCTGTATTTCCACTTTTTAAGGCCTAATACCTTTTTAAGGCCTTTTAATTATAGTTCCTAAATATTTGAAAGGCGTTTCCCTCTGTATTTCCTCCCAGAGTAATTTTTAAACCACATTTAGGGAGTTTCTTTTAAAAACTTTTTCTTTCTTTTAAACAGAGCAACAAACTTGGTTGCTTTCCAGAAAAACCAAGTAGGAGAGAGTTATGCTGGCCAATACTGCAATGCATACATTTCAAGTAAAATTAACTCTCTTTTTACTTATGGTGTCTCATTAATGGTGAGATTTAATGCTTGATTAATAACTTTTAGTTTACTTTGAAAATAGTAGCGAAAGATTTTAAAATTTCTCCTTTTTATTAAACTTAAAATTTACTTTTAAACAGCATTCTTTTTGGCTAGTGCTCATATGCATATATATGCAATTTTTACTTTGGACTTTACTAGAATCAATTGGTCATAAAATATTGGCTTCTCATATAAATGAGTTTATATGAAACCTTGACTATATTGTGAAAAGCTAATGAAGTATTCAGCAACCTTTTCCTGCCAAGCTTAGAGATTGAAACTTTATAACATTTAAAATATCCTATATAATAAAGAGGTAATATGCAAATTGACCATCATGCCCTCACACAAGATGGCCACCCTCATGTGGTCACAAGATGGCCGTGCCCATATGGTCACAAGATGGCCATGCCCATATGGTCACAAGATGGCCATGCCCATGTGGTCACAAGATGGCCACGCCCATGTGGTCACAAGATGGCCGCCCCATGTGGTCACAAGATGGCCATGCCTATGTCATCACAAGATGGCCACCACAAGATGACCAGAAGAGGAGTGTAGTTGTGGGCGATCAGGCCAGCAGGGGAAGGCAGTGGGGACGACCAGGCTAGCAGGGGAGGGCAGTTGGGGGTGACCAGGTCTTCAGGGGAGGGCAGTTGGGGGGCACCAGGTCTGCAAGGGAGGGCAGTTGGGGGGGACCAGGCCAGCAAGGGAGGGCAGTTGGGGCGATCGGGCTGGCAGGGGAGGGCAGTTGGGGCGATTGGGCCAGCAGGGGAGCAGTTAGGCGTTGATCAGGCTGGCAGGGGAGAGGTTAGGGGGTGATCAGGCAGGCAGTCAGGTGAGCGGTTGGGAGCCAGCAGTCCCAGATTGGAGAGGGTGCATGCTGGGCTGAGGGACACCCCTCCCCAGTGCATGAATTTCGTGCACCAGGCCTCTAGTAAGTATATAACTAGAACACAGTTATTAATTTTTATTTGATAAAGCTTTCCATGTGATTTCAAGTATATTAGATCAGCCTAATTTAGTTCAAAAATATTTCTTTTAAGAAGAGAGAATAAATCCTTGAATCATTCCAGGGCCTTTGAAATGACCCAAAGATATCTCTCGGTTAAAGTCCTGAAATTTAGCATGGAAGGACAATCAAATATACATAACCCAAAGATTTTATTATACACTTTTTGTAATTATTCTAAAAGATATTAAATAAATTTAAACTGGTTTTAATATTTAAAATTTGGTTCAGATCATAGAATTAATTCTTTTTTAATTAGGCTAATAAAATATTATATCCTAGGTTTAAATTTTACCACATGTAATACACATAAGGACTACAATATATTTTGAACTACTGATTTCTCCAGAGAAAATACAAGAATTATTTTTCTCAAAAAAGAATTTCTATACTTTATACATTTTGTTATTACAACCATATAATTTCTTCCAACTTAATTTGAACTTTAAACTCTTAGAAGCCTCAAATTTTATGTGGCAAGTTAAATACTTAGTATTTTTCAGATTAGTAATATATTTATATTTTAAGGATATATTTTAAATAAAATACAAGACATATTCAATTAATAGATTCAAATATATCCTCTAGATTTTTCATATGAGTTAAACAGATTAATATTTCAGTATTTTGTCATTTAAAAATACCTAGATATTTAATAATTTTTATTTAATTCAGTAATGTTCTAAAGTTTTAAGTTACCAAAGACTTTGGAAAACTATATATGAGGCTGGCAAAAAGGCAGGGGGAGGAGAGAGTAGGCCTGGCCTAGCCTCTTGACTGCCAAATTCTTCTTTAGAGATAACATCCAAGGTTACTGCTGCGAGAAACTTGACTGGCTCTTTCCTCTAACAGAGAAGGCAGTCAGTCTCCTCTTGAGTGTCTGGACTTTCATTATTAATATATTTATAATCTATACTAATAATAGAGAAACATGTAAATTGACCGTACCTCCACAACGTCCACAGCCAATCAGGAGTGACTATGCAAATTAACCTGACAAAGATGGCAGGCCTGTGGGCAGTGCGCACGCACGCAGGCGCCGAGCAGCCAAGGGCAGGGTGGAATGCCTGCCCACCTGCCCGGAGCGTACTGCCCCAAGGCGACGATGCCAGGTATCCCGTCCTGCCCACGGGCTGCTCTGGGGCGGTGGGCAGTGCGCGGAGGTGCGGAGCACCCTGTGGGCGGGGCAGGATGCCTGCCCACCCGCCTGGACTATGCTGCCCACCTGCCTGGAGTGCGCTGCCCAAGGCAAGGAAGCCAGGCACCCTGCTCTGGGCCGGTGGGCAGCACACACAGGTGCGGAGAAGCCGGTGGGCGGGACACATGCCCACCCGCCCAGAGCACACTGCCCAAGGTAACAAAGCCAGGCACCCCACTCTGGGCCGGTGGGCAGCGTGTGCAGGCGCGGAGAGGCTGGTGGAAGGCGGGGAGGGATGCCTGCCTTCGTCGCCTGGGCAGTGCGCTCCGGGCAGGTGGGCTAATGTGGGTGGGAAGTGTGTGCAGGTGCAGAGCAGCTGGTGGGCAGCGCACTTTGGGTCGGTGGGCAGCACACGCAGGCGTCCCGCCCCGCCCAGGCCATTCCAGGCCTGTGGGCAGCCCGCGGAGAGCCTCTGTGTGGGGGAGGCGGGTCGGGTGAGGGCGGCCTGTACTCCCCACATGGCAGCGATGGCAGCTGTGAGTGTGCCAAGTGGAGCCTGCGGGCTGAGCTGAAGTAGCGCCTGCAGGCCATCAGCACCAAGGAGTGGCTGAGCAAGTCCCGTCTCCTGGATCAGAAGGTGTGCGATCGCAGGGACAGCTACCGTGGTGGGCCAGATTGACATCCTCAGATGCGCGCATCCTCTCCTCCCCTCATGGCATGTGAACATCCCCCAGTGAGCTGTCACCCACACACACCTGCAACAGTCCCAGACCATGGTGTGCGCAAGTTCCCCCCGCCCCTCCGCCGCACTTCCATCAACCCCAGCATGCCTACGTCCCCCACAGGACATGTGCACATTCCCTCCAGCGTGCTCACGTCCTTTGGAGAGTGTCTGGGTGTTCTGGGTGCTGGGGGTGGGCGCCTGTGAGATGACAGTGAGAGGGCAGTGAGAGGGCGGAGTGGTGATGCCCTGTTCCCGCGGAGGCCAGTGCAGCGACGAGATCACCTCTGTGGGGCTAATGCAGGTGCTGAGGTGGGAGCAGGTGCGGACAGACACACCTGGTGGGTGCGGGCGGCCCTCGCTGAGGTGCCTTCGGTCAGTGTTCAAGATCGGGAACCCAGAGGAGGTGAGGAGTTCCATCCTCTCAGTGAAACGGTGGGACAGTCGGGGTGACTGCAGAGGAGGAATGTGCACTTTGGGTGCCAGCACCCATGAGCGAAGGCTGCCCTGACTGAGCCTTGCTCGCTTGGAGCCTAGCACACTCCTGCCGGGCAGCAGGTGACAGGATGTGCTTTTCTGAGTTAATGAGAGAAAACATTGATTCTCCCACTGCCCACAAAGGTGGGGAGACATGTGGGGGAGTGAGCAAGGTTTCCTGTCTGGGGGTTCCAAATCTGATGTTGGTTCCTTTCACCTCTGACTAGAGATATACAGGGTGTTTCCCCAAAATGTATACACACTTTGAATACCTACTAATTCCAATGGGTTTAAGCATGAAAAGAAAGAAACAACAATGGAGCTGTCATCTGTTAAAAGTGCGGGCACAAACCAGCAATCAGACATTCTCTGAGGAGTCCTGGCTGGACTGAGGGGGGTCCCCCCCTCCCCCCCCATGCACAAATTTGTGCACCGGGCCTCTAGTTACTACTGAAAAGCTTTATTACAAATTCTTCATTTTAGTTACATTTATTTATGTTTTGATCAATTTTGAGATTTTAAAGCCAATTATTATTATCTAAGGCATTTTCTTTGGCAAATTCTGTAACAGAGATAACTTACTGACTTTCAGTGACTTTCATGTTAAAGTATTATTTTATTTTTATCTTTATTTTATTAAAACAGAAATGCCCCGGGACCTGTGAGGCAACTTTGGAATGCGGTCCATTATTATTCAAGAATTACCCATTATTATGGAAACACTAGAGGCCCGGTGCACGAAATTCGTGCACGGAGGGGGGTTGTCCCTCAGCCCAGCCTGTACCCTCTCCAATCTGGGACCCCTCGAGGGATGTCCGACTGCCCATTTAGGCCCGATCCCATTAGGATCGGGCCTAAACGGGCAGTCGGACATCCCTCTCACAATCCAGGACTGCTGGCTCCCAACTGCTTGCCTGCCTGCCTTCCTGATTGCCCCTAACCGCTTCTGCCTGCCAGCCTGATCACCCACTAACCACTCTGCTGCCAGCCTGTTTGCCCCCAACTTCCCTCCTGTGCCGACCTGGTTACCCCTAACTGCCCTCTCCTGCAGGGTTGATCACCTCCAACTGCCCTCCCTTGCAGGCCTGGTCCTTCTCAACTGCCCTCCCTTGCAGGCCTGGTGCCTCCCAACTGCCCTCTCCTGCTGGCCATCTTGTGGTGGCCATCTTGTGTCCACATGGGGGCAGGATCTTTGAGCACATGGGGGCAGCTATATTGTGTGTTGCAGTGATGATCAATCTGTATATTACTCTTTTATTAGATAGGATAGAGGCCTGGTACAGGGGTGGGGGCCAGCTGGTTTGCCCTGAAGGGCGTCCTGGATCAGGTGGGGGTTCCCTTGGGGCGTGGGGCGGCCTGAGTGAGGGGCCTGTGGTGGTTTGCAGGCCGGCCACGCCCTCTGGCAATGCAAGCGGAGGCCCTGGTATGTGGAATTTATTTTCCTTCTACAATTGAAACTTTGTAGCCTAGAGCGGAGCCAAGCCTGGGGCTCCCTCTGAGGCCGGCCGGCAGCCATTTGTGTTGGGGTTATAATTGAAACTTTGTAGCCTTAAGCGGGTGGGCCCGGCCAGGGTGTGTGGAAAGCTTTGCTTCCCCTGTTGCCGGCGGCAACCCTGGCCTGCTCTCTCAAGCTCCATTCTGCCGCCATTTGTTTGAATTTGTTTACCTTCTATAATTGAAACTTTGTAGCTTGAGTGGAGGCTTAGGCCTGGCCAGGGCAGGCAGAAAGCTTGGCTTCCTCTGTTACCTAGGAAACCTTGCTCTCTGTGGCTGTAGCCATCTTGGTTTGGGTAAATTTGCATACTCGTTCTGATTGGATGGTGGGCGTGGCTTGTGGGCATGGCTTGTGGGTGTGTCGGAGGTATGGTCAATTTGCATATTTGTCTATTATTAGATAGGATTAATTCTATTGCCCAAACACAGCCTGTATATTTTCCTTGTGTCATTTTCACCATCTTTTAAAGAAAAATGGTCTTGGGTTTATTCCATAGCATTGTGAAGAGATGGGGCTCAGTCCAAGAGGCCACCCAAAATTGGGTGGGGTGCACCTTCTCTTAAGCTAGCCTGTTTCTCTTCACGGGTACAGAAATCCCAGATGCATCCCTAAATTGTGAGAAATGTTTCATCTGTGTAAATTTCAAATGACGGACTGGGAAATAAAAACATGGTGAAAATGAGACTTTTAATAACACTCTCAGGAGTGGGTGTCCATTTTACAGGACCACCAAAAGACCTAGTAATTAATGGGCTGGGCCCTTTTTTAGTTACCTCCCTTTGTCTAGGGAATTTCTTAGAACCTGTGTGATCAGCCACGTGTACCGCTCATATTGTCTCTCTCCCCATTTTCATATTCTGTTTTGCTCTGGGGAAATTTAGTAATGGCCTGGCCATCTACTGTTTCTTTTCTATTAAATTAAATTAAATTAAATTATTAAATTAAATTAAAGGCATGCTTAATAGACTAACAATAAACAAATTAAACCAAACAACAAAGAGATAAAACAACAATCAATAGACAAGCACCCATAACACATAGACAAGACTTAATAAATGAGAGTTCTTTCCATGGGCTTTTTAGATGTTTTATATTGCCTGGGACTTACAGCTAGAATGCAGCCTGGATCTCAGTCCGTTGTGCACAGATTTTATTATATTCTGCTTTCCATAGCATTGACTGGTGTCTAAAGTTCCTTTAGCTAAAATCAGCCTGTCCCAAGGTGTTATATGGTAATTTTCAGACAAGTCATTAAGGAGTCCTTTTGTAAAAGGACTGATAGCCCCATTTTCTCTAGCTGTTGAGCCTTTCCACACTAGAGGTGGAGGATCCAGGGCCTTATGTTTTACAGACTTTTGATCCCCAATACGAATTGGGCATAATGCAGTTTGAACAAGAGCCCACCTAGTTAAAGGTGACAAGGGCACTCATTTTCCTTGAGCCTGATTTAAGAGAGTACCTTTTGACACCTTAATTCCTTTATCCTTGAGCATGCAAGCTAAAAATTTACAATGATGTTTTTGCCTTTTACTCAAATTCTTCCCCATTATAGTCTGGCTGTAATAAAAGATGTCCCCGCCCACTTACAGTTCATGACTCTGAAGCTGGCAAGAGCTTTGTGTGTGGTGATTTTCCCCACCTTTTCGGTGAACCTCCAACCTTTCTGGTGAATTTCCTTTTTTCTTCGTTTTTCACTCAGGTGAATCTTCTCCAACTGCCCTACATTGGGTGGCAGAATGCTGCAACCTTTTGCAATGAGGATTCAGGATCTGGAAAAGGGGCCACACACAAATGAAGACACTAGACAAGAAATATGAATTTAGAAGGCATGGGGGCCAGGCAGAAACCTTTCTCTAGTGGAGAGGCTTCCTGAAGCCCTGGCCCTGTTAGCTTTTATTCAATTTTAGAATACACATCTTGCCCTCAGTTAGGCAGGCAATCTGGTAGCAGACAGACTATCTTAAAGGTCAGTAAATATTAGTAAAGATTTACTTTGAGACTATTAGGTCTGGAAATTGCTTGAGCCACCATTATCTCGACAGAACAATTGGTATATAGCTTTGGCCCTGCCAAAGCTCAAGGTTCATCAGCCTTCTGAGTTTCTTGTTGCACTTTCATGATAGTGTTGACAATGGATAGCTTCCAGCATAGGACTCCCATAACAAAGTGCCACAAACTATGGCTTAACACAACAGAACTTTATTGTGATGGTGGCCCGAACTGGAATTAGCAGTGAATAAGGTGATAAGGAAGCTATAGGACTTCAGGTCAACTTTGATGCACCCACTCTGCTCCAAAAATACAGCAGTAGTAAATGTAAATAAAAAAATAGAAAACCAACAGACAAATTCAGGCTCAAACCTCCATCGTACCCAGCCCCCAACAAATGAAACGGAAAAAAATTGCATTGACCACCCAGCTGGTGTTGCTCAGTGGTTGAGCTTCAACCTGTGAACTAAGAGGTCGATTCTATGTCAGGGCACATGCCTGGGTTATCGGCTTGATCCCCAGGAAGGGGTGTGCAGCAGGCAGCCAATCACTGATTCTTATCATTGATGTTTCTCTCTATCCCTCCCCCTTCCTCTCTCTCTCAAATCAATAAAAACATATTTTAAAAAATTGTATTGATCAACTCTCAGAATTGTCGCAATTAACAGAAACTAGCAGACACACAGAAGTTCCCTGACCTGGAACTAAGCTGCCTTCTGGCCTAGTGACTAGATCTATGGTGTCCCCACTGTTACCACCAGCCAGAAACTTTAAAATGCCATTTTAAGTTATAGTTCTGAACTGAGAGCTGAGGTAAAAATAAGCGCAACTAGAGGCATCTATGAAACCATTAAACAAGTTTTATGGAAACCATGCAGCAGTCAAGAAAATAAAACTTCTTCAGTCCAATTGAAGATAGGAAATGAAAGGGAAAAGGCAACAAAATAGGATTGGAAACAGAAGACACACAAGAGATGAGAATGTTAACAACTAGCTAGATCAGTAATTAGAGTAAATACATATAAACAGAAGAATGTTATGTTTAATTTCATATAAAGTGCATGGGGGAAATTGGAAGCAACATGTTAACAGCAGAGGTTGCTGTTGTATTTTCCATAGTTCTGCAAAAGGGTGATACTTTTATAATCATTTTTAGGAAGAGGACAATGTCTGGCAAACAGTAACAGGTGTTAATTAATATCATAATTAACAATGGGGGAGAAAAGAAGACATATGTAATACTTCCACAATAAAGAGTTATTAAAAACAAATATCATTATTAAAAGTGCAGAGACATGTCCTGTCGTTGTGGCTCAATGGTTGAGCGTCAACCCATGCACCAAGAGGTTGCTGGTTCGATTCCTGGTCAGGGCACCTGTCCCAGTAGGTGGCATGCAGGAAGCAGCAGATTGATGTTTCTATCTCTCTACCTCTCCCTTCCTCTCTCTCTCTAAAAAAATTAAAATAAATCAATAACAACTTTTTCTTTAAGTGCAGAGACAAGCTTTCTGTTGCAGAGGGGAGGAATCTTACCACAGCCTTTTGAATATGCCAGAGTGTGGGCAGGGGTAGGCTGAAGCACAACCCACCCCACCCCCACCACACACACATAAAATCCTGCTTTTCATTTCTACTGACAATAAAAATAATCTTCAAGAACTTCAGAGGGTTTTGTCTTGCTTTAGGAACAAATGAGCCAGGGAAAGTTGCAAATTTTAAGGCCCATCCACTCTTTAATGAAGGGCTCAGAGGAAAGAGGAGTGGGAGCAGATCTGGGGCAGGGTGAAGAAAGGAGGCTGAGTGGGGAGCTGCTTGGAGAAGCTAGAGGCCTATGTCCCTCACTTCATTAACCCGACCTGAGTCCTGTGCTCCTTCCCTCACAGGCCTCCTGCCTGCTCTCCCCACACTGACAGTGTTCTTCCCCCCCGTCCTAGAGATCCCTTTCTTCCTTAGTTACTCCTCCAGCAAACATTTACTGATTACCTGCTTTGTGCCAGGCTCTGTTCTAAGCAGAGGCAACTGAGACAAAATCTTGATTCAGATGTTCTTTTCGGTATTCTGTTCAATTCCACACCAAGGTCAGAGTGAGATTTTGGAAAATCAAATCTGCTTGACACACTTGAATGATTTGAATGTAGCCAACAGGCTTCAAAGGCCCTGCAGCCTTGTTGCCTGCCTAACCCCTCACCCCATCTCCTCAAACTTGCTCTAGGCTTGCCCCCCTCACTCACACCTCCCTCCCAACGGCTTCCCTTCTTGAACCTCATCCCAGGCTTCCTCAGGTCCTAGCAATGCTGCTTTGTCCACAGTGTCCCCTCCCCCTGGTATTTTCCACCTCTCCTTCAGACCGGGTCATCTCTGCCTCAGGGGAGCCTTCCCTGAACCCTGTGTGTTCTGGCTGCTAAGGAATTAGACCCAAATCTTACATGTCTGACCTCTCCTCCACATGTTACTTGTAAAAGTAACATTCCCTATCACTTAACAGCACAAATGCTATATGCATGAGTAGAGATGGACTCCAGTTTATGGTGGCTTTTTTCCCTTTTCTTTAAAATCTTTTTATTTTGAAATAATTTTAAATTTGCAGAAGGGTTATTAAGATAGTGCAGAGATTTCCTATGTCCTTTCACCCAACTTCCCCTAATGTCAACATCTTACGTAACTATGGTATGTTATCCAAACTAAGAAATTAACATTGGTACTGAGAAGGCTAACCCCTATTTTTGTAAAACTACTGTTTGAAATTCTCTGCTATTAGATGGTCCCTTATTCTGTGAGTCAACTCTGTTATTTTTAGATGGTCCCTTACTCTGTAAATTAACTTTGCTTTCTAGCTGCTTGAATAATAGGGAAGATAAACTTGGCTGTCTGACCTTGTGGGCTAGTCATTGACCTAAGGCCCGGAAAAACCCTTATTTGGGAGACAAATGGGGGTGGAAAGATATAAATAGGGAAAGCTTCCTCCATGTTTTTGCTCAGAAATTTGGGAGACATCTCCCTCTGGGCCCGCTGGCGTAATAAACAGTGTAACTCCATTTTTCTGGGTGTTGCTTGGTTTTTCTCTGGTCTTCTGTACGCATCATTTCTTCTGTAACATCACAATACTTTTAACTGAACTGAAAATTGATATTTATCAGTAATGTCCTTTTCTGTCCCAGGATATCACATGGCATTTACTTGTTACATGTTCTTAGTCGTCTCTAATCTCTGGCTGTTTTTCAGTCTTTCCTTGCTTTGCATGGGAAAATACTTTATAAAAGCACTGGCCAAGTATTTTGTGGAATGTCCCTCAATTTGCATTTATCTAATGTTTTCCTATACGTAGACTGGGGTACAGATTTGGGAGAAGAAAACCACAGAGATGACCCCCCTCCTCACGTCCTGCCAGGGTAGACATGATGCAACATGCCTTCTTACTGGTGATGTATTGGCCTTGATCAGTTGGTTAAAGGGTTGTCACCACTGTGAAGTCACATTTCCCTCTTTCCCTACATTAGTCATTAGAAAAACAGTCGGCAAGCCCTGGCCAGTGTGGGTCAGGGGTTAGGGCATTGGCCCGCATACTAAAGGGTTGAGGGTTCAATTCCCGGTCAAGGGCATGTACCTGGGTTGCAGTTTCGATCCCTGCCCTGGTTGAGGCACATGTGGGAGGCAACCAATTGATTTGTCTCTCTAAAATTGATGTTTCTTTCTCTCTCTCTCCCCTGCCCTCCCTTCCACTCAATCTCTCTTAAAAAAAAAAAAAAGCAATGATAAAATTATCTTAAGTGAGGATTAAAAAAAAAAAGAAAGAAAGAAAAACACTCGTCAAATCCAGCCACACACAAAGGGAGAAGAGTTCAATTAAATTGGAGGGAGGATTGCCAAGGAATTGTGGACATCTGTTTGAACCACTACAGTAATTAGTATTTGGGGGTAGGTACTCTGAGGCTATGCAAATATCCTGTCTCTATAAAGTTTCTCCCACTAATTTTAATGCCCATCAATGGCAGTGGCTGCTGCAAGGCCTTTCTCCTTTCCTTTGCTGCATAGTTGACTAATGAACTATTTTTTGACTAATAAAATGCAGCTAAAATGGGAGTTTAGATATTTAGCTGTTGTGGCAGGGTGACAGATTCCTGACCCTGATTATGGCAGAGTTTCTGGTTTAGTTAGGTTTGTGTTTGCACATCTGGAAGTCTGTCTCTCAGAAAGCTTCCTGGCCACTTGTCCATGGGTCAGTGCAGACATGTGTTACTGATTGCATTTAGGCTACCGGGAAAATCTGGGCGTGGCTGCTGCCATGGAAACACTGATTGACTCCCGACCAGAGAATAGGTTTTTGTTTATTTGTTTGTTTCTGGAGGAGAGCAGGTTTTTAGGAAATATTACACAATTGCTCTGTTGCTGTAATGTCTCCCTCTGATCACTTTGGACTGAGAACTAATAAGTTTCTGGCCAACAAAAGCAGAGTGGACATGCCATTCCAAACAGGAGCGGGGCAGATATTAAACTTGAGAGAGTGTATGTGTTTTGGGGGTGGGGGTTCAGTGTTTGGAACTGCCTGTAGTCATGCAGCCTGTCTAAAATCCCTGCATAGCCCTAGCCGGTTTGGCTCAGTGGATGGAGCGTCGGCCTGCGGACTGAAGGGTCCCGGGTTCTATTCCAGGTCAAGGGCATGTACCTTGTTTGCGGACACATCCCCAGTAGGAGGTGTGCAGGAGGCAGCTGATCCATGTTTCTCTCTCATTGATGTTTCTAACTCTCTATCCCTCTCCCTCTTCTCTGTAAAAAATCAATAAAATATATTTTAAAAAATAAAATGAAATCCCTGCATAAAACACTCAGGTACCTCTCCTCCACATGATTATTTAATTAAAGATAGTCTCTTCCCCTCAACTATAGCTTTGCTGAACATTGTGAGCCTAGCACATTGGCAGGCACATAAAAGGCACTAAATCGTATTAATTGAATAGACGAGTGACAAGTAACCTGGAATTAGGAATGTCCCATGGTTTTGATACAATTGTAATGAACCTAGTTATAAATAACTGGAACTGGGCAGAGGGAGAAGAGACACATGCCCAGTAAAGTCTGGTGACCTAGGAAACATACTTGCTTGTAATTCACACCTGAGGAGAAAGGGATACACCACTTCCACCAATAACACTTTCTCTACAGTTTTCTCAAACTCCCCATAACTTCACAGAAACAGTATTGTATCAGGTGGTTATATATATTTTTTTAAATATATATTTTATTGATTTTTTACAGAGAGGAAGAGAGAGGGATAGAGAGTTAGAAACATCGATAAGAGAGAAACATCAATCAGCTGCCTCCTGCACACCCCCTACTGGGGATGTGCCCGCAACCAAGGTACATGTCCTTGACCGGAATCGAACCCGGACCCTTCAGTCCACAGGCCAACACTCCATCCACTGAGCCAAACCGGTCTCGGCTGGTTATATTTTCTAGTAGAGTTAGAACAGTGTTACAGTTTACTTATATTATGAAGTAAAAAACAGTTGTAGGCTAGCCTACGGATTGAACTGTGATGTAGAACACTATTAGGGATAAATTGACTGGGCATAGTTGAAAAAATGTACATTGTGTTGTCCAGTGATATTTGAACTCAAATCTCAGCTTCATCACTGTAATATTGTGGAATTTATTGTCTAAACTCCCAGACGCTCAGCATCGTCTTCTGTATAACATAGCATTTGTTGCGAGAATTAGCTGAAATTTTATATGCAAGGTTTGTATATATAGGTATATCTATACTAATAAAAGAGTAATATGCTAATTAGACCAGGAGACCTTCTGGAGACCTTCCAGATGTTCTTTCGGACAAAGCTGGGGGCTTGACTGGCCTGCAAACCTCCCCCAAATGGCCATCAGCACCTCACCCAGGCCGGCCATGACCCCCAGCGGGAATCCCCACCCTGAAGGGTGTGTGACCAGCCTGAAAACGGCTCTCAGCCCCTTGCCCAGGCCGGCACTGTCCCCAGTGGGGACCCTCACCCTGATCTGGGACTCCCTTCAGGGCAGACCAGCAGACCCCCACCCATTCTCCAGGCCTCTATCTATACTAATAAAAGGGTAATATGCTAATTAGGCCAGGAGACCTTCTGGATGTTCTTCCAGACAAAGCCATGGTGGTGGGGGCTGAGGCAGAGGCGGTTAGGGGAGATCAGGCCAGGAGGGGAGGGCAGTTGGGGGCGAGCAGGCCAGCAGGGGGGGGGCAGTTGGGGGCGAGAAGGCTGGCAGGGGCGGCAGTTGGGGGCAAGCAAGCTGGCAGGCAGAGTGGTTAGGGGTGATCAGGCAGGCAGGTAGGTGAGTGGTTAGGAGCCAGCAGTCCCGGATTGTGAGGGGGATGTCTGACTGCTGGTTTATTGGGCCTAAACCGGCAGTCAGACCTCCCCTGAGGGGTCCCAGATTGGAGAGGGTGCAGGCCAGGCTGAGGGACACCCCTCCCACCCCGTGCACAAATTTCATGCACCGGGCCACTAGTATATATATATATAAATGTGCATATATGTACTTATATGTATATGTGCACCCACGTATACATGTGTATGTGTATAATCTTGAAATGTGTATCTATCTACCTACCTACCTATCTATTTATATGTCTATTGTCTATCTATCATCTCTCCATCTATATTGTGTATCTATAGATCCTGGCATATGGTCATTATATCAGTCAGGGTCTACATTAAGTATTTCACCAAAGAAGTTTAATGTAAGAAATTGGTTAAATAGGTATTAGAGAGCTAAAAGAGCAAGGGGGACACGAGGAAATGCAGATAAAGTCCCTGCTGGAAGAGGCACCCCTGTTCCCAGTGGCACAAGGAGAGGCTGTGGGTATCAGAATCTAGAAGCTCAGAGGAAAGGCCCTGTCCTGCTCATGGAGGGGGGGGGGGGGGGGGCGCCTGCTTGTAGGAGGACACAATGAGTTGGTTCTGGCAGTGCCAAAACATTAACAACAACAAAAGGGGAGATTGGTACCAACTGCTGGGAGTGAGGCTCTGGGGACATAGGACACATCCCTCTGCTCCTCCGCCCTGGCAGAGCCTGGCAGCATAGGGAAAATGGGTAGGGTCATGTCCTGGTATCATAAAACAGATATGTATGGAAGGAGTGGAACTGAGAGATAATAGCTTGGCAACCAGCAACATCATGGAATTTGATTTGCTTTATTCATCATTTTAACAGCTGCCTAGCATGCCATTGTACAACCATAGCACAATATACTTATCCATTTCCATGGGACATTCAAGTTAGTTCTAAATTTTTATTATTTGAAATGATGCTTCAATGGACCTTCCTTTAAGTCTCTTTGTAGTGTAGAATTTTGTAGGTGGGGAGAGCTTATATAACATTCTGCATACCATAAAGGAGTTATTAATTAATACTTTCCCCCCAATATTGAATGTCTAAATATTATGTAAAATCCAGTGTTACACATTTTATAGTAAAATATTTCCTCCTTTTGTTTTTGTTGTTGTTGATTCTTACCCGAAGATATTTTTCCATTAATTTTTAGAGAGAGTGGAAGGGAGGGGGAGAGACAGAGAGAGAGGAACATTGGAGAGACACATGGATTGGTTCCTTCCCCCATGTGCCCCTGACCAGGGCCGGGGATCAAGCCTACAGCTTGCAACTGAGGTACATGCCCTGGATTAGAATTGAACCTGAGATCCTTCAGTGGATACTCTATCTACTGAGCCAAACCGGCCAGGGCTTTCCTCCTGTTCTATCCTCTTGGAAGGAAGACTATCAGAGAAGGAAGACAAGCACCTAGCAGAGTGCACAGAATAAGACATCTATACTAATAAAAAGGTAATATGCTAATTAGACCAGACATCCATCCTGACATTATTCCGGACAAAGCCACAGTGGTGGGGGCCGAGGCAGAGGTGGCTAGGGGTGACCAGGCTGGCAGGGGAGGGCAGTTAGGGGCGACTAGGCCGGCAGGCAGAGGTGGTTAGAGGTGATCAGGCTGGCAGGGGAGCAGTTAGGGGCAATCAGGCTGGGAGGTAGAGGTGGTTAGGGGCTATCAGGCAGGCAGACAAAGAGGTTAGGGACAATCAGGCAGGCAGGCAGAGGTGGTTAGGGGCAACCAGGCTGGCTGGGGACGGCAGTTAGGGGTGATTAGGCAGGCAGGGGAACAGTTAGGGGCATCTGGCAGGCAGGCAGGTGAGCAGTTAGGAGCCAGCAGTCCCAGATTGCAAGAGGGATGTCCAACTGCAGTTGAACATCTCCTGAGGAGTCCTGGATTGGAGAGGGTACAGGCCGGGCTGAGGGACCCCCCCTGTCCCCATACATGAATTCCATGCCCAAGGCCTCTAGTCTATAATAATAAATGGGTAATATGCTAATTAGACTGGACGTCTTCCAGATGTCATCCCGGATATTCTTCCTGACAAAGCCAGGGCCAGAGGGAAGCCAGCCCAGGTCCCGGGTGCCTGCGGGCAGCCTGAGGGAAGCCAGCCTGGGTCCCGGGTGCCTGCGTGTGGCCAGTGGAGAGAAGCAGCCCGGGTCCCGGGTGCCTGCCAGTGGCTGGAGGAGGGAAGCCCGTGTCCCAGGTGCCAGAAGGAAGCCAGTGCCGGCAGCCGGGGGAAGAAAGGTCTACTCTTGCACGAATTTTCATGCATTGGGCCTCTAGTCCTATATAATCCTATATAATAAAAGGCTAATATGCAAATTGACCGAATGGTGGAACGATGGGTTGCTATGATGCACATTGATTACCAGGGGGCAGACGCTCAATGCAGGAGTTGCCCCCCTGGTGGTCAGTGCGCTCCCACAGGGGGAGGGCCTCTCAGCCAGAAGCCGGGCTCACAGCTGGTGAGCACAGAGGTGGTGGTGGGAGCCTCTCCCACCTCCGCGGCAGTGCTAAGAATGTCTGACTGACAGTTTAGGACCAATCCCCTTGGCTGTCAGTCGGACATCCCCTGAGGGCTCCTGGACTGGAAGAGGACGCAGGCTGGGCTGAGGGACCCCCCCTCCAAGTGCATGTATTTCATGCACAGGACCTCTAGTGTTTTGATAGTTTGATAGTGAGGCTGCTTGAAGTATAACCACCCCAATTACAAGGTGCTGCCTGGAGAGTGCACAAACTCACTTCCTTTCTCACTGAATGTAGCCAACCACAAACTGCACACGTTAGTAGTAAATGTGCTAACTCTGTGTGTTCACTCAGGATGTCAGGCCAGTCTCCCACCTCAACAAGGAAGTCATTTTTGAAATGTTTTGCAATTTTCTGTATATTTGCTTTTTTTTTTTTTTTTCTGTTGAAGATCATGGGTGGTGCTCAAGGAAGATAAAAGGTCTTAGAAAAAGGAAGACCGCCATCTTGTGGAGTATTGGTGCAGCATTTAGTTCTTTTTTCCTTTTAATGATTTTATTATTAGTATGGTCACAAGTTTGACGACTTACAGTACACTGATAATGTAGCCAAATACAAATACTTTAAATAAGTAAATTGCAAGTGTGTCAAATTTTAAAATGTCAAGTGTTAGTGATCATGCATATCCCATGTATTTGCATTTGTACCCCCACATTGCACAGCTCAATCTGTGCTTACCCTCACTGGATCAATGTATGCTTCATCTAGGTCTGGGCAGGAGCTATTGTGCCTTTTTTTGCAGACCCCGATTTTCAAGAGCAATGGTGTTGAACTCAGGCATTCCATGGAGCATGGTGGTAACACCAGGTTTTGCTTTGGTCCAAGGTAAAAATGCAATTACCGACTATTGCTTCTGTGGGCCACCTGATCCACCTATGGCTTGGGCTAGCACAAAGGGTTTCTCAGTATCCCTGCATGAGGCCAGCAGTCAATCTCTGTACCCATAGTTTCCTCATGGGGGAAACGTCTAGTGGTGAGGTGGGCAGTCTTCCAACATGCTGTTGGTGATATAGCTGGAACCAAGGTAGGATTCATAGTAACTTTTTTCATCAAAAGTATTAACAGCCCAACCAATGACCTTAATACCTTTAGCTGACCACTTCTTTAAGTAGTTTGGGGATATAAAATCCTTTGGTATGAGGAAAGCTGAAATTCCACACAGGTACCACAAGATATTATGCATGCTCCAGTTGAGGAAAATGTCTAAGACCACAAATGTGGACTGTTTTCAGATGTTATCATAGTGTGGTTTCCCATCTCCCGTATGGCTAAGGTTCAAAGGTCTGTGAGTTAAAGCTGTTACTACATTCTGGTCTGTTTGTCTCATCTTATAGATAACTTCTGGCACGAAAGAGCAGACCATACTAGTATTGTATAATTGAGGAAACTTCATATATATATATATATATATATATATATATATATATATATATATATATATATATATATATATATATATATATATATATATATAGAGCATCAATAGACTTATTTGCATGGCCCTTGACATCAAAGAAGATTGTGAGGTTTTGGTTTAGGGATTCTACAACTCCTTCTCTCAGGGTAGGGATTTTTTCATTAGGGAAATCATTCCTTAATTTGTGATTTGCTGCAGGATTAAGCTTCCTAATTTCTTCAAATGTCAAATCACATATTATACCAGTGCCATCTGTCGTCCTATCTACTGTGTTATCATGCTTTAAGATGGGAATCCCATCAGAGGTAAACTCCATGTCCAGCTCCATGTCTGTTGCTCCATTCTTATCTGCCTGCCGCCAGTGTGTTCTTGGGGACCTCATGGCAGTCAATGCAGTGGATGATGGCGGAAATGCGGTCCGCAATCCTGAGCACACGCAGGGCCCTGCGCCAGCAGAGGCTCCAAGCTGAAGAGGCGCAGAGGAGGCAGAGGGTGCTGATGGAGAGGCCAGCATTGGAGGGGCTGTGTGTCACCAGCAGGAACAGCAGCAGCAGGAAGGAGGAGGGTCCTAGGAGGCCCTCCCTGTGTCTCCCACAGCCACATGCTTTTATTTTAAATGAACTGTTGTGCTATTAAAATAGGAATTTTAGGGGAATATGGGCAGGTTTAGGGAATTTTTAGAATTGGGGTCCATGGAAAAAACACAGGGGTACAGAGTGGGAGAAGGTACATTTCCATAACATAAGGGCGTGGCAACAGTTATATTTACATAAGACAAGGGAATTGGGAGTAGCCAAAAGGTCTATATTTACAAAATAAAGAAGGAAGAAGAAAGCCCAGAAGGGATAAGAGGACAATGAGGGAGAAGGGCCTCTGGAATTGTATAGTAACCAATTCAAAAGGGACTATTGACCAATCAGAGGGAATATCAGGACACAGGAACTGAAGCCTCTGCAGCCTTTATAAACTGTGGAAACAGGAAGTTGGTGGGACTCTTCCCCCCCCCCCCCACGTGGGAGTCTGTGCTGTGAAATTCTTTCCCCTTCCCCACGTGGGAGTCTACACTTGTTCTTCAATAAAATTTCCACCTTTGCTATACCACCTTCCATCCATGGATTCATTCTTTGACTCCAACGGACAAAGAGCCCAGGAACCATTCTGCCCAGGGGAACACCATGTGTTCCAGTCCAAAAATTCCGCTTCACTATCACCAATGATTTGCAGGATTCTTTTAATTTTTCTCCTTGCATCTTGTCTTTTTGTGTCATTTTCTCTATGGCATTGGGGGTGGCATTGGTGTTAATTTGCATACCAGCTTTTGCAGACATAAAATTTCCATCAAATATAACTTAATGCATCATCTGTCCAGTGCAGCCTTTGTCTACTTGTTCCCTAATTTTCATAATTTGCATTCTTGTATCGCAAATCAGTGAGCTGGACAAGACGCCTTAATGAGCCAATTAGTTAGAAGTCATCTTTATTGCATGCAGGTTCAGAGCAGATTACCTCTGTCAAATTCTGAACACCTAAAGGAGGAAGCATTTTCTTTTTATATCTCTTCAGGTCCTTGTGTAGGTTATTTTTACAGACAATTTGTAACCTTGAGTATATATCATATCTAACAAACACCTGTCATATCTATACAGACAACTTATAACCTTGAGTACACATCATATCTATACAGACACCTGGCATTAGTATCAGCATATCAGCCCCTTATGTTAGATGGCTAGCTTGCAAGGTCAGACAATTAAGTTTATCTTTTCTATTATTCAAGCTAAAAAACAGTTATATTTTACAGAATAAGAGACTGTCTAAAAATAACATAGTTGACTTACAGAATAAGAGACTGTCTAATAACAGAGTAGTTCAAACAGCAGTTTCAAACAGCAGTTTTCCAAAGGAGGGACCACCATGCTTCATTCCCCACTGGTTTTATGTAAATGAGTCAAATCATTGACTCTTGTGGGTCACTGTTGGGTAGGAGGTCATACCAGCTCGTGAGGACCATAAGTTTGATGGAATTAATTCTCTGTTGAATAAAGTTAATAAACCAGTTTATAAGGCAGGGGCCCAGAATGAGGACCAGGAGTACATGTGAGAGATTCTCAGCTTTAGTGGGTCTGATGAAAAGTCCTGGATTCTCTATTCTGCTGGTGCTGCCTTAAGCCAGGTGTGATGAAGCCACGTTGGGATCCCGTTGACCTTGACTACCGTGCGGGTGGTCAAGATGACGGTGTGTGGTCCCTTTTAGGTAGGAGTCAATCCTTGGGTGGTAAATTTCTTTACCCAACAGAGTTACCAGGGTGAAAGTGATGAACTGGATCAGAAGTTGGTACAGGCAGAGCATCTCAGATGTGCTTCTGGACTGCTCTTTGGGTAGACTGTAAAGCCTGTAAGGACTTGAGTAAAGATTGGTTATGGGTTTCAGCTTTTCTAGATTGGGTATATAGTACTTATCTTTTAGAAGCTCTGTAAGCTTAGCATGGTTCCGTGTAAGCTGGTGAGGTGGGTAGGTCAGGGTCTGGAAGAGTCACTAGAATCTGTAGAGGCCCCACTGGTTTTTAGGGCAGCCTCCCAAGCTGCTTTGTCTGTGGTTTGGTTCCCTCTTGCTTCTGGGGAGCCCCCTTTCTGGTGTCCCTTATAGTGGACCAATGCCACTATTTTGGGTAGCCAGATGGCTTCTAGTAGAGTCAAAATCTTTTCTTTATTTTTAATGTCCTTCCCGGCTGAAGTCCAAGTCCCTGTTCCTTGTAAATAGCACTGTGTACATGAGCTGTTGCAAAAGCGTACCTGCTATCAGTATAAATTGTTACTGATTTGTCTTTTTTCTACTGGAGAGCCTAAATAAGGGCAATTAATTTGGCCTTTTGTGCTGACGTCCTGCAGTGAGTGTCTGAGACCAGATGGTTCGGTCTAAGCCCCTTTTTTCATATACGTAGTGGTGGAAAGATTTAGTTATATCTGGTAGTGCCAGTTGGCCCATTGTCCTTACTCTGCTCATGTCTGTCTAATTGCCTAATATATTACCTCAAGGATCCTGGCTCTGAATTTTTTTCAGGGAAAATGGACATTGGTGGGCTCCTCTGACTACTTCCATGCTGAAGGGGGATGGAGTTTTCTTTCAGAGCCAAGAGATCCTTGCTGTCTGTCAGAGGGACTATGAGGCCTGGGCACAGAAGGAGGTGGGCTTGTGACCTGGTGGAGACAAACTGTAACAAATGGTCTGGTGGAAGGGAAAGAAAACCCTTCAGTTTTAATAACCTTTATTGAAATAGAATTTTTCTCCTTAAAATTGCCCTTATGTTTATTAAAAGAGCCAAATCAAGATTAATTATCTAGTGTATTCAATTTGGCCTGATTGTTTGCATAAACACAACAAGAATGGTAGCCGACTACCTTTGCCGGAATTTCATGATTGAATCTTAATGTGCCCCATAGGGCCGGGAAGCCAAGCCATCCAGCTGCTGTCAGGCCTGCCTGCAGTATCACTGAATTAGGTGAATTTCTCACCTGTAGTGACTTCACCCGGGCCCACGCCCTAGGCTTCAAGGCCCATTTCAGTAGCCCTCCTACTCCTTGCAGCCTAGAGGGTGTGCGGGTCCCACAGGGATGCAGAGGTTCCCTTATTGCTCCCCTTCTACTCTGACCAACCAGCAGCGATGGTAGGGCATGGGCCTGACGCTCCAGCGCCAGCTATTTTTAGGGCTCCCAAGCAGGATACCAGGCTTTCTTTGTGGCACTCTTAGAGTTCAGGCAGGGCTTTTTAAAACATGACACTCCAGTCAAAGTTTTTGGTCAATAAAACCACTATTGGAAACCAGTCTTATTGAATTTATGCAAATAAATGTATTGCCATGATTTGTTATTAAGTATTGCCAAATTTCAGAGGAATTATATGAGGAGAAAAATATACTGACCTGCTTTAAGATTTTTAAAAAAAATTTTCCTTGCCAGTCCTTTTTATGGACTCTTTAGAGTAATATTTTTTCAAATGTATTAAAACAGTAACTGTTTTTAAATGACAAGAAGAAATGTAAAATGTGTCTATATTCAGATAGACAGTTACAGCTGTCCCTGTAGTGGGGTTCCCTCTATTTGACTTGTCCTTAAACCATATATGGTCTCTGAAGTGTGGGGGGGGGGGGGGTGACACGCCCTCTCAGAACGGACTAACGGAGCAGCTCCTCTACGTGAGTTTTTATTCCTTTACGGGGCCTTATATGTCACAGGATTTCTTTTGGGGACTGGTACTCAGCGCTTTCCTCTGTTCTAACAGGCCTCCCTTGCTTTTCTAAAGTTGAGGTTTGTGCTACCCCTGATATGGGCATGGTCACACAGGCCTGCAAGGCCGCGCACAGGCGGCCAACTGTCTCTTGCTGCCCTTTGGCTCTAAGCTGCCAGCCCGAAACAGCCAGGGCTGCAAGTAGAAACAACTCTGCATATTGCAACCCGGGCATCGGGCCCTTCCCTTCCCCCACCGCTTTGTGGCAGAGCAGCGACCAGGCCTCTCCCAAGCGGGTGCACTGGAAGGGGATCTCAGCCCCTCCGCTCCCAGCAGCCGCAGGTACTGGCAGTTGTTCTTGTAGTCCTGAACCCTTCCAGCACATTTGCAAACGGAGCTTCCACTAGCTCTGTCTGCTGCTCTCACAGACCCCGGGCTCCCTGCTCCACTCCTGGGGCTGTCACTGGCTTCTGGTTTAACTGCTGCAGCCAGCAGGCCAAAGGCCTCAGTCTTGGATTGCTTGTTGTAAAAGGCTCATTACTCACTGGACGGCAGCTGGGCAGCTCCAGTGTCAGGTAATGTCTGCTGTTCCTCCCTTGTCACTGTTGCTGCTGCTTGGCTCTGGGCATCTGACCTCCCCTCCCACTTGCTCTCCTCACCCCCCCCCCCCCCTACCTACCCGCTCTCACTCGAGGCAGGAGTTTCTGCTGGGGCGGAGGGATCTCTGGACTGCCTGGCTGCAGCTTAGATATTTGGCCCTCTACCTGCTTTTGCCTGCTCTTGCTTCTCTGGAGAAGGTCTCCCCAAGCCTCCTGCTCCCTCTGCTCTTTGGGGATCTGGTTCCAAGTCCTCAAGGGGTGGGGAGTCAACACGACCTCCCGGCAGGGCACTTACCCCTAAAGCCCTGTCCTGACACCAAGTGTTGGGAGCGCTGGCTCCTGCTGGGACCCGCACATCTTCTAGGTCCTGCCAGCAAAGCCGAGTGTCAGAGCAGCAAGGGCACAGCTGCTCTGACTTGTTCTGAGTTTCTATGATTTTTTATTTTTATTAATTTTTTTGCAGTTTTAACTTATTAACTAGTAAGCCAAATGTGCATTGTAAAATACTTATAATTCATTGGGCAGCAGCTCAGGTGTCAGGTTGCTGTCTGGCATTCCACACTTTTCTCGCTGCTGCTGCTGCTGCTGCTGCTGTTTCTTCCAGTGGCTGCAGGAGTCCAGGGCATCCAGCCCCAAACCCTTTCCTTCACCTGGCTCTCGGGGGGCTGAGTCTTTAATCTGTCTAGTAACCAGCTCTAAATCACCAGAGTGGCTGTGGGCTCCAGCTCTACCTCTCCACTACCTGGCTTCTGGGAGTTCAGTTTTTCCTGAGCTATGCCTGCTCCTGTACTGCCTGTTTTGTTCCTGCCTGATACTGAAACCTTAGTCTGTCCTTTTTATTACATACATAACCTTTATAAATTTCACACTTTTAAATTAGTCTTCAAACCTTCTTTTCTATGTCCTTTAAAAAATGCATAACAAGCCAGGGCCGGTTTGGCTCAGTGGATAGAGCGTCGGCCTGCGGACTCAAGGGTCCCAGGTTCGATTCCGGTCAAGGGCACATCCCCAGTGGGGAGGTGTGCAGGAGGCACCTGATCGATGTTTCTCTCTCATCGATGTTTCTGACTCTCTATCTCTCTCCCTTCCTCTCTGTAAAAAAATCAATATAAATATATATATATATATATTTAAAAAAAGCATAACCATGCCTCAGACCTTTTACTCAGTAATTCCTCATTCTTAGAAACCTCAATCCTTTAATGATTACCAAAAAGTAAACAGCCAGAATTTCTTAGATTAACATTTATGAACACATTTAAAGTGTACTTTTTCAAGAAAATATAACTGGACCTTCTGTGATAAAACTAAGAGCAGGTAAATTAAAACTTGTCTAGTAAAAACTGTTATATTTTTCCTTATGTAATTTCAAGTATATTGTATCTGTCTAATTTAGTTCAAAAATATTTCTTTTTGAGCGAGAGAGACAGATTTTTGTGTTACCTCAGGGCCCTTGAGATCCCACAAAACTGCCTTTCAGTTAAATTCTTGAAATATTACATTTGGAAAAGCTGTTAAATATATTTAATCTAAAGATTATTAAAATTTAAACCAGTTGTAACATTAAAGATTTGGTAGAATTAATTCCTTTTAATCTGGCCAATAAAATATTATATTTCAAAGTTTCTCTGCTTGAACATTCCAACACAGCCCAAGAAGCACCCAGGAACCCTGCCCTACCAGGCTTGGAGGCAAACTTTTTTCCCCTTGGAAACCTCCATCAGCCAGAGGGGAGATAAGAAAACTGTAAATAATAAGTCCTTTGTTCCTTGAAATTTACTACTTTGTTGCAAATAGTTAACTGGAAAAGACTGCTCTCTTGCTTTTCTTACAAGTAATCTTGGAACCTAGCTGGTCTTTGTTTTCTCTGGGCTACACCCTTTACAAATTTATACCTTTAAGTCTACCCCAGAATTCCAAAAGTTCAACCTAATGCAGTAAAATTACAAATCAGGGAAAAGCAAATTAAAACCCTTACTATACAAATATAGACAGAAATTTTTATTTGCTAAGTGGGCTGATTCCCTTTGTGATAGAGAGCAAACGTCTCTGAGAAAAATAAATCTCAGCAGCACTGCTTAAGACCTTTGCAGACTGTCACGGCGTTCAGCCTTTAATAAATCAAATGTTTTCGGCCAGACAAATCAACAGAAGTGCAGAATAAATCAAAGTAGCTTTCGCTTTTATGCAGGCTCTCACACTTATATTTATAGACCAGTTAGTGAACAGATAATTATGTCAAGACAGACAGACAAACATCCGTTACTCACACTCTTTCAGAAGACTAGCCCAGACGGGAGCTGAGCAGATAACTGAAACACTGCCTAACTCCCCTAATGGATGTGGGGGCACACCCATGCCCCAGAACAAAATTCTTGACCGGAGGAGTTAAGACTATGTCCAGTCCCCCTTCTCGGTAGCAAAATGGCTAGTCCCAAGCAAACAAACAGCAAAGTGAACTCAAAATTCCTAAATTGAATTTGAATTCCCTTACATCTGGAGGTTTTTTCCTGATGACTCCAAAAGAATGCAGGGGCATGTCAGGTGTCCCTTCTCTGGCTGTCACAACCACAGAGAAGCGTCTCTGGGGCCCTGGAACTTCATCAGGTGGCACCTCCCCTAGAGATCCTCAGGGCCTGGCAGCCAGGCAGGGGAGGCCGTCCATCCCAGGCGTCTGAGACTAGGTGCGGGTAGGCGCCTGTCTCTTACCTCGCTGGGGCCTCCAAATGTTGTATCACTAATCAGCAAGCTGGACAAGACGCCTTAATGAGCCAATTAGTTAGAAGTCATCTTTATTGCATGCAGGTTCAGAGCAGATTACCTCTGTCAAATTCTGAACACCTAAAGGAGGAAGCATTTTCTTTTTATATCTTTTCAGGTCCTTGTGTAAGTTATTTTTACAGACAATTTGTAACCTTGAGTATATATCATATCTAACAAACACCTGTCATGTCTATACAGACAACTTATAACCTTGAGTACACATCATATCTATACAGACACCTGTAACCTTGAGTACATGTCATATCTATACAGACACCTGGCATTAGTATCAGCATATCAGCCCCTTATGTTAGATGGCTAGCTTGCAAGGTCAGACAATTAAGTTTATCTTTTCTATTATTCAAGCTAAAAAAGTTATATTTTACAGAATAAGAGACTGTCTAAAAATAACATAGTTGACTTACAGAATAAGAGACTGTCTAATAACAGAGTAGTTCAAACAGCAGTTTTCCAAAGGAGGGACCACCATGCTTCAGCATCAAACTCTGATTTTGCAGTTTTCCAGTATTTCCAGAGAATATTAAGAAATTTCTTTTAAAATCCATGTAACTGCTATAATTTAGAGGAGAGGGAAGGGAATGTGGAATTCAACAAAGGTCAGACATGCCTCCTTATGAACATGGAAATTTCTCTCCCCAGTTGTTTGGAGTTTGCACATGCAGATATTGGTTCTGCTCTTTGTTGGTATGATGTTGGCAGAGAGATTAGAACCTGAAGAAAGGTTTTACATCATTAGAAGGATTCAGGGAGTAGTATTCAAAGTAGGTCTTTCTCCCTGCTTATCCCCATGTGGAAAGAGGTGAGGAATGGCAGGAATAAGCCTCTAAGCACACAGCAGTGGAGAGCCTAGCTGGCTCCTCTTGCAACAGAGTAAAATGCTCAGCCTCTTTGACTCCATTTTCTTCAAACCTGCTTTGTTCCCCTGGTCTGTAGGTTAATAGCTGTTGCTTAGTCTTGCATGCAGCACTAGAGGAATTCTTCTTGTAGCTTGAATTGTACAAAAACAGCCCCTTAGCATAAATTTCTCCTCCTGAACAAATAAGGAAAGTATGTATTGTTTAACCTCTTGATCAGACTCACATCAACTAGAGTCATCAGACTAAAAGCAAAGCTTCCTTAGGCTCCTGATGGCACCCAGATGTCTTCAAAAGTCAGTTACCTCTTGTCCCTCCCATTTCTCCCTTCCCTTGATTCTTAAATCAAGCCTGAATTCTGTACTTTCATAACATGGTTCTTTAGGATGCTAGTCTGCCATCTTCTAGGCTTATAAAGTTCCCTGCCCTAACATCTTTTCACTTGATTTTTTGGCTGTCATGGGGCAAACAGTATGAACTTAGACTCAGTTACAATCTCTGCTTGCCCAAATGCTCCCACTATCTTACCTCCTAGCCACAAATAAAAGTCTAAAACATGCCCTAGGAAGAGGAGGAAAAATAAACATACAAATAAAGTTAAAGTCTTTTATATAGTTGTTAATTTATTACATGTATTAGTGAAAAATAGTTTCATATATAGAATTCTTGAAGCAACTTGCTCAGCAGTATCCTTTTTGGTTCAGGCAGCCAACTTCTTGAAAGTTCTCCTGAAACTTGTTATCACTTTCACCCTGATTCTCTGTTGCTGAGTGATAGCTTGCCCTACATGACCGACCCCAAAGATCCCTTAACTGGTCTTAGCCTATAGTATTTCAATGAAGGGAGGATGTCTTTGCTGTGTGTCTGCCCAGTACCTGCACAATCTTCTGGGAGTAGTGACCTTCCTCTTTTAGAAAAGGCTCCTTCTCTGCAATACTCCAACCATGTGGGGCCATGGAAACTGCCATGACCCCACCCTTCTGGCCACAGTTAATTGGAATCTGATCCAGATGGCCAACCAAGCAGCACCTTTCCCAGGAGCTTTTGAATTTCAGAGAGCAGAGTTGATCCTTCCTGGGTGCATGTGCAATAAAAGAGAATGAAATTGATGCACAGACAGACGCAGAGAAAAAGGTGGTGAGCGTTTTGGTGTTTTTCAAATTTTTGGTTGGAGTTTTCCTAACTCCCAGCTGCTCCTCTGACCCTCCCAGGGTTTAAATATGTGACACACCCTTATAGCCTTCCAATAAATTCTTCTTTTGTCTAACCTACTTCAGAATGGCTATTGATCATGTCCAAGAGTCCTAATAAATACATATGGGAAGGCCCATGTCAAGGTCACAGTATGGTCAAGAAAGGTAGGCCCGAACACAGTATTCCTTCCCTGTAAGGAGACGATATGGAACTAGACTATCAGAAGATTGCTTGGTGAGTAGAAAATCAGAACAAGGGCCACTAACTATATGATTGGAGAGTTTGATAGCAACAAACTCTGGGAACCTTATGTATCCAACTTTTAATAGGGATCAATCTGTGGTTTGTTTGTTTTTTAAAGGCATTTATCCCGTGTCATAATCAGACTATTAAATTTATCAATCAACATCATGGGTGAAAAAGAAATCTACCTAAAAACTCTTTGTTGGAATGCTTTACAGTTTTCACACAACAGAAACTAAAATAACCTGTTACACAACTAGTCACAAATATAATCCTCAAGCTTTTTGTCCATGCATATGAGTATTGTCTAAAACTCGTCTTCTTTTTTTTTTTTTGGGTGGGTTGTTTTGTTTTTTTTTTTTTTGCTTTTATTTTTTTTATTATTTTTTTTTAATTTCTTTATTGATTAAGGTGTCACATATTTGTCCTCATCCCCCCATTCCCATCCCACCCCTCTCCCCACGCATGCCCCAATCCCCTGTTGAACTTAACCGTTGGATAGGCTTATATGCATGCATACAGGTCCTTTGGTTGAACTCTCCCCCTCCCCCCACCCTCCCCCTACCCTCCCCTATCCTCCCTCTGAGGCCCGATAGTCCGATCGATGCCTCCTTGCTTCTTGTTCTGTTCTTGTTCCTCAGTCTATGTTGTTCATCATTTCCCCTAGATGAGCGAGATCATATGTCACTAGATATATACTAATAAGAACTCAATGTGAGACGAGCAATAATAGTTATGCTGACAGGCAAATGAATCAATCTGTAGCGAGCTTCCCCCTGGACCAACAGTTCTTTTGAGACCCAATTTCAATGTCCAGTAGTTCCTTATGTGTACATGTCAGCACTGACCCCTCAGCTCTGGATGGTGGACAAATGGTGGTAATGGAGGTCCGACTCCCTCTGGTTTGGTCTCGGCCGAACCCAGGGGCACGGCGTCACCCAGACTAAGGGGCACGTGGCCTCACCCTTACCCAAGGGGCGCGTGGTCACACCCGGGCCTGGGACCCAGCCTCACCCGGATGGATCCAGGGGCGCACGGCCTCACCCGGACCCAGGATCTGGCTTCACCCGTACCCAGGGACGCTTGGCCTCTCCCAGACCCAGGGGCACGTGGCCTCACCCGGGCCTAGGTGCACGAGGCCTCATCCGGATCCAGGGACACATGGTCGCACCCGGACCCAGGGACGCTTGGCCTCTCCCAGACCCAGGGCCACTTGGGCTCACCCGGGCCTAGGTGTACGAGGCCTCACCCGGATCCAGGGACACATGGTCTCACCCGGACCCAGGGATGCTTGGCCTCTCCCAGACCCAGGGCCACTTGGGCTCACCCGGGCCTAGGTGCACGAGGCCTCACCCGGATCCAGGGACACATGGTCTCACCCGGACCCAGGGACGCTTGGCCTCTCCCAGACCCAGGGCCACTTGGGCTCACCCGGGCCTAGGTGCACGAGGCCTCATCCGGATCCAGGGACACATGGTCGCACCCGGACCGAGGGACGCTTGGCCTCTCCCAGACCCAGGGCCACTTGGGCTCACCCGGGCCTAGGTGCACGCGGCCTCACCCGGATCCAGGGACACATGGTCTCACCCGGACCCAGGGACGCTTGGCCTCTCCCAGATCCAGGGCCACTTGGGCTCACCCGGGCCTAGGTGCACGAGGCCTCACCCGGATCCAGGGACACATGGTCGCACCCGGACCCAGGGACGCTTGGCCTCTCCCAGACCCAGGGCCACTTGGGCTCACCCGGGCCTTGGTGCACGCGGCCTCACCCGGATCCAGGGACACATGGTCTCACCCGGACCCAGGGATGCTTGGCCTCTCCCAGACCCAGGGCCACTTGGGCTCACCCGGGCCTAGGTGCACGAGGCCTCACCCGGATCCAGGGACACATGGTCGCACCCGGACCCAGGGACGCTTGGCCTCTCCCAGACCCAGGGCCACTTGGGCTCACCCGGGCCGAGGTGCACGAGGCCTCATCCGGATCCAGGGACACATGGTCGCACCCGGACCCAGGGACGCTTGGCCTCTCCCAGACCCAGGGCCACTTGGGCTCACCCGGGCCTAGGTGCACGCGGCCTCACCCGGATCCAGGGACACATGGTCTCACCCGGACCCAGGGACGCTTGGCCTCTCCCAGACCCAGGGCCACTTGGGCTCACCCGGGCCTAGGTGCACGAGGCCTCACCCGGATCCAGGGACACATGGTCTCACCCGGACCGAGGGACGCCTGGCCTCTCCCAGACCCAGGGCCACTTGGGCTCACCCGGGCCTAGGTGCACGAGGCCTCACCCGGATCCTGGGACACATGGTCTCACCCGGACCCAGGGACGCTTGGCCTCTCCCAGACCCAGGGCCACTTGGGCTCACCCGGGCCTAGGTGCACGCGGCCTCACCCGGATCCAGGGACACACGGTCTCACCTAGACCCAGGGACGCTTGGCCTCTCAGACCCCGGGGCACGTGACCTCACCCATGCCTAGGTGCACGAGGTCTCACCCGGATCCAGGGACACACGGTCTCACCCGGACCCAGGGACGCCTGGCCTCCCCCAGACCCAGGGGCACGTGGCCTCACCCGGGCCTAGGCGCACGAGGCCTCACCCGGATCCAGGGACACACGGTCTCACCCGGACCCAGGGACGCCTGGCCTCCCCCAGACCCAGGGGCACACGGCCCCACCTGGACCTAGGTGCACGAGGCCCCACCCGGATCCAGGGACACATGGTCTCGCCCGGACCTAGGGGTGCGTGGCCTCTCTCAGACCCAGGGGCACGTGGCCTCACCTGGACCTAGGTGCACGAAGCCACCCGGACCCAGGGGCGCGTTACCTCTCTCAGACCCCTGGTCGCGTGGTCTCACCCGGATCCAGGGGCTCACGGCCTCACCCGTACTCGGGACCCAGCCTTACCCGGGTCCAGGGGCCCACGGCCTCACCCGGACCCAGGGTTCAGATTCACCCGGACCCAGGGGCACATGGCCTCACCCGAACCCGGAATCCAGCTTCACCTGGCCCCAGGGGCGCGTGGCCTCACCCAAACCCAGGGGCGTGAGGCCTCACCTAGACCCAGAGGCGTGTGACCACATCTGAGCCCAGAGGCTCGCAGGCTCGCCTGGACTCGGGTCTCAGCGGGGTTTCGTCTTCTTGATCCCAATTCCTGTTGGTCAATTCCCTCTCAGCAATTCCTTCGGTCATTTTCTCAGAGCTCCAGGGCGGCTGCCGCAGAACTCGTTGGGCGGCGGGCTCGGCAAGGTTCCGGTGTGCCCGGTACCCGGCGGTGGGCTGGTCCGGTGTCGCTGCGTCGGCCCTTGGGTCTGCAACGGTGGCCAGTCGCTGAGCGTGCGCACCTGGCCACTTCGGGGCATTGAGATTCTTGAAGGACTCGGAGGTCAGCAAGCACGGAGTCTCCCACCCCATGTCTCCCAGGGGCTCGTCTGTCCGTGCTCGGCAGCGAGTGGAGCCGTCCCCTCAGCCGGATACCGCTGGGGGAACTGCGCCGAGCACGTTCCTGGCCACCATTGTGTCGCCTGAGCCATAGTTCTTAAAGTGTGGACTTTGGGTCACCGGCATCAGCATCATCCTGCGTACCCCTCTCTTTTATTCTAGTTGTAGAGCATCTGCTCAGCCAGCCCCCCGGTCTTTCTGGCTGGTGTCTGCTCTGTTCTCCCGTCGTAGTCTCAATATTGTTGTGGTAGGCAACGATCAGGCTGCCGCCCTATGTCTCCATCTTGGTCCTCCTTTGTACAGTTAAGTCTTGATTGTTGTTGGTGTCACTGGGAGGAATTGTCCTCCAGGCCAATTGGCCGTGAGGACCCTCTTTGTCTATATAGGAAGAGTTGCTGTGCAGGAGACATGTTTGTGGGCCGGGTCTTGATGCAGCAATGCCTTGGCGCTCACTGAGTCTGCCTCTAGAATGCCTCCCTTATGCGAGTGATTGAAATCTGGTGTCATCTCCCACCAACCACTAGATGCCCTCGTTTCTGGGTCTCCAATGCAGTGTGGGTCAGCCACTACCTGAGGCACTCAGCAGGAAAAAGCTTCTGCTCAGCTTGGCTGGGGCGGAGCTACAGGGTGGAGCCTACAACCTTGGCTTCCTGTCAGCCCCGCCCTATGAGGCTCCTGTGTCTGTGTCCCTCTGTATTCCTTGCAAACACCTCTGAGAGAAACGCGCCCTGGAGTTTCGCCCACTGCCAAACAGTCCAGTCCCTCCCCTAATGAATCTGGACTCCCAGATTCTCGCCTGGAACTGGGCTTCAGTGCAGTTGGAACTGGGTCTCAGCGCAGTCTGGCGTCCCTGTCTCCTTCCCAGCAGGGCCACCCAGTGGCGCAGGCAAAAGTTCGTCCTCTGCGCACCTTCCAGTGCGCGCGTCTGGAGCCGCCGCTTCTCTGTGCCTCCGCCACCACAGCCCAAATTCATTCCCCCAGCGTGCGCCTGGCTTCCCAGGGATTCGCCCGGAACTGGGGTTCAGTGCAGTCGGAACTGGGGTTCAGCACGGTCCTGAGCTTATGTCTCCTTCCCGCTAGGGCAGTTCAGTGGCGCAGGCAACAGTCCGTCCTTTGCGCCCCTTCCCGTGCGCGCCTCTGGAGCTCTGCCTTCCGCCGCTCCTCTGTGCCTGCGCCCCACAGCCCAGATTCATTCCCCCAGCCTGCGCCTGGCTTCCCAGGGTTTCGCCCGGAACTGGCGCTCAGTGCAGTCGGAGCCGGCGCTTAGCGCACTCCGGAGCCTTTATCTCCTTCCTGCCAGTGAACGCCGGCCAGGCCGTCAGCCGCCCCCCTCCTCTCCGGCTCCATCCTCCCCGCAGGCGCGCGCTCGTGTCTCCGCCAGTTTCTCCATACCTCAGGCTTTTACGGCTCCCCCGATTGTCCCCGTGGCCTTCTCCTTCCCCCCGTCTGTGGGCATTTCAGTCCGCCAGCTCTCCTGTGGTTCTGGACGATGTCCGTTCTGACCTCTAGTTGTGCCTTTGAAATTGTTGTGCCCGGCTGCAGGTTAGGTGTTTCATCTATGCCGCCATCTTGGTTTCTCCTCTAAAACTCGTCTTCTTTTATAGCAGTGAGGCTCTGTCACCACTGTGCTTGGCTGAGTTCACAAATCTGTTGTAACCAGTAGCTTCCCTGTCACTTCTCTGACTCTCCGCTCCTGCTAAGCTTTGTTTCCTGGCAGTAATTAAAACTTCCTGCCACTGCCTTAGCTACTGCTGCTGCTGGAATTGCTACAGCCACTCTTTGTGGTTTGGCAAAGTATTGGTCTTCACCACCATAGGGGCCAGAGCTTCTACCTCCAAAGTTTCTTCCTTTCCTGGGTCCAAAATTTGAGGATTGATTATTGTAATTGCCAAAATCATAGTAGTTTCTGCCTCCAAAATTGCTTCCATCATTGCCAAATCCATTATTGCCATCCCCACTGCCACCATATTCACCACCACCATGGCTGCCACCAAAGCCACCTCCACACTGAAGTTTTCTACTTGACCAAAGTTGTCATTCCGACCAAAACCACCTCCATGACCACCTCTGAAGTTTCCAGAACCACTTCAACCTCTTTGGCTGGATGAAGCACTAGCCATCTCTTGCTTAGACAGGGCTTTCCTTACTCCACAGTTGTGGTCATTCACAGTATGGTATTTTTGAATGACAACCTTGTCTACTGAGTCATCAAAGGCTATAAAAGCAAAGCCTTTCCCTACCACTGCCTTGGTCAGTCATGATTTTAATCACCTCAACTTTCCCATACTTTTCTTTCTTTATTTCTTTTTTATGTGCCTCAGGCATGAAATAGCTCTGGCCACCGACACAGGCATCAAGCTAGGATGAGCTAAGGACTGTACATCTGCTTTGCCCCTGATTGATATAAGAGTAACACCACCAATCAGGTGTCTCCTTGCCCATTGACAGGGGTTAACTTTCCCATATTTTCAAAATAATCTCTTAGGTGTTCTTCAGGGTTGTCGTCTTCTTCTTCCTCTCTCTCTCTCTCTCTCTCTCTCTCTCTCTCTCTCTCTCTCTCTCTCTTTCTCTTTTGTTAATCCTCACCTGAGGATATGTTTTCCATTGATTTTTATTTATTTAGAAATATATTTTTATTTATTTAAGAGAGGAAGGGAGAGGGAGAGAGAGAGAAACATCTATAATGAGAGAGAATCATTGATTGGCTGCCTCCTGCACACCCCACCACTGGGGATCGAGCCCGCAACCTGGGCATATGCCCTTGACAGGAATCGAACCAGGGACCTTTCAGTCCACAGGCTGACGCTCTATCCACTGAGCCAAACCGGCTAGGGCTCCATTGATTTTTAGAGAGTGGACAGAAGAGAGAGAGAAGGAGAAAAATTTATGTGAGAGAGACACATTGATGGTTGCCTACTGCATGTGCCCCAACCAAGGCAGGATTGAACCTGCAACCCAGGTGCATGCCATTGACTGGGAATTGAACTCAAGACCCTTTGGTGCTTGGGCCATGCTCTAACCACTGAGAAACACCGGCCAGAGCTTGTTCCTGTTCTTAAGGGAAACCTTTGTAACTGTCTTAATACAATAGTTTGTTCTCTGCCGCCCTCTCCAAATTGTCTTCGTTAATTGTGAGTTGTTGATCTGCAACATATGTTTTTTTTTTAATGAATCTTTATTGTTCAGATTACAATTGTTTCTCCTTTTTCCCCACATATCTCCCCACCACCCAGTTCCTACCCCCCCACTGCCCTTACCTCCCCCCCCCCGCTGTCCTTATCCATAGGTGTATGATTTTTTGTCCAGTCTCTTCCCATACTCCCCACACAGACACCCCTTTCCCCCTGAGAATTATCAATCCACTCCCATTCTATGCCTGATTCTATTAAGTTCACCAGTTTATTCTGTTCCTCAGATTTTTAATTCACTTGACTTTTAGATTCACTTGTTGATAGATATGTATTTGTTGTTCATAATTTTTATCCTTCTTCTTCTTTTTCCTCTTTTTAAAGAACACCTTTCAGCATTTCATATAATGCTGGTTTGGTGGTGATGAACTCCTTTAGCTTTTTCTTATCTGTGAAGCTCTTTATCTGCCCTTCAATTCTGAATGATAACTTTGCTGGGTAGAGTAGTCTTGGTTGTAGGTTCCTGCTATTCATCACTTTGAATATTTCTTGCCACTCCTGTCTGGCCTGCATGGTTTCTGTTGAGAAATTAGCTGATAATCGTATGGGAGCTCCCTTGTAGGTAACTAACTGTTTTTCTCTTGCTGCTTGTAAGATTCTCTCTTTGTCTTTTGCTCTTGGCATTTTAATTATGATGTGTCTTGGTGTGGTCCTCTTTGGATTCCTTTTGTTTGGGGTTCTGTGCGCTTCCTGGACTTGTAAGTCTATTTCTTTCATCAGGTGGGGGAAGTTTTCGTTCATTATTTCTTCAAATAGGTTTTCAGCATCTTGCTCTCTCTCTTCTTCTGGTACCCCCATAATTCTGATGTTGGTTCGCTTGAAGTTGTCCCAGAGGCTTCTTACACTATCTTCAACTTTCTGAATTCTCTTCTCTTCATGCTTCTCTGGAGGAGTGTCCTTGGCCTCTTTGTATTCCAAATCTTTGAGTTGATTCTTGCAATCCTCTAGTCTGCTTTTGGGTCTCTGTATAATATTTTTTATCTCAGTCAGTGTATGTTTAATTTCTAGTTGGTCCTCATTGAATTTATCGGCCTTTTCCATGAAATTCTTGAAAAACCTTATAACCGTGGTTTTGAACTCTATGTCCAGTCGCTCGTTCTCCTCCATTTCTTTGGTTTGTGATCTGTTTCCTTGCCTTCTCATATTCTCTGCTTCCCTAAGTTGGTAGGGTAGTTTTGTGTACAAGGTGTCCTATTGGTTCAACGGGTCAGCCTCCCAGTTACTTGAGGTGGACACTCTTGGTGTACCCTTGTGTACTGTGTGTCCCCCAGCAGGAGCTACAGCAAGGGCTAGTTTTCTCCTCCTTTGCTTGGGCGGTTTTGGAGCAGTCTGACTGGAGCTGCAGTTAATTTGGTTGAGCTGCCCCAGAATAGGCCATTTATATGCAAAAGCCGCTGAGTGGAGCCTGGGCGGGTTTGTAGAATGTGCGGGGCGGGGTCTCAGGGCTGGGCGGGGTCTCAGGGCGTCACTAGGCTGGGGCGTGGCCAACGGCGATGGCTGCCGTCAGCTGTCTCTGCCTTTCCACTTTTCCAAGTCCCTGCGCCCTGCGCTCCAGCGCAGTAAACAATGATTGCTGGGCGTACCTCTGCAAAAAAGTCACTCTCACTTTCCGACCTGATGGCCGAGAGTCCAGCTTCTCCCCGTAGGTGCCTGGGTCCCCCGAGTGTCCCCAGAAACTGGATTTCAGAGTGATCGGGAGCTTGTCTCCCTGCGGGTTGAAGAAAAGCCGCGCACCCAGCCGCCCGCCGCCGACCCGATTCGCGTGCCTCCGTACCTCAGCTTTTCAGCGATTGTGTTCCTTTCTCTTCTTAGTTGTAAATCTTCCACTCAGCCAGCTTTCCCGTGGTTCTGGGTGGTAGACGTTTTTGTCTTTTAGTTGTATTTTTGAAATTGTTGTGTGAGGCAGCAGATTAGTTGTTTAACTATGCCGCCATCTTGGTTCCCACGCTCCAACATATGTTTTTTAATTGATTTTCCACATTCCCCAGTTAAATCTTGCTAGAATTTTTATTGGGAATATTTATTTATTTATTTATTTATTTAATATATTTTATTGATTTTTTACAGAGAGGAAGAGAGAGGGATAGAGAGTTAGAAACATCGATGAGAGAGAAACATCGATCAGCTGCCTCTTGCACACCCCCTACTGGGGATGTACCCACAACCAAGGTACGTGCCCTTGACCGGAATCGAACCTGGGACCCTTGAGTCCGCAGGCCGACGCTCTATCCACTGAGCCAAACCGGCTTCGGCAAATTTTTATTGGGAATATTTAATAGTTAATGTCTAATTTGGAGAGAATTGACGAAATGGTGTTTTGTTCTACTTATTTTGGTATTCTTTAAAATTCTTTAATAAAGCTTATATATATTTATACTGTTAGGGAATGATAAAGTTCTATGAAGAATAACAAAATAGAGTAAGAGGATGGAGAGTGATTGATCACAAGAGGATGGGATTAGTTTGTGATAGTCTCTTTAATAAAGGGAACTGAACAGAGAACCGGATTACATGGAAGAGTGAGTCCTATGAGAGACCCATGGTCACAACATTAAAGGCCAAGCGAATGGCAAGGGCAAACATCTTTAGCTCGTATGTGTGTTGGGGAGGGGTGGGTCCAGGAAAAACAAATAGCCATGGTGGCTGAGCAAGAAGGAGAAGGACAGGAAATGAGGTTGGGAAGTCAGGGACAGTTGCAGACCTTGAGACCATAGGAAGGGTTCATATTTGATAGTTATGGGAAGCCTTTGCAAGTAAACTAAATTTATTAATTTTTGTAGTGGTGCCCTAGAATTTGCAATATACATTTATAATAATCAATACTGGGACGAACATCGTTGTACATGTCCTCATGTAGATTTGTGCTTGTTTCTCTGGGGGCATATATCCCAGAGCAAGATTTCTGAGTCACAGAGTGAACATGGACTTAATTTCACTAAAGAAGGCCAGACTGTTTGGTAACCAGCAGTGCATGTTGGATCCCATCTTTCTATGTCCACTTGAACATTTGGTATTAACAGATTTATATTATTTGCCAATCTGATCCACATAAATTGGTATCTTGTTTTAATTGCATTTCTCTGGTTACTAGTGAGCAAATGTTTTTCCTTAGCCACTTAGAGCCATCTCTCCTGCTCACTACTTCACCTTTCCTTGGTGAATTACAAAAATCTATATTAACTGCTTTTTATTGAGTTCATTTATTTTTGTTATGTATATCCTAGATGGTACTGATTTTAGGGGGGATTTTAGAAATATGTAGGGATTTTTTTGTTGGATTTTCTAGTATAGTGCCCATATATATATACTAAGGCCCAGGGGGAGGGGGGGTGCGGTGTCCCTCAGCCCAGCCTGCACCCTCTCTGATCTGGGACCCCTTGAGGGATGTCCGAATGCCCGTTTAGGCCCGATCCCATCGGGCAGTCAGACATCCCTCTCACAATCCAGGACTGCTGGCTCCCAACCACTAGTCTGCCTGCCTGCCTGATTGCCCCTAACTGCTTCTGCCTGCCAGCCTGATCGCCCCCTAACCACTCCCCTGCCAGCCTGATTGATGCCTAACTGCCCTCCCTTGCCAGCCTAGTTGCCCCTAACTGCCTTCCCCTGCCAGCCTGGTCACCCCCAACTGCCCTCCCCTGCTGGCCTGGTTGCCCCCAACTGCCCTCCACTGCAGGCCTGGTGACCCCCAACTGCCCTCCCCTGCAGGCCTGTTCCCACCCAACTGCCCTCCCCTGCAGGCCTGGTGACCCCCAACTGCCCTCCCCTGCAGGCCTGGGTCCCTCCCAACTGCCCTTCCCTGCTGGCCATCTTGTGGCAGCCATCTTGTATCTACATGGGGGCGGCCATCTTTGACCACATGGGGGCGACCATCTTGTGTGTTGGAGTGATGGTCAATTTGCATATTCCCTCTTTATTATATAGGATTGATCACATGCTATTTTATTGTAAATTCTTAATTTATATGTTAATGCTTTATTATTATTACTGAAATGTTTATTGATTTTTTTAGAGAGAGAGAGGGAAACATCAATATGAGAAATATTGATCGGTTGCCTCCCATATGCACTCTGACCAGGGTTTGAACCTGTAACCTAGGTATGTGCCCTGACCAGGAATTGGACTCACTACCTTTTGGTGTATGGGACGAACTTCCAACCAATTGAGCCACAGCAGCCAGGGCTGCTTTATGTTATTTTAAAAAATATGTATACAGTTTATTTTGTTCATTAGATTCCACATATGAGTGAGATCATGTGGTACTTATCTTTCTCTGACTTATTTCACTTAGCATAATACTCTCCAGGTCCCTCCATGTTGTCTCAAAGGGTAAGAGATCCTTCTTTTTTACAGCTGCGTAGTATGCCATTGTGTAAATGTACCACAGCTTTTTTATCCACTCATCTACTGATAGGTACTTGGGCTATTTCTAGATCTTAGCTATTGTAAATGGCACTGTTATAAACATAGGGGTGCATATATTCTTTCTAATGGGTGTTTCGGGATTCTTAGGATATATTTCTAGAAGTGGGATCACTGGGCCAAATGGCAGTTCCATTTAAAAAAAATACATTGTTATTGATTTCAGAAAGAAACGGAGAGGGAGAGAGAGATAGAAACATGCATGATGAGAGAGAATCATTGATTGGCTGCCTCCTGCAAGTCTCACACTGGGGATGAATCCTGCAAACTGGGCATGTGCCCTGACCGGGAATTGAACCACGACCTCCCGGTTCATAGGTTGATGCTCAACCACTGAGCCATGCTGGCTGGGCTCATTTTTAATTTTTTTGAGGAAATTCCATACTGTTTTCCATCGTGGCTGCACCAGTCTGCATTCCCAACAAAATAAACTGATGAACAAAATAGATCCAGAGACATGGAAACATGCAGCAGACTGAAGAATCTCAGAGGGAAGGGGGTGGGGGGAGCGGGCAGGAAGATTAAGTAAATAACTTACATGCATATATGCATTACCCATGGACACATATGTAGTGAAGGCCTGGGAAGGGGGTGGGAGTGGGTTGTGGGGGTCAATGGGGAGAAAAGGGGAACATCTGTAATACTTTCAACAATAAAGATAAATTTAAAAATATGTGTAAAACTGAATTTCATTTCAGGAGAAAAAAGGGTACCATAAAATATATTTAAAAAAACGGCCGGTGGTGGAGGGGAGGATATTGAGTCTCACTTGGTTGGCTTTTGACATTTCCAAATACTTTTTCTCAACCTATTACCCATTGGTTAACCTTTTCTATATTATACATTATTTTTATTTATTTATTTTTTTGGAAAAAAAAAAAAAAGCTTCATTAAGCTCGACCGGCTTGACTCAGTGGTTGAGCATTGACTTATGAACCAGGAGGTCATGGTTCAGTTTCCGATTAGGGCACATGCCTGGGATGCAGGCTTGATCCCAGGTATGGGGCATGCAGGAGGCAGCCGATCAATGAGTCTCTCTCATCATTGATGCTTCTATATCTCCCTCTCACTTTCTCTCTGAAATCAATAAAAATAGTTTTTTAAATATAGCTTCATCATTTGTGGATTATAATGAGCAACATAAACCGATGAACAAAAACAGATCCAGAGACAGAGAAGCATCGATCAGATGCTCAAATCTCAGAGGGAAGGTAGGGGAGGGTGAGGGTAAGGGGGAGAGATCAACCAAAGGACTTGTATGCATGCATATAAGCCTAACCAATGGACACAGACACCAGGGGGTGAGGGTGAGGGCAGGATTGGGGGTGGGGTGGGGGGACAATGGGGGAATAAGGACACATTTATAATACCTTAATCAATAAAGGAAAAAAATAGCTTCATTAAGATATAATTCCCATACCATATATTTAACCCATGCAAAGGGTACAATCTAGCATTTATTGGTATATTACATTAGTAATTTAAAATACGTATATATACAAAATTTGCCATTTAACCATTTTATTTTTTTTGTTAATTCTCACCTGAGGACATTTTTACATTGATTTTTAGATAAGAGTGGAAGAGACAGAGAGAAACATTGATGTGAGAAAGACACATTGATTGGTTGCCTCCCACATGTGCCCCTGACCACAAATTTAACCCTCAACCTTTCAGTTGGTGGGCCAATGCTCTATCCACTGAGCCAAACTGGCTAGAGTCATTTAAACCATATTAAAATGTATATTCAGTGGCATTAATGGCATCCACAATATTGTGTAATCATCACCATTATAGTATATTTCCAAAAATTTCCATCACCTCAAACCAAAATTCTGTAAAGCAGTGACTTGCCATTCTTCCTCTTCCTCTTCCCTCCCTCCCCCCACCCCCGGTAACTTCGAATTCACTTTCTATATCTAGGAAGTTGCCTATTCTAGGTACTTACATAAGTGGAATCATACATTAGTCCTTCTGTATTTGCATTATTTTACTTAACATAATGTTAAGATTCATCCATGTTGCAGGCTGTGTCAGAACTTCATTTCTGTTTATGGCTAATATTCCATTGTATATATGTACCACATTTTGCTTTTCCATTCATCTGTTGATGATCAGAAGCTTCTACCACTTGTCAATCTCAAGCATTAAATTATGAGTTTCCAAGTTATCAGATTTAAAATATTTCAAGGCCTTTCCTTTCAATAATCATTAGGGAGAGGTTTCCCTTGCCCCATTAATCAATCAATATTCAGTATAAGATCATATTTCTTACTTTATTCGATAGTTTATAATTCATTAGTAACATTAATGACTTTGATGCTCCAATTGTACCAGACTTGAAGGGGGCACCCCTTCAGGTTGGCTCGTCCTTAGACATGTTCTCATTTTTTGAGTACTTCCTTATTTCTACACATATGGTGCTCCAGGCTCCTCTTGAGCTTTCTCTGCCCGTCTTGAAATCAGCAATTTATCCAGGGAGTCAAACATGTTTTCAGTATTTGCAATATTCTTATTTGAGAAGTATATGTTTTAAAAATCATTTTTATTTATGTTTAAAAAGATGTCATTTTATATTTATGTAACTTTATATTTAATGCCAATTAATTTCTAGGGCCATTTTAAACATTTACTTACAACTCAATAAATCCCAAGAGACCCTGATCTTGTGATCAAGATTCTCCCAATTGGTCCGGTTGGTGTGTCTCAGTGGTTGAGCATCGACCTATGAACCAGGAGGTCACAGTTTGATCCCAGTCAGGGCACATGCCCAGGTTACGGGCTCAATCCCCAGTGTGGGGCATGCAGGAGACAGCCAAACAATGATTCTCTCTAATCATTGATGTTTCTATCTCTCCCTATCACTTACTCTCTGAAATAAAAAAAGATCCTAATATATAAAAACCCAGGATCATAACATCCAAAACGACCGAAGGCTCGACTGATGGGAAGGCAGTGCTGGGTTGCCATGGTGACTCAGCACTGACTGCCCACCGCTCTGGGTGCCGCGACCCAGCACTGACTGCCGAGGGGGCTGCGGATCAGGCCTGAAGAGAGGCCTGGAGAGAGTAGCAGGGTCTGATCCATAGCCTCTGTGGCAGCTGTTGATCAGCCCTTGCCTCTCTCTTTCTCTCAGGGCCTGGCCAGCAGCTGTGCCTCTCTTTCTCTTGGGCCTCTGCTGGGGCTGCTGATCAACCCCGCCTCTCTGATCAGGCCCATTGATAGGCCTGGAGACACTGACTGGCATAAACCAACCAATCAGAACCAAATTTGGATGAAGTGCAAGGAGCCAATGGCTGCTTAGGAGGTGGAGCTTTGGATGCTGACTGGCATAGAAACCGACCAGTCAGAACCTAATATGGGTGAAGTGCGAAGGCAGAACTTAAGGTGGGGGATGAGGAGGGGTTTTAAGGGCAACAGCTGTTTGGTGTAATGTGTAAGAAAGTGGTTCAATTTTTTAATGACAACTTTAGCAGTATAGTGCATATGGCTGGCTATCAGTCCAGATATAGGGATTATGTATTTTTGTCTGCCAAGAGCATCTTCTCCTGATGAAAAAGGCTTTCCCCTCCATTTAAGCAACCCTATCCTATATAATCTATCTATACTACTAAAAGGGTAATATGCGAATTAGACTGGGTCGACCGGCCATCTTCCAGACGCCTGACTTCCTTCTGGACAAAGGCAGAGACCATTATGGGCCATCAGGCTGGCAGGGGAGGGCAGATAGGGGCAAGATCAGGCCAGCAGGGAAGGCAGTTGGGGGCAACCAGGCCGGCAGGAGAGGGCAGTTGGGGGTGAGATCAGGCCAGCAGAGGAGGGCAGTTGGTGGCAACCAGGCCAGCAGGGGAGTGCAGTGGCGAGATCAGGCCGGCATGGCAGGGCAGTTGGGGGTGAGATCAGGCTGGCAGGGGAGGGCAGTTAGGGGCGATCAGGCAGGCAGGCAGGTGAGCAGTTAGGAGCCAGCGGTCCCAGATTGTGAGAGGTAATCCATAGGGATCGGGCCTAAACCAGTGGTCGGACACCTCCCAAGGGGTACCCGATTGGAGAGGGTGCAGGCTGGGCTGAGGGAACCCCCCCTTGCATGAATTTCGTGCACTGTGCATGAATTTTGTGCACTGGGGCACTAGTATATATAAAAAAAGATTCTACCAGTTACTCTACTTTTTAAGAATATAAACTAATGAGGCTGGCAAGGGTCTAGAGCAGTGATGGGCAACCTTTTGAGCTTGGTGTGTCAAACTTCGCCAAAAAACTGAGCATAACTCGGGTAGTGTGTCACTTTGAGGAAAAAACATTATTTCGCAAATGTTTCATCCTCAGGAACAGCAAATGTTTCATCCTCGGCATGCGGCTGCCTCAGCGGCCGCATGTCATCAGAAATGGCTACGCGTGTCAGTGCTGACACGTGTGTCATAGGTTCGCCATCACTGGTCTAGAGTATTCACATTTAAAACAAGGTGGTTTTCAAAGAACACATGTAAAATGAAACACATCTTAGTAATATTTGTATCTTTGTAAATACTTTATTCTGTTTCCAGCTCCAATATTGAAATTCACAGGTTATTTCAAAGTCAACTAATATACAGCTAACTGAAGTAAAAATGTACAAGAAGTTTAAGTGATATAAGATACACATGAAGAAAACCTGAAATATTAACTTAATTTGTTCTACTAGCAACATCAGGGCTTGCAGAATTGATACTGGCCTTGTATATTAATTACTTGTTTCTGTAAATTCTTGTTGACTCTTTCAGAGGGCATATTGTGCTACTGTGTCTAAGAAATCAGTGAATAACTAGGTTTTCCATTTTATCAAAGTACAAAGCATTACTTCAATACTAGGCCTTTCTTACTGAGTCCTATATCTATTTTCTTTTTTAAAAAAATATTTTTTATTGATTTTTTACAGAGAGGAAGGGAGAGGGATAGAGAGTTAGAAACATCAATGAGAGAGAAACATTGATCAGCTGCCTCCTGCACAACCCCTACTGGGGATGTGCCTGCAACCAAGGTACATGCCCTTGACCGGAATCGAACCTGGGAACTTTCAGTCCGCAGGCCGACGCTCTATCCACTGAGCCAAACCGGTTAGGGCCTATATCTATTTTCTTAAAAGTACACTTTCTTTTTACAAAGTTTGTTAATGAAATCTTAAGAAATTACTGAATCAGAAGCAAAAACAAGGTGTCTTTATATTGCAAAGGAAATCAATGAAGACTTAAGAAGATAAACATCTGGTATTTGTAAAAAAAATTCCAAATTCTGACATTCACAGCAAAATTCCCACATGATCTTTTCCTAAAAAAGACTCTTTCCAGCTTGTTTCCAAACTTCTTTTACTCCTTTAATGCTTTCTTTTTTCACACATTTCCAGTATTCTTGAACACTTTGTTGTTGTGGTACCTGTTAACCAAAAGTAAAAATTAAGGGATCATTCTCTTTAAGGTTAAATATTATTTCAGGTATGTACTGTTACTATTTATCTCCCATACTCCTTCAAAATCAATTTGAGGTGGATTATGTTATAAAAGGTGGTTGCCACAGAACTGTAGAATTGATACTGGCCTTAAAATAAGGGTAAAAATAAAAGTGAATGTGTTGTAAGAATATCCACAGGAGCCCTAGCCAGCTGCTCAATAGTTAGAGTGTCGGCCTGAGGACTGAAGGGTCTTGGGTTCGATTCTGGTCAAGGGTTCGATTCTGGTCAAGGGCACATACCTTGGTTGCAGGCTTGATCCCTGGCCCTGGTTGGGGCATGTGCAGGAGGCAACCAATTGATGTGTCTCCCTCACAGATGTTTCTGTCTCTTTCTCTTCCTCCCACTGTTTAAAATCACTGGGAAAAATATCCTCTAGTGAGGATTAACAACAACAAAACAAACAAACAAACAATGTCCACAGGATAACCAAGGAATGGAGAGATTTCTTCCTCATAAGAAAGGGGAAACTCTGGTTTTTAATATATTGGTTTTAAAATGTAATTATTTAATGTTTTTCTTTCATAATATTTCCCCTCTCCTGGTGTATTTTATTTAGCTATGTGGAATAAAGTAAGCCTAAAATTTTGATTTAACCTCGGCTAAAATTAAAAAGAAACTATAGGTCACAATGTATTTGATGAGAAGCCTTAAGAAGAAATAATATAATTCATCGTAAGTGTTTTGTGAATTAAAAGGACTGTGTGACTGCCGTGGCTGGTAGTGGTCAGAGCGTCAGCCTACGGACCAAAGGGTCACGTCTGATTCCTGGTAAAGAACATGCACCTCAGTTGCAGGTTCCCCAGCCCCAGTAGGGGCCTGTGGGGGAGGTGACCAATTGATGTGCCTCTCTTACGTTGATGTTTCTCTCTCTCTCTCTCCCCGCCTCTTCCACTCTCTAGAAATCAATGGAAAAATACATCCTCAGGTGAGGATAAAAAAAAAAAAGTACTATGTGGTTATTATTCCTCTTAACTAAACAAGAAAGTGAAAGTTGGACAACACTGGGATCCTGGTGAGCACAGGAGCAGAGCACTACTGGAAATCCACCAAATGGAAGCAAAAATCTACTTTAGATTATGCGTATGTTTTTTTCCTACCATTGATTTACAGCTCTTCTCTTTAAAAATTTTTTAAAATTGATTTTAGAGAGGGAGAAAAAGATAGAAACAATGATGAGAATCATTTATTGCTGTCTGCACGCCCCCTACTGGGGATTGAGCCCGAAATCCAGGCATGTGCCCTAACCGGGAATCGAACTGTAACCTCCTGGTTCATAGGTCAATGCTCAACCACTGAGCCATGCTGGCCAGGCTTACAGCTCTTCTTTTCAATGTTTTTTGAGAAATGGTAGAGGCTCCTGGATATATTAAATTGTTAACTGCAAAGGTTGGTTTAATCTCCAGGAATATGATTATTAACTACTAGAGGCCCAACGCACAAAATCCGTGCACGGGTACGGTCCCTAGGCCTGGCCTACAATCAAGGCCATCATTCCCCAGCTGCCCGCAGCCGGCCCTGCCCCCTGCCGCTACCCACCCCTGGTTCCCCATTCGCCATCAGGTGATCGGAGCCTGACGGCCGGGGGAAGGGACTGAGAGGTGGTCAGTGCACCTCATAGTGACTGGTCCAGAGGTCATTCTGCCATTAGGGTCAATTTGCACATTACCCTTTTATTATATAGGAGGAGATACTGGATGACTACAAAGCTTGGAAGACATGTTTGCTAATTGAAATCCTATTTGTTAATTTTGCATAAATAATATTTGTGGCAGGGAATGAACGTGATTTTCTAAGTTGTAAATAGGTTTGTTTTGTGAACCCACCATATTTTCTCTCTTTCATCCTCTCTTCTGGCCTAACTGCCTACTTACCATATGGTCCTCTTTGGATCCAGGTTTCCAACCTGCACGCTACCTTTCTGAGGGGTTTCAGCAGATTCTTATCTATATTAAATTTTGTGTTTGATCTGTCCCAGTTATAGACCAATATGTGAATTTGAGTGAATAATGATATAATTAGCTAACATCTACTGCAAGTGTCTTAGCCACTATCCTAAGTATTTTACACTTAATTCTTATAGTAATTCTTTCTGGCAGATTCTATTAGTTTCCTCATTGTACAAATGAGGAATCTGAAGCTCAGAAAAATTAAGTGGTTTTGTAAGATTTGGCAGTTAACAGGTGATAGAGATGGTATTTGAATCTAGGTGTGTCTAATTGCAAAGCCTGAAGTGAATTCTAGGCTATAATTTCTGAATAGTGGTTTCTGATTAGATTCAGATTTTTAAAAAGGCAAAAGAAAAGTAAAATCCCATCTGGAGAAGTTATCTCTTGATAAATGATGAAAACTCTACTTGAGATTATACATTTCCTCAAATTCTAGGTTTAACACCATCCAATTAATTTCATGTAAACATGTAAAAACTCAAAATCTGTTACCCATAAACCTCGGTGCATCCTGTTTTTTAACACTCCAAGAAACTCTCCATGACTAAGACATTCATCACCATCCAAATCAAAGATCTTGAAGACAGTGTCCAAAATATTGTTTGAGAGCTCCTGTCCTGTAGCTACTTTCACAGCTCTCTTAAACTCTGCTAAAAACACAAACATAAAACAACTCATTTACCATGTGAAACAGTGTAAGTGAAATTAATCTAATTTTTCATATTAAAAAATATTTTTATTGATTTCAGAGAGGAAGGGAGAGGGAGAGAGATAGAAACATCAATGATGAGAGAGAATCATCAATCAGCTGTCCCCTACTGGGGATTAAGCCCACAACCTGGGCATGTGCCCTTGACCAGAATCAAACCTGGGACCCTTCAGTCCACAGGCCGACGCTCTATCCACTGAGCCAAACTGGCTAGGACTAATTTTTCATAATTTGAGAAGTAAAAATAATCTAAATATTTGTTATATGGGAAGTAAATAAAAAACATAAATAACCCAGCTGGTGTGGCTCAGTGGCTGAGCATAGACCTATGAACCAGGAGGTTACAGTTAGATTCCCAGTCAGGACACATGACTGGGTTTCGGGCTCAACCTGTAGTAGGGTGCATGCAGGAGGCAGCCAATCAATGACTCTTTCTCATCACTGATATTTGTCTCCTCCCCCCCCCCACTTCCTCTCTGAAAACAATAAAAATACGTTAAAAAAACCCAAAAAGCCAAAAATACACATCAAGAATGTATTCAAATAATAAATTTGGCTCAAAAGTGCCATGAAAGTAACTGTACGATAAGAGGCTGTTTTAATTTAACCAATGTTTTCAAACACAAGTAATTTAAATATTTCCCCCTTTCACAGAAAAAATAAGAAAGTAACAGAAAATAGAGCATTAAATTCAGAATAACCACAATGAATTAAGTAAAAGGCCAATCAATTTCTTTTATTGTAATTGACTCCTTGGTTGATATCTTATTGAAAAAATGATAAAAATTGAATGATTCATATAACTTACCTAATCTGACAGGGCGATGAGCTAAATTAAACATCTGCATGGCAATAGAGAAGTCTTCCAAGTGGGTTGTAAAATGACAAAATGACTTGAACTCATCCAAACTAATGCTCTAATAAAACAAAGGGAGTTTTTTTATCACAGTTTTATAATTGCATTATATAACTGAACAAAGTGTGAGTCCTCTTTTCTAGCATAAAACTTACGAATTTCTATCTTTCTAAGCAAGTCTATTAAAAAATTGGAGATGCAGAATAACAAAATTATAGATTTTAAAGATGAGGAGGAACCCCAAGAGACTGGCAGGAAACTGGGTATGATTGTGCAGACTCTATGCTGTGTGAACGGGCCGCCTGAAGTTGTGCAGTGTAAGACTTGAGGGGGGGGTTCCGGTGTTATGGACTGAGTCCGTCTCTTAAATATTCCTTGTTGAATAATCCCCAACGTGACTATATTTGGAGATGGGAAGTCATAATACTGGGGCCCTAATCGGATATGCCTAATGTCCTGATGAGCAGTGTTCTCATTCTGCGTGTGGGGAGGAGGGAGACCGCACCAGACACCGACCCTGCTGGCATCCTGGATCTTGGGACTTGTAGGCTCCAAACTTGTGAGAAAGTAAGTTTGTGCTTTACGCCACCCAGTCTGTGGTATTCTGTTATGGCAGCCTGAGGAGACTAATACATCTTTTAAGTGGCCCACCTCATAAATTTTCTGCTTAGTTTTGTCAGTGGACATAGCACTGCGTTTTGGAGTAGATGGACCTATGTCAAAATTCCTGATCTGCCATTTGTTATGGCATTATATATTAAATAGGGTGAAATGTCAGACCATTCAAAGTTCTTGATTTTTTAAAGACCCCATTATAAATTAAAGACATTGGTCTATTATTGTGATGCCAATATTGCTCATTTTGTTAATTTTTTATTTGACTTTGATTATAACTTTTGTGGGGGGAATGAGGGGAGTCAGCAGATTTTTAATTTTTAGGTAATAATTTCATGAATTTTTTCTTTAAAAAAAAAGCTTCTGTTGTTTGTGGCACATGTGGGGCAGCTTGATTGCTCTATCTGGGGAACTGACATCAAGAGATTTCAGAAGCATGATTTTTGGTACCGAGGTAGCTAGTGATCGTTGGTCCTGGCACCCGCCAAAAAAACCTCTTTTTCCCCCCCTTAAAAGCTTCTGGGTTTTGTTTAGAAAGACAGATATACCCCACTTTAAGATGACTGTTTTCAAGTTTTCTTCTATTTCTACTCAGTTTCCTTTTTCTCTTTAACATTTAATTCTTTGATTCATCTGGAATTTATTTCAGAGTAATGAGTGAGGTAGAGACTTACCTTTATTCTCTCTCAGATGGCCAGTGGATGTCCTAATGTCATTTATTAAAAATTCTTTTACCCAAGTAATTTGTAATATAAGTTTACATATACTAAATTTCCATGTGTATTTGGGTCTATCTATAACTCTGGACTTTATATTCTGTTCAACTGATATGTCTGTCAAATTCATTGTAACTGTTTTAGTTACCAATGGTTAATGATACATTTTAATATCTTGGCATTATTTAAAAAAAAAGACTATTTTTTAAAAAGTGGGTTTAAGGTGACAGCAAAATTGAGGGGAAGGTACAGAGACTTCCCTTATCCCTCCTGGCCTCTTCAGCATTCTTTTCATATAAACTCTATGGCATTTTTATTGAAACCCATAGTGTTCAGCAGTGGCTGATTCTCTTGTAATTCCTGCACATAAGAAGGATCACACTTCTGTGCCTTCTTGCAGTTAGGTCAGGTCATGTGACCAGTCTGGCCAGCAGCCAAGGGTCATCATGTTTCCAGGACAAAACATTTAATTACCAGAACAGGACTCACTTCTTTCTTTTCTTACTCCGGCCTCTGAGAAGTGGTGTTTTTTTCCCCACATGGTGGAGCACCAAGATGACAGAGCCTCGAAAAGTCTGGGTTCTTGAGCACCTCCCACCTCTCATGATGGAAATGTGGTATAGTCATTAAAGAAACCTTTCTTGTGTCAGCCAGAGATTTCAGAGTTAGCTTGTAACTGTAGCAGACAGGCTGTACTGACTGGTATGATCATCCCACTTATAGACTAATTTAAGGGAGAATTGCATTTATAATGCCATGACTTTCTATACAATCACAGGGAATCTATACTAATGAAAGGGTAATATGCTAATTAGACTGGGAGACCTTCCCGGATGTCCTTCCAGACAAAGCCATGGTGGCAGGGCTGAGGCAAAGGTGGTTAGGGGCGATCAGGCCAGGAGGGGAGGGCAGTTGGGGGTGATCAGGCTGGTGGGGGGGCAGTTGGGGGCGAGCAGGCCGGCAGGTGGGGGGCAGTTGGGAGTGATCAGGCTGGCAAGGGGGGGCAGTTGGGGGTGAGAAGGCCAGCGGGGGTGGGGGGGCAGTTGTAGGGCGAGCAGGCCAGCAGGCAGAGTAGTTAGTGGCAATAAGGCAGGCAGGCAGGCGAGCGGTTAGGAGCCAGTGGTCCCGGATTGCGAGAGGGATGTCCTGACTGTCAGTTTAGGCCCGATCCCACAGGGATAAGGCTGGCAAGGGGGGGCAGTTGGGCCAAGACAGTAGGATATCCCCCGAGGGGTTCCAGATTGGAAAGGGTGCAGGCCAGGCTGAGGGACCCACCCCCCCCCCCCCCGTGCACGAATTTCATGCACTGGGCCACTAGTGTCTCTATAGTTAGGTTAAATTTTCTTTCATATCCATCAAACCTTTAAAGTTTTCACATATTTCTAGTTAATTAATGCTTTAGATTTTGAGAGTATGTTTATTAAAGCTGGGGTCAGTGAAACAAGAAAGGGGTTAGGATAGAAGCAGCAGCAGAGGGAGCCTAGGCAGGGCTGCTTTAGCTCACTGGAGAGTCAGAGAAAAAGAGGCTTCGAGGACAGGTTTAGGGGTTAGCCTGGGAGGAGCTGCCACTGCCCACTGCTCCCCAGGGTTGCAAGTCTCCTAGGGTCCCTTAGAGTTTAGAAGATGCATTCCTGTGGGGGAAGAAAAGAAGGAAGGGAAAGGCACAGGTGTGCTCCCAGGAGGGACAGTGGGTGTTGGGGCGCAGGTTTTAAGGGTTTTTAAAGGCTGGGGCTTTAGGGGATGTCTTGGGGGAGGATTCAATATAATTTTCATCAGCTTTTTGCTGATGCACCAAAAGTAGATTTACTCCCTAACTTCATCTGTCTTTGTGTGTGGCTGGCAAATGGCCCTAATTGGATTTCTCCTTCCTATCTCTCTGAGCACGGTGATTTAAGCCTTTGCCCTCTGACTGGGGAGAACTGTAACCATTAGCTCTTTTTTATTAAAAAATATTTTTAATATATATATTTAAATGTTTTTATTTTTAATTTATTTTTATTTTATTATTTATTATTATTTTAAAAATAGTTTTATTGATTTCAGAGAGGAAGAGAGAGGGAGAGAAAGAAACATCAATGATGAGAGAAAAATCATAGATCGGCTGCCTCCTGCATGCCCCATACTGGGGATTGAGGCTGAAACCCGGGCATGTGTCTTGACCAGGAATTGAACGATGACCTCCTGGTTCATGGGTCGATGCTCAACCATTGAGCCACACTGGCCAGGCTAAAATTTTTTTTTAATAATTTGATTTTTAGAGAAAGAGGAAGGGGGCGGGGGCAGAGAAACTTCGATGTCAGCGTGGCTACCTCCTGCAAGCCCCCAACCGGGGATCGAGCTCACAGCCCAGACATGTGCCCTGACTGGGAATTGAACCAGCAACCTTTTGGTTCTTGGGCCATTTGACTATCTGTATCAGTTTCCCTATTCCACTTTTCCTGGCTCATTAGCCTCTCATTCTTCCCTTAGAGACTTCCATCCCTGAAATCTTTTAGGGGTGATGAGGGAGGATGGTTTTTCTTCAGTAGCTAGTTAATTTATAATTGTTATATATTGCAATTGCAATTATAAATGGGATCTTCATTATATATTATTATCTTTTCCCTAACTATAAAATTAACTTTAAAATTATATATAAATACATGTCCTTTTCAAAATAATTTTTCAGAACAATATAGTAAAAACAATACATAAAATAAAAATCTCTTGAAATATCACTGAACATTAATCATTATTAATAGTTTGGCAATCATCATTTCATGCATTTCACATACACACACATATGCTATTATATTTTCTGAGCTGGAATTTTTACAAAGGACAACTACTTCTGATATACAGGGTGGGGCAAAAGTAGGTTTACAGTTATTTGTATGGAAAATAATACAATAATTACTCTTTTATCTTGTTAATTTGCACTGGCCACAATTTCCAGAACAACAGAAAGTGACAGCAGTGATAGTGGACATTCCTAATTCCTGACTTTACTGAAAATTCCAAACTCATGGCTGCAACACTGATTCTTAGTCAACAGTTCCTTAATAAGAAAATAGTATGTGGAGAACATTCTCAATTTGATTTTATACTTAAATACTAGAGAGCAGCTCAGTCTTGGTTAATTTGGAAGTCACTTTAATTAATTATATAAATGTCTAACTTATTATTTTATATTCATCTCAAGCATAACAAAAAGGCATACCAACCTCTCCTGCTGACAACTTCTCTCTCACATTTTTCCAATAAATGTCTTTATTTTCAGTGTTCGTGAAAAAAAGGAGCCACTCTGCAAAGTCTTCTTTCCTCATGAAACTCAAACCTTTAGAGAACTGCAGAAATTCCATTTCTTGGACCTCCGCCTGTAGGTTCTCCATAAACCTAAATGTTAAAGTACAGAACTGACAGAAGTGGCCAGTGCTTTCAACTGTAACACCATAGCAGGACTGCAGCACCTTCATGAGTTGCACGAAGCATGAACGCCATGTCAAGGACTGTGGCAGTGGGTCAGCTGGGTAAGTCCAACACCTGCTTCAATAGGACTCCCCATACTTGGTTTGTGTGCACACATTCTACTTGGCAATTTACATTCTGACAAACTTAAAGACTTAAAGAGTTAGAAAACAGTATTTTTCCAATATAGAAAAATTACCAATAATCAGAGAGACTTAAAATTCAGTTGGGATACTGTTTTTAGAATCATAATAATAACTAATGGTTCCTCATAGTTTTCAGATTCCAAATTTGATCAATGTAATCAATGAATGGCTTTGCATCAAAAGCTTAGATTTACCACAAAATATTTAGAACCTATGGACAAGAACATATGTTTATGTGACTCAACATTCTTTTAAAAAAATTTTTATAAAAATAGATGGCACTTTGATCAAACTGTCATCAATAGCTTCCTAAGAAATGTATAAATTGAAAGAATGAGAATACATGGGGTGAAAGAGATACAGTCCAGTACAGAGGAAAGAAAGCTGCCACTTATCCCCCAAACCTTAGAAGCATGCGGAGGAGTTTGATTTTATGCTTCTATCTGTGGTAGGTGAGAGTCTAAATGTATTTGATACACATATTTATCAGTGCTATGTGTCTTTTTGGGTCAAAGCAGAATTTTAACTAAAACTTGAAGCATTTCAGGTCTGGACTGATAGATCAACAAAATTTACTGATATGCTTCATCCTTTGTTTTACTGAGTTTTATTATATTGTGTACTCTGATAACATTCAATTTTTTTCTTATCAGGATTGTTAAAAGAATGCTTTACTTGCAAACAACTGTACAATGAATTAGAAAGTAGAAAATATGGTATAAAAACATGAATAACTAGTTCCTTTCCTTTTTTCCTTCAGGCTCTATCTGAGGCTGAAATATTATAAACTTAACTAGAGGACTGATGCATGAAAATTCATGCACTAGAGGGGGGTCCCTCAGCCTGGCCTGCCCCCTCTCACAGTCCAGGAGCCCTCAGGGCTGGGAGGCGACCCAGCGATCAGGGGAAGGTGACGCCCCCATCACACCTCTGCTGCTGCCACTGCCAGCAGCATAAGCCTCAGCCGGCCCTGGTTACCTGAGCCTCAGGCGGCCCTGGGCGGCTGGGCAGCCGCCATCCGAGGCTTGCCTGTGCCTCAAGCCCGCCCTGGGCAGCCAACATCCGACACTTGCCTGCACCTCGGGCGTTGGCTGGGCAGCTGCCATTCGAGGCTTGCCTGCGCCTTGGGCCGGCCCTGGGCAGCTGGGGGGCTGAGGGCAGGTCTAGCTGTTCCCCTCACCGCCCCCCTCCGCCCCCCCCCCGCTGGGCTGAAAGGACTGTGGGACTCCAGCGGGGCTGGGCGCTGCCATCTTGTGGTTATGTGCACCGCCATCTTTGTGATGGCATGATGGTTAATTTGCATATCCCCTCTTTATTAGATAGGATTGCTGTTAAACTGTACATTGTTCTGGTTTAAGCTACTTCATTTTAATTAATTATACTACTTTTGAAGAACATAAATTTTTTAAAAAATGTTTTTATTCATTTGAGAGAGAGAGGAAGGAAGAGGGAGAAAAGAACATCAATGTGAGCGAGAAATACTGATTGGTTGCCTCCCGCATGCACCCCTACCGGGGACCAAACCCACAACCTGGGCGTGTGTCCTGGCCAGGAATCAAACCAGTGACCTTTTGGTGCACAGGACAATGCTCAATCAACTGAGCCACCCTGGCCAGGGCAAACGTAAAAATGTTTTATAGTAATACTCTTTCTAAGTCTAAAATTATGTATTTTGTTATGACATAAAAATCTGCAACGTGATACTATACATAAATATATGAATTGAAGAATTTATAATACATAAGGCACTCTGAAAACATTTATATAGTTTATAAATCAGTAGACTAATTGGAAACTCTGGGAAAATTCTGCTTTTCTTTAGCTGAGTGCTTAGGCCCTGGTGTACTGGAGCTGGCTTGCAGCAGCTGAGAGAGTGTATTGTGCATGTGTTGTCCATGCCAATTGTTGGGTCCAAGCCCCTCTGCTAGGGACTGGACCTCTGTGGACGCTGGGAACTGGAAGACATGAGTAGCTGTGGGCATATAGGAGAGACTTTATTGCAGATCAAGCAGCCATTTATACACAGGACAGTCACTGTAAATACAGTAGCCAGTCCTTGCTAGCACAGTAGCAAATACATGAGCCCTACAGAGCAGTTCTTGCTAACAAAGCCATCACACTTCACATCTGGCAGCTTGAGATGGGCTTGCTGGAGTATTCACACTATTAACTTTAAGTGTTACCAATCAAGGCTGTTCTCCCTAAGAACTGAGCATTAGACATACTTATCAGCACACCACCCTGGAATTTATGAAAACTCTTCGTGACTTTAGAACATCCTCAATTAATAAGCAGTATTTCAGAAGTTAAAAAAAATCCCAGTCCTAAAAGTACATTGATATCAATATCCTCCTAATTTTTCTTGATAAGAAAACTTGAGGCCCTTTTTCTTTCTTTCCTATTTCCTTAATATATCTTAAAACAGAATTATTTTCAGCTTTAAAAATGTATTCAAGTAAAAAATGAGGTCAATTGTACCATCCCAGCAATAAACTCAGGGATTATTTCTGGTCACTATTTCTAAGGCTAACCATCAGAATGTAAAAGAATGAAAAGAAATGCAGAAGAAAAGTCCCCAAATAAGGTAGGAAAGAAGGAAAAAGAATCATAACAAAACAAAGGCACTGTTACAGGAGAGTAAACACCATTGACAACTGCCTGAGCAGACTGAGCATCTATATTTTCTTTCTTGAACAATACATATGCTGATAAAGAACTGAATTTTCACATTTAAATTACATGTTGATTTCATAACGATGAATAAACTCCACAAATTCCAGCAGACAGAACTTAAATTACACTTTAGTCTCTATTTAAGTGGCTAAGAGGTATTTTTATTGGAACATTTTATGACTAGTTGTAAAAGTAAAAAAATAAAAACTACAAAAGAAACCCCACAAAAAACCAACAACCCCCAAGCCACAAATTTATCCATATACTACTCCCTCATTAATTGCTAAGCTTCTCTCGACACATGGTAGTATCTACTTAATATGCCTGTCATCTGGTCACATGGTCTGGTACAACTTCCTTAAAGGCCCACTCAATGCACCTACTATGGATGAAAATGGGCCACGTACTAAACTTGACAAGCTCAGGGGAGGCCTGTGTGGTGGGCGGCCTTACAAACTCAAAGACCTAAAGTAACCGCAAAGGATGGTCTGAAAAAAACTTTTTAAATTAAAAGCAGTTTACGGTGGATAGTCATGTCCTAGGCCAGTATATTCCCCGACAAAGGCCAATCTTTACCTTAACTGAGCCAGTCTGTTGCCTTTTTGCATCTACGATAACATATCTTTGGAATGTAAAAGTAATTTTTCTTCTTTTGGACCCCTCAAAGCACAGGCCTGTCTGCGGAGATCACGAATCCCCTCATTGTTACTGAGTTAATTGTTGACGGTTAACTATCCTGTACCCAAGTAAGTAAAAGAAGTATGTTTCTATCATTTTCCTTTTTATCCAATCCCACCCAAAGGTTTCCAGGCTTTGCTTTCTCTCACATCCCTAATCTATCACTAATGAATTTTAAGTAACTCACTTACATCTCCTCCTTAGATTGTAATGTATAAAACAAGGTGAAAAACTGCCAATCGAGGATTAAAGATGGCGACCGGCAGGAAGGTAGGGAGAGAGAGAGTGTGAGTGAGGAACCCATAGAGGAGAGTGTAGACGTGTGTGGTGTGTGTGTGTGTATGAGCTAGGGTCAGTTAGATTCTGCACGTCTTCCAAGGGGCTGCCTAACCGGGCAGTCCTAGACGGCGGAGCCCCGCGCACAAAGCGGACACATCTCCGCGGCTGTTGCGGACGGGGAGACCACGCCATCTTGAGAAACAGAGCTGCCTGAGACTCAGATCCTGGCTTCTGACACAAACCAGGACCCTGCAGCCACTGGGGACAGAGAACTGCTATCACAGCTTCAGACCAACAAACAACAAGAATCCAGACTTCCCGGCAGATTTCCGTGAGTCAAAGAGCCTATCCCCCTCCCCACAGGCGCGCAGACAGCGCCATTGTAACGGATAGATCCGCCTCTCGCCCAAGCCTCAGAACTTTGCGCAGGGACTCTCTCCCCCTCAGGGAATTTGGCGCGTGTGCGCGGGACAGAATCAGCTCCCTGTTGGGGAAATCTGTCAGTGCGCAAAGAGGGCTCCCCTTCGGAGAATTTGGGGGAATTTGGCTTGCGGGTCACAGCTCTCCCTTCAGGGAATCTTAGAGCGCGCACAGAGGGGCTTTCCCTTTGGGGAATTTGGCATGCAGGACAGACTCCGCCCCCCTTCCGGGACTCCGGTAGAGTGCACGGAGCCAGCTCACCTTCAGGAAATCAAGAGTGTGCGCCCTAGCCGGTTTGGCTCAGTAGAGAGAGCACACACAGGTCGCAGCTCCACTTCAGGGAATTTGGCACGCCGGACACAGCTGCCTGGGATCCCTGACTCACAGCGCATTCACACTAAGAGCCAGTGACCCCAATTGTTGGTGCATGCACACACAGGGACCCTGAGTCTCAACGAGAAACCGCACAAGGCAACAGAGACTCTGACACTCTAGTCTTGGTGCAGACACAGGGAAACTCTGACTCCTGGCACATGCTAAGGATCTCATTTGCGGCACATACCAACAGTGTGGTGCAGACAGGGCCCCTGATTCTAAGTGTGCACACGAGACCACACGGAACACTGGGGACACTGACCCTGGGCAAGTCTGGTTCCCACCAACCAAAGGCAGCCACACGTCCTAGTGTCAGAGCACTTCAGTGAAACTCGGGTGGAGCGAAGTCCCCACAGCACACGGCCCAGGTCCACGCAAATGGAAGCTTGAGCTTTCTGGTGATAGCCAGAATGGGGAAACGAAATAACTCACAGAGGAAAGAAAATGTGGAGTCGCCAAGAAAGGAAATCAGTGAAACTGAAGATGCAACATGACCGAAAAGGAGTTTAGAGTAATGGTCGTGGAATTTATACATCGGATGGATGAGAAAATAAACAACTTATGCAAGAATCAGGAAGAAATGAAAAGTGATATAGCTACAATCAAAAACACCATGGAAAGTTTCAACAGTAGACTACAAGAAGCAGAGGACCGAATTAGTGAGTTAGAAGATCAGGTACAGAAACAAGCTCAATCTGAACAGCAATTGGAGAAAAAAATTAAAAAGCAGGAGGAAAGCCTAAGGGAGCTTCGGGACAACATGAAACGAAGTAACATGCGTATAATAGGGCTGCCAGAAGGACAAGAAGAGCAGCAGGGATTAGAAAATCTATTTGAAGAAATAATGACAGAAAACTTCCCGGATATGGGAAAGATAAAAGTTACGCAAGTACAGAGAGTCCCAAGCAGGATCAACCCCAAAAGACCCACACCAAGACATGTCATAATTTCAATGGCAAATATAAATGATAAAGAGAGAATCTTAAAGACGGCAAGAGAGAGACAGAGAGTTACCTACAAAGGAACACCCATCAGATTGTCAAATGATTACTCAACAGAAACACAACAAGCTAGAAGTGAATGGAAGGAGGTATACAAAGTGTTGCAAAGCAAAGGACTGAATCCAAGAATACTATATCCAGCAAGACTATCAATCAAAATTGAAGGGGAAATCAGGAGCTTTGCAGATAAAAAAAGGCTCAAGGAGTTTATCACCACCAAACCAGCAATGCAAGAATTGCTAAAGGGAATACTATAAAAAGAAGAAATAAACAGGTAAGAAGGAATATAGACACAAAAATAGATATGACCACAAACAAATACCTTTCAGTAATATCTTTAAATATAAATGGACTAAACGCTCCAATCAAAAGATATCAAGTAGCTGAATGGATAAAAAAAACACGACCCATATATATGCTGTCTACAAGAGACCCACCTCAGAACAAGAGACTCACACAGATTGAAAGTGAAGGGATGGAAAAATATCTTTCAGGCAAATGGAAATGAAAAAAAAGCTGGGGTAGCAATACTTATATCTGACAAAATAGACCTCAAAGTAAATGCCATAACAAGAGATAAAGAAGGCCACTTCATAATACTAAAGGGAGAAATCCAACAAGAAGAAATAATTCTGGTAAACATATATGCTCCCAATATAGGAGCACCCAAATACATAAAAAAAACTCCTGGAAGATTTCAAGGGAGAGATTAATAGCAATACAATCATAGTAGGAGACTTTAATACCCCACTATCACCACTGGACAAATCCTCTAAACAAAAAATCAGCAAAGAAACAGCAATCCTAAATGAATCACTAGACCAGATGGAATTAATTGACATCTTTAGAACATTTCACCCCAAAGCCACAGAATATACATTCTTCTCAAGTGCACATGGGTCATTTTCAAAGAGAGACCATATGCTGGGTCACAGGCAAAGTCTCTTCAAATTCAAGAAGACAGAAATTATATCAAGCGTCTTCTCAGATCACAGTGGCATAAAACTGGAAATCAACTACAATAAATACAATCCAAAGAAATCAAACACATGGAGACTAAACAGCATGCTATTAAACCAGGACTGGGTCACCAGAGAGATCAAGGAAGAGATAAAAAACATCATGGCAACAAATGACAATGAAAACACAACAATCCAAAATCTATGGGACACAGCGAAAGCAGTCTTGAGAGGGAAGTTCATAGCTCTACAAGCCTATTGCAAAAAACAAGAAACAATGGTAATAAATTACTTAACCCTACAACTCAAAGAGCTAGAAAAAGAGCAGCAAGAAAAGCCCAGTGTAACCAGAAGGAAGGAAATAACAAAGATCAGAGCGGAGATAAATGACATAGAGACCAAAGAAACAATATAAAAGATCAACAAAACCAAGAGCTGGTTCTTTGAAAGGATAAACAAGATTGATGGACCTCTAGCCAGGCTCACCAAGAAGCAAAGAGAGAGGACCCAAATAAACAAAAATCAGAAATGAAAGAGGTGAAATAACAACAGACCCCGCTGAGATACAAAGGATTGTTACAAAATACTACGAACAACTCTATTCCAACAAACTGGACAACCTGGAGGAAATGGACATATTCCTAGAAAAATATAACCTTCCAAAACTCAATCAAGAAGAATCTAAAGAGCTCAATAGGCCAATAACTATGGAAAAAATTGAAGCAGTCATCAAAAAGCTTCTGGCAAACAAAAGCCCTGGGGCCAGATGGCTTCACAGGGGAGTTTTACCAAACATTCAAGGAAAAACTAAAACCTATCCTCCTCAGACTATTCCAAAAAATTCAAGAGGAAGGAACACTTCCAAGCTCCTTCTATGAAGCCAGCATCACCCTAATACCAAAACCAGATAAAGACAACACAATGAAAGAGAATTACAGACCAATATCCCTCATGAACATAGATGCCAAAATCCTCAACAAAATTCTAGCAAATCGGCTCCAGCAGTACATCAGAAAGATCATACACCATGACCAAGTAGGATTTATCCCAGGAATGCAAGGATGGTACAATATCCGCAAATCAATAAACGTGATACATCACATAAACAAATTGAGAGATAAAAATCACATAGTCATATCAATTGATGCAGAAAAAGCATTTGACAAAATCCAACACCCTTTCCTGATAAAAACTCTCAACAAGGTGGGAATAGAAGGCTCATACCTCAACATAATAAAAGCTATATATGATAAACCCACAGCAAACATCATACTCAATGGACAAAAACTAAAAACATTTCCCCTAAGAACAGGAACAAGACAGGGATGCCCACTCTCACCACTCCTGTTTGACATAGTACTGGAAGTATTAGCCATTGCAATTAGACAAGAAGAAGAAATAAAAGGCATCCAAATTGGAAAAGAACAAGAAAAGCTGTCTTTATTTGCAGACGACATGATATTGTACATAAAAAATCCGAAAGACTCCGTCAAAAAACTAATAGACTTAATAAATGAATTTGGCAATGTAGCAGGATACAAAATTAACGCCAAGAAATCTATGGCCTTTCTATACACCAATAGTGAACTTACAGACAGAAAGACTAAAAAGGCAATTCCATTTACCATCGCACCAAAAAAATTAAGATACCTAGGAATAAACTTAACTAAGGAGGTAAAAGACCTATACACGGAAAACTACAGGACACTGAAAAAAGAGATAGAGGAAGACGTAAACAGATGGAAGAACATACCATGTTCATGGATTGGTAGAATCAACATCATTAAAATGTCCATACTACCCAAAGCAATCTATAGATTCAATGCACTCCCCATTAAAATACCAATGGCATATTTCACAGACCTTGAAAGAACTCTCCAAAAATTCATCTGGAATAAAAAAAGACCCCAAATAGCCACAGCAATCCTGAGAAAGAAGAATAAAGTAGGAGGGATCTCAATACCAGATTTCAAGCTGTATTACAAAGCCACTGTTCTCAAAACAGCCTGGTACTGGCACAAGAACAGACATATAGATCAGTGGAACAGAATAGAGAATCCAGATATTGACCCAAACCACGATGCTCAATTAATATTTGACAAAGGAGGCATGAACATACAATGGAGTCAAGACAGTCTCTTCAATAAATGGTTGTTGGGAAAATTGGACAGATACATGCAAAAAAATGAAGCTTGATCACCAACTTACGCCATACACAAAAATAAACTCAAAATGGATACAGGACTTAAACATAAGACGGGAAACCATAAAAATACTAGAGCAATCCACAGGCAGCAAAATCTCAGACATATGCCAAAAGAAATTCTTCACTGACACTGCCCCTAGGGCAATGGAAGCTTAAGAGAAAATTAACAAATGGGACTACATCAAAATAAAAAGCTTTTTCACAGCAAAAGAAACCATCAACAAAACAACAAGAAGGCCTACTGCATGGGAGAACATATTTGCAAATGGCATCACTGATAAAGGTTTGATCTCCAACATCTATAGGCAGCTTATACAACTTAATAAAAGGAAGATAAATGATCCAATAAAAAAATGGGCAACAGACCTAAATAGAAGCTTTTCAAAAGAAGACAGAAGGAAGGCCAAGAGACACATGAAAACATGCTCAACGTCACTAATTATCCGAGAGATGCAAATCAAAACAACAATGCGGTACCATCTCACACCTGTCAGAATGGCTATCATCAACAAATCAACAAACGACAAGTGTTGGCGAGGATGCGGAGAAAAAGGAACCCTCGTGCACTGCTGGTGGGAATGCAGACTGGTGCAGCCACTGTGGAGAACAGTATGGAGTTTCCTCAAAAAACTGAAAATGCAACTCCCATTTGACCCAGTAATCCCACTCCTGGGAATATATCCGAAGAAACTAGAAACACCAATCAGAAAGGATATATGCACCTCTATGTTCATAGCAGCACAATTCACCATACCTAAGATTTGGAAACAGCCTAGGTGCCCGTCAGCAGATGACTGGATCAGAAAACTGTGGTACATCTACACAATGGAATACTATGCTGCCATAAAAAAGAAGGAATTCTCATCATTTGCAGCAACCTGGATGGAATTGGAGAACATTATGTTAAGTGAAATAAGCCAGTCAATGAAAGAAAAATACCACATGATCTCACTCATTTATGGGTAATAAAGAACATTATAAACTTGAACAAAAAGATAGATACAGAGGCAGTAAAGCATCAAACAGACTGTCAAATTACAGGGGGAAAGTTAGGGAGAGGTGGGGGAGATAAGAGATCAATCAAAGGACTTGTATGCATGCATATAAGCATAACCAACGGATGCAAAACTCTGGGGCGTGAGGGCATATATGGGAGTGGGGTGGGGGGTGGCAATGGTAAGATATGTACACATATAATACCTTAATAAAAAAAAATTGAAAAAAAAACAACCAAAAAAACCTGCCAATCTTTGGAGAATTATCTCAATCTGTTGAGATTTTTGCTTCTCAGCATTTGTTGACAGTTTGGCTCAAATAAATTCACAAAAATTCTTCACAGGTTTGAATTTTTCTTATGTTGACACTACCCACCCACCAGGGACCTGTGGAACTCTTTTAGAAACTTTATGACCACTTACACCTTTTAAGACCAACCTGGGTGTGAATATCTCCTCTGCAGTTTCTAAGGTACATGAACCTCCTAAACCAAGTCCCTTTCAGTGGTCGGCAAACTCATTAGTCAACAGAGCCAAATATCAACAGTACAAGGATTGAAATTTCTTTTGAGAGCCAAATTTTTTAAACTTAAACTTCTTCTAATGCCACTTCTTCAAAATAGACTCGCCCAGGCCATGGTATTTTGTGGAAGAGCCACACTCAAGGGGCCAAAGAGCCGCATGTGGCTCGCGAGCCGCAGTTTGCCGACCATGGCTTTATCTCATTGAGTCTCAGTATAAAAGGGAAGACTACCTGTCCCAAGTTTAAGGATAGGTGAAACAATACATGAAAAACACTTAAACACATGCTGGGCACATAGTAAGTACTCGACAGACAGTAGCTGTGATGGCACTGAGCATGTGTGCAACTATCTTTCTCTTTTCATCTTACTTAAGTCCAGACTCAACTCTTCATTGCTTCCGCCACTCTCTTGCCCACATTCTCTGCTCCCTTGAGCTTTGCCAGCCTTCTTCAAGTGTAGCTTGAAGAAAACTATACAATAGCTGCACATAATGGTACCAACATAAATTCACAGTCTATGCCTTTATTTCTGGAATACTGTTTGGTTAAACTTGACATTAGTATCTTTTTTAAAAAGTATATGTTTTTATTGATTTCAGAGAGGAAGGGAGAGGGAGAGAGATAGAAACATCAATGATGGGAGAGAATCATTGAATGGATGCCTCTTGCAAGCCCCCTACTGGGGATTAAGCCCACAACCTGGGCATATGCCAGGACCTGGAATCGAACTGTGACCTCTTGGTTCACAGGTTGACAATCACTGAACCACCCTGGCTGGGCAACATTAGTATCTTTTGCTTTATATACTATTTATTGCTCTGTAACCTTGGGTTTCTTGACAAGTTTAATCACAACACTAGCCTATTTCCAGAAGGCTTTATAAGGTTTAGGGGTCCTGCATAAAATTCATACACATTCTCATTATTTTGTCTTAAATAACTAGTAAACACTATTGAATTTCCAAATTAAAAAAATGGTAACAAAATTTAAAAAATATTAGCCATCTATGATGGAAAATAAAAGTTGTGTCCAGTTTTCTAACTTAAAACTATAACAGCCCTTTCCTCTGAAATTTAAGCAGTCAATCCCTGGGGGAAAAGACACTGAGAAAATAATGCTTTTATTTTAGTTTTGATTTGTTTCTTACATGCTGAATTGAGACACCTTTTGGGAAAGAGATGAAGGATACTCCAGGTTGAAGAAAATATGTGAAAAGGAGAGAGCTGAGGAAATGCAAACAGAAAGAAACCAGCGACAGCTGCGAAGAAGCCCTCAGGAGATACCTGACATGTGGGCAACAAGCTGCTAGACTAGCCTTTGAAAATCATTTGAGCCCTGACTGGTTTGCCTCAGTGGATGGAGCGCTGCTCCACAGACTGAAGGGTCCCGGGTTTGATTCTGGTCAAGAACATGTGCCTTGGTTGCGGTCTCGATCCCCAATAGGGGGTGTGCAGAAGGCAGCTGATCGATGTTTCTCTCGTCAATGTTTGTATCTCTCTATCCCTCTCCCTTCCTCTCTGTAAAAAAAAAAATCAATACTAATCTATATATATAAAAGCCTAAGCAACTGTTATGACTGAATGACCAGTCGCTATGACACACACTGACCACCAGGGGGCAGACGCTCAACGCAGGAGCTGCCCCCTGGTGGTCAGTGAGTTCCCACAGCCAACCTCCCCTGGCCGGCTAACCTTCTGCTGTCCCTCCCCCAAGCCGACAGGCCCTGATCAACAGATTGGGGCTGGGCCCCAGGCTGGAACGGGTAACCAGGATGGGTGGCAGCGGATGCAGCCTCTTTCCCAGGGGGGCCAAGGGCCAGCTCACTCCTCAGGGCCAGTGGCCAACCTCCCATGTCCTGTCCCTCCCCCGAGCCAGCAGGCCCCGATCGGCCTGGCCCTGATTGGCCCTGATCACAGGCCATGCCTAGGGACCCCATCCATGCATGGTTTTCCTGCACCGGGCCTCTAGTATATATATAAAAGAAGAAAATCATTTGAGTTGACATGAGTTCAGCATATATTCTGAGTGCCTACTGTATTTTATGTTCTGTGTACTTCAGATACATTATTTCATCTAATTATCAGATCCACCTCAGACTTCATGTAGGGAAAGAATACTAATGTGAATGAAAGGGGAAAGAATTGAAGATTAAGAAATAAAATATTTGCATGAATTAGAGATTGCCTCTTTTCTGTTATTAGATTATTTAAAAATTATTAGAATTTATAGTTTCTTTTTTTAATCCTCAACTGAAGACATTTTTTTCCATGGATTTTTAGAGAGAGTGAAAGGGAGGGAGAGAGAGAGAGAGAAACATCAATGTGAGAGACACATTGACTGGTCGCCTCCCGCATGCGCCCAGATGAGGGGAGGGAGGGGATCGAACCTACAACTGAGGTATGTGCCCTTGACTGGAATCGAACCTGGGACCCTTCAGTCCATGGGCCGATGCTCCATCCACTGAGCCAAACTGGCTAGGGCTATAGTTTATTTTTACATTTACTCACAACTCTGTAAAGTAGGCAGGACAGGACTAGTATCACCACATAAATTTTTTAAAGACTAAAAGAAGGTACAGTTGACCCTTGAATAATGTGAGACCACTTACACTTGGATTTTTAAAAATAAAAGTATATAAATTTTAAAAAATCATGTATAAGTAGACCCACACAGTTCAAACTTGCATTTTTTAAGGGTCGACCATACTCAGTTGTTTCTTCACTTCTTATCTATAAAATTTCCCTAAATGAATATAAATATTTGCATTTACCTTCGAAATTCTCTATAATGAAGTTTTCTTTCTCCTCTTTTTCCAAAGAAACGTATCTGAAGGGTTGTGTTAATTTCAGGTTCTTTCACTTTTGGTTCCTATAAAAATGTTACAGTAATTTCAAATATTATAACCAAAATAGATCCTGTAGCCTGGAACTCTCAGCACAATATCCACAAAAGACTCTTGTAGCAACAACAACAACAAAGGTGGACAAGAGAAAAGTCATTTTGTCTGTTACTTTGTACAAAAATAATCTATAATCATCTGCTCAGGCAGAAGAAAAACATGGCCTACAATACTCAAAATACTTAAGGTGGAGTGGACTTCAGCAGTAAACAAAATTTTAGAAATGTTCATACCTTTTGACCCAGCAATTGAGTTTCTGAGAAGTTGTCCCTAAGATATATTCACATATGTATAAAATGACATGCCGTATTTTCCGGCGTATAAGATGACTGGGTGTATAAGATTTTCCTGGGTTAAAAAGTCGTCTTATACGCCGGAAAATACGGTATATTGGACTATATTTATGGGATTAGATATAATGGATTAGATATATTGGACTACCATATTTTCCGGCGTATAAGACAACTTTTTAACCCAGGAAAATCTTTTACGCCCAGTCGTCTTATACGCCGGAAAGTATGGTAATTACAGAATTATTAACTGTAGCATTATTTGTAACTTCAAAAGACTGGATATATTTAAACATCTTTCAAAAGAGGAATGATTACATAATTGGTACATCAAAGTACTATGGAGCCATAAGAAAGAATAAGATACTCAGCTATTTTTAAAAAATATTAAATCTTTATTGTTGAAAGTATTAAATACGTCCTGCTTCGCTTTCCCCCCCAATGTTAAGCTATATTAAGGAAAAACGAAAGAGTGGGAAACAATGTATATAGTATGCATGCTACTGCTTATATAAACATGGAAAAAAGATATATAGATATATTTAATTATTTATATGCATAAAATACCCCTGGAAGAATACACGGCAAACTGATAGAACACATTGCTTAGGGCAGTGATGGTGAACCTATTACATGCGTAGCTATTTCTGATGACACAAAGTTGGAGGGATGCGTAGCTATTTCTGAGGATGAAACATTTGCGAAATAATGTTTTTTCCTCGAAGTGACACACTACCTGAGTTATGCTCAGTTTTTTGGCGAAGTTTGACACACCAAGCTCAAAAGGTTGCCCATCACTGGCTTAGGGAGAAGTGGTGACTGGGAGAAAAATTCTATCATATATATATATATATATATATATATATATATATATATATATATATGTATATATATATATACATATATATATATACACACACACACACACACACACACACACACACACACACTCTTATGAACCTTATCAAATCTACACCATATGAATGTAGCACATCTACTTAAAATATTTAGAAAAAATAAATTACTAATAATTTTCCCAAGTATTTTTGAATACTTATTTGAACAAACAGAATAGAGAAACTAATATAATGCCAATCTGTTTGGAAATGTTTACATTATCTGTACATACCTGGCATTCTGTTTCATTAGTTATTGTCTTCAAGTCATCCTGTTTACTTATGATCTTCTGAAGCTAAAAAGATGGCAAACATGAATTTAGATGTGTGTCTACTGGATTTTTCAAAACAACCTAAAAAACAGATGCCATGTTTTTGTTATAAAATATATATTAGGTATTTGTTAAATAGTAACTGAAATTCTTTTTATTTTATAAACTCCTAATGTTATGTTTTTTCTCAGATCATGTAAGAATCATGTAAGAATCAGATATGCAAGAATTAACATTATTATTACAATTTGGATCACTTTTTTTTCTCTCAAAGGAAGCCAGCTTACTTAATATATACATATTCTGATTACCCTCATTCTTTAAGAAAGTTTTTATTCATAACTTTCTGTATTATTGATAGTTTACGGCAACATTTTCAAGTACATAACTCTTAAAAAGCTACTTACAATATATATATGTTGTCCCTTTTCTCTTTATACATTTTAAAGCATTAAAATTATTTAAAGACCTACATTTCTACCAATTATAAATTGGTTATAGTACTCTGAGACTGAGCACATTAAAAAACCTACCTTTCAGAGTCATTTGTACCAATCCTCATGTGGAAAGCAAATAAAAAGAAAAGTTAAAAAAAATTAAATGTAGACAAAATCTCAAACTATGAATTTAAATCAATTAAGAAATGAACCTTCACCCATTTCTTTCTAGGCTACTTTTAAAAAAACTAAATCTTTATTGTTGAAAGTACTACATATGTCCCATTTTTCTCCCCATTGACCCCTTCTAGCCTGTCCTTGCCCCCCCATCCCAGGCCTTCATCACCCTATTGTCTGTGTCCATGGGTTATGCATATATGCATGCAAGTTCTTTGGTTGATCTCTTCCCACCCACCCACCCTTCCCCGCCTTCCCTCTGAGATTCCACAGGCTGTTTTATGCTTCTGTGTCTCTGGATCTATTTTGTTCATTAGATTGTACATATGAGTGAGATCATATAATACTTGTCTTTCTCTGACTGGCTTATTTTGCTTAGCATAATACTCTCCAGGTCCTTCCATGCAGTCTCAAAAGGCAAGAGATGTTCTTTTTACTGCAGTATTCCATGGGGTAAATGTAACACAGCTTTTTTTATCCACTCATCTGCTGATGGGCACATGGGCTGTTTCCAGATCTTAGCTATTGTAAATAGAGCTGCTATTGAACACAGGGGTGCAAACATTCTTTCTGATTGGTGTTTCAGGTTTCTTAGGATATATTCCCAGAAGTGGAATCATTGGGTCAACTGGCAATTCCATTTTTAATTCCTTTAGGAAACTCCATACTGTTTTCCATAATGTCTGCACCAGTCTGCACTCCCACCAGCAATGTACTAGGATTCCCATTTCTCCCCATCCTCACTAGCACTTGTCATTTGTTGATGATAGCCATTCTGACAGGTGTGAGGTGATACCTCATTGTCATTTTAATTTGCATCTCTCTGATGATCAGTGACTTTGAGCATTTTTTCATATGTCTCTTGGCTGTCTGTATGTCTGCTTTGGAGAAGTGTCTCTTTAGGTCATTTGCCCATTTTTAAATTGCATTGGTTGTCTTTCTTTTGTTAAGTTGTATGAGTTTCTTATATATTTTAGATATTCACCCTTTATCAGATGTATCATTGCCAAATATGTTCTCCCTTTTCATTTTGTTGATTTCTTTTGCTGTGCAGAAGCTTTTTACTTTGATGTAGTCCCATTTGTTAATTTTCTCCTTAGCTTCCTCTGCCCTAGGAGATGTATCCATAAACATATTGCCATGAGAGATGTCTGAGATTTGCTGCCTTTCGTTTCTTCTAGGATTTTTATGGTTTCCCCGATTTACATTAAAGTCTTTTATCCATTTTGAGTTTATTCTTGTTCAAAGTGCAAGTTGGTGGTCTAGTTTCATTTTTTTGCATGTATCTGTCCAATTTTCTCAACACCACTTACTGAAGAGACTGTCTTGACTCCACTGTATGTTCTTGCCTCCTTTGTTAAATATTAGTTGATCATAATGGCTTGGGCCGATTTCTGGGTTCTCTGTTCTGTTCCATTGGTCTATATGTCTGGTCTTGTGCCAGTACCAGGCTGTTTTGATTATGGTGGCTTTGTAGTATAACATTATATCTGGTATTGTGATCCCTCCAACTTTGTTCTTTCTCAGGATTGCTGTGGCTATTTCAGGTCTTTTTTGGTTCCATATAACTTTTTGGAATATTTGCTCTAGAACTGTTTTAATAGGGATTGCATTGAATATGTAGATTGCTTCGGCACTATGGACATTTTAATGATGTTGATTCTACCAATCCATGTACACGGTATATTTTTCCACTTGTTTACATCTTCCTCTATCTCTTTCTTTAATGTCCTGTAGTTTTCTGAGTTTAAGTCTTTTTACCTCCTTGGTTAAGCTTATTCCTAAGTAACTTAATTTTTATGTTGCAATGGTAAATGGATTGTCTTTTTAATTTCTCTTTTTGAAAATTCATTATTGGTATATAAACATGCCATCAAGAGCAGCTGGTGTGGTTCAGTGGTTGAGCATCAGCCTATGAACCATGAGGTTACAGTACGATTCCCGGTTAGAGTATATGCCTGCACTGAGGGCTTGCTCCCCAGGCAGGATGTGCAGGAGGCAGCCAAACAATGGTTCTCTCTCATCATTTATGTTTCTCTCTCTCTCTCTCTCTCTCCCCCTTCCTTCCTCTGAAATCAATAAAAATACAAGTAAAAAGCTATAGATTCCTGGGTGTTAATTTTGTTTCCTGCTATATTGCCAAATTCATTTATTAAATCTAGTTTTTTTTGGTGGAGTCTTTATAGAGTTTTCTATATTCAATATCATGTCATCTACGAATAATGAGAGTTTTACTTCCTCCTTTTCAATTTGGCTGCCTTTTATTGCTTCTTCTTGTCTGACTGCTGTGGCTAGGACTTCCCGTACTATGTTGAGTAAGAGTGGCGAAAGCAGACATCCCTGTCTTGTTGCTCTTCTTAGGGGAATTGGTTTAGTTTTTGCCCACTGAGTATGATGTTGGTTGTAGATTTGTCATATATGGCCTTTATTATGTAGAGATATGATCCCTCTATTCCCACTTTGCTGAGAGTTTTTATCAAAAATGTGTGTTGGATTTTGTCATATGCTTTTTATGTACCTAATGATATGGTCATGCAATTTTTGTTTTTCAATTTGTTTATGTGCTGTATCACCTTTATTGATTTGTGAATATTGTACCAGCCTTGCATCCCTGGAATAAATTCTATTTGGTCATGGTGTATGACCTTGTTAATATATTGCTGGATCCGATTTGCTAATATTTTTTTTTGAGGATTTTGGCATCTATGTTCATCATGGATACTGGCCTGTAATTCTCTTTCTTTGTAGTGTCTTTACCTGGTTTTGGAATTAGGATGATGCTGGTCTCATAAAAAGAGCTTGGAACTGTTCCTTCCTCCTGGAGTTTTTGGAATAGTTTGAGAAATACAGGTGTATAGGTGTTAGTTCTTCTTTGAATGTTTGGTAAAACTCCTCTGTGAAGCCAGGGCTTTTATTTGTTGGGAGTTTTTAAATTGCTGCTTCTATTTCATCAGTTGTTATTGGCCTATTCAAGATTTCTGATTCTTCCTGACTCAGTTTTAGAAAATTGTATATTTCTAGGAATTTGTCCATTTTGTCCTAATTTTTAAAAAAAAATCCACTGATTTTGAGAGAAAGCAGAAGGGAGTAGGGGGAGAGAGGGGGGGGGGAAAGAGAGAGAAAGTGAGAGAGAGAGAGAGAGAGAAAGAGAAGAGAGAGAGAGAGAGAGAGAGAGAGAGAGAGAGAGAGAGAGAAGAGAGGCCATTGTTAAGAATCTAAGAACAGATAAGCTTCCCAGACAAGAAAAAGCTAAAGGAGTTCAGCACCACCAAACCAGTATTACAAGGAATGTTAAAGTGTCTTCTTTAAGAAGAAGAAAAAGATAAAATAACAATAAAATGGCAATAAACACATATCTATCAATTACTTTAATTGGAAAATAAATTAAATGCTCCAATAAAAAGACATATGGTAGCCTAATGGATAACCACACAAGACCCTTACACGTGCTGTGTGCAAGAGACTCATTTCAGATCAAAAGATGCACACAGACTGAAACTGAAGGAATAAACAAAGATATTTTATGAAAATGAAAATGGAAAAAAAAAGGTGGAGCAGCAATACTTATACCACACAATGGAGACTTTATTTCTTATTTTTAATATATTTTTATTGATTTCAGAGATGAAGGGAGAGGAGTAGATAGAAACATCGATGAGAATCATTGATTGGCTGCCTCCTGCATGCCTCACACTGGGGATCGAGCCTGCAACCCGGGCATGTGCCCTGACCGAGAATCAAACCAGGACCTCCTATAGTTCATAGGCCGACACTCAACTGCTGATGCACACTGGTCGGGCCCATTTCTCCCTATTTTTTATGAAGATCTAAATTTTTGTTTTTCGTATCTCTTTCTTTGGAGGGAAGTGTAAGAATAATTTTTAACAGACCCACAAAGCCCTTTATATTGTACTAGAGGCCCGGTGCACGAAATTTGTGCACGGGGGGTGTGTGTGTCCCTCAGTCCAGCCTGCACCCTCTCCAATCTGGGACCCCTCGAAGGATGTCTGACTGCCCTGGTAGGATCGGGCTTAAACGGGCAGTCAGATATCCCTCTCACAATCCAGGACTGCTTGCCTGCCTGCCTTCCTGATTGCCCCTAACCGCTTCTGCCTGCCAGCCTGATCACCCCCTAACCACTCCCCTGCCAGCCTGACTGATGCCTAACTGCTCCCCTGCCAGCCTGTTTGCCCCTAACTGCCCTCCCCTGCAGGCCTGGGTTACCCCCCAACTGCCCTACCCTGCAGGCCCGGTCACCCCCAACTTCCCTCCTCTGTCAGCCTGGTCACCCCTAACTGCCCTCCCCTGTAGGCTTGACCGTCCCCAACTGCCCTCCCTTGCAGGTCTGGTCCCTCCCAACTGCCCTCCCCTGCTGGCCTGATTGCCCACAACTGCCCTCCCTTGCAGGCCTGGTCTCTCCCAACTGTCCTCCCCTGCTGGCCATCTTGTGCCCACAATGGGGCAGCCATCTTTGACCATATGGGGGCAGCCATCTTGTGTGTAGGAGTGATGGTCAATTTGCATATTACTCTTTTTTTAAAAATATATTTTATTAATTTTTTACAGAGAGGAAGAGAGAGAGATAGAGAGTTAGAAACATCGATGAGAGAGAAACATCGACCAGCTGCCTCTTGCACAGCCCCTACTGGTACATGCCCTCGACCGGAATCGAACCTGGGACCTTTCAGTCCGCAGGCCGACGCTCTATCCACTGGGCCAAACCAGTTTCGGCTGCATATTACTCTTTTATTAGATAGCATAGAGGCCTGGTGCACAGGTGGGGCCCAGCTGGTTTGCCCTGAAGGGTGTCCTGGATCAGTGTGGGGGTTCCCTTGGGGCGTGGGGCAGCCTGGGTGAGGGGCCTGTGGTGGTTTGCAGGCCAGCCATGTCCCCCGGCAACCCAAGTGGAGTCCCAGGGATCTGGGATTTATTTATCTTCTATAATTGAAATTTTATAGCCTTGAGCGGAGCCAAGCCTCCTGCTTGCTCCAGGGCTGCAGCCATTTTTGTTGTTATTTATTTATCTTCTATAATTGAAACTTTGTAGCCTTGAGTGGAGGAGGCCAAGGCAGGCCAAGGCTGCGGAAGCTTGGCTTCCTCCATTGCCGGGGGCAACTCAAGCCTCCTGCTCTCTCCAGCTCCGTGGCTGCCGCCATTTTTGTTGGGATTTATTTATCTTCTATAATTGAAACTTTGTAGCTTTGAGTGGAGGTCTGGGCCTGCCAGGGTGTGCGGAAAGCTTGGCTTCCTCCATTGCCGGGGAAACCCAAGCCTCCTGCTCTCTCCATGGCCACAGCCATCTTGGTTGGGTTAATTTGCATACTTTCTCCTGATTGGCTGGTGGGCGTGGCTTGTGGGTGTAGTGGAGTGATGGTTAATTTGCATATTACTCTTTAATTAGATAGGATTATCATTTGCTGAAATTGTAAAAACAAAATCTAAAAAATGTAGATGCTTTAGCTCATTTCTTTTTGGAATCTTATGCTCTGTTCCTTGACTATTTCCTCAAGTTGTAATACAGAAAATTTATTATTTTTAATACAAAAATGATTTCCAACATCTGATATATCAGCAGCGAATATAATTTTAATTTTTATGAAAATGGTAAAATTATTATCACACAACTATCCAGGTGGTTTATGATACATCAAAAATAACTAGAATCTACTTACCTTAAAAAATTCCTTTTTCTCAACCATCTCATTACCATCTGCATCCAGCATTTTAAAAGCAACATGAAACCCGGTATGGGGTTCTACAATCAAAAGAAAAATGAGTATTAAATGTTGGTGAAATGCAAATTACGTGCAAATATAACAGATCTTCAAATTTGAAATCAGCCACCAGAAGCTACACGTGTAAGGGCTTATATGGAGAAAAAAGTGACCTCTTCTTATGATAACAATTTTCAAAGGCTGATACTTGTCCATGGGTGTGCTGTTCTGCTATTAGGTGTGCTGCCCTTCAAAGAAAAAATAATTAGAGAACTTTGTATCTTTAGCTTTTCTATACTCTTATAGGACCACTAGACGCCCAGTGCATGAAATTCATGCACAGGGAGTGGGTCCCTCAGCCCAACCTGCACCCTCTCCAATCTGGGAGCCCTCAGGGGAGCCCTCTCCAATCCGGGAGCCCTGACAGCTTAGGCCCACTCCCTGTGGTTCTCTGCTCTGTGGGGCCTGGCCGCCCCACACCCGCTGCTGAGAGGCTCTCCACGGCCCAGAGGCCCTTTGTGGCCGGGGTGGGACGCTTGCCTCATCGCCACGGCGATGAAGCAATCTTTCCGCCAGGCCTCTCACACTGACTGCTCTCAGTGCACCCCCTCTGCCCCTGCCCTAGGACTGGGGGACTCCGGCTGGGCTGAGGGGACTGGGCACCACCATCTTGTGGCTTTGGGCACTGCCATATTTGTGACAGAGTGATGGTTAATTTGCATATTACCCTTTTATTATATAGGATGGCTATTTTCATATTGATTTTTACCTTTTATTTCCCTTTTTCAGAGTAGGGTTTTTAAAGAACTATTCTGAAATAATTTTATACTTACAGAAATGTAAAGATAGCATGGTGAGTTTCCAATATACCCTTGGATAACTTCCTCTCATGTCAACATCTTATATAACCACAGTACCTTTATGAAAACTAAGAAATTAATACTGGTATAGCATATTTTGTTGTTGTTAATCCTCAACTGAGGATATTTTTCCATTGATATTTTTAGACAGTGGAAGGAAGGGGAGAAACAGAGAGAGAGAAACATCGATGTGAGACAGAGAAATCAATTGGTTGCCTCCACACACGATGGCCAGGACTGGAGATCAAACCTGTGAACTGTGTACGTGCCCTTCACTGAGACTCAAACCCTCGACCCTTTAGTGCATGGGTGGATGCTCTAACCACTGAGATACACCAGCCAGGGCTCAATAATGTTAATATATATATATATTTTTTATTATTTCAGAGAGGAAAGGAGAGGGAGAGAGATGATGAGAATCACTAATCATCTGCCTCCTGCACACCCCCTACTGGGGATGAAGCCCACAACCTGGGCATATGCCCTGACAGGGAATCGAACCCTGACCTCCTTGTTCATAGGATGATGCTCAACCACTGAGCCACATTAGCCAGGCCCAATCCTATCTAATAAAAGAGTAACATGCAAATTTACCGTACTTCTGCCACACCCACAAGCCATGCCCACCAGCCAATCAGGAGAGAGTATGCAAATTAACCCAACCAAGATGGCTACAGCCATGCAGTGAGCAGGAGGCTTGGGTTTCCCTGGCAATGGAGGAAGCCAAGCTTCCTGCACATCCTGGCCGGCCCAGGCCTCCGCTCAAATTACAGAAGATAAATAAATCCCAACAAAAATGGCTGCGGCCACGGAGTGAGCAGGAGGCTTGGGTTTCCCCAGCAATGGAGGAAGCCAAGCTTTCCACCTGCTCTGTCCGGCCCTGGGCTCTGCTCAAGGCTACAAAGTTTCAATTACAGAAGATAAATAAATCCCAACAAAAATGGCTGCAGCCACAGAGTGAGCAGGAGGCTTGGGTTTCCCCGGCGATGAAGGAAGCCAAACTTCCTGGCTCTGCTCAAGGCTACCAAGTTTCAATTATAGAAGATAAATAAATCTTAGATACCAGGGCCTCCGCTTGGGTCACCAGGGAGTGTGGCTAGCCTGCAAACCACCACAGGCCCCTTGCCCAGGCCACCCCACGCCCCAAGGGAACCCCCACCCTGATCCGGGACATCCTTCAGGGCAAACCAGCCGGCCCCTACCCGTGCACCAGGCCTCTATCCTATCTAATAAAAGAGTGATATGCAAATTGACTGTCACTCCAACACACAAGATGGCTGCCACAAGATGGCCAGGAGGGGAGGGAAGTTGGGAGAGACCAGGCCTGCAAGGGAGGGCAGTTGTGGGCGATCAGGCCAGCATGGGAGGGCAGTTAGGGGTGACCAGGCCGGCAGAGGAGGGAAGTTGGGGCCGACTGGGCCTGCAGGGAAGGGCAGCTGGGGGGACCCAGGCCTGCAGGGGAGGGCAGTTAGGGGTGACCAGGCCTGCAGGGGAAGGCAGTTAGGGGCAATCAGGAAGGCAGGCAGGCGAGCAGCTGGGAGCCAGCAGTCCTGGATTGTAAGAGGGATGTCCGACTGCCCGTTTAGGCCCGATCCCAGTAGGATTGGGCCTAAACGGGCAGTCGGACATCCCTCTATGGGTCCCAGATTGGAGAGCGTGCAGGCTGGGCTGAGGGACATCCCCCCCCCATGTACGAATTTCATGCACTGGGCCTCTAGTAATCTATATTTATAAAAGGCTAAGTGACCGTCCGGTAGGTATTACAAGCATTGACACTCAAAGCAGGAGCTGCCAAGCTGAGGTGACTTGGCAGCTGCGGTTCTCAGGTGACGCACCCCAGAACCAGAGAGGAGGGAGTCCAATTCCTCGCAGGGCTGTGTGATTCCACCTTCGGCTGTGGGTTATGTTGTTGCTGGGGCACAGTTGGCCCCGAATCTGCTTTACTGCACACTTGCGTTTGCATTCCACACCCTGTATGACAGCAACTTTGCAGAGTGCCCTCTTGCACTCCAGGACCCCTTGGGGGATGTTGGAGAGCCTTTTCTGGCCCGATCCTTGCAGGCCAGGCCGAGGGACCTCACCTGCCAGAGGGACCCTGCTCACTCCGCAGATGCCCTTCGAGCCGCAGTGGGAGGGACTGTGGGAGGTTAGCTCCAGGGCCTGTCTGGGCCATCCTACCCAATCCCGCCCCGCTGGCCACCTTCTAAATAATTTCCTTTCAATGTGCATGAATCTATGCATCAGGCCACTAGTATTTTTAATAACATAACATAAATACTGCTCTGGCCAGGTAGCTCAGTTAGTTAGAACGTCATTCCAATAGGCCAAGGCTACAAGTTTGATCTCCGGTCAGGGCATATACAAGAATCCACCAATTAATGTATAAATAAGTCGAGCAACAAACTGATGTTTCTCTCTCTCTTTCTACACCAATAAATAAAAAAATAAAAAAACACACTAAACTTCCAAAACTCTGTTCATGAATAATAGAGAAGTCCACATGATTGTTGAGGCAAAAAATGTGGGATACTTACTAGTGAGGATTGTAAGCAAGAAAAGATACTCAGTATATGAAATTAACCCTGGAAGAGATAAAATAAAAACGTTAGAAAGTAAGTTTTAGATGGTTTAGAAGTAATCATATATATACTACATGGAAACTTCACCTAATTAAAAACACATTTTCACTTTAAATTACCTCTCTTTGGTACAGTGGAAAACTTTTATAATAGAGTTAAGTACATTACTAATACTTAAAAAGATACTAGGTTTTTATCAGATTACTCTTACTCAGTTTTTATCAGATTACTCTTACTAGTAAGGAGGTAGAATGAATGCTGGCTGGGAAATACAATTATCAATTAGAGGTTGTTTTTTAAAAATATATATATTTTTATTGACTTCAGAGAGAAAGGGAGAGGGAGAGATAGAAATATCAATGATGAGAGAGAATCATTGATCGGTGGCCTTCTGCATTCCCCCTAACTGTGACCTCCTGGTTCATAGGTAGATGCTCAATCACTGAGCCACACTTGGCCAGGCCATTAGAGGTTTTATTTGCATGGCACACTATTTAGTTTCTGCTCAACTTTTACTATTCATAACATTGCAAGTAAGCACATTTATAAATTCAATAGAATAACAGAGATTTGGATATACAAGGGGTAAACTGTATTATTTAAAATGAAACAGTGAAATCCTCTGGGCAACCACTCCTTCCCCACTCTCCAACATGCAGTTGGAGTGGGATGGCCCATGATTTCCCCTTTGGAGGCAGAGGCTGACTGGTCTGGGCAGTCACAATACTTTGCAGAGCTGGCGCTGGGATGGCATATAGCTGACCCAAGCTCACAACCAGGATGCATTTGTCTGGCTACAGGAGTTCACTCAGGGATGAGCTGTGATCTGCACTGGGCCAAGCAGAGTGAGATTTCTGCAGAGAAGGCTGAATCATTCACTTCATCTTTCCTCCTGGGCTGTCATGATGTGAAATTTGTTTCACATAGGATGTGAGGTTATGGAGAGAGCAATAGATCAGTGTTTAGGTCTGAGGATGGAGACAGTCTTTAATTGGTAGGCCTGAAGGATACGAGTACTGGTGATGCCTGAGTACTGGATTAAACCAGGCCACAAAATAAACTTTCTTTCCTGCTTGAGTAAATGGTATTGGCTTTTTTTTTTTTTTAATCCTCACCCAAGAATATTTTCCTATTGATTTTTAGAGAGAGTGGGAGGAAGGAGGGAGAGAGAGAGAGAAACATCATGTGAAAGACACATTGGTTGCCTCCCGCACGCACCTGACCCAGGCCAGGGATTGAGTCTGCAACCAAGGTACGTACTCTTGACTAGCAATCAAATCTGAGATCCTTCAGTAAGAGGGCCAAGGCTCTAACTACTGAGTAAAACCGGCTAGGGCAATGGTATCAGGTTTTATGTGCTTGCCAGGAAAAGAATTACAATAAATATAGAATCAATATCTTATAAATCATAGCTTTTTAATAAGATAAAAAGAATTTCCCTCTGGATCATGAGCTTGGCATAACAATTAAAAAACTTTATCATGGGAAACTTCAGTCATATACAAAAGTAGGGAGAATAATATAATGAATAATTATATATATCAGCTTCAGTAATACTAGCTCATGGCAGGTCTTATTTTCTCTATACCTCTCAATCCCTTTCCCTCACTGTCTACTGGATTATTTAAAACAAAACCCATCTAGCATATTATTTCATAGTAGAAAATTAACTGTTCCCCCTCCCAAATGTATTTATCATACCTAAAAAATTATAATTCCTTAATATTATCAACTTAAAATCAGTGTACAAACATCCCTGTTTCAGAATTTTTTTAAAATGTGCTCATATCAGGATTCAAAGGAAGTTCTTGTATTGCACTTGATGGACAAATCTCAAGTCACTTACTTTTTTTTTTTTTGTAAAATACAGTAAAACCTCGATATAACAGACTAATTTGGGTGAGGGGGTGTCTGTTAAAGCCGAAAATCTGTTATATAATAAAGTAGATTTTCCAAATGCATATGTTAAAAAGACCAAGTTTACCTGTTTTTACTTATGTAGACATGTTTGTGTAATTAAAATTAAGTATGTGTGAAAAGTTTAATTTCACAGAAAAGTTTTCTATATTACTATAATTTTAAATTTATACTAAGTCTAGTAAATGCATGCACTCACCCAGCCACCAAGAGTAAAGAAATGCAAAACCTTGGCATATAGGGGACTGCTCTAATCAACTGAGCTACCTGGCCAGGGGCAAAAATTACATCCCTTTTTAAGGTGCAATAATATTCCACTGTATGGATGCACCAGTTTGTTTATCCATCTTCTGTTTCCACCTTTTAGCTACTGAGACTAATGCCACTACAAACACTAGTGTACTAATATATGTTTGAGTCTCTGGTTTTAATTCTTTTGGTATATACCCAGAAGTGGAACTGCTGGATCAAATGGTCATTTTATGTTTCATTTTTTAAGGAACCTCTATTTTACACAGTGGCTGCATCATTTTATATCCCCACCAGCAATGTGCAAGGATTACAATTTCTCCACATCCTAGCCTTTATTTTCATTTTTTTCTTGATAATAATGGGTGTGAAGTGGCATCTCATGTGGTTTATTTGCATTTCCCTAATGATTAGTCATGCTGAGCATACTTTCATGTGCAAATTAGCCATTTGGGTATCTTCTTAGGAGAAACTTCACTTTGTCTACTTCTAAATTGTCTTTTTTGTTAATCCTCACCTGAGGATATTTTTTCCATTGATTTTTTAAAATTTAATAAATCTTTATTGTTCAGATTACTACAATTGTTCCTCGTTTTTCCCCCCACCTCCCCCCCACTGTCCTCATCCATAGGTGTACGATTTTTGTCCAGTCTCTTCCCGCACACCCCACACCCCTTTCCCCCTGAGAATTTTCAGTCCACTCCCTTTCTATGCCCCTGATTCTATTATATTCACCAGTTTATTCTGTTCATCAGATTTTTAATTTACTTGATTTTTAGATTCACTTGTTGATAGATATGTATTTGTTGTTCATAATTTTTATCTTTACCTTTTTCTTATTCTTCCTCTTCTTAAAGAATACCTTTCAGCATTTCGTACAATACTGGTTTGGTGGTGATGAACTCCTTTAGCTTTTTCTTATCTGTGAAGCTCTTTATCTGACCTTCAATTCTGAATGATAGCTTTGCTGGGTAGAGTAATCTTGGTTGTAGGTTCTTGCTATTCAGCACTTTGAATATTTCTTGCCACTCCCATCTGGCCTGCATAGTTTCTGTTGAGAAATCAGCTGACAATAGTATGGGTCCTCCCTTGTAGGTAATTAACTGTTTTTTCTCTTGCTGCTTGTAAGATTCTTTCTTTGTCTTTTGCTCTTGGCATTTTAATTATGATGTGTCTTGGTGTAGTCATCTTTGGATTCCTTTTGTTTGGGGTTCTCTGCGCTTCCTGGATTTGTAAGTCTATTTCTTTCACTAGGTGGGGGTAGTTTTCTGTCATTATTTCTTCAAATAGGTTTTCAGTATCTTGCTCTCTCTCGTCTTCTGGTACCGCCATAATTCTGATGTTGGTATGCTTGAAGTTGTCCCAGAGGCTTCTTACACTATCTTCAAATTTTTGGATTCTTTTTTCTTTTCCAGTTGAGTGTTTTTTGTTTCTTTGTATTTCAAATCTTTGACTTGATGCTTGTGTTCCTCTAGTCTGCTGTTGGGTCTCTGTATAATATTTTTTATTTCAGTCAGTGTATGTTTAATTTATAGTTGGTCCTTTTTCATATCCTTGAGGGTCTCGCTCAATTTATGGGCCTTTTCTAGGAAATTCTTGAAAAACCTTATAACTGTGGTTTTGAACTTTATATCCAATCGTTTGTTTTCCGACATTTCTTTCATTTGTGATCTGTTTCTTTGTCTCTGCATTTTCGCTGCTTCCCTGTGTTGATAGAGTGGCTTTGTGTGCTAGGTGTCCTATGGGGCCCAGTGGCTCAGCCTCCCCAGTTACCTGAGGTGGACAGTTGGTACAGCCCTTTGTGGACTGTGTACAGCCTTGTTGTAGTTAAGTCTTGATTATTGTTGGTACACTGGGAGGAATTGACCTCCAGGCCAATTGGCTGTGAGGATCAGCTGTGTCTATGCCGGGAGAACTTCCTTCAGCCTTTTGCAGCTCCTCTGATTCTCCGTTTGCTTTCCTCTCTCCTTCTAGTTGTAGAATTTCCACTCAGCCAGCTTTCCTGTGGTTCTGGATGATGTTCGTTTTGTCTTTTAGGTGTAGTTTTCAAATTGTTGTGCGAGGCAGCAGTTTAGGTGTTTACCTATGCCGCCATCTTGGTTTCTCAATATAACATCAGTGTTGTCTAGTGGTTAGAGTGTTGGCCCATGCACCGAAGAGTCATAGGTTTGATTCCAAGTCAAGAGCAATTACCTGCGCTGCAGGTTTGATCCCTGGTGGCCCCCCCATTGATTTTTTTCAGAGAGAGTGGAAGAGAGGGAGGGAGGAAGAGAGAAACATTGATGTGAAAGAGAAACATCGACTGATTGGTTCCCACACATGTCCTGACCGAGGTCAGGGATTGAACCTGCAAGCCAGGTATGTGCCCTTGACTAAGAATCGAACTTCAGTGTACAGGCGTTCATTCTAACCACTTGAGACACACCATCCTAGGCTAAATTGCTTTGTTTTTTTTTTTATGGTTGAGTTGTAGTTCTTTTCTAAAAAAATTTAAGTATGTTTTTATTGATTTCAGAGAGAAGAAGGGAGAGGAAGACAGAGAGAAATATCGATGAGAGAGAAATGTCCATCACTTGCCTCCTGCATGCCCCCTACTGGGGTACTGGGGATCGAGCCTGCAAACAGGCTTGTGCCCTGACCTGGAATCCAACAGATCAGAAATCCAACCGGGAACCTCCTCAACCAACTAAGCCACACTGGCTGGGCTATAGGAGTTCCTTACATATCTTGAATATTAGCCCCCTATATATAATTTGTAAATATTTTCTTCCATCCAGTAGGTTGCCTTTTTATTCTCTTGCTGGTGTACCTTTTTTTGTTAATCCACACCTGAGGATATTTTTCCCATTGATTTTTAGAGAGTGGAAGGGAGGAAGGGAAGAAGGGAGGAAAGGAGGGAAGGAGGGAGAGAGAAGAAAGAGAGAGAGAGAGAGAGATGGCTGTGAGAGAGACATATCAATTGGTTGCCTCCTGATCATGCCCAGGGATCGAACCTGCAACCCAGGTACGTGCCCTTGTCCAGGAATTGAACCCACGACCTACCTGTCAGTGTGTGGACTGATGCTTTAACAATGAAGCCACACCAGTCTGGGCGATAGTGTACTTTGATTCACAAAAGTTTTAAATTTTTATTTGTTCCTTGTGTCTTAAATATCTTTTAATCTAAAGGTTCTCCCTTGTCGTTTTCCCCCTCAACTAATTTGTTGAAGAAGCCTGGTCCTTTGTCCTGTAAAGTTTATTACAGTCTATAAAATTTTTATGACTGCATCTTTGTGATATCATTTCATGTTCCTCTACCTTCTACAATTTCTATAAAATGGTAGCTAGTTAGATCCAGAGCTGTGTTTAGATGCAAGTTTGATTTCTAGCAAGAATTCTTAATAGAAGGTGTTGTATACATCAGGAGGCTGAAATGCAAATGTTTATAGAAAATGCTAAATACCATTAAGAGATACTGAGAGTAAGATTTATAGGACTTTAGAAAACTGTGAAATCATTTCCCTAGTTTGAATGATCAGAAGTGCAATTCTAAAAATGGTCTTTGAAGGATGGGTGAACATCTTAATTAAGCAGTTGTGATATAAGTGGAAAAGCCATATAAGACAGGTCTGAAATGCTTATGTGGAAGAAGCAACGGGAAGTAAAGCTACCATGGTAGCACAGAAATGAGGAATACAGGCTTGAAGAGGGGATGGCAGAGGAGGAAGACCACATTCTAATGGCTCCCAATCATGTAATGCAGAAATGCAATGCAGTAATGCGGGGCCAGCCGTTCAGAGCAAGGCAGGTAAAGAATTTGCATCCAAGTACTGTAATTCAGTGTTTTGGTTGTAAGTAACTTCAGGTATATATTTTAAATGTTTTTAATGACTTACATTATTATTTTATATCCTGACTTTTCTGTTGTTTTTATTTTGAAGCAGGTGTACTTCTCTTGAACAAAAAAGTCTACACAGTAAGTCTTCAGATATTTTTTCTTTTTTTCCTTTTTTGTTAATCCTCACCTGAGGATATTTTTCCATTGAATTTTAGGGAAAGTGGAAGAGAGAGGGATAGACAGAGAGAAACACTTATTTGAGAGAGAAACATGGACTAGTTGCCTCCTAAGGGAGAGCCCTGACCAGGGCCCAGACTGGGGAGAAGCCTGCAACCAAGGTACGTGCCCTTAACCGGAATGGAACCTGGGACCCTTGGTCCGTAGGCCAATGCTCTATCCACTGAGCGAAACTGGCTAGGGCCAGATATTTTTTTCTTTAAAATATTCAGTGTTCATATGAAGGCATTCTTAGTTGAAGTATTTCATCCCGTGGCAGCCTCACAAAAAAAAAAAAAAAAAAAAAAAAGTGAATTTTCCCCCCCCTAATTTTCAAAGGAATATGGAAATGCAAAGAAATGGCCAAACTGCTAGACTGCACTGGTGGGCTTGGTGCCAAAAGGAGACCTCATGTTTATTTTCTCTAGACATAAGTCCATGTCTTTTCCACAGGGGAGATGTTTGAAAAAGAAAATTGCAGTTTTTCTTTGAAATGCTGACGTAAATAAGAAGCTTGAAGAGTTGAAACAGTGTAGAAATAGTACCCTACCCTCTCAAGATAGATTATAGACAAGATATTTGTAACAATAGCATTCTAGGCATCTGCCCCCTGAAAATGCTTTTTAAAATTATAGGCACTTCAGAATATTAATAGGAGAAACAATTTAATACATATTTGCCACATCTAATTGCAAAATAAATTGTTACCAGGTGTACCAGTTAGTAATGCGGATTTTTTTAATAGATGGAATTACACATATGTTGATATATATGTGATTTGATATGTATGCTATTTTGTTGTATTGACAGCAAGCTTCAAAATTTCATATGTCAAATTTGCTGAAGGTATTAACATCATAGATATTTTTACGCATAAAAATGTCGAATTTCGTGCCAAAAAAAGAGCATTTGCGGGAAGTTTTAATTCATTGCTTTATTTTGAAGAAAAGTGCTGCTGAATACTTCAGGAAGCTTATGGTGAACATGCTCCATCTCAAGATACTTGAGAACGCTGGTTTAAACACTTTAAAAGTGGTGATTTCGATGTGAAAGACAAACAATGTCCAGGTCAACTGAAAAAGTTTGAAGACCAACAATTACAAGCATTATTGGATGACGATGCATGTCAAACTCAAAAACAACTTGCAGAAAGATTAAACGTTGCTCAGCAAACAATTTCCGATCATTTACAAGCAATGGGAAAGATTTTAAAGGAAGGAAAATGGGTGCCAAATCAACTGAACGAAAGACAAATGGAAAATCGAAAAGTCATCAGTAAAATGTTGCTTCAATGGCACAAAAGAGTCTTTTTTGCATCGAATTGTGACTGGTGATGAAAAGTGGATTTATTTTGAGAATCCCAAATGCACAAAATCATGGGTTGATCCAGGTCAACCATCAACATAGACCGCAAGGCTAAATTGCTTCGGAAAGAAGACAATGTTCTGTGTTTGGTGGGATCAGGAAGGTGTGGTATATTGTGAGCTTCTAAAACCAGGTGAAACAGTTAATACTGATCGCTACCGACAACAAATAATTAATCTGAACCACACTTTGATCGTGAAACGACCAGCAGGGCCAGAAGACACGGCAAAATAATTTTGCTTCATGATGACGCACCATCACACACTTCAAAACCAGTTAAAGACACGTTAAAAGATCTTGTCTGGGAAGTATTAACCCACCCAGACCTTGCTCCTTCAGATTACCACTTGTTCTGATCGGTGGCACACGCACTTTCTGAGCAGCACTTCAAAACGTACGAAGAAGTGGAAAATTGTGTCTCTGAATGGTTTGCCTCAAAACAAGAAAAGTTCTATTGGGATGGTATTCATAAATTACCTAAAAGATGGGGGAAATGTGTAGCTAGCAATTTTGATGTTTTTCTTGAAATTATTGTGTTTTCTGTGATTATAAAATCCACATTATTAACTGGTATACCTGGTAAATGGCAATGTTTCAAAACTGCATGTGAAGTGGGAAGTATGTAAAATAATTTATATTTTAAAAATTGTTAAAAAATCCTTAGAGGCCACTAGAAGAGATGATTAAATTTATTACTCTCCTTCTCTGGAAATATTTAAAAATTGGAATCATTATAAAATATGGATTGCCACTGAATGCAGTTTTGAGAATCCTGTTCTCCAAAGAGAAATTACGACATCATAAGAATATATTTGTATCTTACACTACGTCATATAATTTATATTCAGTATATCTTTGAGAATGGTATTATATAGAGAATTCTGCTTGGGTTTAAAAAATATATAACTGTCACAATTTTCTTTTAGTGGGTAAAATTATTTTTTTATTTCAAGAATATATTATCTTTTGCTAGTTATAAGAAAGTGAAAACTTTTATAGTTCTTTTATGTGGCTTCTCTTTGAGGCCTTCTCTTTTTACTTTAGATCAGGGGTAGGAAATATATGGCATGCGGGCAGTATAAAGCCCGAGGAATCATTTGGTCTGGCCCTGCCAAGACATTAGAGGTGAGTTAATTAACTGTTTGACCAAATAGAGCAGGCTAATTTTTAAACTGATAATCTTGAATGGCCTGAGAATGATGTTATAAATATCCAAATGGACCTTGGCAGAAAAAAAGTCCCGCCCCCCCCCCCCCCCCACTTCCTTTGGATATTCTGCCTTGCTCCTCCTTTCTAGGCTTTAATAAAAACTGAATAATTTATGTGACGGCTCTGAGTATGATAAAGTTACTATCTAATGAGTATTTTATTACAATCTAAAGACACCTACTAACCTGTTATATGCCATAAGCGTCTGTAGACGCAAGTGGCGGACCACGCACGTCTATAAAAAAAATGTTTTCCCTAAGTGGCAGTCCTGACCAACTTTAAAATCACTTTTCATGAGAATTTTCAGCTGAAAATATTCAAGAACATTCGAACTGTGTATTTATTTTTATAATATTCATTGCAAGTTGATTTTTTAAATTAAATTCAAAATATCGTGGCACATGGGGATGGTTTCTGTTTTAAATGTGTGGTAGTTAACTGGTTAAATAACATGGTGTGTGTTATAACATTCTCTTTTTAGGTTCTCTACTGTATATTCTCTAACACACAGCCATACGCCTCATACCATAATTCCTTAATAATGCTTTGGTTAATAAAAATATATAAGTAGTGCCTGCTGGTGTGGCTCAGTGCTTGAGTGTTGACCCATGAACCAAGAGGTCAGTTTGATTCCCGGTCAGGGCACATGCGCAGGTTTCAGGCTCGGTCCCCAGTGCGGGGTATGCAGGAGGCAGCAGATCAATGATTCTTTCATCACTGATGTTTCTATCTCTCTCCCTCTGCCTTCTTCTCTGTGAAATCAATAAAAACATATTTTAAAACAAATACATAAACAGAAAGTTAACAACAAATCAAAATTACCTTTATCGCCAAGGTCTCTAAAAAAGGTTGATCCACAATGAGTTGTTTGGATTGCTGCCAGTATATCCTCAATATCCTTTGAATATACACATAGTAAAATCTTTTAATTTAACTTATAAAAGTGCATTTCCTATCATAAAAAAAAGAATGAACCCCTCCCTACAAACACACTGCTTACCTTTTTTGTCAGCCTCTTGACTGAAGTTTTACCTATAGCAAAGAAGAAACATTACTTAGTAGTTATATTCCTTGGAAAACTCAACTTCCATTAAGAAAAAAAATAATTTAAAAAACAATTATTTGTTAAAAAAATAAGTTGACAATTTTAGCTAAAATCTTTAAAGTGAAAGTTATGAACCCAGAGAATTCTAAGTCTAAATACAAAGACACTGTAGGTTCTTTGTAAGACCTGTTTTCAATTTCACTCACCCCATCTCAAAAAAAAATTATAATTGGCAGATAATGTCCTATTATTTTCAGGTGTACATCACAGTGATTGGATACTTATATACATTACGAAGTGATCACTACAATAAATCTAGTTACCATATGCCACTATACAAAGTTATTAAATACTAGAGGCCTGATGCACGAAGATTCGTGCAAGAATAGGCCTTCCTTCCCCTGGCTGCCGGCACTGGCTTCCCTCGGCACCTGGTACTCAGGCCTTCGCTCTGGCCGCCGCCTTCCGCCTTCACTCTGGCCAGAGTCGCCTTCTGCCTTTGCTCCAGCCCTGCTGCCCTCCTGTAGCTCCCTCCACCCCCCAACACCCCATAGCAGGCGCCCCGCCCCATGCCAGCTGCTCCGCGCCTGTGTTGTTGCCATGGCGACGACACAAGTGTCCCAGCCCGGCTGCCGCCATCTTTGTCGTGTCAATTTGCATATTTTCTCCTTATTGGCTGTGGGTGCCGCCATCTTTGTTGCAGAGTGATGGTCAATTTGCATATTCCATCTTTATTAGATAGGACTAGAGGCCCGGTACACGAAATTCATACACGGGGGTGGGGAGGGTGTCCCTCAGCCCAGCCTGCACCCTCGCCAATCTGGGACATCCTTCTCACAATCCAGGACTGCTGGCTCCCAACTGCTCGCCTGCCTGCCTTTCTGATTGCCCCTAACCGCTTCTGCCTGCCAGCTGGATCACCCCCTAATCACTCCCATGCCAGCCTGACTGATGTCTAACTGCTCCTCTGCGAGCCTGTTTGCCTCCAACTTCCCTCCTCTGCCAGCCTGGTCACCCCTAACGACCCTCCCCTACAGGGCTGATTGCCTCCAACTGCCCTCCCTTGCAGGCCTGGTGCCTCCCAACTGCCCTCCCCTGCTGGCCATCTTGTGGTGGCCATCTTGTGTCCACTTGGGGGCAGGATCTTTGACCACATGGGGGCAGCTATATTGTGTGTTGGAGTGATGGTCAATCTGCATATTACTCTTTTATTAGACTAGAGGCCCGGTGCACGAAATTCGTGCACAGAGGGGGGTTGTCCCTCAGCCCAGCCTGTACCCTCTCCAATATGGGACCCCTCAAGGGATGTCCGACTGCCCGCTTAGGCCCGATACCACCAGGATCGGGCCTAAACGGGCAGTCGGACATCCCTCTCACAATCCAGGACTGCTGGCTCCCAACTGCTTGCCTGCCTGCCTTCCTGATTGCCTCTAACCACTTCTGCCTGCCAACCTGATCACCCCCTAACCACTCTGCTGCCAGCCTGTTTGCCCCCAACTTCCCTCCTCTGCTGGCCTGGTCACCCCTAACTGCCCTCTCCTGCAGGGTTGATCACCTCCAACTGCCCTCCCTTGCAGGCTTGGTCCCTCTCAACTGCCCTCCCTTGCAGGCCGGGTGCCTCCCAACTGCCCTCTCCTGCTGGCCATCTTGTGGTGGCCATCCTGTGTCCACATGGGGGCAGGATCTTTGACCACATGGGGGCAGCTATATTGTGTGTTGCAGTGATGAGCAATCTGCATATTACTCTTTTATTAGATAGGATAGAGGCCTGGGACAGGGGTGGGGGCCAGCTGGTTTGCCCTGAAGGGTGTCCCGGATCGGGTGGGGGTTCCCTTGGGGCATGGGGCGGCCTGAGCGAGGGGCCTGTGGTGGTTTGCAGGCCGGCCACGCCCGCTGGCAACCCAAGCGGAGGCCCTGGTATCTGGAATTTATTTTCCTTCTACAATTGCAACTTTGTAGCCTGGAGCGGAGCCAAGCCTGGGGCTCCCTCCGAGGCCCGCAGCCATTTGTGTTGGGATTATAATTGAAACTTTGTTACCTTAAGCGGGTGGGCCCAGCCAGGGTGTGCGGAAAGCTTTGCTTCCCCTGTTGCCGGTGGCAACCCTGGCCTGCTCTCTCAAGCTCCATTCTGCCGCCATTTGTTTGAATTTGTTTACCTTCTATAATTGAAACTTTGTAGCTTGAGTGGAGGCTTAGGCCTGGCCAGGGCAGGTGGAAAGCTTGGCTTCCTCTGTTACCTAGGAAACCTTGCTCTCTGTGGCTGTAGCCATCTTGGTTTGGGTTAATTTGCATGCTCGCTCTGATTGGATGGTGGGCGTGGCTTGTGGGCGTGGCTTGTGGGTGTGTTGGAGGTATGGTCAATTTGCATATTTGTCTATTATTAGATAGGATAGGATAGAGGCCTGGTGCATGGGTGGGGGCCAGCTGGTTTGCCCTGAAGGGTATCCTGGATCAGGGTGGGGGTTCCCTTGGGGCATGGGGCGGCCTGAGCAAGGGGCCTGTGGTAGTTTGCAGGCCAGCCACGCCCCGTGGCGACCCAAGCAGACGTCCTGGTATCTGGAATTTATTTACCTTCTACAATTGAAACTTTGTATCCTGGAGCCGAGCCAAGCCTCCTGCTTGCTCCATGGCCAGCAGCCATTTCTGGTTGGATTTGTTTATCTTTTATAATTGAAACTTTGTAGCCTTGAGTGGAGGCTTAGGCCAGCCATGGAAGGCAGAAAGCTTGGCTTCTTCTATCACCTTGGAAACCCAAGCCTCCCTCCTGCTCTCTGTGGCTGTAGCCATCTTGGTTGGGTTTATTTGCATACTCGCTCTGATTGGCTTGTGGGTGTGGCTTGTGGGTATAGCGGAGTTAGGGTCAATTTGCACATTACTCTTTTATTAGGTAGGATTATTGACTATATTCTTTTTTTTTTATTTGTTAAGCCTCAACTGAGTATATTTTTTCCTTTGATTTTTAGAGAGAGCGAAAGGAAGGGAGGGAGGGGAAGCAAAAAACAGAGAAAAACATCAATGAGAGAGACACATTGATTGGTTACCTCTCACACACGCCCCGACCAGGGCCAGGATGGAACCTGCAACCCAAGCCATGCCCTTGACCAGGAATCCAACCAAAGACCTTCTGGTTCTTGGGTCGATGCTATAACCACTGAGCCCCATCAGCTAGGGCTTAACTATATTCTTTATGCTGTATTTTACAACCCTGTTACTTCTTAATCCTATTTCAACAGCCCCTCAACCTCTTCCCGCTCTGGAAACCACCAGTTTGTTTCCTGTATCTATGAATCTGTTTCTGTTTTGTTTTTTAGATTATTAATTAAGTGAAATAATCTGATATTTATCTTTATCTGTCTGATTTATTTCACTTAGCATACTACCCTTCAGGTCCATACATGACATATAAAATATTACAAGTATCTTTGACTTAGCTTAGTTATCTCCATCATAAATTCTTATCAAACATGATTTTGTTCACATAATTATTAAAATCTGTCTCTTTTTGCTTTCACTGATTAAAAAAAATATACCTGCGTGTTTTAGAAAGCTATCTTTTTGAACCCTGAAAAGCTCTCTTTAGAGCTCTGCAAATTAAAGAGGCTAGCTAATAGGACTGTCCATTCTAATGTGATATTACTTTCAATAAATTCCTATTGGATAACAGAGATTTAAAATTCTTTCAGGTTTTGAGCCATTTTCTCTATGGCTTATATCACTTACCTCTTACTATAATTCTAAAGCTATGACATTGCTTCTTTTGTGGTCAGCCATTTAATACAGTTAGAAAAATGCTGGAAAAGGTGTCCTTTCATTTCTTACATAAGTCATGTGCATGTGCTACAAACTTACCTTTTTGCTCTCAAAATATCTATGAAGTTCCTTTTGAACACTAAAAAATCAGCCTAGACAACGTGGCTTAGTGGTTGAGCATCGACTAGGAGGTCACAGTTGGATTCCTGGTCAGGGCACATGTCCAGGTTGCAGAATCGATCCCCAGTAGGGGGCATGGAGAAGGCAACTGATCAATGATTCTCTCTCATAATTGATGTCTCTCTCTCTCTCTTTCTCCCTTTGTCTCCAAAATCAATAAAAATATATTAAAAAAGAGAAAAATCAGGTGACAAGTTAAAATGAATACTTTCTCTATGTGCTTTCCCTGTATTCTGAATGCTTAATTGGGGCTATAAACCTCGTGGGGATAAATTCTATTTGATGTTAGCAAATTTTCAATATTTTAATTTTGCATTATGAATGAAAACATTAATTGTGAATATGATTAGTTTTTAGAAACATCTATGACCATGTTTGTAAGCTTAAGTATTACAGTTTGGGATAATTTTTATTCACTGATACACTATTACATGTTATCAATAACAAATAACTCTAGATTCTAATATTAGGTGCTATTCCATGAGATCATCACACAAGTAAACATTACAATTTATTTTACAAATCTAAGTGGCCATGTGAATGTGGATGTAGAATACGTAGTAATATGATGCTGATAACAAACCCCAGAAAAGTGTGTATGTAGTAGACATATTCCCCTATCTTTGCATATTCTATTAACTTAAGAAACTGACCATGCCCTGGCCGGTGTTCACAGTGGTTGGAGCATTTGGTCCATGCACAAAGAGTCGAGGGTTCAATTCCTGATCGGGGCACGTACCTAGGTTTCGGGACCCACCCCGCATCTTATTGGGGTGCGTGCTGGAGGCAACAAGTTGATGTCTCTCTCTCTCTCTCTCTCTCTCTCTCTCCACTCCCTCTCTTCCACTCTCTCTGAAAAGCAATGGGGAAAAAAAAATCCTCATGTGAAGCTTCACAACAAAAATCCCCAAACAAAAGCAAGCAAACAAAAAACTGACCACGATTCACATGCTTTTCTTAAAGTTATGTCAAATTATTCATTACCATATGCAATTTCATTTTTAGACAATTTAGGTTAGTGTTATCAGTTTTTTAAAAAAATATTTGTTAAAAGTTTTACATATGTCGCCTCTTCATCCCCATTTCTAGCACACCTCCAAACCCTGCCCCAAGCCTTCATCACAATGTTGTCTGGGCCCATGGGTTATGCACATATGTATACAAGTTCTTTAGTTGATCTCTTCCTACCCACCCACAGTCCCCCGGCCTTCACAATGAGATTCGACAGTCTATTCTCTGATTGTCTCAGGATCTATTTTGTTCATTAGACTCCACATATGAGTGAGATCATGTGATACCTGTCTTTCTCTGACTAGCTTATTTCACTTAGCGTAATACTCTCCAGGTCCCTCCACGTTGTCTCAAAGGATAAGAGATCCTTCTTTCCTACTACTGCAGAGTATTCCATTGTGTAAATGAACCACAGCTTTTTTTTATCCACTTATCTACTAATGGGCACTGGGCTGTTTCCAGAGTTTAGCTATTGTAAATAGCACTGCTATGAATATAGGGGTGAAAACATTCTTTCTGATTGGTGTTTTGGGTTTCTTAGGATATATTCCTAGAAGTGGGATCACTGGGTCAACTGGCAATTTCTTCTTTAATTTCTTTAGGAAACTCCATACTGTTTTCCTTAATGGCTGTACTAGTCTGCATTCCCACTAGCAGTGTACTAGAGTTCCCATTTCTCCACATCCTCACCAGCACTTGTCATTTGTTAATTTGTGGATGGTAACCATTCTGACAAGTATTTAAAAATATATACATTTTATTGATTTTTTACAGAGAGGAAGGGAGAGGGATAGAGAGTTACAAACATCGATGAGAGAGGAACATCGATCAGCTGCCTCCTGCACACCTCCTACTGGGGATGTGCCTGCAACCAAGGTATATGCCCTTGACCGGAATCGAACCAGGGACCTTTCAGTCTGCAGGCCGATGCTCTATCCACTGAGCCAAACTGGATAGGGCCATTTTGACAAGTACTAAGTGATACTTCATTGTCGTTTTAATTTGTATCTTTCTTACGATCAGTGACCTTGAGCATTTTTTCATGTCTCCTGGCCATCTGTATGTCTACTTTGGAGAAGTGTCTATTTAGGTTCTTTGCCCATATTTTTTTTAAATTGGATTGTTGTCTTCTTTTTGTAAGTTGTATGAGTTCCCTATATATTTTGAAAATTAACCCTTTATCGAATGTATCATTGCCAAATATGTTCTCCCATACAGTGGGCTCTCTTTTCATTTTGTTGATGGTTTCTTTTGCTGAGCAGCCTTTTATTTTGATGTAGTCCCATTTGCTTATTTTCTTATTAGTTTCCTTTGCCCTAGCAGATGTATCCATAAACATATTGCCATGAGAGATGTCTGAGATTGTGCTGCCTATGGTTTCTTCTAGGATTTTTAATGGTTTCCTGACTTACATTAAAGTCTTTTATCCATTTTGAGCTTACTGTTGTGCATGATATAAGTTGGTGGTCTAGTTTCATTTTTTTTGCATGTATCTATCCAATTTTCCCAACACCATTTATTGAAAAGACTGTCCTGACTCCATTATATGTCCTTGCCTCCTTTGTCAAATATTGAGCATAATGGCTTGGGTTGATTTCTGGGTTCTCTCTTGTGTTCCATTTATCTCTACGCCTGTTCTCGTACCAGTACCAGGCTATTTTGATTATAGTGGCTTTGTAGTATAACTTGATATCTGGTATTGTGATCCCTCCAACTTTGCTCTTTCTTAAGATTGCTGCAGCTATTTGGGTTGTTTTTGGCTCCATATAAACTTTTGGAGTATTTATTTTAGATCTGTGAAATATGCTGTTGGTATTTTAATAGGGATTGCATTAAATTTGTAGATTGCTTTCGGTATTATGGACATTTTAATGATGTTGATTCTACTAATCCATGAACACAATATATTCTTCCACTTGTTTATATCTTCTTCTATCTCTATTTTCAACATCCTGTAGTTTTCTGACTACAGGTCTTTTGCCTCCTTGGTTGGGTTTATTCCTAAGTATCTTAATTTTTTGTTGTTGCAATGGTAAATGGAATTGTTTAGTTTCTCTTTCTGAGAATTCATTATTGGTGTATAAAAATGCCATCAATTTCTGGGTGTTAATTTTGTATCCTGCTACACTGACAAATTCATTTATTAAATCTAGTACTTTTTTGGTGGATAATGATAGTTTTACTTCCTCCTTTCAAATTTGGATGTCTTTTATTTCTTCTTCTTGTCTGATCACTGTGGCTAGGACTTACAGTACTATGTTGAAGAAGCATGGTAAAAGCAAACATCTGTCTTGTTCCTGTTCTTAGAGGAAATGGTTATAGTTTTTGCCCATTGAGTATGATGTTGGCTGTAGGTTTGTCATATATAGCTCTTATTATATTGAGGTATGATGCCTCTATTCTCACTTTGCTGAGGGGGGTGTTGGATTTTGTTGAATGCTTTTTCTGTGTCTACTGATGTGATCATGTGATTTTTATCTTTCAATTTTTTTATGTGATGTATCACATTTATTAATTTGCTAATATTGTACCAGCCTTGCATTCCCGGAATAAATCCTATTTAGTCATGGTGTATGATCTTTTTAATGTATAGATTTTCTAATATTTTGTTAAGGAGTTTAGTATCTATGTTCATTAGGAATATCCGCTTGTAATTCTCTTTCTTTGTAGTGTCTTTACCTGGTTTTAGAATTAGGATAATGCTGGCCTCATAAAAAGAGCTTGGAGTGTTCCTCCTCTTAGATTTTTTTGGAATAGTTTGAGAAGTTTATGCGTTAGTTCTTCCTTGAATGTTTGGTAAAACTCCCTTGTGAAGCCATCCAAACCTGGGTGAGTGGCTGCACACGAGATTTTGTGCTTTGGCCATTTAAGATGGTGTCTGCATTTGCAGCTGTCTCTTGCTGGCAGGCAGCCCAGCTTTGGGTTTAGACTCCAGAGTTTTCAGTGGGAACCCACCACAGCCAAGACATCCCTCTGGAACTTCAGCTGCTCTCTGTGGGAGCCTGGCCAGCCCTTTTGCACCTCCACATTTCCCATCAGTCTCTATGCGGTCTTCATTTTCCATCCTTGGTTATCAGGGTTCTCTCCAGCTAGTCTTCAGTTGATTATTCAGGATGGTTTTTCTGTATATTAATTTGTTCCTGGGACATGTCAGTATAGCTTCCACTTAATCCGCTGCCATTTTGGAATCTCATCAGTTTTTTAAAGAGAGACTGATCCTTGTTCCCAACTGAAGAAATGTTATAGGAAGTAGTAACTGACATCTAGAAGGTGACATCTTCAGGTGGCAGTATGGCCTTTAAAGAATCATTGAGGTTAAAAATAAATCTTTCTACTTGAAACTGAGTGAGGAAGAAAGGTAATGTTTCTTCTCTACAGCTGGAAGTCTTGATGCCAAACAGCTGAGCCAATACAATTAGAAACTAGGTGAGTGAAATACTACAATAAAGGCAAGAGCTAATTGAATAACCAACATAATACCAATATCACAGCTAAGAACTAAATTGTAAAGTCCTATTGAGGCAGATATCCTATATTTGTCTTACCTTTATGCAGCGTGGGGCTTAGCATTTAAATATTTATTGAAGGAATAATTTAATAAAAATTAGAAAATATCCCAGAATGTCTTCTTATTCATATCCTTGCCTTTTAGTGGTTAATAAACTATTATCCCATTTTACAAACAAAACAGTTAGGGCCAGAGAAAGGAGAGAGGAATTAAGTTATAATATGTGCACTGCAGAGTTTCCTTTCTCACACAGATTTTTCAAAAACAGGAGTTGGACACCATGAGCTCCATTAAAGTGGGAACCTGTGGACTAGTTTCAACACTTCAGAAAGCTTCACAGAACTGAACATTTAAGCATGATATTATCACAGAGGCAGTTTTTGTTTTTTTTTTGCTTTTGATTATAACTTAAAATGATAACATTGGTTATTTCACGTTAACTACAAATTCTGCTTGGTACTTCTATAAAAATGGAGAAACCATGTACTTAATAAGCTTATCTTGTAAAAAAATTTTTAAGTGAAATAATTAGAAAATGATAAAGAAATGTATCTCTGTTGATAAAAAGTTTGGGGGCCACAAGAGTTCACTGAGGCTTCTGTGGTCTCCTGCAGCACTGGCACCGACACCTTCCTCTGGGTCTCAGCACGCGCCTCTGCCCGCTCTTGCTGCTTGTGCTGTGCAGTGCGGACCCTAGCTTGCAGGGAAGTTGGAGGATTTACAATGGGAAAGGCTCATTGGAACTGCCTGGGGAGGTCCCTGGCTGTGTGCACACTACCTTGTTCCAGCACAACCTCAACCAGGTATCGTGTGTGTCCGCCCCAGCGAGCCTGCGCCTGCGTTCCCTTAATGGATCCTTGCTACAAATGTAATGACCTTAACTACATGGAACTCCTTGGATAACTGGATCTATAGCAAGAAATTTCAGATCCCCTTTGACATTAGCAAATGGCAAAAAGTAAACAGAAATTGCTTACCCGATCAGGAGACTGAAATCTCATCCCTCCATCATCATATGGGAAGGGAAATAATGAAAATAAAGCAGTGCTGATGATGAACTGGTATAGCACAGACTTCACATACCTGCCTACCTACATGAAAGATTATGTGAAACTGTATTTTGAAAACATCCAAGAGGTCGTCTTGGCAGACAAGTCTTGACAGACCAAGACTCGTCCTTTTATCACATCCCGTCCTACAAACGAAGTGAATCCATTGCAGAAGGCTGGCTCTCTGCCAACCCATCTAAGAAGCATTTTGGTAACATAAATTTTTATGACGATAGCAGTGATTGCTGGGATTAGAACATTTTCCCAAAAGCTCAATTTGCATCTGAATATGGATATTAGTCCTGGCCTTCCTTCAGTACATTAGAAAAGGTTTCATCTAAAGAGGACTGGTCTTAGAACAACAGATTTTCAAGTCATTGACAACATCATGAAAACGGTAACCATAAAATGCTTCTTCAGGCTGAACTTCATTTCAAATTCCTGAAAAGCACAGATCCATTACTCGCTTTCAAAGATACCATCTACCTTACTTACATGATGCAGGCAGTGTGTCAAAATAGAAACTGAATTCTACCACTGCAGTCTCAGCGAGATAGTGAACAGAAAAGGGCACATCTTGGGGGCACTGTACTGGCAGCTGATTGACATCTGGCAGGCTCCTTCCTGGGCCTCTTTAGAGCACGGAGGAAAGTGGAAAATGCTTATTACTTTGCTTGGCATTTCTTCACTCCACTGTTGACTGTGGGTTTTGAGGATAAAGGAGTGTTTTTCATCTATGGAGTCAGACCTTCACTCTAACTGTCATGTGACGCTCTCTGTGAGAGCCCACAGGCAGAGTTCCCTGGAGCCTTTTGCTCTTCACAGGGCCTACCATTTTGTGATGAGAGCAGGGATGGCTGTCCTCCTTTCAGGAGCCATTGTCTAAACTGCTGCAGAGATATGGGCATTGTAAACGGCAAAGCTGTATGGTTTCCTTTTACCTGTTAACCAATAGCAAACTCTTGAGTCAACCAACTATTACTTCCTGTCCTCACCAAAAGAGGCTGTGGGGCTCCAGAAGGCACACATCACTGCCATCATCTCTCAGCAAAAGGACACATTTGTGTTTGATTTGGAAACCTCGGCTGTCAAGCTCTTTGGTTGGATGTAGAGTGTCCCAGGGAGATTCAGTGACAATGGTTTCCTCATGACGGAAAAGACATGGACTATATTATTTTACCCCTGGAGGCCCACAGCAAGAGTGAATTGGAGCAATCTTTTCATGTGACTTCTTTGACTGATATTTACTGAGGGAACCCAGCTTGCACTTTCAAAAGCTTCCTAAGGCACCGGCTGGAGCTGCAGGCGACCAAAGACAAGTGAAGAAGCTGGAAATGGGTCTGCCTGCTGCCACACATATGACTTATGATCCGCCAAGAGTGCGTACAGCTTTGTTCAGGGAAGGCTGTTTACTCAGTAAGTCCTCCAGTGAGGCTGTGCCAGGACGGTGTTTTTAGGTCTTCCCCTTCTAGCTTTACCACATGAACCAGTTATAACCCAGCTGCCTCTCCCTACCCAGAAAAGGGTGTCTATACAGGTAGGCCTCTTGGGGAACCACAGGAACATGACCACAGAGCTTCAGATTTGGCTCAATCCAAGGAGTTAAGATTTAGACTGTTGACTCTGGCAAAAAAGTGATGTTCTTTTTAGTTTGGGTTTAAATCATTTTACCTATATTGATTAATTATAAGAGACTATAAATTATTTCATTATACATGATCATGTTCATAAAATTACATGGATAATAAAGCAAATGGGGCAAAATATTAATAAGTGCCAATTTGGGTAAAGGTTTATAGGGATTTTTTTGTACTACTTTTGCAACGTCCTGCAAATTTGAAATCATGTAAAAAATTAAAATTTACATAAACTGCATCAACAACAACAACAAAAAAGTTTGGGGGCCACTATCTTACATAAACTTCACTTTTAAATTAAAAAAAAGATAAGGCAGAGCTAACAGGCATGAACACCTATTCTCTTTTACCTCCACTCTCCTCTAAGTTAAACTTTATCCTGAGTAAGAGAAGGGGTTGGTAGAATTTTTCAAGCTTTGGTTATTTCACCCAGGCGTGCCCAGTCTTGTATCACCTGTTCCTGGGCTGTACCGGGAAAGAGACCAGAGCACCAGATCAGAGGCCCATGGTCAGATGTGCTACATACTAGTAGGAGCAGTCACAGCACAGGACATAGTCAACAGACCTAAATATTGTTGGTAACATTTTCCCATGTAAGGATAAAACCCATCTGTAAATAATCTAATTTTTCCTTCAGGTTTTTCTTTTTTCTTCTGTCAGGTTTTTTTTTTTTTTTTTTTGGGGGGGGTGCTTTTCTTTCTTTGGCTATTTCTACTTACACATGCATAAAAAATTCAGTCTTATTACTTTAATAGCTATTTCATATATATTCATGCACTCATGCATGGAAATAACAGAAAGGGGGAAAATTTAACAGTCAAAAAGTTAGATCTAAGGTTGAGGCTATAAAGTTTTATTGTACAATATGAAAGGATGGAAAATAAACTGTGGCTTTTCTTGGCAGGGGAGGTATAAGTCTTCCAGCACTATGATGGAATTTTGGCTCAGGAAGTAGAATGTTTTTAAAGGTCTCCACCTATCCTAGAGATTCCACCATGTATTTTTTACTGTTTACAGAGAATTCTTAGTAAAACCAGGAACAAACACATCTTGTTATAGACAGTCATTTTAAAATGGCTTAAAATAAGCAAGCCTACATTAATACATATTAAGTGTTGTTACAGGTCAAATAAATCTTTGCCTTTATAGCCAAAGTCAAGTTATTTAATAATCCTAATTATAAAAACATTATCAGTGGTAAGTAATTCAATTTCTTTTTATTGGAGGTAAGTGGATTTTTGACACACACAGAATAAAACAGACAACAGAGACATTTTCATCATTTCAGATTTTGTAAAAAAATATTTTTATTGATTTCAGAGAAGGGAGAAGGAAAGAGAGAAAGAAACATCAATGATGAGAGAGAATCATTGATCGGCTGCCTCCTGCACAGCCTACAATCTGGGCATGTGCCCTGACGGGGAATTGAACCATGACCTCCTGGTTCATAGGTGGATGTTCAACCACTGAACCATGCCAGCCAGGTCATCATTTCATATTGATTGGATAAAAATATAAACAGCTTGGCATCAATATTAGAATTAGTATAAGACAGCCGACTCCTCCAATACTTGCTTGAATTCAGTCACAACTATTATGGAAACCAAAGCAAAACAACTGAATACATTAGCGAAAAAATATGAACTAATATCACTAATAAAAGTGATAACTGGAGAAAAAAGGGACAAGAAGTTAAATGGTGTTATTTTCCAAGAAAAGCATATGGCTTGGCTTATTTGTGCTGGAATAAATAGAGAGAGTAAGAGATAACACCTGGTTGGTATTTCTTTTAAAGGAAGTGAAATAGTGTTCCCTAAAATGCCTAAATCTGGCCTTCTTGTCAATTTTGCTTGAAAAACATTTAAATTGTTTTTGAAAGAAAAAAAAAAAGAAATGTGCCTTTTGTGCAGCCTTACGCACTGTGAAACATTATAGGCAACAAATTAATTAGATTGAAAACTGATATAAAAGGGTAAGTACAGCAGCTCACAAACCAAGTAACTCGGAGATGGGAAGATAAGAGAAAGCTTCTTAGAATAAGAGATGCTTAAACACCTGAAGGATTACAGCATCCACTCCCATCTCCTACAGTTTCCCTTTCTGCAATAATCCAAAAATGTTAAATGGAAAATTCCAGTAATAAACAATTCCTAAATTTCACACTGTGGGATGTTCAGAGTAGCGAGATGAAATCTCATGCCGTCCCCTCCATCCTGCTAGAGATGTGAGTCATTCCTTTATCCAGTGTCTCCATGCTGTAGATACTACACACCAACTTGTTAGTTACTTAGCAGCCACCTCAATTATCATATTGACTGTCACATGATCACATTGCTTGTGTTCAAGTCACCCTTATTTTACTTAACAAGGGCCCCAAAGCACAAGAGCAGTTTAAACTTTATCACAGGTATGCATGTATAGGAAAAAACAGTTTGTTCAGGATTTGGTGCTATCTCTGGTTTCAGACATCCACTGGGGATCCTGGAATGCATGCTCCGTGGATAAGGGAGGAGTCTAATAGAATGAGCTCAGAAAAGTGGGGTTAATGGCATTCTGGGAATAGCATGTGAATCAGTTCTGAGGTGGGAAGAGAGGAGGCCCTGCCAATCTCTTTCTTCTCTTGTGGTGAGAAGGAAGGAGAGGCTGAGTGGCTGTGCAAGTAGTTTTGGTGACAAGAAGTTGAGGTAATTACTATCTAATGACTTGTATGTTCTGTGTATGCGATCTGGTAATTTGCTAGAGCATGTAAGACATAGTGGAAGGCTGGGGCTTGTAGGCACTTAGTATGATGCATTGGAGGTTGCTAGTATAAAGAAATACAACTGATTTTCACATAGAGATGCTGTATCCTGTAGTTTTATTATTTGTAGCTGCTTTGGAGTTTCCTATGTAGATAATACATGCTATAATATGATGAACCCTAAGAACATTATGGTAAGAGAAAGAAGCCAGACATAAAAGAAAAAATATTGTATGATTCCATTCCTAAGAGGTATCTAAATAGGTGAATCCATAGAGACAGAAAGTAGTTTAGAATTTGCTAGGGGATATGAAGATGGGAGATGGAAAGTGACTGCTAATGGGTACAGAATTTCTTTTTGGCACGATGACATGTTCTGGAATAAGTGGTGATGGTTGTGAGTTTATACTAAAAAACACTTTATTTTATTTTTTTGTTGATCCTCACTAGAGGATATTTTTTCCATTGATTTTTTAGAAAAAGTGGAAGGGTGGCAGGGGAGAGAGAGCGAGCGAGAGAAACATCAATGTGAGAGGAACACATTGATTGATTGCCTCCTGCATGCACCCTGACCAGGGATCAAACCTGCGACCATTCAGTGTGCAGGCTGATGGTCTAACCACCGAACAGCACTGGCCAGGGCTAAAAACCACTTTAAAATGATGAATTTTGTGGTATGTAAATTATATTTTAATTTAATTTTATTTTTAAAATATGCTTTCATTGACTTAAGAGAGGAAGGGACGGGTAGAGAGATAGACATATTGATCGGCTGCCTCCTGCATGACCCTAATGGGGAGCAAGCCACAACCCAGGTATGTGCCTGACTGGGAATTGAACCAGTGACCTCTTGGTTCCTGGGTAGATGCTCAGCCACTGAGCCACACCAGCTGGGCTATATTTTAATTTTAAACAAGCTTTATGTTAGGAACAAGTCAGTAAATTAGTAACACAATAAAACAGCTAAGACTTACTGAGCACATGCTATGTGCTTAGGTACTTAAGCACTTTCTATAAATCATCTCATCTAATCCTAAAAATGACCTTATGAGGCAGATACTATACTTATCTCCACTTGGTGGGTGAAAGTAAGTTACAAAAGAGATTAATTACTTTTTCTGGATTATTCAGCTAGTAAGAGGAGGGAGTCTGAAGTCAAAGCTTGCCTTGGCTGACATTGCTCAGTGGTTAGAACTTTGGCCCTCACACTGAAGGGTTGCGGGTTTGATTCATAGTCAAGGGCACATATCAGGGTTGAAGGTTTGATCCAAGGTAGAAGGCAACCAATCGATGTCTCTCTCTCACATTGATGTTTCTCTCTCTCTCTCCCCTCCTCACCTCCTTTCCACTCTCAATGGAAAAAATACCCTCAGGTGAGAATTAAAAAAATGATCTATCCTATCTAATAATAGACAAATATGCAAATTGACCATACCTCCGACACACCCACAAGCCACGCCCACAAGCCACGCCCACAAGCCAATCAGAGTGAGCATGCAAATTAACCCAAACCAAGATGGCTACAGCCACAGAGAGTAAGATTTCCTAGGTAACAGAGGAAGCCAAGCTTTCCGCCTGCCCTTGCCAGGCCTAAGCCTCCACTCAAGGCTACAAAGTTTCAATTATAGAAGGTAAACAAATTCAAACAAATGGCGGCAGAATGGAGCTTGAGAGAGCAAGCCAGGGTTGCTGGCGGCAACAGGGGAAGCAAAGCTTTCCGCACACCCTGTCCGGGCCCAGCCTCCGCTTAAGGCTACAAAGTTTCAATTATAACCCCAACAGAAATGGCTGCCGGCCACGGAGGGAGCCCCAGGCTACAAAGTTTCAATTGTAGAAGGAAAATAAATTCCAGATACCAGGGCCTCCGCTTGCATTGCCAGGGGGCGTGGCTGGCCTGCAAACCACCACAGGCCCCTCGCTCAGGCCGCCCCATGCCCCAAGGGAACCTCCACCTGATCCAGGACACCCTTCAGGGCAAACCAGCTGGCCCCCACCTGTGCACCAGGCCTCTATCCTATCTAATAAAAGAGTAATATGTAGATTGATCATCACTGCAAGACACAATATGTCTGCCCCCATGTGGTCAAAGATCCTGCCCCCATGTGGACACAAGATGGCCACCACAAGATGGCCAGCAGGAGAGGGCAGTTGGGAGGCACCCAGCCTGCAAGGGAGGGCAGTTGAGAGGGACCAGGCCTGCAAGGGAGGGCAGTTGGAGGTGATCAACCCTGCAGGAGAGGGCAGTTAGGGGTGACCAGGCCGACAGAGGAGGGAAGTTGGGGGAAAACAGGCTGGCAGCAGAGTGGTTAGGGGGTGATCAGGCTGGCAGGCAGAAGCGGTTAGGGGCAATCAGGAAGGCAGGCAGGCAAGCAGTTGGGAGCCAGCAGTCCTGGATTGTGAGAGGGATGTCCGACTGCCCGCTTAGGCCCGATCGGGATCGGGCCTAAGCGGGCAGTCGGACATCCCTTGAGGGGTCCCATATTGGCGAGGGTACAGGCTGGGCTGAGGGACATCCCCCCTCCATGTACGAATTTCATGCACTGGGCCTCTAGTATATATATAAAGAGCCAGGGTCCGTAATGTCCAAAACAACCGAAGGCTCGACCGAACACCGGAAGTCAGTCCTGCAGTCAGTGCTGGGTCTAATCTGCAGCCTCCATGGCAGCTGTTGATCAGCTATTGCCTCTCTCTTTCTCTCCCAGCTTCGCCAGCAGCCGTGCCTCTGTTTCTCTCCGGGCCTCTGTAGGGGCTGCTGATCAGCCCCGGAGATAGGCCCAGAGATGCTGACTGGCATAGAAACAGACCAATCAGAACCAAATCTGGGTGAACTGTGAGGAGCCAATGGCTGTCTAGGAGGTGGAGCTTTTGACACAAACTGGCATAGAAACCAACCAATCAGAACCAAATTGGCCGGCAGGGGAGGGCAGTTGGGGACGAAATCAGGCCTGCAGGGGAGAGCAGTGAGGGGTGATCAGGCAGGCAGAGGCAGTTAGGAGCGATCAGGCCGGCAGCGGAGGGTCATTGGGGGTGAGATCAGGCCAGCAGGGAGGGCAGTTGGGGGAAACCAGGCCGGGAAGACAGTTGGGGGGCAATATCAGGCTGGCAAATGAGGGCAGTTAGGGGTGATCAGGCAGGCAGGCAGAGGCAGTTAGGGGCGATCAGGCAGGCAGGCAGGTGAGTAGTTAAGAGCCAGTGGTCCCAGATTGTGAGAGGGATGTCCCTAAATCTGACAGGGATTGGGCCTAAATCAGCATTCAGACATCCCCCAAGGGGTCCCAAATTGGAGAGGGTGCAGGCTGGGCTGAGGGAACCCCCGTCCATGCACGAATTTCATACACTGGGCCACTAGTCTATATATATAAAGAGCCAGGGTCCATAACGTCCAAAACGACTGAAGGCATGACCGAATGCCAGGCGGGGGGTGGGCGGGGTGGGGCGAGGCGAGTGTGGCGAGGTCGTTAGCCTCCAGCCTGGGTCGTCCACTGCCTTGGTGGTTGACTCCAGCAGGACCTGGGCCCTCCCCTCTGTGGACCAGAGGCTCTTTTCCTGATACCATGTTCCCAGGATCTCTCAGACCCATTTGTGGAAGTTAGGAAACACTGCGTGTGGTCATCCCGCCCTGGGGACTCCCAGGGCTGACAGCAAGGGTGGGTTTCTGTGGGGTCCCCTCTGTTATGCGATCCAGGGTTGCTACATGCTAATGTTGACTCTGGCAGGACTTGGGTTGGTTCTCCGCATATCTGAGGTCCCGCTCCCTATACCAAAGCCCCCTGAGTCTCTGAGGCCTGGATGCAGAAATTGCCTGTTGTCATCCTGCCCTGGGGACTCCCAGGGCTTACACTGGGGGAGGGCCTTGGTGGAGTCCCCTCTGTTGTGGTATCCAGAGTCCCTTTAGTGTTTCCTCGGGGTCCTCACCTTGACTCTGGCAGGACTTGGGCCAGTCCTCTGCGTATCTGAGGTCCCACTCCCTATACCAAAGCCACCGAGTCTCTGAGACCCGGATGCAGAAATCGCCTGTTGTTGTCATCCTGCCCTGGGTGGGATGATTCTGTTCTAGGGTCCAGGGTCCTTCCCTCCTCCCTCATGTTCCTCACCTTGAGCCCTGGCAGGTCCTGGGATCCTCCCTCTGTTGACCCAAGGCCAGACTCCTCAGATCAAGGCCTCACTGCCCTGAGTCCTCTGCAGGAAGTCAGTGTACGTCACATCTGGTACCAAGCCCAGCAATTCCAAAGCCTGATGGGAGGAGCTGAGATGGATTCCGTAGGGTCCTTCAGCCCTGCCTCTGATGCATACTTTGACAGGGCCTGGGCCTCCTGTCCTCTATGAACCTGAGTCTGCAATCCTCAGACCAAGGGTCTGACTACCCAAGTTCCCTGAGGAGGTGGGGCGGGGGGAGGTGCAGTTTTCAACATACAAACAGGAAGCCCAACTTTGGGAATTTAAAAATTCCTGCATCATTCACCTTATACTGCTAAACCCCAAATCTAGATACTATACCTACTATGATCACCCCCAAGATTTTAAACAAAGCTAAGATAACCAGTTGAGCAACTCTATTCATTAAAGACAGCCTAAAGGCAATGATTTCAACCTTGGAAACAGAATGCTGGGGAGAGCCACATGGACAGTGGAAAAAGGGGAGTGAGATGGAAAATTTCTCTGGTAGTAGCCAAGAAGTGAATGGTTTTCAAGGTGCATAAGAGCATCCTGTACTAGGGAAGCAGGATGATTCCCATCTCCACAGAGACAGTCACATTACCTTGAAAAGATTTTAGGTAAATCTTATGAAAACTAGCTAATGGTGAAGGATGAGAAAGAACAATGAACCACTGAAATGGGTGGCCTAGGGAAACGTTTGGAGGAAGCATCATCTCCCTACCATGTGACCCATTGGAATTGAACATGGGGTCAATAGGTTTGAGAAGTGCTAAAGAAATGCCCCCTTTCTCTTACCAAAGCATCTTGGCCTCCTCACCCCTCCCCATGGAAGGGTCAGGATGGTGCTTTATGATTTCTAAGTTTCTCTCCCAGAGCTACCATTAGCTGGAGGAGAGGCTTCCTGATTAATTAAAGCCTAGGGGGTGTGGCCCCTCATTGTCCTAGAGAAAAGCATATGTTCAGGAGGCCTGGGGTAGGGCCCTGGGAAATTTTGACGTGGTGAAGATGACCAGGAAACCACAAACTCCTAGCACAGTTATGTAACAACCAACCCCATTCACCAAAAGAAGGAAAAAGAGGAAGAAGCCCTATTAACCCAGGTCCAGTGTCCAGGATGAAAGGACCACACCCAAACTTCTCCTCCTCTTCTTTAGTGGCATAACCCCAAGACTCCCTGGTCTTGCCTTGCAGATTTCATCCTCTACCCACACTTTTTCTCATGAAGACTTTATTCCCTTTCATTCCAGCCATTTCCCCACAAACCAATGTCCTTCTGCACTCACTCTGTTGTCCTTCCAGGTACTAAAGACATCCATGGGGGTGAAAAGATGTCTTTAAGGGAGGTCGAGGAAAGGAGCCTTTCCACAAATTCCTACCCCTTCAAGAAAACCCATGAAAGCTATAAAGCCAACAAGATGTGGCCATTATCACAGGCCAAATGAGGAACTAAATAAAAATGATCCAGAAAAAGACCAAGACAATGTAGAAAAATTCACCACCTCAAGTGATAACTTGGGCAGCCAGTAATTTCAGGGCAAGGCCTAAGACCTTAGAACTATCTATGAAGTCTCTGAAGTCTGGCCCCCAAGAAATGTTGACAGTGTGGAAACCAAATTTTACACCTACAGGGTACACCAATAGTGATGATTAAAATAAAATTGATAAGTGGTTCACTTCCAGTGTCAGCATAATCTGCAGACAATTTTTATTAAATTTATTGGGATAACATCTATACTAATAAAAGAGTAATATGCTAATTAGACTAGGAGACCTTCCGGAGACCTTCCAGACGTCCTTCCAGACAAAGCCATGGTGGCGGGGCCAAGGCAGAGGCAGTTAGGAGTAATCAGGCTGGCAGGGGAGAGCAGTTAGTGGGATCAGGCCGGCAGGGGAGGGCAGTTGGGGGCGATCAGGCCAACAGGGGAGGGCAGTTGGGTGCGATCAGGCCAGCAGGGAGGGCAGTTGGGTGCGATCAGGCCAGCAGGGGGGGCAGTTGGGGGTGATCAGGCTGGTGGGGGGGCAGTTGGGGGCAATCAGGACGGCAGGGGGTGAAGTTGGGGACAATCAGGCCGGCAGACGAAGGCGGTTAGGGGCGATAAGGCTGGCAGGCAGAGTGGTTAGGGACGATCAGGCAGGCGGGCGAGTGGTTAGGAACCAGTGGTCTCGGATTGCAAGAGTGATGTCCGACTGTGGGATCGGGCCTAAACCGGCAGTTGGACATCCCCTGAGGGGTCCCAGATTGGAGAGAGTGCAGGCCGGGCTGAGGGACCCCCCCCTACTGTGCATGGATTTCGTGAACCATGCCTCTAGTTGATATATATCTATATATGAAAGCCTAAGTGACCGTTACAACTGGTCGACTGGTTGCTATGATGTGCACTGAACAGGAGCTGCTTTCTGGTGGTCAGTGTGCTCCCACAGCCAACCTCCGTCCGTGGTTCATACCCCAGGCTGGCTGAGTGGTCAATGCACTCCCACAGCCAACCTCCTGCGGCCCAGGCTGGCCAACCTCCCATGGTCCCTCCCCCCAGTCAGAAGGCGATTTGGACTGGGCAAGATGGCCCCGATTGCAAGCCAGGCCGAGGGACCCCACCTGTGCACGAATTCATGCACCGGGCCTCTAGTGATAAAGTCAAAGCTTATGTAATTTGTTGTACTACCCCCAAAATCATTCAAGTTCAAAAATTTCAGAAATGCTACTATTTAAAAAATTCAAATAGTAGAAGGAAATTTGGTGAGTTCTGTGCCATAGTTTTCATTTAATAAGATAGATTTAAAAACGTGTTCAAAAGAAGTGTGTGAAAATGGGTTGAGAACCTATATTTGAACTGAATTTTGCTTGGCCCTTCTTCTCATTCTAGAAAGCTATAGCAAAGTATGTTTTCTTTTAATTACTGAAATGGTAGTAAGAAAAAAATTGAAAACAGAGATATCTCCTTAAATGTAATAAGACAGAATTTAATATAAAAAAATCAGTGATAAATTTTCCAATTAAGGAAAAAGTAGAAACCAGTATATCCTAGCAGGCAATTTACTACTAGATTTATCAGGCAATTTGGCAATATACATCAAAAGTCTAAGAAATTTGTATTTTATGATAATACTTCTAAGAAATATCCTATAAAATAATCAGTTATTCAAAGATTTATGAAAAAGTATATTCACTACAGTATTATTCATAATAATGAAAAAATATAGAAAACTTACATGTTCTGACAAATTATGGTATATAAATAAAACAGAATTGTGTCATCATAAAAACATTAAAAATATAAGGAAAACTGCTCATATGCATTAAACAAAAAAAGTTAGGTTATAAAATCTGTGTGTTCATGCTGGTTACTTCTGGGTGGTTGTGTTAGAATTGGGGTTGACATATTTTTTACTCTATACTTTGTAATATTTCAGTTTCTAAAATGAACATATATTTTTTTAAAGGTGTTCTATTTCTTTAAAAATATTTTTATTAATTTCAGAGAGGAAGGAACAGGGCGAGAGAGAGATAAAAACACCAGTGATGAGAGAGACTCAATGATCAGCTGCCTCCTGCATGCCCCACACTGGGGATTGAATTGAGTACACAACCTGGGCATGTGCCCTGACCAGGAACGAACCGTGACCTCCTGGTTCATAGGATATTATGTATACAGGTATATAAGTTAAGAAAAAAATGAGCCTTACTCTTTATGTATTTTTAAAAATCTTGCCTAACTGACAAAATTGAACAAAGAAGATAGTTCTACAATAATAGAGACCTCATTACTTCACTTTCACCAATGAATAGAACAACCACAGAGATCAATAAGGAACCAAAGAAATATTTCCTGTTGCACACATCAAACAAGTCAGTACAAGACTAATGACGTGGTAATTGGCTACTAAAATATTTGCTGCTAGAATTAGTGGAGAGAAATGGTGCGACTGCATGTAAGGCATATAAGGAAAATGAATGCAACACAAATTATAGTAATCAGTCATTAGCAAATGTTATAGTTTGTTATTAATAAGTATGTATAACAGGATATTGTAAAAATTAAGTTACAACATTTTTACTAAAATGTTTCTTACATACTATTATATTGGCTGGGCTGCAAAAATATTCATTGTGGGCCGCGAGTTTGACATGCTTGCTGTAATCTGTAACCATTATACCAATTTTTATTCCTTTTGCTTATTTCTTCATGCCTGTAATACCCATTTTGTGTATCCATTCTTATTCCTTTTGTGTACTTCCCCATGTAATCTTTGTCCTACCCCATATAAGCAGCTGACTTATGGGGATTTGCAGAGCAGATTTTCATGGAAGACCTGCTGTTCGCCCATACTGCTGGCATTATTGGAATAAATATATGACTCAACCCCGTCATTACTCAATTGGCTTAAGTAGTGACAAGCAGCCTGGATCCATTGGTTGTCTAGTTTCAAAATTATATAAAGTATTTTTCTTTCTGATAACAGTGGGATGAAATTAGAAATGAGTAACATTGAAAACAGAAAAATTCACAAATATGTAGAAATTAAAAGACACACTCTTAAATAACCAATGGATCAAAGAAGAAATCACAAGAGCTATTAGAAAATACTTTGAGACCTTCGGGGGCTTGTGGACTGGGCTTGGATAGCCGGGCAACCTCTGCTACTGCTGTAATCTCTCCCGGAGTGATGGCTCTGCTGCAGAGGCCGTGCCATCTTGAGGGGGAGAGCTGCTCTGACTGGGAGCCCAGCCTCACCTTCACCCAGGGTGCTCTTAGACACCACCTGGGATCCTATAGCCACTCCAGCCAGGGACCTGCAGCCTTGGCTGCCAACCCACTGACATGGGGACTCAAGCCTACCCAGCTGAGGGCTCCTGTGAGTTCCAGAGGGTGCTCCCCTCCCACTAGCCAGATGCTTTAGCCCTGGGGACCGTAACTGCACGCGCACGAACAGCTTAGCCTAATGCAGCAGCCTCGGGCTCTGCAACTGCACAGCAGCCACGCGAGTAGCCGCTGCTGGTGACCACCAGAGGAGCAGCCGCCACCCGTGACCGCACAAGGAGCAGCCACCTCGTGACCCCCCTTGAGGTGTAGTTGCCCAGTGACTGTGCAAAGAGCAGCAGCCCTGCAACTGTGCGAGGAGCAGTCATTGCACGTGACAGCTGGAGGAGCTGCCGCTGTCCATGACTGTGCGAACTGCCACCAAGGCCACCACTGCAGTCACAGGTCCCGTGGAATTCAACACCTAGATCCTTTGGTGAGAGCAAAAATGGGAAGACAGAAGAAAAACCTCCAAAGAAAAGAAAAGGAGGAATGGCTAGAAAAGGAACTAAATGAAACAAAGGCATGCAATATGTCAGAAAAAGAATTCAGAATAGGGTCATATATTTCATAAACCAGATGGATGAGAAAATCAACAACCTATGGAAGAATCAGGAAGAAATAAAAGTCATATAGCTACAATAAAAAACAATATGGAAGCTTTCAACAGTAGACTAGGAGAAGCGGAAGACCGAATTAGCAAATTAGAAGACAGGCAAGCAAAAGATACCCAATCTGAACTGTAATTGGAGAAAAAAAATCAAAACACAGGAAGAGAGCCTGAGGGAGCTTTGGGACAACATGAAATGAAGCAACATACGTATAATAGGAGTGCCAGAATGGCAAGAAGAGGAGCAAGGGTTAGAAAACCTATTTGAAGAAATAATGTCAGAAAATTTCCCTGATTGGGGGAAGAAAAAAGTCAGGCAAACACAGAGTCCCATAAAAGATGGACCCAAAAAGACCCGAACCAAAACATGTTGTAATTACAGTGGCAAACGTTAACAACAAAGAGAGAATCTTAACCCTTTGCACTCGCTTGCTTTTTTCGATTCATTTATTCTACTGCTAACTGTCGAGTCACACTTGACATCCGAGTGCAAAGGGTTAAAGGCTGCAAGAGAGACAGAAAGTTAACTACAAGGAATCTCCCACTAGGTTATCAAATTATTTCTCAAAAGAAACACATCAGGCCAGAAAGGAATGGAAGGAAATATACAAAGTGATGCAAAGCAAGGTACTGAATCCAATAATACTTTATCCAGCAAGGTTATCATTCAAAATTAAAGTGGAAAGCAGGAGCTTCACAGACAAAAAAAAGGCTAAGGGAGTTTATCACCACCAACCCAGTAATGCAAGAAATGCTAAAGGGACTGTAATAAAATAAAGGGAAAAAAAAAGGGGAAGAAGGAACACAGGCACAAAAAATAAAAATGGCTACAAACAAGTATCTCTCAATAATAACTTGAAACGTAAATGGTCTAAATATTCCAATCAAAAGCCCTCGAGTGGCTGAATGGATAAGAAAACATGACCCATATATATGCTGTCTAAAAGAGATCCACCTCAGAACAAGAGACCCACACAGACAGAAAGTGAAGGGATGGAAAAATATCTTTCAGGCAAATGGAAATGAAAAAAAAAGTTGGGGTAGCAATACTTATATCTGACAAAACAGACCTCAGAGTGAAGGCCATAACAAGAGATAAGGAAGGCCACTTCATAAAACTAAAGGAATCGATACAACAAGAGGATATAACTCTGGTAAACATATATGCACCCAAGTACGTAAAAAAAACTTCTGGACAATATCAACGGAAAGATCAAGAGCAATACAATCATAGTAGGGGACTTTAATACCCCACTGACATCACTGGATAAATCCTCTAGACAAAAAAATCAGCAAAGAAACAGCAATCCTGAATGACTCACTATATCAGATGGACTTAACTGACATCTTCAGAACATTCCACCCCAAAGCTATAGAATATACATTCTTTTCAAGTGCACATGAGACATTTTCAAAGACAGACCACATATTGGATTGCAGGCAAAGTCTCTCCAAATTCAAGAAGATTGAAATAATATCAAGCATCTTCTCAGACCACAATGGCATAATATTAGAAATAAACTAAAATAAAAACAATAAAAAAATTGGTTATCAAAAAGATCAAAGAAGAAATTAAAAACATCCTGCAGAGAAACCAAGATGGCGCCATAAGTTAAGCACCTAACCTGCAGCCTGGCACAACAATTTCAAGAATACAACTAAAGATCAAAACGGACATCATCCAGAACCACAGGAAAGCTGGCTGACTGAAACGCCCACAACTAGAAGGAAAGAGAAAACCACAGGGAAAATCAGAGGAGCCGTAGGGGCCTGAGGTATGGAGACACGGCCGGAGACACAGGCGCGCGCGTGTGAGGAGGACGGAGCCACAGAGGACGGGGCGGCTGACGGCCTGGCCGGCGTTCTCTAGTGGGAAGGAGATAAAAGCTCCAGATTGCGCTGAACCCCAGCTCCGACTGCACTGAACCCCAGTTCCGGGCGAGACCCTGGGAAGCCAGGCTCATGCTGGGGGAATCTGGGCTGTGGGGCGGAGGCACAGAGGAGCGGCGAAAGGCAGAGCTCTGGAGGTGTGCACGTGAATGCGCGCAGAGGATGGACAGTGCCTGTGCCGCTGAACTGCCCTGGCGGGGAGGAGACAGGGGCTCCGGACCGTGCTGAACCCCAGTTCCGGCTGCGCTGGGCCCCGGCTCCAGGCGAGACCCTGGGAAGCCAGGCTCATGCTGGGGGAATCTGGGCTGTGGGGCAGAGACGCAGGGGAATGGCGAAGGGCAGAGCACCGGAGGCACGCACGGGAATGCGCACAGAGGATGGTCTGTTGACTGTGCCGCTGGATTGCCCTGGCGGGAAGGAGACAAAGGAGCCAGACTGCCCTGAGCCCCAGTTCCGACTACACTGAAACCCAGTTCCGGGCGAGAATCTGGGAAACCAGACTCATTGGGGGAGAGACTAGACTGTTTGGCGGCGGGCGAAACTGTAGGGCGCTTTCCTCTCAGAGGTGTTTGCAGGGAGTACAGAGGGACACTGAGACCCAGGAACCTCATAGGGCGGGGCTGATGGGAAGCCAAGGCTGTAGACTCCACCCTGAAACTCCGCCCCATCCAAGCTGAGCACAGAGGCTTTTACAATTTTGCAATTCTAGTTGAATAAGGCTGTCTCCCGGCGTAGACACAGCTGATCCTCACAGCCAATTGGACTGGAGGGCAAATCCTCCCAGTGTACCAACAGCAATCAAGGCTTAACAACACCAAGACTTTGCACTCAGCCCACAAAGGGGGGTACCAAGAGCGACCATCTAGGGAGATTGGGGAAGCTGAGCTACCGGCCCCTATAGGTTACTGACCACACAAAGCCACTCCATCAACACAGGGAGGCAGCCAAAAGATGGAGACACCGAAGCAGGTCACGAATAGAAGGGATGAAGGAAAGTAAACTAATGGACGACACAGTGTTCAGAACCACTTTTATAAGGTTACTTAAGAATCTTCTGGAGGACCGAGATGGCGGCATAGGGCAGACGCCTGATTGTTGCCTACCACAACAATTTTGAGACTGCAAATGGAGGGCAGAGCAGACACCATCTGGAACAATGGCCGGAGGAGTTGCTGGGAGGGGGACCCAGGGGCGTGCGGCCTCACCCATTTGCTGCTCCTGAGGATGAAACATTTGCGAAATAATGTTTTTTTTCCTCAAAGTGACACACTACCGAGTTATGCTCAGTTTTTTGGCGAAGTTTGACACACCAAGCTCAAAAGGTTGCCCAGCACTGGTCTAGTTAAATGGAAGGATCCCGAATCTGGTTTATGGAAGGGACCTGACCCATTATTAACCTTTGGCAGAGGGTATGCTTGTATATTTCCAGAGAATTTTTCTAAACCTGTGTGGATTCCTGCTAGAAATATTAAACTGCAACAGGGATCCAAGAGAGAAACTAGTCAGACTAACAAAGACCTTGTGCCTGGAACTACACCATGCAGCTGCAGACAATCAACTACCTTAGCTACAGAGAGCAGCAACTCCAAGCAATCCACTGAAGATGAGGAGCAGGAGGAGGATGAGCCGGACAACAAACAGCCAGGAGATCACCTGGGGCATGGTAAAAAGGATGATACAGATGCCTGAGAACGTCTTTCTTGCCATGCTAGCAGTAATCAGCTGTACGGCAATATTACCTGGGGCAAATAGGGAAGTATTTTTGACTTGTGTTCCTGACTCTTTATGGGTAAGAACCCTTATGTGGGCTGATCCCGCCTAATGTAGTCATCAATAATACCAAACATTCAGGAGGAACATAGGTGGGGCAAGGAAGTATAATTATACAGGTGTCGCCACCCAGTTTTCCTTTCGTATGACATAAAATCAAATCACTGCTCCTTTGTGCGTAAAATTAAAGAGAGGTTTATGGCTTGCGTGGATACCAAGGAAGTAGAGGATTATCACTACTTGCTTCTGGGAAAGGTGTAGAAAATGTAATTAGACCTTGTATATATAAAAAGAAATTGACAGCCAGTTTGAAATTGAATTGTCATGGCTTAGAGCAAAGAATATCCTTACATGATAGAATTCTACAATGTCATTATAATTTTTGATATTTTATAACAGCATATTGTACAATTATTCCAACAAACTTACAAACTAATTTTTTGATTGGCAATAATATAAAAAGGATATGAAAGGATTTAATCCCTTCCACTGTGTGGAAGGCCCCTTGGGAAGGCACTTGAGCATTCTATGTTGGCTCCTCTTGCCCTTTTTTGCCAAGTGGGACCCTTTTCTCACAATCCAATTGCCCACAGCTGTTGCCTGAGTTTTCAGTTCATGCTGAGGTTGAGGCCTCGTGGTGGCTGGTACCATGGATCTGTCTCTCGCCCAATGGTATGAGCTGGGTCCTCTTTGGAGAAGAAACCTGGGTTCCCCAAGATCCATGATCAGTGCCAGGGCCCTGCCAGCGGCCGAGGTGGGATCCCAAGGCAGGTGCTGGGTGTGGAGGCCACAGGGGCATAGACTACCAAGGAGACAGAAATGAACCTCACATTACCCTGTTTGGCCCCTGAGGATGGCTGGTTAGCCAGAGACGGGTAAGATTCCTCAGGGAAGGAACAACTTAAGACAGGCACAGTCGCAGAGGGGCCATCAGGAGAGAACTTGGGGGTCAACAGAGGTGGGGCATAGACCCTCACCCCCCCATACTTGCAGGGGCATGAACCCTAGCCCCTTCTGAGGGAGGTCTCCAGCCCCATGGCTGCTTCGCTTCCCACGCCCAGCTCAAATAACAGACAGAGGCTTGGCCCAACTCAGATTGAGATCCAGGTAACAGACAGAGACTTGACTGACAGCAGCTGCCATATATCTAAATCCAGCCTAGCATTAGGAATGCTTAAGGCCTACCCAAGAATGCAAACAATCCTTTCTACTAATATTTACAGGATAAACTAAGATTGTTATTAGAGTATTAAATTTGACAGTAAAATAGTAATCAAGTTTTCAGATTAATTTAATTGGCTAATTGACATAAGTAAATATTCAGGAAGGTTTAATTGTACTGGACAAAAAGTTGTTTCTAAAGTATTAACTAGAAGATGGCGGCATAGGTAAACACCTAACCTGCAGCCTCGCACAACAATTTCAAAAATACAACTAAAAGTCAAAACGGACATCATCCAGAACCACAGGAAAGCTGGCTGACTGAAACGCCCACAACTAGAAGGAAAGAGAAAACCACAAAGAAAATCAGAGGAGCCGTAAAAGCCTGAGGTACGGAGACACGGGCGCGCGCGTGTGCGGGGAGTACGGAGCCAGAGAGGACGGGGTGGCTGAGTGCCTGGCAGGCGTTCTCTAGCGGGAAGGAGATAAAAGCTCCAGATTGCGCTGAACCCCAGCTCCGACTGCACTGAACCCCAGTTCCGGGCGAGACCCTGGGGACCCAGGCTCATACTGGGGGAATCTGGGCTGTAAGGCGGAAACTCAGGGGAGTGGCGAAAGGCAGAGCACCGGAGGCGCGCACGGGAATGCGCGCAGAGGATGGTCTGTTGACTGTGCCGCTGGATTGCCCTGGTGGGAAGGAGACAAAAGCTCCAGACTGGGCTGAGCCCCAGTTCTGACTTTACTGAAACCCAGTTCCGGGCGAGAATCTGGGAATCCGAATTCATTGGGGGAGAGCACTAGACTGTTTGGCAGCAGGCGAAACTCCAGGGCACCTTTCTCTCAGAGGTGCTTGCAGGGAGTACAGAGGGACACAGACACAGGAACCTCATAGGGCGGGGCTGATGGGAAGCCAAGGCTGTAGGCTCCACCCTGAAACTCCGCCCCATCCAAGCTGAGCACAGAGGCTTTTACAATTTTGCAAGTCTAGTCGAATAAGGCTGTCTCCTGGCATAGACACAGCTGATCCTCACAGTCAATTGGCCTGGAGGTCAAATCCTCCCAGTGTACCAACAGCAATCAAGGCTTAACAACACCAAGACTTTGCACTCAGCCCACAAAGGGGGGTACCAAGAGCGACCATCTAGGGAGATTGGGGAAGCTGAGCTACCGGCCCCTATAGGTTACTGACCACACAAAGCCACTCCATCAACACAGGGAGGCAGCCAAAATGTGGAGACACCAAAGCAGGTCACAAATAAAAGAGATGGAGGAAAGTAAACTAATGGGCGACACAGTGTTCAGAACCACATTTATAAGGTTACTCAAGAATCTTCTAGCCCTAACCAGTTTGGCTCAGTGGATAGAGCGTCGGCCTGCAGCCTCAAGGGTCCCAGGTTCGATTCCGGTCAAGGGCATGTACCTTGGTTGCAGGCACATCCCCAGTAGGGGGTGTGCAGGAAGCAGCTGATTGATGTTTCTCTCTCATTGATGTTTCTAACTCTATCTCCCTCTCCCTTCCTCTCTGTAAAAAAAAAAAATCAATAAAATATATTTAAAAAAAAAAGAATCTTCTAAAAACCGCTGATAAACTTGAAAAGACCTTCAAGGACCTTAATGAGAATACCAAAAAAAATGGAAAAGGACCAATCAGAAATTATGCATACACTGTCTAAAATAAAGAATATACAGAAACTCAACTGTAGATCACCGTACCCCATGAGTCAAACCAAAGATCTGGAACATGAAGAAGCAAAAAACACCCAACCAGAGAGGCGGAAAGTAAGAAGAATCCAAAAGTGTGAGGATAGCGTAAGGAGCCTCTGGGACGGCTTTAAGCGTACCAACATCCGAATTTTTGGGGTGCCAGAAGAAGAGAGAGAGCAAGATACTGAAAACCTATTTGAAGAAATAATGACAGAAAACTTCCCCCACCTGGTGAAAGAAATAGACTTACAAGTCCAGGAAGCGCACAAAACCCCAAACAATAGGAATCCAAAGAGGACCACACCAAGACACATAATTAAAATGCCAAGGGCAAAAGACAAAGAGAGAATCTTGAAAGCAGCAAGAGAAAAACAGTTAGTTACCTACAAGGGAGTACTCATACGACTGTCAGCTGATTTCTCAACAGAAACTATGCAGGCTAGACGGGAGTGGCAAGAAATACTCAAAGTGATGAACAGCAAGAACCTACAACCAAGATTACTCTACCCAGCAAAGTTATCATTCAGAACTGAAGGTCCGACGAAGAGCTACACAGACAAGAAAAAGCTCAAGGAGTTCATCACCACCAAACCAGGATTACAGGAAATGCTGAAGGGTATTCTTTAAGAAGAGGAAGAAGAAAAAAAAAGGTAAAGGTAAAAATTATGAACAACAAAAGACATCAAATACATACCTACCAACAAGTGAATCTAAAAATCAAGTGAATAAAAAATTCTGAAGAACAGAATGGACTGGTGAATATAATAGAATCAGGGACATGGAAAGGGAGGTGACAGACAATTCTCAGGGAGAAGGGGGTCTGAGGGGTGCAGTAAGAGATTGGACAAAAATCTTACACCTATGGATGAAGACAGTGGCGGAGGGGGGGGAGTAAAGGTATGGGGTGGGGTGGGAAATCAGCTGGAGTGGAGCTATATAAGGGTATGGGGGGGGGAGAGGAACACCTGTAATAATCTGAACAATAAAGATTTATTACAAAAAAAAGTATTAACTAAATTTTTTTTTTGGTAGTTCATGTCATGGTAAAATTGCTTGACATACAATGAACCTAAAGCAGTCATATTTTTGTGCAAAAAATTAAAATTTAAAGTTATCAAGGCTGGATTATAAAATTTTTTTAAAAGCCTCCTAATAATTAAATTAAAAAAGGGGAATAGTGGAGTAATATTATGTAAGGAAAAATATCCTGAAAGTAAATTACGTCTAGAAATTTTTTACTTTGAAAACTAATTTTCATTTGTAAAGCTAACAGCAAGACACCCATGAAAAACACACATGGTGTCAAAATAGGTCAAAGAAAAAATTGGGCAAGGACAGAAAGGATTCCAAGTCAAATTTTCAGAAAAGATTCTTTTATTAACCTTTGGTCGAGAATATGTTTGTGTATTTTCAGAACACAACACCAAGACCATGTGAATTAAAAGCAGTCCAGAAATAGAAGACGCTGACGATGCTTTGCCATGCTAACAGTCAGCAGCTGTACGTCGCTGCAGATTGTCCAGGATCAAGCCAGAGAGGATCGGACCTGCATTGCTACCATTTGTCCACCATCCAGAAATTATTGAACTGTTGGACATTGAAACCAGGACTCAGAATCGTTGGACATTGAAATTGGGACTCAAACATTTATTGTTTTTTTTTAAAAAAATATATTTTATTGATTTTTCACAGAGAGGAAGGGAGAGGGACAGAGAGCCAGAAACATCGATGAGAGAGAAACATCGACCAGCCACCTCCTGCACACCCCCCACCGGGGATGTGCCCACAACCAAGGTACATGCCCCTGAATGGAACCGAACCCGGGACCCCCCAGTCCGCAGACTGATGCTCTATACACTGAGCCAAACCAGCTTTGGCACATTTATTGTTCTTATATATTTATTTCTAGTCTGCAGATATAAGATTTTTTAAAGGAAAGAAACGGGAGAGATGCCGGAAGCCAATCATTGTTTTAATAATAGAGAGCTGAGGACAGGGAATTCGGAGGGCTGGTCATCCTTAATTGTTCTAAAGGGTCAGAGCTAATTATTAGATATTGGTAGTTGAAGAAGCCCCCACCTGTTAGTCCTAAATTCACTGATTGGGTTTTATTGGAGTTTCCTGCCTCGGGGATAAGGGTGTATCCTGTAATTTTAATCTTAATAAAAGGGATGGAAAACCCAGAGCAAGGAGTAGTCCTCCCACTAGAGTTGGACTACCGCCTGGCCCCCATTTCCCAAATTAAATATTTTCTAAGTCTCTTTTAATTTGTGTGCGGCCTTCTCCAGAACTCAAACCCTGAATCGGAACCCTGAATCACGCAGGACCTGAAAGGGGCTTCCACAGCAGCCAAAATTCAGAGACAAAGAAATATGTTTCAGATGAAAAAACAGAAGAAATCTCCAGATAAAGAACTAAATAAAATGGAAGCAAGCAAACTACTAGGTACAGAGTTAAAAAAAATTGTTATAAAATTGCTCAAGATACTTAAGGAGAGCTTCAAGGGACTTAGTGAGAATTTCAAGGATCTTAGTGAGAACATCAAAGACATGAAAAAGGACCAGTAATAAATGAAGCACACACCAACTGAAATGAACAATAATTTATAGGGAATCAACTGTAGAATAGAGGACACCAAGATTCAGATCAGTGATTTGGAATATGAGGAAGCAAAAAACACCCATCCAGAAGAGCAAAAAGAAAAAAGAATCCAAAAATATGAAGATAGTATAAGGAGCCTCTGGGACAACTTCAAGCATACCAACACGCACATCATTGACAACCTATTTGAAGAAATAGTGACAGAAAATGTCCCTACCTGGTGAAAGAAATAGACTTACAAGTCCAGGAAGCATAGAGTCCCAAACAAGAGGAACTCAAAGAGGCCCACAGCAAGACACATCATAATTAAAATGCCAAAGGTTAAAGACAAAGAGAGAATCTTAAAAACAGCAAGAGAAAAGCAGTTACCTACAAGGAAGTGCTCAGAGGACTGTTAGGTGATTTCTCAACAGAAACTTTATAGGCCAGAAGGGAGTGGCAATAAGTATTCAAAGTGATGAAAAGCAAGGACCAACAACCAAGATTACTCTATCCAGCAAAGCTATCATTTAGAATGGAAGGTCAGATAAAAAGCTTCACAGACAAAAAAGCGAAAGGATTTCATCACCACCAAACCAGTATTACATGAAATGTTAAAGATCTTCCTTAAGAAGAAGGAAAAAAGAAAGCTAAAAAATATGAACAATAAACTGGCAATAAATTCATATTTATCAACAGTTGAATCTAAAAATCCAAATAAACAAACAAGAAATCTAATGAACAAAGTAAGCTGATAAATAAAATAGAACTAGAGGCATGGAAACATGGAACAGACTGACAAATCTCAGAGCTAAGAGGGTTGAAAAGGGGGCGGGAAGAGATTAACCAAAGAACTTATATGCTTATATTCATTACCTAAGGACACAAATAACAGGGTGGTGAAGGCCTGGAGTGGGGTGGGAACTGGGTGGAGGGGGGCAATGTGGAGAAAAAAGGGGGATATCTGTAATACTCTCAACAATAAAGATTTTTTTTAAAAGGAGAAAATATATGCATTTATACAATCTTTTAAGGTTATAGAATTACCTTTATCTATGTTTGTTTGTGTGGATTCAAATTATTGTCTGGAGTCATATGTTTTCCCTGAAAAGTTTCCTTTTGTAAGTCTTATAAGTCAGATCTACTAGCAACAAATTCTTAGTTTTCATCTGGGAAAGTCTTTTTTTCACCTTCAATTTTGAAAGATAGATTTGCTGAATATAGAATTCTTGGTTAACCATCTTTCTCTTTGAGCAATTTAATTATGTTATTCCATTGCCTTCCTGCCTCCACTGTTTCTGCAGAGTCAGCCATTATCTTATATGGATTCTTAGTAAGTGGCAAGTTATTTATTTTTTGGCTGCTTTCAAGATTTCTCCTTTCCTCGACTTTCAGTGGTTTTATTAGGATGTGTCTGTTAATGGATCTCTTTATGTTTATCCTACTTGGAGTTTGTTGACCTTTCTCAGTATATAGATTAGTGTTTTTCTATACATTTTGGAAGTTTTCAGCTATTATTTATTAAAAAATTTTTTTTTTCTGCTTCCTTCTCTCTCTCCTCTCCTTATGGTACTCCCAATAAGCATATGTTGGTATACTTAATGGTGTCCCACATGTTTCTGAGACTTCATTTTCTTACTGATTTCAGAGAGGAAGAGAGAGGGAGAGAGAAAGAGAAACATCAATGATGAGAGAGAATCATTCATAGGCTGCCTCCTGCAAGCCCCACACTGGGGATCAAGCCCGGAACCCAGGCATGTGCCTTGACTGGGAATCGAACTGTGACCTCCTGGTTCAGAGGTCGATGCTTAACCATTGTACCATGCTGGCCGTGTGGAAACTGGACATTTTAGATAATATATAGTAGCAATTCTGGGTACTACCACCGCCCTCAACATAGGGCTTGCTATTTGCTTTTCTGTTTGTTTAATGCCGGTCTGGAGTGCTTTAGTTGGTTCCTCTTATGTTGCTTCTTAGGGAAGCACCGCTTTGGGAATGCCCAGTCACTGGAATGGCCCTAGTTTGGTAGCTTTCTCAGTCTCTTTTCTTGGTTGCATGAAGGTATTAAGCTCCACTAATTGCCAGTTGACTGCTTGTTGTTTTCAAGAGTGCCCTGGGACATAAATTGCTCTAGATGATAATAGACCTCCACGCACCTTGCCCTATCCAGTTTCTGTTCCATATATAGCTTCTTCCAGAGCAGCACTTCTAGCATACTTCAAAAAGTGACAGAAGCCAAGAAATTTTCATAGAACATTCCAAAGCCCAGAGGATGGGGCCACATCTACTCTATGCAAAGTAAAAAGGACTAACTTAGATAATAAAATGAACAATTTCTGATATTATTTGAAGTAACTGATAGTTGGCAGTTTATGAACTAAAATTATGTAATTATAGCTTTTGAATTTTTGTTTATTCTATTTTTTGTTTTTTTTAAACTGATGGCATCATAACTCCATTATATGACCCTCTTAATTGCTCTAAGTTTCATTTTTTTTGCCCAATTTAAAACATTAATACCAATGAAAATTAACATGCTGGATAAAATTATTTTATTAAGAATTCATCTAGTGATATTGGAGGAGAAAAGATGGTAACCGGCAGGAAGGTAGGGAGAGAGAGAGTGTGAGTGAGGAACCCACTGAGGAGAGTGTAGACGTGTGTGTGTGTGTGTGTGTGTGTGTATGAGCTAGGGTCAGCTAGATTCTGCAGGTCTTCCAAGGGGCTGCCTAACCGGGCAGTCCTAGATGGTGGAGCCCTGCGCACAAAGCGGACACTTCTCAGCGGCTGGTGCGGACGTGGAGATCATGCCATCTTGAGAAACAGAGCTGCCTGAGACTCGGATCCTGGCTTCTGACACAAACCAGGACCCTGTAGCCACTGGGGACAGAGAACAGCTATCACAGCTTCAGACCAACAAACAACAAGAATCCAGACTTCCCGGCAGATTTCCGTGAGTCAAAGAGCCTATCCCCCTCCCTGCAGGCGCGCGGATAGCGCCATAGTAACCGATAGACCCGCCCCTTGCCCAAGCTGCAGAGCGCCCTCAGCCTCGCGATGGCGCCAAAGTAACTGATAGACCCGCCCCTCGCCTAAGCTGCAGAGCTTTGCGCAGGGACGCGCTCCCCCTTAGGGAATTTGGCACGCGGGACAGAAGCAGCTCCCATTCGGGGAAATCTGACAGTGCGCACAGAGGGCTCCCCTTCGGGGAATTTGGGGGAATTTGGCTTGCGGGTCACAGATCCCCTTCGAGGAATCTTAGAGCGCGCACAGAGGGGCTTCCCTTTGGGGAATTTGGCGTGCAGGACGGACTCCGCCCCCCTTTGGGGAATCTGGGAGAGTGCACGGAGGCAGCTCACCTTCAGGAATTTAAGAGTGTGCGAAGCCCTAGCCGGTTTGGCTCAGTAGAGAGAGCACACACAGGACGCAGCTCCACTTCAGGGAATTTGGCACGCCGGACACAGCTGCCTGGGATCCCTGACTCACAGCGCATTCACACTAAGAGCTAGTGACCCCAATTGTTGGTGCATGCACACACAGGGACCCTAATTCTCAACGAGAAACCGCACAAGGCAATAGAGACTCTGAAACTCGATTCTTGGTGCAGACACAGGGAAACTCTTGACTCCTGGAACATGCTAAGGATCTCATTTTCGGCACATACCAACAGTTTGGTGCAGACAGGGCCCCTGATTCTAAGTGTGCACACGAGACCACACGGAACACTGAGGACACTGACCCTGGGCAAGTCTGGTTCCCATCAACCAACGGCAGCCACACATCCTAGTGTCAGAGCACTTCAGTGAAACTCGGGTGGAGTGAAGTTCCCACAGCACATGGCCCAGGTCAACGCAAACGGAAGCTTGAGCTTTCTGGTGATAGCCAGAATGGGGAAACAAAATAACTCACAGAGGAAAGAAAATGTGGAGTCGCCAAGAAAGGAAATCAGTGAAACTGAAGCTTGCAACATGACCGAAAAGGAGTTTAGAGTAATGGTCGTGGAATTTATACATCGGATGGATGAGAAAATAAACAACTTATGCAAGAATCAGGAAGAAATGAAAAGTGATATAGCTACAATCAAAAACACCATGGAAAGTTTCAACAGTAGACTACAAGAAGCAGAGGACCGAATTAGTGAGTTAGAAGATCAGGTACAGAAACAAGCTCAATCTGAACAGCAATTGAAGAAAAAAATTAAAAAGCAGGAGGAAAGCCTAAGGGAGCTTCGGGACAACATGAAACGAAGTAACATGCGTATAATAGGGCTGCCAGAAGGACAAGAAGAGCAGCAGGGATTAGAAAATCTATTTGAAGAAATAATGACAGAAAACTTCCCGGATATGGGAAAGATAAAAGTTACGCAAGTACAGAGAGTCCCAAGCAGGATCAACCCCAAAAGACCCACACCAAGACATGTCATAATTTCAATGGCAAATATAAATGATAAAGAGAGAATCTTAAAGGCGGCAAGAGGGAGACAGAGCGTTACCTACAAAGGAACACCCATCAGATTGTCAAATGATTACTCAACAGAAACACAACAAGCTAGAAGTGAATGGAAGGAGGTATACAAAGTGTTGCAAAGCAAAGGACTGAATCCAAGAATACTATATCCAGCAAGGCTATCAATCAAAATTGAGGGGGAAATCAGGAGCTTTGCAGACAAAAAAAGGCTCAAGGAGTTTATCACCACGAAACCAGCAATGCAAGAAATGCTAAAGGGAATACTGTAAAAAGAAGAAATAAACAGGTAAGAAGGAATACAGACACAAAAATAGATATGACTACAAACAAATACCTTTCAGTAATAACTTTAAATATAAACGGACTAAATGCTCCAATCAAAAGACATCGAGTGGCTGAATGGATAAAAAAACATGACCCCTATATATGCTGTCTACAAGAGACCCACCTCAGAACAAGAGACTCACACAGATTGAAAGTGAAGGGATGGCAAAATATCTTTCAGGCAAATGGAAATGAAAAAAAAGCTAGGGTAGCAATACTTATATCTGACAAAATAGACCTCAAAGTAAATGCCATAACAAGAGATAAGGAAGGCCACTTCATAATACTAAAGGGAGAAATCCAACAAGAAGAAATAATTCTGGTAAACATATACGCACCCAATATAGGAGCACCCATATGCTGGGTCACAGGCAAAGTCTCTTCAAATTCAAGAAGACAGAAATTATATCAAGCATCTTCTCAGATCACAGTGGCATAAAACTGGAAATCAACTACAATAAATACAATCCAAAGAAATCAAACACATGGAGACTAAACAGCATGCTATTAAACAAGGACTGGGTCACCAGAGAGATCAAGGAAGAAATAAAAAACATCATGGCAACAAATGACAATGAAAACACAACAATCCAAAATCTATGGGACATAGTGAAAGCAGTCTTGAGAGGGAAGTTCATAGCTCTACAAGACTATTGCAAAAAACAAGAAACAACGGTAATAAATTACCTAACCCTACAACTCAAAGAGCTAGAAAAAGAGCAGCAAGAAAAGCCCAGTGTAACCAGAAGGAAGGAAATAACAAAGATCAGAGCAGAGATAAATGACATAGAGATCAAAGAAACAATACAAAAGATCAACAAAACCAAGAGCTGGTTCTTTGAAAGGATAAACAAGATTGATGGACCTCTAGCCAGGCCCACCAAGAAGCAAAGAGAGAGGACCCAAATAAACAAAATCAGAAATGAAAGAGGTGAAATAACAACAGACCCCGCTGAGATACAAAGGATTGTTACAAAATACTACAAACAACTCTATTCCAACAAACTGGACAACCTGGAGGAAATGGACATATTCCTAGAAAAATATAACCTTCCAAAAATCAATCAGGAAGAATCTGAACAGCTCAATAGGCCAGTAACTATGGACGAAATTGAAGCAGTCATCAAAAAGCTTCCGGCAAACAAAAGCCCAGGGCCAGATGGCTTCACAGGGGAGTTTTACCAAACATTCAAGGAACAACTAAAACCTATCCTCCTCAGACTATTCCAAAAAATTCAAGAGGAAGGAACACTTCCAAGCTCCTTCTATGAAGCCAGCATCGCCCTAATACCAAAACCAGATAAAGACAACACAAGGAAAGAGAATTATAGACCAATATCCCTCATGAACATAGATGCCAAAATCCTCAACAAAATTCTGGCAAATCGGCTCCAGCAGTACATCAGAAAGATCACACACCATGACCAAGTAGGATTTATCCCAGGAATGCAAGGATGGTACAATATCCGCAAATCAATAAACGTGATACATCACATAAACAAATTGAGAGATAAAAATCACATAGTCATATAAATTGATGCAGAAAAAGCATTTGACAAAATCCAACACCCTTTCTTGATAAAAACTCTCAACAAGGTGGGAATAGAAGGCTCAATATTACCTCAACATAATAAAAGCGATATATGATAAACCCACAGCAAACATCATACTCAATGGACAAAAACTAAAAACATTTCCCCTAAGAACAGGAACAAGACAGGGATGCCCACTCTCACCACTCCTGTTTGACATAGTACTGGAAGTATTAGCCATTGCAATTAGACAAGAAGAAGAAATAAAAGGCATCCAAATTGGAAAAGAACAAGTAAAGCTGTCTTTATTTGCAGACGACATGATATTGTACATAAAAAATCCGAAAGACTATGTCAAAAAACTAATAGACTTAATAAATGAATTCGGCAATGTAGCAGGATACAAAATTAACGCCAAGAAATCTATGACCTTTCTATACACCAATAGTGAACTTACAGACAGAAAGACTAAAAAGGCAATCCCATTTACCATCGCACCAAAAAAATTAAGATACCTAGGAATAAACTTAACTAAGGAGGTAAAAGACCTATAAAAGGAAAACTACAGGACACTGAAAAAAGAGATAGAGGAAGACGTAAACAGATGGAAGAACATACCATGTTCATGGATTGGTAGAATCAACATCCTTAAAATATCCATACTACCCAAAGCAATCTATAGGTTCAATGCACTCCCCATTAAAATACCAACGGCATATTTCACAGACCTTGAAAGAACTCTCCAAAAATTCATCTGGAATAAAAAAAGATCCCGAATAGCCACAGCAATCCTGAGAAAGAAGAATAAAGTTGGAGGGATCTCAATACCAGATTTCAAGCTGTATTACAAAGCCACTATTCTCAAAACAGTCTGGTACTGGCACAAGAACAGACATATAGATCAATGGAACAGAATAGAGAATCCAGATATTGACCCAAACCACGATGCTCAATTAATATTTGACAAAGGAGGCATGAACATACAATGGAATCAAGACAGTCTCTTCAATAAATGGTGTTGGGAAAATTGGACAGATACATGCAGAAAAATGAAGCTAGATCACCAACTTAAGCCATACACAAAAATAAACTCAAAATGGATACAGGACTTAAACATAAGACGGGAAACTATAAAAATACTAGAGGAATCCACAGGCAGCAAAATCTCAGACATATGCCAAAAGAACTTCTTCACCGATACTGCCCCTAGGGCAATGGAAGCTAAAGAGAAAATAAACAAATGGGACTACATCAAAATAAAAAGCTTTTTTACAGCAAAAGAAACCATCAACAAAACAACAAGAAGGCCCACTGCATGGGAGAACATATTTGCAAATGGCATCACTGATAAAGGTTTAATCTCCAATATCTACAGGCAGTTTATACAACTTAATAAAAGGAAGATAAATGGTCCAATAAAAAAATGGGCAACAGACCTAAATAGAATCTTTTCAAAAGAAGACAGAAGGAAGGCCAAGAGACACATGAAAACATGCTCAAAGTCACTAATCATCTGAAAGATGCAAATCAAAACAACAATGCGGTACCATCTCACACCTGTCAGAATGGCTATCATCAACAAATCAACAAACGACAAGTGTTAGCGAGGATGCGGAGAAAAAGGAACCCTCGTGCACTGCTGGTGGGAATGCAGACTGGTGCAGCCACTGTGGAAAACAGTATGGAGTTTCCTCAAAAAACTGAAAATGGAACTCCCAATTTGACCCAGTAATCCCACTCCTAGGAATATATCCTAAGAAACTGGGAACACCAATAAGAAAGGATATATGCACCCCTATGTTCATAGCAGCACAATTTACAATAGCTAAGATCTGGAAACAGCCTAGGTGCCCATCAGCAGATGACTGGATCAGAAAACTGTGGTACATCTACACAATGGAATACTATGCTGCCATAAAAAAGAAGGAATTCTTACCATTTGCAGCAACCTGGATGGAATTGGAGAACATTATGCTGAGTGAAATAAGCCAGTCAATGAAAGAAAAATACCACATGATCTCACTCATTTATGGGTAATAAAGAACATTATAAACTTGAACAAAAAGATAGATACAGAGGCAGTAAAGCATCAATCAGTCTGTCAAATTACAGCGGGAAGGTTAGGGAGAGGTGGGGAAGATAAGAGATCAACCAAAGGACTTGTATGCATGCATATAAACATAACCAATGGACGCAAAACTCTGGGGGGTGAGGGCATATATGGGAGTGGGGTGGGGGCGGGCAATGGTAAGATATGTACACATATAATACCTTAATAAAAAAAATTGGGAAAAAAAAAGAATTCATCTAGTGACATTAAAAAATCTTAACTATTTTTCCTCTTTCTCTTTATAAAAACCCATATACAAAAAAAATTTCTTAGATAAATACATATGTTTACAAGTTTAACTACTGTGTCACAAAGATTGAAACAGCTAAACAATAAGTAAATGCATTTTGCCCAAAGATTGACGACAATTAAAATGAAGAAAACCTATCAACAATTTGAAAAACAGAGGTTTTTCAGCCCCAATAGTTGTTTTTCTAAACTAAAAAAATAAAATAAAATTTATAAAAGCAACTCACGTTCCATGTGCTCAAACATTACTGAAAAGAGGAAGTCTCGTGGTGTCATGTAATATTCTCCTTCGTGTTCCAGTGAAGAAAACTGCATGAAGCGCTGTTTACGAAGAGACAACTTCTTCATCATCTTTCCACAGTCACCATCTTTCTAAAATAAAAAAAGGCAGTGTAAGACTTCTTTCAGTATTATTTCCCAACTTAACTCCTTCTAGAATAATCTTGTAATTAATGAATAAATGTGTAAAATAATACAAGAGCGTGAGAAGTGCCAAGAAGAAATGCAAATCAGGGTAAGAAACTGATAAGGAGTACTGTTTTAGACAGGGTTGTCAGAGAAGGCCTTTTTAAAGAGATGACAGTAAGGAGACTAAATGAGGTACAGCTACTGAGATATGGGGCCCTCAGAAAGAAAAGCATACTAAGCAAGAGGTAAAGCATACTAAGCAAGAGGAAAAAACTTGGTGTGCTCAAGGAACAGTGTGGCAGAAGATAAGATCAGATAGGTAGGCAACAGATAATATAAAGTTGTGCTTCCATAAAGATAAAATATGGTATATCTGGTAAATAATTCTGTTTTGAGAAATATATTTACATTGTGGGTAGGAAGTGCTAAAAGAACAAGAATGGGTCAAATATTGTTAGTGTAGGAGTCTGTAGTCCTTGCAAAGGAACCTAGATCTTGACCCAAATGCTGATAGAGACAATACTGAAATATTTATTGCTAACCTTTCATTGAGCACTTACTATGTGCAATGCACTATACTAATTAAGTACTTTACACAGATTATTTAATTAATCATCCCAATAACTGGACAATAGATACTACGTTAGATACAAAAGCTATAAAGTAAATGGCAGAGTCAGGATAAAAGACCAAGTATCAGCCTGGCCGACATGGCTCAGTGGTTGAGCATTGACCCATGAACCAAGAGGTCGCTGGTTTGATTTCTGGTCAGGGCACATACCTAAGTTGCAGGTTCAATTCCCAGTTGGGGTGTTTATGGAAAGGCAACCAATTGATGTCTTCTCTCTCAAAACAAAAATCAATGAGCATGTCCTCAGGTGAGGAATAAAAAAAAAAAGAATGTATTATCTGTGAAATCCAACATCATACTCTCACTCTAGATAGCTTTTCTTACTACGGTGCTGCCTTACCTTGGACAACATCCTTCCTTGGACACACCATTCCCCTTTTACACTCACTACTGATAGCTTATTCAACCTGACACACAAGTGATGGTCAATGAATGCTGATTACAAAGGAAACGTGGAAACATAAATTTCAGTTGCTCAAACCTCTCAAGATGCAAAGTTCCTTTTTGGCTATTCTCAATTCTTTCTCATGATTTGATAATGACTTCTTTGAGCAGCTAGATTTATACCTCTCTTGTGTTTCGTGTAGTACCTAACAGAATACTGACATATATGGAACACTCAGTAATACTATAATGACCTGTACCCCTAGAACTTATATATTCATGTCTTTCCTTTTCTTTCCCCTTAAATTACTAATAAAAATCACTTGAGGGGCATGTTTTAATTATACGAGTCTATACTCATACAAGTAATCAGAAAACTAAATTTTATTAATACTTCCTAAACATTTTATTCATGAGGCAGATACATCATATATAAAGTATCTATACGAAAACAGCAATAAACAAGACAAACATTAATTCCTACTAGAATGTCCTAAGTGCTTTGTTAGTTAAGTTTACAGAAAGTATCTGATGGGATAGGGAAGCAGGATGGGTAAGAGTCTTCTCAGTAAATATCATAGCACTGGCAAAGTCCTAGAGAGAGAGAGCATGATATTTTATTTTTAAAAAATGTTTGATTGATTTTTAGAGAGAGAGGAAGGGAGAGGGATAGAGAGATATAAACATCAATGAGAGAGGAACATCAATTGGCTGCCTCCTGCACACCCAGCAACCTCAGTTCCTGGGTCGACACTCAACAGCTAGACTACAGAAGCCAGGCAAGCATGGTATTTTAGAAGAACTAGAAGAAGTTGAACATGGGCATAAACATTATTAGCTTAGAGAAATTTATATTTATTATACAAATGTTTATAGTCTGTTAAGAGATTAACAAAAGTAAGTAATCTATACAGAAATGCAGTATATTTCCAAATCCTTAAACAAATGTTGGCTTTTATACTTCCTAATATCTAAGCTGTTCATGACTGGTTAAAAAAAAATGCCTTTACCGCCCTAGCCAATTTGGATCAGTGGCTAGAGTTTTTACACATCAAATAAAATTGGACCACAGGATACAAATCTTTTCTTCCTTCCAATATTGTTATATTTTTATAAAAACTTAAGTTCCATTACAGGAAAAGTATCAATTACAGGAAAAGCACGCATACAAATATTAATTCAGCATGCTAACACAGGTTTGGGTATTTCAGGATGTAAGGAGAAACATGACTATTATCTCCCAGGGCTAAATCAATTCCTTTCAAAAATAAAAAGCATCATAAGGCAAACCATAATTTTGAGCAATTTATTTAGGGTATAAATTTCATTATAAGTGTTGATATTCATATCTAAAACCCTTGAAAGGACCAAGGGTTGTTTCAAGGCTACTGAAAGAATATCAGCACTGGAGAAAGTTGGACTCTCCAAGCATAAGATCTGCTGCATAAATCAAGTTTTCTTTTCTTTTTCACCCCCTTTGGATTTTGGGTTTTTACTCTCAATCTATATAATCCATTTTAAAGTAAAATCTGGGAAGTTCTTTTCTCTATGTTAGTTCCTCTCCTCCCCCCAAAGTATAATGTACCTTCCTGAGAGTTAACTCTTAAAATTACAGGGTCATAAAAAACCCTACAAACTGATGTGAAGGCAGCAGGAAAACGTTCTCAAACCTCCCTCTCTTAAAAACAACAACAAAAATGTCCCCCTCACAAACCAACAACAACAAAAACGTCCCTCTCACAAACCAACAAAACACAAAACCAAAAAACACACACATCCATGATGATGCAAGCTCCTAACCTCCTACTTTATTCTAAGAAGGACCTTCTGAGTACAGATAACTTGGACCAAACTAAGAGAACAATAGGATTGAAAACCAGTTTCTTCTGCTGTGTACTGGAATGAGAGGATAAAATTCTGAACCACCTCATTGTTCAGAACTCTAAGGAGCATTGTTCACACTTGGTCACCACACAACTGTCTAGCAAATAGCAGTCTAGTGCCCTGAGGAGGGGGTATCTTTTCCATATGTGCTGGAGTAATGCTATCATTGATAGCTCCCGATCTGCAGGGACAGTGCGGACAGAAAAATTACAGATTGTGCCAACTGGAAGCTCCCATCACACGCTGTATTCACTACAGGCTCAATATCTGCCATTTTCCCCATCTGTGTTCTCTCAAAGGTGGAACCAGCATTGGTAAGTTATGGCTTGGTTGGGCAGAGAAATACTGTAATTACAAAGTATGACAGAGGAGTTTGCATGGCTGATCTAGCTACCGACTATGACACGGTGAAACGAGGATTAGCACAATTTTAAAACATAAAGAGGCCATCAACACTGCCGATGTTGCTAAGGGTGTGAAAATGCTCACAGAACAACAATCACAGGCAATTGACTAAGGCTAAAACACTGCATCATTTGGGGGTCTGGAATGGATTAATTCAATTTCATTATTTCTAATGGGAAAAAAATGATTCCGTTTTCAAACAAATCGCTCAACATTGGAGCTGCCCCCTGGTGTTGAGTGTGCTCCCACAATGGGATGCAGCTCAGCTGACCTACGGGCGCCAGACTACCGAAGCTGTGGTGGCCAGGATAAGAGGGAGCAGCGCCTGGCTGGGGCTCAGGCTCCTTCCCCGCCGCCTGCCGCTTCCCACACTACTACATCCACCAAGAGGTCCCGGATTGTGAGAGGGCACAGGCCAGGCTGAGGGACCCCATCAATGCATGAATCTGTGCACCAGGCCTCTAGTTAATAAAAATCACATTCTCAAACAGAAAACAAAACACAACATATAAAAGGTGATGGCCTTTATAATAGCAGAGCGATGATAAAGTGCAAGAGGACAGAACTATTTGACAAGAGAGTTGGCTGAGCTAAATAAGCAAAGGGGGGAAATACCATTATAAAACATTGAAAATCGTTAAGAAACAGTAAAGATTAGAGTGGACACTGCAGAAAAACTATGGACAATGTGCTAGAGAAAAAACACATAGAAGGCAGAAGAAATTCACCAGAAAAAGCAATGAAGAGAAAAGAATGTCGATTTTTTTCTATTCCAACTCCTCCCCTCCCCCAACTCTATCTAGATGGCCCCCACTCTACTCCCAACCTCATAAGAGTGGGCATTTCCCAAAGCACACTTTTTCCAAGTCACCCGCCTCAAATAAATAAATAAATAAATAAATAAATAAATAAATAAATAAAGAGAGAGAGAGAGAAAAGAATGTCCACATATGTGACCGATACCAAGGAGTCAACACAGGAATAATTTGCTGTGCTTCAGGAAGAGAAAGAGCAAATCAAACATCTATTTCAAAAACACAGAGGGAGGGCAGGGAGGGAGCTTGACTGAAATGCACAAAGATTTGTGTTTGCTACTCTATTTGCCACTGCCCTATGTGTACTCTAGGTTTGACTAATTCTAGACTTCAGGGGAGACTCATCAATTATAGTCTCTTTCAGAAAACCTAAACAAGGTTAGAATCATGATGCCCTACGAGCTGTTCTCTAAGAGTTAATACAAAAAATGACACAAGAAAGGATGAGACATGACTGATTTCTAAGATTATTCTCAAGACACGTACCACCCTTCTGCAGTATGTGATGGAAGTGGTGCAGGGACAGCACACACAAGCTATTCAGCAGGAAAGGCCGAAGAGGATTTTTTTGCCCTTCCTCACCCTAACTTGCTCCCTGCAGTTTAAGAGAACTATTCACGTGGAAGTGGACCAAACAATAGTCTACTTTTATCTGAATAATGAGATTCCACAAGACACTGTACAAAGCTACCCTGTGGGCCAACGTGTACTGTCACACATAAACAACAGATGGGCTGGCAAGAGGGAACAGCTGCCTGGGAACCAGCTCCTAAGAATGAATGGTAGGAATGTGGTTGTGGAGATCAAAGGCCTGTTTGGGGTCTGCTGGTAGCTGTTATCCTGAACCACCTGACACACCAAATGGGGGGGTCCTATAGGTGGAAAGTGATGGGAGTGCACAAATTCTTGTAACCACAACTATAACCTGCATCTATAGCTAAATACATGGAAAAGGAGGGGCAGGAGAATTGCTGGGACTGGAGTCTGTACTGAGCACCTGACAACAATCCACATGGCTCTGCTTATATGTAAAATGCTCCATGGATTTCCAGGATTACTTGTAATGCAGTAAAATATGTGACAAAGGAATTAAGGGCAATGAGTGATGTGAACTGGATAAAAGAGATCTTTGAAAGCTGATGACTTCTGTTAAAGCATTTCACTAGTTTATTGCCGTTAAAGCAACAGGTGCTGCAGCAGTCTGTCTCTCCTTTTTATCCATGACATGACAAACCGGAACAAGTTAGCTCTGTTCTTGGCTGAGCATTCTTTGGTTTCTACAATTTCTCGGGAAGGAAGTAGGGGAAAACGGCCTTTCTTAGCATTAGTAAAACCTTATTCATTTGGGGCCTTTAGTTTGGATTCTGTAATAATCTGGATAAAATGTAATTGCTTTGTTGTTTCTGAATTTTTTGTGGTATAACTGAAAGATTATCTTTTCTTAAAGAAAATTTTACAATTGAAAAATTTCAGTCATTTTACAGAACTTTTCCATTTTGTTCTGAATCAGGGAGACACTATTGTGAAATAAAATATTGTCAGACTACGTTAGAAATATTCACTGCATATATAAGCTATGCTCATGATAAATTCTACAGAAAGACAGCCAAGGACACAAAAGTCATCCCGAGAATGCAAGAAGCCCTGGGATCTGCCCTCTAGCTTCTGAAGATCTAGTCTCGTCTGGACTGCTTTCCAGAAACTGGAAGGGAGGTGGTGTGGCTCTTCTTACATGAGCATGGCCGAAATAGCATATGCTTATATTTACTGATTCTTAAAAATACCCTGGTATTCTGTCTGAGGAAGGGTGGCAACTATCAGAAGATGCTGATGAGTACAGCAATAGTATCTTCTCTTCTAGTAACTGACTTCTCTTTCCTGCGGAGGTCACTGAGCAGGACACTCATCTACCCTTCCTCCAAAATTACCTTTCAGGGGGTATATCATAACTACATAAATTTTTGTTTATGCTATAAACAGAAAGTTTAAATTAGGTTTCAAGTAATTAAAAGGAGATTAGAGCCTTAACTTAAAAATCTCAATACACTCCTAAAGTTTGATCAAAATCATTAATTGCAACCACAACTAAATCATATTTCTCTCAATAAATTACTGAATTACTTTTAGCTCATTTCCCTATGTAGAAGGAAAATACTATTTTGTGCACTCCTACAGCTATTCAACATTGGTCTATTGAATAAATATTATGAGTCTACTATGGCCAAGCACTGCACAGAAATAAAATGACAAATGGATAAATGCTCCCTTTCTAGTGGGGGAGGCATAACAAAAGGTGATCAGTGCTTGGCAGGAGTATGGAAGAAATACCCAGCATTCAGCAAATGTGTGTCCCATTATGATAAATTTCAAACTCTGAATATTTAAAATGATATTTATTGACCATAACATTCTGACTTATTTTTCAAAATGATTATAATTTTCAGGTTTTATAATTAAACTTAACTAGAACACTAGTAACAGTACGAGTTTATCTGGATTGTGGTCTTTTTTCTTTGGCAGATGAGAAGTGCAGCCAAGTAGCAACAAGGAACCTTTGTGATATAAGCTATGATCTGATTTCAGAAACCTCAGCCATGTAAAAAGGTCTCCTTGGAACTGAAAACTTCCAGTAAGCCTGGGAGAGTGATGCTATTAGAGGCCACTGAAAGGGTTAATACTTAGGAATTGTGCTCTACAGTATTACAGCGTGGCACAAAGATGGGATGGATTAAAGGACCCCCCTTTCCTTCCTCCCACCCCTTCATGGGAAACAGGTGCTGTCTGTAGCGTATTTTATAGTTGGGATTGCAGAAGGAAAGTGATTCATCCACATAGTATTTGGCACAGCCCCCAAGCCCCCATTCTCTGTGACCCACTCGGACTTCCATATCCCCAATCCACAGCAAAAGAATGTCCCCTCCCTACCCTTCCTCAGGTTACAGGACACTCACAGTAAGGAGGGGCTTCCAAAGCTTGTGGCTAAATACTGAGAGCTGTTTACTTCTCTAGCACAAGTCCTTTAAGCCCCGCCTCCTAATCCTACACAAAATGTGGTAAAATATTAGAATGATTTTTTATTTTTTAAAATTTTAAATTATATTTAAAAATTCTATTGTTACTATTATTTTTATGAATTGGTCTTTGTACAAAAGAAAGATGTACTGTACTGACATAAATGTCAGCCTGAGTTTTGTTGACTGTACACATGATGGCTTGTTCTTAGCTTCAATATTCATCTGGCTACCTTTGATGAGCTTCAATAAACTTTTATAACCTATCTTTCCAGAAGACAGATTAAATAGCCATTTACTGCTTCTTTAATTACTGTAATTAAAACACTTCACAAATCATGTAATACAGCTGGTTTCTTGTCCCTCTTATTGTTTGGCTAACTTATTTGTTAAGAATTTTAGTAATTACCTACTTTAGTTCTTCCAAAGTACCCATTTTGGGTTTGTTGTTCTCTTGGTGCTAACACCCAGATCCCTGACTAAACTTCATCAAAGGCCTAATGACTCTGAATTTCTCAAGAACAGAAAGTAACTTTTTTCTGTGTCCCTAGTGCTTACTACATCATTAATATTGTTAAATGGTTAAAAAAAAGTATGCAGGAATGAATTAATCTCTATTAAATGGGAATCAATTCAAAATTCAATGTGATATTTAAAAAAATAACCATTTAAAAACAGATTTCAGTCTATTCAGTGAACCAATATGCACATGCTTGGTTTTTGTTCTTCTATATTTTAAATATATTTTTATTGATTTCAGAGAGGGAGAGAGATAGAAACATTGATGAGAGGGAATCATTGATCGGCTGCCTCTGGCATGCCCCACACTGGGGATCGAGCCCACAACCTGGGCATGTGCCCTGACTAGGAATTGAACCGTGACTTACTGGTTCATAGGTCCACGCTCAACCACTGAGACACGCCAGCCTGGCTGTGTTTATATATTTTAAACCCTATTAATAATTTAATAAATACCTTTAGAGAGCTAGGTATGCACTCTGCCATGTTCAACTACACTAAAGAGATATGCACAAAGAAATAAAAGTTCTCTTATTATATTCCTTTTATTATGTGTATGCCTTTTATTATAACCACAAATTACTGCAGTTAATTACTTTAGATGAAAAAAATGCCTTCATAATAAGAAGAAATAGGTAAAGCCACTGACAGGTGGTGCCAGTGTTAACTGTTCCAAAGCATATTGCCTTATTTTTCTCCAATTGTGGAAATTATGGAATCTCAGAAACTGGATTACACAGCTCCTTCACACTCTCCTGTTAATCTGAATGAATGATCCAATGGATTTCAGACCTCATGACATATTTGGCTTAAGTTTTAATACTTTTTTTCAGCGTTAGCTTATAGTTCATTGACATATCTTAATACGGTTTGACTAAGAAAAATGGGGAAGGTCAACTGGGGAAAAAAAAAAAAAAGGGAGACAGCCGTGACCGGTGTGGCTCAGTGGATGGAGTGTTGGCCTGTGGACTGAAGGGTCCCAGGTTCGATTCTGGTCAAGGGCATGTACCTTGGCTATGGGCACATCCCCAGTAGGGGGTGTGCAAGAGGCAGCTGATGGATGTTTCTCTCTCATTGATGTTTCTCTCTCATTGATGTTTCTCTCTGTCCCTCTCCCTTCCTCTCTGTAAAAAATCAAAAAAATATATTTAAAAAAAGGAGACATATGTACTACCATTTGTAATACTTTAAACAATAAAAAAAGAAAAATAAAGCACAGTAACATACAAAAAAAATTTTTGCTATTAAAGTGTTTTTGTAGGAAATGAGCAGGGACGAGCCATACAGTTCACTAGAATTGACAAAATGTGTAGTTTCCTAGCAAAGGTACTAAGATGCACGCTGTTTGTATTTCTGTGGATGTTTATTAATTACATTACTAGTAAAAGAAGTAATACATAGGTAACACAATACAGATAGAAAAGTGATACACAGATATGACTATATATTTTGGCAAGTTAATTTACCGTTCAAGCAAAGCTCTGCTTTTTATCTGAGAAGTACAAACTACAACAAGTCATTTCAGACTGGCATGGATTTGCCAAATCTCCCTTTCTGCTTTTACCTTATTCTTTGGAGATATTTCATGATAAAATATTATTGCTGTCATTTGGTAATTTCTGAAGATACTTTTAACAGTGAAGATTTAAAAAGATTCCATTATAGAATTTGCTCTGTTGTGACTGAAAACCAAATACTGTTTTGTTTTTATTATTTTTTTTCTTTTTGGCTTTAAAATAGCACCAAGCATAACAAGTAAACAACTGCTAAATAACTGGAAAAGAATTTCCACTTTACTATGTCAATTGCCACCACTATTGGAACTCATGGCCACTTTTCTATTCAACTCATCAACCTTCTATGTCTTTTATAACAGTTGGTGTCAAATGAGGAATGACTTTCTACATGTTAACCTCCCAGTACAGAAAATCCTATCTAATAAAAGAGTAATATGCAAATTAACCATCACTCTGCTACACCCACAAGCCACACCCACAAGCCAATCAGGAGCGAGTATGAAAATTAACCCAACCAAGATGGCTGCAGCCACGGAGAGCAGGAGGCTTGGGTTTCCCCGGTAATGGAGGAAGCCAAGCTTTCTGCACACCCTGGCCGGCCTAGACCACCATTCAAGGCTACAAAGTTTCAATTATAGAAGGTGAATAAATCCCAACAAAAATGGCTGAAGCCACAGAGAGAACAGGAGGCTTGGGTTTCCCCGGCGATGGAGGAAGCCAAGCTTTCCTCACACCCTGGCCGGCCTATGCCTCCACTCAAGGATACAAAGTTTCAATTATAGAAGAATAAATAAATCCCAACAAAAATGGCTGCAGCCACGGAGCAAGCAGGAGGCTTGGCTCCACTCAAGACTACAAAGTTTCAATTATAGAAGATAAATAAATCCCAGATACCAGGGCTTCCAGCTTGAGTCTCCGGGGGCGTGGCCGGCCTGCAAACCACCATAAGCCCTTTGCCCAGGCTGCCCCATGCCCCAAGGGAACCCCCACACTGATCCGAGACACCCTTCAGGGCAAACCAGCCGGCCCCCACCTGTGCACCAGGCCTCTATCCTATTTAATAAAAGAGTAATATGGAAATTGACCATCACTCCAACACACAAGATGGCTGCCCCCATGTGGGCACAAGATGGCCACCACAAGATGGCCAGCAGGGGAGGGCAGTTGGGAGGGACCAGGCCTGCAAGGGAGGGCAGTTGGGGGTGATCAAGCCTGCAGGGAAGGGCAGTTAGGGGTGACCAGGCTTGCAGGAGAGGGCAGTTGGGGAGGACCAGGCCGGCAGGGGAGAGCAGTAAGGGGTGACAAGGCCAGCAGGGGAGGGCAGTTGGAGGAGACCAGGCTGACAAGGGAGGGCAGTTAGGGGTGACCAGGACAGCAGGGGCGGGCAATTAGGGGAGACCAGGCTGGCAAGGGACGGCAGTTAAGGGTGACAGGGCCAGCAGGGGAAAGCAGTTGGGGGCAACCAGGCTGGCAGGGGAGTGGTTAGGGAGTGGTCAGGCTGGCAGGAAGAAGCAGTTAGGGTCAATCAGGCAGGCAGGCAGGCGAGCGGTTGGGAGCCAACAGTCCTGGATTGTGAGAGGGATGTCCGACTGCCCATCCCTCGAGGGGTCCCAGATTGGAGGGGGTGCAGGCTGGTCTGAGGGACACACACCCCCATGCATGAATTTCATGCACTGGGCCTCTATTAAGTAGTATAAAACTGATGAATCAGTTATTAAGTTTGCATAATTGCTAGCATGTGCCCAGGCATCCCAAAGAACTTCATATTTGGTAACAGTGGAATCTCTACCAAATATGAAGTTCTTTGGGATGCATGTTAAAGAAAAATTTTTATCTTGACTCCTGAGAATTTTAGGATCTTATATGAGAAACAAAAGCAGTGAAAATGTAGTTTATGATGAGTTGTTACATACCTATTTTATGGGCAGGCATGGACAGAGCTAGTCCTTGGGTAATCCCTCTCTTTTAAAATTTATTTGGTGAATAACATACTCCTTTACTCTTTTTTTAAAAAAAATCCTTACCTGAGGATATTTTCCTCCCAATGATTTTCAGATAGAGTAGAAGGAGGTGGGGAGAAAAACACTGATGTGAGAGAGACACAAGGATTGGTTGCCTCCTGCACGAGCCCTGACTGGGATTAGGGCTTGAACCTGCAATTGAGATATGTGCCCTTGACTGGTGTAAAAAATAAGGCAAGCCCCCCAATTCAGGGGTCCTGGTAGAACATGAAGCACACTCAGGAGCCAGGCTGCAAGGCAGATAGCTTTACTTCTACGTAGAAGGGGGCGCACACATGGTCTGGAAGCACGCACACACAGAGCAAGTGGTCTGCTTGACTTTATAATCCCTGACGCACATGACCTGTCCCTCACTCTTTTTTTTTTTTTTTTTTTTTTTTTTTTTTTTTAAATTTCTTTATTGATTAAGGTGTCACATATTTGTCCTCATCCCCCCATTCCCATCCCACCCCTCTCCCCACGCATGCCCCAATCCCCTGTTGAACTTAACCGTTGGATAGGCTTATATGCATGCATACAGGTCCTTTGGTTGAACTCTCCCCCTCCCCCCACCCTCCCCCTACCCTCCCGTATCCTCCCTCTGAGGCCCGATAGTCCGATCGATGCCTCCTTGCTTCTGGTTCTGTTCTTGTTCCTCAGTCTATGTTGTTCATCATTTCCTCTAGATGAACGAGATCAAATGTCACTAGATATATACTAATAAGAACTGAATGTGAGACGAGCAATAATATTTATGCTGACAGGCAAATGAATCAATCTGTAGCGAGCTTCCCCCTGGACCAACAGTTCTTTTGAGACCCAATTTCGATGTCCAGTAGTTCCTTACGTGTACATGTCAGCACTGACCCCTCAGCTCTGGATGGTGGACAAATGGTGGTAATGGAGGTCTGACTCCCACTGGTTTGGTCTCGGCCGATCCCAGGGGCACGGCGTCACCTGGACTAAGGGGCACGTGGCCTCACCCATATCCAAGGGGCGCGTGGTCTCACCCGGGCCTGGGACCCAGCATCACCCGGATGGATCCAGGGGCGCACGGCCTCACCTGGACCCAGGATCTGGCTTCACCCGTACCCAAGGACACTTGGCCTCTCCCAGACCCAGGGGCACGTGGCCTCACCCGGGCTTAGTTGCACAAGGCCTCACCTGGATCCAGGGACACATGGTCTCACCCAGACCAGGAACGTTTGGCCACTCCCAGACCCAGGGCCACTTGGGCTCACCCGGGCCTAGGTGCACGAGGCCTCATCCGGATCCAGGGACGCATGGTCTCACCCGGACCCAGGGACGCGTGGCCTCTCCCAGACCCAGGGCCACTTGGGCTCACCCGGGCCTAGGTGCACGAGGCCTCACCCGGATCCAGGGACACATGGTCTCACCCGGACCCAGGGACGCTTGGCCTCTCCCAGACCCAGGGCCACTTGGGCTCACCCGGGCCTAGGTGCACGAGGCCTCACCCGGATCCAGGGACACATGGTCTCACCCGGACCCAGGGACGCTTGGCCTCTCCCAGACCCAGGGCCACTTGGGCTCACCCGGGCCTAGGTGCACGAGGCCTCATCCGGATCCAGGGACACATGGTCTCACCCGGACCCAGGGACGCTTGGCCTCTCCCAGACCCAGGGCCACTTGGGCTCACCCGGGCCTAGGTGCACGAGGCCTCATCCGGATCCAGGGACACATGGTCTCACCCGGACCCATGTCCCTCACTCTTGACTGGAGCTCAGGTGCACAGTCTTTTGCAATTGGCTAATTCAAAGGGAGGGGTTGGCCTTTGCTGTTTCAAGATGGCGGCCCCCAAGGGAGCCGCAAGCCATGTGGCCAACATGGCGGCTGCCAAGTTACGCAGTCCAAAATGGCAGCTGTCTAAACTGTTTTTTGACAGAAAAGATGATTTGCTTATTCTCACACTGGGAATCAAATCTGAGACCCTTCAGTCCGCAGGCTGATGTTCTAACCACTGAGAAAATTGGCCAGAGCCTCCTGTACTGTTTACATAAAAGTTTATTCAAGGGAATAATCCTAGTTTAAGCTTGGAAAGAAGGAACAGGTATTTGCAGGCTAGAATAGATAGAGCCTGACATGCTGAAATGAAATCAGGCAACTCAAATCTCCAAAACTGAATTGCTAGTGAAGTCCCACAGAGTAACTCTGAATATTTAAAGACTTGGGTGGATTTGGTCACTTTGTTTAGTGTAAAATTAGTTCCTAAATATTTATGGCTATTGTTTAGATTCTCTTTTAACTTACAATTTTAAAAAACTTTATAGATGTATCATGTATTATTACCACTATTAATAACATCCCTAAGAATTTATAGGCGGACTCCTTAGGCTCTGAAAACTTGAATAACCTAACTCCCTTACAGGCGAGGGGTTAAAGAGAAGAAATTTGAAGATGCTCCCTAGGATGATGAATCTTTACGATTTAAAGGAAAGGGATACAGAAACAAAGGCATTTATAAAGGTTTAAATCTATCCTTTATAAAGGATAATCTAGAACCATAGGGCTAACAGAACATACACTGGACAAGAAAAGAATGTACAGTTAGAACAGAAGTGAATATCATAAATTATCTGATCTGAGGCTAATGGCATGATCAAAGCAGTGAACCAGAAAATTTTCGAAGTAACATTTGAAATATTTCATAATGTGAAGGACAAATACTTTCGGGACAAGGGACAAGGATGTAACCTAAAAATTTAGAAGGGACAAGGATGTAACCTAAAAATTTAGAGCAGACCTACACTATATGGTCATACTTCCTGGTGTTTGTAACTCCCTGAAATTACAAGTGAAAGAAAATATGAGTATGCACCTATTGGGAGAGACTACGTAACTTTTATCACATTCTCAAATAAATTCACAACATATTCAAAGGTTAAGTGACAAAGATGAATAGCAAATCTGAGTGAAAATATGATAAAATACGGTGCTATGATAAAACTAGAGGCCCGGTGCACGAAATTCACGCACGGGGGTGTGTGTCCCTCAGCCCAGCCTGCAACCTCTCTAATCTGGGACCCCTCGAGGGATGTCTGACTGCCTGTTTAGGCCCGATCCCGGTAGCATCGGGCCTAAACAGGCAGTCAGACATCCCTCTCACAATCCAGGACTGCTGGCTCCCAACTGCTCGCCTGCCTGCCTTCCTGATTGCCCCTAACCGCTTCTGCCTGCCAGCCTGATCACCCCCTAACCACTTCCCTGCCAGCCTGATTGATGCCTAACTGCTCCCCTGCCAGCCTGTTTGCCCCTAACTGCCCTCCCCTGCAGGACTGGTCAACCCTAACTGCACTCCACTGCAGGCCTGGTCCCCCCCCAACTGCTCTCCCCTGCAGGCCTGGGTCCCCCACAACTGCCCTTCCCTGCAGGCCCAGTTGCCCCCAACTTCCCTCCTCTGCCGGCCTGGTTACCCCTGATTGCCCTCCCCTGCAGGCTTGATCACCCCCAACTGCCCTCCCTTGCAGGCCTGGTCCCTCCCAACTGCTCTCCCCTGCTGGCCTGTTCGCCCACAACTGCCCTCTCTTGCAGGCCTAGTCCCTCCCAACTGCCCTCCCCTGCTGGCCATCTTGTGTCCACATGGGGGCAGCCATCTTTGACCACATGGGGGCAGCAATCTCGTGTGTTGGAGTGATAGTCAATTTGCATATTACTCTTTTATTAGATAGAATAGAGGCCTGGTGCATGGGTGGGGGCCAGCTGGTTTGCCCTGAAGGGTGTCCCGGATCAGTGTGGGGGTTCCCTTGGGGCGTGGGGCGGCCTGGGCAAGGGGCCTGTGGTGGTTTGCAGGCCGGCCATGCCCCCCAGGGACCCAAGCTGGAGGCCCTGGTATCTGGTATTTATTTATCTTCAATAATTGAAACTTTGTAGCCTTGAGCCAAGCCAAGCCTCCTGCTTGCTCTATGGCCACAGCCATTTTGTTGGGATTTATTTATCTTCTATAATTGAAACTTTGTAGCCTTGAGTGGAGGCCTAGGATGGCCAGGGTGTGCGGAAAGGTTGGCTTCCTCCATTACCGGGGAAACCCTAACCTCCTGCTCACTCCATGGCCCCAGCCACCTTGGTTGGGTAAATTTGCATACTCACTCCTGATTGGCTGGTGGGCGTGGCTTGTGGGTGTCATGGAGTAAGTCAATTTGCATATTACTCTTTTATTAGATAGGATGATTAGTAAAATAAAACACTCCAATTTTAAGTACTACCCACATTAGTGTACACAGTTAACTTTAAATAACTGAGATGAATATCAGATTCAATCCATTTTCAACATATGGCCATAGAGGTCTCTTAAAATTTAAAAGAAAAAAAAAAGTTTCGCCAACAGGACAAAGTATAAAATGAAAAATTTACAAATTCATGGTCCTTTAAAAAGGTCTTGCGTTTTCTACTAACTAAAGCAGATTAATTAAAATAAAGAATATACAACTGCTGTCTAGCCAGAATAAAGCAAAGTGCTGAAGAACATCTTTACTGTATAAAATTTCCAAATAAAAGCTTGGTCTTAATAAAATCTATATGTATATCTGCACAGTTTTGACTTTTCACTGTATCTTTTCTCTGAAGTGGCCATAAAACCACTGTAGGCTGCCTGCCCCATACTAGGTCCTTCTCTCTGTACGAAAGCAGTTATCACACTAAGCATTTAATATATACAGCTTTTAAATAGAGAAATAACTAAAGAGAAATATGGGTGAGAAGAAACCAGAGAGCAAGGATACAGGGGCTCTTAAATGGACAATTATGATCAAATTAAACTGAAAAAGATTTTGTCTTTAAAACACGTAATAGCCCTAACCAGTTTGGCTCAGTGGATAAAGCATCGGCCTGCGGACTGAAGGGTCCCAGGTTCGATTCTGGTCATGGGCATGTACCTTGGTTGTGGGCACATCCCCAGTAGGAGGTGTGCAGAAGGCAGCTGATCGATGTTTCTCTCTCATCGATGTTTGTAACTATCCCTCTCCCTTCCTCTCTGTAAAAAAATCAATAAAATATATTTTAAAAAAATAAAAAATAAATAAAACACTTAATAGCGTGCTTTAATCTCTTGGCTTTGATACTGCAAACACACAAAACATAGCAATCATATAAATTCTTATCAGTATAATCTTTTTTAAAAAATATAATCTTCTAATTGTATATATCAGCAAACGAGAAAAATGACATCATATTCCCAAATGGCAGATATAGTAAGTTAATCATATGTTGCTTTATTTTTACTTTTTTGTTAATCCTCACCCAAGGAGATTTTTCCATTAATTTTTATGGAGAATAGAAGAGAGGGAAAGACAGAGAGAGAAACATTGATGTGAGAGGAACACATCGATTGGTTGCCTCTTGCACCAGCCCCGAACAGGGCCTGGGCTGGGGAGGAGCCTGCAACCAAGCTATGTGCCCTTGACTGGAATGGAACCTGGGAGCCTTTGGTCTGCAGGCCAATGCTCTATCCACCGAGCCAAATAGGCTAGGGCAGTGGTCGGCAAACCGCGGCTCACAAGCCACATGCGGCTCTTTGGCCTCTTGAATGTGGCTCGGCATTAGAACCACTTCTTCAAAATAGACTCGCCCAGGCTGAAAACTGAGTTCTGCGCATGGGCCACGAAGTTTCAATTGCACTGTACGTGTGCGCCTGCACATGGTATTTTGTGGAAGAGCCACACTCAAGGGGCCAAAGAGCCGCATGTAGCTCACGAGCCGCGGTTTGCCAACCACTGGGCTAGGGCAATCATATGTTGCTTTAATATCTAGAATGATTTGAGGAAAAAGATTGTGCTTTCCTACTTAAAGTTTATTTTGCCTGATTTTAAAAATGGTATGCATTTCCAATGCACATACTAGCTAAGTGATGAGGGACGGAGAAGGGAGATGCCTGGAACCATCCTAATATATAAAAACCCTGTGTCCATCACATTGGACCTAACGCCCAGAATAAAGCAAAGTGCTAAAGAACATCTTTACAGCTCAACCTAGCGCCCAGGCTGTGCGGTGCAGCAGGCTCTGGTGGGTGGGGACTTCTGGCAGCGGAGACGGGGAAGAGTGAGGCGGGGCCGACACTCACACTCACTCACAATTGCACACATGCACAGACACACACAGTGCCCACCAGTCACAGCCTTTTCTCCCTTTCTTTCCCTCCCTCCCAGCTCGCTCTCAGAGCCTCTCTCAGAATGAGGAAACAAAACAGACTGGGCCTGAAGAAGCCTGGATGGAAGGGAGGGCCGACAGAGGGTGGGGTGGCCCCCACTGGCCCTGCCCTCTCCCAGCCTGGAAAGAGGAAGAGGGACACAGGGAGGCAGGGAGGCCTGGAGGACTGCTGAGAAAAACAAAGAGAGACAGAGACTGGGCGAGATTAGGCTGGCAGGGGAGGGCAGTTAGGGGCGATCAGGCAGGCAGGCAGGTGAGCAGTTAGGAGCCAACAGTCCCAGATTGTGAGAGGGATGTCCAATTGGAGAGGGTGCAGGTTGGGCTGAGGGAACCCCGCCCCCCATGCATGAATTTCGTGCACCAGACCACTATCTACACTAATAAAAGAGAAACATGCAAATTGACCGTACCTCCGCTATGCACACAAACCATGACCACCAGCCAATCAGGAGCGAGTATGAAAATTAACCCAACCAAGATGGCTGCAGCCACGGAGCAAGCAGGAGGCTTGGGTTTCCCCGGCAATGGAGGAAGCCAAGCTTCCCGCCTGCTCTGGCCAGCCCTGGCATCCGCTCAAGGCTACAAAGTTTCAATTATAGAAGATAAATAAATCCCAACAAAAATGGTGGTGGCCACGGAGCTGGAGAGAGCAGGAGGCTTGGGTTGCCCCTGGCGATGGAGGAAGCCAAGCTTCCTGGCCGGCCCTGGCCTCTGCTGAAGGCTACAAAGTTTCAATTATAGAAGATAAATAAATCCCAGATACCAGGGCCTCCGCTTGGGTCGCCGGGGGGCGTGGTCGGCCTGCAAACCACCACAGGCCCCTCCCACAGGCCACCCCATGCCTCAAGGGAACCCCCTCCCGGGACACCTTTAGGGCAAACCAGCCAGCCCCCACTCGTGCACCAAGCCTCTATCCTATCTAATAAAAGAGTAATACGCAAATTGACTGTTACTCCAATACACAAGATGGCTGCCCCCATGTGGACACAAGATGGCCACCACAAGATGGCCAGCAGGGGAGGGGAGTTGGGAGGGACCAGGCCTTCAAGGGAGGGCAGTTGGGGGCAACCGGGCCTGCAGGGAATGGCAGTTGGGGGGGGGGGGACTCAGGCCTGCAGGGGAAGGCAGTTAGGGGTGACCAGGCCTGCAGGGGAGGGCAGTTAGAAGCAAATAGGCTGGCAGGGGAGCAGTTAGGCATCAATCAGGCTGGCAGAGGAGTGGTTAGGGGGTGATCAGGCTGGCAGTCAGAAGTGGTTAGGGCTAATCAGGAAGGCAGGCAGGCGAGCAGTTGGGAGCCAGCAGTCCTGGATTGTGAGAGGGATGTCCGACTGCCCGTTTAGGCCCGATCCTACCGGACAGTCGGACATCCCTCGTGGGGTCCCAGACTGGAGAGGGTGCAGGCTGGGCTGAGGGACACACACTCCCATGCACGAATTTCATGCACCGGGCCTTTAGTAGTAAGTATCATACAGCAGATAGTAATTATAAAATGACAGAAGAGAAAACAAACATATGAATGAACTTAAGTTGCCTTTTTAAAGATTTTTAAACTTGCTTAGAGAGCAAAGTCCAACTCTATTCAGTATATATAGGACATACTTAAAATGCACTGATTCAAAAAGGCTAAAAATGAAGGGATGAATAAATACTTATCACACAAATGGAACAATTAGTTTGCAATCATACCAGACAAAATAAAATTTAAGCAAAATGTATTCAACAGACAAATGCTAAAAGCTCTATTTCTCAATGAAAAATAAGTTAATATCTATAAACCAAATAATAGAAACTATAGCCAATCCAAGAATAAATAAATAGAAATTCACTATACATAAGACACACCACTCAGCATGAGAATTCAAGGGGGGGGGGGAATTAAGTAAAGACATAAATGATCTAACAATGTTATTAGTATATATATAAAAGCCTAAGTGACTGTCTGGTAGCTATGACGTGCAATGACCACCAGGGAGAAGACATTCAATGCAGGAACTGCCCCCCTGCGGTGACTTGGCAGCTGTGGTTCTTGGGTGACGCACCTGGAACCAGAGAGGAGGGAGCCTGATTCCTGGGTGTGTCACCCAAAAACTGCCCTCTTGCAATCTGGGAACCCTCGGGGGATGTCAGAGAGCCTGTTCTGGCCCAATCCCCACAGGCCAGGCTGAGGGACCCCACAGGCCTCTAGTGATATATGATAAGAAACACATAAGGTATAAAGTTTTTAGTACATAACACATAAACTATACCTTATACATGCAGATAAATTAAAATTTTGTAAGGTCATATTTCTTAATAGTAATCACAACTTTTATTCCACACACCACACATTCATGGAACTTTCATAGATGTCAATAAAAATTTTCTGTATAGACCATCCCTACTTAAATACAGGGTTCATTAATTATTATTTCTATAATGAAATTGCTTACAAACTGAATATATTTGCTATTGGTTGACTTTACCAAATATTTACCAGTTTTTAAACTGTAAGTTTAAGTTCATATACTGCTATTAATTGTGGGTCAGGATATGTTTATGAAATGTTGTAATTCATAACACTCCAAAATTCACAGGAATAAAGGCATTTAATTTGTATACATTTTCAACTAGAACATATGTTTTAAAGAACAGTAATTTTTTACTTGAGTTCAGCTAAACAGATATAATTGCAAATAAATATCACTACAAAAGGAAAGGCTAAAATATGCTTCTGCTTTTATATTACAACTAGAGGCCTAGTGCACAGATTCATACACATTGAAAGGAAATTAATTAGAAGGTGGCTGGTGGGTGGGACTGGGCGAGACGGGCCGGACACACCCTGAAGCCAACTTCCCATGGTTTCACCGTGGCCGGCTGCACCTAGATTGGCGCTGGGGCTCGAAGGGCATATGTGGAGTTGGCTCGAAGGGCGTATGCGGAGTGAGCCGGGTCCCTCCAGCAGGTGGAGTCCCTTGGCCTGGCCTGCTGGGATTGGGCCAAACCCGGCAGTCCAACAGCCCCTGAGGGGTCCTGGAGTGCAAGAGTACACTCTGCCAAGGTGCTGTGGCTTGGCAGCTCCTGTGTTGAGTGTCTGCCCCGTGATGGTCATTGTGTGTCATAGCTACCAGTCGGTCGGCCAGTCACTTAGGCATATATATATATGGAAAGAAAAACAAATATATATATATATAAATATATATATATATATATATATATATATATATATATATATATATATTTGTTTTTCTTTCTTTCTTGTCTCCCCTCATCCCCCAACACTGACAGTATGATATATATGTATGTACTGTCCTTCTATTACCAAGGAAGGAAAAAGTAAGACAACCTCTCATTCATGCAGGACAAATAGCTATGCCAAAAGCACAAATTACATATAATTACAGGGTACTATTTTGTCATCTTTCTTTTTATAATCTAGCCATTTACACACTTTGATTTTTGACTTCCATTTGGGTTTATTAACATCAAAGCTTTGTCATCACTTATCTGTTTTGAAGGCATTTTTACCTGGGGCAATAATGTAAAAAAAAAAAAAAGATTTTGCATTCTTGCTTTACTGTTGCAAGAGTTTTAGTCTTCATTAGGTTTACAACATTTCCTGGTTATTAAATTTGTGTATGTAACTGTAAAGTTTACTGCCCTTGGCATACCAGTTTTAAATGTACTGTCACGAAACCCAATGCACTGCACACAAATACACCCTGATCCAAGTATACTCCCACACACTTTAATTTAACCTCTGTTAAACTCTGTCTTATTAGTATCTTTTCCCCCCTTTCACAAAAATAATCACCACAACTTGAAATACAAGCAATGTCAATTTTACTATATGAATTCCTTTTTTTGAAAATACATTTTTATTGACTTCAGAAAGGAAGGGAGAGGGAGAGATAGAAACATCAATGATGAGAGAGAATCATCGACCAGCTGCCTCCTGCACACCCCCACTGGGGTGTGAGTCCACAACCCAGGCACGTGCCCTGGCTGGGAATTGAGCCATGGCCTCCTGGTTCATAGGTCGATGCTCAACCACTGAGCCACGCTGGCAAGGCTGTTGAATTGTTTAGAGCTCTTACAGCAAATTGAAATAGCTCCATCTTATTAATTACATTATTTGAGTTTTTAGAATATTCATTTATATGTGATAGAAAAGAGACCTACATCAAATGAAACTTATAAAATCACCCCCAAGTTAATATATTTGTTTGATTGTTTAAACATTATGATCCACCTTCCTTGCTTTTATTTATTTAAAATTTGTGACAATATTTTTTCCCTTTTTAATCATTACCCAAGGACATGCTTATTGATTTTAGAGAGGGGAAGAGAGGACAGAGAGAGAAAAACATCAATGTGAGAAACATTGATCGCTGCCTTTCTGTACGTGCACCATCTGGGGATTGAATCTGCAACCTAGGTATTTGCCCTGACTGGGAATGGAACCAACAATCTTTCGGTGTCCATGACAATGATCAAATCTACTGAGCCACATTGGCCAGCGCATGACCAATTGTTTTAGTCAGGTTGTACTCATAAAATATAAAATGAATTCAAATATGAATTTAAATAATATCAAAGAAACAAGACAGGGATGCCCACTTTCACCACTCCTGCTTGACACAGTACTGGAAGTGCTAGCCACAGAGATCACACAAGAAGAAGAAATGAAAGGTATCCAAATTGGACAAGAAGAAGTAAAATTATCATTGTTCGCATATGACATGATGTTGTGATTATAGAAAACCCTTCAGACTCCATAAAAAAACTAATAGATTTAACAAATGAATTTTGCAATGTAGCAGGATACAAAATTAACATCCAGAAAGCTATGGCATTTTTATACACCAATAATGAGCTCACAGAAAGAGAAACTAAAAAACAATCCCATTTACCATTGCAACAAAAAAAATTAAGATACACAGAAATAAACTTAACTAAGGAGGTAAAAGACCTGTACTCAGAAAACTACAGGATGTTGAAAAAAGAGATAGAAGAAGATATAAAGAAGTGGAAGAATATACCATGTTCATGGATTGGTAGAATCAACATCATTAAAATGTCCATACTACCCAAAGCAATCTATAGATTCAATGTACTCCCCATTAAAATAACAACGGCATATTTCACACACCTAAAACAAACTCTCCTAAAATACATATGGAATAAAAAAAAGACCCCCGAATCCCTCAGCAATCAAAGAAGAACAATGTTGGAGAGATCACAATACCAGATATCAAGCTATATTACAAAGCTACTGTTCTCAAAACTGCCTGGTATTGGCACAAGAACAGACATATAGACCAATGGAACAGATCAGAGAACCCAGAAATCTACCCAGGCCATTATGCTCAGTTAATATTTGACAAAGGAGGCAGGAGCATACAATGAAGTTAAGACAGTCTCTTCAATAAATGGTGTTGGGAAAATTGAACAGATACTAGCATGAAACGAGATCACCAACTTACACCATATTAAAAAAAAAACACCTCAAAATGAATAAAAGACTTAAACATATGACGGGAAACCATAAAAATCTTGGCGGAATCCACAGGCAGCAAAGTATCAGACTATCTCATAGCAATATCTTTACTGATACATATCCTAGGACAGAGGAAACTAAGGAGAAAATAAACAAATGGGACTACATCAAAATAAAAAGTGTGTGCACAGCAAAAGAAACCAACAAAACAATAAGAGAGCACACTGCATGGGAGAATATATTTGCCAAATGTTATCTCCGATAAGGGTTTAATCTCCAAAATTTATAGGGAACTCATACATCTTAACAAAAGAAGATAAACAATCCAATCAAAAAATGGGCAAAGGACTTAAGTAGACACTTTTTGAAAGTAGACATACAGAAGGCCAAGAGACATATGAAAACATGCTTAAAGTCACTAATTATCTGAGAGATGCAAATCAAAATGAGGTACCATCTTACACCTGTCAGAATGTCTATCATTAGCAAATCAACCAATGACAAGTGTTGGTGAGGATGTGGAGAAAAAGGAACCCTTGTGCACTGCTGGTGGGAATGCAGACTGGTGCAGCCACTGTGGAAAACAGTATGGTGTTTCCTAAAAAAAAAAAAAATTAAAAATGCAACTCCCTTTTGACCCAGTAATCCCACTTCTAGGAATATATCCCAAGAAATCAGAAACACCAATCAGAAAGAACATATGCACCCCTATGTTCACAGTAGTGCAATTCACCATAGCTAAGATTTGGAAACAGCCTAAGTGCCCATCAGCAGATGAGTGGATTAAAAAACTATGGAACCTCTCTCTACACAATGGAATACTACGCTGCTGTAAAAAAAGAAAGAACTCTTACCATTTGCAACAGCATGGATGGACCTGGAGAGCATTATGCTAAGTTAAATAATCCAGTCCGAGAAAGATAAATATCTCATGATCTCGCTTATTTGTTGAATATAATTAACAATATAAACTGATGAGCAAAAATAGTTTCAGAGACACAGAAGCATGGAACGGACTGTCAAACCTCAGAGGGAGGGGGGCGGACACGAGAGGCGTGGTAAGAGAACAACCAAAAGACTTGTTTGCATGCATATAAGTATAACTAAAGAACAGAGACAGTAGGGTTATGAGGGCTTGTGCTGGGGGGTGGGATTGGTTGGGGAGAGGTTAATGGGAGAAAAAGGAGACATATGTATTACTTTCAACAATAAAGAACTGAAATAAATAAATAATATCAAAGAAAAACAAACCATATTTGGTGTTTTCTTAGAATTTTAATAATTATTCAATGTCATGATGCAATGTTATGCATATTAAACTAATAATATCAAGGTTTCTTAAAAATAATTTGTTAGATAATACTTTTTAGCAACATTGAAAAACCCCACCAAAAGAAAGCCATTAGAAGTTTTTGGCAATTGGTCCCATATTCATCACAATTGTTGTTTCTAAGCTCTCATCTTTAGGAACTGTTAAGTCATCCCCTCTTCCCACTCTATGTGCTTTTCTCCAGTAGCAGTGTCATTACAGATCCCTCCAACAGCCCATGTCCTGATTCCACCTCCTAATTTTCTAGAGCTGTTCACAATCAGGTTCTTAAAAAAAAAAAAAATTACAGAGAAGGAAAGTGGAATTAGGTCTATAGCCAGCTTTTAGGATTAACCACACCCTCTGCTTTCACTCATTACAACAGAGGAAGAAAACTTGTTACCATCAAAGTCCAAACGTTGTACAATGGTCTTGACTTCATATAATTTCCTTTCAAAAAGACTTTGACCTATACTTACCTACCTCCCAGATCTGTGACAATTTTTTGCCTCTTTATCACATTATCCTGGCAGCATTCAAATGTCCTCTATTGTCTCATGTCCTAATATATAAAAGCCAGGGTCTGTAACGACAGACTGAAGGCTCGAACAACACCTGAAGTCAAGCCTGCAGAAAGCTGAGGGGGCTGCTGAGGGGACTGCAGATCAAGCCTGGAGAGAGGCCCGGAGAGAGGCAGGGTCTGATCCACAGCTGTTGATCAGCTGTTGCCTCTCTCTCTCTCTCTCTCTCTCTCTCTCTCTCTCTCTCTCTCTCTCTCTCTCTCTCTCTCTCGGCTTTGCCAGCAGCCGCGCCTGTTTCTCTCCAGGTCTCCGAGGGGGGTGCTGATCAGCCCCGCCTCTCTGATCAGGCCTGGAGATAGAACCAGAGACGCTGACTGGCATAGAAACCGACCAATCAGAACCAAATCTGGGTGAACTGTGAGGAGCCAATGGCTGCCTAGGAGGCGGAGCTTTTGACGCTGACTGGCATAGAAACCAACTAATCAGAATCAAATTGACTGGCAGGGGAGGGCAGTTGGGGGCAACCAGGCTGGCAGGGGAGGGCAGTTGGGGGCAACCAGGCTGGCAGGGGAGGGCAGTTGGGGGTGAGATCAGGCCAGCAGGAGAGGGCAGTTGGGGGCAACCACGCCAGCAGGGGAGGGCAGTTGGGGGTGAGATCAGGCTGGCAGGGGAGGGCAGTTGGGGGCGAGATCAGGCAGGCAGGCAGAGGCAGTTAGGGGAGATCAGGCAGGCAGGCATATGGGTTAGGGGCAATCAGGCAGAGGCAGTTAGGGGCAATCAGGCAGGCAAGCAAGCAGTTAGGAACCAGTGGTCCCAGATTGTGAGAGTGATGTCTGACTGCTGGTTTAGGCCCGATTCCACAGAGATCGGGCCTAAACCGGCAGTCAGACATCCCCCAAGAGGTCCCCGATTGGAGAGGGTTGCAGGCTGGGCTGAGGGAACCCCCCCTCCGTGCACAAATTTCGTGAACCAGGCCACTAGACCTATCTAATAAAGAGGGAATATACTAATTGACCATCACACCCTCACAAAGATGGCGGCACCCACAGCCAATAAAGAGGGAATATGCTAATTGACTGCCACGTCCTCAGAAGATGGCAGCGCCCAGTCCCCTCAGCCTGCCTCATCCAGCCGGAGTCCCCCAGTCCCCTGCTGAGGGTCGGCAGGCGCTCTGCACCTCATCCCGCCAGAGTCCCCCAGTCCCCTCAGCCCTGCCTCATCCAGCCTCAGTCCTGCAGTCCCCTCAGCCCGCCTCATCCAGCCGGAGTCCCCCAGTCCCCTGCTGAGGGTCGGCAGGCGCTCTGCACCTCATCCCGCCAGAGTCCCCCAGTCCCCTCAGCCCTGCCTCATCCAGCCTCAGTCCTGCAGTCCCCTCAGCCCCGCCTCATCCAGCCAGAGTTCCCAAGTCCCCTCCACCCTGCCTCATCGAGCCAGAGTCCCCCAGTCCTCTCAGCCCCACCTCATCCAGCCTCAGTCCCCCAGTCCCCTCAGCCCCCCCTCATCCAGCCAGAGTCCCCCAGTTCCCTCAACCCCACCTCATCCAGCCAGAGTACCCCAGTCCCCTCAGGCCTGCCTCACCCAGTCCCTGCAGCATCCAGCCTCATCCAGCCAGAGTCCCCCAATCCCCTCAGCCCCACAGGGGAAGGCAGTTGGGGGTTATCGGGCCTGCAGGGGAGGGCAGTTGGAGGCAATCGGGCTGGCAGGGGAGGGCAGTTGGGGACGATCATGCTGGCAGGGGAGAAGTTAGACGTCAATCAGGCTGGCAGGGGAGCAGTTAGGGGGCTATCAGGATGGCAGGCAGAGTGGCTAGGGGCAATGAGGCAGGCGAGTGCTTAGGAGACAGCAGTCCCAGATTGTGTGGGATCGAACCTAAACCGGCATTCAGATATCCCCCGAGGGGTCTCAGATTGGAGAGGGTGCAGGCTGGGCTGAGGGACACCCCCTCCCGTGCACGAATTTTGTGCACTGGGCTTCTAGTCTTAAAATAAAAACCAAAACCTGCCTTTGGTCTCTTACCTCCTGCTCACTGCCTTTTACATCCTTTATAGTAACACTTCTAGAAAAAAGTATCTCTATTCATTTATTTGCTTCCTTACTTCAGTCTCTCACCACATCCCAATTAAATTTCACCAAAATTCCTCTTGTCAGTGTCACCAACAACTTCCCTATTGTCACATCCAAAATTACATTTTCTGTTCTCCTCCTTTCATCCAGACTTAAGTCGGTACTCCCTCCTTCTTGAAGGTTTTTCTTGTGACTATGCTGCCATGGTAAGCACACTTATCTAATACTTTTTTTGGGTTATGGAAATGTCCTACTTTGAGATTATAAAAACTGCCATATGAAACTTCTTGTTATACTTATTACTAGAGGCCCGGTGCACAAAATTTGTGCACGTGTGTGTGTGTGTGTGTGTGTGTGTGTGTGTCCCTCAGCCCAGCCTGCACTTTCTCCAATCTGGGCCCCTTCGAGGGATGTCCAACTGCCTGTTTAGGCAGTCGGACATCCCTCTCACAACCAGGACTTCTGGCTCCCAACTGCTCACCTGCCTGCTGCCTGCCTGATTGCCCTAACCACTTCTGCCTGCCAGCCTGATCACCCCCTAACCATTCTCCTGCCAGCCTGATTGACGCCTAACTGCTCCCTGCCGGCCCAATTGCCCCTAACTGTCCTCCCCTGCAGGCCTGGTCACCCCCAACTGCCCTCCCCTGCTGGCACGTCACCCCTAACTTCCCTTCTTTGCAAGCCAGGTCACCCCCAACTGCCTTCCCCTGCCAGCCCGATTGCCCCTAACTGCCCTCCCCTGATGGCCTGGTCACCCCTAACTGTCCTCCCCTGCAGGCCTGGTCGCCCCCAACTGCCCTCCCCTGCTGGCATGTCACCCCTAACTTCCCTTATTTGCAAGCCTGGTCACCCCCAACTGCCTTCCCCTGCCAGCCCGATTGCCCCTAATGCCTCCCCTGATGGCCTGGTCACCCCTAACTGTCCTCCCCTGCAGGCCTGGTCGCCCCCAACTGCCCTCCCCTGCTGGCCTGATGGCCCATAACTGCCCTCCCCTGCCAGCCATCTTGTGTGTTGGAATAATGGTCAATTTGCATATTACCTCTTTATTATATAGGATAATGATGCTACAGTATCTTCTTTATGAAACAGAAGAAAATACTGTTTTATTCTCAGAATTAGTTATGCTTCTGAGCAACTGACTATAGTCATGTGTCGCTTAATGACAGGGATAAGTTCTGTGGTTTTGTGGTTGGGCAAACATCAGAGGCACTTACACAAATCTAGATGGTACACCTCACTACATCATCTGTATGGTATATCGTACTTGCAGTCTGTTGTTCACAGAAACATCGTTACACAGTATTATGAAGCAAATAACTGGCCTGTTTTCCTCTTTGAATTTGTTGCTAAGTTTAAAATCAAGCATAATACAGAATCTCACAGCATACATCTTAATCTTTTTTAAAGCTTCATCTTGTATTTTTTATTTTCCTCTCCATTTAAAAACTATAAATTGCAGTAGCATTTTTCTAAGCCACTTAGAATCCTTTCAGTATTAAGGTCAGCATAAATAAACACATTTAAATATAGTTTAAGAGTGGGGGAGGATGTCTACTTTTGTCTCCCTACCTGCTTTCCAGGTACCCTCTTCCCTCTTTCCCTTTATTTGTTTGACATTTCAGAGATTATCATTGACCATATCCTAGGCAAGTTACCTGTCATTTTGTTACTATGCTGAAAGCTCTTCTCTGAGATTGATCAATCAATCAACCAAATCAATCATTGTCTGCAGCCCTTTTCTTCCTCCTCCTCCTTTGCCCGGGGTGAGAAGAATGGGCACAGCTTTTGGAACACTGGTTACATACAGGGAAATCTAGTATCCACACAAACATGACAGTCATGAATTGAAACGTTTGGATAAAACAAGAATCCATGAGTCCAAACAGATATAAATGAATGGATGAACAGTGGAAAAGAGGAAGCTCCACAAAGTCTCAAAGTACCACTTTCCAAAATACTTATTAACGAGAGACCCGATGCACGAATTCATGCACGGGTGGAGTCCCTCGGCCTGGCTGGCAATCAGGGCCAATGGGGGTTGGGGAGCGGCCTGCTGGGGGGAGGGACTGCGGGAGGTTGGCCCCAGCAGCAAGCTAACCAACGGCTGATTCCACCAGGAATCGGGCTCCTCCTCCCTCCTGTCAGGGTCGGGGCGCGGGTGAACCAGATTCAGGGCTGTCAGGGCCCCAGCAGCACGGTCTGGGTCAGTGCGCGTCACAGCTACCGGCCTGTCGTTCGATGACTTCGGCTTTTGTATGTATAGATGAGTACAAAATATACATTAACTTTACAGCTAAGAAACCTGGCAGATACCTAATCTTACTAAATGATGAAAGTTAATTTCATCAGTAGAAATCTGCATCACGTGCCTCCTAACATCATGCACTGACAAGAACACAGCATGGTTTAGTGTTATTCATAACCCAAAAAGCCTAAATCATGAGGCATCAATCAAATCTAAATTAAGAAACATTCTGCAAATTAATAACCCACTACTCATAGATCAGTGAAAATGCTTTAGAACTGCAAACATGCATATGAACACAGATGGATTGAAGCTTGGAGGAAAGGCACACTAATTACAAACTGAATTTAGCCACTTTAAACACAGCTTTGGCTTGGCACTCCATCCTTCTATATTTGTGATATAGTAATATATGTAATTCTTTATGCATTAAATAACCATATGGTGGCAGGTTTAAAAAATACAGGTGATCTAATTTCAAAGAAGTGATACTGATAGCTGTAACAACTATAATGGAAAATATCTGAGATTTCTATTGATGCAAAGTCGGTTACTGTTAACACATTCATAATTGAAGAAAATGTTAAGTATAGGTCAATGAAAACAAAAATGTAATCTTTTTTTAATCTAAGTTCATAGACTCCCTGCGTTCTATGCCTGGGCCCATGAAGGGTAAGTACCCCTAAACTAGTTCCCTTCTGTCCTCAGATAAACATTTTTGTCATATGGCTTAAGGAGCACTTCATGATCTGACTGCCTGCCACCACTTAAGCCATCTTGAACCCCATATTTTGCAGCTCATGTTCTACGGAGTGAAATCCTTACCTTTAGGCTTTGGCAATGCTAATGCCTGCAATATTCTTCCCACACTTTTTGTCTGGCAGACTCCTAATCATCTACAGGTGTCAGTTCACATTGCTTTAGGAAACCAAGACTGTGCTGAATGCACTTCCAATGTGCTCCCATTGCCTCACTTACTACCCTATCACAGCACACTGTGAAAATCGCTCTCCCCATAAACTGGAAGCCTCAAATCCCCATTCTTTGCATGCTGCCTTAGCACAGAGAAGGTACTTCAGTAATTGTGGAAGAAAAGAAAAAAGAATATTCCAATTTATTTGCTGTTTTGTGACTTTGAATTCTACTGTTAATTCCTGATTGACTCTCATAAATGCAAGGCTGTTGGTCATAATGGGAAAAAGAAAAGTGTAGAATTTGATGAATATAAAACTACAATTTTTATTGGAAAAATCACGTAGTGTGATGATTGAAAATGAAGAACATTATCACTATTATTATAAATCCATATCAGAAAGATTTTATCACCTTGCAATACTAAGCAAAATAACTATACTAGAACTAATATATAAAATAAAGTAATACGAAGAGATGGTACACATCTATGTCAGTAATTCTCAACTATGCACATGCTGGTGGTAGCTATGGGGAGGGACTGCAAGTCCCTCCTCAGAAAGTGTTATCAGAATTGATGAGATGGAGGGAGAGTTTTCAAACTACAGGCCTCTCAATCCCTGTTGTATTCAACCACTGCTGCTGAGAGGAATGTGTAGTCATCTTCACTGGTGGTAAAGGATGTGTCGATAGACTTTGTAAAAAAACTGATAATAAAATGTTGTCTGTATTTCTTTAACTAGGCTGAAGGAGGGGAGGGGAGGGAGCCAGGGAGAATCCAAACTACCACACTGGTGTAGTTTTTAGTGTCATGTCAGGAATTTAAAACACAAACAGGTTAGAAGTGGGCCAGAAAAAAGCAATGAGACAGATGAACTGAAATCTCTCTACAAATTGCTTGTTCTGGGGACAGGGGTGAATCCACTTTGGCTGGAAAGTGTGTCTGAGCAGTGACAGGTCCAAGTGTGACTAGAGGGCTCTGAATGACAAAATTTAAAAAGGTGGATTTTATCCTAGGTAGATCAAGACACTAAGGGTTTCCGTTGGGAAGGTTAACCAAAGCATCTTAAGATGAATTAAGGGGTCGAGAATACACAAGTAGAGAAACCAATGATGAATAAACTGCTTGACACAGATTAATAAAAATGCCATAAAACACTGAAAGATAGATCCTGCTACCTGTGATCAGAAATGGTGTAAGGATGCAGGACAATTAGTTATTGCATGTTTTCTCTATGTGACATCTTCATTTATTAAGTAAACGATGTTATTTGTCAATAATTTTAACTCACACGGCCTGCTTTCCTCTTTTTTGTTGTATCAGACTGTTCTTGGTATTTTTTTGTGAGAAAAGCTAATGTAAATCTAACAAACGAACAGAAAAAGAATACTTTTAATTTTCAAAAAAAATTCACACAGGGGTGGTGAGGGCCTGGGGCGGGGGTGGGGGCATGGGCTGGAAGGGATGGATGGGGGAAAAAGGGGACATACGTAATACTTTCAACAATAAAGATTTTTTAAAAAGAATATAATGGGCATTCAATAAACGGCACATTTTAAAAAAAAATCCACACAAAAATATACTAAAATGCCCATAAAATATTTTAAAAGTAGTTTTTCAAATGTTTTACATAGGCATTTTATATTACACTAGAGGCCTGGTGCACGAAATTCATGCACGGGGCGGGGGGGAGGAGGGGGGCATATTGGAGGGGTGTCCCTCAGCCCCTCCTGTGCCCTCTCACAGTCCAGGACCCCTTGGAGGATGTCTGACTTCCGGCTTGGGCCTAAGCCGGCAGTCAAACATCCCTCTCGTAGTCCCGGGCTCTCGCAGTCCGGGACCCCTCACTCCTTACCACCCGCCTGCAGCGGAGGTGGGAGAGGCTCCTGCCACTGCTACACTCACCTGCTGGGAGCCCAGCTTCCGGCTGGGCAGTGCTCCCCCTGTGGGAGAGCACTGACCACCAGGGGGCAGCTCCTGCATTGAGCGTCTTACCCCTGGTGGTCAGTGCACGTCATAGCGACTGGCACTTCTGCTGTTCAGTCGATTTGCATATTAGGGTTTTATTATACAGGAGGACTAGGGGAATTTGACCTTTATTTTAACACATGGAGGTTTTTAGAAGACACGTCTTTTACTCAGTGCTCAACAGTCTACTGAAGCATTATACAGTTGATCATAAAATCTGGAAATTATCAGCCGGTTAATTCTAATGGTTAACATTTTTACGATTAAATGAAAATCATCTATTAGGATAACTTCATCAAAGAAGCAGTCGTACACGCTTAGGTCCGCCCAGATAGGTTAACTGGACAAAACCACCTGCGGGCGGATCTGCGAACCACTTCTCTGCCCAGGGAGGGACGGAGGGACGGAGGGACGGAGGGAGGGACGGAGGGGCGCGCGCAGAGACAAACTCAGGGCTGCGTCAGGACACGCCCTCTGTCTTCACCACCACTTTTGTGTGGTCGCCGTTTGTCCGTGGAGTTGGGCACGGCGGGGCTCTTCCTCCACCCTGTGGGGTCTTCCCCGCCCGGCCCGAACCTGACCCCACCCCCACGGTCCCGGGCCGGGCGTCGGAGGAGCTGGGGCGGCCGGTGCAGAGGGCCCTTCCCTACCTGCGCTAGGACAGAGTGGCGGCCCTGTGGCGCGGCCACATTCACGAGGCCGTGGTACCATGCCACTCCCCCTCCTGCCAGCGCGACGCCGGCCAGTGACGCCGCCACGGGTCTGGCAGCCACTCCGCGCCGCAGCCTTTCGCCCCAGGCCACTAGTCGAGCGCTCCGCGCTGCCGCTGCCGCCATGTTTGCGGAAGCATCCGCGCCCCTTCACGGGAGAACGCTCGCACCCGTTGACCTCGCGAGATCTGCGGCCTCCGCCCCGCCTTCAGCGCCTGCGCCTTGGTTGCCCTGCGTAGGATTTGGGGCGGCGGAAAGGAGTACCTTCTGCCGCCGGCCGGCCGAGAGGAACTGGAGAAACACCGAGCAGCCAGACAGGCCCCGGTCCGAGGCTGGAAGGAGCCCTGTGGTGGAGGAAGTGCCCGTCCGTAAGCCAGCGTGTCTCCTCAGGTCGTTGAGGGGTCTGGGCGGTTGGCTCCGCCCTGTGCAGGAAGCGGCACAGTTAACTGATGATGACTGACAGCAGCCCCGCAGTTTGCCTCCTAGGAACGCGTCCGAACCGGAACCAGGTGTGGAGGGGCTGGGACGCGGAGCCCCACACGCTGCAGGTGCCTGAGAGCTGCATTTGCTCTTCATGCCACACGCCTGCCTGTACCAACGGTTTCTTAACGCTCTCCTGTTGTTCAGAAGTCTGCAGATCCTTTCGCACATGCCGTTTCAAATACCATGAATTAGATGACCTGCCTCTAGTAAGCAGCCTTGGTATAAAGAATTGTTTCTACTTGGCTTACTTAAGCAGCTAAGTCATCTTGCTTAAATTTGATTTTTAAATTGTGGTAAAATATACATAACATAAGATTTACCATCGTAGCCAATTTTATGTCTACAGTTCTGTGGCATTAAGTACATTCGCACGGGTGTCCAACCATCACACCATCCATATCCAGAACTTTTTACATCTTGCAAAACTGGCAAAGTTAAAAAAAATTAAGTGTCCTTCCCGTCTGTTTTGTTCATCCCTCCTACCGTCATATTCTTTAAAAAATATTTTTATATTTTAATTAAAGTTTATAATATTCAATATTAGTTTGTATTAGTTGCATGTGTACAGCAAAGACAATTGTCTACGTTACAAAGTGGTCCCCCTGACATTTCAAGTACTCACCTGGCACCTTAAATAGTTATTACAATACTAGAGAAATATAAATTGATTAAGAAATATAAATTGGCAGTTACAAAATAGGGGATGTAAAGTACAACATAGAGAATATAGTCAATAATCCTATTAATAAAGAGCTAATATGCAATACTAGAGGCCTGGTGCACGAAATTTGTGCACCGATGCCCTCAGCCTGGCCTGCACCCCCTCCAATCCGGGACTCCTCGGGGGATGTCCGACTGCTTCTCGCAATCTGAGACTGCTGGCTCCTAACCGCTCACCTGCCTGCCTGCCTGATCGCCCCTAACCCCTCTGCCTGCCTGCCCGCCTGGTCGCCCCTAATTGCTCCCCTGCTGGCTTGATCGCCCCTAACTGCCTCTGCCTTGCCCTGCACCCAGGACTCAGGATTCCATCCTCCAGCTGGTCGCAGGCACCTGGGACCTGGGCTTCCCTCCCTCTGACTGGCCGCAGGCACCCAGGACCTGGGCCAGCTTTGCCAACATCAGCCACAGCTGCAGGGGACTTGGGCGGGTGGCTTTGCCTGGGCTGCAGCTGTAGGTGCTTGGGACCACAGGGAAGGTGGCTTGTCCCTCTTCCCGGCCACAGCCACAGGCACTGGCACCCAGCACCGTGGGGCGGGCGGCTTGTCCCTCTCCCGGGCCGCAGCCTGGCTGATCCCCATTCCTCTCTCCCCAGTGTTGAGTGTCTGAGCCATTATGGTGTGAGGGTGTGATGACCATTTGCATATTAGCTCTTTATTAATAGGATTATTGACTATATTCCCTATGTTGTACTTTACATCCCCTGACTATTTTGTAACTGCCAATTTATATTTCTTAATCATTTCACCATTTTTCACCGAGCCCCCCAACCCCCTTCCCCTCTGGTGATCATCAATTTGTTCTCTGTGTGTACCTATCCTCATATTCTTAACTGCTCTTTTTTTGGTAAATCATATCCTATCCCAGATATATCACTTAGATGAAGTATCCTATATAATAAAAGCCTAATATGCCAAGTGTCTGGTCATCCAGTCATCTGTTCATCCAATCAAAGTGTAATATGCTAATGATATGGTAAGGCCGCTCAACCGCTCATTATGATGTGCACTGACCACTAGGGGGCAGATAGTCATCCGGTCGACCAGTCTTTATGATGTGCACTGACACCAGGGGGCAGATGCTCTGCCCAGTAGGTTAACTTGCTGCTGGAGTCTGGCCGATCGGGACTGAGCGAGATGGGCCATACACGCCGTGGAGCCCTCCCGCGGTCCCTCCCCAACTGGCCAACCTCCCACGTCTCTCCCTGGCCCCAATTGTGCACTGGTAGGATCCCTGGGCTTGGCCTGCGCCCTCTCGCAATCTGGGACCCCTTGGGGGATGTTGGAGAGCCAGTTTCGACCAGATCCTGCAGGCCAGGCCGAGGGAACCCACTGGTGCATGAATTTGGATACTGGGCTTCTAGTATACTTATAAAGACCCAGACAGAGCCACTCTCTTTATTTCAGGCAATCCCTATTTACTGAATGTTAAATTTATATTAAAAAAATCTTTATTGTTAGAGTATCACAGATGTTATTCCCCCCTTTTTTTTGCCCTGTTGCCCTCCTCCACCTGGATCCTACCCCTTCCCAGGCCTTCACCTGGGTAATGCGTTATATGCATATAAGTTATTTGGTTAGTCTTTTCCCACCCCCTCCTTTCCCTATGGTATCAGTCAGTCTGTTCCATGTTTCCATGCTTCTGGTTCTATTTTATTCATCAGTTTATTTTCTTTAGATTCCTTGTTCGTTTATTTATTAATTTTTAAAATATGTGGTGTTTTTTTTTTTTTTTTCCAGATGGAGGAAGGGAGAGGGAAATAGAAAAACATCAATGATGAGAGAGAATCATGGATCAGTTGACTCCTGCACACCCCTGATCGAGCCTACAACCCAGAAATGTGCCCGGACCGGAAATTGAACCATGACCTCCTGGTTCATATTTTGATGCTCAACCAGTAAGCCACTCCAGCTGGGCATTCATATTTTTGATCTTTTTTTTTTTTTTCCTTAAAGAAAACCCTTCAACATTTCATGTGATATTGGTTTAGTGGTGATGAACTTTGATGGTCTCATTTATTTTCCTGTCTGCAAAGCTCTTTATCTGACCTTCAATTCTAAATGGTAGCTTTGCTGGGTAGAATAATCTTGGTTGTAGGTCCTTGCTTTTCATCACTTTGAATATTTATTGCCACTCCCTTCTGGCCTACAAAGTTTTTGTTGAGAAACCACCTAACAGTCCTATGGGTAATTCCTTGTAGGTAACTAACTGCTTTTCTCTTGCTGCTTTTAATATTCTCTCTTTGTCTTTAACCCTTGGCATTTTAATTATGATGTCTCTTGGTGTGGGCCTCTTTGATTTCCTTTTGTTTGGGACCCTCTGCCCTTCTTGGACTTGTATATTTATTTCTTTCATCAGGTAGGGGAAGTTTTCTGTCATTATTTCTTCACATAGGTTTTCAGTTTCTTACTCCCTCTCTTCTCCTTCAGGCACCCCATGATGTGAATGTTGGTATGCTTATCCCAGAGGCTCCTTATACTATCTTCATATTTTTGGATTCTTTTTTCTTTTTGCTCTTCTGATTGGGTGTTTTTTGCTTCCTCATATTCCAAATCACTGATTTGATTCTCAGAGTCCTCTACAGTTCATTTCCTGTAAATGACTGTTCAGTTCAGTTAGTATCCTTCACTTCTAACTGTTCCTTTTTCATGTCTTTGATGGTCTCACTTATTTCTTTGAAATTTTCATTAAGTTCCTTGAGTACCCATATACCCATTGTTTTGAACTCTGTATCCAGTAGTTTAGTTCCTTTTCTGGCAGTTTCTTCTGTTCTTTTATTTGAGACATGTTTCTTTGTCTCCACATTTTTTGGCTGCTTCCCTGTGTTAGTTTCTATGTATTAGGTAGAGCTGCTATGTCTCTTGGAATTGGTAGAGTGGTCTTATGTAGTAGGTGTCCTGTAGGGCCCAGTGTCTCAGCCTTCCCAGTCACCGGAGCTCTGTGTGCACTGTCCTATTGTAGTTGAGCCTTGATTGCTGTAGGTTTGTCATATAGGGCTTTTATTATATTGATGTATGATCCCTCTAGTCCAACTTTGCTAAGAGTTTTTATCAAGAAAGGGTGTTGGATTTTGTCATATGCTTTTTCTGCATCTATTGATATGATTATGTGATTTTTGTCTCTCAGTTTGTTTATTGATTTGTAGGTATTGTACCATCCTTGCATCCCTGGAATAAATCTCACTTGGTCATGGTATATGATCTTTCTAATGTATTGCTGAATCCGATTTGCTAGAATTTTGTTGAGGATTTTAGCATCTATGTTCATCAAGGATATTGGCCTGTAGTTCTCTTTTTTTGTGGTGTCTTTATCTGGTTTTGGGATTAGGGTAATGCTGGCTTCATTGAAAGAGGTTGGAAGTGTGCCTTCCTCTTGCATATTTTGGAATAGTCTGAGGAGGATAGGTTTTAGTTCTTCTTTGAATGCTTGGTAAAACTCCCCTGTAAATCTGTTCGATCCAGGACTTTTGTTTGTTGGAAGATTTTTAATCGCTGTTTCAATTTCTTTGGTAGTTATTGGCCTATTCAGGTTTTTTGATTCTCCTTAGTTGAGTTTTGGGAGCTTGTATTTTTCTAAGAATTTGTCCATTTCATCCAGGTTGTCTATTTTGTTGGAATAGAGTTGTTCATAGTATTTTTTCATAATCGTTTGTATTTCTGTGGGATTGGTTGTTAGTTCACCTCTTTCATTTCTGATTTTGTTTATTTGGATCCCCTTCTTTGCTTCTTGGTGAGCCTGGCTAGAGGTTCATCAATCTTGTTTATCCTTTCAAAGAACCAGCTCTTGGTTTCATTGATCTTTTGTATTGTTCTTTTTTTTTTTTTTTTTTCGTCTCTATGTTGTTTATCTACACTCTGATCTTTATTATTTCCTTCCTTCTGCTTACACTGGGCTTTTCTTGTTGCTCTCTTTCTTACTCTTTGAATTGTATTGTTAGATAATTTGTTACCATTGTTTCTTGTTTTTCTGAGGTAGGCCTGTAGAGCTATGAACTTTCCTCTCAAGACTGCTTTCATTGTGTCCCATAGATTTTGGATTGTTGTGTTTTCATTGTCATTTGTTGCCATGATGCTTTTTATCTCTTCTTTGATCTCTTTGGTACCCCAGTCATTGTTTAATAGCATGATTTTTAGCCTCCAGGTGTTTGATTTTTTTTTATTGTTTTTATTTTAGTTGATTTCTAGTTTTATGTCATTATGATCTGAGAAGATGCTTGATATGATTTCTATCTTCTTGAATTTGAAGAGACTTTGCCTGTTTCCCAATATATGGTCTATCTTTGAAAATGACACATGTGCACTTGAGAAGAATGTATATTCTGTGGCTCTGGGGTGAAATGTTCTGAAGATGTCAGTTAATTCCATCTGATCTAGTGTGTCATTTAGGATTGATGTTTCTTTGCTGATTTTTTTGTTTAGAGGATTTGTCCAGTGGTGTTAGTGGGGTATTAAAGTCCCGTACTATTACTGTATTGCTGTCAATCTCTACAGAAGTTTTTTTATGTATTTGGGTGCTCCTGTATTGGGTGCATATATGTTTACCATAGTTATATCTTCTTATTGGATTGCTGTCTTTAGTATTATGAAGTGGCCTTCCTTATCTCTTGTTATGGCTTTCACTTTGAGGTCTAATTTGTCAGATATAAGTATTGTATCCCGCTTTTTTTTTTCTCCATTTCCATTCGCCTGAAAAACCTTTTTCATCCCTTCACCACCAGTGTGTGAGTCATTTTTTCTGAGGTGCATTTCCTCTAGACAGCAGGTTTATGGGTCATATTTTCTTATCCACTCAGGTACCCTATGTCTTTTGATTGTGGCATTTAATCCATTTACATTTAAAGTTATTATTGATAGGTACTTGTTTGTCGTCATTTTTATTCTTTACCCCTGTGTTCCTTCTTTGCTTCCTATTTCTTTGTTTTTACAGCAGACCCTTTAGCATTTCTCGGATTGCTGGTTTGGTGACAATAAATTCCCTTAGTCCTTTTTTGTCTGTGAAGCTCCTGATTTCACCTTCAGTTTTGATTGATAGCCTTGCTGGGTACAGTATTCTTAGATTCAGACCCTTCCTTTGCATGACTTTGTATATTTCATTCCATTCCCTTCTGGCCCGATGTGTTTCTGTTGAGAAATCAGTTGCTAGTCTGATGGGGGTTCCTTTGTATGTAACTTTCTGTCTCTCTCTGGCTGCTTTTAAGATTCTTACTTTGTTGTTGGTGTTTGCCAATTTAATTATAATGTGCCTTGGCGTCAGTCTTTTGGGGTTCATTTTGCTTGGGACTCTGTGAGCTTCTTGGATTTGTGTGGGTTTTTTCTTCCCTATATCAGGGAAGTTTTCTGTCATTATTTCTTCAAACAGGTTTTCTATTCCTTGCTGTTTCCTCTCCTTCTGGCACCCCATTATGCGGATGTTGTTTTGTGTTGTCCCAAAGTTCCCTTAGGCTCTCCTCCTCCTTTTTAATTTTTTTTCTAGAAGCTGCTCTACTTGGGTATTTTTTCCCATCTTATCTTCTAGTTCACTGATGCAGTCCTCTGCTTCTTCTAGTCTATTCTTGATGCTTTCTGTTGAGTTCTTTATAGCAGCAATGTCATTTTTCATTTCCTCTTGGTTCTTACCCATATTGTTGAATTTTTCTTTCAGCCTTTTCAGCGACCTTACGACCTTTCTCTGAATTCTTTCTCTGGCATATTGCTTGCCATTTCGTTTACTTCCTTTTCTGGTGATGCCTCCTTTTCTTTCATATTCGGGCTATTTCTTTGTCTCCCCGTGATCTCTCCTCTCCGGGTTTCTAGTTTTGTAGCTCTCTCTCTTCTGCATTGACTTAAAGGCACAAAACACAACACAACAAGGCAGGATTTACAAGGCACTGAACACAAGTGTATTCATGATACTAATAACCCCCAATAAAGGTGACCACCAGAGAAAAGAGAATTAGGGGATAAAAAAAAGAGAGAGTGCAAAAATGATATTGAGGAAAGGAAAAAAAGAGAGAAAAGAAAGAGAATGAAAAAGAAGGGGGAAAAACTATTTATATGGGGAGAGAACTCAATATAATAACAACAAATCCAAAAAAATGCAAACAACTAACACCCAGAGATGAATGCAAACTACAAACAACAATTAATAACAAGCAAGGAGATGAAAAACAAGCAAAAAAACCCCCCAAAAAAACAATCACACAAGCAAAAATACCAATATAATCAATAATCAAAGAACAACAATAGGACAGAGAGAAAAAAGGGAAAACCAAATAAAATAAAAAAACATTAAAAAACACAAAACAACAACAACAACTACAAACAAACAGGAAAAAAAGGGAGGAGAGAAAAAAATTGGATAGTGAATAAAGAGAAGAAAGAAGTATGTATGGACTTGTAGCAGTGGATCAGAAATTAGATATATAACTGGTATGAATTTTTAACAGAGTAAAAAGAAGGAATAGGGAAAATCTACAGCAGGAATAGGGTAATAGAAACAGGACAACAAAAGGGGAAAAGTGAGGAAGAGAGTGTTGGCACAAAGGTAAAGTTGAGATAGAGTAAAATGATGCTAAAGGAAAAATGAAAATAGAATGTAGAACATTAATCCCAAAATAAAGAGAAAATAAAATGAAACTCTTAAAAAAGTAAAATAATCTACATTATAAAAGGCCATTGTCCCTAATGACTGCAACGACTAGATGGACGACCCGTCACCATGAGGAGCATTGAGCACCTCTCGGTGCTCCCCTCCGGTGCCTGTGAGCAGTGGCTCCTGGTGGCGAGGTGGGGTGGCTCCTGACTCCCGGCGCAGAAAATTCAAACCAAGGGGGTAGGACTGAGGCAGTGGATCAGATTTTAAAATAACTGCTTTTGTGACACAAATGTGGAGCTGGAAAAGTGGTCCAGGCTAGGCAGTGTCTCTCACCAGGACAATCGCCACGTGTTCCCCTCCTGCATGCCCCGTGTCCTCAGTGCTGCCTGGAGAGCTGCTGCGAAAAGTTGGGTGACTTGTGGCTCCCAGCGGCGGGGCAGGGCAGCTCTTGGTGACGGCTCGCCCCTCCTTCACAACGTCCCACCCAGCAGTGGGGAAGGGGCAGCCTCCCTCCTTTCTAGCCCCCAACGCCCTCCAAAACCCTGGGAAGAGGTGCCCCGCACCCACCGGGACCGGTGCCTCAGGCTCCCCACCCTCGCGAGCCCACACCTGGCCTTGCCAGTGGCTGCCGCTCCTCTCAGCCATCAGCCTGCCTGCTCGGGAAGAGAGGAGAGGAGGAAGGAAGCTGTTGGTGCGACTCTGGTCGGGTTCAGCCAGCCTGCCCGAAACTCTCCCCACGTGCCTCCCTGCAGATGGGATCCTGCCCCTGACGCACTTTGGCCAGGGTTGCCGCCATCTTGGGAAGGTCAATGCCCGGCTGACTGCCCAGGCCTCAGGCAGTAGACGCCCTGCGGTTGCCATGACAAAGAGGTCATGGAGGGTCAAGACACTGCCTCTGGTTGAAGCAGGTGCTGTGGGAGCAGAGGGACCAAATGAAACGGTTATGTCCGACAGCCATCTAACTGCGCACGTGGTGTGCGAATTCGTCATTGTTAGAGCCGAATTAGTCCTGGTGTGCCCCGTTTTAAGCAGACCCCCCAAATAGACGTACCATGTTGATAATTCACTTTACTGCAGAAACAATGCACAAAGATTCTTGAAATAAGCAAAATATTTTGCACCTCATAGTATGAAACGTTTAAACATCATTAAAAATAATCTCTATGAGTAAATGGAGTTGATATTAGCAAAATCTAATATACCCAATTCAAAATGTCATTCAGAAATGCATCTACTATGCAAAATCAAAGTATGGTATCTAGGGTTTGGAAAAAGCAACTTTACTCTGCTCTACCTGCTCATCCCCCCAGCCTTATGCTTTGCACAAAAGTCTCAATAAAGAGATGGAGCAGAAGGAAAAGTAATGCCTCATGGCACTGAAATGTATCTGTTTCTTCAACAAATATTTATAAAATTTGTATTAACTTTGTGCCTGTATTATAGAAACACAATACAACTCTGTCCCTATTTTCAAAGGGCTTAAGTCTCTCTGAGTTCCCGGTAAGGTAAATGCGTAAACAGCCAAAGAAGGAGCAGGTTCCAATACCATCCTTATTATAAAAATTACTGAGTAAAAAACCATCCTCACTCTCCCTCTAGACAGTGGTTCTCAACCTTTCTAATGCCGCAACCCTTTAATACAGTTCCTCATGTTGTGGTGACCCCAACCATAAAATTATTTTCGTTGCTACTTCGTAACTGTAATTTTGCTACTGTTAATGAATCGTAATGTAAATATCTGTGTTTTCCGATGGTCTTAGGCTCTACAGCAGCAGTTCTCAACCTGTGGGTCATGATCAGTGTGTATCATAGCGACTGGTTGTTCCACCAGTTTGGTCAATTTGCATATTAGCTTTTTATTATATAGGATGGGAGGGACTGACAGAGGTCAGAGGGGAGAGGGATGGACATAGACAAAAGTGTGGTGATGGCCAGAGGTGGGGGGGGGCCTGGGTGGAGGAGGGTAAAGGGGGCAAATGGGAGACATCTATAATAGTGTCAACAATAGGATAAAAACAATTATATACCACTACACTACACACCTATTAGGGAAAAAAAAGATACATTATGAACTATGTATTTACTACTTTGATAAAATTAAAAATTTTAAAAAGAATTTTGCCCAGAAAGGAGTGTTGTTGAAATGTTCTTTTTATTTTATTTTTTATGGTAAAGCTTTGATCTTTATTATTTCCTTCCTTCTATTTACTCTGGGGTTGTCTTGATGTTCTCTTTTTAATTCTTTAATTGTAGGATTAAATGGTTTATTATTATTATTACTAGAGGCCCAGTGCATGATTAAATCATGCACGGGTAGGGTCCCCTAGGCCTAACCTGCCATCTAGGCCATATCCACTGCCCCACAAAGCCTAGCACGCTCCGCGGACACTGCTAGCAGCCTGCTCCCCGCTTTTGATGGCAGGGGGTCCGCTGGTGCTGGAGTGGACACACAGCTCCCCGCTTTCGATCGCGGGGGAGCTGGCTGTCTGTCCACCGGGCCTTTCGAAACCCTCCGGGGCAGCCGAGGCTTTCGAAAGGCCTGGTGCCGGAGCGGACAGATAGCCAGCTCCCCCGCTTTCGCTCCCCGCTTTTGATGGTCCGCAGCAGGACATGGACTCGCTGCCCCAGAGGCCCCTTCTGTTCCGCAGCACAGCCATGGCTCAGCGTCCCGCCGGCCCAATCGGCCACCCTGGCCACCCCGAGTCCTGCTCCCTGCGCCTCCCGCTGGCCCAATCGTGGGCGTAGCAGAGTGATGGTAATTTACATATTACCCTTTTATTATGTAGGATTATTATTATTATTATTATTATTATTTTAGATAGGCCTGTACTGTTATGAACTTCCCTCTCAGGACTGCTTTTGCTGTGTTCCAGAGATTTTGGGTTGTGTGTTTATTTTCATTTGTTTCCAGAAAATTAAAAAATATATATATTTTATTGTTTGTTTGTCTGTTTTTACAGAGAGGAAGGGAGAGGGAAAAAGAGTTAGAAACATTGATGAGAGAGAAACATTGATTAGCTGCCTCCTGCACACCCCCTACCTAGGATGTGCCCGCAACCAAGGTACATGCCCTTGACTGGAATCGAACCTGGGACCCTTCAGTCCACAGACCAATGCTCTATCCACTGAGCCAAACCGGTTAGGGCTCCTGAAAGTTTTTTATTTGTTTCTTGATCTCATTGGTAACCCATTCATTGTTTAATAACATGCTATTTAGCCTCCATGTGTTTGAATGTTTTTGAGTGTTTTTACTGTAGTTGATTTCTTATTTAATTTGATTGTGATCTGAGAAGATGCTCAATATTATTTTAATCCTTTTGAACTTGTATGGACTTGTTTTGTGTCCTAACATGATCTATCTTTGAAAAGGTCCCATGTGCACTTAAGAAGAATATGTATTGTGTAGATATCTTGTGAAATGTTCTGAAAATGTCAATTCCATCTGATCTAGTGTGTCACTTGGGATCGCTGTTTCCTTGCTGTTTTTTTGTATAGAGGATTTATCCAGTGGTGTCAATGGGGTATTAAAGTCCCCTACCATGATTGTGTTGCTGTCGATTTCTTCCTGGATATCATTTAGAAGTTTTCTTTATGTATTTGTGTGCTCCTGCATTGGGTACATATATGTTTACCAGAGTTATATCCTCTTGTTGTATCGATCCCTTAGTATTATGAAATGGCCTTCATTATCTGTTGTTATGGTCTTCACTTTGAAGTGTATTTTGTCAGATATCAGTATTGCTACCCCAGCTTTTTTTTTTTTTTTCATTTCCATTTGCATGGAAAAATTTTTTCCCATCCTCTTACTTTCATTCTGTGAGTCCTTTATTCTGAGGTGGGTCTCTTGTAGACAGCATACTAGTATATATGGATCATGCTTTCCTTATCCTTTCATCTATGCTATGTCTTTTGATTAGAGCATTTAAGCAATTTACATTTAAGGTTATTATTTATAGTTACTTATTTATTGACATTCTTAATCTTTATGCCAGTGTTCTTCTCTTTCTATTCTTCTTTCAGCAGTGTCTTTAACATTTCTTGAAATGCTGGCTTAGTGGTTATAAACTTTTTCCTTTAGTTTGTGAAGCTCTTTATTTCATCTTTGATTTTGAATGATAGCTTTGCTGGATAGAGTAATCTTGGGTTCAGCCCCTTGGTTTTTATTACTTTGTATACTTCATGCTATTCTATTCTGGCCTGAAGTGTTTCTATTGAGAAATCAGCTGGGAGCTCCCTTGTAAGTAACTTTCTGTCTCTCTCTCTTACAGATTTTAAGGTTCTTTCTTTGTCTTTAATATTTATCATTTTAATTAATATGTGCCTAGGTGTGGGTCTCTTGGGGTTCATCTTGATTGGGACTCTGTGTTTCATGAACTTGAGTGACTTTTTCCTTCACCAGGTTAGGGGAATTTTCTGTCATTATTTCTTCAAACAAATTCTCTATTCCTTTGTCAGTTTGTGCTCCTTCTGGGATCCTTATAATGCGAATGTTGTTGTGTTTCATGTTGTCCCAAAGCTCCCTTAAACTCTCCTGCTTTTTAATTTTTTTCCCCCCATTTGCTGCTCTAATGGATGTTTTTTTTTTTCTACAAGATCTTCTAATTCGCTCCTCAGCTTCTTCTAGTTTACTAGGTGTACCGGTTAATAATGGTGGATTTTGTAATCAAAGAAAGCACAATAATTTCAAGAGAAACATCAAAAGTGCTTTATTCAAAGTAATGTCCATCGCTAGCTACACATTTCCCCCATATTTCAGGTAATTTGTGGATACTGTCTCAATAGAACTTTTCTTGTTTTGAGGCAAACCATTCAGAAACACAATTTTCCACTTCTTCATACATTTTGAAGTGCTGCTCAGAAAGTGCATGTGCCATTGATAGGAGAAAGTGGTAATCTGAAGGAGCAAGGTCTGGTGAATACAGCGGGTAGGTTAATACTTCCCAGGCAAGATCTTTTAACGTGTCTTTAACTGGTTTTGAAGTGTGTTATGGTGCGTTATCATGAAGCAAAGTTACTTTGCCGTGTCTTCTGGTACATTCTGGTTATTTCACAATCAAAGTGTGGATCAAATTGATTATTTGTTTTCAGTAGCGATCAGTATTAATGGTTTCACCTGGTTTTAGAAGCTCATAATATACCACACCTTCCTGATCCCACTAAGCGCAGAGCATTGTCTTCTTTCTGAAGGGATTTGGCCTTGCAGTCGATGTTGATAGTTGACCTGGATCAACCCATGATTTTGTGCATTTGGGATTCTCAAAATAAATCCACTTTTCATTGCCAGTCAAAATTCGATGCAAAAAAGACGTTCCTTTTGCCGTTGAAGCAACATTTTACTGATGACTTTTCTGTTTTCCATTTGTCTTTCGTTCAGTTGATGTAGTACCCATTTTCCTTCCTTTAAAATCTTTCCCATTGCTTGTAAACGATTGGAAATTGTTTGCTGAGCAATGTTTAATCTTTCTGCAAGTTGTTTCTGAGTTTGTCACGCATCGTCATCCAATAATGCTTGTAATTGTGGGTCTTCAAACTTTTTCTTTGTCTTTCACTACTGGATATTCTTTGTCTTTCACATTGAAATCATCACTTTTCAAGCGTTTAAACCAGTGTTCACAAGTATCTTGAGATGGAGCATGTTCACCATATGCTTCCCGAAGTATTCAACAGCACTTTTCTTCAAAATAAAGAAATGAATTAAAACTTCCTGCAAATGTCATACCTCAACATAATAAAAGCGATATATGATAAACCCACAGCAAACATCATACTCAATGGACAAAAACTAAAAACATTTCCCCTAAGAACAGGAACAAGACAGGGATGCCCACTCTCACCACTCCTGTTTGACATAGTACTGGAAGTATTAGCCATTGCAATTAGACAAGAAGAAGAAATAAAAGGCATCCAAATTGGAAAAGAACAAGTAAAGCTGTCTTTATTTGCAGACGACATGATATTGTACATAAAAAATCCGAAAGACTCCATCAAAAAACTAATAGACTTAATAAATGAATTCGGCAATGTAGCAGGATACAAAATTAACGCCAAGAAATCTATGGCCTTTCTATACACCAATAGTGAACTTACAGACAGAGAGACTAAAAAGGCAATCCCATTTACCATCACACCAAAAAAATTAAGATACCTAGGAATAAACTAAGGAGGTAAAAGACCTATACAAGGAAAACTACAGGACACTGAAAAAAGAGATAGAGGAAGACGTAAACAGATGGAAGAACATACCATGTTCATGGATTGGTAGAATCAACATCATTAAAATGTCCATACTACCCAAAGCAATCTATAGATTCAATGCATTCCCCATTAAAATACCAACGGCATATTTCACAGACCTAGAAAGAACTCTCCAAAAATTTATCTGGAATATAAAAAGACCCCGAATAGCCACAGCAATACTGAGAAAGAAGAACAAAGTAGGAGGGATCTCAATACCAGATTTCAAGCTGTATTACAAAGCCACTGTTCTCAAAACAGCCTGGTACTGGCACAAGAACAGACATATAGATCAATGGAATAGAATAGAGAATCCAGATATTGACCCAAACCACTATGCTCAATTAATATTTGACAAAGGAGGCACGAACATACAATGGAGTCAAGACAGTCTCTTCAATAAATGGTGTTGGGAAAATTGGACAGATACATGCAAAAAAATGAAGCTAGATCACCAACTTACACCATACACAAAAATAAACTCAAAATGGATACAGAACTTAAACATAAGATGGGAAACCATAAAAATACTAGAGGAATCCACAGGCAGCAAAATCTCAGACATATACCAAAAGAACTTCTTCACCGATACTGCCCCTAGGGCAATGGAAGCTAAAGAGAAAATAAACAAATGGGACTACATCAAAATAAAAAGGTTTTTTACAGCAAAAGAAACCATCAACAAAACAACAAGAAAGCCCACTGTATGGGAGAACATATTGGTATCACTGATAAAGGTTGGCAAATGGTATCACTGATAAAGGTTTAATCTCCAACATCTACAGGCAGCTTATACAACTTAATAAAAGGAAGATAAAAGATCCAATAAAAAAATGGACAATGGACCTAAATAGAATCTTTTCAAAAGAAGACAGAAGGAAGGCCAAGAGACACATGAAAACATGCTCAACGTCAATAATTATCCGAGAGATGCAAATCAAAACAACAATGCGGTACCATCTCACACCTGTCAAAATGGCTATCATCAACAAATCAACAAACAACAAGTGTTAGCGAGGATGCGGAGAAAAAGGAACCCTCGTGCACTGCTGGTGGGAATGCAGACTGGTGCAACCACTGTGGAGAACAGTATGGAGTTTCCTCAAAAAACTGAAAATGCAACTCCCATTTGACCCAGTAATCCCACTCCAAGGAATATATCATAAAAAACTGGGAACACCAATAAGAAAGGATATATGCACCCCTATTTTCATAGCAGCACAATTTACAATAGCTAAGATCTGGAAACAGCCTAGGTGCCCATCAGCAGATGACTGGATCAGAAAACTGTGGTACATCTACACAATGGAATACTATGCTGCCATAAAAGAGAAGGAATTCTCATCATTTGCAGCAACCTGGATGGAATTGGAGAACATTATGCTGAGTGAAATAAGCCAGTCAATGAAAGAAAAATACCACATGATCTCACTCATTTATGGATAATAAAGAACATTATAAACTTGAACAAAAAGATAGATACAGAGGCAGTAAAGCATCAAACAGTCTGTCAAATTACAGTGGGAAGGTTAGGGAGAGGTGGGGAAGATAAGAGATCAACCAAAGGACTTGTATGCATGCATATAAACATAACCAATGGACGCAAAACTCTGGGGGGTGAGGGCATATATGGGAGTGGGGTGGGTTGGGCAATGGTAAGATATGTACACATATAATACCTTAATAAAAAAAATTGAAAAAAGAAAAAAAAAGTTAAATTTTCCTTTAAAAAAAGACAAACAAACAAACAAAAACTTCCTGCAAATACTCTTTTTTTGGCATGAAATTTGACATTTTTAAGAGTAAAAATATCTATGATGTTTACACCTTCAGCAAATTTGACATATGAAGTTTTGAAGCTTGCTGGCAATACAACAAAATAGCATACATATCAAATCGCATATATATCAACATATGTGTAACTCCATGTATTGAAAAAAATCCGCATTATTAACTGGTACACCTAGTATTGTTGAATCCATTCAGGGTATTCTTTATTTCAGCTATGTCCTTCCTCATTTCCAATTGATTCTTATTTATTGTTTCACGCTCTCTTTTGCTGTTTGTGTAGCTCTCATTAATTTTCATTAAGTTGCTTGTAGTTCTCACTGAATTGTTTAAGTACTCTTATTACCATTACTCTGAATTCTGACATATTGCTTGTTACATTTCATTTAGGTAATTTTTCTTTCATTTGGGGGTTGTCTCTTTGTCTCCCTATTTTTGTTGTCCCTTTGTTTTTATTTCTATGTATTAGATCAAACTGCTATGCCTCCTAAATTTTGTGGAGTTGGCTTATATAGTGGGTGTTTTAGGGACCCAGTGGTGCAGTCTCTTAGATCTCCTGAGCTGGGTCATCTAGGAGAGCCTCTTACTTGACTTATTTGTGTTCTCCTGTTGTAATTCTGTCTTGAATGTTATTGGCCTGTTCATCGATGGAGTCTCCTCTCAGGCTGCCTGACTATGTGGCTCACCCTTGACGATGTCATGTGAGCTATTGTGGAGATGCTCTCCTAACAGCAAAATACAACTCAACAAAACATGAAACAAAAGAAACAAAACAAAAACATACACAGGACCCCTACAGCACCAACAAAAGTAGACATTAGAGAAGAGAGAATTAGGAAAGAGAAAAGAGAGCAAGAATGATAGAAAGAAGGAAAACATGAATTTAAAACAAAACAAACACAAAAAGCACATACAAGAGCAAACAACAAGGAGAAGAAGGAATATGTAAATGTAGATCTAAAATAAAGAAAATAAGAATAAAGAATTAGGGGAATAGGGGAAGGAAAACTGTTTCAATGAAGGGAGGGAGAAAAGGAAAATAAAGGAGAAAGCAGATAGAACTAAAATACGAAAAGGAAAAAAGATGAGAAAGCAGGAGAAAAAGAAAAGCGAGAAATAAAAGAGAAAAAAATTGAGTAGTGGAAAAAAGAAAAAATGAGTAGGGAAAGGAAAGAGGAAAATTATATATCTGAATGGAACAACAGACTAGAATAATAAATCTATAAAGTACATAGATAAAGAAGATAAATTTTAAAAAGGAAAAAAGATAGGAAAGGGAAAAAAAAAGAAAAGGGAAGAAAAAGGGGAAAAAAAAAAGTGAAGTGGTGTTTGTTTTAGCAAAGTGTAGTCCCCCAGGGGGTCTTCCTTTGGATCCTACCCTTCTGTTCTGCCTGTCAGTTCTTGCCTTCCTGTGGGGTACTTAGAGGCTAACCACTGTCAGGAACTGTCCTTTGGCTGTCAGCAATCTGCTTGAAGCTCCAACGAATCCACAGATCCACTGTTTGTGTCTGTCTCCACAGGACTTGGTTGGAATCAGGAGGGGCCAGTTTGCCCTCTAAAGTAGATATTTTAGCAGACCAGGGCCCATGGCTGGACAACGAACTTCTCCCCACCCCTAACCCGCTCTGCCTCTACCTGCCTTTGCCTGCTAGCCAGCTATCACTCAAAAGTCTGTTTCTGAAAGGGCTTTAGGTGAGGGAAGTGCTGTTTAGCTCTCAGGGTATGTATTGGTTGTTTCCCTGTCCCAGAGCTACTCCTCCACAAGTGGCCCCAAAATATTACTCTGCCTTTGGCTGGACAGCGATCCTTGTATGGAGACCAGTGGGGTAGGCTTGAAACTTGGAGTTTTTATCAGCTCTCCTGTGTGGGAAAAGTACCAGTCTGGTTCCCAAAATAGTGGGGTGAACAGCCCCTCCCCAAGTCCAGTTACTGAAGCTCCTGAGATTCTTCAAACCCATAGGCTTGACCTCTGCTTTTGTTCCCCTGAAAAGCTCAAAATGCAGGGTGTGGAGGGCTCCAAGGATGGGACAGGCTGTGTCACCTAGGGCGTTCTTTTTTTTTTTTTTTTTTTTTTCCTGCCTTGTGGCAACTGGGAGCAGCTAGCTCCTCTCAGGAAAAATGGCCCTTTCTGTTTGGGGGCCCAAGACCAAATATTCCTGGCTGAGGCTTTTCCATGTTTCCCCACAATGCTTCCCACCCAGCCTCTCCTGAGGCACTCCTCCACGTCTCGCTCCCTGCACCAAAACCTCAGGTGAGTAGCTGCAACTGAAAACTCCTGTGCTCTGGGTTAAAAAACCACACAAACCAAAACAGTGGTTTTCTCTCCGACTGTCTCCAGTCTGTCAGCACCAGGCTCTTCCATGGCCAGCAGCCCTGCCACCTTTCACCACTGGATGTCGTTGGCCTTGGGTCTCAGCTCTGATGCTCCAGGCTGTGGAGCCCAGCCTGGGTTCCAGGCCTCTATCTTCTGAGGGAACAGACCCTCCTGTAGCCCAGTGCTCCCTCCTCACTCTCGGCCTGCAGCCACCCCTGGAAGCTGGGTCAGCTCCTCTCACAATGTCGCCCTTCCTGTCCGTCTCCAGGTGTTTTCTGTCCTTCCTTGATATAAGTCTCCTCTTTAGCTGGACTTTAGTTGGTAATTCCAGATGAATGTTCTCCAATTCAGCTCTGGGACAAGGTGCATGACAGGTCTGCCTATTGGGCCACCATTTTTTCTCTTCTTCAGTGTTGAATTTAAACTCTGTTCTGATAACATGTTTGATGCTATCTATTATACCACCTGGGACCAAGTCAGATGCAGCAGCACCCCTATCCGATGTTCCTGTCATCAGGGACCCAGTTTTCCCAGTTGTGGGTGGGAACGTTACCTCAGTGCTGGCTGTTCCATTGGCTATAAAAAAATGATTTCACTGAGGCAGATGACTTAGCTTGATTTTGTCACCTCTGACTCACCAATTTTTTATTTTTTCACTGTCAGTTTACTTCAAAAACTGTTCAGCCTCAGAAATTTCCCTGGCCTTAGAAACTTTACTTGGGCATAGAGAAACAGAGCCAAAGTCAAAGGTGCCAAGAGTCCTGATCTTACAATCACTGCCATCTTGAAGTTTTGCAAAACAAACCAAACATAAGGGTTGCACTAAATCTGATTTGACCACTTGATTCCTCAGCTCATTTGGTCATAATCCACCCTCCATTCTTGCTCCCTTTTTCTTAGCGAGTTTGTTTAAATTAATCTGCAGTGGGAGCTTCCTTACATTCTCCCCAGCTGCTGAAACCATTTTCAGTGCCTTCCCAGGAAGGAAGTACGTCTGACTCACTGTGAACAGATGAGTAAGATCACAGGGTTGGAATCCTGGCTCTGCTGGAATGATCACTGTGATTTGGGGCAAATTACTTCATCTCTGAGTCTCAATTTTCTCCACTGTGAGCAAGTCTGATGGTTGGGGGTTGAGGGATTAAATAAAAATTCTATGGGAAGTGACCTGGCACATGGTCAACTCACTGCAGTTGAATCTTCAAGTTCTGGCTTACCCCTGCCTTCTGATCATAAATGAGCCTGATGGATGTTTTTGATTTCAGATAGCCCATCTAACCTGAGAATTTCCTGCTTTACCTCATAGACCTCTGGTCTGTTTTCACCTCTGTTATCTCTGGTACCTCTTGACATATGTCTTGTTTGTTTTTTTTGTTTTTTTTTTCCTGGATTGTTGGCAATGTAGCTTGTTTCCGTGCCCTGCTGATTATAGGATTTCTAGGATATGTTTGGACATCCTGGATGTCTTGCCTTGTAGCTTATTCTTGATTTCCAAAGACCACAGTTAAAATGGTAGTGTTATTTATATACAAGCTGCCTAATTTACAGTTTCTATAGCCATTTAATGAAACCCCGCATCTGTTACTTAGACATGGTTCCAAGCCCCAAACAGGCACATATTTCTGTTCAAGCATTTGGCCTATTTAAAAACATTGTATTTTTCCCACAGTTTGACATCATCCTGGCTTGAGGATAACTTGTTTTTCTGTTCCTCAGCACCCTGCCTATATCAGACATTCAATGAGTAAAGAGATTAAATAGATGGCACAAATGAAACCCTGGTGTGCCTATTTCCAGCTGTGGCCACCAAACATACAGAAATATATTATTCCTTTTGTGTAATTTATATTCCAAGACGAAAACTTCATTTTAAATTATTTTGCAGAAAAATTTGAACCTACTTGGAAGACTGTTTTGTAATTAGTTTTTGTGTGTTATGTGCCCTCTTGAACTTACATTAAGATTTAATGTATTTAAACATTTCTTTTACACAATAAACAAATTACTATAATAAAGCCAATCTCTAGCCAACCAACCATTCTAAGTATGAACTCTTCTCTGGCAGCTGCTGACATTTGTCTAAGTATATTGACTGTATTAGTCTTTTTAGGCTCCAGCTTTGTTCACTTCTTCATCACCAGCTGTGGAGAAAGTCCTTGGCTGGGATGTATTTTCAGCCATGTGGCTTTTAAACCGATCCCCAAATAAGGGATTGCTTCTAAAGCTGTAAGATCAACTATTTTTAAGTGTAGTTGAGAAAAACAGAATAGAAACAACTTTAAGGTTTTCTTAATTCCCTTAGTACTCTTTTCCTGTAAGAGAGACAAAAGTTATATGGCAGAAAAACTGTTCTCAAGGTGCTTTACTGTCACTGAAGAGACCTATAATGAATTTTAAAACGATGCAAGATGGTGTTAAACGATTTTACTGTACAGAAGAGGAAGAGTGTGGTGGCCTGCGGCATTCAGAAAGGCATCTGAGGCAAAAAGGAGACATGATCTGGGACTTGGAAAGTGGAAAAGGTTTAGCTAGGTAGAGCCCTCCAAACTGGTGGAACAATAGGTTGAGAGTGTGGGCAAGAACTAGATACGGTGTGTGTTTACATGGCTTGGAGCAGAAGGGCTGCTTCAGGGCTGGTCTTGAGTTGGCTTGAGGGCCACAAGGGGTCATGCAACAATTTCCACTAGTTTATGGAATAGCTGTCAGCTCTCCTGACCCGCTTTTGTGCCTGATGTCTGTGGCTCAGACATACTTTACCCTAGTGACTGTCTCGGACTGTCCAGATTCTGTCCTGGTTTTTTTGTCCCATGCGCTTCTCTAAATTATATCCCTACTATTTACAATCAAAATTTTGATTTTCTCTGGTTGCTGATCTTGAACAAAACAGATCAACTAGCTTTTCTTATTGAAGACATTACTCAATTGTATTTCCATTTAAAAAAACAAACTTATTAGCTCAAATGCATCTTTGATCTTAGCATGTGTGGGGAAGATAAACAAAAATTGCTATTCTCATTTTGCCAGATAGTTCACTGTTGTATTACGGAATGTGTATTAAGATTGATAATCTTAGGTAGAGGAGAAGAAATATGGAGGATAGCTAAAGATAAATTAAGAAGCTTGGATTCAATCCTGTAGTAATGAAGTAAACAACATAAAAATAGACATTATTAAAGGATCAATGCTTGGAATAGAAAAAGGTTAAACTATTTATCTTGGATAATTGTGTAGAGGAGGCTGTGAATCACTCTCACAGGCCCTAGGTGAGTAAAAAGAATGGCTAATTATGTCCCTTTTTTATGGATTTATTTTCCATTTATTTATTTATTCATTTATTTATTTATTTATTTATTTATTTATTTAATTTCTTTATTGATCAAGGTATTACATATGTGTCTTTATCCCACCATTGCCCCTACAATCCCCCTCTCAAGCCCTCACCGCCCCCCCCCCCCCCCGGTGTCTGTGTCCATTGGTTAGGCTTATATTGCATGCATACAAGTCCTTTGGTTGATCTCTTCCCCTTACTCCCACCCTCCCCTACCTTCCCTCTGAGGTTTGACGGTCTGATTGATGCTTTTCTGTCTAAGGATCTGTTTTTGTTCATCAGTTTATGTTGTTCACTAGAGGCCCGGTGCACGAAATTCGTGCACGGAGGGGGGTTGTCCCTCAGCACAGCCTCTAACCTCTCCAATCTGGGGCCCCTCAAGGGATGTCTGACTGCCCGTTTAGGCCCGATCCCCTGGGGGATCGGGCCTAAACAGGCAGTCGGACATCCCTCTCACAATCCAGGACTGCTGGCTCCCAACTGCTTGCCTGCCTGCCTTCCTGATTGCCCCTAACCATTTCTGCCTGCCAGCCTGATCACCCCCTAACCACTCTGCTGCCAGCCAGTTTGCCCCCAACTTCCCTCCTCTGCCGGCCTGGTTACACCTAACTGCCCTCTCCTGCAGGGTTGATCAACTCCAACTGCCCTCCCTTGCAGGCTGGTTGCCTCCCAACTGCCCTCTCCTGCTGGCCATCTTGTGGTGACCATATTGTGTCCACATGGGGGCAGGATCTTTGACCACATGGGAGCAGCTATATTGTGTGTTGCAGTGATGATCAATCTGCATAGTACTCTTTTATTAGATAGGATAGAGGCCTGGTACAGGGGTGGGGGCCAGCTGGTTTGCCCCGAAGGGTGTCCCGGATCAGGTGGGGGTTCCCTTGGGGCCTGGGGCGGCCTGAGCGAGGGGCCTGTGGTGGTTTGCAGGCGGGCCACGCCCCCTGGCGACGCAAGCGGAGGCCCTGGTATCTGGAATTTATTTTCCTTCTACAATTGAAACTTTGTAGCCTGGAGCAGAGCCAAGCCTGGGCTCCCTCCGAGGCCCGCAGCCATTTGTGTTGGGGTTATAATTGAAACTTTGTTGCCTTAAGCGGGTGGGCCCGGCCAGGGTGTGTGGAAAGCTTTGCTTCCCCTGTTGCCAGCGGCAACCCTGGCCTGCTCTCTCAAGCTCCATTCTGCCGCCATTTGTTTGAATTTGTTTACCTTCTATAATTGAAACTTTGTAGCTTGAGAGGAGGCTTAGGCCTGCAACAGCTGGCAGAAATCTTGGCTTCCTCTGTTACCTAGGAAACCTTGCTCTCTGTGGCTGTAGCCATCTTGGTTTGGGTTAATTTGCATGCTCGCTCTGATTGGATGGTGGGCATGGCTTGTGGGTGTGTTGGAGGTATGGTCAATTTGCATATTTGTCTATTATTAGATAGAATTATATTCTTCTTTCTTTCTTTCTTTATTTATTTATTTTATTGAGGTATTATATGTGTACATATCTTATCATTACCCTCCCCCACCCCACACCCATTCATGCCCTCACCCCCCAGAGTTTTGCGTCCATTGTTTATGCTTATATGCATTTATACAAGTCCTTCGTTTGATTTCGTAACTCCCCCACCTCTCCCTAACTTTCCCCCTGTAATTTGAAAGTCTGTTTGATGCTTTACCGTCTCTGTATCTATCTTTTTGTTCATCACTTCATAATGTTCTTTACTATCCATAAATGAGTGAGATCATGTGGTATTTTTCTTTCATTGACTGGCTTATTTCACTTAGCATTATGTTCTCCAATTCCATCCAGGTTGCTGCAAATGATGAGAATTCCTTCTCTTTTATGGCAGCATAGTATTCCATTGTGTAGATGTACCACAGTTTTCTGATACAGTCATCTGCTGACGGGCACCTAGGCTGTTTCCAAATCTTAGCTATGGTGAATTGTGCTGCTATGAACATAGGGGTGCATATATCCTTTCTGATTGGTGTTTCTAGTTTCTTCGGATATATTCCCAGGAGTGGGATTACTGGGTCAAATGGGAGTTCCATTTTCAGTTTTTTGAGGAAACTCCATACTGTTCTCCACAGTGGCTGCACCAGTCTGCATTCCCACCAGCAGTGCACGAGGGTTCCTTTTTCTCCGCATCCTCGCCAACACTTGTCGTTTGTTGATTTGTTGATGATAGCCATTCTAACAGGTGTGAGATGGTACCACATTGTTGTTTTGATTTGCATCTCTCGGATAATAAGTGACTTTGAACATGTTTTCATGTGTCTCTTGGCCTTCCTTCTGTCTTCTTTTGAAAATATTCTGTTTAGGTCTGTTGCCCATTTTTTTATTGGATCATTTATCTTCCTTTTATTAAGTTGCATAAGCTGCTTGTAGATGTTGGAGATTAAACCTTTATCAGTGATAGCATTTGCAAATATGTTCTCCCATGCAGTGGGCTTTCTTGTTGTTTTGTTGATTGTTTCTTTTGCTGTAAAAAAGCTTTTTATTTTGATGTAGTCCCATTTGTTAATTTTCTCTTTAGCTTCCATTGCCCTAGGGGCAGTGTCAGTGAAGAAGTTCTTTTGGCATATGTCTGAGATTTTGTTGCCTGTGGATTCCTCTAGTATTTTTATGGTTTCCCGTCTTATGTTTAAGTCCTGTATCCATTTTGAGTTTATTTTTGTGTATGGTGTAAGTTGGTGATCTAGTTTTATTTTTTTGCATGTATCTGTCCAATTTTCCCAACACCATTTATTGAAGAGACTGTCTTGACTCCATTGTATGTTCATGCCTCCTTTGTCAAATATTAATTGAGCATAGTGGTTTGGGTCGATATCTGGGTTCTCTATTTTGTTCCATTGATCAATATGTCTGTTCTTGTGCCAGTACCAGGCTGTTTTGAGAACAGTGGCTTTGTAATACAGCTTGAAATCTGGTATTGAGATCCCACCTATTTTATTCTTCTTTCTCAGGATTGCTGTGGCTATTCGGGGTCTTTTTTTATTCCAGATGAATTTTTGGAGAGTTCTTTCTAGGTCTGTGAAATATGCCGTTGGTATTTTGATGGGGAGTGCATTGAATCTGTACATTGCTTTGGGTAGTATGGACATTTTAATGATGTTGATTCTACCAATCCATGAACATGGTATGTTCTTCCATCTGTTTACGTCTTCCTCTATCTCTTTTTTTCAGTGTCCTGTAGTTTTCTGCGTATAGGTCTTTTACCTCCTTAGTTAAGTTTATTCCTAGGTATCTTAATTTTTTTGGTGCGCTGGTAAATGGGATTGCTTTTTTAGTCTCTCTTTCTGTAAGTTCATTATTGGTGTATAGAAAAGCCATAGATTTCTTGGCGTTAATTTTGTATCCCGCTACATTGCCGAATTCATTTATTACGTCTATTAGTTTTTTGATGGAATCTTTTGGGTTTTTTATGTACAATATCATGTCATCTGCAAATAAGGACAGCTTCACTTCTTCTTTTCCAATTTGGATGCCTCTTATTTCTTCTTCTTGCCTAATTGCGATAGCTAATACTTCCAGTACTATGTCAAACAGGAGTGGTGAGAGTGGGCATCCCTGTCTTGTTCCTTTTCTTAGGGGAAATGGTTTTAGTTTTTGCCCATTGAGTATGATGTTTGCTGTGGGTTTATTATATATAGCTTTTATTATGTTGAGGTATGCCCCTTCTATTCCCACCTTGTTGAGAGTTTTTATCAAGAAAGGGTGTTGGATTTTGTCGAACGCTTTTTCTGCATCTATTGATATGACTATGTGATTTTTATCTCTCAATTTGTTTATGTGATGTATCACGTTTATTGATTTGCGGATATTGTACCATCCTTGCATTCCTGGGATAAATCCTAGTTGGTCATGGTGTATGATCTTTCTGATGTACTGCTGGAGCTGATTTGCTAGAATTTTGTTGAGGATTTTGGCATCTATGTTCATGAGGGATATTGGCCTGTAATTCTCTTTCATTGAGTTGTCTTTATCTGGTTTTGGTATTACGGTGATGCTGGCTTCATAGAAGGAGCCTGGAAGTGTTCCTTCCTCTTGAATTTTTTGGAATAGTCTGAGGAGGATAGGTTTTAGTTCTTCCTTGAAAGTTTGGTAAAACTCTCATGTGAAGCCGTCTGGCCCCGGGCTTTTGTTTGCCGGAAGCTTTTTGATTACTGCTTCAATTTCTTCCATAGTTATTGTTTAGATTCTTCCTGATTGAGTTTTGGAACCTTGTATTTTTCTAGGAATATGTCGATTTCCTCTAGGTTGTCCAGTTTGTTGGAATAGAGTTGTTCGTAGTATTTTGTAACAATCTTTTGTATTTCGTCGGGGTCTGTTGTTATTTCACCTCTTTCATTTCTGATTTTGTTTATTTGGGTCCTCTCTCTGTGCTTCTTGGTGAGCCTGGCTAGAGGTTCATCAATCTTGTTTATCCTTTCAAAGAACCAGCTCTTGGTTTTGTTGATCTTTTGTATTGTTTCTTTGGTCTCTATGTCGTTTATCTCCACTCTGATCTTTATTATTTCTTTCCTTCTGATTACACTGGGCTTATCTTGTTGCTCTCTCTCTAACTCGTTGAGTTGTTTGGTTATGTAATTTATTACCATTGTTTCTTGTTTTTTGCAGTAGGCTTGTAGACCTATGAACTTCCCTCTCAGGACTGCTTTCGCTGTGTCCCATAGATTTTGGATTGTTGTGTTTTCATTGTCATTTTTTGCCATGATGTTTTTTATTTCTTCCTTGATGTCTTTGGTAACCCAGTCATGGTTTAATAGCATGCTGTTTAATCTCCAAGTGTTTGATTTCTTTGGGTTGTTTTTATTGTAGTTGATTTCCAGTTTTATGCCACTGTGATCTGAGAAGATACTTGATATGATTTCTATCTTCTTAAATTTGGAGAGACTTTGCCTATGTCCTAACATATGGTCTATCTTTGAAAATGACCCATGTGCACTTGAGTAGAATGTATATTCTGTGGCTTTGGGGTGAAATGTTCTGAAGATGTCGATTAATTCCATCTGTTCTAGTGAGTCATTTAGGATTGATGTTTCTTTGCTGATTTTTTGTTTAGAGGATTTGTCCAATGGTGATAGTGGGGTATTGAAGTCTCCTACTATGATTGTATTGCTGTCAATCTCTCCTTTGATATCTTCCAGGAGTTTTTTAATGTATCTTGTTGCTCCTGTATTGGGTGCATATATGTTTACCAGAGTTATTTCTTCTTGTTGGATTACTCCCTTTAGTATTATGAAGTGGCCTTCATTATCTCTTGTTATGTCCTTCACTTTGAGATCTAATTTGTCAGCTATAAGTATTGCTACCCCAGCTTTTTTTTCATTTCCATTCGCCTGGAAAACCTCTTTCCAGCCCTTTACTCTCAGTCTGTATGCGTCCTTTTTTTTGAGGTGGGTTTCCTGTAGACAGCAGATATATGGGTTTTGTTTTCTTATCCAATCTGTTACCCTGTGTCTTTTGATTGGGGCATTCAATCCATTTATATTTAAAGTTATTATTGATAGGTACTTATTTGACGCCATTTTTATTCTATACCCCTGTGTTCCTTCTTTGCTTCCTATTTCCTTCTCTTTTTTTTTTTTTTTTTACAGCAGACCCTTTAGCATTTCTTTCATTTCTGGTTTGGTGGTGATAAACTCCCTTAGTCCTTTTTTGTCTGTGAAGCTCCTGATTTCACCTTCAATTTTGATTGATAGCCTTGCTTGGTACAGTATTCTTGGATTTAGACCCTTCCTTTGCATGACTTTGTATATTTCATTCCATTCCCTTCTGGCCTGATGAGTTTCTGTTGAGAAATCAGTTGCTAGTCTGATGGGGGTTCCTTTGTATGTAACTGTCTGTCTCTCTCTGGCCGCTTTTAAGATTCTTACTTTGTCGTTGGTGTTTGCCAACTTAATTATAATGTTCCTTGGCGTCGGTCTTTTGGGGTTCATTTTGCTTGGAACTCGGTGAGCTTCTTGGATTTGTGTGGGTTTCTTCTCCCCTATATCAGGGAAGTTTTCTGTTATTATTTCTTCAAACAGGTTTTCTATTCCTTGCTCAGTTTCCTTTCCTTCTGGCACCCCTATTATCCTGATGTTGTTTTGTTTTGTGTTGTCCTGAAGTTCCCTTAGGCTCTCCTCAATCTTTCTAATTTTTGTTTCTAGAAGCTGTTGTAATTGGGTATTTTTTTCCATCTTGTCTTCTAGCTCACTTATGCGGTCCTCTGCTTCGTCTAGTCTACTCTTGATGCTTTCTATTGAGTTCTTTACAGTAGCGATGTCATTTTTCATTTCTTTTTGGTTCTTCTTCATTTCTTCTTGGTTCTTACTCATATTGTCGAATTTGTCTTCCATCCTTTTCAGCCACTTTATGACCATTTCTCTGAATTCTTTCTCTGATAGGTTGTTTGCCTCTAAATCGTTTACTTCCTTTTCTGGTGATGCCTGCTTCTCTTTCCTGTGGGGGCTATTTCTTTGTCTCCTCATGGTCTCTCTTCTCCGGATGTCTGTTTATATAGATTTCTCTCTCCAGCGTTGATTTAAAGGTACAAAATACAACACAACCAGGCACAACAGACAAGGCACTGAACAGAATTGTATTCACAATATTAATAATCTCCAATAAAGGTAACCACCAGAGAAAGACAAATTAGGGAATAGGAGTGGAAGAGGGAGAGTAAAAATAAAGAACAACAACAAAAAAAACAAAGAGTGTGAATCTGAACTTGGGAAAAGAGCAGAAAGAAAGAAAAGAAGAAAAAAAAAGAAAAAAAAAGAAAGAAAAGAAAAGAAAAGTAAGAGAGACAAGAACGATACTAAGAGAGAAAGGGGGAACAAACTATATATATGGGGAGTAAACTCTACTAGAACAACCACTATTCCCAGCAAATTCCAGCAACACGAGCCTGGAGATTAATACAAACTGCAACACCAGCTAATATCAAGTGAGGCAAGGGAAAACAAAAGTAAAAAACAAACAAAAACAAAGCAAACAAAAGAACCAACCAAACCAACAAAAAGAATAATCAAAACAATCTAATAAAAAAGCATAAAAATTCAATCTAATCAACATTCAAGCAAACAACAACAAAAGGCCAGAGAGAAAAATATTTTTTTTAATGTAGCATAGAGAGAGGTTTGTATGGATTTGGAGCAGGGGGTTGGGAATTAGATATATAAGTAGGGTGAAGTTTTAGCAGAGGGTAAACTGAAAAAGTAGGGAAAATCTACGGCCAGAAAGGGTTAAGATAAACTGGAGACCAACAGGGGAAAGGTTAGGAGGAGAGTGATGGCATAATGTTAGCTTTGAGATAGGGTAAAACGATTGTAAGGGAAAGATGCAAATCGAATGTAGGACACTAATCCCAAAATAAAAGAAAGGGAAAATAAAATGACATTAAAAAAAAGTAAAATAATAGTAATAATAATGCTGATTGAAAATAAAAATGTAATAATTAAAAAGGTGAAAATCGAGTGAGGAAAAAGAAAAAAAATTAGTTTCTTAAGTAAAAGATGCAAAAAATGAAAATAAAAAAATGAGAATAAAAAATTTAAAAAATTGAAAAAAGAATTGAAAATTGAAAAATAGGAAGACTAAAATGTGCAGTAGCGGCTGTCATTCACTTCCTCTATTATTCTGTTTGGCACGCCTGTTTCCCAGTCTGGGCGGTATTTCAGTTCAGCTTCATTCCAGGGCTCCTCAGTGTTGGAAGCCAGTCCTGCTTTTTAAGCCAGCCGTGTCTTAATTTCTCATATTTATTTTTGATTACACCAGAGACAATTAGCGTTTCAGCCCCTGGGTGGCAGTGTTTCTGAATTGACTTCCAGGCCTCTCTAGCTTTTTTTTTTCCCCCCTATGGCACTCACTACCTGTTTGTGGAGGTGTGCGCCTCAGAGCTGCCTCTCTGATGGTCACAACCAGCTCTGGTCCCCAGGTTCCGAAAAAACACCTTCCCCCTGCAGTCTTTCAGGGCCCCTCCACCTGGGTTTTTCTATGTATTGGGCTTAGCAATCAGAGTCAGAAAGAGCCCAAGTGTGCGGACAGTGGGTCTGTGAGCCAGACTAAGGATCCTGCACTCCTTTGAAAATTCTTAGTCTGACCCTTCTCGTCAGATTAAAATGAGTTGCTTTCAAGAGGTCACTTCTGTTAGCAGCTCAGAAGACCTCCCTCCACATTCACGGATCACGGCAGTTCCAACTGCCGCTGATTTTTCTAGGCACAGACCTCCCGGTTCCTGCCGGTCCTGCAGCTGCCGCGCTCCCCTCACCCAGCGCTTCCCTCACCCACCGTGGGGATTAGAAACCACTCCTTATTTCAGGCGAAATCTGACCTTTCCGTGGTGCAGTGAAGAGTTCCTTTGAATCCGAATGTTTGCGCTGATAGGGGACCGGTGGTCTGGTAATCGCAGCAGTTCAGTGTTTGCAGTTGTCACGGAAAGTCAGGTTTCCAATAAAATCCTCCTTTTCTTGCAAGATGGCGAGGCGCCCAGTGAGCCCGCAGCTCTGGGAGGGGACCCAGCCCCTGTGGGTGCTGCACGGTCAGGGGAACACTGCCCAGCACTCCCCCGCCTTCTCCTGGAGTTTAGCTGTCCTAGAATTATATTCTATAAATGAGTGAGATCATGTGATATTTATCTTTCTCTGACTGATTTATTTCACTTAGCATAATGCTCTCCAGTTCCATCCATGCTGTTGCAAATGGTAAGAATTCCTTCTTTTTTACTGCAGCATAATATTCCATTGTGTAGATGTACCACAGTTTTCTAATCCACTCATCTGCTGATGGGCACTTAGGCTGTTTCCAAATCTTAGCTATGGTGAATCGTGCCACTATGAACATAGGGGTGCATACATCCTTTCTGATTGGTGTTTCTAGTTTCTTGAGATATATTCCTAGAAGTGGGATTATTGGGTCAAATGGGAGTTCCATTTTCAGTTTTTTGAGAAAACTCCATACTGTTCTCCACAGTGGCTGCACGAGTCTGCATTCCCACCAGCAGTGCACGAAGGTTCCTTTTTCTCCGCATCCTCGCCAGCACTTGTCGTTTGTTGATTTGTTGATGACTGCCATTCTGACAGGTGTGAGATGGTACCACATTGTTGTTTTGATTTGTATCTCTCGGATAATTAGGACGTTGAGCATTTTTTCATATGTCTCTTGGCCTTCCTTCTGTCTTCTTTAGAAAAGTGTCTATTTAGGTCCGTTGCCCATTTTTTTATTGGATCATTTATCTTCCTTTTATTAAGTTGTATAAGCTGCTTGTAGATGTTGGAGATTAAACCTTTATCAGTGATAGCATTTGCAAATATGTTCTCCCATTCAGTGGGCTTTCTTGTTGTTTTGTTGATAGTTTCTTTTGCTGTGCAAAAGCTTTTTATTTTGATGTAGTCCCATTTGTTTATTTTCTCTTTAGCTTCCATTGCCCTAGGGGCAGTATTGGTGAAGAAGTTCTTTTGGCATATGTCTGAGATTTTGCTGCCTGTGGATTCCTCTAGTATTCTTATGGTTTCCCATCTTAGGTTTAAGTCCTTTATCCATTTTGAGTTTATTTTTGTGTATAGTGTAAAGTTGGTGGTCTAGTTTCATTTTTTTCCATGTATCTGTCCAATTTTCCCAACACCATTTATTGAAGAGACTTTCTTGAATCCATTGTATGTTCTTGCTTCCTTTGTCAAATATTAATTGAGCATAGTGGTTTGGGTCTATATCTGGGTTCTCTATTCTATTCCAGTGATCTATATGTCTGTTCTTGTGCCAGTACCAGGCTGTTTTGAGAATAGTGGCTTTGTAATACAGCTTGATATCTGGTATTGAGATTCCTCCTACTTTGTTTTTCTTTCTCAGGATTGCTACAGCTGTTCGGGGTCTTTTTTTATTGCAGATAATTTTTTGGAAAGTTCGATCTAGGTCTGTGAAATATGCCATTGGTATTTTAATGGGGAGTGCATTGAATCTATAGATTGCTTTGGGTAGTATGGACATATTAATGATGTTGATTCTACCAATCCATGAACTCGGTATGTTCTTCCATCTGTTTACGTCTTCTTCTATCTCTTTTTTCAGTGTCCTGTAGTTTTCTATGTATAGGTCTTTTACCTCCTTAGTTAAGTTTATTCCTAGGTATCTTAATATTTTTGGTGTGATGGTAAATGGGATTGCTTTTTTAGTCACTCTCCCTGTAAGTTCACTATTGGTGCATAGAAATGCCATAGAAAACAAACAAACAAGCAAACAAACAAACAAAAAAAAAAAAAGAAATGCCATAGATTTCTTGGCGTTAATTTTGTATCCTGCTACATTGCTGAATTCATTTATTAAGTCTAATAATTTTTTGATGGAGTCTTTAGGGTTTTCTATGTACAGTATCATGTCATCTGTGAATAAGGGCAGTTTTACTTCTTTTCCAATTTGGATGCCTTTTATTTCTTCTTCTTGTCTAATTGCTATGGCTAGTACTTCCAGTACTATGTCGAACAGGAGTGGTGAGAGTTGGCATCCCTGTCTTGTTCCTGTTCTTAGGGGAAATGGTTTTAGTTTTTGCCCATTGAGTATGATGTTGGCTGCAGGTTTGTCATATATGGCTTTTATTATGTTGAGGTATGATCCTTTTTTTCCCACCTTGTTGAGAGTTTTTATCAAGAAAGGGTGTTGGATTTTGTCAAATGCTTTTTCTGCATCAATTTATATGCCTTTGTGATTTTTATCTCTCAATTTGTTTATGTGATGTATCACGTTTATTGATTTGCGGATATTATACCATCCTTGCATCCCTGGGATAAATCCTACCTGGTCATGGTGTATGATCTTTCTGATGTACTGCTGGATCTGATTTGCTAGAATTTTGTTGAGGATTTTGGCATCTATGTTCATGAGGAATATTGGCCTGTAATTCTCTTTCATTGTGTTGTCTTTCTCTTGTTTTGGTATTAGGGTGATGATGACTTCATAGAATGAGCTTGGAAGTGTTCCTTCCTCTTGAATTTTTTGGAATAGTTTGAGGAGGATAGGTTTTAGTTCTTCCTTGAATGTTTGGTAAAACTCCCCTGTGAAGTCATCTGGCCCCAGGCTTTTGTTTGCTGGAAGCTTTTTGATGACTGCTTTAATTTCTTCCATAGTTATTGGCCTACTGAGATATTTAGATTCTTCCTGATTGAGTTTTGGAGGGTTTTATTTTTCTAGAAATATGTCCATTTCCTCTAGGTCGTCTAGTTTTTTGGGATAGAGTTGTTCATAGTATTTTTTAACAATCCTTCATATTTCTGTGGGATTGGTTGTTAGTTCACCTCTTTCATTTCTGATTTTGTTTATTTGGGTTCTCTCTCTTTGCTTCTTGGTTAATCTGGGTAGAGGTTCATCAATCTTGTTTATCCTTTCAAAGAACCAGCTCTTGGTTTTGTTGATCTTTTGTATTTTTTTTTTTTTTTTTTTGGTCTCTGCCGGAGCCTGCCGGCACTACAGTTGAACGGTACCTGAAAAGGGGGGTGAGGATTAAAAAACACAGACACAGTAGTTTCCGGGAGGGCAAACAGTTCAAGACTGCGCGCCGAGTTTATTTTCTCTGCCCTTTTTATAAGCAGAAACAGCTTGTACAAGCATAAAGGTCATTGCCAAGGCTAGATGTTTTTCCCGCCTCCACAGGATCCTAGGTACACTCTATACTTCTCTCCCCGCTAACCTCCCTATCCTAGTTCCTGATATCAAGAACATACTACAGCTTTTGTCCCTGCTATTGAAAACATGTTGCAACTTTTGTCCCTACCACAATGCTACTCCCTCTTCGAGTCTGCTATGTATCAAACCTAAATATGTGAAACAAAGGGCCCCAGTAAAGCGGGAAAAACAAGGTTACTGGATTGTTTACCCGATTGCCTCTCACGGTTTCCCACTGGTCTCTATGTTAGTTATTTCTGCTCTGATCTTTATTATCTTCTTCCTTCTGCTCCCTCTTGGCTTTTCTTGTTGCTCTCTTTCTAATTCTTTAGGTTGTAGAGTTAGATGATTTACTACCATTTTTTCTTGTTTTTTTGAGGTAGGCCTGTAGAGCTATAAACTTCTCTCTCAGGACTGCTTTCATTGTGTCCCATAGATTTTGAATTGTTGTGTTTTTATTGTCATTCATTTCCAGGATGTTTTTAATTTTTTCTTTGATGTCTTTGGTAACCCAATCATTGTTTAATATCATGCTATTCAGCTTCCAAGTGTTTGAATTTTTTTTATTGTTTTTATTGTAGGTTATTTCTAATATTATGCCATTGAGGTCTGAGAAGATGCTTGTTAAGATTTCAGTCTTCTTGAATTTGGGGAGACTTTGCATGTGATCCTATATATGGTCTATTTTTGAAAATGTCCCCTGTGTACTTGAGAAGAACGTATATTCTGTGGTTTTGGGGTGACATGTTCTGAAGATGTCAGTTAAGTCCATCTGAACTAGTGAGTCATTTAGGATTGCTGTTTCTTTGCTGATTTTTTGTCTAGAGGATTTATCCAGTGATGTCAGTGGTGTGGCCATCTTGTGGTGGTCATCTTGTTACAATGTGGAGGTGGCCATCTTGTGACAACGTGGGGGCAGCCATCTTGTGATGATGTGGTGGCGGCCATCTTGTGATGATGTGGGGCGGTCAGTTTTTGACAACATGGGGGCGGCCAGTTTGTGACAACATGGGGGCGGCCATCTTGTGATCACATGGGGCGGCCATCTTGTGACGATGTCAGGCTCCCATTTTGTGATAACTTGGGGGTGTCCATCTTGTGACGATGTGGGGGCAGCCATCTTGTGACGATGTGGGGGTGCCCATCTTGTGACAGTGTGGTGGCGGCCATCTTGTGACACAAGGGCATGAGGGCCAATCTGCATATTACCTCTTTATTATATGGGATGGCGAGAAAACATCACAGAACAAACAGATAAACCAAAAAAATGCAAACACCAAACACCCAGTAAAGAGGGTGGGGGCAGAATCTGTAGAGGCTGAGCTTATATTCGGAAAATAAAGTTAAGAATTGGATGAATATGGGGAGGACCTCAGATCAGTATAGAAGAAGTAGAAAGGGGATGAGTGGATAAGAAGAAAGAGAACAAGAAGAAAACAATAATAATAATAATAATAATAAATTTACAAAAAAAATTGATTTAAAAATGGTATAAAAATAAAAAATAGCAAATAAAATAAAATAGAATGATGGAAAAATATTGTGAAAAGAAATAGAAAATAAAGCAACAAATAAAGGAAAATAAAGAAAAAAGAAGAAAAAAGAGATAAAATAATAATAAAATAAAATAAAAATAAAAATGAAAAAGTGAAGTGTTGTTCCTTTGGCTGGCTTAAGATCCCAGTCTTCTGTACTGTCTGCGGTTTCTCAGTTTCCTGTTTCTGGGACTGTAGGCCTCTCTTTAGGCCAGTCCCTGTGGACTCTTAGGGACTATTCAGATTTTTTAAAAAATCCTTTGTACCATTCAGGGTGGAATCTGGGTGTAGTTGTATTGGTTGCCTGGGGACTGGAGGGAGGGGCTATCTCTTCAGGAGAAAATGGCTGCCCAGGTCTGGGCTCAGGTATGACTCAGCGCCAGACTCGCTGCCACTTCTCTTGGACCCTCACCTCTCCCCAGCCTCTCCCCAGACTCCACAAGTCTGCACCTTCTCCTCCACCTCAGCCATGGGTGAGTGTCTGTATCCAAAAGGTCCTATGAACTAGGTTCAGTGAAGAAAAGCACAGGCCACAGAGAGGGGAAAGACTGTGCCTCTGCGAGCTCCTCTCCTGCTGGCACTGCTCGTTCTGGTCAGCCCTTCAGGCTGCCCCGTCTGGGCTCAGTCTTTTGTGACTGTGGACCCAGATCTAGAATCCCCTGCCACCAGCAGTCCTGCGGACCTCCTTTCCACAGTCAGACACTCTGCCTGTCCCAAGGGACGCAGCTTGGTGCCGTGCGGTTTCTCTCTGACCCTCTGGGCTCAGAGGTCTGGCAGACTCTCCTGCCTAGATCCTTGATTTTACCTTTCTCCAGGGGTCCCTTCCCGGCTACAAATTGTCTTGCCAGCTGAGTCTCCTTTGCCCATTCGGGGTGGATGTTAATTCGTCTCAGCTGCTCATTCTATCTGCTCCGGGACAAGGATCAGGACATGTCTGTCTATTCTGCTGCCATTTTGTCCTCCGCTAATTATATCTTTACTAGTGGCTTGTGCACATTGAAAAGAAATTAATTATAAGAAATATTTTAATATCGCTCTTCACCCTTTCTCTATAATAGAAGTGTCAATCAAATTCACGATCGACAATGACAGATCAAAACACATGCGTATGATTGGCGTTAGCGAGAGCTTTACTAGTATATGTCATGCACGCACAAGTCAACTTAGCCTTTTATATATATAGAATAAACTTGCTTAATTAGACCTGCTTTCTGATGTAGCTAAACTTTTTCCAGCCCAGTGAAGCACCCCAACTTCTCTTTCAGGTAATTGTCAGTAACATGGCAGTAAATATAAACATGAAGCAGATTATTATTGTAGATCACGCAGGGAGAACAAAGGGTGAAATATTTAACTGTAGCAGTGTTTGACTATATTCTGCGCAGTGAGAAAACCTGAAGTCATTTTCAAGGTCTACCATTTTTTCAGTTGGGTCAAGTTGCTAAACTTTCTAAATCTCTGTTTTCTAGCTATTAAAAAAAAAATAGGATTCCACCGAGTCTCCTATCTACCTACTCCAGGACTTCCGTGAGGATCAAATGAAATAAGGCATGGGAAAATGCTTCACAAACATTTAGTTAAAGTGTGAAATGTTTGCACCTGGCTATAAAGCAAGTAATGTTCCTGGGCTGAAGAAATGCAAGGAGGCTAGTCGTTGCTAGGGAGAGGAAGCTGGGCATGCTATGTGATGTCATTACCCAGCACCCCCAGTGACCATTTCTGGGCTGGGCTGTGGGCCGCATTTTGCACAATGGGGTCTCGGCAGTGTCAGCTGCGATTTGGTGGGCTGTTGCTTCGGGGTGGTAGCAGGGCCTGTGTCCCACTTGGGGGAAGCTGAGTGTTGCTTTGTGGGCACCAGGTCCGTGGTGCCGTTTCTCTGTGTGCATCACGGCAGCTCCTGCATTGAGCATCCGCCCCCTGGTGGTCAGTGCACATCATAGCGACCAGTCGGATGGTTAGACTCTTAGCATATTAGCCTTTTATATATAGAGACTAGAGGCCCAGTGCACGATTGAAATCACCCCGCCTCCCGCTGTGCGAAGAGGCACCCCGCGGGGGCCGGGACCCGTGCCTGACTGGAGCAGCGCTGGCTGCTGCGGGAGTCAGGCTGGATTGGCACTGCGGAGGCCGGACCAGCACTGCGGGGGGCCGGGACCCGCGCCTGACTTGCAGTATCCCCTGGTCCCCCTGCCTGTGTCCGCTCCGGGGCCGCCCGAGCCACCGTGCTGGCTCAGGCAGGCCCTCCTGCTTCTGTCTCCATCTCCACTCCGGGCCTCACCTGCATATGGAACCTCCTCCTGTCTGGTTGTGACCCATTACGGAGTCCCGGCCTAATTTGCATATTACCTCTTTATATATATATATATATATATATATATATATATATATATAAATACTAGAGGCCCGGTGCATGAAATTCGTGCACGGAGGGGGGTTGTCCCTCAGCCCAGCCTGTACCCTCGCCAATATGGGACCCCTCAAGGGATGTCCAACTGCCCGTTTAGGCCCGATCCCCAGTGGGATCGGGCCTAAACGGGCAGTCGGACATCCCTCTCACAATCCAGGACTGCTGGCTCCCAACTGCTTGCCTGCCTGCCTTCCTGATTGCCCCTAATCGCTTCTGCCTGCCAGCCTGATCACCCCCTAACCACTCTGCTGCCAGCCTTGTTTGCCCCCAACTTCCCTCCTCTGCCAGCCTGGTCACCCCTAACTGCCCTCTCCTGCAGGGTTGATCACCTCCAACTTCCCTTCCTTGCAGGCCTGGTCCTTCTCAACTGCCCTCCCTTGCAGGCCTGGTACTTCTCAACTGCCCTCCCTTGCAGGCCGGGTGCCTCCCAACTGCCCTCTCCTGCTGGCCATCTTGTGGTGGCCATCTTGTGTCCACATGGGGGCAGGATCTTTGACCACATGGGGGCAGCTATATTGTGTGTTGCAGTGATGATCAATCTGCATAGTACTCTTTTATTAGATAGGATAGAGGCCTGGTACAGAGGTGGGGGCCAGCTGGTTTGCCCTTAAGGGTGTCCCGGATCGGATGGGAGTTCCCTTGGGGCGTGGGGCAGCCTGAGCGAGGGTCCTGTGGTGGTTTGCAGGCCAGCCACACCCTCTGGCAACCCAAGCGGAGGCCCTGGTATCTGGAATTTACTTTCCTTCTACAATTAAAACTTTGTAGCCTTGCCCTGACCGGTGTGGCTCAGCGGATAGAGCGTCGGCCTGCAGACTGAAGGGTCCCGGGTTCGATTCCGGTCAAGGGCATGTACCTTGGTTGCGGGCACATCCCCAGTGGGGAGTGTGCTGGAGGCAGCTGATGGATGTTTCTCTCTCATCGATGTTTCTAACTCTCTCTCCCTCTCTCTTCCTCTCTGTAAAGAATCAATAAAGTATATTTAAAAAAAAACAAACTTTGTAGCCTGGAGCAGAGCCACGCCTGGGGCTCCGTCGGAGGCCAGTAGCCATTTGTGTTGGGGTTATAATTGAAACTTTGTTGCCTTAAGCGGGTGGGCCTGGCCAGGGTGTGCGGAAAGCTTTGCTTACCCTGTTGCCGGTGGCAACCCTGGCCTGCTCTCTCAAGCTTTATTCTGCCACCATTTGTTTGAATTTGTTTACCTTCTATAATTGAAACTTTGTAGCTTGAGTGGAGGCTTAGGCCTGGCAAGGGCAGGTGGAAAGCTTGGCTTCCTCTGTTACCTAGGAAACCTTGCTCTCTGTGGCTGTAGCCATCTTTGTTTGGGTTAATTTGCATGCTCGCTCTGATTGGATGGTGGGTGTGGCTTGTGGGCGTGGCTTGTGGGTGTGTCGGAGGTATGGTCAATTTGCATATTTGTCTATTATTAGGTAGGATATATAGATGTGTGTGCAGTTTGGGGCAATGGCTAAAATTACCTTGGTATCATGTGATACTAGGATGTACAGAAATAGGTAAAGTTTAAATCTCACAGTGGTGGAAAAGCAGTGCCAAGAGTTGCCTTTTAAGTCTTTCAGACCCTTCTTTGCTTCTCATACCCTCCCCATCACACCAGTCTTCTCTTTCATTGCCGCAGGCTTTGATGACTGCAGTTGGCTCTTAACATAGACTGGCTATTGATTCTCATCTTTTTCTCCTCTGAGGCATCCCATAGATCTATGTCAGATCAATCTTCCTAAAACATTTCTCTCACCATACTTCCATTAACTGTGTGATGTAACCTTCCTAATCCTCTGTTTCCTTGTTCAGTTTATTTTTTTCAGTTCTAAAATTCTCATTTTGTGCCACTTCAAAGTGTCTGTTTTTCTTTTCTTTTTTTTTTTTTCATTTAGCATTCTGTATCGAGTGTCCAATACATGCCAAACATAGTGGCACACCTTAGAGATGTAAAGACAAGACACAACTCCCTCCCGTAGTGGTGCCTGTCACGCTGGAGTTTCCACAGGTTGGATTATGGTCCCTCTGCTTAAAATTTAAAACATGTTTATAAATACTCCCATTTATGTGTGTTTATTTTTAAAATCTACATGTTTACAACTAAATGTTAAAGTTTTAATGATGAGATAAAGATGAAACAATATTTATAAAATTTTTAATTTTATTATTAAAGGTGCAATGAACGTTTTGCTCTCAAAATGTTAATGTTTTAGTGAGAACAATTCATTAAATTGACTTTGTTAATGTGGACAATCTTTATTTAAGGTGTATGAGATAGCGATACACATCTCTGGCATTTGTTCAATTAATTTACTTACTTTTTCGAGTACTTACTGGGGATTTTTCCTTTTTTGATCTTTTTTTTTTAATCCTCACTCGATGATGTTAGAGAGAGAGGAAGGGGGTGAGAGAGACACACAGACAGAGACATTGATATAAGAGAGAAACATCAATTAGTTGCCTCCCCATATGTGCCCCAACTGGGGATTAAACCCAAAACCTGAACAGGAATCAAACCCTCAATCTTTCAAACCCTTATCAGATGGCAGGACGTTCCAACCAACTGAACCACCCGTCCAGACCTCTTTCTTGCTTTTCAATATTATTTTGTATTGGTTTCAGGTATATAGCATATAGGTTAGACAACCATATACTTTGCAAAGTATTCTCTTGATATTTCTAGTACCCAACTGGCACCATACATAGTTATTGCAATATTATTGACTGTATTCCCCATGCTGTATTTACATCCTTGTGACTGTTTTGTAACTGTCAATTTGTACTTCTTAATCCCTTCACCTCTTTACCCAGTTATTCAGTTTAGATGTTAGTTTTTAAAAAATATATTTTTCATTGATTTCAGAGAGGAAGGGAGAGGGAGAGAGAGATAGAAACATCAGTGATGAGAGAGAATCATTGATTGGCTACCTCCTGCATGCCCCCTATTGGGGATGGAGCCCATAGCTTGGGCATGTGCCCTGACATGGAATTGAACCGTGACCTCCTGGTTCATAGGCTGATGCTCAACTACTGAGCCACACCAGCCGGGCTCGACATTAATTTTTAATGCCTGTCAAAGCTCTAAAAGAAAAGTCAAACCTCGGTTCTCAAACGTCTCCTGCCATCTCAAACAATTCTATTTTCCACCAAGTTGTTCACAGAAAAAAATGTCTTGATTGTTGATCAAACTTCAGTTTTTGATCTGACAACCCTTTCATGCTGATACATCAAAATGCAAAGTATTCTCTTGATATTTCTAGTACCCAACTGGCACTATACATAGTTATTGCAATATTATTGACTGTATTCCCCATGCTGTATTTACATCCTTGTGACTGTTTTGTAACTGTCAATTTGTACTTCTTAATCCCTTCACCTCTTTACCCAGTTATTCAGTTTAAGTGTCTCTCAGTTCAACAAAGGAGAGAATCCTTTTGTTGCTGGAAAAATCAATGATTAGCACAATTTTAAAGCATAAAGAGGCCATCAAGGGTGCTAATGTTGCTAAGGGTGTGAAAGTGCTCACAAAACAATAATCACAGGCAATTGAATAGGTAGAGGAACTGTTGATTGGATAAAGGAAAGGCAGTTAGCAGGTGATAGCATTTCTGAGGCAGTGATATATGAAAAATTAGTTTAAGGCTAGTAGGAGGTGGTTCGATCATTTTAAGAAAAGAAGTGTTTAGTTATAAATTTAAAAATACATTAGACATGTCCTGTGTATAAGAAAGGTTAAAACAGGGAGTCATTGAGGGGTATGGAACAGATTAATTCAATTTACATTATTTCTAATGGGAAAAAATGATTCAGTTTTCAAACAAATCACTTCTTGAACAGCCTTCCAGAACGAATTAAGTTAGAGAAATGAGGTTCCACTATATTTTACAAAAATATATTAATTCATATCGAAGGAGTGTATTTTAACTGAAGTAATGAAATCATGATACACATATCTCTTCAAGCTTTTTATTATGAAACGTCATAATATAAACCTAAAATATAGGCAAAACTCAAGAGAATAAAATGAATCTTATATGTATCTCTAACCTGACTTCAACAATTACTAACTCATGACCCATCTTGTTTCATCAATAGTTCTCCAAGTCTCCAACTTCCCAACTAGATTAGTAATTCTCAAGCCCATATAATTTTATTATATGTATTTTGTTCATTACGTGTTTTTAAAGGATGCGGCACATATGAAAACCCACATACCAAAACCTCATTTGGGTTTTATATTTCTTAATGTGTGTAATCCAATGGGCACACAAACTTTACTGAGGCAAAAGATTGCATGAAATAGTTGCAAAGATTGCATGAAATGCTGGGTTGTTAGGTGGACAACAGCATGGTAATGAGAAGGAGAATAAAAATGTCTTACTGTACCAGTGTTTTGTAACACTGCTGAATTACAGGAGAGTGGATTGTGTTGCCATGAAGTGTACTTGGAAATGAATGAGAGTACAATGTTTGAGGTTGCAAACAAGGTTTTCTCTGAAAACACATTTGTGGAACAGATTGTGTATGTTCAGAAAATTTGATTATTTTCAAGTCAGTTGTAATGTCTTCAAAGTTATGCATATCCCAGGAAGAAAGAACATTAACACTTTTCTTTCTTTTGCCCCTTTTCAACTGCAAGCCATACATGTTGAGCAAATAAAAGATGACAACTAGAGAAGAGTTAAGACAGGTGGCACATCCCAAGGGGAAGAAGGGGATAGGAACTAAAAATCTAAGAAAATTTTCCTTGATGCCAGGATTTCAGCAGAAACTTCCAAGTCCATGATGCATATTTATATGCATTAAGACATCCAGAATATCATGGCCTGTTTTCAGCTGTGCAAAAGACTTAGTCACTAAGTTGGTGCAAAAGCTTTGCTGTTTTTATTGTTTCTTAAAAAAACAAAATAAAAATATTCAATTTCATTTTACTGTTCTCCCAAGAATTGGTCTGTCAGTTCCCTGCCTTTAGCCTACTCTGCTATGTGGACACATGGCAGCTGTACCACTGGCCTGAGGTGGTTTGTCCAATAGGGGCCACAGGGCCAGAGAGGCTGGTCGTCTGGCAGCAGAATCTCAGTTTCCTTTAGGAGCTTCTTTCTCCAACTGATTGGGTTGCCCCGAATTTGTTTTGTGCTTCAGGAACTCAGAAAAATACACCAAGATGGTTGCCATTCAAACACTCTCCCAGAGACAAGGATGCTCATAAGGTGTTGAGAGGTATGGGAGACATGGTGAGGACAGTGGGGGCTAGGTGTGATAGGAGACCCTCCAGTAACTCACAGGGTAAACAGATCGTTAGCCTGAACACAAGCGGACTGATGACTGGGATGCTGGCCACCTGCCGCCTGCTTGGCTCTCAGGTAGGTGATGCAGGTGGCCTCGAAGGATTCAGTCTGGCTCACTATGTCTTCCTGACCATGATCACAGTGACCTTTTCCAGTTTGAGACATTCAGTTGCCACTTTTGGATTTTGGGCGTGGGGCTTCAGGCGTTTGTTGCTGGACACAAAATGAGCTGTGCCAGAGCTGTGTGGCTTTGCAGAGCCAGTTCCCGCCATACTTCTTCAGAGATTGATCAATACAACGAATTGAGTCACATACAGAATGGCATCTTATATGGGGGTGGGCTTCAGTATGGGAGAGTTGGTATGTGGAAGAGCCAGGCAAGGTGGAGTGATGGGGATTCTGGGCTGAAGGGAGAAGGGATGATTATGGAAGATCTGTCTTTAAGGAGATAGCCGCCAGCACGATAGCAGGTCTGCCGGTTCCACCCACACCCTCTGAACTTGGACACCAGGGCCAAGTGGCCTATTTGTGCTTATATTATTTGTGATTATATTTTGGAGGCCCTGGGGAGTCAGACATTTTGCAGGGCTGGGCTGACTGGGTAGGCGAGGAGCCGTGTCCAGAACCAGCAGGGGGAGTGAATTGAAGCAATAGGAGGAAACAGTGTGAGCACTGAGCCTGGGCGTGGAATGTTAGAGGCCAACATCTTTGTACTGTTTGTTTGGTGAAGATGGAGGTTCCTGCCAGTTTCTTCCCTGGCTGCTGACCAGGGGTGTTTCCAAGAGCCATTGATCGCTCTCAGCTGCTCACATGTAGCTGTTGCATGAATGAACTGTGATTCCAGATCCAGGGCATGGGTTGTGGTGAAGGTAGTAGGTAGTTTGCTTGACTGTGTGGCCCAAAGTGATATTTATATTATAGTTCAACTAGTGGCCCAGTGCATGAAATTCATGCACATTAAAAGGGAATTAATTAGAGGAAATATTTTAATATTGCTATTTGCCCTTTCTTTATAATAGAAGTGTCAGAGGTGAAAGAAAATTAGTAAAATGTATAGAAAAATCTCCCTCCTGTCAGAGTCTGGGGCGTGCTGCGGGACCTAGAGTCAAGTCCCCGCCCACCACCCACACGCGCTTCGAAAACGCAGGAGACCTAGACCCGGCTGGCCCCACCCCTGTCAAGCCCTTCTGGGTGGGGGGTGCAGCTTCAGGTCCCCTGGCCTGGCACCAGGGCGGGGGACGTGGCCTGAGGTCCCCTGTCAAGCCCTGCAGGGTGGGGGGTGCGGCCTGAGGTCCCTTGCCCCAGCACCATGCAGCCTCAGGTCCCTGCTGTTTGGTGGTGACGTTACAGCGTCCCGTCTAATGTGCATATTCCTCTATTATAGAGCTAGATCCACCAGTTAGGGGAAGTTTGTTTGTATAGGAAGTTTGGCTCCAGAAATCATCAACTTCCTTGATGTCATTCACTTGTTCTTTCAAATAATTGTGTTCAAAACTCACCAAAAATGTTCAAAAATTTTCAAATGGGTTAGACATTTTAGGGTTCAGGTTTTGTAAGTATGCAGATATGAGGTTTTCTAAGTAACACATCATTTTTGGGCAACAAACCATATAATTATGCAAATACAGTTGACCCTTGAACAATGTAGGGGTTTGGGGAGCCGATGTCCCTCTCAGTGGAAAATCTGTATATTACTATAGCTGGCCCACTGCATCCACAGATCTAAAATGCAGTTCACTCTTGAACAATTTGAACTGTGTGGACCCATTCAATTCAAACCTACTAGTATGTTGTTCAAGGGTCAGCTGTGCCTCCAAATACTGGTTTTTAAAATGTACTGTCTAAGCTGAAGTTTGTTTCAAAAGCAACTACTTTCTTAGTCAAGAAAAACTTAAATCCGCCCTGGCCAGTGTAGCTCAATGGTAAGAGTGTTGGCCTGTGCATGGATTCCTGATCAAGGGCATGTACCTGGGTTGTAGGTTTGATCCCCACCCCTGGTTGGAGTGAATGCTGGAGACAACTGAATGATGTGTCTTTCTCACATTGATTTTTCCCTCCCTCCCTCCCTCCCTCCCTCCCTCCCTCCTTCCCTCCCTCTCTAAAAATCAATGGAAGCCCTGACCAGTTTGGCTCAGTGGATGGGGCATCGGCCTGTGAACTGAAAGGTCCCGGGATTAGTTCTGGTCAAGGGCACATACCTCAGTTGCAGGATCGATTCCTGGCCCTGGTTGGGGTGTGTGCAGGAGGCACCAATTGATGTGTCTCTCTCACATCAGTGTTTCTCTCTCTCCATCTCTCCCCTTCCCTTCCACTCTCTGAAATGGGAACGATCTCCTCTGGTGAGAATTAACAAAAACAAACAAAAATATATAATAATAGAGGAATATGCAAATTAGCCAGGACGCTGTAGCATCACAATTGAACAGCAGGGACCTGAGTTTGCATGGTGCCTGGCCAGGGCAAGGGACCTCAGGCTGTGCCCCCCCACCCAGCGGTGCTTGACAGGGGACCTGAGATTGCGCCCCCCACCCGCCACTGGGCCGGAGGACCTGAGGCTGCACCCCCTATCTGGAGGGGCTTGATGGGGGTGGGGCCAGCTGGGTCTGGGTCTCACCCAATGGGGGTGGGGCTGGCCGGGTCTGGGTCTCCAGCGTTTTCAAAGCACGTGCGGGTGGTGGGCAGGGACTTGACTCTAGGTCCCACGGCATACCCCAGACTCTTGACAGGAGGGAGATTGTCATATACATTTTACTAATTATCATCAGGTAAGGATTAACAAAAAAAATTAACAAATTATGTTTGCCTTTAAGAGACAGATTAATACGTTTTTAAATTAAGTATATTACTAATAACTATTTGTAGAAATGGACAACAAATATGGAACACCTATCATTTTGTAAAAGAAACGTGTGTAACTCACCTTTCCATGTGACAGTTGCTTAGATTACTTAGCCGCTAGTTTATTAGCTAACTGTTTTGAGGCCTAGGAGTTTCATGGTCACATTCTATGTCACTTTAGATAATTGTAAAGATTTCACAATATATCAGACAGCTTATGAAATTAAGCACTGGTGGTTTGACACTGTAACTCTTCGTGGTGGGGGCTATCTTGTGTTCTGCAGGATGTTTAGCAGCATTCCTGGCTACCTCCCACTAGATGCCAGTAGCACTCACCCCTTGTCCCCCAGGTGTGTAAAGTAAAAATGTCTCTAGACTAGTGATGGGCAACCTTTTGAGCTTGGTGTGTCAAACTTCGCCAAAAAACTGAGCATAACTCGGGTAGTGTGTCACTTTGAGGAAAAAACATTATTTCGCAAATGTTTCATCCTCAGGAGCAGCAAATGTTTCATCCTTGGCATGCGGCCGCCTCAGCGTCCACGTGTCATCAGAAATGGCTGCGCGTGTCAGTGCTGACACACGTGTCATAGGTTCGCCATCACTGCTCTAGACATTACCAGATGTCCTCTAGGTGGGAAATCTCCCCAGTTGAGAACTACTCCTCTGAAATGTCATATCCAGGAGGGCAGTGATTTTTGTATGTTTTGTGTACTCTTATCTCCCTGATGCCTAGAACAATGCCTAGCACATAGTAGGCATTCAGTAACTATTTTTTTCTCCTTAAAATTTTTAAAAAAAATTCTTTATTTTTGAAAATATTACATAGTACCCCTTCCCCCCCGCACCCCATTGACCTCTCCCAGCCTGACCCCGCACTCCAGCCCAGGCCTTCACCTCACTATTGCCTGTGTCCATTGGTTATGCTTATATGCATGCTTACAAGTCCTTTAGTTGACCTCTACCCCTTGCCCCCACCCTCCCCTACCTTCCCTCTGAGGTTTGACAGTCTGATCGATGCTTCTCTGTGTCTGGATCTGTTTTTGTTTATCAGTTTATGTTATTCATTATAATTTGCAAATGAGTGAGATCATGTGATATTTATGTTTCTCTGACTGACTTATTTCACTTAGCATAATGCTCTCCAGTTCCATCCATGCTGCTGCAAATGGTAGGAGTTCTTTCCTTTTTACAGCAGCGTAGTATTCCATTGTGTAGATATACCACTGTTTTCTAATCCACTCATCTGCTGATGGGCACTTAGACTGTTTCCAAGTCTTAGCTATGGTGAATTGTGCTGCTATGAACATAGTGGTGCATATATCCTTTCTAATTGGTGTTTCTAGTTTCTTGGGATATATTCCTAGAAGTGGGATCACTGGGTCAAATGGGAATTCCATTTTTAGTTTTTGGAGGAAACTCCATACTGTTTTCCACAATGGCTGCACCAGTCTGCATTCCCACCAGCAGTGCACCAGGGTTCCTTTTTCTCCACATCCTCGTCAGCACTTGTCATTTGTTGACTTGTTGATGATAGCCATTCTGACAGTTGTGAGTAGCCATTCTGACAGGTATTCTGCGTTGTTGTTTTGATTTGCATCTCTTGGATGGTTAGTGATTTTGAGCATGTTTTCATATGTCTCTTGGCCTTCCTTATTTCTTCTTTTGAAAAGTATCTATATACCGTATTTTCCAGCGTGTAAGACGACTGGGCGTATAGAAGAGTTTCCTGGGTTAAAAAGTCGTCTTATAGGCCGGAAAATACGGTAGGTCTGTTGCCCATTTTTTGATTGGGCTGTTTATCTTCCTTTTGTTAAGTTGTTTGAGTTCCCAATAAATGTTGGAGATTAAGCCCTTATGGGAGATAACATTGGCAAATATGTTCTCCCATGCAGTGGGCTTTCTTGTTGTTTTGTTGATGGTTTCTTTTGCTGCACAAAAGCTTTTTATTTTGATCTAGTCCCATTTGTTTATTTTCTCTTTAGTTTCTATGGCCCTAGGACCTGTATCAGTGAAGTTAATACTTTGGCATATGTCTGAGATTTTGCTGCCTGTGTATTCCTTTAATATTTTTATAGTTTCCCATCTTATGTTTAAGTCCTTTATCCATTTTGAGTTTATTTTAGTGTATGTTGTAAGTTGGTGGTCTAGTTTCATTTTTTTGCATGTATCTGTCCAATTTTCCTAACACATTTTTGAGGAGACTGTCTTGACTCCATTGTATGCTCTTGCTGCCTTTGTCAAATATTAATTGAGCATAGTGGTTTGGGTCGATTTCTGGGTTCTCTATTCTATTCCATTGGTCTACATGTCTGTTCTTAATGCCAGTACCAGGCAGTTTTGAGAAGAGTGGCTTTATAATACAAATTGATATCTGCTATTGAAATCCCTCCTATGTTGTTGTTCTTTCTCAGGATTGCTGAGGGTATTGGGGGGTCTTTTTTTATTCCAGTTGAATTTTTGGAGAGTTCTTTCTAGGTCTGTGAAATATGCCATTGGTATTTTAATGGGCAGTACTTTGAATCTGTAGATTTCTTTGGGTAGTAAGGACATTTTAATGATGTTGATTCTACTAATCCATGAACATGGTATGCTCTTCCATCTATTTATGTCTTCCTCTATCTCTTTTTTCAGTGTTGTGTAGTTTTCCGTGTATAGGTCTTTTACCTCTTTAGTTAAGTTTATTCCTAGGTATCTTAATTTTTTTGGTGTGATGGTAAGTGGGATTGCTTTTTTAGTCTCTCTTTCTGTAAGTTCATTATTGGTGTATCGAAATGCCATAGATTTCTTGGCATTAATTTTGTATCCTGGTACATTGCCGAATTCATTTATTAAGTCTAATAATTTTTTGATGGAGTCTTTAGGGTTTTCTATGTACAGTATCATGTCATCTGCAAATAAGGACAGCTTTACTTCTTCTTTTCCAATTTGGATGCCTTTTATTTCTTCTTCTTGTCTAATTGCAATGGCTAGTACTTCCAGCACTATGCTGAACAGGAGTGGTGAGAGTGGGCATCCCTGTCTTGTTCCTGTTCTTAGGGGAAATGGTTTTAGTTTTTGCCCATTGAGTATGATGTTTGCTGTGGGTTTGTTATATATGGCTTTTATTATGTTGAGGTATGATCCTTCTATTCCCACCTTGCTGAGAGTTTTTATCAAGGGTGTTGGATTTTGTCAAATGCTTTTCTACATCAATTGATATGAGTATGTGAATTTTATCTCTCAATTTGTTTATGTGATTTATCACATTTTTTGATTTGCGGATATTGTACCATCCTTGCATCCCCGGGATTAATTCTACTTGGTCATGGTTTATGATCTTTCTGATGTACTGCTGAATGCAATTTGCTAGAATTTTGTTGAGGATTTTGCCATCTATGTTCATGAGGGATATTGGCCTGTAATTCTCTTTCATTGTGTTGTCTTTATCTGGTTTTGGTATTAGGGTAATGATGGCTTCATAGAAGGAGCTTGGAAGTGTTCCTTCCTCTTGAATTTTTTTGGAATAGTCTGAGGAGGATAGGTTTTAGTTCTTTCTTGAATGTTTGGTAAAACTCCCCTGTGAAGCTGTCTGGCCCCGGGCCTTTGTTTGCTGGAAGCTTTTTGATGACTGCTTCAATTTCTTCCATAGTTCTTGGCCTATTGAGATGTTTAGATCCTTCCTGATTGAATTTTAGAAGGTTGTATTTTTCAAGGAATATGTCCATTTCCTCCATGTTGTCAAGTTTGTTGGAATAGAGTTGTTCATAGTGTTTTTTAACAATCCTCTGTATTTCTGTGGGGTCTGTTCTTATTTCTCCTCTTTCATTTCTGATTTTGTTTATTTGGGTTCTCTCTCTTTGCTTCTTGGTGAGCCTGGGTAGAGGTTCATCAATCTTGTTTATCCTTTCAAAGAACAAGCTCTTGGTTTTGTTGATCTTTTGTATTGTTTTTTTGGTCTCTATGTCGTTTTTTTCCACTCCGATCTTTATTATTTCCTTCCTTCTGCTTACACTGGGCTTTTTTTTTTTTTAATAAATCTTTATTGTTCAGATTATTACAATTGTTTCTCCTTTTTTCCCCCCATATCTCCCCATCACCCGGTTCCCCCCCCCCCCGTTGTCCTTATCCATAGGTGTATGATTTTTGTCCAGTCTCTTCCCATACCCCCCACACAGACACCCCTTTCCCCCTGAGAATTATCAATCCACTCCCATTCTATGCCTCTGATTTTATTATGTTCACCAGTTTATTCTGTTCCTCAGATTTTTAATTCACTTGATTTTTAGAATCACTTGTTGATAGATATTTGTTGTTCATAATTTTTATCTTTACTTTTTTCTTCTTTTTCCTCTTTTTAAAGAATACCTTTCAGCATTTCATATAATACTGGTTTGGTGGTGATGAACTCCTTTAGCTTTTTCTTATCTGTGAAGCTCTTTATCTGCCCTTCAATTCTGAATGATAACTTTGCTGGGTAGAGTAGTCTTGGTTGTAGGTTCTTGCTATTCATCACTTTGAATATTTCTTGCCATTCCCGTCTGGCCTGCATAGTTTCTGTTGCGAAATCAGCTGACAGTCGTATGGGTGCTCCCTTGTAGGTAACTAACTGTTTTTCTCTTGCTGCTTGTAAGATTCTCTCTTTGTCTTTTGCCCTTGGCATTTTAATTATGATGTGTCTTGGTGTGGTCCTCTTTGGATTCCTCTTGTTTGGAGTTCTGTGCGCTTCCTGAACTTGTAAGTCCATTTCTTTCACCAGGTGGGGGAAGTTTTCTGTCATTATTTCTTCAAATAGGTTTTCAGTATCTTGCTCTCTCTCTTCTGGTACCCCAAAAATTCGGATATTGGTACGCTTAAAGCCATCCTGGAGGCTCCTTATGCTATCTTCACACTTTTGGATTCTTCTTTCTTTCTGCCTCTCTGGTTGGGTGTTTTTTTCTTCCTCATATTCCAGCTCTTTGGTTTGACTCTTTGGGTGCGGTGGTCTACTCTGTATATTCTTTATTTCAGACAGTGTATGCATAATTTCTGACTGGTCCTTTTCCATTTTTTTGGTATTCTCATTAAGGTCCTTGAAGGTCTCTTCAAGTTTCTCAGCGGTTTTTAGAAGATTCTTGAGTAACCTTATAAATATGGTTCTGAACACTGTGTCGTCCATTAGTTGGCTTTCATCTATTTCTACTACTTGTGACATACTTCGATGACTCCACATTTTGGCTGCCTCCCTGTGTTGATGGAGTGGCTTTGTGTGGTTGGTGACCTATAGGGGCCGGTAGCTCAGCTTCCCCAATCTCCCTAGGTGGTCGCTCTTGGTACTCCCCTTTGTGGGCTGAGTGGAAAGTCTTGGTGTAGTTAAAAGCCCTGATTGCTGTTGATACACTGGGAGGAATTGACCTCTGGACCAATTGGCTGTGAGGGCCTGCTGTGTCTATAACGGAAGAATTGCTGTGCTGGAGACACAGTAGGGCTTTGGTGCTCACTGAGTCTGCCTCTTGAATGTGTCCCTTATGAGGTTGAAATCTGGTGTCGTCCACACCGACAGAAAAGTCACTCTCACTCTCCGACCGGCCGAGAGTTCCTCCCGTAGGCGTCTGGGTCCCCCGCGTGTCCCCAGAAACTAGTTCAGAGTGGTTGGGATTGTTGGTATCACTGGCGAGAATTGATCTCCAAGCCAGTTGGCTGTGAGGATCAGCAGTGTCTCGGCTGGGAGAGCTTCTGTGCTCAGCCTGGATGGGGCGGAGTTTCAGGGTGGTGCAGACAAGCTTTGTTTTCCTGTCTGCTCTGCCCTAAGAGGGGCGGTTTCTCCGTGCCAGAATTAATGGCTGCTCACCTCTGAGAGAAGGCAGCTTTCGAGCCTCTCCCGCTGCCTAACAGACCAGTTTCTCCCCAGCTGGGGCTTTGATTTTCTCCCGAAGGAGAAATGCAGTCACTGGGAGGGCTGTGCTCAGCTTGGATGGGGCGGAGTCTCAGGGTGGCGCAGACAAACTTGGTTTCCGTCCCCGCCGCCCTAAGAGGGCCGGTTCCTCCGTGCCCGAATTAATGGCTGTGCGCCTCTGAGATAAGGCCGCTCTCAAGCCTTGTCCGCTGCCAAACAGCCCAGTTTCTCCCCGACCGCAGCTGGACCTCAGTGCAGTCGGGCGGCCCTGCTTTTCTCCCAAATGAGAAAGCTAGCCACGCAGCGTCTGCTGCCCTCCCTCTCTGCGCGCGCGCGCCGCGAGCAAGCCAGCCGCGTATTCAGCCGCCCGCCCTTTCCGCGCTCAATCTCCGCACCTCCACAGCTCCTGAGGCTCAGCGTCCCCCTCTGTTTTTCTCTAGTTGTAGGTTTTCCACTCTGCCAGCTTTCCGGTGGTTTTGGACGGTGTGCGCTCTGTTTTCCAGTTGTAGTTTCAAAATTGTTGTGGTAGGCAACAGTTAGGTGTTTACCTTATGCCGCCATCTTGGTTTCTCTACACTGGGCTTTTCTTGTAGATCTCTTTCTAACTCTTTGAGTTGTAGGTTTAGGTAATTTATTACTATAGATTCTTGTTTTTTGCAGTAGGCTTGAAGAGCTATGAATTTCCGTCTCAAGACTGCATTCGCTGTGTCCCATAGATTTTGGATTGTTGTGTTTTCATTGTCATTTGTTGCCATTATTTTTTAAAATTTCTTCTTTGATCTCTCTGGTAACACAGTCATTGTTTAATAGCATACTTTTTAGTCTCCAGGTGGTTTTTTTTTTTGGATTGTTTTTATTGAGTTGATTTCCAGTTTTATTCCATTGTGATCTGAGAAGATGCTTGATATGATTCTTATCTTCTTGAATTTGAAGAAACTTTGCCTGTGACCCAATATATGGTCTATCTTTGAAAATGACCCATGTGCACTTGAGAAGAATGTATATTCTGTGGCTTTGGGGTGAAATGTTCTGAAGATGTCAATTAATTCCATCTGATCTAGTGAGTAATTTATGATTGATGTTTCTTTGCTGATTTTTTGTTTAGAGGATTTGTCCAATGGTGATAGTGGGGTATTAAAGTCTCCTACTGTGATTGTATTGCTGCCAATCTCTCCCTTGATATCCTCCAGAGTTTTTTTATGTATTTGGGTGCTCCTGTATTGGGTGCATATTTGTTTACCAGAGTTATTTCTTCTTGTTGGATTGCTCCCTTTAGTATTATGAAGTGGCCTTCCTGATCTCTTTTTATGTCCTTCACTTTGAGATCTAATTTTTCTGATATAGGTATTGCCACCCCAGCTTTCTTTTCATTTCAATTCACCTGAAAAACGTTTTTTTTTTTCCACCCCTTCACCATCAGTCTGTGTGCGTCTTTTTTTCTGAGGTGTGTTTCCTGTAGACAGGAGATGTATGGGTCATGTTTTCTTATCCACTCAGTTACCCTATGTCTTTTGATTGGGGCATTTAATCCATTTACATTTAAAGTTACTATTGATAGATACTTGTTTGTAACCATTTGTATTCTTTACCCCTGTGTTCCTTCTTTGCTTCCTATATCTTCTTTTCACAGCAGACCCTTTAGCATTTCTTGCATTTCTGGTTTGGTGGTAATAAACTCCCTTAGTCCTTTTTTGTCTGTGAAGCTCCTGATTTCACCCTCAATTTTGAATGATAGCCTTGCTGGGTACAATATTCTTGGATTCAGACCCTTCCTTTGCATGACTTTGTATATTTCATTCCATTCCCTTCTTGCATGATGTGTTTCTGTTGAGAAATCCGTCGCTAGTCTGATGGGGGATCCTTTGTAGGTAACTTTCTGTCTCTCTATGGCCACTTTTAAGATTCTTACTTTGTCTTTGGTGTTTGTTAATTTAATTATGATGTGTCTCGGCATCTGTCTTTTGGGGTCATTTTGTTTGGGACTCTGTGAGCTTCTTGGATTTGTGTGAATTTTTTCTTCCCTATATCAGGAAAGTTTTCTGTCATTATTTCTTCAAACAGATTTTCTATTTCTTTCTCGGTTTCCTCTCCTTCTGGCACCCCTATTATGCGGATGTTGTTTCGTTTGGTGTTTTCCCAAATTTCCCTTAGGCTCTCCTCCTGGTTTTTAATATTTTTTTCTAGAAGCTGCTCTGGTTGGGTATTTTTTCCTAACTTGTCTTCTAGCTCACTGATGCGGTCCTCTGCTTCTTCTAATCTACTGTTGATGCTTTCTATTGAATTCTTTATAGCAGCGATGTCATTTTTCATTTCTTATTGGTTCTTCTTCATTTCCTCTTGGTTCTTTCAGATATTGTTGAATTTGTCTGCCATTCTTTTTATCCACCTTATGACTATTTCTCTGAATTCTTTCTCTGACAGGTTGCTTGCCTTCATTTCATTTACTTCCTTTTCTGGTGATGCCTGCTTTTCTGTCATATGCGGGCTGTTTCTTTGTCTTCCCATGATACCTCTTCTCCGGCTGTTTGCTTATGTAGTTCTCTCTCTCCTGCGTTGATTTACGGGCACAAAATAAAACACAACAAGGCACAACGCACAAGGCACTGAACACAAATGTATCCACAATACTAATAAACCCAAATAAAGGTGACCACCATAGAAAAGAGTATTAGAGGTTAAGAAAGAAAGAAGAGAAAAAAAAGAGAAAAAGAGAAAAAAAAAAGGAGTGCAAAAATGAAATTGGGAAAAGGAAAAAAAGTAAGAGAAAAGAAAGAGAATAAAAAAGAAGAGGGAAAAAACTATTTATATGGGGAGAAAACTCCAATAGAACAGCCACTAATCCCAACAGATGCCAGCAACAAATACCTAGAGATGAATGCAAACTCCAAACAACTACTAATATCAGGTGAGGCGAGGGAAAACAGAAGCAAAAAACAAACAAAAACAAAACAAAACAAAAAAAAGAAAAAGTGAAACAAACTCACAAACAAGCACAAAAAACCCCAATATAATCAACAGTCAAGCAAACAACAACAAAAGGACAGAGAGAAAAAAATTTGGATAGTGAAGAAAGAGAAGAGAGAGGTGTGTATGGACTTAGAGCAAGGGATTGGAAATTAGGTATATAAGTAGGGTGAAATTTTAACAGGGGTAAAAAGAAGGAATAGGGAAAATCTAAAGCAGGAATAGGATAAGAGAAATAGGACAACAAAAGGGGAAAATTCAGGAAGAGAGCGTTGGCATAAAGGTAAAGTTGAGATAGAGTAAAATGGTGCTAAAGGAATGATGAAAATAGAATGTAGAACACTAATCCCAAAATAAAATAAAGAGAAAATAAAATGACACTTTAAAAAAAAAAGGTAAAATAATAGTAGTAATAATACTGATTAAAAATAAAAGTGTAATAATTAAAAAGGTAAAATCAAGTGAGGAAAAAAGAAAAAAAAATTAGTTTCTTAAGTAAAAGATAAAAAAATAAAATAAAAATGTGCAGTAGTGAAGGTCATTCACTTCCTCTACTCTTCTGTTTGGCACGCCTGTTTCCTAGTCAGGACAGTATTGAAGTTCCCTGCGTTCCACTGCTCCTCAGTGTTGTAGGCCACAGTCCTGATTTTCAAGCCGGCCATACTTTTCTGTTTCTTATACACCTTTATTTGTGTTTACACAAGAGTCAATTTGTGATTCAACCCCTGGATGGCAGTGTTTCTGGATTGACCTCCCGGTCTATTGGTCCTCTCTAGCTAGTGCTTAGATTTTGTTTTCCCTGTGGTACTAATACTGGTTTGGGGAAAAGGGCTGCTCCAGAGCTGGTTCTCTGATCGTTATTCCTGCTGTGAACCCCAGGTTCCACAAAAACAACTTTTTCCTGTACTCTCTCAGAGTGTTCCCAATTGGGTCATCCTATGTATTGGGCTTAGCAATCAAAAGCAAGATTTAAAGAGGAAAAAAAAAAAAAGAGAGAGAGAGAGAAAAAAAATAGAGCAAGCGCGCTATCCAGCGCTGCGGCACAAGTCTGCACAGTCTTTTTTTCCCCTTGGGTCCAAGCAGCTGTCACACTGTTAAATTCCCTAGGCTGCCCTTTTACGTTCAGTTCAGCTATGGGCCGCTTTCTAGAGTTCCCTTCTGTTAGCAGCCTTGTGGATCCCCTTCCACACTCGCGGGTCACTCCAGCCTCAAAGGCCACAGATTCTTTCTAGGCTCAGACATCTCTGCGTGCGCGTTTCTCTCTCCTGCCCAGGCCACAGACCTCACCTTATCCCAGGCTAAATCTGACCTTTCCGTGAGGAGGCACAGAGCACCTCCGAATCCACGGTCTCGCGCCACTTGGGACCGGTGTTCCAGGGTTCGCTGCTGTTTTCTGGGTGCCGGTGTTGTAGATTCTCGGATTTTCAGGCTTCCGACTACATCCACTTTCCCCTTCAAGATGGCGCACTCTCTGCGTCAGAGCTGGTCACTCCGGGAGGCATCCTAGCAGCAGTGGAGGCTGCCCGTTCAGAGGAACCCTATCCTGCTATCCCCACAGTCCCTTGGAGTATAGCTGTCCTTCAACTCACAAACAAGCGCTCCCCGTGTGACCACACACCCTTTCTTCGTTCTCTCACTCACACACTATCTTGCAGTCTGCCTTCCCATCGGCAGCCATCTTCCACAGTTCCTTCCTCTTTACAGCAGCATAGTATTCCATTGTATATATGCACCACAGGTTTTTAATCCACTCATCTGCTGATGGGCACTTAGGCTGTTTCCAAATCTTAGCTATTGTAAATTGTGCTGCTATGAACATAGGGGTGCATATATCCTTTCTGATTGGTGTTTGTTTTTTCTTGGGATATATTCCTAGAAGTGGGGTCACTGGGTCAAATGGGAGTTCCATATTTAATTTTTTGAGGAAACGCCATACTCTTTTCCACAATTGCTGCACTAGTATACGTTCCCACCTGCAGTGCACGAGGGTTCCTTTTTCTTCACATCCTTTCCAGCACTTGTTGTTTGTTGATTTGTTGATGATAGCCGATCTGACAGGTGTGAGATGGTACCTCCTTGTTTTTTTGATTTGCATCTCTCGGATGATTACTGACTTTGAGCATGTTTTCATATGTCTCTTGGCTTTCTGTATGTCCACTTTCGAGAAGTGTCTATTTAAGTCCTTTGGCCAGTGTTTATCTTCCATTTGTTAAGTTGTATTTGTTCCCTATAAATTATGGAGATATTCTTATCAGATATAACATTGGCAAATATGTTCTCACATGTAGTGGGCTTTCTTGTTGTTTTGTTGATGGTTTCTTTTGCTGTGCATGTTGCTATGAGGTATGCCTGATACTTTGCTGTCTATGGATTATTCTAAGATTTTTTATGGTTTCCTGTCTTACGTATAATTCCTTTATCCATTTTGAGTTTATTTTTGTGTATGGTGTAAGTTGGTGGTCTAGTTTCATTTTTTTGCATGTTATATGTCCAATTTTTCCCAACACCCTTTATTGAAGAGACTGTCTTGACTCCATTATATGCTCTTGCCTCTTTTGTCAAATATTAATTGAGAATACTACCTTGGGTCTATTTCTGGGTTCTCTGTTCTGTTCCATTGCTCTATATGTCTTTTCTTGTGAAAGTACTAGGCAGTTTTAAGAACCGTGGCTTTGTAGTATAGCTTGATATCTGGTATTGTGATCCTTTCAACTTTGTTCTTCTTTCTTCAGGATTTCTATGGCTATTCGGGGTCTTTTTTTATTCCAGGTTAATTTTTGGAGGGTTTGTTCTAGGTCTGTGAAGTATGCCATTGGTATGTTAATGGGGAGTGCATTGAATCTATAGATTGCTTTGGGTAGTATGGACCCTCGAATGTTGTTTCTTTCTCCTTTGATTTCTTTGTTAACCCATTCATTGTTTAGTAGCTGCTATTTAGCCCCCATGTGTTTGATTTTTTGGGGGAATTTGTTTTTAATTTTATGCCATGTGATCTGAGAATTTTATGCCATTATTTTATTTGATATGATTTTAGTCTTCTTTTTAAAAAATTAATTTATTTTTTAATTTTATTTTATTGCTTAAAGTATTACAAATAGTAGTACACATGTCTCCTTTTTTTCCACACTGACCTTCCCACAGCCTCCCCTACCCCCTGGCACATGCCCTCACCTCTCACCCCACAGTGTCTTGCGTCCATTGGTTATACTTATATGCATACATACAAGTCCCCCGGTTGATTTCTTACCTCCCCCGGCCCCAACCTTCCCCAGACTTCCCATTGTAATTTGACAGTCTGTTTGATGCTTCTCTACCTCTCTATCTACCTTTTTGTTCATCAGGTTATAATGTTCTTTATTATCCATAAATGAGTGAGATCCTGTGGTATTTTTCTTTCACTGACTGGCTTATTTCACTTAACATAATGCTCTCCAGTTCCATCCATGCTGCTTTAAATGGTAAGAATTCCTACTTTTTTATAGCAGCATATTATTCCATTGTGTAGATGTACCATAGTTTTCTAATCCACTCATCTGCTGATGGGCATTTAGGCTGTTTCCAAATCTTAGCTATGGTGAATTGTGCTGCTATGAACATAGGGGTGCATATATCCTTTCTGATTGGTGTTTCTATTTTCTTGGGATATATTCCTAGAAGTGGTATTACTGGGACAAATGGCAGTTCCATTAAAAAAATTTTGAGGAAACTCCATACTGTCTTCCATAGTGGCTGCACCAGTCTGCATTCCCACCAGCAGTGAAGGAGGGTTCCTTTTTCTCCACATCCTCTCCAGCACTTGTCATTTGTTGATTTGTTGATGACTGCCATTCTGACAGGTGTGAGATGATACCTCATTGTTGTTTTGATTTGCATCTTTCAGATGATTAGTGACTTTGAGCATGTTTTCATATATCTCTTGGCTTTCTGAATGTCTTCTTTTGAAAAGTGCCTATTTAGGTCCTTTGCCCATTTTTTGATTGGATTGTTTATCTTCCTTTTGTTAAGTTGTGTGAGTTCCCTGTAAATGTTGGAGATTAAACCCTTATCAGAGATAACATTGACAAATATGTTCTCCCATGCAGTGGGTTGATTGTTTTGTGGATGGTTTCTTTTGCTGTGCAGAAACTTTTTATTTTTATATAGTCCTATTTGTTTATTTTGTCCTTAGTCTCTCTTGCTCTAGGATCTGTGTCTGTAAAGATATTGCTGTGACATATGTCTGCAATTTTGCTGCCTACGGAGTCTCATAGGATTTTTATGGTTTCCTGTCTTACATTCAAGTCCTTTACCCATTTTATGTTTGTATTTGTGTATGGTGTAAGTTGGTGATCTAGTTTCATTTTTTTTGCATGTATCTGACCAAATTTCCCATCACTATTCATTAAAGAGACTGTTTTTACTCCATTGTATGCTCTTGCCTCCTTTGTCTGTGAGTGTCCCCCCTATGTCCTGCGTGGTTCAGGGTTCAGGTTCAGGGTTTGGGTTCTGGAGGAGGCCATACACAAATGAAAGAGACTAGACAAGAAAATATAAATTTGGGAATTGGGGGCCAGGCGGGAGCCCAGCTCAAGAGGAAGGACTCCTTGTCCACCTTTCTCTGCTAGTAAAGGCAATGGGCAGCTTCCAACATCTCCCCCATTTCTTTTCCTTAAAAGATCTTGCATCTGCAGTCTAGAAATAAACATATGAGAACAAAAATGAGACAAGCAATAATGGTTATGCTGAGAGGCAAATGAATCAGTCTGTAGTAAGTTTTTTTCTGGGCCAACAGTTTTTTGAGTCCCAATTTCAATGTCCAAAAGTTCCTTATGTGTACATGTCAGCAATGATATGCTAGTTCTGGATGGTGGGCAAATGGTGGCAATGCAGGTCCATCCTTCTCTGGCTTGATGCTGGGCAACCTGCAGTGATGCACAGCTGCTGACTGCTGGTATGGCAAGGTGTCTTCACCATCTTCCATCTCTGGACTGTTTCTCCTCTTGTCTTCATTTCTGGAGCCATCTGGTTAGCTCCTCTCCGGGATCTGTTGTTGCAGGAGTCCACATGGTCTTGGAGTTGTTTTCTGGAAATATACAAACATATTCTCGACCAAAGGTTAATAAAGGAATCTTTTCTATAAATTATACTTGGGATCCTTTTAATTTTTGCCCAAATAATTTTCCTTTGGCTTATTTCAATACCATGTATGTTCATGGGTGTCTTGCTATTAGCATTACAAATGAAAATTAATTTTCCAAAGTAAAAAATTTCTTGATGTAATTTCCCCACAATTCTACTATCCCCCCCTTTTTGATTTAAATATTAGGAGGTCTTAGGAAATTTTATAATGCAGTCTTGATAACTTTTAATTTTAATTTTTGCACAGAAATATGACTGCTTTGGATTCATTGCATGTTAAGCAATTTTACTATGAGATGAACTATCAATAACAATTTTAGTTAATACTTCAGGAACAGTTTTTGTCCAGTACAATTAAGTTTTCTTGAATATCTACTTATTTCAATTAGCCAGTTTAAATTAATTTGAAATAAAGTTTATTTTTTTAACTTCACTTGTCCTATGTCAGTGGTCAGCAAACTGCGGCTCACAAGCCGCAATTTGCCACTCTGTTGACTAATGAGTTTGCCGACCGCTGCGTAAGGCATTACCCTTACCCAGAAGTTTTGACTTCAGGTTAAAGACATTAGTACATTATTAAAATGTTTTTTAAGTGTTTTTCCCTAAGGCAGTGGTCAGCAAACTCATTAGTCAACAGAGCGGCAAACCATGGCTCACGAGCCGCATGTGGCTTGCGAGCCATGGTTTGCCAACCACTGTCCTAGGTTATAGACAATAAATGACATTAATTCAATTTTTGCAATTAGTCTTTGAGTAACTTAACATAAACTTTGTCAGAGAGGGCAAAAACACAAATTACTTACTTCAGTTTATGAGGCCAAACATATTGACTTTCAATTACAGTTCTTCAGATGTTTGAAGGAAACCTCTTTATTTCCTTCCAAAATAATTTTCAGGCTACAGAGTCTGGTTTAAAAATCTTTGTCTTTCTTTATGCAACAAGCGACCTACAGGGCTGCTGCTTAATGCCAGCAGATATTGCCAGGCCATGTCACATGAAACAACTTCTCTTAGGTTATGGTGACCACTAATACGGATCAGATTTAATATTTTAATAATGATATTTAGTTTATCCTGTAAATATTAGTGAAAGAGATTTCAAAATTTTCAAATTTATCCTTTTTATTAAATTTAGAATTTTATTTTTAAAGAGTATCCCTTTTGGCTTATTTGCATATACAGAGGGATCATGGGAGGTCTCAGTAACTTTCTTAGAAGACTTAATCAAATTGTTTACAAAGACATTGGCTTATTCAAAGGTAGGGGTTGGCCTTTGCTGTTTCAAGATGGCGGCCCCCAAGGGGAATGGCAAGCCATGAGGCCATCATGGTGGCTGCCAAGCCAGGCAGTTCTCATGGTGGCTTCTAAACTGTTCTTTGACAGAAAAGATGGTTTCTTTATTCTCAAAATAAACAAGGGAAGAGCAAAGCAAAATTCCTAAAGATACAGTCAAAATTATATTGCAGACAAACAGAAATTCCACTAGCTGTTTCTGTTGGCTTAATTAGAATTTAATTTTTTTTTCTTTTTTTAAAAATATATTTTATTGATTTTTTACAGAGAGGAAAGGAGAGAGATAGAGAGTTAGAAACTTCAATGAGAGGGAAACATCGATCAGCTGCCTCCTGCACACCCCCCACTGGGATCGAGCTTGCAACCAAGGTACATGCCCTTGACTGGAATCGAACCTGGGACCTTTCAGTCCGCAGGCTGATGCTCTGCCACTGAGCCAAACCAGCTAGGGCAGAATTTAATTGTTATATAAAAATATTGGCTTTTCATTTAACTGAAATTATATGAAACCTTGATTATATTTTTCAAAGCTAATTTATTAAGTAATTTAAGTAGGTATCTTTATTTAAAAAGCAAAGCAAATTTAGTAAATGTTTACATCTGATTCATAAGGCCAAACATTGCCCCACCTCTAGCCTAATTAAGAGTGCAGGTGGCTATGGGCTTGTTATTATTTTAAATTGTTTTAAAATTCTGCTGTTAAAAATTTGGCTTTATTTAGAAATTTTGTTTTGTCCTCCTTAGAGGCCAAAACTTTCATAACATTTATAAGTAAAATATAGTTATTAATTTTTATTTGATAAAGCTTTCCATGCGATTTCAAGTATAATAGATTGGTTAAATTCAAAATATTTCCTTTAAGAAGAGAGACTAACTTCTTGAATTACTCCAGGCCCTTTGGAGCTCTCCCAGAATCATCTTTTTGTAAAGCCTTGAAATTTTAACATGGAAAAAACCATCAAACAAATATCTATGTATGATTTAAAGATTATAATACTTTTTATAATTATCTTAAGGTACCAATTAAATTTAAACTGGCCCCAGTATTAAAAATTTTCAGTTGGGATCACAGAATTAATCCTTTTTATTTAATTAAATCAATAAACAACATATTTTGAATTCCTAATTATTTCAGAGAAGACACAACATTTTATTTTCTTTAAAAATACATTTTTATACTTTAGGCATTTTAATTACCACAATAACATTTTCTCCCAATTTAATTTGAATCTTGAATTTTTAGAGCTGGCAAGTCAAATATTTAGCATTACTTCATATTTTTAAGAATAAATTTCAAAAAAAATAAAAAAATAAAATAAATGAAAAAGAATAAATTTCAAAAACACAAGACATAATCAATTAATAGATTCAATTCTGTCCTCTAGATTTTTTTGAGGCAAATTTAGATTAATATTTTAGCATTTTTTCCATTTCAAATATTTAAACATTTAATTTTATCATTTATATAATTAAGCAAACTTCTAAAATTTTTAAGCCGTCTTTCTGGATGGCGAAATAGGTTTGTTCTGTTCAAATGTAAATTACCACATTTCTTAGCATACTGGGAGAGTGGGCTTCCATATTGGCTTGCCATGTGTCTCTCCCTTCCCCCACATCCTGCTTGCTTTGGGAGAAATTTCAGTAACAGATCTGGCTGAATTTCTTTTCATGCTTACTAGATAAAGACATCTTAAATTTTTCCGTTCTTTTTTCTTTCCAAAGTAATTACTAGCACCCAATTTGGCCAAATTTTGCATTTCCCTGCAAGTTCTATAATTTTTAAACAAAACTTTAAGTAATCTCATTGCGGGAGAGCGGATAGCCCTGCCCTCTCCTGCCACCTTTGAATTTCTCCGCACCAGAGGTGGTTTCAGCAGCAGGGTTTCATTTCTTATTACAGATTTTAGATTCCAAATACAAATTAAGATTTTAATTTGCACAAGAAACCACATTCCTTAAATATGCAAACCAAAAATCTATAATAAAGTTTATAACTTAATTCTGCCCCTTTAGCCTGGCTGAAAAAGACATTCCCACCCTACTTACAGATGGCGACTTCTGCAGCTGATAGTGGGCTTTGCGTGCTGTGAATTTCCCTCACCTTTATGGTGAATTCTTCCCCACCTTTTTGGTGAATTCTTTCCCACCTTTTCGGTGAATTCTTCCTTTCTTTGCTCTAGGCGAAATATCATCCCCTCCAGAGGTCCCACGTCGAAGGCGCCAGTTGTGTGTCTCCCCCCCCCCCCCCCCCACCCCACGTCCCTTGTGGTTCAGGGTTCAGGTTCAGGGTTCGGGTTCTGGAGGAGGCCACACACAAATGAAAGAGACTAGACAAGAAAATATAAATTTGGGAATTGGGGGCCAGGCGGGAGCCCAGCTCAAGAGGAAGGACTCCTTTGTCCACCTCTCTCTGCTAGTGAAGACAATGGGCAGCTTCCAACATTTGTCAAATATTAATTGAGTATATTGGCTTGGGTCAATTTCTGGGTTCTCTATTCTGTTTCTTTAATCTATATGTCAGTTCTTGTGCCAGTACCAGGCAGTTTTGAGAACAGTGGGTTTGTAGTATAGTATCTGGTATTGTGATCCCTCCAACTTTGTTCTTCTTTCTCAGAATAGCTGTGGCTATTTGGGTTCGTTTTTTTATTCCAGATGAATTTTTGGAGAGAGTGTTCTAGGTCTGTGAAATATGCCAATGTTATGTTAATGGGGATTGCATTGAATCTGTAGATCTGTAGATATTAATGATGTTGATTCTACCAATCCATGAACATGGTATGTTCTTCCATTTGTTTATATCTTCGTCTATCTCTTTTTTCAATGTCCTGTAGTTTTCTGAGTACAGGTCTTTTATGTCCTTAGTTAAATTTATTCCTAGGTATCTTAATTTTTTTGGTGCAATGGTAAATTGGACTTTTTTTCATTTCTCTTTCTGTGACTTCATTATTGGTGTATAAAAAGGCCATAGAGTTTTGGGTGTTAATTTTGTATCCTGATACATTGCCAAATTCATATTAGGTCTAGTATTTTTTTGATGGAGTGTTTGGGGTTTTCTATGTATAGTATGTCATCTGTGAATAAGGACAGTTTTACTTCTTTTCCAATTATTTCTTTTTGTCTGATTGCTATGGCTAGTACTTCTAGTACTATGTCGAACAGGAGGGGTGAAAGTGGGCATCCTTGTCTTCTTCCTGTTCTTAGGGGAAATGAGTTTACTTTTTGCCCATTGGGTATGATGTTGGCTGTAGATTTGTCATACAGGGCTTTTATTATGTTGATGTGTGACCCCTTTATTCCCACTTTGCTGAGAGTTTTTATCAAGAAAGAGTGTTAGATTTTGTCAAATGCTTTTTCTGCATAAATTGATATGATTATGTGATTTTTGTCTCTCAGTTTGTTTATGTGATGTATCACATTTATTGATTTGCGGGTACTGTACCATCCTTGCATCCCCGGAATAAATCCCACTTGGTCATGGTGTATGATCTTTCTAATGAATTGCTGAATCCGATTTGCTAGAATTTTTTGAGGATTTTAGCATCTATGTTCATCAAGGATATTGGCCTGTAGTTCTCTTTTTTTGTGGTGTCTTCATCTGGTTTTGGCATTAGGGTAATGCTAGCTTCATTGAAAGAGGTTGGAAGTGTTCCTTCCTCTTGCATATTTTGGAATATTCTGAGAAGGATAGGTTTTAGTTCTTTTTGAATGCTTGGTAGAATTCTCCTGTAAAGCTATTCGAACCAGTGCTTTTGTTTGCTGGAAGATTTTTGATCGCTGTTTCAATTTCTTTGGTTATCAGTCTATTCAGGTTTTTTTACTCTTCTTGCTTGATTTTTGGGAGCTTGTATTTTTCTAGGAATATGTCCATTCCATCTAGGTTGTCCATTTTGTTGGAATAGAGTTGTTCATATTTTTTTATAATCATTTGTATTTCTATGGGATCGGTTATTAGTTCACCTCTTTCATTTCTGATTTTGTTTATTTGGGTCCTCTCTCTTTGCTTCTTGGTAAGCCTGGCTAGAGGTTCATCAATCTTGTTTATCCTTTCAAAGAACCAGCTCTTGGTTTTGTTGATCTTTTATTTTTATTTTTTTCTTTCTATGTCGTTTATCTCCTCTCTGATCTTTATTATTTCCTTCTTCCTGCTTACACTGGTCTTTTCTTGTTGCTCTCTTTCTAACTCTTTGAGTTGTAGGATTAGATTATTTATTACCCTTGTTTCTTGCTTTTTGAGGTAGGCCTGCAGAGCTATGAACTTCCCTCTCAAGACTGCTTTCACTGAGACTCATGGATTTTGGATTGTTTTGTTTTCATTGTCATTTGTTGCCATGATGCTTTTTATCTCTTCTTTGATCTCTGGTACCCAAGTCATTGTTTAATAGCATGGTAGTTAGCCTCCATATTTTTGATTTTTTATTTTAGTTGATTTCTAATTTTATGCCATTGTGATCTGTGAAGATGTTTGATATGATTTCTATCTTCTTGAATTTGAAGAGACTTTGCCTGTGTCCCAATATGTGGTCTATCTTTGAAGTATTGACCCATGTGCAATCAAGAAGAATGTATATTCTGTGGCTTTGGGGTGAAATGTTCTGAAGATGTCAATTAATTCCATGTGATCTAGTGAGTCATTTAGGATTGATGTTTCTATGCTAATTTTTTGTTTACAGAATTTGTCTAGTGGTATTAGTGGGGTATTAAAGTCCCGTACTATTTCTGTATTTCTGTCAATCTCTCCCTTGATATGCTCCAGAAGTTGTTTTATGTATTTGGGTGCTCCTGTATTGGGTGCGTATATGTTTACTAGCGGTATATCTTCTTGTTGAATTTCTCCCTTTAGTATTATGAAGTGGCCTTCTTTATCTCTTGTTATGGCCTTCAATTTGAGGTCTAATTTGTCAGATGTAAGTATTGCTACCCCAGCTTTATTTTTTTTTTTTATTTTATTTTATTTTTTTTTTTATTGAGGTATTATATGTGTACATATCTTACCATTACCCTCCCCCACCCCACACCCATTCATGCCCTCACCCCCCAGAGTTTTGCGTCCATTGTTTATGCTTATATGCATGCATACAAGTCCTTCGTTTGATTTCATAACTCCCCCACCTCTCCCTAACTTTCCCACTGTAATTTGAAAGTCTGTTTGATGCTTTACTGTCTCTGTATCTATCTTTTTGTTCATCACTTTATAATGTTCTTTACTATCCATAAATGAGTGAGATCATGTGGTATTTTTCTTTCATTGATTGGCTTATTTCACTTAGCATTATGTTCTCCAATTCCATCCAGGTTGCTGCAAATGATGAGAATTCCTTTTTTTATGGCAGCATAGTATTCCATTGTGTAGATGTACCACAGTTTTCTGATCCAGTCATCAGCTGACGGGCACCTAGGCTGTTTCCAAATCTTAGCTATTGTAAATTGTGCTGCTATGAACATAGTGGTGCATATATCCTTTCTGATTGGTGTTTCTAGTTTCTTCGGATATATTCCCAGGAGTGGGATTACTGGGTCAAATGGGAGTTCCATTTTCAGTTTTTTGAGGAAACTCCATACTGTTTTCCACAGTGGCTGCACCAGTCTGCATTCCCACCAGCAGTGCACGAGGGTTCCTTTTTCTCCGCATCCTCGCCAACACTTGTCGTTTGTTGATTTGTTGATGGTAGCCATTCTGACAGGTGTGAGATGGTACCTCATTGTTGTTTTGATTTGCATCTCTCAGATAATAAGTGACTTTGAACATGTTTTCATGTGTCTCTTGGCCTTCCTTCTGTCTTCTTTTGAAAATATTCTGTTTAGGTCTGTTGCCCATTTTTTTATTGGATCATTTATCTTCCTTCTATTAAGTTGCATAAGCTGCCTGTAGATGTTGGAGATTAAACCTTTATCAGTGATAGCATTTGCAAATATGTTCTCCCATGCAGTGGGCTTTCTTGTTGTTTTGTTGATTGTTTCTTTTGCTGTAAAAAAGCTTTTTATTTTGATGTAGTCCCATTTGTTAATTTTCTCTTTAGCTTCCATTGCCCTAGGGGCAGTGTCAGTGAAGAAGTTCTTTTGGCATATGTCTGAGATTTTGTTGCCTGTGGATTCCTCTAGTATTTTTATGGTTTACCATCTTATGTTTAAGTCCTGTATCCATTTTGAGTTTATTTTTGTGTATGGTGTAAGTTGGTGATCTAGTTTCATATTTTTGCATGTATCTGTCCAATTTTCCCAACACCATTTATTGAAGAGACTGTCTTGACTCCATTGTATGTTCATGCCTTCTTTGTCAAATATTAATTGAGCATAGTGGTTTGGGTCGATATCTGGGTTCTATATTCTGTTCCATTGATCAGTATGTCTGTTCTTGTGCCAGTACCAGGCTGTTTTGAGAACAGTGGCTTTGTAATACAGCTTGAAATCTGGTATTGAGATGCCACCTAATTTATTCTTCTTTCTCAGGATTGCTGTGGCTATTCGGGGTCTTTTTTTATTCCAGATGAATTTTTGGAGAGTTCTTTCTAGGTCTGTGAAATATGCTGTTGGTATTTTGATGGGGAGTGCATTGAATCTGTAGATTGCTTTGGGTAGTATGGACATTTTAATGATGTTGATTCTACCAATCCATGAACATGGTATGTTCTTCCATCTGTTTACCTCTTCCTCTATCTCTTTTTTCAGTGTCCTGTAGTTTTCTGCGTATAGGTCTTTTACCTCCTAAGTTAAGTTTATTCCTAGGTATCTTAATTTTTTTGGTGCGCTGGTAAATGGGATTGCTTTTTTAGTCTCTCTTTCTGTAAGTTCATTATTGGTGTATAGAAAAGCCATAGATTTCTTGGCGTTAATTTTGTATCCCGCTACATTGCCGAATTCACTTATTAAGTCTATTAGTTTTTTTATGAAATCTTTTGGTTTTTTTATGTACAATATCATGTCATCTGCAAATAAGGACAGCTTCACTTCTTCTTTTCCAATTTGGATGCCTCTTATTTCTTCTTCTTGCCTAATTGCGATAGCTAATACTTCCAGTACTATGTCAAATAGGAGTGGTGAGAGTGGGCATCCCTGTCTTGTTCCTGTTCTTAGGGGAAATGGTTTTAGTTTTTGCCCATTGAGTATGATGTTTGCTGTGGGTTTATCATATATAGCTTTTATTATGTTGAGGTATGCCCCTTCTATTCCCACCTTGTTGAGAGTTTTTATCAAGAAAGGGTGTTGGATTTTGTCAAACGCTTTTTCTGCATCAATTGATATGACTATGTGATTTTTATCTCTCAGTTTATTTATGTGATGTATCACGTTTATTGATTTGTGGATATTGTACCATCCTTGCATTCCTGGGATAAATCCTAGTTGGTCATGATGTATGATCTTTCTGATGTACTGCTGGAGCCGATTTGCCAGAATTTTGTTGAGGATTTTGGCATCTATGTTCATGAGGGATATTGGCCTGTAATTCTCTTTCATTGAGTTGTCTTTATCTGGTTTTGGTATTAGGGTGATGATGGATTCATAGAAGGAGCCTGGAAGTGTTCCTTCCTCTTGAATTTTTTTGAATAGTCTGAGGAGGATAGGTTTTAGTTCTTCCTTGAAAGTTTGGTAAAACTCCCGTGAAGCCGTCTGGCCACCGGCTTTTGTTTGCCGGAAGCTTTTTGATGACTGCTTCAATTTCTTCCATAGTTACTGGCATGTTGAGATGTTTAGATTCTTCCTGATTGAGTTTTGGAAGGTTGTATTTTTCTAGGAATATGTCGATTTCCTCCAGGTTGTCCAGTTTGTTGGAATAGAGTTGTTCGTAGTATTTTGTAACAATCCTTTGTATTTCGTCGGGGTCTGTTGTTATTTCACCTCTTTCATTTCTGATTTTGTTTATTTGGGTCCTCTCTCTGTGCTTCTTGGTGAGCCTGGCTAGAGGTTCATCAATCTTGTTTATCCTTTCAAAGAACCAGCTCTTGGTTTTGTTGATCTTTTGTATTGTTTCTTTGGTCTCTATGTCGTTTATCTCCACTCTGATCTTTATTATTTCTTTCCTTCTGCTTACACTGGGCTTATCTTATTGCTCTCTCTCTAACTCTTTGAGTTGTTGGGTTAGGTAATTTATTACCATTGTTTCTTGTTTTTTGCAGTAGGCTTGTAGAGCTATGAACTTCCCTCTCAGGACTGCTTTCGCTGTATCCCATAGATTTTGGATTGTTGTGTTTTCATTGTCATTTGTTGCCATGATGTTTTTTATTTCTTCCTTGATGTCTTTGGTAACCCAGTCATGGTTTAATAGCATGCTGTTTAGTCTCCCAAGTGTTTGATTTCTTTGGGTTGTTTTTATTGTAGTTGATTTCCAGTTTTATGCCACTCTGATCTGAGAAGATACTTGATATGATTTCTATCTTCTTGAATTTGGAGAGACTTTGCCTATGTCCTAACATATGGTCTATCTTTGAAAATGACCCATGTGCACTTGAGAAGAATGTATATTCTATGGCTTTGGGGTGAAATGTTCTGAAGATGTCGATGAATTCCATATGTTCTAGTGAGTCATTTAGGATTGATGTTTCTTTGCTGATTTTTTGTTTAGAGGATTTGTCCAATGGTGATAGTGGGGTATTGAAGTCTCCTACTATGATTGTATTGCTGTCAATCTCTCCTTTGATATCTTCCAGGAGTTTTTTAATGTATCTTGTTGCTCCTGTATTGTGTGCATATATGTTTACCAGAGTTATTTCTTCTTGTTGGATTTCTCCCTTTAGTATTATGAAGTGGCCTGTATTATCTCTAGTTATGTCCTTCACTTTGAGATCTAATTTGTCAGATATAAGTATTGCTACCCCAGCTTTTTTTTTCATTTCCATTCGCCTGGAAAACCTTTCTCCAGCCCTTTACTCTCAGTCTGTATGCGTCCTTTTTTTTGAGGTGGGTTTCCTGTAGACAGCAGATATATGGGTTTTGTTTTCTTATCCAGTCTGTTACCCTGTGTCTTTTGATTGGGGCATTCAATCCATTTACATTTAAAGTTATTATTGATAGGTACTTATTTGATGCCATTTTTATTCTATACCCCTGTGTTCCTTCTTTGCTTCCTATTTCTTTCTTTTTCTTTTTTACAGCAGACCCTTTAGCATTTCTTTCATTGCTGGTTTGGTGGTGATAAACTCCCTTAGTCCTTTTTTGTCTGTGAAGCTCCTGATTTCACCTTCAATTTTGATTGATAACCTTGCTGGGTACAGTATTCTTGGATTTAGACCCTTCCTTTGCATGACTTTGTATATTTCATTCCATTCCCTTCTGGCCTGATGAGTTTCTGTTGAGAAATCAGTTGCTAGTCTGATGGGGGTTACTTTGTATGTAACTGTCTGTCTCTCTCTGGCCGCTTTTAAGATTCTTACTTTGTCGATGGTGTTTGCCAACTTAATTATAATGTGCCTTGGCGTCAGTCTTTTGGGGTTCATTTTGCTTGGAACTCTGTGAGCTTCTTAGATTTGTGTGGGTTTTTTCTTCCCTATATCAGGGAAGTTTTATGTTATTATGTTTTCGAACAGGTTTTCTATTCCTTGCTCAGTTTCCTTTCCTTCTGGCACCCCTATTATCCTGATGTTGTTTTGTTTTGTGTTGTCCCGAAGTTCCCTTAGGCTCCCCTCAATCTTTCTAATTTTTGTTTCTAGAAGCTGTTGTAATTGGGTATTTTTTTCCATCTTGTCTTCTAGCTCACTTATGTGGTCCTCTGCTTCGTCTAGTCTACTCTTGATTCTTTCTATTGAGTTCTTTACAGCAGCGATGTCATTTTTCATTTCTTCTTGGTTCTTCTTAATTTCTTCTTGGTTCTTACTCATATTGTCGAATTTGTCTTCCATCCTTTTCGCCACTTTATGACCATTTCTCTGAATTCTTTCTCTGATAGGTTGTTTGCCTCTAAATCGTTTACTTCCTTTTCTGGTGATGCCTGCTTTTCTTTCCTGTGGGGGCTATTTCTTTGTCTCCTCATGGTCTCTCTTCTCTGGATGTCTGGTTATATAGATTTCTCTCTCCGGCGTTGATTTAAAGGTACAAAATACAACACAACCAGGCACAACAGACAAGGCACTGAACACAATTGTATTCACGATATTAATAACCTCCAATAAAGGTAACCACCAGAGAAAGACAAATTAGGGAATAGGAGTGGAAGAGGGAGAGTAAAAAGAAAGAACAACAACAAAAAAAAAAAAAGAGTGTGAATCTGAACCTGGGAAAAGAGCAGAAAGAAAGAAAAGAAAAAGAAAAGAAAAGAAAAGGAAAAAATGTAAGAGAGACAAGAACGATACTAAGAGAGAAAAGGGAAACAAACTATATATATGGGGAGTAAACTCCACTAGAACAACCACTATTCCCAGCAAATTCCAGCAACACAAGCCTGGAGATTAATACAAACTGCAACACCAGCTAATATCAAGTGAGGCAAGGGAAAACAAAAGTAAAAAAGAAACAAAAACAAAGCAAACAAAAGAACCAACCCAACCAACAAAAAGAATAATCAAAACAATCTCATAAAAAAGCATAAAAATTCAATCTAATCAACATTCAAGCAAACAACAACAAAAGGCCAGAGAGAAAAATAATTTTTTTAAGGTAGCGTAGAGAGAGGTTTGTATGGATTTGGAGCAGGGGGTTGGGAATTAGATATATAAGTAGGGTGAACTTTTAGCAGAGGGTAAACTGAAAAAGTAGGGAAAATCTAAAGCCAGAAAGGGTTAAGATAAGCAGGAGACCAAAAGGGGAAAGGTTAGGAGGAGAGTGATGGCATAATGTTAGCTTTGAGATAGGGTAAAACGATTGCAAGGGAAAGATGCAAATATAATGTAGGACACTAATCCCAAAATAAAAGAAAGAGAAAATCAAATGACATTAAAAAAAGTAAAATAATAGTAATAATAATGCTGATTGAAAATAAAAATGTAATAATTAAAAAGGTGAAAATCGAGTGAGGAAAAGGAAAAAAATTTAGTTTCTTAAGTAAAAGATGCAAAAAATGAAAATATAAAAATGAGAATAAAAAATTTAAAAAATTGAAAAAAGAATTTAAAATTAAAAAATAGGAAGACTAAAATGTGCAGTAGCGGCTGTCATTCACTTCCTCTATTATTCTGTTTGGTACGCCTGTTTCCCAGTCTGGGTGGTATTTCAGTTCAGCTTCGTTCCACGGCTCCTCAGTGTTGTAAGCCAGTCCTGCTTTTTAAGCCGGCCGTGCCTTAATTTCTCGTATTTATTTTTGATTACACCAGAGACAATTAGCGTTTCAGCCCCTGGGTGGCAGTGTTTCTGAATTGACTTCCGGGCCTCTCTAGCTTTTTTTTTTTTTTTTTTTCCCCTCTATGGCACTCGCTACTGGTTTGTGGAGGTGTGCGCCTCAGAGCTGCCTCTCCGATATTCACACCCAGCTCTGCTCCCCAGGTTCCGAAAAAAAAACAACTTCTCCCTGCAGTCTTTCAGGGTTTTTCCACCTGGGTTTTCCTATGTATTTGGCTTAGTAATCAGGGTCGGAAAGAGCCCAAGTGTGCAGACAGTGGGTCTGTGAGCCAGACTAAGGATGCTGCACCCCTTTGAAAATTCTTAGTCTGACCCTCCTCGTCAGATTAAAATGAGTTGCTTTTAAGAGGTCACTTCTGTTAGCAGCTCAGAGGACCCCCTTCCACATTCACGGATCACGGCAGTTTCAACTGCCTCCGATTTTTCTAGGCACAGACCTCCAGGTTCCTGCGGCTCGCGCGCTTCCCTCACCCAGCGCTTCCCTCACCCACTGCGGGGATTAGAAACCACACCTTATTTCAGGCGAAATCTGACCTTTCCATGGTGCAGTGAAGAGTTCCTTTGAATCCGAATGTTTGCGCTGATAGGGGACCGGTGATCTGGTGATCGCAGCAGTTCAGTGTTTGCAGTTGTCGTGGAAAGTCAGTTTTCCAATAAAATCCTCCTTTCCTTGCAAGATGGCGAGGCGCCCAGTGAGCTCGCAGCTCCGGGAGGGGACCCAGCCCCTGTGGGTGCTGCCTGGTCAGTGGAACACTGCCCAGCACTCCCCCACCTTCTCCTGGAGTTTAGCTGTCCCTTGGCTTGTCAACATACACTCCTCCTGCGAACCTCTGCTGCTCCTTCTCTCCACCCCAGGACCAGACTCCAAACACGACTCTATTCAGTCGCCATTTTTTCTCCTTCCCTGCAGGAGTCTTTTACAACCAGTTATCCATTATGTTCAGGCTTATTTTCATTGACAGTGAAATAATACATAGGAGTTTTAATATTCTGTTCCTTGTCATCTATTGTTTGTACACTCACTTTGGAGAACCATACGTCTAGTTCATTTGGATCAAATGCAACCTCCCAATTTAGCATTCTCTCTTGTGGCAAAGACAGTGCTGTAAGTCCATCAAACCCCATTTTATTTTTCTCTTCTAGGACCCCAGGAAGGTGCACTCCCCAACTAGCCTTGAAATGAGATTGGTCAGGTCATCATGTCTGATCAACAGAATTTAAGGAGATTTGACCGTGTTCATTCTGAGCCAGGTAGTGAAGGGCCAGTGTACCTTCTTCCATGCCTGGTGTGGGTCATCTTGTGTGATGATCTTGAAGGCATGCATTCCAGAGGGCATAGGTAAGAGAGAAACCCCCTTTAGGGGAAGAGGTGCCAAGGAGAAACATACATTTGGCTTTAACTTTTTTGTGTTATGGGGCCTAAACTTTGTGGTTGAGTGTTAGAGTAGTTGTGTGAGTTACTCTGCCTGATACACAGGTTATCTGTTAGTATTCCATAAGTTCTCCAATATAGCTTTCAATTATATACAGTACTAGAGGCCTGGTGCATGAAATTTGTGCACTGGGTGTGTGTGTGTGTGGGGGGGGGTCCCTCAGCCTGGCCTCCAGCCCTCTTGCAGTCTAGGAGCCCTCGGGGGATGTCTGACTGACAGTGGGCCTAAGTTGTCAGTTGGACATACCCCTGCTGCCACGGAAGCGGGAGAGGCTTCCACCACTGCTGCTGTGCTTGCCAGCTGTGAGCCCGACTTCTGGCTGAGTGGCGTTCCCCCTGTGGGAGCTCACTGACCACCAGGGGACAGCTTCTGCATTGAGCATCTGCCCCCTGGTGGTCAGTGTGCATCATAGCGACTGGTTGTTCTGCTGTTCAGTCTATTTGCATATTAGCCTTTTATTATAGAGGATTTTTATTGACAACACTCTGAGGAATGTTGAACAGTGAAGTGAAACTTGCAATTACAAGATTTGAAGAGTGTTGAGATTGTAGCCCACTAAGTCATGATGCATTCCCTGATGAGACTCCAGAGGGGAAATTTCTCTTAGTTCCAGTAACAATGAAAAATCCCTTATCTGAGCACTGTGTCTGCTCTTCTTTCATGTACACTCTGCATCTGGAACTGGTCATATTCAGTATTCAATGCCAATTTTGTGGCTTGTGTGCAGTAACTGTATAGTATACACTATTCTGATACACATTATTTGTATTTGTAATATATTCTGATTTCCCACTTCTATTTTTCTTTGTCACTATCCTTTCCTGCTAAAAAATAAGGATAAATCCCTATTTTAATGTTTCTTTAAATGCCTCAAATATTTTTTAGAGGGCTGATATGAATACATTAAAAAGGATACTTTTATGTTATCTATTTTGTCACATTTTTCAGTTAGAATATAAACTCCTTGAGGTTTGTAACACTTCTAGATTTTTGGTAGCTCTCCCAGTAACATTTAATAAAATTTTTTAGTTAATTGATTAATAAAGATGTTAGTATATGTGTTGATTTCAAAGTGTTAGATTTGAAATGGAATGAAATGAGACAAATGGAACACAAGTGAGCAAAAGGAAACAACTATAGATAATTATTTATGTGGTACACACTGCTTTTGTTACATATATACTTCTCCATATTTCCATTCATATGACCTCAGAATTGTAGTGTGTTTTTTTTTTTTAAAGAAATACTTCATTTCTCACTCAAGTGTAGATATTGAGAAGCATAACAACTTATTTGGGAAGAAATACAGTGTTCACAAATTTCATAAAAAACCTTTTAATGAAGTAAAAAGAGAAAAGTAATGAGATAGTAAACAGGACATATTTTATTAATATAAAAATTGCTTAAGCAAGTTATAAAGGCTGCAGAGAAACAGATACTGAAATACTGCATTGTGATTTTTTTCTAACATGGCAGTGATGATGAATTACTTGTCATTGTGAATGAAGATAAGGTGCTGGCAGATGTAGTATCTGCTACCGTGAGGTGGGAAGGCAGCAAGGTTGAGCTGTAGGAGAGGCCAGCATTACAAACAGAAGGTTCTGTGTGACATTTTTTCATTTCTCCAGACATCTACGATGGTCCCAGGGACAGGCCTTGTGAAGTCACTGGCTCTAGGTCCTTATTAACTGGTAACTCCTCAAAGAGCTGTCTGCATTTTCAGAAACATATACTATGTTAGAAAACATGTTTTTCATGGGTGAACTTCCAGAAAACAAATGTATATGACTATATTTGTGTGTGTGTGTGTGTGTGTGTGTGTGTAACATTTGCTCTTTTGTGAACAAATGTTTGAATTTATTTATATAAAGTTTCTTTTCGTATGTGACAGCATAGGTCCAGAGGGTATAAAATTCAGGAATAAAGTATTACTTATCCATCTATAATACATTATATAAAAATTAAATTGAATAGTATATATCTGAAACATTCTTGAAGAAAAAAAAGAAGGTAGCCATTTGTTAAAATTTCACAGTGTGTCTCTATTTGTGAAGCCTTATTAAAGTTCTAAATCCTTTTTCTAGCATGTATGAGACTCTAAAAATGCTTTCTGCAGAGATCAAAAATTTATACTTTAGATTGGGTTAAATACATTTCATAATTCTTCCTGCAGCTGTTTGAGCTATAATGGAGTAAAATGAGAATTGCTTTTTAGGGTGTATTTCTGAATAGACCAGTTTTGAAAATGAAACCGAATCTTCACGTTCCACATGACATTGGAATTTAAAGTTATTTTTACAGGCTCAACTGCAGTCACCATGTGAAACATTAAAAAAATATATTACTATATAGTAAGCTAAGAGGTAAGACAATTTTCTTCCAACATCTTGTTCATTAAATAAAAAAGGAATAAAAACACATTTTCTTCTGTAAAATATTTCCTCTCTTTTAATTATAGCCAGATAGGCTACCTCGGCAGGTAGGCTTTTATTTAATTGAAAGTATGTTTGGTTTGAGTAGGGGACGTGGGAGCAAACCCTTCAAAGAAAGTCACATTTTCTCTGAAATGCAATGTGGTATCTAAATAGAGCCTTCAATAAGTCCCTAGAACAGTGATGGGCAACCTTTTGAGCTTGGTGTGTCAAACTTCACCAAAAAACTGAGCATAACTCGGGTAGTGTGTCACTTTGAGGAGAAAACATTATTTCGCAAATGTTTCATCCTCAGGAGCAGCAAATGTTTCATCCTCGGCATGCGGCTGCCTCAGTGGCTGCGTGTCATCAGAAATGGCTACGCGTGTCAGTGCTGACATGCGTGTCATAAGTTCGCCATCACTGCCCTAGAACATTGAGGTACTGGAAAATGTTCAGGTATCTCTAATGGGGACAGATTTGCTTGTGATTATACAAAGTAGTGACTGTATGAAGTCACTGAAGCTGAACTGAAAAAAGGGCTTTAAATGCATAGTAAAGTCCACAAGAAAAATAAGGGAACACAAGCATGAGCAAATGGAAAACTTGTCCAATCTTCTCTTTTGCCTGTGACTTTATTTATTTTTTTAATTTAATAAATCTTTATTGTTCAGATTATTACAATTGTTCCTCTTTTTCTCCCCATAACTCCCCTCTACCCGGTTCTCACCCCACCCTCTGCCCTTACTCCCCACACTGTCCTCATCCATTGGTGTACGATTTTTGTCCAGTCTCTTCTCACACCCTCCACATCCCTTTCCCCCAAAGAATTGTCAGTCCACTCCCTTTCTATGCCACTGATTCTATTATATTCACCAGTTTATTCTGTTCATCAGATTTTTTTATTCACTTGATTTTTAGATTGACTTGTTGATAGATATGTATTTGTTGTTCATAATTTTTATCTTTACGTTTTTCTTCTCCTTCCTTTTTTTAAAGAATACCTTTCAGCATTTCATATAATACTGGTTTGGTGGTGATGAATTCCTTTAGCTTTTTCTTATCTGTGAAGCTCTTTATCTGACCTTCAATTCTGAATGATAGCTTTGCTGAGTAGAGTAATCTTGGTTGCAGTTTCTTGCTATTCATCACTTTGAATATTTCTTGCCACTCCCATCTGGCCTGCATAGTTTCTGTTGAGAAATCAGCTGACAGTCGTATGGGTGCTCCCTTGTAGGTAACTAACTGTTTTTCTCTTGCTGCTTTTAATATTCTCTCTTTGTCTTTTGCTCTTGGCATTTTAATTATGAAATGTCTTGATGTGGTCCTCTTTGGATTCCTTTTGTTTGGGGAAATGCCATACTGTTCTCCACAGTGGCTGCACCAGTCTGCATTCCCACCAGCAGTGCACGAGGGTTCCTTTCTCTCCGCATCCTTGCCAGCACTTGTTGTTTCTTGATTTGTTGATGATGACCATTCTGACAGGTGTGAGATGGTATCTCATTGTCGTTTTGATTTGCATCTCTCAAGAGATTCAGTTGCGACCTTTTGTCTCCCTCCCATTTGAGAAAGCCAGCCACGCACTCAGTTGCCAGTCCTCTCCGTGCACGCGTCTCAGTACCTCTGCCTCTTGCAACTCCCTGTGGCACTTAATACAGATTTGGGGGAAATGGGCTGCCCCAGAGCTGGTTCTCTGATGGTTATTTCCCACTCTGATCCCCAGGTTACACAAAAACAACTTTCCCCTGCAGTCTCTTAGAGTGTCCCCTATTGGGTGATCCTATGTCTTGGGCTTAGTAATCGAAAGCAAGGATTTAAAGAGAAAAAGATGAAAAAAATAAAAGAGAAAAAAAGAGCCAGATTAAGTGTGTGAACTCCGGTGCTGCGGTGCAAGTCTGTGCAGACTTTTTTCCCCTTGGGTCTAAGCAGCCGGCACACTTTTAAAATTTTCAGGCTGTCCTTTTGCACCCAGTTCAGCTATGGGTTGCTTTTTAGAGTTCCCTTCTCTTAGTGACTCTGTGGATCCCCTTCCACATTCGCAGATCACACCAACCCCAGAGGCCACAGATTTTTTCTGGGCGCAGACTTCATCAGGTCCTCCAGCTCCTGTTGTGCGTGTTTCTCTCTCCTTCCCTCACCACAGACCTCACCTTTTCCCAGGCAAAATCTGACCTTTCGTGAGGGGGTGCAGAGCTCCTCCAAATCCGCATGCTTGTTCCTCTTGGGGTCATGTGTTCCTGGTTTTGCAGCTGTTCACTGGGTGCCATAGTTGTAGATTCCCTGGATTTTCAGGCTTCCAATAACATCCACTTTCCCCTTCAAGATGGCGCGGTCTCCGTGTCAGAGCCCGTCTCTCCAAGGGATCCTGGCAGCAGAGTAGGCTGCCCGGTTGGCGGAACCCCATCCAGCAGTTCCCCCCAGTCCCCTGGAGTATAGCTGTCCCTCAACTCATCAACAAACACTCCCCGTGTGACTACACACTCTCCCTTTGTTCTCTCACTCATCCACTATCTTGCAGTCTGCCTTCCAATTGGCAGCCATCTTGTATTTCTGGGATTTTTAAAATAATCTCTTTCTGTAAGTCCACTATTGTGTAAAAATGCCATAGATTTCTTGGCATTAATTTTATATCCTGCTACATTGCTGAATTCATTTATGATGTCTAATAATTTTTAATGGAGTCTTTACTGTTTTCTATGTACAGTTTCATGTCATCTGCAAATAATTACTATTTTATGTCTTCTTTTCCAATTGGATACCTTTTATTTCTTCTTCTTGTCTAATTGCTATGGCTAGTATTTCCAGTACTACGTCAAACAGGAATGGTGAAAGTGTGCATCTATGTCTTGTTCCTGTTCTTAGGTGAAATGGTTTTAGTTGTTGCCCATTGAGTATGATCTTGGCTGTATGTTTGTCATAAATGTTCAGGTATGATCCCTCTACTCCCCCTTTGCTCTGAGGGGTTTTATCAAGAAAGGGTGTTGGATTTTGTCAAATGCTTTTTCTGATATGACTATGTTATTTTTATCTCTCAATTTGTTTATGTGACCTATCACGTTTATTGATTTGTAGATATTGTACCATCCTTAAATCCCCTTATTCATGGTGTATGATAAATCCTACTTGTTCATGGTGTATGATCTTTCTGATGTAATGCTGGATTCGATTTGCTAGAATTTTGTTGAGGATTTTGGCATCAATGTTCATGAGACATATTGGTCTGTAATTCTCTTTCATTGTGTTGTCTTTATCTGGTTTTGGTATTAGGGTAATGCTGGCTTCATAGAATGAGCTTGGAAGTATTCCTTCCTCTTGAATTTTTTTGGAATAGTCTGAGGAGGATAGGTTTTAGTTCTTCTTTGAATGTTTTGGTAAAACTCCCCTGTGAAGCTGTCTGGCCCCCGGCTTTTGTTTGCTGAAAGCATTTTGATTACTGCTTCAATTTCCTCCATAGAATCGGCCTATTGAAATTGTTAGATTCTTCCTGATTGAGTTTTGGAAGGTTGTATTTTTCTTCGAATATGTCCATTTCCTCCAGGTTGTCTAGTTTGTTGGAATAGAGTTGTTCATAGTATTATTTTACAATCCTTTGTATTTCTTTTGGGTCTGTTGTTATTTCGCCTCTTTCATTTCTAATTTTGTTTATTTGGGTCCTCTCTCTTTGCTTCTTGGTGAGCCTGGCTAGAGGTTCATCAATCTGGTTTATCCTTTGAACGAACCAGCTCTTGGTTTCATTGATCTTTTATATATATACTAGAGGCTCGGTGCACGAAATTCATGCACGGAGGTCTGTGGGGAGGGGTCCCTCAGCCCTGTCTTGCCTGCAAAGACGCCAGCATCCCTCACCCTGGCCTCTAGCCAGAGGTTCCTCCCCTCTTTCTGCACAGCCTCTAGGAAGATGCTTGTCCTGGGGCCTCCTCAAAGCCCTGGCCCACGACGCCCTGCAGTTCGGGTACTCGGGGGCTTGGGCTTTCAGGTCTGGCTTCCTCACCTGGCATGGTGAGCATCAGCTGCCATGGGAGCCTTGCCTTAGGAGTCACCCCCTTGGACCATACTACCTGCGAGTGTTTGTGGGGGGGTGGCCTCGGTGGCAGTGATTTGATGTCTGTAGCATGTCTGCTGACACCCACCACCGCGCCGCCACACTGATCCTGTTTGGACTGCTGGCAGGGGGCTTCCAATCTGTGACTGGGGCTGATGGGCTGCGACTGGGGGCTGCAGGTGGAGGACCCCGGCACCCATAGGGCTGTCAGCATCAGGAACTGGAAAGATCCATTTTTCTGGTTCCTCCCCTTTCACACAGATGCTGAGCTCCAGGCCCCACAGGCCCATTCACTCCCGCCGCACGGCCGGCCGGGGCGGGGACGTGGGCTCGTTGCCCCAGAGGCCCCTTCTTTGCCGCAGCGCAGCCATGGCGCAGACGCTGAGCTCGCGCCACTGCTGGAGACGCGAGCTCATTGTCCCGCCGGCCCCATTCGGTCCCTGCTCAGCAGTGTGGCGGCCGATTGCATCGGCGGGAGGCGCAGGGGTGCGGGGACTCGCGAGTTTCCGCCGTCCCCCACTCCTACCACCGGCCCAATTGGCCACCTCAGCCACCCCGAGTCCTGCCCCCTTGTGCCTTCCACCGGCCCAATCGGCCATCTCGAGTCCCGCCCCCTTCGCCTCCCACCAGCCCAAAAGTGGGCATAGCAGAGTGATGGTTAATTTGCATATTACCCTTTTATTATGTAGGATATTTGGTCTCTATATCACTTATTTCTGTTCTCATCTTTATGATCTCCTTCTTTCTGCTCACTCTGGGCTCTTCTTGTTTCTCTCTTTATAATTCTTAAATTTATAGAGTTAGATGACTTATTACCATTTTTCTTGTTTTTGAGGTAGGCCTTTAGAACTATAAACATCCCTCTCAGGACTGCTTTTACCGTGTTCCAAAGATTTTGGATTGTTGTGTTTTCATTGTCATTTACTTCCAGGATGTTTTTAATTTCTTCTTTGATCTCTTTGGTAACCCTTTCATTGTTTAATAACATGTTATTTAGCTTCCAAGTGTTTGAATTTTTTTCATTGTTTTTATTTTTGTTGATTTCTAATATTATGCCATTGTGATCTGAGAAGATGCTTGTAAAGATTTCAGTCTTCCTGAATTTTATGAGACTTTTTCTGTGTCCCAATATGTGGTATATGTTTGAAAATGTCCATTGCACTTGAGAAGAATATATATTCTGTAGCTTTGGTGTGAAATGTTCTGAAGATTTCCATTAAGTCCATCTGATCTAGTGAGTTATTTAGGATTGATTTTTTTTTGTTGATTTTTTATCTAGAGTATTTATTCAGTCATGTCAATGAGCCATTAAAGTCCCCTACTATGATTGCATTGCTGTAGATATCTCCCTTTTTATCTTCCAGGAGTATTTTTTATGTATTTCGGTGTCCCTGTATTAGGATGCATATATATTTACCGTAGTTCTATCCTCTTGTTGTATCAATCCCTTTAGTATTATGAAGTGGCCTTCCTTATCTCTTGTTATGGCCTTCACTCTGAGATCTATTTTGTCAGATATAAGTGTTGCTACCCCTACTTTTTTTTTCATTTCCATTTGCCTGAAAAATATTTTTTCATCCCTTCACTTTCAGTCTGTTTGAGTCCCTTGTTCTGATCTCTTGTAGTCAGCATATATATATAGGTCATGTTTTCTTATCCACTTAGCTACCCTATGTCTTTTGATTGTAGCATTTAATTTATTTACATTTAAGGTTATTAATGATAGGCACTAGTGTGTAGCTATTTTTATTCTTTCTTTTTATCCTCACCTGAGGATAAAATTTTTTCATTGCTTTTTCGAGAGAATGGAAGAGAGAGGCAAAGACAGAGAGAAATATCGATCTGAGAGAAACACATGGATTACTTACCTCCTGCACGTGCCCCTACCAGAGCCTGTGCCAAGGAAGAGCCTGCATCCGAATGACGTGCCCTTGATCAGAATCAAACCCTAAAATTTTTGGTCCACAGGTTGATACTCTCTCCACTGAACCAAATTTCTAAGGCCATTTTTATTCTTTATGCCTTAGTTCCTTCTTCCCTTTCTATTTGTTCTTTTTACAATAGTCCCTTTAGTATTTCTTGCATTGCTGGCTTGGTATTAATAAACATCCTTAGCCTTTTTGTTTGTTTGTTTTGTTTGTGAAGCTCCTGACTTCCCCTTTAATTTTGAATGATAGCCTTTCTGGATAGATTATTCTGTGATTCTGTCCCTTGCTTTGCATCACTTTGTGTATTTAATTCCATTCCCGTCTGAACTTATGTGTTTTTGTTAAGAAATCATTTGATAATCTAATGGGAGATCCCTTGTAGGTAATTCTGTCTCTCTTGCAGCCTTTAAGATTCTGTGTTTGTCATTAATGTCTTGCATTGTAATTATGACGTTTCTTGGTGTGATCTTTTTGGGTTCATCTTGTTTGGAAGTCTCTGTGCTTATGTGACTTTTTTCTTCCCCAAATCAGGGATATTTTCTGTTTTTATTTCTTCAAATAGGTTTTTTAATGCTTCTTTCTCCTCTTCTCCTTCTGGCAACCCTATTATATGGATGTTACTTGGTTTCATTTTGTCACAAATTTTCCTTGGGCTCTCCTCCTGCTTTCTATTTTTTTTTCTCCAATTGCTGTACACATTGGATGTGTTTTCTACCCTGTCTTCTAATGTGCTAATTCAGTCCTTTGCTCCTTCTAGTCTAGTATTGAGACCTTCCATTTTGTTTTTCACATAGGTATATCCTTTTTAATTTCCTCTTGATTCTTTCATAAGTTATTGATTTTCTCGTCCATTGAGTTTAACAGCTTTATGACCTTACTCTGAATTCTTTGTCTGAAATGTTGCATGCCTCTGTTGCATTTAGTTCCTTTTCTGGTGACTCCTCCTTTTCTTTCCTTTGAGGGTTGTTTCTTTGTCTTCCCATTTTTGCTCTCACTGAAATGTCCAGGCACTGAGTTGCACCAGGCCTGTGGCTGAAGTGGTGGGTTTGGTGGGAGGGGCACACTCTGAGACTCACTGGAGGACCCAGGCACCTTAAAATTGTTTTTAAATTATATTTAATGGGGTGACATTGGTTAATAATATTATATAGGTTTCAGTTGTACAATTTTATAATACATCATCTGTATATTGTATTGTGTGTTCACCACCCCATGTCAAGTCTCCTTTCATCACCATTTAGCCCCCTTTACCTTCTTCTACCTAGATGTAACTTCTTAATGAACTTCAAATGGCTAACTTGTCCCTCTAAAATGAATCATTAGCTGTATCCACATGACTGAAAAACTAGCAGATTAAAAATAAAGTTTCAGTTAATCTTCTCTGCTATATATCAAATATCCATATGTTCAAAATATCCAAGCTGCAATTATTATATTTTTATTTAGAAGCTTTACACTTGTACATATTATGCCTTTCCTCAAAGACCAAGTACAGAATTCATACTATACTTTTTAACTCACTCCTTTAAAAGTGTAGTAAAAACTGCTCAATTGTGGGTAGATGTGACTCAGTGGTTGAGTTTTGACCTATGAACCAGGAGATCACGGTTTGGTTCCTGGTGAAGACATATGCCCTGGTTTCAAGTTCAGTCCCTAATGTGAGGCATGCAGGAGACAGGCAATCAATGATTATCATCATTGATGTTTCTACCTCTCTCTCCCTCTCCCTTCCTCTCTGAAATCAATAAAAAATATATTTTTAAAAATGTAGGATCATCATTTCAGATTTGTGGAGGGCTCAGTTATTGGCCCATGGGCTCTCTACTTCGTGGCTTGGGTGTTAAGAAGCAGTGGCTCTCTTTATATTTTAACTTTTGCTATTTTAATTATGATGTGTCTTGGTGTGGGATTATTTGAGTTCATCTTGTTTGGGACTCTCTGTGATTTCTGGACTTGTGTGTCTTTTACCTTCACCAGGTTAGGGAAATTTTCACCCATTATTTCTTCAAATAGATTCTTGATTCCTTGCTCTCTCTCCTCCTTCTGGTACCCCATGATGCAGATGTTATCATGCTTAATGTCCGAGAGGTCCCTTAGACTTTCTTCATTAAAAACTTATTTTTTGTTTTGTTACTCTGCTTGGATGTTTTCTATTATCTTGTCCTCTAAATCTCTGATTCAGTCCTCTCCTTCATTTCACCTGCTGTTAATTCATTGTAGTGTATTGTTCATTTTAGATATTGTATTCTGCATTTCTGACTGGTTCTTTTTTATATTTCCTATATCCTTTTTAATGCTTACTATCTCTTTAACTTCTCACTGAGATAATCTATTATTCTTCTAAGGTCCTTGAGCATCCTTATAACCATTATTTTAAATTCTGTGTGTGGTATTTTGATTGCTTCCATTTCATTTAGTTCTTTTTTGGAAATTTCTCTCTTTTGTTATTTGAATCTTGTTTCTTTGTTTCCCCATTTTGCCTGCCCTTTGTGTTGGTCTCAGTGTATTAGGTAGATCTGCTCTGATTCCTAAACTTGTTATGATGGCTTTATGATATAGGTGTCTTGTGGGGCTCAGTGGTGCAGTCTTCCAGATCACCTGAACTAGGTGCTCTAAGAATGTCTATTGTGTGGGTTATGTGTGCCTTTCTGTTTAATTGAATCTTGAATGCTATTGGCCTGTTTGTGATTGAACTTAACCCTTATACTGGCTGAGCATAAGGATATAGACCTTGATCACAGTGTATCAATCATTGTGCAGGGTCCACTTCCCTTCCCCAGGTAGAGTTGTTCCCATCAGGGTCTGGTGCCTTCCAGTATCCCCTTTGGGTATGGCTAGATGGGTCGAGGTCTGGTGTGGCTTGAAGCCCACCACTGGTTGTGTTGGTCCTGGGCCCACTTGGACTGTGGTGGTTCTGGACAGGTCGATGTCAGATATTGCATATAACTTGCCTTGGGCTACCTATCTGAAGCTACCTCACTATTTACTATTTGTGGCTGTTTCTGCTGGCCCTGGTTGCATATGCAAGGGGCCAAGCTCGTACAGGGTCAGTTTCTTCCAGCTCTCAGCCAGAGGCAGATCAATGGAAAGTCAAGGCTCCCTAAGGTTCACCTCACCTCTTGGCTACTCTGCCACCCTTTAGGTTGCCTGGTGTTCCTCCAGAGCCTTCTGAAGAAAGACTAGAGTGGGTCCAGACTGGCCACAACCCACAGACCCTTCCATGAGGCGGGAGCTTGGTAGGGTGGGGATTGTGGATCTCTTGTTTGAGGGCAGCTCAGTTCGGCACTCAATGGGGGGAAGTGGTCCCTATTCCAGAATCATACCACTCAGTCTCTGCTGGAGTCCCCACCCCTAGCTCACTCAGGAGGAGGGCACCACAGATTCAGGTTGGGTGCAGCTAGCCAGCTCCATTGCAAGAGAAATCTCAGTAGGACAGAACCACTAGGACTCAGAAGGACAGATCAAAAGAGTCTTCTGTTGGGGATGGTGCCAACTGAGCCTTTGGGGGGAGGGAATGTATGTAAAAATGGCTCCTTCCCCCTGTGCTGCAACTGCACATATGGTTGGTAATTTAAATATCTGTCCTTCTTGAGTGTTCTGTTTTTTTGATGTTTCTGCTGATTCTGATTCATGGTGTTTTTTTAATTTTTGGTTTTGTGACATTTGATTGGGAGCTCATTTTTGATTTGTCTTCATATTTGGAAAACCTGTGGACTTAAGTTGAGGATGTTTGTTTCTTCTGGAAGCCAAGGATTCCACTGGACTCTTTTAGAGTTTCTGGCTAGATCCTTGTGTCTTTATTTTAACTCTCCTCCCTTCAAGATAGCTAGGCTGCCGAAACCGTTTTGGCTCAGTGGATAGAGCATCGGCGTGCGGACTCAAGGGTCCCAGGTTCAATTCCGGTCAAGGGCATGTACCTTGGTTGCGGGCACATCCCCAGTAGGGGGTGTGCAAGAGGCAGCTGATCGATGTTTCTCTCTCATCGATGTTTCTAACTCTCTATCCCTCTCTCTTCCTCTCTGTAAAAAAATCAATAAAATATATTTAAAAAAAGATAGCTAGGCTGATATTAATAACTATCACTAGAGCAATGCAGTCCTTTACCTATATTTCTACCTTACTGCTTATGTTTCCTCCTTGTAGGTTTACATCATGAATGAGAAAAGACTAGGCTACATAGTGTTAAGAAACAATTTTAAAAATCTCAGTGGTTTAAAACAGAAAAAGTTGATCTTTCACCTACATTAGTTCTGCTGCAGGTCAGAGAACCTGCCTCTCTACAACACCTGCCTGCTATGCCGTGACTAAGCAGCCCAGGTTACTTTTTTCTTATGGTTTCAGTGTCTCAGTGTGAGGTCTTTGCCTTCATTATGTTAAGGGAAGAGAGAACAGAGAATTATACATGAAATCTTTATTTCAGTAACTTATAGGGACACTTGTCATCCAGTTCATATTTATTGGGGAGTTATGTGACTCCCATAGCTGTAGAGGAGCTGGGAAATGCTGTCTTCCACATGCCCAAGAAGGAAAGGAGAACCTGACATTGGCAAGCCCTAGTAAGACTACCACATCCTAATTCCTGAAAGCACAGCAATGCAGCAAAATGGCATTTTATGCAAAGTGCATTTGTTCTACAGTGAGAGGGCCACTGAGTGTTTAAAAACTCAATTTACTAATGTTGATGAGGTATATGGATTAATGAGATGTTTCCTAATTTTACTTATTTAAGAACAAATACTTTTATTGTTTAAGTCCAATGAAATATAATATAGTGGATATGAGTTTGGATAGAGGCAGCACAGAGTGGTGTATATAAATAAAAAGAAAGATATTTGAAAAATATAGGTCAAACAGGATTATGAAAGGTAAGAGATTTTTGGAAAAATTTATAAGACACACATGATACCATTTCACCACTGATTCTTTTTTTTAATTCTTTATTGTTGAAAGTATTACAGATATTCCTTACCCCCTTAACCCCCCCACCTCCTGTCCATGAGTTATGCATATATGCATACAAGGGTTTTAGTTAATTACTTCCCACCTATCCACCCTCCTCCACCTTCCCTCTGAGGTTCTGCACTCTGTTCCATGTCTCTGGATCCACTTCATTCGTCAGTTTATTTTGTTTCTTAGATTCCACATATAAATAGAATCATGTGATACTTGTCTTTCTCTGACTGACTTACTTCACTTAGCATGATACTCTCCAGGTCACTCAATGCTATCTCATTACCCGGCACCCACAGCGACCGTTTCCAGGCTGGGCTGGGCTGTGGACCACATTTTGCGCCATTGGGTCTTGGCAGCATTGGCTGCGATTTGGTGGGGTGTCGCCTTGGGGTGGTGGCAGGGCCTGTGTCCCATTTGGGGGAAGATGAGTGTTGGTTTCTTGGTGCCAGGTCCATGGTGCTATTTATTTTTAAACTAGAGGCCCGGTGCATTAAATTTGTGCATGGAGGGGGGCGTGTCCCTCAGCCCAGCCTGCACCCTCTCCAATCTGGGACCTCTCGAGGGATGTCTGACTGCCTGTTTAGGCCCGATCCCACCGGGCAGTCAGACATCCCTCTCACAATCCAGGACTGCTGGCTCCCAACTGCTCGCCTGCCTGCCTTCCTGATTGTCCCTAACCGCTTCTGCCTGCCAGCCTGATCACCCCCTAACCACTCCTCTGCCAGCCTTATTGATGCCTAACTGCTCCCCTGCCAGCCTGATTGATGCCTAACTGTTCCCCTGCCAGCCTGTTTGCCCCTAACTGCCCTCCCCTGCAGGCCTGGTCACCCCTAACTGCCCTACCCTGCAGGCCTGGTCACCCCCAACTGCTCTCCCCTGCAGGCTTGATCGCCCCCAACTGCCCTCCCTTGCAGGCCTGGTCCCTCCCACCTGCCCTCCACTGCTGGCCATCTTGTGGTGGCCATCTTGTGTCCACATGGGGGCAGGATCTTTGACCACATGAGGGCAGCCATATTGTGTGTTGGAGTGATGATCAATCTGCATATTACTCTTTTATTTGATAGGATAGAGGCCTGGTCCACGGGTGGGGGCCAGCTGGTTTGCCCTGGAGGGTGTCCTGGATCAGGGTGGGGGTTCCCTTGGGGCATGGGGTGGCCTAGGTGAGGGGCCTGTGGTGGTTTGCAGGACAGCCACGCCCCCCAGCGACCCAAGTGGAGGCCCTGGTATCTGGGGTTTATTTATCTTCTACAATTGAAACTTTGTAGCCTGGAGTGGAGCCAAGCCTCTTGCTTGCTCCGTGGTGGATTTATGTATCTTCTATAATTGAAACTTTGTAGCCTAGAGCGGAGGCCAAGGTAGGCCAGGGCTTCAGAAGCTTGGCTTCCTCCATCGCCGGGGGCAACCCTAGCCTCCTGCTCTTTCCAGCTCTGTGGCTGCCACTATTTCTGTTTGGATTTATTTATCTTCTATCATTGAAACTTTGTAGCCTTGAGTGGAGGCCTAGGCCAGCAAGGGCAGGAGGAAAGCTTGGCTTCCTCCATTGCCAGGGAAACCCAAGCCTCCCTTCTGCTCTCTGTGGCCGCAGCAATCTTTGTTGGGTTTATTTGCATATTTGCTCCCGATTGGCTGGTGGGCGTGGCTGGTGGGTGTAGCGGATGTCTGGTCAATTTGCATATTACTCTTTTATGAGATAGGATGGCCAGTGCACGTAATGGCAGCTCCTGCATTGACTGTCTGCCCCCTGGTGGTCAGTGCATGTCATAGCTACCGGTCGGTTAGACAGACACTTAACCTTTTATACATACAGATAGTATTGCATGGTATAAGTGTACCACAGCTTTTAAAAAAAAATGTTTTATTGATTTTTTTACAGAGAGGAAAGGAGAAGGATAGAGAGTTAGAAACATCAATGAGAGATAAACATTGATTAGCTGCCCCCTGCACATACTGGGGATGTGCCCGCAACCAAGGTACATACCCTTGACCGGAATCGAACCTGGGACCCTTCATTCAGTCCGTAGGCCGATGCTCTATCCACTGAGCCAAACCGGTTAGCGCTGTACCATAGCTTTTTAAGCCATTCATCTACTGATAGGCACTTGGGCTGTTTCCGATCTTAGCTATTGTAAATTGTGCTGCTATGCACATAGGGGTGCATACATTCTTTCTGATTGGTGCTTTGGATTTCTTAGGATATATTCCTAGAAGTGGGATCACTGGGTCAAAAGGCAGTACCGAATTCAGTTTTCTTTTCATTTTTTCATTAAGGTATTATATGTGTACATATCTTACCATTGCCCCCACCACCCAACTCCCACACATGCCCTCACCCCCCCTAGTTTTGCATCCATTGGTTATGCTTATATGCATGCATACAAGTCCTTCAGTTGATCTCTTATCTCCCCCACCTCTCCCTAACTTTCGCGCTGTAATTTGGCAGTCTGTTTGATGCTTTACTGTCTCTGTATCTATATTTCTGTTTATCAGTTTATAGTGTTCTTTATTATCCATAAATGAGTGAGATCATGTGGTATTTTTCTTTTATTGACTGACTTATTTCACTTAGTATAATGTTCTCCAATTCCATCCAGGTTGCTGCAAATGGTAAGAATTCCTTCTTTTTTATGGCAGCATAGTATTCCATTGTGTAGATGTACCACAGTTTTCTGATCCACTCATCTGCTGATGGGCACTTAGGCTGTTTCCAAATCTTCGCTATGGTGAATTGTGCTGCTATGAACATAGGGGTGCATATATCCTTTCTGATTGGTGTTTCTAGTTTATTAGGATATATTCCTAGGAGTGGGATTACTGGGTCAAATGGGAGTTGCATTTTCAGTTTTTTGAGGAAACTCCATACTGTTCTCCACAGTGGCTGCACCAGTCTGAATTCCCATCAGCAGTGCACGAGGGTTCCTTTTTCTCCGCATCCTCGCGAACACTTGTCGTTTGTTGATTTGTTGATGATAGCCATTCTGACAGGTGTGAGATGGTATCGCATTGTTGTTTTGATTTGCATCTCTCAGATAATTAGTGACTTTGGGCATGTTTTCATGTGTCTCTTGGCCTTCCTTCTGTCTTCTTTTGAAAAGATTCTATTTAGGTCCGTTGCCCATTTTTTTTATTGGATCATTTATCTTCCTTTTTTTAAGTTGTATAAGCTGCCTGTAGATGTTAGAGATTAAACCTGTATCAGTGATAACATTTGCAAATATGTTCTCCCATACAGTGGGCTTTCTTGTTGTTTTGTTGATGGTTTCTTTTGCTTTAAAAAAGCTTTTTATTTTGATGTGGTCCCATTTGTTTATTTTCTCTTTAGCTTCAATTACCCTAGGGGCAGTATCAGTGAAGATGTTCTTTTGGCATATGTCTGAGATTTTGCTGCCTGTGGATTCCTCTAGTATTTTTATGGTTTCCCATGTTATGTTTAAGTCCTGTATCCATTTTGAGTTTATTTTTGTGTATGGTGTAAGTTGGTGATCTAGTTTCATTTTTTTGCATGTATCTGTCCAATTTTCCCAACACCATTTATTCAAGAGACTGTCTTGAATCCATTTTATGTTCATGCCTCCTTTGTCAAATATTAATTGAGCTTAGTGGTTTGGGTCGATATCTGGATTCTCTATTCTATTCCATTGATCTATATGTCTGTTCTTGTGCCAGTACCAGGCTGTTTTGAGAACAGTGGCTTTATATTACAGCTTGAAATCTGGTATTGAGATCTCACCTACTTTATTCTTCTTTCTCAGGATTGCTGTGGCTCTTCGGGGTCTTTTTTTATTCCAGATGAATTTTTGGAGAGTTCTTTCTAGGTCTGTGAAATATGCCGTTGGTATTTTAATGGGGGTGCATTGAATCTATAGATTGCTTTGGGTAGTATGGACATTTTAATGATGTTGATTCTACCAATCCATGAACATGGTATGCTCTTCCATCTGTTTACATCTTCCTCTATCTCTTTTTTCAGTGTCCTGTTGTTTTGCACGTATAGGTCTTTTACCTCCTTATTTAAGTTTATTCCTAGATATCTTAATTTTTTTGGTGTGATGGTAAATGGGATTGCTTTTTAGTTTCTCTTTCTGTAAGTTCACTATTGGTGTATAGAAAGGGCATAGATTTCTTGGTGTTAATTTTGTATCCTGCTACTTTGCCAAATTCATTTATAAGTCTATTAGTTTTTTGATGGAGTCTTTCGGTTTTTTTATGTACAATATCATGTCCTCTGCAAATAAGGACAGCTTTACTTCTTCTTTTCTAATTTGGATGCCTTTTATTTCTTCTTCTTGTCTAATTGCAATGGCTAATACTTCCAGTAGTATGTCAAACAGAAGTGGTGAGAGTGGCCATCCTTGTCTTGTTCCTGTTCTTAGGGGAAATGGTTTTAGTTTTTGCCCATTGAGTATGATGTTTGCTGTGGGTTTATCATATATAGCTTTTATTTTGTTGAGGTATGATCCTTCTATTCCCACCTTGTTGAGAGTTTTTATCAGGAAAGGGTGTTAGATTTTGTCAAATGCTTTTTCTGCATCAATTAATATGACTATGTGATTTTTATCTCTCAATTTGTTTATGTGATGTATCACATTTATTGATTTGTGGATATTGTACCATACATGCATTCCTGGGATAAATCCCTCTTGGTCATGGTTTATGATCTCTCTGATGTACTGCTGGAGCCGATTTGCTAGAATTTTGTTGAGGATTTTGGCCTCTATGTTCATGATGGATATTGGCCTGTCATTCTCTTTCATTGTGTTGTCTTTATCTGGTTTTGGTATTAGGGTGATGATGGCTTCATAGAATGAGCTTGGATGTGTTCCTTCCTCTTGAATTTTTTTGAATAGTCTGAGGAAGATAGGTTTTAATTCTTCCTTGAATGTTTGGTACAACTCTCCTGTGAAGCCATCTGGCCCTGGGCTTTTGTTTGCCGGAAGCTTTTTGATGACTGCTCTAATTTCTTCCATAGATACTGGCCTATTGAGCTGTTTAGATTCTTCCTGATTGAGTTTTGGAAGGTTATATTTTTGTAGGAATTTGTGTATTTCCTCCAGGTTGTCCAGTTTGTTGGAATAGAGTTGTTCGTAGTATTTTTTAACAATCCTTTGTATTTCTGCAGGGTCTGTTGTTACTTCTCCTCTTTCTTTTCTGATTCTGTTTATTTGGGTCCTCCCTCTTTGCTTCTTGGTGAGCCTGGCTAGAGGTTCATCAATCTTGTTTATCCTTTCAAAGAACCAGCTCTTGGTTTTGTTGATCTTTTGTATTGTTTCTTTGGTCTCTATGTCGTTTATTTCCACTCTGATCTTTATTATTTCCTTCCTTCTGCTTACACTGGCCTTTTCTAATTGCTCTTTTTCTAACTCTTTGAGTTGTAGGATTAGGTAATTTATTACTATAGATTCTTGTTTTTTGCAGTAGGCTTTTAGATCTATGAATTTCCCTCTCAAGACTGCTTTCATTGTGTCCCATAGATTTTGGATTGTTGTGTTTTCATTGTCATTTGTTGCCATGATGTTTTTTATTTCTTCCTTGATCTCTCTGGTGACCCAGTCATTGTTTAATAGCATGCTGTTTCATCTCCATGTGTTTGATTTCTTTGGATTGTTTTTATTGTAGTTGATTTCCAGTTTTATGCCACTGTGATCTGAGAAGATGCTTGATATGATTGCTATCTTCTTGAATTTGAAGAGACTTTGTCTATGTCGTAGCATATGCTCTATCTTTGAAAACGACCCATGTGCACTTGAGAAAAATGTATATTCTGTGGCTTTGGGGTGAAATGTTCTGAAGATGTCAATTAATTCCATCTGGTCTAGTGAGTCATTTAGGATTGATGTTTCTTTTTTTTTTTTTTTTAAATTAACGTCAAGAAATCCATGGCATTTCTTTTTTTTTTTTTAATATATTTTATTGAGTTTTTTACAGAGAGGAAGGAAGAGGGATAGAAAGCCAGAAACATCGATGAGAGAGAAACATCGACCAGCTTCCACCTGCACACCCTCTACTGGGGATGTGCTCACAACCAAGGTACATGCCCTTGACCGGAATCGAACCTGGGACCTTTCAGTCCGCAGGCCGAAGCTCTATCCACTGAGCCAAACCGGTTTCGGCTAGGATTGATGTTTCTTTGCTGATTTTTTGTTTAGAGGATTTGTCCAATGGTGATAGTGGGGTATTAAAGTCTCGTACTATGACTGTATTGCTGTCAATCTCTCCCTTGATATTCTTCAGGAGTTATTTTTATGTATTTGGATGCTCCTGTATTGGGTGCATATATGTTTATCAGAGTTATTTCTTTTTGTTGGATTGCTCCCTTTAGTATTATGAAGTGGCCTTCCTTATCTATTGTTATGTCTTTCACTTTGAGATCTAATTTGTCATATATAAGTATTGCTACCCCAGCTTATTTTTCATTTCCATTCCCCTGGAAAACCTTTTTCCATCCCTTCACCCTCAGTCTGTGTCTGTTTTTCTGAGGTGGGTTTCTTGTAGACAGCAGATATATGGGTCCTGTTTTCTTATCCAATCCATTACCCTATGTCATTTAATCCATTTACATTCAAAGTTATTATTGATAGGTTCTTATTTGTTGCCATTTTTATTCTTTACCCCTGTGTTCCTTCTTCGCTTCCTATTTCTTTCTTTCTTTCTTTCTTTTTTTTTTTTTTTTTTTTACAGCAGATCCTTTAGCATTTCTTTCATTGCTGGTTTGGTGGTGATAAATTCCCTTAGTCCTTTTTTGTCTGTGAAGCTCCTGACTTCACCTTCAATTTTGATTGATAGTCTTGCTGGGTACAGTATTCTTGGATTCAGACCCTTCCTTTGCATGACTTTGTGTATTTCATTCTATTCCCTTCTGGCCTGATGAGTTTCTGTTGAGAAATCAGTTGCTAGTCTGATGGGGGTTCCTTTGTATGGAACTTTCTATCTCTCTCTGCCCGCTTTTAATATTTTTACTTTGTCATTGGTGTTTCCCAATTTAATTATAATGTGCCTTGGCGTCAGTATTTTTTGGGGTTCATTTTGCTTGGGACTCTGTGAGCTTCTTGGATTTGTATGGGTTTTTTCTTCCCTATATCAGGGAAATTTTCTGTCATTATCTCTTCAAACAGGTTTTCTTTCCTTGCTCAGTTTCCTCTCCTTCTGGAACCCCTATTATGTGGATGTTGTTTTGTTTTGTGTTGTCCCAAAGTTCCCTTAGGCTCTCCTCCTGCTTTTTTTTTTTTCTAGAAGCTGCTCTACTTGTGTATTTTTTCCCATCTTGTCTTCTAGCTCACTGATGTGGTCCTCTGCTTCTTATAGTCTACTCTTGATGTTTTGTATTAAGTTCTTTACAGCAGCGATGTCATGTTTCATTTCTTCTTGGTTCTTCTTCATTTCCTCTTGGTTCTTACTCATATTGTTAAATTTGTCTTCCATTCTTTTCAGCCACCATATGACCATTTCTCTGAATTCTTTCTCTGATAGGTCACTTGCCTCTAATTCGTTTATTTCATTTTCTGGTGATGCCTGCTTTTCTTTCATATGCGGGCTGTTTCTTTGTCTCCCCATGGTCTCTCTTCTCCAGATGTCTGTTTATCTAGTTCTCTTTCTCCTGCGTTGATTTAAAGGCACAAAATACAACAGAACAAGGTACAACACACAAGGTACTGAACTGAAATGTATTCACGATATTAATAAACCCCAATAAAGGTGACCACCAGAGAAAGGCAAATTAGGGGATAGGAGAGAAAGAAGAAGAGGGTAAAGTAAGAAAGAAAAAAAAAGGAGTGTCAAAATGAAATTGGGAAAAGGAAAAAAAAAAGTAAGAGAGACAAGAACAAGACTAAGAGAGAAAAGGGGAACAAACTATATATATGGGGAGGAAACTCCAATAAAACAACCACTAATCCCAGCCAATGCTAGCAACAAGTACCTGGAGATTAATACAAACTACAACATCAACTAATATCAAACGAGGCAAGGGAAAACAAAAGTAAAAAAGAAACAAAAACAAAGCTAACATAAACAAACAAACAAGAAGAATAAGCAAAACAATCTCACAGGAAAGCTTAAAAATTTGATATAATCAACATTCAAGCAAACAACAACAAAAGGACAGAGAGAAAAACATTTTTTTGATAGTTAAGACAGCAAAGAGAGAGGTGTGTATGGACTTGTAGCAGGGGATTGGAAATTAGATATATAAGTGGGTGAAATTTTAGCAGGTGGTAAACAGAAAGAATAGGGAAAATCTAAAGCAGGAAAGGGTTAAGATAAACAGGACACCAAAAGGGGAAAGGTTAGGAAGAGAGTGATGGCATAAAGATAAAGTTGAGATAGGGTAAAACAATGCTAAAGGAAAGATGAAAATAGAATGTAGAACACTATCCCAAAGTAAAATAAAGAGAAAATAAAATGACACTTAAAAAAAAAAGGTGAAATAGTAGTAGTAATAATGCTGATTGAAAATAAAAATGTAATAATTAAAAAGGTAAAATGAAGTGAAGAAAAAAGAAAAAGTTAGTTTCTTAAGAAAAGATGCAAAAAATGAAAATAAAAAAATAAAATAAATAAAAATAAAATGTGCAGTAGTGAAGGTCATTCTCTTCCTCTATTGTTCTGTTTGGCACGCCTGTTTCCCAGTCTGGACAGTATTGCAATTCCCTGCATTCCACTGCTCTTCAGTGTTGTAAGCCAGTCCTGATTTTTAAGTAGGTGGTGTCTTAATTTCTCGTATTCCTTTATTTTTGATTACACAAGAGTCAATTTGTGATTCAGCCCCTGGGTGGCAGTGTTTCTGGATTGACTTCTGGGTCTCTAATGGCCTCTCTAGCCTTCTTTCCCTGTGGCACTCAATACCAGTTTGTGGAGGTGGGCTGCCCCAGAGCTGGCTCTCCGATGATCGCTCCCCGCTCCGATCCCCAAGTTCCAGAAAAACAACTTCCCCCTGCAGTCTCCCAGGGCGTCCCCAACTAGGTGATCCTTGCTTAGTAATCAGAAGCAATGAAATGAAGAGGAAAAAGCCCAAGTCCGCGAGCAATGGGTCCGCGCGCAAGCCTAAGCAGCCTGCACACCTTTGAAACTCCTAGGCTATCCCTTCGCACCAGATCAAAATGGGTTGCTTTTTAGAGATCCCTTCTTTTAGCAGCTCTGAGGACCCCCATCCACATTCATGGATCACATCAGCCCCAACAGCCACGGACTTTTCTAGGCACAGACTTTCCCGGTCTTCCAGCTCCCGCAGCGCACGCGTTTCTCTCTCCCGCCGGAACCTGAGACCTCACCTTATCCCGGGCAAAATCTGACCTTTCCGTGGTGGAGTGAAGAGCTCCTTTGAATCTGCGTGTTTGTGCCAATTGGGGACCGGTGTTCTGGGGCTCCCAGCTATTCAGTGATTGTTGCAGTTGTGGATTTTCAGGCTTCCGATAGGATCCACTTTCCCTTTCAAGATGGCAAGGTTTCCCCGTCCGAGCCTGTAGCTCCGTGAGGGGACCCAGCCACAGCCACAGTGGGGGCTGCCCGGTCAGGGGAACCCTGTCCAGCAGTCTCCCACCTTCTCTTGGAGTTTAGCTATCCCTTAGCTTGCCAACAAACACTCTCCGTGCGACCCTCAGCTGCTCCTTTTTCTGCTCCGGGACAAGGCTCGAAACAAGTTTGTCTATTCTGCCGCCATTTTCTCCTCCTTTAATGATGACAGTTTTGTTTACTTCTTACCAAGTAATCATGAATACATTTCCAACCTTGAACTCCCTCTTGTTTCTTACCTGTCATTACTGATTATTTCTTACTGTATAATGTGCATCCAGTTTCTCAATAGAAAGTGACCAGAGGATGAATCTACTCCTTTTCAATGACAAGAAAAAATAGTGACATAAAAATAAATGCTCTATAATATACATGAAAATATTTTTAGAAATGTTTTACTTGTGGATATCCTTTGGAAAGAAAGAGGGACAGTAGTTTTATAGCTTGTGGTCACCAACCGATAGCATAGTAACAATGTTTTGGAGACTAGTCTACACCTCCTACTTAGTAGTGGCATTGTTTCTCCTGACTGTATTGTAAGCAGCTTCTCACACTGACTATTGTCCTGTCTCTAACACCCCATTCTGGTGGATATAGTCCTGCTACAGCCCATAATAGCTACTTTCTCTAGCACTGATCTAACTCCTCTGTTACAGCAACAGCAGTGCTCGGACTTGAGAGGATGTCTATGGTAATGGCAGTAGTGACACTCAGATCATGGAAGCACCACAGACATTACTAGTATATGGACTCATATTTCTGGTGGTTTTGAAATTGTGGGATAGCAAGAAGACCAATAGCTGTGACAACATAAGGCTAGGCTGATGGGAGGGAAACCAAGCTTATGTGGTGCCTACTCAGTGCCAGTATTGTTTCATTCTATCATTCAACCTAGATGTATAAGCTCCACTTTCTAGAGTAGAAGATAGTTTCTGAGAGATCAGGTTTCTTGACCGAGGTTGTGCAGTTTATATGGGCAAATCTGGGGTTTGTGTCCATATTTCATTCTGGGCCGGTTGCACTGAGATTCTTACTACTCTGCTTAGCTTCGTAGCCCCCAGCTCCCATGTCAGGGGCTTCCACACCGATTGGACTAAAAGAAGGTTCTGGGAGGAACTGGGAGAGGTCGGAGAAGCCAAGGCATTTCTCTCTTTCCCTCTCTGGTGTGGTTCTGTCCTGCCACAGGTCCAGCTTCCACCAACTGACCCTGAGCTCTAATAGCACACCTTTCCCTTTTAGTTCACAGTATTGCTACTTCTCAGATTGTCTGCTTAGCAATCCCATCACTTCTGAATACCTCTATTTCAAGTTTATTTGACTCTGAGGTTGATATTAAAAACAAACCAACATCATCTGATTTAAGTCCAAGAACTGCCATTTATTACCTGACTTCTTTTCTCTAAAATTGAGTTAAAACTTTCTCCTAGGGTTGTTTGAGGCTCAAATGGAACAATGGAGGGGAAACCTACCTTTGTTGTAAGAAGATATGTTATCATTGTGTGTTTCTGTCACTGAAGCTGACAACCCACACAGGCAGAGGGTCCTTAACTTCAGTAAAACCTTTCTGTCTACAAAGTCTTCTATCTGGGAAACTTCAGACATCATTGTTGCCTGTATCTCACCCACAGAGATTCTCATCTTGGTTGTCCTGGGGGTGGGGTAGTATAAATATTTCTCTCTGTTCCTCGTCCAGCGCAGCTAGAGAGCAGTCTGGTTCCTGAGTAGGGGCGGCTAGGGATTGAGAAAATGAAAGAAAGAGACAGACACAGAGATAGAAGGAAAAAGCTGGGGCCAGGTGGGACCACTGTCCTCTGACAGGGACAGGGACCTCGAGCCAATACAGTGTGCTTATTTTATACAGCAAAAAAACAGGAAGTTTTACTAAAAGCCAAGATAAAGGAGATTATGTGCATTCTTGGGTGGGCTTGAGTCATATTCATTTCTGGTGCTTGGCTGGATTTAAATAACAAAACCCACCCCCTGGCACCTGGGCTGAAGGTCAAGCTGACGACACTCCTGCCTTTTGGCAAAGTGTGTTTCCAGGACGTGGCTTTGCCAACGCCACTGGATTCAGCTGACAATAATTAAAGAAATGCCCATGTGCCTTCCCAGGTGCTCTCTACAGTGTAGCCTTAGTAGGAGTCTTGTTGGTTATAATGAGCAGCTGGAGAGAGAATCAAATATTGCTTTACAGCAGTGGTTCTCCATGTGTGTTCCTCAGACCAGTAGCATTGGAGTCACTTGGGAACTTGTTAGAGATTCACATTCTTGGGTCCCACCCATACCTGCTGAATCAGAGACTGTAGACTGGGGCCCTGCCATCTGGCTTAACGAACCTTCTAGGTGAGTGATGTCTGCTCAGGTTGGTTGGGGTGCGGCAATGGGAGGTGCATGTGCAGTATTTCAGCCTCAGATGTTGAGCTCCCTCTGGTTTTTCTCTCCTCTCACCTCAGCTCTCTTGTGTGGTCCCAGCTCTCCACTGGTGAAGGGGCCCCTTGTGCCATCCCAACCACAGTTCTGGATACTTTCTGTTAGCCTATGCAGTACTGCTTACATCACTTTCTTGGCTGCTGACTCTGGCAAGCCAAATTCAGACATTGAAGTGGAATTTATTTGTGCAACACCTATGTACTAGTATTAAGCACCCACTGTATGCCAGGAACTGTGCATGGCCCTGAGAGTGCCCCAGTAAAGTAGGAGAGAGTCTCTGCCTTCACAGCACTTACAATCCAAGAAGAGACCATCAAGCAGTTGAGCAATTAAAATCTGCCATCACAAATGCTGTGGAAGAACTCTTGCCCTAGCAGGTTTTCCAAACATGAGAATAACACCATTATTTCTCTAAGCTTAGTGAGCATAAGATTTACTCATATCAGATTTTCTTTTTCACATAATGAAGGTAAAATGAATACACAACTTCTGACAAAGGGAAGGACCCATTTCATTAGACATGAAGTAATAAGGCTATGATGGCTTCAGACCTTGAAAGGGTAGGACCTGAAGTGAAACCATCAGGGAGGACTGGGTATATAAGCCCTGAGGGCATTCATGGGCCTGGGACCACACAGGAGAGTCTGCTAAGAAGAATTTGGGGGGCAAGGCTCTGATCACACAGCATATGAGACTCTGAAGCCCTTGTCTAGTAGCCAAGTATTCACTTCAGCAATAGTTAGGAAGATGACCATTGTTTTAAAATGCTATATTATTTGGGACCTACTCTGTTTTGGAGTCAAACCATTTGAAGTGGCAGTGCTCATTCTCTCCACAAGGGAGCGTCTATATTCTTTGTTTTCATTTTCCATCTGGTGGCCAGTTTCTAGTTTCAAACTGGCTCGAAATAAACAGAAGAGTGACTTAGATTTCGCTGTTTGCAGAGCCAACTTCATGTAATTTTGAAAGCTCTGTTAATTCTAAGTGGTTATAATTTTTCCATTGGAACTTTGGAGTGTTAGATTAGGATGTCAGAAAAGCAAGGGCTGTGCCTCTCCTAACAGAATCCCTATGATATGTGGGCTCAGTGTTAAGAGAGTTGATCTGTGAAAAATTTCCTTCACTAATGCCTATGAATAAGACCTGTCTCCCTGCTGTTTCAAAGAATACTAATATAACAGAAAAAAGAGGTTGATCCATTTAAAATCATGAAACGAATGATGTATTTTCTTTTAAAAATATATATATTAAGATATTTATTTATTTTAAATATTTATTGTTGAGAGTGTTACAGATGTCTCCCCCTCTCCCTCCCCCACAGTGACCCCCTCCACCAGGTCCCCGCCTCACCCAAGGCTTTCACCACCTTACTGTCTGTGTTCACAGGTAAGATCTTTAGTTAATCTCTTCCTGCCCCCCTTTCCCCTCTTCCCTCTGAGATTCATCAGTCTGTTCCATGCTTCCATGCCTCTGATTCTATTTTATTTACCAGTTTATTTTGTTCATTAGATTTCTTGTTTGTTTTGATTTTTAGATTCAATTGTCGATAGATATGTATTTGTTGCCATTTTATTGTTCATATCTTTTATCTCTTCTCCTCCTCTTTCTTCTTCCTCTACTTAAAAAAAAATGTATATTACAGGGGGTGCTGAAGATGGCAGCTGGCAGGACGGAGGTGAAGGAGAGGAAGTGAGTGAGTGAGGGGATGAAAGGAGAGGGTGTGGATGTGTGTGGTGAGTGTGTGAGTGAGGGAGGGACAGTTAAATCCCTGTAGGAGCAGCAGGGGCTGGCAGACCAGGCTCTCTTGGACAAGGAGAAACTACCACCCCTGTGGGCACTCCCGGGACTGTGGGACTCCAGCACGGAGCCCACGCCATCTTGAAGGGGAGAGTGGCCTTTTCTAGGAACTCATCAGCACCACCACCCAGATAGGCCCTGGAACTGCCCCATGACCCAGCAGCCACTCCAGCCAAAATCCTGCTGCCCCACCTGCAGACCCGCGGACCCTGGGACCTCCACCTCCAAAGGGGCACCATTCCTGCAGCAGTAAGTGCAACCTCCCCCGTCCCCAGCGGCAGAATTCCAGACACCACATTCATGCGTTTCAGCGTGCAGGCATCTAGGGCACACCACTCTGTAGGCAGCACCTGGGAGCCACTGGGAGCCCCTGCTGGGTGTGATTTTGTACAGACAAGGGCACGCTGCCCCGCAGTAGAAATTCTGAATTCCCTCTTCCTGAATAACTGCCCACAGACACCCCGGCTGCATAACTTCAGCACCAGGGCCCCTCAGAGTACATCAGAGCTCTGCGCCAGCAAACGCACTGTGCATTTTCAAAGAGCAGGCACCCTGAGCCCATCTATCCACAGGGCGCTCGTGGGAGCTGCTGTGAGCCCCTGCTGGGTGCAATCTTGGACAAACAGGGAGGCACTCCCCCAGCAGTAGAAATTCTGAATTCACTCATCCTGGATACCTGCACACAGACACCCCGGCTGCATAACTTCAGCACCAGGGCCCCTCAGAGTGCGTCAGAGCTCTGTGCCGGCAAACGCACCGCCACAGTCACGCATTTCCAAGGAGCAGGTACCCTGAGCCCATCTATCCACAGGGTGCTCTGGGGAGCCACTGGGAGCCCCTGCTGGATGTGATTTTGTACAGACAAGGGCGTGCTGCCCCACTGTAGAAATTCTGAATTCCCTCTTCCTGAATAACTGCCCACAGATACCCCAGCTGCGTAACCTCAGTGCCAGGGCCCCTCAGAGTGCGTCAGAGCTCTGCGCCAGCAAACGCACTGTGCATTTCCAAAGGGCAGGCACCCTGAGCCCATCTATCCACAGGGCACTTGTGGGAGCTGCTGTGAGTCTTCACTGGGTGTGATCGTGGACAAACAGGGATGCACTCCCCCTGGCAGTAGAAATTCTGAATTCACTCATCCTGGATACCTGCCCACAGATGCCTCAATTATGTGGCTTCAGTGCCAGGGCCCTTCAGAGTGCTTCAGTGCCCCTTGCTGGCAAACGCACCATGGGTGCCCTTGTGAGCCGCCACTGGGAGCATGCACCTATCCACCACAGGTGCAGCAGCAAAAGCTGAGTCTGCCCACCCCACAGCTGCAAAACTCTGGACACCACAGTCACGTCTTTCCAGAGCGCAGGCCTCCTGATCCCCATCACCCCAACAGACGGATCCTGGGTACCACTGGGAGTCCCTGCTGGGCACGTACAATTTCAGTCAAGGGCGCAAGACAGCAAAAATTGGGACACCTCCCTCCATGGCTGCTGACTTCTAGATGCCACAGTTGTACCTTTCCAGCTCGCAGGCCTACATCAAGAGAACCGAAATAGCTCAAGTAGGGAGCTACACTAGATTCCCAAGCCCAGGAGACCTGAGAGATCACACCAGTAGCATCATCCCCAAAAGAACCTGGGTAGCAAAGCAATCGGACCTATAATTAAAACGTTACAGCAAAACATGGGAAGACAAAAAAAAAGCAATCCCCAAAGGAAAGAAAAAGAGGAATCACCAGAAAGGGAGTTGAATGAAATTGAGGCTAGCAACATATCAGAGAAATAATTCAGAGTAATGGTTATAAGGATGCTCAAATGGCTGGATGACAAATACAAACAACTCAATGACAAATACACACAACTCAGTGAGAATTATAAGGAGCTGCACGAGAATGTCACCAACATGAAAAGGAACCAAGAGGAGATGAAGAATAATGTAGCTGCAATAAAGAACACAATGGAAAGCTTAAACAGTAGACTAGAAGAGGCTGAGGACCGCATCAGCGAATTAGAAGACGAGGTAGGAAAAAACACACAAAAACAGCAGCAATGGGAAAGAAGACTTAAAAAGCAAGAGGAGAGCCTAAGGGAGCTTTGGTACAACAGAAAACGAAACAACATTCACATAATAGGGGTACCAGAAGGAGAGGAAGAGAAGCAAGGAATAGAAAACCTGTTTGAAGAAATAATGACAGAAAACTTCCCTGATATTGGCAAGAAAAAAACTATGCAGGTCCAAGAATTATATAGAGTCCAAAACAAGATGAACCCCAAAAGACTGACACCAAGACACATCATAATTAAATTGGCAAACACCAACGACAAAGCAAGAATCTTAAAGGCTGCCAGACAGAGACAGAAAGTTACCTACAAGGGATCTCCTATTAGAATATCAACTGATTTCTCAACAGAAACACACCAGGCCAGAAGGGAATGGAATGAAATATACAAAGTGATGCAAAGCAAGGGACTTAATCCAAGAATACTTTACCCAGCAATGCTATCATTCAAAATTGAAGGTGGAATCAGGAGCTTCACAGACAAAAAAGGGCTAAGAGAGTTTATTACTACCAAGCCAGCAATTCAAGAAATGCTAAAGGGACTGCTGTAAAAAGAAGAAACAGAAAGGCAAGAAGAAAAACAAACGGTAAGAACAAAAATGACAACAGACAAGTACTTATCAATAATAACATTAAACATAAATGGATTAAATGCACCAATCAAAAGACACAGGGTAGCTGAATGGATAAGAAAACATGATCCATATATTTTCTGTCAGCAAGAGACCCACCTCAGAACAAAGGATTCACACAGACTGAGAGTGAAGGGATGAAACAAAATTTTTCAGGCAAATGGAAATGAGAAAAAAGCTGGGGTTGCGATACTTATATCTGATAAAATAGACCTCAATGTAAAAGCCATAACAAGAGATAATGAAGGCCACTACATAATATTAATGGGAGCAATTCAACAAGAAGATATAACTCTGGTAAACATATATGCACCCAATACAGGAGCACCCAAATACATAAAACAACTTCTGGAAGATATCAAGGGAGAGATCGATAGCAATGCAATTATAGTAGGGGACTTTAAGAACAGGAACAAGACAGGGATGCCCACTCTCACCACTCCTGTTCAACATAGTACTGGTAGTGCTAGCCACAGCAATCAGACAAGAAGAAGAAATAAAGGGCATACAAATTGGAAAAGAAGAAGTAAAATTGTCATTATTTGCAGATGACATGATACTGTACATAGAAAACCCTAAAGACTCCATTGAAATATTATTAGACTTAATAAATGAATTTGGCTATGTAGCAGGATACAAAATTAACACCATGAAATCTATGGCATTTCTATACACCAACAGTGAACTTACAGAAAGTGAGACTAAGAAAACAATTCCATTTACCATCGCACCAAAAAAAATTAAGATACCTAGGAATAAACTTAACAAAGGAGGTAAAAGACCTCTACTCAGAAAACTACAGGACACTGAAAAAAGAGATAGAGGAAGACATAAATAGATGAAAGAGCATACCGTGTTCATGGATTGGTAGAATCAACATCATTAAAATGTCTATACTACCCAAAGGAATCTATAGCTTCAATGCTCTCTCCATTAAAATACCAACGGCATATTTCAAGCTCTCCAAAAATTCATCTGGAATAAAAAAAAGACCCTGAATAGCTGCAACAATCCTGAGAAAGAAAAGCAATGTAGGAGGGATCTCAATACCAGATACCAAGCTGTATTACAAAGCCAGTGTTCTCAAAATTGCCTGGTACTGGCATAAGAACAGACATATAGACCAATGGAATAGAATAGAGAACCCAGAAATCAACCCAAAACACTATGCTCAATTAATATTTGAAAAAGGAGGCAAGAGCATACAATGGAGTCAAGACAGTCTTTTCAACAAATGGTGTTGAGAAAATTGGACAGATACATGCAAAAAGTGAAACTGGACCACCAACTTACACCATACACAAAAATAAACTCAAAATGGATAAAGGACTTAAATGTCAGACGGAAACCACAAAAATATTAGAGGTATCCACAGGCAGCAAAATCTTAGACATATACTGAAGCAATTTCTTCACTGATACTGCTCCTAGGGCAATGGAAACTAAAGAGAAAATAAACAAATGGTACTACATCAAAATAAAAAGCTTCTGCACAGCAAAAGAAACCATCAACAAAACAACAAGAAAGCCCACTGCATGGGAGAACATATTTGTCAATGTTATCTCTGTTAAGGGTTTAATCTCCAACATTTACAGGGAACTCATACAACTTAATAAAAGGAAGATAAACAACTCAATAAAAAAATGGGCAACGGACCTAAATAGATACTTTTCGCAAGAGGACATAAGGAAGGCCAAGAGCCATATGAATACATGCTCAAAGTCACTAATCATCCGAGAGATGCAAATCAAAATGACAAGAGGTACCATCTCACACCTGTCAGAATGGCTATCCTCAACAAACAACAAGTGCTGGGAAGGATGCAGAGAAAAAGGAACCCTCATACATTGCTGGTGGGAATGCAGACTGGTGCAGCCACTGTGGAGAACAGTATGGAGTTTCCTCAAATAACTAAAAATGAACTCCCATTTGACCCAGTGATTTCACTTTTAGGAATATATCCCAAGAAACTAGAAACACCAATCAGAAAGGATATATGCACCCCTATGTTTATAACAGCACAATTCACCATAGCTAAGATTTGGAAAGAGCCTAAATGCCTGTCAGCAGATGACTGGATCAGAAAACTGTGGTACACCTACACAATGGAATACTATGCTGCTATAAAAAAGAAGAAATTCTTACCATTTGCAGCAGCATGAATGGAACTGGAGAGCATTATGCTAAGCGAAATAAGCCAGTCAGTGAAAGAGAAATACCACATGATCTCACTCATTTATGGATAATAAAGAACATTATAACCTGATGAACAAAAAGATTGATACAGAGGCAGAGAAGCATCAAACAGACTGTCAAATTACAGTGGGAAGGCTGGGGATGGGGGAGGGAGGTAAGAGATCAACCGAAGGACTTGTATGCATGCATATAAGCATAACCAATGGACGCAAGACACTGGGGGGTAAAGGCATGTATGGGAGGGGGGTCGGGGGCAATGGGGCGATGTGGACACATGTAATACCTTAATCAATAAAAAATATTGAAAAAATTGTATTTACATATTTATTAAGGCAAGGAACTATATAGAAAAACACATTTGTTCTGTTTAAAGCATACTTGGGAATAAACTATTGTACAAATATTGTCTTCTTCCTCTTATTAAAGAATACCCTTCAGCATTTCATGTAATACTTACTGGTTCTGTGGTGATGAACTCCTTTAACTTTTTCTTGTCTGTGCAGCTCTTTATCTGACCTTCATTTCTAAAAGATAGCTTTGCTGGGTAGAGTAATTTTGGTTGTAGGTCCTTATTATTTATCACTTTGAGTATTTCTTGCCACTCCTTTCTGGCTTACAAAGTTTCTGTTGAGAAATCAGCCGGCAGTTGTATGGGTGCTCCCTTGTAGGTAACTAACTACTTTTCTCTTGCTGTTTTTAATATTCTCTTTTTGTCTTTAACCCTTGGCATTTTAATTATGATGTGTCTTGGTGCGGGCCTCTTTGGGTTCCTCTTGTTTGGGATTCTTTTTGCTTTTTGGACTTATATGTCTATTTCTTTCACCAGGTATGAGAACTTTTCTGTCACTATTTTGTCACATAGGTTTTCAATATTTTGCTCTCTTTTCTTCTTCTGGCACCCCATAATGTGAATGTTGGTACGCTTGAAGTTATCCCAGAGGCTCCTTACACACTATCTTCATATTTTGGGATTCTTTTTTCTTTTTGTTCTTCTGATTGGGTGCTTTTTTCTTCCTCATCTCCCAAATTGTTGATTTGGGCGACCTGCTGTGCAGGAAACACCCTTATAGAGCAGGACTTGCTTCAGTGGGGCTTTGGTGCTCACTGAGTCTGCCCCTGGACTGTGTCACTTGTGGACGTGTAGACTTGTAGTCTGCTATGGTCTGAAGCTGTCCACCTGGTGGACTGGCTCTAGGATCTCCAGGGAGGTGCAACGTCAGCCACTGCCTGGGGCCACCCAGCAGGAGGTACAGAGGCATCTGCAGACGACTCCTATTTGCTATTTATATTGGGCTTGGAGGTGCCCAGGCGAGGCCCAGCTGTGAAACAAGGCAGGCTGGTACTAGTGCCAGGTCTTTGACCTCTTGTTGATAGGTTTGGGACACACTGACACCAGCTGCAGCTTGGTTTAGAGATTTTAGCAAAGTCTAAAGTCTGAATGAGAGGACATTCATATGGAAAAGCTGCTGCAAACAGCTTAGGTGGGGCTGCTAATTGGATGGGGTGGGCTCTCAGGGAATCCCCAGGATGGAGCAAATAGTTTGAGCCAGACTGATGGAAACTCAGATATGGCTGCCAGTCAGCCCTGCAACAGGGGAGGTTCCAGCACAGAAACATTGACTCCTACAAGCACCCCTGTCTGGGAGAAAGCCACTCCTGAGTTTCTGCTCCAATGCCAGACATTCCTATTCCTCCCAGTATGTATCTGAGTCCCCCAGAGTCACATGGTGCTGGGAGTCCAAGTAAGTTTGTTCGCTGGCCCTTTAAATGGAACACCCGTGTCTCCAGCAGCCTCCATGTTCCTCAGCCACAATCCCCGCTGGTTTTTACAGCCTGTAGTTATGGGGACTTCTCCTCCCAGCTCTGGGGCCCTGGGCTGGGGGTCTGGTGTGGGGCTAGGAACCTTTGCTCCTCCTGGGCAGCCGCTGCAGAAACAGTCTCCCTCCCGATGAAAAAAACGGCACACGTGGGTGTCAGACCAGCCTGTTTTATGCCTCTGCCCCTCCTACCAATCTCAGTGTGCTTTTTTCTTTTAACTCTCTAGTTGTAGGACTTCCATTCAGCCAGCCTTCAGGTGGTTCTGAATGATGGTTGTTCTGTATTTTAGTTGTAATTCTGATGTGGTGGTGGGAGGTGGCGCATACAGGCATTTACCACACCACTATCTTAGTTCTCTGGGCATTTTCTTATTATTTACACAGTTACATCCTATGGAGACATTGCCAGTATTAAGTTCAAACACTATACTTTCAGATCACACCCAGGAACAGGAAAGCAGCTGTCTGTCTTACAGGTGATGAGGACACATGTAGGAAAACACACAAACTCCTTTAAGTGGCCAAAAAGGGTGGGTGGAAAAATATTAAAAATCTGTGGCTTCCGCCCGAGCTGGTTTGGTTCAGTGGATAGAGCGTCGGCCTGCAGACCGAAGGGTCCTGGGTTTGATTCCAGTCAAGGGCACATGCCCAGGTTGTGGGCTCCACCCCCAGAAGGGGGCATGCAGGAAGCAGCCGATCAATGATTCTCTCTCATCATTGATGTTTCTATCTCTTTTTCCCCTCTTTCTTCCTCTCTGAAATCAATAAAAATATTTTTTTTAAAATCTGTGGCTTCTGAACTGAATCTGAAATTGAAACACAGATAATGGACTAAGCAGATAAGACAGAGGAAACAGAAGTTAAATTTTAATGACACAAGAAAAAGTATGCAAAAAGTGGGCCCTGTGGCCCAGGGGCTCTACTGTGCCTAGTGGCCTAATTCATTGCCACATGGGTGATGATGCCATTTTTAGAACAGATTTATGCAATTTCTGCTTTCCTGGGAAATATTTCTTTCCTTTCCTCTTAGTTCCTGTCCACTCACCTTTTTACCCCTAAATAGTATGGCATGGGAAGGGGGCTGTCCACGTAAGGCTTTATGTTCTGTACAGTTTTCTGCAAAGATAGGAGATATGAAAATTTGTGAGACATGCTTTTGCTCCCTTTGCCCTGAGATTTTCTTGTGAGATGAAGAAGAGCCAGAAAAAAGCAACTTTTTCTATATCACTTTATTACATTCAGCATTTTCTCTGAAAGTCTCAAATATAGATAAAAATTCCAAGCCTTTCAGTGATTGTGACCTGGTGTCCCCAAGGCTGATTATGTGGACATGCCTGTCTGTGGGAAGTTTATTTCTGTGGACATAATCAATAGAGACCGTGAATGAGAACTGGTTGTGAAGCTCCCACGTTTCCAGTGTGCTCCATGTTTTGTCATTATCTTGGGGTAATTGGACTTGAGAGGGTGGGACCTCTAATGAGCTGCTTCTCTCCCCTAATGGATGGGGGCCTGGAAATTAGCGCAGCCCCTGCTGTTCCAATCCCTTCAGGAAGTTTGAGGCAACCGCCTAATTGTGTCCTCACTAATGGCAACAATTACAGAATAGCTTTTTTAGTAAGACCATGTGCAATGGTTGAGACTAATCTCATTGAGTGACCCCAGGCCTGTGACAACCTCCATTTAGGGACTTCACTGTTGTTGTCCAGAAGTGGTTTCGTGTCTCCTGAGAAAGCCAAAATAGACATAAGTGACGCTAACCTCTTCCCCTCCACAGAAACAAAGCTGGAGGAGCAAGTGAGGAAGGCAGGCCTTCTCTCAAAATCCGTCTTCTGCAAAGATACCTTAGGCACTTCATGTGACAAGTGCAAGGCAATATGGGGAAAACAGAGCCATGTGCCCTCCCCCACCCCTGCCTTCAGTTTATCTGTAACATTTCAGAAGGAGAAATGAAGGACAAAAGGCAGAAGTCTGCTCAGGTGATGAGAATCCATAAAGACAGCTGGACTTGCTCTAGCTGTGAGTCATGCTATTTAACATCATGAACCAGGTTACTAATCACAGGTTTTAACAACCATGAGGTTGATACAAGTGGGGCTCCTAGGTCTGACTGTGACAACCACTATACTTTACGGTCACATGGCTTGGCTTTATGAATCTGTTACATTGACCAGCCTTGTCCACTCGTGGCAGCACTGACTTGACTCCAGAAGAACCTGGACTTGGGGAGAGTGAGGAAGGAGATACTCAGGATCCCGTCAGTGCAGGGTCAGCTCACTCAAGTGAAGTTCTCTTAACATTTGCATCACAGATATCTCACTCTCACCCTTGTCCCAGGCCCAGTCCTGAGAAGGACCACTTCGAATGTACTAACCATTTGAATTTAATACATTCGAACATTTTGCATAATGTAGATCCATATACTACATCTTCTGTGTAGAAAGACATAGGTGTTGAATGAGTTACATAATATTTTTAAATATAAAAAATTGTAAGAGAAGAAAATTTAAGACAATAATTTGTCTACTGGGTTGATTCAAAGATGAACTGGGTCTTTTTCATCATAATTTTTCTTGAGCATATCAATGGACTCACATCTGGACATTTTTGTCAGGGGAAAGAAAACTGAGAAGGTTTGAATTTGTTTTAGGTTTCTAAAAAAATTGTATGTGTGTGATAGCTGCTGAGGTGTCATCTTAGAAAAGTGAGGATGAGGAAATGACAAATACATTTAGTGTCCGAAGTTTTAAAAAGAGCTCTCTTGTCATCCTTTTTAGGGTTAAGTGTGTGTTTCAGCCATAGTATGCAGACACAAAAATGGCTCGTAAAATATAATTTCACTGGGAGATGATCCCTTGTTCAGTCGAAATGAGAGTCAGTGCTGAATTCAACTCACAAGTGACCAATTTACTTAAATTATTTGTGTTTGAAAATAACTGCAGATGGAAAAGGGGAGGGAACCTTTTAACAGACTGGCCTCAGGTGTGCTGGGGTAGTCATGCCCTGTCATGTTGGGTCCTGTAATGTTCCTTGTATGCTTTGCTTGAGTCATTTCAGGGACTTGTAGCTTTAAAGAGGAGGCGGCACAAAGAAGAATAGCACGTAGAACAATACTTTAAAGTGAGAGTTTTCTATTGACTGATTTTATTCTTTTCATTACAGAATTTAAAGAAAGTGAGTAGTTCACAGTTTGGGTTTTAAAAACAAGTTGTGGTTTCTTACTTGTTTGGCATTTGCTATATTTTAAAGATATTTTGTATAAGAGTTAATAAAGGGCTTGTACAGTAATGGTTGTTGGGGGGTTCTCACATTCCCCCAAGGAACTAATTTTTTGTTGTTGTTCTCTAATTAGGACAATAGTCTGTTTAAGATAGCAGTACTTTCTAAATAAGAAGTAGATTTAGGATACGAAGTCGCTTTTGTGTGCGATCTTTGGGTTAAGAAGCAAATTCCTTACTTAGAAAATTCAAGCAAATGCTTTACTATAGAGAAATAGAAAAAAACCCAATGGACTCAGTACTATCTAGTCCCATATTGACTCAATCTGTACTATGGGACTTGATCCATAAGTAAGTGGTACTGGTGGGAGGTGATGTGTCAGGTGCAGTCCTTGATTTACAGAAAACCTCCACCTTGTGAGCAGAGTGGTGACCGCCAGCTGCCATCAGGCTATGGAAACAATGTGCCAATTACTGAAGAAAACAAACAGCCAGCAGTTTCTATACACTAATAATCGAGTGCATACATTTTGAAATTTAGTGCAGCCTGGCAGGTGTGGCTCAGTTGTTGCATGTCGACCTACAAACCAGGAGGTCATAGTTTGATTCCTGGTCAAGGCATACTAGTATGCCCAGGTTGCGGGCTTGATCCCCAGTGTGGGGTGTACAGGAGGCAGCTGATCTCTCTCATCATTGATGTTTCTATCATCTCTCTCTCCCTCTCTGAAATCAATAAAACATATTAAAAAATAAATTTTTGCTGCTTAATAAATGTAAAATAATCATTGTCACATTTTCATTAGACACTGCATTTATGGGTGAGCTTGGTGTCCTCTGAGTTCCTAATGGAGCCTATAGACTTATGCAGATTCCTTTGGTAGTTTTTCCTCTTTTTCCTGCATAATCTGAGGAACAGCAGCAAACCCAGCTACACAAAGGGAAAGTGAAGGAGGTGACTTTTATCTGAGAGTTCATCTGCCTCCGCTTTACCAAGCCACAGAAGTTCTTTAGAAATCACTGAACTTGAGCAGGAAATAACCACAAAGGAATAAAAACATGTGAGCATTCACCTTTTATTCAAAAATTGGTTTCTGATCCAAGCGTCAGCATTCATTGTCCTGCAATGCCAGATAGTATACCTATTCATTAGTAATGGCAAAGCCAGGGCTGGGCACAAAAACATCACCTTGTTTTTTAGAAACCAGAAGTGAAATATGGTCAAAGGCAAAATGTTCATCCTGTAACATCAAGGATAATGCATATAAAATGCCTTGAGTGTGTGAGGACAATTTTGGAAAGTCATCACAAGTATTTATAACACTTGAAAATGTCTTCCTTTGTATTTAATCAGATAACTGTACAGTGTCATCACACATCCTGACAACCCACAAAATTGTGATTAGGAGAGAATTTAATTTTTTGGCATATAACCTATTTATCCGCTATACTCTGACCTGAAACAGAGAGAGATGAGTCAGGGACAGTCATCCAGTTTATCGGCACACCTCCATTGAGCATCTGACATGGACTAGCTCCCCTCCTTGGATTGTGGACACACCAGTGAACAGGACAGACAGCCTCCACTTTGCAGAGCTCACACTTGGGTGGTGCTGGAAGAAGATCCTACTGAATAGAATATCCAAAAATACAGTGTCAGGTTGAAAGGCAAGGAAAATGAAAGTGAAATAAGTGCCCTTGCGAGGTTGGCTAGTGGCCAGAGCATCAGCCCTCAGACCAAAGGGTCCTAGGTCCTATTTCTGGTCAAGGACACTTACCTGGGTTGCAGGTTCCATCCCTGGCTCCAAAGGGGGGGGGGGTGGGGGGTGTGTGTGGGAGGCAACCAATTGATGTGTCTCTCTCACATCAATGTTTCTCTTTTTCCCCCTATTCTCTTTCCCTACTACTCTCTAAAAAATAAATGGGAAAAATATCCTTGGGTGAAGATTAACAAAAAAAATTTAGTGTTATTTAGCATGGGAAGACACAGTTGAAATTAATCTTACTGATGGCATTAAAATATATGAAGAGTTGTTTCCTTGGAAAGGACAGTGACCATATCCATCTAGGAGAAGGAACCAAGCCAACAGGTAGGAAATTAATCTGAATTCCAAGTTGTGGAAGAACAAAATGCAGCGCCTGTGGAAGGAACACCAACGAGCCTTCTATGAAACTGGTCATGAACTATCTTTAAAAAATTTTGTTTTGTCTTATTTTAAAACTATAATTGATGTACAATATTGTATTAGTTCCAGGTGTACATTTATATAACCTACGAAGTGATCACCCCAATAAATTCAGTACCCATCTGACACCATACATAGTCATCACAATATTATTGAGTTTACTTGAGGCCCGGTGCACGAAATTCGTGCACGGGGTGGGGGGTGGTGTCCTTCAGCCCAGCCTGCACCCTCTCCAATATGGGACCCCTCGAGGGATGTCCGACTGCCCGTTTTGGCCTGATCCTACCTGGCGATCAAGCTGGGATCAGGCCTAAACAGGCAGTCGGACTTCCCTCTCACAATCCAGGACTGCTGGCTCCCAACTGCTCGCCTGTCTGCCTTCCTGATTGCCCCTAACCGCTTCTGCCTGCCACCCTAACCACTCCCCTGCCAGCCTGATTGATGCCTAACTGCTCCCCTGCCAGTCTGTTTGCCCCTAACTGCCCTCCCCTGCAGGCCTGGTCACTCCTAACTGCCCTCCCCTGCAGGCCTGGGTCCCCCCCAACTTCCCTTCCCTGCAGGCCTGGTTGCCCCCAACTTCTCTCCTCTGATGGCCTGGTCACTCCTAACTGCCCTCCCCTGCAGGCTTGATCGCCCCCAACTGCCCTCCCTTGCAGGCCTGGTCCCTCCCAACTGCCCTCCCCTGCTGGCCTAATCGCCCCCAACTGCCCTCCCTTGCAGGCCTGGTGCCTCCCCTGCTGGCCATCTTGTGGCGGCCATCTTGTGTCCACATGGGGGCAGCCATCTTGTGTGTTGGAGTGATGGTCAATTTGCATGTTACTCTTTTATTAGATAGGAAAGAGGCCTGGTGCATGGGTGGGGGCCAGCTGGTTTGCCCTGAAGATGTCCCGGATCAGGGTGGGGGGTCCCTTGGGGCATGGAACAGCCTGGGCGAGGGGCCTGTGATGGTTTGCAGGCTGGCCATGCTCCCTGGCGACCCAAGCTGGAGGCCCTGGTATCTGGGATTTATTTATCTTCTATAATTGAAACTTTGTAGCCTTGAGCGGAGGCCAAGGCAGGGCTGCCGAAGCTTGGCTTCCTCCATCGCTGGGGGCAACTCAAGCCTCCTGCTCTTTCCAGCTCTGTGGCTGCTGCCATTTTTGTTGGGATTTATTTATCTTCTATAATTGAAACTTTGTAGTCTTGAGTGGAGGCCTGGGCCCGCCAGGGTGTGCGGAAAGCTTGGCTTCCTCCCTTTCTGGGGAAACCTAAGCCTCCTGCTCTCTCCATGCCACAGCCATCTTGGTTGGGGTTAATTTGCATACTCACTTCTGATTGGCTGGTGGGTGTGGCCGGGTGATGGTTAATTTGCATATTACTCCTTTATTAGATAGGATTCCCTGTGTTGCACACCACATCCCCATGACCACTGTGCTACCACCAGTTTGCACTTCTGAATCCCTTCACCTCTTTCACCCAACCTCCTAACCCCTCTCCCATTTGACAATGATCTATGAGTTTGTCTCTTTTCTGCTTGTTTATCTATTTTGTTCTCTGGAGTCCACATATAAGCGAAATCATCTGGCATTTGTCTTTCTCTGTCTGACTTATTTCACCTAGTACAATACCCTCTTAGGTCTATCCATATTGTTGCAGATGGCAAGATTTCATTATTTTTTATGGGTGAATAATATTCCATTGTATATATGCACCACTTCTTTATTCATTCATCTCTTGAAAGACACTTAGGTTGTTTCCATATTTTGGCTATTGTAAATAATGCTGCAATAAACATATGGATGTATATATCTTTTCAATTTATGTTTTGGGTTCCTTCGGATAAATACCCAGAAGTGGAGTTGCTGGGTCCTTTTTTGTCTCTTGTTATAGCCTTTGTTTTAAAGTCTATTTTGTCTGGTATTAGTATTGCTACCCCGGGTTTTTTGTTTTGTTTGTTCCCACTTTCATTAAATATTTTTTCCATCCCTTTACTTTCAGGCTGAAGTGCAACTCACCTAGACAGCATTTGCAAGAGTCTTGTTTTGTTATTCATTCAGTCACAGTATTTTTTTTTATTGGAGCATTTAATTAATTTGCATTTAAAGTAATTGTTGAGAGATATGTACTTATTGCTATTTTATTATTCCTATTTTTTATCTTTCTTCTTCTTAAAGAAGACTTTTTAACATTTCTTGTAATATTGGTTTGGTGGTGATAAAATCCTTTAGCTCTTTCTTATCTCAAAAACACTCTATCTGTCCTTTAATTCTAAATGATAGTCTTGCTGGGTAAAGTAATCTTGGTTGTAGGTCCTTGCTTTTCATCACTTTGAATATTTTGTGCCAATCCCTTCTGGCTTATAAAATTTCTGTTGAGAAATCAGCTGATAGTCTAATGGAGGCCTTGTAGGTAACTATTTGCTTTTCTTTTGTTGCTTCTAAGATTCTCTCTGTGTCTTTAGCCTTTGGCATTTTATTGCTGTGTGTCTTGGTGTGGGCCTCTTTGAGTTCATCATGCTTGGGACTCTCTGCACTTCCTGGACTTGTATGTCTATTTCCTTTACTAGGTTAGGACATTTTTCCATCATTATTTTTTAAAATGGGTTTCTAATTCCTTGCTCTCTCTCTTCTCCTTCTGGCACCCTTATGATGCAAATGTTGGTATGCTTGAAGTTGTCCAGAGACTCCTTCAACTATCCTCATTTGAAAAAAAAATTATTTTTTCTTCTTGCTGTTCTGATTGGTTGCTTTCTGATTCCTTATATTCCAAATCACTGATTTGATCCTCTGCTTCATTCACTCTACTGTTGGTTCTCTGTAATTTATTCTTCATTTCAGTTAGTGTATCCTTCATTTTGGGCTGATTATTTTTTATGGTTTCCATGTCCTTTTTTAAAATGCTATTGAAGTTCTCTATTGTGTGTGTGTGTGTGTGTGTGTGTGTGTGTGTGTGTGTGTCTCCCACACACACACAATAGAGAACTCCCTTGAGCATTCCTATAATCATTGTTTTGAACTCTGTAGTTTGCTTGCCTCCATTTCATTAAGTTATTTTTCTGGAGATTTCTCCTATTCTTTCATTTTGGACCTGTTTCTTTGTCTCATTTTGGCAGCTTCCCAGTGTTTGTTTCTATGTATTAAGTGAGCTGCTATGTTCCCCAGACTTGATAGAGTGGCCTTGTGTAGTGGTGTCATATAGGGCTCAGTGAAGCAGCCTCCCCAGTCACCCAAGCTGGGTGTACTAGGTGCACCTCCTGTGTGGGCTGTGTGCACTGTCCTCTTGTTGTTGAACTTTGATTGCTGTTGGCATGTCACTGGGATGGATTGACTCCCAGGCTGATAGGCTTTGAGGACTGGCTGCAACTACAGTGAAGTAGCTAATGCACAGGGGTTAACCCCACAGAGCAGATCTTGCTTCAGTGGGGCTTTGGTGTGCACAGAGTTCACCCCTTAAGTGTGTTGTTTATGGAGGTGGTTGGATTGTAATCTGACCTGGTCTGAAGCTGTCCGTTCTGGGGCCTCCTAGGAAGTGCAACGGTCAGCCACCAACTGTGCCTTGCCCCGGACTACCCGTCATGAGCTACACAGAGTGATCTGCAGATGGCTGCTACTTTTTCTGGGTGTGGAGGTGCCCAGGAAAGGCCAAGCTGTGAACTGAGGCTGGTTGCTGCTAGTGCCAGGCCTGGGGCCATTTAGCATGAGGTAGGGGTTACACAGAGGCCAGATGCTACTTGCTTGAGAGATTTTAGGAAAGTCCAAAGCATGAGCCAAGAGAGGCTAGTTGTATGGAAAGTATACTGGAAATGGCTTGGATGGGCCCTCAAGTTGGGTGGGGCAGGGACTCAGAAAATCACCAGGACAGGGAGAACAGTATTATCAAATTGATAGAGACTCAGCTATAAAGCCTGCCTGCTTGGCTCCGTTGGAGATGGGCTCACCAAAGGAACAATAGCCTCTGCTAGCTTGTCAGGCAGAAAGCTGTCCCTCCAGACAGTTCAGATCCTTCCTTTGTGTCCCTGGTGCCTTTAGCGCTGCTGCCCCAGTGCTGGAGCTCAGAGTGAGTGAGTCTGAGCAAGTCCTAGCATGGGCCCTTTAAGAGGAATGCCTGGGACTCCAGGAGTCTTCTGTCCCACTCAGCTTCAGTCCCCACTGGTTTCACAGCCAGAAATTTGGGGGCTTCTCTGCCCTGGAATTCTGGGCTGGGGCATCTGATGTGGGCTGAGACCTCTTACTCCTCAGGGGTTACCTCCACAGCCAAGATATCCATCCCAGTTTTGTTCTTTTAAAAAATATATTTTTATTGATTTCAGAGAGAAAGGGAGAGGGACATACACACACACACACACACACACACACACACACACACACACACACACAGAGAGAGAGAGAGAGAGAGAGAGAGAGAGAGGGGAGAGAGAGAGAGACATCAAGATGAGATAGAATCATTGATTGGCTGCTTGCTGCATGTCACCTACTGGGGATCAAACCTGGAAACCCAGGCATGTGCCTTGACCAAGAATTGAATCGTGACCTCCTGGTTCATGGGTCGATGCTCAACCACAGAGCTACACTGGCTGGGCTATCCCTCCCAATTTTAAACCACCACACATGGGTGTGGAACCAGCCCGTTTCTCATCTTCACCCTAAAGGTCTCAATATGACTTACTCTTTATATCCTTAGCTATTGGAGTTCTGTTCAGCTAGATTTCAGATAGTTCTGCATGATACTTGTTTTCTAATTCAGTTGTAATTTTTATGTGGTTGTTGGAGGTTCTGAGTACTGTGTTTACCTACACTGCCATCTGGACCAAAGTCTGGTCATGAACTATCTTGAAGTTTTATCTATCTTTAAAACTTGAAACAGCCATAAATATATTAACTTAAACAAATAAGGAATCATCTTAGAGAGAGAAACAGAATAGTGAACAATACTAGTACATAGGTCTGTACACTTGAAAATACATCCCACATAGAGGGAATATGAGTGATATGACAGCCATGTATGAAGTTGATCCATCACTTCTAGACCTCCCCCTCCCACACACAATACATGTGTTTGTAATATATGTTCATTGTGCTTTTCAGCATATCAACATATCAACATATTCATAGGATAAAGGGTTGGTGTGTTACTAGAGTGATCATCCCTTGAAAGTTAGGCAGTTACTAAGAGAGAAGAGGGTATCCTACCTAATAAAATAGTAATATGCAAATTGACTGCGCCTTTGCTACACATAAACCACGCCCACCAGCCAAAGCCACGCCCACCAGCCAATCAGGGCGAGTATGCAAATCACCCAACAAATATGGCAGTTAATTTGCATATGCTGAGGGAGGGAGGAGTGAAGACTGAAGACAACTTAGAAGGAAGAGGGAGGAAAAGCGGAAAGCAAGGTGGCTGCCAGAGGGAAAGCCCGGGCGGGGCGGGGCGGGGTGGGGCGGGCAGCAGCGGCCCGTGGGTGCAGGCACGGCGGCCGCAATGGCAGTGGCAGCAGCAGCGCACGAGGCCACAGCGGCTGCTTGCAGGATTCTTCCTGCAAATGGGCTACTAGTAACTAATAAAGGTTAATAGGTCAAGATCAGAACCTGGTGAGACAATTACACCTGCCTCTGCTCTTTGTTTCTAGTACTAGATTGGCACTTGACCTGGCATCATTTCAAGTCCCTTGAGGGCAAGGACCATATCTTACTTACCATTGAATCCTAGCATCTAGTACAGAGCTGGGCAAACAGGCTGGCAGCGGAGTGGTTAGGGGGTGATCAGGCTGGCAGGCAGAAGCAGTTAGGGGCAATCAGAAGGCAGGCAGGCAAGCAGTTGGGAGCCAGCAGTCTTGAATTGTGAGAGGGATGTCCGACTGCCCGTTTAGGCCCGATCCCGGTGGGCAGTCGGACATCCCTCCAGGGGTCCCAGATTGGAGAGGGTACAGGCTGGGCTGAGGGACAACCCCCCTCCATGCACTAATTTTGTGCACCAGGCTTCTAGTTATAAATAAGCAAGGAAAGGCTCACAGGGAGAACTGTGATGTCACAAACTATGCTGAGGAGCCATCACTCTGGGCAGGTCTGTCTCCATCTCTAGGGCTCATCTTCTCCTTTTCCTAGCACACATCCCAGATTGTGCAAGGAGGGGTACTGATATCAACACGAACTGTATTGAATTTGAAGCATGTTCATTGTGGCATTGTCTATAAGACTGACAATACAAACATCCACCAATAGGAGGAAATTGTTGTCTGATGATACTGTGGAAAATGAAGTAGCCCTTAAAAAAAGAATGAGGTAAGTCTGCATGTTCTGACAGAGGAGGTGGTCTATGGTAAGGCATTGATTTTCAAATAGCAAGATGCATATCAATATGTGTAATTTGTTCCCATGTAAAGAAACAATTCTATACCTGTAGGTAGGCATTTAGAAAAGGTCTGGAAGGATACAATAGTGAGTGCCTATGAGAGGATGGAGTTTTTTTCAATTTTTACTTCATACATTTCTGAGTTGTTTGAATGTCTTCCAGAAAGCTTATATTGCTTTGAAAATAACATAGGACAGGAGCCCGTCTCTTGCATGAGAACTGCTCTGCTTTAGTAGCCAAGAATAAACATATAAATATACGTATTAAATATTTATTACTTATTAACTTTTAAACTATTGATTTATCCTTGGGAGATAAAACAGAACATTTCTCACAAGTGAGAGAGACCATCCTTTACTAGTAAGAAATTCCCATTTTCTGTGACTGGAAGCAAAGAAAAGCTCACAGGCTCATTTGGTTGGGCTTGTATTTCTTTTAGTGAGGAGTATGGTGCAGTGTCCCCTAAGATCCTTTCTGAACTTGTGTCCAAAGGACTTCTTTCTCCTTATTGTGAAAGTTCATACCTCTATGACCTACCTATCCTTTGGCGAGGGGTCCTGGTCATGGAGAGATTTATCAGGTGTTCAAAGCTTGGAGATGAGATCGTTACAGTTGGTTTTGACAACCACCAACTGGATCCTCAATCTGGACCACCACCTGGGAGCTTTACTAAAATGCATTCAGTTTACTCAGAATCTTTGAGGGTTGGGCCTGGCTCCCACCTGATCCCAAAGATCACCCAAGGTTGGGAACCACTAAGAAAAACTAGACAATGGAATGAGAACCATCAGAAAAAACCACTACAATGCAAAGACTATGTGGCACTGAAGAGTCCCTCCAGGTGTGAGTTCACTGGTCGCCACCCAGAGTCACTTGGGGTATGCATTAAAAATGTGGGTGTTTTGGTCCCATCCCAAACATACTTGATCTCAGGGATGTGCATTTTAAATGCAGATCCCAAGTGATTTTCAAGTAAAGTTCTAGGGCCCCTGGTGCATAGACCTGGCTGTGAAGTGTCTCCATTTGGGAGCCAGTTATAGGAAGCTGTTTACTGTGGAAAGGAGGGACCTTCGATACATAATTGATACATGGTTGAATTATGTTTAAGAAAGGTTAATTCAACCTTTCCAATAGAGGTTATGCATCTCAGTAAATGGTTTTGACAAACTAAAGAAAAAATTTCTGATTCTGTTGATTACTGTATCTATAATGCTATAGCTTCAGAGTTTGTGTCTACATGGAACCTTTTATCCAAGGATCTTAGTGTATTTTATAGGCATTCTTCTCATCATTTTTTTTTTTAGTCCTCACCCAAGGAATGAGGATATTTTTTCCATTGATTTTTAGAGAGTGGAAGGGATGGGGGAGAGGGAGAGAAAAAGGAGAGAGAAACAGCGATGTGAGAGAGACACATTAATTGGTTGCCTCCTGCATATCCCACAAGGGGTCCCAGATTGGAGAGGGTGCAGGCCAGGCTGAGGGACCCCTCGTGGGATAACCAGCAGTTGGACATCCCTCTCACAATTCAGAACTGCTGGCTCCTAACTGCTCGCCTGCCTGCCTGATTGCCCCTAACTTCTTCTGCCTGCCAGCCTGATTGTCCCTAACTGCTTCCCTGCTGGCTTGATTGCCCCTAACCACCTCTGCCTCGGCCCGCACCTGGTACCCATGATTCTCTCCTCCAGCTGACCACAGGCACCTGGGATCTGGGCTTCCCTCCCTCTGGTCAGCCATAGGCGCCCAGGCTGGCTGCAGCCTCAGGGGATGGTGGGCAGGTGGCTTCGCCTGTGCTGCAGCTGCAAGTGCTGGAGCCCAGGACCGCGGGGTGGGCGGCTTCTCCGTCTCCCAGACCACAGCCAGCCACAGGTGCTGGTGCCTGGGACTGCGGGGTGGGCAGCTTCTCCATCTACCAGGCTGTAGCCAGCTGCAGGTGCTGGTGCCTGGACCGCAGGCGGGTGGCTTCTCCATCTTCCCTCGTGATGCAGTGGGGGGCGACTTCTCCTTCTGGCTGCGGCCTGGGTCATAGGGCAGGTGGCTTCTTCATGTCCCAGGCTGCAGCCAGCCTCAGGTACTGGGATCCGGTTTCTCCATCTCCCCCAGGACATGGGGCGGGTGGACATGGGGTGGGCGGCTTCTCCAGCTGGCTGTAGCCTGGGATCACTGGGCAGGTGGCTTCTTCATCTCCCAGGCTGCAGCCAGCCTCAGGCACTGGCACCCAGTTTCTTGTCTCCCCCAGGACGTGGGGTGAACGGCTTCTCCAGCTGGCTGAGGCCTGGGATCACGGGGCAGGCGGACATGAGGCTTCTGAGGCTGGCTGCAGCCTGGGATCATGGGGCAGGCGGCTTCTTGGTCTCCCTGGCTGCAGCCAGCCTTAGGTGCTGACGCCTGACTTCTCCGACTCCCACAGGCCTGGAGCGGCTGGGGGGGCGGGGCTGCCGCCATGTTTTTGTTTAATTTGCATACTCACTCTGATTGGCTGGTGGGCGTGGCTTGCGAGTGTAGCAGAGTGATGATTTGCATATTGCTCTTTTATTAGATAGGATTTCCATTTCTTTTTCTTTCTTTTTCTCCATATATTCATACACACACACACATAACATATTGATTCTATTGATTCTCATCTCTGGAGAACCCTGAATAATACAATGGGCAATGAAAAACACATGATTTTTAGTGTATTTTCAAACATTTTAAAAGTAAGTACAAAGTATTTATTATTGCTATTATATACAAACCTAGAAATGGTCTATTCCCAATGAAAAGTACACAACCTTTTCTAAATTTAGGGCAAGTTATAAAACCTCTTTTTTTTTTTTAGAGTAGAATTGTTCCAATAGATCATTTATTTCCAGTGAACCCAGTCACCATAAACAGTCTAGTTTCTGAGGTTTATTAGTTGGCTGTTACCATTGCACTAATAGAGAGTCTCCATTTTTCACAGAATAAAACTCTTGGTCATTTTCTAGTTCAGTCTCTCTGCCCAGCATTTTGGGACTTTCATAGGACAACAGAAGGTCTCAAACAGGAACTTTGAGACAACATGACAGCAATCCTTTCGCCTGGAGTCATCATGTAGTCTGGCAGTTGTTTCTCTAGGATTTTCTGATTAAGATGATTAGGATATTTTATCTTCAGTGTGGTAGCTGGGATTTTGAGCAAAAATGGTTGTTTTGTTTTGCAGTCCCCATCTTCAGGTGCACCGTATTTGAAGCAGAATGACTGGCATCTGGGATGGGCTGCCAGGAACTCCTCACTTGGCCTGTTTTTGTCTGGATCTTGATGCCCACCTGCCTTTTTCCATTCACTTTCAAGTGCTTTTTGGTAATCCGTCTCAGCTCCAGGCTTCTCTTCTCCTTGGAAAGAATCTTGCATTTGTTCAGGGTCTCCAGCTGACTGATCTTGATGATAATGAGCTAGCAGGTGGTCTCCACTCTGCTTCCCTCAGTCAGAGGGTTTCTTAGGCAGGACAAATCATGCAGACTGTGTAACTTATCTGGCTCATTGATAAATGGCCATTGCGATATTCAGTTGTCATTGACTACAAGGTATTGAACATTGAAGTTTTGCACACAATCCCAGGATCTTGGAAATGTAGAGAAGAAATCCCGATGTCCAAAAGGATTAGTTGTTCTAATCTGGGCAGATAGGCTGTTGGAAACAGCTGATTTTAATCAATTAGGTGATTAGAGGAAAGGTCTAATAACTTGACTATCTGTAGAACAATAGCCAGCTTTTCTGAAATGGAAAGATTGTTAGACTCCTGGAAGACCGGCCCCCCAGTGGCACACTAGAACACCTATGCCCATGTTATTCTCATTGGGCTAAGGACTAAAACCTTCAGTATAGAAATGTTCCAATTGGACTTGGTGAGCGAGGGGGAAATCTCAGTTTATTTTCACTGAGATGATAATATAAATTTATGTCTCATGATAAACTAACAGTAGTGTTGTAGGCATTATTCATATGATTATATTTAAAGTTTTAATGTTTAACTATAATCAATAACAATAACTCTCACTTAGAACATTAGAATTTTCAGCTATTTAAAAAATGGACATATTTTCTTCATCTTACCCTTCCAAAATCACTAAAAGTCCTGACATGATTTTAAAGGGCAATTTCAGCATAGTCTAGAAACTAAAGGTTAAGAAAATTTAACAAGCTTTTATTTTTCGTAGACCTAGTTTTTGAGGATCTTGATTGGAATTTGTGGCAGAATTCTCACTAGTATGGGTCTAGACCAGTGATGGAGAACCTATGACACGCGTGTCAGCACTGACACGCGTAGCCATTTCTGATGACACGCGGCCGCTGAGGTGGCCGCATGCCGAGGATGAAACATTTGCTGCTCCTGAGGATGAAACATTTGCGAAATAATGTTTTTTCCTCAAAGTGACACACTACCCGAGTTATGCTCAGTTTTTTGGCGAAGTTTGACACACCAAGCTCAAAAGGTTGCCCATCACTGGTCTAGACCATGGTCCTTAACATGGGCACTAAGGACATTTGGGACAGGATAATATTTTGTTGTATGGTCCTATTTTGTACATTGTAGGGTGTTTAGCAGCACTTTGGCCTCTACCCTGTAGTTCCCCAAATTTTGTCAACCAACAAATGTTTCTAGACATTTCCTACAGTCCCATGGGAGGCAAAATAACCCCATTTGAGAAACCCTGGGGATTAGATACATATGGCATGAGTAAGGCCAGTTATGTAAATAAGTAAGGGACCATACCCTAAAATAAATTAAAAAATAGGAGATTGACTAATAAAAATAAAGTTCAATAAAGGACAACTATCACAAAACATTTGGAGCCCGCAATGCTGGACACACAGCCAGTCTCTCCCTTTTGCCTCCTGACATTTGACATTGTGGTTAATAGGAAGTGGATTTTGCTTTTCATTGACTTTTCTAATGCCATGCTTTCTTGGTTTTGACCAGGATTAAAGCAATAGCCCACCCAAAATAAGAATTCTGTCCTCATTTGTTAAGGCATTCACTAGCTTTTAAACCTCAGTAATAATGACTCTGTGTTTGAGTTGATGGTTCAGCGGAGTGTAACTTTCCAATCCATCCAGTGTTGTATCAAGCTGACCTTGGGAAGGAAGATGGTGTGCATCAAAGACAGTATTTCCTGAATGCACTATTTTTGGTGTGGTCTGAAGTGAACTGAGGTCCTTGTGGCTTTAAGTAAACTAGAAAGTTGGAGAAAATAAAGAAGGGAATATTGAGTGACTGTAAGGTTCAGTTGGATGTATCCACTTGGCTAGGCTACATATTTCAGTTCTTCAAACAGCCATCTAGGTGTTGCACAGAGTTATTTTGCAGATGTAGGTAACACCTATGATCAGCTGACTTTAAGGAAATGAGATTACCCTAGATAAGCTGGTGGGCCTGACCCAATTAGTATCATGGCTTTCCTAAGGTAGGAAACATTGAGTTTCCAGCCGCAGACCTATTCTACAGATTTTGAATTTGCCCACCCCATCCCCACAGTTCCTTGCAGTATATCTCTTCCCTCTCCTGTTCCCTCTCTGTATCCCTGTAAACCTTAATGAACAAACCAATTTACAACAGTAGAAACACCACCATTGTTATTATCAAGGGACCCTATCATTTATTTTGTGTCCTTTTGGAGTCTGGCACAAGGCTCTTGATAAATGATGAATTACATTAAATCATTATTAGCAATCATGCAAAATAGCTCTGGACTATATAAAAGAATGGTTTAATGCCTCTCCTAGGAAGTAGGTAATTTTTATGAAAAAGGGCATCATTTAGCTTTAAAAAAAACCACACCTCTTTTTTCATTATGTAAATAACATTAAGTACACTATTGAAAATCTTGAAAATAGAGAACCAGAAAATTAGTAAGTTCATGATCATGACCATTGGTGCCAGCATTTTGGCATAATTACTTAGTTCTCTCCTGAACCCCCTCCATATGCAAATGTGGTTTTTGTATAGTACTAATCATACTGGTTTTAAAATTTGTTTCTGCTTTTTCCTTTCTTAGTATTTAGTCTTTATAAATATCAGTTTCTCTTTATTTTTCCCTACTGAAAATAGCTTTACTGTTTAGGTAAACTTAATTTATGCTCACGAGTAAGGTGTACTTTTATTGAGCCATTTTTAGGTACCAGGCATTTGACATGGTCTATCTCTTTTTGTCCTCAAAACAAGTACATTGCAGGTATTATTATCATCCTTTTGTATAGATGAGGAAATTAGTCTTGGAACTGCTAACAATCCATTCCAGCCCAAGAGAACCTTTGAGGAATCTGCTCTTTCTACTTTGCTGTATTCTCGTTTTGTTCATTTCACATTACCTTTTCTTTGGTGGCTAAAAGGATTTTTGAATTGTGGGAGAGCATTCCTTTTCATCTTGCTCTGTGGGAAAGAATATGTGCAAAGACTCAATAGCTGGCTCCATATTGTATTGTATAGTGTTTTTCTAAAACTCAGCAGAGTGAACCATGCTTTTTATTTTAGGTACATGACTACTGATGCTTATGTTTTCAAACTTAGTTCACATTCCATCATTCTAAGCTTTGGGTTAGTCACTAGTAACTATCCCACTTGAAATCCACATAGTCAGATATATACTTGAGAGTGACAGAAAAAGTGCTATGTCGTCATCCAACCCAACTGGAAGTCTGGGAAGTAAAATAAATAAGCAAGTAAGGAAGGTAATAAGTAAAATCCAGTCATTGTTAAAGAAATGTTCACAGTTTAAGACCAGGCACTGTCATCGGATTTCCTTGTAGTTTTTCACATGAGAACTGATTCAAAATACAGTACTCTCTCCATAGTTGGGTATACTTAGAAACATTAAGGCGGTTTTATTTGTCCTTTCACTGTGTGTTCAACACAAAGTAAACAACGCCACACTAAATAATACCAAATATGGTCAGTCAACTAAAACACATATATAATCCAATTGCAGCATGGTGGAAAAGAAAGTATCGCCACTGTTGACATTTTATTTTTATTTATTTATTTATTTATTTATTTTATTCATTCATTCATTCATTTATTTTAATTTAAATTCTTTATTGTTTAAAGTATTACATATGTCTCCTTTATTCCCCCCATTGACCTCTCCCCAGCCACTCCCACTCTGCAGCACATGCCCTCACCCTCCTACTGTCTGTGTCCATTGATTATGCTTATATACATGCATACAAGTCCTTTGGTTGATCTCTTACCCCCTCCCCCTGAACCCCCTGCCTTCTCTCTGAGGTTTGACAGTCTGTTTGATGCTTCTATGTCTCTGGATCTATTTTTGTTCATCAGTTTATGTTGTTCATTATATTCCACAAATGAGTGAGACCATGTGATATTTATCTTTCTACTAGAGGCCTGGTGCATGAATTTGTGCACCAGTGGGGTCCCTTGGCCTGGCCTGGGGGATTGGGCCAAAACTGGCTCTCCGACACCCCTGAGGAGTGCTGGATTACAAGAGGGTGCAGGCTAGGCCAAGGGTCTGCACCAGTGCACGATCGGGGCCAGGGATGGATGCAGGAGGTTGGCCAGCTGGGGAGGGACCAGGGGAGGGCTCCAAGGCATCTCCGGCCAGTCTCAATCAGTCCTGATTGGCCAGACCCCAGCATTAAGCTAACCTACCGGCTGGAGTGTCTGCCCCCTGGTGGTCAGTACACATCATAGTGAGCAGTTGAGCAGCTTTAGCATATCATTAGCATATTATGCTTTGATTGGTTGAACAGACAACTGGGCACTTAGCATATTAGGCTTTTATTATATAGGATAACTCGCTTATTTCACTTAGCATAATGCTCTCCAGTTCCATCCATGTTGTTGTGAATGGTAAGAATTCTTTCTTTTTTTACAGCAGTGTAGTATTACATTATGTAGAGGTACCACAGTTTTTTAATCCACTCATCTGCTGATGGGCACTTAGGCTGTTTCCAAATCTTAGCTATGGTAAATTTGTGCTGCTATGAACATAGGGGTGCATATATCCTTTCTGATGGGTTTCTAGTTTCTTGGGATATATTCCTAGAAGTGGGATTACTGGTCAAATGGAAGTTCCATTTTTAATTTTTTTAGGAAAGTCCATACTGTTTTCCACAGTGGCTGCACCAGTCTGCATTCCCACCAGCAGTGAAGGAGAGTTCCTTTTTCTCTGCATCCTTGACAGTACTTGTCATTTGTTGATTTATTGATGATAGCCATTCTGACAGGTGTGAGATGGTACCTCATTGTCATTTCGATTTGCATCTCTCAGATGATTAGTGACTTTGAGCATTTTTTATATGTCTCTTGGCCTTCTGTATGTCCTCTTTCCAAAAGTGTCTATTTAGGTCCTTTGCCCATTTTTTGATTGGATTGTTTATCTTCCTTTTGTTAAGTTGTATGAGTTCCCTATATAATTTGGAGATTAAAACTCTTATCAGATATAACATTGCCAAATACATTCTCCCATGCAGTGGGCTTTCTTGTTGATTTGTTGATGGTTTCTTTTGATGTGCAGAATCTTTTTATTTTGATGTAGTCCCATTTGTTTATTTTCTCCTTAGTTTCCATTGTCCTAGGAGCTGTATCGGTAAAGATATTGCTATGACATATGTCTTATATTTTGCTGTCTGTGGATTCTTCTAAGATTTTTTTGGTTTCCCATTTTATGTTTAAGTCCTTTATCCATTTTGAGTTTATTTTTGTGTATGGTGTAAGTTGGTAATCTAGTTTCATTTTTTTTGCATGTATCTATCCAATTTTCCCAACACCATTTATTGAAGAGGCTGTGTTGACTCCGTTGTATGCTCTTGCCTCCTTTGTCAAATATTAATTGAGCACAATGGCTTGGGTCGATTTCTGGGCTCTCTGTTCTGTTCCATTGGTCTAAAGGTCTGTTTTTGTGCCAGTACCAGGCAGTTTAGAGAACAGTGGTTTTGTAATGTAGCTTGATATCTGGTATTGTGATTCCCTCTAACTTTGTTCTTCTTTCTCAGGATTGCTGAGGGTATTTGGGTCTTTTTTTATTCCATATGTATTTTTGGAGAGTTTGTTCTAGGTCTGTGAAATATGCTGTTGGTATTTTAATGGGGATTGCATTGAATCTATGGATTTTTTTGGGTAGTATGGACATTTTAATGATGTTGATTCTACCTATCCATGCACATGGTATGTTCTTCCATATGTTTATGTCTTCCTCTATCTCTTTTTTCAACATCCTGTGGTTTTCCGAGTACAGGTCTTTTACATCTTTAGTTAAGTTTATTCTGAGTATCTTAATTTTTTTGTTGCAATGGTAAGTGGGGTTGTTTTATTTAGTTTTTCTTTCTGTGAGTTCATTATTAGTGTATAAAAAGGCCATAGATTTCTGAGTGTTAATGTTATATCCTGCTACATTGCCAAATTCATTTATAACTGCAGTGATTTGGTCAGCTGGGCATGGTCATCATTTCCTACTTTTCTTTAAACTCATGCTATTTAATTATTCTTGATATTAATAGTGTATATTCTGGGCCTGGTCAGTTCATCAGTGAGACCCATTCTTCTATCCCCTCTGATTTTTAAAAAATTACAATAATGCTAAGGGAGAAGTTTTGGGCGTAGGGACTTTCTGGATGTCCTTTACAGGTTATCACATACATACTGCTGATCACCTTGCTAAGACCAGCTCAGCTGAACAGCAATAACTTTGTCACAATGAAAGGTGCTTTGTTGAATTCCTATAGCTATCTAGAAGAAGTGCTTAAAGATGTTGCACAAACACGTCTTTATAAGGCCAGCTTGGAAAAGCCATCCAGAGAGCTGGTAAGAATAAACATATATTTCCAGTTCTGTCATATCGAGTAGCCAGCATAGTTTTCTGGAGGTGAGTTTACTAATATATACCAGCATAATTTATAGAGTTAATGTGCCAGAAAATTCATATAGGGCATGATTTTACTGCTATATATATCTTTAGAAAAATGTAGAATGTTATTATTATTATTTTTGTTAATCCTCACCTGAGGATATTTTTCCCATTGCTTTTAAGAGAGAGTGGTAGGGAGGAGGAGAGACAGAGAGAGAAACACTGACGTGAGAGAGACACACATCGATTGGTTGCCTCCCACATTGTCCTGACTGGGGCTGGGGATTGAGCCTGCAAACCAGGTACTTGCTCTCGACCAGAATCAAACTCACAACCCTTCAGTTCTCAGGCTGATGCTCTGACCACTGAGCAAAACTGGCTAGGGCTGGAATGTTATTTTTGATTTTGAGTTTTTCCCCCATCAGTGGAAAATGTTGTCTGAGGCGATTGTTTCATGAATGTTATAAACCCACCTTTATGAAGATCTGAGGTGGTAATTCACTAATAACTTTAAATCTCACCTTGAATCTGTCTGCATTCATGCAGTCTTGTAAATGAAGACTAACAAGTCCAAGTCAGTTGTTGAAGACTGTTGTTTAGCCTGGTGAATACATTGTCATTTATGCTTATGTGTTTAAATTAGAGAGAATATAGACAAGCTTGGTCTCAGAAGAACTTGGAAAAGCCCTCCTGGCCTTTCACATGGAGAGTCATGCCCAGGTAGGCCTTCAGAGAACCATTGCTGAGTCAGGTACCCTAGGTACCTATGTCATGGCTTTGGTACAAGCTTCAATTGAGACAGTGAATGTGTAAGACCTTTGAAGACTAGAAAACACCATTATAGTAAGGTAGAATCCTTGACATAGTAATTTTCTTAATTTCAAAAATAAAACATGAAAATAGTACTTTGGCTAATATGTTAGTTGTTGGAGGCAGTCCTACTACAACAACTAGGGAAAAGTGGAGAAATTAGAAATTACAGTTGTTGTTGGTAGTCCTACTGCAACAACTAGGGAAAATGGGAGCAATTGTAAAAATGATATTTTTAAAGGCACCATAGATTTTGGAAGAAACAAGTCCTAGATGAACTAAAATTACAGAAGGGTGAAAGTTGATCCAAAGTAAGCTCATGATTAACAGCTGTTTTTGCCCTGAGGGGCCTTTGACTGCACACAGGTTGAGGATTGGACTTGGCTCAGGCTGAGGGTCCTTGTGAAGGAAAGAGAAACCTGCAAAACTCTAATCAATAGGGGTCTAGTGTGATGAACTAGAAACTTAAGGGGCTTCGAACTCAGAGCTGGTTTTCTCAAGATATTTGCTGAGTTCTTAGGATTCATAGGATACTGGGGTGTGGAGCTGAATGTTTCTAAAGGGCAAATGAAAACTCCCACGGACTTGTGTTCCTAAGAAACATGAAGCCTCTAGTGTGGGGCCTGCTTCAGGCACATGGCTGTTCTCCCTTTAAGGTCTTTGCCAGATTTTGAAGCTTTGTGTGGCCTGGAAGCTAGAGAACTGGTTTGAAAATCTCTGAAGGGTAGAGATAGATTTCCTACAATCTTTCAAGGTTGAGGAAATGACACCAGCCAGGCTCTCCATCGGAAGTGTGAGAGTGATGCATCCAAGGAACAAGGGCCAACCAAAGGTCCATAAAGTCTTACTAAAACTATGGCCCAGCCCCAATCCATTTAAATTCCTGCTGGAGTCAGGTGCTCAGAGAGAATAAAAGGGACATACTCTCTAGTGGAATCATTATCGTTAGCCTCCACTTTTCTTTTTTTGTTAATCCTCACCTGAGGATATTCTTTTCCATTGACTTTTAGAGAGAGTGGAAGGGAGCGACAGGGTGTGTGTGTGTAGGAGAGAGAGAGAGAGAGAGAGAGAGAGAGAGAGAGAGAGAAGAGAGAGAGAATGAGAGAAACATCAATGCGAGAGAGACTTGTTGATCAGTGGTCTCCTGTATGTGCTCTGATGGGGCTGGGGATCAAACCTGCAACCCAGGTATGTACACTTGACTGGGATTCAAACCCGAGACCCTTGGGTCCATGGGCTAACACTCTAACCACTGAGAAAAACTGGCCAGGGAAGTCTTCACTTTTCTACATACAACATCTGACATACAATCAACAATATTTAGATATGCAAAGAAGCAAGAACATATTAATGATGATAAAGAGACAGAAGAAAAACCAGCAGAAGCACATCAGATGATAAAACTATTAGAGTTAATAGATAAAAATTTTAAAATGATAGAGAGAGAGAAATATGGAAAATTTCACAAGAATGGGAATCTATTTTAAAAAATCAGATGGGCATTTTAGAACTGAAAAAACTGTTATCTGAAATTAAGAGCTTAGTGAATTGACTTAACAGCAGAATGGTCATAGTAAAAATTAGGATGAGTGAATTGGAGGAGAGATTTAAATAAAATACTCAAACTGAAGTACAAAGAGGAAAACAAATAGAAAACAAAACAAAATTGTCTAACATATACAAAACTGAAGTACCAGACAAAGAGAAAATAGGGAATAGGCAATATTAAAAAACTTAACAAAGAAGTTTCCCAGACTGGAGAACATCAATTCTAGATTTAAGAAGCTCTGTAAATACCTAGCAGAATAAACACACAAAAAATTATATCTAGGAACAACATATTAAACCTGTGGAAAAGTCAAAGACAGCCCAGCTGGTGTGGCTCAGTGGTTGAGCATTGACCTATGAAACAGGAGGACATGGTTTGATTCCCGGTCAGGGCACATGCCCCCCGTTGTGGGCTTGATCCCCAGTGTGGAGCATGTAGGAGGCGGCTGATGGATGATTCTCTCTCACCATTGATGTTTCTATCTCTCTCTCCCTCTCCCTTCCTCTCTGAAATCAATAAAAATGTATATTTAAAAAAAGATGAAGGTGAACACATTTCTGACAAAACAGGGAGTTGTGGCCAATAGACTTAACTAGAAGAAAAACTACAGAGAGTTCTTTAGGCAGAAGGACAATGTTTCCAGATGAAAACTGGAAAATGCAGGGAAAATAATGCAAAGGATAGATACCCTTATCTTCTTTTTAAATAAATTTCTCTTTATCCTTCCTCTTTTTTCTTTTTCACTCATCCTTCACCAAATTTATTCATGGCTTTTATAAATTTAAATCACACTATTAATATTATTTTAATTTTCTTAATATAATTTATGCTTTTTTAAGTTTTTCTATTCTTCCTATGTCTTATGTTTTTAGATAATTATTAAAAAGTGGTAACCTACCCCTAGCTGGTTTGGTTCAGTGGACAGAACGTCGGCCTGTGGACCAAAGGGTCCTGGGTTCGATTCCGATCAAGGGCATGTACCTTGGTTGCAGGCTCCTCCCCAGCTTGGGCCCTGGTCCGGCCGCATGCAGGAGGCAACCAATTGATGTGTTTCTCTCACATCGATGTTTCTCTTTGTTTTTTCCTCTCTATTCCACTTTCCCTAAAAATCAATGGAAAAATATCCTAGGGTGAGGATTAACAATAACAACAACAACAAAAAATGGTGGTAACTTGGTAATTATTCATTGAATCACTAAAAAGCATAGGACTATAACAAATAAAACAGATATTAAACTTAGCTTTTTCCAACTTTGCTTTTTCTTATTAATGATAACAAAAAGCGAAGTTGGAAAACATTGAGAATATACACAGATAACTCAGTGGGAGACATTACAAATGAAGCTTAATTTGGGGGAGCAGTAGGGATAGAGAAAGCTGGGGAAAAACACAGTCTTGGGAAAGAAGTGAGTCATAGAAACACTGCTTAGAATTATGTTTGAAAGTGAAATGATTGCATTGTATAGTGTGTGGATTCTTTTGAGGGAATCATCATCCATCACCATGGGTGTTCATCACACTGGGAATAACACCCAATTCCTGGAAAACATTGTTAAGGAGAGAGGAAAGGGCTACAGTTGTAATTTGGGAAGTCTCAGCTAATGGGTTGTTATTTAATGCCTTGGGAGACGAAATCCTCTTGGAAGTGAGTATAGAGAAGAGCTCTGAGGACTAAGCCTTTGGACACTAAATATTGGATGTTGAGGAGAGGAGGATGCCACAAAGAATACTAAGGGATCTGTGAAGTAGGAGGGAAACAGAGAATGTCTAATCATGGAAGATATGAAAAACGTGTAGTGATTAACAGTCAAGTTCAGCTGAGAGAGCAATAGAGTAGGTTGAGGACTGACCCCTGGATTTGTATTGTCGGTCATTAATTTCAGGAGAATATGGGCAGCATCAATGAGAAGTAATTTGCTTTTTATTTCCAACTAGAGGCCTGGTGCATGAAATTCGTGCATGGTGGGGTGGGGGGGTGTCCCTCAGCCCAGCCTGCACCCTCTCCAATCTGGGACCTCTCGAGGGATGTCCGACTGCCCATTTAGGCCCGATTCCAGTGGGCCTAAACGGGCAGTCGGACATCCCTCTCACAATCCAGGACTGCTGGCTCCCAACCACTCACTTGCCTGCCTGATTGCCCCTAACTGTTTCTGCCTGCCAGCCTGATCACCCCCTAACCACTCCCCTGCCAGCCTGATTGATGTCTAACTGCTCCCCTGCCAGCCTGTTTGCCCCCAACTTCTCTCCTCTGCCAGCCTGGTCACCCTAACTTCCCTCCCCTGTAGGCCTGGTCCCTCTCAACTGCCCTCCCCTGCTTGCCTGATCGCTCACAACTGCCCTCCCTTGCAGGCCTGGGCCCTCCCAACTGCCCTCCCCTGGACCCTCCCAACTGCCCTCCACAAGGACATCTTGTGGTGGCCATCTTGTGTCCACATGGGGGCAGCCATCTTGTGTGTTGGAGTGACGGTCAATTTGCATATTACTCTTTTATTAGATAGGATCATCTATGGAGAATCCTGAGAACATTCCATCAACTATCAGGAAGAAGCAAATATTGAAGAGGCCTTTAGAAAAAAAAAAAAAAGGGGTGGGGGAAGGAAGCTATTTTCCTGTCATAGGTTAAATGTAAAAATCCCTAAGCTAGCTATTTAACAGAAAAACAAAACAAAACAATTTTTAACTTAAATCCCACAGTATATTAAAGCAGTTGAGAACCCAGGATTTGATGTTGGAAAATCTGTTAGAATCCTGCTCCGTCACTTCTAGCTATGTGACTTTGATCAAGTATCTTAACCTCTCTAAGCCTCAGTTTGCTCAACCTTAATAAGCAGAGATAATAATGTCTAATTCATAGCATAATGAAGTTTAAATTAAATAATGTATGTGAAGTTCTTTCTATATAGTGAGTGTTTAATAAATACCATTGTTATTATACCACATGTACCTTCTAAAATATTGTTGTTATTATACAACATGTATGTTCTAAAAGTAGGGAAATAGGCAATAAAAAAAAAGTTAAAATGGATTATGCTGGAATGACCTAAAGGAAAGTGAAGAAAAATGGAAATAAAAGGAGGTCACATTAGGAAGTTGGGTAACTTTGCTGGCCATGAGGATGAACTTGGAGTGGGAGGCATGATATTTTGAACCAGCAAAGTGATGTAACATTGGGACAGTTGTAAGTGAAGGAAGTTCCAGGGCTTCATCAGCCACACTTTATGAAAAACAGGGAGAGGCCGGAAGGTACATGGACAGACAAAAGCTGGACATGGCCAAGAAAAGACAAAAATTACCACGTTTCCTTGGAGGGTGGGTAAGTTTGACTTGTTTGCATTTTCAGTGATGTGTCAGTTGTGCGCCTGGGCTTGTGTGGAGGAAGGCGGTCCACAATTCCAGCATTTTCTGCAGTTGCTCTCAAGATCTTTGCATCACCCACTGTATTTCCATTCTTCAAAGAGCAATATGCAGTTATTGTTAAAAATCAAACTGTGTTTATGTTTTTGTAAACAAATACTACATTTATGTGTATAAAAAAGATAAGAAAGTTCATATATTAAAATTCTCCATCTTGCCCTGAAGGCAACCAAAACTATTGTATTTGTTTTTTGTATATATTTCTAAAGATTTTACTTATAAGTATAAATATAAAAGGTTATCCATTATAACACAAATGATGGCATCCCATATACATTGTTCAGGGTTGTATTTTTTCTTTAGCAATATTCTTTGGAGATTAGTTTATAGCAGTATATAAAAAAACTTCCCTATTTTTCCCCTTTTAACAAGTGGCTTAAGATTCTGTTTTATGGATTTATTATAATTCTTGTAGCCAGTCATTTCTGATGGACGCATGGGCTGTTTCCAATGTTTTGCTAACCACAAAGAGTGTAACAGTGAGGTATCTTCTACACATATTATTTTGCACATGTGTGCATACATATTTAAATATTTAAGTTTTCAGAAGAGAAGTTGCTGAGTCAAAGGAGCTGTGTATTTGTAATTTTAGTAAATATTACCATAGTGCCCTTCATAAAGGCTGTGTCTAATCTCCACAGTAATGTATAAGAGTGCCTGAATTCCCCAAACTCAAATATAGTGTTTTATGTTATTTTTATTTGTCAAATTTATAGGTAAAAATGGCATATCAGCACAGTTTTATTTTTTATTATAAGTGGAGTTGAATATATTTACTAATGTTTAAGAACCAGTTGCAATTCATTTTCTATAAACTATTTTATTCTATTGTTAGTATTTTTTTTCTTTCAACACTTTAAATATTTAGTATCACTGTTTTCTTCCTTGCATGGTTTCTGAAGAGAATTCTGATGTAATTCTTATCCTTCTTCCCTCTAAAGGTAAGTTTTATTTTTTCTTCTTCTCTGACCTTTTCCAAGATTTTATCTTTGTTTCTGATTGTGTACACTGTAGATATAGAATATATGTTGAATATGCTATACAGTGTAGATTTTTTGGTATGTATTCTACTTAGTTTTCTCTGGGCTTCCTAGATCTGTGGCTTAGAATCTGTCATCAATTTTGGAAAATTCTGAACCATTATCACTTCAAATAGATCTTGTTGTTTTTTTTCTTCTCATTCTTTTTCTTCTGATAGTCCCATTCTGTGTATGTTACACCATTTATTACTATTCCACTGTTCTTGGATATGCTGTTCCATTTCTTTCTTTTAAAAAAATCTTTGCATTTCAGTTTGAGAAGTTCCTATTGACATCTGATCAGGCTTACTGATTCTTTTCTTGGCTGTGTCCAGTCCACTGATGAGCTTATCATAGTCATTCTTCATTGCTGTTACAGTGTTTTTGATTTCTAGCTTTTCCTTTAGAATCTTTCCTTTAGTCTTAATATTTCTGCTTAAGTTAGCCATCTGTTTTTGAATGTTGTTCACTTTTTCCATTAGAGCCCTTAGCATAACAATCATGGTTATTTCAAACACCTTGTGTGATAATACCAAAATTTTGACCATATCTGAGACTGGTTCTGATACTTGCTTTGTCTCTTTACACTATGTGTGTGCATGCGTGCCCACACACACACACACACACACACACACACACACGTGCGTGCGTGCATGCGTGTGTGTGTGAAAGAGAGAGAGATTACCTTTAGCATGCTTTTTTTTTTTTTTAATTGAAAGCTGGATGTTATGTATTGGATAAAAATCACTGAGATAAATAGGCCTTTATCTGGCTAGAAGTAAGGCTGTTTGTACTGTTGGCAGTAGCCGTGGTGTTAGCAGCTGAGATTTCTTCCTGTGTCCTTGTGTCTCCGCTATTGTCTTTGAGTTTCCCTTGAGACTCCTTAAATGGGGTCTGACTATTTAGAGTCTTTTAGCTCTAATCCCTGTTATTACACAGGAGCCCTATGGAGATGTTGGTAAGGTGTGGGGGTAGGGGAAGCGTTCTGTAGTCCTATGAGGACATCTCAGTCTTTTAGCAAGTCTGCCTCAGCTGGGTGTTTCCCTTCCTGAAGGCCCGAGGGGGCTAGAGCTAGATTTTCTCCTTCTTGCAGGTTAGTTAGGTGCTGGTGAAATAGTTTCCCCTGAGGGATGACTTTGTTAAGGAGAACAAGCACAATGGACATATTTCAAAAATAGTTATGTTTCCCTACCCCTGAAGGAAACAGGAGGAGATTTTGCTCAGATTTAGTTTAAAATTTTTTTTCAATTACACTTTACATTCAATATTAATTTTAGGTGTACAGCATAGTCTCAGATTTTCTCAGTGAGAACCTGGTACTGGTAGGGCTTCTGGAGGTAAATCTCGGGAAAGTATAGGGGTTTCTTCTGAATTTTTAACTCTCAAGCTTCATTATAGTTTAAAGTGTTTCTACTGATACTGGTTCCAGCTATGGGCTTCTGTTCCAGAAAGCTATAATTCTCTGTTTCTATTTTTCTGTCTTTACACTTTTCAGGGCAGCAGTTTGTCCTGTAACTTCAATTCTTTTTTTTTTTTAATATATTTTATTGATTTTTTACAGAGAGGAAGAGAGAGGGATAGAGAGCTAGAAACATCGATGAGAGAGAAACATCGGTCAGCTGCCTCTTGCACCCCCTACTGGGGATGTGCCCGCAACCAAGGTACATGCCCTTGACCGGAATTGAACCTGAGACCCTTCAGTCCGCAGGCCAACGCTCTATCCACTGAGCCAAACCAGTTTCGGCTGTAACTTCAATTCTTTAAAAAAATATATTTTTATTGATTTCAGAGAAGAAGGAAGAGTGAGTGATAGAAACATCAATGATGAGAGAGAATCATTGATTGGCTGCCTCCTGCACACACCCCACTGGGGATCGAGCCCACAACCCGGGCATGTGTCCTGACCAGGAATTGAACCATAACCTCCTGGTTCATAGGTCAACACTCAACCACTGAACCACACCTGCTGGCAATTCTTTGATAAATCTAATAGTTATTGACTTTCAGTTTTTTCAACTATTTTTTTGAACAGGAATGATAACTTCCAAGCTCTCTACATGTTAATCTGGAAACTGGAAGTTGTATTTTTCTTATTGATTTAGGAGCTCTTTATGTATTAGGGAAATTAGTTCCAAATCTTTAACATGAGATACACATTTTTATATTTTGTCATTTATCTTTTGAATTTATGTTGTCCGCCCAGGCAGTTAAATAAATGTTTGTGTGTGTTTGAATTTATCACTTTCTTTTAGGCATTTGAAGTCTGTAATACAATTACAGGTATAGCTCTTTTTACTCTGCTGTGCTCTACTGTGCTCCTCACATATTGTGTAGTTTATGAAGTGAAGGTAAGACCCTCCACCAGCAAAAAGATTAGGACCTACTGAAGGCTCAGAGGGTGGTTAGCATTTTTTAGCAATAAAGTATTTTTAATTAAGGTATATACATTGTTTTTTTAGACACAATGCTATTGCACACTTAATAGACTACAGTGTAGTGTAAACATAACTTTTATAGGCCCTGGGAAACTAAGAGTTTGCATGACTCGCTTTATTGTGGTGGCCTGGAACTGAATTTGCAGTATCTCTGAGGTATGCCTGTAGTAAGGCCTTTATAACTCAGGTTATAAAGGAATTCTTTTATTGTTTCTTTTAGTACTTATTATTTTTATAGCTAAATATTTGGTCTATTTACATTTTATCCTCAAATAGAGTGTGAAGATTAGGTATTACTTTTCTCCCCAGTTGTCTAGTCAGTTGTTTCAAAACCATTTACTTAATTGTTCATTCCCCCCCCCCCCATTGATTATCATTATTAAATTCCAATATGTATTGGGGTTTATTTCTGTAATTTTATTCTGTTATTGCTTTATCTCTTTTTCATATGCTAATATGAATAATTCATATAGTAATACCATTCTGTTTTAATTAGTATAGCTTCACAATGTTTAAAAATAATCTATGGCTAGTTATCCCTTTATTTTTCTTGTCAATTTCAAACATTTTTTGGGTCAATTTAATTATCTATATAAAATTTAGTGTTAGTATTTCTAATTTTAAAACTTGTTGGTACTTTTATTGTAATCATGTTAAGCTTTTATGTTAATTTAGAAATGAATTCATATTTATGAAATTTAATTCTTTAAAATCTAAAAACATTATATGCCCTTCTGTTTGTTCCAAGTTTTCCTTTGTGAAAGCTTAAAATATATTTCTTCATATAGATCTTGCACATTTTTGTTCCTAGGAATCTTATCTTTTCTTCTTTCTTCTGTTGTAACTGGTGTCCTTATTTCTTCATTATGTTTCTTAACTGGTTGTTTATATATGCATATAAGTTGTTTACGTCTATGTATTGATTTCTTGGAAACATGCTGTTTATAAAAATTTAAAAGTATGTGCTATTATAATATAGGGCAGTGTTGCACAGTGGGGAGTCTGAGGTCCACGAACATGGCTGCACCACTGATTAGCCCTGTGGCAGTAGACAAGGTACTTAATCTTTATAAGCCAGTTTCCTCATGTATCAAATGGGATAATAATAGTACCTACCTCATAAGGAACTTTTGAGGGTTGAAAAGATAAAGCACAAAGACACTTAAAGGGTTTCTGGAATGTAGTGATCTGTTTTGTGCTCTTACATTGAAGCTTAAATCTAGTGCATGGGAGTCAGATGGAGAACAGATGTCAACCTTCCCAACCACTCCCGCCAGCCACACTCCTCACTTCCTAAACAACAGTGCTGGACTGAACTGAGGGCTGCAGAGTGAGGAATTAGGGGAATGGAGACGTAAGGCTAGAGGCCCAATTACACCTTGTTGTTGTAGGAAAGGAATAAAATGATTTGGTGATTTGCATTTGGGGTGTCCAAGGAGATTGGAGGAGGAGATACATGTTAATGAATAAAACAGTGGAAGTGAACAGAGCACTTTTTCAAATTGCCACCTTAAATTGAAAGGGCCTTGATAACTTATAGGCCATTATACATACTTGTATCATAAAGCCATCTTGGCAGCAGCTCACTCCATCTATGAGAAAGAAACTTGAAATCACATGGAGTAAATGGGTATTGGGGAAGCCAGGTCCAGATCTGCTGACCTATGCTGATGCTCATTCCTTCATTTCAATCTTTCCTTGTCATTTATTCCCATCTCAGTCTAAGTACTAAATTGTCAGCAGAAAAGACAGGACGAACTGGAAGAAGGGGAAACAAGGAGGGTTAAAGTATTTTGAGAAGAGAGCCTAAGAGGGCTTGGGAGCTGCAATAAAGAATGGTATTTGCTGAATATACCATGTGCAGAAATTCCCGGGAACTATGTTAGGGATAGTAAGATAACAGCAATCATGTCTTAAGTGTCTATTGTGCTGTCTGTTTTATGTGCATTTTTTCTTTTATTCTTAACTATCTTCCAAGGCAGGTGTTCCTATGCCAATCACACCAAGTGTCTCTAGAAAGCCAGGCCTCAGTCTTCTTGGAGCTTAATATCAATATACTAATTAAAGAACACTTTTAAAACACACCACAGCCCTGGACATAGGAGCTCCTGATCATGGCAGAACTGGGAGGGAATTGTGAAGAAGTCAGCCATAGCCAATGGGGTGAGCTTCCAAGAAATGTGATGTGAGCAATGACAGGAGGGAAAGAAACAGGATGGGTAAGTTAATGGGCAAGGAAGCAAGGAAGTGTTCCTGCAGCTGGAGTTAGGAATGCGGATGGAGTGTGGACTAAGCCAACTGCAGTGGAAAGGGATGCCCAGAGGAGGCTGCCTCTAAGTAGGAAAATGCTCCATCAGCTACTTAGCCTGTTTTCCCGTTGCTCCATTGCTTTTTAAAGTGACAGTCACGAGGCTTCAGGATTCTTAAGTGGAAATGGTCTTGGCTCATTGGCCGACAGTCTAAAATCAGTTCTAAAAAATTTGGTGGGAGACAGCTGGTGGAAATCGCCCCAGTGCGTCCTTCAGTGGAAATGTCCACGTGCTGCTCGGTTGTCTCCTGATCAAGCGTCTCCCCCTCTCCATCTTTCGTCTGCCTGTGTCTCTTCCTTCATTAGGTTTCATAGAAAAAGGAATCACCCGGCTCATTGTACCCAAGTGGTCCAGGCATACCCCTGCTTAACCCAGCGCGGCTGGCTGCCCGAGATGAATGCAGGCTACTCGGATGGTTTATGAGAAGTGACACTTGCTTCCCAGCTCCTTGTATCTGCCGCCGAGCAGTGAATGTGAAAGCCCAGTGAACGTGCCTGCTGGAAATACTGCTGGGCAGGCAGGGCGCTGGTGCTTCCTGAGCACGTGAGCAGGATGCTCAGAGGCAGCCCGGACACCCCATGATCCGGGACTGCGGCAAATGGGTGTGGGAAAGGAAAGAAGGGAGGGTCACTTCGTCCCTGTCCTTGCTTCCCATCCGCCCCAGCATGTCGTCCACGCGGGGGCAGGGTGAGGTCGCCCCAGGTCGCCCAAGAACCTGCAAATTCATCGCTGCCTTTCATCTCCATAACCTTCCATCCCGAGCCTGGCCCTTCCCATCTAGCTCAAAGCTGCAGCTGAGGCGGGTCCGACTTCTCCCCTAAAAAGGCTCCGATTCCCCTTTCCGCCGCAGGGGTCCAGTCTTGGCTCAGACTTCGCTTCTCACTGCTCGCTCCGCAGTCTGGGGCTGCGCGCAAGTCTCGCCAAGTTTCCCCATCCAGACCCGAGAGCCTGCTCCTTTCTAGGACAATGTGAACAAAGAGGAGCAGGGGAAGGGGCCCGCGGGCGGCTGCGGGGCGAATGTGAGTGAGTGTGCGGTGCGGACCTCCTCGGGGACCCGCGCAGAGCGCACCTAGCCTAGCGCCGCAGTGCCCCTTGCGGCTCCGGGAGGCGGGTGGCTTTGTCCCGGCCCGGAAGGGCGCGGATGCCGTGGGTCGCAAGCAGAAACCCGAGGCCGGCTCTGGAGCCCAGGCTTCCACGTTGTCTCGCGGCCGGCGTGGGGACACTGGACTTGCTTCTCCTTATCCGAGCTCGCCCTGAGGAGCTTGGTCTGGGGACAGAGGGACCCACTGGAGCGCTCCCCTCCCTGGCCCTCCGCGGACGCGCGCAGGTCCAATTCCGGAACCGAGGCGCGCCTTGGGCGCCCCCCGCCGTCTGCGTCGCAGCCCCCGGGACCGCGCGGGTGGGACCTGAACTGCGCCCACCGGAGATGCCCGCCGGGAAGGCTGTCCAAAACCGACCCGGAGGCCCCAGCCGCGTGTGTGCGCGCAATAGGGGTTGGGGTCTCGTCCGCTCGCTCGTCTCACCTGCATTACTGTTTGCCTGGCAGAGGAATGAAGGAGAGACTGCTATGTCCATTCAATGTCATTAAATTAGCACCCTTCCCTCCAACTCGAGCAACTAAGTTGTATTTTTCATGTAACATTAGAGTCCACGCGAAACTACTTTCCCACTCCTGTCTGAACCTTCATCACTGCGCCGAGCCAGGTTTCGGGGTCCAGGCTCCAGTTCCGCAGGAGAACTTGGGAGTCTCAGGACTCGCATCCCCTGCTTCTCTCTGGCCGTCTTTGTAACGCGGGGTGGTCCCGGGTGGTCGCGCCCGGCTGGCTGCGCCGGGCTTGCCGCTGTGCCTGCCGCTGTGCGTTTGGAAAGGGCAGGCGCTAGGACCACGGGACGCGCGGGCAGCACGGCGCTACCTTAAACCCGGCCCAATGCCGCCGCTGCGCCACTCTGCGCGCCGGCCGGGCTGCGCAGGAGGAGCGCTCCGCCCGTCACCAGGCTGGAGCCCGCGCGGCAACACCTGTTCGCGGCCGCAGGGCGCACGCGATCTGTGGACACCGCTCTCTCGCTCGCCTCCGGCCGTCTGCGCTGAACCAATGGACCTCCGCCGAGCCGCCGCACGATTCCGGATTCCAGCTTTGGACGCCTAAAGTTTTTGTTTTTTGTTTTATTATATTATTATTATTGGTTTTTTTGGAGGGGGGATCGGGAGGGGAGAGTCTTCAACGCCACCAACGTGAGATTCCACCCCCCACCCCCACCCCCGCCCTGGAAGGATTCCTGCTGATGTCTGCATAGTCGGTTAGAGTAAAAACGGCGCATGCCTTTCCCGGAGTCAGGACCCGTGGATTCTGACGTAGCCCGTGCATCTTAAAATCCTATAATAACGCCTAGGCATTGAAGTTGCCATGGCCATTCCGATCTGGAACCAAATGGAGAAACTACGAAATTCCCCCCGTACGACCGCCGGCTGGGATGCAGACCTTCCTGCCTTCTAGGAGCCGGGGCTCTGCCCGTAGAGATGCATAGATGTGTTTATCAGTGTGTCGGCGTGAGTATACAGCGCTGGTTTCTTTAGGCTGTTAGTGGTTTGACCTTGAACCTGTACCAGTGAAACGGCAGATTACTTTTATTTATGCATTTCATGGATTGAAGAACATAACGTGTTTTTTCCCCTCTCTGCAACCGCAGTAAGGGAGGGGAGTTGAATATACCTCGCCTAAGATTTCCCGGGTCGGCACCATCATTATTGTTTATCCCTGTGCTCCAGCAGCCCAGCCTTCTGATGGCTCCCTTAGGTGAAGTTGGGAACTATTTCGGTGTGCAGGATGCAGTACCGTTTGGGAATGTGCCGGTGTTGCCGGTGGACAGCCCGGTTTTGCTAAGTGACCACCTGGGTCAGTCCGAAGCAGGGGGGCTTCCCCGGGGACCGGCAGTCACGGATTTGGATCATTTAAAGGGGATTCTCAGGCGAAGGCAGCTCTACTGCAGGACTGGATTTCACTTGGAAATCTTCCCCAATGGTACTATCCAGGGAACCAGGAAAGACCACAGCCGATTCGGTAGGTATACCCTTAACCTTCTGTGTCCGCGCCGCGACACGTTGGGATTATAACCACCAAGAAGGGGGTGGTCGGGCGGGGGTGCCGGAAGGGTCTCCCTCTTTCTGCTTCTGTCTTGCCAGCTTAAAAGAATAAATAAAACAAAAAGCCCCCGGAACTGCAGGTCTGCCACTGGCACCTATGCAAGTCTACATTGAAAGGCTTTAGATTAAAAAATTTTTTTTAAGAAGGCCATTATTTATAAATATCACATAAGCTCCTCATTCCTTTGAATCAGATACTCAGGAAAATCAGGTTTAGGAATTTGTTTGTTTTTGTTTTGGATGGACCAATCCCAGGAGTTTGAAGCTTTAATCATTAACTACTGAGAACTTAAAAATGCATTTCCTGAAGGTATGGCTTATTGTAATGTAGTGCCCCAATGAAGTTTTTGCCCCTTCCCCCTTTCTTCTAACAAGTATCCTACTTGAATTGTAAATGGAAGGTATTGATTCCCACCTTGAGGGTCTGAACCCCTTCTGCTAGGCTTCTAGCCCAGTGTTCTTTTGAAGTCACATTAGACTTGGGAAGGGGCAGGACGCTCCCTGGGGTTGCTCGTCCTTCCAGCCATCAAATTACCACCGGTCTGTAGTGTGCAGCCCAGGTGGGGTTCCTGGTGGCTCTCTGGTGAGTGTGTGTGCCGTGCAAAAGCTGAGAGCTAATTATAAAGTGCACTCAGTTCTGAGGACTTCACTTCCCCAGGAGGTACTTGTGACTCAGCATGGAGGCTACAAACCGAGGGCTGGTGACCAGCCACCCCTTTTATTTCTGCACACACGTGCTGGCTGGGCTACCCTGAGCCCAACAGTCAGCACAGTCCAGGTGGGGACTCTGCTCCCCCTCGCCCCCCGTACTTATACAAAAAGTAAAAAATAAAGAAATAAAAAGCGCCAGTTCGGGCAATCAGGCTGTTGAAAGTTGATTTTTTTTTTAGTGGACCCACCTGACAACACTTAAAATGGGTCGTAAAAAACAAAGTCCCGCGGTGATTTTTTTCTCCCTCAAGCTTTCATGCCAGATGTAGACCACAATCTAAACTATCTGTTTTAGGTTCAGGGGCTGTTGATGAGGCCAGAAGGCGAGCAGGATTCAGGCCTGGGATGGGATGGCCTAGCATTTTGCCCCTTTGCTCCCCGAGCCTCAGCCCCAAGCTGAACCTGCTAGTGCAAAAATTACTGGCTGTCCTAAAAAAAAAAAAAAAAAAAAGTGGTAACTCCTGGCCTTGCAATTACTCGGTTGAAAAATACTTCTCCGCCCCCACCCGCCCCAGTGGATGCAAGCTCTGGTGGTTGCACTGCAGACTAAACTTTACAAGTGCTGCTCTGGGGCCGCTGTGGGGGCTGCCGCCGTTCCCAGCGTTCGCACCGAGATACTGGCGAAGGGCGCCGAGGCTGGGACCGCCGGAGTGTCCGGGTCTCGGCCGCCGTCTGGGGTCGGGGCCGCGCCCCCGGGGGCGAGCAGCTAGGGCGGGCGCCTTCGTGCGCCCCGCGGCGGAACGCGGTCCTCGCGCTGTGGGCCGGCAGGTGCCGGCTCTGCAGCCCCTGCCGCCCTGGGCGCTTTCAGCGGCTGCCCGGCCGGCTCCGCGCGGTCCTAACGCGCTCCACATCCGGCACCCTCTACCCGGCTGTGCGCCCTGCGTTGCTGTGGGGACTCCGGACTCATTCCTGGGGGCCACGGGCGGTGGCTTGCACACTTATGGCGGCATTTGGGTAACCAGATTTTTGGCCCAAGTTGAGCCCCTTCGTTTCTTTGTGTGTATGATCCGCGGGGCTGACAGCCGCCGCCCCAACTGCGCGGTGGTTTTCGGTGTGGGAACCGCTGGAGGCGCGCGCCGCGGCGGGAGACTTGGTGCGGGGACTGAGGACCAGCTGGATATCGGAACCTGACACCTCGTTCCGTCCTGGATCCTTCTTCCTCTATCGGAAGCCACAGGCGGGGCTCCGAGGCGCCCGGGAGGTGGGTCGGGGCTCGGGCCCTGCCAGTCCGGAGCGCTGGGGAAAGGATGGGGGTGGGGGTGGGGGTGAGGCCAAAGGCCGGGCGGAACAATAGCAAGCTTAAGTTAACCGCTTCCCGGGGCCCAGCTTCTGGCCTGCGGTCCGCGGCCGGCTTTCCGGCGCCCGGGTGGGCCCGCTTCTCAGCGCGGAGAGCCGCGGGGCCGCGGGGCCCGGCCGGCCCGGTGGCATTGTGTGAACGGGCCGAGCCTGGCCTTGGAGGGACCCTCGGAACCCCCGTGCAGCACTAGTGGACCCGGCATGGAGAGATTGTGGGATGTGCTAGTGGGGCTCCCGCACACCCCAAGCTTACGATTCTTCTTCTTATTTCAGTGTAGTCACTTTTAGGGTAGGACGTTTGCTGCGGGCAGTCGAGCCATTTGGAATTCAGTCATTGCCACTGGGAGAGTAGGATGCAACGGAGGTCAGGTGGGGCTTACGAGGGTGGAGAGGACCCCAGAGGCGCGTTGTGGCCTTAGCGGACAGGGACTGAATAAAGACCATAAAACAACAAAGTAGTCCTCGGCACGCCCCTGCTTCCCCCATCCTGCAGGTGACTCTCTACTGTCTAGACTCGCTGGGCTCTGTTGGCCGGGTTCGCAGGGGTATTGTCTGTGGGAGGGCGGGGTGCGGGGGCCAGGGGCCGGGAGTTATACCTTCCGCGAGAGCCGGAGGAGGGGGCAGGGTGTGCCTGGCACGCTCTGCGGTATCGCTCTCCGGGGCTGGGATGGAGTTGAGTGGGTGGCTGTGCACAGCGGGGGCGGGGAACAGGGCTATTGAAGTATTTCATCCGGTTGCAGGGAGAAAGGCCGCCGAGTTGACAGCAGTGCCGCGGGCGCTACCGCTGCGGCAGGTCCCAATATTAGCCACCTCTGCAGCTCGGGGAGCAGCCGCGCGCCTCCTGCTCTGGCTGCGCAGCCGCGCCCGGAAGAGACCTGCGGCTGCGCCAGGACCCCGCGCAGGGTGGGCGGGAGCTGCGGGAGCGTGTCACACCCAGCACCGGGCTCCCACCTCCATGCTCCCCCCACCGCCCCCAGCTTCTCTCTGGGGACGGCATTCTTTACCCTCAGTGTCTTCTCCCATTCTCTAGGAAAGAGCATTCAGTGGGGCAGGGGTGGGCTGGTTTACACCTTGATATATATAAAAGGTGCATCTCGCACCTGGAATGAACCACCAGAAGGAAAGTGACCTCCCTCCCCCACCCGCAGGTGACTGCGGCTGTGGGGGAGCCTGGCGTTGGCCCAGCAGGCGAGCGGGAGGGAGGGGGAGAGTTGCAGCGGTGACGGCTTAGGTGGACCTTGAGAGGGCACTGGGCCTTTCCCTTTGCGGGCGGCGGTGCGGAGGAGGAACTGGGAATCGTGTCTCTGGGGTACAGGGTAGGGGAGCCAGACGTTTCATTTCCTGTCTTCTCTTTAAAGCATTTGCCAGGCAGAAAAAGGTGAGCAGAATATCAATTGAGAAAATGATCATGTAGAAGAATGAAAAAGTGAGTGTTGGGGCTTGATCCTCTATTTTACTTGCATAGGGAAGAAAACCTGAGCAGTTGACCCCGGCCTTGGTGGACAGATGGCCTGCTTGTGGCCTGGTGTGGTGGCCCTGCAAGAACCCCAGATGAGCACCCTAACTGGGGCTGCACTTTATTTTTTTTTTTATTTTTTTTTTTTTTAATTTCTTTATTGATTAAGGTGTCACATATTTGTCCTCATCCCCCCATTCCCATCCCACCCCACACCCCACCCAAGCCCCAAACCCCAGTTGAACATAACCGTTGGATAGGCTTATATGCATGCATACAGGTCCTTTGGTTGAACTCTCCCCCTCCCCCCCACCCTCCCCCTACCCTCCCGTATCCTCCCTCTGAGGCCCGATAGTCCGATCGATGCCTCCTTGCTTCTGGTTCTGTTCTTGTTCCTCAGTCTATGTTGTTCATCATTTCCTCTAGATGAACGAGATCAAATGTCACTAGATATATACTAATAAGAACTGAATGTGAGACGAGCAATAATATTTATGCTGACAGGCAAATGAATCAATCTGTAGCGAGCTTCCCCCTGGACCAACAGTTCTTTTGAGACCCAATTTCGATGTCCAGTAGTTCCTTATGTGTACATGTCAGCACTGACCCCTCAGCTCTGGATGGTGGACAAATGGTGGTAATGGAGGTCTGACTCCCTCTGGTTTGGTCTCGGCCGATCCCAGGGGCACGGCGTCACCTGGACTAAGGGGCACGTGGCCTCACCCATATCCAAGGGGCGCGTGGTCTCACCCGGGCCTGGGACCCAGCCTCACCCGGATGGATCCAGGGGCGCACGGCCTCACCCGGACCCAGGATCTGGCTTCACCCGTACCCAAGGACACTTGGCCTCTCCCAGACCCAGGGGCACGTGGCCTCACCCGGGCTTAGTTGCACAAGGCCTCACCTGGATCCAGGGACACATGGTCTCTCCCGGACCCAGGGAGGCTTGGCCTCTCCCAGACCCAGGGCCACTTGGGCTCACCCGGGCCTAGGTGCACGAGGCCACATCCGGATCCAGGGACGCATGGTCTCACCTGGACCCAGGGACGCTTGGCCTCTCCCAGACCCAGGGGCACGTGGCCTCACCCGGGCCTAGGTTCACGAGGCCTCACTCGGATCCAGGGACACATGGTCACACCCAGTCCCAGGAACGTTTGGCCACTCCCAGACCCAGGGCCACTTGGGCTCACCCGGGCCTAGGTGCACGAGGCCTCATCCGGATCCAGGGACACATGGTCTCACCCGGACCCAGGGACACTTGGCCTCTCCCAGACCCAGGGCCTCTTGGGCTCACCCGGGCCTAGGTGCACGAGGCCTCACCCGGATCCAGGGACACATGGTCTCACCCGGACCCAGGGACGCTTGGCCTCTCCCAGACCCAGGGCCACTTGGGCTCACCCGGGCCTAGGTGCACGAGGCCTCACCCGGATCCAGGGACACATGGTCTCACCCGGACCCAGGGACGCTTGGCCTCTCCCCGACCCAGGGCCACTTGGGCTCACCCGGGCCTAGGTGCACGAGGCCTCACCCGGATCCAGGGACACATGGTCTCACCCGGACCCAGGGACGCTTGGCCTCTCCCAGACCCAGGGCCACTTGGGCTCACCCGGGCCTAGGTTCACGAGGCCTCACCCGGATCCAGGGACACATGGTCTCACCCGGACCCAGGGACGCTTGGCCTCTCCCAGACCCAGGGCCACTTGGGCTCACCTGGGCCTAGGTGCACGAGGCCTCATCCGGATCCAGGGACACATGGTCTCACCCGGACCCAGGGACGCTTGGCCTCTCCCAGACCCAGGGCCTCTTGGGCTCACCCGGGCCTAGGTGCACGAGGCCTCATCCGGATCCAGGGACGCATGGTCTCACCCGGACCCAGGTACGCTTGGCCTCTCCCAGACCCAGGGGCACGTGGCCTCACCCGGGCCTAGGTGCACGAGGCCTCACCCGGATCCTGGGACACATGGTCTCATCCGGACCCAGGGATGCTTGGCCTCTCCCAGACCCAGGGCCACTTGGGCTCACCCGGGCCTAGGTGCACGAGGCCTCACCCGGATCCAGGGACACATGGTCTCACCCGGACCCAGGGACGCTTGGCCTCTCCCAGACCCAGGGCAACTTGGGCTCACCCGGGCCTAGGTGCACAAGGCCTCACCCGGATCCAGGGACACATGGTCTCACCCGGACCCAGGTGGGGCTGCACTTTAAAGGGGCCAGGAGTCAGGTGGAAGTTGTACTAAAGGGGAGAAACAGGGTAGCATGAGTTTTTTAAAAAAGAGGTTAAAGCATTAAAAATACCTCACTAAGGGAAAGACTGCCTATTTAAGGAACTGTTTAGGACTGGTCCAGATTCTTGAAAAATTGGTGGGGTTATAACTGCCATTTAGGCAGTCATTTCTTTTTTTTTTTTAAAAAATATATTTTTATTGGTTTCAGAGAGGAAGGGAGAGGGAGAGGTAGAAACATCAACGATGAGAGAGAATCATTGATTGGCTGCCTCCTGCCTGCTCCCTACTGTGGCTGAAGTTTGCAACCCCAGGCATGTGCCCTGACAGGGGTATTGAATTGTGATCTCTTGGTTCATAGGTCAATGCTCAACCATTGAGCCACGCCCGACTGGGCTCAAGTAGTCATTTCTTAAGTAACTGAGATTTGCTCAAGTTGCTGCTGATTAGACTTTCTGAGATGCAGGCCCTGATATAAATGACTGGTGGTGCTGGCTGAGCAGCGAACTCTCTGTAGTAGGGGGGTTAATCTGTTTTCAAAGCCTCATGTCATGCCTCTTTCCACAGCCTGCATCCATTCTTGTCCTCTGAAGAATGCAGCTCTGTTGGGTATTGGGGGCTTTCAGACTAGAGGGCTGTTTAACATAGGCCAGAGTGGAGCAGCCTCTGTCCACCATAATACTTCCCAGGGTGGGCCTTGTTATGGCGTTGGAGGTGAGGCACAATACAGGGGCCCCTTGGGAGCTAGGCCACTTTCTGAGTCTGCAGTGAGGATGAATTTTTGGTGTGGTCTTTTTCCTAAAGTAGTCCCTGGAACTGACCTTGCCTCTTGTGGACCAGGGGTGACCTCGGACAGCATAAGACCCTCTGGAACCCAGTGAGCTCATCCTCATTGGGAACTGTTGGCTGCTGTGAAAGGGAATGCCATGAAACTAGCCCTGACCCTGTGTTTCCCATGTACCTCCATCAATATCCATTACTTGAGGATGTCTAGGTTGTGTCTGTTGAAGAGGAGAGATAGGCCACCATGGTGCACATATGATGGCAGTTTTAGTTTTAAGAGCAATCTCATTCCTCCCTCCCTCCCTTTCTTCTTCTTTTCCTTGCTCTTTCCTTTTTTCCCTCCTCTCCTGTTGATCATTAAGCATTTAAATGTTCCTACATAGAAGTCTTCTCCTGGGCCTCCTCTGTGCTGAACATCTGTATAAACAGATAACGGGAGTGGGCCTTACTCAAACGAGGACAGTTGGAAGCTCAGGCCAAAAGACAGATGAGTTGACCTGGTTGAGGTTATAGAGTTCACTGGGGACAAGATGGTACTATAAATGGTAAGGATTTCAGTCTGGCCTGGGTATATGTGTGTGTGGAGATCTTGTTGCCAGGTCTTTCTGACTCAAATAGAAAGACCTGGGAGTGGCCGTGAACCAAACATCTATTGGCTCTCAGATCACTGAGATGACCTCATGAAAAGCTGGGCTGTTCACTTGAGGTCTTTACTTTTCAAGGAGTTGCAGAGATATGTATGATGTTTGAGGTAAGGAAATCTTTTCCACCTGGGGTCACTAGATAGGTAGTTCCTTTTCACAGGGTAAGCCTCTTGGAGGTACTATTTCATTTAGCAAGCCCTTGTCACTCCCTTCCCAAACCCATCATTGGACACTGACTGTTCCCTAAGTGGCTCCCTTTCACTGCATTCACCACATAGTTATCATATTCATCTGTTTATTTGTCCTTCGAGGTTATAGGGCCCAGGTTATATCTTATTCATCCTTATATACTCAGCAAATGGCCTGATGCTTGGATTACAATAGTCACTAATAGTTTGTCGATTGAATGAGTCAATACAATGAATTATAGCTATCTTGAAACAAGATAGATATCTTAATACTTTCATTTCCAAGGTATGTAATAATAATAATTTCAGAACTTAAGTTATATAACAGAAGAAGCTATGTGCTATGTTTGGGTAAATAGTCTACACACACAAGACATGCCTACCTTCCCAAGGTCTGTGTGAGAAGAGAGTGCAGTCCTAGTGGCTCATCCATTTTCATTTCCTCTACTATTCCTAGTCCTGCCCATGGGGTCTGTGGAGTCTGACCTAGGCAACATCTTATAGTCACTAGTCATGGAATAACCATATAAAAATGATACAGAAATCATGGATCCGTGAAAAAAAGGTGAAACTAATGATAAGATGTGTGTAATAGATGAGGAGATAGGTTTTGTAATCTGGTTGCTTGCAGCTAAGTTATTTAATACCCTTAAAACTGTGTCCCCATTTGTAAAACTGAAGATTAAAATATTGTAATGAGCTTTGGCCAGGTGGTTCAGTTGATTGGAGCATCGTCCTATACACCAAAATGTTGTGGGTTTGATTCCTGGTCAGGGCACATACCTAGGTTGTGGGTTCAATCCCTGGTCAGGGCACATACTGGAGGAAACCAATTGATGTTTCTCTTTCATGCTGATGTTTCTCATTCTCACTTTCCATCTTCCCCGTCCTCTATCTCTAAAATCAATGAACATATACCCAGGTGAGAATTAAAAAAATATTGAGGATTGAATGAGAGAAAGCCTCTCATTTGGCCCAGACTAAATTCTCAAGTGTTCTAGCTACTAATTAGATTGTCATTGTTGTTATTCATACCAGCCAGTCAGATGGTTTTGTGAGGTCACATACACCCTGTTTCTTGTTGGGCCTGATGGTCACCATTGGCCAATATTCATTATTAGTTTTTAGAGCTACCTCCTGTCTTGAGAAGGTCACATCTATACCCTCTTAGAAGATGTATTTTTTATTATTTTATTTATTTAATCTTTATTGTTGAAATCATTACATACTAGTGCACGGTGGGGAGGGGGTCCCTCAGCCCAGCCTGCACCCTCTCCAATCGGGGACCCCTTGGGGGATGTCCGACTGCCGGTTTAGGGGGATCGAGGCTAAACCGGCAGTCAGACATCCCTCTCGCAATTTGGGACAGCTGGCTCCTATCTGCTCACCTGCCTGCCTGCCTGATTGCCCCTAATACCTCTGCCTGCCTTCCTGATCGCCCCTAACTGCCCTCCCCGGCCGGCCTGATCTCACCCCCAACTGCCCTCCCCTGCCGGCTTGATCTCACCCCCAACTGCCCTCCCCTGCAGGCCTGATCTCACCCCCAACTGCCCTCCCCTGCAGGACTGATCTTGCCCCCAACTTCCCTCCCCTGCCGGCCTGATCTTGCCCCCCAACTGCCCTTCACTCCAGCCTGATATCACCTCCAACTGCCCTTCCCTGCCAGCCTGATTGCTCCTAACCTCCTGCTGGTCTGATCTCACCCCCAAATGCCCTCCCCTGCTGGCCTGATCGCCCCTAACTGCCTTTGCCTCGGCCCCCACCACCATGGCTTTGTCCGGAAGGAAGTTGGATGTCTGGAAGATGGCCGATCGACCCAGCCTAATTAGCATATTACCTTTTTAGTAGTATAGATAGATTGTATAGGATAGGATTGCTTAAATGGGGGAGGGAGGAAGCCTTTTTCATCAGGAGGAGATGCTCTTGGCAGACAAAAATACATAATCCCTTTATCTGGACTGATAGCCAGCCATATGCACTATAATGCCAAACCAGTCATTAAAAAATTGAACCGCTTTCTTACACCTTACACCAAACAGCTGTTGCCCTTAAAACCCCTCCTCAGCCCCCACCTTAGGTTCCGCCTTCACAGTTCACCCAGATTAGATTCTGATTGGTCGGTTTCTATGCCAGTCAGTGTCAAAAGCCCCGCCTCCTAGGCAGCCATTGTCTTCTCGCACTTCACCCAGATTTGATTCTGATTGGTCGGTTTATATGCCAGTCAGTGTCAAAAAACTCCGCCTCCTAGGCAGCCATTGGTTCCTTGCAGTTCACCCAGATTTGGTTTTGATTAGTTGGTTTCTATGCCAGTCAGCATCTCTGGGCCTATCTTCAGGCCTGATCAGAGAGGTGGGCCTGACCAGCAGCCCCTGCGGCTGCAGGCGAGGCCCGGAGAGGAAGAGAGGCAAGGGCTGATCAACAGAGGCTGCAGATCAGACCCTGCTTCTCTCTCCAAACTTCTCTCTGGGCCTGATCCTCAGCCCCATTGGCAGTCAGTGCTGAGTCATTGTGCCTGCTGTGGCTGACTTCCGCAGTGCCGACCCAGCACTGACTGCCACGGGGGCTGCAGATCAGACCCTGCTTCTCTCTCCAGGCCTGATCTGCACCCCCCTTGGCAGTCAGTGCAGGGTCACTGTGCCTGCAGCGGCGACAGTTAGTGCTGGGTCGCCGAGGCAACCCAGCACTGACTGCAGGACTGACTTCCAGTGTTTGGTTGTCTGTTCAGTCATTTAGGACGTTTTGGGCCCTGGTTCTTTATATATATACTAGAGGCCCGGTGCACGAAATTCGTGCACGGAGGGGGGTTGTCCCTCAGCCCAGCCTGTACCCTCTCCAATATGGGACCCCTGGAGGGATGTCCAACTGCCCATTTAGGCCTGATCCTGGTGGACTGCTGGCTCCCAACTGCTTGCCTGCCTGCCTTCCTGATTGCCCCTAACCGCTTCTGCCTGCCAGCCTGATCACCCCCTAACCACTCTGCTGCCAGCCTGTTTGCCCCCAACTTCCCTCCTCTGCCGGCCTGGTCACCCCTAACTGCCCTCTCCTGCAGGGTTAATCACCTCCAACTGCCCTCCCTTGCAGGCTTGGTCCCTCTCAACTGCCCTCCCTTGCAAGCCGGGTGCCTCCCAACTGCCCTCTCCTGCTGGCCATCTTGTGGTGGCCATCTTGTGTCCACATGGGGGCAGGATCTTTGACCACATGGGGGCAGCTATATTGTGTGTTGCAGTGATGATCAATCTGCATATTACTCTTTTATCAGATAGGATAGAGGCCTGGTACAGGGGTGAGGGCCAGCTGGTTTGCCCTGAAGGGTGTCCCAGATCAGGTGGGGGTTCCCTTGGGGTGTGGGGCGGCCTGAGCGAGGGGCCTACCCTGCATCCCCTGGCCACCCAAGCAGAGGCCCTGGTATCTGGAATTTATTTTCCTTCTACAATTGAAACTTTGTAGCCTGGAGCGGATCCAAGCCTGGGGCTCCCTCCGAGGCCAGCAGCCATTTGTGTTGGGGTTATAATTGAAACTTTGTTGCCTTAAGCGGGTGGGCCTGGCCAGGGTATGCAGAAAGCTTTGCTTCCCCTGTTGCCGGCGGCAACCCTGGCCTGCTCTCTCAAGCTCCATTCTGACGCCATTTCTGTTTGAATTTGTTTACCTTCTATAATTGAAACTTTGTAGCTTGAGTGGAGGCTTAGGCCTGGCAAGGGCAGGCAGAAAGCTTGGCTTCCTCTGTTACCTAGGAAACCTTGCTCTCTGTGGCTGTAGCCATCTTGGTTTGGGTTAATTTGCATACTCACTCTGATTGGATGGTGGGTATGGCTTGTGGGCGTGTCGGAGGTATGGTCAATTTGCATATTTGTCTATTATTAGATAGGACTAGAGGCCCAGTGCATGAAATTCATGCATGGGGGGTGTCCCTCAGCCCAGCCTGCACCCTCTCCAATCTGGGACCCCTCGGGGGATGTCCAACTGCCAGTTCAGGCCTAAACCAGCAGTCGGGGCCTAAACCAACAGGGATCGGGCCTAAACTGGCAGTCAGACATCCCTCTCACAATCCGAGACTGCTGGCTCCTAACCACTCGCCGGCCTGCCTGATTGCCCCTAACCGCTTCTGCCTTCCAGCCTGATGGCCCCCTAACCGCTCCCCTGCCAGCCTGATTGATGCCTAACTGCTCCCCTGCCAGCCTGATTGCCCACAACTGCCCTCCCCTGCCGGCCTGATCGCCCACAACTGCCCTCCCCTGCTGTGACCTGCCTCCTCCACTGGGACCCGCCGCCTCCACACTGCGCGGAGCTGCGGGACCCCCAGGCCTTACTGTGTGGAGCAGCCGCCAGGCCCCGCCTCCGCTGTGCACGTGGCCATCTTGTGATGGTGTCACGTGAGGGTGTGACGCCACCTAGGATTTTATTATGTAGGATATATAAGAGAAAGAGAGAGAGAGAGAGAGAGAGAGAGAGAGAGAGAGAGAGAGAGGGGCCCAGTGCACAAAATTCGTGCATGGGGGAGGGGAGTGTCCCCTCAGCCCAGCCTGCACCCTCTCCAATTGGGAACCCTCGGAGAATGTCCAACTGCCAGCAGTCGGACATCCCTCACAATCCTGGACCGCTGGCTCCTAACTGCTCACCTGCCTGCCTGCCTGATTGCCCCTAACTGTCCTCCCTGCCAGCCTGATCACCCCTAACTGCCTCTGCCTGCTGGCCTGATTGCCCCCAACTGCTCCACCCCCACTGGCCTGGTTGCCCCTTACTGCCGCCCCCTTCTGGCCTGGTCTCCCCCAACTGCCACCCCCGCTGGTCTGGTCGCCTCTAACTCCCCCCCCCCCCCCGCACTGGCCTAGTCACTCCTCACTGCCCCCCCGTCAGCCTGGTTACTTCCAACTGCCCCCCTCTGCCAGCCTGGTCGCACCTAACTGCCGCCCTGCCAGCCTGATCACCTCCTACTGCTCCCCCCACCCCTGCGAGCCTGGTTGTCCCCGACTGCCCCCTCCTGCTGGCCTGTCGCTTCTTACTGCCCCCCCTGCCAACCTGGTCTCCCTTAACTACCCCCCCTCTTCCAGCCTGGTCGTCCCTAATTCCCCCCACCCCTGCTGGACTGGTCGCTCGTTACTGCCCCCCCTGCTGGCCTTGTCAGCCCTCACTGCCCCCCTGCCAGCCTGGTTTCCCCCAACTGCCCCACTCCGCCAGCCTGGTCGCCCCCAATTGCCCCTCCCTGCCAACTTGGTTGCCACTCACGCCCCCCCCACCAGCCTGGTCACCTCACGCAGCCTCCTGTTCAGTTGTTTGGTTGGCTCTCACTAACCCCCCTACCAGTCTAGTCACCCCATGCAGCCTGTTTGGTAGTCTGTCCAGTTTCAGTCATGACAGCCCATGGCTTTTTATATACTGTACTAGAGGCCTGGTGCATGAAATTTGTGCACGAGGCAGGGGTGGGGGGGTGGGGGTGGGAGTGTGCCTCAGCCCAGCCTGCACCCTCTCCAATCTAGAACCCCTCAAGGGATGTCCGACTGCCTGTTTAGGCCCGTTCCCCCGGTGGGATCAGGCCTAAACGGGCAGTCGGACATCCCTCTCACAATCCAGGACTGCTGGATCCCAACTGCTCACCTGCCTGCCAGCTTGATCACCCCCTAATCACTCCCCTGTCAGCCTGATTGATGCCTAAATGCTCCCCTGCCAGCCCAATTGCCCCTAACTGCCCTCCCCTGCCAGCCTGGTCACCCTTAACTGACCTCCCCTGCCAGCCTGGTCACACCTAACTGCCCTCCCCTGCTGGCCTGGTCACCCCCAACTGTCCTCCCATGCAGGCCTGGTCCCCCCCAACTGCTCTCCCTTGCAGACCTGTGTCCCCCAAACTGTCCTTCCCTGCAGGCCCAGTCGCCCCCAACTTCCATCCTCTGCTGGCCTGGTCACCCCTGACTGCCGTCCCCTTCAGGCTTGATCGCCCCCAACTGCCCTCTCTTGCAGGCCTGGTCCCTCCCATCTGCCCTCCCCTGCTGGCCTGATTGCCCACAACTGCCCTCCCTTGCAGGCATGGTCCCTCCCAACTGCCCTCACCTGCTGGCCATCTTGTGGCGGCCATCTGTGTCCACATGGGGGCAGCCATCTTTGACCATCTTGTGTGTTGGAGTGACAGTCAATTTGCATATTACTCTTTTATTAGATAGGAATATGGATGTCTCCGCTTTTCCCCGCATTGACCTCTTCTAGCCTGCCCCTGTCCCCCACCCCAGACCTTCACCACCCTATTCTCTGTATCCATGGGTTATGCATATATGCAAATGAGTTCATTGGTTGATCTCTTCCCACCCACCCTCCCCTGCCTTCACTCCTGAGGTTTGACAGTCTGTTCCATGCTTCTGTGTCTCTGGATCTATTTTTGTTCATCAGTTTATTTTGTTCATTAGATTCCACATATGAGTGAGATGTGATACTTATCTCTTTGTAACTGGCTTATTTCTCTTAGCATAATACTCTCCAGGTCCATCCATGCTGTTGCAAATGGTAAGAGTTCTTTCTTTTTTACAGCTGCGTAGTATTCTGTTGTATAAATGGACCACAGCTTTTTTTATCCACTCATTTGCTGATGGGCACTGCTATTTCCAAATCTTAGTTATTGTAAATTGTGCTGCTATGAACATAGGGGTGCATATATCCTTTCTGATTGGTGTTTCTGGTTTCTTAGGGTATAGTCCTAGAAGTGGGATCACTGCGTCAATGGCAATTCCAGTTTTAATTTTTTGAGGAAACACCATACTGTTTTCCACAGTGGCTACACCAGTCTGCATTCCCACCAGCAGTGTATGAGGGTTCCCTTTTCTCCACATCCTCGCCAACACTTGTCATTTGTTAATTTGTTGATGATAGCCATTCTGATAGTTTTGAGGTGGTACCTCATTGTCATTTTGATTTGCATCTCTCTGATGATTAGTGACTTTGAGCATTTTTACATATGCTTCTTAGCCTTCTGTATGTTCACTTTGGAGAAGTGTCTTTTTAGGTCCTTTGCCCATTTTATTAAGTTGTATGAGTTCCCTATATATTTTGGAGATTAATCCTTATTGGATGTATCATTGACAAATGTGTTCCCCTATGCAGTGGGCTTTCTTATTATTTTGTTGACGGTTTCTTTAGCTGTGCAGAAGCTTTTTATTTTGATGTAGTCCTGTTTGTTTATTTTCTCCTAAGTTTTCATTGTCCTACGAGATGTGTTGGTAAACATATTGCTATGAGGAATGTGTGAAATTTTCCTGCCTATGGTTTCTTCTAATATTTTTATGGTTTCAGGTCTTACATTTAAGTCTTTTATCCATTTTGAGCTTATTATTGTGTATGGTGTAAGTTTGTGGTCTAGTTTCATTTTTTTTTGCATGTACCACTGCAATTTTCCTAATACGATTTATTGAAGAGAGTGTCTTGACTCCATTGTATGCTCTTGCCTCCTTTGTCAAATATTAATTGAGCATAGTGGTTTGGGTCGATTTCTGGGTTCTCTGTTCTATTCCATTGGTCTATACGTGTGTTCTTGTGACAGTACCAGGCAGTTTTGAGAACAGTGGCTTTGTAATACAGCTTGAAATCTGGTATTGTGATCCCTCCAACTTTATTCTTTTTTCTCAGGATTGCTGAGGGTGTTTGGGGTCTTTTTTTATTCCATATGAATTTTAGAGAGTTTGTTCTAGGTCTATGAAGTATACTGTTGGTATTTTAATAGGGTTGTGAGTATTTTTTAGTGTTTTGATTAAGCCTTTTCCTATTGACATGGTTTACCCTAATGGGTCAGATCTCCAAGCGGGCAAATATTTCCTGTCTTTCATCCTATCCTATGTAATAAAAGAGTGATATGCAAATTGACCATTACTCCAACACACAAGATGGCCGCCCCCATGTGGTCAAAGATGGCCACCCCCCTGTGGTCACAAGATGGCCAGCAGGGGAGGGCAGTTGTGGGCGATCAGGCCAGGAGGGGAGGGCAGTTGGGGGGACCAGGCCTGAAGGGGAGGGCAGTTGGGGGGGACCCAGGCCTGCAGGGAAGGGCAGTTGGGGGTGACTAGGCCAGCAGGGAAGGGCAGTTGAGGGGGACCAGGCCTGCAGGGGAGGCCAGTTGGGGGGGGGACCAGTCCTGCAGGGGAGGGCAGTTGGGGGGGGGACCAGTCCTGCAGGGGAGGGCAGTTGGGGGGGGGGATCAGGCCTGCAGGGGAGGCCAGTTGGGGGGGGGGACCAGTCCTGCAGGGGAGGGCAGTTGGGGGTACCAGGCCAGCAGGGGAGGGCAGTTGGGAGGGAACAGGCCTGTAGGGAAGGGCAGTAGGGGGTGACCAGGCCTGAAGAGGAAGGCCATTGGGGGGGACCAGGCCTGCAGGGGAGGGCAGTTAGGGGCAATCAGGCTGGCAGGGGAGGGCAGTTAGGCATCAATCAGGCTGGCAGGGGAGTGGTTAGGGGGTGATCAGGCTGTCAGGCAGAAGTGGTTGGTGGCAGTCAGGCAGGCAGGTAGGCAAGCAGTTGGGAGCCAGCAGTCCTGGATTGTGAGAGGGATGTTCGACCGCCTGTTTAGGTTCGATCCCACCATGCATTCGGACATCCCTCGAGGGGTCTCAGATTGGAGATGGTGCAGGCTGGGCTGAGGGACACATACACCTCCCACCCCCATGCACGAGTTGAGTGCACGGGGCCTCTAGTTGAATATAAGAGTAATATGCAAATTAACCATCAATTTGCAATAAAGATTGGCGGCGCCCACAGCCAATAAGGAGGGGATATGCAAATTGCTGCGACTAATACGACGTTGTAGGCGGGAGCCACGGAACCGGCTGGAGTGGGCTGGAAGCGGGGGCTTGGCTTCCTTGGTCGCCTCAGCCAGCTACATGGCTGCTGCCCAGACAAAATCATAGTGGCAGGGCCGAGGCAGAGGCAGTTAGGGGCGATCAGGCCAGGAGGAGAGGGCAATTGAGGGTGATCAGGCCAGTGGTGGGCGAAGTTGGGGGCCAGCAGGCCAGCAGGGGCGGCCAGTTGGGGATTAGTAGGCCAGCAGGGGGGCAGTTGGGGGCAATCAAGCCTGCGGGGGGGGAGGCAGTTAGGGGTGAGCAGGCCAGCAGAGGGTTGTCAATTGCAGACAAGCAGGCCAGCAGTGGGGGGCAGTAGAGGTTGAGCAGGCCAGCGGGGGCGGGGCCTGTTGGGGCAAGCAGGCTGGCAAGGGGGGCAGTTGGGGGTGAGCAGGTTGCCAGTGGGGGGCAGTTGGGTGTGATCAGGCCAGTGGGAGGGGCAGTTTGGGGCAAGCATGCTGGCAGGGGGCAGTAGGGGGCGAGCAGGCTGGCGGGGGGGCAGTGGGGGTGAGAAGGCTGGTGGGGGGGCAGTTGGGGGTGAGCAGTTTGGCAGGCAGATTGGTTAGGGGCGATCAGGTAGGCAGGCAGGTGAGCCGTTAGGATCCAGCAGTCCTGGATTGTGAGAGGGATGTCCAACTGCTGTTTCAGGTCCTATCCCTGTGTGAGGGGTCCCAGATTGGAGAGGGTTCAGGCTGGGCTGAGGGACACCCCCTGGGTGCACGAATTTCATGGACCGGGCCACTAGTTTTATGATGACAATTGGACATTAATGAATTCCTAACACTAATTTTAGGGTAACTGTGACCTATATTGTGCTGTATTTTCAGGTAGCTAAGAAGAGATTCACGTGTAGGTGACTCTTAATGGCAGTTACATGCCACACTTTAATTATTTTCAACCATAAGAGTTAGAAATAGTATAATGCAACAAACTGATTGCAATGAGAGTGAAATGAATCTCATGGAAATATTACCGTATTTATCTTTCAAATGGCTTTGTGAGGTAGGAAAGACTATTAGGAAACTTGTTTATTTTTGGTTTATCTTCCATTACAGAGTCACAGAGTTTCAGATCTGAAATGTAATTTGTAATTTTGCTTTCTATTTTTCCACACAGTATTTCATATTCCATAAAAATAAATAGTTTGCAGGTCCAGATAGATATTCTGTAAATTGTAAACACAAGATGTTTGTTGTATTTTTTGCTTAAAAAAAGTTAGGAAGGCCCCTTTATAAGAAATATCTCTTGTCTTTCACATCGCCTTGGAATCCTTTGCTTTATTTTACACTGAGTGGCCAGATTATTATGATCTCTGAACGCATAATAATCTGGCCACTCTCTTCCTCTCTCTCTATATATTAGAGGCCCAGTGCATGAATTCATGCATAGGTGGGGTCCGGCCATCCTGGCCAGGGGTAGGGGACATGGGCAGTTAGCCAGCCTGCCTGCTGGTTGAACTCCTGGTCGAGGGGACAATTTGCATATTAGCCTTTTATTATATAGGATATACACTGAGTAGCCAGATTTTTATGCATTCAGAGATCATAATAATCTGGCCAGTCAGTGCATGCATGCAGTTCATGTATTTTTTTTGTTTCTTCATTGATTAAGGTATTACATATGTGTCCTTACCAGTCCGTTGTCCCCCCACATCTTTCCTCCCCCCCTCATGCCCTCACCCCCCTGGTGTCTATGTCCATTGGTTATGCTTATGTGCATGAATACAAGACCTTTGGTTGATCTCTTTCCCCTTACCCCCACCTTCCCCTACCTTCCCTCTGAGGTTTGAGCATCTGATTGATGCTTCTCTGTTGCTGGGTCTGTTTTTGTTCATCGGTTTATGTTGTTCATTATAATCCACAAATGAGTGAGATCATGTGATACTTTCTCTGACTGGCTTATTTCTCTTGGCATAATGCTCTCTATGTCCATCCATGCTGTTGCAAATGGTAAGAGTTCCTTCTTTTTCCCCCCCTTAATTGATTAAAGTATTACAAATGTGTCCTTATCCCTCTATTGTCCCCGCATTTCCCCACTCATGCCCTCACCCCCCTCCCTGGTGTCTGTATCAATTGGTTATGCTTATGTGCATGCATACAAGTCCTTTGGTTGAACTCTCCTCCTGAGTCCTGCCCTCCCCTGCCTTCCCTCTGAGGTTTGAGCATCTAATCGATGCTTCTCTGTCTCTAGATCTATTTTTGTTCATCAGTTTATGTTGTTCATTATAATCCACAAATGAGTGAGATCATGTGGTATTTTTCTTTCATTGCCTGGCTTATTTCACTTAACATAATGCTCTCCAGTTCCATCCATGCTGCTTTAAATGGTAAGAATTCCTTCTTTTTTACCACAGCGTAGTATTCCACTGTATAGATGTACCAGAGTTTTCTAATTGACTCATCTGCTGATGGGCACTTAGGCTCTTTCCAAATCTTAGCTATGGTGAATAGTGCTGCTATGAACACAGGGGTGCATATATCCTTTCTGATTGGTGCTTCTAGTTTTTGGGATATATTTCTAGAAGTGGGATCACTGGGTCAAATGGGAGTTCCATTTTTAGTTTTTGGAGGAAACTCCTTACTGTTCTCCACAGTGGCTGCACCAGTCTGCATTCCCACCAGCAGTGCACGAGGGTTCCTTTTTCTCTGCATCCTCACCAGCACGTGTTTTGTTGATGATAGCCATTCTGACAGGTGTGAGGTGGTACTGCATTGTCGTTTTGATTTGCATTTCTCGGATGATTAGTGACTTAGAGCATGTTTTCATATGTCTCTTGGCCTTCCTTATGTCCTCTTTCGAAAAGTATCTATTTAGGTCCATTGCCCATTTTTTGATTGGGTTGTTTATCTTCTTTTTGTTAAGTTGTAAGAGTTCCCTATAATGTTGGAGATTAAACCCTTATTGGAGATAACATTGGCAAATACGTTCACGTATGCAGTGGGCTTTGTTGTTGTTTTGTTGATGGTTTCTTTTGCTGTGCAGAATATTTTTATTTTGATGTAGTCCCAATTGTTTATTTTCTCTTTAGTTTCCATTGCCCTAGGGACTGTATCGGTGAAGCTATTGCTTCGGTATATGTCTGAGATTTTGCTGCCTGTGGATTCCTCTAGTATTTTTATGGTTTCCCATCTTATGTTTAAGTCCTTTATCTATTTTGAGTTTATTTTTGTGTATGGTATAAGTTGGTGGTCTAGTTTCATTTTTTTGCATGTATCTGTCCAATTTTCCCAACACCATTTATTAAAGAGACTATCTTGACTCCATTGGATGCTGTTGCCTCCTTTGTCAAATATTAATGGAGAACAATGGTTTGGGTCGATTTCTGGGTTCTCTATTCTATTTCATTGATCTATATGTCTGTTCTTGTGCCAGTACCAGGCAGTTTAGAGAACAGTGGCTTTGTAATACAGATTGATATCTGGTATTGAGATCCTTCCTACTTTGTTCTTCTTTCTCAGGATTGCTGCAGCTATTCCTTTTTTTAATTTTTATTCCAGATGAATTTTTGGAGCATTTGTTCTATGTATATGAAATATGCCGTTGGTATTTTAATGGGCAGTACTTTGAATCTGTAGATTGCTTTGGGTAGTATGGAAATTTTAATGATGTTGATTCTATCAATCCATGAACATGGTATGTTCTTCCATCTGTTTATGTCTTCCTCTATATCTTTTTTCAGGGTCCTGTAGTTTTCCGAGTACAGGTCTTTTACCTCCTTAGTTAAGTTTATTCCTTGATATCTTAATTTTTTTGGTGCGATGATAAATGGGATTGTTTTTTTAATCTCTCTTTCTGTAAGTTCACTATTGGTGTATAAAAATGCCATAGATTTCTTGGCGTTAATTTTGTATCCTGCTACATTGTTGAATTCATTTATTAAGTCTAAAAATTTTTTGATGGAGTCTTTAGGGTTTACTATGTACAGTATCATGTCATCTGCAAATAATGACAGTTTTATGTCTTCTTTCCAATTGGATACCTTTTATTTCTTTCTCTTTTCTAATTGCTATGGCTAGCACTTCCTGTACTATGTCAAACAGGTGTGGTGAGAGTGGGTATCCCTGTCTTGTTCCTGTTCCTAGGTGAAATGGTTTTAGTTTATTCCCACTGAGTATGATGTTGGCTGCAGATTTATTATATAAGGCTTTTATTATGTTGAGGTATGATCCATCATTTCCACATTTCTCAGGGGTTTATCAAGAAAGGGTGTTGGATTTTGTCAAATACTTTTTCTGCATCAATTTATATGACTCTGTGATTTTTATCTCTCAATTTGTTTATGTGATATATCACATTTTTTGATTTGTGTATATTGTACCATCCTTACATCCCTAGAATAAATCCTACTTGGTCATGGTGTATGATCTTTCTGATGTACTGCTGAGTTCAATTTGCTAGAATTTTGTTGAGGATTTTGGCATCAATGTTCATGAGAAATATTGGCCTGTAATTCTCTTTCTTTGTGTTGTCTTTATCTGATTTTGGAATTAGGGTAATGCTGGCTTCATAGAATGAGGTTGGAAGTGTTCCTTCCTCTTGAATTTTTTTAATAGTCTGAGGAGGATAGGTTTTAGTTCTTCCTTGAGTGTTTGGTAAAACTCCCCTTGTGAAGCTGTCTGGCCCCGGGCTTTTGTTTGCTGGAAGCTTTTTGATGATCACTTAAATTTCCTGCATAGTTATCAGCCTTTTGAGATTTTTAGGGTCTTCCTGATTGAGTTTTGGAAGGTTATATTTTTCTAGGAATATGTCCATTTCCTCCAGGTTGTCTAGTTTATTGGAATAGAGTTGTTCATTGTATTATTTTACAATCCTTTGTATTTCTGTGGGGTTTGGTATTTTGCCTCTTTCATTTCTGAATTTATTTGGTTCCTCTCTCATTGCTTCTTTCGAACCTGGCTAGAGGTTCATCAGTCTTGTTTATCTTTTGAAAGAACCAGCTCTTGGTTTTATTGATCTTTTGTATTGTTGTTTTTTTTTGTCTCTATGTTAGTTATTTCTGCTCTAATCTGTAGTATCTCTTTCCTTATGCTCACTCTGAGCTTTTCTGTTGCTCTCTTTCTAATTCTTGTAGTTGTCACAAGATTTATTACTGTTTTTTTCTTGTGTTTTTTTTTTTTTTTTTTGAGGTAGGCCTCTAGAGCTATAAACTTCCCTCTCAGGACTGCTTTCAATGTGTTCAATAGATTTTGAATTGTTGTGTTTTTATTGTCATTTGTTTCTAGGATGTTTTTTAATATTTTCTTCAATCTCTTTGGTAACCCAATCATTATTTAATAGAATGCTATTCTGCTTCCAAGTATTTAAATTTTTTGGATTGTTTTTATTGTAGTTGATTTCTAATATTATGCCATTGTGGTCTGAGAAGATGCTTGATATGATTTCAATCTTCTGGAATTTGGAGATACTTTGTCTGTGACCCAATATGTTATCTATCTTTGAAAATGTCCCATGTGCACTTGAGAAGAATGTATATTCCGTTACTTTGGGGTGAAATATTCTGAAGCTGTCTATTAAGTCCATCTGTTCTAATGAGTCATTTAGGATTTCTTTTCTTTTCTTTTCTTCTTTTTTTTTGCTGATTTTTTGTCTTTAGTATTTATCCAGTGATGTCTGTTGGTTATTAAAGTCCCCTACTATGATTGTATTGTTGATCTCTCCCTTGATATCTTCCAGGAGTTTTTTAATGTATTTGGGTGCTTCTGCATTGGATGCATATATGTTTGCCAGGGCTATATCCACTTGTTTTATTGATCCCTTTAGTATTATGAAGTGGCCTTCCTTATCTCTTGGTATGGCATTCACTTTGAGGTCCATTTTGTCAGATTGCTACCCCACCTTTTTTTTTTTTTTTCATTTCCATTTGCCTGAAAGATATTTTTCCATTCCTTCACTTTCCGTCAGTGTGGATCTCTTGTTCTGAGGTGGGTCTCCTTTAGACAGTATATATATGGGTCATGTTTTCTTATCCATTCAGCCACTCGATGTCTTTTGATTGGAGCATTTGGTCCATTTATGCTTAAAGTAATTATTGATATGTACTTGTTTCTAGCCATTTTATTTGTGCCTGCGTTCCTTCTTTCCTTTTTATTTCTTCTTTTTACAACAGTCCCTTTAGCATTTCTTGCATTGGTGACTTGGTGGTGATAAACTTCCTTAGCCTTTTTTTTTTATCTGTGAAGCTCCTGATTTCCCCTTCAATTTTGAATGATAGCCTTGTTGGATAGTGTATTCTGGGATTCAGTCCCTAGGTTTGCATCACTTTTAAACTTCTTTCCATTCCTTTATGGCCTGATATTTTTCTGTTGAGAAATCATTTGATAATGTAAGGGGAGATCCCTTGTACGTAACTTTCTGTCTCTCTCTTGCAGCCTTTAAGATTCTCTCTTTGTCCTGAACATTTACCATCATAATTATGATGTGTCTTAGTGTGGGTCTTTTCAGGTTAATCTTGTTTGGGACTCTCTGTGCTTGTGTGACTGTTTTCTTCCCCACATCAGGGAAGTTTTCTGTCATTATTTCTTCAAATAGGTTCCTCTTCCTATTGTTCTGGCACCCCTATTATTCATATGTTGCTTCATCTCATGTTGTCCCAAAGCTCTTTTAGGCCCTCCTCCTGTCTTTTAATTTTTTTCTCCAATTGCAGATCAGTTTGGGTGTGTTTTTTTCCCTTGTCTTCTAATTTGCTAATTTGGTCCTCCTCTTCTCCTTGTCTACTGTTGAAACTTTCCATAGTGTTTTTTATTGCAGCCATATCACTCTTTATTTCTTCTTGATTCTTACATAAGTTGTTGACTTTTTCATCCATCTGGTTTATGAACAGTATGACCCTTATTCTGAATTCTTTTTCTGACATTGCTTGTCTTCATTTCACTTAGCTCCTTTTCTGGCGATTCCTCCTGTGTTTCCTTTGGGGGTTTCTTTGTCTCCCCACTTTTGCTCTCACCGAAGCATCTAGGTGTTGGATCGTGTGGGGCTGCTCTGCGGGTGGCATCGGCTTCTCAGGCTGTGGCTGCTCCTCGGTCAGTCTCGACAGTGGCTGTTCCTTAGTTGGTGGGACTCCTCTGGTGAGCGCTGCTAGCATGGCTACTTCTGGGAACCCCTTTCATGTCCCGCGTGGTTCTGGGTTCAGGTTCAGGGTTCGGGTTCTGGAGAAGGCTGCACACAAATAAAAGAGACTAGAAAAGTATTAATTTGGGAAATGGGGGCCAGGCGGGGCCCACCTCTAGTGGGAGGACTAGGCTTTGCTTTCTCCTTGCCATCCCTTTTATTCAGTTTGGGATACACCCATGGCTCTTAGGCAGGCAATTCCAGTAACAGGCAGATTATATTATCAGTAAGGATTTACATGGTTATGTGGTGGGGAAGTTGATTCAGCTACCATTGTCTCAATTAGATAGGGAGTGGTTGGCTCTGACCTTTCAGAGTTTCAAGGTTGACCAGCCTTCCCAGGTTCCTTGTCCACACCTTTCTAATTAGTGAGACAGTGATGGGTTTCTGGCAGCTGCTCGCAGCAATGATGGCTCCTCTAGGTGGCGGGGGTGGGCTGCTTGCCTGGCTGCTGCTCCTCAAACGGGGGCGGGCAGCTCGCAGGGTTGCTGCTCCTCAAACGGGGGCTGTGTGTGCCTGTGGCTCCTCGGACAGGGCAGGCTGCTTAGGTGGCTGCTGGTCCTCAGACCGGGCGGCTTTACGCGGCTGCTGGTTCTGGGACGGTGGTGGGCTGTGTGCCTGGCTGCTGCTCCTTGGATGCAGACAGGCCATATGAGGCTGATGCTCCTCTGAGGGGGGCATGCTGCTTGGACGGGGGGCAGGCTTCTTGCGGGGCTGCTGCTCCTTGGACGGGGGTGGTCTGCTCGCGCTGTTGGTGCTCGTGTGGTTAAGGTGTCCTGGGCTAACTAAAGTGTTAGGCCGGCCAGAGGGGAGCGTGCTTCGGAACTCACAGAGCCCGTGGATGGGGTGGCTGGGGTCTTGATGATTGTGGGACCTCAGCCGAGGCAGCAGGTCCCTGCGGGCATGGCTGTAGAGTCCTGGGTGGTGTCTGAGGGCACCCTGGGTGGAGGTGAGGCTGGGCTCTGTCACAGCAGCTCTCTCCTTCAACAAGGCGCAGCCTCTGCGGTAGTGCTGGCCACCCTGGACTGTTTGCAGTGGTAGCAGAGGCTGCTTGGCTAGGTGAGCCCGGTCTGCCTGCCCCGAAGGTCCTGTGGGATGTAACTGTTCCTCACTCACGTGCACACACACACACACACACACACACACACACACACACACCCCACACACATCCACACACTCCCCTTTCGCACCCTCCCTCACTCATGCTCTCTGCCTCACTGCCGCCTTCTTCCTGCCTCTGTGGTTAGGCCTGGAGTGTTATTGACCTGTTCATGGTTGGAGTCTCCTCTCCAGGTGTCTGATTATGTGGCTCACTCTTTACCACATTGACCAAACAGGAAAAAATGCAACTCGCCAAGACACGAAACAAAGGGAACAAAACAAGAATGTACTCATGACACTGATAACCCCAATATAAGTGACCACCAGCGAAAAGAGAATTAGGGGAGAGAAAAGAGAGCCCAAATGATATCAAGGAGAGAAAAAATGGTAACAGAAAAAAGAAAAAGAAGAAAAAGGAAGAAAGAGCAAAAAAACCTATAAAAGCATAATATGCTAATTAGACCAGACAGCTGAATGACCTTCCGGATGTCATTCCGAATGTCCTTCTGGATGAAGTCATGGTGGCAGGGGACAGGGGCAGAGGTGGTTAGGGGTGATCAGTCTGGCAGGCAAGCAGTTAGGGTCGATTAGGTAGGCAGAGTGGTTAGGGGCAATCCGTCAGGCAGGTGAGTGGTTAGGGGCATCAGGCAGGCAGAGTGGTAGGGGCGATCAGGCAGGCAGGGGCGATCAGGCAGGCAGGTGAGCATTTAGGGGCAATCAGGCAGGCAGGCAGTTAGGGGTGATCAGGCAGGCAGTCGAGCAGTTAGGGGTGATCAGGCAAGCAGTTGAGTGGTTAGGGACATCAGGCAGCAGAGTGGTTAGGGGCAATCAGGCAGACAGACAGAGGTGGTTAGGGGCTATCAGGCAGGCAGGTGAGCAGTTAGGGGTGATCAGATAGGCAGGCAGAGGTGTTAGGGGTGATCACGCAGGCAGTCGAGTGGATAGGGGTGATGAAGTAGGCAGGCAGAGTGGTTAGGGGTGATCAGGCAGGCAGGCAGGCAAGCAGTTAGGAGCCAGCGGTCCCAGATTGTGGTCAGGGTATAGGCCGGGCAGATGGACCCCCTTCCCAGCACAAATTTCATGCACCAGGACCTTATTATATATATGGAGAAAACACCACAGTAGAAACAGGTAAACCAAAAAAAATATAAACATCAAACACCCAGAAAAGAGGGTGGGGGCAGAATCTGTAGAGGCTGAGCTTATATTCAGAAAGTAAGGTTAAAGAATTGGATGAATATGGGGAGGACCTCAGTTCAGTATAGAGGAAGTAGGAAGAGGATGAGTGGATAAGAAGAGAGAGAGAGAGAAAGAAGAAAAAAACTATTAAAAATTAGTTAAAAATAGGATAAAATAAAATAAAAATAGAAAAAATAGAAATAAACAAAAACTAAAACCATTTCCCCTAAGAACAGGAACAAGACAGGGATGCCCACTCTCACCACTCCTGTTCAACGTAGTACTGGAAGTATTAGCCATTGCAATTAGACAAGAAGAAGAAATAAAAGGCATCCAAATTGGAAAAGAAGAAGTAAAACTGTCCTTATTCGACATGACATGATATTGTACATAAAAAACCCTAAAGACTCCATCAAAAAACTATTAGACTTAATAAATGAATTTGGCAAAGTAGCAGGATACAAAATTAATGCCAAGAAATCTATGGCCTTTCTATACACCAATAGTGAACTTACAGAAAGAGAGACTAAAAAAGCAATCCCATTTACCATCGCACCAAAAAAAATTAAGATACCTAGGAATAAACTTAACTAAGGAGATAAAAGACCTAAACAAAGAAAACTACAGGACACTGAAAAAAGAGATAGAGGAAGACATAAATAGATGGAAGAGCATACCATGTTCATGGATTGGTAGAATCAACGTCATTAAAATGTCCATACTACCCAAAGCAATCTATAGATTCAATGCAGTCCCCATTAAAATACTAACGGCATATGGAACAAACTCTCCAAAAATTCATCTGGAATAAAAAAGACCCCGAATAGCTGCAGCAATACTGAGAAAGAAGAACAAAGTAGGAGGGATCTCAATACCAGATTTCAAGCTGTACTACAAAGCCACTGTTCTCAAAACTGCCTGGTACTGGCTCAAGAACCAGACATATAGACCAATGGAATAGAATAGAGAACCCAGAAATTGACCCAAACCACTATGCGCAATTAATATTCGACAAAGGAGGCATGAACATACAATGGAGTCAAGACAGTCTCTTCAATAAATGGTGTTGGGAAATTGGACAGATACATGCAAAAAAATGAAACTAGATCACCAACTTACACCATACACAAAAATAAACTCAAAATGGATACAGGACTTAAACATAAGATGGGAAACCACAAAAATACTAGAGGAATCCACGGGCAGCAAAATCTCAGACAAATGCTGAAGCAATATCTTCACTGACACTGCCCCTAGGGCAATGGAAACTAAAGAGAAAATAAACAAATGGGACTACATCAAAATAAAAAGCTTTTGCACAGCAAAGAAACCATCAACAAAACAACAAGAAAGCCCACTACATGGGAGAACATATTTGCCTATGTTATCACCGATAAGAGTTTAATCTCCAACATCTACAGGGAACTCATACAACTTAACAAAAGGAAGATAAATGATCCAATCAAAAAATGGAAAAACGGACCTAAATAGATACTTTTCAAAAGAAGACAGAAGGAAGGCCAAGAAACATATGAAAATATGCTCAAAGTCACTAATTATCCGAGAGATGCAATTCAAAACTACAATGCGGTACCATCTCACACCTGTCAGAATGGCTATCATTAACAAATCAACAAACGACAAGTGCTGGCGAGGATGTGGAGAAAAAGGAACCCTCGTGCACTGCTGGTGGGAATGCAGATTGGTGCAGCTGCTGTGGAGAACAGTATGGAGTTTCCTCCAAAAACTAAAAATGGAACTCCCATTTGACCCAGTGATCCCACTTCTAGGAATATATCACAAGAAGCTAGAAACATTGATCAGAAAGGATATATGCACCCCTATGTTCATAGCAGCACAATTCACCATAGCTAAGATTTGGAAAGAGCCTAAGTGCCCCTCAGCAGATGAGTCGATTAGAAAACTGTGGTACATCTACACAATGGAATACTACGCTACGCTAAAAAAGAAGGAATTCCTACCATTTGCAACAGCATGGATGGAACTGGAGAGCATTATGCTAAGTGAAATAAGTCAGTCAGTGAAAGATAAATATCACAAGATCTCACTCATCTATGGGAAATAATGAACAACATAAACGAATGATGAAAAACAGAGCCAGAGACAGGGAAGCATCGATCAAACTGTCAAATCTCAGAGGGAAGGTAGAGGAGGGTGGGGGTAAGGGGAAGAGATCAACCAAAGGACTTCTATGCATGCATATAAGCCTAACCAGTGGACACAGACAACAGTGGGGTGAGGGCATAAGTGGGGCAGGGGTGCGGTTTGGGAAGGTAATGGGGGGAAGAGGACAAATATGTAATACCTTAATCAATAAAGAAATTAAAAAGAGATAAATAAATTTAGTCCATTTAAAAAAAAGAAAAATAGAAATAGAATGATGAAAGAATAATGCAAGAGAAAATAAAAATAAAGAAACAAATAAAAAAGTAAATATAGAAAAAAGTAAGACAACAAAGTAATAATAAAATAAAATAAAGTAAAATAAAAATAAATATTAAAAAGTGAAGTGCCGTTTCTTTCTGCTGAGTTTTAATGCCCCATGGGGGCTGATTTAAGATCCTACTCTTTGTACTGTCTGCCACTTCTCAATTCCCTGTTAAATTATTGAAGTTCCAAGCAGTCCACTGCTCCTCTGTTTGTGTCTGTCTCCACAGCCTTGACTGCCAGCAGGCGGGATCCATCTTCACACTTAGCCTGTCTGCTCACTTTCAATCTTAATCTCTCAAGTGGCTCTTTCTGACAGGGCTATAGTTGGGGAGGTTGCCTTATGGCGTTCCGGGACTGAATGGCCTCTCTTCAGGCCAGTCCAGGGCTCTCAGGGACTATTTAAAAATTTTTTTTGGTATCCTTTGTACCACTCAGGGTGTAGTCTGGGTGTGGCTGTATTGGTTGCCTGGAGACTGCAGGGAGGGGCTCTCTCTTCAGGAGAAAATGGCTGCCCAGGTCCCACTAGTCAGGTGATGTCTCAGTGCCAGACTCCCAGCCACCTCTCCCAAGCTGCTCCTCTCTCCAGACTCCACAAATCTGCACCTCGGCCACGGGTGAGTGTTTGTATTTGAAAGGTCCTATGAACTGGGTTTAGCAAATAAAAGCAAAGACCAAAGAGGGGAAAGAGCTGCGCCTCTGGGAGCCCCTCTCCTCCTGGCAGGGCGTGGCTTGGGCAGTTGTTCAGGCTGCCCTCTCCTGGCTGTGGGCTTAGATCTAGAATTTCCTGTCACCCCAGCCCTGTGGACTTCGTTTCCACAGTGAGATGTTATGCCTGTCCCAAGGGACACAGCATTGGTGCTGTGTGGCTTCCATCTGACCCTCTGGGCTCGGAGGTCTCACAGTTCTCTCCAGCCCAGAGCCCTGATTTTACCTTTCTCCAGGCATCCTCTGCCCTTCCCAGCTGCGAATTGTCTCACCAGCTGTGTCTGCTTTGCCAATTCGGGGTGGGTGTTATTCGATTTAGTTGCTCCTTCTATCTGCTCCAGGACAAGGCTTGGGACACTTCTGCCTATTCTGCCGCCATTTTGTCTCCTCCATGTATTTTGTTTTAAAATTAAATTTATTGGGGTGATGTTGGTTAATAGCTTTCTATAACTTTTAGCTGTACAATTTATAATAAGGTCATCCATATACTCCACTGTGTACTCGCACCCAAAGTCTTGTCTCCCTTCATCACTATGTATTTGTCATGTCTTCTTTGTGGTTTTTAAAAAATATATATTTTTATTGATTTCAGAGAGGAAAGGAGAGGGAGAAAGAGATAGAAACATCAATGATGAGAAAGAATCATTGACTGGCTGCCTCCTGCATGCCCCACACTAGGGACTGAGCCTGCAACTGGACATGACCTCCTGGTTCATAGGTGATTGCTCAACCACTGAGCCACATTACCAGGCTGTCATGTCTTCTTTTCATAGTAGCACAGTCTGTTTTGTGAGAGCTGAAAAATTAATTATTTAAAAATCCATATAATTTCTTTTTTATCAGTCACATGAGACTAACTACAGGCCAATGTTATTCTAAGATGTAAGTAAATTTTTCAATAGTTGAAGATTTTTTAGAAAACAACCCAATATTTGGTATATATGAATGCAAGGTTTTTACAAAGTCTAGTACTTTATCACAAAACTCAGAGGCCTGATGCACCAAAATTCATGCAAAGGGGCTCAGCCCTCACAGCCATGGCGGCTTTCCTCGGCCCTCGCAGCCCAGGCTTAATCCGAAAGGACATCCGGAAGGTGGTTCTGCTGTCTGGTCTAATTAGCATATTACGCTTTTATTATTATAAATTGAGAACATGGTTAAGCATGAGTAATATTAGCATTGTCCCAAATGTCCTGTTGGGTAATCATATTAAAACAACAATATAGTTAGAGACATTGAAGCTGTTGTTGAATAGCCATAAAATCCTGGATTTATGCCCACCGTAAGTATTGTTATTCTTAGTGAGGTAAGTAAGCAGAAAGAAGGAAATAAAAGGTAATTATGTTGATTTGTTTTTGGGATATAATACTCCATGACTATTTAAAATCAAGAGTATTTTTGGAATCTGCATTTTTTTCAGAATATTGTGTTATCTTAATTGCTTAAGTATCCCTATGAGGCTTAGATAACTATAGCAATAATAGATACTTTGTTTAAGCAAAAATATTTGAGATATGAGTAGGCTATTTTATTGTCCCAGATGGAGATCTCTATACAGTAGAGAGGGGATAACGTTCTGTATAAACAAATCAACTTAGCACCTCATACTCTTTATTTTGAGGGACATAAGACCATTCTCTGAATAGAATTTTTTCTGATCTATGCCCATACACAAATGTATAATTTCACATTTATCAACTGGGAGTAAAACTGGATATTTTTCTCTCCAACTATATTCTTTTAGGTTAATTAGAATATGTACACTAGTTATGTCCTATCACTTCTCAGCATATCTATGTACATACTAGCTTTTTATTTTTAAAATGTTATGTGTCACGTTGATAAGTATTTTTGTATCATTATTATAAAAGTCAATTCTTTTCGGCAGTGGTTCTAAAAGACACTTTCTTAATGAGTGTGAGATTATCCCAGTTGGGAGCTAACCTCAGTCCTCTTTGAAACTTCTAGTGATGCTGAGACTCAGGGCAGTGCTCTGTGCTCTGACCTGCCCTTCACCTTCTGCCTATTGTCTTGTAGGCATTCTGGAATTTATCAGTATAGCCGTGGGCCTTGTCAGCATTCGAGGCGTGGACAGTGGACTCTACCTCGGCATGAATGAGAAGGGGGAGCTGTACGGATCAGTAAGTACTGAGAGAGGCTTCACAGCCTTTATGTCTCCCACTGGCTTGAATGCACTTTCTCTAGGTTGTAATAGCCTAGAGCCGTGGTCGGCAAACTGCAGCTCACGAGCCACGTTCGGCTCTTTGGCCCCTTGAGTGTGGCTCTTCCACAAAATACCACGGTGTGGGCGAGTCTATTTTGAAAAAGTGGCATGAGAAGAAGTTTAAGTTTAAAAAATTTGACACTCAAAAGAAATTTCAATCGTTGTACTGTTGACTAATGAGTTTGCCCACCACTGGCCTAGAGAAAACCGAGTCTGTTGGGAAGGATAGTGTGAGCTCTTACACTTTTTTGGGGCAAATCGTATTGTTTTTATTAATAGGTATATCATCCCTGGGTCTTCAGTAGACCAAAGTTTCTAAGAAATGTTTTATCATATGCCAAACCATTTTCATATCAAATACATAAAAATTTACGTGTGAAAAATGTCCTTCCCTCAATTTTTTTTCACCTTTAGACATATAATGTGGATTTAAGTCAGTCACAGTTGAACTCAATATAATGCTTTTTGTGCGTAGGATACAATCTGACCTTCATTGGATGGCAGAGAGTATGGTTTGTCATGATGATCTCCAAACTTTCAAATCATGTACCACCACCAAAAATGTTTCTGCGTATGGATTTCAATAATGCATGTTAAATTATTCCAACACTAGAGGCCTGATGCATGAGATTCGTGCAAGGGGCTCGGCCCTGGCAGCTGCTCCTACTTCATCCAGAAGGTCGTCTGGAAGGTGGTTTGGCTGTCCGGTCTAATTATCATATTACGCTTTTATTATAGATTGTATATATAAAATATAGTTTATAGGTGTTAGTTTATAAAACATGAATTAAGGTAAACATTTTTCAAGGATGCGGTGACTGAGTCAACACAAATAGAGGCTGGACTATTTGCCCCCTGCTCTGGGGACCGACCACCTTGCATACCCCGTCAGAGCCCCTTCCCCTTAGAGAGATGACTCATCTTCCAGATGAAATGGCTGTGTGACGGCGCCTGCGGTTTGCTGTTTGACAAGGAGCAGATGGAACTTTGTGTTCAGCACAGGAGCCTCCCGTTTGTTGTCTGGGCTCAGCCTTGTCTCTCCTGGATTCTTTGGGTGGCCTCCTCTCCTCTCATTCAGCTGCCCTCCTGCCTGTGTGGCTCCCTCTGTAGCACAGACTGGGGACAGAGCGAGGGCTCAGTGAGCACCAGGGACAGGAGTATCTGAAAAGGTGGCCAGAGGCAGAAAGTTGGAGAATCCCATTTTAGCAGGTTTTCTGTGACTTCCAACTGCTTTGTTTAGAGCTTTTGGAGCCCCTGAGCAGGGCTAAGAGTGGACTTCTCACCTCCACTACCCCACAGCCATAGGACTAGTTGACAATCCTTATCACAGCAAAGGGGTCAATCCCAGAAAAGCAAAAAAAAAAAAAAAAAAAAAAAAAAAAAAAAAGCTCTTCTTCCTTCTGTGTTTGAGAAATGCATACCTTCTCCTGTGTGTCTCCAGGCTTGGAGGAAAGTGTGACAAGGAACACATTTCCATACAGTGTTTCCTTTGTGGAAAAGTATCTTAAATGGCTTCTGTGCGTTCTACCTCTCTCATCTCCAGTTTATTCACACCAGGAATGGGAGAATTACCTCCAAAACCCAGAGATGAATGTCCTTCTCAGCTCAGACCCCTTCCAATGCTTGCCTTTAAAGGCCATGCCCACATTCTTTAGCGATACCATCAATATTATCACAAACCCTATGCCAGTCCCATCTCTTGCCCTCTTTCCCCATGTATTTTGGGTTTTCCACCTACTGTTCTAATTTGTATGTGTGGTTAAGTTAACTCCTTTCTCTGGCATGTCTTTCTCTTCTCCGCTCTACCTGATGAAGCTGCATTCTTTCTTTAAGATTCAATTTAAATATTGCCTCTTTTACAAAACCTTCACTACCCCTCTAACTTGAACCCCAGTTATTCTGGTTAGCAGTTCTGGTGTTTTCCTTTGGGCCCCTGTACCACTGTTTATATTTCCATGGCCACTCAAGTACAGTATGATATCCAGTGTAGTTGATTGTATTTCTGTATTCCCTAATGTTGCCTAACACATAGCTCTGGCCCTTGTACATGATAAGGTGCTCAATATATGAATATTGGATTGAAGTGAATAAAACATTGTGATTCTTTTTATGCTTCATTAAACATACAGGTGTGGGCCTCATTGTATGGCTAGTGTGTACTTAGCACTCTGCTGGAAGGAAGAATTGCTATCTTCCATTGCCATGCTGGATCAGAGGTGATAATGTGTCCAGCCCCGGGGGGATATAGCTGAGCCTGGAGACAAAGAATGTGTAGTGATGGGAGCACGGGAGCACGGGAACAGAAATCAGGAGACCGGGGCTCTTACTCTGTCTCTGCCACTAGCGAGGTGCTGGCCCTCCCTCTCATATATAAAACAAAAAGCATGACTTCGCTGTTTGGAACAGTTCTTCCTACTCTGCATCTCAAGAGCTTATGGTTTGGCTTTTTCAGATCCACTCATGAGTCTTGTCTGTCTGACCTGTGATGTTCTCTGTGCACATGCAATGCTTGTGCAGTGAGCTCTTTTCCCTCCTACACATGCAGCTGGGAGGAAAGCTCCCTGGGCAGCCAGGCTGCTATTCCAGGGTCTGTGTCTGATGCAGGTAAAGGGTAGAGAGAGGGTGACAGCAATGCTTCTCTATGGCCAGGGACCACATTGTCCATTGGCCTTGTGGTCATCACACTTGGGAATGAGAAATGACCCAAATAGCTCATTTCATTGTGATAAGATTCAGAGAAGGAAAGAAACAGGCAATGATTCTACATTAAACTAAAAATTGCGAAGTTGTGTAAAGCTCAGTTAACTAAAGTAGAGTTTTTATTTCTAAATATCGAGGAAACTTTGAAAAGATTGATCGCATTATTAAAGAAGGTAAAGAGATTTGGAAAAATAGCAGACACTTGTATAAAGTAAACGAATGTGTAAATGTAGCAGAAATTAATTTAAAATGTATTTTGGAAATTGGGATTGTTTCTCTTTTTATCTATGTAGTTCTTTTGTTTTCAAGTTTATGGGAATGGATTTAAAAGGTCAGAAGTGAATGAGATGATATTGCTTCAGAATAATGTACATCTAGGATTCTGGTTTCCTATTAGAATGTGGAAGTCGGAAAAAGCATATTGCTGTGTATCATGGTGTGCGGTTTGAGGAAACCTGAATAATTCTAGTTCTGAGGTGGAATTAGATTATTTTATCATGTTAATCATTCATTCACTCATTTGCTAATTTATTCACAAACATTTATACCTATTATGTTCCAAGTGCATAATACTGCAACAAATATCTTAAAACCTGGTAGGATTATAAGTCGTTCAGTGCAATGTGAAATGCACAATATTAGAGAAATGCCAGGGGTATCTTGGGTGCCCAGAAGAGTATTTGGGGAAATTGAGTGGTTACATTTAAACTGGATCTTGAGGGATGAATAGGAGTCTCAGAAAAGGACTGACAGACAATTTAGGGCACATAAGCCTTCAACTGTAAAAATTAGAATATCCTGTCTCGGTGAAGTTTAGAGAGGGTGTTAGATTTCTCTCTCTCTCTCTCTCTCTGTCTCTCTCTCTCTCTCTCACACACACACACACACACACACACACACACACACACACACTCATACTTGGCTAGAAGATTAAAGTATTAGAGTATGTTTACATTTGCCACTTTTGTTCTTATCAAAGAGACTATAAGTAAGGCTCAAATAGTTATTTTTAGTGTCTTACCCCAAATTATCTGAATGTTCTCAAGATACTTGACTGTGATAAATATCTCTTTAAAAAAGAACTCTAGGAAAAATTAATTTCCTTAAAAAAGCTTGCATTTAATGAAAAATATTTGATGTTTTCATTTTAAAAAAAGGTAGCACAATTACTAAAATTGTGATGATATAGGAAATACAGCATGGACTCTGCAAAAGTGATATAAAAGGACAACACAGATTCCTGGTTTGTATCCCTTTTATAGCACTTCATTCTGTCTAGAATTTTAATTCCTTCATCTTTCCCACTGGACTATGTTTTTTGGAGTCAGAGTCTCTGTATCTATAATCTTTCTGTTTCTTGAAGGCTCAGCGGTGCACATATGTGCGGTTGGCACCTGGTTTCGTGACCCAACTACTCATCCTGTCACAGCCCTCACACACAGAGTCTTGCTGTATTTGAATTTCATGTGTTGATACATGACCTAGTGTGTGATTGTCCACTTACAGAGTCCAGTTTTTCCATAGGAGTTGTCTTATTTAACTATTAAAACTGAAAGCAAAAGAAGTTGAGTGACTTGCTCAAAGCCCAGAATTCATAGGTGGTACAGTGGGGACTTAAGGTAATTCTTGAAAGGACCTGGCCACCATCCTGACAGAGATGCTTGTAAAGTGAGTGTTTACTAGAGGATTTGGTGGTTATATTTCCAGAGATGCAGTTGGGCCCTGTTTATGTGAATTCATGTAATCAATAACTGAGGTTTGGTGGATTTGCCACGTGTATAGTCTTAGAGAAAAGTAAACCCATTAGTTGCGGTGGCTGTCTTTACTGAGTAGAGAGGTACATGAGCCACCAGCTACTAGAGGGGTGTTTTCACAATGTGGGAGTGGCAAGGGGCCCTGGAGAGCCACCTGTCCTAGATTGAAGAACTGTATCCACCCCTTTAAGAGGAAAATATATCTCAGATCCTTAGAATCCCATATTGACTTAGATGATTTTATTGTTATTTAAATATGTACATACTCCTTATACCCCTTTGACAAGGGCAATTCAAAACATACATTAAAATCCACACTAAATTATAAGACCAATACAAGCCAAATTGGCATGCTTGGTTTAATGAGATGGCTGTTGTTGTCTGACTGAGGCTAAGGTGGTGCTGTTCTGTGGCAGCCCGTCTTCTCCTGAGCTCAGAACATCTAGCCCCTGGCACCCTCGGAAGACATTTTCTCCTACGTCTTCCTATTCAGTAACTGGGAGGCCAGACCATGTCATCTGGTCTGCACTGATGTTCTGTATACGTTATTTCCTCTTCCTGTTAGCCCTGAAAGTAACTTTAAGCACAACTGCACTCTTGGATGGCAGTATCTGGTAATACGAGGCCATCTGGAAGGTCTAGAATAGCCTTAAAATGATCCCTTAATTTTTTCATGAAATGAGAAGACAAAGTGAAAATGTTCTTGTAGAAAACTTGTGGCCCCCAGGATAGGTCCATTGTCTCCCTGGGGTCATTGTGGTTGTGGGAAGTCCTAGCAAGGAGGGTTTGTGGTGTGCTGGAGGTGGCAGCTTGACCCTGGAGGTTTTGGGAGGCATTGTTTCCATTAGGTGCTCTGCTGTGGCAATTGTGAGAGAAATTTGAACAGCAGAATAAGCTCTGTGTTTATGAATCAGGACACCATAACACATAGCATGTCCCACCAGACAGCAACTTGTCATGGTGTGTGTTATTTCAGATGAGTTTGATGGTAGACGTCCAGGTATGCCCTTTACGTAGAGTCTCCAAAGAATGTAGTTCATATAAAGGAAATGGAAAGGGTCATTTGTCTTCTTGAGAGCAGTCATGCTCAGGAAACATTGGTTTTAAACACAGATTTTGGGTGACAGAGCATTGCCTTCTACTGCATATGTTTTTAAAGGATCAACTAATCTTTGATGATAAAGAGGGCAGGACCTCAGAAGAATATCTTCTACCATATTATTTGATTTTTTTTCATACAGTGTCCTTATTTTAGAGATGAGGAGAGTGACAGTGTAGTGGCTAGTGACTTAGTCAAGGTCACCCAGATAGTAAGTGACAAATTATGATTTGAACTTGGGTGAATTAGTAAACCAGGTCCAACATATACGTATAAGAGTGGGCATCCAGCCGAAACTGGTTTGGCTCAGTGGATAGCGCGTAGGCCTGTGGACTGAAAGGTCCCAGGTTCGATTCCGGTCAAGGGCATGTACCTTGGTTGCGGGCACATCCCCAGTGGGGAGTGTGCAGGAGGAAGCTGATCGATGTTTCTCTCTCATCGATGTTTCTAACTCTCTCTCTCTTCCTCTCTGTAAAAAAATCAATAAAATATATTTTTTTAAAAAAGAGTGGGCATCCATTTTTGGGAATAACATTTTTTTAACCAGAATTAATCACTTATTATAACAGGATTTTAGTATTTCCTTCACAGATAATATTTGGAACAATTTTTTTTCTTTCTAGTAGCCTAGTTTTTATTGAGTGGTTCATTTACTGGTCCTTAGCATCTCTACTGTTGGCCATTAGTTAGTTGAAGTCATCTTTATTATTTAATTTTAGTTAAGTTTATGTTGTTTAGCAGGGTAGCTACATTTACTGATTGTCTGAGGCGTGTTTAAAATGTCCAGGTCTGTAATGGCCAAAGTCATAGGGCACAGGTCTGTAGATCTTACAGTCTCTGCAAAGGATTTAGTTTTAATAGCTAACGGCTCTGTAGATGGCTGTCATCCCCTTTCATGGTAGGGGTATGTGCTGAGCACCAGGTAACACGCTCAGGGATGGTCTTTCTTCAGGCTCAGGAATTCCCAAGCAGAATCTTCCTCCTGATGGGCACAGCTCTACACGTGATCCTAACTCTTCTTTCTTCCTGCCCTTGGTGTAGTCATTTTCCCTGTTCCACACTGCTGTATGCTCAGAAGTCCCTGTCAGAGTGGTCTGATGAGGAGAGCTGAGAGAATGGTTTTGGGAAGCCCCACGTCAGGCACTATGAAAGCTGTTTCTTGCAGTGGGAGTTCTTGATTCAGTGGAAGAACTTCCTCTGGACAGTTCTTCACTGTTCCTAATAGCATTCCATTTCATAGAGTGTGAATTCTGCGAAGGCAGGGTTGTGGTCACTTCAGTTTCCCATGGAAACTAAACCATGTCTTGTATGAACTTAAACCATGTATTGCATGCAGTTAGCACTTAATAAATATTGAATGTGTCACTGTATTGTAAGTGGGATTCCAGATGACCTATTTCTTGTTTTCTGTAAAAAGAGGACCAGGCAGATTGTGGCTTACAAACACCTAGTTTACGAATAGGTATTTGAGGCTAGAGGAGGGGACCAGAGTGGTTCCTGATCATTTTTTATATAAGGCTTCCTTTTTGAAAAAAAAGTGGCAGGGAGTCCCACATGATAGTACTTGTAAATGACTTTTGATTGAAAAAATACCTTATGACAAAAACTCCTGAGAATTAATTAATGTTTTTGAGTGAATCGGTTACAGTACAGGCCAGACATACATTTGGAAAGAGCAGCATGTCTGCGAGGTGATATTTCCTTTATAAAGTTTACTGACTGCAGACCCCTGGTGTTCTACCCCGAGCCTTGCTGCACCCATGACATCGAGTGAATTTCTAAGTTGAGATGTGAGGACTACCAGCAGAAAATGACATTGGAGAAAACAAGCCTTGACTCCCTGCCTCCCAGTGCTCCCTGCTTCTGCCCCTTTTGATCTTCTGCACTCCAGAGCTCCTGGGACCATTTTCTGTTACCTACCTTCACCTCACCTCTTAGGGTGCTGCTTTTCTCAGAACAGACTGTAGATCACACAGAGCCTGCACTTGCTCCTCAGCTCAGCCTGTTTCATGGGTCTTTAGTTGCAGAGCTTCCTGCTTCTCTCAGGGAGACCTATCTCCTGTTCCTCCCATGAATGCTATTGGGAGCCTGATCAAGAACCAGGAGATGCTCTGTCACTCATTCACAGTCCATTTACATAACCATGTGTTTGTTCACTCACTTGAACACCCAGTCTTTACTTCACTCACACACTCAGTCACTCTTCCAGTCACTCATTCAGTCACTCTTCCATTCACTCGCTTGCACACTCCTGCTTGCTTGCTTTCACAAAGTCCACAAGCATTATTGATATCACCTCTTACTATCATGTGTCAGGTGCTAGAAATACAGTTAATTCTCATTATTTGTAGATTGCATATTTGCCACTTTATTTACTTGCTAAAATTTGCTCGTAATCCTAAAATTATTCCTCGTGGCACTTCTGTGGTCACTTGCAAACATGCACAGAGAAGCAAGAAATGAGTCGCCTTGTAGCCGCCTGATGGGTACCCTCCCAGCTGAGGTCCATCAAGGCAACCTCTGCCTTCTTGTTCCAGCTCTCACTGTAAGAAGGTGTCCTTTTCAGGACCTAGTTAGTGCCACATTTTTGACATTTTTGTGTTTGATGGTGATTTTGTGTTTTAAAATGCCGCCAAGCATTGCATTGAGTGCTGTCTTTTGTTCCTGAAAGCAAGGAGGCTGTGATGTGTCTTATTGGGCAGATGCACATGTTAGACAAGCTTCGTTCAGGCACAGGTTACAGTGCTATTGGCTGTGAGTTTATTGTTACTGAATCAACAACATTTAGCTTAAAAAGAAACACACATAAAATAGGGTTATATATTGATTATTGAACAAAAATGTTATGCTGAGAGGCTGGCAGGAACCTAACCCTGTGTCTCCCTCAGGAACAAGTGGTTTGGTATGCTATAATTCTGTGTTCATGGCTACTCTGTAGAACAGAACTACCCTGATAACATAAATGTCTATACCTACAAATGCAAATGGTACCTCCTCATGTGGGTGATCCTAGAACTGATTCAAGAAGAACTTGCAACTTTGTTGGGATGTTAGATAGGCAAACCAAAAATTATAATTTGGTATAATAAATATTGTAATAGAATTATTACATAAAAAAGAGGCTTGGAGAAGGGAGGTAAGTTCTGGGGTGGGAGAGAATGTCCGGATTATTCACAGGGGAGATATGGGAAAACAGGTAGATATTCTCGGAGAGAAGGCAGCTGTGCTGCAGGGTTTGGAAACATGGGTTGCTAGATGTCTCCTGAATATGTTGTCTTTACTTCTGCTCCCTTCTATGGTCCTATCTCTGCTTCTGTTTTCCCAGCTTCTGCTGGAGGCTTCACTGCTGACATTGGGAGGGTACCCCCTTGTCATTGTCATTTGCCATCAAGGATGGTGCTGCTAAGTTGCTCTATATCCTGGCTTGGGAGGTGCCCTTGGGCCCCAGTGGAGGCAAGTGGGACTAACTGCCCTGGGGGCCATTTTTGCAGCGGTCTGGCCACCTCATCCCAATCTCCCACAATGCCAGGGACTGACTTAGACTTGTGCAGAAATCTCTCGTCATCTGTTGACCTGGTGGCCTCAGCAGCATCCCAACAGGTGCTGAGAAAAACATGGGCATTCCTAACATGCCTGCCACAGATGGCTCTCCTAAGGACGGAAAGGTTAGAGCATTAAATGGGAGAGACACACACAGAGCTATCGTACTTTGCCCTCTCTGTAAATGCTTCAGATCCTGACAGAAGTTGATGCCCTCCTTTCTTAATCTCTTTGTGTGTGTGTGTGTGCTGTTGTAATTCTTCATTGAAATCCAATGTGATTTGCCTTTCATTTGTGATGAAGTGCTCAAAGCTCAATGAAGTATTCCAAGAACAGACTTGCAAAGGTCATTCCAAAGACACCCCTGTCCCTGTGGAGTATCCTATGTTTGCCTTGATGTACCATGGAGTGATTTTTTTGCCTATTCACCTGCCACATTGCACTGTATAGTCTCACATAGTTGCTGTTCACTCTCAGCTCTAGGTTTCTTTCTATTCTCCTGGTCCTTTCCTTTCCTTCCATTCCTTCCCTTCCTTCCTTTTTTCCTTCCTTCCTCTCTTTTTCCCTCCCATCCCTCCCTCCCTCCCTCCAACCATCCGTTTTCCATATGAATTACTATTTCAGATATTTTTCTTGAGAGGCTTTTATTGTGTCTCTCCCCCCTCCCCCCTCCCTCTATCCTTAAAGTTGATTTTCAGTTTGCTTTGTTTTGATGGAGTGGTCAAGCCCATACTTGCATTCTGAACTGGTTGAACTTGGAGTTAAAGCATAGACTTGTGGGAACACAAGACTCAAAATCCTATCTCTGTTGCCCACTAGCTGCACAGATTTGGGTAGTCTAGGAGAAGGCTGATGAAGCCAATGGCAATGTTGTCATAAGGATAGAAGAGGTGGTGTCTATAAAGCAACTAGCATGGTTCTCGGTTCACTATGGCTGCTCAGTGTTCCCCCTAAGTTCCTGTAGTTCTCATTAAGTTGTTGGAGCATCTTTATAACCATTACTTGGAACTCTATATCTGATAAATTGCTTGCCTCCATTTTATTTAGCTCTTTTTCTGGAGAGTCTTCCTTTTCTTTAATTTGGGGGTTGTTTCTTTGTCTCCCCATTTTAGCTGTGTCTTTGTGTTTTGTTTTTTTATTTCTTTGTATTAGATAGCACTGCTATGCCTCTCAGTTTCTGTGGGATGGCCTTATATGATGTGTCTTGTGGGTCCCAATTGTGCAGTCTCCTTGTTCTCCTGAGTTGGATACTCTAGGAATGTCCCTCGTGTGGGCCTTTTTGTTATAATTGGGTCTTGATTGCTGTTGGCCCATTCGTGGGTGGGATTGACTCTCAGATTGGCTGGCTGAGGCTCAGTCTAACTATGGCATGCAAGCTGTTGTGCAGGTGCAATCTCGAGGTGTCTTGTTGGGCTCAGTGGCACAATCTTCCACTTGACCCGTGCTCCAGAAATGTTTCTTGTGGGTTATGTGCACCCCCTATTTAGTTGTGTTATGATGAATGCTGTTGGCCCTTTTGTGGGTGCAGTGATCCCTTCAGGTTGGGTGGCTATAAGGGTAAACTTTGATCGTCATGTGTGAGATGTTGTGTAGGGGCTGCCCCCTGAGGTGGAGTTGTTTCCAGCAGGGCCTGGTGCCTGCCAGATTCTTCCTTTGGGTGTGTTGCTTGTGTGGGTGGTTGGGTCAAGCTCTGGTGAGGTCTGAAGCTCACCACTAGGTATGTTGGTTCTGGGTTCATTTGGATGCAGTTCAGGTACAGGTCACTGTCAGACATTGTATATAACCGGTTTGGGGCTACCTGTCTGGAGCTTCCACATTATTCAGTGTTTGTGTCTGCATAAACTGGACCTGGGTGTCTGTGGGAGGGGCCAGTCTGTGTACTCGGTTCTGCTTCCTGGAGCTCTGAGCTGGGGTGAGATCAATAAAGCTGGGCCCAGGCTTGGTAGGTTGGGGCAACCAGGTCAGAAAGACAGGGTTAGTGGGTCCTCTAGTTTGGGGCAGTGTGGTCTGGCATTCAACAGGGAGAATGTGGCACCTACTCTAGAACCATACCATTCACACTCTGAGTGGGTCTCCAACTCTGTCTTCCCCAGGAGTGTACCACAGGTTCAGGTTGGATGTAGCCAGCTGACCTCACTGCAGGAGCAAGCTCAGTAGGACAGTATCACTGGGACTTGGGCAAACAAATTAAGAAAGCCTTCTTTTGAGGGTGGCACCAACTGTGCCATGAAGCTCTGTAGCCCCACCTGCTCAAGCCCTTCACTGGATCCTCTGAGGTAAATGCACTCTGAATGTCCCAGCTCTGAGCAGACCCTCCTTCCCCCTCAAAACTGAGCCTAGCAGAATGGGGCCAGCTGGGCTTTTGAAAACAGATCAAGTCAGTCTTACTTGGTGGTCTTGCTGGCTCTGCAGCCACGCCTTCAGAGATTCCAACTGATCTGCATTCCAAAACTCGGGGCTCCTGTTTGCTCCTAGTTATGCTCCTTGCTCCCTTCCTCCCTGAAGGACTTGGAGGAACAGATCAAGGCAACCCTCTACTGGGGTTGGTACCGGCTCTTGGGAGGCGAGATAGCTATTTACCTTCTTCTAGCTTTGCAGTGCATTGCCAGAGACCCTGACAGAGAGCTCCGAAGGGTCATGACAAATGCCCCAATTCTTAGTTGCTCCCCTTTCCCCCTGCAGATATGAGCTTAGCAGGATGGGACCAGCAGGATTTGGGGGTGAAAATCAAATCTGCCCTTTAATTGGGATGATGTGGGCCTTTGGTTCTTGGGAGGGGAGCTAGCTGCTTACCTTCTCCTAGCTTGGCAGTGCCCTGCCTGATGTGAAACTCCCAGGGAATCGTGCCAAATGTCCCAGTTCTGAGTTGCACGCTTTATTACCCATGTGGAACTGTGCTTGGCAGGCTAGCGCCAGCAATATTTGGGACTGTAACTCAAGGCAGCTCTTTGTTAGGGTGGCACAAGGCTGTGGTTGGGGGTGCAAGAGCATGCCTCCTCCTAGCTCCACAGCTACCCTATGCCTGAGGCCCTGACAAGGGAGTCTTGCATTGGGGATGGCATCTGCCTAACCCATGGTAAGGGGGAAAGATGAGCCCTTGTCCCAAAACCACTTAATTCAATGATCATCTGAGAATCTGTCTATAGTTTCTCCCAGAAAATAGCGTACCTCAGGTCCCTGTTGTGCTGTAAGAATGGAAGTGCTCAGCCCTGTGATAGGACACCTGAGGGCGGTATGGGATGTTGACTTAGGACTGGGACCTCAGTAGCCTACCTTCCAGGTCTCCAAAGCTGTGCTACCCAGATCTTCTCTTTATGTCTTCCATATGCCTTAAGTCTCCTTCCCTCTACTGGTGCCCCAAGTGAATGCCCAGGAGTGAGCCTCTGTGCATTGGCCCTTTAGGCAAACACCTAGGATTCTAGCAGACTCCCTCCTCTTTTTGGCAGACAAAATCTGGCAGCTTATTTTTGTTGCCACATTCTATGCAGGATCTTCTTCCTGGTCCTGATGCGCTGGTTTGGGGATCCTGACATGTGGATGAGACCCCACATTCCTAATGGGTACTTTTGTAGCCATGATATTTCTCTGGCTTCTCAGCCACTGTCCCTTAGTGCAGGGACCAGCCCTCTCTGCTTCTCTGCCCTTCTTACAAGTCTCTGTGTAGCTTCTTTTTTCAATTCTTGGATATAATACTCCTATTCAGGTGTACTTCCATTGTTTATTCAGGTTGATTGCTCTAAATTTTAGCTGTAAATTGGATTGACGTGGGGAAGAGGTATGTGTTGCTTTTACCTAGTCTGCAGCCATGTTAGAATCTCTGACATACTACTCTTATCAGGTAATTTTCTATGTTAAGAAATGTTACAGAGGGGTTTCAAGATGGTGGCAGAGTAGGTAGGTCTTTCTTGCACCTCCTCCCAGAACAAAATTGGAAATAAAACGAAATTGGAGAATATTCACCTTGCATTACAACTGAAGACTGGCTGAAGAGGTGACTTTTATTTTATTTTATTTTATTTTCAAATACATTTTATTGACTTTTACAGAGAGGAAGGGAGAGGGATAGAGAGTGAGAAACATGGATGAGAGAGAAACATCCATCAGCTGCCTTCTGCACGCCCCCTACTGGGGATCGAGCCTGCAACCCAGATACATGCCTTGACCAGAATTGAACCCAGGACCCTTTAGTCTGCAGGCCGACACTCTACCCACTGAGCCAAACGGGTGAGGGCGAAGAGGCGACTTTTAAAAAGGAAGGGCACCTTGAGACTGGTAGGAAGGGCAGGGCCATGAGAGGGCTGGCTCAGTGCCACCAGGTGGCAGGTAGAGGGAGAGGAGGAATATGTGGGGGTATTTTCCATGAGAGGAGAGAGGCCCAGACCCCAGGCTGGGTTTCCCAGCCTAGAGCATCAGTGGCCCATGTGACATCCAGCCATGAAAGGTGACAGGGCTTCTACCCTGGGAGAGAAGGAGCCAGCTGGAAATAAAGCCACATAAAACAAAAAAAGCAAAAACCAGAGCAACAGATTTGTATTTTTTGCAGCCAATAACCCAAGGCTTCAGTGGAGGGAGGACAGTGTGCACTGGAGTCTCCTGAGGAAAGGCTAGGGTGGGAGGCATTGGGGAAGATGTGGAAGTGCAACAACCCGGGAGAGCTGTGCTTGGTCATCCCCCCACATAGCACAGCAGCCATTTTCCCTGAGAAGTGCAAGCCCCTACCAGTAGCAACAGCCGGGGGAAAGGCAAATACCCTGCCCTCATAGACACACCGTTCACTCCACCCTGCATCTTGACTCCTGATAATGAGGCAGCAGCAGAGCTTCCACACTTTCCATACTTTCCTATGAGTATGGAAAGTCTCAGGGGCCTTAGTGACTAGCTTTGAGGTGGGACTAGTTTCCTGACTGTCCTGGAAACCTGACTGGTGATTTTTCTTCATGGGAGAGCTGATAGAAACTCTGAGCTTATAGCAGACCCCACTGGACTGTATACGAGGGGCTCTGCCCCGTCCAGGTCAGGGAAATATTCTGGGACAGACTCAGACGTGTAGCTCTGGGATGGAGGGAACACACCCGTCATCTTCCCTGAAATCTAAATGGCACCTCCTCCTCATGGGAGACCCAGAAGTGACATCCTCCCAATTCCATCAAAATACTTTTCAGAAACATCTTTTTCAGTGACTAAGTTTGGTAGCTGGCCGACAGGTAGAGGTGGATGGAGATGGATCCCAAGATGCCTTGGGACATTTGCTGACCCCTCTATAGGCCTTATGCTGCTAACAACCTGCTTAGAGTGCAGCTTGGCCACTCTTGCATGCAGCCAAGCCTTACGGGGGCAGCCACAAACTACGGTATGAATTGCGTGAAGCTTTGAACTGGTTGCTGAGAGGCAAATATATACAACTTCTGACAGTGTTGCATTATTTTCATTGCTTTGTTATTATTTTTGTCTCACTTTTTTCTTTCATATCTCTTATTTTTCTCTTTCCTTTTCTTACTCTATATTTTTCCTTTCTCCTTTCCTTTTTTTCTTATTAGTTAATTTCTTTTTTTCTTTATAACATTTTCCTTCCTCTTTTCTTTTATGTCATTTTACTTTTCCTATTCCATATTCTTATTTTCTCTCTCCCTTTCTTTCCTTTCATATTCTTTTTTCTTTACTTTTTTTCTTCTCATACTTTTATTCTAGTTTGCTCTTTCCTAAATCTCATTTCTTTTGTGGTTGTTTTTATTGTTGTTGTAGGAGGTCTGTATAAGTTTTTGTTGTGTTTCTTGTTTTGTTCCATAAGCACCTGCACAACAGAAAGCACAATGTTGTTAGAGTCGAGCTTTCACAGTCACCCAGCCAGTGGGGATATATACCTATAAGTGGGACAACAACAATATAGACCCAATTACAACAAGAGAGCCCAGTAACTCACACAAGGTGACATTCCTAGAGTATCCATCTAAGGAGACTGCACCAATGGGTCCTACAGGACATTTACTACATAAGGCCACCACACAAAGATTGGGAGGCATAGCAGTTCTATCTAATGCATAGCAACAAATACAAAGAGATACCAAAATGGGGAGACAAAGAAACAATCTTCAAATGAAAGAAAAGGAGGAAGCTCCAGAAAAAAATAAATGATATGGAGGCAAGCGATTTATCAGATATGAAGTTCAAAGTAATGGTTATAAGGATGCTCAAGGAACTTAGTGAGAATTACCAGGAACTTACTGGGAACTACAACAGCATGGGAGAAGAAATAGAAATCATAAACAAGAACCAGTCAGAAATGAAGAATACCATATCTGACATCATGAATACACTAGAAAGAATTAAAAATAGATTGAATGAAGTAGAGGATCGAATCAGTAATTTGGAAAACAAGGTAGAAAAAACATCCAATTAGAGTAGTGAAAAAAGAATTAAAGAGTAGAAGGATAGTTTCAGGGAACTCTGAGACAAATGAAACATAAAAACATCCGCATCAGAGGGGTGCCAAAAGGAGAAGAAAGCAAACAATGGATAGAGAGCTTGTTGGAAGAAATAATGACAGAAAACTTCCCTACCCTGATGAAGGAAAAGGTCACACAAGTACAGGCAGCACAGGGAGTCACAATTAAGGTGAACCCAAAGAAACCTACACCAAGACATATCATAATTAAATAGTTAAATGTTGAAGACATAGCGAGATTCTTTTTTAAAGAATATTTAAAAAAATAAATCTTTATTGTTCAGATTATTACAGTTGTTCCTCTTTTTCCCCCATAGCTCCCCTTCACCCGGTTCTCCTCCCCAACCCCCTTACCGCCCCCCGCCACTGTTCTTGTCCATAGTTGTATGATTTTTGTCCAGTCTCTTCCCGCACCCCCATACCCCCTTCTCCCTGAGAATTGTCAGCCCACTCCCTTACTATGCCCCTGATTCTATTATATTCACCAGTTTATTCTGTTTATTAGGTTTTTTTATTCACTTGATTTTTAGATTCACTTGTTGATAGATATGTATTTGTTGTCACTTTGTTCATAATTTTTATTTTTACCTTTTTCTTCTTCTTCTTCCTCTTTTTAAAGAATACCCTTCAGCATTTCATATAATACTGGTTTGGTGGTAATGAACTCCTTTAGGTTTTTCTTATCTGTGAAGCTCTTTATCTGCCCTTCAATTCTAAATGATAGCTTTGCTGGGTAGAGTAATCTTGGTTGTAGGTTCTTGCTATTCATCACTTTGAATATTTCTTGCCACTCCCGTCTGGCCTGCATAGTTTCTGTTGATAAATCAGCTGACAGTTGTATGGGTACTCCCTTGTAGGTAACTAACTGTTTTTCTCTTGCCGCTTTTAAGATTCTCTCTTTGTCTTTTGCCCTTGGCATTTTAATTATGATGTGTCTTGGTGTGGTCCTCTTTGGATTCCTCATGTTTGGGGTTCTCTGTGCTACCTGGACTTGTAAGTCTATTTCTTTCACCAGTAGGGGAATTTTTCTGTCATTATTTCTTCAAATAGGTTTTCAGTGTCTTGCTCTCTCTCTTCTTCTGGCACCCCTATAATTCGGATGTTGGTACGCTTGAAGTTGTCCCAGAGGCTCCTTACACTATCTGCATATTTTTGGATTCTTTTTGCTTTTTGTTTTTCTGGTTGGGTGTTTTTTGCTTCTTTGTATTTCAAATCTTTGACTTGATTCTTGGGATCCTCTAGTCTGCTGTTGGATCTCTGTATATTATTCTTCATTTCAGTCAGTGTATGCTTATTTTCTAATTGGTCCTTTTTCATACCTTGAGGGTCTCACTAAATTTCTCGGAGGTTTCTAGAAGATTTTTGAGTAACTTTATAACCATGGTTTTGAACTCTATATCTAGTAATTTGCTTTCCTCCATTTCTTTCATTTGTGATCTCTTTCTTTGTCTCTGCATTTTGGCTGCTTCCCTGAGTTGACAGAGTGGCTTTGTGTGCTAGGTATCCTATAGGACCCAGTGGCTCAGCCTCCCCAGTTACCTGAGGTGGACACTCTTGGTGCACCCCTTTGTGGGCTATGTGCACAGTCTTGTTGTAGTTAAGCCTTGATTGTTGTTGGCATCACTGGGAGGAATTGACCACCAGGCCAATTGGCTGTGAGGACCAGTTGTGTCTACAATGGGAGAACTTCTGTGCTGGAGACACCCTTATGGGGCATGACTTGCTTCAGTGGGGCTTTTGCGCTCACTGAGTCTGTCCCCTGAGTTTGTCTCTTATGGATGTGAAGAGTTGTAATCTGGATGGTCTCACTCTGACCACTGGGTACACTGGCTCTTGGATCTCCAAGGAGGTGGAAAGTCAGCCACTGCCTGAGGCCATCCAGCAGGAGCTACAGAGAGATCTGCACATTCCTCCTCTTTGTTTGGGGTTTGGAGGTGCCCAAATGATGCCCAGCTGTGAAGCAATGCAAGCTGCTGTTGAGACCTTCTTCTGGAAGCTCTGGGGCTCTCTGACCCAGCTTCAGTTTTTTTAGGTTTTAGATTGCAAAATGCCAGGCCATTCATCTGCAAAAGCCTCTGCATACAGCTTGGGTGGGGTTGTAAATTGGGTGGGGCGGAGTCTCAGGGAATCACCAGGGCAGAGGAAACAGCAATGGCTGCCCATCAGCCCTGCCCCCAAGAGGTCCCTAGGTCTCTGTGTTCTGTGGCCCCATGTAGGAATAATGATCGCTGCAAGCACCTCTGAGATAAAGCTGTCCTCGTGTTCTGGCCCAGTGCCAGACAGTCCAGTTTTCCCCATTTAAGTCTGGGTCCCCAGAGTCTCACCCAGAACTGGAGTTCAGAGCAGTCGGGTACTTGTATCTCCCTCCCGATTGAAAAAGACAACAGTGTACCCAGTTGCCAGCCTGTTTCTACGCGCGCCTCTGTACCTCTGCACTTCCGCACCTCCTCCCAGTCTCAGTGTGCTTTTCTCTTTCCTTCTAGTTGTATAACTTCCATTCAGCCAGCCTTCCTGTGGTTCTGGATGATATTTGTTTTGTCTTTTAGTTGTAGTTTTGATGTGATTGTGCAAGGCAGCAAGTTCAGGTGTTTACCTATGCCACCATCTTGTTTCCTCCTCTATCCTTAGAATCTTTGACAAAGAGAGATTCTTAAGGGCAGCAAGAGAGAGATAGAAAGATACCTACAAAGGAGTCCCATTACACTGTCAGAAGATTTCTCAACAGAAACATTTCAGGCCAAAGGAATTGGCATGAAGTATTCAAAGTCATGAAAGGCAAGAACCTGAAACAAGACTACTTATCCAGCAAGGCTATAATTTAAAATTAAAGTTGAAATAAAGAGCTTTCAAGACAAAAAGAGGCTAAAAGAGTATATTTCCACAAAAATAGCATTGCAAGCATTGTTAAAGGGACTGCTTTAAGAAGAAGGAAAATTGAAAGAGAGAGGAATATAGGTATAAAGAATAAAATGGCAAAAATAAGTACTTATCAATAACCACCTTAAATGTAAATGGACTGAATGCTCCAATCAAAAGACATAGAATAGCTGAATGGATAAGAAAACATGACCCATATATTTGCTGTGCATAAGAGAGCAACCTCAGAACAAAAGATTCACAAAGACTGGAAATAAAGGGATGGGAAAAAATGTTTCATATAAATGGGAATGAAAATAAGCTGGTGTATCAATATTCATATCTGACAGACTTTAAAACAAAGGCCATAAGAGAGAAAAGAAGGTGACTACATAATACTAAAGGGATTGATCTAACAAGAAAATATCACCCTTGTAAAAATATATGCACCCAACATAGGAGCAGCTAAATATACTTTAAAAACTCTTGGTGGACTTTAAGGGATAGATCCATAGCAATATAGGCATAATATGGGAATTTGACACCCCACTGACACCAACGGGTAGATCTTCCAGACAGAAAAACTCAACAAGGAGACCGTGACATTAAACAACACATTAGATCAGATGGATTTAATTGATATTTACAGAAAATTTCATCCCAAAGCAGCACAATACATATTTTTCTCAAGTGCACATGGGACATTCTCAAAGTAGACCACATGTTGGAATACCAAATATGACTTAAAAAATTCAAGAATATTGAAATCATTTTAAGGATCTTGGTTCCGAATGGCATAAAACTAGAAATCAACTACAATAAAAACGCTAAAGAACATTCAAACAGAAGGAGGCTAAATAGCATGTTATTAAACAATGAATGGGTCACCAATGAGATCAAGAAAGAAATAAAAAATTACCTGAATACAAATGAAAATGAACACACAAGTAGCTAAAATCTATGGGATACAGTGAAAGCAGTGCTGAGAGGGAATATCATAGCATTACAGGCTTACCTCAAGAAATAAGAAAAAGCTCAAGTAAACAATCTAAGCCTACAATTCAAAGAATTGAAAAGAGCACAATAAGAAAAGCCTAGAGTTAGTAGAAGGATGAAAATAATACAGATCAGAATGGAAATAAATGACATAGAGACTAAAAAACAAACAAAAACAAAAACACACAAAAAAGCACTGAAACCAAGAGCTGGATCTTTGAAAAAGATAAACAAGATTGATAAACCTTTCACCACAGTTATCACAAAAGAGAGAGGACCCAAATAAATAAAGTCAGAAATGAAAGAAGCCGAGTACAACTGACATCACAGAAATACAAAGAATTGTAAGACTATACTATGATAAACAATGCCAACAAATAGGACAACCTGGGGGAAATGGACAAATTCCTAGAAACATACAGTCATCCTAAACTCAGTCAGGAAGAATCAGAAAACTTGAATAGGCCTATAACAACTAATGAAATTTAAGCAGTAATACAAAAACTCCCAGCAAACAAAAGTCCTGAACTGAATGGCTTCTAAGGAAAGTTTTAGTAAACATTCAAAGAAGAACTAACATCTCTCCTCAAACTATTCCAAAAAATTGAAGAGGAAGGAATACTTCCAGGGTCTTTTTGCCAGGCCAGATTTATTATCCTGATTCCAAAACCAGATAAAGGCAAAACAAAGAAAGAAAACTATATAGGACAATATTCCAGATGAACATAGATGCTAAGCCCTGAACACAATATTAGCAAATCAGATCCAGCTGTACATTTAAAACATCATACACCATGACCAAGTGGGATTCTGAGGATGCAAGACTGGTACAATATTAGCAAATCAATAAATGTGACATCACATAAACAAAGACAAAAATCACATGATCATATCAACAGGTGCAGAAAAAGCATTTGACAAAATCCAACACCCATTTTTGATAAAAACTCTTAGCAAAGTGGGAATAGAGGGATCATATCCCAACATAATAGAGGCCTTATATCACAAATCTACACCCAACACCCTGCTCAATGGGCAAAAACTAAAATTGTTTCCCTTAAGGAGTAAGACAGGCATGACTGCTTTCATTAACTTTCTTCAACATAATGTTGGAAGGCCTAACCACAGTGATCAGACAAGAAGAAGAAATGGCATTCAAATTGGAAAAAAGGAAGTAAAACTGTAATTACTTACAGATGATGTGATATTGTATATAGAAAACTCTAAAGACTTCACCAAAAAACTGCTAGATTTAGTAAATGAATTTGGCAGAGCAGCATTATACAAAATCAACATGTAGAAATTGATGGCATTTTTATACACCAACTAGAGGCCCAGTGCACAAATTCGTGCACGGGTGGGGTCCAGCCAGCTGGCCCCAATCGGGGCGGATTTGGGCTGGGCCTGTCGGGAGATGGCCTGTCAGGTGGATTTGGGATGGTGGGAGGTTGGCCAGCTGGCCTGCTCTGATCAGGGCCAGGCTGGCTGGGGGAAGAGGCCGAGGGAGATTGGCTGGTGGGCCCCACCCCCGATTGCGGTTGGGGGACAAATTGGGGGTGGGGCTGGCCATGGGGAGGGGCTGTGGACAGTGGGCCAGCCATCCCCACCCCTGAGTGGTGTGGGGGTGCCGATCGTGGGCCAATGTCCTGGGGGAGGGGCCATGGGTGGTTGGCTGGCTGGCCCTGCCCCAAATCGGGGTGGGGAGGCTGATTTGGGGTGGGGCCAGGCAGGGGAAGGGGCTGCAGGAGATTGGCTGGCTGGCCCTGCCCCCTGTTGGGGTGGTGGTGGGGTGATCGGGGGCGGGGCTGGCCAGGGCGAGGGGCTGCAGGAGGTTTTCTGGCCAGTCCCGCCCTTTCTTGGGGTAGAGGGTGCGATCAGGGTGAAGCAGCCAGGAAAGGGGCTGTAGGAGGTTGGCCACCCAGCCACGCCCCCATTGCACCGGTCAGGGAGAAGGGCTGCGGGCCTATGTGGTGGGGTGTGCTGATCGGGGGTGGGGTTGGCCAGGAGGAAGATAGGGGGTGTTTGGCCGGCCAGCCCTGCTCTTGAATGGGGGTGGGAGAGTCTGATCAGGGATGGGGGGAGGGGCTGCAAGGTTGGCTGGCCAGCCCCACCCCCTGATCGGGCCAGTTCGCTGGCCATAGTGGGCTTCATAGCAACTGGTCATTAAGGTTGTTATGGCTGTTATGGTCACTGGCTTTTTATATATATAGATAATAAACTCTCAGAAAGAGAAACAAAAATAATCCCGTTTGCCATTACAACAAAGTCATAGGATACCTGGAAATAAACTTAACCAAGGATGTTAAAGATCTGTACTCAGAAGACTATAGGACATTAAGAAAGGAAATAGAGGGAGATACAAACAAGTGGAAGCATATAATAGGTGTATTGGTTAATAATGCGGATTTTGTAATCAAAGAAAACACAATAATTTTAAGAGAAACATCAAAAGTGCTTTATTCAAAGTAATGTCCATCACTAGCTACACATTTCCCCCATCTTTCAGGTAATTTGTGGATACCATCCCAATAGAACTTTTCTTGTTTTGAGGCAAACCATTCAGAGACCCAATTTCCACTTCTTCGTATGTTTTGAAGTGCTGCTCAGAAAGTGCGTGTGCCATCGATCGGAACAAATGGTAATCTGAAGGAGCAAGGTCTGGTGAATACAGTGGGTAGGTTAATACTTCCCAGGCAAGATCTTTTAACGTGTCTTTAACTGGTTTTGAAGTTTGTGATGGTGCGTCATCATGAAACAAAATTACTTTGCCGTGTCTTTGGAACATTCTGGATGTTTCACGATCAAAAAGTGGTTCATATTGATTATTGTTAGTAGCTATCAGTATTAACAGTTTCGCCTGGTTTTAGAATCTCATAATACACCTCACCTTCCTGATCCCACCAAACGCAGAGCATTGTCTTCTTTCCAAAGTGATTTGGTCTTGCAGTCGATGTTCATGGTTGACCTGGATCAACCCATGATTTTGTGCATTTGGGATTCTCAAAATAAATCCACTTTTCATCGCCAGTCAAAATTTGATGCAAAAAAGACTTTCTTTTGTGCCATTGAAGCAACATTTTACTGATGACTTTTCGGTTTTTCATTTGTCCTTCGTTCAGTTGATGTGGCACCCATTTTCCTTCCTTTAAAATCTTTCCAATTGCTTGCAAACGATTGGAAATTGTTTGCTGAGCAATGTTTAATCTTTCTGCAAGTTGTTTTTGAGTTTGACACGCATCTTCATCCAATAATACTTTTAATTGTTGGTCTTCAAACTTTTTCGGTTGACCTGGACATTCTTTGTCTTTCACATAGAAATCATCACTTTTAAAGCGTTTAAACCAGTGTTCACAAGTATCTTGAGATGGAGCATGTTCACCATAAGCTTCCCGAAGTATATGGTAACTGTCAGCAGCACTTTTCTTCAAAATAAAGTAATGAATTAAAGCTTCCTGCAAATGCTCTTTTTTTGGCACGAAATTCAACATTTTTAAGTGTAAAAATATCTATGATGTTAATACCTTCAGAAAATTTGACATACGAAGTTTTGAAGCTTGTCAATACAACAAAATAGCATACATATCAAATCGCACATATATCAACATATGTGTAATTCCACCTATTGAAAAAAATCCGCATTAGTAATCAGTACACCTAGTTCTGGGTACATGGATGGGAAGAATTAACATAATTAAAATGTCCATTCTACCCAAAGCAATCTAAAGATTCAATGTAATCCCTATAAAAATACCAACAGCTTATTTCACAGATCTAGAACAAATATTCCAAAAATTTATATGGAACCCAAAAGCCCCTAAATATCCTCAGCAATCTTGAGGAAATATAACAAAGATGGAGGGATCACAGTACCTAATATAAAACTACACTACAAAGCTATTGTAATGAAAAACTACAACAACCAGTATTGGCATAAGAACAGGCATGTAGACCAATGGAACTGCACAGAAAGCCCGTAAATCAACCCATGCCTATGTGGTTGATTAATATTTGACAAAGGAGGCAAGAGCATAGAATGGAATAAATATAGTCTCTTCAATAAATGCTGCTGGGAAAATTGGACAGGTACATGCAAAAAATAAAATGACAGTAGGCCACCAACTTGCACTGTACACAAGAATAAACTCAAAGTGGATAAAAGACTTAAGTGTACATCATGAAACCACAAGAATCCTAGAAGAAAACATAGGCAGTAAAATGTCACAAAGCAATATTTTCACCTGTACATCTCCTAGGGCAGTGATGGCGAACCTATGACATGCTTGTCAGCACTGACACGCGTAGCCATTTCTGATGACACGCGGCCGCTGAGGCAGCCGCATGCCGAGGATGAAACATTTGCTGCTCCTGAGGATGAAACATTTGCGAAATAATGTTTTTTCCTCAAAGTGACACACTACCCGAGTTATGCTGTTTTTTGGCGAAGTTTGACACACCAAGCTCAAAAGGTTGCCCATCTCTGTCCTAGGGCAAAGGAAACAAAGGGAACATTTTAAAAATGGGTCTACATCATACTAAAAAGCTCCTCAGCAATAAAAACCACCAACAAGACGAAAAGGGAACTAACTGTATGTGTTAACATATTTGTCAAGTAGAGGCCGGTGCATGAAAATTCATGAACTTGAGGGTGGGGTCCCTCAGCCCGACCTGCCCCCTCTCACAGTCTGGGAGCCCCCAGGGGTGGGAGGTGACTCAGCAATCAAGAGGGCGACACCCCATCACACCTCTGCTGCTGCCACTGCCAGCAGCACAAACCTCGGCCAGCCCTGGTTACCTGAGCCTCTGGCAGCCCTGGGCGGCTGGGCAGCCGCTCTCCGAGGCTTGCTGGACCTTGGGTCAGCCCTGGGTGGCTGGGCAGCCACCATCTGAGGCTTGCTTGCATCTCAGGCAGGCCCTGGGGGGCTGGGGAGCTGAGGGGACTGGGGGACTCCATAGGCAGGTGCGCGGAGCGGCCGGGACTACTGCCCTGAGGGGGGGCTGAGGGGACTGGGCGCTGCCTTCTTTGAGGGTGGGGCAGTCAATTAGCATATTCCCGCCTTATTGGCTATGGGTGCCGCCATCTTTGAGGGCGGGGCAGTTAATTAGCATATTCCCTCCTTATTGGCTCTGGGCGCTGCCATCTTTGCAACAGTGAGGATCAATTAGCATATTCCCTCTTTATTAGATAGGGTGATACATCTGACAATGGGTTAATTTTCAAAATATATAACGTACTCATACAACTCAACACCAGGAAGACAAACAATAAAATTAAAAAAACGTGCAAAGGAAAAGAATAGACATGTCTGCAAAGAGGACATACAAATGACCAAGAGATGAAAAAATGCCCAAAGTCACTAATTACCGAATTAAATTAGTAATTAAATTGATGCAAATTAAAACTACACTGAGCTATCATCTCACACCTGACAGAATGACCACCATCATTAAATGAACAAACAAGACGTGCTGGTGAGAATGTGGAAAAAAGGGAATCCTACTACAGTGTTGGTGGGTGTGCACATTGGTGCACTGGAAAACATTATGGAGTTACCTCAAAAATTAAAAATGGAATTGTCATTTGACCCAATGATCCCATTTCTGTGAATATATCCTAAGAATCTTGAAACACCAATTCGGAAGAATATATGCAACCTTATGTTCATAGCAGCATTTTGTATAATATCCAAGCTTTGCAATCGGCCCAAATACCCATCAGTAGATGAATGGATAAAAAGGCTGTGGTACATTTACACAATGGAATACTACATAGCAGTAAAAATGGAGCTTTTACCCTTTGCCACAGCATGGATTGACCTGGAGAGTATTATGCTAAGCAAAATAAGACAGTTAGAAAGGAATAAATATCACATGATCTCACTAAGGTATGGAAGCTAATGAATAAAATAAACTGATGATCAAAATAGGTCCAGAGGCATGGATGCATGGGACAAAATGACAGATCTCAGAGGGGAGGGTGGTTGGTGGTGGGGCTGGGACAGGAAATGATTGACCAGAGAACATATATGCATGTATGTATAACCCATGGACACAGACAATAGTGTGTGGAAGGCCTGGGCTGGAGCAGTAATTGGGTGAAAGGGGCATGAATGTGAGGGGGGGGTAGCGGGGAGGAGGGAATGTTTGACATGTGCAATAATACTGTTAGCAATAAAGGAAAAAAGAATTGTTACATATAATTTCTCTTTAATTTGTTACTGTAACATCCTAAAGTAAATTTTGTGAATTTTTCCTGTAGAAATAGAAGAATTTATTGAAGAATTAAATGTGTATTGTCTACACATCGACAGAAACAATAGTTCTTTTTTTTAAAAAAATGTTTTGTTGAAAGTATCACAAATGTCTCCCTTTCTCTCCCTTTGACCTCTTTTAACACGTCTCCACCCCTCACCACAGGCCTTCACCACCCTATTGTCTGTGTCTGTGGGTTATGCATACATGCATTGAAGTTCTTTGGATGAATCTCTTCCCACTCATCCACCCTCCCCACCTTGCTTCTGAGACTTCAAAGTCTGTTCCATGCTTCTGTGTCTCTGAATCTATTTTGTTCATCAATTTATTTTGTTCATTAGATTCCACATATGAGTGAGATCATGCGATATTTGTCTTTCTCTGACTGGCTTATTTTTCTTGGCATAATACTCTCCAGGTCCCTTCATGCTGTCTTAAATTGTAAGAACTCTTTTTTTACTGCTGCATAGTATTCCATTGTATAAATCACAGCTTTTTTATTCATGAATCTACTCATGGTCACTTGGCTGTTTCTAGATCTTAGCTGTTGTATATTGCACTGCTATGAATGTGGAAGCGGGTAGAGGGAATACATTCTTTCTGATTGATGCTTCGGTTTCTTAGGATATATTCCTAGAAGTGGGATCACAGGGTCAAATGACAGTTGCATATTTAATTTTTTGAGGAAACTCCATACTGTTTTCCATAATGGCTGCATCAGTCTGCATTCCCACCAGTAGTGTATGAGGGTTCCCTTTTCTCCACATCCTTGCCAGTCTTGTCATTTGTTGATTCTGACAGGTGTGACGTGATACCTTATTGTTGTTTTAATTTGCATCTCTCTGATGATCAGTGACTTTAAGCATTTTTCATATATCTCTTGGCCATCTGTATGTCCTCTTGGAGAAGTGTTTATTTAGGTCCTTTGCCCATTTTTAGTTTTTTTGTTAATCCTCACCCGAGGATATTTTTCCATTGATTTTTTGGAGAGAGTGGAAGAGAGAGGGAGAGACAGAGAGAAACATCTATGTGAGAGAGACACATCGGTTGGTTGCCTCCCACACGCACCCTGTCCAGGGTGGTGAAGCCACCCTGCAACCGAGGTACGTGCCCTTGACTGGAATTGAACCTGGGACCCTTCAGTCCGCAGGCTCATGCACTATCCACTGAGCAAAACCAGCTAGAGTGGTCCTTTCCCCATTTTTAAATTGTATGGTTCCCTTTCTTTTGCTAAGTTGTATGAATTCCTTATATATTTTGGATATTAACCCTTTATCAGATATATCATGGCCTGATATGTTCTCTCATATAGTGGGCTTCCTTTTCATTTTGTTGATTGTTTCTTTTGCTGTGCAGAATCTTTTTATTTTAATGTAGTCCCATTTGTTTATTTTCTCCTTAGTTTCCTTTTCTCTAGGAGATGTATCCACAAACATATTGCTACGAGAGATGTCTGAGATTTTGCTGCCTATGGTTTCTTCTAAGATTTTTATGGTTTCACGTTTTACATTTAAGACTTTTATCCATTTTGAATTTATTTTTATGTATGGTGTAAGTTGATGGTCTAGTTTCTTTCTTTTTTTTTTTTTTGCATGTATCTGGCCAATTTTCCCAACAACATTTATTGAAGAAAGGATATTGACTACATTATATGTTCTTGCCTCCTTTGTCAAATATTAATTGAGCATAATGGCTTGGGTTGATTGCTGGGGTCTCTGTTCTGTTCCATCGATCTATATGTCTGTTCTTGTGCCATTACCAGGCTGTTTTGGTTACAGTGGCTTTGTAATATTGTGATCCCTCCAACTTTGTTCTTACTCAAGATTGCTGTGGCTATTTGGGGTCTTTTTGGTTCCATATATATTTTTGGAGTATTTGTTTTAGATCTGTGAAATATACTGTTTGTACTTTAATAGGGAGTGCATTGAATCTCTACATTGCGTTGGGTATCATGGACATATTAATGATGTTTATTCTACCAATCCATGAACACGGTATATTCTTCCACTTGATTATATCTTCCTCTGTCTCTTTGAACAGTATGCAGGCCGACGCTCTAGCCACTGAGCCAAACCGGCTAGGGCCAGTTTGTTAATATTTTGTTGAGGATTTTAGCATCTACATTCATGAGGAATATTTGCCTGTAATTCTCTTTCTTTGTGGTGTCTTTATCTGGTTTTGGAATTAGGATAATGCTGGCCTCATAAAAAGAGCTTGGAAGTGTTCCTTCCTCTTGGATTTTTTAGAATAGTTTGAGGACTACAGGTGTTATTTATTCTTTGAATGTTTGGTAAAACTCCCCTGTGAAGCCGTCTGGACCTGGACTTTTTTTGCTGAGAATTTTTTTATTACTGCTTCTATTTCATCAGTTGTTATTGGCCTACTCAGGTTTTCTTATTCTTCCTGATTGAGTTTTGGAAGATTGTATTTTTTTTAGGAGTTTTTCCATTTTCCCCATTTGTCTAGTTTGTTGGCATATAGTAGTTCATAGTTTTTTCTTACAATCCTTTGTATTTCTGAGGTGTCAGTTGTTACTTCACCACTTTTGTTTCTGATTTTTTAAATTTGGGTCCTCTCTCTGTTTTTTGATGAGTCAGGATATCAGTTAATCAATCTTGTTTTATCTTTTCAAAGAAACAGCTCTTGGTTTCATTGGTTTTTAAAAAAAGTTATAATAGACATTTATTTATATATTTGAAACCCAGATGGTTTTAAATTATGCATTTCAAGTTTAACCAACATAATTAAAATACTGAGGACAGATGCATCCACAGATTAATTCCATGATAATTTCTTTGCCCATTCTTCTCTTCTTTCCCAAATAACCTCTTTCAGATATGGTTCAAGGTAGAATTTATCCTCCTCATATTTTGTCCACTGCTATTTAGGCAAGACCTGCTGCCTCATGGACAGGTCCAGTGCTCTCTTAATGCGAAACACCCTGTAGTTATACAGGCTCTCGGGAAGCCTTCTGATGGCTTCTTCTACATGTTTATTCACATGTATTGTATTGTCTCTCATTAGCCCCACTTTATTTAATTCTGAAGCACTGTAATACCATTTTCGAATACCCTCCAGCCACCGGCTGGATGCTGCAAAGGCAGGCTGGCTTGCCATTTTGACCTGAGACTGAAGCGTTGCCTACTTCATTGATTTTGTTGTATTGTTGTTGTTTTTTAGCCTCTATGTCATTTATTTCTTCTCTAATCTTTATTATTTCCTCCCTTCTACTTACTCTGGGCTTTTCTTGTTCTCTTTGTAATTGTTTAAGTTGTTGGGTTAAATAGTTTATTAATAATTTTTCTTGTTTTTTCTTTTCCTTATTATTTTTTTTTCAGTTAGACCTGTAGTGCTATTAACTTCCCTCTCAGGACTGCTTTTGCTATGTCCCATAGATTTTAGGTTGTTGTGTGTTCATTTTAATTTGTTTCCAGGAAGTTTTTTTTTATTTCTTTCTTGATCTCATTGATAACCCATTTATCCTGTATAATAAAAGAGTAATATGCCAATCGACCGAATGGTGGAATGACCAGTCGGCGTGGGGTGGGGCCGGTGAGCAGGCAGCACCAGGTCAGCCAAGGCATGTGCCGCAGGCAGAGGGAGGGGATGGCAATCGGGGGACGGTGGTGACTCTCTGTGGCCGAGGGGTGATGGGGGGGAGGGACGGGGCCGGCCATTTGCCAGCCCACATTGTCACCTGATCAGCCCGCCCAGTCGCCTCCCACAGAGCCGTTAGTCGGACATCCCCTGAGGGCTCCCGGACTGCAAGATGGCGCAGGCCAGGCTGAGGGACCCCCGCCCCCAAGTGCACGAATTTTTGTGCACTGGGCCTCTAGTTGTTTAATAACATGCTATTTAGCCTCCATTTGTTTGAATGTATATTTTGCAGCTTTGGGGTGAAATGTCCTATAAATGTCTATTAAATCCAACCTGATCCAGTGTGTCATTTAGAGTCACTGTTTCCTTGGTGATTTTTTGTCTTGAAGGTCTATCCAGTGAAGTCAGCAGGATGTTAAAGTCGCCTACTATGACTGAATTGTTGTCGATCTCTTCCTTAAAGTCTTCTAGAAGTATTTTTTAAAATATATTTAGGTGCTCTATATTGGGTGCATATATATTTACCAGGTTATATCATCATTTTGGATTGGTCCCTTTAGTATTATGTAGTGACCTTTGTTGTCTCTTGTGATAGCCTTCAGTTTGAAGTCTATTTTGTCAGATATGAGTATTGATGCACCAACTTTTTTTTTCATTTCCATTTACATGGAACTTTTATTTCTATCCCTTCACTCTCATCCTGTATGAGTCTTTTATTCTGAAGTGGGTCTCTTTTAGATAGCATATAGTTGGGTCATATTTCTGTATCCATTTAGCTCTACCCCATGTCTTTTGATTGGAGAATTTAATCCTTTTACATTTAAGGTTGTTATTGAAAGGTATTTATTTATTGCCATTTTTAATTCTTTAAGCTTATGTTTCTTTCTCTTCTACTCATTTTATCAGTTCCTTTAGCATTTCTTGCAGTGCTGGTTTGATGGTGATAAACTTCTTTAGGCTTTTTTGTTGTTGTTTTTTAGTCTGGTAAACTGTTTATTTTACTATCTATTTTGAATGGTAGCCTTTCTGTATATTGTAATCTTGGTTTCAGGTCCTTGCTTTTCATTACCTTGAATAGTTCATGCCATTCCTTTTTGGCCTGTAGTTTCTGATGATAAATCAGCTGACAGACTTATGGGAGTTCCTTTGTAGGTAACAAATTGCTTTTCTCTTGCTGCCTTTGAGATTCTCTCTTTGTCTTTAATTTTTGGCATTTTAATTATGAGTCTGGGTGTGGACCTGTTTGGGTTCTTTTTGCTTGGGACTCTCTGTGCTTCCTGAACTTGTGTGACTTTTTCCTTCACCAGATTAGGGAAGGTTTTTTTTGCCATTAGTTTTTCAAATACATTCTCTACTTCTTTGTCACTTTCTTCACCTCTGACACCTCTATTATGAGAATATTGTTACATTTCATGTTGTCCCACAGCTCCCTTAAGCTATCCTGCTGTTTTTTTAATTGTTTTTTCTTTTTGGCTTTCTGATTATGTGATATTTTCTGCCCTGTCTTCTAATTCACTGATCCGATTCTCAGCTTCCCCTAAGCTGCTATATTCCTGCCACTGTGTGTATTATTGCCAGATCATTTTTCATATTTATTATATCTTTTCACATGCTGTTGAACTACTTTGCCACCATTATTCTGAACTCTATGTCTGATTAATTTCTTATCTCCTCTTCATTTAGCTCTTCTTCTGGAAAATTCTCTCATTCTTTGATTTGGGGCTTGGTTTTTTTTGTCACCCCATTTTGGCTGCCTGTTTGGGTTTGTGTCTGTTTATTATGTAGATCTGCTATGACTCCCAATCTCTAGTGCAGGACAATGTCAGACACTATTCATAACTGGCTCTGAGTACGCTGTTTGGAGCTATCAGCAATCCACAGCTTGTTGCTCCCTCTGCTTGGGCTGAGTGCCTTTGTAAAGGATGAAGATGTGCTCCAGGGTCTCCCTTTCCTAGCACTGCACCCTGGATTAGATCAGGCAAAGACTCAAAGTCTCCAGAGACCCATCTCTGCCTGCAGTACCATTGACACTCAGTTTTGATTAGCCTTCAGGCTGTCAACCACAGGATAGGGTGAGACGTCTTCCAGCAGGGTGGGGCAACTGCCTTCCCCAGGCAAAAAAGTGCCAGTATAGCGAGCAAAGGTTTACCTAAGGATGGTGTCCTCTGCATTGTAAGGGAATGTCTCAGCACAGGAATCTGTGGTGGCTGCCCTCTAAGCTCCAACCCTTGATCCCCCAAACCTGGCTTCTGTTCACACAGCTCCAGTCCACTCAGCCCTCACTCTGCCGGAGCCCAAGGTGGGTGGCTGTACACAAAATTTTGTATGTTGGCCCTTTAAGAAGGTGCCTACATTTCCAGCTGTCTCCCCCTGGTAGACAGAAACCCTGCTGCTTTTCACAGCCAGATGTTTTCACATTTCTCAGTTCTGGTCTGGGGAGTCCCACTTGGGGTTTAGTACCCAGAGTTCTCAGTGGGAACACCTCCCACAGCTTAGATATCCCTTCAGCTGCTGTCTGTAGAGCCCAGCCAGCCCTTTTGAGCCTGTGCACTTCTTACCAGTCTCTATATGCGGTCTCCACTTTCTGTCCTTGGTTATCAGGGTTCTCTCCAGCTGGTCTTCAGTTGATTATTCAGGATGGTTTTTCTGTATTTTAGTTGTATTTCCAGTTTGTTCTGGAAGAGTGTCAGTGTAGCTTCCACTCATTCCACCACCATTTTGGAATCTCAAAAGACATAGTTTTTCCAAAAACACTTCTTAAAGTGAATATTAGACTTCTCAGATTTGGGTTCTGTTATACTCTCAGCTAGGTTTTCTTTACACATGGGGCAGCATCTCTGAAAATGTATAGAAAGTTTTCTGATGTAATATGATTTGTTAAATAACTGTCCATGTCTAGAGGTAGCTTCTTAGGAAGGCCTCTATGCTGTCTAGCTTGTCTTGTGGCATTGTGGCAGGTCTGTTCTTGGTGTCATTGATGGTGCCACAGCGGTGGTGTGTGTATAATATCAGAGATATCTGAAGGTGCCCTTGGATTCAGACTGTGCCCAACCTTGAGTCCCCATATACCCAGTCAGCAGCTTCTGGAAGGAAGACATTTTTCTGTTTGTTTGTTTTTTAATTATTATTATTTTTAAATTGTTGTTATTTTGTTTTGTTTGATTTGGTTTTGTAGGAGAGGAATGGAGACGAGGAATTCTTAACTTTCTGTATATTTTGAAGAGGCAAAATGAAAAATTTTTTTACCTACTTGCTTCTTGTTGTTTATATTGACTAGACACAGCTGATTCAATTGTTCCCACAATTCTGGTGGCAATCCTGATGGTCAGGATCATAGATCTGAAAGCAGGCTCATCTGGAATAAGGGATATTTTAAAGTGATTTTGAAAAGAGGAGCTTAAGGTGAGCCATACTGAAGGCACAAAATGGTTGGATCTGAATTAGAACTTCTAATAAAACAAGAAATAGTGCTGCCTGCCAATTCTCTCCAAGGAAAGAAGAATTAACAGACCTGGCCTCTTTTTATTTTTTATTTTTATTGTTTAAAGTATTACAAATAGTAGTACATATATCTCCTTTTTTTTCCCCATTGACCTTCTTCCGGCCTCCCCTACCCCCTGGCACATGCCCGCACCCCATCTCCCCAGTCTTGTCCATTGGTAATGCTTATATGCATGCATACAAGTCCTTTGGTTGATCTCTTACCCCACTCCCTCCCAACACTCCCCAGCCTTCCCACTATAATTTGACAGTCTGTTCGATGCTTCTCTGCCTCTGTATCTATCTTTTTGTTCATTAGGTTATAATGTTCTTTATTATCCATAAATGAGTGAGATCATGTGGTATTTTTCTTTCACTGCCTGGCTTATTTCACTTAGCATAATGCTCTCCAGTTCCATCCATGCTGTTGCAAATGGTAAGAATTCCCTTTTTTTTTCTTCATAGCAGCGTAGTATTCCATTGTGTAGATGTACCATAGTTTTCTAATCCACTCTGCGGATGGGCATTTAGGCTGTTTCCAAATCTTAGCTTTTGTAAATTGTGCTGCTATGAATATAGGGGCTCATATATCCTTTCTGATTGGTGTTTCTGTTTTCTTGGGATATATTCCTAGAAGTGGTATTACTGGGTCAAATGGCAGTTCCATTTTAAAATTTTTGAGGAAATGCCTTACTGTTTTCCACACTGGCTGCACCAGTCTGCATTCCCACCAGCAGTGAAGGTGGGTTCCTTTTTCTGCTCATCCTCTCCAGCACTTGTCATTTGTTGATTTGTTGATGATAGCCATTCTGACAGGTGTGAGGTGGGACCTCATTGTTGTTTTGATTTGCATCTCTCATATGATTAGTGACTTTGAGCATGTTTTCATGTGTCTCTTTGGCTTTCTGAATGTACTGTTTTGAAAAGTGTCTATTTAGGTCCTTTGCCCATTTTTTGATTGGGTTGTTTATCTTCCTTTTGTTAAGTTGTATGAGTTTCCTGTAAATTTTGGAGATTAAACCCTTATCGGAGATAACATTGGCAAAAATGTTCTCCCATGCAGTGGGCTTTCTTGTTGTTTTGTTGTTGGTTTCTCTTGCTGTGCAGAAGCTATTTATTTTGATGTAGTCCCATTTGTTTATTTTCTCCTTAGTCTCTCTTGCCTTAGGATCTGTGTCTGTAAAGATAATGCTACGACATATGTCTGCAATTTTGCTGCCTACGTAGTCTTATAGGATTTTTATGGTTTCCTGTCTTATGTTCAACTCCTTTAGCCATTTTGAGTTTGTTTTTGTGTGTGGTGTAAGTTGGTGGTCTAGTTTCATATTTTGCATGTATCTGATCATATTTCTCAGCACCATTTATTAGATAGGCTGTTTTGACTCCATTGTATACTCTTGCCTCCTTTGTCAAATATTAATTGAGTATAATGGCTTGGGTCCATTTCTGGGTCCTCTGTTCTGTTCCATTGGTTTATATGTCTGTCCTTGTGCCAGTACCAGGCAGTTTTGAGAACCGTGGCTTGGTAATATAGTTTGATGTCTGGTACTGTGATCCCTCCTTTGTTCTTCTTTCTCAGGAAAGCTGTGGCTTTTTGGGGTCTTTATAAATTCCAGATGAATTTTTGAAGAGTTTGTTCTAGATCTTTGAAATATGCCATTGGTATTTTAATAGGTATTGCATTGAATCTATCAATTGCTTTAGGTAGTAAGAACATTTTAGTGATGTTGATTCTACCAATCCATGAACATGGTATGTTCTTCCATTTGTTTATGTCTTCCTCTATCTCTTTTTTCAGTGTTCTGTAGTTATCTGAGTACAGGTTTTTTACGTCCTTGGTTAAGTTTATTCCTAAGGACCTTAATTTTTTTGGTGCGATGGTAAATGGGATTGTTTTTTTAATTTTTCTTTCTGTGACTTCATTATCCTATCTAATAAAGATGGAATATGCTAATTGACCATCACTTTGTCACAAAGATGGCTGCACCCACAGCTGAGGCCAAGTTCCCATAAGGAGCCTTAATGAGCAATCAGCAGGGACCTGAGGCTACGCCCTCCATCGCCCCCATGGGGCTTGACAGGGGACCTCAGACCGCATCTCCCACCCGGCAGGGCTTGACAGGGGACCTCAGGCTGTGCTCCCCGCCCCGGCACCTGGCCAGGGGACCTGAGGCCATGCCCCCTGACCGGCGGGGCTTGACGGGGGACCTCAAGGTGCACCCCCAGTGCTGGGTTGGGGGAACTCAGGCCACACCCCCCGCCCAGCAGGGCTTGACGGGGTCCTGAGGATGCACCCCCTTGCCAGTGGGGCTTGATGGGGGACCTGAGGCTGTGTCCCCCCCTGCCTGGCAGGGCTTGATGGGGGTCCTCAAGCCATACCCCCCACCCAGCGAAGCTATATGGGGAACCTCAAGGCACACCCCTTGCCCTGGTCTGGGCTGAGGGACCTTAGGCCAGGCCCCCTTGTCCTGGCACCAGGCCAGGGGACATGAGGCTATGCCCCCTGCCAGGCAGGGCGTGACAGGGGTGGGACTGGCCGGGTCTGGATCTAGCCCAGTGGCGGTGGGACCGGTCGGGTCTAGGTGTCATGCGATTTTGAGGCGCATGTGGGTGGGTGGGGACTTGACTCTGGGTCCCGTGGTACGCCCCTGACTCTGACAGGAGGAAGGTTTTCATATACATTTTACTAATTTTCTTTCATCTCTGACACTTCCTACCTAATAAAAGAGTAATATGCAAATTGACCATACCTTTGCTACACCCACCAGTCACGCCCACCAGCCAATCAGAGCGAGTATGCAAATAAACCCAACCAAGATGGCTACAGCCACAGAGAGCAAGGTTTCCCAGGCAACCGAGGAAGCCAAGCTTTCCGCCTGCCCTTGCCGGACTAAGCCTCCACTCAAGCTACAAAGTTTCAATTATAGAAGATAAATAAATTCAAACAAATGGCGGCAGAATAGAGCTTGAGAGAGCAGACCAGGGTTGCCTCCAGCAACAGAGGAAGCCAAGCTTTCCACCTGCTCTGGCCGGCCTAGGCCTCCACTCCAGGCTACAAAGTTTCAATTATAGAAGGTGAATTAACCGCAACAGAAATGGCTGCCGGCCACAGAGTGAGCAGGAGGCTTGGCTCTGCTCCAGGCTACTAAGTTTCAATTGTAGAAGATAAATAAATTCCAGATACCAGGGCCTCCGCTTTGGTCGCCAGGGGGCGTGGCTGGCCTGCAAACCACCACAGGCCCCTCGCTCAGACTGCCCCATGCCCCAAGGGAACCCCCAACCTGATCAGGGACACCCTTCAGGGCAAACCAGCTGGCCCCCACCCGTGTACCAGACCTCTATCCTATCTAATAAAAGAGTAGTATACAGATTGACCATCACACCAACACACAATATGGCTGCCCCCATGTGGTCAAAGATCCTGCCCCCATGTGGACACAAGATGGCCAGCAGGAGAGGGCAGTTGGGAGGCACCAGGCCTGCAAGGGAGGGCAGTTGGAGGCGATCAACCCTGCAGGGGAGGGCAGCTAGGGGTGACCAGGTCGGCAGAGGAGGGAAGTTGGGGGCAAACAGGCTGGCAGGGGAGCAGTTAGGCATCAATCAGGCTGGCAGCGGAGTGGTTAGGGGGTGATCAGGCTGGCAGGCAGAAGCGGTTAGGAGCAATCAGGAAGACAGGCAGGCGAGCAGTTGGGAGCCAGCAGTCCTGGATTGTGAGAGGGATGTCCGACTGCCCAGTGGGATTGGGCCTAAACGGGCAGTTGGATATCCTTCGAGGGGTCCCGGATTGGAGAGGGTGCAGGCTGGGCTGAGGGACACCCCCCCTCCGTGCACGAATTTCATGCACCGGGCCTCTAGTTGGTGTATAAAAAGGCCATAGATTTCTTGGCATTAATTTTGTATCCTGCTACATTGACAAATTCATTTATTAGGTTTAGTAATTTCTTGATGAAGTCTTTGGGCTTTTCTATGTATAGTAACATGTCATCTGCAAATAAGTACAGTTTTACTTCTTCTTTTCCAATTTGGATGCCTTTTATTTCTTCTTCTAGTATGATCACTATTGCTAGTACTTCTAATACTATATTGAACAGGAGTGGCGAAAGTGGGCATCCTTGACTTGTTCCTGTTTTTAGGGGAAATGAGTTTAGTTTTTGCCCATTGAGTATGATGTTGGCTGTAGGTTTGTCATATAGGGCTTTTATTATGTTGAGGTATGACCCCTCTATTCCCACATTGCTGAGAGTTTTTATCAAGAAAGGGTGTTGGATTTTGTCAAATGCTTTTTCTGCATCAATTCATATGATTATGTGATTTTTGTCTCTTCAGTTTTTTTTTATGTTGTATCAGATTTATTAATTTGTGGATATAGTACCATCCTTGCATCTCCGGTATAAATCCCACTTGGTCATGGTGTATGATCTTTCTAATGTATTGCTGAATCTGATTTGCTAGAATTTTGTTGAGGATTTTAGCATCTATGTTCATCAAGGATATTGGCCTGTAGTTCTCTTTTTTTGTGGTGTCTTTATCTGGTTTTGGGATTAGGGTAATGCTGGCTTCATAGAAAGAGCTTGGGAGTGTGCCTTCCTCTTGATTTTTTTTGAATAGTCTGAGGAGGATAGGTTTTAGTTCTTGTTTGAATGCTTGCTAGAACTCCCCTGTAACGTCGTCTGGACCATGGCTTTTGTTTGCTGGAAGATTTTTGATCGCTGTTTCAATTTCTTCAGTAGTTATCGGCCTATTCAGGTTTTTTGCTACTTCTTGGTTGAGTTTTGAGAGCCTGTATTTTTCTAGGAATATGTCCATTTCATCTAGGTTGTCCATTTTGTTGCAATAGAGTTGTTCATAGTATTTTTCATAATAGTTTTTATTTCTGTGGCATCGGTTGTTATTTCACCGCTTTCATTTCTGATTTTGTTTATTTGGGTCCTCTCTTTGCTTCCTAGTGAGCCTGGCTTGAGATTCAACAATCTTGTTTATCCTCTCAAAGAACCAGCTCTTGGTTTTGTTGATAATATATATATTTGTAATATACATATATATATATTATATGTAATAAATTACCTCACCCTACAACTCAAAAAGTTAGAAAGAGAGCAACAAAAAAAGCCCAGCATAAGCAGAAGGAAGAAAATAATAAAGATCAGAGCAGAGATAAATGAAATAGAGACCAAAAAAAAAATATATATATATATTTTTGGTAATTTATTACCATTGTTTCTTGTTTTTTGCTGTAGGCTGGTAGAGCTATGAACTTCTCTCTCAAAACTGCTTTCATTGTGTCCCATAGATTTTGTATTGTTGCGTTTTCATTGTCATTTGTTGCCATGATGCTTTTCATTTCTTCTTTGATCTATCTGGTAACCCTGTCATTGTTTAACAGCATGCTATTTAGTCTCTATGTGTTTGAATTCTTTTGATTGTTTTTATTTGAGTTGATTTCCAGTTTTATGCCATTGTGATCTAAGAAGATGCTTGATATGATTTCTATCTTCATGAATTTGAAGAGACTTTGCCTGTGACCCAATATATGGTCTATCTTCGAAAATGACCCATGTGCACTTGAAAAGAATGTATATTCCGTGGCTTTGGGGTGTAATGTTCTGAAGATATCAATTAATTCCATCTGATCTAGTGAGTCATTTCGGATTGATGTTTCTTTGCTGATTTTTTGTTTAGAGGATTTGTCCAATGGTGATAGTGGGGTATTAAAATCTCCTACTATGACTGTATTGCTCTCAGTCTCTCCCTTGATATTCTCCAGAAGTTTTTAAATGTATTTGGGTGCTCCTGTATTGGGTGCATATATGTTTACCAGAGTTATTTCTTGTTGGATTTCTCCCTTTAGTATTATGAAGTGGCCTTCCTTATCTCTTGTTATGTCTTTCACTTTGAGATCTAATTTGTCAGATATAAGTATTGCTACCCCAGCTTTTTTTCACTTCCATTTGCCTGAAAAACCTTTTTCCATCCCTTCACCATCAGTCTGTGTGAGTACTTTTTTCTGAGGTTGGTTTCCTGTAGACAGCAGATACATGGTTCATGTTTTCTTATCCACTCAGCTACCCTATGTCTTTTAATTGGGGCATTTAATCCATTTGCATTTAAAGTTATTATTGATAGGTACTTTTTTGTCTCCATTTTTATTCTTTATGCCTATGTTCCTTCTTCGCTTCCTATTTCTTCTTTTTACAGAAGACCGTTTAGCATTTCTTGCATTGCTGGTTTTGTGGTAATAAACTCCCTTAGTCCTTTTTTGTCTGTGAAGCTTCTGATTTCCCCCTCAATTTTTATTGATAGCCTTGCTGGGTACAGTATTCTTGGATTCAGACCCTTCCTTTGCATGACTTTGTATATTTCATTCCATTTCCTCTGGCCTGATGTGTTTCTGTTGAGAAATCAGTTGCTAGTCTGGTGGGGTATCCTTTGTCGGTAACTTTATGTCTCTCTAGCCGCTTTTAATATTCTTACTTTGTCTTTGTTTTTGCCAATTTAATTATAATGTGCCTTGGTATTGGTCTTTTGTGGTTCATTTTATTTGGTACTCTGTGAGCTTCTTGAATTTGTGTAAGTTTTTTCTTCCCTATATCAGGGAAGTTTTCTGTCATTATTTCTTCAAACAGGTTTTCTATTCCTTGCTCAGTTTCCTCTCCTTTTGGCACCCCTATTATGCAGATGTTATTTTGTTTCATGTTGTCCCAAAGTTCCCTTAGGCTCTCCTCCTTTTTTTTTTTTCCCACTAGATCCTGTTCTCCTTGGGTATTTTTTTCTACTTTGTCTTCTAGTTCACTGATGTGGTCCTCTGCTTCTTTTAGTCTACTCTTCATCCTTTCTATTGAGTTCTTTATAGCATCGATGTCATTTTTCATTTCTTCTTGCTTCTTCATTTCCTCTTGTTTCTTACACATATTGTTGAGTTTTTATTCCATGTTTAGTGACCTTATGACCATTTCTCTGAATTCTTTCTCTGACATATTGCTTGCATCCATTTCGTTTACTTCCTTTTCTTGTGTTGCCTTCTTTTCTCTCATATGTGGGCTGTTTCGTTGTCTCCCCATAATCTCTTTTCTCTGGTTATCTGGTTATGTAGTTCTCTCTCTCCTAAGTTGAGTTAAAGGCACAAAATACAACACAACAAGGCACAATGCACAAGGCACTGAACACCAATGTATTCACGATACTAATAACCCCAAATAAAGATGGCCACCAGAGAAAAGAGAATTAGGTGATAAGAAAAAATAAAGGAGTGCAAAAATGATATTGAGAAAAGGAAAGAAAGTAAGAGAAAAGAAAGAATAAAAAAGAGGGGGGTAACTCTTTATATGGGGAGAAAACTCCAATAGAACAACCACTAATCCCCAAAAATGCAAACAACAAATACCCAGAGATGAATGCAAACTACAGACAACAACTAACACGCAAGGAGAGGGAAAAGAGAAGCAAAAAACAAAAACAAAAGAGTAACAATCTCACCAATAAACACAACAGTAACCAATCTAATTGATTATCAAGCAAACAACAATAGGACAGAGAGAAAGCAAGACAAAACAAAATAAAACAAAAAAAACCTAGAACAAAAACCCAAACAGAACAGAAAAAGAATAACAACAATAAAAAACAGACAAACTAAAAAAGGGCAGAGAGAAAAAAAATTGAATAGTGAAGAAAGTGGAGAGAGAGGTATGTATGGATGTAGAGCAGGGGATCAGGAATTAGATATATAAATAGGGTGAATTTTTAACATGGGGTTAAAAGAAGGAATAGGGAAAATCTAAAGCAGGAATAGGGCAAGAAAAACAGGACAACAAAAGGGGAAAAGTGAGGAAGAGAGTGTTGCCATAAAGGTAAAGTTGAGATAGAGTAAAATGATGCTAAAGAAAAAATGAAAATAAAATATAGAACACTAATCCCACAATAAAATAAAATAAAATAAAATAAAAAAAAGAAAATAAAATGACACTTTAAAAAACAAAGAAAAGGTATAATAGTAGTAGTAATAATACTGATTAAAACTAAAAGTATAATAATTAAGAAGGTAAAATTAAGTGAGGAAAAAAGATAAAAAAATTATTTTCTTAAGTAAAAGATGAAAAAATAGAAATGTGCAGTCGTGAGGTTATTCACTTCCTCTACTGTTCTGTTTGGCATGCCTGTTTCCTGTCTTGTAGTCAGGACAGTATTGAAGTTCCCTGTGTTCCACTGCTCCTCTGTGTTGTAAACCACAGTCCTGATTTTCCAGCAGGCAGTATTTCTTTGTTTGTTAGACTCCTTTATTTGTGTCTACACAAGAGTCAATTTGTGATTCAACCCCTGGGTGGCAGTGTTTCTGGATTGACCTCCAGGGCTATAAATCCTCTCTAGCCAGTATTTAGATTTTGTTTTCCCTGTGGCACTTATTACTGGTTTGGGAGTATGGACTGCCCCAGAGATGGCTCTCTGATCATTTCTCCCAGCTCTGATCCCCAGGTTCCAGAAAAACAACTTTCCCCTGCAGTCTGTGAGAGTGTCCACAAATGGGTGATCTTATGTACTGGGCATAGTAATCAAAAGCAAGGATTTAAAGAGAAAAAAAAAAAAAGCCAGAGTAAGTGCGCGAACTCGCGACTTTTACCGTCTGGCACTGTACGTCTGTGCAGTCTTTTCCCCCTGGGTCTAAGCAGCCGGCACACTGTTAAAATTTTTAGGCTGCCCTTTTGCACCCAGTTCAGCTATGGGAGGCTTTTTAGTGTTCCCTTCTGTTAGCAGCCCTGCCGACCCCCTTCCACATTTGCGGATCACGCCAGCCCCAAAAGCTGCAGATTTTGTGGGGTGTAGACTTCCCCGGAACCTCTAGCTCCCGTTGTCCGTGTTTCTCCCTCCAGCCTGGATCGCAGACCTCACCTTTCTCTGGGTGAAATCGGACCTTTCTGTGAGAAGGTGCAGAGCTCCTCTGAGTCCGCGTGTTCGCGCTGCTTGGGGTCCTGTGTTCCTGGGTTCGAGGCTGTTCCCTGGGTGTTGTTGTAGATTCCCAGGGTTTTTAGGCTTCCGATCACAGCCACTCTCCCCTTCAAGATGGCACAGTCTCCTTGTCAGAGCCAGTCGCTCCAGGAGAAATGTCAGCAGCAGTGGAGGCTGCCCAGTCAGGGGAACCCACTCTGGCAGTCCCCAACAGTCCCTTGGAGTATAGCTGTCCCTCACTCACACATATACACTCCCCGTGCCACCACACACTCTCCTTTCCTTCTCTCACTCACGCACTGTCTTGCAGTCTGCCTTCCCATCGGCAGCTGTCTTCCTCCCCCCACCTGGCTTCTTTTTAATGGTCATTATATTTAACCACCTTGATCCCTGCAACAACTCTCATTAGGACATTACTGCCGTATTATTGGTGAGGAAGACTACACAGATATGGGTAATTGTGGTTCTGGGACATTTAAATACCATGACTAATAAACAGCAGATATGAGAGCTAGTTATTACATCACATAATTAATTTAAAAATTATTTTGGAACTCTACAGTCTGTCAGTTTCTGTACATCACCCACCTCCGATTCCTGCAAGTAGTTGAAGCAACCCCTTCAGTTGGATAAAAGTGACCATTTTGATAATGTGGTTAAAGCTACACCATCTATATTTATTTACATGTTTATGTGAACATGGAAACCACATTTTAAAATAGCATGATAAAGTTTATTCATTTTCAAAGAAAACAAATTAGTTTTGAATTTTGAAAAATTCTGATTTTTTAAAAAATGGCTATTGATATGAATTGGACATAGTAAAGCCCATGTTGGTTCTATGTTTTCAATTGTCTAATATTTTAAATTGTTGTCTGTATGAGTTTATATATTATTATGTCTCTAAACATTATCTGGGGCTTACTATAATTTTCACATTATTATCTCACTAGAAGCCCTGCACACGAATCCGTGTGCCAGTAGCTCGCCAGTAGCTCGCTGCTGCCCTCCAGTAGCTCTCCTCCCACTGCCCCACCCTCCTGTAGCTCCCCCGCCCCTCCCCATAGCTTGCTGCCCTGCCTCCTCCTGTAGCTCTCCGCCGCCCGCTTGTTAGTTTCTTTGAAGGCAGAAACTATTTTCTCCTTTGCATATATTTATAAGAATACAGGTTAATAAATTTGCCATTGTCCCAATTTGCATTCATTTGCTTATTTTTAACTTAGAAAAGTCATTTTGGAGTACAAATCCAAAACATAAATATATTCACCTCAATTAAATATTTTATTACTAAGTACTGAAGTGTGAGGATAAAGAGATTAATTCTGTAAGTCTTGCTACTTTTATTAATCGGTGTAAAAAAAATCTCATATTAACATAGTCCCCAATAACAGGAAGAAATTATTTAAAAGCATATACATGGTACAGAAAAGTTAAAGGGTCTTTAATTTTAAATGATCATTAAAAATAAGCTTATCTGAGTGGCATTATACCAACTGTAATAATTGCAAGAGCTGAAAGGTCCCAGTGGTTTTGCAATGTAATGTCCGCACAACCACATTTAACTTGTTAAGGGAAGTTACAACCCTCCCATGTATGAGACAACTGAACTCTTAACCATCATAACAAATGCTGGCCTTAGATTATGCTGATTTAAATGAAATGTTTTCTGGGTTGCTGGATAGTTATATTATGTGTGTATAAATGATGCTAAAATAGCCTGCAAGGGAAAACACCAGAGTTCACTGAGCAGTGAAAAGGCACATTCAATTTGTTAGCTCATTCAACTTCTTAAAGTTTATTTTTTAAAATAAAACAAAACAACAACAAAAAAACCAAAACCCAAAACAGGTAAAATATGAATCTTTTCTTAAATACAGAAAATAAATGTGTTTCATTGTTAAACTGTGATATACCTACCTGTAGAATTTTCTTCATAATCTGCTTTTGTTTTTTTCCATCTGTTTCCATTCCTCCTATAAAATGGTGTTTTTAAAAAGTTGCATTTTTGAGGTAGAGAAGGAAGGAAGCACGTCTGAGTCTTAGGTAAGAGTGACTGTATCCCAGCCTGTCTCCTGCACAGTCTCCAGTGCCTGGCCCGTAGCGAGCAGCATCAGAAAGCTTCCGAGGCAGATCGACTTGGGGTCTGGAGGCATCACTCTGCTTAGTGACAAGGGGAAATCAGTAGGGACGCTGAAGACTGCTAGTGGCTTCATTACTGTTACAAGACCCTGCGGCTTAGACGGGGCAGATCACTTTACGCATATTTGACAGGAAAAGTTGCACCAGCTGTCTTCAAAGGCCTATTCCAGATCTGAGAGACTATGGTGTTAACTTAAGCACTGTCTGTGCAGGGTTTCCTGGGTGCCAGGCAATGCTCTCTGCGTGCATATTTGTGATAGTCGCCTCTCGAGATTCTTACTCCTCACCTGCTTTAAGAGTGGGGCTTCTGAAATTTGGGGGGGTTAATAAGTAGTTATAAATGCCCATGGCCAGTAAGGGGAAAAGCCAGGGTTCACATGGGCCTCAGACTCCAGAGCCATTGTACATGCCATCTGTCTCCCACTGAGGGTACTTGTGTGTGTGCTTTACCCAAGACAACTAGGTGTGATGTGTGTACAAGCTAGTGCACAACTCATGTTTCAGAAAGAGGAGGAAGAGTTGTTTTTAAGGAAAGTGTCTGTCAAGTAATGTGATTTCCTGCTGAGAAGAGGAAAGCTTAACTTCAGTTAGCTTTTCACATCCTTTGTAGAACTAAAGGCTCATTATACAATCCCATAGTTTGGTCCATTTTATGAAGTTAAGAAAAAGTGAACATATTTTGTTTAGAAAATTTAACTTAATCTCATAGCAAACCCAAACCAGACATTTTAGCCATGAATAATCTTGTCTGTGAGGACAATATTTATTATACAGTTGGAAGGAAAGATTGAAATAACTGTTAGTGTCTTTAACACACAATTTTTATTTTGCCAGTTTTAATAGAGATATAGCCTCATCTCCCCAGTGCAGAGGGTGCAGGTGGGTACCCCTCAGAAGAATGTGCTTGTAGTTTACATGTAGAGGAGGTACAGGGCCCTTTCCTACAGGGCACAACTTCTGCTGGCACCCCAAATGAGAGTGGTTTTGCAGAGGGGAATATGGATCACTTCTCACTCCCGGCCACTCCTGTGTCCCCCATGCACCAGCATTAGCAGTTCAGTTTTCCCATCCCTCTGACCTTGCCAGATGCATTGTTTTTAATTTCTGTTTTCCCCTGTTTCCATTCACTTAGCAAAAACTTGTCCAGTAAGTTAACATTTTTGTTACAGACCTACTCAGTGCTTCCTGGTCACCCGGAAGAGCACCGGTGAGGAAATGCAGGCCCTGGTGTGCTTTTGAGTGGGTTTTGAGCCTTCCGTTGATTAAAGAAGAGAAGGCGAGAAGGTGGCCTTGGTTAGACTGCTGATTTTGTCAGACTCCCTCCCTTTCTCCCCTCCTTCACTCTCCTGATTTACTACACAGCAGTCAGAGAATGGATTCTGCCCAGCTGATATCTTATGAACTCGGTGTCCTCAGTTGTGTTGTCAGGTGTGTGCATGTGAAAAGGGCGTCTGCATTTTGGTGATGTATAGTTTGCTGTCTGTCCTCTGGGTCTGAATGACAGAATTGGAAACACGTCAAATATCCTGATGTGTTCTGCTGTTTTAACTGTGTGTGTGCGCTTAATATTTATTTGTTTTCTTATTTATGTAAGGTGTCAGGTGGGCAAGAGCAAGGAGGAGATTTTAAAAAGCCATTTTTGTGTTTATTTTTAAAAAGTACCATCTAGGAAGGGATTGATTTGAAAAGTTTCAGTTGAGGAGTGAGAAGAGCAGAGAGGCCATTTAGTCTGTTGCCTCGTTTCTCCAGGTGTCAGGTGAGCAGTTTGAGGTTGTACTTGGGGCATTGTTCACAGTTCTGGGATGTAATGTGCATGTTGTTTCTGGTCACGACTCCAGCCCACAACAGGCAGCTATAGAAGCCCCAGATTCTGGGGTGGTGATACCTTTTTGCTTGATGAATGTGGGAGGTAGTACAGCTTTTCTCTTGGTAGCTGCATGCCTGAGAATGTGGCTTTTTAAGTTGGGGGAAAGGTTCTTCTTCCATCGAATTTCAGGGAAATAGGAGGGCTAGAATATTTGTTTTTACTTCAGTCATAACCAAACGCATTGTTTCTTAAAATGAAGATCAAGGGGTGTCTGCATCAGAATTCCCCCAAGGGCCTCTTACAATTGCGTATTTCCATACTTTCTGGATCAGAAATTTAAAGAATTGGAATTGGAAGTCTGCATTTTCCAAAAGCAGCTGAGGTGATTCTTGTGTGCACTGAGGTTTGAAAACCACATTTATGGAGGGAGAAGCAAACACCACTGTTCAAAGGTTAGACAGCAACTGATATTGGTGATGTCGCTCATGTTGGTCTATGTAGCAAGTACTTTATGAAAAATATAGAGAAGATGAAGCAGTTACCTGAACCCTTGGCTTCTGCGGGATGGTCATCACCCTAATTGCTGTAGTGAAAACGAGAACAACTCATCTTGTTAGTTGTCCTTTGCCTGTTTTACTCATTCTGATAATTGGGAGGCATAGAAGTCTAACGATAAAATACTTTGAATCTTTTGTGCTTTAATCGTTCTGAATAAGAAATGAGAATGTGTTAAATTTATATAGTAAAGCAGTTTTGGCAAAATGTGTTAAAATGGTTTAGTGAGTTAAAATCACCACTTTCTTGCCAGAGTTATAGTGTGTAGCAAATGAAAATTGTTTTAAATGTAAAACGTAACTAATTTAGTAAAAATACTCATTTGCTTCCTTTTCTTTTTAAACAGGAAAAACTAACCCAAGAGTGTGTATTCAGAGAACAGTTTGAAGAAAACTGGTATAATACGTACTCTTCGAATCTCTATAAACATGTGGACACTGGAAGGCGATACTATGTTGCATTAAATAAAGATGGGACCCCAAGAGAAGGAACGAGGACTAAACGGCACCAGAAATTCACACATTTTTTACCAAGACCAGTGGACCCTGACAAAGTACCTGAACTATATAAGGATATTCTCAGCCAAAGTTGACAAAGACCATTTCTTCACTTGAGCCCTTAAAAAAGTAACCACTATAAAGGTTCCGTGCAGTGGGTTCTTATTGATTAGCTGTGTCATCACATCTGCTCCACTGTTGCCAAACTTTGTCGCATGTATACCGTAGGATGGAGGCTTGGATGGGGATGTGCTGACTTTGTGTTGCACTTACATGCCTGTCCTCTGGGAGGCCTGCCTGTGCCCACTTGATTTATTGTGAGAAGAGACAAGGGTGTATGTATGTTAGTGTGTGTATGTGTGAGTGTGAGTGGATGAGCAGCAGGAAATCAAAGACAGGAGCAAAGTAGAAGATGGTAGCCTGATGCATGCTGGGGAATAGACACACTTTCACATGTCCAATCAGTTGTCCTTCCGCTGGTATCAGCACGCTGCCACACTTTGACTCATGGGATCTTGGCTGGTCGTCTGCTCAAGGGTACACTGCATTTTCAAAGGCATGGAGGGTGCAGTCTTACTTAAGAGACCTTTTCAGTTAATTCTCACTGGTGCCATCCCAGTGAATTTAAAGCAAAGATCTCTTAGTGTAAAAAAAAAAAAAAAAAAAAAAAAAAAGTTAAATTTATTTATAGAAATTCCAAAGGCAACATTTTATTTATTTTATATATTTATTTATTATATAGAGTTTATTTTTAATGAAATATGTACAGGCCAGATAGGCATTTTGGAAGCTTAGGCTCTATAAGCATTAAATGGGAAAGTCTGCTATGAACCTGTGGTGAATTCATGCAAGTGAATATAACTTTGCATGGATATGAGAAATTCTGATGACCCTTAATGTACTGAAGGTGACAATCTCTTTTGTGCCCGTATTATTGTAAACTTATGCACATCATTCATGACACTGAGTATTCACTCTTCAGAATGCTTGTTTCATAGCTTATCCCAGAGGATTAAAGATAAACTGGGTCTCAAACTTTTATTCTGTGTCTGTACTATTTACTCTCTCCTAAGTGACTGACGCCATCCTTGTAACGTCACAGTTGGAAAATATGAGGGTCAGTATATATCTGACTCGTCTAAATCTATTGCAGAATGTACCAAAGCTAAGCAGTAGCCATGCTTTTATCTTAGATGGTCTCTAGAACAGCGGGATGAACATCCAACATTGTACTGATTAGAGTTCTCAAAAAGAAAAAAGAAAAAAAAGCTTACATAGCACAGATTATTTTTTAAAGGGACACCTGAACCAGATTAGTAGGATCATTCTCATAACGTTTTATTTGTACATTTGGTTATCAAATATGAAATTATACAAGTACCATAGAGGTCATTGTAACATCTTTTATGGAAAATTGACTTTGGTGTGAACTGTCATAATACGTGGTAAAAGAACCTTCAAGTAAAACTTGCAAATGAAACTATTAAGTCTTTACTAATAATTGACAATGAGGGGGAAGTATTATACTTGTTGACTGTTTTGTTTTTAAAAAGGTCTTCACAAGCGTTCAGTTTTTTTTTAAGGGAAGGTTACTATATAGAATATCTTTTACAAGGCTTTTATAACATTTTATGCTGAAAAGCATAAGAATACATATTTATTTAATAGCAATAATTTTGGAACTTGCCCTTGGGCAAGGGGACTATTCCTTACTATATCTAAGGAGAAAAGAGCCAAATTCTTAAAGCAATATTTAAGAAAAAGAAGTTTATAACAAATTCTCATACCATAGAGAACAGTTTTTAGTCAGTTATGTTGGGAAATTAAAAGTGACAGTTAAAAAATGTGTTGGGATTTATGTAGCTAATTTTAAAATTTAATACTCCAACTTTGTTTTGCTGTGATGCATATTCTCTATGAAAAATAAAGGTATGTCACTGGTGAGTTAAAGCTGTTCTGAAGTAGAAGCCCATGACTTATAGCCGTGAACATATGTGGCCCTTTTAAGGGCCAAACTGGAGCACACAGAAGAGCCCTCCTGCTGATACGCATTAAGGGAAAACGAAGTCTAACCTTTGGAATTAAGAAATATTTTGGGGATGGGGGCTGGAGCAATGTAAGATAGTTGATTTATGATAAAGGTCAGAATGTTCTCTTCATTTAGTTTCCTTTTTTTTTTTTTTTAACTTTCTAAAGAGAAACTGTATTTAATCCCAAGATGTAGTAGTCTTATTTATTACTTAACTCTTTGCTGCTGTTAAAATGTGCACATATTCAGGCTTTAGTTTTTCCAAAAGACATTTAATATTTTTGACTGAGAAACATTAAACATCTAACCACAGGGATGAATCAAGTTTGAGGATGTCATAGGTACAATATTTAGTGCTGAAAAAAATTGATTTTAGGTGATAACCAAAAGTAATCTTAAAGTAGCATGAGGTGCAATTAGCCCAAGATAAAGAAAACAATTTGTGAAAAAGACTAAAAGCTCCATGCATTCCTAGAAAAATGCTACTTTAATGTCTACATTTGGATTTATTTTGTTTTGGTACCTATTTTTTTAAAAAAGAGAAAAATGTTTTTGTTTTTTTTTTGCTTTTGGCAATGGATACAATAAACTGTAATGGTCTGTAAATAAATAAATATTGACTTATGCAATTTATGTAAATAAGTGTTCTGGGAGAGTAGATTGCTCAGGGTTTTGGTGGGCATTATTCTGTTTGGCAGCAGAGTGAGCTCATAGGTTTGCATCTGGTTCTTCTCCTAAGAGGCTTAGAGCCCTTCATTTGGCAGCCCTTAGCTACTGTGAAATGGGTGATCCCAGTTTTCACCAACAGATGTGTAGACAGCCCAACCACTGCGTTATTGGTGCCAATATGTGCACCTTGGTTAAAGACTTAACATGATTGAACCACCCTCCCATCTCTCTCTCTCAATATCCCAGGTAGTGTCGAAGGATGTGCCAGGTTGGGGAACCTATCTCCACTAGATTCTGTTGTGTAGATAAATGAATGGATTCAGTTTATGGTGTTTTCATTCTGTTTCTTCTCACGAACACTACAACTTTGCGTGATTTCCTTGATAATCTGTAATTTATGTAAATACATACACAATTATGTACTTTGTGTAAATACATAATTATAGACTTTTGAACACTGGTATTTTTTTTAACTTGATGTCCATTTAGAGCTGCTTCAAATTATGTGCCTACTTGAACCAATGGAATTTTAAAACATGCTTTTCTTGCTCTTACAGCTATTGCATATATGTTGAGCGAGTAGGGGGAGGGGCACAGAGGGGGAGGAACAAACACATCCAGATGCCTTTTCTTTTTGTAAGCATTACATGCAGAAGCAGGTAACCTCCTGGGATAGACATTAATGGAGTTGTAGCAAGGAAAATGGTGTGTGTGTGGACATTTGTGTGGATGGGTGAATGGACTAAGTCACATTGTTTGAGGTAAAATTCTGTTTGCTGAATCATTTGACCTTGAAATGTGCCAAATTTAGATCCAGTTTTTGGTCACTTGCACCAAAGAGCAATGCAGTGGTGGGGTGGGGGAATATGTCAGATGGATTCAGAAGATGTGTTGGCTCACAAGCCCCTCTGAAGGTCATGTGTGTGTATGTGTGTTATTCACACATACCCACGTGTGTCATAGACATTGCACAATTTATTTAAAACTTTATTTGCCACTTCAATAATTTTGAGTTTTGGTAGTTTCTGAGAGTTATCTTGGCATTTCCATGAAGTTTTAGAAAGTATATTCCTTGAGCCTCAAAACACTCCTAGACAATTTAGGACATTCGTGGCCTAGGTTAATTTACTTTAATTTATTTTTATTCCCATCACCCCACCCCCACCCCTTTGGCAACTATCAGCTGTATTTATGAGTCAGTTTTTGTTTTGTTTATTCATTTATTTAAGGTATTTTTTTTTTTTTTTAGATTCCACATATAAATGAGATTGTACGGTATTTGTCTTTCTCTAACATTTCACTTAGCATAATACTCTTCAGGTTCATCCATGTTGTCCTAAATGACAAGATTTCATTCTTTTTTATAATTGTGTCATATTCCATTGTGCATATGGACCACATTTTCTTTATTGATGGACACTTGAGTTGCTTCCATATCTTGGCTATTGTAAATAATGCTGCAATGAACATAGGCATGCATGTATTTTTTTGAATTAGTGTTTTGGGTTTCTTTGGATAAACACCCAGAAGTGGGATTGCTGGGTCATAAGTTCTATTTTTAATTTTTTGAGGAAACTCCATACTGTTTTTCCATACTGACTGTAACAATTTGCATTTCCACTAACAATGTACAAGAGTTCCCTTTTCTCCACATTCTTGCCAACACTGTTTGTTGATTTATCAATGATAGTCAATTTGACAGATGTAAAGTAATGTCTCATTGTAGTTTTAATTTGCATTTTCCTGATGACTAGTTATACTGAGCATCTTTTATATACTTACTTGCCATATGTATGTCCTCTTTGGAGAAATATCTGCTCAGGTTCTATGCCCATTTTTAAAATTGGATTTTTTTTGTGTTTGTGTGTTCAGTTGTGAGTTCTTTATAAGTTTTAGATATTAACTCCTTATCGGATATAATTGGTCAATATGTCTTCTGATTGAAGCATTTAATCCATTTATATTTAGAGGAATTATTGATAAATATGTACTTATTGCCATTTTATTAATTGTTTTTAAGTTGTTTCTATAGTTCTCCTCTCTTCCTTTCTTCTCTTCTTGATCTCTTCCCTGTGGTTTGCTGTTTTTCTTTAGTGTTTTGTTTAGGTTCCTTTCTCTTTGTTCTTTGTATGTCTTTTGTAGGTTTTTGGTTTGTGGTTGCCATGAGATTTATGTATATCATTCTTTATCTATTTTAAGCTGATAGGTGTTTAAATTAGAATATATTCTATAAAGGCTACATTTTTACTTTCCCTTCTATGTTTTATGTTATTGATGTCATATTTTAGATCCTTTTGTGTTGTGTATCTACATATTATAGTTTGAGTTGAGTTTGATACTTTTTTAACTTTTGCAGTAGCTTTTAAGATGTCAGATTGCTATATTTACTGAATGTTTGGCTCTACCTGTGAGTATTTTCCATTTCTCATAATTTGAAAATTTTCTGGTTCTGATCTTCCCTTTTCTACTGAAAGAAGCTCCTTTAACATTTATTGTAAAGCTTCTTTAAGGGTGATTAAGTACTTTAGTGTTTGCTTGTCTCAGAAAATTTTTATCTCTCCCTCAGTTCTGAATGACAACCTTGCTGGGTATATTATTCTAGGTTGTAGGGTCCTTTCATTCAGCACTTTAAAGATGCCTCACCACTCCTTCCAGCCTATAAAGTTGCTGCTATCAGCTAATATTCTTACAGGTTTTCTTTGTACGTAACTTGTTTTTCTCTTTCTTTCTTCAAAATTGTTTCTTTATCTTTAACTTTTACCATTTTAACTACAGTATGTCTTGGTATGGGTCTCTTTGGGTTCCTTTTGCTTAGAACCAGTGATGGGCAACCTTTTGAGCTTGGTGTGTCAAACTTCGCCAAAAAACTGAGCATAACTCGGGTAGTGTGTCACTTTGAGGAAAAAACATTATTTCGCAAATGTTTCATCCTCAGGAGCAACAAATGTTTCATCCTCGGCATGCGGCCACCTCAGCGGCCGCGCATCATCAGAAATGGCTACGCGTGTCAGTGCTGACACGCGTGTCATAGTTTCGCCATCACTGCTTAGAACTATCTGTGCTTCCTGGATCTGGATGTCTGTTCTGTTTTCTTTCCCAGGTTAGGAAAGTTTTCAGCCATTATTTCCTTAGAGTTTCTGCTCCTTTCTCTCTCTCTTCTCCTTCTGGGATCCCTATAATGTGAATGTTTGAGCACTTGATGTTATTTATTCCAAAGATCCCTTAAACTATGCTCATTTTAAAAATTCTTTTTTCTTTCTGCTGTTCTGATTAATTGATTTCCACTAGTCTGTCTTCTAGGTCTCTCATCCATTGTTCTGTATTAGATAATCTGCTACTGATTCCTTTTCTTGTGTTTTTCATTTCAGTTACTATATTCTTCAGGTCTGCTAGATTCTTTCTTACACTTTCTAACTCTTTGTTGAAGTTTTCCCTCAGTTCCTCTATTCCACTCTTGAGTTTGGTGATCATTCTATGACCATTTCGTTGAATTTTTAATCAGGCAAATGATTTTTGTTTCCTTAGGTTTCTTCTTTCCCCCTGAGGACTTTTCTTGTTTCTTCACTTGAAAGATATTCTTCTGTCTTTTAATCTTAAAAATTTGTTTTTAAATCTTGTTTGACTTTCTATGAATTTTTTTCATAGTTTATATGAATTAGAAAAAAATAGCTCTCTCTTCCAGTCTTGGGAAATTGGCCTATGTAGAAGTGGACTCTGTATAGACTGTATGTGCTGGGTGGTTTTGACAGTCAGATAGGTAGGAGCCAAGCAGGTGTTTAAGGCATCTGGTCTATCTAGCTAGAGCAGCTCTGGGTGAGGAGGACAGTTGTGTGTAGTACTGCCCAGTTGATCCTGCCTGCTCCCTTTGAGTCAAAATGGGTTCAGATAATGTGTCCAGGAACACACTGCAGCTACCTTGCAGGTAGGCCAGAGTGCCTGCATAGAACCTCTGCCCACCCTATCTAGGTGGAGGGGGACATACACAATGGTGGAGGACTCCCATGGCTCCTAGCCTCTCTATTTGTTCTGTTTCTCTTGTTTGCTGTCAGAAGCTGTTCCTTCAGCACTCAGTTGCTTTGCAGGAGTAATGCTATCTACATATATGCATATTTGAGTTTATTCACAGAGAGGACGAGGTCAGTGTCCTCCTACTTGGATGCCACCTTCTTGGACCTCCCAATATTGCACATTATAAAATCGATATTTTGTTGTTAAAAGTTGAAGATGGAGGAATTATAAGGATAAACTGTGCCTACCTCCTTTAGTATATAGCCCCAAATTCTGGGACACAGGTTTGTAGAATGAACCCTGGCCACATCAGGTTGGTTACAAACGTACCTAGGCATGTGATCTTTGCCTTTTACTTGAAGTGTTCCTGGGTGGCTGCCTGCTCTTCGGTCTTTAGAAGAATTTTTCCAGTTTTATTTAAATGTAATTAACATACATCACTGAATAAGTTTAAGTTGTATAGCATCATGGTTTCACTTATATATATTGTGAAATGATGACCACAGTAACTTCAGTTAATAATTATCTAGCAGAATTTTTGATGTAACATTTTCTTAGCAGGGAGGAACATGCTGAAATAAGAAGTAGTGTTTTCTACAATTTTATTTGGAAAGAAAGTGAAAGGAGTATTCTTTGTAGTAGTCTTCCCTTTGCTTCATCACCAGTATAGTCATCAGATTGATGGACATCTAGCTCTAAAGCTGGGCAATTGTTGTAATGGCCACCAGGGAGGCCAGGAAAACAGCCAAGAGAAGTCTTTTTGCTATTTTGGTTAATAGTAAAAGAGAAAATTCTTATTTAGAATTCTTATTATTCCCCCACTATATTTCAGCTTATATATTGGAAAAACACTTTTAAAAACTTGCTTTTAACTTAAAAACATGTAGGTACACTGACATCTTAATAGCACTTGGCACATTGTGCTTATTAGCCGGCCCTTGCTCCCACCACCACACCCCCGCCCCCGCCACCGTCCCCTTGTGAAGATCCTTCTAACTATGTCTATGGTTTTGGTTATTTCCATTGTTACTAGTGGACTTAGCCAGGAACAGTTGATACTGGGAACTAAAGAGTTAGAAGGAGTGCAGTGAGGAACTTGAGAACTGAACAACTGGTTGTACCTTCCTTTCACAGGGGAAGGACAAGCATTAGTGACAGTGTTCATGGTCCATCTTGGAGAAACTTATTTTTAAAAGCACTCATATGGGCTTTTTTCCTAACCATTTTGTGGGATGCTGAAAAACATCCTCTAAGCTGTAACTGGCAGTTGCCTCTGGCTTCCAGTGTATGTACAGGGCTAGTAAGTAACAGCATTATGGGATTTCTGTTTCTAACTAATAAAAAGAAGACTTTTGTGAAGTTATTTGAGTTATAACTGCTCTTTCTGAAGGAAGCCATACTCGGAACACCCCTTTACTCTGTGGTTGACTTGTTTTCCCCCAGTTCTGCTCTCTTGCTCCTTCTTGTCCTATTTCTCTAGTCTCCACTCCCTCTGTCCTACCTTTCTTTTATTGTGTGGAGCTGGCACCAGCAGTAGGACAGGAACAGTCCTGATGGCACACAGAGTTGAATCAAACATACATCTTGGTAGATCATGAAGAACACAGTGATGAGGGAGCCAGGGGCTGTGGGACAGAAGGTGTACCCAATACAGACTTAAGAGGTCAGAGGTGGGATGCAAAAGTTAGTAGGAGGGCAATGGGAGAAAAATGAGCACATGTAATACTTTCAACAATATTTATTTTTTAAAAGTCACACTAAAGAGGTACAATTAATTTTAATATGTTATTTACAGTAACCAAAATAGTGTTTTGATAAGTGATAATAAATAGAAATTCTAGTTTTAAAGTAAAAACAAAAACAAAAAAAAGTGAGTAGGAGGTCCAGATGAGAGAACTATAGTCTCTAGCATTTGAAACATACTAAGAGAGTGCTTTGTATTTGGAGAATTTGGGTGCATCATATTTTTTCCATGTTTCCTGGATGACTGTGACTGAGCCTGATTGGTCAGCATTCATTCTGGTTTCCTACCTCTAGGAGGGGAAGTGGTTTTTGAGGTGATCAAAACTATTTGTGAGTCAGACCAGCTCATTGCCCTGGACTTATCAAGGCCACGACCAGAATGCTCTTTGTTACTCTTGGTTTCTATCCAGAGCAAGCTGACTGTTCATTTTCCTTAATATTACTTCAATTTTCTCCTTCATGTCATAGGCAAAATTCACAACAGAGTAGCAATTAAAACATGGGATAATAAAAGGGGTGAAAATATAACCTACTTTTTAACATATCTACTTAATTCTTCGAATAAATGGCTATTGAGCATTTGCTACACAACATGGAACAGAGCTGAGGATATAGCAGAGAACAGAACAGAAAACATTCTGATCTTTTTCCTTAAACACTGGGTTGGGTTCTATGTCAATGATTTTATAAGCATGCAGTACCTGTTTAAGATACTGTGGGACTGGGATGCCCACATTACAAGGCAATTAGGTCAATGTTGGCAATTTTTCATAAACTTTCCATATTTTTAACTATGAATTCAACTTACATTTACATAAAAGGATATAAGAACTCGGATGGAGTTCCATTCATATCCTATTGTGTTTTTCTTTTTTCAGCTTTTCATATAAACTTGGGTGGTTTTTAAAAAATCTTTATTGTTAAGAGTATTACAGATATTCCCTCTTTTTTCCCCCCATTGTCCCCCTCACCCAGTTTCTGCCTCATCCCAGGCCTTCACCACCCCATTGTCTGTGTTTATAGGTAAGATCTTTGGTTAATTTCTTCCTGTACTCCCCTCTCCACTTCCCTCTGAGATTCATCAGTCTGTTCCATGTTTCCATGCTTCTGGTTCTATTTTATTTGTGAGTTTATTTTGTTCATTAGATTTCTTGTTTACTTATCTTGATATTTAGATTCAATTGATAGAAAAGTATGTATTGCCATTTTATTGTTCATATTTTTATCTCTTCTTCCTTTTCCTCTTCATCTTCCTCTTCCTCTTCTTAAAGAATACCCTTTAACCTTTCATGTAACACTGGTTTGGCGGTGATGAGCTCCTTTAGCGTTTTCTTATCTGTGAAGCTCTTTATCTGACCTTCAATTCTGAATGATAGCTTTGCTGGGTAGAGTAATCTTGGTTGTAGTTCCTTGCTGTTCATCACTTTGAATATTTTCTTGCCACTTCCTTCTGGCCTGCATAGTTTCTGTTGAGAAATCAGCTGACAGTCGTATGGGTGCTGCCTTGTAGGTAACTAACTGCTTTTCTCTTGCTGCTTTTAAAATTATCTCTTTGTCTTTAATCCTTGGCACTTTAATTATGATGTGTCTTGGTGTGGGCCTCTTTGCATTCCTCTTGTTTGGGACTCTGCGCTTTCTTGACTTGTAAGCCTATTTCACCAGGTAGGGGAAGTTTTCTGTCATTATTTCTTCAAATAGGTTTTCAGTATCTTGCTCTCTCTTTTCTCCTGGCACCCCCATAATGTGAATATTGGTATGCTTTAAGTTGTCCCAGAGGCTCCTTACACTATCTTCACATTTTTTGGTCCTTTTTCCTTTTTGCTCTTCTGATTGGGTGTTTTTTGCTTCCTCACATACCAAATTGTTGATTTGATTCTCAGAATCTTCTACTTTACTGTTGAATCCCTGTAATTTATTCTTTATTTCCGTTAGTGTATGCTTAATTTCTGACTGGTCCTTCTTTATGTCTTCAACATTGTTACTATGATCCTTAAAAGTCTCACTAAGTTCCTTGAAGCTCTCATTAATTCTCTTGAAGCTCTTATTAAGGTCCTTGTGTAACCTTATAACCATTGTTTTGAACTCTGTATCCAGTAGTTTGCTTGTTTTCATTTCTTTCATTTGTGACATGTTTCTTTGTCTCTGCATTTTGTCTGCTTCCCTGTGTTTGTGTCTATGTATTAAGTAGAGCTGTTATGTCTCCTGGGCTAGGAAGTGCCCAGGTAAGGCCCAGCAGTGAAGCAAGGCAAGCTGGTGCTAGTGCTGGGTCTTGGGCCTCTTATTGATAGGTATGGGGCATGCTGATGCCAGATGCTGCTTGTTTAAGATATTTTAGGAAACTCTGAAGCCTGGGGCAAGGACAGGCCATTGATATGGAAAAGCCACTGCAAACAGCTTGGGTGAGGCTGCAGATTGGGTGGGGCAGGATCTTAGGGAATCACCAGGGTATGGGCTAGGTTGATGGAGACTGAGATATGGCACCTTCCAGTCAGCTCGAGGGGACAGGCAGGTCTCAGTATAGGAACAATACCTCTGCTAGCACTTTTGTCTGGGATAAAGCTGTCCCCCAGTTCTTGCCCTTATGCCAGGTAATATACTTCCTCCCTGAATGTCCCTTGATCCTTTCAAGTTGCTGCCCTAGTGCTGAAGGTCAGAGGGAGTGAATTCGAGTAAATCTGCACATCTTTCAGAGATACTGCCTTGGACTTCCACAGCCTCCTGTCAGCCACAATTTTCACTGGTTTTTACAGCCCGAAGTTACAGGGGATTCTCTTCCCTGCACTGGAACCCTGGACTGGGGACCTGGTTTGGGGCTGGGACCCCTTGCTCCTCGTGGGAGGCCTCCTTCGCCAAGATATCCCTTCCTATTAAAAACATGCAACGTGAGTGTCAGACCAGCCTGTTTCCCTCACCAGTCTCAATGTGGTTTCTTCTTTCATTCTCTAGTTGTAGGGCTTCCAATCAGCCAGATTTCAGGCAGTGTGAATGATGGTTGATTTGTATTTTAGTTGTAATTTTGAAGTGGTTGTGGAGAGTATGCTAGTACCCCACTTATCTACACTGCCATCTTGGTTCCTTCCTAAAGGGAATAAAATTTAATTAATTCAAGACCCACAAAACTACAGTAATTAAGACTGGAATTGACATAAATGAATAGATTAATGGAACAGAATACAGAGTCCATAAATAGACCCAGACATAAATAAACATCTAATTTTAAAATATACTTATTACTCTCTATTTTATCTTGAAAAGTAAATACCCAGAAAGAAAATATAATTTACCAACAGAATCACTGAAAAAGAGATCTGACATGCTAAATTTATAATTTTTATCTCTATACTTTTTTGAAAACTAGACTTTATATTTAGAGCCTTTTTAGGTTAACAGTAATGTGAAGGGAGGGTTCCGAGATTTCCCATATTCCCCCATTTACACACATGCACAGCCTTCCCATTATCCACATCCCCTATCAGAATTGTATGTTTGTGACTATCGATGAAATTACATTGACATAATTAACCAAAGTCCAAAATTTACATTACGATTTACTCTTAGTGCTGGGCATATTTTGGGTTTGAACAAATGTATAATGAAATATATCCATTATTATGATATCACACAAAATAGTTTAATTGATGTAAAAATCCCCGTCCTCTGAAAATTTTCCCCACACTACCCCCAAATCTCTGGCAACATTGATCTTTTACTGCCTCTGAAGTGTTGCCTTTTCCAGAATGTCATATACTTGAATCATAATAGTATGTAGCCTTTCAGATTGGCTTCTTTCATTTAGTAATATGCATTTAAGTGTCCTTCATATCTTTTCTTAAAATATATTATTGTTTAAAGTATTACATATGTCTCCTTTTTCCCCCATCAACCCTTCCCCAGCCACTCCCACTGCCCCCCCACCCCCGCAGGACATGCACCCATCACACCAGTGTCTGTGTCCAAGGTTATGTTTATATGCATGCATACAAGTCCTTTGGTAGATCCTTTACCACCCCACCCGACCCTCCCTTGCCTTCCCTCGGAGGTTTGCTGGTCTGTTCAATGCTCCCTGTCTCTGGATCTATTTTTGTTCATTAGTTTATATTGTTCATTATATTCCACAAAGGAGTGAGATAATGTGATATTTATCTTTCTCCAACTGGCTTATTTCACTTAGCATAGTGCTCTCCAGGTCCATCCATGCTGTTGTGAATGGTAAGAGTTTTCTTTTTTTACAGCAGTGTAGTATTCCGTTGTATAGATGTACCACAGTTTTGTAATCCACTCATCTGCTGATGGGCACTTAGGCTGTTTCCAAATCTTACCTATTGTAAATTGTGAACATAGGGGTGCATATATCCTTTGTGATTGGTGTTTCTAATTTCTTGGGATATATTCCAGGTTACTGGGTCAAATGGGAGTTCCATTTTTAATTTTTTGAGGAAACTCCATACTGTTCTCCACAGTGGCTGCACCAGTCTGCATTCCCACCAGCAGCATATGTGGGTTCCTTTATCTCCACATCCTCTCCAGCACTTGTCATTTGTTGATTTGTTGATGATAGCCATTCTGACAGGTGTGAGATGGTATCTCATTGTCATTTTGATTTACATCTCTCAGATGATTAGTGACTTTGAGCATGTTTTCATATGTCTCTTGGCCTTCCTTATGTCCTCTTTCAAAAAGTGTCTATTTAGGTCCTTTGCCCTTTTTTTTTTAATGGATTGTTTATCTTCCTTTGTTAACTTGTATGAGTTCCCTGTAAAGTTTGGAGATTAAAGCCTTATTAGAGATAACATTGGCAAATATGTTCTCCCATGCAGTGGGCTTTCTTGTTGTTTTGTTGATGGTTTCTTTTGCTGTGCAGAGCTTTTTATTTTGATGTAGCCCCATTTGTTTTTTTTCTCTTTAGTTTCCATTGCCCTAGAAGCTGTATTGGTGAAGAAATTGCTTCGGCATAAGTCTGAGATTTTGCTGCCTGTGGATTCTTTTAAGATTTTTATGGTTTCCCATCTTACATTTAAGTCTTTTATCCATTTTGAGTTTATTTTTTTTATATTATAAGTTGGTGGTCTAGTTTTATTTTTTGCATGTATCTGACCAATTTTCCCAACACCGTTTATTGAAGAGACTGTCTTGAATCCATTGTATTCTCTTGCTCCTTTGTCAAATGTTAATTGAACATAATGACTTGGGTTGATCTCTGGGTTCTCTGTTCTGTTCCATTGGTCTCTGTGTCTGTTCTTGTGCCAGTACCAGGCAGTTTTAGAACAGTGGCTTTGTAATATAGCTTGGTATTGGTATTGTTATCCCTCCAACTTTGTTCTTCTTTCTCAAGATTGTTGCGGCTATTTGGGTTCTTTCTTTATTCCATTTAAATTTTTGGAGAGATTTTTATAGGTCTGTGACATATGCCATTGGTATTTTAATGGAGATTGCATTGAATCTATAGATTGCTTTGGGTAGTACGGACATTTTAATGATGTTGTTTCTACCAATCCATGAGCACGATATATTCTTCCATTTGTTTATATCTTTCTCTATCTCTTTTTTCAATATCCTGTCGTTTTCTGAGTACAGGTCTTTTACCTCCTTAGTTATGTTTATTCCCAAGTATCTTAATTTTTTTGGTTGCAATGGTAAATGGTAAATTTAGTTTCTCTTTCTGTGAGTTCATTATTGGTGTATAAAAAAGCCTTAGATTTCTGGGTGTTAATTTTGTATCCTGCTACATTGCCAAATTCATTTATTAAGTCTAGGAGTTTTTTTTTTTATGGAGTCTTTAGGGTTTTCTATGTATAGTATCATGTCATCTGTGAATAGTTACAGTTTTATTTCCTCCTTTCTAATTTGGATGCTTTTTATTTCTTCTTCTTGTTTGAGCGCTATGGTTAGCGCATCGAGTACTATGTCAAACAAGAGTGGTGAAAGTAGGCATCCCTGTCTTGTTCCTGTTCTTAGGGGAAATGATTTTAGTTTTTGCCCATTGAGTATGATGTTGGCTGTAGGTTTGTCATATAAGGTTTTTATTATGTTGAGGTACGATCCCTCTATTCCCACTTTGCTGAGTTTTTGTCAAGAAAGGGTGTTGGATTTTGTCAAATGCTTTTTCTCCATCAATTGATATGCCTATGAGACTTTTATCTCTCAATTTGTTTATATGATGTATCATGTTTGTTGATTTGCAGATATTGTACCAGCCTTGCATCCCTGGGATAAATCCCACTCGGACATGGTGTATGATTTTCTAATGTAATGCTGGATCCGATTTTTTGGAAAATTTTTAAAGGATTTTAGCATCTGTGTTCATGAGGGATACTGGCCTGTAATTCACTTTCTTTGTAGCATCTTTATCTGGTTTTGGGATTAGGGTAATGCTGGCTTCATAGAAAGAGCTTGGAAATGTTCCTTCCTCTTGAATTTTTTGGAATAGTTTGAGGAGGATAGGTTTTAGTTCTACTTTGAATGTTTGGCAAAACTCCCCTGTGAAGCCATCGGTCCAAGGCTTTTGTTTGCTGTAAGATTTTTTATGACTGCTTCAATTTTATTGGTAGTTATTTGCCCGTTCAGGTTTTTTTTATTCTTCCTGATTGAGTGTTCGAAGCTTGTATTTTTCTAGGAATATGTCCATTTCGTCTAGGTTGTCCAGTTTGTTGGAGTCGAGATGTTCAAAGTATTTTTTTACAATCCTATGTATTTCTGTGGGGTCGGTTATTACTTCACCTATTTCATTTCTGATTTTGTTTATTTGGGTCCTCTTTCTTTGCTTCTTGGTTAGCTTGGCTGAGGATCATCAATCTTGTTTATCCTTTCAAAGAACCAGCTCTTGGTTTCATTGATCTTTTATATTATTTTTATTTATGCAGGCCTTGGGTTACGTTGGATTGATGTACATTGTTTCGTGGTTACATCGCCATCTCCCATTTACTTATAAAAAATAGTTCCATCATTTTGACGTATGTACATATGTGCTTTATGTTTTTATTTTTGTTTTATTTATTTATTTTTAATTTAATAAATCTTTATTGTTCAGATTATTACAATTGTTCCTCTTTTCCCACCCCCCATGGCTCCCCTCCACCTGGTTCCCACCCCACCCTCTGCCCTTACCCACCCTCACTGTCCTCATCCATAGGTGTACGATTTTTGTCCAATCTCTTCCCGCACCCCACACACCCCTTTCCCCCCGAGAATTGTCAGTCCACTCCCTTTCTATGCCCCTGATTCTATTATATTCACCAGTTTATTCTGTTCATCAGATTTTTTATTCACTTGTTGATAGATATGTATTTGTTGTTCATAATTTTTATCTTTACCTTTTTCTTCTTCTTCCTCTTCTTAACCCTACCAGACCAGAGGCCCTGAACCTAACTGTCCCCTATACCTGGGCTCCTGAGCATTAAAGAGAAAAAATCAACATGATATAGAAAAATGTTAGTTACATGCAAACAAGTGGTTAGAATAAGATGGAACTTGGAGACATTGTAGAAAATAGGTCTACCTTTCATCTAGCGCCAATATTCCACCTCAGAGTCTGAATCAACCAAAGTATCTCTCACCTGTTGGACTGTGATAAGCCTAGACCTACTTCGCTTTCCTGTTGAAATGCTTGGTTCATCAGCCGCTTGTTTCATTGTGAATTTTCAGAATTTTTTCACGTCAACCCACACAAAGTCTATTCAAACACATGGGGGCAGACATTTACAATGGCTAACCATGAGGTTTGACCACGATTGGTTGGTTATTTTTAGTTTGTGATGCATTTTTTTCACCTACTAGGCAAAGTACTGAAAATTAGGTACAGCGGTATAGTGGCAGATTCGGAAATTACCGAAAAATAGGTACAGCGGTCTGGTAGGGTTAAAGAATACCTTTCAGCATTTCATATAATACTGGTTTGGTGGTGATGAACTCCTTTAGCTTTTTCTTATCTGTGAAGCTCTTTATCTTCCCTTCAATTCTGAATGATAGGTTTGCTGAGTAGAGTAATCTTGGTTGTAGGTTCTTGCTATTCATCACTTTGAATATTTCTTGCCACTCCCGTTTGGCCTGCATAGTTTCTGTTGAGAAATCAGCTGACAATCATATGGGTGCTCCCTTGTAGGTAATTAACTGTTTTTCTCTTGCTGCTTTTAATATTCTCTCTTTGTCTTTTGCTCTTGGCATTTTAATTATGATGTGTCTTGGTGTGGTCCTCTTTGGATTCCTTTTGTTTGGGGTCTGTGTGCTTCCTGGACTTTTAAGTCTATTTCTTTCACCAGGTCGGGGGAAGTTTTCGGTCATTATTTCTTCAAATAGGTTTTCAGCATCTTGCTGTCTCTCTTCTTCTGGCACCCTCATAATTCTGATGTTGGTATGCTTGAAGTTGTCCCAGAGGCTCCTTACACTAACTTCATATTTTTGGTTTCTTTTTTCTTTTTGATTTTCCGGTTGAGTGTTTTTTGCTTCTTTGTATTTCAAATCTTTGACTTGATTCTTGTGATCCTCTAGTCTGCTGTTAGGTCTCTATATAATATTTTTTATTTCAGTCACTGTATGGTTAATTTCTAGTTGGTCCTTTTTCATATCCTCGAGGGTCTCGCTAAATTTATCAGCCTTTTCTAGAAAATTCTTGAAAAACCTTATAACCGTGGTTTTGAACTCTATATCCAGTCATTTGCTTTCCTCTATTTCTTTCATTTGTGATTTGTTTCTTTGTCTCTGCATTTTGGCTGCTTCCCTGAGTTGATAGAGTGGCTTTGTGTGCTAGGTATCCTATAGGGCCCAGTGGCTCAGCCTGCCCAGTTACCTGAGGTAGACACTCTTGGTGCACCCCTTTGTGGGCTGTGTGCACAGTCTTGTTGTAGTTAAGCCTTGATTGTTGTTGGTATCACTGGGAGGAATTGACCTCCAGGCCAATTGGCTGTGAGGATCAGCTGTTTCTACACTGGGAGAACTTCTATGCTGGAGACACCCTTATGAGACAAGACTTGCAAAAGCCTCTGTGCTCAGCTTGGATGGGGCGGAGTCTCAGGGCAGAGCAGACAGCATTGGTTTCCCATCAGCCCTGCCCTAATAGGCCCCTGTGTCTCAGTGTCCCATGGTAATCGCTGCAAGCACCTCTGAGAGAAAGCCGCCCTCGAGTTCCACCCGCTGCCAGACAGTCCAGTTTCTCCCCGAATGAGTCTGGGTCCCCAGAGTCTCACCCGGAACTGGAGTTTAGTGGAGTCGGGAGCTTTTGTCTCTCTCCCGCTTGAGAAAGCCAGCCGCGTACTCAGTTGCCCACCCTCTCTGCGCGCGCGCCTCGTACCTCTGCCTTCCGCAGTTCCTCTGATCTCAGTGTGCTTTTCTCTTTCCTGACAGTCCAGTTTAACCCTGGGTCTCAATGTCCCTCGGTAATCGCTCCAAGCATCTGTGAGAGAAAGCCACCCTCAAGTTTCGCCCACTGCCAGACAGCCCAGTTTCTCCCAGAATGAGTCTGGTTTCCCAGAAACTCTCCTGGGACTGGAGTTCAGTGCAGTCGGGAGCTTCCGTCTCCCTCCCGCTTTAGAAAGCCAGCTGCGCACTCAGCCACCCAAGCAGTCAGCCGCCCGTCCTCTCCGTGCACATGCGTCTCCGTACCTCAGCCTTTTGCAGCTCCTCTGAGTCTCAATGTGCTTTCTTCTTTCCTTCTAGTTGTAAAATTTCCATTCAGCCACTTTCCTGTGGTTCTGGATGGTGTCTATTTTGTCTTTTAGTTGTAGTTTTGATATTGTGCAAGGCAGCAGTTTAGGTGTTTACATATGCCACCATCTTGGTTTCTCTCTCACGTATATGTTTAGTTTTGTAAGAAACTGTCAAAATATCTTTCTAAGTGGCTGCACCATTTTGCATTTTCATCATTAATGAGTTCCTGTTGCTCCATATCCCCACCAATATGGACAACTAATTAAAAATATATATATTTTTATTGAGAGAGAATCATTGATCAGTTGTCTCCTACACACCCCCTACTGGGGATTTAGCCCGCAATACAGGCTTGTGCACTGACTGGGAATTGAACCATGGCCTCCTGGTTCACAGGTCAATGCTCAACAACTGAACCACATCAGCCGGGCCGGACAACTAATATTTGACAAAGTTGCAAAGGGGATTCAGTGAAATCACAGGCTTTCAACAAATGGTATGGAAAATGGGATATCAATATGAAAAAAATTCAATCCACACCTTGTTAATTTCTATACAGAAATTATCTCAAAATGGATTAGGGAGCTAAATATCAAACGAAAAACTATAAAACTTTTAAAATTAAACATAAGAGAAGACATATGTGATCCTGGGTAAAAATTTCTGATACAAGACAGACAGAGCACAATCTCTTTTAAAGATACCAGTAAGAGAAAGAAAAAAAAAAAGCCACTGGCTGGCAGAATATATTTGTAAATTATATCCAGAATTACATGTCCAGGGATGTATGTCCAATGTGTAGAAAGAACTATCAGACCTCAAGAAGATGGGAAAAATATTGATCAAATGCTTTAACAAAGAATATATGAATGGGAAACAAATACATAAAGATATTCAATATCATTGCTCATTAGGGGGATGCAAAATAAATCACAATGAGATACCATTAAATACCTGTTAAAATAACTAAAAATTAAAAGAACTGACCACTCATAGTGTTGGTGAGGATTTAAAGAATTTGAAACTTGCATACATAGTTGGCAGGAATGCAGAATTGGCCATCCTATATAATAAGGAGGTAATATGCAAATTGACTGTCATGCCCTTGCACAAAATGGCCACCCCATGTGGTCACAATATGGCCACCCCCATGTGGTCACAAGATGGCTGCCACAAGATGGCCAGCAGGGGAGGTAAGTTGGGGGCAACTAGGCCTGCAGGGGAGGGAGGGCAGTTGGGGTGGACCAGGCCTGCAGGGGAGAGCAGTTAGGGGTGACCAGGGTGGCAGGAGAGGGCAGTTGGGGGCAACTGGGCTGGCAGGGAAGGGCAGTTGGGGGCGACCAAACCAGCAGGGGAGGGCAATTGTGGGTGCCCGGGCTGGCAGGGGAGAGCAGTTAGGGTTGATCAGGCCTGCAGGGGAGGGCAGTTGGGGGTGACCAGGCCTGCAGGAGATGGAGGGCCATTGGGGGCGACCAGGCCTGCAGCGAGGGCAGTTGGGGGCAACCAGACCTTCAGGGGAGGGCAAGTGGGGGTGACCGTGCCTGCAGGGGAGGGCAGTTGGGGATGATTGGGCTGGCAGGGGAGGGCAGTTGGGGGCAATCGGGCCAGCAGGGGAGCAGTTAGACATCGATCAGGCTGGCAGGGGAGTGATTAGGGGTTAATCAGGCTGGCAGGCAGGCAGGTGAGCAGTTGGGAGCCAGCAGTTTTGGATTGTGAGAGGGATGTCTGATTGCTGGTTTAGGCCCGATCCCGGGGGGTGGGGGGTCCCAGATTGGAGAGGGTACAGGCTGGGCTGAGGGACACTCCCCCCAGTACATGAATTTCATGCACCGGGCCTCTAATATCTTTTGAGGAAATATTTTAATATTGCTATTTGCCCTTTCTCTATAATTGAAGTGTCAGAGATGAAAGAAAATTAGTAAAATGTACATGAAAATCTTCCTCCTGTCAGAGTCTGGGACACGGTATGGGACCCAGAGTCAAGTCCCCGCCCACCTGCGGTGCCTCAAAATTGCACAATACCCATACCCAGCCAGTACCACCCCCATTGGGCAAGATCCAGACTCAGCCTGCCCCACCCCCGTCAAGCCCTGGTGGGTGGGGGGCACAGCCTCAGGTCCCCTGGCCCAGCGCCAGGCGGGGGGGGGGGGGTTTGCGGCCTGAGGTGCCTCGGCCTGGCACCAGGGCAGATGCATGGCCTGAGGTCCCCTGTCAAGCCCCACTGGGCTGGGGGCATTGCCTGAGGTGCCCTGGCCCGGTGCCAGGGCTGGGGGTGTGGCCTGAGGTCCCCCATCAATCCCACCAGGTGGAGGACACAGCCTGAGGTTCCCTGTCAAGCCCTGCGGGCTGGGGGTGCGGTCTGAGATTCCCCTGTCAAGCCCCGTTGGGTGGGGGGTGAAGCTTCAGTTCCCCCGGCACTGGGGCAGTGGCCACACCTTGAGGTCCCACTTCAAGCCCTACCAGGTGGGGGGCGTGGCCTGAGGTCCCCTGTCAAACCCCACAGGGCGGGGGGGGGGGGGGGGAGGCACAGACTCAGGTCCCCTGCCCAGGCCCATTGCCACACAGCCTCAAGTCCCTGCTGATTGCTCCTTTAGGCTTGTTATGGGAACTCAGCCTCAGCTGTGGGCACCTCCATCTTTGTGACAGTGTGATGGGTCAATTTGCATATTCCCTCTTTATTAGATAGGATATTTTGGCAGTTTCTTAAAACAATATGACATTTTTAAGTTTATTTACTAATTAAATTTATTGGGGTGACATTGGTCAACCTGAACATATAGATTTCATGTGTGGGTTTCTGTTACAAGATTCGTATATTGCACCACCCAAAGTCAAATCTTCTCCCCTTACCCCCTTCCCTCTGGCAATCACCACACTGTTGTGTTCATGAGTTTCAGTTTTATATCCCACATGTGAGTGAAATCATATAGTTTTTAGCTTTTTCTGGCTGGTTTATTTCACTTAGCACAATGTTCTCAAAGTCTATCCATGTTGTTGCAAATGGTGCTATTTCTTCCTTTCTTATGGCTAAATAGTATTCCATTGTGTATACGTGTGTACCACATCTTCTTTATCCAGTCTTCTATACAGGTCACTTTGGTTGTTTTCTTGTCTTGGCCATTGTGAATAGTGCTGCGATGAACATAGGGGTGTTTATATACGTGATTTTGAATTTTTCAGGTATATACCCAGGAGAGGGATTGCTGAATTGTATAGTAGCTCCATTTTAATTTTTTGAGGAATCACTAAACTGCTTTCCATATTGGTTGTACCAGTCTACATTCCCACCAGCAGTGAATGAGAGTTCCCTTTTTTCCACGACCACTCCATCACTTGATATGTCTTGTTGATTATAGCCACTCTAACAGGTGTAAGGGGGTATCTCATTGTAGTTTTGATTTGCATCTCCACAATTAATGGAAACTTCCAGGTAGTTGCATCAAAACTTTTCTCGCCGAAGCCGGTTTGGCTCAGTGGATAGAGCGTCAGCCTGCAGACTGAAGGGTCCCAGGTTCAATTCCGGTCAAGGGCATGTACCTTGGTTGCGGGCACATCCCCAGTAGGGGATGTGCAGGAGGCAGCTGATTGATGTTTCTCCTCATCAATGTTTCTAAATCTCTATCCCTCTCTCTTCCTCTCTGTAAAAAATCAATAAAATATATTTTTAAAAAAAAAAAAGAAAACTTTTCTCATAGCATGTGCTCAAATCATTTGACGTTGAACATTTTTTCATATATCTATTGTCTGTTTGTTTGTTCTTGGGAGAGGTGTATTTTTGGGTCCTCTGCCCACTTTCTGATTGGGTTTTTTGGGGTTGAATTTTATGAGTTCTTTATATATTTTGGAAATTAAATCTTTGTTGGAGCTACTATTTGCAAATATCACCTCTTATCTGGTTGGCTGCTTCTTTGCTCTGTTGTCAGTTTCTTTTGCTGTGCAGAAGCTATTTAGTTTGATGTAGTTCCATTCATTTATTTTTGGTTTTACTTCCCTGGGTTTGGTCAAATTCATAAAATGTTCTCTACTACCAAGGTCCATAAGCTTGGTGCCTATATTTTCTTTTTTAAAATTTTTATATTTTTTATTGTTTAAAGTAGTACATATAGTAGTACATATATCTCCTTTTTTCGCCATTGACCTTACCCCAGCCTCCCTACACCCTGTCGCATGCCCTCATCCCCCCCCCCGCCCCCCAGTGTCTTGTGTCCATTGGTTGTGCTTACATGCATGCATACAAGTCCTTTGGTTGATCTCTTTCCCCCGACTCCCTAACAATCCCCAGCCTTCCTGCTATAATTTGACAGTCTGTTCGGTGCTTTACTGCCTCTGTATCATTTTTGTTCATCAGGTTATAATGTTCTTTATTTTCCATAAATAAGTGAGATCATGTGGTATTTTTCTTTCATTGCCTGGCTTATTTCACTTAACATAATGCTCTCCAGGTCCATCCATGCGGCTGCGAATGGAAATAATTCCTTCTTTTTTATAGTAGCGTAGTATTCCATTGTGTAGATGTACCATAGTTTTCTAATCCACTCATCTGCTGATGGGCACTTAGGCTGTTTCCAAATCTTCGCTATGGTGAATTGTGCTGCTATGAACATAGGGGTGCATATATCCTTTCTGATTGGTGTTTCTAGTTTCTTGGATATATTCTTAGAAGTGGGATTACTGGGTCAAATGGGAGTTCCATTATTAGTTTTTTGAGGAAATGCCATACTGTTCTCCACAGTGGCTGCACCAGTCTGTATTCCCACCAGCAGTGCACGAGAGTTCCTTTTTCTCCTCATCCTCGCCAACACTTGTCGTTTGTTGATTTGTTGATGATAGTCATTCTGACAGGTGTGAGATGGTACGGCATGGTCATTTTGATTTGCATCTCTCAGATGATTAATGACTTTGAGCATGTTTTCATATGTCTCTTGGCCTTCCTTCTGTCTTCTTTTGAAAATATTCTGTTTAGGTCCGTTGCCCATTTTTTTATTGGATCATTTATCTTCCTTTTATTAAGTTTTATGAGTTCCCTGTAAATGTAGAAGATTAAGCCTTTATCAGTAGTAACATTTGCAAATATGTTCTCCCATGCAGTGGGCTTTCTTGTTGTTTTGTTGATGGTTTCTTTTGCTGTACAAAAGCTTTTTATTTTGATGAAGCCCCATTTGTTTATTTTCTCTTTAGTTTCCATTGCCCTAGGAGTGGTATCGGTGAAGAAATTGATTCAGCATATGTCTGAGATTTCTCTGCCTGTGGATTCCTCTAGTATTTTTATGGTTTCCCGTCTTATGTTTAAGTTCTTTATCCATTTTAAGTTTATTTTTGTGTATGGTGTAAGTTGGTGGTCTAGTTTCATTTTTTTGCATGTATCTGTCCAATTTTCCCAACACCATTTATTGAAGAGACTGTCTTGACTCCATTGTAAGCATTTACCTCCTTTGTCAAATATTAATTGAGCATTGTGGTTTGGGTTGATATCTGGTTTTTCTATTCCATTCCTTTGGTCTATATGTCTGTTCTTGTGCCAGTACCAGCCTGTTTTGAGAAAAGTGGCTTTGTAATACAGCTTGAAATCTGGTATTGAAATCGCAGCTACTTTGTTCTTTCTCCAGATTGCTGTGGCTATTCAGGGTCTTTTTTATTTTATTTTATTCCAGATGAATTTTTGGAGAGTTCTTTCCAGGTTTGTGAAATATGCTGTTGGTATTTTAATGGGGAGTTCATTGAATCTATAGATTGCTTTGGGTAGTATGGACATTTTAATGATGTTGATTCTACCAATCCATGAACATGGTATGTTCTTCCATCTGTTTAAGTCTTCCTCTATCTCTTTTTTCAGTGTCCTGTAGTTTTCCGCGTATAGGTCTTTTACCTTTTTGGTTAAGTTTATTCCTAGGTATCTTAATTTTTTTGGTGCGATGGTAATTGGGATTGCTTTTTTAGTCTCTCTTTCTGTAAGTTCACTATTGGTGTATAGAAATGCAATAGATTTATTGGCTTTAATTTTGTATCCTGCTACTTTACCGAATTCATTTATTAAGTCTAATAGTTTTTTGATGGAGTCTTTAGGATTTTTTATGTACAATATCATGTCATCTGCAAATAAGGACAGCTTTACTTCTTTTTTTCCAATTTGGATGCCTTTTATTTTTTCTTCTTGTCTAATTGCAATGGTTAACACTTCCAGTATTATGTCAAACAGGAGTGGTGAGAGTGGGCATCCCTGTCTTGTTCCTGTTCTTAGGGGGAATGGTGGTTTTTTTTGCCCATTAAGTATGATGTTGGCTGTGGGTTTATCTTGTATGGCTTTTATTATGTTTAGGGATTCCCACCTTGTTGAGAGTTTTTATCAAGAAAGTGTGTTGGATTTTGTCAAATGCTTTTTCTGCATCAATTCATATGATTATGTGATTTTTATCTCTCAATTTGTTTATGTGAAGTATCACGTTTATTGATTTGTGGATATTGTACCATCCTTGCATCTCTGGGAGAAATCCTACTTGGTCATGGTGTATGATCTTTCTGATGTACTGCTGGATTCGATTTGCTAGAATTTTGTTGAGGATTTTGGCATCTATGTTCATGAGGGATATTGGCCTGTAATTTCCTTTCATTGTGTTGTCTTTATCTGGTTTTGGTATTAGGGTGATGCTGGCTTCATGGAAAGAGCTTGGAAGTGTTTATTCCTCTTGAATTTTTTGAAATAGTCTGAGGAAGATAGGTTTTAGTTCTTCCTTGAATGTTTGGTAAAACTCCCCTGTGAAGTCATCTTGCCCCAGGCTTTTGTTTGCTGGAAGCTTTTTGATGACTGCTTCAATTTCTTCTATAGTTACTGGCATGTTGAGATGTTTAGATTCTTCCTGATTGAGTTTTGGAAGGTTGTATTTTTCTAGGAATATGTGTATTTCCTCCAGGTTGTCCAGTTTGTTTGAATAGAGTTGTTCATAGTATTTTTTAACAATGCTTTGTATTTCAGCGGGGTGTGTTGTTATTTCTCCTCTTTCATTTCTAATTTTGTTTATTTGGGTCCTCTCTCTTTGCTTCTTGGTGAGCCTGGCTAGAGGTTCATCAATCTTGTTTATCCTTTCAAAGAATCAGCTCTTGGTTTTGTTGATCTTTTGTATTGTTTTGTTTGTTTGTTTTGTTTATTTTTGATCTCTATGTCATATATCTCCGCTCTGATCTTTATTATTTCCTCCCTTCTGCTTACATTGGGCTTTTATTGTTTCTCTCTTTCTAACTCTTTGAGTTGTAGGGTTAGGTAATTTATTACCATTGTTTCTTGTTTTTTGCAGTAGGCTTGTAGAGCTATGAACTTCCATCTTAAGACTGCTTTCGCTGTGTCCTATAGATTTTGGATAGTTATGATTTCATTGTTGTTTGTTGATATGGTATTTTTATTTCTTCTTTGATCTCTCTGATAATCCAGTCATTGTTTAATAGCATGCCATTTAGTCTCCATGTGTTTGATTTTTTTGAATTGTTTTTATTGTAGTTGATTTCCAGTTTAATGCCACTGTGACCTGAGAAGATGCTTGCTATCAGTTCTATCTTTTTAAATTTGAAGAGACTTTGCCTGTGACCCCTTATATGGTCTATCTTTGAAACTGACCCATGTGAACTTGAGAAGAATGTATATTCTGTGGCTTTGGGGTGAAATGTTCTGAAGATGTCAATTAATTCCATCTGATCTAGTGAGTCATTTAGGATTGGTGTTTCTTTGCTGATTTTTTGTTTAGAGGATTTGTCCAATGGTGGTAGTGGGGTATTAAAGTATCCTACTATGATTGTATTGCTGTTAATCTCTCCCTTGATATCCTCCAGTAGTTTTTAAATGTATTTGGGTGCTCCTGTATTGGGTGTGTATATGTTTACCAGAGTTATTTCTTCTTGCTGGATTGCTCCCTTTAGTATTATGAAGTGGTCTTCCTTATCTCTTGTTACGTCCTTCACTTTGAGATCTAGTTTGTCAGATATAAGTATTGATACCCCAGCTTTTTTTTTTTCCATTTCTTTTTGCCTGAGAAACCTTTTTCCATCCCTTCACCCTCAGTCTCTGTGAGTCTTTTTTTCTGAGGTGGGTTTCTTGTAGACAGCAGATATATGGGTCATGTTTTCTTATCCAATCTGTTACCCTATGTCTTTTGATTGGGGTATTAAATCATTTACATTTAAAGTTATCATTGATAGGTACTTGTTTGTCCCCATTTTTATTCTTTACCCCTGTGTTCCTTCTTCGCTTCCTATTTCTTTTTTTTACAGCAGACCCTTTAGCATTTCTTGCATTGCTGGTTTGGTGGTAATAAATTCCCTTAGACCTTTTTTGTCTGTGAAGCTCCTGATTTCCCCCTCAATTTTGATTGATAGCCTTGCTGGGTACAGTATTCTTGGATTCAGACCCTTCCTTTGCATGACTTTGTATATTTCATTCAATTTCTTTCTGGCCTCATGTGTTTCTTTTGAGAAATCAGTTGCTAGTCTGACGGGGTATCCTGTGTAGGTAACTTTCTATATCTCTCTGGCTGCTTTTAATATTCTTACTTTGTCATTGGTGTTTGCCAATTTAATTATAATGTGCCTTGGCATCGGTCTTTTGGGTTTCATTTTGCTTTGGACTCTGTTACTTTGTTGGATTTGTGTGGGTTTTTTCTTCCCTATATCAGGCAAGTTTTCTGTCATTATTTCTTCAAACAGGTTTTCTATACCTTGTTCAGTTTCCTCTCCTTCTGGCACCCCAATTATGCGGATGTTGTTTTGTTTTGTGTTGTCCCAAAGTTCCCTTAGGCTCTCCTCCTGCTTTTTAAATTTTTTTTTTTCTAGAAGCTGCTCTACTTGGGTATTTTTTCCTACCTTGTCTTCTAGCTCACTGATGTGGTCCTCTGCTTTTTCTAGTCTACTCTTGATGCTTTCTACTGAGTTCTTTACAGCAGCGATGTCATTTTTCATTTCTTCTTAGGTTCTTCTTCATTTCCTCTTGGTTCTTACACATGTTGTCGAATTTGTCTTCCATTCTTTTCATCCACCTTATGACCATTTCTCTGAATTCTTTCTCTGACAGGTTGCTTGCCTCCATTTTGTTTACTTCCTTTAGATGATGCTTTCTTTTCTTTCATATGTGGGTTGTTTCTTTGTCTCCCCATGATCTCTCTTCTCTGGCTGTCTGGTTATGTAGTTCTCTCTCTCCTGCATTGATTTAAAGGCACAAAATACAACACAAGAAGGTACAATGCACAAGGCACTGAACACAAATGTATTCATGATATGAATAACCCCAAATAAAGGTGACCACCAGAGAAAGGAGAATTAGAGAATAGGAGAGAAAGAAGAAGAGAAAAAAAAAAAAAGGAGTGCAATAATGAAATTGGGAAAAGGAAAAAAAAGTAAGAGAGAAAAGAAAGAGAATAAGAAAGAAGAGGGGAACAAACTATATATATGGGGAGAAAACTCCATTAGAATAGCCAGTAATCCCAACAAATGCCAGCAACAAGTACCTGGAGATGAATGCAAACTACAAATAATAACTAATATCAAGTGAGGTGAGGGAAAACAGAAGCTAAAAACAAACAAAAACTAAACAACAAAAAAAAGAAAAAGAAAAAGAAAAAACAAGACAATCTCACAAACAAGCATAAAAAAATCGATATAATCAATAATCAAGCAAACAACAAGAAAAGGACAGAGAGAAAAATTTTTTTTTGGATAGTGAAGAAAGAGAAGAGAGTGGTGTGTATGGACTTGGAGTGGGGGATTGGAAATTAGATATATAAGTATGGTGAAATTTTAACAGGGGGTAAAAAGAAGGAATAAGGAAAATCCAAAGCAGAAATAGGGTAAGAGAAACAGTAGAACAAAAGGGGAAAAGTGAGGAAGAGAGTGATGGCATAAAGGTAAAGTTGAGATAGAGTAAAATGATGTTAAAGGAAAGATGAAAATAGAGTGTAGAACACTAATCCCAAAGTAAAATAAAGAGAAAATATGACAGTTTTTTTGAAAAAAAGGTAAAATAGTAGTAGTAATAATACTGATTGAAAATAAAAATGTAATAATTAGAAAGGTAAAATCAAGTGAGGAAAAAAGAAAAAAAATTAGTTTCTTAAGTAAAAGATGAAAATAAAAATAAAAATGTACAGTAGTGAAGGACATTCACTTCCTCTACTGTTCTGTTTGGCACACCTGTTTCCTAGTCAGGACACTATTGAAGTTCCCTGTGTTCCACTGCTCCTCAGTGTCCTAAGCGAGTCCTGATTTTTAAGCAGGTAATATGTCCTTATTTCTTATACTCCTTTATTTGTGTTTACACAAGAGTCCATTTGTGATTCAACCCTTGGGTGGCAGTGTTTCTGGATTGACCTCCGGGTCTATTGGTCCTCTCTAGCTAGTGTTAGATTTTGTTTTCCCTGTGGCACTTAATACCGGTTTGGGGGAGTGGGTTGCCCCAGAGCCGGTTCTCTGATGGTTATTCCCTGCTCTGATCCTCAGGTTCCACAAAAACAACTTTCCCCTGCAGTCTCTTAGAGTGTCCCCAATTGGGTGATCCTATGTATTGGGCTTAGTAATCAGAAGCAAGATTTAAAGAGGAAAAAAAAAAAAAAAGGAAAGAGCCAGAGCAAGTGTGTGAATTCCAGGCCTGCATGCAAGTCTATGCAGTCTTTTTTCCCCTTGGGTCTAGGCAGCCGGCACACTTTTAAAATTTTTAGGCTGTCCTTTTGCGCCCAGATCAAAATGGGTTGCTTTTTAGATTTCCCTTCTGTTAGCAGCTCTGTAGACCCCCTTTCACATTCACGGATCACGCCAGCCTTAACAGCCACAGATTTTTCTAGATTCAGACTTCCCCAGGTTCTCCAGCTCCTGCTGTGCACCTTTCTCTCTTTTGCCGGACCACAGACCTCACCTTATCCCAGGTGAAATCTGACCTTTCCGTGAGGGAGTGTAGAACTCCTCTGAATCCGCGTGCTTGTGCCTCTTGGGGACCGGTGTTCTCGGGTTTGTAGCTATTCGATGGGTGCCGTAGGTGTAGATTTCCCGGGCTTTTCAGGCTTCCGATAACATCCACTTTCTCCTTCAAGATGACGGGGTCTCCGCGTCCAAGCCGGTGGCTCTGGGAGGGAACCCAGCAGCAGTGGGGGCTGCCTGGTCAGGGGAGCCCTGTCCAGTAGTCCCCCACCCTCTCCTGGAGTATAGCTGTCCCTCAACTCACCAACAAACACTCCCCATGCAACCACACACTCTCCCTTTGTTTTCTCACTCACACACTATCTTGCAGCCTGCCTTCCAATCGGCAGCCATCTTCTTTTCTCTGGTGCCTATATTTTCTTCTATGTAACTTATTGTTTTGGATTTTATATTTAGGTCTTTGATCCATTTTGAATTAATTTTTGACCCTGGGGACAATCTGTAATCCAGTTTAATTCATTTGCATATGGCTTTCTTGTTTTCCCTGCACCATTAATTTTTGAGACTATATTTACTCCATTGTGTGTTTCTGGCTCCTTTGTTGAAAATTATCTACCCATATACATGTGGTTTTATAGCTGGGCTCTCTATTCTGCTCCATTGATTTGTGTGTCTGTTTCTTTGCCAATACCATGATATTTTGATTATCATAGCTCTGTAGTATAAGTCAAAGGCAGGTAGTATGATACCTCCAGCTTTGTTCTTTTTTTCTCAGGATTGCTTTGGCTATTTGGGGTCTTCTGTGGTTCTATACAAAGCTGATGAGTTCTTGTTCTATTTCTCTAAAAAATTATATTGGGATTTTAATGGGGATTGCATTAAATCTTTATATTGCTTTAGGTAACATGGCCATTTTAACTATGTTGATTTTTCCAATCCATGAACATGGAATACTTCTCCATTTTGTTGTGTCTTTTTCAATCTCTTTTAATAATGCTGTGTAATATTCAGTATAAAGTCTTTTCACATTCTTTGTTAAGTTTATTCCTAGGTATTTTATTCTTTTGGTTGCAATTGCAAAAGTAATTGTTGTTGTTTTTTCATTTTTTTCTTAAGTTTTGTTATTAGTATACAGGAAGGCAATGGATTTTTGCACTTTGATTTTGTATCTTGCAACTTGATTGTATTTGTTTATTGTTTCTAATAGTTTTTTTGTGTGGAGACTTTAGGTTTTTCCAAATGATAGAATTATGTCATCTGCAAAAAGTGACAGTTTTACTTCTTCCTTCCCCATCTGAATACCTTTTATTTATTTCTCTTTTTTAAAATTTATTTATTTTTTTAATGAATCTTTATTGTTCAGATTACAATTGTTTCTCCTTTTTCCCCACATATCTCCCCACCACCCAGTTCCCACCCCCCTCTGCCCTTATCTCCCCCCTCTCCCCCCACTGTCCTTATCCATAGGTGTATGATTTTTGTCCAGTCTCTTCCCATACTCCCCACACAGACACCCCTTTCCCCCTGAGAATTATCAATCCACTCCCATTCTATGCCTCTGATTCTATTAAGTTCACCAGTTTATTCTGTTCCTCAGATTTTTAATTCACTTGACTTTTAGATTCACTTGTTGATAGATATGTATTTGTTGTTCATAATTTTTATCTTTCTTCTTCTTTTTTCCTCTTTTTAAAGAATACCTTTCAGCATTTCATATAATGCTGGTTTGGTGGTGATGAACTCCTTTAGCTTTTTCTTATCTGTGAAGCTCTTTATCTGCCCTTCAATTCTGAATGATAACTTTGCTGGGTAGAGTAGTCTTGGTTGTAGGTTCCTGCTATTCATCACTTTGAATATTTCTTGCCACTCCCGTCTGGCCTGCATGGTTTCTGTTGAGAAATTAGCTGATAATCGTATGGGAGCTCCCTTGTAGGTAACTAACTGTTTTTCTCTTGCTGCTCGTAAGATTCTCTCTTTGTCTTTTGCTCTTGGCACTTTAATTATGATGTGTCTTGGTGTGGTCCTCTTTGGATTCCTTTTGTTTGGGGTTCTGTGCGCTTCCTGGACTTGTAAGTCTATTTCTTTCCTCAGGTGGGGGAAGTTTTCGTTCATTATTTCTTCAAATAAGTTTTCAGCATCTTGCTCTCTCTCTTCTTCTGGCACCCCCATAATTCTGATGTTGGTACGCTTGAAGTTGTCCCAGAGGCTTCTTACACTATCTTCAACTTTCTGAATTCTCTTCTCTTCATGCTTCTCTGGAGGAGTGTCCTTGGCCTCTTTGTATTCCAAATCTTTGAGTTGATTCTTGCAATCCTCTAGTCTGCTTTTGGGTCTCTGTATAATATTTTTTATCTCAGTCAGTGTATGTTTAATTTCTAGTTGGTCCTTTTACATATCCTCAAGGGTCTCATTGAATTTATTGGCCTTTTCCATGAAATTCTTGAAAAACCTTATAACCGTGGTTTTGAACTCTATGTCCAGTCGCTTGTTCTCCTCCATTTCTTTGGTTTGTGATCTGTTTCCTTGCTTCCTCATTTTCACTGCTTCCCTGAATTGGTAGGGTAGCTTTGTGTACTAGGTGTCCTATTGGTTCAACGGGTCAGCCTCCCAGTTACTTGAGGTGGACACTCTGGGTGTACCCTTGTGTACTGTGTGTCCCCCAGCAGGAGCTACAGCAAGGGCTAGTTTTCTCCTCCTTTGCTTGGGCGGATTTGGAGCAGTCTGACTGGAGCTGCAATTTATTTGGTTAAGCTGCTCCAGAACAGGCCATTTATATGCAGAAGCCGCTGTGTGGAGCCTGGGAGGGTTTGTAGAATGTGCAGGGCGGGGCCTCAGGGCGGGGCGGGGTCTCAGGGGGTCACTAGGCTGGGGCGTGGCCAACGGCGATGGCTGGCGTCAGCCGTCTCTGCCTTTCCACGTTTCCAAGTCCCTGCGCCCCGCGCTCCAGCGCAGTAAACAATGATTGCTGGGCGCACCTCTGCAAAAAAGTCACTCTCACTTTCCGACCCGATGGCCGAGAGTCCAGCCTCTCCCCGTAGGTGCCTGGGTCCCCCGCGTGTCCCCAGAAACTGGATTTCCGAGTGATTGGGAGCTTGTCTCCCTGCGGGTTGAAGAAAAACCGTGCACCCAGCCGCCCGCCGCCAGCCCGATTCACGTGCCTCCGTACCTCAGCTTTTCAGCGTTTGTGCTCCTTTCTCTTCTTAGGTATAAATCTTCCACTCAGCCAGCTTTCCCGTGGTTCTGGGTGGTAGATGTTTTGTCTTTTAGTTGTACCCTTGAAATTGTTGTGCGAGGCAGCAGACCAGCCGTTTAACTATGCCGCCATCTTGGTTCCTCCCCCTATTTATTTCTCTTGCCTTATTGCTCTGGCTAGGATTTCCAGCACTATGTTGAATAAGAGTGGTGAGAGTGATATCCTTTTCTTGTTCCTGATCTTAGGGGAAAAGATTTCAGCTTTTCACCATTGAGTATTATATTACTGAGGGTTTATCATAGATAGCCTTTATTGTGTTGAGGTACTTTTGTTCTATTCCTATTTTATTGAGTATTTTAATCAAAAATGGATGTTGTATCTTATCAAATGCTTTTTCTGCATCTATGATCATATGATATTTATCCTTTCTTTTGTTAATGTGGTTTATGACATTGATTTGTGTATATTGAACCATCCTTGTGCCCCTGGAATAAACCCTAGTTTATTGTGATGTATTATTTTTTTGATGTAATGTTGTATTTGATTTATCAGTATTTTGTTTAGGATTTTTGCATCTGTATTCATTAGATATATTTTTGTGTTATCTTTACGAGGTTTTGGTATTAGGGTTATATTGGCCACATACGTAGAATGTGTTAGGAAGTATTGCCTCTTCATCATTTTTTGGAAGAGTTTAAGAAGGGTATATTTTAAATTTTCTTTGAACATTTGGTAGAATTCACTGGTGAAGCCATCTGGTCCTGAACTTTTGTTTTTTGGGAGGTTTTTGATGGTTGTTTCAATTTCTTCACTGCTGAGCAGTCTATTTAGATTTTTCAATTCTTCTTGATTTAGCCTAGGAACTTATCCATTTCTTCTAGATTATTGAATTTGGTTCTTTCATAATATTATAGTATTATCCTTTATATATCTGTGCTGTCTTTGGTGACAGACTTTTACCCCTTTCGCTTTTATGTTTTTGTTGTCACAAATTATCCCTTTTTATGCTGTAAGTTTTTTGGTGATCTTACTTGTAGTGTTGTGACCTTATGTTCTTTGTTTCAGGTAAAATACCTCCTTTGAGTATGTCCTTCAGTGGAGGTTTTTTGGCAATAAAATCCCTCACCTTCTGTATGTATGGGAATGTCTTTATTTCTCATTCATATTTAAAGGATAATTTTGCTAGATATATTATTCATGGCTGGTAATTTCTCTCTTTCAGATGTTTAAATATTTGGTTCTACTCTCATCTGGCTTATAGAGTTTCTGCTAAGTTGGATGAAATTCTGATGGGTTTTCCTTTGTAGGTCACTTCCTTCTTTTCCCTGGCTACTTGGAGAATTTTTTCTTTGTCATTAATTTTTGACAGTTTTAATATCAAGTGCCTTAGAGAGGGTCTCTTTGGATTGAAGTAACTAGGTGTTCTGTTCACTTCTTGGATTCAAGGATTTAGTTCTTTCCATTGGTTTGGAAAGTTCTCATCCACTGTCTATTTATGTATTTGGGTGCCCCTGTATTGGGTGCATATGTGTTTACCAGAGTTATATCTTCTTGTTGAATTGCTCCTGTTAGTATTATGAAGTGGCCTTCCTTATCTCTTGTTATGGCCTTCACTTTGAGGTCTACTTTGTCAAATATAAGTATTGCTACCCCAGCTTTTTTTTTTTTTTTTTTTTCATTTCCATTCTCCTGAAAAACTTTTTTCCATCCCTTCGCCATCAGCCTGTGAAGTCCTTTGTTCTGAGGTGGGTCTCCTGTAGACAGCAGATATATGTGTCATGTTTTCTTATCTATTCAACTATCCTATGTCTTTTGATTGGGGCATTTAATCCATTTACATTTAAAGTTATTATTGATAGGTACTTGTTTGTTGTTATTTTTATTCTTTATGCCTGTGTTCCTTCTTCCCTCCCTATTTCTTCTTTTTACAGCAGACCTTGCATTGCCGGTTTGGTGATAATAAACTCCCTTAGTCCTATTTTGTCTGTGAAGCTCCTGATTTCACCCTCAACTTTGATTGATATCCTTGCTGAGTACAGTATTCTTGGTCCACTATTTATTTGAATAGACTATCCATTCCCTACTCTCTCTCTTCCTGCTCTATAATGCCTATATTATAATATTTCTTTTTCTGATGGAGTCATATAGTTCTCATAGAGCTCTTTCAATTTTCTTTATGCTGAGGTTTGTCTCTCCTTCTCTCTGTGTCTAGATTTCTAGATTTCCATTTTCGATATCACTAATTCTTTCCTCCATCTGGTTGGCTCTGTTTTCTATGCTCAGTAGTTCACACTTAATATCCTTAATTTTAGGCTTAATTTCCATGATTTCTGATTGGTTCTTTTTAAAAGTTTTAATCTCTTTAGTAAAGTATCTGTTTTGTTCATTGATTTGTTTTCTGAGTGCATTTAATTGGCTTTCTGTATTTTCTTACAACTTATTGAGTATTTTCAGAACTGCACTCTTGAAATATCTGTCATTTATATCACATGTGTTCCAGCTTGATTTCTGGGAATTTTAAATTTTATTGCTGGTCATCCTGTTTCTGTGGTTATTCATGTTATTTGCTGTTCTCCTTAGCCTATACATTTATCTCTGTCTATATATTATTTTCCAGTAGATGGTGATGAATCACAACATTTTCACCTTTGTGGTCTCCTAGTCTTGACTTCCATGGCTTCAGTCAGACAGTACAGCTGTGCTGCTTGGGGGTGGGGAGTGGGGGGGATTTGTTTTGCCATCACTGTAATGACTACCCCTGACTTCCCTGGGGTCCCGCCCCAAGCACCCCTCTTGGGAATCAGTCACAGAGGAAAATATAGTCCCAGTATTTCTACTGCAACAGCTCTACAGCTCTTAGTTTATAGATAATATGCTCCTGGACTCAACTCCAAGGGCAACGGGAGGTGAGTTTTGGGAGTCCAAGCGGTGGCAGGGTTCTGTGGTTCCATTTGTCTGAAACACCACCACTGGAGAGCCACATTACAGAACCCCATGCTCCATCAGGGGTCTTCTGACTCAGACACTGTTTTCTCTCTCGCTGCTTGCCCTGCTGGGCTGCCCCCCTGCAGCTCTCTGTTCCTCCTGGCTGAGGGAAGCACCTGCTACTGCTGGCTTTCTCCCCTCTGTATCTGCGGGCCATCTGCACTTTCCTCCCTTCTTGCCTCCCCATTTATTCTTGGTTGCCTACCTGTAGATGTTTCAATGCTCAGGTCTCTCAGGCATGCTTATGTGTTGAGCAGGGATTTCTTTGTTGAATTATAGTTGGTTAAATGGTGAAATTTCAGTGGAAGAGGCCAAGGGTCTCTCTCACACTGCCATTCCACTGACGCCCAAAGTATATGTCTTAGCATATGTCTGCTATATGATTCAGCCATTCCACACTTATGTATGCAGCTCATAGGAATTGAGTCATATGTTCATACAAAGACATATGTAACTTCTTAAATGATTGCCAAAGACTGGGAAAAATCCAAATGTATACTACAGGAGAAAGAACAAACGATGGTACAGTGGAATACTGTCCAACAATAAAAATGAATTAATTATTGAAACATGTTGCAGCAATGATGAATCTCAAAATAATTATGCTGAATGAAAGAAGTTAGACAAAAAGAAATACATGCTGTATGTTTCCACTTAAAGAGAATTATAAGAGTAAATATAATGCAGTTATAGAAAGTAGATCAGTGGTAGGAGAGGCAGGGTGGGAAGAATTAGCAAGGGTTCTGAGGGGACTTTGGAGGAATTTGTATGTTAACGATCTTGATTTCCTGGGTGTATAAATATCTCAAACTTATCAAAATATACATTTTTGTGCAATTTATTTTATTCCAATTATGCCACAATAAAAATTTTTAAAAACTATTATATGAAATGGTTGAGAAATCCAAGATGGCGGCGTAGATAAACATCTGGGCTGCTGCCATCCACAACAATTTCCAAAACTACAACTAAAAGACAGAATGTCTATCACCCAGAACCATGGCAAAGCTGGCTGAGCGGAACCTCTACAACTAGACCGAAAGAGACGGGCACAATCAGGGCACAAACGCTGAAAAACTGAGGTACAGGGGAGCGCACGGGTGATACGAGCTGGTGGCGGAGCCCAGCTCGAGGTGGGTGTTGCTTTCTTCAATCTGAAGAGAGACAAGCCCCAAATCTCTCTGAAATCCAGTTTCTGGGGAGAGACTGGACTGTCTGCCATTGGGTCAGAGTGAGAGTGGCTTACTAGCAGAGCTGCGTGGAGGTAGAATTGTTGGCTGCGCTGGGGTGCAAGACGGCGAGGACATGGTTGGAGGCGCGGGGAAGCAGTTGGAGGTGGCTCACTGCCAGTCATTGCTGTTTGCCATGCCCTAGCCTAGTGATGCCCTGAGACTCTGCCCTGCACAATCTACAAACACACCCAAGCTCCTAGCAGTGGCTTTTGCATATGAATGGCCTTCTCTATTGCAGTTTAAACTAATAAACTTGCAACCTGGTACAGATAGCTCCAAGGACTCCAAGCTCCAAGCAGGGAGGAGAGGACGGCAGTTCTCGCTGTAGCTCCTGCAGGGTGGCCTCAGACAGCAGCTGAACTGCACCCCATTGGAGATTCAGAAGCCAATGCACCTAATGGTCAGTTTGAGGCACCAGATTTCAACTCCTCACATCCATAAGTGACACATTCAGGAGGCAGACTCAGTGAGCACCAAAGCCACCTCAAACAAGCCCTGTACCACAAGCATGTCTCCAGCGCAGCGGTGCTTCCATTATAGACACAGTAGGTCCTCACAGCCAATTGGCCTGGAGGTCAATTCCTCCCAGTGTACCAACAGCAATCAAGGCTTTTAACTACACCAAGACTTTCCACTCAGCCCACAAAGGGGTGTACCAAGACCGACCACCTAGGGTGATTGGGGAAGCTAAGCTACCGGCCCCTATAGGTCACCACACAAAGCCACTCCACCAACACAGGGAGGCAGCCAAAATGCAGAGACACAGAAGTATGTCACGAGTAGGAGAGATGGAGGAAAGCAAACTAACGGACAGCACAGTGTTCAGAACCACATTTATAAGGTTACTCAAGAATCTTCTAAAAACTGCTGAGAAACTTGAAGAGACCTTCAAGGACCTTAATGAGAATACCAAATGATGGAAAAGGACCAGTCAGAAATTATGCATTCACTGTCTGAAATAAAGAATATACAGAAACTCAACTGTAGATCACCGTACCTGAAGAGTCAAACCAAAGATCTGAAATATGAGGAAGCAAAAAACACCCAACCAGAGAGGCGGAAAGAAAGAAGAATCCAAAAGTGTGAGGATAGCATAAGGAGCCTCTGGGATGGCTTTAAGCGTACCAACATCCGAATTTTTGGGTGCCAGAAGAAGAGAGAGAGCAAGATACTGAAAACCTATTTGAAGAAATAATGACAGAAAACTTCCCCCACCTGGTGAAAGAAATAGACTTACAAGTTCAGGAAGCACACAGAACCCCAAACAAGAGGAATCCAAAGAGGACCACACCAAGACACATCATAATTAAAATGCCAAAGGCAAAAGACAAAGAGAGAATCTTGAAAGCAGCAAGAGAAAAACAGTTAGTTACCTACAAGGGAGTACCCATATGACTGTCAGCTGATTTCTCAACAGAAACTATGCAGGCCAGACGGGAGTGGCAAGAAATATTCAAAGTGATGAACAGCAAGAACCTACAACCAAGATTACCCTACCCAGCAAAGCTATCATTCAGAATTGAAGGTCAAACGAAGAGCTTCACAGACAAGAAAAAGCTAAAGGAGTTCATCACCACCAAACAAGAATTACATGAAATGCTGAAGGGTATTCTTTAAGAAGAAGAAGAAGAAGAAAAAGGTAAAAGTAAAAATTATGAACAACAAAAAGACATCAAATACATACCTACCAACAAGTGAATCTAAAAATCAAGTGAATAAAAAATCTGAATAACAGAATGAACTGGTGAATATAATAGAATCAGTGACATAGAAAGGGAGGGGACGGACAATTATCAGGGGGAAGGGGGCCTGAGGGGTGCAGGAAGACATTGGACCAAAATCTTACACCTATGGATGAAGACAGTGGTGGGGGGTAAGGGCATGGGGTGGGGTGGGGAATCAGGTGGAGGGAAGCTATGGGGGGCGGGGGGAAGAGGAACACCTGTAATAATCTGAACAATAAAGATTTATTTTAAAAAAATGGTTGCAAAGAATACTGACCCTCCAGAGCTGTCAGGTAGATAAAATGAGATAATCAATGCTGGCATATCAGGGAGCTCAAACATACGTAAGTCAGCTCCCTGAACTTACATTTTCCATGAAGAAAGAGCTCCTAAAATTTGCTAAAGATTTTAGAGGAAGGGAGATGCATTAGGATATTCATCCTTGACTACCATGTTTAAAACTTAGCTTTTTAGACTGGAGTCATTAGTCATAGAGGAAGATGAATAGGGCAACAAGAAAGCATTCCCTGATGGGTGGTGGCTGAGTCCTCCACCCTGATCCTAAACCAAACTTGGTGGGGGCATGGCACACTTCATAGGAGAGAGTGGCTTGATTACAACATACAATATAGGAGATGTGAAAGCAAAACAAACAAACAAACACCCCAAGAAAAATTGAGATATGTAATGTCATATAGAATACCTATTTTGACATGCTTGTAATATTAGTTTTATATATTTTTTATTTTAAAATTTATCTTTATTGTTGAAAGTATTAGAGATGTTCCCTTTCCTCTCCTCCATTGACCTCCTCCTCCCTGCACCTGCCCCCCTTCCCAAGGCCCATGCACTTGTCTGTGTCCATGGGTTATGCATATATGCATATAAATTCTTTGGTTAATCTCTTCCTGCCTCCTTCCCACACTTCCCTCTGAGATTCGTCAGTCTGTTTCATGCTTCCAAGCTTCTGGATCTATTTTGTTCATTAGATTCCACATATGAGTGAGATCATGTGGTACTTGTCTTTCTCTGACTGGCTTATTTTGCTTAGCATAATACTTTCTAGGTCCCTCCATGCTGTCTAGTTCTTAATAGAAGTTAAATTTCAGAATTCCTGTTTAGCTGTTTTTATCTCAGAAACATGTGACAGTTTGTCATGAGGCTAAATTGGGAGTCACACCCAATGGTTCTGAGTGCACTTTAGGAGTTGTATTAAGGGCTACATAACAAATGTATGAACAAATTATAAGCCCATTTGATTTTGGGCTCAATCCAGTAGGAGGCATGCAGGAGGCAGCTGATCAATATTTTGCTCTCACATCGATGTTTCCTTCTCTCTAAAACAAAACAAAACAAAACAAAACAAAACAAAACAAAACAAAAAACAATAAAAACCTTAAAAAAGAGGGTGTAGACTTTGTAATCAGGTTGCCTGGATTTGAATCCCATCACCACCATTTATTCTAACTCTGTGGCCTTGGATAAAGCTATATCCATCTTTTTTCCTTAGCTTAGTCCTCTGTCCCTACCTCTGTAGGGTTGTTGTTAGGATTGAATACGTGAAGAATTTGTGCCTGGCACACAGTAAGCACTCATCAGGTTTTGGCTATCCTTACTTACCTTACGTTTGAATCCTTAAAACAGCATAAGGAGGATTTGGTTATCCCTATTTTACAGATAAACTCTCATTCATGCTATATCGGTTTGGATCCAGGCTTTCTGACCTCAGCTTTTCTCCTCAACATTGCATTACAACACAAGAGGGGTGCTGTTCACTAAGATGTCTATTTTTTGGAAACTCCTACCAAGCATGTTCCTTACATCGTAATGGATTTGTATATGCTCCTCCTGTGCCTTAGCCATCCAGATGCTCAGTGTATAATGTCCTTTGCAAGCTGTGGTGTTCCCTGGAATGCAAAGCAGTGGGCATGCAATATCACATCTACTTTTACCACATTCCAGAGAGGGGAAGTGATGACCGAGCACTAGCTGCTTCTTCTTCTTCTTCTTCTTCTTCTTCTTCTTCTTCTTCTTCTTCTTCTTCTTCTTCTTGTTCTTCTTCTTCTTCTTCTTCTTCTTCTTCTTCTTCTTCTTCTTCTTCTTCTTCTTCTTCTTCTTCTTCTTCTTCTTCTTCTTCTTCTTCTTCTTCTTCTTCTTCTTCTTCTTTTCTTCTTCTTCTTAATTGGAAGTGACTTGATCTGGTTCAGTTTCTAGTGGGAGAGACAGTCCACCCTAGAAGATAAAGAATCTAATTTTCACTTATGTATCCCCTGTGCCCTCTGTTTAATATTCTAGATCCATTTATACTTCATTTCCATGCAGAGGGGATCTGTTCCAGGAATCCTGAGATAGGACCCATCTGGGCTACACTTGTTCCCAGGCTTGATGGTCAAAGACCACAGGTTGTCAATTCAGGTCTATTCTTCCCTTTTTCCAACTAGTGGGTAGCTGGGCTCATTGTGATCCATTTCCCAAGCTGGCTGGGCTGACCACTGGATTAATATTTAGACATGGAATGCAAGCAGAAGAGATTTATGGCATCTTGAGACTGGGACTCAAGCATCATACATGTATTCCCTTGTCTTTCTTCTTCCCATGAGTTGGAACTTTGTATGACCTTAATACTCACCATGCAGACAAGCCCAGTGTCCTGAGGACTAGTGGGACAGTGGGGGTATGAGAGAGAAGAAACGTTAGTTCCTTAATTATCCTTGTGGGTTACAGAATCCAGCCCACCTACTCTGGGCTGTTAAGAGGGAAATAAACAAGAACATTACTGACACTACATTATGAAATCTCTTCATAAAATAGTGTTAGTAATGTCAGTAAAGAATCAAAGACAGGGTCCTTAGGCTCTTTATCTCTAGCAGCCTTCTGCTTGGTCTTTCACAACAGAGTTTTATCCACTTTAAATGAGTAACAAATTCTAAAGACAAAAACAGAAAGTAGCCCATGAGCAGTGTTGTTATCTGTACTTATTGAGCGAGATTTTGTTTCACCAGAAATGACTTTGCAATTTTTGGGAATTCTACTCTTCTTCATCAGAACTACGCTTTTTTAATAAAGCAACCTTGTTATCGACTCTTTGGCAGATGCATTGTTATGCGTTTCCACTGCTTTGGAATTTGGTGATTTATTGCTGGATACCCCGGCTGCATTTCATAGAGCACATTTGACACCATTTCAGAAATTATCTAGAGAAGACTTGAAATATGTATACGAGGAATCAAGCACAAGAAAGTGTGGTGGTGGAAGGTTATATAGTTGTCTTATTATATCTATATATACTTAATAAAAAGTCAGTTTAGAAGATTCTGTAACTCTTTATTGTACCAAGTTAGGAAGATGTACAGACCCACATTCTCCCACCTCTCTAGCACAATAAAAAAAAGCCAACAGTATGTTTCTACTTTATTGTTCCACAATGGTGCTTGAATTGCTGCTATGCTGTTCATCCAATAACTCGTCTCTTTGAAATTAGAAAAGGGACATGGATGGTGACACCCATTGGGAATTAGGGAGACTATACAAGGAGAGTTGCTTTGGTGCTAACCAAGCCCATGGAACCAAGCAGTTTTGTATGTAACTAAGCCAGCACAAGGAAGGCAGGACAGCCCTTTGTCTGCTTTCCTGCATCTGTCTCAACTGCAAACTTTTAGGGAGTTTCTGGAGAACCTGGCCTGACATTCTCGCTCTGCCATTCTCTCGTTGCTAGGTGGAAAAAAATTCTGATTCGTTTTTGCTCTGTACCAACATATGACATTTTAATTTGCCACCACGTATTGCCAATCATCCCGTGAGCTACGGTTTGTATATCCACCTCCCTGTTGGATGACTCTATCTGAATTGCTCCTTGGTACTTCAAACTTTGTATGTTCAAATGGAACCATCACTTTACTCCCTAATTCTGCTCTGTTTTCTGTGAAAAACATCTTAAAGGTGACACTATCACCCATGCAGGCACCCAGGGAGAAACTTGGGCATCCTTGTCCCCACCTCAAACCCTATACCTCAAAATCACCAAATCCTGCTGATTTATCTTCCAATCATTTTCAAAATCGCCTCCTTCTCCCTATCCCTTTTAGCACACCCCAGTTCAGGCCTGTGCTCATTGTTGATCATGCTGTCATAGCTGACCTGGGTTCCCACCTCAGCCTTGGACCCTCCCATCTACCCTTCACAAAGCTGCCAGAGTGTGGTCCATCTGCAGCCCCGCCACTGGAGCATCCTGTCTTTGGGAATGTTCCAGATTTAGAAATGTGATGGCAGTATACACACCACACATGATGTAACACCCCGGCAGGATCCGAGGTAGCACTACACATTCCAACACACTAATATTTCTGCTCAGAAAAATTGGTCACATGAAGTAGGTTAATAAAGTTTACATATAGCTTCAGACCAGTGCAGGTGGAATTTTGTGGCTTTGTGTTCTTTTTGGGTGCCAGGTTACACATGCTCAGTTGCATGCATGTCACTATATGGCCCTCTCCACATCAGGAACTTCTATGGGCTCCCTGTACCTCCTTGGGGTGACATTTGCTCCTCCTTCCACCTCTGCTCCAGTGACCCTGAAATGCTTTCAGTTCCCCAGATGCACCAAACTGTTTCTTGACTTCATTCCTCTGTTCATGCTGTTTCTTCTGCCTGCTTTTCTCTGCTCCCCTGCTGGCCACATTCTGAGATTACTTCAAACTCAGTCTTGGCCTTTGTGCACAAGACTTTGCCCTTACTGGCTGCACAACACATTGGAGTGAAGTGGTTTGTTTCTGTGCCTGGGTTTCAGGGGCAGCTAGTGACTACAAAGTACCTGGGGGCCTAGAGGCCTTCATTTGTAAATTGAAAAATCAGCTGCATCCCCTTGCATTCACTCTGGGTTGTATGTATTTAGTGTTTTATTTTGGGTGCTAATGGGGCATTAGGATTCCATGGATGGACTTCAGGCTTTTAAGCTGACTTTTTAGAAACACATGTATTCATCCAGGGCATCTGGACTTTGCCTCCAACATTTGTTACTACAGCTCATAAGCATTGGCTAAACTGACCAAGAAAATTCTGTGTTCTTCATGAAGGGTTCTCTGTGGCTTTGCTCCATGAACTGGTGCAGAAGAACCAGGGTAGGGTCAGGCAGGTGGACTCTGCGGGCAGCCTGGTGGACTCGACCTTAGCTCTGCCACTTGCTTGAGACCATTCTCAAATGTCTTATAGCCTCAGTTTCCTTATTGGTAAATGACAGCATACTCAGAATGGCACCTGGTGAGTTCAGTACACACACAGTGGAGCTTTTCCTGCAGTTTTGGCTGTGCAACAGATTGGGTCACCTGGAGCACGTTACTCCCACTAATCTGCACATAGCAGTGCTGAGCTGGAATGGCAGTCCCCATCTATTGCATCTCAACACATGAATTACAACAATGTGGAGTAGTGGAGCAAATCATTGTGTTATTAAAAATGCAAAACACAAACCCTAGCTGGTTTCTCAGTGGTTAGAGCATTGGCCTGTGGACTGAAGGGTTGTGGGTTCGATTTTGGTCAAGGGTGTGTACCTCCTTTGCAGGCTAAATCCCCGGCCCTAGTTGGGCTGAGTGTGGGAGGCAACCAGTCAATGTGTCTCTCTCACATCAATGTTTCTCTCTCTGTCTCTCCCCTCCTGTCCATTCTATCTAAAAAAGTCAATGGAAAAAAAATATCACCTGGTGAGGATTAACAAACAACAACAAAAAATCAAAACACAAGAAATGTTCTTGTGCACCTGGGGATGTGTGAGCCTGTGTCAGGGCTAGGCACCCCTGCCCACATGGAGGCTGAAGTACAACAAGGGAGGCGTCTGTGAATATGCAACACACAAGGATGCTCAGCAAGGGCTACTAAAAACAGTCTGCATTATTTATCTTTTTTCTTAAATCTTTTAATTTAAATTTTATTAATTTTATTGGGGTGACATTGGTTAATAAGATTACATAGGTTTCAAATGTGCAATTCTGCTATACAACCTCTATATATTGTATTGTGTGTTCACCACCCAAAGTTAGGTTTTCTTCTGTCACCATAAAATTGACCTCCTTTACCTTTAAAAAATATTTTAATTAAATTTATTGGACTGACATTGCCTAATAAGATCATATAGGTTTTAAGTGTACATTTCTGTGATACATGGTCTGTATATTGCATTATATCCAAAATCAAATCTTCTGTCACCGTATATTTTGCCCCCCTTTACCTTTTTGTTTATTATATATTAGAGTGGCTTCAAAATTATCCATTTGATAATGGCACTCTCATTTACTTGCATTCTGATAAGAATTTTTTTTTATAGTGAAAAGAAAGTTTTGGAATTACATTAGTGTGCTGGAAGTTGTGTAAACTTAGGAACACACCTGAACTGGTCTGGAAAAATCAAGTTAAGAATCACTGAAATAGAAGATTTTCAATGGCCCTTCTAACCCTGAAATCGTTATCCTATCATTCAGAGCAATAATCCTGCTGACTCTTTGACACTTCAGTATTACCATTACTTCATATTGTTCTGGGTAACAAATGCTTTACTTCATTCTGTTTCTTTGCAAATCATTTTTCAGTCTTCCATCTAGTCAATGCTTATGGCACAGCACTGGGTGTGCGGCATCAACAGTGAGCATAACAAATCCATTTCCATCTTTTCTGAGCTTCCAGTCTCCTGGGGAGGAAGGAATGACAATAAAGTGAAGTATAACTTGAGGTAGTAGATGTCCAGGGTAGACTGGAAACCAATATAATTTCAAAAAATAGGATTTCCTCCTGCTGAATCATAACATTACTCCTTGGTATTTTAAATTTCTGTCTCTCTCTCTCTCTGTATCTTAAAAAAGTCAAACACAATTCTCCTAACATTCTTCATAAATTGCCCTTTGCTTCATCTCACCCTCATTACTGGGGCTGCCTTGTACCAGCTAAATAACTCTTCTCCTTGGGTGTTTACACGTTTCCATTATTTATAGACTGCTATGTTTTCCCCTTTGCTCTCACCAGTCACCACTCAGATGTGATGTACATAGTTAGTTATTTTAATCTTTCCTAGTAAATCAATTCTCCCAACCTCCCCATTATTTTTATTACTCTTCTCTGAACTCCCTTCAGCTTTTCTACATCTTTATGGTATTGAAGTGCCCAGAATTTAATGTAATTTTCCAGGTGGGATTGCAGAGAGGCTGTTAAGGAGGGACTCTCACCTCTGTTCGTTCATGATGGAACCAATGGGAACAAAGCCCCAAACTGCATTAGTCCTTTTGCTGCTGTATCAACTCTATTAACTCATATATAAATTTTTTTCCATCGTCACCATGCCAGCTCTTTCTCTTGGCCTTAGTGGTTGCTCAGTGGATAGAATGAGCTTTGCTATTTCTATAATGGTTGTACTAGCTTCTGGCTTCTAGTCAAGGAATCAGCACCAAGAGTCAGAGGAAGAAAAATTGAGAACAGAGCCCCTAAAACAAAGCAAATCTAGAAGTATAATGATAGTGGTACTAGCTGCCATGAGGAAGGACTGACTGTATGCTACAAGACTTAGATTATTTTTTGTCCTTTGCAGTACTCATCATAATTCTGTCATGTGGACTGAGGAACCTGAGGCTCAGAGATGCTAGTTAAATATGGGGAAGTCACAGTTGGGTTTTAATCCCAGCCATCCTGATCACACACCTTTGCTCTTGGGAACCAGGGGTGAGGAGATGCAGGTGGCAGTCACAGAGGGTTGCATGAAGTGCTGTTGGAGAGCTCTGGAGTAAAGTAGTTTCAACGTTGACTCACTGAGGCATCACTGCCTGCACTGTCTGGGCCTCACTGCCTCATCCTGATAACATGTGGATCCTCAAAGGACCACCGAGGTCTTCAAATAAGTCAGTGAAGGCTGAGATCCTGGAGGTAGTAGGTACTCAGAAAATGCCATCACTCAGCTTCCTCCTCAACTCCACTGCTCAGAAAGCAGTTTTGGGAGTTACCTAAATGACAATAAATGCAAAGCTCAGTAAGACAGGCTCTATCAGCAGATATTTAAAAATTTAATTCTGAGGGATAGAATTAGCCAGTCTCTGAGGACATTTCTAGAAGGAGTTTTACTTGAAGTGGATATTAATGGCCAGTTGCCAACTCTGCAGTAACACCATTTCTTGACACCTTACTTCTGTTTCTCCTCCTTCTTTTTAGGTCAAAGTTAAAATGAAGCAATTCAACATTATTTTTCCTAATACTTGTGTACACTTTGATCAGGTGTACTACATGGAAAAATGGAGTTTGATGAGAGAAACTAGGGTGCAAATGATATAATTAGTGTGCATAAGTGTGACTTTTTTTGAGAAGAAGTAAAGTTGGTATTTTTATAAAATTGGGTGTCATTTAATTTACGTGATCTAAATTTTTCTAATCTTTAAGTTATAATCTCTACCAATGAGCTATTATGAGAAATAAACAAGAGAATACAGCGTTGGTCTAAAGTATGTTTACAGTTGTTAGTATGTGAAACAGAGTTTATTCTTGTATTATTATTTATGATTTATTGTATTATTTTCCATATGAACAACAGAATATGCCTTATCCTGTATATTTTCATGGTATCTGAGCAAGTGCTTCACATATGTTGGTTCTCACTTCTGCTTATATCTACCTCTTATTCTCTTTTTAATTAAAGTAATATATGGTTTGGCAGATGACCCACATATCAATGAAAACTTCTAAATTACTATGCATTCATAGTATACTGTAGAAATGTATACTACACAAAACTATTATAACCACATAATCACCACCATCATAACCACCATCATAATCACCACCACCATCGTGATCACCACCACCACCATCGTGATCACCACCACCACCACTGTGATCACCACCACCACCATCGTGATCACCACCACCACCACTGTGATCATCACCACCACCACTGTGATCATCACCACCACCATTGTGATCATCACCACCACCACTGTGATCATCACCACCACCATTGTGATCATCACCACCACCACCATTGTGATCACCACCACCACCATTGTGATCACCACCACCACCACTGTGATCACCACCACCACCACTGTGATCATCACCACCACCACTGTGATCATCACCACCACCATTGTGATCACCACCACCACCACTGTGATCATCACCACCACCACTGTGATCATCACCACCACCATTGTGATCACCACCACCACCACTGTGATCATCACCACCACCACTGTGATCATCACCACCACCACCATTGTGATCATCACCACCACCACTGTGATCATCACCACCACCACTGTGATCATCACCACCACCATCGTGATCACCACCACCACCTTCGTGATCACCACCACCACCACTGTGATCATCACCACCACCACTGTGATCATCACCACCACCACTGTGATCATCACCACCACCTTCGTGATCACCGCCACCACCACTGTGATCATCACCACCACCACTGTGATCATCACCACCACCTTCGTGATCACCGCCACCACCATTGTGATCACCACCACCACCATCGTGATCACCACCACCACCACTGTGATCATCACCACCACCACTGTGATCATCACCACCACCACTGTGATCACCACCACCACCATCGTGATCACCACCACCACCACTGTGATCACCACCACCACCACTGTGATCATCACCTCCACCATCGTGATCACCACCACCACCATTGTGATCATCACCACCACCACTGTGATCATCACCACCACCATCATGATCACCACCACCACCATCGTGATCACCACCACCACCACTGTGATCATCACCACCACCACTGTGATCATCACCACCACCACCATTGTGATCACCACCACCACCACTGTGATCATCACCACCACCATCGTGATCACCTGGACCACCACCTTCGTGATCACCGCCACCACCATTGTGATCATCACCACCACTATTGTGATCACCACCACCACCATCGTGATCATCACCACCACCATCGTGATCACCACCACCACCATTGTGATCATCACCACCACCACTGTGATCATCACCACCACCACTGTGATCATCACCACCACCACTGTGATCATCACCACCACCACTGTGATCATCACCACCACCACTGTGATCATCACCACCACCATCGTGATCACCACCACCACCACTGTGATCATCACCACCACCATCGTGATCACCTGGACCACCACCTTCGTGATCACCGCCACCACCATTGTGATCATCACCACCACTATTGTGATCACCACCACCACCATTGTGATCACCACCACCACTGTGATCATCACCACCACCACTGTGATCATCACCACCACCATCGTGATCACCACCACCACCATTGTGATCACCACCACCACCATCGTGATCACCACCACCACCATTGTGATCATCACCACCACCACTGTGATCATCACCACCACCATTGTGATCATCACCACCACCACTGTGATCATCACCACCACCATCGTGATCACCTGGACCACCACCACTGTGATCATCACCACCACCTTCGTGATCACCGCCACCACCACTGTGATCATCACCACCACCATCGTGATCACCACCACCACCACTGTGATCATCACCACCACCACTGTGATCATCACCACCACCACTGTGATCACCACCACCACCATTGTGATCACCACCACCACCACTGTGATCATCACCACCACCATTGTGATCATCACCACCACCATTGTGATCATCACCACCACCACTGTGATCATCACCACCACCATCGTGATCACCACCACCACCACTGTGATCATCACCACCACCATCGTGATCACCGCCACCACCACTGTGATCATCACCACCACCTTCGTGATCACCGCCACCACCACTGTGATCATCACCACCACCACTGTGATCACCACCACCACCACTGTGATCATCACCACCACCATCGTGATCACCACCACCACCATTGTGATCATCACCACCACCACAATCGTGATCATCACCACCACCACCTTCGTGATCACCACCACCACCACTGTGATCATCACCACCACCATTGTGATCATCACCACCACCATTGTGATCACCACCACCACCACCACTGTGATCACCACCACCACCATTGTGATCATCACCACCACCATCGTGATCACCACCACCACCACTGTGATCACCACCACCACCACCATCGTGATCATCACCACCACCATTGTGATCATCACCACCACCATTGTGATCATCACCACCACCATCGTGATCATCACCACCACCACTGTGATCATCACCACCACCACCATTGTGATCATCACCACCACCACTGTGATCATCACCACCACCACCATTGTGATCACCACCACCACCACCATCGTGATCATCACCACCACCATTGTGATCATCACCACCACCATTGTGATCATCACCACCACCACTGTGATCATCACCACCACCATCATGATCACCACCACCACCATCGTGATCATCACCACCACCATCGTGATCACCACCACCACCATTGTGATCACCACCACCACCATCGTGATCATCACCACCACCATTGTGATCATCACCACCACCACCACTGTGATCATCACCACCACCACTGTGATCATCACCACCACCATTGTGATCATCACCACCACCATTGTGATCATCACCACCACCACTGTGATCATCACCACCACCACTGTGATCATCACCACCACCACTGTGATCATCACCACCACCACCATTGTGATCATCACCACCACCACTGTGATCATCACCACCACCACTGTGATCATCACCACCACCACTGTGATCATCACCACCACCACCATTGTGATCATCACCACCACCACTGTGATCATCACCACCACCACTGTGATCATCACCACCACCACTGTGATCACCACCACCACCATCGTGATCACCTGGACCACCACCTTCGTGATCACCGCCACCACCATTGTGATCATCACCACCACTATTGTGATCACCACCACCACTATCGTGATCACTACTACCACCACCATGAACACCACCACCACCATGATTATCACTACCACCATTGTGATCACCCCCACCACCACCGTGATGATCACCACCACCACCATCATGATCACCACTACTACCATCGTGATCATCACCACCACCACTATGATAATTGCAACGGTGACCACCCCCCCCCACTACCACTACCACTGTCATTACTATGACTACCATAATCACTGCCACCACTACCACCACAATTGTCATCACCACCACCATCATCATCACCAGCCTTACCACCACTGCCATCACTATCTACAACAGCACTTTCTGAATACTAGTGTTCCAGGGACTAAGACAAGCACTTTACAGACATGTTCTCATTTACTCTTCATAATTAACCTCTAAAGTAGGTAATATTATTATACCAGTTTTGAAAATGAGAATATTGATGCTTGGAGAGGTTAAATAACTTATTCAAGGTCATACAAGATATGAGAGATAAAAAAAGGAAACATGAGCCATACGCCTTGCCCTGAGAAAGTGTATGATCTAATTGGGAAGCAAAATTAAACCACATGCAAAATTAGTGACCTTGAGAAGACATTCTGAGTAAGTGCCCGATGAAGGTCCCAATTAGATTCTTCTTTTATAGATTTAGCACGTATTAAGGTTCCCCTAAGCACTGTGCAGGTATACATGGGGGGCGGGGGGGGGGGGCAGGAATCTCAGGCAGCCTTTCAGAGTGCACAAGATTTCAGGAAAAGGTCTATAGACAGGGTTCTTAGGGAAAACAGAAATCGAGTGAGACCTGTCCCATAGAAACTGGACTAGTGGAATTGTACTAGATCCACAGCTGCTCTAGTAACAGGGCAATCTTGTGTCCTGGCAGCAGCAGGAATTCTGGCTTCTTCTCTAAGGCTTTACTGTTAACATAACTTGATAACTTGCTGAGGTTTCCACTCATGCTTTTATAAGTTAGTCTCTCTCTCTCTCTCGCTCTCGCTCTCGCTCTCGCTCTCGCTCTCCTTCTTTCCCTCTCCTCTTTCTTTCCTCCGTTTAGATTTCCAAGAGAGAGGATTTTATTGGTCTGCCTATATCTCAGCATCCTTATGTAAGCAGAGCTTTTACACCTAGCAAACTCATTGGTCACTGGCAAAACTACTGACTGTCTGGCTTAGATTGGGAGCTCGCACTAATCTAATAGGCTTTGGCCATAGGATCCTGGTCATACAGAATATGGCCACCTATGCAGAGGAGCCTCTTGAGGCTTCTGTCCCAGGGGAGCTCTGGATGTGGAAGACACCTTGACTGGCCTATTGACTGCAGTTGGGGAAGCCTTTCTGAAGGAGAGGAACTTGGTAGGCAGGAATTTTAAAAGGGGTGTTTCAGTTTTGGAGAAAAATATATTAGAGATGTCCACAGAGGATGCACTGAAATTAGTTTTTGGTAGCAAAGGACACAAGGAGAACAGTGGGAACTTGTTTGGACAATAGTTGCAAGACACTAGGGAGCCATTAGTGGTTTTGGAATACAAGAGTGATGTGAAAATAGTACTTAAGGAGAACCCATGTGACAGATATGAAGCATAGGTTGGAATGGACAAGTCCAGAGTTGGAGATTCCATCAGGAGGTGGCTACTTTCATCTAGAAGTATGACAAGTACACAAGAAATCAGAGTTTCTTCTCAGAGAGATTTTCATTTCCTGTGCTTAGGCCCTTTCAGGGTTTCTAACCCCTTTGCAGACTCAAGCAATTAACATTGTTACACGTTGTTTATTAGATAACTCATAGTTTAGTTTGAACAACTAAATACCTATTTGAATAAACTGAAATCATAGAGGTTGGTAATGAGTTACAGGTTGTTTTAAAAATAGCTATTTTCTTTACTGAATTTACCTGCTTGCTAAGTTCCTGAACTAAATTTCTATAACTCTTGGTGTCATATACTTTCTCCTATATTTTCAGTTTTATTTCTTACCTTTTATTTTTAAGAACTCCATTCTATGTTTTTGTAAAAGTCTCAGTTTCTGTTCTCTAATTTTTATGTGTTCATACATGCACCTGCCAAAACCCACCAAGTCAGCTACCCAACCCTTTGAGGTCCCTCTAGAGAACACTGCACTGAATGCACTGAACACATAAGGGAGTTTGAATAGCTTCAAGAAAGCACTTCATTGTCTCCAAGAGCTTCCTTAAGATGCAAGATTTTGAAATCTGATTAACAATACATACCATTGATGGTTTTGCTTCCTCTGGATTAATATGAATAATTTGATTTTCTATTGTGTTTTGAATGTGTTCACCATATTCCATAAAATGTAAGATGATATTGATCAATAGATCCATCATTATTTAACACTAGAGGCCCAGTGCACGAAATTTGTGCATGGGGTGGTCCCCTCAGCCCATCCCACACCCTCTCCAATCCGGGACCCCTCAGGGGATGTCTGACTTCAGGTTTAGGCCTGATCCCGGCAATTGGGCCTAAACCGGCAGTTGGACATCCTTCTCACAATCTGGGACCGCTGGCTCCTAACTGCTCACCTGCTTGCCTGCCTGATTGCCCCTAACTGCACCCCCTACTGGCCTGGTAACCCCCAACTGCCCCCCTGCCAGCCTGGTCGCCCTCAACTGCCCCCCTCTGCCAGCCTGGTTGCCACTAACTGCCCCCCCCACTGGTCTGGTCACCCCTTACTACCCCCCCTGCCAGCCTGGATGCCCCCAACTTTCCCTTTCCTGCCGGCCTGGTTGTCCTCAACTGCACCCCTCCCCCGCTGGACGGGTCACCCCCAACTGCCCCCCCTGCCGGCCTGGTTGCCCCCAACTGCCCCCCTTGCCGGCCTGGTTGCCCCACACAGCCTGCTGTTCAGTCATTTGGTTGTCCTCACTAACCCCGCTGCTGGCCTAGTCACCCCACGCAGCCTGCCAGCCTGCTGTTCAGTCGTTACTGTTACTGTGACGGCATCCCGAACAATTTTCATATTCCTCTATTATTACTATAGATACTGCCATTGCTATGAGTAAATATACTGCCAATTAAAGGAAGACACATAGATGTGTTTAAGACAGCTCCCAAATGTGTAAAAGTGGGAAAAGTGATATATTACAATTGATGAGTTTTGATGAGTATAAGATTCTTTTAAAAAATTATCTTTATTGTTGGAAGTATTACATATATTCCCCTTTCCCCCCCATTGACCCGTTCTAGCCTGTCCCGCCCCCCACCACAGGCCTTCACCATACTATTGTCTGTGTCCATGGATTATGCACGTATGCATACAAGTTCCCTGCTTAATCTCTTCCAACCCAACCCATCTACCCTTGCATTCCCACTGAAATTCATCAGTCTCTTCAATGCTTCCATGTCTCTGGATCTATTTTGTTCATTAGATTCCACATATGAGTGATATCATGTGATACTTGTCTTTCTCTGACTGGCTTATTTCGGATAGCACAATACGCTCCAAGCCCCTCCATGCTGTCTCAAAGGGTAAGAACTCCTCCTTTTTTTTTTTACAGCTGCATAGCATTCCATAGTGCAAATGTACCACATCATTTTTATCCACTCATCTACTGATGTGCACTTGGGCTATTCCCAGATCTTAGCTATTTTAAATTGCACTGCTATGAATATAGGGGTGCATATATCCTGTCTGATTGGTGTTTCTGGTTTTTCAGGATATATTCCTAGAAATGGGATCACTGGGTCAAATGGCAGTTCCATTTATAATTTTTTTGAGGAAACTCCATACTGTTTTCCATAGTGGCTGCACCAGTCTACATACCCACTAGCAGTGCAAGAGGGTTCCTTTTTCCCCACTTCCTCACCAGCACTTGTTATTTGTTGATGGTAGCCCTTCTAACAATTGTGAGGTGATACATCAGTTGTCATTTTAATTTGCATCTCTTGAATGATTAGTGACTGTGAGCATTTTTTCGTACTGCTCTTGGTCATCTGTATGTCCACTTTGGAGAAGTGTCTATTTAGGTCTTTGCCCACTTTTTGATTGGATTGTTTGTCTTCGTTTTGTTAAGTTGTACGAGTTCCTTATGTATTTTGGATATTAAGCCTTTATCAGATGTTTCATTGGAAAATATGTTCTCCCATGCAGTGGGCTTTCTTATTATTTTGTTGATGATTTCTTTTGCTGTGCTTTTTATTTTGATGTAATCCCATTTATTTATTTTCTCCTTAGTTTTCATTGTCTTAGGAGATGTATCAGTAAACATATTGCTATGAGAGTTGTCTGAGATTTAGGTGCCTATGTTTTCTTCTAGGACTTTTATGGTTTTACACCTTACATTTAAGTCTTTTATCCATTTTAAGATTATTTTTGTGTATGGTGTAAGTTGGTGATCCAGTTTCATCTTTTTTGTATGTGTCTGTCCAGTTTTCCCAACACCATTTACTGAAGAGACTATCTTGACTCCATTGTAAGCGTTTACCTCCTTTGTCAAATATTAACCCTTTGCACTCGCTTGCTTTTTTCTCGATTCCTTTATTCTACTTGGGACTTAATTTTTTAAGTACCCCAGATTTTACAAAGCACGGCAGTAGAATAAAAAACTGGAGTTTCTTTTCATACAAACTTATTTATTTGGATTTTTTTATATTTCAAATTATTGATACATTCAAAGAGTATAAAAAGAGCTGATACCGATGCTAACCGTGTCGAGTCACACTCGACATCCGAGTGCAAAAGTTAATTGATCATAATGGCTTGAGTTGATTTTTGGGTTCTCTGTCCTGTTCCAGTGGTCTTTATGCCTGTTCTTGTGCCAGTATCAGGCTTTTTTGAGTACAGTGACTTTGTAGTATAACTTGATATCTGGTATTGTGATCCCTCCAACTTTGTTCTTCTTTCTCATGATTGCTGTGACTATTCCATATAAATTTTTGGAATATTTGTTTTAGATTGTGAAATATGCTGTTGTATTTTAATAGGGATTTCATTGAATTTATAGATTGCTTTAGGTGAAAGCAATCCTGAGAGGGAAGTTCAGGATTTTATGATCCTTTCTATCTCTGTGTCACTATGGACATTTTAATGATGTTGATTCTACCAATCTATGAACATGGTATATTCTTGCACTTGTTTATACCTTCCTCTATCTCTTTTTTTCAATGTCCTGTAGTTTTCTGAGTACAGGTCTTTAACCTCTTTGGTTAAGTTTATTCCTAGGTATCTTAATTTTTATGTTGCAATGGTAAGGGGGATTGTTTTTTTTTTTAGTTTCTCTTTCTGAGAGTTAATTATTGATGTATAAAAAAAGTCAGTTTTCTGAGTGTTAATTTTATATCCTGCTACATTGCCAAATTCATTTATAAAATCTAGTAAATTTTTGATGGAGACTTTATGGTTTTCTATATACAATATCATGTCACCTGTGAATAATTACAGTTTTACTTCTTTTCCAATTTGGATGCCTTTTATTTCTTCTTCTTGTCCAATCGCTATGGCTAGCACTTCCAGTACTATTTTGAACAGGAATGGTGAAAGTGGGCATTTCTGTCTTGTTCCTGTTCTTAGGGGAAATGGTTTTAGTTTTTGCCCATTGAGTATGATGTTGGCTCTAGGTTTGTCATATAAGGCTTTTATCATGTTGAGGTGTAATCCCTCTATTCCCACTTGCTGAGAGTTTTTATCAGGAAAGGGTGTTGGATTTTGTCAAATACTTTTTCTGCATCAATTGATATGATCATATGATTTTTATCTTTCAGTTTGTTTATGTGATGTATCACATTGATTGATTTGCCAATATTGTACCATCCTTGCATCTCTGGAATTAATCCTACTTGATCATGGTGTATGATCTTTCTAATGTATTGCTGGAATATGATTTGCTAGAATTTTGTTGAGGATTATAGCATCTAAAATCATCAGGGATATTGGCCTGTAATTCTCTTGCTTTGTAGTTTCTTTATCTGATTTTGGGATTAGGCTAATGCTGGCCTCATAGAAAGAGTTTGGAAGTGTTCCTTCCTCTTGAATTTTTGGAATAGTTTGAGGAAGATAGGTGTTAGTTCTTTGAAACTTTGGTAAAACTCTTTTGTGAAGCCATCTGGACTAGGGCTTTTGTTTACTGGGAGTTTTTTTGTTTAAATTTTTTATTGCTCTTTCAATTTCATCAGTAGTTACCAGTCTATTCAGGTTTTCTGATTCTTCCTGATTGAGTTTGGGAGATTGTATTTGTCTAGGAATATATCCATTTGGTGAAGGTTGTCCAGTTTGTTGGAAATAGATTTGATCATAGTATTTATGTATTTATGTATTTATGTATTTATGTATTTATGTATTTATTTATTTATTTATTTATTTATTTATTTTTACGATTCTTTGTATCTCTGTGGGGTAAGTTGTTACTTAACCTCTTTCATTTCTGATTTTGTTATTTGGGTCCTCTCTCTGTTTCTTGGTGAGTCTGGCAAGAGGTTCATCAATCTAAGTTATCCTTTCAAAGAACCAGCTCTTAGTTTTATTGATCTTTTGTAGGATTTTTTTGTCTCTATGTTATTTATTTCCACTCTGATCTTTAATATTTCCTTCCTTCTACTTACTCTGGGCTTTTCTTGTTGCTCTTTTTAGTTTTAAGGAAAGATGACTTATTATACTTATTTATTTATTTTTTTGAGGTAAACCTGTAGTGCTATGAACTTCCCTCTCAGGATTGCTTTCACTATGTACCATAGATTTTGGATTGTTGTGTTTTCATTGTCATTAATTTCCAGGATGCTTTTTATTTCTTCTTTGATCTCTTTGGTAATCCATTCATTGTTTAGTTGCATGCTACTTAGCCTCAATGTGTTTAGTTGTTTTTTATTGTAGTTGATTTCTAATATTATGCCATTGTGATCCGAGAAGATGCTTGATATGATTTCTATCTTCTTGAATATGTAGAGATGTAGCCTGTGTACGAACATGTGGCCTATCTTTGAAAATGTCCCAGGTTCACTTGAGAAGAATGTATATTCAATTGCTTTGGTGTGAAATGTTCTGAATGTCAATTAATTCCATCTGATCTAGTGAGTCATTTAGGATTGCTCTTTCCTTGTTGATTTTTTGTCTAGAGGATTTATCCTATGATGTCAATGGGTTATTAAAGTCTCCTACTAAGATTGTATTGCCGTCAATCTCTTCCCTTGATATCTTCCAGAAGTTTTGTTATGTAGTTGGATACTCCTTTATTGGGTGCATATACTGTATGTTTCCCAGAGTTATATCCTCTTGTTTTATTGATTCTTTCAATAAGGGGCTTTATCTCTTTTTTATTTTTAATTTCTTTATTGATTAAGGTGTTACATATGTGTTCTTATTCCCCCATTACCCCCCGCCATACCCCTCACTCATGCCCTCACCCCCCTGTTGTCTGTGCCCATTGGTTAGGCTTATATGCAGGTATACAAGTCCTTTGGTTGATCTCTCCCTCTTACCCCCACCCTCCCCTACCTTCTCTCTGAGGTTTGATGGTCTGATCGATGTTTTTCTGTCTCTGGATCTGTTTTTGTTCATCATTTTATGTTGTTCATTATATTCCACAAATGAGTGAGATCATGTGATATTTATCTTTCTTTGACTGGCTTATTTCACTTAGCATAATGCTCTCCAGTTCCATCCTGCTGTTGCAAATGGTAAGAACTCCTTTTTTACCACAGTGTAGTATTCCATTGTGTAGATGTACCACAGTTTGTTAATCCACTCATCTGCTGATGGGCACTTAGGCTGTTTCCAAATCTTAGCTATGGTGAATTGTGCTGCTATGAATATAGGGGTGCATATATCCTTTCTAATTGCTGTTTCTAGTTTCTTGGGATATATTCCTAGAAGTGGAATCACTGGGTCAAATGGGAGTTCAATTTTTAGTTTTTTGAGGAAACTCCATACTGTTCTCTACAGCGACTGCACCAGTCTGCATTCCCACTAGCAGTGCACGAGGGTTCCTTTTTCTACGTGTACTCGCCAGCACATGTCATTTGTTGATTTGTTGATGATAGCCATTCTGACTGATGTGAGATGGTACCGCATTGTTTTGATTTGCATCTCTTGGATGATTAGTGACTTTGAGCATGTTTTCATATGCTTCTTGGCCTTCTGTCTTCTTTTGAAAAGTATCTATTTAGGTCAGTTGCCCATTTTTTGATTGAGTTATCTTCCTTTTGTTAAGTTGTATGAGTTCCCTATAAATGTTGGAGATTAAACCCTTATCGGTGATAATATTGGCAAATATGTTCTCCCATGCAATGGGCTTTCTGGTTGTTTTGTTGATGGTTTCTTTTGTTGTAAAAAAGCTTTTTATTTTTATGTAGTCCCATTTGTTTATTTTCCCTTTAGTTTCCATTGCCCTAAGAGCAGTACAGTGAAAAAATTGCTTCGGCATATGTCTGAGATTTTGCTGACTGTGGATTCCTCTAGTATTTTTATGATTTCCAGTCTTATGTTTAAGTTCTGTATCCATTTTGAGTTTATTTTTGTGTATGGTGTAAGTTGGTGGTCTAGTCTCATTTTTTTGCCAATGTATCTGCCAATTTTCCCAACACCATTTATTGAAAAGACAGTCTTGACTCCATTGTATATTCATGCCTCCTTTGTCAAATATTAATTGAGCATAGTGGCTTGGGTCGATTTCTGGGTTCTCTATTCTATTCCATTGATCTATATGTCTGTTCTTGTGCCAGTACCAGGCTGTTTTGAGAAGAGTGGCTTTGTAATACAGCTTGGTATCTGGTATTGAGATCCCACCTACTTTATTCTTCTTTCTCAGGATTGCTGCAGCTATTCGGGGTCTTTTTTTTATTCCAGATGAATTTTTGGAAAGTTCGTTCTAGGTCTGCAAAATATGCTGTTGGTATTTTAATGGGAGTGCAGTGAATCTATAGATTGCTTTGGGTAGTATAGGCATTTTAATGATGTTGATTCTACCAATCTATGAACATGCTATGTTCTTCCATCTGTTTATGTCTTCCTCTATCTCTTTTTCAACATCCTGTGATTTTCTGTGTATAGGCCTTTTACCTTCTTAGTTAAGTTTATTCCTAGGTATCTTAATATTTTTGGTGCGGTGGTAAATGGGATTGCTTTTTTAGTATCTCTTTCAGTAAGTTCATTATTGGTATATAGAAATGCCATAGATTTCTTTGCGTTAATTTTGTATCCTGATACATTGCCAAATTCACTAATTAAGTCTAATAGTTTTTTGATGGAGTCTTTAGGGTTTTCTATGTACAGTATCATGTCATCTGCGTATAAGGATAGCTTTACTTCTTTTCCAATTTGGATGCCTTTTATTTCTTCTTCTTGTCTTCTCACAATGGTTAGTACTTCCAGTACTATGTTGAACAGGAGTGGTGAGAGTGAGCATCCCTGTCTTGTTCCTGTTCTTAGGGGAAATGGTTTTAGTTTTTGCCCATTGAGTATGATGTTGGCTGTGGGTTTGTTGTATATGGTTTTATTATGTTGAGGTATGATCCCTCTATTCCTACCTTGCTGAGAGTTTTTATCAAGAAAGGGTGTTAGATTTTGTCAAATGCTTTTTCTGCGTCAATTGATATGATGATGTGATTTTTATCTCTCAATTTGTTTATGTGATGTATCACGTTTATTGATTTGCAGATACTGTACCATCCTTGAATCCCCAGGATAAATCCTGCTTGGTCACTGTGTATGATCTTTCTGATGTACTGCTGGATCCGATTTGCTAGAATTTTGTTGAGGATTTTGGCATCTATGTTCATGAGTGATATTGGCCTGTAATTCTCTTTCATTGTGTTGTCTTTATCTGGTTTTAGTATTAGGGTGATGATGGCTTTTTAGAATGAGCTTGGAAGTGTTCCTTCCTCTCTAATTTTTTGGAATAGTCTGAGGAGGATAGGTTTTTGTTCTTCCTTGAATGTTTGGTAAAACTTCCCTGTGAAGCCATCTGGCCCCGGGGCTTTTGTTTTCTGGAAGCTTTTTGATGACTGCTTCAATTTCTTCCATAGTTACTGGCCTATTGAGATGTTTAGATTCTTCCTGATTGAGTTTTGGAAGGTTGTATTTTTTTAAGAATATGTCCATTTCCTCCAGGTTGTCTGGTTTGTTAGAGTAGAGTTGTTGTTAGTATTTTTTTTAACAACCCTTTGTATTTCTGTGGGTTCTGTTTTTACTTCACCTCTTTCATTTCTGATTTTGTTTATTTGGTCCTCTCCTTTGCTTCTTGGTGAGCCTGGCTAGAGGTTCATCAATCTTGTTTATCCTTTCAAAGAACCAGCTCTTGATTTCATTTATCTTTTGTATTTTTTTTTTGTCTCTATGTCATTTATTTCTGCTCTGATCTTTATTATCTCCTTCCTTCTGATTACTGTGGGCTTATATTGTTGGTCTCTTTCCAATTCTTTGAATTGTAGAATTAGATGATTTATTACCATTTTTTCTTTTTCTTTTTCTTTTTTTTTGAGGTAGGCCTGTAGCACTATAAACTTCCATCCTAGGACTGGTTTCATTGTTTCCCATATATTTTGGATTGTTGTGTTTTTATTGTCATTAGTTTCCAGGATGTTTTTAATTTCTTCTTTGATGTCTTTGGTAACCCAATCACTGTTTAAAAGCATGCTATTCAACTTCTAAGTGTTTGAATTTTTTGTGCTGTTTTTATTGTAGTTTATTTCTGATATTATGACATTGTGGTCTGAGAAAATGCTTGATATGATTTTAGTCTTCTTGAATTTGGGGAGACTTTGCATGTGACCCAATATGTGGTCTATTTTTGAAAATGCCACATGTGCACTTGAGAAGAACGTATATTTCATGGCTTTGGGGGGAAATGTTCTGAAGATGTCAATTAAGTCCATCTGATCTAGTGAGTCATTTAGGATTGCTGTTTCTTCTTTTTTTTAAATATATTTTTTTATTGATTTTTTACAGAGAGGAAGGGAGAGGGATAGAGAGTTAGAAACATTGATGAGAGAGAAACATCCATCAGCTGCCTCTTGCACACCCCCTACTGGGAATGTGCCCGCAACCAAGGTACATGCCCTTGTCCGGAATCTAACCTGGAACCTTTCAGTCCGCAGGCTGATGCTCTATCCACTGAGCCAAACCGGTTTCTGCAGGATTGCTGTTTCTTTGCTGATTTTTTGCCTAGAGAATTTATCCAGTGATGTCAATGGTGTATTATAGTCCCCTGCTATGATTGTGTTGTTGTCGATCTCTCCCTTGATATCTTCCAGGAGGTTTTTTTATGTATTTGGGTGCTCCTGCATTTGGTGCATATATGTTTATCAGGGTTATATCCTCTTGTTGTATCAATCCCTTTAGTATTATGAAATGGACTTCCATATATCTTGTTATGGCCTTCACTTTGAGGTCTATTTTTGTCAGATATAAGTATTGCTACCCCAGCTTTTTTTTTTCATTTCTTTTTGCCTCAAAGATATTTTTCCATCCCTTCACTTTCAGTCTGTGTGAGTCCCTTGTTCGGAGGTAGGTCTCCTCTAGACAGCATATATATGGGTGATGTTTTTTTATCCATCTGCCACTCGATGTCTTTTGATTGGAGTTTTAGTTTGTTTCTGTTTAAAGTTATTATTGAAAAGTAATTGTTTGTAGCCATTTTTATTTTTTGTGCCTGTGTTCTTTCTTACCTTTTTATTTCTTCTTTTTACACCAGTCCCTTTAGCATTTCTTGCATTGCTGGCTTGGTAGTGATATATTTCCTTATTTTTTATTTTTATTTTTTTTGTCAGTGAAGCTCCTTATTTCCCCTTCAATTTTGAATGATAGCCTTACTGGATAGACTATTCTTGGATTCAGTCCCTTGCTTTGCATCACTTTGTAAATTTACTTACATTCTTTTCTGGCCTGATGTGTTTCAGTTGAGAAATAATTTGATAATCTAAATGGGAGCTCCCTTGTATGTAACTTTCTGTCTCTCTCTTGCAGCCTTTAAGATTCTCTCTTTGTCCTAATGTTTCCCATCATAATTATGATGTGTCTTGGTGTGGGTCTTTTTGGGTTCATCTTGTTTGGGTCTCTCTGTGTTTGTGTGACTTTTTTCTTCCCCATATCAGGGAAGTTTTCTGACATTATTTCTTCAAATAGGTTTTCTAGCTCTTGTTCCTCTTCCTGTTGTTCTGGTACCCCTATTATTTGTATGTTGCTTTGTTTCATGTTGTCCCATAGCTCCCTTAGGCTTTCCTCCTGTATTTTAAATTTTTTCTCCAATTTGCAGTTTAGTTTGGGTGTGTTTTGCTTCCCTGTCTTCTAATTTGCTAATGCAGTCTTCTGTTTCTCCTAGTCTACTGTTGAAACTTTCCATGGTGTTTGTTATTGCAGGTATATCACTCTTCATTTATTCTTGATTCTTACATAAGTTATTGATTTTTTAATCCATTTCTTCTTGATTCTTACATAAGTTGTTGATTTTTTCCTCCATCCAGTTTATGAACTGTATGACCCTTATTCTGAATTCTTTTTCTGACATATTGCTGACCTCTGTTTCACTTAGCTGCTTTTCTGGCTATTCCTCCTTTTCTTTCCTCTCAGGGTTTCTTTGTCTACCCATTTGTGGTCTCACCGACTGATCTAGATGTTGAGTTGTGCAAGGGCTGCTCCTTGGGTGGCAGTGGCTTCTCGGGCTGCAGTTACTCCTCTGGTGGTGCTGATGTGGCTTCTCCTCATTTGGCAGCGGCCTCTCTGGTGGGTGCTGTTTGCAGCAGTGGTATCTCCTCTGACTGGTGGGAGAGGCTGCTCATGCAGCTGCTGTTCCTTGGACAGGGGGTGGGCTGCTCACATGGCTGCTGCTCCTCAGACAGGGGCGGACTGCTCACATGGCTGCTGCTCCTTGGATTGGGCTGGCTGCATGCTGCTGCTGTTCCTCAGATGGGGTGGGCTGTTTGTGAGGCTGCTGCTTCTTGGACAGGGGCATGTTCCTTGCCAGGCTGGTGCTCCTTGTATGGGTGCGGGCTCCTTGCACAGCTGCTGTTCCTTGGATGGAAGATAGGCTGCTTGTGTGGCTGCTGATCCTCAGGTGGGAGTGAGCTGCATGTGTGGCTGCTGCTCCTCTGACGGGGGTGGGCTGCTCACCCAGCTGCTGCTTGTCGGACAGGGGCAGGCTGAGTGTGGCTGCTGCTCCTCGGACCAGTGCGGGTTGTGCAGGGCTGCTGCTCCTAAGATGTGAGTTGTCTGCTCGTGTGGCTGCTGCTCCTCGGTCCGGGGTGGGCTGCTTGTGTGGCTGCTGCTCCTCATACGGGGGCAGGTTGCTCACACAGCTGCTGCTCCTTGGACAGGTGCAGGGTGTGGGCTGCGTGCAGCTGCTGCTCCTTGGATGGGGGCAGGCTGCGCGGGGCTGCTGCTCCTCAATTGTGGGCAGGCTGCTCTTGTGGCTGCTGCTCCTTGGATGGGGCAGGCTGCTCACGGGGCTGCTGCTCCTCGGATGGGGGAGTGGGCCTCTCACACAGCTGCTGCTCCTTGGATGGGGCAGCCCATATGAAGCTGCCGCTCTTAGGCCTGAGGAGGGCTGCTTGCGGGGCTGATGCTCCTTGGACAGGAGTGGGCTGCTCACGTGTCTGCTCCTCATGTGGTTGCAGTGCCCTGGGCAGCACTGCTTCAGGAGGGTCACTGCATGCCCATTCCTCTGCATTAAGCAGAGCCGCAGAAAGACGAAAGCTTCAGGATGGCCGCTGTCTCCCGCACCATGGCCAGGAGTCCGGCTAGCCCACAGCCAACTCCTCAGCCTTATATCTTGTTATGGGTTTCACTTTGAGGTCTATTTTTTAGCTGTAAGTATTGCTACCCCTTTTTTTTTTCATTTCCATATACATGGTAAAATTTTTTTCCCATCTCTTCACTGTCGTCCTTATGAGTCTTTTGTTCTGAGATAGGTATCTTGTAGACAGCATACATTTGGGTCATGTTTTCTTTTCCATTCAAATTACCCTATGTCTATTGATTGAAGCATTTAACCCATTTACATTTAAGGTTATTATTTATTGCAATTTACATTCTTTATGCCTATGTTTCTCTCTCTCTCTCTCTCTCTCTCTCCCTCTCTCTCCCTCCCTCTCTCTCTCTATTTCTTATTATTACACCTGTCCCTTTAACATTTCTTGCATTGCTGGTTTGGTGATGATAAACTTTAGCCTTTTTTTTTGGTCTGGGAAGCTCTTTATTTCACCATCTATTTTGAATCATAGCCTTGCTGGATACAATAGTCTTGGTTTCAGATCCTTTCTTTTCATTGTCTTGAATATTTCATGCAATTCCCTTCTGGCCTGTAGAGTTTCAGATGAGAAATCAGCTGACAGCCTTATGGGAGCTCTTTTGTAGGTAACAAATCATTTTACTCTTGCTGCCTTTAAGATTCTCTCTTTGTCTTTAATTTTTGGCATTTAATTATGATGTGTCTGAGCATCAGCCTCTTTGGGTTCTTCTTGCTTAGGACAATGTCAGATACTGTTTGTGACTAGCCCTGAGTACTTGTGGATTGTTGATAGCTATGACTTGCTAGGGCTGTCTGCATTTGGAAAGGACCAAGGTGCATTCCAAGGTCTGCTTTTCCTAGCCTGGAGTCCATAAACAGATCAGGCAAAGACTCAAAGCCTCTGCCTGCAGGGTGATTGTTATTCTCAGTCTCTTAATGAGCCTCAGACTGTGAACTCCATAAGGTGGGGAAAGAGGTTTTCCAACAGGGTGGGGCAATTGCTTCCCTCCCTAGGCAAAGATGCCTGGATGATAAAGTTTTGCTTGAGAAAGATGTCCTCTGCAGTATTGGGGAATGACTCAGCACAGGAAACGAGGTGACTGCCTTTCAAGCTCTATGCCCAGAGCACACAACCCTGGATTCTTCTCACACAGCTCTTCCCTCCATCTGCCAGAGCCCAAGGTCAGTGTCTGCACATGAAATTTTGTGCATTGGCCCTTTAAGAGGGTGCCTGCATTTCCAGCCATCTCTCCTTGGCAGATAGCAACTCTGCTGCTTTTCACAACCAAATGTTTGTGGGCACCTTTCTCAATTTTGGTGCTCTGGTCCCTTGAAGAAAAGTTTGCTGCCTCCCTCACCCCAATCCCACCCAGTCTAAGACATCTTAAAGGCACCATCCTATAGTGTCTGACAGTTATAACAGTCACTTCTTGTCTCCACTAAAAAAATGAAATAAGTGGAAGATGAAATGATGAGTTTATAATAATAAAGAATAAATTAAAAGTAGAATAAAAAGAAAAATAGAAAAAAATATTAAAAGCAAAAGACCAGTTAAAATCAACAAGCCCAAGGTCCAAGCTAAGGTTGTTATCCAAATTAATTCCCTTGAAAATGCCTTGAAGTTTGCTCTTGGTGCCTGCAGTGACAATGGACTCAATGGCTAGGATCAGAAGGAGAACCAGAAAGAGAAGACATTTGGTGCCTTGCTGGAAAGCTTGTTTTTAACTTATGGAGCCCAAGTCCTCACCATTCTCTCTTTCCTGTCCCCTGTTCCTTCCTCCCTGCTCACCCCTAATCTCCCTGTGTAGGAATCTCTTGCATCTAGCCTGGGATGTGGGCACTCTCATTCTTCCTGTCTGTGGTCACCCTCAGCACTAAACTGTGCTTAGGAAATATAAGACTGAATTTGGGGAATAGAGGCTGGGGTGAGAAACTTGTCTTTTCAGAGACAATGCAACTGCCCAGACGACTGAAGAGCTCTGTGGTGCCTGAGAGAACATATGTCACTCCGGGGGAAAGCAAGTGGGTTTACTGGGAAGTGAGCCTCAGAGTAGCCTGGCACGTAGAGAGGCAGAATGTTTCTCTCTTCTCTCCAAACTCTTTTCTTTGCTATTTATATTCAAATATCATCTTTAAACAAAGGTTTCAGGTGAGGAGATAATGGGTGTTCTCATGTAAGAAGCTCACAGGCACAAGGACCAGGACCCTGGATAATCTGATAGTATGGCTTGTATCCAACAGGGCCATATGTCATGTAATCCTAACCTGGACCCTTTGCCAAACCAAGCTATTCTTAATTGTCATTCAGAGACAGTATCCAAAAGAAAAATCTAGAAGGATTTGTGGCAGTCAGGTGCTATACAGGGTATGCCCAAGTCAGAAGCTTTAAAATGTGTTTCTGATCAAATATAGTTAAACTAGAGGCCCAGTGCATGAATTTCATGCACGAAATTTGTGCACAGAGAGTGTGTGTCCCTCAGCCCAGCCTGCACCCTATCAAATCTGGGACCCCTTGAGGGATGTCCAACTGCCCGTTTAAGCCTGATCCCACCTGTGGGCAGTCAGACATCCCTCTCACAATCCAGGACTTCTGGCTCCCAACTGCTCACCTGCCTGCCTGCCTGATTGTTCCTAACCGCTTCTGCCTGCCAGCCTGCTCACCCCTAACCACACCCCTGCCAGCCTGATCGACACCTAACTGCTCCCCAGCCAGCCCGATTGCCCCTAACTTCCCTCCCCTGCTGGCCTGGTCACCCCTAACTGCCCTTCCCTGCTGGCCTGGTTGCCCCTAATTGTCCTCTCCTACAGGCCTGGTCACCCCTGACTGCCCTCCCTTGCCAGCCTGGTTGCCCCCAACTGCCCTCCTCTGCCAGCCCAGTCACCCCTAACTGCCCTCCCCTGCTGGCCATCTTGTGGTGGCCATCTTGTGTCCACATGGGGGTGGCCATCTTTGATCACATGGGGGTGGCCATCTTGTGTGTTGGAGTGATGGTCAATTTGCATATTACCTCTTTATTATATAGGATAGCCCACTGACCATGTGGGAAATGCCAGGGCTGTCCTTGACCACTTGTTGGTTGGGAAGGAGCAGGACAGAGGGAGAGCCACAGACAAAGTTTGGTGATTAGTTGCAATTGCTTGGTCCCTATATTTGCGGGTGGAATGGTTCTAAGAAGTGACATAGAGAGGGCTTTGCCAGCTGGTGCCTCAAACAACAGCTCTGTTCAGATGTACAGAGCCTTCTCACAAAACCACCTTGTCACCAGCCATCCCAAGACCTGGGAGGAGACTCCCTATCCCCACACTCCTCAGCCATTTGCTGTTCTCTTGTGGGTGATTTGTTTTTTCAATTCAATCAAATAGCTTGTATCATGGGCCCACTCGGTTCAGTATGCATGGGGCCAGCAATGTTTGGACATAAAGCTGGAAGTGTGTGTGTGCATGCATGAGTTGTGTGTGTGCATGTGTGTGATCATGTGAATGTGTGTGTATACATGTGTTGAGTACATGCACATGTGTGTGCATGCATGTATTGCCTATGTGCATATGGGGGTGTGTGCATGTGTGTGTTGTGATAAATATAATATGTGAGAAATAAATGAAATGCTATTTGGATTTAGAGAGACATCATGCTATTGGGGTGATGAAGAAAATTTTATGGAGGTGAAATATGAGAATTGAGATGGGTCTAAGAGCGAGGAATAGAATTTCAACAAGAGCAAATCAATTCAGGTGCAGTGTGAGAAAAGGTAGAGAGGTAGGGAAATAGATGCAAGTTGGGGAACATGTTGCTACTTTAAGTGATGGGTAGGATATAGTTAGGGGTTTGTGTTAGATGAGATCTATATTAGTGAAGATTAGGTTTGGCTGAGAGTGGCAGAAAATCAAAAGTAACAATCTTACCTAAATAATAGACAAACATGTAAATTGACTGTACCTCCGCTACGTACCCACCGCCAATCAGAGTGAGTATGCAAATTAGAAGGCCAAAGATGGCGGCCGCCCAGCTGCTCCAGGCGCAGAGTGGCCAGACGGGGCAGGCCGCCTACTGTGAGAGGGAGGGTGGCGGGGTGGGCGCGAAGGGATCTACAGGAGCGGAGTGCCGCAGTGAAGACAAGACTGCAGACTCCGGAGTCTGCAGTGAAGACGAAGATGGCAGACTCTGGCCTGAGTCTACAGCAAAGACGAAGAAGGCAGACACTGGCCAGAGTGAAGGCCTGGGTCCCGGGTGCCGGAGGAAAACCAGTGCTGGAAGCCAAGGGAAGGAAGGCCTATTGCACGAATCTCTTCATCTCTTCGTGCAATGGGCCTCTAGTAGCTTAAATAAGATACCAGATGTGCTGGTTCACAATGTGGATTTTGTAATTAAAGAAAACACAATAATTTCAAGAGAAACATCAAAAGTACTTTAGTCAAAGTAATTTCCATCACTAGCTACACATTTTCCCCATCTTTCAGGTAATTTGTGGATACTGTCCCAATAGAACTTTTCTTGTTTTGAGGCAAACAATTCAGAGACCCAATTTTCAACTTCTTTATACATTTTGAAGTGCTGCTCAGAAAGTGCTTATGTCATCAATTGGAACAAGTGGTAATCTGAAGGAGCAAGGTCTGGTGAATACAGCGGGTGGGTTAATACTTCCCAGACAAGATCTTTTAACATGTCTTTAACTGGTTTTGAAGTGTGTGATGGTGCATCATCATGAAGCAAAATTACTTTGTCGTGTCTTCTGGCCCATTCTGGTCATTTCATGATCAAAGGTGGTTCAAGTTGATTATTTCTTGTCAGTAGCGATTAATATTAACGGTTTCACCTGGTTTTAGAATCTCATAATACACCACACCTTCCTGATCCCACCAAACCAGAGCAATGTCTTCTTTCTGAAGCAATTTGGCCTTGCAGTCGATGTTGATGGTTGACCTGGATCAACTCATGACTTTGTGCATTTGGGATTCTCAAAATAAATACACTTTTCATCGCCAGTCACAATTTGATGCAAAAAAGACTTTCTTTCATGCCTTTGAAGCAACATTTTACTGATGACTTTTCAGTTTTCCATTTGTCTCATTCAGTTGATGTGGCACCCATTTTCCTTCCTTTAAAATCTTTCCCATTGCTTGTAAATGATTGGAAATTGTTTGCTGCACAATGTTTAATCTTTCTGCAAGTTGATTTTGTGTTTGACACACATCTTCATCCAATAATGCTTGTAATTGTTGGTCTTCAAACTTTTTCAGTTGACCTGGACGTTCTTTGTCTTTCACATAGAAATCATCACTTTTAAAGCGTTTAAGCCAGCGTTCACAAGTATCTTGAGATGGAGCATGTTCACCATAAGCTTCCCAAAGTATACGATAACTTTCAGTAGCACTTTTCTTAAAAATAAAATAATGAATTAAAACTTCCTGCAAATGCTCTTTTTTTTGGCACGAAATTTGACATTTTTAAGTGTAAAAATATCTATGATGTTAACACCTTCAGAAAATTTGACATATGAAGTTTTGAATCTTGCTGTCAATACAACAAAATAGCATACATATCAAATCGCATATATATCAACATATGTGTAATTCCATCTATTGAAAAAAATCCACATTATTAACCGGTACACCTGGTATACGCATAGTCCAGTAATCCCCAGGGATGTTGTGGACCCCCTGTGTCAGGAACCCTGCTTCCTTCTCTCTTGTTACTTCACAGTGTGGGCCTATTAGTTGATGGTCTAAAATTGTAGCATCAGGATGGACAATGGGACAAAGAAGAAGGTGAATGTCATGTGTGTTCTGTCTCTTAGAATGAATTCTTAGAAACGCCTACTAGATTCTTAGAAACTACTATTAGAGCTTACTTATATTCACTCTATTGGCTGCACTTAGTCATATGGCCACACCTAACTGCACAGAATACTGAGAAATGTACTTGTTAGGCCAGGTGTCCACATTCGCAGCAAATCACTGGGGATTCTATTACCACAGAAGGAGGAGAGATTGGTTATTAAAGGACACCTGGTGGTATCTGCCCTAGGTTGTGTGGGGCCTTGACTGCTGGATAAAGGACCCACTAAACTTCAGAGCTTATAGGAAGCTGTGAAACTTTGAGTAAGAAGTGATATGAATGGAGGTTTTTAGGAAGACTAATCTTTCAGTAGTGTGTAGATGGATCAGTGCGGGAAGGCCAGGAAGTTGATTATAACATTGTGGTTGAGGATTGATGGTAAGACTGGGAATAGAAAGCAGGATGTAGATTCAGACTCATTGCAAAGATGATTCAGAGCCAATCTGTTGAGAAAAAATTGAAAAAAATGTTGAAAATTATGTGAAAGTTTCAAACCTGCGTGTTTGGGAGCATGGGATTGGCAATATTTGAATTAGAGAACAGTAAGGGAGCTGAGTTAGCGAAGATTATGGTGGGTTTTGAATATGTCAAATTTGAGGTTCCACTGAGGCTTAAAATGAGTAGTTGGACTTGTGGGTCAAGAATAATAGGCAGCCTGGCCAGTGTGGCTCAGTGGTTGAGTGTCATAGTTCAATTCTGGGTCAGGGCACATGCCTAGTTGTGGGATCTATCCCCAGTAGGGGGCATATAAGAGGCAGCCAATTGATGATTCTCTCATCATTGATGTTTTTAATCTCTCTCCCTCTTTCCTCTTCTCTCTAAAATCAATAAAAACATATTAAAAAAAAAAAAGAATAACAGGCCAAAGTTGGGCTCCAGGTGCATTTTGTTTGCTCTGAATGGGGTTAACCTACATAATTAAAAAAGTAAATTAGTTGTTAATGAATTGCTTATAAAAATTTACATATCTGACTTCTGTAGAAAAATAAGTTTTGGAATCACTGGGCTTTCAATTCTTGCAAGGCAACAGTTGTTTAGAGTTGAGAGTGAAGTACGTGCTTTCCACTTTGTCATAGTCACTAACCTACCCTATTACCTCTACTTGCCCAGCCCCTATAGGTATTTGGGCATTGAACCCCAGTTCCAGGTTTGTAAAAGATGTCAAGATCACAGATGCAGACTTGGGAACCATGATTTTAGAAGAGAGAGTTGATTACAGTGAAATGAATTACACTGATGAAGGGGGAGAATACAAAGAGGAAAGAAAGAGGTCTAGGAATGTTGGCTGTCCCATATTCATGAAACAGGACAAGTGGAGCTTGTAACGTAGACTTGGAGGAGAAGCATCAAAGAAGCAGGAGAAAACCAGAGCAGCATCCCAACATGGAAACCAAAAGAGAAAAAGCATTTCAAACTGGAAATCAGCCTGTCAAATGCTGAAGAAAAGGGAGGAGAACAAATTACAACTAAAGGCCATTTGCTGTGGAGGTTTTGCAGAATTTCAATAGAGTGGTGAGGGCAAAAGTCAAATTCAAATGCCACTTTGATATTTCTAATAATCTGAGTTCATTGGCACGAAGATACTGTGATGCAGAGGAGGCAGGCATACCTGAGATTGGCTGTGCTTTAATTTCTCACTCCCCTGCTGGGGACCAGCCAGAAGGGCAGCAGGTCATTCTCTATGGAAGAAGGCATGTGTTGTGTACATGCAGATGTGTGTGCATATATGTGTTGCATATGTGCATATGGGTGTGTGTGCATGTGTGTGTTGTGATAAATATAATATGTGAGAAATAATTGAAATTCAGTATTCCACATTGATTTAAGTAACAACTTCTTTAAATATGTTATCTCATTTAATCCTCATAGAAACTTTGGAGTCAGTTCTCATTCTTTGCACTTTTTACAGACAAAGAAACAAGCTTGCAGAGGTTATGCGATTTGCTCAAAGTAAATCACAAAGAAACAAAGCTGAAAGGTTAGGAATGACTGGTGAGTCTCTACCTTCCCTGTTCTTTTCACACACCAGCCAATTCTACAATTGTAGGGGAGCGTGGGCACTCTGGGGCCCTCAGTTCCTTAGATTTCAGCATATTAGGATGCAACACTTCTGACAGTCAGCAAAGGACCTCTTCACTGCTTTTCAGCACTGTTTAATTCAATAGCTACATCTTGCTCTAGGTGTGCCCTCAGATAGTTAAAAGACACTAACTTTTACAGTGGGAAAAAGGTGTTTTGGCTCTCTTCATATTATTTAATACATGAAAGGCCTTTGCTTTGTCCCAATTACACTAATACCCCTGAAAATTGTGTGCCACAAATAACATCCACATTATCACCTTGAAAAATGGAAATTATCCATGGCAATATGATCAATCATGAACTGAATTTATTTCACTATAAACTTTCACTACACTGCTCATTAAATTCTTAAGGCTCAGGAGGCATTCAGTTCACATTGAAATGAATGAATGGTTCTCTCAATGGCAACAGGCAGGACAATTCTGTCCCTGTAATCATCCTTCATCCTCCAGCTATGAAGAGGTAAGACAGTTGAGAAGTTAGCATTCTCAGACTTGCCCCATTACTCTTTTCCTCCTTTGGGGAATCATCAGTATCTAGCATAATAGTGCCTAATATTGCTTGAGCAATTACTATATGCTAGATTTCAGGGTAAGTGCCTGGACCTGCATGTCGTGCTTTTATTTTCATAACAACTCCTGGAAGATGCTCTCATTATCTGTGTTTGACACCTGAGGAAAAAGAGAATCTGAGAGCTGGGAGATTTTGCTTAAAGCCAGTTGGTCAGCGATTGAGCTGGAATAGGGGTTACTTGTGTCCATGTCACTGTGTGCCCGCTGCACAATCAGTGGTCATATTAGGAGTCAGGACACAGCACCTGGCTAGACTGCTTGACATGAGATACCAAAACTGCTTCTCACAGCAAGTGGGCCGGCTTGCTCTCTCTCCTTTGGGGAGATGCCCATTCTATATTTAATAATTCTACTAAGAAAAAGAACAAAATAAAAAAAAGTTGAGGCCCCTCTGGGAACCTGAGAAGCCTGTTTGCTAAGAGGGCTATTCTATCACTGTAATCCTAAGAGTGGCTTTTCAGGTTGGAAGGAGCCCAGAGTGCCTGACAACTCCTCTGTGCAGATGGCTTATCCTCTGGGAAGGAGCCACACACAGTAATGGGCCCCTTGTGTTAACAAGAAACATAAGGTGGGGATGGGCAGGGGCTTAAGCAGGTATTTATCACAGTGATTGTGCCCAGGGGTTTCTCGTAGTGGTTGCTTAATAAATTTTAATAATCTTTTCTCCTCTGATTGGTGTGGCTTTTAAAAATGGCATTGTTTGCAGTACATTAAGGTGGATGCTAAATATAGCTGAAGCGAGTCCATGGGTGCTCTGTTGCCCATGGAAGGCTGGCATCTGCTAGTCCATAACCTAGTTTTGTTTCAGTCTTTCTTGCTGGAATATACCATGCTGTAGAGACTATTTATATCCAGAAAACATTCTGAAAGTTGTAGAAATGCTTCCTGCTGCAGCGCACTGCCCTCCCAGGAGCTGCTGGCATGTCAGTGTGCAGCCAGGCGTCCCTCCCCACAGTGTCTGGACTGGGTGACCTTGATCTTCGACATCCTTCCCTTGAAAACAAAAATACCAACCTGGAATTTTAATTAAAAGGCAGAGAGTGGGCTATTGAGCTTACGGCATTGGCTAAGCTGCTGTTAATGGCAGTGTTGATTTGAGGTCACCATTGTGAAGCCTGAAACATTAACTTAACAGGGAAAATGCATCAGCTGACTTTATGTCCAGGTTCACCAGGTGGGAGAGGCCCAGAAGAACTTTTTTTTTGGTGTATGAATCTGTCAAATGATGGTCGTTGGCACCAATTCAATGCCAACAGTAATCCCCAGTTTGGGATGCAGTGAAGAATGAAACTTTATTCAATGTTAAAAAAAAAAAAGCTCAATTGTGATACACCATGGCTGTGGAAATAACACTGCTGTGAGGTGGCCCCTCTCCAGCTAGACAGCTCTACTCAGAAGACATCTTCGGTGTTTCAGCTCAGCCAGGGAACACAGTCTCCAGTCTTCAGTTTTAATGGAAAGCACATACCTTAAGCCAGAGGGAGCAGGCTTATGTAGACAGAAGTCTTAGCCCCCAGTCCTCATGCAAATAGGACTCCAAATCCTCACAGTTTGATTGGTCGAAAAGGCACTGTCTTGATTGGTCAGAATAGAGCCCCTAAACAGCAGCTATGAGTGGTTGGAGCTACACAGCTTCAATTGGATGGGGAAAGCCTTAGTCGTATTGGTAAACTAGGATTCTAGGAATTGCTTTATAAGGGGTGGCTCAGATGGCAGAAACATAGTGCAGGCAGGCAGTTCAGTGCAGGCTTCTCCCTGGAGTGTAGCTCGTGTGAGAGGCCCCTGTGTAGAAATGGCTACTAGGCTCTACTCTTTAAAAAATTTGAGCCCAGTTAGCCACCAGAAGCCCTTCTTAGTAGGTAGCTTCTTAGAGTCGACAAAATGGACACGGTTAAGAACATAGGGAATTTGCCCTGGCTGTGTAGCTCAGTTGGTTAGAGCATTGTCCTGATATGCCAAGGTTGCAGGTTTGATCTCTGGTCAGGCATGTGCATAAATAAGTGGAACAACAAATCAATCTCTCTCTCTCTCTCTTTCTCTCTCTCTCTCCTTCTTACTCTCTTTCTCTCAACTCAATTAAAAAAATAAACACACACACACACAGGGCATTCTATTAGGACAATGCTAGCTGCCATCCCAAAGTGTGGGCATGAAGGAAAACACACAAATGCCATCTTATTGGTCAGGACTGTGCAGACCCTATGAGTCTAGTCACCTGTGTGATAGCATAGCTCAGTGTGGCTCTCAGAATGCTATTGGTTCATCTGACCTATAAAGTGAATTAGGTCTGCTCCAGTGGGTTGTTTGCATTGAGAAAGTTATTTAAAACCTTTTAAAAACAGCATTATTGGAGAGAGAAAAAAATGGCGGCTGAATAAGCAGATGTGTCTAGAGCCTTATCCCAGAGCAGATAAAAGGAGCATCTAAATCAAATAACATTCATCCAGAATTGGGAAAGTGGATACAGCTGGAGAGACAATTCACAGCTGGGAAGGGCAGAGGATGCCTGGAGAATGGTAGGATCAGGGATCCGGGCTGGAGAGAGTCGTGAGACCACTGAACTGAGAGGGTCAGAAGGAAGCTGCATGGTACCAAGTCCACATCCCTTGGGCACAGGCATAACATCTGACTGTAGAAAGGAAGTCCACAGGGCTGCTGGTGGCAGGGGATTCTAGATCTAAGTCCACAGCTGCGAGAGGTTGAGCATAGAGAGGCAGCATGAAGAACCGCCCGAGCCACATGGTGCCAGGGGAGAGAAACTAACAGTCGTGTGGTTGTTTTGCCTCTGGTCACCCGTGGCTGAGGTGCAGGTGGAGGTGAAGACTTGTGGAGTCTGGTGAGAGGCTGTGGAGGAGAGCAGGTTGGGGAGAAGTGAACAGGAGTCTAGCACGAGGACATTCCTGACCCTCTGGACTTAAGCAGCCATTTTTCTCTTGAAGAGCCAGGCCCTCCCAGCAGCCTCAGGGCAGCCAATACAGCCACACACAGCCTATACCCTGAGCAGTACAAAGGACACAAAAAATCTGAATAGCCATGAAGAGCCCTCAGGGACTGTGTTGAAGAGAGGACTTTAAGTCCCAGAAAGCAATTACAGCACCCTCCCTATCTATAGCCCTGTCAGCAACAGCCACTTGAGAGATTAAGATTGACAGCAGGCAGACAGGCTAAGTGGGCAGATTGGTCCCGCCTGCTTGTAGTTAAGGCTGTGGAGATAGACACAAACAGAGGAGTGGATCTCTTGGAACTTTAATGTGGTGCTGACTACCTAACAGGAAACTGAGAAGTAGCAGACAGAAGAGTGGGATCTTAAACCAGCCCCCATGGGACATAAAACTTGGCTGAAATGAATGACACTTCACTTTTTTATTTTATTTATTTATTTTTTATCTTTTATTTTAAAAATTTGTTTTCTTTATTTTCTTTTTTCTCTTTGATTTTTTCACATTATCATTTTCTTCATTCTATTTTTATTGTTATATTAACTTATTTATTTATTTTTTATTAAAAATTTTTTTCTTTCTTTTCCTCTTATCCACTTACTCTCTTTCTACATCCTCTACACTGAACGAAGATCCTCCCCTTATACATTCAATTCCTTAACCTTATTATCGGTATATAAGCTCTGCCTCTACAGATTCTGCAATGCCCCCCTGCCCTTTTTTTCTGGGTGTTTGTTGTTTGCATGTTTTGGTTTATCTGTTTGTTCTGTGGTGTTTTCTCCCCATATTTATTTTTTCCTCCTTTTTCTTTTCTCTCTTACCTTTTTTCTTTTCTAGATATCATTTTTGCTCTCTTTCCTCTCGCCTAATTCTCTATTCTCTGGTAGTCACTTTTCTTGGGGTTATTGGTATCGTGAGTACATTCATGTTTTGTTCCCTTAGTGCTGTGTCTTGTCAAGTTGTATTTTGTACTGTTCAGTCAACATGGTAGAGAGCAAGCCACATAACCAGATTCTCTGAGAGGAGACTCCATCCTCAAATGGGACAATAACACTCAAAACCCAACTATGCCAAGAGAAGCCAAATATCCCAAGTAAGGAGCACCCTAGATTACCCAGTCCAGAAGATTGGAGAGATTGCACCACTGGGTTCCACAAAACATCTACTATATAAAACAAACTCAAAAAATATGGGTGATATAAATGTTTGATCTAATACATAGAAACAATCACAAAAGAGCAGCAAATATGGGGAGACAAAGAAGCATAGAGAGGCAGCATGAAGAACCGCCCGAGCCACATGGTGCCAGGGGAGAGAAACTAACAGTCGTGTGGTTGTTTTGCCTCTGGTCACCCGTGGCTGAGGTGCAGGTGGAGGTGAAGACTTGTGGAGTCTGGTGAGAGGCTGTGGAGGAGAGCAGGTTGGGGAGGAAATTCCACCCCCTTCAAAAGAAAAGGAGGAATCACCAGAAAAGGAAATAAATGAAACGGAGGCAAGCAATTTGTTAGAGAGAGAATTCAGAGCAATGGTTATAAGGACGCTGAAGAGGATGGACAAAAATTTCAAAAACATGTGTAAGAATCAAGAGGAGGGGAATGGAAACTAAAGAGAAAATAAACAAATGGGACTACATCAAAATAAAAAGCTTTTGCACAACAAAAGAAACCATCAACAAAACAACAAGAAAGTCTACTACATGGGAGAACGTATGTGCCAACATTATCACCAATAAGGGTTTAATTTCCAACATTTACAGGGAACACATACAACTAAACAAAAGGAAGATAAACAACACAATCAAAAAATGGGCAAAAGGACCTAAATAGATACTTTTCAAAAGAAGACATAAGGAAGGCCAAGACACATATGAAAACATGCTCAAAGTCACTAATCATCTGAGAGATGCAAATGAAAATGACAATGCTGTACCATCTCACACCTGCCAGAATGGTTACCATCAACAAATCAACAAATGACAAGTGCTGGTGAGGATGTGGAGAAATAGGAACCCTCGTGCACTGCTGGTGGAAATGCAGACTGGTGCAGCCACTGTGGAGAACAGTATGGAATTTCCTCAAAAAACTAAAAATGGAACTTCCATTTGACCCAGTGATCCCACTTCTAGGAATACACTGAGTGGCCATGTTATTATGATCTCTGAATGCATAATAACCTGGCCACTCAGTGTATATCCTATATAATAAAAGGATAATATAAAAATTGTCCCCTCAATCAGGAGTTCGACCAGCAGGCAGGCCAGCCAACTCCCCATGTCCCCTTCCCCTGACCAGGCTGGCCGGACCCCACCCATGCACAAATTCATGCACCAGACTTCTAATATATATGTATATATATTATACACACACACACACACACACACACACACACACACACACACATTGAGTGGTCAGATTATTATGTGTTCAGAGATCATAATAATCTGGCCACTCAGTGTCTATCCCAGGAAACTAGAAACACCAATCAGATAAGATATATGCACCCCTAAGTTCATAGTGGCACAATTTACCATAACTGTTATTTGGAAAACCCCTAAGTGCCCATCAGCAGATGAGTGGATTAAAAAACTGTGGTACATCTACACAATGGAATACTACGCAGTGGTAAAAAATAAGGAATTCTTACCTTTTGCAACAGCATGGATGGAACTGGAGAGCATTATGCTAAGCGAAATAAGCCAGTCAGCAAAAGATAAATATCACATGCTCTAACTCATTTATGAAAAATAATGAGCAACATAAACTGATGAACAAAAACAGATCCAGAGACAGAGAAGCATCGATCAGACCATCAAACCTCAGAGGGAAGGTAGGGGAGGGTGAGGGTAAGGCGGAGATATCAACCAAAGGACTTGTATGCATGCATATAAGCTTAACCAATGGACACAGACAACAGGGGTTTGAGGGCATGAGTGGCTGGGTGGGGGGGCAATGGGGCGATAAGGACACATGTGTAATACCTTAATAACGAACAATAAAGTAAACTGAAAAAGAAGAATGATCTATATGTACTTGAAAAAAAATAAAATGTCAAATGCAAAAAAAAAAAAAAAAAAGAGTCAAGAGGAAATGAAGAAGAACCAAGGAGAAATGACATCTATGCAATAAGAACACAATGGAAAGTATCAGTAGTAGACTAGAAGAAGGTGAGGACTGCATCAGTGAGCTAGAAGACAATGTAGGAAAAAACCACCCAAGCACAGCAGCAACTGGAAAGAAAATGTAAAAAGCAAGAGGAGAGCCTAAGGGAACTTTGGGACAAAAGAAATGAAACAACATCCTCATAATAGGTGTGCCAGAGGAGAGGAAGCAGAGCAAAGAATAGAAAACCTGTTTAAAGCAATAATGACAGAAAACTTCCCTAATTTGGGGAAGAAAAAAGTCACATAAGTCCAAGAAGCTCACAGAACCACAAACAAGATGAACCCAAAAGACTGACACCAAGACACATAATTAAATTGGCAACCATCAATGACAAAGTAAGAATCTTAAAGGCTGCAGAGACTGAAAGTTACCTACAACGGATCTCCTATTAGACTACCAAATGATTTCTCAACAGAAACACATCAGGCCAAAAGGGAATGGAGTGAAACATTCAAAGTGATGCAAAGCAAGGGACTTAATCCAAGAATACTATACCAAGCAAGACTATCATTCAAAATTGAGGGGGAAATCAGGAGCTTCATAGACAAAAGAGGACTAAGGGAGTTTATTACCACCAAGCCCAATGCAAGAAATGCTAAAGGGATTGCTGTAAAAAGAGGAAATAGAAAGGGAAGAAGGAACACAGGCATAAAGAATAAAAATGACGGCAAACAAGGACCTATCAATAATAACCTTAAATGTAAATGTATTAAATGCTCCAATCAAAAGACATAGGGTAGCTGAATGGACAATAAAACATGACCCATATATCTGCTGTCTACAAGAGACCCACCTCAGAACAAAGGCCACACACAGACTGCTAGTGAAGGGATAGAAAAAACTTTTCAGGCAAATGGAAATGAGAAAAAAGTTTGGGTAGCAATACTTACATCTGACAAAACAGACCTCAAAATGAAGGCCATAACAAAAGATAGGGAGGGCCAATTCATAATATTAAAGAGAGCGTTTCAATAAGAAGATATAATTCTGGTAAACATATATGCACCCAATACAGGAGCACCCAAATACATAAAAAAAGCAACACAACTTATGGAAAATATCAAGGGAGAGATCAACAACAATATAGTCATAGTAGGAGATTTTACTATCCCATTCACACCACTGGGTAAATCCTCTAAGCAAAATATCAGCAAAAAGAAACAGAAATCCTAAGTGATTCACTAGATCAGATGGAACTAATTGATATCTTAAGAACATTTCATCCCAAAGATACAGAATATACATTCTTCTCAAGTGCACATGGGACATTTTCAAAGATAGACCAAATAATAGGACACAGGCAAAGTCTTTTAAAATTCAAGAATATAGAAATCATATCAAGCATCTTCTCATGTCACAATGGCATAAAATTAGAAGTCAACTACAATAAAAACTATGAAAAAAATTCAAACACTTGGAGGCTAAATAGCATGTTATTAAACAATGATTGGGTTACCAAAGAGATCAAAGAAATAAAAAGCTTCCTGGAAACAAATGACAATGAAAACACAACAATCTAAAATCAATGGGACACAGTAAAAGAAGTTCTGAGATGGACATTCATAGCATTACAGGCCTACCTCAAAAAAAAAGAAAAAATGGTAATAAATCATTTAAGTCGGCAACTTGAAGAATTAGAAAGACAGAAACAGGAAAAGCCCAGAGTAAGCAGAAGGAAAGAAATAATAAAGATCAGAGCAGAAATAAATGACATAGACACCAACCCCCCCAAAAACAAACAAACAAACAATAAAACACACACACACACACACACACACACACACACACACACACACACACACGATCCCAGAACAATACAAAAGATCAATGAAACCAAGAGCTGGTTCTTTGAAAGGATAAATAAGATTGATGATGCTCTAGCCAGGCTCACCAAGAAGCAAAGAGAGAGAAACCAAGATGGTGGCATAGGTTAAACACCTAACCTACAGCCGGGCACAACAATTTCAAAAATACAACTAAAAGTCAAAACGGACATCATCCAGAACCACAGGAAAGCTGGCGGACTGAAATGCCCACAACTAGAAGGAAAGAGAAAACCACAAGGATAATCAGAGGAGCTGTAAAAGCCTGAGGTATGGAGACACGGGCGGAGACACGAGCAAGCACGCATGAGGGGAGGACGGAGCCGGAGAGGAAGGGGCGGCTGACGGCCTGGCCGGCGTTCACTAGCAGGAAGGAGATAAAAGCTCCAGATTGCGCTGAACACCAGCTCCGACTGCACTGAACCCCAGTTCCGGGCGAAACCCTGGGAAGCCAGGCGCATGCTGGGGGAATGAATCTGGGCTGTGGAGCGCAGGCACAGAGGAGCGACGGAAGGCAGAGCTCCAGAGGCGCACACGGGAAGGTGCGCAGAGGAGGGAAGGTTGCCTGTGCCGCTGAAGCGCCAGACTGCGCTGAGACCCAGTTCCAACTACACTGAAACCCAGTTCCAGGCGAGAATCTGGGAACCCAGATTCATTAGGGGAGAGACTAGCCTGTTTGGCAACGGGAGAAACTCCAGGGCGCGTTTCTCTCAGAGGTGTTTGCAAGGAGTACAGAGGGACACAGACACAGGAACCTCATAGGGCGGGGCTGACAGGAAGCCAAGGTTGTAGGCTCCACCCTGTAACTCCGCCCCATCCAAGCTGAGCAGAGGCTTTTCCCTGCTGAGTGCCTCAGGCAGTAGCTGACCTACACTACATTGGAGACCCAGAAACGAGGGCATCTAGTGGTCGGTGTGAGATGACACCAGATTTCAACCACTCACATAAGGGATACATTCAAGAGGCAGACTCAGTGAGCGCCAAAGCATTGCTGCACCAAGACCCGGCCCATAAACATGTCTCCTGCACAGCAACTCTTCCTATATAGACAAAGAGGGTCCTCACGGCCAATTGGCCTGGAGGACAATTCCTCCCAGTGACACCAACAACAATCAAGACTTAACTATACAAAGGAGGACCAAGATGGAGGCATAGGGCGGAAGCCTGATCGTTGCCTACCACAACAATTTTGAGACTACGACGGGAGAGCAGAGCAGACACCATCCAGAACCACCGGAGGGCTGGCTGAGCAGATGCTCTACAACTAGAATAAAAGAGAGGGGTACGTGGGATGATGCTGATGCCGGTGACCCAAAGTCCACACTTAAAGAACTACGGCTCAGGCGACACAATAGCGGCCTGGAACATGATCGGCGCAGTTCCCCCGGCAATCTCCGGCTGAGGGGATGGCTCCACTCGCTGCCGAGCACAGACAGACAAGCCCCTGGGAGACATGGGGTGGGAGACTCCGCGCTTGCTGACCTCCGAGTCCTTCAAGAATCTCAACGCCCCGGAAGCGGCCAGGTGCACACGCTTGGCGACTGGCCACCGCTGCAGACCCAAGGGCCGACGCAGCGACACCGGACCAGCCCGCCGCTGTGCACCGGGCACACCGGAGCTTCGCCGAGCCCGCCGCCCAACGAGTTCTGTGGCAGCCGCCCTGGAGCTCTGAGAAAATGACCGAAGGAATTGCTGAGAGGGAATTGACCAACAGGAATTGGGATCAAGAAGACAAAACCCCGCTGGGACCCGGGTCCAGGCGAGGCTGTGAGCCTCTGGGCTCGGGTGTGGTCACACGCCCTTGGGTCTAGGTGAGGCCTCACGCCCCTGGGCCTGGGTGAGGCCACGCGCCCCTGGGTCCAGGTGAAGCCGGATTCCGGGTTCAGGTGAGGCCATGCGCCCCTGGGTCCAGGTGAAGCTGAATCCTGGTTCCGGGTGAGGCCGTGTGCCCCTGGATCCGGGTGAGGCTGGGTCCCGAGTCCGGGTGAGGCCGTGTGCCCCTGGATCCAGGTGAGGCTGGGTCCCGGGTCCGGGTGAGGCCTCGCGCCCCTGGGTCTGGGAGAGGCCACACGCCCCCGGGCCCGGGTGAGGCCATGTGTCCCTGGATCCGGGTGAGGCCTCGCGTACCTAGGTCCGGGTGAGGCCACGTGCCCCTGGGTCTGGGAGAGGCCACGCACCCCCGGGTCCGGGTGAGTCCATGTGTCCCTGGATCCGGGTGAGGCCTCGCACACCTGGGTCCGGGTGAGGCCACACGCCCCTGGGTCTGGGAGAGGCCACACGCCCCCGGGTCCGGGTGAGGCCATGTGTCCCTGGATCCGGGCGAGGCCTCGTGCACCTAGATCCGGGTGAGGCCACGCGCCCCAGGGTCCAGGTGAGGCCATGTGTCCCCGGGTCCGGGTGAGGCCTCGCGCACCTAGGTCTGGGTGAGGTCACGCGCCCCTGGGTCTGGGAGAGGCCACGCGCCCCCGGGTCCGGGTGAGGCCATGTGTCCCTGGATCCGGGTGATGCCTCGCGCACCTAGGTCCAGGTGAGGCCTCGTGCCCCTGGGTCTGGGAGAGGCCACGCGCCCCCGGGTCCGGGTGAGGCCATGTGTCCCTGGATCTGGGTGAGGCCTCGCGCACCTAGGTCTGGGTGAGGCCACGCGCCCCTGGGTCTGGGAGAGGCCACGCGCCCCCGGGTCCAGGTGAGGCCATGTGTCCCTGGATCCGGTTGAGGCTGGGTCCCGGGTACGGGTGAGGCCACGCGTCCCTGGGTCTGGGAGAAGCCACGCGCCCCTGGGTCCGGGTGAGGCCATGTGTCCCGGGTACGGGTGAGGCCACGCGTCCCTGGGTCTGGGAGAAGCCACGCGCCCCTGGGTCCGGGTGAGGCCATGTGTCCCTGGATCCGGGTGAGGCCTCGCGCACCTAGGTCCGGGTGAGGCCACACGCCCCTGGGTCTGGGAGAAGCCACACGCCCCTGGGTCCAGGTGAGGCCATGTGTCCCTGGATCTGGGTGAGGCCTCGCGCACCTAGGTCCGGGTGAGGCCACACGCCCCTGGGTCTGGGAGAAGCCACACGCCCCTGGGTCCAGGTGAGGCCATGTGTCCCTGGATCTGGGTGAGGCCTCGCGCACCTAGGTCTGGGTGAGGCCACGCGCCCCTGGGTCTGGGAGAGGCCACGCGCCTCCGGGTCCAGGTGAGGCCATGTGTCCCTGGATCCGGGTGAGGCTGGGTCCCGGGTCCGGGTGAGGCCTCCCGCACCTAGCTCCGGGTGAGGCCACGCGCCCCTGGGTCTGAGAGAGGCCATGCGCCCCCGGGTCCGGGTGAGGCCTTGTGTCCCTGGATCCGGGTGAGGCCTCGCGCACCTAGGTCTGGGAGAGGCCACGCGCCCCTGGGTCTGGGTGAGGCCACGTGCCCCTGAGTCCGGATGAAGCCGTGCCCCTGGGTCCGGCCGAGACCAAACCAGAGGGAGTCGGACCTCCGTTACCACCATTTGTCCACCATCCAGAGCTGAGGGGTCAGTGCTGACATGTACACATAAGGAACTGGTGGACATTGAAATTGGGTCTCTAAAGAACTGTTGGTCCAGAAAGAAACTCACTACAGACTGATTCATTTGCCTGTCAGCATAACTATTATTGCTTGTCTCACATTCAGTTCTTATAAGTATATCTCTAGTGACACATGATCTCGCTCATCTAGGGGAAATGATGAACAACATAGACTGATGAACAAGAACAGAACCAGAAACAAGGAGGCATCGATCGGACTATCGGGCCTCAGAGGGAGGATAGGGGAGGTTGGGGGGAGGGGGGAGAGATCAACCAAAGGACTTGTGTGCTTGCATATGAGCCTATCCAACGGTTAAGTTCAACAGGGGGTTGGGGCATCCGTGGGGAGGGGTGTGGAATGGGAATGGGGGGATGAGGACAAATATGTGACACCTTAATCAATAAAGAAATTTAAAAAAATTCCAAAAAAAAAAGAAGCAAAGAGAGAGGAACCAAATCAACAAAATCAGAAAGGAAAGAGGTAAAGTAACAACAGACCCCACAGACATAAAAATGATTATAAAAAAATAGTATGAGCATCTCTACTCCAACAGACTGAACAGCCTAGACGTAATGAACATATTCCTATAAAAATACAAGCTTGCAAAAGTAAATCAGGAAGAAAAAAATCCACAAACCTGAATAGGCTGATGAAATTGAAGCAGTCATCAAAAAACTTCCAGCAAACAAAACCCTGGGCTGGATGGCTTCACAGGGGAGTTATACCAAACATTCAAAGATGAACTAAAACCTATCCTTCTCTGATTATTCCAAAAAATTCAAGAGGACAGAACACTTCCAAGCTCCTTCTATGAAGCCAGCATCACCCTAATTCCAAGACCAGATAAAGACACTACAAAAAAAGAGAATTACAGGCCAAGATCCATGATGAACATAGGTGCTAAAATCCTCAACAAAATTTCAGCAAATCATATACAGCATTACATTCAAAAGATCATACACCATTACCAAGTGGGATTTATGCTGGGGATGCAAGGATGATACAATATCTTCAAATCAATAAACGTTATAGATCACATAAACACTGAGAGGCAAAAATCACATAGTCATATCAATTGATGCAGAAAAAGCATTTGACAAAATCCAACACCCTTTCCTGATGAAAACTCTAAGAACAGGAACAAGACAGGGATGCCCACTTTCACCACTCCTGTTCGACATAGTACTGAAAGTGGTAGCCATAGGGATCAGACAAGAAGAATAATTAAAAGGCATCAAAATAGGAAAAGAAGTAAAACTGCCATTATTTGCAGATGACATGATATTGTACATAGAATACCCTGTCCATCAAAAACTACAAGACTTAATAAATGATTTTGGCAATGTAGCAGGATACAAAATTAACATCCAGAAATCTATGGCCTTTTTATACATCAATAATGAACTCACAGAAAGAGAAACCAAAAATACAATCCCATTTACCATTGCACCAAAAATAATAAGATACCTAGGAAGAAACTTATCTAATGAGGTAAAGGACCTGTACTCAGAAAACTACAGGATGTTGAAAAAAAAAAAGATAGAGGAAGACATAAACAAATGGAAGAAAGTATCATGTTCATGGATTGGTAGAATCAACATCATTAAAATGTCCATACTACCCAAAGAAATCTATAGATTTACTGCAGTCCCCATTAAAATACCAATAGCATATTTCACACAACTAGAACAAACACTCCTAAAATACATATGGAATAAAAATGACCCCAAATAGCCTCAAAAATCCTGAGAAAGAAGAACAATGTGGGAGGGATCACAATACCAGATTTCAAGCTATATCACAAAGGCACAGTTCTCAAAAATGCCTGGTACTGGCACAAGAACAGACATATAAACCAATGGAACAGAACAGAAAATGCAGAAATCAACCCACGCCATCATGTTTAATTAATATTTGACAAAGGAGGCAAGAGCATACAATGGAGTCAAGACACTCTCTTCAATAAATGTTGTTGGGAAAATTGGACAAATACATGCAAAAAAATGAAACTAAACCAACAACTTATACCATACACAAATATAAACTTAAAATAGATAAAGGACTTAAATGTAAGATGGGAAACCATAAAAATCTTAGAAGACTCCATATGCAGCAAAATATCAGACATATGTCACAGCAATATCATTACTGATACAGCTCCCAGGACAATGGAAACTAGGGAGAAAAATAAATAAATGGGACTACATCAAAATAAAAACCTTCTGCACAGCAAAAGAAACCATCAACAAAACAAGAAAAATGGGATTCAGAAAATGGCAGCGGAATAGACAGACGTGTTCTGAGCCTTGTCCTGGAGCGGAAAGAAAGAGCAGCTGAGGGTCACATGGGGAGTGTTTGGTGGCAAGTTAGGGGACAGCTAGACTCCGGGAGAAAGTGGGGGACTGCTGGACGGGGTTCCCCTGACTGAGCAGGCCCCACTACTGCTGGGTCCCCTCCCAGATCTACGGGCTCAGATGCGGAGATCACGCCATCTTGAAGGAGAGAGTGGATCTTATTGGATGCCTGAAAATCTACAGCTGTAGCAGCCACCAAACAGCTGCAAGCCCCAGAGCACCAGTCCCCAATTGGCGCCAACACGCGGATTTGGGGGAGCTCTGCACTCCACCACAGAAGAGTCAGATTTCACCTGGGATAAGGTGAGAGAGAACTACATAACCAGACATCCAGAGAAGAGAGACATGGGGAGACAAATAAACAGCCCACATATGAAAGAAAAGCAGGCATCATAAGAAAAGGAAGCAAATGAAATGGAGGCAAGCAACCTGTCAGAGAAAGAATTCAGAGAAATGGTCATAAGGTGGCTGAAAAGAATGGAAGACAAATTTGACAATATGAGTAAGAACCTAGAGGAAATTAAGAAGAACCAAGAAGAAATGAAAAATGACATCACTGCTGTAAAGAAATCAATAGAAAGCATCAAGAGTAGATTAGAAGAAGCAGAGGACCGCATCAGTGAGCTAGAAGACAAGGTAGGAAAAAAATACCCAAGTAGAACAGCTTCTAGAAAAAACAATTAAAAACCAGAAGGAGAGCCTAAGGGAACTTTGGGACAACACAAAACAAAACAACATTCGCATAATAGTGTTTCCAGAAGGAGAGGAAACTGAGCAAGGAATAGAAAACCTGTTTGAAGAAATAATGACAGAAAACTTCCCTGATATAGGGAAGAAAAACCCACACAAATCCAAGAAGCTCACAGAGTCCCAAGCAAAATGGACCCCAAAAGACCGACGCCAAGGCACATTATAATTAACTTGGCAAACACCAAGACAAAGTAAGAATCTTAAAAGCGGCCAGAGAGAGACAGAAAGTTAAAAACAAAGGAACCCCCTTCAGACCAGCAACTGATTTCTCAACAGAAACTCATCAGGCCAGAAGGGAATGGAATGAAATATACAAAGTCATGCAAAAGAATCCAAGAATACTGTACCCAGCAAGGCTAACAATCAAAATTGAGGGGAAAATCAGGAGCTTCACAGACAAAAAAGGTCTAAGGGAATTTATTACCACCAAACCAGCAATGCAAGAAATGTTAAAGGGTCTGCTGTAAAAAAAAGAAATAGGAAGCAAAGAAGGAACACAGGGGTAAAGAACAAAAATGGGGACAAATAAGTACCTATCAATAATAGCTTTAAATGTAAATGGATTAAATGCCGCAATCAAAAGACATAGGGTAACAGATTGGATAAGAAAACAAGACCCATATATCTGCTGTCTACAAGAAACCCACCTCAGAAAAAAAGACTCACACGGACTGATGGTGAAGGGATGGAAAAGGTTTTTCAGGCGAATGGAAATGAGAAAAAAGCTGGGGTATCAATACTTATATCTGACAAATTAGATCTCAAAGTGAAGGACATAACAAGAGATAACGAAAGCCACTTCATAATACTAAAGGGAACAATCCAACAAGAAGAAATTACTCTGGTAAAAATATACGTACCAAATACAGGAGCACCCAAATACATTAAGAAACTCCTGCAGGATATCAAGGGAGAGATTGACAGCAATACAATCATAGTAGGATACTTTAATACCCCACTACCACCATTGGACAAATCCTCTAAACAAAAAATCAGCAAAGAAACATCAATCCTAAATGACTCACTAGACAAAGCTGGAATTAATTGACATCTTCAGAACATTTCACCCCAAAGCTACAGAATATACATTCTTCTTAAGTGCACATGGGTCATTTTCAAAAATAGACCATATGTTGGGACATAGGCAAAGTCTATTCAAATTCAAGAAGATAGAAATCATATCAAGTATCTTCTCAGATCACAGTGGCATAAAACTGGAAATCAACTACAATAAAAACAATCCAAAGAAATCAAACACATAGAGACAAAACAGCATGCTATTAAACAATGACTGGGTTACCAGAGAGATCAAGGAAGAAATAAAAAACATCATGGCAACAAATGACAACGAAAACACAACAATCCAAAATCTATGGGATACAGTGAAAGCAGTCTTGACAGGGAAGTTCATAGCTCTACATGCCTACTGCAAAAAAACAAGAAACAATGGTAATAAATTACCTAACCCAACAACTTAAAGAGTTAGAGAGAGAGCAACAAGAAAAGCCCAGTGTAAGCAGAAGGAAGGAAATAATAAAGATCAGAGTAGAGATAAATGACATAGAGACCAAAAAAACAATATAAAAGATCAACAAAACCAAGAGCTGGTTCTTTGAAAGGATAAACAAGATTGATGAACCTCTAGCCAGGCTCACCAAGAAGCAAAAAGAGAGGACCCAAATAAACAAAATCAGACATGAAAGAGGTGAAATAACAACAGACCCAGCCGAAATACAAAGTATTGTTAAAAAATACTATGAACAACTCTATTCAAACAAACTGGACAACCTGGAGGAAATGGACATATTCCTAGAAAAATATAACCTTCCAAAAATCAATCAGGAAGAATCTAAACAGCTCAATAGGCCAGTAACTATGGAAGAAATTGAAGCAGTCATCAAAAAACTTCCGGCAAACAAAAGCCTGGGGCCAGACGACTTCACAGGGGAGTTTTACCAAACATCCAAAGAAGAACTAAAACCTATCTTCCTCAGACTATTCCAAAAAATTCAAGAGGAAGAAACACTTTCAAGCTCCTTCTATGAAGGCAGCATCACCCTAATACCAAAACCAGAGAAAGACAACACAATGACAGAGAATTACAGGCCAATATCACTCATGAACATAAATGCCAAAATCCTCAACAAAATTCTAGCAAATCGGATCCAGCAGTACATCAGAAAGATCATACACCATGACCAAGTAGGATTTATCCCAGGAATGCAAGGATGGTACAATATCCGCAAATCAATAATCGTGATACATCACATAAATAAGTTGAGAGATAAAAATCACATAGTCATATCAATTGATGCAGAAAAAGCATTTGACAAAATTCATCACCCTTTATTGATAAAAACTCTCAGCAAGGTGGGAATAAAAGGATCATACTACAACATAATAAAAGCTATATATGATAAACCCACAGCTAACATCATACTCAATGGGCAAAAACTAAAACCATTTCCCCTAAGAACAGGAACAAGACAGGGATGCCCACTCTCACCACTCCAGTTTGACATAGTACTGGAAATATTAGCCATTGCAATTAGACAAGAAGAAGAAATAAAAAGCATCCAAATTGGAAAAGAAGAAGTAAAGCTGTCCTTATTTGCAGATGACATGATATTGTACATAAAAAACTCTAAAGACTCCATCAAAAAACTATTAGACTTAGTAAATGAATTAGGCAATGTAGCAGGATACAAAATTAATGCCAAGAAATCTATGGCATTTCTATACACCAATAGTGAACTTACAGAAAGAGAGACTAAAAAAGCAATCCCATTTACCATCACACCAAAAAAAATTAAGATACCTAGGAATAAACTTAACTAAGGGGGTAAAAGACCTATACGCGGAAAACTACAGGACACTGAAAAAAGAGATAGAGGAAGACATAAACATATAGAAGAACATAACATGTTCATGGATTGGTAGAATCAACATCATTAAAATATCCATACTACCCAAAGCAATATATAGATTCAATGCACTCCCCATTAAAATACCAATGGCATATTTCATAGACCTAGAAAGAACTCTCCAAAAATTCATCTGTAATAAAAAAAGACCCCGAATAGCCACAGCAATCCTGAAAAAGAAGAACAAAGTAGGAGGCATCTCAATACCAGATTTCAAGCTGTATTACAAAGCCATTGTTCTCAAAACAGCCTGGTACTGGCACAAGAACAGACATATAGATCAATGGAATAGAATAGAGAATCCAGATATTGACCCAAACCACTATGCTCAATTAATATTTGACAAAGGAGGCATGAATATACAATGGAGTCAAGACAGTCTCTTCAACAAATGGTGTTGTGAAAATTGGACAGATACATGCAAAAAAATGAAACTAGATCACCAACTTACACCATACACAAAAATAAACTCAAAATGGATATAGAACTTAAACATAAGACTGGAAATCATAAAAATACTAGAGGAATCCACAGTCAGCAAAATCTCAGACATATGCTGAAGGAACTTCTTCACTGATACTGCTCCTAGGGCAATGGAAGCTAAAGAGAAAATAAACAAATGGGACTACATTAAAATAAAAAGCTATTTCACAGTAAAAGAAAACATCAACAAAACAACAAGCAAGCCCACTGTATGGGAGAACATATTTGCCAATGTTATGACTGATAAAGGTTTATTCTCCAACATCCACAGGCAGTTTATACAACTTAACATTTTGCACTCGGATGTCGAGTGTGACTCGACACGGTTAGCATTAGAATAAAGGAATCGAGAAAAAAGCAAGCGAGTGCAAAGGGTTAATAAAGGGAAGATAAATGATTCAATAAAAAAATGGGCAACGGACCTAAATAGAATCTTTTCTTTTTCTTTTCTTTTTTTTAAAAAAATATATATTTTATTGATTTTTTACAGAGAGGAAGGGAGAGGGATAGAGAGCTAGAAACATCGATGAGAGAGAATCATCGACCAGCTGCCTCCTGCACACCCCCTATCAGGGATGTGCCCGCAGCCGATGTACATGCCCTTGACTGGAATCGAACCTGGGACCCTTCAGTCCACAGACTGACGCTCTATCCATTGAGCCAAACCGGTTTCGGCTAGAATCTTTTCAAAAGAAGACAGTAGGAAGGCCAAGAGACACATGAAAACATGCTCAAAGTCACTAATTATCTGAGAGATGCAAATCAAAATGACCATGAGGTACCATCTCACACCAGTCAGAATGGCTCTCATCAACAAATCAACAAACGGCAAGTGTTGGTGAGGATGTAGAGAAAAAGGACCCCTCGTGCATTGCTGGTGGGAATGCAGACTGGCGCAGCCACTGTGGAAAACAGTATGGAGTTTCCTCAAAAAATTAAAAAATGGAACTACAATTTGACCCAGTAATCCCACTTTTAGGAATATATCCCAAGAAAACAGAAATACCAATCAGAAAGCATATATGCACCGCTATGTTCATAGCAGCACAATTTATAATAGGTAAGATTTGGAAACAGCCTAAGTGCCCTTCAGCAGATGAGTGGATTAACAAACTGTGGTACATCTACACAATGGAATACTACGATGCTGTAAAAATGAAGGAACTTTTACCAATATTCTAAGCGAAATAAGCCAATCAGAGAAAGATAAATATCACATGATCTCACTCATTTGTGAAATTTAATGAACAACATAAACTCATGAACAAAAATAGAGCTAGAGTTATAGAAGTAGTGAACAGACCGTCCAACCTGAGAGGGAAGGCAGGGGAAGGGGGAAGGTAAGAGATCAATCAAGGAACTTGTATGCATGTCTATGAGGAAAATGGACAAAGATAGTAGGGGGGTGAGGGTATGTGCTGGGGAGTGGTAGCAGCTGGGTAGAGGTTAATGGGGGGAAAAGGAGATTTATGTAGTACTTTAAACAATAAAGAAGCCTATCTAATAAAAGAGTAATATGCAAATTAACCATCACTCTGATACACCACAAGCCACACCCACCAGCCAATCAGGAGCAAGTATGCAAATGAACCAAACCAAGATGGCTGTGGCCATGGAGCGAGCAGGAGGCTTGGGTTTCTCCGGCAATGGAGGAAGCCAAGCTTTCTGCACTCCCTGGCCAGCCCAGGCCTCCACTTAAGGCTACAAAGTTTCAATTATAGAAGATAAATAAATCTCAATAAAAATGGTAGCAGCCACAGAGCTGAAGAGAGCAGGAGGCTTGAGTTGCCCCTGGCGATGAAGGAAGCCAAGCTCCTGCAGCCCTGGCCTGCCTTGGTCTCCACTCAAAGCTACAAAGTTTCAATTATAGAAAATAAATAAATCCCAGATACCAGGGCTTCTGCTTGGGTCACCAGGGGGCATGGCCATCCTGCAAACCACCTCAGGCCCCTCACCCAGGCTGCCCCATGTCCCAAGGGAACCCCCACCCTGATCCGGGACACCCTTCAGGGCAAACCAGCTGGCCCCTACCTGTGCACCAGGCCTCTATCCTCCCTAATAAAAGAGTAATATGCAAATTGACCATCACTCCAACACACAAGATGGCTGCCCCATGTGGTCAAAGACGGCTGCCCCCATGTGGACACAAGATGGCTGTCACAAGATGGCTAGCAGGGGAGGGCAGTTGGGAGGGACGAGGTCTGCAAGGGAGGGCAGTTGTGGGCGATCAGGCCAGCAGGGGAGGGCAGTTGGGAGGGACCAGGCCTGCAGGGGAGGGGAGTTAGGGGTGACCAGGCCTGCAGGGGAAGGCAGTTAAGGGCAAACAGGCTGGCAGGGGAGCAGTTAGGCATCAATCAGGCTGGCAGAGGAGTGGTAGGCTTTGATCAGGCTGGCAGGCAGAAGTGGTTAGGGGCAATCAGGAAGGCAGGCAGGCGAGCAGTTGGGAGCCAGCAGTCCTGGATTGTGAGAGGGATGTCTGACTGCCTGTTTAGGCCTGATCCTACTGGGATCGGCCCTAAGCGGGCATTCAGACATCCCTTGAGGGGTCCCAGATTGGAGAGGGTGCAGGCTGGGCTGAGGGACACCCCCCCATGCACAAGTTTTGTGCACCAGGCCTCTAGTTTTTAAAATAAAATAAAATAAAATAAAATAAAATAAAATAAAATAAAATGAAAAAATAGCAATATTGGAGTCTGTTATTGCCTTACACTACTTTGTGAGAAGGCACAAAGTTGTTTATTGCAATGATCTCCCCTTTCCCAGATTTAAAAAGCCGTCTAAATTAAGGAATCATCCTCACTTAGGACCCTCTTGAGTGGTTTGGTGCCTTTTGCCTGGACACTGACATGTTGGGTCAGCAGCAGGATCCCCTGGGAGCTTCCTGACCAAGTGCAATCCTGGACTCACCAAGGTGTCCTCTGTCAGGGTTTTTGCACCTGTGTTTTAAGGAATTTCCCAGAAGATTTTAAGGTTTGGGAGCTTTTGTTTAAGGAACTTTGGAAGTCCAGACTCATCATAGGATAAAAATAACTGGGATTTTTTCAGAGAAAAAGAAGGGAAGACAAGGAGAAGCCCCCCCGTGACTTTCTCCTGCTTCTCTCATGAGGACTACCTCTGTGCTGGCCTTTGTGATGCTCCAAACATTATATCACTTAGTCCCATGGTCGGCAAACTGCAGCTCGTGAGCCACATGCGGCTCTTTGGCCCCTTGAATGTGGCTCTTCCACAAAATACCACGGCCTGGGCAAAGAAGTGGCGTTAGAAGTTTAAGTTTAAAAAATTTGGCTCTCAAAAGAAATTTCAATCGTTGTACTGTTGATATTTGGCTCTGTTGACTAATGAGTTTGCCGACCACTGACTTAGTCCTAACAGTCCTTGAACAGATAATAGATAGGAAAACTGAGGCACAGAGTCTGAGGGAGGAGGAGGAGGCAGAGATCCTGTCTTACTCTCCTTCTCATCTTGCCCTTATTTTCTCCTGGGCTATCATGCAGCAGCTCAGCCCTTCCAGCCAAGTCTCATTCACTATCCATAGCCACTTATGTGACTGACAGTAGGAGGACAGGAAGCTAGAACACCCCACATCCCAATCCTCTGCCATTCACAACACCAAGTTCCAAACCAAACTTAAGTTTAGCACAGAATCTGCCAGCCTCCATTATTTTGTAAGCTGGCATCCTGTCCTATGCTATCCTTTCTGGACCCCAGGACAAGAGGAAAGGAGAAGAGGGCAGAATAGTAGTGTCCCCACTTCCCACTGTTGTCAAGGAGGTGGGTGAGGTGAGGGGTGGGGACGCCCAGTGTGTGGGACTTGCCAATTTCCACAGTGTAAAAAACACTTTCATCATGACTGATTTCAAACTACCCATGAAAGTTCCTGAACATGTGACCACTGAGAAGTGCATGTCAGCAATTAAAAGTGTGCCTGGTACACGTGGGTTGATGTTTGTACCTTGCTGGTCTCCCCTGCTTACTGGTGCCTCTTGTTCCCACAAGTCACACACCCTTGTGTTGTAGCCTTAGTCCACTCATCCAGATAGTCTGATGCCCCTCTGTGCATCCTGCACACACTCTGGCAGCGTGATGACTAGCATGCAGTAGGTGTTGCCTGAGGGAATGGACCTGACCAATTGGCTGTACTCTAGCCGTGCCAACAACTAGAGCTACACATTTTAGCAAAGCACAGGAATCTCATGTGCCTGTCATAACTGGAGGTCAGCATCTGGAGTCACATTTTATTGGATCCTGTGCTTGGGGACTGGTGGAAGAAACCATTTCCTACAGATAGAGCAGGGACTGAAACTTGGAGCTGTAGGTGAGTCAGATGGACGACCATCCCCTAAACCTCCTGGGACTCAGGATCAGTATGTGGCCTGGAGCAGGGACATTGAGCTTTGGGACAGCTAGAGCAAGATGAGGCAGAGGGGACCCTATATGGGGCAGGATGACAAACAGAGCCAGGTGCTGGAGGAGCAGTAGCAGCTGTACAGCTGAGAACAATATTTATACGGGAAGCACTGGGAGTGTGCACTGGAATTTTTAAGCCATTTCTCCCTTCCACTCACACACCCTGCCCAGAATTTCCTTAGAGCAGAAAAATAGTGATATGGATGTAGTCATGCCTTGCTTAAATATTATCTAGTCATCTTTAAAAGTCCAGTGCTCAGCATAATGCTCACTCCACATCTAGCTGGACTCCAGGAGCTCATCCAAATTTCTCCAGAATTCAGCCCCTTATGTCCATATTGAGGCCTCTCAATCCAGGGCTTTGTGATGTTCCTCAGGATGAGGCCTATACCCTCTGTTCAGTCTTCCTCCTCTGTTCTTGAGCATCTGTGGCTTGCCCTTAATCCCTATGGAATTTTCTAATAATGAAAATGTGATCATTGTCTTGCTTCCACCGCCTTCAGGATCAAATCCACACTTTTTGGGAGGCATCTGAGCCCTGCTCCTCTCTGGCCCTGGGTCTTTTTTAGGTTGGCCCCCAACTCCATGCCCACTCATTCTGAGCTTCAGCCCTGCTGCTTGCCATGGGTTGGACACTGTGCTACTTGCCCTCCTCAGGGGCTGCTCCGGCCTGTATGTGGTTCCTCCTGTCCACAGTTCCATCTCTATCTCCTTTCCCACATCCATTCCTCCCCCTTTTCTGGTTCCTCAGTGCTCTGAGGCTCCCTCTCAGGCCCACTCTAGAGCACTTTGGAGTGATGGTCACAGCTCTTTGTTCACTCTGATATCCATGACTCAACAATATTGATGCCTAACTTATAGCAGGCACACACACAAAAAATGCTTTTAAAGTGGATTTACTCAAATGCATGATTCATCTTTTGCATGTTTGCCTGAATCATGGCAAATTGGAACCCAGTCTCAATAGCTCTCTCCAGGATCACTGGGTTGGGGAGGCGGGTGGTGAGTGAAGAGATGCAGGAAACAGGAGTGGAGTAGGTGTGCTGACATCACAAGGATGCTCATAGCACCTGTGCCCCCTTTCTATCTCTAGAACCAAATATAATAATTGGCTGCTTATGTGAGCTTAGTTTATATGCTTGTTGGCCATTTGTATATCATCTTTAGAAAAATGTCTATTCAAGAACTTTGCTCATTTTAAATCAGGTTTTTTCATTTATTTTTAATTTGTAGGAGTTCTTTATATATTCTGGATATTAACCCATTATCAGATATATGATTTGCAAATATATGCTCTATTCTGGGAAGTTTCTGATAACTGATTAAATCTCTTTACTAGTAATTGGTTTGTTCAGATTTTCTATTTCTTCATAATTCAGTCTTTATAGGTTGTATGCTTCTAAGAATTTAGCCATTTCTTGTAGGTTTTGATTTGTTTGCATGTAATTGTTCATAGTAATCTCTTATAATCATTAGTATTTCTCTGTTATCAAGTGTAATGTTTCCTCTTAAATTTCTGATTTAATTTATTTGAGTCTTCTTTTTTTCTTAGTGAGTCGAGGAAAAGGTTGGTCAATTTTATTTATCTTTTCATAAAAGCAGCTCTTAGTTTCATTGATCTATTAAATTGTCTTTTTGCTTTTTTAAAATTTCTTTATTGATTAAGGTGTCACATATTTGTCCTCATCCCCCCATTCCCATCCCACACCCCTCCCCGCGGATGCCCCCACCCCCCTGTTGTCCTTACCCATTGGTTAGGCTCGTATGCATGCACACAAGTCCTTTGGTTGATTTCTCCCCCCTAGCCCCACCCTCCCCTACCCTCCCTCTGAGGCCCGACAGTCCGGTCGATGCCTCCTTGTTTCTGGGTCTGTTCTTTTTTTTTTTTTTTTTAATTTCTTTATTGATTAAGGTGTCACATATTTGTCCTCATCCCCCCATTCCCATCCCACCCCTCTCCCCACGCATGCCCCAATCCCCTGTTGAACTTAACCGTTGGATAGGCTTATATGCATGCATACAGGTCCTTTGGTTGAACTCTCCCCTTCCCCCCACCCTCCCCCTACCCTCCCCTATCCTCCCTCTGAGGCCCGATAGTCCGATCGATGCCTCCTTGCTTCTGGTTCTGTTCTTGTTCCTCAGTCTATGTTGTTCCTCATTTCCTCTAGATGAACGAGATCAAATGTCACTAGATATATACTAATAAGAACTGAATGTGAGACGAGCAATAATATTTATGCTGACAGGCAAATGAATCAATCTGTAGCGAGCTTCCCCCTGGACCAACAGTTCTTTTGAGACCCAATTTCGATGTCCAGTAGTTCCTTATGTGTACATGTCAGCACTGACCCCTCAGCTCTGGATGGTGGACAAATGGTGGTAATGGAGGTCTGACTCCCTCTGGTTTGGTCTCGGCCGATCCCAGGGGCACGGCGTCACCTGGACTAAGGGGCACGTGGCCTCACCCATACCCAAGGGGCGCGTGGTCTCACCCGGGCCTGGGACCCAGCCTCACCCGGATGGATCCAGGGGCGCACGGCCTCACCCGGACCCAGGATCTGGCTTCACCCGTACCCAAGGACGCTTGGCCTCTCCCAGACCCAGGGGCACGTGGCCTCACCCGGGCTTAGTTGCACAAGGCCTCACCTGGATCCAGGGACACATGGTCTCTCCCGGACCCAGGGACGCTTGGCCTCTCCCAGACCCAGGGCCACTTGGGCTCACCCGGGCCTAGGTGCACGAGGCCTCATCCGGATCCAGGGACGCATGGTCTCACCAGGACCCAGGGACGCTTGGCCTCTCCCAGACCCAGGGGCACGTGGCCTCACCCGGGCCTGGGTTCACGAGGCCTCACTCGGATCCAGGGACACATGGTCTCACCCAGACCCAGGAACGTTTGGCCACTCCCAGACCCAGGGCCACTTGGGCTCACCCGGGCCTAGGTGCACGAGGCCTCATCCGGATCCAGGGACGCATGGTCTCACCCGGACCCAGGGACGCTTGGCCTCTCCCAGACCCAGGGCCACTTGGGCTCACCCGGGCCTAGGTGCACGAGGCCTCACCCGGATCCTGGGACACATGGTCTCACCCGGACCCAGGGATGCTTGGCCTCTCCCAGACCCAGGGCCACTTGGGCTCACCCGGGCCTAGGTGCACGAGGCCTCACCCGGATCCAGGGACACATGGTCTCACCCAGACCCAGGAACGTTTGGCCACTCCCAGACCCAGGGCCACTTGGGCTCACCCGGGCCTAGGTGCACGAGGCCTCACCCAGATCCAGGGACGCATGGTCTCACCCGGACCCAGGGACGCTTGGCCTCTCCCAGACCCAGGGCCACTTGGGCTCACCCGGGCCTAGATGCACGAGGCCTCACCCGGATCCAGGGACACATGGTCTCACCCGGACCCAGGGACGCTTGGCCTCTCCCAGACCCAGGGCCACTTGGGCTCACCCGGGCCTAGGTGCACGAGGCCTCACCCAGATCCAGGGACACATGGTCTCACCCAGACCCAGGAACGTTTGGCCACTCCCAGACCCAGGGCCACTTGGGCTCACCCGGGCCTAGGGGCACGAGGCCTCACCCGGATCCAGGGACACATGGTCTCACCCGGTCCCAGGGACGCTTGGCCTCTCCCAGACCCAGGGCCACTTGGGCTCACCCGGGCCTAGGTGCACGAGGCCTCACCCGGATCCAGGGACACATGGTCTCACCTGGACCCAGGGACGCTTGGCCTCTCCCAGACCCAGGGCCACTTGGGCTCACCCGGGCCTAGGTGCACGAGGCCTCACCCGGATCCAGGGACACATGGTCTCACCCAGACCCAGGAACGTTTGGCCACTCCCAGACCCAGGGCCACTTGGGCTCACCCGGGCCTAGGTGCACGAGGCCTCACCCAGATCCAGGGACGCATGGTCTCACCCGGACCCAGGGACGCTTGGATGGGTCTGTTCTTGTTCATCAGTCTATGTTGTTCATCATTTCCCCTAGATGAGTGAGATCATGTGTTACTAGAAATATACTTATAAGAACTGAATGTGAGACGAGCAATAATAGTTATGCTGACAGGCAAATGAATCAGTCTGTAGTGAGTTTCTTTCTGGACCAACAGATCTTTTGAGACCCAGTTTCAATGTCCACCTGTTCCTTATGTGTACATGTCAGCACTGACTTTTCAGTTCTGGATGGTGGACAAATGGGTGGTAATGCAGGTCCGACTCCCTCGGGTTTGGTCTCACCCAGACCCAGGGGCACGGCCTCACCCGGATTCAGGGGTGCGCAGCCTCACCCGGACCAGTCCCAGCCTCACCCGGACCCAGGGGCGTGTGACCTCACCCGGACCTGGGATCCAGCCTCACTCAGACCCAGGGGCACGCGGCCTCACCTGGACCAGGGGGCGCGCGGCCTTACCCGGGACCCAGCTTCACCTGGATGCAAGGGCACGTGGCCTCTCCCGGACCCAGAGGCGCACGGCCTCACTCAGGCCCAGGACTAAATTGTCTTTTTAGTCTCTATTTCATTTATGTCTGCTCTAATCTTTGTTATTTCCTTGCTCTGAGTAGCTTTAGGCTTTGTTTGTTCTTTTTTTTCTAGTTCCCTGGAGTATAAAGTTAGGTTATTTGAGATCTTTCTTGTTTCTTGAAGGTAGGTATTTATCACTATGAACTTCCCTCTGTGAACTGCTTTTGCTGTATTCATAGTTTTGGTATGTTGTACTTCCATTTTCATTCATCTCAAGATATTTAAAAAATTTTCCTTTAGTTTCTTCTTTGACTCATTGGTTGACCCAGGTGCATGTTGTTGAATCTCAACATATTTGTGAAATTCCCACTTTCTTTTTGTTATTGATTTCTGGTTTCATACCATCATGATAAAAAAAGGCATTTGACGATTTCAATCTTAAATTTATTGAGTTTTGTTTTATGATATAACAAGATATTTCCTGGAGAATGTTCCATGTGAGCTTGATTAGAATGTGTATTCTGTTGCTCTTTGATGGAATGTTTAGTACATGCCAACTAAGTCCATCTGGTCTAACATGTAATTTAAGTCCAATGTTTTCTTATTTTCTGACTAGATGATCTAACTATTGATTAAAGTGGGATTTCAAAGTCCTATACTATTATTGTATTACCTGCCTATTTCTTCCTTATGTCTGTTAATACTTGCTTTGTATATTAGGTGTTCCTGTGTTGGGTGCATAAATATTTACAAGTGTTCAATCCTCTTGTTAAATTGACTTTTTTAGTTTTGTGTGATGTCTTTCTTTATCTTTTGTTACAGTCTTTGTCTTAAAGTCTATTTTGTGATATACATATAGCTATTTCTGCTTTCTTTTGGTTTGCATTTGCATGGACATGATTTCCCATTTTTTTCTTTCAGTTTTGGTGTGTCTCTACATCTGAAGTGAGTTTCTTATAGACAGCATGTAGTTGGGTCTCCTGGGTTCACAATTGACACTACATTTTCAGATTCCCTTGGGCCTAGCAATAAACTCTATTTCTGAAAATAGACAATTTCAAGTTTGCTTTGGGTGCTACTAAAACACACAAATCTCTGTGAGATTGATATTGACTGATTTTTTTTTATTTTTAGTTAAGCTCCAGAGTCTACTTGCAATTTACCATGGATGAGATATCTATCTCCCTCATAGATAGATACCTAAGTGCTCTTGTTCCCTGGGAAAGTCAGAGCCAGAGACTAGTACCTCTGTAGATTTCATCCCTCTGAGAAGTAGAGCGGCCATTGATCTTATCTTGATATGCCTTACAGTGCTGGATTTGCCTCTTACTTCTCTGCTTGAAATGTCTTCCCACAGGCCTATAATTTTACCATTGAGTATTCATTTGTTCATGTTTGAAAGCTTATTGTGACCTCACACATTATGTTAGTCACCTTAAGTCAGGGTAGAAAACATCTTGGACCCCATGGTTCTTTTAAAAGCAGCTGCATGGTCACTTTGTTTGGGAGTTTGTGAAATATGGCAGAGAAAGAACACGAATATGGGTTGAGAGAGTTGGATTCTACTTCTTGGTCTATTGTTAATATATTGTGTGATGCTTGGAAGTAATTTAACTTTTCTGGGCCTCTTTTCTCATTCAAAGTGAAAACTGATGATGAGAAATACTGACATCTTTTATTTTTTGGATGCTGACTCTTTGCCAGACTCTGTAGTAAGTGTTTTTCATGCATTTCTTTTGATCTTTACAGAAACTCTTTTTGAAGATTAGTTGCATTTATCCCCATTTTATGGCTAAAGAAATGGAACCTCAGAGAGTTAAGCAATATGCTTAGCTAATAAGTGACAGAGTTGGGATCAAAACTCAGATTTATCCATTAAGTTATATTATTAGGTCACCTCTAAGTTTCTTTCCATTTGTAATATTCCATGAATATAGCAGATTTTAGAAGACCTGCTGAAATCTCTGAGCCCTTGCAGTTAATAGTATTTGAGCCTCAGAGTTACATAAATATAATAACTAAACAAAAATCATACTTTATATAGGGGGCTTAAAATATGTTAGGCAACTTAGATACCTCATTTTCAAATAATGTTTTTTAAAATACTAGTCTTATTCCTTCTGAAATTCCAGTTAGATACTTGACATTTTAATTTTATCCTTCATGTACTTTAATCTCCTTTTCTCTTCCTATGCTGCATTCTGTGTAATATCTTCAGGTCCATCTCCAGTTTACTAATTCTTCCTTCAGCTTTGTCCAATAGTCTGTTGAATTCATCACCAAGATGTTTAATTTCATCAATTATATTTTTACTAGAGGCCTGGTGCATGAAAATTCATGCACTGGAGGGGGGGTGTCTCTCAGCCCAGCCTGCCCCCTCTCACAGTCCAGGAGCCCTCAGGGGTGGAAGGCGACCTGGCAATAAGGAGAAGGCGATGCCCCATCACACCTCTGCTGCTGCCACTGCCGGCAGTGCAAGCCTCAGCTGACCCTGGTTACCTGAGCCTCAGGCAGCACTGGGTAGCTGGGAAACCACCATCTGAGGCTTGCCTGCACCTTGGGCCGGCCCTGGGTGGCTGGAAAGCCGACATCTGAGGCTTGCCTGCGCCTTGGGCTGGCCCTGGGAAGCTGGGGGGCTGAGGGAACTGGGGGACTCAGGAGGCAGGTGCACGGAGCAGCTGGCCTTGCCATGAGCCTATCACCCTGGTGGGGCCGAGGGGACTGGGCACCACCATCTTGTGGCTGTGTGCGCTGCCATATTTGAGGGCGTGGCAATAAATTAGCATATTCCCTCCTGATTGGCTGTGGGCGCCACCATCTTTGCAACAGTGTGAGGGTCAATCAGCATATTCCCTCTTTATTAGATAGGACTGCTGTGAATTCTATTTATTTCTAAGTCTGCCTATTCATTTTAAAAATAGCATTTTATTTGTTTCTTATATTTTGATTATTTTAAATTTTATTTTTTTAGTCTTTATATAAGAATTCTAAAGAATTGAATCCTGCTGTTTGTTTTGTCTGCTGACTCTTACTGATGGTGTTTTCTTTCTTCATGTGCTGTGTGTGCATTGGAGTTTGAGAGTCAGGTTCCTCCAGAGAGGTTCTGCATTGGTTTTCTAGGTGATCTAAGATTTCATGATCATCCCAAACTTCTGAGAGATCTGGCCTGGGGAACTTTTAAAAAACCCTAGTTAGAGATAGAAAGGCATTCTCTTTCTCTGCCTGTGCTGGAGGTGAATTGTTCCCTAGTTCATTGTTTCCTGATTTCCCTTGAAAGTTGTATTTTTATATTGGAGTTTCAGTTTCACCTCCTGGCTCCTGTGGGTGGCTGAAACTGCTCCTCCCTCTCCTCCCCTTTGTTGTCACAGTGAGGGCTCATACAGGTTTCACTCTGATTTTTTATTGTCTCTTCACTTCTGGACTTTGGAGAGTTCCCTTTTTCTGAGAACCCATTAAGAATTTTTAAAAAATCTCATATTTTATTGAGTATTTTAAATTGTATTATAGTGAGAAAGTTTCTAGGTCATTAAATCCTTTATATTGTTGGAATTAGAAGTTCTCTATGTATTAAATATAATTATCATAATTCTGAAGGAAAGCATGGTTATCTCCAGTTTGCAAATAATAAAGTGCTTCATAGAGGTTTAATAACTTGCACATTGGTAAATGAAGGAGTCCAGATCTGTCTTATCAACCAGTGCTCTTTCTAATACACACAGGCCAAGAACTGGGGCAAGGAGCAAGCACTGAGTGAATAGAAAGTGGCCAAAAAGAATTGTCTATGGCTTATTCTCTTTACTTCACAGGTTTCTTAGGACCAGATATGAAGCCCTAGCCTTTTTAGGGCTACAAAATTGGGGCACCAAAAATATGTCATCAAGTGATGAACAATATACTTGGGAAGAAAGAGCAGTTGGATCACAGAGGCAGAAAGCAATAGTTATTCATGAGCTTTTATTAGGTAATTCTTTGTCCCTTGTGAAAGAAGACACAGGTACATGTAGCAGTATCCCAAGGAATACTACACCACAGGGAAGTCTGACCGAAGATGTTTTACCAAGGGCAAAGATGCAAGGTTAGTGCTGTCTGCGAGGTAGTGCCCATGTCTCCTGTGAGCATGGCTTTTTTCATCCAGACAGAGGCTTGCTCTCATAAGACCCTTCAGATTAATCCGTAGCTCAGGTTAGGAAATTTAAAACCAGGGGCATTGAAAACGAATCCCTTGTCTCTATTTTCAGCATCTTCGTCCTTGTATTTCAGTTTCATGAGGGCCCAAGTCCTGTTTAAGCCATTAACTGGTAAAGATATTAGGTTTAGACAGCATTAAGTGATTCTGGACTTCCAGGAAGGTATGGCAGAGTGAACATCCATACTTGGATCGCCTCCTTCCTATAGCACCACTACATGGACAATAAGATGTTGATGTTAAAAAAGCATAAACCACCAGGTCAAAAGAAAAGGAGAGGAGGTTGTGTCAGTACATGTGTTTATATTTGAATATACTGTGAGGAAGTTTACAGAACTAGAGGAGATTTGGAATTGAATTAATAAGAACACAGAAATAAAGAAAAAAAGTATGAACTCCACAGAAAGTGAATTATCATACCAACCAAGGAAAATAGCTACTGAATAACATGAATAATCTGTGAATAGCATTTACACAGCTATCATAATAATCCCTAAGTAATGGTCAAACATAAATTATAATATAACTAAATTGGAAAGATGGTGGAAAGGAAATGTATGCTTTTGTATGTAGGGGTGGGCTGAAACTCAACAGATAATTCCTAAAATGGAAAAATTCAGAAGAAGCAATATGTGTAGGTTATTTAAGGACATGGACACAAATACAAAAATAATTAGTGAAAAGATTTGAAAGTGGCTGCCTTGGGGAGCAAAAAGTGGAGCAGGAGCTGTTACTGGTGTTTTTCTTTACAAGTCTTGACACTGGTCTGAGCACGTGTGTAATTTTAATAAAAATCAAATGAAACAAAAACCAATTTGCAATTTCATAATATGAAATATTTTATTTTTAAAAGAAAATTAAGAAATTAAGTAACTCGGAGCCTAATCAGAAATTGGAGTATCTAGTGGAAATGCTGTTTGGAAGTCCCAAGGAAAGGTGGACACAGAGCATTAGTCCCAGCTTGTCCTGCCCCCAGCCTGGCCTGCTGGGCCCACTCATATTTTCACATGAGGACTTCCGGCTGCCTATGTCTTGAGATTGGTTTTTGGACAGACCTGGCTCTTTTAAGCAAGCAGGTCCTAGTTTTGCACTTAACTGCTTCCTATTTAACCGACTGGATCCTGAACATCTATACTGGAGGTGGCAGAGAGGTGCCAGGGGGTCCAGTTTTGCCTGAAGATGTTTTGCTGGGCAGCAGAAATTCTTTTTCTCTCTCTTTTTAAAAATTGTTATTGTTGAGAGTATTACAGATGTCTCCTCTCTCTCCTCCCCATTACTCCCCTCCACCTGGTTCCCACCCTGCCCCAGGCCTTCAGCACCCCTTTGTCTGTGTCCATAGGTAATTCTATTTATATAGGGTCTTTGGTTATATATTCTTTGGTTAACCTCTTCCAGCCACCCCACTTCCCACTGAGATTCATCAGACTGTTCCATGCCTTTGGTTCTATTTTATTCATCAGTTTATTTTGTTCATTAGATTCCTTATTCATTTATTTTTAGATTCAATTATTTATAGAAAATTTATTTATTGCCATTTTATTGTTCATATATATATATTAATTTATCTTTATTGTTGAAATAAGTACCTATCAATAAAAATCTTAAATGTGACTTAAATGTTGCAATCAAAAGACATAGCATAGCTGAGTGAATAAGAAAACATGATTCATATATATACTGTCTATAAGAAACCCACCTCAGAACAAAAGACCCACACAGAATGAGGGTGAAGGAAAAAATTTTTCCAGGCAAATGGAAATTAAAAAAAAAAAAAAGCTCTGGGGTAGCAATACTCATATCTACAAAATAGACTTCAAAGTGAAGGACATAACAAGAGACTTCATTATACTAAAGGGGATATAACTCTGGTAAACATATATGCACCCAAGACAGGAGCATCCAAATATATATAAAAAAAAACTTCTGAAGGATTTTAATGGAGAGATGGACAGCAATACAATCATAGTGGGGGACTTTAATACCCCACTGACATCACTGGATAGACTTCTAGACCAAAAAAATCAACAAGGAAACAGTGATCCTAAATGACACATTAGATCAGATGGAATTAATTGACATTTACAGAACATTTTACCCAAAGCTCCAGAATATACATTTTTCTCAAGTTCACATGGGACATTTTCAAAGATAGACTACATATTAGGACACAAACTAAGTCTCTACAAGTTCAAGAAGAATGAAATCTTCTCATATCACAATGGCATGAAATTTGAAATCAACTACAATAAAAACACACACAAAAAAAACATTTAAACACCTGGAGGCTAAGTAGCATATTATTAAACAACTAGAGGCCTGGTGTATGAAATTCATGCATTGGTGGGGGGGTCCCCTCAGCCCAGCCTTCACCCTCTCCAATCTGGGACCCCTTGGGGGATGTCTGACTGCCGGTTTAGGCCCGATCCCTGGCAGTCAGACATCCCTCTCACAATCCGGGACCACTGGCTCCTAACTGCACACCTGCCTGCCTGCCTGATCACACCTAACTGCTCCCCTGCTGGCCTGGTCACCCCAACTGCCCCCCTGCAGGTGTAGTCGCCCCTAACTGTTCCCCCTCTGACGCTGGCCTGGTCACCCCCAACTGTCCCCCTCCCCCCGCTGGCCTGGCCATCCCTTACTGCACCACCTGCCAGCATGGTCGCCCCCAACTGCCCCCCCCCAATCTGTCGCCCCTCACTGCCCCCCTCTGCCGGCCTGGTTGCCCCTCACTGCCCCCCCTGCTGGTTTGGTCACCCCCAACTACCCCCTCTGTGGGCCTGGTAGCCCCATGCAGCCTGCTGCTCAGTTGTTTGGTCACCCCTCACTAACCCCATGTTGGCCTCGTCACCCCATGCAGCTTGCTGCTCAGTCATTTGATCGCTTCTCACTAACCCCCTGCCAGCCTGGTTGCCCCATGCAGCCTGCTGCTGAGTTGTTTGGTCATCCCTCACTAACCCCTTTGCCAACCTGGTTGCCCCACACAGCCTGCTGCTCGGTCATTTGGTCGCCCTTCAATAATCCCTCTGTCGGCCTGGTTGCCCCACACAGCCTGCTTCTGGGTCATTTGGTCGCCCCTCACTAACCCCTCTGCCAGCCTGGTCGCCCCACACAGCCTGTTTGGTCATTTGTTTGGATGCGATGGTCGCTTAGCTTTTTATATATTCAGATGAATGAGTTACCAAACAGGTCAAGGAAGAAATAAAAAACTTCCTAGAAACAAATGAAAATGAACACACAACAACCCCAAATCTATTAGACACATTGAAAGCAGTTCTAAGAGGGAAGTTCATAGCATTACAGGCCTACCTCACAAAACAAGAAGAATGTCTAATAAACTATCTAACCATACAACTTAAAGAATTAGAAAGAGAACAACAAGAAAAGCCCAGAATAAGTAGAAGGAAGGAATTAATAAAGATCAGAGTGGAAATAAATGACATAGAGACTAAAGAAACAATACAAAAGATCAATAAAACCATGAGCTGGTTCTTTGAAAATAAAGGTTTTTAAAACCTTGACCCTGAATATATCTGGCTAGGCATGTGTTCCCCAATTGCCCCAGAAGTGTCCTCTCTGTTTTCCCACTTATCCTGTTGATTTCACAGTTACCTGTCCTTTCTGGATTCCAAAGACCTTTGAGCAGTTGATTTCCATTCTAGATTCTTACACATTCTGTAGACTCTGGTTTTGGTCATTTCTGTGCTTCCTGGTGCCAGCTCCTCATCCTGTTTATTGCACTGTTGAGGATTAGAGCTCAGAATCAAATACATATGATCTCCCAATTTTCTGTTATTTTTCATGGCCTATCAAAAATATATGTACCAATTCTCAAAAATTTGAACATTGAGTATGTTCTTTAGGTAACTAATAGAAAAGGTGAGAGCTAGCCTTCCTGTCACTAAGAGCTCATCCTAGTGGTGTGGTATGACTGACATGCTCCAACCTTCTCCTCTGTGCAGTCTAATCTAGCTGAAGTCTCTTCTTGATTACAGCTCTACAGCATTTAGTACAACCCCTTACTTAACCACTATATAAACTTCAAAGGTACATGTACCTACCTACCTGCTTTGTGTACTCTACCAGAAAACTCACCTTCTTGAGTCCCAGTGGAAGGCTCTTCTCCATAGTGAAGACCTATTCTCCCAGGTACTTCCCTACATACCATCTTAATAGTATTCTCTGGTTATCTCTGAAATATCAGCATGTTTTGTCTCTCTAGTGTAAAATGGTCAAGCCCTCCAGAACAGACTTTTCTTTGAGTTCTTTCTTCTTCATAGAATACAGCTCTGTTTTAGGCTCATATTTGGCTCTGGAAAAAATGGATACTTTATAGTAGACTTCCGTCTTTACTAAAAAAGTAGTAAAATAAAGATGTCAGTAACTTTTAGCATGGTGAATTTCTGAACATGACATTTGTTTAAAGTTTCAGTGCTCATCACCATTTAGCATTTAATGCCATTGTAGAAAAAGTTGGAATCTGTCTCTTGTAGGCCAGAAACATGGAGAGAAGCTCATTTACTCTTAAATCCATCTGGTGAAAAAAATGAAGCAGTAGAAATAATAGCTCAGATTTGGAAACCAGACTGGGAAGCTCTAACATTATGGATTATTTTCCCTCTTTAAAATGGTTTTGAACTTAACCATTCTCATGAATAAAATGATTTTTGTCTTTATGACTTATAGTATAAACATGGATCACCTTATCAGTTTAAAGGACCTTATGACTATTGTCTGTTTTCAGGCAAATATTCTATCATATTTATTCACAGCCACTAAAAAAAGGCAGTACTTATTGAACAACTAGAGGCCCGGTGCATGAAATCCATGCAAGGTGGGGGGAGGTTGTCCCTCAGCCCAGCCTGTACCCTTTCCAATCTGGGACCCATTGAGGGATGTCCGACTGCCCGTTTAGGCCCGATCCCTGGAATCAGGCCTAAACGGGCAGTCAGACATCCCTCTCACAATCCAGGACTGCTGGCTCCCAACCGCTTGCCTGCTTCTGCCTGATTGCCCCTAACCGCTTCTGCCTGCCAGCCTGATAACCCCCTAACCACTTCCCTGCCAGGCTGATCTATGCCTAACTGCTCCCCAGCCAGCCCGATTGCCCTTAACTGCCCTCCCCTGCCAGCCTGGTCTCCCCCAACTGCCCTCGCCTGCAGGCCTGGCCCCCCCAACTTCCCTCCCCTGCAGGCCTGGTCCCCCCCAACTGCCCTCCTCTGCTGGCCCTGTCACCCCAAACTGCCCTCCCTGCTGGCCTGATTGCCCCCAACTGCCCTCCCCTGTAGGCCTGGTCCCCCCAACTTCCCTCCCCTGCAGGCCTTGGTCCCCCCCAACTGTCCTCCACTGCAGGCCTGGTTCACCCACAATTACCCTCCCCTGCTGACCTGGTCTCCCCCAACTGCCCTCCTCTGCTGGCCCGGTCACCCCTAACTGCCCTCCCTGCTTGCCTGATCGCCCACAACTGCCCTCCCCTGCAGGCCTGGTCCCCCCCCCCAACTGCCTTCCTTTGCTGGCCTGGTCACCCCTAACTGGCCACTACTGTCCTCCCCTACAGGCCTTCTTGTGGCAACCGTCTTGTGTCCACATGGGGGGCAGCCATCTTTGACCACATGGGGATGGCCATCTTGTGTCTTGGAGTGATGTCAATTTGCATATTACTCTTTTATTAGATAGGATTGCTAAATGTTTCTTTATGCTGCTATTTACCTTGATTGTATGTTCCTATCCAGTTGTTGATTTCCTTAAAGCTGGGAGATACTGTATAACCATGGTGTGCCTTAGGTTTTTATTTCCCTTTTCTCTTTATTTAGCACTTATCTAGGTCCCCTTTAACAGCTTTAAAAATGATAACTTTTTTAATCTTCACAGGTCCTATGAGGTAATGTCCTGTAATGTCCCAACTTTACAGATAAGGAAACTGAGGCACAGAGATATTAAGCAATTTGCACAGGGTTACATAGTTAGTGAGTGATATAGCCCAGAATTCTGACCCTTGAGATCTGGCTCCAGAAACTGTGCTCTTAACCAATATGTTACCTTGCAACTCAAAAATCCTTGCTGGTGTTGATTTAAATTGAACAGAACTTTAACATTATGGGGGAGGAGGAGGAAGAAAATGTCCTCCTCCCCATTCATATCATGCTGGAACGTATGTATAGAATTGTACAATGTTTAACTAGGACATTTAGGATTTTAGCCGACAATCACATGCATTTGATTTCCAACTCTTTGCAAAATGCAATCAAGCTTTGCACTTGTTTGTCTCAGGGTTATGTCCTGGCATGGTCTCCCAGATAGCCAGATGAGAACTTAGAAGTTGCAGGAGTGATAGTTTCATTGAAAGGCTATAAAGTTAATAGAGTCTTTCTTCAGTGCCTTCTATCTTCCTTTCTATCTCTCTCTAGTTGAGTGGGGATAAAAAATTGGACTAATATGAGAAACATAGGAGTCTGTGAAGAGTCATATGAGGCAATGGCTACATCCTGCCCTGAATGGGGTTACACAGACTGTGTAACAGAGGGAGGGTTTAGGAAGGAAAAGAAGGATTAAAAAGAAATGCTAAGTTGAGTTTGTTAGTGGAAGATAGAATTAACTTTAAAAGTATTCATGGAGATCTGTATTTTTTTTTTTGTCTTTTAGTACCTAAGAAACAGAATGACAGTATTAAAACTTAAATAAAATAACTCTGATATATTTTTTAGGAAAACAGACCCTGGGAGTACACATAATTTTGCTTGCATATGTATGAATATTTAGTTGTAGAGATAGTAAATGTGATAAAATACTAAACAGAAGGGGACATTATTTGAAATAACTAATTGTTAACATGTTTAATTATGTGGATTATATCCTTGAAAATATTTTTAAAAAGCACTCCTATTTTCTAACCTCAGATAATCCTCTGTATTAAAGTCATATAAGCAATTGTTTACTCTTTGTTAGTGAAGGGATTAGAACTAGCAGGCAGCTTAGAGGGGAACTAATCAACTCTCTGAAAAGTCTGAAAGTATTTTAGTTTGGACTTCTGAATGTGGAACTAGAGCTAAAGAGTCAGATTCTAATCACTGGGATAGGACATGGCCCCAGCTTCTGATTTGTGTACTTGCGCCAAAGTGGGAAGGGCCAGGGAGATCTTCATTTAGATCTCATAAAAGAGTTCTTAAAATTAACCTGGAGCTCTCTTCTGGTTGGGCAGCAGGGAGATGCCACTGACATGAGTCAGAGGCTCAATCCCCACATTGTATGAATCTGTAGAGGATTTCAGAGCTGTTCCACATGTCACTTGATTCTAGGTGACCTGGAATTTAGCAATATGGCCAGGTGCCAAAGACCTGAAACAGAGGAATTGCATAACTGTCAGGACCAGTGACATGCACATACCTTACGGATCCAGCAAGGGCCACCACTCTACTACTAGAAAAGCTATGGTGCCTTAAAGTGGCAGTCCCCAATTACCAAATATTCTTCCTGGTTCTTAGGTTTTCTGTGGATTTCCCCCATCCTCTGCAGCCACCTCTCAGTCCTGAGGAAAGCTTTGATTCCATGAAAGAGCATGGAGTTTGGTTCAGGCAGGTGTGACTCACCATCAGCTGTGTGATTTAGGGCCAACTGTTCCTCCTGGGCATTGATATCTTTATCTGTAAAATATACTCAGAAAACTATTTCACGGGGTGGATGAGAGGATGAATTAGCCAGTGTGTTCACAGGACGGACCTGGTGCCTCCTCTTGCTGTCCATAGATGCCCATGCTTTCCTGATGATGGATGTGCTCTAGCATTGAACTCCAGGGCAAGCCAGACAGGAGGAATTGACTTTCCCTCTGGAGCAGGTCTCATCTCACAGGGATGAAGAATGGCTGGTCAGAAGGATCCAATGTCCTCTGTCCAGGACTGTTGCAAGAGCATCCCTGTCCTGTCAAGAATGTGGCTTCTTTTCTTTATTCGTTTCACTTGCTTTTTAACACAATCCCTTCACCCTTATAAAATCATTATGTTGAAGGCTGTAGTGTATACACAGAGAAACATGAGAGGAACAGGATCTTTTTTGCATCTCCAAGTTTGGTCCTCTCTGTGCTGTATTTCATGTGTAGCAAGAAATGCAATTGGATGTACTGGGCTTGCCTGGGAGCCTGGCATGCTGAGTCTGTTGGGGAAGCTGTTCTCAGGAAAGAGCCAGGAGGCCCCTGGAAAGCATGCATGCTCAGGGTGGAGGGGGAGCTGACTTTGAAACCATTTGTGGTCTCTTGTTCACACTGCACACAAGCCTGTCTTAGATGTGTCTGGGTCCTAGAGTGATAGGATGGAGACATACATAGAAGGAGCTGCCTTGCTAGTCTCTGCAATCCCAAAGTGCAGGGGCACTCGCTAATGAGCTCCATGTCAAAGATACTGCACACAGAGGGGACAGAGGAAGATGATCCGCTTTTGGCAGGGAGGTGATGCCTGTATTTGGTAGCCATGGTGGGGGGAGGGCGTGACCCCTTAGCATGGACTTCTGTGCCCTCTGCAGGGACAGCTTTTGTGCAGACTCCTGGCAGCATCTTCCCAGAGGCACTGTCTGCAGTGGCTGCAGTAGAAATAGTGTCCTCTGAGCTCACACAGCTCAGCTGCTTCCTGACTTTTGGAGCCATGGATGGCGGAACTCAGTAGGGGCAGGAGCAGGAGCAGGAGGGTAGAGAGGGGACAGACTCTGTGATGTCACTGAGGAAGGCTTTGGTCCTGAACATTCCTTGGGACTTCTTGAGAGGGGATGTGTTTAAGAGAAATTGGGGTTCCGAGATGGTGGATATGGCTGGGATGGCCCAGGAAACCCAGGTTGCATTTGTAAATTATAGTGCTTTTGTGTATAGATTTATACTGAGGAAACCACTGTCAAAAGGAGACTGACAGGCAGTTGACTAAGATGATAGATGTGAATATATAACTCAAGCACTTAGAAAATTGAAAAAAAAAATCCACATAAAACACAAAACAAAACAAAACAAAGATAGAAATGATATATTTAGTGGAAAAATGCAAGCCAGACTTCAGAGCCGGAAATCAACTTAGACCTGTGGCCTGAGGGAAAGGCACTTGTCTGGAGACAAGGTGGGGTGCAGTGGGAATAACCAAGCAGAATAGGACTCATGGAAGCAGCAGAAATATGTGCCAACTGGAGGTATTATTGATGTCACTGGCCAGAGACAATCAGGGAGGCTTAGGGAATGCTGGGCCTAAAGGTTGAACTGTGTGTGTATATGTGTGCATAGTGTGCATATGTGTGTATGTGGTATGTGGCATTTGCATATGTGTGTATATGTGTGTGTATGTGGACATGTGTGTTCTTGGGCACATGCGTGATGGAGGGTATGGCACCAAAACGGGAAGATCAGACCAATTTCTTCAGAAACCAGGAGGGTGACTCTGAATGAACCATCTACCTGCTATAGTTGCTGTATGGGAAACTTCAGAACTAGAGGTGCAGAGTGAGACAGCTTCCAGTTGGATAAAGTGAGGTTTTTGGGGACCTGGGGTCTATCTGTTCTTGTCTATGTCCATAGAGTTGATACTAGTACAATGTTCATCCTTCATGACATGGATAAAGGAAAGTCTTTACAGGTTTAACCATTTTGTAACTGTCTGTGGATAAGAGTATCATGAATTTTATGTAAAGAGGTGAACCTGATTGCATTGCATGACTTCAAATACTGAATCTGCCAATTTAGTTGAAAATGAATAAACAATTGGGGCATTTTGACTTTATCCTGATATCCTAAATATTTGACATCACCCAGCTGGCTTCTGACAGAAACCAGATTTGACCCTTTTCTGAGTCATGTGTGCTCCTCACTTAGGGCAAGTAAAGATTAGTAAAATAGAACCAGAAAATTCAATGTTGATTGCCAGCCAATCAGAAAAAGATGGGATTTCTTTCTTATAGAAGGTTGATTGATTGCTTTTTCAAGGTAAATGCCACAAGTATGTCTCCATATTATCAGATATCTTAATTTCAACCTGAAGCACATAGAGAAAAGAAGAAAGAGGAGGAGGAGAGGAGAGGGAGACATAGGGAGTGAGAACATGAGGGTGTGCGCAGGGAAAGAGTATAGGAAGTGGATTGTCAGCAGCCTCAGCCATCAGATAAGCAGCAATGAACTATAATTTCAATTTCAATGATTCCTTTGTCTTGGTTTATATTTGTTCCTGAATTTTTATCTACAGCACATTGATAATATTCTTAGTTTTACTGTGGGACTTTCCCAGATTTCACACCAAGCTCATAAAATTCCCCTTTACAATCTTCTTCTTCTTCTTCTTCTTCTTCTTCTTCTTCTTCTTCTTCTTCTTCTTCTTCTTCTTCTATAAATGTGGAAGCAGAGAAACACTCCTAGACCAACAGAGAATTATATAAGCTATACCACTGACTCATGGCAGCAGTTTCCCAATGAATATGTTATGTATTAAAGCCCAGTTCTTCAAGGGAAGATAATAGATGGAAAGGTGATGGCCACATGTTAAAAATTCACACCCCTCATCTGAAAACAACAGAATTTAAAAAGCAATTTTACACACAGGAGAAAAAAAAATATGCAAGGGTATTTGTAGCAAAGTCAAGCTCGCCATGCCTCATGCCAAGAACAATTCATCGCCCTGAAGGCACATACCCTCTTGCCTGCCAGTGACTTGTGCAAACCCAGGGTAGGCCTTTTGCACAATTGGTCATTACCTTGGCTCTTACAGTGTATTCTTGGCATTTTTCACAGGATGCACTTTAAAGTTAGTGGATATGTCTGTACATCTCTGAGAGATATGTTGGGACCCATTGTCTGCTGTTCTTTCATATATTATGTCACCTAACATCATAGTGCCTGAAGTTCAGACTACCAAAGTCATTTAGAAGGAAAATGTTCCAGAAAAGAATTTTCCCTTTTATTTCCCAAGAAGTAAACTTGGAAGAGAATATCCTTGTATGGGGTAATGCTATTTCTCATATGAAGAGCAAAAAAGACTTGAACATACAGAGTAGGTCTGCTTCCCTTTCACACTGGGCTCAGCGTTTACCATGACTTTTTCCTCAAACCTCCACGGTGGCCTCAGGGAGCACGTGCACAGTATGGTTGGTAACATAAGACAAAAGGTGGCCTCTTAGGGTTTGTTAAGCCCAATGAGGGATTTACAGTGTGTCCTGGGCTTTCACATATCTTTCATTCCAATGGCCAAACCGTGTTTTTTTAAAAAGTTAATTAAATTAATTTAAATTCCAATAGATCTGTGGCCCATCCCCAAATCATTCTGATGAAGTTACCTTGGGCTTTTTCTTTGCACCATGGTGTGTTGCTGACACGGGGTGAGAGGTGAGTGCCGCCTTCTAGAACCTTGGTCAAATCAGCCCAGCACATCTCTGTGCTTTTCATAAGTTAATTACTAACTTCCAAGAAAAAACACCGATTCTTACTTGCTGGTCTCTTATCACACATGGCTTGGTTAAGCAGTAACTCTTGCTCAGCAAATAAACAGAATTCCTTCACACCCCTCCTTTTCACATGAATTTACATGATAAGCCAGAGAAAATAACCAGCACTGTTATTAACATGCTGAACTGTGTCAGTTTCCTTGATGCACCTTGAGAATATTTACATCTTCAGAGGACTGAGTGTTTACAGGGCCTCGAGCTTATTTATCTGAGAATGCTTTTATGGAAAAGCAGCTTATTGGGCTCTGGGGGCCATTCCCCTGCCAGATATGGGCCTTCAGCAGGAGTGGTCTGTGACTTGAGTAAAACCTTAAGTTTCACCAATGCTGGCCTTCACCTCTACTTTACAGTCTTTATAAATGACTAGTATCTAAAGAGCCAGAGTGTCTGGGGGGACATGGGTGGCATTGGATACAAACAGAGTTGAGAAGTGGTGGCTGAGCTATAGCTCTGTCCACACAAGCAGGTGGGTGTATTGGGCCACCTATGTAGTGTGACTTGGAAGTTGTCAGGAAAGCAGCCCACTGGCCAGGACTTAGGCCTCTCTCTCCTCAAAGACCTACCTCAGAGTTTGAAGTGAAGACAAGCAGATTTCTGCATTTCAGTTTAGGTACAGTCTCCCAAACCTCTCCTTTGAAATGCAAAAATTCTACTTTACAGAGGAATGTAATTCATAGACCACATACTATGTATTAAAGGGTCAACTAAGTAGATGTCACCTGCAAGGTCCTGCAGATGGGGGTGGGGGGAGGTGGGGGCGGGTGTCTCAGAAAGTGCCACATCACTCAGCTGGCTTCTGACCAAGCTGTTACCTGCAGGTCCTGTGAACACCTGTGAGGGCCATCACCTCTGGTTTCTGAAGCCCATGTTTCTCATGGTGGCTTTGATGTTCACATTCAGAACTGGAGCAGGATCTTTAGGGAGCCCAAATATGCCAGTGATCTCCTCCTCCTGCCTATGATAAATCCAAATTCAAATTTATTTAGACTGTAAAACAGACTTAATGGTGGCTCAACCAAGTGCTGATTTTCCCCATGAGGACAAGTTTTTTGAACTTTTTGAGATACAAAATGTAAAAATTTTTCAAAATCTTTTCTTTATTTGGTTCCTGCTTACTCTGCCCACTGGGCAATCTGGCCCTGTCTTCACTTCACGATCACCGCCGTCTATGACCCAGCAAACCCTGATCTCATTTACCAGATCTCCTTTCTGAGTGCCAGACTCACATCCTCCGTGTCCAACAACTATGTGCACTCAGATGTTCCAAAGGCACCTCCATCTCACCAAGCCCAAAGCAGAACGCATGGTCTCTTTCTCCATATGTGCTCCTCTGCTTATTTTCCTTTTCTCAGAAACCTCATCCAGGTGCTCAAGTCAGAAATCTGTGAGTCATCCTTAACATCTTCCTTTTTTTCACTTCTATATCCAAAACCGCCACAGTTTTCCTCCTAAACATCTAATTCCATCTACTGTCATTTTTATCCCAACTGCCATTATCCTTTTTAAGCCCTCATGAGCTCTGATCTGGGCCATTCAGGTAGCCATTTAACTGACCTCCTGCCTCTGCTGGTCGAATCTGAAATACCTATTCTGCACCTGTGGCCTGAGTGTCATTCTACCCTGATTACACTGCTCATCCCTCTGATTTCCCAGCTGGGATTGCACCCATGGCTTCACTCCTCTATAATTCTCACCCGGCTGCTCTTCTATCCGGCTGTGCTTCCTGCTGCAGCCCATGTCTGGCCACCTTCCACTTGCTATTCTGCACCCCTGCTATAATAATGCTTACAAAGTCCTGTAGACATAGTAATCTGCTACCCTTTGTCCCTTTGCACGCAGTGTTCCTTCTGTCTGGAGCCATCTTGGCACTTTGTATTTGCCTAACCGAGTCCTTCTCATCCTAGGCTCTGACAATTCTCTCTCTAGGTTCTTTTGTGGGCACCCTGAATATCCCATGCCTTCTCCACACCGCAGAGTCCCCCTTGTCCCTTCCTATCCTGTGAACCCCAAGATAGCAAGCCTTGTGTGGGTCTTGTTAACATTGCATGCTCAGTGCCCCAGCACACCAGTCACCTAATAAATATTCTTGGTAAATACTTGTTGACCAAATGACTCTATTTCAATACATCAGCCTTGAAGAGAAAAGCATTGGTTGGTGCTTCAGTTAAGGACTGTAAGTAGATAGATGATGCATCTGGGTTCTGAATGTGGCATGTGTCGGGGGAAGACACAAGGTTCAGACATAAAATATAACAAGAGCTATCACTTGATGTGTTCAGATTCTCCATAGTATCGCATGGTTGTCCCTAATTTATAGTGAGGAAACTAAGGCATTGATAGCTTTAGCCACTTAGCCAGGGTCACTAGGCAGGTGTGGACAGATGTGCTGATGGTGGGGCTGAGCAATATAAGGACAGGCTCTCTGCCCCCAGTGTTGCCTGGGCCTATCTGTGTGAGGTCTAAACTTATTAGGGTGTCTAACACTATCACAACTTTTTTGTGTGAAATTAACATCCAGTTGTAGTCACTTTCCCTTAATATATATTTGAAAAGTTTTATTTGTGCCAGTGCTAAGATGCCTATTGGGTGTGTGTTCTTCAGGGTAGAGAAAGCAAGGGACGGTAACATAAAGAGTTACTGGGTTGATTAATGGAAATAGTAGCATTTGCTATTTTGAATTAGTTGGCTTATTTTTTTCCCCAAATGATTACCTCAAAAAGTCAATAAATCAATTAATTCCTTCACCAAATATTTATTAAATAGGATGCAAGGTGCTGTTCTATACTCTGGTGAGAGAAAAAGGGAGGTATCGGGTGGTCTTCCTCTGCCAGGGAGAGAGGAGACAAGCTACCCTTCACCAACACAAAGCAGAAGAGTCTGTCACATATGTGGGACTGGAAAGTGTGGGGTCTTCTTTCCCTCCTTCCCTCCCTCCCTCCCTTCCTCCCTCCCTCTTCTCTTCTTCCTTTTTATTTATTCTTTTCTATATATTTACAAGCAAATTCACTCAGAAAGCCTTCTTTTCTTTAAATGTGCCATTTTCCTCATCCTGTCCTTTCTGCTGATCCTTTGAGGACAGGGACCATGTGTTATTGAACTTGGTATTATTGATGCTTAGCAGAGTAGTCTGACATGTTAGTTGAATGAATGTGTCTCTTTGATGTGCTGATATTGGGCAGTGTAAGGGGCTGTCTGGGGCACATGGTGGCCACCAAACCAATGCCCCCATGTGAGGCAGCCTCTTTCTGTACCTTATGGCAACTAGGATTGGACCCCTACACTCTGAAGACAAACAGAGACTCAGATTTCCAGAGTCCAAAGGCAGCCAACTTCTTCTTGGGATCCAAAAGGTAAAGTAGTATTTTTTTAAACAAAAATTATCTTTATTGTTGAAAGAATTACAGATGTCCTTTTGTTCCCTCATTGACCCCTTCTAGCCTGCACTCACCCCTGCCCCAGGCCTTTACCACACTATAGCCTATATCCATGGATTATGCATATATGCATATAAGTTCTTTGGTTAATCTCTTCCCACCCATCTACCCACCCAGCCCTGCCTTCCCTCAGAGATTTGGCAGTCTGTTCCATGTTTCTATGTCTCTGAATCTATTTAAAAAAATATTTTTATTGATTTCAGAAAGGGGGGGTGGAGAGAGAGAGAGAGAGGAACATCAATGAGGATCACCACTGGGGGATTGAGGCCGCAAACTGGAGCATGTTCCCAAACCAGGAATCAAACCATGACTTCCTGGTTCATAGGTCGACACTCAACCACTGAGCCATACTGGACAAGCTCTGAATCTATTTCGTGCACCACTTTATTTTGTTTTTAGATTCCACATATGAGTGAGACTCTGTCTTTCTCTGACTGGCTTATTTTCTTAGCACAATACTCACCAGGTCCCTCCATGTTGTTTCAAAGGGTAAGAGATCCTCCTTTTTAACAGCTGCGTAGTATTCCATGGTGTAAATGTACCACAGCTTTTTTAATCCACTCATTTATGGATGGACACTTGGGCTGTTTCCAAATCTTAGCTATTATAAATTGCTCTGATATGAGCACAGGAGTGCATACATTCTTCCTGATTGGTGTTTTTTTTTTTTAGGATATATTTCTAGAAGTGGGATTACTAGGTAAAATGGCAGTTCCATATTTAAGTTTTGAGGAAACTCCATACTGTTCTCCACAGTGGCTGCACCAGTCTGCATTCCCACCAACAGTGTTCTAGGGTTCCCTTTTCTCCCTATCCTCACCAGCAATTGTCATTTGTTTACTTGTTGATGGTAGCCATTCTGACAATTGTGAGGTGATACCTCAGTTGTCATTTTAATTTGTATCTCTCTGATGATCAGTGACTTTCATCATTTTTTTTCATATGTCTCTTGGTCATCTGTATGTCCACTTTGGAGAAGTGTCTATTCTGGTCCTTTGCACATATTTTAATTGGATTGTTTGAATGAGTTCTTTATATATTTTGGATAATAACCTTTTATCAGGTGTACCATTGGCAAATATGTTCTCCCATACAGTTGGCTCCCTTTTCATTTTGTTGATGGTTTCTTTTATTGTGCAGAATCTTTTTATTTTATTTTATGCATCCCCATTTGTTTACTTTCTCCTTTGTTTTCCTTGCCAAGCAAACATATTGCTATGAGAGATGTCTGGGATTTTTAATGCCTATGTTTTCTCCTGGATTTTTATGGTTTCACAACTTACATTTAAGTCTTTTATCTGATTTAAGTTTATTATTGTGTATGGTACAAGTTGGTGGCCTATTTTCATTTTTTTGTATGTACCTGTCCAATTTTCCCAACCATTAATTGAAGATACTATCTTTACTCTATTGTATGCTCTTGCTTCCTTTGTCAAATATTGAGCATAATAGCTTGAGTTGATTTCTGGGTTTTCCTTTCTGTTCCACTGATCTATATGCCCATTCTTATATCAGTACCAGGCTGTTTGCTTATAGTGACTTCATAGTATAACTTAATATCTGGTATTGTGATCCATCCAACTTTGTTCTTCTTTCTGAAGATTGCTGGGCCTATTAGGCGTCGTTTTTGGTTCCATATAAATTTTTGGAGTGTTTGTTCTAGATCTGTAAAATATGCCATAGGTATTTTAATAGGAATTGCATTGAATCTATAGATTGCTTTGGATAGTATGGATATTTTAATGATATTAATTCTACCAATCCATGAACACAATATATTCTTCCACTTGTTTATATCTTCCTCTATCTTTTTTCTCAATGTCTTGTAGTTTTCCAAGTACAGATCTTTTATCTCCTTGGTTAAGTTTATTCATAGGTATCTTAATATTTTTGTTGCAATGGTAAATGGGATTTTTTTTTTTAGTTTCTCTTTCTGAGAGTGCATTATTGGTATAAATAAGTGCTATTGATTTCTGGGTGTTAATTTTTATCCTGCTACATTGCTGAATTCTTTTATTAAGTCTAGTAGTTTTTTTTGGTGGAGTCTTTATGGTTTTCTATGTACAAAATCATGTCACCTGAGAATAATGAGAGTTTTACTTCCTCCTTTCCAATTTGGATGCCTTTTATTTCTTCTTCTTGTCTGATCGCTGTGGATAGGTCTTCCACTAGTATGCTGAATAAGAGTGGTGAAAGTGGACATCCCTGGCTTGCTCCTGTTTTTAAGGGAAATGGTTTTAGGTTTTTCCCACTGAATATAAGTTGGCTGTAGGTTTGTCATATATGGCCTTTATTATGTTGAGGTATGATCCCTCTATTCCCACTTTGCTGAGAGTTTTAATAAAAAACTAGAGGCCCATTGCACGATATTCGTGCAAGAATAGGCCTTCCTTCCCCTGGCTTCACTCCCAGCCGCCCAGGAGCCAGCAAGTCCCCACTCCCCCCGGGAGCTGGCAAGTCCCCGCTCCCCGGCCACCCGGGAGCTGGTAACTGGCCGCCCGGGGAGCCGGCATGTCCCCACTCCTCGGCTGCCCCGAGCCAGCAAGTCCTGACTTCTATCCGGAGCACCACTCCAGTAGCTCCCTCCACTGCCCCCCTTCCCCTCATAGCAGACTTCACACTGCTCTGAGCCTGCATATGCAAATTAACCTCCATCTTTGTTGGGTTAATTTGCATACTCATTCTGATTGGGTGTGGGTGTAGTGGAGTGATGGTTAAGTTGCATGTTTCTCTTTTATTAGGTAAGATGGGTGTTGGATTTTGTTGAATGCTTTTATTGTGTCTATTGATAAGATTATGTGATTTTTGTCTTTCAAATTGTTTATGTGATATATCACATTTATTGATTTGTGAATGTTGTACCAGCCTTGTATCTCTGGATAAATCCTACTTGCTCATGGTGTATGATCTTGTTACTATATTGCTGGACCTGTCCGAGGAGCAGCAGCTGTGTGAGCAGCCCACCCCTGTCTGAGGAGCAGCACCTTTGTGAGCAGCCCGTTCCCATCTGAGGAGCAGCAACCCCACGAGCAGCCTGCCCCCATTCGAGGAGCAGCAGCAGCACAAGCAGCCCACCCCAGTGTAAAGAGGAGCAGCAGCTATGTGAACAGCTCACCCCCATCTGAGGAGCAGCATCCCTGCGAGCAGCCTGCCCCCATTTGAGGAGCAGCAGCTGCATGAGCAGCCCACCCCCATCCGAGGAGCAGCAGCCTCGTGAGTAGCCTGTCCTCACCAGCCAGAGGAGCCACCACTGCTGCGAACATGCACACCAGAGGAGCTGCTGCCAACTGAGGAGCAGCCGCTGCCATGACCGCCCTAGGAGCAGCCACTGCATGAGGAGCCACTGCCACCCAAGAAGCAGCCCCTGCATGACTCGACACCTAGATCCTTTGTAGAGAGCAAAAATGGGTAGACAAAGAAAAGGAGGAATCGCCAGAAAAGCAGAAAAGTGAAAGGAGGCATGTAATTTGTTAGAAAAATAATTCAGAATAAGGGTTATACAGTTCATAAATGGGATGGAGGAAAAAAAATCAACAACTTATATAAGAATCAAGAAGAATGATATAACTGCAATAAAAAACACTTTGGAAAGTTTCAACAGTAGACTAGGAGAAGTGGAGGACTGAATTAGCGAATTAGAAGACAGGGAAGCAAAACACACTCAAATTGAACTGCAATTGGAGAAAAAAAATTAAAAGACAGGAGGAGAGCCTAAGGGAGCTTTGGGACAACATGAAATGAAACAACATACAAATAATAGGTGTGCCAGAATGACAGGAAGAGGAACAAGGGTTAGAAAACTTATTTGAAGAAATAATGTCAGAAAACTTCCCTGATGTGGGGAAGAAAAAAGTCACACAAACACAGAGAGTCCAAAATAAGATGAACCCGAAAATACACACAACAAGACACATCATAATTACGATGGCAAATGTTCAGGACAAAGAGAGAATCTTGAAAGCTGCAAGAGAGAGACAGAAAGTTATGTATCAGGGATCTCCCATTACATTATCAAATGATTTCTCAGCAGAAACACATCAGGCCAGAAAAGAATGTAAGTAAATTTACAAAGTGATGCAAGCAAGGGACTGAATCCAAGAATACTCTATCCAGTAAGGCTATCATTCAAAATTGAAGGGGAAATCAGGAGCTTCACTGACAAAAAAAAAGGATAAGGGAATTAATCACTACCAAGCCAGCAATGCAAGAAATGCTAAAGGGGCTGTTGTAAAAAGAAGAAATAAAAAGGAAAAAGGAACACAGGCACAAAAAATAAAAATGGATACAAAAAAGTACCTATCAATAATAACTTTAAAAGTAAATAGACTAAATGCTCCAATCAAAAGATGTTGAGTGGCTGAATGGATAAAAAACATTACCCATATATATTTTGTCTACAAGAGACCCACCTCAGAACAAGGGACTCACATAGATTGAGAGTGAAGGGGTGGAAAAGTATATTTCAGGCAAATTGAAATGAAAAACAAACAAACAAACAAAAAGCTGGGGTAGCAATACTTATATCTGACATAATAGACCTCAAAGTGATGGCTATAACAAGAGATAAGGAAGGCCACTTCATAATACTAAGGGGATCAATAAAACAAGAAGATATAACCCTGATAAACATATATGCACCTAATGCAGGACATGGAAATACATAAAAAATCTCCTGGAAGATATCAAGGGAGATATCTACGACAATATAATCATAGTAAGGGACTTTAATACCCCACTGACACCACTGGACAAATCTTCTAGGCAAAAAATCAATAAAGAAACAGCAATCCTAAATGACTCACTAGACCAGATGGACTTGATGGACATCTTCAGAACATTTCACGCCAAAGCCACAGAATGTACGTTCTTCTCAAGTGCATATGGGACATTTTCAAAGATAGACCACATATTGGGTCACAGCCAAAGTCTCTCCAAATTAATGAAGATTGAAGTCATATTAAGCATATTCTCAGACCACAATGGCATAATATTAGAAATAAACTACAATAAAAACAATCCAAAAAATTCAAACACTTTGAGGCTGAATAGCATGCTATGAAGCAATGATTGGGTTACCAAAGAGATCAAAGAAGAAATTAAAAACATCATGGAAATGAATGACAATGAAAACACAACAATCCAAAATCTATGGGACACAATGAAAGCAGTCCTGAGAGGTAATTTTATAGCTCTATAGGCCTACCTCAAAAAACAAGAAAACATTTTAGTAAATAATCTAACTCGCCAACTTAAAGAATTAGAGAGGGAACAACAAGAAAAGCCCAGAGTGAGCAGAAGGAAAGAGATAATAAAGATCAGAGCAGAAATAAATGACATAGAGACCAAGAAAACAACACAAATGATCAAAGAAACCAAGGTCTTGTTCTTTGAAAGGATAAACAAGATTGATGAATCTCTAGCCAAGCTCACCAAGAAGCAAAGAGAGAGGACCCAAATAAACAAAGTCAGAAATGAAAGAGCTGAAATAACAACAGACCCCATAGAAATACAAAGGATTATAAAATAATACTATGAACAACTCTATTCCAACAAACTAGACAACCTTGAGGAAATGGACATATTCCTTGAAAAATACAACCTTCCAAAACTTAATCAGGAAGAATCTAAAAATCTCAATAGCCAATAACTATGGAAGAAATTGAACCAGTCGTCAAAAAGCTTTGAGCAAACAAAAAAGCCAGACAGCTTCACAGGAGAGTTTTACCAAACATTCATGGAAGAACTAAAACCCATCTGCCTTACACTACTCCAAATAATTCAAGAGGAAGAAACACTTCCAAGCTCATTCTATGAAGCCAGCATTAAAGTAAAACCAAGCCCAGATAAAGATAACACAATGAAAGAGAACTACAGGCTAATATCCCTCATGAACATAGATGCCAAAATCCTCAACAAAATTCTAGCAAATCGGATTCTGCATTACATCAGAAAGATCATACAACTTTACCAAGTAGGATTTATCCTGGGGATGCAGGGATGGTACAATATCTGCAAATCAATAAATGTGATTCATCACAGAAACAAATTGAGAGATAAAAATCACATAGTAATATCAATTGATGCAGAAAAAGCATTTGGCAAAATCCAACACCCTTTCTTGATAAAAACCCTCAGCAAAATGGGAATAGAAGGATCATACCTCAACATAATAAAAGCCTTATCTGACAAACCTACAGCCAACATCATACTCAATGGGCAAAAACTAAAACCATTTCATCTAAGAACAGGAACAAGACAGGGATGCCCACTCTCACCACTCCTGTTCGATATAGTGCTGGAAGTACTAGCCATTGCGATTAGACAAGAAGAAGAAATAAAAGGCATCCAAATTGGAAAAGAAGACATAAAACTGTCATTATTTGTTGATGACATGATACTGTACATAGAAAACTCTAAAGACTCCATAAAAAAACTACTAGACTTAATAAATGAGTTAGGCAATGTAGCAGGATACAAAATTAACACCAAGAAATCTATGGCATTGCTATACACCAACAATAAACTTACAGAAAGAGAGACTAAAAAAAAAAATCCCATTTACCATCATACCAAAAAAATTAAGATACCTAGGAATAAACTTAACTAAGGAGGTAAAAGAACCATACTCACAAAACTATAGGACACTGAAGAAAGAGATAGAGGAAGACATAAATATATAAAAGAATATACTGTGTTCAGGGATTGGTAGAATCAAGATCATCACAATGTCCATACTACCCAAAGCAATCCATAGATTCAATGCACTCCAAATAAATATACCAATGGCATATTTCACAGACCTAGAACAAACCCTCCAAAATTCCTCTGGAATAAAAAAAAGACCCTAAATAGCTGCAGCAATCCTGAGAAAGAAGAACAAAGTAGGAGGGATCTCACTATGAGATATCAAGCTGTATTACAAAACCACTGTTCTCAAAACTGCTTGGTACTGGCACAAGAACAGACATATAGATCAATGGAATAGAATAGAGAACCCAGAAATAGACCCAAACCATTATGCTCAACTATATTTGACAAAGGAGACAAGAGCATACAATGTAGTCAAACTGTCTCTTCAATAAATGATGATGGGCAAATTGGACATGCAAAAAAATTAAACTAGACCACCAACTTACACCATACACAAAAATAAACTCAAAATGGATAAAGGACTTAAACATAAGATGGAAAACCATAAAAATATTAGAGGAATCCACAGGCAGCAAAATCTCAGACATATGCCAAAGCAATTTCTTCACCAATACCGCTCCTACGGCAATGGAAACTAAAGGGAAAATAAATAAATGGGACTACATAAAAATAAAAAGCTTCTGCACAGCAAAAGAAACCATCAACAAAACAACAAGAAAGCCCACTGCATGGGAGAACATATTTGCCAATGTTATCACTGATAAGGGTTTAATCTCCAACATTTATAGGGAACTCTTACAACTTAACAAAAAAAGATAAACAACCCAATAAAAAAATGGGCAACAGACCTAAATGGATACTTTTCAAAAGAAGACATAAGGAAGGCCAAGAGACCTATGAAAACATGCTATAAGTCACTAATCACCCCAGAGATGCAAATCAAAACAACAATGCAGTACCATCTCACACCTGTCATAATGGCTATCATCAACAAACAACAAATGCTGGCGAGGATGTGGAAAAAAAGGAACCCTCGTACACTTCAGGTGGGAATGCAGACTGGTGCAGCCGTTGTGGAGAACAGTATGAAGTTTCCTCCAAAGACTAAAAATGGAACTCCCATTTGACCCAGTGATCCCACTTCTAGGAATATATCCCAAGAAACCAGAAACAGCAATCAGAAAGAATATATGCACCCCTATGTTCATAGCAGCACAATTTACTATAGTTAAGATTCAGAAACAGCCTAAGTGCCCATCAGCAGATGAGTGGATTAGAAAACTGTGGTACATCTACACAATGGAATACTATGCTGTGGTAAAAAATAAGGAATTCTTACCATTTACAACAGCATGGATGGAACTGGAGAACATTATGCTAAGCGAAATAAGGCAGTCACAGAAAGATAAATATCAGTTGATCTCACTCATTTATGGAATATAATGAACAACATAAACTGATGAACAAAAACAGATCCAGAGACAAGAAGAATCTATCAGACTGTCAAACCTCAGAGGGAAGTTAGGGGAGGGGGGGTTAAGAGGAGAGATCAACCAAAGGACTTCTATGCATGCATATAAGCCAACCAATGAACACAGGCACCGGGAGGTGAGGGCATGAGTGAGGGAGGGTGGGCAATGGAGGATAAGGACACATATGTAATACCTTAATCAATAAAGAGAAAAAAAAGAAAAATATATTCTGATTTGCTAATATTTTGTTGAGAGTTTGGCATCTATGTTGATCTGGGATATCCTATCTAATAAAGAGGGAATATGCTAATTTACTGCCTCACCCTCAAAGATGGCTGCCCCACCTTCAAAGTTGGCAGCGCCCACAGCCAATAAGGAGGGAATATGCTAATTGACTGCCACACTCTCAAAGTGGCTGTCCCACCTTCAAAGATGGCGGTGCCCACAGCCAATATGGAGGAAACATGCTTATTGACTGCCATGCCCTCAAAGATGGCTGCGCCCAGTCCCGTCAGCCCGACCAGGGCAGCAGGCATCACCATTCTGAGCACCTGCCATTCTGAGCACCAGCAGGCATCACCATTCTGAGTCCCTCAGTCCCCTCAGCCCCCAGCTGCCCAGGGCCGGCCCAAGGCACAGGCAAGCTTTGGATCGTGGCTGGCCAGCTGCCCAGGGCCAGCCTGAGGTGCAGGCAAGCCTCAGATGGCAGCTGTGCATTTGCCAAGGACTGCCTGAGGCTCAGGTAACCAGGGCTGGCTGAGGCTTGCACTGCTGGCATTGGCAGCAGCAGAGGTGTGATGGGGTGTTTCCTTTCCCTGATTGCCGGATCACCTCCTGCCCCTGAGTGCTCCTGGACTGTGAGAGGGGGCAGGCCGGGCTGAGGGACCCCCACTCCAATGCATGAATTTTCATGCACTGGGCCTCTAGTTGGCCTATAATTTTCTTTCTTTGTAGTCTTTATTTGGTTTTGCAATTAGGCTAATGCTGGCCTTGTAAAAAGATCTTGGAAGTGTTTCTTCATGTTGGATTTCTTGGAATAGTTTGAGGATAACAGGTGTTAGTTCTTCTCAGAATGTTTTGTCAAACTCCCATGTGAAGCTGTTTCGACCAGGGTTTTTGTTTGCTGGGAGTTTTTTCATTACTGCTTCTATTTCATGAGTTGTTATTGGCCTATTCAGGTTTTCTGATTCTTCCTGATCCCATTTTTTCAAAATATGTTTTTATTAATTTTCAGAGAGAAGGGAGAGATAGAAACAGCAATGTTGAGAGAGAATCATTGATTGGCTGCCTCCTGCATGCCCCCTACTGGGTATCAAGCTGAAACCCATGCATGTGACCTGACTGGGAATCAAACTGTTACCTCCTGGTTCATAGGTCGACAGTCAACCTTTGTACCATGCTGGTGGGCTACCAAATATCTTTTGATTGGAGCATTTAATCTTTACATGTAAGGTAACAATTGATAGCTACTATTTTTTGCCATTTTAATTCTTTATGCCTATGTTTCTGTATTTCTTCTTATTATTACACCACTCCCTAGTCCCTTTAACATTTCTTGCATTGCTGGATTGGTGATGATAAAATCCTTTAGCCTTTTTTCCCCCCATCTGGGAAGCTCTTTATTTCACTATCTATTTTGAATCATAGCCTTGCTGGATATAGTAGTTTTGGTTTCAGATTCTTACTTTTCATTACTTTGACTACTGCATGCCATTCCCTTCTGGTCTGTAAAGTTTGTAATGAAAAATCAGCTGAAAACCTTATGGGAACTCCTTTGTAGGTAACAAATTGCTTTCCCTTTACTGCCTTTAAGATTCTCTCTTTGTCTTTAATTTTTGGCATTTTAATTACGCTGTGTCTGGGCATTGGACTGTTTGGGTTCTTTTTGCTTGGGACTCTCTGTGCTTCCTGGACTTGTGTGACTTTTTCCTTCACCAGGTTAGGAAAGTTTTCTGCCATTATTTCTTGTAACAGGTTCTCTATCCCTTGCTCAATTTCTTCACCTTCTGGTATAATGTCTATGTGGTCTCCATTTTACATCCTTGGTTATAAGGTTTCTCTCTAGCTAGTCTTCAGTTGATTATTCAGGATGGTTTTTCTATATTTTAGTTGTACTTACAGTTTGGTTCTGGGGAAGTGTCAGTGTAGCTTCCACTTAATCTGCCACCATTTTGGAAACTGTAAAATAGTTTTTTGAAATGAACATTTTCTTCTGAGACACTGCTACATGTAAAGGTGCTGAGTTCTCTTATAGTTGATATTTAAATGTTTTATTTTATCTCTTTGCAACCTTTAAAGTTCAGCCACAGAACATCTTACTGACTTGATAAATGCTATTTCCCCAGGACCATTTCTCCTGGACCACCTCCCATCTGGTTTCTATCTGCATCTAATATGGCTAGTGCTTTTCTTTTCCCATTGTGTACACACTTATGTTTATTGTTATATTCTGAGTCTCTGACAAAAGTAATACATGCACATTGCAGAAAATTGAGGAACAGATATATGAGAATATAAAAAGAATTCCATCATTCATTGATAAAATTATTAACACACTAGTAGCCCTGTGCATGAATCCATGCACCAGTAGCTCTCTGTGGGGCCTGTCCACTCTGTGCCCACTGCCCAGAGACTTTCCATGGCTCAGAGGCCCATCCGTGCCCTGGCCTGACCAAAGGCCCATCCTTTGGCTGGGAAATGCAAATGACTTTCCTCTCTGTTCTCAGGAATTCCAATAAAGGGCTTCTTTCCTCTTTATCAGCCAGCTTTCACCCCTGTGCCTCCGCCACCAGCCCCTCCTGTCACACTATCCTCCACTCCCTCCACCCTCTGGCCACCCAGACTTGACCTTGCCCAGGAGTTGGGGGCCACTCAAATCTGCTCAGCTCACCAGTTCCTTCTGTTTTTACACAAGCATTCTGCGTCCTGGCCAGGCCAGAGGCCCATCTGCGGCAGGGTGCAGAATGCTTACGCTGTCCGCTCTTAGCAGCCACCCCCTCGTGACTGGGGGACTCCGGTGGGGCTGAGAGGACTGGGCACCGCCATTTTGTGGCTATGGGCGCTGCTATCTTGTGGCTATGGGTGCCGCCATCTTTGTGATGTAGTGATGGTTAATTTGCATATTACCCCTTTATTAGATAGGATTAATAGAAAAATCTCTTTGTAGATATAGCACAGACATTTTTTTATATTATAACAAGCCAAAAGTACTTGTTCTAGTTTCTATTAATTAACATATAGAGATGTCTCAGAAGGAATCTTGTTGAAACCTTTTTTCATTGAAGCCCTCCTACACTTTCATTTACTGTGCTATATTGGAAGAAGAATTTTAGAAATGAAATGGGCATGAGATGCAATTTGTTGAATAAAAAATGTTAGAATGCTTAAATTCGTGTGTAGGATAAGTATTTTATTTTTTTCATGCCCTGAGCTGCGGAAGTTTGGACTACTCCTTCCATGTTCATTTTTGAAGTTGGCAAGCAGCAGCAGTAAACTCCCATGAGGTTTGCTTATTCCATTTATTTCAGTGACAATAACATGTCACTGAATATTTAGGTTTATGGGATGAGAGTCAGCCAATGACAGTGTGAGTTGGAAAGCAGCTGCATTAGAAAGTTGATATAGAAAGGACTAATAAGGATTGTTTGAGAGATATTTTTAGAAGATGTGTAGCATTTATTCCAATGGCTATGCTGGTGTGTGAGGACAGCTCTGCACCCCAGAATTCATGGCTGGCTGCTGGATTCTGTGATTACACTGACACTGATTACAGCACAGGTGGCAACTGCCTTCATTGGGTTACAATGTCCTAGCCAAAAGTGGAAGCACAAGAAGCACAAATTCGGGTTAGTTTACTGTTATTGACAAATGTAGAGGTTAAATGAAAGGTCAGAGAAGCTGCCAGTTATAGCCAGATTGGAGGTGTTTATGTTATAGACAACGGATATCCCCTGGGATTTTACAAGCACAGCAAACTCCACAACCACAAACACAACCATCACAGCAACATCTGTTTGGAAACAAAAATAGGGACACTATGGGTAACATTTACCCTGGACTTACTAAATAGAACTTAAACATCATTTAACCAATTAGAAATTCCTGTAAAGCTTCCTGCCCCCGCCCAAGAAAAGACGTTAATTTACCTTGAATGCTTCCCTGTAAGAAGTTGCTAATATCTAAGCACACAGCATGTTTATATCTTGGTTTCTAAATATTATGCTCCACAAAATAAACCAATTATCCTTAAAGAAATAGATGATTTCAGAGCCTGGGGGGGGAGAAGAGAGTACAAGAAAAGTCTGGGACATCTTGATATGTCAGAAAGTAAGGAAGTGCTCAGAAATATTTGGAACATTTCATAAGGACACAGGGACAGGCTTGAAGAGCTCTCACTGGCCAAATGAGGGGCAATATGAGCATAAAAATGAATGATGACAGTAACAGGTTATAATTCACTGAACTGTATAAGAATCTCCAAGTCCACAGTGATGATAAATAAATGGAGAAAAAAGGGAAGGTCCTCCTTAAAATCAAATGCTATTAGATAAATGTAGAAAGATTAGAGTTAGAAAATCATCATTTTGTAACCATCAGAGAAAAAAGATAGATTCAGACCAGAATCATCCATGGATGCCAAAACTTTTGGATGAAAGTTTGGGGAGGAACTGGATATTCACATTCTCTCCAAGTCTTTCACACAGACTACTTGTTAATTACAAAGGTAATAATGGTAACATTATAGTGAATAGACAGATGATGCACTGAAAGCACCTCTTACCTAGCATTTCTGCTCCAAATGCATAACCAGAATCTAATTCAAATTGAAAAACAACTGGCTTGAAAATTCAAAAGTGCCAATGTTATGAAAGACCAGGAAAGATGAAGTAACTTTCTAGATTAAAAGTATTAAAGAGTCATGACAACTAAATGCAACACATGATCCTGAATTGGATTCTGGATCAGCGGTAAGATTGATAGTATTAGGACAATTGGTGAAATCTAAATAAGGACTGTAGATTAGAAAACCCTGTTATATCAGTTACTTTTTCTGAACTTTTGCTTATTATAATGAAGGAGAATGTTATTGTACTTAGAAAATGCATGATGAAAGATTTTTTGGGTGAAGAGACAGATGATAGTCAGCTAACTCTCAAAAGGATTGGTAAGGCAAGCAATCCTGGACAGCCAGAGTTGGCACAGGATCCATGCCCTCTAGAAGGGGAGAGCTACTGTGACTAGGACCACAGCCTCAACACCATACAGACTGGCTCCAGACACCATCCAGGACCCTTCAGACAGCCACTCCAGCCAAAGACCTGCCACCAGAGCAGCAGACCCACGGACACTGGGAATCCAGCTTCCCAGGCCAAAGGCTCCTGTGAGTTCTAGAGTGCTCTCCCCTCTCCCACAGGCTTGCCACTTTGGCCCTGGCCCTATGCGTCCTGGCTCCTGGGCGCTCTAGTGACTCTAGGGGACACAATGCTCCTGCCAACCAGCATCCATAGACACAGGCCCCGTGTGTCCAGTACCTCGGCTCTCCTGTGACTCTCTGGGCATGTGACACTCCTGCCAAGCCCTCTGCTTCAGCCACAGCCCCCATTCAATTTGGCACCTGGACCCTTTGGTGATGGCAAAAATGGGGAGACAAAGAAACAATCCCCAAAGGAAAGAAAAGGAGGATTTTCCAAAAAAAAGAACTAAATGAAATGGAGCATATGATATGTCAGAAAAAGAACTCAGAGTAATGGTCATACAGTTCATAAACCACATGGATGAGAAAATCAACAACTTATGTAAGAATCAAGGGGAGATGCGAGGAAGATGGTGGCTGGCAGGATGGAGGTGAGGGAGAGGGTGTGAGTGAGTGAGGGGGTGAAAGGAGAGTGTGTGGATGTGTGTGGTGTATGTGTGAGTGAGGGAGGGACAGTTAAATACAGCAGGAGTATTAGAGGCTGGCAGATCAGGCTCTCCTGGACAGGGAACACTTACCACCACTGCGAGCATTCCCCGGACTGTGGGGATCAGGTACAGAGTCCACGCTATCTTGAAGGGGAGAGTGGCCCCTTCTAGGAACTCATCAACACCACCACCCAGATTGGCCTTGGACACTGCCAGTGATCCTGCAGCCACTCCAGCCAAAATCATGCTGCCCCACCTGCAGACCCGCAGACCCTAGGATGTCCACCTCCAAGGGTTCATGGCTCCTGCAGCAGTAAGTGCGACTTCCCCATCCCTTGCTGCTGACCAACAAACAGGCCTCCTGAGCCCACTGCCCCACAGGCTGGTTTTGGGTGCCTCTGTGAGCCCCCACTGGGCATGCTCGTATCCAAACAAGGATGTATGGCCCCAGCAATAGAAATTTGGACTTCCCTCTTCCCAGCTGCCTGCCCACAGAAACCAAGGTTGCGCGGCTTCAGTGCAAGGGCCCCTCTGAGTGTGCTGCCCTGGCAAACGGCACTTGGGTGCCTCTGTGAGCCACTGCTTGGCACGTGTGAATCCAATCAAGGTTGAAAGGCCCCAGCAGCAAAAACTGAGTCTTCACCCTTCCAAATTGCCAACCGCTGGACACTATAGTCATGCCTTTCCAGGGTGCAGGCCTCCGAGCCACACCACTCTGACAGGCAGTTCCTGGGTGCCTCTGTGAGCCCCTACTGGGCAGGTGTGAATCCAACCAAGAGTTAAAGGCAGAAAAAATTGGGACTTCCCACTCCCCAGCTGCTGCTCTCTAGACACCACAGTTGAACCTTTCTAGCATGCACAGCTCCTGAGCCCACTGCCCCAAAGGTGGCTCCTGGGTTCCTCCTTGAGCCCCCACTGGGTGTGCTCCTATCCAAACAAGGGCACACAGACCCAGCAGTAGAAATTCAGACTTCACCCTTCCTGGCTGCTTGCCCAGAGACACCGCAATTGAGTGGTTTCAGCACACAGGCCACCCTGAGTCCACCACCCCAGCAGGCAACTCCTGGGTGCCTCTGTGAGCCACCACTAGGTGCACTCGTGTCCAACCAAGGGCATAAGGCCCCAGCAGCAGAAACTCAGACTTCCCCCTCCTTGGCTGCCGACCTCCAGTCACCGCAGTTGTACTGATCCAGCACACAAGCTCCCTGAGCCTGATGCCCTGGCAGGCAGCCCCTGGATGCCTCTCTGAGCTGCCACAAGGCACAACCCTGGCTGCTGGCATCCAGTCCCTGTGGTAGCACTGCTCCAGCACATGGGACCCCTGAGCCCACTGCCCCAGAAGACAGCTCCTGGGCACCTCTGTAAGCAGCTGGTGGGTGTACATACCCAACCAAGGGCACACACCTCCCAAAGCAGAAACAGGGACTTCTCCCTCTATGGAGCCAGTGGCACTCGACAATCGCTCTGATCCAGCGTGTGGGCCACACGAGCACACACCCTAGGCAGTCGGCTCCTGGGACCCTCTGTGAGCTGCCATTGGATGTGCCTCTCAAACCAAGGGTGCATGGCTCCCTTAGGAGGATCCACAATATCCCCCTCCCAGTTGCCTACCTTTGGGCACCTTGGTGAATTACTGAGAACTCAATCCCTGGACAAGGTCACATTGTTTCAGCCACAGACTCTGAGATTCCCACATCCCCAGCTGCTGGCTCTTGAACCCCTTCGTGATTCAGAGAGGGAAATCACTTTGGCCAGAGTCCCACTGCCTCAACCACAGAGTACAACACATATGCCCTGCACTGTCACAGGCTCTGAGGACCTCATAGTGACTTTCAGAGTGACACTAATCCAGCAAGAGTCACACAGTAGCGGCCAAAGTCACAGTACATGAGCCTAAGGCCCTGAGACTACTTCCTCCCAGGCTGTGGACTCTGGAAACCCACAGTGAGCACATTCCAGTGAGATCTCAGGCAACCTTTTCCACAAGAGCTGGAACCATGATCACATTCAAAACAACTTGCACAATGAAGCTGGGGGTGAGTCACATTGCCAACTCGTGATGAGACTTCATCCATGAATAAGAAACTAACATCCAAGACCCAACTATATCAAGAGAACTCAAATAGCACAAGTAGGGAGCTCCGCTAGATCACCAAGCCTAGGAGATCTGAGAGACTGCACCACTGCGTCCCATAAATCACCAATTACATAGCACCACCCCCAAAGAAACTGTGTAGCAAAGCAGTTGGATCTAAGACATAGAAACAATTAAAATGGTACAGCAAAAAAAATGGGAGACCAAAGAAAAACAACACCAAACCAAACAAAAAAAAACAAAAAACAAACAAACAAAAAAGAAAAACAATTTCCAAAGGAAAGGAAAAGAGGACTCAACAGAAATGGAATTAAATGAAATGGAGGCAAGTAACATATCAGAGAAAGAATTCAGAGTAATGGTTATAAGGATGCTCAAACGGCTGGATGACAAATACACACAACTCAATGAAAATTATAAGGAGCTGAATAAGAATGTCACCACCATGAAAAGGAACCAAGAAGAAATGAAGAATGACCTAGCTGCAATAAAGAGCACAATGGAAGACTTAAACAGTAGACTAGATGAGGCTGAGGACAGCATCAGCAAATTAGAAGACAAGGTAGGAAAAAACACACAAACACAGCAGGAACTAAAAAGAAAACTTAAAAAGCAGGAGGAGAGCCTAAGGGAGCTTTGGGACAACATGAAATGAAACAACATCTGCATAATAGGGGTACCAGAAGGAGAGGACATGGAACAGGGAATAGAAAACCTGTTTGAAGAAATAATGACAGAAAACTTTCCTGATGTTGCTAAGAAAAAAGCCACACAAGTCCAAAAAGCACATAGAGTCCCAAACTAGATAAATTCAAAAAGACAGACACCAATACACATCATAATTAAATTGGCAAACATCAATAACAAAGTAAGAATCTTAAAGGCTGCAAGAGAGAGACACAAAGTTACCTACAAGAGATCTCCCATTAGACTATCAATTTATTTCTCAACAGAAATACATCAAGCCAGAAGGGAATGGAATGAAATATACAAAGTGATGCAAAGCAAGGTACTGAATCCAAGAATACTATACCTAGCAATGCTACCATTCAAAATTTAAGGTGGAATCAGGAGCTTCATAGAAAAAAAGGGTTAAGAGATTTATTAACACTGAATCAACAATGCAAGAAATGCAAAAGGGACAGATGTAAAAAGAAGAAATAGAAAGGCAAGAAGGAACACAAGCATAAAGAATAAAAATGGTGAAACACAAGTAGTTATCCATAATAACATTAAACATAAATGAATTAAATACTCCAATAGAAAGAGATAAGGAAGCTGAATGGATAAGATAATATGACCCATATATTTCCTGAGAGACCAACCTCAGAACAAAGGATTCACACAGACTGATAGTGAAGGGATCAAAAAAAATTTTTTCAGGCAAATGGAAATGAGAAAAAAGCTGGTGTTTCAATACTTATATCTGACAAAATAGCCCTCAAAGTGAAGGACATAACAAGAGATAAGAAAGGGCACGTCATAATACTAAATGGAGCAATTCAACAAGAAGATATAACTCTGGTAAACATTTATGCACCCAATACCAGAGCACCCAAATATATAAAAAACTTCTGCAAGATATCAAGGGAGAGATTGACAGCAATACAATCATAGTAGGGAACTTTAATACCCACCCTGGCATCACTCAATAAAACCTCTAAACAAACAATCAGCAAAGAAACAGCAATCCTAAATAATTCACTAGATCAGATGGACTTAATTTACATCTTAGAACATTTCATTCCAAAGATACAGAATATACATTCTTCTCAAGTGCACATGGGACATTTTGAAAGATAGACCACATATTAGGACACAGGCAAAGTCTCTTCAAATTCAGGAAGATAGAAATCATATTAAGCATCTTCTCAAATCACAATGGCATAAAATTAAAAATCAACTACAATAAAAACAATGAAAAAAGTCAAGCACGCGGAGGCTAAGTAGCATGCTATTAAACAATGATTGGGTTACCAAAGAGATCAAAGAAGAAATAAAAAGCATCCTGGAAAAAATGACAATTAAACACAACAATCCAAAATCTATGGGACACAGTGAAAGCAGTCGTGACAGGGAAGTTCATAGCTCTACAGGCCTACCTCAAAAAACAAAGACAAAAAAATGGTAATAAATTATCTAAACTTGCAAATTAAAGAATTGGAAAGAGAGCAACAAGAAAAGCCAGAGTAAGCAGAAGGAAGGAAATAATAAAGATCAGAGCAGAAATAAATGGCATAGAGACCAAAAAACAAACAAATAAATAAAAGAAAAAAACTCCAAAGATCAATGAAACCAAGAGGTGGTTCTTTGAAAGGATAAACAATATTGATGATCCTCTAGCCAGGCTCACCAAGAAGCAAAGAGAGAGGAACCAATTAAACAAAATCAGAAATTAAAGAGATGAAGTAACAACTGATCCCACAGAAATACAAACGATTATTTAAAAAATACTATGAACAACTCTATTCCAACAAACTGGACAACCTCGACAAAATGGATATATTCCTAGAAATATACAAGCCTACAAAACTCAATCAGGAAGAATAAAATAACATGAATAGGCTGGTAACTATTGATGAAATTGAAAGAGTAATAAAAAAACTTCCAGCAAACAAAAGCACTGGACCAGATGGCTTCACAGGGGAGTTTTACCAAACATTCTAAGAAGAAATAAAACCGATCCTTCTCAGACTATTTCAAAAAATTCAAGAGGAATGAACACTTCTAAGCTCTTTCAATGAAGCCAGAATTACCCTAATCCTAAAACCAAACAATGACACTACAAAGAAAGAGATTTGTAGGCCAATATCTCTGATGAACAGAGATGCTAAAATTCTCAACAAAATTCTAGCAAACCAGATCCAGCATTACATTAGAAAGATCATAGACCATGACCAAGTGGGATTTATCCCAGGAATGCGAGGCTGCTACAATATTTACAAATCAATAAACGTGATAAATCACATAAACAAATTGAGAGATAACAATCACATTATCATATTGATGCAGAAAAGGCATCAGGCAAAATCCAACCCCCTTTTCTGATAACAACACTAAGCAAAGTGGGAATAGAGAGATCATACCTCAACATAATAAAAGCCTTATATGACAAACCTACAGCCAACATCATAGTCAATGGGCAAAAACTAAAACTGTTTCACCTAAGAACAGGAATGAGACAGGGATGCCCACTTTCAGCACTCCTGTTTGACATAGTACTGGAAGTGCTAGCCACAGCAATCAGACAAGAAGAAGAAATAAAAGGCATCCAAATTGGAAAAGAAGTAATATTGTGATTATTCGCAGATGACATGATATTGTACATCGAAATCCTGAAAGACTCCATCAAAAACTCCTAGACTTAATAAATGAATTTGGCAATGTAGCAGGATACAAAATTAACACACAGAAACCTATGGCTTTTTTATACACCAATAATGAATTCACAGAAAGAGAAGCTAAAAAAAATAATCCCATTTACCATTGCAACACAAAAATTAATATACTTAGGGATAAATTTAACCAAGGAGGTAAAGGACATGTACTCAGAAAACTACAGGCCACTGAAAAAAGAGATAGTGGAAGACATAAACAAATGGAAGAATATACCGTATTCAGGGATTGGTAGAATCAACATCATTAAAATGTCCATACTACCAAAAGCAATCTATAGATTCTATGCAATCCCCATTAAAATTCCAAAAACCTAGAACAAACTCTCCAAAAGTTCATTTGGAGTAAAAAAGACCCCAATTAGTTGCAGCAATATTGAGAAAGAAGAATTATGTTGTAGGGATCACAATACCAGATATTAAGCTATATTACAAAGCCAGTTTTCTCAGACCTGCCTGGAACTGGCATAAGAAAAGACATATAGACCAATGGAACAGAACAGAGAAACCAGAGATTGATGCAAGCCATTATGCTCAATTAATATTTGACAAAATAGGCAAGAGCATACAATGGAGTCAAGACACTCTCTTCAATAAATGTTGGAAATATTGGACAGATACTTGCAAAAAAATGAAACTAGCCCACCAACTTATACCATACACAAAAATAAACACAAAATGGATAAAGGACTTAAACATAAGACAGGAAACCATAAAAATCTTAGAAGACTCTATAGGCAGCAAAATAGCATACATATGTCGTAGCAATATCTTTACTGATACAGCTTCTAGGGCAATGGAGCCTAAGGTACAGCAAGAGAAACCACCAACAAAATAACAAGAAAGCCCACTGCATGGGAGAACATATTTGCCAATGTTATTTCAGATAAGGGTTTAATCTCCAAAATTTATAGAGAGCTCATACAACTTAACAAAAGGAAGATAAATGATCCAATCAAAAAATGAGCATTGACCTAAATAGACACTTTTTGAAAGAGGACATACAAAAGGCCAAGAGATAAATGAAAACATGCTCAAAGTCAATAATCATCAGAGAGATACAGATCAAAACAACAATGAGATACCATCTCACACCTGTCAGAATGGCTATTATCAACAAATCAACAAACGACAAATGCTGGCAAGGATATGGAGAAAAAGGAACCCACATACACTGCCAGTGGGAATACAGACTGGCGCAGCTCCTGTGGAAATCAGTATGGCATTTCCTCAAAAAATGAATAGTGGAACTCCCATGTGACCCAGTAATTTCTCTTCTAGGACTATATACCAAGAAACCAGAAACTCCAATCATTAAGGATATATGCACCCCTATGTTCATAGCAGCATAATTTACAATAGCTAAGATTTTGAAACAACCTAACTACCCATCAGTAGGTGAGTGGATTAAAAAACTGTGGTACATCTACACAATGGAATACTATGCTGCTATAAAAAAGCAGGAACTTTTACCATTTGCAACAGCATGGATGGAACTGGAGAGCATTATACTAAGTGAAAGAAACCTGTCATAGGAAGATAAATATCACATGATCTCACTCATTTATGGAAGATAATGAACAACATAAATTGATGAACAAAAACAGATCCAGAGACAGAGAAACATCTGTCAGACCATCAAACCTCAGAGGTAAGTTAGGGGAGGGTTGGGGTAAGGGGGAGAGATCAACCTAACGACTTGTATGCATGCATATAAGCCTAAGCAATGGACACAGACAACAGGGGGGTGAGGCCATGAGTAGGGGGGCTGAAGGGGTAATGGTGGAATAAGGACACATATGTAACACCTTAATCAATAAAGAAATTTAAAAAAAGAATTAAAATGAAAAGTGACAGGTAGAATTAGTCCAAGAAAAATAAGATGTAGAAGTAGCCACATTGGCTCTGCATATAATAAACAAGTCTCATGAACAGATTACTGAAATTGAAAAAAATATATATAAAAAAAACCCAAAACATAAATTGATGAATAAAAATAGATCCAGAGACAAATGGCAGGGGAGGTGGGGTGGTTAGATATCAACAAAAGAACTTGTATGCATGCATATTAGCATAACCAATTGACATAGACACTGGGGCGGTGGGGGCTTGCCCTTGGGGGTAGGAATGGCTGGGGGTGGGTCAATTTGGAAAAAGGAGACATGTAAAACTTGAGACAATAAAAGTACCAAAAAAAAAAAAAAAGACAAAGAAAAAGGTGAAATGATTAAGAAGTACAAATTGGCAGTTACAAAATAGTCATAGGGATGTAAATTACAACATAAAAATATCCTATATAATAAAAGCCTAATATGGGAAGTATCTGGTCATCCATTCAACCTATCAAAGTGTAATATGCTAATGATATGCTAAGGCAGCTCAATTGCTCGCTATGAGTTGCATGACCACCAAAGGGCAGACAGTCGACCGGTCAACCAGTCACTAGGACAAGCACTGGCTACCAGGGGGCAGACACTCCAACTGGTAGGTTAGCTTGCTGCTGGGGTCCTTCCGATGGGGACTGAGTGAGACAGGCTGGACACACCCTGGAGCCCTTCTGCAGTCCATCCTCAGCTGGCCAACCTCCTGCGTCCCTCCCCAGCCCTGATCATGCACCTGTGGGGTCCCTTGGACTAGCCTGCACCCTCGCTCAATCTGGGACCCTTCGGGGGATGTCAGAGAGCCAGTTTTGGCCTGATCCTGCAGGCTGGTGAGTGCTGCTGTGGCAGTGCAAGCTTCTCCCGATCGGGTCTGATTGGGCTCGAGCCCACGGCAGGCACAGTGGGGCTGGGATGAGTGCGAGTGGCAGGTAGGAGCTGCAGGTGGCATTGGACTGCAGGTTTTGGCCCGATCCCTGCAGGCCACCCAGACAGACCCCACCCATGTACAAATTCATGCACTGGGCCTCTAGTATTAAATAATATTGTAAAAATTATGTATGGTCAGGGAGGTATTAGACTTATTAGAGGTATCACTTCATAAGTTATATAAATGTTTATCCACTATGCTGTGTTCTTGAAACTAATATGATATTGAATGACAACTGTAATTGAAAAAATTTTTTAAATTGTAAAAACAAAAGCAAAGAACAAAAGAAAGACTCATTGACAGACAACAGTATGGTGAATGGCAGAGGAAATGGGAAGTGGGGAAATGTAAAATAGTGTAAAAGGGGGATAAATGGCAATGGAAGGAGACTTGACTTGGGGTGGCAAACACACAATACAATATACAGATGATATATTATAGAATTGTATACCTGAAACCTATATAATTTTATTAACCAACTAGAGGCCCGGTGCATGAAAATTCATGCACTGGAGGGAGGGTGATTCAGCTCCGCCTGCCCCCTCTCATATTCCGGGAGCCCTCAGGGGCGGAGGTGACCTGGCGATGAGGGGAAGGCGAAGCCCCATCATACCTCTGCTGCTGCCACTGCCGGCAGCACAAGCCTCAGCCGGCCCTGGTTACCTGAGCCTTGGGCGGCCCTGGGCAGCTGGGGGGCTGAGGGGACTGGGGGACCCTGGAAGCATGTGCCTGCCACCCCAGCAGGGCTGAGGGGACTATGTGCCACCATCTTGTGGCTATGAGTGCTGTCATCTTTGAGGGGGGGCAGTCAATTAGCATATTCCCTCCTTATTGGCTGTGGGCACCACTATCTTTGAGGGCTGGGTGGTCAATTAGCATATTCCCTCCTTATTGGCTGTGGGCACCGCCAGCTTTGAGGGTGGGACAGTCAATTAGCATATTTCCTCCTTGGGTACCTTATATTGGCTGTGGGTACCGCTATCTTTGCAATGGTGTGAGGGCCAATTAGCATATTGCCTCCTTATTAGATAGGATGTCTTGCCAATAAATTTAATTTTTAAAAACAGTGGTTAAAAATAAAAAGGTAAAAAAAAGAAAGTGGACATACAGAAGTAAGAGACATATGAAAACATGCTCAAAGTCACTAATCATCCGAGAGATGCAAATCAAAACGACAATGAGGTACTATCTCACACCTGTCAGAATGGCTATCATCAACAAATCGACAAACGACAAGTGCTGGAGAGGATGAGGAGAAAAAGGAACCCTCGTATACTGCTGGTGGGAATGCAGACTGGTGCAGCCACTGTGGAGAACAGTATGGAGTTTCCTCAAAAAACTAAAATGGAACTCCCATTTGACCCAGTGATCCCACTTATAGGAATGTATCCCAAGAAATCAGAAACACCAATCAGAAAGGACATATATTCATAGCAGCAATAAGTAAGATATGTTCACAATTTGCAATAAGTAAGATTTGGAAACAGGCTAAGTGCCCTTCAGCAGATGAGTGGATTAGAAAACTGTGGTACATCTACACAATGGAATACTACGCTGTAGTAAAAAAGAATGATTTTTTTTTTTAGATAGTATTGTTTTGTCATTCTCTTTTTTTCCATTTTTTTATTAAGGAATTATATGACTACATATCTTATCACTGCCCCCCCACCCTCACTCCCATACATGCCCTCACCCCCCAGTGTTTTGCGTCCATTGGTTATGCTTATAAGCATGCATACAAGTCCTTCGGTTGATCTCTTGTCTCCCCCACCTCTCCCTAACCTTCCCGCTGTAATTTGAAAGTCTGTTTGATGCTTTACTGTCTCTGTATCTATCTTTTTGTTCATCAGTTTATAATGTTCTTTATTATCCACAAATGAGTTAGATCATGTGGAATTTTTCTTTCATTGACTGGCTTATTTCACTTAGCATAATGTTCTCCAAGTCCATCCAGGTTGCTGTAAATGGTAAGAAGTCCTTCTTTTTTATGGCAGCATAGTATTCCATTGTGTAGATGTACCACAGTTTTCTAATCCAGTCATCTGCTGATGGGCACCTAGGCTGTTTCCAAATCTTAGCTATTGTAAATTGTGCTGCTATGAACATAGGGGTGCATATATCCTTTATGATTGGTGTTTCTAGTTTCTTAGGATATATTCCTAGGAGTGGGATTACTGGATCAAATGGGAGTTGCATTTTCAGTTTTTTGAGGAAACTCCATACTGTTCTCCACAGTGGCTGCACCAGTCTGCATTCCCACCAGCAGTGCACGAGGGTTCCTTTTTCTCCGCATCCTTGCCAACACTTGTCGTTTGTTGATTTGTTGATGATAGCCATTCTGACAGGTGTGAGATGGTACTGCATTGTCGTTTTGATTTGCATCTCTTGGATAATTAGTGACTTTGAGCATGTTTTCATGTGTCTCTTGGCTTTCCTTCTGTCTTCTATCAAAAAGATTCTATTTAGGTCCCTTGCCCATTTTTTTTATTGGATCATTTATCTTCCTTTTATTAAGTTGCATAAGCTGCCTGTAGATGTTGGAGATTAAACCTTTATCAGTGATAACATTTGCAAATATGTCCTCCCTTACAGTGGGCTTTCTTGTTGTTTTGTTGATGGTTTCTTTTGCTGTGCAAAAGCTTTCTATTTTGATGTAGTCCCATTTGTTTATTTTCTCTTTAGTTTCCATTGCCCTAGGAGCTGTATTGGTAAAGATATTGCTACAAAACATGTCTGCTATTTTGCTCCCGATGACTTCTTCTAAAATTTTTGTGGATTACCGCTTTATGTTTAAGTCCTTTATCTATTTTGAGTTTATTTTTGTGTATGGTGTAAGTTGGTGTCCTAGTTTAATGATTTTGCATGTATCCATCCAATTTTCCAAACACCATTTATTGAAAAGACTGTCTTGAATCCATTGTATGCTCTTGCCTCTTTTGTCAAATATTAATTGAGTATAATGGCTTGGGTTGATTTCTGTATACATCTGTTCTTGTGCCAATACCAGGAAGTTTTGAGAACAGTGGCTTTGTAATATAGCTTGAAGTCTGGTATTGTGATCCTTCCAACTTTGTTCTTCTTTCTCAAGATTGCTGCAGCTATTCAGGGCCTTTTTTATTTTATTTTAATTCCAGATGAATTTTTGGAGAGTTCTTTCTAGGTCTGTGAAATATGCCATTGGTATTTTAATGGGGATTGCATTGAATCTATAGATTGCTTTGGGTAGTATGGACAGTTTAAAGATATTGATTCTTTCAATCAATGAACACAGTATATTCTTCCATTTGTTTATGTCTTCCTCTATCTCTTCTTTCAGTGTCCTGTAATTTTCTGAGTACTGGTCCTTAACCTCCTTGGTTAAATTTATTCCTATGTACCATAATTTTTGTGTTGCAATGGTAAATGGGATTTTTTTTTTATTTTCTCTTCTGTGAGTTCATTATTGGTTTATAAAAAAGCCATAGATTTCTAAGTGTTAATTTTGTACCTTGTTACATTGACAAATTCATTTTTAAACCTTTGCAATTGCTTGCTTTTTTCTCGATTCCTTTATTCTACTCAGGATTTAATTTTTTAAATACCCCAGATTTTACAAAGCTCGGCAGTAGAATAAAAAACTGGAGTTTCTTTTCATACAAACTTATTTATTTGGATTTTTTTATATTTCAAATTATTGATACATTCAAAGTGTATAAAAAGAGCTGCTACCAATGCTAACCGTGTCGAGTCACACTCGACGTCTGAGTGCAAAAGGTTAAGTCTAGGAGTTTTTTGATGGAGCCTTTAAGTGTTTTCTATGTACAATTTCACGTCATCTGCAAATAATGATAATTTTACTTCTTCTTTTCCAATTTGGTTGCCTTTTATTTTTTCTTCTTGCCTGATGGCTATGGCTCACACTTCCAGTACTATGTCTAACAAGACTGGTGGAAGTGGGCATCCTTGTCTCATTCCTGTTTTTAGGGTAAATGTTTTAGTTTTTGCCCATTGAGTATAATTTGGCTGTAAGTTTGTCATATAAGGCCTTTATTATGTTGAGGTATGATCACTCTATTCCCACTTTGCTGAGAGTTTTTATCAGGAAAGGGTGTTGGATTTGTCAAATGTCTTTCTGCATCTATTGATATGATTATGTGATTTTTGTCTCTCAATTTGTTTATGTGATGTATCATGTTTATTGATTTGTGTATATTGTACCAGTCTAGCATCCCTGCAATAAATCCCACTTGGTCATGGTCTATGATCTTTCTAATGTAATGCTGGATCTGATTTTCTAGGATTTTTGTTTGAGGATTTTAGCATCTATGTTCATCAGGGATATTGGCCTGTAATTCTCTTTCTTTGTGTTGTCTTTATCTGGTTTTGGGAGTAGGGTAATGCTGGCTTCATAGAAAGAGCTTACAAGTGTTCCTTCCTCTTGAATTTTTTGGAATACTCTGGGAAGGATAGGTTTTAGTTCTTCCTTCAATGTTTGGTAAAACTCTCCTTGAATCCATCTGGCCCTGGGCTTTTTTTTTGCTGGAAGTTTATGATGACTGTTTCTATTTCCTCCTTAGTTATCAGCCTGTTGAGATTTTTTGATTCTTCTTGAATGACTTTTGGATGATTGTATTTTTCTAGGAATATGTCCATTTCCTCCAGGTTGTTTAGTTTGTTGGAATAGAGTTGTTCCTAGACTTTTTTTTAAAAAACAATCTGTTGTATTTCTGTAGGGTCTGTTGTTATTTTGCCTCTTTCATTTCTGACTTTGTTTATTTTGTTCCTCTCTCTTTGCATCTTTGTGAGCTTGGTTGGAGGTTCATCAATCTCGTTTATTCTTTCAAGGATAAACGTGTCGAGTTTATCCTTGGTTTCATTGATCTTTTGTATTGTGTTTTTGGCCTCTATGTAATTTAATTCTGCTCTGATCTTCATTATCTCCTTCCTTCTGCTCATTCTGGGCTTTTCCTGTTGCTCTCTTTCTAATTCTTTAAGTTGCAGAGTTAGATAATTTATTACCATTTTTTCTTGTTTCTTGAGGTAGGCCTGTAATGCTATGAACTTCCCTCTCAGGACTGCTTTCACTGTGTTCCATAGATTTTTGAATTGTGTTTTCATTGTCATATGTTTCCAGGATGTTATTTATTTCTTCTTTGATCTCTTGGTAACCCAATCATTGTTAAATAATATGCTATTTTGCCTCCAAGTGTTTGCATATTTTTATTGTTTTTATTGTAGTTTATTTCTAATATGCCATTGTGTTCTGAGAAGATGCTTGGTATGATTTCAATCTTCTTGAATTTGGGGAGACTGCGCCTATGACCCAATATGAGATCTATCTTTGAAAATACCCCATGTGCACTTGAGAAGAATGTATATTCTGTGGCTTTGGGGTGAAATGTTCTGAAGATGTCAATTAATTCAATCTGATCTAGTGAGTCATTTACGATAGCTGTTTCTTTGCTATTTCTTTTCTTTCTCTATTTTTATTTGTCTAGAGGATTTATCCAGGGGTGTCAGTGGGGTATTAAAGTCCCCTAATATGATCATATTGCTGTTGATCTCTCTCGATATCTTCCAGAGTTTTTTTTTTTTTAATGTATTTGGGTGCTCCTGCTTTGGGTGCATATATGTTTACCAGAGTTATATCCTCTTGATGTATAGGTCCCTTTAGTATTTTGAAGTGGCCTTCCTTATCTCTTTTTATGGCCTTCACTTGGAGATCTAACTTGTCATTTATAAGTATTACTACCCCAGCTTTTTTTTTTTTTCATTTCCATTTGCCTGAAAGATATTTTTCAATCCCTTCACTTTCAGTCTGTGAGCCTCTTTTTCTCAGGTGGGTCTCTTTTAGACAGCATATACACTCAGTGGACAGATTATTATGATCTCTGAAAGCATAATAATCTGGCCACTCAGTGTATATCCTATATAATAAAAGGCTAATATACAAATTGTCCCCTCGACCAGGAGTTCGACCAGCAGGCAGACTGGCTAACTGCCCATGTCCCCTCCCCCTAGCCATGCTGGCTGGACCCCATCCATGCACGAATTCATGCACCGGGCCTCTAATACACACACACACACACACACACACACACACACACACACACACACACATACTGAGTGGCCAGATTATTATGTGTTCAGAGATCATAATAACCTGGCTACTCAATGTATATTGGTCATATTTTCTTATCCATTCAGCCACTTAATGTTTTTTTATTGGAGCATTTAGTCCATTTACACTTAAAGTTATTATTGATAGGTACTTGTTTGTAGCCATTTTAATCATTATGCCTGTGTTCCTCCCTCCCTTTTTACAACATTCCCTTTAGCATTTCTTGCATTTCTGGCTTGGTAGTAATAAACTCCCTTAGCCTTTTTTTTTTTTTTTTTTCTGTGAAGCTCCTGATTTCCCTTTAAATTTTGAATGATTGTCTTGCTGGATTGAGTATTCTTGGATTCAGTCCTTTGCTTTGCATCACGTTGTATACATTCTTTTCTGGCCTGATGTATTTCTGTTAAGAAATCATTTGATAATCTAATGGGAGATTCCTTGTAGGTAACTTTCTATCTCTCTCTTGCAGCCACTCAATGTTTCTTTATTGGAGCATTTAGTCCATTTACGCTTAAAGTTATTATTGATACGATGTCATGAAGAGACTGGGCTCTCAAGTCAAGCACACTTGAATGGAAACTCTGCCTTGTGCTAATCACAGAAGTCTCATTCTACAGCTTTAAGATAGTCCTTAACATTTGTCATTGTAATTATGATGTGTCTTGGTGTGGGTCCTTTTGGGTTTATCTTTTTTGGGACTCTGTGCTTTGTGGACTTTTCTTCCCCTAATCAGGGTAGTTTTCTGACATTAAGTGTTTGAATAGGTTTTCTAGCCCTTGCTTCTCTTATTGTTCTGGCACCCCTATTATACATCTGTTGCTTTGTTTCATGTTGTCCCAAAGCTCCCTTAGGATCTCCTCCTGTCTTTTGATTTTTTTTCTCCAATTGCAGTTCAGATTGGGTGTGTTTTGCTTTCCTGTCTTCTAATTCGCTAATTTGGTCCTCTGCTTCTCCTGGTCTACTGTTGAAAGCTTCCATATTGTTTTTTATTGTAGCTATGTCACTCTTTATTACTTATTGATTCTTACATACTTTGTTGATTTTCTCATCAACCCTGTTTATGAACTGTATGACCCTTAATCTGAATCCTTTTTCTGACATATTGCATGCCTCCATTTCATTTAGTTCCATTTTTGGTGATTCCTCCTTTTTTTTTTTCCTTTGGGGGTTGTTCTTATGTCTCCCATTTTTGCTCTCTCTAAAGGATCTAATTGTCAAATTACGTGGGGCCTGGTGTGGCTGCAGTGAAGGGCCCTGGTGGCGGGTTGTTCAGTTGTGGGTGGCAGTTGCTCCACTTGCGATCATCGGTGGAAGCTGCTCCTTGGGTCGTTGTGGGTGGTGACTGCTCCTCTACGGTTCACGGAGAGGCTGCTCCCCACATGGTCATGGGCTGTGGCTGCTCCACATGAGGTTGCAGGCATTGGCTTCCCCCTTGGTGGGTGGTGGTGGCTGCACCTGGTACAGGCACAGGATGGCAGATGCTCCCTTCATGGTCGTGGTGTGGTGGCTGCTCCCCGGGGTGTCGTGGCGGTTGCTCCCTGTGTGGTCACGGGTCAGTGTCTGCTTACTCTGCACGTGGCCCAGGCAGCAGCTGCTTGCTCCCCACACAGTCCCGGGTGGCAGCTCTTCACATGGCTGCTGGCAAGGTCGCAGTGCCTGGGGCTAAAGCATCGGGCCGGCAGGAGGGGAGTGCGTTCCAGAACTCACAGTAGCCCTTAGCCAGGAATGCTAGAGTCTGGGTGTTCATGGGCTCACAGCTGAGGCAGTAGCTCCCTGGATGGTGTGGCTGTAGTGTCCTGAGTGGTGTCTGAGGGCACCCTGGGTGGAGGTGAGGCTGGGATTCCAGTCACTGCCACTTTTCCCTTCAAGATGGTAAGGCCTCTGCAGCAGAGCTGGTCCTCCGGGAGAGATTACTGCAGTATCAGAGGCTGCCTGGCTACTAGTAGATGAGCCTGTCTGCCAGCCTCAGAAGGTCTTGTGAGATCTAGCTGTCTCTCACTCAAACACTCACACATGCCACATGTCCACACATTCCCCGTGGCTCCCTCACTCAGTCTTTCCCTCACTGTCATCCTCCCGGCTGCCATCTTGGAATCTCCCTCATTCTTTTTTTATTTGCCAAGTTATATTCCATCAGATATATACCAGTATGTATCACACCTATTTTATCCATTTGTCCATTGATGGGCACCTACAATGCTTTCATATCTTGGCAATTGTAAATAATGTTGCAGTGAACATGGGGATGCACATGTCTTTTAGGATTAGCATTTTGGGTTTCTTCATATAAATAACCAGAAGAGGAATTGCTGGATCATATGATAGTTCTATTTTTTATTTATTGACTATGTAGTATGTAAATAGTCAATCTTTATACTGTTTTCTATAGCAGTTGCACCAATTTATAATTCCACCAACAGTGCACAAGGGTTCCCTTTTCTCCACATCCTTGTCAACACATTTTGCTTGTTGATTTATTGGTGATAGCCATTCTGACAGGTGTGAGGTGGTATCTCATTGTGGTTTTAATTTGTATTTTCTGATGATTAGTGACATTGGACATCTTTTCAAATGTCTTTTGGACATCTTTATGTCTTCGTTTTTCTTTTTAAAAACTTATTCTGGGAAGGAGAACTTGATGGAGCTTGCAGAGCTCTTAAGACTTGGTTAAACTGTGTAGTTATTGTATCTGGTAGCAGGAGTGTAGTGTTGCTTGGATGGCTCTTTGCTCTAAGGTAAGTGTCCAGGACTGGACAGTTGTTCAGTGCCCACTCCAATTTCTGTTCATGACATAGATTTAGTATAATCTGTGAGCCATTCCCTTCCGAATAATTTGCTTTCATATTTTGTATATACACTGGCAAACTGCCAGTTGTAACCACCTGTGGAAGATCATTCATCCTTGCTGAAAATGAAACTCTCTTTTTCTTGCATCAGGCAGTGGGAAATATCCATGGAAAGCAGCTGTTGTGTCTGATTCCTTATTGGTTTCCTCAGATCTCCCACTGTCCCCTTTTTATTTAGAATATAACAAGTAAGTATTTTTTTTAGAGAATAAGAGCTCTACTTCTTTATCCTTCATCAAAATAGGGATCAGTTGCTGAAAAGTATATTGGCATTTTCAAATGCTTGCCTTTTGAAAACAATGTTATGGTAAGATGGGATAAATTGTCCTTTAAAGCAAACCTGACAACTCTAAATTACTCAGCTTTGAAAATTTCTTCTTTCTCTGTGTAGTCTTGACCTTGGTTAGCTGAGATAACATGATTTATAGTATGAGTGATGTCTAGAGGGCAGAAACTATGTCATACATGTTCTAAGATATAAACCATATAACATTTGTATGAAAAAATTAGAAAGTTTATGTATATGATTAATTGCTTAATGGAATTAATTATTTAGAATCTGTTTATAGAATATATCTTAGGTATATTATGATTTTTAAATTATCCTTTAAAAGTTAATTAAAAAATGAAGATAATATATGCCCAGGGTTGAAAAAATACATCAAGGCATATCAGGATATATAATAAAAATTAGTGGTCCCAGGGGTCATCCTTCCTCATCTCTCTTTCCTTTACTCAGGGGCAATTACTTTGATCTCTTTTATTTGTTTCTTTTGTTAGTTTTTTCCAATCCCTGAATATTGTGCTTGTATTGTTATTTCTTTATTCTAATGGAATAGATGAGGATTTAATTAATCTACACATTTCATCCCTATTTCTCCCAATATGTGGAATTGACTCCTTAAAGTAACTTTCAATCATTTCCTCATTTTCTTCCCAGAGCTCACCCCTCTCTCCCTTTGTTTTCCTGGTTTGGTTGCACAGAAGCTCCTCGAATTATGATGGGTTTGTCCAGTAAAGCCAGTTGTAAGTTTAAAATTTCATAAATGGGGGGCAGGATCCAAGATGGTGGCGGAGTAGGTGGAAGCTACACTCATCTCCTCCTAGTGTCAAATGAGAATTACAACTAAATTATAGATCAACCTGAATAACCAACTGAAGATGTGCTGAACAGAAGTCTTATACCTAGGGGTATACAGAAGGATCCACACTGAGATTCATAGGAAGGGCAGAGACATGAAAAAGGCTGGCCTTGAACCCATGTGCAATGGCTAAGAATATGGAGGGATATCTCAGTGGCAAAGTTTCCTCTGAGGAGCATGAGATCTCAACCCCATGCCAGGCTCCTCAGTTCAGACCACCATAACCAAGAAGAGGAGCCCCCATAGCACCTGGTTGTGAAAATCAGCAAGGTAGAGAGGGGAGCACGCTAGAAACTCAGGAACCTTCTTAAAGGGCCAGCGCACAAAATCTCATTCTCACCACTCACTCAGGGCTCTGACAGAAGGAAGGCAGTTCAGAGCAAACTGAAGTCATACAGAGAAGTACTGGGTTGTGTGTCCCTGAGGAGAGAACTGGAGGGTCAACCACCAAAGTTCCGGTGTTGCGTCCCTCTCCCACACCACCCACAGATGCCATCTTTCCTTGGTGGAACACCCGTCTCCCTATGGCACCAGCCTGGAGGGGTACACTAGTTCCATCCTCCCAACTCCATGTGCCCTGGCCCTGCCAAGCTCACACCTTGCAGAAAAATCCACTTGCTGCACTGAGCCTGGGCCCACACTGCAGTTTTTCTTGGGAAGCTCTGAGGAGATTTGGTGGTCTCAGGGATTGTTGAAGACAGCTTGGGGAGAAACTGAGTTGTGTGGCTCTAAAGGGGGGGGGGACCCACTTTACCCCCTGACTGGCACCATCCTCCACAGGAGATCCACTAGCCTCATTTTCCAGACTCCCGGTGGCCCTGCCCTACTGAGCTCATACCCTGAGAAGGAGACTGCTGGTTGTGACCAGTATAAGCCCACTGTACAGACTTTTTCAGGAGGCTATCAAGGAAGGCCAGGCAGCCTCAGGAGGTGGTAGAGTAGCTGAGAGGCAGAGATGGATCTTGGGGTACCTTGGGCCTTTTGTTGGCCTGCCCCTGAGCTTGGTGTTGGTAGAAGCTGACTTTGGTATGCAGTTTGGGATCTCCTGTATGTACCCAAGCCCAGCAGAAGTGGCCACAAAATGGTGATCACTCTGCAGCTTCATATGAATAGATCACAGGCAGCCCATGACATTGACCTGTGCTAGAAACCCTCATAGGAGGCCCCAGAACCAACATACCCAGTGGTAAGCTTCAGACTATATCATAGAATGACCCAAGTAACTCCACAAGAAGCACACTCAAAGGAAGATCTTGGCAGATTTTGCATTGTGGGTCAGCTTCTACACTGTGGTCTTGGTTAATCCTCATAGTCATCCAGTCTGAGGCTCAATCCCACTTATGGGGCCAACAACTATCTAAACTCATAACAGGCAGGCTTGCATAACCCACAAAAGGGACATTTCTGGAGCATCTAACTGAAGTGATCAGGGGGACTGCACCATTGAGCCCCACAGGATATTTATTACATAAGGCCACCATGCCAAGACTGGAAGATATAACAGAGACAAATTAAGAGACAGCCAAAATGGGGAGTCAAAGAAACACACCCTAAAGAAAGAAGAGGAAAAATCCCCAGAAAAATAACTACCTGAAATGGAGACAAGCAAGCTACCAAATACAGACTTCAAAACAATGGCTATAACGATGCTCAAGGAATGTAGAGGAAGAATGCAGACATGTACAGAAATAATTGTGAATATCAAGGAGATATAAACAGAGTGGAAGAAGGACTCAAGAGAAAGGTTAACCAAGTTGGGAGCTGGGAAGTTCTTGTGGAAAATAAAAGTAGGAAACTAACACTGATATTCTGCTATGCATGCAGACTTCATGCTGGCTGGTGTTGATGTTAGGACTTAAAATAAGAATTGAATTTCAGTGAGTAAAAGAGGATCTATGCTAATGAACAAATCAAACAAAGGTGGCGGACAGACAGAGAGGGAGGCGGGCACGATGTCATGAAGAGACTGGGCTCTCAAGTCAAACACACTTGAATGGCAGCTCTGCCTTTTGCTAATCACAGAAGTCTCATTCTACAGCCTCCCTAAACCTCAATTTCCTCATGTGTAAATTGTAGATGATAACATCTTTCTCAAAGTTGATGATTCAATGAGATGCTTGCATACTGCCTGACACCTAGTGAGTGCTATGTATTTGGTTAAAAAAAAAATCAAAATAAATAAACAAACCACACTATTATCTAATAGGTTTTTTAATTAGCCAAATAAAACTCCTCTAACTTAATTTCTACTTGCTCCTGTTTAGTATTCAATGGACCTGTTTATTCTCTATCTGTAATATTCAGATCAACTGCCCATGGATGTTATTATGGTTTCCAAATTTCACAGCCATTTCCCTCATAGCTGGCTCCTAAACGCTCATCTGCCTGCCTGCCTGATTGCCCCTAACTGCCTCTGCCTGCCTGACTGACTGCCCCTAACTGAGGGTATTGTACAAATGTCCCAAAATAAGCACTAAATGCTCAAAAATATTTTCTAAATATCACTCCTGTTGGCTGTACAATGAGAAGAAAGGCAGAGAGTGGCCTTTAAGAGCTGTTAGCCAATGTGCTTTCCTTGGAAGTAAAAATATCTGCATGAAAATTACTGAAACATTACAGACAAAAAGTTATGTGAGGAGTTGACAGGTCTCTCAATGCTTTGAGATGCCTCTTAGGCTAACACTCAAACCCACATCCCCATGAGAAGAAGCAATTTAATTGATTCCTTCATTTTACACATTACTTTTGCAGTATCTGTCCCAATTCCTGGATAAAAAAATGTATTTTACTGAACAATCTATTTATAATCGTGAGTAAAGGTAGAGCTCAATCAGCCATATGTACATTTTAAAATAATAGAAAGATATGAGGCCTGATGACTTGGAGAATACCTAGTAGCCTAAAGCCACGTGTGTGTTTTTTTTTAAATTAAATTTATTGGGGTGACATTGATTAATAACACTATATACATTTCAGGTATACAATTCTAAAATCCATCAACTGTATGTTGCATTGTGTGCTCACCACTGAAAGTCTAGTTTTCTTCTGTCATCATATATTTGACCCCCTTGACCCTCTTCTGCCCACCCCCTTCCCCTTTGTATTGTCTGTGTCTATGAGTTTATTTTTTCATTTGTTGTAAAGTCATGCTTTAATTAAAATTAAAACTCTGCTAATTTAAAAAGAATAACAAAATCTCCTCTATCCTTTCCAAAAGTGACTATATCTGTACCTTCTCTCTGAAACCTCATTTATACACTCTGGCCCATTTAAATAATTTCTGTTCTCATACCCAGAAGGAATGGTTTTCTTATATAATGACTAGTGGTCTGGTGCATGAAATTCGTCCATGGTGGGGTGGTTTCCTCAGCCCAGCCTGCACCCTCTCCAATAGGAGACCCCTTGAGGGATGTCTGACTGCCAGTTTAGGCCTGATGCTTGGGCCTAAACTGGCAGCCAGACATTTCTCTCACAATCTGGGACTGCTAGCTCCTAAACGCTCATCTGCCTGCCTGCCTGATTGCCCCTAACTGCCTCTGCCTGCCTGCCTGACTGCCCCTAACTGTCTCTGCCTGCCTGCCTGATTGCCCAAACTGTCCTTCCCTGCTGGCCTGGTTGCCCCCAACTTCCCTCCCCTCCCAGGCTGATCTCACCCCCAACTGCTCTCCCCTGCTGGTCTGATCGCCCCTAACTGCCTCTGCCTGCCTGATCACCCCTAACTGCCCTCCCCTGCTGGCCTAATCTTGCCCCCAACTGCCCTCCCCTGCAGGCCTAATCTTGTCCCCAACTGCCCTCCCCTGCCGGCCTGATCTCATCACCAACTGGCTTAAAACCCCTCCTCATCCCCCACCATAGGTTCTGCCTTCGCAGTTCATCCAGATCTGGTTCTGATTGGTCGATTTCTATGCCAGTCAGTATCAAAAGCTCTGTCTCCTAGGCAGCCATTGGCTCCTCACAGTTCACCCAGATTTGGTTCTTTGTTTTTTTGTAACTTTATTTGTCTTAGGTTATAGACAATAAATGATATTAATTAAACTTTTGCAATTAGTCTTTGAGTAACTCAACATAAACTTTGTCAGGGAGGCAAAAACATAAATTATTTACTTCAGTTTATGAGACCAAATGTATTGACTTTTAATTACAATTCTTCAGATGTTTGAAGAAAACCTCTCTATTTCTTTCTAAAACGATTTTCAACCTACAGTTTCATTTAAGAATCTTCATCTTTCTTTTCACAACATGCAACCTACAAGGCTGCTGCTTCCAGATTTGGTTCTGATTGGTCGGTTTCTATGCCAGTCAGGATCTCCAGGCCTATCTCTGGGCCTGATCAGAGAGGCAGGCCTGATCAGCAGCCTCTGGAGGAGGCCCAGAGAGAAAGAGAGGCACGATGCTGGCCAGGCCTGGAGAGAAAGAGAGAAGAAAAGGCTGATTAACAGCTGCCACGGAGCCTATGGATCAGACCCTGCTTCTCTCTCCAGGCCTCTCTGTGAGCCTGATCTGCAGCCCCCTCAGAAGTCAGTGCTGGGTCGTCACGGTAACCCAGCACTGACTGCAGGACTGACTTCCGGTGTTCGGTTGAGCCTTCAGTCATTAAGGTCACTGCATACACACACACACCATGGTTTTCCTATATACATTTACATTGATTTTTCTCCAACTATACCAAGTGAGAAGCATCACGAGAATAAAGTAGTATTTGCATGGAACCAGTTGACATAACAGACAATACCATCTCCAGATGCCATAGGCTGCTGAAATGAAGATTAAGGACTTCCTCAAAAACATTATTGATTGCATTATCTTCATTCAAGACCTCACTTAGATGACAGTAAAGAAATTAAGGGATTATAAGCCAATAATGATGCAGAAAAGGTGAGAGAGTTTAGCCTATTTAGAGAAGTGAGAAGCTGTGGAGAAGGTGGTACTGATGGAGCAACACAGAGAGAGCATATGAAGCCACTGAGCTCAGAAGAATTTTAGGAATATCAGGATTAAACAGGACAGCACCTGAAAACAGTACAGATTGTATTTATGACGGTTTAATTACAATGGTTTGACTTACAATTTTTTGAATTTATAATGAGGCAAATGTGATAGGAATTCAGTAGGAAGCACACTTCCAGAAATATGAGAGATGATACTCTTTTGTGATGTTGGACAGAGGCAGTGAGATGACTTCTCTCAACTGTAGCTAATATGTGTTCTAAGTACATTTAGGATGGTCTAGACTAAGATGTGATGATCCGTAGGTTAGGTGTATTAAATACATTTTTATTTACAACTAGAGGCCCGGTGCACGAAATTCATGCATGGGGTGGGGGGTGTGTACCTCAGCCCAGCCTGCACCCTCTCCAATCTGGGTCCCCTCAAGGGATGTCCGACTGCCCGTTTAGGCCCGATCCAGGTAGGATCGGGTCTAAACGGGCAGTCGGACATCCCTCTCACAATCCAGGACTGCTGGCTCTCAACTGCTTGCCTGCTTGCCTTCCTGATTGCCTCTAACTGCTTCTGCCTACCAGCCTGATCACCCCCTAACCACTCCTCTGCCAGCCTGATTGATGCCTAACTGCTCCTCTGCCAGCCTGATTGCCCCTAACTGCCCTCCCCTGCAGGCCTGGTCACACCTAACTGCCCTCCCCTGCAGGCCTGGTCACACCTAACTGCCCTCCCCTATAAGCCTGGTCACCCTAACTGCCCTGCCCTGCAGGACTGGTCCCCCCAACTGCCCTTCCCTGCAGGCCCGTACGCCCCCAACTTTCCTCCTCTGCTGGGCTGGTCACCCCTAACTTCCCTCCCCTGCAGGCTTGATCACCCACAACTGCCCTCCCTTGCAGGCCTGGTCCCTCCCAACTGCCCTCCCCTGCTGGCCATCTTGTGGTGGCCATCTTGTGTCCACATGGGAGCAGCCATCTTTGACCACATGGGGGCAGCCATCTTGTGTGTTGAATTGATGGTCAATTTGCATATTACTATTTTAATAGATAAGATAGAGGCCTGGTCCAAGGTTGGGGGCCAGCTGGTTTGCCCTGAAGGGTGTCCTGGATCAGGGTGGGGGTTCTCTTGGGGTGTGGGATGGCCTGGGCAAGGGGCCTGTGGTGGTTTGCAGGCCAGCTATGCCACCCGGTGACCCAAGCAGAGGCCCTGGTATCTGGGGTTTATTTATATTCTATAATTGAAACTTTGTAGCCTTGAACGCAGCCAAGCCTCCTGCTCACTCGTGGCTGCCACCATTTTTGTTGGGATTTATTTATCTTCTATAATTGAAACTTTGTAGCAGAGGCCAAGGCATGCCAGGGCTGTGGGAGCTTGGCTTCCTCCATCGCCAGGGGCAACTCAAGCCTCCTGCTCTCTCCAGGTCCGTGGCTGCTGCCATTTTTGTTGGAATTTATTTATCTTCTATAATTGAAACTTTGTAGTCTTGAGTGTAGGCCTGGGCCAGCCAGGGCGTCAGGAAAGCTTGGCTTCCTCCATTTCTGGGGAAACCCAAGCTTCCTGCTTGCTGCAACTCCGTGGCCGCAGCCATCTTGGTTGGGTTAATTTGTATACTCGCTCCTGTTGGGCTGGTGGGCATGGCTTGTGTGTATAGTGGAGGTACAGTCAATTTGCATATTACTCTTTTATTAGATAGGATGTTTTCTTTCTTATTTATTTTTCAATTACAGTTTACATTCAGTACTATTTTGTACCAGTTTCAGGTGGTATAAATCATATACCCTATAAGCATATACAGTACAGATGTGTTTTGCCTTTCTTTCTATTTAATCTGCATGGGCTGATATAGTGTTGTCCACTTGATCCTGTAATTTTGAGGTGAATTGAATGGGCTCACATTAAGGCAGGACTAGACCATACTTAGTGTGACACAGTTGATCTTTATAACCTTGTAATATAGGTCGAGGTCTTATATAGACATCCTTTTTAAAACATTTATGGTCTAAAGCTTTACATATGTCTCCTTTTTCCCCGATTGACCCCCCCCGCCCCAGCCATTCCCACCCAGGACATGCCCCCACTGCCCCAGTGTCTATTTCCATTTCATATGCTAATATGCATGCATACAAGTCCTTTGGTTTCTTTGTAACCGCCCCCCCCCCCCACTTCCCCTGCCATTTGGCTCTAGATATATTTTTGTTCATCAAATTATGTTGATCATTATATCCCACATATGAGTGAGATTATGTGATATTTATCTTTCTCTAACTGGCTTATTTCACTTAGCATAATGCTCTCCAAATCTATCCATGTTGTTGCAAATAGTAAAAGTTCCTTCTTTTTTATATCGGCGAAGTATTCCATTGTGTAGATGTACCATAGTTTTTTAATACACTTATCTGCTGATGGGCACTTAGGCTGTTTCCAAATCATAGCTATTGTAAATTGTCCTGCTATGAACATAGGGGTGCACATATCCTTTCTGATTGGAGTTTCCGGTTTCTTGGGATATAGACCTAGAAGTGGGATGACTGGGTCAAATGGGAGTTCCATTTTTAATTTTTCCAGGAAACTCCAAATTGTCTTCCACAGGGGCTGCACCAGTCTGCATTCCCACCAGCAGTGAAGGAGCATTTCTTTTTCTCCAGATCCTTGCCAGCACTTGTCGTTTGTTGATTTGTTAATGATAGCCATTCTAACAGTTGGGAGATGGTATCTCATTGTCGTTTTGACTTGCATCTCTCAGATGATTAGTGACTTTGAGCATGTTTTCATATGTCTCTTTGCCTTCTGTATGTCCTCTATTAAAACATGTCAATTTAGGTCGTTTGCCTATTTTTTGATTGAATTGTTTATCTTCCTTTTGTTAAGTTGTATGAGTTCTCTGTACATTTTGGAAATTAAAACCTTATCTGAAATAGCATTGGCGAATATGTTCTCCCATGCAGTGGTGGGCTTTCTTATTGAGGTATGATCCTTTTATTCCCACCTTGCTGAGAGTTTTTATCAAGGAAGGGTGTTGGATTTCCTCAAATGAATTTCCTGCATCAATTGATATGACTATGTGATTTTTATCTCTCAATTTGTTTATGTGATGTACCACGTTTATTGATTTGCGGATATTGTACCATCCTTGCATTCCTGGGATAAATCCTACTTTGTCATGGTGTATGATCTTTTTGATGTACTGCTGGATCTGATTTGCTAGAATTTTGTTGAGGATTTTGGCATCTATGTTCATGAGTGATATTGACCTGTAATTCTCTTTCATTGTGTTTGTCTTTCTCTGGTTTTGGTATTAGGGTGATGCTGGCTTTATAGAATGAGCTTGGAAGTGTTCCTTCCTCTTGAATTTTTTGGAATAGTCTGAGGAGGATAGGTTTTAGTTCTTCTTTGAATGTTTGGTAAAACTCCCCTGTGAAGCCATTTGGCCCGGGCTTTTGTTTGCTGGAAGCTTTTTGATGACTGCTTCAATTTCTTCCATAATTATTGGCCTATTGAGATGTTTAGATTCTTCCTGATTGAGTTTTGGAAGGTAGTATTTTTCTAGGAATATGTCCATTTCCTCCAGGTTGTCCAATTTGTTGGAAAAAAGTTGTTCATAGTATTTTGTAACAATCCTTTGTATTTTGGTGGTGTCTATTGTTATTTCTCCTCTTTCATTTCTGATTGTGTTTATTTGGGTCCTCTCTCTTTGCTTCTTGGTGAGCCTGGGTAGAGGTTTATCAATCTTGTTTATCCTTTCAAAGAACCAGCTCTTGGTTTTGTTGATATTTTGTATGTTTGTTTTTTTTCAGTCTCTATGTCGTTTATCTCTGCTCTGATCTTCATTATTTCCTTGCTTCTGCTTACAGTGGGCTTTTCTTGCTCTCTTTCTAACTCTATGAGTTGTAGGGTTAGGTAATTTATTACCATTGTTTCTTGTTTTTTTGCAGTAGGCTTGTAGAGCTATGAATTTCCCTCTCAAGACTGCTTTCACTGTGTCCCATAGATTTTATATTGTTGTGTTTTCATTGTCATTTGTTGCCATGATGTTTTTTATTTCTTCTTTGATCTTTCAGGTAACCCAGTCATTGTTTGATAGCATGCTATTTAGTCTCCATGTGTTTGATTTTTTTAGATTGTTTTTATTGTAGTTGATTTCCAGTTTTATGCCACTGTGATCTGAGAAGTTGCTTGATATCATTCCTATCTTCTTGAATTTGAAGAGACTTTGCCTGTGACCCAATATATGGTCTATCTTTGAAAACAACCCATGTGAACTTGAGAAGAATGTATATTCTGTGGCTTTGGGGTGAAATGTTCAGAAGATGTCAATTAATTCCATCTGATCTAGTGATTCATTTAGGATTGATGTTTCTTTGCTGATTTGTTGTTTAGAGGATTTTTCCAATGGTGATAGTGGGGTATTAAAGTCTCCTACTATGACAGTATTGCTGTGAATCTCTCCCTTGATAACCTCTGGAATTTTTTTAATGTATGTGGGTGTTCCTGTATTGGGTGTGTATATGTTTACCAGAGTTATTTCTTCTTGTTGGATTGCTCCCTTTATTATTATGAAGTGGCCTTCCTTATCTCTTTTTATGTCCTTCACTTTGATATCTAAGTATTGCTTAGATCAGATATAAGTATTGCTACCCCAACTTTTTTTTCTTTTCCATTCGCCTGAAAAACCTTTTCCCATCCCTTCACTATCAGTCTGTGTGCGTCTTTTTTTCTGAGGTGTGTTTCTTGCAGACAGTAGTTATATGGGTCATGTTTTCTTATCCAATCCATTACCCTGTGTCTTTTGACTGCGGCAGTTAATCCATTTACAGTTAAAATTATTATTAATAGGTACTTGTTTGTCACCATTTTTATTCTTTACCCCTGTGTTCCTTCTTCGCTTCCTTTTTCTTCTTTTTACAGCAGACCCATTAGCATTTCTTGCATTGATGGTTTGGTGGTAATAAACTCCCTTCGTCCTTTTTTGTCTGTGAAGCTCCTGATTTCACCTTCAATTTTGATCAATAGCCTTTTAGGTACAGTATTCTTCGATTCAGAACCTTCCTTTGCATGACTTGGTATATTTGATTCCATTTCCTTCTGGCCTGATGTGTTTCTGTTGAGAAATCAGTCACTACTCAGATGGGGGATCTTTTGTAGGTAACTTTCTGTCTCTCTATGGCCACTTTTAAGATTATTACTTTGTTGTTGCTGTTTGCCAATTTAATTATAACATACCTTGGATCAGTCTTTTGGGGTTCATTTTGCTTGGGACTCTGTGAGCTTCTTGGATTTGTGTGGGGTTTTTCTTCCCTATATCAGGGAAGTTTTCTGTCATTATTTCTTCAAACAGGTTTTTTATTCCTTGCTCAGTTTCCTCTCCTTCTGGCACTCCTATTATGTGGATGTTGTTTTGTTTTGTGTTGTCCCAAAGTTCTCTTAGGCTCTCCTCCTGCTTTTTAATTTTTTTTTTCTAGAAGCTGCTCTACTTGGGTATTTTTTCCTATCTTGTCCTCTAGCTCACTGATGCGGTCCTCTGCTTCTTCTAATCTACTGTTGATGCTTTCTATTGAGTTCTTTACAGCAGCGATGTAATTTTTCACTTCTTCTTGGTTCTTCTTCATTTCCTCTTGGTTCTTACACATATTGTTGAATTTGTCTTCCATTCTTTTCATCCACCATATGACCACTTCTCTGAATTCTTTCTCTGACAGGTTTCTTGCTTCCATTTCATTTTCTTCCTTTTCTTGTGATGCCTGCTTTTCTTTCATATGCGTGCTGTTTCTTTGTCTCCCCATGATCTCTCTTCTCTGGCTGTCTGGTTATGTAGTTGTCTCTCTCCTGCGTTGATTTAAAGGCACAAAATACAACACAATAAGGTACAATGCACATGGCACTGAACACAAATGTATTCACGGTATTAATAACACCAAATAAAGGTAACCACCAGAGAAAGGCGAATTAGAAAATAGGAAAGGAGAAGAGAAAAAGAAAAAAGAAAATAAAGGAGTGTAAAAATGAAATTGGGTAGAGGGAAAAAAGTAAGAGAGAAAAGAGAGAGAATAAGAAAGAAGAGGGGAAAAAACTATATATGGGGAGAAAAATCCAATAAAACAGCCACTAATTCCAACACATGCCAGCAACAAGTACCTGGAGATGAATGCAGACTACAAACAACAACTAATATCGAGTGAGGTGTGGAAAAACAGAAGCAAAAAACAAACAAACAAACAAACAAACACCCCCCCAAAAAAAACCCAAAAGGCAAAAGCAAAACAATTTCACAAACATAAAAAGCGATATAATCAACAATCAAGGAAAAAACAACAAAATGACAGAGAGAGAGAGAAAAAAATTGTTTTTTAATAGTGAAGAAAGAGAAGAGAGAGGTGTATTTGGACTTGGAGCAGGGGATTGGAAATTATATATATAAGTAGGGTAAAATTTTAACAAGGGGTAAAAAGAAGGAATAGGGAGAATCTAAAGCAGGAATAGGGTAAGAGAAGCAGGACAATTAAAGGGGAAAAGTGAGGAAGAGAGTGATGGCATAAAGGTAAAGTTGAGGTAGAGTAGAATGATGCTAAAGGAAAGATGAAAATAGAATGTAGAACACTAATCCCAAAGTAAAATAAAATGACACTTTTTTTTAAAAAAAAGGTAAAATAGTAGTAGTGATAATACTGATTAGAAATAAAAATGTAATAAATAAAAAGGTAAAACCAAGTGAGGAAAATAAAACTTAGTTTCTTAAGTAAAAGATGAAAAATATAAAAATTAAAATGTGCAGTAGTGAAGGTCATTGACTTCTTCTACTTTTCTGTTTGGCACGTCTGTTTCCTAGTTAGGACAGTATTGAAGTTCCCTGAGTTCCACTGCTCCTCAGTGTTGTAAGCCAGTCCTGATTTTTAAGCAGTCAGTATGTCCTTATTTCTTCTTTTCCTTTATTTGTGTTTACACAAGTCAATCTGTGATTCAACCCCTGGATGGCAGTGTTTCTGGATTGACCTCCAGGTCTATAGGTCCTCTCTAGCTAGTGTTTAGGTTTTGTTTTCCCTGTGGTACTTAATACCGGTTTGCCCCAGAGCTGGTTCTCTGATGGTTATTCCCCACTCTGATCCCCAGGTTCCAGAAAAACAACTTTCCCCTGCTGTCTCTTAGATTGTCCCCAATTGGGTGATCCTATGTATTGGGCTTAGTAATCAGAAGCAAGGATTTAAAGAGGTAAAAACAAAAAAGAGCCAGAGTAAGTGTGCGAACTCTGGGGCTGCGCCCAAGTTTGTGTAGTCTTTTTTCCCCTTGGGTCTAAGCAGTCGGCACACTTCTAAAAATTTTAGGCTGTCCTTTTGCGCCCAGATCAAAATGGGTTGTTTTTTAGAGTTCCCTTCTGTAAGCAGCTCTGCGGCCCCCCTTCCACATTCATGGATCACACTAGCCCCAACAGCCATGGATTTTTTTTAGACACAGACTTCCCCAGGTTCTTCATTTCCCACCATGTGCGCGTTTCTCTCTCCTGCCAGGACCACAGACTTCACCTTATCCCAGGCGAAATCTGACCTTTCTGTGAGGGAGTGTAGAGCTCCGCTGAATCGGCATGCTTGTGCCTCTTGGGGACCGGTGTGGTGTTCTTGGGTTCACAGCTGTTCAGTGGGTGCGGTAGTTGTAGATTCCCTGGGCTTTTCAGGTTTCCAATAACATCCACTTTCCCCTTCAAGATGGCGCGGTCTCTGCATCCAAGCCGGTCTCTCCGGGAGGGAACCCAGCAGCAGTGGGGGCTTCCCGGTCAGGGGAGCCCCATTCAGCAGTCCCCCACAGTCTCCTGAAGTATAGCTGTTCCTCAACTCATCAACAAACACTCCCCATGCAACCACACACTCTCCCTTTGTTTTCTCACTCACACACTATATTGTAGTCTGCCTTCCCGTCGGCAGCCATCTTCCTTTGCCTACCCTTTGTCTTTTGATTGGGGCATTTAATCCACTTACATTTAAGCTTATTATAGCTATGTACTTGTTTGTTGACATTTTTATTCTTTATGCCTGTGTGTTTCTTCTTCCCTTCCTATTCTTTTTGAAGCAAAGCCTTTAGCATTTCTTGCATTGCTGGTTTGGTGGTAATAAACTCCCTTAGTTGTTTTTTTTTTTTGTCTTGTCTGTGAAACTCCTGATTTCACCCTCAACTTTGGTTGATAGTCTTGCTAGGTACAGTATTCTTGGATTCAGACCCTTTCTTTGTATGACTTTGTATATTTCATTCCATTCCCTTCTGGCCTGCTGTGTTTCTATTGATAAATCAGTCAATAGTCTGATGGGAGATCCCTTGTAGATAACTTTCTGTCTCTCTATAGGAGCCTTTAAGATTCTTGCTTTGTCGTTGGTGTTTGCCAATTTAATTATGATGTGTCTTGCTGTCAGCTTTTTTGGGTTCTTCTAGTCTACTCTTGATGCTTTCTATTGTGTTCTTTATTGCAGCGATGTAATTCTTCATTTTTTCTTGGTTCTTCTTCATTTCCTCTTGGTTCTTACACATATTGTTGAAGTTGTCTTCCAGCCTTTTCAGCGTCCTTATGACCATTGATTTGAATTCTTTATCTGACATTCTTTATTGCCTCCATTTTGTTTAGTTCCTTTCTTGGTGATTCCTCCTTTTCTTTTGTATAGGGGCTGTTTCTTTGTCTCCCCATGTTCGCTCCTCTTAGTGTGTTTGGTTATGTAGCTCTCTCTATCCTGTGTTGATTTAAAGGCACAAAATACAACACTACCAGGTACAATACACAATTCACCCAACACAAATGTATTCATGATGCCAATAAACCCAAATAAAAGTGACCACCAGAGACCAGAGAATTAGGGGAGAGAAAAGAGTGCAAAAATGATATTGATAAAAGGGAAAAATGTAACAGAGAAAAGAAAGATAAAAAAAAGAATGGGGGAAAATATGTGTATATAGGGAGAAAACTCCAAAAAAACCAACAACTATTCAAAAAAACGCAAAGAACAAACACCCAGAGGAAAATGCAAACAACAAACAACTAATCAAAAAAATACACACAACAAATACCCAAACCACAAAGACCCAGATTAATGTGAAGAGGCAGAGCTTATTTCCCGAAGGTAAGGTCAAGAAATTAAATGAATGGGGGAATGACCACAATTCAGTATAGAGGACGTAGAAAGAGAATGAGTGTATAGGAAGAAAAGTACAAAACAAAATAAAAAAAGAGAAAATATATATTAAATAAATATATATAGAAAAGAAAATTTATAGAGAGTAGATAGGCCTGAGTTGGTGATTGAAACTGATTAAGCTATTGGTAGAAGAATAGAACAAGTGTGTAGAGGAAAAACAGAAGCACAAAAAGTTCTTAAAAACAAACAAACAAACAATCAAACAAACAAGAAGACAGAAAGAAAGAAAAAGAGAAAAAAAGGAAAAGAAAAAGAAACAACTTTGGCTAGTGAAGAAAGAGAAGAGAGAAGTGGCATGGACATGGAGCAGGGGAGAGGAAATTAGATATATGAGTAAGATCAATGTTTAACAGGGAGTAAAAAGAAAGGATAGAGGAAAACTAAAGCAGTAACAGGATAAGAGAAACAGGACAAAAAAGGGGAAAAGAGTGTTGGCATAAAGGAAAAATTGAGAGAGAGTAAAATAATGCTAAAATAAAAATATAATGTATAGCACTAATCCAAAAATAAAATAAACTAAAGGAAAAAAATAAAATAAAACTTAAAAAGTAAAATAAAAGTAATAATAATAATTAAAAATATAATAAGAAAGCAAAATCAAGTGAGAAAAACATTTTAGTTTCTTAATAAAAGATAAAAAATAAAAAAGTGAAGTATTGAAGGTAATTCACTTTAACGGAGCTTCAATGACCTATGGGGGATGGTTTAAGACTCCTCTCTACTGTTCTGCCTGGCACATCTGTTTCCTGTCAGGTAGTCTGCACAGTGTTGAAGTTCCCTGTGATCCACCACTCCTCTGTGTCATAAGCCATAACCTTGTTTTCAAGCAGGTGGGATCTCTCTGCTCACTTTGTTTCTCTGCCCACTTTCAGCTGTATTTACACAAGTCAATTCTGACACAACCCCTAGGTGGCAGTGTTTTTGTATTAGTTTCCAGGATCAAATGGCCTCTCAATCCAGTGTTTAGATTCTTCTTTCCCTGCCACTCTTAATACTGGGTTGGAAGGATGGACTTACCCAGAGCTGGTTTCCTTGCTCATCTCTCCTTATTCTGATTCCCAGTTTCCACAAAAACAACTTTCCCCTGCAGTCTCGGTGAGTGTTTTTTAATTGAAAGGTCTTATGGCAGCCCTGTGGGCCCCCTTCCACATTTGAGGGCTACGCTGACCCCAAGGGACACAGATTTGGTCGGGCGCAGTTTCCCTCTGAGACTATAGTCCCTGCTGCGTAGATTTCTCCCTCCATCCTAGATCCCAGATCTCTCCTCTCTCTAGGCGATCTCTGACTTTTCCATCTATGGATGGCCTCACCAGCTGTGTTTAATTAGCCAGTTCTGGGTGGCTGTTATTTGATTCAGTTGTTCCTTCTATCTGCTCTGTGAGAAGGCACAGGACCCGTCCGAGTATTTGGCTGCCACCTTTCTCCCCCTGGACATACATTTTAGGTGCCTGCAGCAATGGATGCTGGAATCTTGTTGTTTGTGGGTTAGCAGCTGAAACAGCTGGTCCCTGGGCATTGTGATTGTAGGGTCTCAGGAGGTATCTGAGGTCTCACTGGTTGAAGGCAAGGCTTGGCTTCCGATCACAGCTGGTCTCCCCTTTAAGGTGGTGTGGTCTCTGTGGCAGAGCTGGCCACTCCAGGAGAGATTTGAGCAGTAATAGAAGCTGCCTGGCCAGGGGAGCCTGTCTGTCAGTCCCTAACAGTCCTGTGGAATATAACTGTCCTTCACTCACAAATACCAACACTCCCTGCACATCCACACACTCTCCTTTAGCTCTCTCACTCACACACTGTCTTGAAGCTGCCATCCCATTGGCTGCCATCTTGGATCCCCCAGACATCCTTTCTGCCTGTTTTATTTTTTAAATCATTCAGTTTTCTGGGGAAGATTGAAGACTCCATAAAAGCTATGAGAATGCTCAGAAAATAGAAATGAATGAATGTTGAGTAGATTATGAGATATTTGAAGGCAGGGGCATTTGTTATTCATTAAGGCCCTACTTACAAGCTGTATATTGCCTCTTACATACAGTTTGAATTATTTAGTAGTATGTTGACTGGTAAGCCAAGGACAAAGATGTGCTCTCAAACAGGGCTGAACGGAACAGCATGGAGCACATCTTACCTAATAATAGACAACCATGTAAATTGACCGTACCTCCGCTACACCACCAGCCAATTAGGAGTGATATGCAAATTAACCCAACAAAGATGGCGGTTAATTTGCATACACAGGTGCTGAGTAATGGGGGCAGGATGCTTGCATCGTCACCATGGCTATGACACAGGCGTTCTGCCCCACCCCAGTCTCTCAGGGCCTCTGGGCAGTGTGGGAAGGCGGGGCCGGAGCAGAAAGAGGCAGCTCCCAGAGCAGAAAGAGGCAGCTCTGGGGCCTGAGTGGAAAGGGGCTGGGCCAGAGTGGAAAGGGGGTGCTGGAAGCCAGGGAAAGGAAAGCCCATTCTAGCAAGAATCTTCATGCATCGGGCTTCTAGTCCTGAAATAAACTTCATCCTGCTGATACCCCTTTATGCTGAGCCCCTGGGATTCCTAAGGGACTTTAACTAGGATTCTATTTTTTTCTGTTTGTGTGAATTTTCTCCAATCTTTTCATTTTAACTTTCTGCAGCAACTTTCATTCTTATCTTTTGCTGTAATTGCTGGGTATTAAAAGATGGTGTGACAGTGTTAGGAAACAAAATTGCATTGTCTGAATGGTCTTATCCTGGGTTTTTTCTTTTTTCTGATGTTATAAGAAATATCTTTTTTCCCTCCTGTGAAATCTCTAAAGTGATTTTCTCAGCTAATTTTGGATAATAAAGGCATTCACTCACTAATGCAGCTATTATTTTTAGGAATATATATATTCCAGTAGCTTCTATTAAATTGGCCTAAATTGAACTGAATTTCCCACCCAATGGTTTGGAAGGAATTAATGCACTTGCCTGTCTCTTAACCATTCTTCCCACCACCCGTCCATTTTCCAAGCAACCCTGCAACTCAGCCTTAATTTCTGTTACACAAAACAGCTGCTCTCAAATGCTCTGTGGTTTGTTAACTCTGATAAATATGAAAAGGCTGAGAAATTAGAGGTAAAAACATTGTCATTGAAAACAAAGCTGCTTGGTTTGAAGGTCATCTCTTTTGAAAGTGGAATGGGCAATAAAAAATGGAAGGTTAATCAATGTTTTACTTTGATAATGCTTTGCTTGGCCATTTGACATAAATGTTCATTACATGCATGAAATATACCTTGTTGACTTCTTATATCCTAAAAAAGTTTATCAACACTGTTGATTTTCTATCTGTTTCCTTTATAAAGAAGCACATGAACTTATTATAATTTATCTTCTCCCTTCCTCTCTTCACCTGCCTTTGTTTCTCTTTCCCTGTTCCCAGGTATATCTCTTTCCCTGAGAATCACCCCACATTGTCTTTTTGTATGTGTGTATGAGTGTGTGTGTGTGTGTGTGTGTGTGTGTGTGTGTGTGTGTGTGTGTTCACCACCCTTGGTTAAGTCTCCTTCTGTCACTGTTCCCTCCCCCCATACTCTCATCAACCCTATCTTCTTAGGTCACTTTCCTTTAGAAGAAAATGAGTCTTTCCTTATGTGACAGTTAATTCTCTGTGTAAAAGTAGTTTGATTTTGGTGCCCTTTTGATTGGACAAAAATTAGTCCAGATATTGCTGTGAAGGTATTTTGTAGATGTGATTAATATCTACAGTTAGTTGACTACATGTACAGAAGATTATCCTTGATAATGTGGGTAGGCCCCATCCAATGGGTTGAAGGACTCAAGAGCAAAAAACTGAGCTTTCATGGAGAAGAAAGAATGATACCTCAATTGGAATGTCAACTCTTGCCTGAGTTTCCAGTTACTGGGCTGCCCTACAAATTTCAGACTTAACCATCCTATCTAATAAAAGAGTAATATGTAAATTGACCATCACTCCAAGACACAAGATGTCTGCCCCCATGTGGTCAAAGATAGCTGCCCCCATGTGGACACAAGATGGCTGCCACATGATGGCCAGCAGGGGAGAGCAGTTGTGGGCAGTTAGGGGTGACCAGGCCAGCAGAGGAGGGAAGTTGGGGGAGACCAGGCCAGCAAGGGAGGGCAGTTGGGGGGGACCCAGGCCTGCAGGGGAGGGCAGTTTAGGGGGACCAGGCCTGCAGGGGAGGGCAGTTGTGGGCAATCAGGCCAGCAGGGGAGAGCAGTTAGGGGCAATCGGGCTGGCTGGGGAGCAGTTAGGCGTCGATAAGGCTGGCAGGGGAGTGGTTAGGGGTGATCAGACTGGCAGGCAGAAGCAGTTAGGGGCAATCAGGCAGAGGCAGGTGAGTGGTTGGGAGCCAGCAGTCCTGGATTATGAGAGGGATGTCTGACCGCCTGTTTAGGCCTGATCCCAACAGGCAGTCGGACATCCCTCAAGGGGTCCCAGATTGGAGAGGGTGCAGGCTAGGCTGAGGGACACCCCCCCCCCCATGCACAAATTTCGTGCACCGGGCCTCTAGTAATCACATAATTGCATAGATAAATTCTTTAAACTAAATCTCTCTTTCTCTACCACTATCTCTATCCCTATCCTGCCCTCTCTCTCTATCTCTCTATCTCCATCATATATCTCTGTCTCCCCATTTTTCTCTCTCTAGTCTCTTTCCTCCCTCCCCCTCTCTCTCCACTTCCTATCTAATAAAGAAGGGATATGCAAATTGACCGTCACACCATCACAAATATGGCAGTGCCCATAGCCACAAGATTGTGGTGCCCAGTTCCCTTAGCCCCACCAGAGTTCCACAGTCCTTTCAGCTCCACCAGGGGGGAGGCAGGCACATGGTGTGGCCGGACCTGTCCTCAGCCCCCCAGCCACCCAGGGTTGGCCCAAGGCACAGGCAAGCCTCAGATGGCAGCTGCCCAACTGATGCCCGAGGCACTGGCAAGCCTCGGATGGTGGCTACCCTGCTGCCCAGGGCCGCCCGAGGCTCAGGTAACCAGGGCCGGCCAAGGCTTGTGCTACTGGCAATGGCAGCAGCAGAGGTGTGATGGGGGTGTCGCCTTCCCCTGATCACCGGGTCGCCTTCCGCCCCTAAGGGCTCCCAGACTGTGAGAGGGGGCAGGCCAGGCTAAGGGACCTCCCCTCCAGTGCATGAATTTTCATGCACCAGGTCTCTAGTACTATTATAAGTACCTCTGTCTCTTTTACTTGTTCTGTTTCTCTGGAGAACCCTAACTGATAAACCACATTTCAAATATCTAGACACACAGCCACACTCACTTTGATAATTTAGCAGGAAAGGGTTTTAGTTATATTGATTATTGAAGGATAATTTCTAAAACTCAATCAATAGTGTTTTCATTATCCATGTTGATGAGATAACTTCTCCCACTGGTTGCTTTCTGATACACTTGGTCATGCCCTGATCCCTGATTATTCAGTGATTATTTTGAGGGCCTACCACCTGCATAGCACTCTCTATTTACTGCTCACTTTTTCTTGGCCTTGTTATGCAGACCACAAAATAGTGATCTTACAAAGAGTGTGTGTGTGTGTGTGTGTGTGTGTGTGTGTGTGTGTGTTGGGGGGGGGGCTATAAAAATCATTGCTATTTTATTATTGCTTCAACTTCTTTTTTTAAAAATATAATCCTCGCCTAGAATATATTTTTTAAAATCTTTATTGTTAAAACTATTACATATGTTCCATTTCTCCCCTCTCATTGTATCCCTACCAACTCCCCCCTCCTGCCCCAGCAGACCTTCACTACCCTATTCTCTGTGTCCATGGGTTATGCATATATGCATACAAGGTCTTTGGTTGATTACCTCCCACACATCAACCCTCCCCCATGTTCCCTCCAAGATTCCACACTCTGTTTCATGCTTCCATGTCTCTGGATCCACTTTGTTCATTAGTTTATGCTGTTCATTAGATTCCACACATGAAAGAGATCATGTGATACTTGTCTTTCTCTGACTGACTTATTTCACATAGCATGATACTCTCAAGATCCCTCCATGCTGTCTCAAAGGGTAAGAGTTCCTTCTTTTTTTTACTGCTGCATAGTATTCCATGGCATAAATGTACCACATCTTTTTGTTTTGTTGATGGTTTCTTTTGATGTGCAGAAGCTTTTTATTTTGTTGTAGTACCATTTGTTTATTTTCCCCTTAGTTTCCATTGCCCTAGGAGATCTACTGGTAAAGATATTGCTACGGCATATGTCTGCTATCTTGCTACCTGTGGCTTCTTCTAAGATTTTTATGGTTTCCTGTCTTATGATTAAGTCCTTTATCCATTTTGAGTTTATTTTATGTATGGTATAAGTTGGTGATCTAGTTTCATTTTTTTTGCATGTATCTGTCCAATTTTCCCAACTCCATTTAGTGAAGACACTGTCTTGACTCCATTGTATACTCTTGCCTCCTTTCTCAAATATTAATTGAGCATAATGGATTGGGTCTATCTCTGGGTTCTCTGTTCTGTTCCACTGGTCTATATGTCTGTTCTTGTGCCAGTACCAGGCAGTTTTGAGAACCATGGCTTTGTAACACAGCTTGATATCTGGTATTGTGATCCCTCCAACATTGTTCTTCTTTCTCAGGATTGCTGCAGCTATTCGGGGTCTTTTTTCATTCTAGAAGAATTTTTGGAGAGTTTGTTCTAGGGGTGTGAAATATGCCATTGGTATTTTAATGGGGATTGCATTGAATTTATAGATTGCTTTGGGTAGTAAGGACATTTTAATGATGTTGATTTTACCAAACCATGAGCACAGTATATTTCTCCATTTGTTTGTCTTCCTCTATCTCTTTTTTCAGCATCCTGTAATTTTCTGAGTACAGGTCCTTTACCTGCTTGGTTACATTTATTCCTACGAATTATATTTTTTGTGTTGCAATGGTAAATGGGATTGTTTTTTTAGTGTCTCTTTCTGTGATTTCATTATGGGTGTATAAGAAAGCCATAGACTTCTGGGTGTTAATTTTGTATCCTGCTACATTGCTGAATTCATTTATTAAGTCTAGGAGTTTTTTGATGGAGTTTTTAGGGTTTTCAATGTACAATATCATTTCAACTGCAAATAATGATAATTTTACTTCTTCTTTTCCAATTTGGATGCCTTTTATTTCTTCTTCTTGCCTGATGGCTATGGCTAGCACTTTCAGGACTATGTCCAACAGGAGTGGTAAAAGTGGCCATCCCTGTCTTGTTCCTGTTCTTAGGGGAAATGGTTTTAGTTTTTGCCCATTGAGTATGATGTTGGCTGTCGGTTTGTCATATAAGGCTTTCTAAATTGTTTTTTTATTTTTGGTTCTCTGATTAAATGATGTTTTTCTACCCCGTCCTCTAATTCACTGATACAATCCTCAACTTCCCCTAATCGGCTTTGTATTCCTTCCAGTGTGTCCTTTATTCGTGCTATGTTGTCCTTTATTTCCATTTTCACATTTACATATTTTCTCATGCTGTTGAGTATCTTTACCATCATTATTCTGAATTTTATATCAGATAAATTTCTTATCTCCATTTCTTTTATCTCTTCTTCTGGAGAATTCTCTTGTTCTTTCATTTGAGTGTTGTTTTTTTATCCTCATTTTGGCTGTCTGTTGTGTTTGTGACTATGTATTATTAGGTAGATCTGTTATGTCTCTCAATCTCTAGTGCAGGACATTGTCAAAAGCCATTTCTAAATAATTAGAATAAGCAGAGACTCAAGGCCTCTAGAGACTGCCTCTGCCTATAGACTGATTGGATTTACTCTTGAGTAGCCCTCAGGAAATTATCCATATGTGTGGCACCAGTTTTTCCAGTATGGTGGAGTATGATGGAGCAACTGCTTCTGTGTGGAGGCTAGTTGTTATTCTCAGTCTCTTAATGAGCCTCAGAAATTAGACACCATGAGGCAAGGTGTTTTCCAATAGGTTGGGTTGACTGTTTTCCCACCAGGCAAGACTGCCTGGATAGCAAATGTCTGTGAGGGAAAGATGACCTCCGCAGCATGAGGAAATGACTCAACAACAGGAAACGAAGGTGTCTGCCTTCTGAGCTCTAAGCCCAGAGCCACCAACCCTGGCTTCTGCTCACACAGCTCCAGTCTACTCTACACTCTTTCTGCCAGAGTACAAGGTGAGTGGCTGCACACAGCATTTTGTATGTTGGCCCTTTAAGAGTGTACCGGTGTTTCCATCCATCTTTCTCTGAGAGACAGCAACCTGCTGCTTTTCACAGCCAGATGTTATGTGGGCACATTTCTTAGTTCTAGTGCTCTCTGCTGCGGGGCCCATCTTGGGGATTAGACCCCGGAATTCTCAGTGGCAACCCCCATATCTGAGATATCTCTCTGGAACTTCAGCTGTTGCCTGTGGGAGCCTGTCCAGCCGTTTTGTGCTTCTGGCCCTTTCTACCAGTCTCTATGCATTCTCCACTTTCTGTTTTTTGTTATCAGGGTTCTCTCCATCCAGTCTTAAATTGATTATTCAGGTTGTTTTTTGGATTTTGGTTGTAATTCCTGAGGATATTTTTTCCATTGATTTTTTTAGAGAGAGTGCAAGGGGGAGAGAGAGGATGATGAAGAAAGAATGAGAGAGAAAGAGAGAAGAGAGAGAGAGAGAGAGGTGAGAGAAACACATTGATTGGTTGCTTCCTGCACGTGCCTGGACCTGGCAGGGTATCAAACCATGATTCTTCAGGGCACAAGCCAACACTCTAACTACTGAGCAACACCGGCCAGGGCTGCTTTGTTTTTTTTTTCATCTGAAGGTTGATTATTGAATTAAATTGTTGTGCAGAGTGAATGTTTGAAAAACACTGGGATATGCTCTCCAAGCGTCCTTCCTTTTAAATGAATGTTTTGATAAATTGTGAACCTTCCAGAATTTCTAAGGTAGAGCATACAGTATAGTTAACCCGATTGGAATTCTTGAGTGGAATAGAGATAGCTCTTACTTGTTATGAAGGCTATGATGCAGCTGTACTTCATGAGGGACTTTCCACACAACCACACAAAAGGGCTCAGAGGGAAGGTAATTGACTGGGCCTGTGAACGTGACACTGGGATTCAGAGGTGAGTAGAGTGATGGTCATATGGAGATCTCAGATGTAAGAGGGACTTCCTGGGAGGAGCCTGGCCTATAGGATTTGGCCACTGTCCCTGGAACAGATGGAGTTAGAACCTGGTGTCTAAGACCCAGCTAAGTCAAATCTCTTTCCAGATGGGAACACGGAGACTCAATGTTTCTACTGAACATCAAAGGGAATTTGGGGTAAAATAGCTACGTATTTTTCCCCACTAGTGACAAAGGTTTTACTGAAAATAAAAAAATAGGGTGATATAATGGGAGTGGCTAGGAAGTTCGTGTAGATTAGGGAGAGGTATAAAATTCGGTGAGGTGTGTCTCATTTCCAATTTATTCTATATTAAAAAAAATTAAATCTTTTTTGTTGAAAGTATTACATATGTCCTCTTTCTCCCCCATTGACCCCTTCTAGCCCACTTCTGCTCTGCTGCCCCAGGTCTTCCCCACCCTATTGGTTATGCATATGCATACAAATTCTTTGGTTGATCATTTCTCTCCCACCCATCCTCTCCCACCTTCCCTTTGAGATTTCACACTCAGTTCCATGCTTCCATGTCTCTGGATCCAATCTGTTCCTCAGTTTATTTTGTTAATTAGATCCACATATGAGTGAGATCATGTGATACTTGTCTTTCTCTGACTGGCTTATTTCACTTAGCATAATATTCTCCATGTCCCTTCATACTATCTCAAAGAGTAAGAAATTCTCCTTTTTTTTTTTTTTTTTTTTACTGCTGCATACTACTCCATGGCATAAATGTACCACAGCGTTTTTATCTACTCGTGTACTGAGGGCACTTTCGCTGTTTCCAGATGTTAGCTGTTGTAAATTGTGCTGCTATGAACATAGGGGTGCATACATTTTTTCTTATGGGTGTTTCTGATTTCTTAGGATATATTCCTAGAAGCTGGATCAAATGGGAGTTCCATTTTTAATTTTTTGAGGAAACTCCATACTGTTTTCCACAGAGGCTACACCAGTCTGCATTCCCACCAACATTGTAAAAGGGTTTCTTTTTCTCCACATCCCTGCCAACACTTGTAGTTTGCTGATGATAGCCATTCTGACAGGTGTGAGGTGATAACCTCATGTCGTTTTAAATTGTATGACTCTGATGATCAGTGATTGAGCATTTTTTCATATGTCTCTTGGCCATCTTAATATCTGCTTTGGAGAGTGTCTATTTAGTTCCTTTGCCCATTTTTTGATTGAATTGCTTGTCTTCCTTTTATTAAGTTGCATGAACTTCTTATGTATTTTGGATATTAACTCTTTGTCAGATGTATCACTTACAAATATGTTCTCCCATACAGTGGGCTCCATTTTCATTTTGTCGATGGTTTCTTTTTCTGTGCAGAAGCTTTTTATTTTGATGTAGTCCCATTTGTTTATTTTCTCATTAGTTTTCTTTGCCCTAGGACAGTGGTCGGCAAACTCATTAGTCAACAGAGCCAAATATCAACAGTACAACGATTGAAATTTCTTTTGAGAGCCAAATTTTTTAAACTTAAACTTCTTCTAACACCACTTCTTCAAAATAGACTCACCAAGGCCGTGGTATTTTGTGGAAGAGCCACACTCAAGGGGCCAAAGAGCCGTATGTGGCTCACGAGCCACAGTTTGCCAACCATGGCCCTAGGAGATGTATCTATAAACATATTGCCACGAGAGATGTCTGAGATATTTCTGCCTATGGTTTATCCTGGGATTTTTATCATTTTGCTACTTATATTTAAGTCTTTTATCCATTTTGAGTTTATTATTTGAAAGGAGGAAGTAAAGGTGTGGTGTAAGTTGGTGGTCAAGTTTCATTTTTTTCCATGTATCTGTCCAATTTTCCCAACACCATTTATTGAAGAGACGGTTGTGCCTCCATTTTATGCTCTTGCCTCCTTTGTCAAATATTAATTGAGTATAATGGCTTGGATTGATTTCTTGAATCTCCATTGATCTTTATGCCTGTTCTTGTGCCAGTACCAGCCTGTTTAGATTATGATGGCTTTGTAGTATAACTTGATATCTAGTGTTGTGATTCCTCCAACTTTGTTCTTTTTTCTCAAGATTGCTGTGGCTATCTGGGGTCTTTTTTGGTTCCACGTAAATTTTTAGAGTATTTGTTCTAGATCTGTGAAATATGCTGTTGACATTTTAATAGGGATTGCATTGAATCTATAGATTGCGTTGGGTAGTATGGACATTTTAATAATGTTAATTCCACCAATCCATGAACATGGTTTATTCTTCCATTTGTTTATATCTTCCTCTATCTCTTTTTCAATGTCCTGTAGTTTTCTGAATACAAGTCTTTTATTTCCCTGGTTAAGTTTATTCCTTAGTATCTCAATATTTTTTGTTGCAATGGTAAATTGGATTATTTGTTTAAGTTCTCTTTCTGAGAATTTATTATTGGAGTATAAAAATGCCATTGATTCCTGGGAGTTAATTGTGTATCCTGCTACATTGCCAAATTAATTTTACATAGCTCATAGTTTTTTGATGGAGTCTTTAGGGTTTTCTATCTACAATATCATGTCATTTGTGAATAATGAGTTTTATTTCCTCCTTTCCAATTTGGATGCCTTTTACTTATTCTTGTCTTATTGCTATGGCTCGGACTTCCAGTATTATGTTGAATAAGAATGGTGAAAGTGGACAGCCATATTTTGTTCCTGTTCTTAGGGGAAATGGTTTTAGTTTTTGCCCATAGAGGATGATGTTGGCTGTAGGTTTGTCATATATGGCCTTTATTATGCCAAGGTATGATCCCTCTATTTCCACTATGCTGAGAGTTTTTATCAAAACTGGGTGTTGGATTTTGTTGAATGCTTTTTTTAAAATATATTTATATGTCAGGTGATTTTTGTCTTTCAATTTGTTTATATGATGTATCAGTTTATTGACTTGTGACTATTGCACCAGCCCTGCATTCCTGGAATAAATGTACTTGGTCATAGTGTATGATCTTGTTAATATATTGCTGTACCTAATTTTCTATTATTTTGTTAACGATTTTATCATTTTTGCTCAATATCTCCATTAGAGATTTTGGCCTGTAATTCTCTTTCTTTGTATAGTCTTTATCTGGTTTTGGGAATAGGTGAATGCTGGCCTCATAAAAAGAGCTTGGAAGTATTCCTTCTTGTTGGATTTTTTGGAATAATTTGAAGAGTACAGGTCTTAGTTCTTCTTTAAATATTTGGTAAAATTCCCTTGTGTAGCTGTCTGGATCAGAGCTTTTGTTGCCTGGAGTTTTTATGATTACTGCTTCTATTTCATGACTTGTTATTGGCCTATTCAGCATTCTGATTCTTCCTGATTCAGTTTTGGAAGATTATATTTTTCTAGGAATTTGTACATTTCATCCAGGTTGTTCATATTTTTGGCATATAGTATTTTCTTACAATCCTTTGTACTTCTGTAGTGTCAGCTGTTACTTCTCTGCTTTCATTTCTGATTTTATTTATTTGGGTCCTCTCTCTTTGTTTCTTGATGAGTCTGGCTAATGGTTTATCAATTTTTTTCTTACATTTTCAAAGAACCAGCTCTTGGTTTCATTGATCTTTTCTAGAATTATTTTTCAGTCTCTATGCCATTTATTTCTGCTCTAATCTTTATTATTTCCTTCCTTCTACTTATGGTGGGCTTTTCTTGTTGTTCTCCTTCTAATTATTTAAGTTGTAGATTTAAATAATTTATTATTAATTTTTTTTTGAGGTAGACCTGTAGTGCTATGAACTTCCCTATCAGGACTGCTTTTGCCATGTCCCAGAGATTTTGGGCTGTTGTGTGTTCATTTACATTTGTTTCCAGAAAGTTTTTTATTTGTTTCTTGATCTCATTGGTAACCCATTCATCCTATATAATAAAAGGCTAATATACAAATAGACCGAACAGCAGAACAACTGAACAATTGGCGGCTATGACATGTGCTAACCACCTGGGAGTGCGTGCGGAACATGGCAGGAGTTAGCAGCAAGCGGCAGAGTGTGGAACATGGCGGGTGTCAGCCGCAGCGGGATGGCGGAGCAGGTGAGGGGGGGTGCCAGACCAAGGCGGGGCAAGCCTCTGGTAGTTACTGAAAATTCTTTCCTCCCATGCACCATGGTCCTGCCTGGCATTTGCACCTGCTGCTGGCACTAGCCTCTCTCCCACCTGCTGCTGGTGCCCAGCACCAACCCCCATCGTTTGGCACCATCAGCGGGTGCGAGTAGCAGCTGCTGGCCCCAAACGCCCATTAGGGCTTCTTCACCTCCCCCTACTCTGGAGGGGCAATCGGGGCCGGCAGCCACCTCTCACACCCACTGCTGGCACCGGCACCACTCGAACCCACAGCTGGTGCTGGTACCACCACTCACACCTGCTGCTGGCACCAGCCCCAATCGCTCCACGTGGTCAGTGGGTGTGGTGGCATCAGCGTGTGGGAGTGGAGGCGGCGGGAGCGGGGCTGCCAGCAGAAAGGGGACCAGGGTCCAAGGTGGGAGAGGCCAGGCAGGGGCACGGAGGATGAGCCGAGACCCGCCCCTGTGCCCACCACAGCCTCGCAGCCCACAGTTCCTTTCAAGGTGCATGAATTTGTGCCCTGGGCCCCTAGTTGTTTAATAACATGCTATTTAGCCTCCATGATTTGAATATTTCTTGAGTTATTTTACTGTAGTTGATTTCTAATTTCATTCTACTGTAATCTGAGAAGATGCTTGATAGAATTTCAACTTCTTGAACTTATAGAGACTTGTTTGTATCCTAACATGTGGTCTATCTTTGTGAATGACCCATGCGCACTTGAGAAGAATGTATATTCTGCAACTTTTTGGTGAAATGTTTTATACATGTCAATGAAATCCATCTGATCCAGTATGTCATTTAGAGTCACTGTTTCCTTGTTAAAATTTTGTCTGGAAGATCTTCCCAGTGAATTCAGCTGGTGTTAAAGTCCCCTACTATGACTGTATTGCTGTCAATCTCTCCCTTGAAGTCCTCTATTCGTTTTTAAATATATTTAGGTGCTCCTATATTGGGTGCATATGTGTTTACCAGGGTTATATCTTCTTGTTGGATTGATCATTTTAGTGTTATGTAGTGACCTTGGTTGTCTCTTGTGTGGCTTTCATTTTGAAGTCTATTTTGTCAGATATGAGTATTACTGCTCCAGTGTTTCTTTTTCATTTCATTTGCATGGAAAAAAAATTTTCCCATCCCTTCACTCTCATACTGTGTGTATCTTTTGTTCTGAGGTGGGTCTCTTGTATACAGCATATAGCTGGATCATGTCTTTGTATCCATTCAGCTATCTTATGCCTTTTGTTTGGAGCTTATAATCCATTTACATTTAGAACTATTATTGAGAGGTGCTTATTTATTGCCATTTTAATTCTGTGTGGCTAGGTTTCTCTCTCTGATTCTTCTTCTCATCACAACAGTCCCTTTAGCATTTCTTATTGTGCTGTCTTAGTGGTGATGTACTCCTTTAGCCTTTTTTTTTTTTTTTTTTTTTTTTTTTGTCTGGGAAGCTCTTTATTTGACTGTCTTGGAAGCTCTTAATTTGAATGATAGCCTTGCTGGGTATAGTAATCTTGGTTTCAGATCCTTGCTTTTCATTACCTTCAGTACTTCATGCCAATCCCTTCTGGCCTGTAGAGTTTCTGATGAGAAATCAGGTATCAGCCTTGTGGGAACTCCTTTGTAAGTAACAGTTTGCTTTTCTCTTGCTGCCTTTAAGATTCTTTCTTTGTCTTTAATTTTTTGGCATTTTAATTATGATGGGTTTGGGCCTGTTTGGGTTCTTCTAGGCTAGGGACTCTCTGTGCCTCCTGAACTTGTGTGACTTTTTCTTTCACCAGGGTAGGGAAGTTTTCTGGCATTTTTTCTTCAAACACATTCTTTATCCCTTGCTTGCTATTTTCCTCTTCTTGCACTCCTATTATGAGAATATTGTTATTTTTCATGTTGTCCCACAGCTCCCTTAAGCTTTCCTCCTGTTTTTTATTTGTTTATTTATTTTTCCTTTTGGTTCTCTGATTGAGCTACTTTTTGTACCCTGTCTTCCAATTCACTGTAAATGACCCTCAGCTTCACCTAATTTGCTTTATATTCCTTCCAAAGTGTTCTTCATTAGTACTATGTCATTCTTTATTTCTGACTGTTCTTTTTTCATAGTTACTATATTTTTTTCTCATGCTCTTGAGCATCTTTACCATCATTATTCTGAACTCTATATCAGCTACATTTCTTATTTTCATTTCATTTATCTCTTCTTCTGGAGAATTCTCTTTCCTTTCATTTTGGGTTTGGTTTTTTTGTCCCCTTCCCATTTTGGCCATCAGTTTGGGTTTGTGCTTATGTATTTGGTAGATCTGCTAATCTCTAGTGCAGGACAATGTCAGACACTGTTTGTGATTAGTCCTGAGTATCCTGTTTGGGGCTATCAGCAATCCTCAGCCTATAGCTCTCTCTGCTTGGGTTGGATGCTTCTCAATGGACCAAGATGTGCATCAGGTTCTGCTTTCTCTAGCCCCAGTCTCTGAAGGTGATCAATCAAAGACTTAAAGCCTCCAGAGACCCACCTCTGCCTGAACTCTCATTGTTATTAGCCTTGATTGGCTTTAGTATATTGACCACAGGGTGGGGCAAGAGTTCTTTCAATAGGGTGTGGTGACTGCCTTTCCCCTAGGCCAAAACTACCTGGATAGCAAAGGTCTGTAGAAGAAAGATGTCTTCCACAGTGTGAAGGAATGACTCAACACAGGAACCCAGGGTAGCTGCCCTCTGCGCTTCAACCTCAGAGCCCCTAACCCTGAAGTCTCCTCACACAGTTCCAATCCATTATGCCCTCCCTCTGATGGAGCCCCAGGTGAGTGGCTGCACACACAATTTTATGCATTGTCCCTTTAAGAGGGCGCCTGCATTTCCAACTATCTCTCCCTGGTAAACAGCAACACTGCTGCTTTTCAAAGCCAGGTGTTAGGTGGGCACCTTTCTCAGTTCTGGTGCTCTGGGCTGGGGAGCCCAGTTTGGGGGTTAAACCCCAGAGTTCTCAGTGGGAACCTCCCACAGCTGAGCTATCCCTCCAGACCTTCAGCTGCTGTCTGTGGGAGCCTGGACAGCCCTTTCTTACCTCTGTCCTTATCAGTCTCTGTGTTGTCTCCACTTTCTGTCCTTGGTTATCAGGATTCTCTCCAGTTAGTCTTCAGTTGATTTTTCAGTTTTTTTTTTTTTTTGTATTTTAGTTCTATTTCCAGTTTGGTCCTGGGAGAGTGTCAGTGTAGCTACCACATACTCTGCCACCATCTATACTAATAAAAGGGTAACTTGCTAATTAGACTGGATAGACCTGACATCATCCGGATGTCCTTCTGGACAAAGCCACGGTAGCTGTGAGGGCCGAGGGCAGGCGGCAGCTGCAGTGGCTGCGAGGGCCTAGGGCAGGTGCCCATGGTGGGGGCTGCGAGGGGCAAGGGAAGTGGTAGCAGCAGTGGGGTCTTAGGTGCCCATGGGCCTAAGACGTCAGTAGGACATCCCCTGAAGGCTCCCGACTGTGATAGGGGCAGGCTGGGTTGAGGGACCCCCCCACCCCCAAGTGCATGCATTTTTGTGCATCGGGCCTCTAGTTTTTAATATTTCAGATAAGATTTTTGAAAGAAAACCAGGTATTTGTATCTGAAAGTATATGCAAAGAATTGCAAGCTTTTCCTAGAAGGACCTCATTCTATACTTTTAACATAAAGTTAATGAAAACAGGATTTGTTTTTCCAAGAAACTTTCTTTTCAGCTTCTCTGGTATACATGTAGTCTATAACTTTTAGCACAGTCCCAGAATCCTAGGCTCCTACTGTTTATATTTCACTGTCACATCACTTCCTTTTTACCTTCTTGGCTAGATATGTATGCTTTTGAGCTCTGAACTTTATCATTTTTTCTCTAAATTTTCATTTGCTTACATTTATCTAGCAATTGTGTGACTGAGACTTTTTGAATTCCTGCCTGGAGAACAGGAGGTGAAATTCATATTTTCCTTTACTTTTTCCTGAAACTCCTCCAATTTCTATTAAATTGAGTAAGTGGCTGATACCAGTGAGTAAGTGGAATCTCTCTGGACCTGGTAGGAGTTTTGCAGTTAGGCAGCCTTGTGTTTAAATTCCAGTCTCACACTTTATAGCTTTATGACCTTAGATAGCTAAGTACCCAACTCCTCAATTTACTTATTTGTGAAACAGGACAAATAATATGTTATGAAGATTGAATAGAACAGATATAAAGAGTACATATGTAATTATTGGGTACTGCTATTTTTATTTATCAAAGACCATTTATTTGTTTTCCAGGCAAAACAACAACAACAAATCCACATTATATCTGTTCTAAAGAATTTATGATCTTTTCTATCTGATTTATTTCACTTAGCATGATGTTCTCAAGATCCATCCATGTTTTTGCAAATGCCACTATTTCATCTTTTCTTATGGCTGAGTAGTATTCCATTGTGTATATGTACCACATCTTCTTTATCCAATCATCTATTGAGGGGCAGTTCAATTGTTTCCATGCCTTTGCCACTGTGAATAATGCTACAGTGAGCATAGGGGCACATATACTTTTGTGAATAAATGTTTTCCAATTTTTGACACGGGATGACTGGGTCATATGGTAACTCTATTCTTAATTTTTTTGGGAACTCCTATGCTGTTTTTCATAGTGGCTGTACCAGTGTACATTCCCACCAGCAGTAAATGAGGGTTTCTTTTTCTCTACAAACTCTTGGACACTTATTATTAATTGTCTTGTTGATAATAGCCATTCTATTAGGTGTGAGGTAGTATCTCATTTTAGTTTTGACTTGCATTTTCTTAATAGTGAAGTTGAACATCTTTTCATATATCTGTTGGTCATTTGTATGTCTTCTTGGGAGAAGTGTCCATGTCCTCTGCCCTTTTTAAAATTGGATTTTTTTAAAATTGTTGAGTTGTATGAGTTCTTTATGGAATATAAAACTTAAAGCAACAAATAAACAAACAAGACAAACAAACTAGACAAACAAACAAAAACTCATAGACACAGACAATAGTATCATGGTTATCAGAGGGTAAAGGGAGTGAGAGGTTAGTAAAGAGTGTCAAATATATGATGATGGAAGAAGATTTGACTTTGTGTGGTAAACACATGATGCAATGTATAGATATCATATATCTGTATATTTGAAACCTGTATAATTTTATTAACCAATGTCACCCCAATAAATTGAATTATTTTTTGACCTCCTTTTTACTTTCTTTCTTTGATTTCATAGAAATAAAAGACAATAGCTCTGACCAGTTTTCTCAGTGGTTAGAGCATTGGCCTGAGCACTGAAGTGTCTTGGGTTTGATTCCCATTCAAAAGCACATACTTGGGCTTCAGGTTTGATCCCCAGCCCCAGTTGGGGTGTGTATAGGAGGCAATCAATCAAGGTGTCTATCTCACATTGATTTCTCTCTCTCTCTCTCTCTCAAATCAATAAGTATGTTATACTAGAGGCCCGGTGCACGAAATTCATGCATGGGTGTGTGTGTGTGTGTGTGTGTGTGTGTGTGTGTGTGTGTGTCCCTCAGCCCAGCCTGCACCCTTTCCAATCTGGGACCCTCTAGAGGGATGTCCGACTGACCATTTAGGCCCAATCCCATCGGCAGTCGGACATCCCTCTCACAATCCAGGACAGCTGGCTCCCAACTGCTTGCCTGCCTGCTTGCTTGATTGCCCATAACCGCTTCTGCCTGCCAGCCTGATCATCCCCTAACCACTCCCCTGCCAGCCTGATCGATGCCTAACTGCTCCCTTGCTGGCCCAATTGCCCCTAACTGCTCTCCCCTGCTGGCCAGGTCACCCCTAACTGCCCTCTCCTGCAGGCCTGGTCACCCCCAACTGCCCTCCCCTGCTGGCCTGATCGCCCACAACTGCTCTCCCCTGTTGGCCATCTTGTGGCTGTCATTTTGTGTCCACATGGGGGTTGCCATCTTTGACCACATGGGGGTGGCCATCTTGTGTGTCAGAGTGATGGTCAATTTGCATATCACCTCTTTATTATATAGGATGTTCTTGGTGAGGATTAAGTAAATTTAGACCAGTGGGATCATGCCTAAATGGGCAGTCGGACATCCCTCAAGGGGTCCCAGATTGGAGAGGGTGCAGGCCGGACTGAGGGACAACTCCCCCACCCCCGTGCACAAATTTCATGCACAGGGCCTCTAGTCCTATATAATAAAAGGCTAATATGCAAATAGACCAAACAGCAGAACAACTGAACAACCAAACAACCAAACAACCGGTTTCCATGACGTGCACTGACCACCAGGGGGTGTGTGTGGAACATGGCATGTGTTGGCTGCAGCAGGATGGTGGAACAGGTGAGCAGGGGATGCCAGACCAAGGCGTGGTACTGGTTGCTGTCATCGTGGCGAGCCACTGATGGTAACTGAAAATTCTTTGCTCCAGAGCACACCATGGTCCCGGCTGGCATTCGTACCTGCTGCTGGCACTGGCCTCACTTGCACTCACTGCCAGCACCTGGCGCCAATTGCTCGGCACCATCAGCAGGTGGGCATTCTTATTTTTGTTCCTGATCTTGGAGAAAATGCTTTCAGCTTTTCACTATTGAGTATGATATTAGCCATGGGTTTGTCATATACAATCTTTATTATGTTGAGGAATGTTCTTTCTATCCCCACTGGATTTTGAAATTTGTCAAATTATTTTTTCTGTATCTAATGATTTATTATGATTTTTATCATTTTGTTTATGTGGTGTATCATGTTGATTGATTTGTGGATATTGAGCCAACATAAACATGATTCCTATGTTTGCATTTAGCAAAACTCTTGTTGTTGTGAAAAATAAGCATATCAGGAGAGGACAGGTCATTCTTTAGGAATAAACAATCTCAAATCTCAGTGGTCCACCACAACAAAGTTTATTTCTTCTCATTTTCTGTGGAGGTTGAGGCCACAATTCAGAGTATCTGTCCCCTATGTGGGACGAGGTACAGACTGATCTGATCTTGTGGCTCCATTATTTCCAGAGAAGCCTCCACTATCTCAGCACCAGGGGATGAAAAAGTGTAAGCCTGGCTGGAAGTCATGCATGTTTGGACTTAAATAACCCCAAGGCCCTTCCTAACTTCGTTGGGTTAGAGGAGTCTTCTGTGTGACCAGTATTTCTACTACACATGAGAAACTGGGGACAGGTGTCACCCATATTTTTTAGTTCAGTGAATACTTACTGAGCAAATATTTTATGTTTAGCACTTTCCCAAGGCATTTGGCGAAGTATAAAACATAGTTTTCATTCTCAAAGAATTTAGCGCTTTCTGCAAAAGCAAGCCACTTTCAATAATTTAATAGCAATACAAGACCTTCTATGAGAACTTATAAGTTTATTTTTCAGATGTTTTCAGAACATTTGTTTTAGAAAGAGTGATCAGGAGAAGGAAGAGATAAATGGGCAATCCAGGTGGGAGAAGACTACGAGCAAATGCATATGGAAGTGAGCTTGGTGGTCCTCATGAGAGAGGGGAATGAGGGCAGAGGGAAATGGAAAGCTGGAGGAGAGGAGAAATGGAGAAAGCAGGGGAAGAAGGAAGGGAGTGAAGGAAGGGGAGATAGAGGAGAGGAGAGGGGAGGAGAGGAGAAGAGAGAGAGAGAGAGAGAGAGAGAGAGAGAGAGAGAGAGAGAGAGAGAGAGAGAGAGAGAGAAGGAGAAGGTATCAAGGTTAACTTTTCTAGAGAAGTTGTAGTCTTAGGAGGAAGACCTTTGGAGTTAGAATATGTGGATTTGAATTCTTGCCCTCATTATCCCATGTACTTGCTCTGTGATGTTGGGCAATTGATTCACCCCTGTGGGCCTAGTCTGTTTGTTTGTAAAATGGATTGTTATGATGTTTAAGTATTCAAAGTATTTAGAAAGTTCCTGACACATGGTACTCAACTCTGCACTCTGGGAAGGATGGGTTAGAATAGGCAACTGTGCAAACCAGAGAGATAGTAGAAAAGTTTTCACTTGATTTTATGCAAAAGGGAAGCCCTGACCTAAGGAATATTTCCTAGATTTGCTAAAAATTTGCATTATAAAGTAAACATCCACTCTCTTCCCTGTTTTCTTACTTTAAGGACAGTTCAATTCGATTAGCCTCTTTCCAAATAATGAATGCTCGTTGTGTAGACAGAAATTATACAGGAACATCCCTCTTTTGAGTAATTAGTTCTCTTCTGTCCATGTCAGTGCTCTGCTTCTAAGCTGGCTGTTGCCTTCCTCTATTCAGTGCTGCTTCCTATCACTATATTCTGTTCATGTTACTTTGTGGGTCACACAAATAAATATAATGCATGGCTCCTGCTCTCAAGAAACTTACCAAATGGTTGTATCAAAACCTGGCTGTTCCAAGTCCATTTTTAGAACCTTTGTTTTTATGGAATGAGAAAAAGTAAAAATAGCCCAAGCAAACATTTCAAAGGTGTCTTAAATTATTCTTCACTCATTTTTTTCCTTATGTTGTGAATATCTTTAGCTTCTATAGATGGAAAAAGAAAAGTAAATTCCTGGCAGTCGTTAATTCTATTTATACTCAATGGTATGTTATATTTCTATAGAAATAGCTCAGGCGCCTGGAAGAGCCTGTTTCATAGAAATCCAAATCTTTTTTTTTTTTTTTGTGGTTATTGACTGTCTTTCTGCACATTCCAATGTCAGCTAGAAGAGTGAGGAAGGAGGAATGTGCACACTCAAAGTGCATCCTCTGAAGCAGGTGCTCAGCCCCTGTGTCAAACACTAGTCACAAATCCTGCCAACCTGGCTCCCTCTCCCCCGTCAGTTTTCTCAGAAAAATGACAGGGCTTAGGCTTTGACAGATAACTTGCTTGGGAAGCCCAGCAAGGCAGAGATGCATGCATATTGTTGGGCAGCTTTAAGAAATGACATTTTCTCTGCAGACATTTTCTCTGCCACCACAAATGGGGTGTATACCCTCAGCCATACTGCCTACCATTGGCCACATGAGCTTCACAATATTTTAAACATCACTGCTCTGCTTTCTTATGAAAACATCTCTTCTCCCTGTTTACACAATGATCATTTTTTTGGGGAACAAAAAATATAAAATATCAGCTCAATATATTGAATAAACACTTTTCTAATGAAAATGGTAGTGAGAGTTATGTTGGATGGAGAAAGAGAACTAGAGATACAAAACCCATTTGTTACTATTTGGTCCTCACTTGGAGGAAGTCGTCAAATGCAAGCTGAACAGAAACTCCATGTGGCCACCCATCCTGTGGGCAGTTAGGTTCTGTATTCATGTGAGTTTACATGGATCTGTGTATTCTTTAGGGTACATGTGGAGAGTATGGGATTGATGAACTGTGGAGTCTTTTCTTTATGGTCCTGAAGCAGAAGAGATAAGACAGTCAGGTGCAGTCCCTCTTGGCTCATGCTTATGGTTCTTTGATAGTTACAGCTACCACCCAGAGACTTTCACTCCGAATACCTCCCTTTATGGACTGGGCAATGGTATCCTGCAAGGGATTGGAGGGCATATTTCCCCCAGTTTATTGAGGAATAATTGACATATATCACTGTATAAATTTAAGGTGTACAGCATGATGGTTTAATTTACATATATTGTGAAATTATAGCCACAGTAGATTAACTAATATCCATCTTTCTCATATAGATACAACAAAAAGAGAAAGAAAAAATTTCTTCTTGAATTGAGAACTCTTAGGATCTACTCTCTTAATAACTTTTCTATGTATCATACAGCAGTGTAAGCTATAGTCATCATGTACATTACATCCTTAGTACTTATTTATCTTATAACTGGAAGTTCATGCCTTCTGACCATGGCTCTCCTATTTCCTCAGCCCCACTCTCCTTTGCCTCTAGTCTCTTTGTCTATGAGATTTTTAAATTTTACTTTTATTTTTTAAGATTCCATATTTAAGTGAGATCATGTGGTATTTGTCCTTCTCTGTCTGACTTATTTCACTTAGCATAGTGCCCTCATGGCCTATACATGTTGCTGCAAATGGTAGGATTTTCTTTGTTTTTATTTTATGACCTAATAATATTCCATTATATATAGATACCACAGTTTCTTTACCCATTTATCCTCTGATGGACACTTAGGTTGTTTCCATATCTTTTCTCTATGGTCCTGAAGCAGGAGAGATAGGACAGTCAGGCACAGTCCTCTTGGGTCATGCTTATTATTCTTTGATACAATGCTGCAATGTACATGGGGGTGTATTTCTTTTTGAATTAGTGTTTTTTTTCCCCTTTCAGATAAATACCCAGAATAATTGTTGGATCATATGGTAGTTCTATTTTCAATTTTTTGAGAAACCTCCATACTGTTTGTCATAGTGGCTGCATCAATTTACATTCCCACCAACAATGCACAAGTGTTTCCTTTTCTCCACATCCTGGCCAATGCTGGGTATTTCTTGCTTTTTTATAACAGTCATTGTAGCAGGTCTAAGGTGACAACTCATTGTGATTTTGATTTGCATTTCCCTAATGATTAGTGATGTTAAACACCTTTACATGTACCTATTAGCCTTTTGTATATCTTTGGAAAAATGTATTCAGGTCCTTTTCCCATTTTTCAATTGGGTTATTTGTTTTTTGCTACTGAGTTGTATGAGTCCTTATATATTTTGGATATTAACACCTTATCTGATATATGATTTGCAAATACATATTCTCATTCCATAGATAGTCTTTTTACTTTGTTGATGGTTTCTTTTGCTGTGCAGAAGCTTTTAAATTTGTTGTAATTTTTGAATTTGTTGCTTGTCATATTAAAAAAATCATTACTAAGACCTATGTCAAGGATATTTATTCCTGTTTTCTTCTAGCAGTTTCATGTCTTTAATTCATTTTGAGGTAATTTTTGTGAGTGGTGTGAGATATGGGTCCAGTTTCAATCTTTTACATGTGAATATCTAATTATCCCAACTGGAAGTCAGTGCTGGCCCCACCCCCAAGCAAGCGGTAAGGGGCAATCAGGCAGGCAGGCAGAGTGGTTAGGGGTGATCAGGTAGGCAAGCAAGTGGTTAGGGGAGATTAGGTAGGCAGACCAGCATTTAGGGGTGATCAGGTAGGTAGGCAAGCAGTTAGGGGTGATCAGGTAGGCAGATGGCCCCTCGCAGGGCTGGTCCTGCCTCCTAGCAAAGAAATAGGGAGGCCCAGGCCAGCCAAGCCATTGCACCCCAACTTGTCGCCTGCAGAGGGAGGCCACCAGTGGCAGGGGAGGGAGGGCAGTGCTGAACAGATGGCAAGCAGTGGCAGCAGTGAGAATGGGGCCAGCTGCATGCAGCCCCAGGAAGGAAAGCCCTGATACACCCTGATCTCAGGCCAGGCCTACCCAAGGAGTCCTGGATTGTGAGAGGGTGTAGGCCAGGCTGAGGGATCCCCCCGAGTGCACAAATTTTCATGCACCGGGCCTCTGGTGTTGAATAAGAGTGGTAAGAGTGAGCACCCTTGTCTTGTTTCTGATCTAAGAGGAAAAGCTTTCAAACTTTCACTATTGAGCATAATATTTGCTATGGCTTGACATATATGGCCTTTATTATGAGACTAGGGGCCAGTGTACAAGTTTGTGCACCTTCAAAGGAACTATGGGCCACGAGGCTGTGGTGGGTATAGGGGTGGGTCTCGGCCTATCCTTTGCACCCCCACCCGGTCCCTCCCTGGTCCCCTGTCCCCTGCTGGGAGTCCTGCTCCTGCCACTGCCACTCCCATGCATTGATGGCACTGGCCCTGCTTGTACCCGCTGACAGTGCAGAACGATTGGGGCTGGCGTCAACAGTGGGTGCGAGTGGGGCCGGCGCCCACAGTGGGTGTGAGTGGCAGCTGCTGCCCCAATTACCCCTCAGGAGCAGGGGAGGTGGAGAAGCCCTGAGGGGCGATCGGGGCTGGCAGCCGCCACTCACACCTGCTGATGGTTCCAAGAGATTGGGGCCAACACTGGGTGCCAGCAGTGGGTGTGAGCGGCAGTTCTGGTGCTGGAAGTGGGTGCGAGTGGGGCCAGCGCTGGCAGCAGGAGCAAAGAATTTTCAGTAACCACCAGAGGCTTGCCCCAATGACAGCAACCAGCACCCCACCTTGGTCTGGTGCCCCTGCTTATCTGCTCCACCATCCCACTGTGGCCAATGCCCACTATGTTCTGTGCTCTGCCACCCGCTGCAGACACCCACCATGTTCCACGCACGCCCTCTCCCCTGGTGGTCAGAGCTCATCATAGTTGTTTGGTTGTTCTGTTGTTCGGTCTATTTGCATATTAGCCTTTTATTATATAGGACTAGAGGCCCAGTGCATGAAATTCGTGCACAGAGGGGGGTTGTCCCTCAGCCCAGCCTGTACCCTCTCCAATCTGGGACCCCTCGAGGGATGTCCGACTGCCCGTTTAGGCCCGATCCCAGTGGATCGGGCCTAAACGGGCAGTCGGACATCCCTCTCACAATTTAGGACTGCTGGCTCCCAAATGCTTGCTTGCCTGCCTTCCTGATTGCCCCTAACCGCTTCTGCCTGCTAGCCTGACTTTACTCTATCTCAATTTTTCCTTTATGCCAACACTCTCTTCCTTACTTTCCCCCTTTATTATCCTGTTTCTCTTACCCCATTCCTGCTTTAGTTTTTCTCTACCCTTTCTTTTTACTCTCTGTTAAAAATTGATCTTACATATATATCTAATTTCATCTCCCCTGCTCCAAGTCCATGCACACTTCTCTCTTCTCTTTCTTAATTGTCCAAAAAATTTTGTTCTTCCTCTCTTTTTTTCCCCTTTTTCTTTCTTTCTGACTTGTTGTTATTTGTTTGATTGTTGGTTTGTTTGCTTTCTTTTCTTTTCTTTTTTTTTTTTGCTTCTGTTTTTCCTCTCCTTGCTTGTTCTCTTCTTCTACTAATAGCTAAATTAATTCCAATCATCCAGCTCAGGCAAAACTACTCTCTGTTCTCCTTTTCCAATAGTAAATGAATACATAGATAGGTAGATTAAAGAAAGGGGAAATTATATATATATATATATATATATATATATATATATATATATATGCCTATATGTATCTATCTATATATATAGATATAGATATAGATATATAGATACAAATTTTCCTTTATATATATACTAGAGGCCCGGTACATGAAATTTGTGCACAGTGGGGGTGTCCCTCAGCCCAGCCTCCACCCTCTCCAATCTGGGACCCCTCGAGGGATGTCCGACTGCCCATTTACAGGCCTAAACGGGAAGTCGGACATCCCTCTCACAATCCAGAACTGCTGGCTCCCAACTGCTAGCCTGCCTGCCTTCCTGATTGCCCCTAACTGCTTCTGCCTGCCAGTCTGATCAACTTCTAACCAATCCCCTGCCAGCCTGATTGATGCCTAACTGCTCCCCTGTCAGCCCAATTGCCTCTAACTGCCCTTCCCTGCAGGCCTGGTCCCCCCCAAGTGCTCTCCTCTGCAGGCCTGGGTCCTCCCCAACTGCCCTTCCCTGCAGGCCCAGTCACCCCAACTTCCCTCCTCTGCCAGCCTGGTCACCCCTATCTGCCCTCCCCTTCAGGCTTGATCGCCCCCAACTGCACTCCCTTGCAGGCCTGGTCCCTCCCAACTGCCCTCCCCTGCTGGCCTGATCACCCACAACTGCCCTCCCTTGCAGACCTGGTCCCTCCCAACTGCCCTCCTCTGCTGGCCATCTTGTGTCCACATGGAGGCAGCCATCTTGTGTGTTGGAGTGATGGTCAATTTGCATATTATTCTTTTATTAGATAGGATAGAGGCCTGGTGCACAGGTGGGGGCCAGCTGATTTGCCCTGAAGGGTGTCCCAGATCAGGGTGGGGGTTCCCTTGGGGCGTGGGGCTGCCTGGGCGGGGGCCTGTGGGGGTTTGCAGGCCGGCCACACCTCCCCCAGCGACCCAAGCGGAGGCCCAGGGATCTGGGATTTATTTATCTTCTATAATTGAAACTCTGTAGCCTTGAGTGGAGTCCACGGCCAGCCAGAATGTGTGGGAAGCTTGGCTTCCTCCATTGCCAGGGAAACCCAAGCCTCCTGCTCACTCTGTGGGCGCAGCCATCTTGGTTGGGTTAATTTGCATACCTGATCCTGATTGGCTGGTGTAGCGGAGGTATGGTCGATTTGTACATTACTCTTTTATTAGATAGGATATATTTAATATACATATTTAATATATATATTTTTGTATTTTGTTTTTAAAATTTTTTCTTATACACTCATTCTCTTTCTACCCCCTCTATACTGAATTGTGGCTATTTCCCCATTAATTCAACTCCTTGACCTTACCTTCTGGAAATAAGCTCTGCCTCCTCAGATTCATCCAGATGTTTGTTGTTTGCATTTTTTGGATGAGTTGTTGTTTATTGTTTGCATTCATCGCTGGGTGTTTGTTGTTTGCATTTTTTGAATTAGTTGTTGTTTTATTGGAGTTTTCTCCCCATATACTACATTTTTCCCCTTATTTTTTCTTCTTTCTTTTCTCTCTTACATTTTTTCCTTTTCTCTATATCACCTTAGCACTCTTTTCTATCCCCTAATTCTCTTTTCTCTGATGGTCACTTTTATTTGGGGTCATGAGTATCATGAATACATTTGTGTTTGGTGCCATGTGCATTGTGCTTTGTTGTGTTGTATTTTGTGCCTTTAAGTCAATTCAGGAGAGAGAGGGAGAGATACATAACCAGACACCCTGAGAGGAGTGATCATGGGGAGACAAAGATATAGTCCTCATACGAAAGAAAAGGAAAACTCACCAGAGAATGTAGTAAATGAAATGGAGGCAAGAAATATGTCAGAGAAAGAATTCAGAGCCATGGTCATTAGGATACTGAAAATGTTGGAAGACATATTCAACTATATGTGTAAGAACCAAGAGGAAATGAAGAAGAACTAAGAAGAAATGAAAAAGGACATTGCTGCAATAAAGAACTCAATAGAAAGCATCAACAGTAGATTAGACGAAACAGAGAACTGCATCAGTGAGCTAGAAGAAAAGGTAGGAAAAAATACCCAAGCAGAGCAGCATCTAGGAAAAAAACTTAAAAAAAGGAGGAGAGCCTAGGGAACTTAGGGACAGCATGAAATGAAACATCATCAGCGTAATAGGGGTGCCAGAAGTAGAGGAAACTGGGCAAGGAATAGAAAACCTGTTTGAAGAAATATTGACAGAAAACTTCCCTAATATAGGGAAGAAAAAACCCACACAAATCCAAGAAGCTCACAGAGTCCCAAACAAGATGAATCCTAAAAGACTAACACCAAAACACATTATAATTAAATTGCCAAACACAAATGACAAAGTAAGAATCTTAAAGGCTGCCAGAAGAGACAGAAAGTTACCTACAAAGAATATCTCATCAGACTATCAACTGATTTCTCAACAGAAACACATTAGGCCAGAAGGGAATGGAATGAAATATACAAAGTCATGCAAAAAAAGGGTCTGAATCCAAGAATACTGTACCCAGCAAGGCTATCTATCAAAACTGAGGGTGAAATCAGGAGCTTCACCGACAAAGAAGGACCAAGGGAGTTTATTACCACCAAAGCAGCAACGCAAGAAATGCTAAAGGATTTGCTATAAAAAGAAGAAATAGGAAGGGAAGAAGGAACACAGGCATAAACAATAAAAATGGCAACAAACAAGTACCTATCAATAATAAGTTTAAATGTAAATGAATTAAATTTCTCAATCAAAAGACATAGGGTAGCTGAATGGATAAGAAAACATGACCCATATATCTTCTTTCTAGAGGAAACCCACTTCAGACTCACACAGACTGATGGTGAAGGGATGGAAAAAGGTTTTTCAGGAGAATGAAAATGAAAAATAAACTGGGTAGCTATACTTATATCTGACAAATTACACCTCAAAGTGAAGGCCATAACAAGAGATAAGGAAGGCCACTTCATAATACTAAACGGAACAATTCAACAAGAAGATATAACTCTGGTAAACATATATGTACCCAATATAGGATTACCCAAATACATAAAAAAAAAACTCCTGGAGGATATCAAGGAAGAGATTGACAGCAATACAATCATAGTAGGGGATTTCAATACCCCACTAACACCACTGGACAAATCCTGTAAACAAAAAAATCAGCAAAGAAACATTAATCCTAAATGATTCACTAGACCAAATGGAATTAATTGACATCTTCAGAACGTTTCACACCAAATCCACAGAAAATACATTCTTTTCAAGTGCACATGGGTCATTTTGAAAGATAGACCACATATTGGGTCACAGGCAAAGTCTCTTCAAATTCAAGAAGATAGAAATCAGAACTGAGGAAGATGGCTGCCGATGGGAAGGCAGACTGCAAGATATTGCGTGAGTGAGAGAACAAAGGGAAAGTGTGTGGTCACACGGGGAGTGTTTGTTGGTGAGTTGAAGGACAGCTATACTCCAGGGGACTGTGGAGGACTGTGGGACGGGGTTCCCCTGACCGGGCAGCCTCCACTGCTGCTGGGATTCCCCCTGGAGCAACCAGCTCTGCTGCGGAGACCACACCATCTTAAATGGGAGAGAGGCTGTTATCAGAAGCCTGAAAACCCCGGGAATCTACAACTACAGTACCCAGCGAACAGCTGCGAACCTGAGAACACTGGTCCCCAAGTGGCGCAAGCATGCGGATTCAGAGGAGCTCAGTGCCTCGACATGGAAAGGTCAGATTTCGCCAGGGATAAGGAGAGGTCTGTGGTCTGGGCAGGAGAGAGAAACGTGCACACAGGAGCTGGAGGATCTGAGGAAGTATACACCCAGAAAAGTCCGCAGCCACTGGGGCTGGCATGATCCGTGAATGTGGAAAGGGATCCGCAGAGCTGCTAACAGAAGGGAACTCTAAAAAGGAACCCATAGATGAACTGAGCGCAAAACGACAGACCAAAAAATTTTAAAAGTGTGCCAGCTGCTTAGACCCAAGGGGAAAAAAAGACTGCACAGACATGCACTGCAGCGCCAGCGTTCACACACTTACTCTGGCCCTTTTCTCTCTCTCTTTTTTCTCTCTCTTTAAATCCTGCTTTTGATTACTAAGCCCAATACATAGGATGACCCAATTAGGAACACTCTAAGAGACTGCAGGGGAAAGTTGTTTTTGTGGAACCTGGGGATGAGGGCGGGGAATAACGATCAGAGAACCAGCTCTGGGGCAGCCCATTCCCCCAAATCGGTATTAAGTGCCACAGGGAAAACAAAATCTAAACAATAGCTAGAGAGGACCTATAGACCTGGAGGTCAATCCAGAAACACTGCCACCCAGGGGTTGAATCACAAATTAACTCTTATGTAAACACAAATAAAGGAGTATAATAAATAAAGACGTACTGCCTGCTTGAAAATCAGGACTGTGGCCTACAACACTGAGGAGCAGTGGAACACAGGGAACTTCAGTACTGTCCAGACTAGGAAATAGGCATGCCAAACAGAACAGTAGAGCAAGTCAATGACCTTCACTACTGATCATTTTTATTTTTAATTTTTTCATAATTTACTTAAGAAACTATTATTTTCTTTTTTCCTCACTTGATTTTACCTTTTTAATTATTACATTTTTATTTTCAATCAGTATTATTACTATTAATATTTTATCTTTTTTTTTAAAAAGTGTCATTTTATTTTCTATTTATTTTATTTTGGGTTAGTATTCTACATTCTATTTTCATCTTTCCATTAGCATCATTTTACTCTATTTCAACTTTACCTGTATGCCAACAATCTCTTCCTCATTTTTCCCCTTTTGTTGCCCTGTTTCTCTTACCATATTCCTGCTTTAGATTTTCATTTAAAATTGAAATTCCTATTCCTTCTTTTTACCCCCTGTTAAAATTTCACCCTACTTATATATCTAATTACCAACCCCCTGCTCCAAGTCCAAATACACCTCTTGCTTCTCTTTCTTCACTATATAATTTTTTTCTCTCTGTTCTTTTGTTGTTGTTTGCTTGATTGTTGATTATATCATTTTTTAATGCTTGTGTGGGAGATTGTTTCGATTTTTCTTTATGTTTTTATTTGTTTGTCTTTTGCTTCTGTTTTCCCTCACATCACCTGATATTAGTTGTTGTTTGTCATTTGCATTCATCTCTAGGTATTTGTTGCTGGCATTTGTTGGGATTAGTGGCTGTTCTATTAGAGTTTTCTCCACATATAAAAAGTTTTTCCCCCTCTTCTTTCTTATTCTCTTTCTTTTCTCTTTTACTTTTTTTTCCTTTTCCCAATTTAATTTTTTCACTCCTTTTTTCCCCCTTCTTGTTTCTTTCTTATCATCTAATTTGTTTTTCTATGGTTATTAGAGGTTATTAGTATCCTGAATACATTTGTGTTCAGTGTCTTGTGCTTTGTGCCTTGTTGGGGTTTTTTTATGCCTTTAAATCAACACAGGAGAGAGAGGACTGCATAACCAGACACCCAGAGAAGAGAGATCATGGGGAGACAAAGAAACCGCCTGCATATGAAAGAAAAGCAGGCATCACCAGAAAAGAAAGTAAATGAAATGGAGGCAAGCAACCTATTAGAGAAAGAATTGAGGGAAATGGTCATAAGTTGGATGAAAAGAATGGAAGACAAATTCAACAATATGTATAAGAACCAAGAGGAAATGAAGAAGAACTAAGAAGAAATGAAAAATGGCATTGCTATTGTAAAGAACTCAAAAGAAAGCATCAACAGTAGATTAGAAGAAGCAGAGGACCGCATAAGTGAGCTAGAAGACAAGATGGAAAAAAATACCCACGTAGAGCAGCTTCTAGAAAAAAAAATTAAAAAGCAGGAGGAGAGCCTAAGGGAACTTTGGGACAACACAAAATGAAACAACATCCACATAATAGGGGTGCCAGAAGGAGAGGAAACTGAGCAAGGAATAGAAAACCTGTTTGAAGAATTAATGACAGAAAACTTGCCTGACATAGGGAAGAAAAAACCCACACAAATCCAAGAAGCTCACAGAGTCCCAAGCAAAATGAACCCCAAAAGACCAATGCCAAGGCACATTATAATTAAACTGGCAAACACCAACGATAAAGTAAGAATCTTAAAAGCGGCCAGAGAAAGACAGAAAGTTACCTACAAAGGATTCCCCCATCAGACTAGGGACTGTTTTCTCAACAGAAACACATCAGGCAAAAAGGGAATGGAATGAAATATACAAAGTCATGCAAAAAAAAGGGTCTGAATCCAAGAATAATGTACCCAGCAAGGCTATCAATCAAAATTGAGGATGAAATCAGGATTTTCACAGACAAAAAAGGACTAAGGGAGTTTATTACCACCAAAGTAGCAATGCAAGAAATGCTAAAGGATTTGCTATAAAAAGAAGAAATAGAAAGTGAAGAAGGAACACAGGGGAAAGGAATACAAATGGTTACAAACAAGTACCTATCAATAATAACTTTAAATGTAAATGGATTAAATGCCCCAATCAAAAGACACAGGGTAACTGATTGGATAAGAAAACATGACCCATATATATCTGCTGTCTACAGGAAATACACCTCAGAAAAAAATACGCACACAGACTGATGGTGAAGGGATGGAAAAAGGTTTTTCAGGCGAATGGAAGTGAAAAAAAAGCTGGGGTAGCAATACTTATATCTGACAAATCAGATCTCAAAGTGAAGGACATAACAAGAGATAAGGAAGGCCACTTCATAATACTAAAGAGAGCAATCCAACAAAAAGAAATAACTCTGGTAAACATATATGCACCCAAAAAGGAACACCCAAATACATAAAAAAACAACAACTCCTGGAGGTTATCAAGGGAGAGATTGACAGTAATACAATCATAGTAGGGGACTTTAATACCCCAATATTACCATTGGTCAAATCCTCTAAACAACAAATCAGCAAAGAAACATCAATCGTAAATGACTCACTAGACCAGATGGAATTAATTGACATCTTCAGAACATTTCACCCCAAAGCTACAGAATATACATTCTTCTCAAGTGCACGTGGGTCATTTTCAAAGAGACCACATATTGGGTCACAGGCAAAATCTCTTCAAATTCAAGAATATAGAAATCATATCAAGCATCTTCTCAGATCACAATGACATAAAACTGGAAATCAACAACAACAACAAAAAATCCCAAAATTCAAACACCTGGAGGCTAAACAGCATGCTATTAAACAATGACTGGGTTACCAGAGAGATCAAAGAAGAAATAAAAAACATCATGGCAACAAATGACAGTGAAAACACAACATTCCAAAATCTATGGGACACAGCGAAAGCAGTCTTGAGAGGGAAGTTAATAGCTCTACAAGCCTACTGCAAAAAACAAGAAACAATGGTAATACATTACCTAACCCTACAACTTAAAGAGTTAGAAAGAAAACATCAAGAAAAGCCCAGTGTAAGCAGAAGAAAGGAAATAATAAAGATCAGAGCAGAGATAATGACATAGAGACCAAACAAACAAACAAACAAAAGATCAACAAAACCAAGAGCTGGTTCTTTGAAAGGACAAACAAGATTGATGAACCTCTACCTAGGCTCACCAAGAAGTAAAGGAGAGGACCCAAATATACAAAATTAGAATTGAAAAAGGTGAAGTAACAACCGATCCCATAGAAATACAAAGGATTGTTAAAAAATGGTATGAACAACTCTATTCCAACAAACTGGACAACCTGGAGGAAATGGACATATTCTGAGAAAAATACAACCTTCCAAAACTCAATCAGGAAGAATGTAAACATCCCAATAGGCCAGTAACTATGGAAGAAATTGAAGCAGTCATCAAAAAGCATCCAGCAAACAAAAGCCCAGGGCCAGAGGGCTTCACAGGGGAGTTTTACCAAACATTCAAGGAAGAACTAAAATCTATCCTCCTCAGACTATTCCAAAAAATTCAAGAGGAAAGAATACTTCCAAGCTCATTCAATGAAGCCAGCATCACCCTAATCCCAAAACCAGATAAAGACAACACAATGAAAGAAAATTACAGGCCAATATCCCTCATGAATATAGATGCCAAAATCCTGAACAAAATTCTAGCAAATCAAATCCAGAAATACATTAGAAATACCATACACCATGACAAAGTGGGGTTTATTCCAGGGATAGAAGGATGGTACACTATCTGCAAATCAATAAATGTGATACATCATATAAATAAACTAAGAGATAAAAACCATATAATCATATCCATTGATGTAGAAAAAGCATTTGACAAAATTCAACACCCTTTCTGGATAAAAAACCCTCAGCAATGGAGGAATAGAAGGATCATACCTCAACATAATAAAAGCCATATATGACAAATCCACAGCCAACATCATACTCAATGGGAAAAACTAAAATCATTTCCACTAAGAACAGGAACAAGACAGGGATGCCCACTCTCACCACTCCTCTTCGACATAGTACTGGAAGTTCTAGCCATTGCGATCAGACAAGAAGTAGAAATAAAAGGCATCCAAATTGGAAACGAAGAAGTAAAACTGTCTTTATTCGCAGATGACATGATATTGTATATAGAAAACCCCAAAGACTCCATCAAAAAACTACTAGACTTAATCAATGAATTTGGCAATGTAGCAGGATACAAAATTAACACCCAGAAGTCTATGGATTTTCTATATACCAATAGTGAACTCACAGAAAGAGAAATTTAAAAAGCAATCCTATTTACCATTGCAACAAAAATTACAATACCTAGGAATAAACTTAACCAAGGAGATAAAGGACCTGTACTCAGAAAATTTCAGAACGCTGGAAAAAGAGAGGAAAACATGAACAAATGGAAGAACATACCATGTTCATGGATTGGTAGAATCAACATAATTAAAATGTCCATACTACCCAAAGCAATCTATAAATTCATTGCACTCCCCATTAAAATACCAATGACATACTTCAAAGACCTAGAACAAGTTCTCCAAAAATTCATCTGGAATAAAAAAAAAAAAAAAAAGACCCCAAATAGCTGCAGCAATCTTGAGAAAGAAGAACAATGTTGGAGGGATCACAATACCAGATATCAAGCTATACTACAAAGCAATTGTTCTCAAAACTTCCTGGTACTGGCACAGGAACAAACATATACACCAGTGGAACAGAACAGAGAACCCAGAGATAGACCCAATCCATTATGCTCAATTAATATTTGTCAAGGGAGTCATGAACATACAATGGAGTCAAGACTGTGTCTTCACTAAATAGTGTTGGGAAAATTGGACAGACACATGCAAAAAATTGAAACTATACCACCAACTTACACCATACACAAAAACAAACTCAAAAGGGATAAAAGACTTAAAAATAAGACAGGAAACCTTAAAAATTCTAGAGGAATCCACAGGCAGAGAAATCTCAGACATTTGCTGAACCAATTTTCTCACTTATATCGCTCCTAGGGCAATGGAAACTAAAGAGAAAATAAACAACCGGGACTACATCAAAATAAAAAGCTTTTTTCACAGCAAAAGAAACCATTAACAAAACAAGAAAACCACTGTATGGGAGAACATATTTGCAAATGTTATCACTGAAAAAGGTTTAATCTCCAATATTTACAGGGAACTCATACAACTTAATAAAAGGAAGATAAATGATCCAATTAAAAAAATGGGCAATGGACCTAAATATATACTTTTCCAAAGAAGACAGAAGGAAGACCAAGAGACATATGAAAACATGGTCAAAGTCACTAATTATCCAAGAGATACAAATCAAAACGACAATGCGGTACCATCTCACACCTGTCAAAATGGCTATCATCAACAAATCAAGAAACGACAAGTGCTGGTGAGGATGGAAAGAAAAAGGAACCCTCGTGCACTGCTGGTGGGAATGCAGACTGGTGCGGCCACTGTGGAGAACGGTATGGAGTTTCCTCAAAAAACTAAAAGTGGAACTCCCACTTGACCCAGTAATCCCACTTTTAGGAATATGTCCCAAGAAAGTAGAAACACTAATCAGAAAGGATATACGCATTTTGAGTTTGTTATTGTGTATGGTGTAATTTGTGATCTAGTTTCTTTTTTTTTTTTTTTCTTGCATGTATCTGACCAAATTTCACAGCACCATTTACTAAAGAGACTGTCTTGACTCTATTTTATGCTCTTGCCTCCTTTCTCAAATATTAAATGAGCCTAATGGCTTGGGTTGATATCTGGGTTCTCTGTTCTGTTCCATTGATCTATATGTCTGTTCTTGTGCCAGTACCAGGAAGTTTTGAGAACTATGGCTTGGTAATATAGCTTGATATCTGGTATTGTGATCCCTTCAACTTTGTTCTTTCTCAGGATTGCTGTGGCTATTCGAGGTCTTTTCATATTCCAGATGAATTTTTGGAGAGTTTGTTCTAGGTGAAATATGCCATTGGTGTTTTAATGGGGATTGCATTGAATCTGTAGATTGCTTTGGGTAGTAAGGACATTTTAATGATGTTGATTCTACCAATCCATGAACATGGTATGTTCTTCCATTTGTGTGTGTCTTCTTCTATCTCTTTTTTCAATGTCCTGTAGTTTTCCGAGTATAGGTCTTTTACCTCCTTAGTTAAGTTTATTCCTAGGTATCTTAATTTTTTTGGTGCAATGGTAAATGGGATTGTTTTTTAAGTTTCTCTTTTGGTGAGTTAATTTTTGGTGTATAAAAAAGCAATAATTTTCTGGGTATTAATTTTGTATCCTGCTACATTGCTGAATTCATTTATTAGTAAGCCTAGTAGTTTTTTGTAAAGTCTTTTGGGTTTTCTATGTACAATATCATGTCATCTGCGAATAAGGACAGTTTTACTTCTTCTTTTCCAATTTGGATGCCTTTTATTTCTTCTTCTTGCCTGATGGCTATGGCTAGCACTTCCAGTACTATGTTGAACAGAAGTGGTAAAAGTGGGCATCGCTATCTTGTTCCTGTTCTTAGGTGAAATGGATTTATTTTTTCCCATTGAGTATGATGTTGGCTGTAGGTTTGTCATATAAGAATTTTATTATATTGAGGTATGATCCTTCTATTCCCACTTTGCTAAGATTTTTTATTGGGAAAGGGTGTTGGATTTTGTCAAATGTGTTTTCTGCCTCGACTGACATGATTATGTGATTTTTGTCTCTCCATTTGTTTATGTGATATATTCCATTTATTGATTTGCAGATATTGTACCATTCTTGCATCCCTGGAATAAATCCCACTTGGCCATGGTGTATGATCTTTCTAATGTAATGCTGGATCCAGTTTTCTAGAATTTTGTTGAGCATTTTAGCATCTATGGTCATCAAGGATAATGGCCTGTAGTTCTTTTTCTTTGTGTTGTTTTGGGATTAGGGTAATGCCGGCTTCATAGAAAGAGCTTGGAAGTGTGCCTTCCTCTTGAATATTTTGGAGTAGTCTGAGGAGGATAGGTTTTCGTTCTTTGAATGCTTGGAAGAACTTGCTTATAAAGCTGTCCCACAGGACTTTTGTTTGCTAGAAGAACAAAATTTCAATTTCTTCAGCAGTTATCATCCTATTCAGGTTTTTATATTCTTCCTGATTGAGTTTTGAGATCTTGTCTTTTTCTAAGAATATGTCCATTTCATCTAGGTTGTCCATTTTGTTGGAATGGAGTTGCTTAAAGTATTTTTTCATAATCTTTTTTATTTCTGTGGGATTGGTTGTTACTTCACCTCTTTCATTTCTGATTTTTTTATTTGGGTCCTCTCCTTTGCTTCTTGGTGAGCCTGGCTATAGGTTCATTAATCTTTTTTATCCTTTCAAAGAACCAGCTCTTGGTTTTGATGATCTTTTGTATTTTTATTTTTTGGGGGTCTTTATGTCATTTATTTCTGCTCTGATCTTTATTATTTCCTTTCTTCTGCTTGTGCTGGGTTTTTCTTGTTCCTCTCTTTCTAATTCTTTCAGTGGTAGGGTTAGATAATTTATTACCACTTTTTCTTGTGTTTTTTTTTTTTTTTTTGAGGTAGGCCAGTAGAGCTATGAACTTCCCTCTCAAGACTGCTTTCACTGTGTCCCATAGATTTTGGATTGCTGTGTTTTCATTGTCATTTTTTGCCATAATGATTTTTATTTCTTCTTTGATCTCTTTGGTAACCCAATCATTGTTTAATAGCATGCTTTTTAGCCTCCTAGTGTTTTATTTTTTATTTTTTTTATTGTAGTTGATTTCAAATTTTATGCCATTGTGATCTGAAAAGATGCTTGATATGATTTCTATCTTTTTGAATTTGAAAAGACTTTACCTGTGTCCCAATATGCGGTCTATCTTTAAAAAGGATGTGTGTGCACTTGAGAATAATGTATATTCTGTGGCTTTGGGGTGGAATGTTCTGAAGATGTCAATTAATTCCATCTGATCTAGTGAGTCATTTAGGATTGATATTTCTTTGCTGATTGTTTGTTTAGAGGATTTATCCAGTGGAATTAGTGGGTATTAAAATCCCCTGCTATGACTGTATTGCTGTAGATCTCTTCCTTGATATCTTCCCGAAGTTCTTTTATGTATTTGTGTGCGCCTGCTTTGGGTACATACATTTTTATCACAATTATATGATTTTGTTGATGTGCTCCATTTAGTATTATGAAGTGGCCTTTCTTATCTCTTGTTATGGCCTTCACTTTGAGGTCTAATTTGTCAGAGATAAATATTGCTACCCCTGCTTTTTTTTTCTTCATTTTCATTTGCCTAAAAATAGTTTTTCCATCCCTTCACTTTCAGTCTGTGTGAGTCCTTTGTTTTAAGGTGGGCCTCCTGTATAAAGCATATATATTGAGTGGACAGATTATTATGACCACCTGACGTTTGTAGGCAAATTAGCCGTACACTGTATCGTTTGGGATATGGAAGCTGAAGGCCTGTTTGAACACCTTTTCTGTCTGCAGTTACCAAGGTAAAACATCTCCAATTCACACAGGAACACAAGGATTGGACAGTCGAGCATTGGAGAAAAGTCATGTGGTCCAATGAATCACGTTTCCAGTTGCATCATGCAGATGGCAGAGTGAGAATTTCACGGAAACAGCATGAAAGCATGCACCCCACATGCATGAGTACAACCCTTCAAGCTGGTGGGGGCAGTGTTATGGTTTGGGGCATGTTTTCCTGGCATGATTTGGGCCCTTTAATTCATGTGGAACAACGTCTGAATAGCACAACATACCTAAGTATCCATCTATTCAGCCGCCACCTTGTCTCCCCCTGGACAAACGTTTTAGGCACCCATGGCCAGGGAGGCTGGTGTCTCAGTGTTCGTGGGTTTGCAGCTAAGGTAGCTGGTCCCTGGGCATTGTGGTTGTAGAGTTCCAGGTAGTATCCGATGTCTCCCTGGGTGAAGGTAAGACTGGGCTTCTGATCACAGCTGCTCTCTCCTTCAACATGGCGCAGTCTCTGAGTTAAAACCGGCCACCCAGGGATAGATTTGAGCAGTAGTAGAAGCTGCCTGACCAGGGGTGCCTGGTCCGCCAGTCCCCGATAGTCCTGTGGAACATAACTCACTCACAAATACACACACTCCTTGCACATCCACATATGCTCCTTTTCCTCTCTCACTCACTCACACTATTTTGCTTACTGTCGTCTTGTTGGCCACCATCTTGGATCTCCAATTCATCTCTTAGAATTTTCTTAACATCTTCCCCTTTTTCTCTTTGAATAAAAGCCCAGTGCTCTCCTGGTGTCCCCAGTAGTGACACAGGGTTCTACTGAGGTACATTATACCAATATTAGACTACAGGAGATTGAAAGTAACACAAACTCATTTTCCCCCAAACAGACTTAATGAAAGCTTAGTACTACCTGAAGTTGGAATTCTGGTGCTTGGAACAATTGTCAATGGGAGAAAAAGAACCCCAAGTTCAGCAAACCCAAAAGCAAACTTTGATTGTTTGACAACATAAGCAAACTACTGACAAAAGTATCCAGCATTTCTTTTCTTTTCAGAGTGAGGACTGGGAAACCAGAGAAGTAAGTCAAGAGGTAAGGGCAGCAGAGCCACCTGTCAGGGGCACCTGAGATGGCTCAGCATCTCTGCCACTTGGGGTGCAATTCAAGACATCATGCCTTTGATTTCTAAGCTCTTGCTCTGGGCTCTGCATTGGGTTGGTAACCTGAGTGAGGTCCCTCCCTCTGCACTTTGGGAGCCAGCATGTGATCAGGCGGGGCTAATGGTTTGTATTTCAGGGGTGGGGACTTTCAGACGGGGCAATTTTGGCAGGCAGCCCAGATTCTGGAATGTGTGTGCTCTGCCTGGTGGGCTACTAGTATAGCATCAGGTTCCATGTGAGTGCAGAGAACAATGGGCATGGGCTCTGGGGCTAATTAACTGTGTGAAGGTCGGAGTGGGGGGCAGCTCTTTCTCAGGCTGTATGCTGGGCTGGGCCGCTAGTGTCACTGCCCCTGCCTCTGGGGAGCCTGCTTGAAGCCTTGTGGGCTTCAGGAGCCCCACAGGCACAATGGCGTATCATGGAACTGGAGTCAGATGACAGGAATCAGACTTGTGACTCGTATCACATGGGTGGCCTATGGTGACATTGAATCAGGAAATGGCCTGTGAAAAGCCATCGTGTTTCTTTTGGCACACTTGTACACCTGCTTGTGAATAGCTGTTGGAGCAGACACACATTCCTGCCCCAGGACCAGCTGTGCTTGGATCTGACGACTCTGAGTACTCAGACTATTTAATTTTTTTTTACAGAGGGAGAATTCCTCTTTCTATATCAATGTGTTTAGTATTTCAGAGGGGCTAGGGGGTTGGCTGAATTGAAGGCCAGGCCGTGGAAGGCTTCAGTGTTCATGAAACATGAGCCAAAATCTGGGGGGAAAGTGTTCCCCACTGGAGTCAGTGGAATCTTATGTTTGAGAGACTCAAAAGGTCTTAAATATTTGACAAGGGGAAAAACAATGATTTTGCATTCAGGGTCATCTAACTCAACTCAGGATAATTCAGATTAAATAAAGTTAAATTAAGAATGTTATTTATTTAATGAATATATTTACATTAGGAATCTATAATAATACAAGCATAATGTGCTAATTAGACCAGACAGCTGAACGACCTTCCAGACGTCCTTCTGGACAACTTTCCAGACAAAGCCAGGGCTGAGAGGGCTGAGCCCCTTGCATAAATTTTGTGCATCAGGCCTCTAGTCTTCTAATAAGAAGCTGTCCCTAGAGGCTATGAAACTTAAGCAGAGGTTCAACTTACATCTTTTAAGGTTTAAGAAATGAGGGTCAGCTGAATTCTTACCTTCCATGCCCTTTAGTTTGTATGGAAGACATGGGAGATGCCTTAGAAGGCATGAATGAATTTTTTTAAAAATCTGGTTTTAGCGCAAAACCTAACTTCTTTTCTTCTGTAGTGTTCTTGCACCTGATCCCAAATCACTTTTTCTCTCTCATCAAGTGGGTCCCTCAATATTTAAGACTTAGACTCTACTTTGGACTAGAGTTGAGGAAATAGATACTTAAAATATTTCCGCCCAAAGTTCTTCAAAACAAAAAAAAATTAAAATTGATGATTATTTTTCACAAGGATGGGAGAATCAATGCTTATTAATGAATCTGGAAAGTTCTTCCCATTGCAGATCCTTGCTTCTCAAAGTGTGATAATTGTATCTATAGCATGGGCCTCACCCAGGAGTAGGTTAGAAAACCCAGACTCCAACTTTGACAGATCCCCAGGGAACTTGTAAAAAACATATCATGGGAATAAATAGGCACCTCTGTGTCTCAAATCTAAAATTCTCTCTTCTATGCTCTATCAAATTCTGCCCCTGCCCCCCATTTGAACTTTTAATTCACAGAGACACACTGAACCATCCTTAGGACACCTGGAGTTTTCTCTATATGAAGCATGTGAGCTGATTTGACAGTTGGAGACCTTCCTGTTAATAGTATTATAATAAAACATTCTCCTAAACGAAATTTGACAATTATTAACATGTTTAAACAGAAAACAATATTTACTAAGGTATTCTTTCTGAGGCTTAACACAGCCTGTGGAGAGGGTAGGGTAGGAATGAAGAGATAACTCTACCTGTAGTTCAAGGTAACATCAAAACTAGAAGTTTAAGTAAAAAAAACAACATAAACAACACCTCTGTCTTAGAAGCTGGAAATAGAAATTGTTTTACACATACAATTGGTCAATGATAACTTGTCAGTGAAGTGACTCCATTCAAGTAATAAGAGGCTGTGGCCAGCAGCAGAGATTGTCTCTACCCCTGGTTCTGTGCCAAAACATCCTCTAGTCAAGGATGGGGAATGCTTGAACAAACAGGGCTGTTTCAGCTCCCCAGGACTGTGAGGGCAGGGACCAGGGGATTTGTGGCCACTGTGTCCTCACTGTCTGCCACAAAGCTTGATCAATGAACCACAGCAATATTTTCAACTAGTGTCTGGGGCTAAAAATGTCTGAATCTTTGGAAACTATGAATGTTCATTTGGCAGAATAGATGCAGCCCTCGAAGCGTGTGCTTTGTTTTTTTGTTACAAGCAGATGTGCAGAGGGGATGTGCAGATACTGAGTATGACTTGTAGAAACCCTGGGCACCTGGACCTAGGGTCTCCTGAACCTCATGGACGAGGGAGCTGTGGGAATTCTTGCAACAAATTGGCTCATTTATTCAACATGCTTCTGCTGCCATCTGCAAAGTGTAGGTGAGCCAGGGCTGCACATGCCCTGATGAAGAGATGAAATACAGCTTCTGACCCCCATGAGCTCCCAGTTCAGCCGGAACTCAGGTGTTTAAATAATGACACTATTAAAAACACACACACAAGAACCAGAAGTATATGGAAGGCACTATTGCCAAGTGCAGAGGAAGGAGCTTCCTGAGATGAGGGTGGGAGGACATGGATGGTGTCAGGGCCATAATCCCATCACAGACATTGTTTCTCAAGAATCAGGAACAGTCTCAGGGTGACAATAGCTTATCAAGAGTTTTACATGTGCTAATTCACTTACTCTTTATAAAAACTGGTGTATTATCCCCTTTTGCAGGTTTGGAAACTGAGGTTTGAGAGGTAAGGTAACTTTGCAATTGGTAAGTGGAGAGCAGGGCTTAAATGGAGGAGTGCCACTCCAGGCCCTTTGTTCCTAAGCATAAGGCCAGACTCTTGCCCAGGCACAGGGAAAGGGCTGATGATAGGCAGGGGCTTGTTCCTCTCTAGGTGACAGTTATTGAAGGATTTTTTATTGTGGTAAAATTTACATAGCATAAAATTGAACCATTTTAACTATTTTAAGAGTACAATTCAGTGGCATTAAGTTCACTCACATTGTTTTACAACCATCACCACCATCATCTCCAGAATGTTCTCATCTTTGCAAATGGAAATCCTGTCCCATTAAATACCAACTCCTCATCCTCGTGGCCAAGCCCCTGGCAACCACCATTCTAATTTCTGTCTCCATGAACTGGACTGTTCTCGGTGCCTCATATAAGTAGAATCCTGCAGTATTTGTCCTTTTGTGACTGGCTTATTTCACTTAGCATAATGTCCTCAAAGTCCATCCAAGTTGTGGCATGTGACAGGATTTCCTTCCTTTTTTTCAGTCTGAAGATTATTCCATTATATGTATAGACCACATTTTGTATATCCCTTCTTCTGATGGTAGATATTGCCTTGCTTCCATCTTTTGGCTACTGTGAATTGAGGGATTTTGATCTGGGGAATGATTTAGTGAGATTTATATTTTATTTTTTAATGTAATTTTATATTTTGTTATTCCTCATCTGAGGATATTTTTACATTGCTTTTTAGAGAAAGTGGAAGGAAGGGAGAGAGACACAGAGAGAGAAACATTGATGTGAAAGAGACACATTGATTGATTGCCTGTTGCACACACCCAGACCTGGGACTGGGGATTGAGCCTGCAACAGAGGTACATGCCCTTGACCAGAATCGAACCTAGGACCCTTTGGTACACGGGTTGACACTCTATCCACTGACCAAACCAGCTAGGGCAAGATTTACATTTTAGAGGTAAAGGGGGAACATTTCTGTTTGTCAGGCTAGGTTGAAAAAGCAGAAGCCATGTCTCCCTCACATTCACAACTCTGGGCACAGTGCCTGGCATATAGTAAGGTCTCACTGAGTGAACTAGTGACTCTACTTGCAGAAGTCTCTTTATACCTAAGAACTGAAGTAAACGAAATGAAATGGAAACAAAATAAAATGTTATACCTGAAAGTACATAGAAGCTATAAAGCCAACACACAGGCCAGTTATTATCCTCACTATTTTCTCTACGATTATGATAAGCTTGAGTGCATTGTTTCTGAATTCAGAGTCCAACTAATATATTTGTACAGCTTCATTAAAGAGTTATCATTCTCTCTTCACAATTCCTGCCATCCAGAAATTTTAATAGTTACCTTAATTATTCAAGTGAGTTTATATAAAATATTTGGGAGTTAAATTTGAAGAAAGGATGCCTTTTCCTCCAGCTTGAAAGGTATCTGTGTCTCAGGTGGATCAGTGTCCTGGTTACCTGAATATTTCACTTGAGTCTACAAAGATTAAAAATCCCAATTACATTAAAATATTCTGTTGTGCCTGACAGGGTGGCTCAGTTGGTTGGAGTGTTGTCTGTAAATGATTGTGGTTTCAATGTTCAGTCAGGGCACATACCTAGGGTGAGAGTTTATCCCTGGTCGGGCACTCAGGGAAGGCAACCAATTGATGTTTCTCTCTCACACCAATTTTTTGTTTGTTTGTTTGTTTGTTTTCTCTCTTTCCTTTCCTCTAAAATCAGTGAACATATTCTTGGGAGAGGATTAAAAAATAAATTCTGTTGTGAAATGTTGCAAGCACACAAAAGTGGAGGAATAAAGAGCATAGTGATCATTTATATTCAACACCCAGATCTAACAGTTATTGATATCTTGCTGCTCTGGTTAAACCATCTATTTATGATTTTTAAATTTAAGATATTTTAAAAATATCTGTGCCATTATTTCATGTTATTCCTGCAGGCTTCAGACTGTATCTCTGAAAAGTATTGCATTTCCTTTTATAGTCACAATGTCATTTGCATACTTAAAATTAGTATTATTTGCATAACCAAATTTCTGTAATTGTCTGAGAAATGTGTTCTTACACAATTCAATTGAGGCTGCATGTCTTAGTTATATCAAAATAGTAGGCTTAAATAAGAAACATTTATTTTTCACTGTTCTGGAGGCTGATTATGGTGCTGATAAATTTGGGGTCTGGTGAGACTCTCTTCCTGGTTTTGCAGAGAGCTGAGTCCTTGCCCTGTCCTCATATGGCTCTGGCATCCTGTTCTAATCCTATATAATAAAAGCCTAATATGCTAAGTGTCCAGTTGTCCAGTTGGCCATTCAACCAATCAAAGCGTAACACGCTAATGATATGCTAAGGCCGCTCAGCTGCTCACTATGACGTGCACTGACCACCAGGGGGCAGACAGACAACTGGTTGACCAGTTGCTATGATGTGCACTGACCACCAGGGGGCAGACGCTCAACGCAGGAGCTGCCCCCTGGTGGTCAGTGCACTCCCACAGGGGAAGCGCTGCTCAGCCAGAAGCTGGGCTCACGGCTGGCGAGCGCAGTGGCGGTGGTGGGAGTCTCTCCTGCCTCTGCGGCAGCGCTAAGGATGTCCGACTGGAAGCGGGCCTAAGCCGTCAGTCAGACATCCCCTGAGGGGTCCCAGACTGTGAGAGGGCTCAGGCCAGGCTGAGGGGGACCCCCCCCCCCGCTTCGAGTGCATGAATTTCGTGCACTGGGCCTCTAGTAAGTATTATAAACCATTATGGGGCTCCTCACTTATGATCGAATCTAAACTTAATTTCCTCTCAAAGATCCCATCTCCTAAGACAATCACATTGGGAATTGGGGCTTCAACATATAAATTTGGGGGACACAAACATTCAGTCCATAACACTCATAAATGTATCACTCATTGAATTTATTTATAATATCTCTTGAGTCTCTTTTAATACAGCACAGACCATGCCCATTTATGCTATTGCTGCAGAAACAGTGTCAGTTGTCTTGTAGAGGAGCTCACATTCTGGATTTGTCTGTTAGCTTCCTTGGTTTAATCATTGAACTTGTTCCTATAAATGGAGGTGAGCTGTCAAGGGGTTGATGAGATTCAGGCTCATCCTTTTCTTGGAGGAGTGTTTCATAGATGGTTCTCTCTGTCTCCTGTGGCCTACAATGGAAGGCCCACAACATCTGGTTGCCCCACCTTAATGCTGCTCAGAATCATTATGGATTCAGAGAAATCTTTAAAAGTATATAGTAAAAAATATTTTTTCTTCTTATTCCAAAAGTAAGACATTAGTTGTAAAAGATTTACAACATACAGATAAGCAAAAGAAATAAAACCATCTTAAAGTCCTACTCTTAGATAAATGCTATTAAAATTTTGATCTAGATCCTTCTAGTATTTCTTCATAATATAGAATACATCATAATCATGCTTCCACTTACTGTGAATATTTTTTTCTTTCTTGAAATATTCTTTTATAGCATCACTGGCTGTCTAGTCCTTGTGTGGTGCGGTCAGAATTTATTTAATTGACTTTTGTACACTTCATGAAAATCTCAAAGCCACAGTCCAAAATAGTCATTCAGATTTGGTCCTAAACCACTCTGAGAGCAAGTGATGATGCCCATCTACCTGCTTCCTGGAATGCTGCTCCTCTCTTCTGGGGATGAGGAGGTGGGAGTTGTGAAGGGTTGGGGTTATGGTAGTAGGTGTGCAGGTGGGGTGAGGGGAGAGGGCTCCAGATTGGGTGCCAGTTGAGAGTCTTCCTGAAGTGTTGAAATATATCTTCTGTGTCTTACCAAATATTGTACCATGTCCTGGTGTTTGACATCCAGTTGCACAGTCTAATGGCTGATTTTATTCCCCTCCTCTTTATGGTCAGGGACCAGAATCAGCAGCTTCAGGGGTTCTTGGGAGTCTCTTAGTAATACAGGATCTCAGGCACCCCAGGAGGAAAGGGCGAGATTCATGTTCTAAAGCACTTTTACTCAGTAAATGCCTGGAAAGTTGGTCCATCATGAGGTTTGCATGGGATGAACATGCTCAAGGCATCAGTGGAGAAAGTCTTAGTGACCAGCCACCTGGCCTGCGTCCTTTCTGAGGAGGAATAAAGCCATGCTGGGCCCCGTGGAGGCAATCCGGCAGGGGTCTGGGTCTGCAGTACAGATCTGTCTTAATGATTATGAGATGTTAGTTACAAGTGGTCCAATCTTTGGTTTCCTCATTAGTGTGATAAAACCATACTTTTAATTTCATAGGGATAGCCTGTGGCTTAAATAAAATCAGGCACGTGAAGCACTTAGCACAGGGCCTAGCACAGGGCTCTGCCAGCCATTTTTTTTTTTTTTTTAATGAAGAGGTGTAGAGAGCAATGGTTAACTGATAAATATTTCTTTGGGAAATACCAAGTTGTTGAACTTCTCCCTCCTAACTTCAGCTGCAAAGAAGGCAGCAATCACCTTAGCTGTAAACCATTTTAGGTAGAATGCATCAACGTTATGTTCAGAACAACCACTTCCTAGGATCATATGCTGACTTACTCTTTTACCCAACTGAGAAACAAAACAAAACAATTCAACCTCCCCTCACTCTTTTAAAAAAGGTCTTTCTCCTTAATACAGACTGAGGCTTAAATATGCTTTGATTCCAAAGAGACTGGATTTGCAAGGAAACTTCATCTTTAAAAAGATCTGTCCCATTCAGTTATATAGTTTTCTAAGAGCGGCACAACGAAATGGCCATAAGTTACGCAGATGACTCCAATTTTTGAAATAAATGAAGTAAACTGCTACCAAATGCAGTATGGACTTTTCCAAACCCCTAAAATAAATATTTGTAAAACAAGCTTTGGTGGCACAAAGAACATGGTGATAGAAGCTTAGCACATGATAACATGTTTCTTAAAGTTGGATCTTCTGACAATTAAAAGTTGGATTCTTGTTCTGGAATCTAGCCTGAATGATAAAAATACTTTCCATGGTTAAGTTCTCTCCTACTTAAGGGAAGCACACTATTTTGGGGGCATTATTTAGCTCCAGTGAAAGTAATCACAAATTGCCATCATAGAAATAAGTGTACTGGTATGAACAACCACTACAGTATAGGAATTTTCTTAAGTAGGTGAAGGATCACCCTAAATTATTTTAACTTTAGAAAGTGGGAGCGTTCCTTATCACATCTGTGACTCTGCTCCTCCTGAGATTTTTTCCTACTCTGAGTTGCTGATGAGAATCTGGCATTTTCATTGTGACTCTGGTTGCAAATTATTACTGAGTAGATTTGCTAATTACAGCATGATAAATACTGTTCAGAGTCCACTCTTGGTGTCTTTCAGTGGGGTCCCATATACAGCTTTCTTGTGGTCACTGAGTAGAGGAGGACAGTCTATGTCACCATGTAAATTGGATTCAGAATCTGTATTCCAGGTTAAGAATAACTTACCTGCTTGGAACATGCGGCAGAATCAGTAACTATATACATTTCTAGAACACATAGGAATGGTTTATCCTACCTAATAAAATGGTAATATGTAAATTACCATCACTCCGCTACGGCCACTATTGGGCCAGCAGGAGGCGCAGGGGGTGGGACTCGGGGTGGCTGGGGTAGCCGATTGGGCCAGCGGGATGCTGAGCTCACGTCACCAATGGCGGCACGAGCTCAGCGTCTGCGCCATGGCTGTGCTGTGGCACAGAAGGGGCCTCTGGGGCAGGGAGCTCACGTCCTGCCGTGGACCATCAAAAGTGGGGGAGCTGGGTGCCTGTCTGCTCCGGCACCAGGCCTTTCAGAAGCCTCCGCCGAGCTGGAGGCTTCCAAAAGTCCTGGTGCACCAGCGGACAGGCACCCAGCTCCCCCACGATCGAAAGCGAAAGCATGTAGGGGACCCTACACGTGCATGATTAAATCATGCACTGGGCCTCTAGTTTCTATATAATCTGTTGTAGAATTTACATCATTAAGTAAGAAAGCTCATTATTAATGTTAGTCACAATAATATAACTGATTATACCCATGTCCTAATTAATTCATATTTTCAAATATTATTAGGCCCACACTAACCCACAAACTAGGTATTTTCCCATTCTTAAATTACCTACCCTATCTAATAAAAGAGTAATATGCAAATTGACCATACCTCCACTACACCCACAAGCCATGCCCACCAGCCAATCAGGATCTAGTATGCAAATTAACCCAACCAAGATGGAGCAGCCACGGAGCAAGCAGGAGGCTTGGGTTTCCCTGGTAATGGAGGAAGCCAAGCTTTCCACACACCCTGGCTGGCCCAGGCCTCCACTCAAGGCAACAAAGTTTCAATTATAGAAGATAAATAAATGCCAACAAAAATGGCTGTGGCCACGGAGCAAGCAGGAGGCTTGGCTCCGCTCAAGGCTATAAAGTTTCAATTATAAAAGATAAATAAATCCTAGATCCCAGGGTTTCTGCTTGGGTTGCTGGGGGGCGTGGCCAGCCTGCAAACCACCACAGGCCCCTCACCCAAGCCACCCCATGTCCCAAGGGAACCCCCACCCTGATCTGGGACACCCTTCAGGGCAAACCCCCACCTGTGCACCAGGCCTCTATCCTATCTAATAAAAGAATAATATGCAAATTGACCATCACTCCAATGCACAAGATTTCTGCCCCCATATAATCAAAGATGACTGACCCCATGTGGACACAAAATGGCCACCACAAAATGGCTAGCAGGGGAGGGCAGTTGGGAGGGACCAGGCCTGCAAGGGAGGGCAGTTGTGGGTAATCAGGCCAGCAGGGGAGGGCAATTGGGCAGAACCAGGCCTTCAAGGGAGGGCAGTTGGGGGTGATCAAGCCTGAAGGGGAGGCCAGTTAAGGGTGACCAGGCTGGCAGAGGAGGGAAGTTGGGGGTGACCGGGCCTGCAGGGAAGGGCAGTTGGGGGGGACCCAGGCCTGCAGGGAAGGGCAGTTAGGGGTGACCAGGACTGCAGGGTAGGGCAGTTAGGGTGACCAGGCCTGCAGGGTAGGGCAGTTAGGGGTGACCAGGCCTACAGGGGAAGGCAGTTAGGGGCAAACAGGCTATCAGGGGAACAGTTAGGCATCATTCAGGCTGGCAGGGGAGTGGTTAGGGGGTGAAAATGCTGGTAGGCAGAAGCAGTTAGGGGCAATCAGGAAGGCAGGCAGGTGAGCAGTTGGGAGCCAGCAGTCCTGGATTGTGAGAGGGATGTCCAACTGCCCGTTTGGGCCTGATCCTAATGGGCAGTCGGACATCACTTGAGGGGTCCCAGATTGGAGAGGGTGCAGGCTGGGCTGAGGAACAACCCCCCCCACCCATGCACGAATTTTGTGCACCGGGCCACTAGTTTGTTAATAATCACTATTTCCTAATTATTTTGTATATTTTTAGCATTTCTTGTGTTTCCAAGTCTAACAATTCAAACTAATTTGCTTAATACTACATTACAATTCTTTCACATCCTAGGAATACCCCCTCAAAGAAAAGATAGCACATATCCAATTTCCTTTAAACCCAGGGCTTGATTCTCATTGGTATTATACACATTTCTCCTAACTTGCAGAGAGTCATGAGACATGAGCCAATGTTTCTTTCCTAAGAATGGCATCTGCTATTCCTTTTTTTTTTGTATTTAAATCACATTATGGTTTGAATTCATTTATTTACTTATTTATTTCTTTTCTTTTTTATTGTTTAAAGTATTATAAATAGTAATACATATGTCTCCTTTTTCCCCCCAATTAACCTTACCCCAGCCTCCTCTACCCCCCAGCACATGCCCTCACCCACCTCCCAGTGTCTTGTGTCCATTGGTTATGCTTATATGTATCCTTACAAGTCCTTCAGTTGATCTCTTACATCCCCCCGCCCCCCAACCCTCACCAGACTTCCCACAGTTGTTTGTCAGTCTGTTCGATGCTTCTCTGCCTCTGTATCTATTTTTGTTCATCAGTTTATAATGTTCTTTATTATCCATAAATGAGTGAGATCATGTAGTATTTTTCTTTCACTGACTGGCTTATTTCATTTAGCATAATGCTCTCCAGTTCCATCCATGCTGTTGAAAATGGTAAGAATTTCTTCTTTTTTTATAGCAGTGTAGTATTCCATTGTGTAAATGTACCACAGTTTTCTAATCCACTCATTTGCTGATGAGCATTTAGGCTGTTTCCAAGTCTTAGCTATGGTGAATTGCGCTGCTGCTATGAACATAGGTGTGCATATATCCTTTCTGATTACTGTTTCTGTTTTCTTGTGATATATTCCTAGAAGTGGTATTATTGGGTCAAATGGCAGTTCCGTTTGTAACTTTTTGAGGAAACGCCATACTGTTTTCCACACTGGCTGCACCATTCTGCATCCCCATCAGCAGTGATGGAGGATTCCTTTTTCTCCAGATCCTCGCCAGCACTTGTCCTTTGTTGATTTGTTGATGATAGGTGTGAGGTGGTACCTCATTGTTGTTTTGATTTGCATCTCTCAGATGATTAGTGACTTTGAGCAAGTTTTCATATGTCTCTTGGCTTTCTGAATGTCCTCTTTAGAAAAGTGTCTATTTAAGTCATTTGCCCGTTTTTTATTTGGATTGTTTATCTTCCTTTTGTTAAGTTTATGAGTCCCCTGTAAATGTTGGACATTAAACCCTTAACGGAGATAACATTGGCAAATATATTCTCCCATGCAGTGGGCTTTCTTGTTGTTTTGTTGATGGTTTCTTTTGCTGTGCAGAAGCTTTTAATTTTGATGTAGTCCCATTTGTTTATTTTCTCCTTAGTTTCCATTGCCCTAGGAGCTGTATCGTTAAATATATTGCTATGACAAATGTCTGGTATTTTGCTGCCTATGGCTTCTTCTAAGATTTTTATGGTTTCCCATCTTCTGTTTAAGTCCTTTATCCATTTTGAGTTTATTTTTGTGTATGGTGTAAATTGGTGGTCTAATTTCATTTTTTTTTGCAAGTGTCTAGTTTTTCCAACAACATTTATTGAACAGACTGTCTTGGCTCCATTGTATGGTCTTGCCTCCATTGTCAAATACTAACTGCACATAATGGATTGTGTCAATTTCTGGGTTCTCTGTTCTGTTCCACTGGTCTATATGTTTGTTCTTGTGCCAGTACCAGGAAGTTTTGAGAACAATGGCTTTGAAGTACAGGTTGATATCTGGTATTGTGATCCCTCCAACATTGTTCTTCTTTCTCAAGATTGCTGCAGCTATTCGGGGTCTTTTTTTTTTTTTTAAATTCCAGATGAATTTTTGGAGAATTTATTCTAGTTCTTTGAAGTATGCTGTTGGTATTTTAATGGGGATTGCATTGAATTTATAGATTGCCTTGGGTAGTATGGACATTTTAATGATGTTGATTCTACCAATCCATGAACATGGTATATTCTTACATTTGTTCATGTCTTCTTCTATCTCTTTTTCCAGTGTTCTGAAATTTTCTGAGTACAGGTCCTTGATCTCCTTGGTTAAGTTTATCCTAGGTATCTTTTTTTTTAATTTCTTTATTGATTAAGGTATCATATATTTGTCCTCATCCCCCCATTCCCATCCCACACATGCCCCCACCCCCCTGTTGTCCTTAACCGCTGGTTAGGCTCATATGCTTGCACACAAGTCCTTTGGTTGATCTCTCCCCTTTACCCCTACTCTTCCCTACCCTCCCTCTGAGGCCCAACAGTCTGATTCATGCCTCCTTGTTTCTGGGTCTGTTCTTGTTCATCAGTCTATGTTGTTCATTATTTCCCCTAGATGAATGAGATCATGTGCTATTAGAAATACACTTATAAGAACCGAAAATGAGACAAGCAATAATGGTTATGGTGACAGGCAAATGAATCAGTCTGTAGTGAGTTTCTTTCTGGGCCAACAGTTCTTTTGAGACCCAATTTCAATGTCCAACAGTTCCTTATGTGTACATGTCAGCACTGACATTACAGTTCTGGATGGTGGACAAATGGTGGTAATGAAGGTCCGACTCTCTCTGGTTTGGTCCTGGGCAACCTGCAGAGATGCACAGCTGCTAACTGCTAGTATGGGAAGGCCACATCAGCATCTTCTGTCTCTGGACTACTTCTCTTCTGTCTTCATGGCTGGAGTAGTCCTGTCGATTCCTCTCTGTTGCTGGAATCCACATGGTCTCGGAGTTGTTTTCCGAAAATATACAAACATATTCTCGACCAAAAGTTAATAAAGGAATTTTTTCTATAAATTCGACTTGGGTATCCTAGGTATCTTAATTTTTTGTTGCAATGGTAAATGGTATTGCTTTTTAAATTTCTCTTTCCGTCAGTTCATTATTGGTATATAGAAAAGCCATAGACTTCTGGGTGTTAGTTTTGTATCCTGCTACATTGCCAAATTCATTTATTAAGTCTAGTAATGAATACTTTGATGGAGTCTTTGGGGTTTTCTATGTACAATATCATGTCATCTGCGAATAAGGACAGTTTTACTTCTTCTTTTCCAATTTGGATGCCTATTATTTCTACTTCTTGTCTGATCGCAATGGCTAGTATTTCCAGTGCTATGTCGAAGAGGAATGGTGAGAGTGGGCAACCCTGTCTTGTTCCTGTTCATAAGGGAAATGGTTTTAGTTTTTGCCCATTGAGTATGATGTTGGCTGTGGATTTGTCATCTATGGCTTTTATTATGTTGAGGTATGATACTTCTATTCCCCTCTTCTGAGGGTTTTTATCAAGAAAGGGTGTTGGATTTTGTCAAATGCTTTTTCTACATCAATGGATATGATTATATGGTTTTTGTCTCTTAGTTTGTTTATATGATGTATCACATTTATTGACTTGTGGATATTGTACCCTCCTTGTATCCACGTAATAAATCCCACTTGGTCATAGTGTATTATCTTTCTAATGTATTGCTGGATTCGATTTGCTAGAATTTTGGCGTCTATGTTCATGAGGGATATTGGCCTATAATTCTCTATCTTTGTATTGTCTTTACCTGGTTTTGGGTTTAGGGTAATGCTGGCTTCATAGAAAGAGCTTGGAAGTGCTCCTTCCTCTTGAATTTTTTTTGAATAGTCTGAGGAAGATAGGTTTTAGTTCTTTGAATGTTTGATAAAACTCCCCTGTGAAGCCGTCTGGTCCAGGGCTTTTGTTTGTTGGAAGATTTTTGATTACTGCTTCAATTTCCTCCATAGTTATTGGCCTATTCAGATTTTTTTATTCCTCCTGGCTGAGTTTTGGAAGGTCATATTTTTTTTAGGAATATGTCCATTTCTTCTAGGTTAACCAGTTTGTTGGAATAGAGTTGCTCCTAGTATTTTTTTTATGATTCTTCATATTTCTTTGGGGTCTGTTGTTATTTCTCCTCTTTCATTTCTGATTTTGTTTATTTGGGTCCTCTCTCTTTGCTTCTTGGTGAGCCTGGCTAGAGGTTCTTCAATCTTGTTTATCCTTTCAAAGAACCAGCTCTTGGTTTCATTGATCTTTTGTATTATTTTTTTGGTCTCTATATCATTTATTTCCACTCTGATCTTTATTATTTCCTTCCTTCTGCTCACTTGGGCTTTTCTTGTTGCTCTCTTTCTAATTCTTAAAGTTGCAGAGTTAGATGGTTTATTACCAGTTTTTCGAGGTAGGCCTGTAACTTTCCTCTCAGTACTGCTTTCATTGTGTCCCAAAATTTTTGGAGTGTTGTGTTTTCATTGACATTTTTTTCCAGGATGTTTTTTATTTCTTCTTTGATCTCTTTGGTAACCTACTCATTGTTTAATAGCATGCTATTCAGCCTCCAATTGTTTGAATTTTTGTGATTGTTTTTACTGTAGTTGATATCTAATTTTATGCCATTGTGATCTGAGAAGATGCTTGATATAATTTCAATCCTGTTGAATTTGGAGAGACTTAGCCTATGTCCCAATATGTTGTCTATCTTTGAAAATATCCCAGATGCATTTGAGAAGAATGTATTTTATGTGGCTTTTGGGAGGAATGTTCTAAAGATGTTGATTAAGTCCATCTGATCTAGTGAGTCGTTTAAGATTGAAGTCTCTTTGCTAATTTTTTTGTCTAGAGCAGTGATGGCGAACCTATGACATGCGTGTCAGCACTGACACATGTAGCCATTTCTGATGACACGCGGTTGCTGAGGCGGCGGCATGCCGAGGATGAAACATTTGCTTCTCCTGAGGATGAAACATTTGCGAAATAATGTCTTTTCCTCAAAGTGACACACTACCTGAGTTATGCTCAGTTTTTTGGCGAAGTTTGACACACCAAGGTCAAAAGGTTGCCCACCACTGGTGTAGAGGATTTATCCAGTGATGTTAATGGGGTATTAAAGTCTCCTACTATGATTGTGTTGCTGTCAATCTCACCCCTGATATCTTTCAGAAGTTTTTTTTCTCATTTTTTTTGTGTTCCCTTTATTTATTTATATTTTTATTAAGGTTTTATATGTGTACATATCTTACCATTGCCCCCCCACCCCACTCCTATACATGCCCTCACCCCCCAGAGTTTTGCATCCATTGGTTATGCTTATGTGCATGCATATAAGTCCTTCGGTTGATCTCTTATCTCCCCTACCTCTCCCTAACCTTCACGCTGTAATTTGACATTCTGTTTGATGCTTTACTGTCTCTGTATCTATCTTTTTGTTCATCAGTTTATAATGTTCTTTATTATCCATAAATGAGTGAGATCATGTGGTATTTTTCTTTCATTGACTGGCTTATTTTATCTAGCATAATGTTTTCCAAGTCCATCCAGGTTGCTGCAAATGGTAAGAAGTCCTTCTTTTTAATGGCAGAATAGAATTCCATTGTGTAAATGTACCATAGTTTTCTGATCGAGTCATCTGCTGATGGGCACCTAGGCTGTTTCCAGATCTTAGCTATTGTAAATTGTGCTGCTATGAACATAGGGATGCATATCTCCTTTCTGATGGGTGTTTCTAGTTTCTTAGGATATATTCCTAGGAGTGGGATTACTGGGTCAAATGGGAGTTCCATTTTCAGTTTTTTGAGGAAACTCCATACTGTTCTCCACAGGGGCTGCACCAGTCTGAATTCCCACCAGCAGTGCACGAGTGTTCCTTTTTCTCTGCATCCTCGCCAACACGTGTCGTTTGTTGATTTGTTGATGATAGCCATTCTGACAGGTGTGAGATGGTACTGCATTGTCGTTCTGATTTGCATCTCTCGGATAATTAGTGACTTTGAGCATGTTTTCATATGTCTCTTGGCCTTCCTTCTGTCTTCTTTTGAAAAGAGTCTATTTAGGTCCGTTGCCCATTTTTTTTATTGGATCATTTATCTTCCTTTTATTAAGTTGCATAAGCTGCCTGTAGATATTGGAGATTAAACTTTTATCAGTGATAGCATTTGCAAATATGTCCTTTCTTACAGTGTGGTTTCTTGTTGTTTTGTTGATGGTTTCTTTTGCTGTGCAAAAGCTTTCTATTTTGATGTAGTCCCATTTGTTTATTTTCTCTTTAGCTTCCATTGCCTGAGGAGCGGTATTGGTGAAGAAATTCTTGCGGCATATGCCTGAGATTTTTCTGCCTGTGAATTCCTCTAGTATTTTTATGGTTTCCCATCTTATGTTTAAGTCCTGTATCCATTTTGAGTTTATTTTTGTGTATGGTGTAAGTTGGTGATCTTCTTTCATTTTTTTGCATGTATCTGTCCAGTTTTCTCAACACCATTTATTGAAGAGACTGTCTTGACTCCATTGTATGTTCATACCTCCTTTGTCAAATATTAATTGAGCATAGTGGTTTGGGTCAATATCTGGATTCTCTATTCTGTTCCATTTATCTATATGTCTGTTCTTGTGCCAGTACCATGCTGTTTTGAGAACAGTGGCTTTGTAATACAGCTTGAAATCTGGTATTGAGATCCCTCCTACTTTATTCTTCTTTCTAGGATTGCTGTGGCTATTCGGGGTCTTTTTATATTCCAGATGAATTTTTGGAGAGTTCTTTCTAGGTCTGTGAAATATGCCATTGGTATTTTAATGGGGATTGCATTGAATCTTTAGATTGCTTTGGGTAGTTGGACATTTAATGATGTTGATTCTACCAATCCATGAACATGGTATGTTCTTTCATCTGTTTACGTCTTCCTCTAACTCTTTTTGCAGTGTCCTGTAGTTTTCCGCGTATAGGTCTTTTACCTCATTAGTTAAGTTTATTCCTAGGTATCTTAATTTTTTGGTGTGATGGTAAATGGGATTGCTTTTTTTAGTCTCTCTTTCTGTTAGTTCACTATTGGTGTATAGAAATGCCATATATTGCTTGGCGTTAATTTTGTATCCTGCTACATTGCTGAATTCATTTATTAAGTCTATTAGTTTTTTGATGGAGTCTTTCGGGTTTTTTATGTACAATATCATGTCATCTGCAAATAAGGACAGCTTTACTTCTTCCTTTCCAATTTGGATGCCTTTTATTTCTTCTTCTTGTCTAATTGCAATGACTAATACTTCCAGTACTATGTCAAACAGGAGTGGTAAGAGTGGGCATCCCTGTCTTGTTCCTGTTCTTAGGGAAATCGTTTTAGTTTTTGCCCATTGAGTATGATGTTAGCTGTGGTATCATATATAGCTTTTATTATCTTGATGTATGATCCTTCTATTCCTACCTTGTTGAGAGTTTTTATCAAGAAAGGGTATTGGATTTTGTCAAATGCTTTTTCTGCATCAATTGATATGACTATGTGATTTTTATCTCTCAATTTGTTTATGTGGTGTATCACGTTTATTGATTTGAGGATATTGTACCATCCTTGCATTCCTGGGATAAATCCTACTTGGTCATGGTGTATGATCTTTCTGATGTACTGCTGGAGCCGATTTGTTAGAATTTTGTTGAGGATTTTGGCATCTATGTTCATGAGGGATATTGGTCTGTAATTCTCTTTCATTGTGTTGTCTTTATCTGGTTTTGGTATTAGGGTGATGCTGGATTCATAGAAGGAGCTTGGAAGTGTTCCTTCTTCTTGAATTTTTTTGAATAGTCTGAGGAGGATAGGTTTTAGTTCTTCCTTGAATGTTTGGTAAAACTCTCTTGTGAAGCCATCTGGCCCTGGGCTTTTGTTTGCCGGTAGCTTTTTGATGACTGCTTCAATTTTTTCCATAGTTACTGGCCTGTTGAGCTGTTTAGATTCTTTCTGATTGAGTTTTGGAAGGTTATATTTTTCTAGGAATATGTCCATTTCCTCCAGGTTATCTAGTTTGTTGGAATAGAGTTGTTTGTAGTATTTTGTAACAATCCTTTGTATCTCAGCGGGGTCTGTTGTTATTTCTCCTCTTTCATTTCTGATTTTGTTTATTTGGGCCCTCTCTCTTTGCTTCTTGGTGAGCCTGGCTAGAGGTTCATCAATCTTGTTTATCCTTTCAAAGAACCAGCTCTTGGTTTTGTTGATTTTTTGTATTGTTTTTTTTGTCTCTATGTCGTTTATCTCCTCTCTGATCTTTATTATTTCCTTCCTTCTGCTTACACTGGGCTTTTCTTGTTGCTCTCTTTCTGACTCTTTGAGTTGTAGGGTTAGGTAATGTATTACCATTGTTTCTTGTTTTTTTGCAGTAGGCTTGTAGAGCTATGAACTTCCCTCTCAAGACTGCTTTCGCTGTGTCCCATAGATTTTGTATTGTTGTGTTTCCATTGTCATTTGTTGCCATGGTATTTTTTATTTCTTTCTTGATCTCAAGGAAGGCTTGTAGAGCTATGAACTTCCCTCTCAAGACTGCTTTCGCTGTGTCCCATAGATTTTGTATTGTTGTGTTTCCATTGTCATTTGTTGCCATGGTATTTTTTATTTCTTCCTTGATCTCTCAGGTAATCCAGTCATTGTTTAATAGCATGCTGTTTAGTGTCCATGTGTTTGATTTCTTTGGATTGTTTTTATTGTAGTTGATTTCCAGTTTTGTAGCATATGGTCTATTTTTGAAAATGACCCATGTGCACTTGAGAAGAATGTATATTCTGTGGTTTTGGGGTGAAATGTTCTGAAGGTGTCAATTAATTCCATCTGGTCTAGTGAGTCAATTTGGATTGAAGTTTCTTTGCTGATTTTTTGTTTAGAGGATTTGTCCAATGGTGATAGTGGGGTATTAACCTTTTGCACTCGGATGTCGAGTGTGACTCGACATGGTTAGCATCTGTAGCAGCTCGAGAAAAATGCAAGTGAGTGCAAAGGGTTAAAGTCTCCTACTATGATTGTATTGCTGTCAATCTCTCCTTTGATATCCTCCAGTAGTTTTTTTTTTTTAATGTATTTGTGTGCTCCTGTATTGGGTGCATATATGTTTACCAGAGTTATTTCTTCTTGTTGGATTGCTCCCTTTAGTATTATGAAGTGTCCTTCGTTATCTCTTGTTATGTCCTTCACTTTGAGATCTGGTTTGTCAGATATAAGTATTGCTACCCCAGCTTTTTTTTTCATTTCCATTGGCCTGAAAATCCTTTTCCCATCCCTTCACCCTCAGTCTGTGTGCGTCTTTTTTTTCTGACGTGGGTTTCTTGTAGACAGCAGATATATGGGTTTTGTTTTCTTATCCAATCCGTTACCCTATGTCTTTTGATTGGGGCATTCAATCCATTTACATTTAAAGTTATTATTGATAGGTACTTGTTTGTCGCCATTTTTATTCTATACCCCTGTGTTCCTTCTTCGCTTCCTATTTCTTTTTTTTACAGCAGACCCTTTAGCATTTCTTGCATTACTCGTTTGGTGGTGATAAATTCCCTTAATCCTTTTTTGTCTGTGAAGCTCCTGATTTCACCTTCAATTTTGATTGATAACCTTGCTGGGCACAGTATTCTTGGATTCAGACCCTTCCTTTGCATGAGTTTGTATATTTCATTCCATTCCTTTATGGCCTGATGAGTTTCTGTGGAGAAACCAGTTGCTATTCTAATGGGGGTTCCTTTGTATGTAACTTTCTGTCTCTCTCTGGCCACTTTTAAGATTCTTACTTTGTCGTTGGTGTTTGCCAATTTAATTATAATGTGCCTTGGTGTCAGTCTTTTGGGGTTCATTTTGCTTGGGACTCTGTGAGCTTCTTGGATTTGTGTGGGGTTTTTCTTCCCTATATCAGGGAATTTTTCTGTCATTATTTCTTCAAACAGGTTTTCTATTCTTTGCTCAGTTTCCTTTCCTTCTGGAACCCCTATTATTTGGATGTTGTTTTTTTCGTGTTGTCCCAAAGTTCCCTTAGGCTCAACACCTGCTTTCTATTTTTTTTTCTAGAAGCTGCTCTACATGGGTATTTTTTTCCATCTTGTCTTCTAGCTCACTTATGCGGTCCTCTGCTTCTTCTAGTCTACTCTTGATGCTTTCTATTGAGTTCTTTACAGCAGCGATTCCATTTTTCATTTCTTCTTGGTTCTTCTTCATTTCCTCTTGCTTCTTACTCATATTGTTGAATTTGTCTTCCATTCTTTTCAGCCACCTTATGACCATTTCTCTGAATTCTTTCTCTGATAGGTTGCTTGCCTCTAATTCCTTTACTACCTTTTCTGGTGATTCCTGCTTTTCTTTCCTGTGCTGGCTGTTCCTTTGTCTCCCCATGGTCTCTCTTCTCTGGATGTCCGGTTATGTAGTTCTCACTCTCCTGCATTGATTTAAAGGCACAAAATACAACACAACCAGGTACAACACACAAGGCACTGAACTGAATTGTATTCACTATATTAATAACCTCCAATAAAGGTGACCACCGGAGAAAGACAAATTAGGAGATAGGAGAGAAAGAGGAAGAGTAAAAAGAAAGAACAATAAAAGGAGTGTAAAAATGGACTTGGGAAAAGGAAAAAAAAAGTAAGAGAGACAAGAACGAGAGTAATAGAGAAAATGGGAATAAACTATATATATGGGGAGTAAACTCCAATAGAACAACCACTAATCCCAGCAATTGCCAGCAACACAAACCTGGAGATTAATACAAACTACAGCACCAACTAATATCAAGAGAGGCAAGGGAAAACAGAAGTAAAAAAAGAAAGAAAAACAAAGCTAACAAAAACAAACAAACAAATAAAGAATAAGCAAAACAATCTCACAAAAAGCATAAAAATTTGATCTAATCAACATTGAAGCAAACAACAACAAAATGACAGAGAGAAAAACATTTTTTTTTTTAAGTTAGATAGCATAGAGAGAGGTGTGTATGGACTTGGAGGAGGGGATTGGAAATTAGATATATAAGTAGGGTGAAATTTTAGCAGAGGTTAAACAGAAAGAATAGGGAAAATCTAAAGCCAGAAAGGGTTAAGATAAACAGGAGACCAAAAGGGGAAAGTTTAGGAAGAGAGTGATGGCATAATGGTAGCATTGAGGTAGGGTAAAACGATGCTAAAGGAAAGATGCAAATAGAATGTAGAACACTAATCCCAAAGTAAAACAAAGAGAAAATCAAATGACACTTTAAAAAAAAAAGGTAAAATAGTAGTAATAATAATGTTGATTGAAAATAAAAATGTAATAATTAAAAAGGTGAAAATCGAGTGAGGAAAAAAGAAAAAAAATTAGTTTCTTAAGTAAAAGATGGAAAAAATGAAAAAAAAATTAAAATAAGAAATAAGAAAAATAAAATGTGCAGTAGTGGTGGTCATTCACTTCCTCTATTGTTCTGTTTGGTACACCTTTTTCCCTCTCCGGACAGTATTGCAGTTTCCTGCGTTCCACTGGGCCTCAGTGTTGTAAGCCAGTCCTGATTTTTAAGCAGGCGGTGTCTTAATTTCTCGTATTTATTTATGATTACTCAAGAGACAATTTGTGATTCAGCCCCTGGGTGGTAGTGTTTCTGGATTTACTTCCAGGCCTCTCTAGGCTTTTTTCCCTGTGGCAATCAATACTGGTTTGTGGAGGTGTGTGCCTCAGAGCCGGCTCTCCGATGGTCACTCCCAGCTCTGATCCCCAGGTTCCAGAAAAACCACTTCCTCCTGTAGTCTCTCAAGGTATCCCCACCTGGGTTTTCCTATGTATTGGGCTTAGTAATCAGAATCAGAAAAAGCCCAAGTGTGCGGACAGTGGGTCTGCGCGCAAGACTAAGCAGCCTGCACTCCTTTGAAATTCTTAGTCTGACCCTCCTCATCAGATCAAAATGGGTTGCTTTTTAGAGATCCCTTCTGTTAGCAGCTCTGAGGACTCCCTTCCACATTCACGGATCACGGCAGCTCCAACAGCCAGGGATTTTTCTAGGCAGACTTCCCTGGTCCTCCAGCTCCCGCAGCGCATGCGTTTCTCTCTCCCGCCGCCAGGACGAGAAACCTCACCTTATCCCCGGCAAAATATGACCTTTCCTTGGTGGAGTGAAGAGCTCCTTTGAATCTGTGTGTTTGCGCCGATTAGGGGCCGGTGTTCAGGGGCTTGCAGCTGTTCGGTGGTCGCCGCAGCTGTGGGTTTTCAGGCTTCCAATAAAATCCTCTTTCCCTTGCAAGATCCAGAAGTTTTTTTTTTTTTTTTAATGTATTTGGATGCTCCTCTTTGGGTGCATAAATGTTTACCAGAGTTTCATCCTCTTCTTGTATCTATCCTTTTAGAATTATGAAGTGGCCTTTCTTGTCTCTTGTTACAGTCTTCATTTTGAGGTCTATTTTTCAGATATAAGTATTGCTATCTCAGCTTTTTTTTTTTTTTTTCATTTCCATTTGCCTGATAGATATTTTTCCATCCCTTCACTTTCAGTTTGTGTGAGTCCCTTGTTCTGAGGTGGGTCTCCTGTAGACAGCATATATATGGGTCATGTTTTCTTATCCATTCATTCACCTGATGTTTTTTGATTGGAGCATTTAATCCATTTATGTTTAATGTTTTTATTGATAGGTACTTGTTTGTAGCCATTTATGTATTTTATGCCTGTGTTCCTTCCTCCCTTTCTATTTCTTCTTTTTACAGCATTCCCTTTAGCATTTTTTGCATTGCTGGCTTGGGAGTGATAAACTTCCTTTACTTTTTTTTTTTTTTTTTTTGTCTGCGAAGCTCCTGATTTTCTTTTCAATTTTAATTGACAGTGTTGCTGGATAGAGTATTCTTGGATTCAGTCCTTTGCTTTGCATCACTTTATATACCTCCTTCCATTCCCTTCTAGCTTTATGTGATTCTGTTGAGAAATCATTTGGTAATCTGATGGGGGATCCTTTGTAGGTAACTCTCTGTCTCTCTCTTGCTTCCTTTAAGATTCTCTCTTTGTCATTAACATTTTCCATTGTTATTATGACGTGTCTTGGTGTGGGTCTTTTGGGATTTATCTTGCTTGGTCTCCTAGCGCATGTCAGGAGTCAGAGACTCCCTGTGCCCACGCCGAGAATTGAGTATCAGAGTCTCTGTTGCTTGGTGCGGCCTCGCGCTGAGAATCAGGGTCCCTGTGTGCACATCTGTACTTGTGTAACTTTTTTCTTCCACATATCAGGGAAGTTTTCTGTCACTATTTATTCAAATAGATTTTCTAGTCCTCACTACTCTTCTTGTCCTTCTCGCAGCCCTATTATATGTATGTTACTTTGTTTTGCATTGTCCCAAAGCTCCCTTAGGCTATCTTCCTGCTTTTTACTTTTTTTCTCCAGTTGCTGTTCAGATACGGCTTGTTTCTGTACCTTATCTTCTAACTCACTAATTCAGTCCTCTGCTTCTTCTAGTTTACTGTTGAAACCTTCATGGTGTTTTGTTTGTAGCTATATCACTTTTGATTTCTTTCTGGTTTTTGCATAGGTTGTTGATTTTCTCTTCCATCCACTGTATGAACTGTATGACCATTACTCTGAATTCTGTTTCTGTCATGTTGCATGCTTTCTTTTCACTTATTTCCTTTCTTGGCAATTCCTCCTTTTCTTTCCTCTGAGGATTGTTTCATTGTCGCCCCATTCTTACTATAATCAGAAGGTTCAAATGTCAAGTTGTGGGGCCCTGGGCCATGTGCAGTGGGAGCTTCACACCCCCTAAGTGTCACTGAAGAGCTCTGACACCAAGATGTGTGGCTGCTGTAGGTTGGTGGGAGCCACACTCGCCCAGGATCAGAGTCACAGGCACTTAGTGTGGCCTCATGTGTGCACCGAGAATCAGGGACCCTGCCTGCACCGTGCTGAAACAGAGAACCTGCTGGCATGTGCCAAAAATCAGAGTCACCTAGTGCGAGTCAGGAGTCAGACCCCCTAGGCCTACGCCGAGAATCGAGTATCAGAGTCTCTGTTGCTTGGTGCGGCCTCGCGCTGAGAATCAGGGTCCTTATGTACACATCTGCCAAGAATTGGAGTCACTGGCTGTTAATGTAAATTCACTGGGAATCAGGGATCCCAGGCATGGATGATGAGAAATGGAGTCAAGTCACTGGTGCTCAGTGCTTCCTCTCGCAAGGAGAATCAAGGTCCCCTGTCTGCTTGGGACACTGGGTTGCACTGTCACACTGTGTCGGCAGGAGGTCCACTCCTGCCCAGCTGAAAATAGCCTTCTGTGTGCGCTTGCCCTGAATCAAGGTCAAGTGGCTCTGCCATTCTGTGTGGGCTTGGGGTCTGGTCCTGCATGTGTGCACTATGGGAAACAAACTCCCCATTTCCGTGTACCCAGGCTCAAATTCAGCACAGCCTCCCTGGGTGAGCCCTAGGTCTGGTCACGGGAAATAAACTCCTGAGTTCGCGCTCTCAGGCTCAAATTCAGTGCAGCCTCCCTGCGTGGGCACGGGGTTTGTTCACAGGAAACCGGCTCCCTGAGTTTGCGTGCCCAGGCTCAAATTTAGCACAGCCTCCCATCGTGGGCCTGGGGTCTGGCCACGGGAAACAAGTTTCCCATGTCCACACACCCAGGCTCAAATTCAGGTAGAGCAGCCACTGCTGTGTGTGGGCAGGAGGCCTATTTGAGCAGAGAGGGTCTGGCAGTTCCTATGCCACTGCTGTAGGGAGAGGAATTGGCTCTGTGATTCACAGAAATCTGCGGCTGGGGCTCCTGGGGTCTTGGTGTCCGTGGGTCTGCAGCTGTGGTCGCAGGTCTTTTACCCAAGTGGCTGTAGGGTCCCTATTTGTGTCTGAGACCAGGATCCTAGTCTCAAGTAGTTCTGTTCTTCAAGATGGTGTGGTCTCTCTCTTCTATTCCTTTATCCCTCTTCTCTGAGTGACTTTTATTTATTTTCAAAATAAATTTGTGGTCTTCACTGTCACAAACTTAGAAATATTGAGAAATAACTCTAAAATATTTGCTTAAGCCTCAGGAAGTGAGTGCGGAAAGGCTGCACGCATATGCTGTCTTTCCTGGGAGCTGATTCCACAGCAGAGTGTTGATGGTGCCATGTCTTCAGGGGCTGCCCTTCTGGAGGTCCTTCCTGATGGTTTTCTAACTGGCAACTTAGTCTGAGGAACCTGGAAGGATGAATTTTTGTGTGTGAATATCACTCAGCCACAAAAATGTTTGTTTTGGGGATTTATAATGAAAGCCAGGAGCTGGAGAAAGTCACTATTTTATTTTTAGACTACCTAGTTACAAAACAGAGCCACTTTAGCCTTGCTGACTTTCCGTGTTAGTAATAATGCTTCAGGTACAAAAGGCCCCTCACTTTTTTTTTATTGTGGTAAAATATACATAACATGAAATTTACTATTTTAGCCATATTTAATTATTCAGTTCAGGGACATTATTTGCATTCACATTGTTATGCAACCATCCTTACCATTCAACTCCAGAACTTCCCAAAATGAAACTTTGTCCCCACTTTTCTACTTTCTGTCTCTATGAATATGACTAGTTTTGGGACCTCATATAAGTGGAATCATACAGTGTTTGTCTTTTTGTGACTGGCTTATTTGACTTAATATAATGTCCTCTAAATTTATCATATTGTAGCATGCATCAGACTTTCCTTTCCTTTTAGTGCTAATATTATAACATTATTACACATTATAATTTATGTAACATAAATAAATAATATCTCTCTATATAAAAGGCTAAGTGTCCGTCCATCTGACCAGTAGCTATGACACACACTGACCACCAGGGGGCAGACACTCAATGCAGGAGCTTTCATGACACGCACTGGCCATTTAAAAATAAACGGCACCTTGGACCTGGCACCAACAAACCAACACTCAGCTTCTCCCAAGTGGGACACAGGCCCCACCACCACCCTGGAGCGACACCCCACCAAATTGCAGCCAATGCTGCCAAGATCCATGGTGCAGAATGCGGCCCACAGCCCAGCCCAGCCTGGAAATGGTCACTGTGGGCGCTGGGTAATGACATCACATAGCAACGCCTGGCTTCCTCTCCCTAGTGACTAGCCTCCTTGGAGTTTTTTCAGCCCAGGAATCTGACTTGCTTTATAGCCAGGTGCAAACATTTTATACTTTAACCAAATGTTTGTGAAGCGTTTTCCCATGCCTCATCTCATTTGATCCTCACAGAAGTACTGGAGTAGGTAGATAGGAGACTCAGTAGAATCCTATTTTCATTAGCAAGACATGAATAGTGATATTAAAAAAATTCTTCTAATTAATTTCTTTTCAATGTGCATGAATCTGTGCACTGGAACACTAGTCCTCTCTAATAATAGACAAATATGCAAATTGACCATACCTCTGACACACCCACAAGCCACGCCCACAAGCCATGCCCATCATCCAATCAGAGCGAGTATGCAAATTAACCCAAACCAAGATGGCTACAGCCACAGAAAGCAAGGTTTCCTAGGTAACAGAGGAAGCCAAGCTTTCCGCCTACCCTAGCCAGGCCTAAGCCTCCACTCAAGCTACAAAGTTTCAATTATAGAAGGAAAATAAATTCCAGATACCAGGGCCTCCGCTTGGGTCGCCAGGGGGCGTGGCCGGCCTGCAAACCACCACAGGCCCCTCGCTTAGGCCGCCCCACACCTCAAGGGAACCCCACCCTGATCCAGGACGCCCTTCAGGGCAAACCAGCTGGCCCCCACCCCTGTACCAGGCCTCTATCCTATCTAATAAAAGAGTAATATGCAGATTGATCATCACTGCAACACACAATATAGCTGTCCCCATGTGGTCAAAGATCCTGCCCCCATGTGGACACAAGATGGCCACCACAAGATGGCCAGCAGGAGAGGGCAGTTGGGAGGCACCTGGCCTGCAAGGGAGGGCAGTTGAGAGAGACCAAGCCTGCAAGGGAGGGCAGTTGGAGGTGATCAACCCTGCAGGAGAGGGCATTTAGGGGTGACCAGGCCAGCAGAGGAGGGAAGTTGGGGGCAAACAGGCTGGCAGCAGAGTGGTTTAGGGGGTGATCAGGCTGGCAGGCAGAAGCAGTTAGGGGCAATCAGGAAGGCAGGCAGGCAAGCAGTTGGGAGCCAGCAGTCCTGGATTGTGAGAGGGATGTCCAACTGCCCGTTTAGGCCCGATCCCAGTGGGATTGGGCCTAAACGAGCAGTCGGACATCCCTCAAGGGGTCCCATATTGGAGAGGGTACAGGCTGGGCTGAGGGACAACCCCCCTCCGTGCATGAATTTTGTGCACCGGGCCTCTAGTAATTATATATTATGGAATATCATAATATTCCATTGTATGTATATAAAACATTTTATTTATCCATTCATCAGTACATGGACACTTGGGTTGCTTCTACCATTTGGCTTTTGTGAACAATGCTGCTGTGAGCACAGGTGTACAAACATTTATCTGTTTGAATCTCTGATTTCTTTACCTTTGCATATATACTCAGCACTGGGATTTCTGGATCATGTAGTAACTCAATTATTACTTTTTTTTTTTTTTTTTGGGAAAGTCCACACTCTTTTCCACAGTGACTGCACCATTTTACATTTCCACCAACGAGTGCACAAGGGTTCTAATTTCTTCACATCCTTATCAGCACTTGTTTTCTGTAATAATAGCCATCCTAGTGGGTGTGAAGTGGTATCTCATTGTGGTTTTGATTTGCATTTCCCTAATGACTAGTGATATTGAGCATCTTTTCATGTGCTTGTTAGCCATTTGTCTATTTTGGAGCAATGTTCTTTGCTCATTTTTGAATCAGGTTGTTTGACTTTACTTATTTATTCATTTATTCAGTTGTTAGGCCCTTTGCTTTTGCAGACCAGAGGGAGAGGGAAACAAATCAGTGAGTCAATCAGCATCTCCTAATCTCTATGAGTGCAACACTGTCTAAGCTGATGTTCAATTCAGTTCACATAGCAATGCCTATCACAGCTTCCAGGTAACAAGAGTTGATATTTTCATGTAGCTAAGTCACCTGGAACTTACCCAGGAATTTACAGGGGTGCAAACCAAGTTGAAAGAAGCCAGGAAGCAAACAAGTCCCCACATAAATCAGTAGGAAAGCTTTCTGATCAGAAAACTCTTCTTTTCCCTGGCACAAAAACCTTCTGGGTCCTAACTTTATTCTTCAGATACAATCTAACTTTAGGAAGAAAGTAGTGTCTCTGGAACAAAATACACTCTGGCACTTAGGGCACTTCCAAATAAAAGCTTACATTCTTTTCTTTTCTTTCTTCCTTCCTCTTCTTTTTTTTTTTAACACTTCTTTGAAACTGGGACTTAACATGATTTAAGCTCATGTAAAGCCATCATTAACATCACTCTTCTTATACCACTATTCGGACCTTTACTTCTCACCGCTCTCTAAACACAGATAATTGCCATGGTAACCTCGGTGTTCCGGACTCTCATACATACACTTGCACCTTCCTTAAAGAAACACAGAACACAACAGTGTAGAATTAAACCAGTAAATCATTTGAATGTTTTTTATTTGTTGTTACATAATTGTCAGACTTTTGAGAAGAGCTGGACATTGTCATCTGCTGCCGATTGTACTTGGAAAAAGGGGATATTTGACCAGGCCCTTTGACATCCTGCCAGAAAATAGGGTCTTGTTTGTAACATGGTGTAAGGAATGACTGATGGGTTTCTAGATTGCTAGGGTTAGAAGACTTTCACAGAAGAAAATGTCATTAAGAGCACAAAGTGCTGAATAGTATAGATTTTTATATGACACATTCACTGGGCCAAATCTTTTCAGTGAAATAAAAGTTATGATTACCCTAAAGTTGGTAAAAGTTTGAGCAAATATGCTTTTTTCATAGTCTCTAATTTTATCTTTGCTTATTTTTGGAAACATGCACAACAATTTTGTTGTGCCTTTAGTCTTTCTTTTTTCTTGTCTATGTAAACAAGTATTTTATTGCCCTTCGAATACGGGATGAGTGGTTAACAGAATGAAACCCATATGACACTTTCATTGAGGCATCTCCAAGCATCTTCTGGGGGCACTGGAGATGCAGCAAAGCTAACTGAAGAATAGTAATTACAAGAGCTTTCAGGAAGCCACATGCCATCAGCTTTGAGTGTTTCACAATGTTTGGTACATGTCTGGGAAGAAATCTCTCTGTAATTCTACATGTGTTGATGACTCGCTTTTCTACTAGCTATTGAAATGTAGCTCTGACATTTCCATCATGAAATATTCATGGTAGAGAAGGACCCTCTCCTGTTTGATTGCTTTCTTTTAAATTAAGAGTAGTGATAAATCTAACTCAACCAAAATAACAGCTGAACATTTCATAGTAACACAGCAGTGAAGATGAACTTGAGCAGTGCATGATAAATGTTTTTTCGTGCTTAGATTGGAAGGCCTCCAAACCCTTAAACTCCCACACCAATTTGGAAAGGCCTACCTAAGGTTTTCATATCCTTAGCCTGAAGATTCATTTTTCATTTACAAGATACAGCCCCTTGGTTTCAAGGACAATCATACTATACTTCTGTAGAAAGTACACAGAGATAATGCTGGAATGAGAAACTGTTTTTTAACCTGGCAAATACATTATTTGCCTTCCAAATCTACCATGCATATGCTTTTCTACTTTTTCTATAATTTAATTATAATTCTATAAGCCTGAATTCAATGAAGTAAGAAATGATTGGCAATCTTTTTATTAACCATGTAACTGTGTGGGAGATTAAGAACAGATGTGACATAATTCTGACCTTTCTACTGCTGTCTTGTCAAAGAAAATGATGCTTGAAACATCAGTATAAGACAGCCTTTCCTTGAATCTGACCAGCTAACTATATGTGCTCTGCTTTTTTTGTGCATAGGCTAGGGTAGTCAGAGATGATGCATGGAGGAGGTGACCTGAACAGGTGCATGAAAAATGGGTAGAATATGGAGAAAGACCAAGTGATGACATGAGAATTCAATTGGTTGATGGACCTCTGTTTGAAGTAAACATTACCTGTTTCATTTCTGGATTCAAAAGAACCACAGATGTTGGATGACATAGAGATCTTCAGAGTTTAGTTTACTTTAGTTGTGAGTGAATAGAAGGATGGTCAATTCTGGACTGGGAGATCAGGTTATCTAAGTCTCACACTTGCCATGAACTTGCCTGCAACAGGGAAAGTGACTGAGCTTTGCTCCTGCCCAGAATGCCTCTTCACCTTCAAAATCTCAGTTCAAATACTGCTTCTTACAGGATTCATTCCTTAATCTCTGGGAAGGTAAAACCCAACTCTCCTTGTAAGCATCTATAATCATTTGTACTGTGCTTTTCATTTGTGTCACTATTTAATTATCTATGTAGTCTCTATTAGACTGTGAGCTCCCTGAGGGCAGAGACTGTTGTCTGGCAGTGCTGAATCCTATATCTCTAGTACCTAGTACTTACTATATAGTAGGAGCTCAACAATACATACTGTTGTGGCAATCAGGTGGGTTTATTCATGTATGTGAATGCTCTTCACGTATGGGTTTACCCGTTCCTGATTCTTCTACCCATTCCTGTCCCACAACCACTTGCCAGTCACCTTTATTTAGTTTTCATCATTCTGCTGTGCACTCTTCCTATGGGCTCTTAAATGGTTTTGCTGTCTGCAGTTTTGCCCTTTTTCATGTGGACAACTGTTTTTATGGCCAGGGAAAACCTCAAAAATTTAAATGTGATCATATTGCCCCCTACCATAGGTGGAAGCATCCTTCCTGATGTAGGTTCTGCTTTACTGACTCCTGAAGCACCTGACCTGTCCTACGGCACTTTTACCTTTCGAGACCCTCCTTCAGCTGCCTGAACTCTCCGCTCACACTCCTCTAATTTCATACCTGCTGTTCCTTTGACAGCAATACCTTTGCCCTCTCTCTTTTGTCTGGAAAAATCATATTCATTCTCTAGACTGAACCCAAGTAGCTGCCTTCATTAGGACATCTCCAGTCAACTCAGTGATTCTTTCTTGACCATCCTGTGCCAAACAGATAGCTCTACTTTTTGCTCTTATCAATTGTATTTCTTTTCATGTCTATTTCCCTCATTAGACTGAGTTTATGGAGAGTACAGAGCATGCTATTCATGAATAATCCCCATTTTGTTTCCATAATTTAATACAGTAAATGCTAATAAATATTTTGAATGAATGAATGAATGAATAAAGGAAAATCTCTCTTATTGTTCTTACCCACATTTTAGGAATTTACTAATTTTTTTTTCAGGAATGTCTGCTCCTCTCCTAAGTTGGATTTCAAACTTTTGGAAGCAGAAATAATATTTTAAAGTCTCCTTATATATCACTTTGTGCTAATTGCACACAATAAGACACCTCTAAACATTTGTTGATTGATTGAACACTAGGAACCCAACTCTTTTAACATATATTTTGTTCTATATAAAAATAATTTTTGGCTTGAAATTATATTGTTAGAAAAACACTAAGAAATATAATTTGCCTGTGGAAAATGTAATTTTTACTAATATGTCTCCAATCCTTTTCAGAGGTTGTTCCTTTTATATTCATGCACAAAATTCCAACTGAGGTTTTTAAAAGTGTTATCTTTAAAATGAATTTCTTTCAATTAATAAAATTTTTATGTAAATTCATAATTTTTCCTAAAACATGATTTAGAGATTCAGTAATGGATAACTGCAATAAAAATTGAGATTTTATGTTTTGGAACTAGGAATGGTTAAATAAGTTTCATGAATATACCTGTCACTGAGAATTAAAGAAAGCCTAGAAAAATTATTAGAATTGGACCTGAGTTGAGTGGAAATTGTTAAAAATTATTTAGGCCAGTGGTTGTCAGAGTGTGGTCCCAGACTAATTGCATCAATATCACCTGGGCTCTGGATAGAACTACAAATTCTCAGACTCCAGCTCTGACCTATTGAATCAAGAACTTTGGGGATGGGGGCTCAGCAATCTGAATTTTACAAGTCCTCCAGGTTATTCTGATGCCTCCTAACGTCTGAAAACCATTGCTTTAGAGGAAACTTTCCTTTAATCCAGTGTCTTGCCTTCTTAACAGAGGTTCATTCAACTTCTGCTTGGCTTCTTCCATTGACTCAGAATAAGGGAGCCTGACTTTTGAATAGATTTGATCGGTAAAGAATTCTGCCTGCCTCCTTGTAATTTCCATTTTCTGAGCTGTATTTTCCATGGCACAGCCTGGAGTGCCCATGCTCCCTCTCTGTGTACTTTCCTAGAGGACAGACTCCAGTCTCTGCAAAGTGTCCTTTGGATGTATTTTTGCTTAACTGGATTCTCCTTAGCATTTCAGGTTAAGGCTGAACAGAATGGACACAATACTTCTATCCATGTGGATAAAGGTTGTGATCAGTTTTTTTTTGTCCATAATGTCATAGTGTTGACTCATATTGCTCTACATATAAAATAAAAACATAAACAGAAAAAATATCATTATGTGCCCCTAAGCCACTGGCAGTCAACAAGAAAAGTGGTTCATGTCACCATAAAATCAGATGCTCTGCTCAATCTTATTAAGTCTCATCTTTCACTAATATGGATGGTAACAACTATTGATTTCCCCAGATTGAGAATGTCATTTTGGTCAAAGTGATTTACAATGATTCCTTTTTAATTAGCACCGGTCTCCTTAAACCATTAGCAAAATGGAAAATGGGTTGAAAGTCAGGAGAACCTATGCTTAGAAGACCTAAAGATTTCCACCTGAAGAAAAAGTTGTCTGGCAGTGTCTGATAAAATAAAAGAATTATAAAAGTTAGTTGTAATATGGCTGTTACACTTATTGAGGATGTCTGTGAGTAGGTAAGGTGGGGACTAGTCCATGATAAGTCCTATAAAATACTGATGGGAAAATATATTGAGGAATTTCTCTTACTTTATTTCATTAAAAATACACTCCTTTGGTTTTCAAAATATTGGTTTTATAGCCTTGGCCAGCGGGAGAGGAATTGTGGATAAGGTAAGGCGAGTGACAACACAAGTGCCAATTAGAAACGAGAACAAGAGAGAGTAGGTAAAAATCAGGCTTCTAGATGTAAAGAAAGAAGTGAGAATAAACTTTGACTACTCCAAATTTCACATAAAAATAAATGGGTGAAAGGGAAAGGAAGTCAGGAAGAAGCAAGACAGATGAGATGGAAAGTTCAGTAGAGGCAGTGCTAGGCCCTGGAGTGTGGGCAAAGTTGGTGGTTGAGTCTTCTGCACGCAGGCTTGTCACCTTTACTTTAAGTGACTCCTAGAAATCAACCTCTATTTAGGATACGTGGATGTGGGGAGGTAGGGGTTGGGGGAACCTGACTGGTTAGAGAAAGGAGGTCAGTGTTCTCACCACCTAATTGTTGCCTTTCTTGGTTGAATGGAGTTTCATTGGGGCAGAAAAATTCACTCCAAAGCTAAGGAGATGTTATGAAGGGTGGGTTCCCAACTGGATAGACACATGAATGAGTTGACTTCTAAGTGGCATGAGTAAAGGACTTGGCAAAATTTATATGACAAAAGCATCACAAACTCTCCACTCCTGACCATCATGTGGTTTCAGAGTCTTTTCCTGGCCTGGCCATACATATTTTTTCTACATCTGAACTAATTCTTCTCTGATGGCAAAAGGAAGGGGGAATTGCCCCATTTAGCTAGCCCTGGTGCTGGGCTGGAAATGGAATAACAGGATTGTCGCTAGGCTGTGGTGCCTGTTTCTAATTTAGTCATTCTATGTTTACATCAGTTTCTGGGCCTTGGAGAGGTAGCTCTTTTGAAAGCTTTTGTTCACTTGTGTGTGTTTTCCTTACTATGTTAATGTAATTAAAGAGGTATTAACCTATTACATTTTCCCTCTCTTGTGTTATAATGTTAATTTTTAATTATTATTTTATTTTGTTATTTTTATGGTGTTCTGTTCTAGCCTAATGTTCAGCTCCTCTCTATTTTGGTGGGAGTCAAACCATAAGAGGCTTAAGTTAAAGCCCTGTCATCTTGCCCCTCCCAGCCTTCCTCTCAGCTGGTGGGAGCCGTTACTCCACTCTGGCCACATTTCCCTGCCTGCTGTCTGCTTTCCTAGATACCATAGGACTGACTTACAGGAACTGTGTGAGGCTTCTGAGAAGGAGCTGTTGACTGGGAACAAGTAAAGTTTAAATGAAGGAAGTAGTGGCAGCTGTGAAATCAGGAGTGGACAAAGGGGGTACAAATTGATGAAACTTATGATGTTTTGTGGAAATGTAGGAATTGGATAGCCCAAGAAAAGTTCTAAAAACATGCTCTTGTAATATCATAAAATGAAGTTTCCTTGTGTACAAATTCAGGTAATTTTGTGATAGGAAAACAGAAATTTCCATGATAATATAATAGTTAAATGTAATAGGTAATATTTAAGATGACATAACAGTATTAGCATAGCAGACCTCTGTTCCAATGAGCATATTTCATGTTGGCACACTTGATGGAGCTCAGAAATTGATATGGGGTTAAGAGCAGAGCACACGTGTTCTTGGTCACAGCAGCAAAAACCTCCAAAAATTCTAACTCCAGTCATAACATCCTACCTGCTCTTCCTTAACACCTTTGTCAGGGAGTCATGGGGAAATGTACCATTTGGTTATAGTAGTTTGAAATGTGCTCAAAGATATTAAAGTCTGTCAATCAATTGACATGTGTGTCAAAGGTAATTGACAAAGCCTTTATTTGCTGGATGATGTTAAATACTGAGAGGACACCAAAGTTCTCTCTGAAGTAGAGTGAGAGGAAGATGTAGATTTGAGACTGACCCTAATCCCTGGGGCTATGCTTCCACATCAGTGACAAACTTCTGAAGGTATCCTGTGGCCATGAATAACACAATTCTACAAATCCTTGGTTTAATCCAGGTGCGGGGGTGGGGGAAGAGGTGTTGTGCACATATTCCCTCTCTCCCAGGTTCCTTGAGTTAGAAGGAAGAGCATCTGTTTGTCTTCTGTCTTCTCTGAACTGTTCTCACAATAGTCTCTAGCATTGGACAGATGGCCTCAAGGGACACTTGTTCAATGAACAAATGGATTGCTTAATACTGATTAAGGAGGGTCAGAAGCAGCATTCTTAAAAGAAACCTCATATGACAAGAAGGGTGTGCTTCTTTTCCTGGCTAGAAAATGCTCTTACTTGTTCTTCTTCTAATATGGACTTTCACTGGCCAAAGATGTAGATCCAAAGAGAATATTAATATGAAAGTAACAGTGTGAGTTTTTTTGGGCTCTGGACCACTCGGAGCCAGCGTTTTCTTTTTAATGGGAATGCTGTTTCTTACTCCTCTGTTCTCTGGCAGAGGGACTGGTGCACACCGACATCCTCTTGCAGAACAAGGGCCTCTCATTGTTGATCCCTGCTTACTGTAGAAGATGTTGAGCTTTATCTAACTCTTCCATAAGATTTTTTTAAACTTAAATTCTTTATTGTTTAAAGTATTGCATATGTCTCATTTCCTCCCCCCCCCCCCCCATTGACCTCTCCCGGCCGTTCCCATCCCCCAGCAAATTCCCTCGTGCCTCAATTGTCTGTGTCTATGGGTTATGTTATATGCATGCCTATAAGTCCTTTGGTTGAATACTTCCCCCCTCACTCCCCTGCCATCTTTCCTCTGAGGTTGGACAGTCTGTTCAATACTTCTATGTCTCTGGATCAATTTTTGTTCATTAGTATATGTTGCTCATTATATTTCACAAATAAGTGAGATCATGTGATATTTATATTTCTCCAACTGGCTTTATTTAACTTAGCATAACACTCTCCAGGTCCATCCATGCTGTTGCAAATGGTAAGAGTTCCTGCTTTTTTACAACAATGTAGTATTCCATTGTGCAGATGTACCATAGTTTTTTAATCCACTCATCTGCTGATGGGCACTTAGGCTGTTTCCAAATACTAGCTATTGTAAATTGTGCTGCTATGAACATAGGGGTGCATATATCCTTTCTGATTGGTGTTTCTAGTTTCTTGGGATATATTCCTAGAAGTGGGCTTACTGAGTCAAATGGAAGTTCCATTTTTAATTTTTGGAGGAAACTCCATATTGTTTTCCACAGTAGCTGCACCAGTCTGCAGTCCCATCAGCATCCTCGCCATAGCCATTCTGGCTGGTGTGAGATAGTACCTCATTGTCGTTTTGGCTTGCGTCTCTCTGATAATGAGTGACTTTGAGCATGTTTCCTATGCCTCTTGGCCTTCTGTATGTCCTCTTTTGAAAAGTGTCTGTATAGGTCCTTTGCCCATTTTTTGATTGGGCTGTTTATCTTCCTTTTGTTAGGTTGTTTGAGTTCCCTGTAAATGTTGGAGATTAAACCTTTATTGGATATTACATTGGAAAATATGCTCTCCCATGCAGTGGGCTCTCTTGTTGTTTTGTTATGGTTTCCTTTGCTGTGCAGAAGCTTTTTATTTTTTTATTTTATTTTATTTTTAAAAATATATTTTATAGATTTTTACAGAGAGGAAGAGAGAGGGACAGAGAGTCAGAAATATCAATGAGAGAGAAACATTTATCAGCCGCCTTCTGCACACCTCCTACTGGGGATGTGCCCGCAACCAAGGTACATGCCCTTGACCAGAATCGAACCCGGACCCCTCAGTCCACAGGCCGGCACTCTATCCACTCACTGGGCAGAAGCTTTTTATTTTGATGTAGTCACCTTTGTTTTTTTTCTCCTTAGTTTCCATTTTCCTAAGAACTGTATCAGTAAAGATATTGCTACAACATATATCTGACATTTCCTGCCTATGGATTCTTCTAAGATTTTTATGGTTTCCCATCTTACATTTAAGTCATTTATCGATTTTGAGTTTATTTTTGTGTAGGGTATAAGTTGGTGGTCTAGTTTCATTTTTTATGTATATCTATCCTTTTTTTCCCAACACTATTTATTGAAGAGACTGTCTTGACTCCATTGTATGTTCATGCCTCCTTTGTCAAATATTAATTGAGCATAATGGCTTGGGTCGATTTCTGGGTTCTTTTTTCTGTTCCATTGGTCTATGTCTGTTCTTGTGCCAGTACCAGGCAGTTTTGAAAACAGTGGCTTTGTAATATATCTTGATATCTCATGTTGTGATCCCTCCAACTTTGTTCTTCTTTCTTAGGATTGCTGTGGTTACTCTGTTTTTTTGTGTGTGTGTTTTTTTTTTGTTTTTTTTTTTATTTCATATGAATTTTTGGAGAGTTCATTCTAGGTGTGTGAAATATGACCTTGATATTTCAATAGGGATTGCATTGAATCTTTAGATTGCTTTGGGTAGTATGGACATTTTAATGATATTGATTCTACCAATCCACGAACAAGGTATATTCTTCGATTTGGTGATGTCTTCCTCTAGCTCTTTTTTCAACATCCTGTAGTATTTTGATTTACCTCCTTAGTTAAGTTTATTCCTAGGTATCTTAATTTTTTTGTTGCAATGGTAAATTGGGTTGTTATTTTAGTTTCTCTTTCTGTGAGTTCATTATTGGTGTATGAAAAAGCCATAGTTTTCTGGCTGTTAATTTTGTATCCTGTTACATTGTTGAATTCATTTATTAAGTCCAGTAGTTTTTTTTATATTTAGGATTTTCTCTGTACAAGATCATGTCATCTGCAAATAAGGACAGTTTTATTTCTTCTTTTCCAATTTGAATGCCTTTTATTTCTTCTTTTTGTCTGATAACTATGGCTAGAACTTCCAGTACTACGTCGAACAGGAGTGGTGAAAGTGGGCATCCCTGTCTCATTCCTGTTCTTAGAGGAAATGGTTTTAGTATTTACCCATTGAGTATGATGTTGGCTGTAACTTTGTCATATAAGGCTTTTATTATGTTGAGGTATGATCCTGCTATCCCCACTTTGTTGAGAGCTTTTATCAAGGGTGTTGGATTTTGTCAAATGATTTTTCTGCATCAGTTGGTATAATTATGTGATTTTTGTCCTCAATTTGTTTATGTGATGCATCACATTTATTGATTTGTGGATATTGTATCATCCTTGCATCCCTGGGATAAATCTCACTTAGTCATGGTGTATGATCTTTCTAATGTAATATTAGATCCAATTTGCTAGAATTTTGTTGAGGATTTTAGCATCTATGTTCATCAGGGATATTAGCCTGTAATTATTTTTTTTTGTTGTGTATTTATCTAGTTTTGGGATTAGGGTAATGCTGGCTTCATAGAAAGAGCTTGAAAGTGTGCCTTCCTCTTGAATTTTTTTGAAATAGTCTGAGGAGGATTGGTTTTAGTTCTTCTTTGAATGTTTGGTAAAACTCCCCTGTGAAGCCATCTTGCCAGGGCTTTTGTTTCCTGGAAGCTTTTTGATTACTGCTTCAATTTTATTAGTAGTTATTTGCCTATTCAGGTTTTTTTATTCTTCCTGATTTAGTTTTGGAAGATTGTATTTTTCTAGGAATATATCCACTTTATCCTGGTTGTCCAGTTTGTTTTAGAGTTTGTAGTATTGTTTTTTAAATCCTTTGTATGTCTCTGGGGTTGGTTGTTACTTCACCTCTTTCATTTCTCATTTTGTTTATTTGGTGAGACTGGCCAGATATTCATCAACCTTGTTTATTCTTTCAAAAAATCAGTTCTTGATTTTTTTGTATTGTTTTTTAGGTCTCTATGTCATTTATTTCTACTCTGATCTTTATTATTTCCTTCCTTCTGCTTACTCTGGGCTTTTCTTGTTGCTGTCTTTCTAATTCTTTCAGTTGTAGGGTTCAATAATTTATTACCATTTGTTCTTATTTTTTGAGGTAGGCCTGTAGAGCTATGAATTTCCATCTCAGGACTGCTTTCACTGAGTGCCATAGATTTTGGATTGTTGTTTTCATGGTCATTAGTTTCCAGGATGCTTTTTATTTGTTTTGTTTTTTATCTCTTTGGTAACCCAATAGCATGCTATTTAGCCTCCAAATGTTTGATTTTTTTTCCCATTTTTTGTGGTAGTTGATTTCTAATTTTATTGCATTGTGATCTGAGAAGATGGTTGATAGGATTTTTAGCTTTTTGAATTTGAAGAGAGTTTACCTGTGCCCCAACATGTTGTCTATCATTGAAAATATCCTGTGTGTACTTGAGAATATATATTCTGTAGCTTTGGGGTGAAATGTTCTGAAGATGTCAATTAATTTCATCTGATCTAGTGAGTCATTTAGGATTGCTGCTTCTTTGCTGATTTTTTGTTTAGAGGTTTTATCCAATGTTGTCAATGGAGTATTAAAGTCCCTACTATGATTGTATTGCTGTTCATCTCTCTCTTGATATCTTCCAGAAGTTTTGTTATATATTTGGTTGCTCCTGTATTGGGTGCATATATGTTTACTAGAGTTATATCCTCTTGTTGATTTGCTCCCCTTAGAATTATGAAGTGGCCCTCCTATATCTCTTTTTATTACCTTCACTTTGAGGTCTAATTTGTCAGATATAAGTATTGAAATCCTAGATTTTTTTCTCATTTCTAATTGCCTGCAAAAGTTTTTTTCTATCCCTTCACTATCAGTCTGTGTGAGTTCTTTGTTCTGAGGTGGGTTTCTTTTGACAGCAAATATATGGGTCATGTATTCTTATGCTTTCAACTACCCTATGTATTTTGATTGGCACATTTAATGCATTTATATTTAAGGTTATTATTTATTGGTACCTGTCTGTTGCTATTTTTATTCTTTATGCCTGTGTTCCTTCTATTTCCATTTCTTCCTTTTACAGTAGCCCTTTAGCATTTCTTGCATTGCTGGCTTGGTGGTAATAAACTACCTTTTCCTTTTTTTGTCTGCGAAGCTCCTCATTTCCCCTTCAATTTTGAATGACAGCCTTGCTGAGTATAGTATTCTTGGATTCAGTTCCTTGCTTTGCATCATTTTGTGTATTTCATTCCATTCCCTTCTGGCCTGATTTGTTTCTGTTGAGAAATCTAATTTGATAGTCTAATGGGAGATCCCTTGTAGGTAATTCTGGCAGCCTTTATAATTCTTACTTTGTTGTTGATGTTTGCCAATTTAACTATGATGTTTCTTGGTGTCAATCTTTGTGGTTCATCATGTTTGAACTCTGTGTATTTCTTAGACTTGTGTGACTTTTTTTTGTGTGTGACTTTTTTCTTTCCAAAATCCTGGAAGTTTTCTGTCATTATTTCTTCCAATGTTTTTTCTATTTCTTGTTCAACTTCCTCTCTTTCTGGGACCTCTATTATATGAATGTTGTTTCATTTTTTGTTATCTGAAAGCTTGCTTGAGCTCTCCTCCTGCTTTTTAAGTTTTTTTCTAGTTACTGCTCTCATTCTTTTTTTTTTTTCCTCTACCTTGTCTTCTAAATCACTGATGTGGTCCTCAGCTTCTTCTAGTCTACTCTTGAGAGTTTCCATTGTGTTCTTTATTGCAGTCATTCTTCATTTCCCCTTGATTCTTAACATGTTGTTGAATTTGTCTTGCATCCTTTCAGTGTCCTTATAAGCATTGCTCTAAATTGTTTCTCTGACAAATTGCTTGCCTCCATTTCATTTTCTTCTTTTTCTGGTGATGCCTCCTTTTCTTGTCTCCCCATTTTTGCTGTTCCTCTGTGATTGTTTTTATGTATTAGATCAAACTACTATGCGACCCAGATTTTTTGAGTTTGTTTTATATAGTAGATGTTTTGTGGGACCCAGTGGTGTAAGCTCTCTAGTATTCAGGGGTGAGTATTCTAGGGAAGTACCCTACTTGGGATATTTGGGTTCTCTTGGTATAGTTGGATCTTGAGTGTTATTGTCCCATTTGTGGATCAAGTCTCTTTTGAGGGTATGTGGTTATGTGGCTTGCTCTCTACCATGTTGACTGAACAGCACAAAATACAACTCAACAAGACACAACACAAAGGGAACAAAACATGAATGTACTCATGACACCAATAACCCCAATTTAAGTGACCACAAGAGAAAAAAGAGAATTAGGAGAGAGGAAAGAGAGCAAAAATGATATATGAAAAGAAAAAAAGGTAAGCAAGAATAGAAAAAGAAAAAAAAAGATGAAAAAATATATCTATAATAATAGAAGTATAATATGCTAATTAGACCAGATAGCCAAACGACCGTCCAGAAATCATTCTGTGGCAGTGGAGGCCAAGGCAGAAGCAGTTAGGGGGATCAGGCAGGCAGGCGAGTGGTTAAGGGTGATCAGACAGGCAGGCAAATGGTTAGGGGTGATCAGGCAGACTGGCAAGTGGTTAGGGGCAATGAGGCATGCAGGCAGAGTGGCTAAGGGCAATCAGGCAATCAGGCAGTCAAGCGGTTAGGAGCAGCGGTCCCAGATTTTGAGAGGTGCAAGCAGAGCTGAGGGACACCCTCCCACCCTCTGTGCATGAATTTCGTGCACCAGGCCTCTAGTATGGGGTGAAAACACCACAAAACAAACAAATAAACCAAAAAATGCAAACAACAAACACCCAGAATAAAAGGGAGGGGGGCAGAATCTGTAGAGGCAGAGCTTATATACAGAAAGTAAGTTTAAGGAATTGAATGAATGGGGGAAGGACCACAGTTCAGTGTAGAGGAGGTAGAAAAAGAATGAGTGGATAAGAAGAAAAAAAAGAAGAAAAACAAATTAAAAAAATAAACGGATAAAACAAAAACGTTTTTAAATTTATCTATCCATTTATTCACTTATTTTTGGTAAAGAAGAATAGAGGAGAGAACAGATAGGCTTACGTTTAGTGAGTGAAACTAATTAAACAATTAGGAGAAAAAGAGAGCAAGGAAGGAGAAGAAAAACAAAAGCATAAAAAATTGACTAGTGAAGAAAGAGAAAAGAGAAGGGTGCATGGATTTGGAGCAAGGGAGTGGAAATTAGATATATGAATAAGCCAACAGAGACTACAATAATAATAACTCATCAATAAAGCAGATAAAGAGGAATGATTTTCAACAAGGGATAAAAAGAAAGGAATGAGAAAAACTAAAGTGCAGGCAGGAGAAGAGAAAAGAGGTTGAAAAGGTGAGAAGTGAGGAAGAAAATGGTGGAAAAAAGAAAAAATAAGATAAAATGAAATAATAATAAAAATAAAAATAGAATGAAGAAAAAATAATACTAAAAGATAAAAAACAAAAATATTAAAGAAAAAAATTAAAATAAAAGATAAAAATCAAAAAAGTGAAGTGTTGTTTGCTTCAGCCTAATTTTAATGCCCCATGGGGGCTGGTTTAAGACCCTACTCTTCTGTTCTGTCTGCCACTTTTCAGTTTCCTTTTAGGTAGTCAGCACTGTGTTGAAGTGTTAAGTGATCCACCACTCCTCTGTTTGTGTCTATCTCCATGGCCTTGGCTGCAAGCAGGCAGGACCAATCTGCCTGCTTTGCCTGTCTGTCTGTTGTCAATATTAATCACTCAAGCATCTGTTTCTGACAGGGCTTTAGGTGGGGGTGGTCCTGTATTGCTTTCTGGGACTGAATAGCCCCTCTTTAACCTAGTTCCTGGGGGCTCTTTGGGGCTATTCAGAACTCAAGGTGTAGGCTGTGTGTGGCTGTATTAGCTGCATTGAGGCTGCTGGGAGGGGCTGTCTCTTCAGGAGAAAAATGGCTGCTTAGGTTTGGAGGGTCATAAATGTCTCAGTGTCAGATTCCTGGTCACCTCTCCCTGTCCTGTTCTCCACAGCCTCTCCCCAGACTTAACAAATCTATACCTCTATCTACAACACAAAAATAACAGGTGAGTGTTTGTAATGAGAAGGTCATATGAACTGGGTTTAATGAATAAAAGCAAAGACAAAAAAACCTCAGAGCAAAGTTAGGGGAGGGTGGAGGTAAGGGGGAGAGATCAACCAAAGGACTTGTATGCATGCATATAAGCATAACCAATGGACACAGACACCAGGCGGGTGAGGGCATGAGCAGGGGCATTGGGGGCAAAGGGGGGATAAGGACACATATATAATACCTTAATCATTAAAGAAAAAAAAGAATCAATTACTAAACTGAAAAAAAGGGGCAAAACAACCTTTGTGTTGTGTTGTGTCTTGTTGAGTTGTTTTTGGTCTAATTATCACATTACCCTTTTATTAGAGGCAAAACAACGACTGCAAGTTTCTCTCCTCACAGCACCATGCAGCTCGGGCAGCTCCTTAGGCCCTCTTTCTGGGCTCAGCCTCTCGTGGCTATAGACTTAGATGTAGACTAGAGGCCCAGTGCACGAAATTCGTGCATGGGTATGGTCCCTAGGCCTGGCCTGCAATCAGGGCCATCTTCCCCAGCTGCCTGCAGCCAGACCCGCCCCCTGCTGCCACCCACCCCTGGTTCCCCATTTGCTATCAGGTGATTGGTGCCTGATGGCTGGGGAAAGGAACCGAGAGGTTGGCTGTTCCTGCCCGCTCGCCGGCCCCGCCCCTGCCCCTGTCATGGGTGGCCATCAGGTGCTTGGAGCCTGGCCACCAGGGAAAGGGACCAAAAAAGTGGTCAGTGCGCCTCATAGTGACTGGTCCAGTGGTTATTCTGCCATTAGGGTCAATTTGCATATTAACCTTTTATTATATAGGATAGAGGCCTGGTGCACGGGTGGGGGCCAGCTGGCCTTCCCTAAAGGGGACCATGGATTGGGGTGGGTGGTCCCTGCTGGGGGGCAGGGCCAGCTGGGGCAAGGGGCCACAGGATTTGCAGGCTGGCCCTGCCTCTGATCAGGGTGGGGGTTCCTGCTGGGGGATGGGGCCAGCCTGGGTGAGGGGCCACGGGTGGTTTGCAGGCCAGCCACGCCCCCAGCTTTGTCAGGAAGTACGTCCAGTCTATCTGGTCTAATTATAATATTACCCTTTTATTAGTATAGACTAGAAGCCCACAGCATGAAATTCATGCATGGGTGTGTGTGTGTGTCCCTTAGCCCAGCCTGCACCCTCTCTAATCTGGGATCCCTCTGACAATCCAGGACTGCTGGCTCCCAACTGCTCGCCTGCCTGCTTGCCTGATTGCCCCTAACTGCTTCTGCCTGCCAGCCTGATCACCCCCTAACCACTCCCCTGCCAGCCTGATCGACACCTAACTGCTCCCCTACTGGCCTGATTGCCCCTAACTGCCCTCCCCTGCCAGCCTGGTCACCCCTAACTGCCCTCTCCTGCCAGCCTGGTCACCCCTAACTGCCCTCCCCTGCCAGCCTGGTCCCGCCCAACTGCCCTCCCCTGCCAGCCATCTTGTGGCAGCCATTTTATGTCCACATGGAGGCAGCAATCTTTGACCACATGGGGGTGGCCATCTTGTGTGTTTGAGTAATGGTCAATTTGCATATTACCTCTTTATTATATAAGATTCCCCAGCCACCAGCAGCCCTGTGGACTTCCTTTCCACAGTTGGCTGTTACGCCTGACCCTAAAGGACACAACCTTGGTGCAGGGCAGCTTCCTTCCTTGGCCCAGTGGTCTCCTGTCTCTCTCCAGCTCAGATCCCTGATCCTACCTTTCTGCAAGCATCCTCTGCTCTTTCTAGTTGTAAATTGTCTCACCAGCTGTGTCTAATTACTAAATTCTAGGTGGATGTTATTCAATTTAGTTGTTCCTTCTATCTGTTCCAGGAGAAGGTGCAGGACACCTTTGCCTATTTGTCTGCCATCTTTTTTTTCCCCATAAGGTTTTAATGGAAGCCTGAATGGAGCCCTTATCATTTTTCATTGAAACCCGTAACCTCTTTAATAGTTCAGTTAAAATGTTTCTGTGTCCGTTGGCCTCTGTTCTCCCAAGTCACAATGCTGTCCTCTTGTGAATTTCTGTCATACTTTTGGGTATAGAACCCTCCCCTCTGGGACTAACCACAGGCTAATGTGGGGTAGGTCCGATCCTTTCTGAAAGAGCCAGTCTTCTCCGGGTAGACTCTGGCTTTATTCATCTTATGTACCTCTCAGCACCTTACACTGCCCCCTTTCCACACTTGTCCCTAATAGGTATTTATTAAATGTGTGAATGAACATGTGCAAATGAACAATTTCTAGGAAAGTTTAGGAATTTATCATTATTTCCAGTTGTTCCCCAATTTCCATTATTCCAGGAAAGTCATAAAATTTTTAGAGATTTCAGGGGTCTGAGAGATTGTATAATCTAAATTATTCACTTTATATTCTAGCTTCACTTCTGAGAACGTCCTCTCCGTGAGGTAGAAGTCTATGATTTCTATGACCTCAAAGACTTGAGATATTTTCAGCAGAAATGCAGTTGCAAATACCTTGTTTAGAAAGTAGAACTGGAGATTATCTACTTTCATGGGATGGAAAGTAGCAGTAAGAGTCTTAATCAATGTGGATCTTTTAAATATGAAGACTGTACATCAGTTTTACAACAGTATCATCTCTTTCCTTCTCTTTCTCAACTCCTATACCTAACCTTTCACTTTATTATTTTTTGGTCTCCAGTGTCAAATAAAGCACTTTTATATTGAGTACAATTGGCCCAATGTCAAGTTTGTCTAGCCCAAAGTGCTGAGCAAACATTAACCAATCTGCCTCCCCATGACCCTGCCTCGCACACCTTTGTTTAAACACCCTAGTTATCCCAGACTACCACGTTGGGCAGGAGTATGGAGAACCAGAGCCAAGCACAGGAGAGCTGAAATATCTGTTGGTGTGTGTTGCGTACTGCTGTTTCCCCTGATGTAAAAGGTCTGAAATCCTAATTGTTTACAGTTCAAAAATCTCCAGAGGGAGATTATGGGTGAAATGCAAGAAATAGGAAATGGCTGAATGTCTTTCAGGTGGTGAGGGCTTTAGATGATGAATGGTCTAAAATATTTCAAAATAGCAAAATCCAAAGATTTTATTACCCAAGTAGAATTAGGCAACAATTCTTGAGATTCTCCATAAATCAAAAATTACCCCCCCCCCAACAAAATAAAAATATCTGGCTGAGTTTGGGGAGTGAAAATATTAATTTATCTAAATGACATGTTGACTCTAGCTGCTCTCAGGAGGTTGTTTTTTTTCCTATTCCATCTGAGACATCTAGCTCATCCCTCCTCTCTGTCTTTGGAATTTGTAATACATTGTAAAAGGCTCATTCCAATTTTATCACAAGGAATGGAATTTGAGAAGTTCACAGTTATTTCAGCCCTCTACACTTAAATTTTAATAAAAGAAATAATGTATTCTATCATTAGGAGAATATTTAAAATATTAAAAATTGCAATTACAATGGAAATTTAACAATCCCCCTAAAGTCTTGTTTCTAATTGCTGTACAATTTTTAGCAAGGTACTTGAATTCTGTGGCTTAGTTTCCTATAATGGAATGTACTTGATGACCTTAGTGCTAATGCTTCTTTATTCAATATCACAGTTATTTTAACTCTGGCTTAAGAAAAATCATAGCTGGAAGAAATTGAAGTAGTCATACTAATCCAAAAGCTTGGAGTTTTTAAATATCATTACTATTGTCATTTTTAATGTTTCAGGAGAGATTATGGCAATACACTCAGATCATTTTTTTTTCTTTTTGTCGTGTATGTGTGTTGAGTGTTTATGTGCATGTGTTTGTGTATTTTCTACTTAGTGGAGAGCAGACATCTTCAATGCACCTAATGACTTTAAATGTTTCTTATAGTATTTGCTGTTTAAATACCAGTTTAATAGCAAATACTTTTTAAACAATTGCTCAGAATTATAATATTTTCAAAATGAATGAATATTATAATTTCAGTCCTGTTTTCATTCAATAAGTGAGATGTAAAGTATGATTGTCATCTAAGATAAATGGAAATTGTCACCCTTATCTTCTGAATAGTTTCTTGGGGATTCAACAAATGTTGCAGCTCTTGTGAAAAGCTGGTGGGATCCTGGCATGTATTGAGGGCATAGGGTGATCTTGCATCATGAGCTTCTCCTGTCATAGCAGGGGCCCTATGTGGTAAAGAAATTGGGGGTGATGTCCAGTCTTCTACACATTCTCTTTCAGCAGCAATGTGTAAATCAAAATAAAAACACTTTTAAATTCTAAAATGGCAAAGCTCTGGTGATCCTCCATCACTTCTGTGCATCTTAAAAAAATATTCAAATATCCAGTTATTTCAAAAGTTAATTGCTTTGGTACCATTGCTTGCCTTGACATGCATTCAGAATACTGTACTCATGTCCACAGTCTATGGTGAAGGGTAAAGTCTGGTCCAACCAGGGAAAGGATGGATGTTCTTATGGATGAGCTTCTTGGATCACAAAATACCCATAGGTATTTCTGCATTTCTGCAGGTATTGTGAACTACCAAGAGGATGGGGAGCCAGGCTTAGTTCCTGGCACATAGCCCACATTTATATACCTTCTATAAATTTACTAGATCACATATTTATTATAAAAAATATGACTCAGAAGAGATACATTGGGCAAGGCTCCGGGAAGGGCACAGAGACTCCATGCCTTGTCCAGGTGTGCCACTCTTCCCTCATCTCCACTTGTTCACCAACCTGGAAGCTCTCCAAAAAGGGACCAATGTACTTCCTCCTGGATTTTTATGGAGGCTTCATTACAGAGTGATGACTGACCAAGTCATTGGTCACTGGTGATTAATTTAACCTCCAGCTCCTCTCCCCTCCCTGTGGTGTGTGTGTGAGAAGGTGGGTGGGACAGAAAGTCCAATTCTCTAATCATATGCTTGACTCCATTGGCATCAGCCCCCATCCTTAGGTGCTTCCAAAAGTTAGATAGCATTTTTCTACCTAAAAACATTGATAAGTCAAAGAATGATGCTAATATTTATGAAGTACACATATGATAATATTTATAAACAGAAGGGTCCATGAATGTTCACAAATCTTCAAATGAAGATTACACAAATTTGAGAAAACTGGTATTTTGCCTGTGTATCTCTTTTAGCTATATAATGGTGGATAGCTTGTTCAGCTGTTTCCGTTGTGTTGCAAGTAGATTTTACCAATATTTTGTAAGTTAACATTCTCCTGACTTTTCACTCTTTCAGAATAGATTTTTCTTATTTTTTCTGCATAAAATTGTAAAGCTATAAAATAATAATTATGACAATAATATTAGAGCTTGAAACACTTAGAAACATCTCACTGTAATGGCTACACTAGTGGATAATCTAAAAAACACTGTATTTAATTTCTAGTTTTAGAAATGATTGTTTAACATTGAGTAGTACAGCTATACATGCAAATATGAATATACTATGGGTCAAGTCATGTTTTCTGAGAGGAGCCACAGTAAAGCTTTTACAAAATGATTATGATTGACCTTAAATGAATTCTTTGCTTGTTAAGTGATAACAGTCTTATGAGGACATGAAAGTTAGTAAGAGTTCCATACTATATGTGGCAAGGACAGGGTTCCCAAATCTCTACATTTAACACAACTTGAGGCTAATGAGAAAATATCCTCCAAAATAACATAAAACACATTATAATGTACTTAAGTGCATTAGGTCAGAATAGAGCGTTTTAGCACGTTTATGGCATTACACACTATCTAGTAAAGTCAGCATCTCAGAGAGTTCATGTTCAAGCTTGCCTTGTATTTTTTTTTTAAATTTTACATTACTGCCCTAACTGGTTTGGCTCAGTGGATAGAGCGTCGGCCTGCAGACTGAAGGGTCCCAGGTTCGATTCCGGTCAAGGGCATGTACCTTGGTTGCGGGCACATCCCCAGTAGGGGGTGTGCAGGAGGTAGCTGATCGATATTTCTCTCTCATCGATGTTTCTAACTCTCTTTCCCTCTCCCTTCCTCTCTGTAAAAAAATCAATAAAATAAAAAAAAATAAAAAAATAAAAATTTTTACATTACTAAGAAATAAGATACAGATGCTTAGTAAGGTCTGAGAAGAAACAGTTAATGCAGTCATAAAGTGATAAAGTGATGCCAAGATGGAAAACATACTCTGATTCAATATGAAAAATGGTCAGAACCCCTTCTGTATGTTTGCATAACAAAAATAGCTGGTGCTATGAATTTCAGTTTTGACCAAGTTCTGGCATTTGTCAAGAGGATGGCACAAAACCCATTTATGTATATGAATTTGTGCTCCAAATCAGGGTGGTTTGGTTAGAGATCTGCTTCAGAAACTTTTCTTTCGCAGCTGAGAGTCTGAATCCTCTGTGATGTTGCAGGATGTAAAATGACACTTAAAAATAAAATAAAAATTAATCACAGTGGACATGCAATATTATGTTAGTTTCAGGTGTAAAACATAGAAATTAGACATTTACAAACCATTTACAAAGTGATTCCCCTGATAAGTCTAGTACCCACCTGGCACCATACATGGTTATTACAATATTATTGATTATACTAGAGGCCCAATGCATGATTGAATCATGCACGTGTAGGGTCCCCTACACGCTTTAGCTTTCGATCACGGGGGAGCTGGGTGCCTGTCCGCTGGTGCACCAGGCCTTTCAGAAGCCTTTGCCGCACCGGAGGCTTCTGAAAGGCCTGGTGCCTGAGCGGACAGGCAAGCAGCTCCCCCGCTTTTGCTTTCGATCACAGGAGAGCTGGGTATCTGTCTGCTGGTGCACCAGGCCTTTCAGAAGCCTTCGCCACGCCGGAGGCTTCTGAAAGGCCTGGTGCCTGAGTGGACAGGCACCCAGCTCCCATGCTTTTGCTTTGGATCACTGGTGCACCAGGCCTTCCAGAAGCCTTCGCCACGCCGGAGGCTTCTGAAAGGCCTGGTGCCTGAGTGGACAGGCACCCAGCTCCCCCGCTTTTGATGGTCCGCAGTGGGACGTGAGCTCGCCGCCCCTGAGGCCCCTTCTGTGCCGCAGCACAGCCATGGCGCAGACGCTGAGCTCGAGCTGCCGCTGGCGACACGAGCTCAGCATCCCGCCGGCCCAATCGGCCACCCCGGCCACCCTGAGTCCCGCCCCCCGTGCCTCCTGGCCAATCGCGGGCATAGCGAAGGTACGGTCAATTTGCATATTTGTCTATTATTAGGTAGGATATCCTATGACTACTTTGTTACCACCAATTTGTGTCCCACACATACCAGGCACTTAATAAAAGTTCAAGAATAAAGACATGCCCTGGTACATGTCTTAATCCCTTCACATTTTCACCCATCCTCTAAATCCCCTCCCCTCTGGCAACCATCTTTAACATGAGTATCTTGAATTTGCAGGAATTGAGATATTTTTGTTTTGGTGATAATTATCTTTTCTCTTTTTATCTGTATTGTTTCTATTTAGATGTTGCATGTACCATGTTGATTTTTGACTTTTTTCCGTATCTTTCATGGGAAAGGCAATCTGTACAGTTAAGTCAATAAACACAATTTTATGGAGTAAAGATATTTTCCTGCTTATATTGGCTAGTGGGTTTCTCATGATCTTTGAGGAACATGACATGGTTGCTAATGCAATTTTTAGTATATGAATTAAGATAATAAACCTTTTCAAGGAGCCATGTCTTAAGGAGTGCTGTGACTTTCTTTGGTCCCCTTTGGGCCCTTTGGGTTTATCAGAAACTTTGAATGGTGGTCCTCTTGGCTCAGAGATATTTTTTAATCATTCCAAATGCATTCTTTAACTCAGGAGTTATGATGACGACAAAACCATACTATGGCCAAGAACTGTGCAAAAACATTTGTGTCCAGTGTACAGACAACCATAAATAGTATACCTCCATGTATTGGGCACAGGAATTACCATTCAGACCATTTTCTTTAAGGACTTTGGGAACCCTTAATCAAGAAACTGTGCTGCACCATAGTATGTGTTCTTAAGAGAAGCAATGTTTTCAAGAGGATACTCTTCTCTAAATAAAGACTGTTAAATAAAGAAACTGTCCTTGTTTGGGCTTTCCCAGAGGCCCTCTTCTTTCTACATTTGTCAAACTTTCCCCTGCTATTTCCATCTATCCTATCTGTGTTGGAATGACCAGCTCCTGTACCAGGGCATGTCTTTATTCTTGAACTTTTATGAAGTGCCTGGTATGTGTGGGACACTATGTAAGACTGGAAGCAGCAGGTAAAACATGGTCCCCATCCTCCAGTAGCTCTAGTTGGTGAGATCATATACTGGTGGATTCTCTAATTGCACAGGGGTGACATGTTGCTGCCACAGGGCTGCACCAAGCAGGGCCAAGTGAGAAAGCAGGGGTATCTGAGAGTTTTCATAGAAAATTGACATCCTACCTGCAGGAGAGGGTATATAATGACAACCTTCTTTCTCTCTCTTTTCTTTCTCTTTCTTTCTTTCTTTCTTTCTTTCTTTCTTTCTTTCTTTCTTTCTTTCTTTCTTTCTTTCTTTCTTCTTTCTTTCTTTCTTTCTTTCTTTCTTTCTTTCTTTCTTTCTTTCTTTCTTTCTTTCTTTCTTTCTTTCTTTCTTCTTTCTTTCTTTCTTTCTTTCTTTCTTTCTTTCTTTCTTTCTTTCGTTCTTTCTTTCTTCTTTCTTTCTTTCAATATATTTTTATTTATTTCAGAGAGGACGGGAGAGGGAGAGAGAGATAGAAACATCAATGATGAGAGAGAATCATTGATTGGCTGCCTCCTGCACGCCCCCCACTGGGGATCAAGCCTTCAACCCAGGCATGTGCCCTTGACCAGAATCAAACCTGGGACCCTTCAGTCTAAAGGCCGACACTCTATCCACTGAGCCAAACCAGCCAGGGCCAATAACAACTTTTCACATTGCATTGTACTGAAAGGAATACAAGCTTCTGAGCATGTAAATTGCTATATAAAACAGTAGCTTTGTCAAACTATCCATAAAAAGAAATTAAGGAAAAAAAATAAACCAATAGTCTAGTGGGATTCATAATAGGAAAACAATTATTCCCAGTATGGCGTTTTGTCTTTGAGACTATATACCTACTAAAAATATTGTTTCTGTGGTACCTTTAGAAGGCTTGTCTCTAAAAGGAAATTTTTGTTGAAGTATTCACACCATGAGATTTAAATTAAAACAGGGAAGTTGTTTCGTGTTCAAGCCATTGGGCAATTGCTCAAAGAAACCCCGATTGCCAAACCATTTGTAAGGAATTCCCTTTTTAAAAAGTGTATATGGAAAGTTTGAGTGCATGTGAGTGGATGGAAGACATGACTACATGTATGAACAAGGGGTCGACTTGATACAATTGTTGAGTTACCCTTAGCTTTAATAGCAGGTAATAATTTTAGCATTTTAAAGCTTCTCTTTTGACTTCCGAATTAAAAAGTTATACCAGTTATTTATTCATTTATTTTATAGGTATAAAAATAAAAACAAAACAAAACATAACATCATACCAAAATTTTCCATATCCAATCTTGCCTTTGGGTGGAAAAAGTGAAACAAAAATCTCCCTATAGAGTTTCCCAAATACTCTGGTTTTTGCCTGAATTTTGATCTAAGGAACCATTTCAGTAATTTGAAAACCTAAGTGTTAAACTCATGAACCAAAATGGATTTGAACATTTTGGACTTGTTTGAAAATATTTACAATTTTCTTATTATCTTATCACTACATAATTCTTCTATGGTTTTAGCGAATTCTTTCCCATTATGCTACTGCCTTTTGACCATACAAATTATTTCATGCTTCCAATTACTTGCATTCTTTTAAAGAACATTTTCTAATGTATCTCTGTGGAACTGGGTAGAGAGTTCTATGTCTTTCTATCCCACTAAGGAGACATTCACAACTTCTTTGTAGTTCCTAGATTCATCTAGTTCATTTGGTGTTTTATTGATCTTTAAAAATATCCCAGTTTTTGCTGTCACTGGTTTAGCTATTTAGATTAAATCCTATTTTTCCATATTTGTCCCTGAATTGATTTTTTTCCCATCAGAGTCACAATATTTAAGCCTGATAAATAATACTTACCATACTATAATGGAGTGTGTCTTAAGTATTATTCACCATTGTCCATCTTTAATAATTAATGGTGAAGTATATATGAGATAAGGAAACTTAATTTTTTGGAAGACATTGACTTTGATTAAAAGGCAATGTTTATTTAGTCTGTTGCTAACTCTGAGGTGAGCAATTACAAACCCAATATTTGATGACTTTTAAAATTCAGAAAATAAAATAAAATTAAACCAACAGGATGCCTAAAAGCTAAGAGATTTTTATCCAAATATCTGTTTAGATGTACAGGTATAGAGTTAAGCAAGAATTTGGGAAGGAGACAGACACTGTTTCCATGTACAGGTCACTGGCTATACCCATTGGTACTGGAAGAGCGTTGGGCTCAGCTCTTATGCTCACGAACCTCAATGACTGTGGTCCCATCACATAACTGTCAGAATCCTTAGCTGTCAAATAAAGAAAATATATCCAATGTGAGGATTAAATGAAATGGAATATGTGTAATGCTGACACAATGCCTGTGAGGACTCTCTCCTCCTCTGAGGTCCCATAGCCCTAAATTCCTCTTTGGGGGTTCGACTTTCTACCTTGTATTCAGCATCAGCACGTTAAAAACAAGTTCTGTGTTAGATTCACATTTGTGTCTTCTTCATTTCCTAGTGGAGTAAATGTTCTGTAACTATTTGTTGAATGACTAAGTGGATGAGTAATTACATGCAAACAGTGTTTTAATATTTTTACTGTTCCTGGTAGTAATTTTAAGATTTGATGTCTGATACTGGCTTATGTGGATGTATGATCTGAATATAGAAGTGTGTTGTATCATAGAAATGACATCAGGAATATAGTTGGGAACAACCTTGGATGGCTGCAGATATAAGCTTTATATTATCTCAAAACTAGGATCTGGATAGATCTTAAAATAACTGATGAGTGTTGTGGCCCAAATAGAGCCCAAACTGCTAGAGAATGGATTCATCAAGGGCCGCAAGTCTTAATAAAATAGATTCAATAAAGTATCTGATTTCCCCACCAGTGAATGATAAAGAAGGTCTTATTTTTTAAATAAAACTAAATCATTACTATTCAGCTGCTTTATAATCTTACCCTGCTATTTAGAATTCCTAGTCTGGGCTACTGCCCAGGTCCCTGCAAGTTGTTCACACTTTGATCCACCAGGGGTTCAAAGAACCATCCTGTGCTGGGTCCAGTCTTGTAGGAGATCCATGTAGAAAGTATTAACTTGTGTGCCCATCAAAAGACTTTGGGAACCTTGAAGAACATGTGTAACCAGTTGATTACATTTTTGTCTTGGTGGTTCTGATCACAGATTTATCTCCAATGCTAATATTTTTATTTTATTTACTTAAATGTTAATTATATTTAGTTTTGTACAGTGCTTCCCCTCCTCCCCCCCCCCCCCGCCACTCCCACCAGAGAGGGAACTCATATTAAAGTAAATGTAACTGTCACTCAGGTGTCAATAGTATCTTATTTTCTTTGGTAGAAGTAACTATTTTGATACCTTCCCAGATATTTTACTCCATATAATCAAGATTTTCTGAGGGATGTACAGGAAAGGAAGTACAGCCCTGCATGCTTCACCTCTCACAACTACTTTCTGTGCAATTACAGTGATCTATTCTATCTTCTCATTATTTCTGCATTTATAGTAAGATCTAGTAGGTCACTGTATAAAATAAAGATCAAGGATTTTGTTTTTATTATTGAGCATATACTAGTAAATAACATGCCTCAAATGCTGAGAAGGTATTTCTGAGCACTAAAGGAAAATAAACTTGTAACTGCTGGGAGGGAGGGAAAGATTAGTATCTTACACTTTTAGGCTGGGTTGTGCCTTTGCAAAGACTTGGCAATGAGCATCCTGCCTGCTGTGAAGAAGGCTGATTCTGGGCCAGCCTGGGATGTCACTTGGATGCCCATGATTTCATCATTAGGCTTTTAGGCTGTAGTTATAGCTCCACAACTTTGTAGCTGGCATCCCTACTGTTCAGGAAGAGACTCTGTAATTTAAATATGTGTCCTTGAAAACACTTTACTTAGAAGAAGCCATCTGATTTCTGAGTTAAGTGGTAAGGGGACCACTTTGCTGTAAGCATGGTATAGAAGGAAAAATTCAAAGTTATATTGAGGCTTATCTGAATTTAAGCCTGTAAGCTAGGGAGGTGAAAAGTTCTAAAGTGATAAATGGGAAGAAATTGATGGTGAGATCACATGGTTGGTGAGGACATTAACCATGTGCACTTCATTTTTATTTTGTTTTCATTTTCAAACCAAGAAAAAAACAAAAGAAGTTGGTAATGGAATGTAACTTCAAATTCCCACAAATGAACTGCATTTTTAATATTCTTGCTCTTTCTGTTTGTTGTTGTTTTTTTTTTGTTGTTGTTATAAACTTATTATTTTCATATGATAAAATGAAAATGAGTGGTGTAGTTCATTAGCTCAGCCAGTAGAGGGGAATGACACCTATAACCACTCATTACTATGTGCAACCACTTCTTCAAACCACTGTCACAGATTCAGTAGTGCAGTCTTGCAAATAGATGCCATCAAGCAGGGCAGGTCACATGATAAGTACTGAAGTGATCTTAATTTTTTGAATTGTGTCCCTATAACTTCCTTCTTTCTATGGCTTTTGTTTTTATTTCTGTGTCTTTGTCACTGCATCCATGTCCTCCCTTTTGTGTCTTTTTCTCCTGGTAAATTCTTGTGTCCAGTGTTGGTCTCCTCTGTGCCCATAAAACCTAGAAACCTCTTAGGTGCCTCTTTATTTTTTCTAGAACTTCAATTTCCATAAAGATACTTTCCATAGAGGAAAAATACTAGAGTATTGTCATTTATTAAGCCACTGATTTATCTTAGACATGTAAGCTAGAAATTATATTCATAGCTGAGACAAGTTCACAAATAATTATCCTAACTGTATAGACCAGGTCACATCAAGCTTGTATGTTTTATCTATTACCTGTATAGGTATCATTGCCATAACTTTAAAGTTCAACAAATCTGTGGGAGAAAAGTCTCTAGAGTGTGAAAACCTATACCTTATTTCTAATGCTCTGATTTTACCTCTACTTTTTGTTAAAGTGTGTGCTTGAATGAGTGTCTTGATTTTGATTCTACCTGAGGGAAGTTCTTTCTGTTATTTGGCCATTGTAGTGTTCAATAAGCACTCACTGGGCTGAACATTTGCTCAAAGTGTAGTCTTTGAAAGTCAGATTTAGGAGAATATGTGAAGTATAGTGCCCAAATAAAATTAGACATTAAATTCCATCGTTTACTTAACAAGGCCACAGATAAGTTTGGATACCTCTTCCTTCCAACAAACTAATTTGTTTAGATTATAAGTATGCATGATTTGTTCAATTGGTAAATAATAGTATAAGTCATTTCCAGTTTTTAAATTAATCACAAAGAATTCTATATTTTTCTAGATGATTGCAAGAGGGGTCAAATATGGTCCAAATGGGATTTATCCCTGGGATGTAAGGTTGGTTTAACATATGCAAATTAATCAATGTGATACATCACATTAACAAAATGAAAGACAAAAACTGACCACAAGATCATTTCAATAGATGAAGAAAAAGCATTTGACAAAGTTCAACATTTATTCATGTTAAAAAAAATCAACAAAAATAGCTATAAAAGGAAATTTCCTGAAGATAATAATGTCCACTTATGAAAAGCCCAAAGCTAACATCAAAATCAGTGGGGAACTAAGAGGTCACGGTTTGATTCCTAGTCAGGGCACTTGCCCGGTTTGCAGGCTTGATCCCCAGTAGGGGTTATGCAGGAGGCAGTAGATCAATATTTCTCTCTCATTGATGCTTCTATCTCTCTATCTCTCTATCCCTCTTCCTTACCAACCTCTCTAAAAATCAATAAAATATATTTTAAAAACCAGAGGGGAAAAATTGAAAACCTTTCCTCTAAGACTCAGTATAAGACAAAGATGTACAATCTTACACTTCTATTCAACATGGTATTAGAGTACTAGCAGGACAATCAGGCAAGAAAAAAGGGCATCCAAATCAGAAAAGAAGTAAAATGATCTCTGTTTGCAGATGACATAATTCTATATATAGAAAACACTAAAACTCCACAAAAAACTTAGAAATAATCAACAAATTTAGTAAAGTTTCAGAATACAAAATTAACATACAAAAATAAGCTGCAGTTTACACCAACAACAATGTATCAGTGGATAGAGCGTCGGCATGCGGACTCAAGGGTCCCGGGTTCGATCAAGGGCATGTACCTTGGTTGCGGGCACATCCCCATAGGGGGTGTGCAAGAGGCAGCTGATCATGTTTCTCTCTCATCGATGTTTCTGGCTTTCTATCCCTCTCCCTTCCTCTCTGTATTTTAAAAAAAAAAAAAAAAAAAAAAAACAAAACAATAAAATACTTCAAGGATAAATTCAACCCAGAGGTGACATCTGCACACTGAAAACTATGACATTGATAACACAATTTAAAGAAGACACAAATAAATAGAAAGATAAATGGTGTTTATGGATTGGAAGAATTAACATTGTTAAAATATTCATACTCAAGATTCCAAAATGGTGACAGAGTAAGTGGAAGCTACACTGACACTCCTAGGACCAAACTGGAAATACAACTAAAATTCAGAATAGCAGCTGAAGTTCCAGAGGGATATCTCAGCAGTGGGGGTTTCCCACTGAGAACTCCAGGGTCTAAACCTCAAGCTGGGCTCCCCAGCCTAGAATAATAGAACTGAGAAAGGTGCCCACATAACACTTGGCTGTGTAAAGCACAGAGTTGATATCTGCCAATGAGGAGAAAATCTTTCTCCTGCAGTCCTTTCTACCAAGGCAGTTTTTGCCTGGGGGGGAAGGCAGATGTTCCACCCTATTGGAAGGAATCTTGCCCCATCCTGTGGTCAATAGCCTGAGGCAAATCAATTCTGAGTGTCAATGGGACTTCAGAGGAAGGTCTCTGGGGGCTTTGAGTCTTGGGTCCAAGGCTAGGAGAAGCAGATCATTAAGCACATGTTAGTTTTTTCCAAAAACTCCCAGCCACAGTAGAGGGAGCCACAAGCTGTAGATTGCTGGTAGCTCCAAACAGGATACTCAGGGCCAGTAACAACCAGCATCTGACTTTGTCATGCACTAGAGATTGGGAATCGTAGCATTTCTACCTAATACACAGACAAAAAACCCCAACAGGCAGCCAAAATGGGGAGACTAAAAAACAACCCCCAAATGAAAGAACAAGAGAATTATCCAGAAGAAGAGATAAATGAAATGGAGATAAGAAATTTATCAGACATAGAGTTCAGAGTAATGATGGCAGAGATGATCAACAGCATGTGAAAAGATATAGTAACTATGAAGAATGATATAGAATAAATAAAGAACACAGTGGAATACACAGCAGCTTAGGGGAAGCTGAGGATAGGTTTAGTGAATTAGAAGATGGAGTAGAAAAATATCACCCAATCAAAGAATCAAAAAGAAAAAAAAACAATTAAAAAACAGGAGGACAGCTTAAGGGAGCGGTGGTACAGCATGAAACGTAACAATATTGTATATTAGAAGTACCAAAAGGAGAAGAAAGCAAACAAAGGATAGAGAATGTGTAAGAAGAAGTAATGGCAGGAAACTTCCCAAACCTAGTGAAGGAAAAAGTCACACAAGTTCAGGAGGCACAGAGAGTCCCAAGAAAGAAGAATCCAAACAGGCCCAGGCCCAGACACATAATAATTAAAATGCCAAAAATTAAAGACAAAAAGAGGGAATCTTAAAGGCAGCAAGAGAAAAGCAATTTGTTACTTACAAAGGAGCTCCCATAAGTTTGATTTTCATCAGAAAATCTACAGGCCAGAAGGGAATGTCATTTTGTATTCAAGGTAATGAAAAGCAAGGAATGAAACCAGAACCACCAAGCTGAAAGAATGGATGAACCCCTATGTTCATAGCAGCACAATTTTCAATAGCTAAGATCTGGAAACATCCCAAGTGCCCATCAGCAGATGAGTGGGTAAAGAATCTGTGGTACATTTACACCATGGAATACTATCCAGCAGGATAAAAGGAAGATCTCTTACCATTTAAGCCAGTATGGAGGGACCTGGAGAGTATTATGCTAAGCGAAATAAGTCCATGAGAGAAAAGCAAGTATCACATGATCTCACTCATATGTGGAATCTAATGAACAAAATAAACTGATGAACAAAATAAATCCAGAGACCTAAAAGCATAGGACAGACTGTGGAATCATAGCGGGTGTTTGGGGAGAGATCAACAAAAGAACTTGTATGCATATATAACACAGACAAAATAGGTGGGTGAAGGCTTGGGGTTGGGAGTGGAGATCAAATACAAGGAGTCAATAGGGGAAAAGGGGCACATATGTAATACTTTCAACATTAAATATTTAATAATAATAATAATAATGATAATAATAGAACCAAGTGGGATGATTTCCCAGGGGTACAAGTCTGGTACAATATTCTCAAATCAATAAATGGGATACATCACATAAACAAGCTGAAAGACAAAAACCACATCACCATATCAATAGATGCAGAAAAAGCATTTGACAAAATCCAATACCCATTTTTGATAAAAACTCTCAGCAAAGTTGAAATAGAGGGAGCATATCTCAACATGATACAGTCCATAAATGACAAACCTGCAGCGAGCATCATACTCAATGGGCAAAATCTAAAACCATTTTCCCTAAGAACAGGAACAAGACAGGATATCTGCTTTCACCACTCTTATTCAACATAGTACTGGAAGTCCTAGCTATAGTGCTCAGACAAGAAGAAATAAAAGGCATCCAAATTAGAAATGAGGACGTAAAACTGTCATTATTTGAAGACTGTCATTTTCTATTTCTATACACAGAAAACCCTAAAGACTCCACCAAAAAATTACTAGATTTAATAAAAGAATTCGGCAATGTAGCAGGATAAAAATTAACACCCAGAAATTGATGGCATTTTATACACCAATAATGAATTCTCAGAAAGAGAAACTAAACAAATAATCCCATTTACATTGCAATGAAAAAATTAAGATATTTGGGGATAAACTTAACCAAGATCAAAGACCTGGACTCATAAAACCACAGGTGTTGAAAGAAGAGATAGAGGAAGATGTAAGCAAGTAGAATAATATACCATGTTCATGAATTTGTAGAATCAACATCATTAAAATGTCCCTACCACTCCACGGAATTATAGATTCAATGCAATCCCTATTGAAATACCAATCATATTTTACATATCTAGAAATACTCTAAAAATTTATATGGAACCATAAAAGACTTCACACCTGTACAAATGGCTACTGTCAACAAATCAACAAATGGTATCACATCACAACTGTCAGAATGGCTGCCATCAACAAATCAATAAATAACAAGTGCTGGTGAGGATGTGGAGAAAAGGGAACCCTAGTATATTGCTGGTGGGAATGCAGACTGGTGCAGCCATTATGGAAAACAGTATGGAGTTTCCTAAAAAATATTAAATATGGAACTGCCATTTAACCCAGTGTTCCCACTTCTAGGAATATACCCTAAGACACCTGAAACACCAATCATAAAGAATATATGCATTCCTATGTTCACAGCAGCACAATTTACTATTTAGCAGCCTAAGTGCCCATTAGTAGATGAGTGGAATAAAAAGCTGTAGTCATTTTCACCATGGAATACTAAGCAGCTGTATAAAAGAAGAAACTCTCACAATTTGCAACAGCATGGAGGGACCTGGAGAATATTAAGCTAAGCAAAATATACCAGTCAAAGACAAGTATCACATGATCTCACTCATATGTGGAATCTAATGAACAAAATAAACTGATGACCAAAATAGATCCAGAAGCATGGAACAGAACCTGGAATCTCAGAGGGAAGGGCAGAGGTGGGTTGGTGGGAAGAGATCAACAAAAGAACTTCTATGCATATATTCATAACCCATGGACACAGACAATAGAGTGGTGAAAACCTGGGGTGTGGAATGGGGGTGGGCTAAATGGGGTCAATAGGGGAAAAGAGGGGAGATATGTAATGCTTTCAACAATAAAGATTTTATTTAAAAAGTAAAATAAAATGTCCATATCACCCAAACTCATAAAGAGATTCAATAAAATCTCTAAAAAACTCATACAACTCAACTGTAAAACAAAAGGGAAAAAAAATCCAAGGAGAGGAGAAAATGGCAACTGTATATGCGGACCTCTCTTGCACCTCCTTCTAGGGCCCAACTGGAAATAAAACGAAAGTAGGGCACATATAATGGGAGTTACCATCTGAGGTCCAGCTGAAGTGGAGACATATCAGAGAAGTTCAGAAAATACCTGGAGATTGTTATGAAGGGCAAGATTGTGAGAGGAGCTGACCCAGCTTTCAGGGGTGGCAGGCCAAGGGTGAGGAGGAAGCTCGTGGCTAAGAGAGGGTCTTTTCCTTTAGAAGATAGATGCCTGGAATCCAGGTTGGGTTCCACAGCCCAGAGCACCAGAGCCAAGACTTGTGGATCACATAACATTCAGCTGTGAAAGGCAGTGCAGCTGCTGGCCACCACAGAGCCGGGAGCCGGTAGATAGGAGCCAGTCAGAGAGAAAGCCTCAGTTTCATTTAAAACACACACACACACACACACACACACACAACACCACACACACACACACAAAAACCCATAGAACAGGAGTTCATTTGCAGCTACTCACCTGAGGCTTTGGTACAGGGAGGGAGGCACAGACTTGAAGTGATTAAGAAGAGGCTGGAGTGGGAAGTATTGCAAGGAGTTGTGGAAAAGCAGTAGAGAGGAGTCCAGCAGTTGGTGCCCTCAAACAGATATGGACATTTTTCCTGAGAGGAACTAGCTGCTCCCAGTAGCCACAGGGCAAGAGAAGAAAAAACCCCACCCTAGGTGATATAACCCACTCCACCTTCAGGAGCCCTGCCTGCCACTTGCTGCATTTTGACCTTTTCAGAGGAAACAAAAGCAGAGGCCAAGCCTATGGGGTTTAACAGTCTTAGGGACTGGCTTGGGGGAGGGGCCTACCACCTCATTATCCTGGGAACCTGACTGATACATTCCCCCACATAGGAGAGCTGATAAGAACTCCAACTTTCCATCCAATCACAGTGGACTGCATATAAGGATCTCTGCTCATCCGAGGGCAGAGTAATATTTTGGGCCACTCACAGAGGAGTCGCTCTGGGTCAGGGAAACACACCCACCACATTCCCTGAAATCTAAACAGCACCCTTCCCTTCCCCGCCATACCTAATGCTCTTTCAGAAACAGACTTTTGAGTGATTAACATTGGCAGCTGGCAAAGGTGGACAGAGGCTGAGTCGAGGTAACCAAGGGAAGTTTGCTAACCCAGCCCTGGGCCCTAAGCTGCTAACAAACCTGCTTTAGAGACACCTGGGCCCCCTTTGCTTGCAGCCAAGTCCTATGGAGACAGATACAACTTGGATCCCTTGGAACTTCAAGTAGGTTGCTGAAAGCCAAAGGAGGACTGTTCTGACAGGGGTTAGCATCTATGTACCACAGGAGAAGCTCAGAGTTGGCAGACAGAACAGGCAGCCACAGTCATCAGAAGAGCTTCCAAAGAGAGCTCCCAGGGGGCATGGAACTTTGATGAAAAGAATACCACTTCACCTTTCCCCCCTTTTCTTTTCTTTTTTAAGTTTTTTTCTCTTCCTTCCCCCCCCCTTTTTGTTTATCTTCTTTATCTGTCTGCTTATTGAGTTGTTATTATTCTAGTCTCTATTGTTTCTTTCATATATCTAATTTTCCTCTTCCCTTTCCTACTCAATCTTTTTTTTTTCTTTCTCTCTTTTCCTTTTCTCCTGCTTTCTCATCCCTTTTTCCTTTTCAATTTTTTTCTTTTCTTTCTCTTTTATTTTAAACCATTTTCCTACCCCAACTCCCCTTTTTCTTTATTTTAATTTTCTATATATTTAGCTCTGCATCTACATATTCCTTTTTCCACCCCCCTCTTTTTTTGTTTTGTTATTTTTCTCCTCATATTTTTCTTTATTTCTTTTCATCTATCATTCTTGCTCTCTTTTCTTTTTCCTAATTCTCTCTACTCTTGTGGTTGCTTTTGTTGTTGCTGTAGGGGTCTTGTGTATGTTTTTGTTTCTTCTCTCTTTTTTTGTTTCTTATGTTTTGTTGTGTTGTATTTTGTGCTGTTCTGCCAGCATCTCTACAACAGCTTGCATGATATAGTTGTGGGGAGCCACATAATCATCCAGCCTGAGAGGAGATTCCATTCACAAATGGGAAAATAACATTCAAGACCCAACTACAACAGAGGAATCCAAATAACTCAAGTAAGAAGCTTTCCTAGAGTACTCAAGTCAGGAGATATAAGAGACTGCACGAATGGGTCCCACAACACACCAATTACATAAGACCACCCCACAAAATCTAGGAGGCTAAGCAGTTTGAACTAATACATAAAAACAAATACAAAAGGACAGCAAATGGGAAGACAAAAGAAACAACCCCCAAATGAAAGAATAGGAGGAATAACAAGGAAAGAAAGTAAATGAAATGGAGACAAGCAATTTGTTAGATAAATAATTCACAGTAATGGTAATAAGGGTGCTCAAACAATTCAGTGAGAACTACAAGCAACTTAATGAGCTTTATAAGGGACTTAATGAGAGCTATACCAAAATGAAAAGAGAGTTTGAAACAATAACTAAGAATCAATTGGAAATGAGGAATGACATAGCTGAAATAAAGAACACCCTGGGAGAATTCAATAATAGATTAGAGGAAGCTAAGGCCTAAATCAGTGAATTAGAAGACAAGGTAGAAAAAACACACCCATTCAGAGCAGCAAATGGGTAAAAATTAAAAAGCAGGAGGAGAGTCTAAGAGAGCTTTAGGAGAACATGAAAGGTAACAATATTCCCATCATAGGAGTACCAAAAGAAAAATCTGAGCAAGGAACCTATTTGAAGAAATAATGGCAGAAATTTTCCCTAACCTGGTGAAGGAAAACATCACTCAAGTTCAGGAAACACAAAGAGTCCCAATAAAGATGAACCCAAGAAGACCCTCACCTAGGCACATCATAATTAAAATGGCAAACATTAAAGACAAAGAAAGAATCTTAAAGGTGCCTGGCTGGCCTGGCTCAGTGGTTGAGCATCAACTTATGAACCAGGAGGTCACAATTCAATTCCTGGCCAGGGCAAATGCCCATGTTGCAGGCTCGATCCCCCAGTGTGGGGTATGAAGGAGGCAGCTGATCAATGACTTTCTCTCATCATTGATGTTTCTGTCTCTCTCTTCCTCTCCCTTCCTCTCTGAAATCAATAAAAAAATATATTTTTAAAAAGAATCTTAAAGGCTGCAAGAGAGAGACAGAAAGTTACCTACAAGGGAGCTCCTATTAGACAGCTGATTTCTCAATAGAAACACTTCAGGCCAGAAGCAAAATGCATGAAATATACCATGTAATGAAAACCAAGAGACTGAAAACAATACTACATCATCTAGCAAGGCTATAATTCAAAATTAAAGGTGAATACAAAGCTTTGAAGCCCCCCCCCAAAAAAAAAAAGGCTAAAAGAGTTTATTACCACCAAACCAGCACTGTAAGAAATGCTAAAGGGAAAAAATAGAGGGAGCAGCTGAAACGAGAGGAATCCAGCCCGAATTGGTGAAGGAGAAGCGGCTGGTGAGACAGTTTGCAGCTGGGAAGGGCAGAGATCTCCTGGAGAAAGGTAAAACAAGGTTCTGGGCATTAGAATCTGCCGGATCTCTAAACCCAGAAGGTCAGGGGAAAACTACACGGCGCCAAGCCGCGTCCCTGAGGACAGGCAAAGTGTCTGAACTTGAGAAAAAGGGTCCACGGGACTGCAGGAGGTAGTAGATTTTAGACCTTGGAGTCTGATTTGAGATCTGAGCTCAGAGGCAGCCCTGAAGAGCTAACTGCCCGACCGCACAGTGCCGGCAAGAGAGGAGATTGCAAAGACACGGTCCCGCTTCGCGCCGGGGCCTGTGTCTTTCTCCACTGAACCTAGTTCATAGGACCTTTCAGATACAGACACCTACCCGTGCTGAGGTGCAGGAGAAGGGGAGGAGTGGTGGAACCTGGGGAGAGTGGGCAGAGGTGGAAGCGTGTCTGGGGCTGAGTCACATCGCATCCCCCGTCGCCATTTTCTCCTAAGAGATAACCCCTTCCTCCAGTCTCCAGGCAACCATTATAGCCACACCCAGATACCACTCTGATTAACACTATAGGATTTGAATACTCCCTGAGGCCATAGGTACCGCCCAAAAGAAAAACCTTTAGTATCTATTAAGCAGTTATACTACCAGAGCTCCTCAGAGTGCTTCAGTGTGCCTCGCTGGCAAACTTACCGAGGGTGCTCCTCTGAATTGCCACTGGGAGTAAGCACCTATCCACCACAGGTACAGCATTAAAAGCTGAGTCTGCCCACCCCACAACTACAGAACTCTGGGCAACACAGTCACGCCTTTCCAGAGTGCAGGCCCCCCGAGCCACATCACCCCGACAGACGGTTCCTTGGAGCCACTGTGAGTCCCCACTGGGCAAGTGTAACTTCAATTTAGGGTGCAAGACAGAAAAATTTGAATACTATCCTCCACGACTGCTGACCTCTAGACACTGCAGTTGTGCCTCTCAAACTCGCAGGCCTACATCAAGAGAACCCAAATAGTTCAAGTAGGGAACTACATTTGATTACCAAGCCCAGGAAAACTGAGAGATTATACCAGTAGCACCATCACCAAAAGATCCTGGGTAGCAAAGCAATTGGAACTACAATCAAAACATTACAGGAAAACATGGGGAGACAGAAAGGAAATTCTCAAAGGAAGGAACAGGAAGAATCACCAGAAAGGGAGTTAAATGAACTTGAGGCTAGCAGCTTAACAGAAAAAGAATTCAGAGTATTCGTTATAAGGATGTTTAAACGGATGGATGACAAATACACACAACTCAATGAGAACTATAAGGAGCTGAATGAAAACGTCACCAACATGAAAAGAAACCAAGAGGAGATGAAGAACGACATAGCTGCAATAAAGAACACAATGGAAGGCTTAAAGAGTAGAGTAGAAGAGGCTGAGGACCGCATCAGCGAATTAGAGGACAAGGTAGGAAAAAACACACAAACTCAGCAGCAACTGGAAAGGAGACTTAAAAAGCAAGAGGAGAGCCTAAGGGAGCTTTGGGACGACAAAAAACGAAACAATATTTGAATAATGGGGATAAAAGAAGGAGAGGAAGAGAAGCAAGGACTAGAAAACCTGTTGGAAGAAATAATGACAGAAAATTTCCCTGATATTGACAAGAAAAAAACTATCCAAGTCCAAGAAGCATTCAGAGTCCCAAACAAGTTGAACCCCAAAAGACCGACATCAAGACACATCATAATTAAATTGACGAACACCAACGACAAAGCAAGAATCTTAAAGGCTGCAAGAGAGAGACAGAAAGTTACCTACAAGGGATCTCCTATCAGAATATCAACTGATTTCTCAACAGAAACACACCAGGCCAGAAAGGAATGGACTGAAATATACAAAGTGATGCAAAACAAGGGACTGAATCCAAGAATACTATATCCAGCAAGGCTATCGTTCAAAATTGAAGGTGGAATCAGAAGCTTCACAGACAAAAAAGGGCTAAGAGAGTTCATCACTACCAAGCCTGCAATGAAAGAAATGCTAAAGGGGCTGCTGTAAAAAGAAGATAGAGAAAGGCAAGAAGAAATATAAACACTAAGGAAAAATATGTCAACAAACAGGTACTTATCAATAATAACATTAAATGTAAATGGATTAAATGCACCAATCAAAAGACATAGGGTAGCTGAATGGATAAGAAAACATGACCCATATATTTGCTGTCTACAAGAGACCCACCTTAGAGCAAAAGATTCACACAGACTGAGAGTGAAGGGATGGAAAAACATTTATCAGGCAAATGGAAATGAGAAAAAAGCTGGGGTTGCGATACTTATATCAGATAAAATAGACCTCAAAGTAAAGGCCATAATAAGAGATAAGGAAGGCCATTACATAATACTAAAGGGAACAATCCAGCAAGAAGATATAACTCTGGTAAATGTATATGCACCCAACGCAGGAGCGCCCAAATACATAAAAAATCTGCTGGAAGACATCAAGGGAGAGATCAACATCAATACAATCATAGTAGGGGACTTTAATACACCACTGACATCAATGGATAAATCCTCTGGACAAAAAATCAGCAAAGGAACAGCAATTCTAAATGACACACTAGATCAGATGGACCTAATTGACATCTTCAGAGTATTTTACCCCAAAGCCATGGAATATACGTTCTTCTCAAGTGCACATGGGACATTCTCAAAAATAGACCACATTTTGGGTAACAAGCAAAGTCTCCCCAAATTCAAAAAGATTGAAATCATATCAAGCATTTTCTCAGACCATAATGGCATAATATTAGAAATAAACTACAATAAAAACATTCATAAAAATTCAAACACTTGGAAACTGAATAGCATGCTACTAAACAATGATTGGGTTATCAATGAGATCAAAGAAGAAATTAAAAACATCCTGGAAATGAATGACAATGAAAACACAACATTGCAAATCCTATGGGACACAATGAAAGCAGTCCTGAGAGGGAAGTGTATAGCTCTACAGGCCTATCTCAAAAAACAAGAAAAAATGCTAATAGATCATCTAACTCAACAACTCAAAGAATTAGAAAGGGAGCAACAAGAAAAGCCCACAGTGAGCAGAAGAAAGGAAATAATAAAGATCAGAGCAGAAATGAATGATATAGAGACCAAAAAAACAATACACAAGATCAACAAAACCAAGAGCTGGTTCTTTGAAAGGATAAACAAGATTGATGAACCTCTAGCCAGGCTCACCAAGAAGCAAAGAGAGAGGACCCAAATAAACAAAATCAGAAATGAAAGAGGTGAAATAACAACACCCCAAAGAAATACAAAGGATTGTCAAAAAATACTATGAACAACTCTATTCCAACAAACTAGACAACCTGGAGGAAATGGACACATTCCTAGAAAAACACAACCTTCCAAAACTTACTCAGGAAGAGTCTAAAAATCTCAATAGGTTGATAACTATGGAAGAAATTGAAGCAGTCATCAAAAAACTTCCAGCAAACAAAAGTCCAGGGCCAGACGGGTTCACAGGGGAGTTTTACAAAACATTCAAGGAAGAGCTAAAACCTATCCTCCTCAGACTATTCCAGAAAATTCAAGAAGAAGGGACACTCCCAAGCTCCTTCTATGAAGCCAGCATCACCCTAATACCAAAACCAGATAAAGATAACACAATGAAAGAGAATTACAGGCCAATATCCCTCATGAACATAGATGCCAAAATCCTCAACAAAATTCTAGCAAATCGAATCCAGCAGTACATCAGAAAGCTCATACACCATGACCAAGTAGGATTTATCCCTGGGATGCAAGGATGGTACAATATTCGCAAATCAATAAACGTCATACATCACATAAACAAATTGAGAGATAAAAACCATATAGTCATATCAATTGATGCAGAAAAATCATTTGACAAAATCCAACACCCTTTCTTGATAAAAACTCTCAGCAAGATGGGAATAGAAGGATCATACCTCAACATAATAAAAGCCATATATGACAAACCCACAGCCAACATCATACTCAATGGGCAAAAACTAAAACCATTTCCCCTAAGAGCAGGAACAAGACAGGGATGCCCACTCTCACCACTCCTATTCAACATAGTGTTGGAAATACTAGCCATTGCAATCAGACAAGAAGAAGAAATAAAAGGCATCCAAATTGGAAAAGAAGAAGTAAAACTGTCCTTATTTGCAGATGACATGATACTGTACATAGAAAACCCTAAAGACTCCATCAAAAAATTATTAGACTTAATAAATATTGGCAGAGTAGCAGGATACAAAATAAACGCTAAGAAATCTATGGCATTTTTATACACCAATAATGATCTTACAGAAAGAGAGACTAAAAAAGCAATCCCATTTACCATCGCACCAAAAAAATTAAGATACCTAGGAATAAACTTAACTAAGGAGGTAAAAGACCTATACACGGAAAACTATACAACACTGAAAAAACAGATAGAGGAAGACATAAACAGATGGAGGAACATACCATGTTCATGGATTGGTAGAATCAACATCATCAAAATGTCCATACTACCCAAAGCAATCTATACTTTCAATGCACTTCCCATTAAAATTCCAATGGCATACTTCACAGACCTAGAACGAACTTTTCAAAAATTCATCTGGAATAAAAAAAGACCCCGAATAGCTACAGCAATCCTGAGAAAGAAGAATAAAGTAGGAGGGATCTCAATACCAGATTTTAAGCTATATTACAAAGCCACTGTTCTCAAAACTGCCTGGTATTGGCACAAGAACAGACATATAGACCAATGGAATAGAATAGAGAACCCAGAAATCGATCCAAATCGCTATGCTCAATTAATATTTGATAAAGGAGGCATGAACATACAGTGGAGTCAAGACAGTCTCTTCAATAAATGGTGTTGGGAAAATTGGACAGATACATGCAAAAAAATGAAACTAGACCACCAACTTACACCATACACAAAAACAAACTCAAAATGGATCAAGGGCTTAAACATAAGACAGGAAACCATAAAAATACTAGAGGAATCTACAGGCAGAAAAATCTCTGACATATGCCAAAAGAACTTCTTCGCTGATACTGCTCCTAGGGCAATGGAAGCTAAAGAGAAAATAAACAAATGGGATTACATCAAAATAAAAAGCTTTTGCACAGCAACAGAAACCATCAATAAAACAACAAGAAAACCCACTGCATGGGAGAACATATTTGCCAATGATGTCAACGATAAGGGTTTAATCTCCAACATTTACAGGGAACTCATGCAGCTTAACAAAAAGAAGATAAACAACCCAATCAAAAAATGGGCAACTGATCTAAATAGAAACTTTTCGAAAGAAGACAGAAGGAAGGCCAAGAGACATATGAAAACCTGCTCTAAATCACTAATCATCAGAGAGATGCAAATCAAAACAACAATGCGGTACCATCTCACACCTGTCAGAATGGCCATTATCAACAAGTCAACAAATGACAAGTGCTGGCGAGGATGTGGCGAAAAAGGAACCCTCGTGCACTGCTGGTGGGAATGCAGACTGGTGAAGCCACTGTGGAGAACAGTATGGAGTTTCCTCAAAAAACTGAAAATGGAACTCCCATTTGACCCAGTGATCCCTCTTCTAGGAATATATCCTAAGAAACTGGAAACATCAATCAGAAAGGATATATGCACCCGTATGTTCATAGCAGCACAATTCACCATAGCTAAGATTTGGAAACAGCCTAAGTGCCCATCAGCAGATGAATGGATTAAAAAACTGTGGTACATCTACACAATGGAGTACTATGCTGCGGTAGAAAAGAAGGAGCTCTTGCCATTTGCAACAATATGGATGGAGATGGAGAACATAATGCTTAGTGAAATAAGCCAGGCAGAGAAAGATAAATATCACATGATCTCACTCATTTGTGGAATATAATGAACAACATAAACTGATGGGAGGAAAATAGATCCAGAAACAGAGAAACATCAATCAGAATTTCAAACCTCAGGGAAGAAATTGTGAGGTAACCAGAAACCCAAGAATGCACGAGAACGCCTTTCCAGCCATGCTAGCAATCATCAGATGTAAGGTAATTTTACCCGGGACAAGAGGGTAAGTATTTTGGACTTATGCTCCTGACTCTTCATGGGTAAGACCACTCATATAGGCTGATCCCCTGACTAACGTAGTCACCAATAATACCAAACACCTTGGTTATCCAGGAGGTCCATGGGAGGGGGGGGGGGGGGGCAAGAAAGTATAAATACACAGGGGTCTCCACCCAGCTTCCCTTTTGTATGACACAAAATCAAAACAATGCCCCTTTGTGTGTAAAATTAAAGAGAGGTTTCTGGCTTGTGTGGACACCAAAGAAAGGGTGTCACTACTATCACTACTTGCCCGTGGTAGAAGTGCAGAAAATGTAACCAAGACCTTGTCTATACAAAAAGAAATAGACAGCCAGTTTGAAAGGGTATTGCCATGGACTGGAACAAAGAATATACTTACATGATATTATTCTACACTGTCATTAAAAATTTTCCCAGACTTGGATCACCCCCATTACATATAATAATTCCTCACACCCATGGGGGGGGGGGGGAATCATCTGTTTGGTGCTTGGAGACAAACGTAACACATCTCTAGATATTTTAGAATTACAACAGCATATTATATAATTACCCCAAACAAACTTACAAACTAATTCTTTGAATGTCTGGCAGCAATTTTAAAAGGACATGAAAGGGTTTAATCCCTTCCACTATGTAGAGGGCCCCCTGGGAAGGCACCTGAGCATTCTAAATTGGCCCCTCTTGCCCTTTTAGCCAAGAGGGACCTGCTTCTCACAATCCAATTGTCCACAGCTATTGCCTGAGCTTCTGTTCATGCCAAGGGTGAAACCTCATGATGGCTGGTACCATGGATGTGTCTCTCGCCCAGTGGGGTGAGCTGGGCCTCCCTGGAGAAGAAACCTGGGTTCCACAAGATATGTGATCAGTGCTGGGACCCTGCCAGCAGGCGAGGGGATCCCAAGACAGGTGCTGGGCGCGGAGGCCATGGGGGCATAGGCGACCAAGGAGACAGAACTAAACCTCACATCACCCTGCTTGGCCCCGGAGGATGGCTGGTTAGCCAGAGACGGGTAAGATTCCTCAGGGAAGGAACAACCTAAGACAGGCACAGTCGCACAGGGGCCATCAGGAGAGAACTTGGGGGTCAACAGAGGTGGGGCACAGACCTTCACCCCCCCAAGTTTGCAGGGGCCTGAACCCTCACCCCTGCTGAAGGAGATCTCCTGCCCCCATGGCTGCTCAGCTTCACATGCCCAGCTCAAATCGGGACCCAGGTAACAGAGACTTGGCCGACAGCAGATGCCCTCTCACCGCAACAAGACTTGATGGAGATGTCTTGCACCCATGATCCGGGGAACTGGGGTCTAGGATATCTAAATCCAGCCTAGCACCAGGAATGCTCAGGGCCTACTCAAGAAGGCAAATAATCCTCTCCACTAATAATTACAGGGTAAAACAAGATGGTTGTTAGAATATTAAATTTGACAGTAAAATAGTAGTCAAGTTTTCAGACTAATTTAAATTGGCCAACCAAAATAAGCAAATAATCTAGAAAAATCAATTGTACTGGACAAAAAAGCTGTTACTAAAGTGTTAACTAAAATTTTTATTGGTAGTTCATCTCATGGTAAAATTGCATAACATATAATGAACCTAAAGCAGTCACATTTTAGTGCAAAAAAGTAAAATTTAAAAGCTATCAAGATTATAGCATAAAATTTCCAAAAGCCTCCCAATATTTAAACCAAAAAAGGGGGGATAGTAGAAGAATATCATGTAAGGAAAAATATCCTGCAAATAAATTACATCTAGAAAATTTTTACTTTAGAAAATTAACTTTCATTTGTAATGCTAACAGCAAGTCACCCAGGTAAAACGTACATGGTGTCAAAACAAGCCAAAGGAAAATCATTTGGGCAAAAAAATGAAAAAGGATCGCAAATCAAATTCATAGAAAATATTCCTTTATTAACTTTTGGTCGAGAATATGTTTGTATATTTTCAGAAAACAACTCCGAGACATGTGGATTCCTGCAATAGAGAGGAATTGACAGGAGTGCTCCAGCCATGAAGTCAGAAGAGAAACAGTCCAGAGATGGAAGACGCTGACGATGCCTTGCCATACTAGCAGTCAGCAGATATGTGTCACTGCAGATTGCCCAGGACCAAACCAGAGAGGGTCAGACCTGCAATACCACCATTTGTCCACCATCCAGAACTGAAATATCATTGCTGTTATGAACACATTAACAACTGTTGGACATAGAAACCGGGACTCAAAAGAACTGTTGGCCCAGAAAGAAACTCACTATAGACTGATTCATTTGCCTCTCAGCATAACCATTATTGCTTGTCTCATTTTCAGTTCCTATAAGTGTATTCCTAGTATCACACGAGCTCACTCATCTAGGGGAAAAGATGAACAACATAGACTGAAGAACAAGAACAGCATCCATCAGACTGTCAGACCTCAGAGGGAAAGTAGGGGAGGGTGGGGACAAGGGAGATAGATCAACCAAAGGACTTGGGTGCTTGCATATGAGCCTAACCAATGATCATGGACAACAGGGGGAGGGGGGCTTGCGTGTGGGGGGGATTGGGAAGGGAACGGGGGGGAGGGGGTTGAGGACAAATATGTGATACCTTAATCAATAAAGTAATTAAAAAAAAAGTAACAAGTTGGACTTCCTAAAAACTAAGAATATATGCTTTTCAGAAGATAGCATTAACGAAAATAAAGAGACAAACCAGAGATTTAGAGAAAATATTTGTGAAGTAAATGTCTGATAAAGGATTTGTGTCAAGAATATATAAAGAACTCTCAATACTTAATAAGGAAACAAACAATATATTGTAAAAACAAAACAGAGCAAGAGTTCAACAGACACTTCATGAACTAAGACATACAGATGGCAAATTGAACATAAAATATGTTCATCATCACTAGTCATTAAAAAAGGCAAACTAAACCAAATGTTGAAATCACTACAAATCTATTAAAATGACTAAAGTTAAAGTGGCTGACCACACTGAGTATTCAGGAAAATATGAAAGAACTGGAAATCACATCCATTGTTGGTAGAAATGTAAAATGGTATGGACATTTTGGGAAGCAGTATAGAAGTGTCTTAAAATATATATATATATACACCTACTCTATGATTCATCCATTCTACTCATGGGTGTTTCCCCCCAAAATGGAAGCCTATATGCATACAAGGACTGGTACACAACTTTCTATAACAGTTTATTTATAGTAACCCCAAACTGAAAACAATCCAAATGTTCATTTTGGCATAAATAGATTATGGTACAGCTATATGAGTGAATACTAGTCAGAAAAATAAAGGAAGGAATGAACTATTGAGACCTACAAAGCATGGATCAATATTCAACTAATTATGCTGGATAGTAAAAGCTGAACCAAAATGAGTACATGCTATATGATTCCATCTATGTAAACATTTCAGAAAATGCAAATCTGTTATAGTGACACAGAATTGATTTGTGGCTGTCAAGGAGGGTATGCTGAAAGTGGCAGTAAAAAAAGATTACAATGGTGTATGGGGAAACTTTTAGTGTTGATGGATATGTTCATTATCTTGACCATATTTGTGGATTCATGGATGTGTCATATATGTCAACATGTATAAATTGTATACTTTAAAGATGTACATTTTCATGTATGTCAGTTTATCTAAATAAAGCTGTTAAATAGTAAAAAAAAAAAAAAAGAAAAGAAATGCTAAAGGGACTGTTGTAAGAAGAAGAAATAGAGAGAAAGAGAACATGGCATAAAGAATAAGAATGACAACAAATACATATCTAGCAATAATAACCATAAATGTAAATGGCTTACATGCTCCAATGAAAGGACCTAGGGTAGCTGATAAGAAAGCATGACCCATATATATGTTGTTTACAAGAAATTCATCTCAGAACAAAAGATTTACACAGAATGAAAGTAAAGGGATGAAAAAATTTTTCCATACAAGTGCAAATAAAAAAAAAGCTTGGGTAGTAATACTCATATCCGAGAAAATGGACTTCAAAGTGAAGGCCATAACAAGAGACAATGAGGGCCACTTCATAATACAAAAGGGATCAATACAACTAGAGGATATAACTCTGGTCAACCTATATGCACCCAATACAGGAGCATCCAAATATATTAAAAACAATTTTAAGGGTGCTAAAACAATTCAGTGAGAACTATAAGCAACTTAATGAGCATTATAAATATAAGGGACTTAATGAGAGCTCAATCAACATGAAAAGAGAGCAATACAATCATAGTAGGGAACTTTAACAACCCACTGACTTCACTGCATAGATCTTCTGCACAAAAAATCAGTAAGGAAACTGAGATCTTAATGACACACTAGATCAGATCGAATTAATTGACATTTACAGAACATTTCATCCCAAAGCTACAGAATATACATTCTTCTCTAGTGCACATAGGACATTTTCAAAGATAGACTACATGTTAGGACACCAACTAAGTCTCTACATGTTCAGGAAGACTGAAATCATAAGAAGCATTTTCTCAAATCACAATGGCATGAAATTAGAAATAAACCACAATAAAAGCACTCAAAAACATTCAAACACATGGAGGCTAAATAACATGTTATTTGTTATTAAATAACAAATGGATTACTAATGAAATCAAGAAAGAAATAAAAACCTTCTGGGAACAAATATAAATGAACACATTACAATACAAAATCTATGGGACACAGTGAAAGTAGTCTTGAGAGAGAAGTTCATAGCATTATAGGCCTATCTTTAAAAACAAAAAACAAAAAAGAGAAAAACTTCTAATAAACTATGTAACCCTACTACTTAAAGAATTAGGAAGAGAACAACAAGAAAAGCCAAAAGTAAGTAGAAGAAAGGAAATAGTAAAGATCAGAGTGGAAATAAGTGAGAGACTAACAAAACAATACAAAATATCAATAAAAACAAGACCTGGTTCTTTGAAAAGATAAACAAGATTGGTAAACTTTTAGCCAGACTTATCAAGAAACAAAGAGAGAGGACCCAAATAAAGAAAATCAGAAATGACAGAGGTGAAGCAACAACTGACCTCACAGAAATAAAAAGATCTTTAAAAAATACTAAGATCAACTGTATTCCAACAAAATTGAAAACCTGGGTGAAATGCACATATGCCTAGAAAAATGTAATCTAAAACTCAATCAGGAAGAATCAGAAAACCTGAATAGGCTGATAGGTACTGATGAAATCAAAGGAGCAATAAAAAAATTTATATCAAACAGAAGCCTTGGTCTGGATGGCTTCACAGGGAGTTTTACCAAACATTCAAAGAAGAACTAAAACCTATATTCCTCAAGCTATTCCACAAAATCCAAGAGGAACTGTCAGGAGCCAAGAGTTGGTCAAAGGATTAACTCTGACCTTACTTCAGTAAGTTACTGAAACTAGGCCCACCTCCTCTTGCCTGAGGACAAAGCATTCTTTCCATAGTTGCCCTTCAACTGCCATATTCTCTATCTATAGTCAGCACCCTTTACGACCTTAGTCAATTATCTAAGTCCACATGACCCTTTCAGCCCCCATCTCTCCTAGTCATCTCCCCTTCTAGAAACCACATATAAGGAACGCTGTAAAAAATAAAATTTCGAGGCTTGATCAGAAACCCTTTTGTCTTGCCTCCATTCTTCTGCGTCCCTTGTCTGTCTCTCATTCTCTTAGGTGCGCCGCCTCGGTACCCCCGTTAGAAGACCCCACTGGCCGGGGCAAGGAATGAACACTGCCAAGCTCTTTTTAAGAGGGTAACATCAGCTAATTCTAGAATCAGATAAAGATACCACAAAGAAAGAGAATTACAGGCCAATATCCTTCATGAAGGTAGATGCTAAAATCCTCAACAAAATATTAGCAAATTGAATCCAGCAATACATTAAAAATTATCATACACCATAACCAAATGAGATTTATTCTGGGGATGCAAGGATCCTATAATAATAAACATGATACATCGCATGAACAAATTGAAAGACAAAAATCACATCATCACATCAGTAGACAGAAAAAATATTCAACAAAATCTAACACCATTTTTTGATAAAAACTCTCAGCAAAGTGGAATAGAGGGATCATACCTCAACATAATAAAGGCCATATATAATGAACCTACAGCCAGCATCATTCTCAATGTGCAAAAACTAAAGCCATTTCCCTAAGAACAGGAACAAGAAAGGGATGTCTGCTTTCAACACTCTTATTCTACACAGTACTAGCATCCTAAACACAGCAATCAGGCAAAAATAAAAAATAAAAGACATCTAAATTAGAAAAGAGGAACTAAAACTGTCATTATTCATAGATGACATGATATTGTACATAGAAAATTCTAAAGACTCCTCTGAAAAACTACTAGATTTAATAAATGAGTTCGGCAATGTGGCAGTATAAAAAATTATACCCAGAAATTGGTTATATTTTTAAACACCAATAATGAACTCTCAGAAAAATAAACTAAAAAAAAAAATATCCCAATTACCATTGAAACAAAAACTGAAGATACTTAGTAATAAATTTTACCAAGTAGGTAGAAAAAAACTACAGGACGTTAAAAGAAGGGATAGAGAAAGATGTAAACAATTGGAAGAATATACTGTGTTCATGGATTGGTAGAATCAACATCATTACAATGTCCATACTACCCACGGCAATCTATAGATTCAATGCAATTCCTATTAAAATATCAATGGCATATTTCACAGATACAGACAAATACTCCAAAAATATATATGAAACAAAAAAAGAAAAAAAAGATCCTGAATAGCTGCAGAAATCTTGAGAAGAATAAAGTTGGAGGGATCACCATACCAGATATCAAGTTATACTACAAAGCCACATACTCAAAACAGTCTGGTACTGGCACAAGAACAGTCATATGGATCAATGGAATAGAACAGAGAACCCAGATATTAACCAAAGTTATTAAGCTGAATTAATATTTGATAAGGGAAGAAGAGCATAGAATGGAGTCAAGCCAGTCTATTCAGTAAATAGTGTTGGGAAAATTGGACGGGTACATGGGAAAAAAAATGAAACTATACCACCAATTTACACCATACACAAGAATAAACTCAAAATGGATAAAGGACTTAAATTTAAGTCGTGATACCATAAGAATCTTAGAAGTAACCATAGGCAGCCAAATCTTAGACATCTCTCATAGCAATATGTTTACAGATACTCCTCCTAAGGTAAAGGAAACTAAGCAGAAAACAAACAAATGTGACTGCTTTGAAAAAAAAAGCTTCTGCACAACAAAAGAAACCATCAGCAAAATGAAAAGACAGCCCACTGCATGAGAGAAAATATTTGGCAATGATATATCTGTTAAATATCTGATAAAGGGTTAATTTTCAAAATATATAAGGAACTCATACAACATAACAAAAGGAAGATAAAAAATCCAATCAAAAGTGGGCAAAGGACCTAAACAGATACTTTTCTAAAGTGGACATATAGAAGGCCAAGAGACATGAAAAAGTGCTCAAAGTGACTGGTCATCAGAGAGATGCAAATTAAAAGGACAATGAGGTATCAACTCACTCCTGTCAGAATGGCTATCATCAACAAATCAACAAATGACAAGTGCTGGTGAGGATGTGGAGAAAAGGGAACCCTAGTGCACTGCTGGTGGGAATTCAGACTGGCACAGCCACTGTGGAAAACAGTATGGAGTTTCCTCAAAAAATTAAAAATGAAACTGTCATTTGACTCAGTGATCCCACTTCTAGGAATATGTTCTAAGAAACCCGAAACACCACTCAGAAAGAATATATGCACCACTATGTTCATAGCAGCATAATTTACAATAACAAAGATTTGGAAACAACCTAATTGCCCATCAGCAGATGAGTGGATAAAAAAGCTATGGTACATTTACACAATGGACTACTACACAGTTGTAAAAAAGATGGGACTCTCACAATTTGCAACAGCATGGATGGACCTGGAGAGTATTATGCTTAGTGAAATAAACCAGTCAGAGAAATGTAAGTATCATGTGATCTCATTCATGTATGGAATATAATGAACAAAATAAACTGATGAACAAAATAGATCCACAGACATAAAAGCATGGAACAGACTGCCAAAGTTCAGTGGGAAGGCAGAGTTGAAGGGGTATGGGGAGAGATTAAACAGAGAATTTACCCATGGACACAGACTATAGTGTGGTGAAGGCCTGGGAGGGGCAGGTGCAGGTTGGAGGGGTTCAATGGGGAAAAAAACACAAAGGGGACATCTGTAATACTTTCAACAATAAAGATAAATTTTTAAAAAGCCCACAAGAAAACAATTAAAATAATCCAGGTAAAAAATGGGCATATAAATATATTTTTCCAAATAACATATACAAATGGCCAAAACGTAGTTGAAAATGTGCTAAACACCACTAATCATGAGGGAAATGGGGATAGGTTGGTGGGAAGAGATTAACCAAAGAACTTACATGCATATATGCATAATGGACACAGACAATAGTATGTTGAAGGCCTGGAACAGAGGACAGGTACAGGCTGGAAGGGGTCAATGGGCAACAAAAAGGGACATCTATAATACTTTCAACAATAAAGATGAAAAAAGGAAGTAATGAAAGAGGATGGAACCAGCAAAACAAAAAACCACAACCATTTTGGTTAGAGCATCATTCCGTGCTTGAAGCGTTGTTGGTTTGATTCCCAGTCAGGGCACATACCTAGGTTGTGGTTTGTCCCCCATTGGGGTGTGTATGGGAGGCAGCCAATTGATGTTCCCACCCCACCTCTCTCCTTGATCCTTCCTCTGTCTCTAGAATCAATGAAAAACATATCCTTGGGTGAGGATTTCAAAAACACACAACACAATGAGATATTACCGCACACATGTTAGAATGGCTGAGATAAGTGTTGGCGAGAATATAAAGGAAACCCTTGTGTACTGTTGGTGGGAATGTAAATTGGTGCAGCCACTGTGGAAAACAGTATGAAGATTCCTCAAAAACTTAAAACTAGACTATAATATAATGTAGAAATTCTAATTCTGAGTATATTTATAAAAGAAATGAAATTAGTATTTTGAAGAGACAGCTGTACCCCCATGGTTCATGGCAGCATTATTTACAATAGCCAAAACATGGATAAGTGTCCATTGACAGATGATACTTTAAATAAATAAATAAATAAATAAATAAATAAATAAATAAATAAATAAAATATGACATATTAATACCACATGTGGTATATATACACAATGGAATACTATTCAGCTTTAACAAAAGGAGATTTTGCTATTTGCTACGTGGATGAACCTGGAGAACATCATGCTAAGTGAAATAAGCCAGATACAGGAAAGAAAAACTGCGTGATTTCACTTATAAATGGAATATAAAGAAGTTCAATACATAGAAGCAGAGAGTAGAACTGTGGTTACTGGAGACAGGAGGTGGAGGATGTTGCAGTACCCTGCAGTACCCTGCAACTTATTCAGGATGAATAAGTTTAGAGATCTAATAGACAGCATGATAACTATCTATATATATAAAAGCCAAGTGACCAGAATGACCAGTTGCTATGATGTGCACTGCAGTGGCCAACCTGCCCGATTGGGGCCCCGATCGGCCCCCCCAACCTCCTGCAGCTCCTTCCCTTGGCTGAACCCCCAATTGGGGGTGGGGCTGGCCAACTTCCTGTGTCCCCTCCCCCCACCAGACCCGCCCACAATCAGCCCCCATTAGGGCGGGTGGCTGGACCCCACCCATGCACAAATTCATGCACCAGGCCTCTAGTAGTTAATAATACTGTATTGAATACTGGAAATTTGCTAAGAGAGATTTCAGGTGCTCTCACAATAAATGGTAACTAACTGAAAAGATGTATTCATTAGCTTGACTGTTATAATCACTTCATTATGTAGATGTATATCAAATAATCACAGTGTCCTTAAATATACACAATTTTTATTAAAAATAAAATGAAAATGATAAAAGAGGTCAACAGTAACAAATAGAAGAAATACCTGAAGATTTGGTTTACACTCAACTTTGTTTAAAACGTCCTAGCACATTCTTGGGTTATGTTTAGGGTCATAGTGTGGGAAGTCTGCCTGGGAAAGAGAGGAAGCCAATCACTCTGAGTTATCGTGGATTAAAAAACATGAGGGGAAGGGAAAGCCAATCTGCAGTGCAACTGCTCTGTGCCAACACCATGCCGTAGTGGGCCATACGTGTTCTAGAGTGAAATCCCAGTGAGAATGCTGGGCTGGGGAGGGTCAGCAGGGCCACTGCTTTTGTACAAATGAGAAAACTGAAGCTGAAAATGTTTGTTTTTGCTGCTAGTAAGTGACAAGGCCAAGATCCACATCCACCTTGGTGTAAAGCCTAAGGTAATTACTTCTTTCTTCATACCAGGCTGTCTCCCAAACCCTCTCAGGTTATTACTGTGGTCTTTCCATGGCTCTTTGTATGGCATTCTTCATCTGAAGAGGCTGTTCTTTTTTAACTTTCTTCTCTGAGCAATGTTCTTTTCTTGAATGTCTTAAATAATTTTGTTCTAGTTTACAAATTCAGAAATGGAAAAAATATTGGATAAGAATTGTAAGTAAAATTGGTTGATTTCATTTTTGGCTTCGAAAGACAAGGTACATTTTTTTCACCATGAGATCATACCCAGTGCCTTCAGTGGTGAGATGGGGCCAAAGTTCTTCAAGTTGCTAGGAGTGCTGATCGGCTCCAGGATGGAAGAACACTGAGGATTAAAGAGTGCCTTGGAGAGATATATGTAAAAGGGCTATTAGTGGGCACTTTCACTTCTCAAATCAGAAAGAAAAGACCTCCTACAATTACTGGGGAAGATCCAGGTTTGAGGACTCCTGTTTGGCAAGGTAGAGTAAAAAATGTGTTTATTAAGAAACTAGCTGTGGAGCATAAATGGATGTTGAAATAGACCAGAACCAGGAGAAACAGCCCACCAGCAGAGAGCCATAAAAATTAAGATTACAAAACAGAACACATACTTTTCCCTGCTGGTCTGTCTTTGAACTCGGGGTCAGGCCCTTTGCCTGAGCCTTGTTTCCCAGCTGGTGTTTGCTTCACTTCACACAGTCTTCCTAGGTTTCTCTTCCCAGCTGAGGCTAAGCCAAGATGTCATTTCTCACCTTTTTAAAAAATAATATTCATTTAATATTATTTGTATGGGGGCTAACTGTCTTTAAGTTTTTCTAGACAAGATACAGGGTCCTTTTTGACAAGATAGACTTGCTGGGAGGTGGACACAGGAAGAGTAGGGAAGTGGGAACAGAGTGTGGAAAGCCATTGCCTGCATTTTCTGTGGAATTCTTACTCAAGAGAACTCAGAAGATTTTACCCCAACCCCATACATCTCACCTCTTTTTTCACCCTGAATAAACTCTCTGAAGAGTGTCTTGATTCCAGCTCCATCAAACTTTTTTCCAAGAAGAATGAAAATTCCCTTGTTCTTTATGTTGAAGGGCACTTTATTAAATGCAATCACAAGACAAAATGGCCAAGATTCTGATAATATAGAATATCCTGATTACACATTATCAATGCAATGCAAAGGCTACTGGTTATGCAGTCTTTTTCAATCAACAATTAAGCACAGAGGCTTCCTGAATATAGCAATTCATTGTTAATTATTATTATTGGCCATTTAAAAGACTCTCTACAAATTCAAAGTCAGCCTGGAGAAGCATGCTAGAATTTCAGGGGAAATGAAGGAAGCAAAATAAATAGGAACTTTGTTTTTTGTACATGAGACATTTTAGGCCAGATAGATACAATGGGTCCAGTGAGTCAGACCCAATTTACTGTACTGCCTTTTTAGCAGAACAAGTTAGAAAATAAGGAGGAATAATAATTTTCCTAATTTTAAGGCAGCTATAAATGTATTCATAAATAGGGCATCTATTAAAGGAATTTTTTCTTGTATGCAATGCTAGAGTAATTAAGCCAATGGAAAAACCTAGGAAGAATAAAATTCCGAGAGTTGATGCTTTCTGGGGAGGAGGGTGGAAAGGTAAATTTTAATGCCTTGAAATTTTGCCACTCACTGAAAACCCTTTTCTAGTCATGAAAAACACATTAGGACCCCATTAGGCTGCCTGTTGATATCTGGTGCCACACTACCCGACTCTTATAGAACCTTTAATAAAATGCCTGTCACATCTGACAAGTATGTATGCCTCAGTGATTCTTAGAGGCAAAGAATATTGATAAGGGCATTAATTTTCTTGAGAGTGATGTTAGTGGGATAGGAAATTGGAATTTCTAAGTTTATATTAAATCAGGTACCTATTTTATTGGTTTAAGTCCATTCTTTGGAGAACCATACAAAAACTTTTAGAATTTAGATTTTGGAAAAATATATTGCTACCTTTATACCAGTAAAATATTTCCATTCCTCTCTTTCTCCCTCCATCCCTTCCTCCCTTCATTCCTCTCTGTCTCCCTCCATTCCTTTCTTCCCTTCTTTCCCATTTCCCTTATTCTAGTCTGTCAGTCTGTCCATTCATGGGTTCATTCATCTGTCTGTTCATCTGTTCATCTGTTCATCCAATGCCTCTGAAGTAATGGGATCTATGTAATTACTTGGGTTACTTTTTTGCTTAGTCTTGCTGGTAGAGAGCTTAGAGTTAAGCTTTTCTCAACTTTTATAATAAAAATCCTATCTAATAAAAGAGTAATATGAAAATTGACCGTTACTCCAAGACACAAGATGGCTTCCCCCAGGTGGACACAAGATGACTACCACAAGATGGCCTGCAGGAGAGGGTAGTTGTGGGCAGTTTGGGGTGACCAGGCCAGCAGAGGAGGGCAGTTGGGGGTGACCAGGGTGGAAGAGGAGGGCAGTTGGGGGAGACCAGGCCAGTAAGGGGGGGCAGTTGGGGGGGACCCAGGCCTGAAGGGGAGGGCAGTTGGGGGGGACCAGGACTGCAGGGGAGGACAGTTGGGGGGGGGACCCAGACCTGCAGAGGAGGGCAGTTGGGGGGGACCAGGTCTGCAGGGGAGGGAAATTGGGGGGGGGGGACCAGGCCTGCAGGGGAGGGCAGGTGGGGGGGGACCAGGCCTGCAGGGGAGGGAAATTGGGGGGGGACCAGGCCTGCAGGGGAGGGAAATTGGGGGGGACCAGGCCTGCAGGGGAGGGCAGTTAGGGGCGACCAGACTGGCAGGGGAGGGCAGTTAGGAGGGGAGGGCTGTTAGGGGCAATCGGGCCAGCAGGGGAGGGCAGTTGGGGGGGACCAGGCCTGCAGGGGGGGCAGTTAGGGGTGATAGGGCTGACAGGGGAGGACAGTTAGGGGCAATCGGGTCAGCTGTGGAGCAGTTAGGTGTCGATCAGGCTGGCAGGGGAGTGGTTAGGGGGTGATCAGGCTGGCAGGCAGAAGCGCTTAGGGGCAATCAGGCAGAGGCAGGCAAGCAGTTGGGAGCCAGCAGTCCTGGATTGTGAGAGGGATGTCCAACTGCCCATTTAGGGCGGTCAGACATCCCTCAAGGGTCCCAGATTGGAGAGGGTGCAGGCTGGGCTGAGGGACACCATCTCCGTGCATGAATTTTGTGCACCAGGCCTCTAGTCTATAATAATAAAAGTGTAATATGTTAATTAGACCGGACAGCCAAATGACCTTCTGGACATCATTCCAGATGTCCTTCTGGATGAAGCTGCCATGGCGGGGGCCAAGGCAGAGGCAGTTAGGGGCAATGAGGCAGGCAGGTGAGCAGTTAAGGGTGATCAGGAAGGCATGCAGAGTGGTTAGGGGAGATCAGGCAGGCAGGTGAGCAGTTAGGAGCCAGTGGTCCCGGATTGTAAGACGGTGCATGCCAGGCTGAGGGATCCCCGCCCCCATGCACAATTTCGTGCACTGGGCCTCTAGTAATAATTATAACAACTATCATTTATTGAGTACTTACTAGGCCTCTTTCAAGGTGATAAGTAAACAGTGTTCATTAACCCTTCCAGTTAACAATTATTACTTCCCTACAAAGTAGCTATCAATATAATTCTCTTTTTTGTTATTTTCTTTTTGATCATAAAATTTTTTCTTTTATATTTTATTTTATTGCAACATAATTCTTATTTAACAGATGACAAAATTGAGTTTTACTGAGAGAGTTGGCATGTGTAGCTGACACCTAGTTAGTGGTGAGGCCTGTGTTCAAATTCAGGTAGTCTATCCCACATCCTGTGCTTCTAACCCTGGTGCCTCTCTAGCCTCAGTCTTCTCTTACAAATCTGCATTTCATAGTCTGGTTCTTTTATTCTTATTTAATAGATCAATTGCAAAAGAATCATTTGTGGTAGAGTGTTCTAAATTTGCTTCAAAGTCATATATGACATAAATAAAAAGAGAAATAGAATAACCCAGGGGTCCTCAAACTTTTTAAACAGGGGGCCAGTTCACTGTCCCTCAGACCGATGGAGGGCCGGACTATAGTTTTAAAAAAACTATGAACAAATTCCTATGCACACTGCACATATCTTATTTTGAAGTAAAAAAACAAAACGGCAAAAACACCTGCATGTGGCCCGTGGGCCATAGTTTGAGGATGCCTGGAATAACCTGTTAATCCATAAATTTGGTGTTTATTTTATTTGAGTGGTATCATTCCCCAGGACTTAAAATTTTTGTTTTTATTTTTCAATTACAGTTTACATTCAGTATTACTTTGTATTAGTTTCAGGTGTACAGCATAGTGGTTAGACAATCATATACTTTACAGAGTGGTCCCCTCAATATTTCACGTACCCACCTGGCACCATACGTAGTTATTACAATATTATTGGTTACATTCCCTAAGCTGTACTTTACATCCGTGAGACTATTTTGTAACTACCAATCTGTACTTTGTAATCCCTTCACCTTTTCCACCCAGCTCCCCAACTCCCTTCCTCTCTGGAAACGATTAGTTTATTTTCTGTGTCTACTTAGTTTGTTCATTTATTTTGTTTTTTAGATTCCACATATAAGTGAAATCATATGTATTTGTCTTTTTCTGTCTGACTTATTTCACTTACCATATTATTCTCTAGGTCCTTCCACACTGTCACAAATGCCAAGATTTCATTCTTTTTTTATGGCAAAGTAATATTCCCTTGTATACAGGGGTTGGCAATAGTAGATTTACAATTGGGAGTATATGAAAAAGTTTATTCTTGTGTTGTTATTTATTAATTGTTGTATTATTTATTTTATTACAACTGTAAACCTACTTTTGCTCACTCCTGTATATGTATTATAATTTTTTATTCACTTATCTATTGATGGGCACTTAGGCTGCTTCCATATCTTATACTGAATGAACACAGGAGTGCATATATTCTTTTAAATTTGACAGGGAATTTTTATTTTTTAAGAACTGTCTCCTTTCTTAGTATAAATTTCTACATAGACCTGAGTTCCCCCTTCCTAATTGTCTATAATTATTTAGTACTAGAAGCCCGGTGCACGAAATTCATGCACGGCGGGAGGTTGTCCCTCAGCCCAGCCCGCACCCTCTCCAATCTGGGACTCCTGGAGGGATGTCTGACTGCCCGTTTAGGCCCGCACCCTCTCCAATCTGGGACTCCTGGAGGGATGTCCGACTGCCCGTTTAGGCCTGCACCCTCTCCAATCTGGGACATCCCTCTCACAATCCAGGACTGCTGGCTCCCAACTGCTTGCCTGCCTGCCTTCCTGATTGCCCCTAACTGCTTCTGCCTGCCAGCCTGATCACCCCCTAACCACTCCTCTGCCAGCCTGGTTGATGCTTAACTGCTCCCCTGCCAGCCTGTTTGCCCCCAACTTCCCTCCTCTGCCAGCCTGGTCACCCTTAACTGCCCTCTCCTGCAGGGTTGATCACCTCCAACTGCCCTCCCTTGCAAGCCTGGTCCCGCTCAACTGCCCTCCCTTGCAGGCCTGGTCCCTCACAACTGCCTTCCCTTGCAGGCCGGGTGCCTCCCAACTGCCCTCTCCTGCTGGCCATCTTGTGGTGGCCATCTTGTGTCCACATGGGGGCAGGATCTTTGACCACATAGGGGCAGCTATATTGTGTGTTGCAGTGATGATCAATCTGTATATTACTCTTTTATTAGATAGGATAGAGGCCTGGTGCACGGGTGGGGGCCAGCTGGTTTGCCCTGAAGGGTGTCCCGGATCAGGGTGGGGTTCCCTTGGGGCATGGGGCAGCCTGAGAGAGGGGCCTGTGGTGGTTTGCAGGCCGGCCACGCCCCCTGGCAACACAAGCAGAGGGCCTGGTATCTGGAATTTATTTTCCTTCTACAATTAAAACTTTGTAGCCTGGAGCGGAGCCAAGCCTGCTGCTCCCTCCGGGGTGGCAGCCATTTCTGTGGCAGTTAATTCACCTTCTACAATTGAAACTTTGTTGCCTTAAGCGGGTGGGCCCGGCCAGGGTGTGCGGAAAGCTTTGCTTCCCCTGTTGCCAGCGGCAACCCTGGCCTGCTCTCTCAAGCTCCATTCTGCCGCCATTTGTTTGAATTTGTTTACCTTCTATAATTGAAACTTTGTAGCTTGAGTGGAGGCTTAGGCCTGAAATGGCTATGGAAAGCTTGGCGTGCTCTGTTACCTGGGAAACCTTGCTCTCTGTGGCTGTAGCCATCTAGATGGGGTTAATTTGCATACTAGCCCTGATTGGCTGGTGGGCGTGGCTTTGCTGGTGGGCGTGGCTTATTTAGCGGAATGATGGTTAATTTGCATATTACCATTTTATTAGAGAGGATTTTTTAGAAATTAATTTTGAATGATAACTCATTTTGATCATGAAATGTAACTATTTTAATAGATGCTTATGTAACCACTACCAACATGAAATATATGTTAACTTCCATATACATGTTTCAGATTTCTTATTAAAAAACAAAATTAAAGATATATTTTAAAGCCACCTTTCTTCTCTTCTTTCTTTCATTTATCTTTCACAGAGGAAATTGCCATCCTGAAATGACCACTAACATCCTGGCATATATTTTTCCATGCACTTTTTTGGACTTCCCCACATAAGTATAAATCCACAAAAAATTATCTATTATATAATTTTGTGTTATTTGTATGCTTTTTAAAATGTGCATAAATGATGCTATATTATGTTGCAACTCATTGTTTTACTCATTTATCTAAACTGCTGCATAATATTCCATAATATTAATAAGCAACATTTTATTTATCCATTTCCCCTCTGATGGACAGTTGTTTTGCTGTTGCTGATAACACTGCAGCACACATTCTTGTGCATTTCTGATTGGAGGCATGTGTGGGAGCATGTAGGGCAGATAACTAGAGTGAATTTGTGTCTTGCAGTATAGGATCATCTTTAACTTTGACCTGCTCCAGTTGGTTACTAGGTAGTCAAGTCAATTTATACTCTGGCAAGCCATGTATGAGTTCCCTTCATATTGTGTTCTCCTCAACACTTGATGCTGTTGGAATTAACTAACTTTTGTCAACCAGATGGGAGTAAGATTTTATCTCTTTATTTTTATGTGCATTTCTCTGATTACTAGAAAGAATTTTAAGCATTTATTAAAAATGTTTATTGGGCATTTGGGATACTTTTTTTCAGAATTCCTTTTCCATATCATTTGTATACTAGAGGCCCGGTGCATGAAATTCGTGCACTGGGGAGGGTGTCCCTCAGCCCAGCTTGCACCCTCTCTAATATGGGACCCCTCGGGGGATGTCCAACTGCAGGTTTAGGCCTAATCCTGCAGTTGGACATCCCTCTCACAATCCGGGACCGCTGGCTCCTAACCACTCACCTACCTGCCTGATTGCCCCCTAACTGCTCCTCTGCGGGCCTGGTTGCCCCCAAATACCCTCCCCTGCTGGCCTGATCACCCCCAAGGCTTTTATTAGTATAGATATGACCCTGCACAGAAAATTTTACTAACCCTGCTTTACAATAAGGGCTTGACGATTGAATCATTAGGACCAGACACCAAGATTTCCTTTCTTTGAATAGTGGAGGAAATACTTATCTTGTCTTTAAGTTGCCCGGAAATTAAAATGAGATAATGACTTAGAAAAGTATAAAAGCACCATATAAAGACAACTGTCTTTTTAATGAAGTGGCAAAATGAAAAACACTTTTTATTCTCCCCTTCCTTCCTTTACAGCTTTTATTTAAACTTTGAAATTTATAAAAATTTCACTCCAATTTTCATTTCTTTACATTCAACATTATTTTGTATTGGTTTCAGGTTTTATATTAGTTACAGAATAGTGGTTAGACAATCATATACTTTACAAAGTGTTCCCTGATATTTCTAGTACCCACCTGGCATCATGCCATCATTACAACACTACTGACTATATTCCCTATTTAAGTGACAATGGGTTTACAGGTTCCTTTCAGTCTTTCTTTTGTGTTTCTTGGCCTTCCTTTTCTTTCTCATTTCTTCCCTCATTTTCTTTATATAGTATCTAAATTGGCCATCAAAGCTCAGTGAAGGCACTGGAACACGCTTCATCCATTTTACAGACCAGGAAACTGAGGCCAATTCCAGTTGGCTGTGGAACTTGACTCAGCACACAGGAAGCCCTCAGAGCCATGCTCTTTGCGCTTCCTAAGGGGCAGCGGCCCAGCAAACAGAACAAACCTTCCAGTCAGGCTTCCGAGCCTCTTTCTCAAGCACCTCTTCATTGCGGATGCTCCACATTCTTTCCTCTCCCCCCATTCTTTACTGCCCTCCCCTTCTCCGAAGCAGGTGGAAGGCTTCCCACTCACTGCCTAGGCATGCTCTGCTATGGGGCAGGGTGTAGCGAGCTTGCTTTTGGGTCAAGGCAGGAGCAGTAGTCACTGCCTCTGAAGTGTGAAGGCCACCTGAGCGAGGCCCATTAGCACTGGGAACTTCTCTGAATCATGTCAGTCAGTCCAGTACTCTGCAGTGCAGCACCCCTTCACTGTGGTGGCTACACCCCTCAACCCCCGCCTCAGGGGTGAGGGTCCTTGCCCCTCTGCCAGGAGTCCTTCCATGCCCCTTGATCCCTGCCTGGGCCCACCCACGTCTTGGGGGCACTGCAGAACCTCTGTCTCTCTGCAGATGAGGCAGATCCCTGCTCTAGGTCTCCGCAAAGCTATGAATCTGTGGCCAGAGGCCTGGTCTGGGTCTCAGCAACCACATGCCTGCAATGTTCCCAGGGACCCTGGGAGCAGCTGGGCGAGTCCTGCCACAACCTCCCCCCCCCAGGGTGGCGATCTCCCCAGGGACCCCCGGGGAGCACCTGGATGGGCCTGGCCACACCCCCCCAGGGTAGCGATCGCCCCCGGGACCCCTGGGAGCAGCTGGCTTGGCCCGGCCATGCCCCCCTAGGGTGGCGATTGCCCCCAGGACCCCTGGAACTAAGAGGATTGGGCGCCGCCATCTTGGTCTTCTCAACAGCCGGATAGGCCACCCGGAGTCCTGCCCCCAGCCTCTCGCAGGCCCAATCATGGGCATAGCGGAGGTGCGGTCAGTTTGCATGTTTCTCTATTATAAGGTAGGATTGCTGAGTTAACTTCATATTCATCAGTCATAGTCTTATCTATTCTGGCTAAGAATCTTTAATTAATTACATGGTTTAGATTATGAATATCTCCTCTTTCTTGTGGATTGGCTCTTTGCTTTGATGATATTATCTTTTATCATATAGAAGTTTTAATTTTAATATCATCCAATTTATTAATATTTTCCTTTAAGATTTATTATTTTTTGTTTTATTAAATAAATTTAACAAAATTTATTCCATGCTTCAATATCATAACCTCTTACGCATTTGTACACTTTTGTTTTCATATTTAGGACTTTAATCCATTTCTAGTTATTTCTGGAACTTATAATAGACTAGAGGCTGGTGCATGAATTTGTGCACCAGTGGGGTCTCTCTGCCTGGCCTGTGCTCTCTCACAATCCAGGACCCCTCGGGGGATGTCGGATAGCCGATTTTGGCCTGATCTCCACAGGCCTGATCCAGACAGGAGGGAGCCCGATCCTGTGTGTTGAGTGTCTGTTCCCTGGTGGTCAGTGCATGTCATAGCAACTGGTCGTTCAGTCACTTAAGAACAGATAAAAGATATACTTTGAAATGTGGAACTAAACAGCAGTAAACAGATTGAAATTATGGTGTTTTAAGCTTCTAACTTACATTGGATCTATTAATTTTATTCTCTGTGTTGATTATCCTTTTTTAAATATTTCCCATCTTTTATATTTCTGCATGATGCATTATTGCTAATTTCCTCTGATCTCCTAATTTAATAATTTTTCATTAACTTGTGTCTAATATATAGTTAGAACTATTGAATTTTATATTTTAATAATTATATTTTTTACTTCTATAAGTTCTAGTTGATTCCTCTAAGTATTGCCTATTCTTTTATAATGGTAAGAGGACATTATTTGAAGTTTTTTTTTAAAAAAGCATATATTTTTATTGACTTCAGAGAGGAAGGGAGACAGAAATAGACACATCAATGATGAGAGAGAATCATTGATTGAGCCCAAAACCCAGGCATGTGCCCTGACCAGGAATTGAACTGTAATTTCCTCGTTCATAAGTGAACACTCAACCACTGAGCCACACCAGCGGGGCACTTTGAGGTCTTAAATCTATTTAAATATGACCGTACTACAGTTTATAAAGTTGTTTCATTATCTGTTGCTTTTGAGATTCTATTATTCCATTTGCTGCATTAGCTGTCTCTTGCTATTGTTGCATCCTTTCTTCATGTGCTTTGTAGTTGTGGGTTGTAAGCTTGTCTTTAGCAGAGCTTGAGCTGTGTTCAACCTGTTGAGGTTGAGGTTGAGGTTGAGGTTGAAGGCCAGTCCCTAGAATATGGTTTATGACCATTTTTGTGAGAAGTTCTTGAGGTGGTCTGGGACTAATATTTATGTTATTTATGAGCTTATGGGTTTAGTGTGGGGATTTATAATCTCAGGTTTTTGTTTTTGTTTTTCTCTAAGAGCCTAGGCCAAATTGGAATCCCAGTCCTCATGGGTGGTTCCTCATCCATTCATCCTCTGAAGGTTCTGGCTCTCTGCAGCAATTTTGGTTTGAACTCCCCACTTTAAATGGGACCAGTGCCTTATTGCCTATTGATATGAAACCCAAATCCAAGATCACCAACATTTCACCCCCTTCTGTTGGCCTCTATGGCACACAGAATCAGTTTGGGCAATTTTAGTTGCCTCCTTATACTTGGTACTTTGAGTTTTTTCTCTCTTTCTTGCAAGCTCAGCTGTCATATAATAGATAATTTTTACTATTTAATTTACCATTTCTAGGTACTTGTGGAGAAATAATTTGCAAGTTATCTGAGTCTATCGTCTGGCTGGAATAAGGAATTAGAAGCCCTTTCACATTGTGTTCAGGAAGTGGTTTCCTCTGTAGACTTCAGGACCATTTATAGCTTTAGGGTAGGATTCTCAGGAATTCCCAGGATTCTGGCTCTGCTGGGAAAACCCCTCCAGTCTGCTTACTGAGTACTTGTCTCATCTTGCTCATCAAATGTCCATGGGCCCCATTTACTCTTTTTGAACTGGAAAAACTAATATCTAGTCCTCTGTTCTAATATTCTCTTTTCTCTTTGTGATCTTAAGATGTCAGTTCCAATTTATATCATTTTAGTCTTAAATCAGCTTCTAAAATCTCAACATTTCTTTTAACAATACATCTCTAGTCCTCCTTTATTTTGATTTCATTATAAAAAACACTCCTCATCTAATAATAAGACTAAAACTGCTTTTCAAGCCAATCTAGTTTCTCTTTGATTATCCAAGCAAACTGAATTCTAGATATGGAATATTCTCAACATAGATCTTTTAAAATGCATTCTTAACTTTGGGGTATAAAGTCATTTTATCAAGGAGAGAGAGAGAGAGAGAGAGAGAGACATTGATGTGAGAGATACACATTGACTGGTTGCCTCCCACACATGCCCCAACCAAGGGCAGGGAGCAAATCGGAAATCCAGATCTGTGCCCTTGACTGGGAATCAAACTGGTGACCCTTTGGTGAGGGGACTGACACTGAGCAACACTGGCCGGGGCAGTTATCATTATTATTTTTTTAAATCCTCACCCGAGGATATGCTCTTATTAATTTGAGATAAAGAGAGAGAGGAAGGGAGAGAGAGAGAAACATTGATGTGAGAGAGAACCCCATCAGTTGCCTCCCGTACACACCCTGACTGGGGATCAAACCCACAACCTAGGTATGTGACCTGACCAGGAATTGAACCCACAACCGCTTGGTGTATAGGATGATGCTCCAACCAACTGAACCACCTGGCCAGGACTCCTGTGATTATTAATAAAATTTTATTATCCTACTGAGATGAAGCCACAGTTCATGTTTTGGAAACATAACATCAAATCCTAATATAATTCATAAAAATCAGCTGTTCCAATCTGAGATCCTGTGGTATGGGGGTAATTTTTAATAGCTGTTGGAAGAGCAATGCAATAAGTAGAGCTCAGACCGGTTCTGATTCCTCCTTAGGTCCTGAGATCAGGCAATGGGATTTGGGAAGCCTCTAGGTCAGAAAACATTTGAAGCCCAACCTCACATACAGCACAAGTAACTCAAGTATGCAGTTTGCAAGGTCTCTGTTCCCAGCATTCCTGCCTTTGTGTGTGGCTGAGAAACCACTGTTCTGTATTCTAATACTCAAGAGCCTTTGTAGAGACAAAACCTCTTCTCCTTTAATAAAACCTGGGCTTTAGCTCTTCTTTGTGTCAATGGCCCGCCTAGCAGCTACCTTGCTTTTGAGACTCTAGTTTGTCTGCCGACTTGCTAATGCCCCAAGTGGCCAGTATATGCTGAATTCCAGGCTGTTATGAAACACCAGAAGCCATAAAGACCTGCAGAGGTCAAAATCCCACATGACCTGTATTTACTATAGCTTAAGCCCTAAAGCTGCCTACCTTAGTGGTTGCTAGATCCTCTGCATAGTATTTTGTTTTCCAAATGCCAGTCTTTGTTTCTTATTGTGCCCAGTCCACACAACCAGATTCTGGGAATTAGGGGGTCAGTAAATACACTCCTCTCACCTGGGTTTAAATCAACAGACGGAGAGAAGAGTCAGGGTGGGAAATGGGATATAGCTCTGTGAATAAGTGGGTTTGCTAATGTTTCACCTCGAGTTCTTCAGTCCCTTCCCAGTGCAGCTGGTGTAGAGGAGCCCTTGTCTAGTGTGGGGCTCCATTAGCTCACAGGCCAATCTAGAGGGGAGGGGGCCAGAGCACTGGCTCCAATTCCTCCCAGGTGTCACTCCTTCTCCCCCTGGGAGCAAGGAAAGGTGGAGAAGAGCCATGAATGTTATCCTAACAGAGGAATATGCGTGTGTGTGTGTGTGTGTGTGTGTGTGTGTGTGTGTGTGTGTGTGTTGTGGGCAAATGTCTTCCCCCAAATAAACACTCTTACCACGGTTCTTACAATTTGAAAGTCAGCATTTGTTTCTCTCTTCCACTCTAATAGGATCCTGCATGATTCTTGTTGCCCTTGTGTCCTGAACATGTTAGATTGATACATATGTCGAATGAAGGAAGGCTTGGCTCCGCTAGTGAAACTGACGAACAAAAGTGCTCACCTGCCTCTGATGAGCAATTTACCTGTTGTCTCCTTAGAGCATTTCCTGTCCTCTTGTCAAAGGAAGTTAAATGCATTTTATAAAGACATCAATTAACACATGTTGTGGCTCTCCTAAAGATGAGCCAATTAAAGTCATAGAACATGTACACAGTAACAGGCCTTATAATGAAACTAGAGGCATGGGTGTGGTCCCTAGGCCTGGCCAGTGATCAGGGCTGATTGGGGCCAGGCTGATCAGGGTCAGGCCGATCGGGGCCGTGTTGGAGAGAAGGCTACAGTCGCTGGGTTGGGTGTGGAAGGAATGAACACCAGATGCCCATGCTGCCATTGTCGGTGCCACGCCCCTGCATGGTTCCCCACCTTGTCCCTTTCTCCTTCCCTCGCTGCTGGGCTGCCACTGTGGTGGGCAGTGGGCCGATCGTGGCCTGCCAGCCAGGGGGAGGGATGGGACATGGGAGGTTGGCCATTGGCCCCGAGGAGGGAGCTGGCCCTCGGACCCCCTGGGAAAGAGGCCAAGTCCGCCATCACCCACCCCTGGTTCCCCGTCCCAGCCTGGGGGCCAGCTGGGGGGAGGGACCATGGGAGGTTGGCTGGCTGGGGGAGGTTGGCTGGCTGGGGGAGGTTGGCTGTGGGAATGCATTGACCGTGAGGGGGCAGCTCCTGTGTTGAGCATCTTCCCCCTGGTGGTCAGTGTGCATCATAGTGACCGGTCATTCTGGTCACTTAGGCTTTTATATATAGATGAGCTTCCTGTTAAATTCAAAACAAACATACAGTGACTTCAATATATTAAAAAAAAACAAAAACCCAAACATCTCCCCTCTCTCATTTCATCTTGCAATGGTGTATCCAGCAACAATGAAAGTTTAGTGTTGTTTTTTTTTAGTACATTTAAATAGTGTCGCAATAATAACTTTTATTTTGAGATTTTGAAACACAGGTACTGGTGGCAGGGATTGCGCAAGGTAAATGGCACAGAGTCCCTGTCAGACCTCTCAGGTGGTGACTCCAGTGAACAGGGAGGAAATAGAGGCTCTGTAGAAGGAAACAGGTGGTCCATGTTCTCACAGCTGGTCAGTGACCTGGTGGGAGTCAAATCCATTGCCACCTGACGCCAAAGGGGAGAGTTAACATGAAGGAAATGGGCCCCTGGGTCAGAACTGGGGTTTGGGCCCTGAAGAGCTTTACCTGTGGCTTTAAAATAATCCATCTTTATTTTAATTTCAATTTCAACAATAGATCTGCTCTCAGTCTTCTTGGATTTTGTTATCTCCAACTTATTAAGCATCAGTGACTGTTCACTCAGTTTTAAGGCTGACGTCATGATGTGTGGGATACAGTTTTAGATTACAAAAGTAAAACCGGGGATAAGGTGAAGTGGAATTGAAGTCTCTCCGGAGAAAATACAACAGTGAGAGAACAATATAACTTTTCAATGATGCCATGGTGAACACTGAAATAATTCCTGGTTGATACAAGTTCTTTTTGTATATTTTATTTCTGAATACTCTATATCCCAGTTTAGATTTATCAAAATCAGAGTTTCTCCTCTGGAAAGTCTCTACTTGGAGAAACTTGAACTTTAGAAGAATTTTCAATTTTTTCTTTCATTTTCTGGCCTCCAACTCAGGCTGCCAACAGCAGAGATTTACACGCATTCTTGGGAGCATATTAATTTATTCCAAAAGCAATTCCTGGCAGTGTTGTCCAGTCCATTTTCCAAAGTTGTCTAATACCATGTTATGTTTATCATTTTAACTTCATTGAACTAAACAGACCTCTTAATTTTACTTAAGTTTCATGTTCATTTGGGTTTACATTTCTTCTGATTCTGAATCAAAGTGTAGATTTTTAGTCTTCTATTTATTTTTCTAATTAGATAACCTAGTGAAGTAAAAATCGAAACATCATTAGGTAACTTTATGTATTAATAAATTAGCCCAGTCAAGCAACTAAAACCCTGCTAGACAAAACTCCATTCAGTCAAATGTTGCTCTACCTGGGACTGGGGTGTAAGATTAGCAATGCAAAAATCATATCAAGTGAAAGCTGCAGCAAATCGTTAGGACAAAATCAGGAAAGCTAAGGTTTCTGACAAGACTTCAAAACTATGGGAAGATTTATTTGTCTACCTTAAGAATAATAATAAAAACGATGTTTCTAGAAATTTTCTAAGTTTGCAATAACCTGCTTAAAAATGTGGGTTGACAGGCTATTATCATTACTGTTTTCTGAGAGCCAGTTTAAAGAAGTGATTTTATGATTCATTTCTTAAAAACCTCCAGATTACCAATGTATAATATAAACATCTTATGAAAACTACAGAATTTAACCACATCTACCTCAGATTAAATGGGATTTCCACGTTTTAGTATGGTCATTTAGGAATTAAAGGTGGACACACACCATAAAAAAATCTAAACAAATCTAATATCAAGGATCTGATCCAGTTTATTTAAGTTGGAAATTCTCTGTCTGTCTGGTCTCGGGACTCCTTTACCCCCTTAAAAGTTATTGGGAATGGCAGAGAACTTTTGTTAACGTGAGTTATGTCAGTCAACATTTGCCATTTTACAAATTGAAATTGAGAAAAATGTAATCCACAAAGACATATCCAAGAACACATCCTATTTGCTATGAGAACACAACTGCCAGCACATGCATGTCGCCTCTGGAAATATCACTGCACATTTGTGAGACAAGTGAGAAAGACAAGATACACTTTATCATCAATAGGATTGGGTTCACCTCACAGATTCCCTGAATGGATTTCAGGGGCCTGAAGAGTGCCCAGATCTCACTTGGAGAACTCCTGGCTTCAATGACTTGGTGTTATTAATTAACATTTGACAATACCTTATAGGGACTTCATAAAATAAGCGATGGCATTTGAAAACAATTCCCGCCATGGCTTTCAGGATCAGCCAAAGTGTACCTGGTAGCCTATCCACTCTGTGTCTACCTGGGATATCTTTTACAAGCACCTTAAACCCTCAGAACCTGGGTTTCTTAGGTGAAATTGGGGCTTTCAGGGTTACAGTAAAGATGCAGAGCAACATAGCACATGGTAGGTATTCAGCACAGACCTCTGGAGGGGAAGAAATAGAGCACAATGCCTATCTCTGCCCAGGCTGGGCCTCTACCGCCCTCCCAAGAAGGAGGCTTGCTGATTACTGTGGTGTGCAGCAGAGTCTCCTGGGAAGGACAGTAGGGAGAAAAAAAGAGAAGTCCAGTTTCACTTCCCCTACAATCCCCTGCCTGACTCCTTCCCTATAGTGTTTATCTTTGAAAGCTTTGATCTAAAATTAACAACTCCCCACACTCCCAAAGTCCAGGCTGATGTGATTCAGTATTTTTGGGCTCACTTTGTTGCTTTGTTAGATAAAATTTTAGTTATTACTATCGTATTGAAATGTTTCTCTCGTCACCCCCTGATACTGTTCGTTATTCTCAGCCCATGTCTCCCAGACCAGTTCTAGCCCTATTTTAGAGACAGTTCTTGCTCAAACTTACCCTTGAACATAGAGCCAGTGTTTAATAGGATTCTTTTCTATAAATTGTGGGTTGTTCTGGTCATTTTCTGTTAGCTTCCGGGTTTTGTGTTCTTAACCCCAGGGGGAAATGGACAATGTTCTTTTGACTGAGATTTCTTTTCCCAGGACAGCAGTTCTCCCCCCTGGGTGAGAAGATGCCCCAATATCCAGGGATATGGCTGAAGGATCTCCTTGGAGGCTGTGTAAAGGGCTGCTGCATTTTCACAGCAGATGTTTTAAAAATGATTCCCATACAATGGTCTCAGTTACATTTGCTAAACTTTTCTGAAATCAATAGGAAAATCTTCTTCTGGTCCCTGAGGTTATAAATTTTGCCTGTACTGATTTCCTTGTTTTAATGTCAGTAATGACTTAATGAACACTGCTTCTATGGAAGGGAGCTCTGGGAGTTTGAGAAGGAGAAGTGTAGAGTGACCCCAATTTCTGGATCTGGTGCAGGAGAAATGGCCCTGACATCCCCAGACATAAGCATTTAGGAAGATGAGTCAGTCTTGGGTGCAAGATGATCATTTAAACTTAGGACTTATATTATGAAATGGTGGTAGGATTTCTAAATGAAAAATTTGTCATAACCTTTCTGTAAGTAGTTATTGAAGCCATGGATGGCAAAAAAAGTACAGTCATTGAGCCAACATTGGGGCCTTCCAGACTTGCATACTCACTGTAAGCCAATAATTTCCAAGCTGAGTGACAATGGATACAATTCTTAGCACACTGGAACTCCCGTGTTCTACTCTATAAAATCATGATTCTTAGTAAGTAAACCCAACAGTCAGGTTCTCTCTCTCTCTCTCTCTCTCTCTCTCTCTCTCTCTCTCTCTCTGTGTGTGTGTGTGTGTGTGTGTATGTGTGTGTGTGTGTGTGTGTGTGTGTGTGTGTGTGTGTGTGATGTAGGTTTCAGGACCTCATTTGTTAGTTCAATATTTTAGTTTGAGACATTTGCAGCTTGGCTTCAATCAGACAAGTAGGAACACCTTTGACTTGAGAGTGACAGCAAATGTAAATCTTAGTTGAAATAAGGGGACAATGAGGTTTAGGGAGAAGGAGAGGGATTCGTTTATGAATACACAGGGCTCAGAAGTGAAACCCATGTCTGTGACCCTGGTTCCTGTTTCAAATCCAAACAGATGGGTTTGCATCCTCACAGAGCCACTTACCTGCTGTAAGAGTTTAGCCAAGTTACTTACATGCCCTTTGCCTCAATTTTATCATTCATAAGACTGAGGATAATGCTATGGCCTCCCTCATGGATTGATGTGGGAATTCACTGAGGTAATAAACATTAAGTTCTTTGCAGAGTATCTGGCAAATATTGAGCGCTCAATAAATGACAACCATTATTATCTCTTAGACAATACTGCCTCTCAAATTCACTCTTTAAATCTCAGACAGTTACTTTAAAATTAATTCCTGGAAGAGACCATTACCTTGTTCAGAAGGTAAAACAGATCATATGCAGAAAGCATAATACTGATCACAAGCCTGTGCTTTGTGGGTAATAGGAGCTCCTCCTGACGTATGGATTACTGTTGATCTTAGAGGGAGAAATTGCTGTAGACAGGGATGAATGCAATCTTCTGAAAATTGTACAGATCATCTCAGATCTGATAATCATGGATTTTATCATCTCTCAATCTTGATTGAGATTAGCAAATCTCAGTAAGGTATGTCAGCCCTTCCTGGTTTCAAATAGAAACAAGGTTTCACCCAAGTATTCCAGGGGCTCAGATTTTTTTTTCCAGTGGGATGAGGCAACCCCAGGGTGTTATCATTTTTTATTTCTTTGATACAATAGTAGAGTGACAGGCCTCTTGTTGTGCCACCTGAAATGGTGGCTGATGCTTGAGTGGCTAGTCCTGGAGTCCTAGATGTCCTTCACAGGCTGCTGCTTGCTTTCATTCCTATTCCCTCCAATCACCCTTGACCTACCCATCCCTCAAGGTGTGGACTGGACATGGATGTGGAGGGAAAAATCAAGTTGGAATTTGGTGCATAATCTCTTATATAAATATTCCTGAACATGGATAGTTCCTCTAGAACAGAATGGGGACAACAGAATGGAGACAAGTGCACTCAATCAGTTGCAGCCCCCATATCCAGGGTCAGTGCCCTGTGGGGTACCCTTAAACACCAACCCTTCTCCAGGATACATCTGCTGTTTGTGCCTGATTTTCAGATGTGCTCTGTTAACACAGATGTGTAATTTTGAATCATCATTATGTTTACTTCCTCATGTTGTACTTGCCTGGCCATCTTCACAGATGCTACATCTGTGAACATCCAACTGTTGGTTCTGAGCATTTGGTGTGTTTGTACCAGTGCTGAACTTTCTGGTGGCCACAACCTGAGAAACAAGTCCAATCAGCTCTCTTTCTTCTCATTGTAGAAAGTCACCACAATGGCCCTACTGTTTGTCATAGCAACCAAAAACAAATTCAAAAATTTTAGTAAGTGATAAATCCAACATATATTCTATTGGTGTCATAAAACTTTATATACAGAAGATTGTTATAAGAAAGCACAGCAGATACAGAATCAAACATCTAGTTATGGGACTTCTGGATATCTGAAGAAATCCAAAACATTAATTAAAAAAGACATATACATCCTTATGTTCATTGTAGCATTATTTATAACAGCCAAGATATGGAAGCAACATGAGTGCCCATCAATAGACAAATGGATAAAGAAGTGGTTACATATATACAATGGAATATTACTTGGCCATAAAAAGAATGAAATATTACCATTTGGGAAAGCATGGTTGGACCTAGAGGGTATTATTCTAAATTAAATAAGTCAGATGGAGAAAGACAAATAGCATATGATTTCACTTACAGGTGAAATCTAAAGAATAAAATAAATGTACAAACAAAACAGAAATAGACTCATAGACACAGAAAACAAACTGAGGATTGCCAGAAGGGAGGGGGGTTGGGTCAAAAAAGGTGAGGGTATTAAAAGTACAAATTGGCAGTTACAAAATAGTCATGGGAATGTAAAGTACAGCATAGGGAATATAGTCAATCATCTATACTAATAAAAGGGTAATATGCTAATTAGACCCGATAGACTGGAGTCTTTCAGATGTTCTTCCAGACAAAGCCATGGTGGCGGGGGCCAAGGCAGAGGTGGTTAGGGGCGATCAGGCAAGCAGGCAAAGCAGTTAGGGGCAATCAAGCAGGCAGGGGAGAGCAGTTAGGGGTGATCAGGTTGGCAAAGGAGAGCAGTTAGGAGCAATCATGTCAACAGGGGAGTGTGGTTAGGAGCGATCAGGCCGGCAGGGAAAAGCAGTTAGGGGTGATCAGGCTGGCAGGGGAGAGTGATTAAGGGCATCAGGCAGGCAGGCAGGCAGAGGCGGTTAGGGGCAATCAGGCCAGCAGGGGAGAGCAGTTAGGGGCAATCAGGCTGGCAGGGGGGGAGCAGTTAGGGATGGACAGGCCGGCAGGGGAGAAGTTAGGGGCATCAGGCAGGCAGGCAGAGGTGGTTAGGGATGATCAGGCAGGCAGGCAGGTGAGTGGTTAGGAGCCAGTGGTCCTGGATTGTGAGAGTGATGTCCAACTGCTGATTTTGGGCCTAAACCAGCAGTTGGACATCCCCTGAGGAGTCCCAGATTGGAGAGGGTGCCAGCCGGGCTGAGGGGACCCCCCTCCATGCATGAATTTTATGCACCAGGCCTCTAGTATTGTAATAACTATGTATGGTGCCAGGTGGGTACTAGACTTATGGGGGATCACTTCATACAAATGTCTAATCACTATGCTGTACACCTGAAGCTAATATAATATTGAATATCAACTGTAATTGAAAAAACAAACAAACAAAAATCCTCCTGCCATGTACCCAGAACCATAGCTTAGGCCCATGGTTGGCAAACTGCGGCTCGCAAGCCACATGTGGCTCTTTGGCCCCTTGAGTGTGGCTCTTCCACAAAATACCACGGCCTGGGAGAGTCTATTTTGAAGAAGTGGCATTAGAAGAAGTTTAAGTTTAAAAAAATTTGGCTCTCAAAAGAAATTTTAATCGTTGTACTGTTGATGTTTGGCTCTGTTGACTGAGTTTGCTGACCACTGGTTTAGGCCATCTGAGTCCTCTTCCTTACAGTGTACCAAGCTGTGACCCAGCATGTGTTTCCTCCTCAAAGCCTGTGAGGAGCAGCTGACCACAGGCGGAGATGTCAGACAAGATAGCTCCTGATATGAGGACTGGCAAGGGTGTCCTGAGCCTCATTATTGGCTATGGTAACCTAGATCCTTGGAGCAGCTGTATTCTTTATGCTTCCTGGTTTTCATCAAGAAAGGGTGTTGGATTTTGTCAAATGCTTTTTCAGCATCAGTTGATATGATTATGTGATTTTTGTCTCTCAGTTTGTTTATGTAATGTATCACATTTATTGATTTGAGAATATTGTACCAACCTTGCATCCCCGGAACAAATCCCACTTGGTCATGTTGTATGATTTTTTTAATGTATTGCTGAATCCGATTTGCTAGAATTGTGTTGAGGATTTTAGCATCTATGTTCATCAAGGATATTGGCCTGTAGTTCTCTCTCTCTCTCTCTCTCTCTCTCTCTCTCTCTCTCTCTCTCTCTCTTTGTGTAGTGTCTTTATCTGGTATTGGGATTAGGATAATGCTGGCTTCATAGAAAGAGCTTGGAAGTGTGCCTTCCTCTTGAATTTTTTAGAAGAGTCTGAGGAGGATAGGTTTTAGTTCTTCTTTGAGTGCTTGGTAGAACTACCCTGTAAAGCTGTCAGGACCAGGGCTTTTGTTTGCTGTAAGATTTTTGATCAATGTTTCAATTTCTTCAGTAGTTTCGGCCTATTTAGGTTTTTTGATTCTTCTTGGTTGAGTTTTGGGAGCTTGTATTTTTCTAGGAATATGTCCATTTCATCTAGGTTGTCCATTTTGTTGTAATAGAGTTGTTCATAGTATTTTTCATAATCATTTGTTTGTCTATGGGATTGGTTGTTATTTCAACTCTTTCTATTCTGATTTTGTTTATTTGTGTTCTCTCTCTTTGCTTCTTGGTGAGCCTGGCTAGAGGTTCAGCAATCTTGTTTATCCTTTCAAAGAACCAGCTCTTGGTTTTGTTGATCTTTTGTATCAAAGATGGCAGTGCCAACAGCCACAAGATGGTGGTGCCCAGTCCCCTCAGCCCTGCTGAGGTGGCAGGCGCAGCACGGCTGGGCCTGCCCCCAGGCAGGTCTGGCCACTTCATGTGCCTGCCTCTGGAGTCCCCCAGTCCCCTCAGCCCTCCAGCCACCCAGGGCCACCCATGGCTCAGGTAATCAGGGCTGGCTGAGGCTTGCGCTGTCAGCAGTGGCAGCAGCAGAGGTATGATGGGGCGTCGCCTTTTCCTGATCACTGGGTCACCTCCTACCCCTGAGTGTTCCCAGAATGTGAGAGGGAAGGCCAGGCTGATGGACCCCCCCCCCCTTCATTGCATGCATTTTCATGCACCGGGCCTCTAGTTGGCGTATAAAAGAGACATAGACTTTTAGGTGTTAATTTTTATTCTGCTACATTGCCAAATTCATTTATTAAGTCAAACAATTTTTTGATGGAGTTTTCAGGGTTTTTTAAAGTACAATATTATGTCATCTGTGAATAATGACAATTTTACCTATTTTCCAATTTGGATGCTTTTTACTTCTTCTTGTCTGATTGCTATGGTTAGCACTTCCAGTACTATGTCAAACAAGAGTAGTGAAAGTGGGCATCCTTGTCTCATTCCGGTTCTTAGGGGAAATGAATTTACCCGTTGAGTATGATGTTGACTGTAGGTTTGTCATATAACGCTTTTATTATATTGAGGTATGATCCCTCTATTCCCACTTTGTTGAGAGTTTTTATCAAGGAAGGGTGTTGAATTTTGTCAAATGCTCTTTCTGCATCAATTGATATGATTATGTGATTTTCATCTCTCAATTTGTTTATGTGATGTATCATGTTTATTGATATGTGGATATTGTACCAGCCTTACATCCCCCAAATAAATCCCACTTGGTCATGGTGTGTGATTTTTCTAATGTAATGTTGGATCTGATTTGCTTGAATTTTGTTGAGGTTTTTAGCATCTATGTTTATCAGGGATGTTGGCCTGTAGTTCTCTTTCTTTGTATTATCTTTAGCTGGTTTTGTGATTAGGGTAATGCTGGCTTCATAGAAAGAGCTTGGAAGTGTTCCTTCCTCTTGAATTTTTTTTTAATAATCTGAGGTGGGTAGGTCTTAGTTCTTCTTTGAATGCTTGGTAGAACTCCCCTGTGAAGCCGTTCAGACCAGGGTTTTTGTTTGCTGGTAGATTTTTGATTACTGCTTCAATTTCATTGGTAGTTATCAACCTATTCAGGTTTTTTGATTCTTCATGATTGAGTTTTGGAAACCGGTATTTTTCTAAGAATATGTCCATTTTATCTAGGTTTGTCCAGTATGTTGTACTGGAGTTGTTTGTAGTATTTTTGCAATCCTTTGTATTTCTGTGGGGTCTGTTGTTACTTCACCTCTTTCATTTCTGTTTTTGTTTATTTGTGTCCTCTCTCTTTGTTTCTTGGTGAGCCTGGCTAGAGGTTCATCAATCTTGTTTATCCTTTCAAAGAACTAGTTCTTGGTTTCATTGATCTTTTGTATGATACATATATATATGTATGGTCTCTATATCATTTATTGACATTCTGATCTTTATTATTTCCCTTCTTCTGTTTACTCTGGGATTTTCTTGTTGCTCTCTTTCTAATTCTTTAAGTTGTATGGTTAGATAATTTATTATTATTATCATTATTATTATTATTATTATTATTAATGGGTAGGCTTGTAGAGCTATGAACTTTCCTCTCAGGACTGCTTCCACCGTGTCCCATAGATTTTGTTTTGTTTTTATTGTCATTTGTTACCAGGATGCTTTTTATTTCTTCTTTGATCTCTTGGGTAACCCAATAATTGTTTAATAGTATGCTATTTAGCCTCCAAATGTTTGATTTTTTTCATAGTTTTTATTGTAGTTGATTTCTAATTTTATACCATTGTGATCTAAGAAGTTGCTTGATATGATTTCTTTCTTCTTGAATTTGAAGAGACTTTGCCTGTGTCCCAATATGTATTCTTTGAATATGTCCCATGTGCACTTTAAAAGAATGTATATTCTGTATATTTGTGTTGAAATATTCTGAAGATATCAATTAATTCCATCTGATCTAGTGAGTCATTTAGTATTGATGTTTCTTTGCTGATTTTTTAGAGGATTTACCCAATGGTGTCAATGGGGTATTAAAGTCCCCTAATATGGTTGTATTGCTGGTGATCTCTCCCTTGATACCTTCTAGAAGTTCTTTTATGTATTTGGGTCTCCTGCATTAGATGCATATATTTTTACCACAATATTATCCTCTTGTTGAATTACTTTTTTAGTATTATGAAATGGACTTCTTTACCTCTTGTTATGCCCTTCACTTTGAGGTCTACTTTGTAGGTATAAGTATTGCTATCCCAGCTTTTTTTTTTTTTTTTCATTTCCATCCACCTGAAAATTATTTTTCCATTCCTTCACTATCAGTCTGTGTGAGTACTTTGTTTTGAGGTGGATCTCTTGTAGACAGCAGATATATGTGTCATGTTTTCTTATCCATTCAGCTACCCTATGTCTTTTAATGGGAGTATTTAATCCATTTACAATTAAGGTTATTATTGAAAGGTACTTGTTTTTTTGCCATTTTTATTCTTTATGCCTGTGTTCCTTCTTCCCTTCCTATTTCTCCTTTTTACAGCAGTCCTTTTATCACTTCTTGCATTGCTTGCTTAGTGGTAATAAACTACCTTAGTCCTCTTTTGTCTGTGAAGTTCCTGATTTTGCCTTCAATTTTGAATGATAGCCTTGCTCGATAGAGTAATCTTGGATTCATTCCCTTGCTTTGCATCATTTTGTATATTTAATTCCATTCCCTTGTGGCCTGATGTGTTTCTGTTGAGAAATCATTTGATAATCTAATGGAAAATTCCTTATAGGTATCTGACTGTCTCTCTCTGGTAGCTTTTATGATTCTTACTTTGTCATTGGAGTTTGCCAATTTAATTATGATGTGTCTTCATGTTGGTGTTTTGGGGTTTATCTTGTTTGGGACTCTGTGCTTCTTGGACTTGTTGTGAGTTTTTTCTTCCTAATATCAGGGAAGTTTTCTGTTATTGTTTCTTCAAACAAGTTTTCTATTCTTTGCCCATTTCCTCTTTTTATGAAACCCTTATTGTGTGGATGTTGTTTTTGTTTTGTGTCGCCTCAGTGCTCTCTTAGACTCTCCTCCTGCTTTTTAAGATTTTTTTTTTCAATTGCTGCTCTGCATGGGTGTTTTTTTCTACATTGTTGTTTAGCTTGCTGATGCTGTCCTCTGCTTCTCCTAGTCTACTGTTGATACTTTCCATTGTGTTTTTTATTATAGCTATATCATTCTTCATTTCCTCCTGGATCTTCTTCATTTCCTTTTGATTCTTACACATGTTGTTGATTTGTCTTCCATCCTTTTCAGCATCCTTATGACCATTGCTCTGAATTCTTTCTCTGACAAATTGCTTGCCTCTATTTCATTTATTTCCTTTTTGGTGATTCCTCTTTTTTAATATGGGGGCTGTTTCTTTGTCTCCCCATTTATGCTGTTTCTTTGTGGTTGTTTCTATGTATTAGATCAAACTTCTATGTCACCCAGATTTTTTTTTACTTTGTCTTATATAGTAGATATTTTGTGGAACCCATTGGTGCAATCTCTCAAGGCTTCTGGGCTGGGTATTCTAGGGATTCCCCTTACTTGGGATATTTGGGTTCTCATGGTGTAAGTGGATCTTAAGTGTTATTGTGCCATTTGTGGATGGAGTGTCCTCTCAGGATGTCTGGCTATGTGGCTCACTCTCTACCACATTGACCAAAACACACAAAGTACCACTCGATAAGACATGACACAGAGGGAACAAAACACAAATTTATTCGTGACACCAATAACCCCAATAAAAATGACAACCAGAGAAGAGAATTAGTAGAGAAAAATGAGAGCAAAAATGATATTCAAAAAAGTAAAAGAGTAAGAGAGAAAATAAAATGAAGAAAAAAGGTGAAAAATATACATATATGGGGAGAAACCTCCAGAAAACAAATAAACCAAAAAATGCAAATAACAAACACCCAGAAAAAAATGGGCAACAGAATCTGTAGAAGCACAGCTTATTTCCAGAAAGTAAGGTAAAGGAATTGAATGAATAGGGGAATGGCCACGGTTCAGTATAGAGGAGGTAGAAAGAGAATGAATGGATAAGAAGAAAAATAAAAAAGCAAAATAATAAATAAATAAAATAAAAGACAAAAATATTTTTTTTCTTCAATCTATCTATGTATACTGGTATATTCATCTATTTTTTAAAAAGCAGAACAGAGAAGAGAGTGGATAGGCTTGACTTTAGTGAGTAAAACTAATTAAGCATTTAGGGGAAGAAGAGAGCCAGAGAGGAGAGGAAAAACAAAAGCCTAAAGAATAAAAAATAAAAATATTGGCTGGTGAAGAAAGAGAAAAGAGAAGGGTGCATGGACTTGGAGCAGGTGAGAGGAAATTAGGTAAGTAAGCCAACAGAGACTACAATAATAATAATGTGTCAATAAAGCAGATAAAGATAAAATTTTAACAAGGGGCAAGAAGAAAGAGAGAAAAACTAAAGCAGGAACAGGAGATGAGAGACAGGATGAAAAAGGGAGATGTGTGGAAGAAAAGGGTGGCAAAAAAGAAAAAATAAGATAAAGTAAAATAATGATAAAAAAAATAAAAGTAGATTGAAGAAAAATAATCCAAAAAAATAAAAGGTCAGATTCCTCATTCATAAGGATGATAATAATATCTGCTTTGTAGGGTTGCTGTTGTAGTTAAGTGAGATAATGTAGATGGAATGCTTAGCACTCTGTTCAGCACTTAGCCATCTTTCAATCTATAGTAGTCATTGTATTAATTACTGGTTTGATTGGGTGAGTCTATTTAGGTGTCTGGTGGAACAGAGGAAGTTGGATGTTATCTGAGGGACTGGAGGATGGTGGCAGCCTCACAGGGGTGGAGAGCACAATGGAGTTGTAGACTTCAGAGGTAACAATGGGTTAAATTCTGTACCTGTTGGATTGGGGACATACAGGAAGATTCTTCATGGGATATAGAAATAAAAAGTTAAGACAAAGAGAAAAAGTCTTGAAACTAGAAATTGTAGTTACTGTAAATAAAGGCTCCCATTTATGTTGATATAATGTTGCCTCACATCAGCTGTCTCCTCAGGGTTGTCTGCTCCACCTTGTTCATGTCATAACTCTACTCACAGGATTTCAAGGCTCCAGTCCCTTGTTCTGCATACTCAGTCCAGGTGTAATATGCATAGACAGTATTAAAGATATGTTGAATAATGAATTGCGTTGTAAAATTGGTGACTTCAAATGTGTATGGAGCACAAGGATGTGAGCAAAACAGCCTATATTCTGTTCCTTACCTGCTGTGCACTCTTGGGTTCCTCAATTAATTCCTGATGACCTTGCTCTGTAAGATGAAGTTTTTGACTAGACAGTTCCTCAAAATCCTTTCATGGTCTACTATTTCCTGAAAATGTTTCACATTTATCATTAATCCATTCAACCATGGGTTCCTTCTTCATTCATATACTCATGACACCTTTTTGAGTGCTTACTACATGCCTGTGAGGGCTAGCCACTTTGTATACAGATGCAAGTAAGCCCATATGAGCAAGTGAAAAAGACAACATTCACAGTGTGAGCTACTCTGTACTAAAGATGTGTATGGAGTGTTAGGAGCACAGACAGAAGTTCTCAACCTTTCTCTACCCCGTTTCTTTGCTCATTTGGCTGTTGCAGGGACAGAGCAAACCGACTTAGGAGGCGTTTATACCCTGACCTATACATATCAGTTACCATAATCTGCAGCTGTCCTAGTCTTTCACCTGAGAGCCACATCTAATAACATCCAGGATCAGTCACCAGGATGACGCAGGCACTTTTGAGCTCACTGAGTGAGGTCTTCACATTAATGGCTTGTTCATTGCTCAGTCTAATAGAAACAACAATATGTTTGTTACAGCTGCTTCACTCCCCTTGACAACTGAAGGGGCTCTGCAGGTGTCTCACTTTGATGAAAATATGGGATTGCATTTACCTGTCCCCATGGTATTGTATGACTTTATTTATACAACATTAACACAAAAGTGCTAAGAGAAGAGTAGGGTTAAATTCTTGGATCCCTTTCAGTCAATGAATAGAGGCCAGGTTTTAGCTCAAACAATTTTAATATGGTGCTGTTGTAGGGTTGGATAATATTTCTACTTATTCTAATTTGTTCATTGTAATATCTAAAAGCAATAAAAATGCCTCAGATTTTCAGGTTTATGAATAAAAGAGCACAGATATTCCACCTGAGAACATGCCCAGTATTCTTTTATGGGCTGGAAGGGTGTCCCCATGCTCATGTATATGAAAGTGTGCACCTGCCTTCAATAAGACTGAATCAGCATATGTAAGTGAACTGTGTGCCAAATTTGCCTGGTAAGTCAATAATAAAAAGTGCAGATGTGTTTCTGGGCAAGGGAAAATGTGAAGAGGTTCAGCTGAGATCTGTGAGCTGAAAACAATCAGCAGAGACAATGAAACACTGAAAGATTCTAATTGTCATAGTTTTCAGATTTTAATATGGCAAAAAAATGACCATTGCCATCATATGGAGTACAATTTCCTAAAGACTGCAGCAGTGAGAAACTCTGATGTCATGTAGTAATTTGTTATTAAAAATAAAACCTGCTCTTTCTGCCAGCATGAAAAACAGGACAGATGCAACCCATTAACACGACCCAGGCAGATAATCCATTTAAAGCTTATTACGAAAATTGATCACATTCTGTGGGTGACTTCCCATTACCCATTTCCTTCAGCCTGATTCAGTCCTGTTGGAGAGAATGGACTCAAGGTTCTGATTACTCAGTGGGCTCTCAGTTCCTGTCTGCCCACATTCCCTACACGCGCGCGCGCGCGTGTGTGTGTGTGTGTGTGTGTGTGTGTGTGTGTGTGTGTTTACTTATCTATTTAGCTGTGTGAGGCTTAGAGTCAGAGTGACGCAGCCTTCTGGGAAAAATGCATTTTTGGAACAAAATCTGTAATTTTCTGAGACTAGGAGAAGAGGAACGAAGTGGAAGCAGACGGGAATTAGCGCACAGCAATTATTTCTAGTGTCTGAGACTCCCCAGGGTTGAACTCGGCCACCATGGAGATGGAGAAGTTGGAAGTCCTACTGGAGGAACAGAAGGAAAGTGGATGAAGGCAGGTGCAATTGGGTGAATACAGAATAAAACAATGTGTTAATTTATTTAGTTGATTGGACTTTATAAGTTTAGATTGTCCCTAAGTCACAATCATCTCAAGTGATTGGAGAGAATGCCTTCTTTTTAAAAAAATATGGTAAATATATTTTTTTACTTTTCAATATATGTTTTAGGTGTACAGCACAGTGCCTAAACCATTATTTTATCATCCACTGGTTAGTATAAGTGATCTTGAGCCAGAAGGTTCAGAGTGCAGGCGCTCTGACCTCAAATGAACTGACTTCGGTCCCTCGTTCTCAGTCAGGACAGGGACCAGATGTTGCCTTTGAATCCAGCCTTTATGGTGCTCAAGCTGCTCCTAAAAATAGCTCCCACACCAACCCTTCCCAAATTCTAGCTCTTGTCTTTATTGGTGTTATTGAAAGAAGCTTCCTGGGGAATCCAATGCAATCTTATCATTAGTTTTTGCAAGATGGTGTTTTCAGTATTAGCCAAAGGGTCTGCATTAGCTGGTAATACTCTTCCTGGCTCATTGGACTTCTCAGTGTCATCTTCTCATGAACACATCAGTACTGTCAACTTTGGAGAAGGATGCTGAGATCTTAAAAGTAATTATTGTTCTGCCTTGATATGAGTGTTTTGGAAACAAACACAAATTTACACAGTAGCTGAGAATCTTCTCCTTATGGTGGTGGTGGTGGTAGTTCAGCTTGCATGAGAGGGAAATCCAGGAAGGCTATGCTGCACCTGTGGGTGCTGGAGAAGTGCTCTCTTATTGGAGAGTAGTACTGAAAATGTGAAGATTGATGGGAAGAAATGTGCTGTCTGCCTGCAGCACTGGCTCCCAAATTGAAGTGTAGAAAGCACTTTTGAAAGCCAACTTTTTGAAAATAGGAATCCAAAGAATTTTCTAGGTCATTAAAGCCCTTGCTGTAATTCCTCGACTCATAATGTTACCACCATGCTCTGATGACTGATTTTTATTCTTAAATTGGAAAAGGCTGAACATAATCTAGGAGAATCGTGTCACTGGAAGTCAGCTTTGAGTCAGTACAGGTTTTTTTGTCTAAAGAGAGTCAATTGTAGAAAGCTGAAACTTAAGAGTGATTGCAAATGTATGGATGGATTTCTTTTAAAATTTATATACACACTGAAAGACATGTTGAGATGTAGGTTATTGCACACTTGTGGTCTCTTTGGGAGAACTCTGTGGCAGAGTCACTGGTTCCTTACGAGAGGATGAACAAGGCTGCAAGCTGACATGGAGCTGGTTTCTGTTCTCAGTCTCTCTGTGTGTGTGTATTTGGATGAGGCTTTATGGTGAAGAAGAGGAGAGTGTGTAATTTAATAGGCGATCTGAGGCAGGACCATTTTTATTTGCAATGGCAATATGCTCCTGATGTGTCTCTGGGCTTGAATAATATGGAAACAGTGAGTAACACAGTCAAAAGAATTCCACTGGTGGAGGGGAGTGTATTGAATTTGTAAGAAAGAAAGATACCTCATAAGATTTTTCTATTTGCCTTTAAAGAAAGAATCTGTCTAGAAATGCAGAAAGGTATAGCTCTCCAGATGTTTTTAAACAATTGGTTATGTATTAAAAATGTAAGCTACTGTTTTGGTCTTTGAAATGGGGAATGAATGACTTGTGATTGTATCTAATGCCACAACAGGACTGACATATGTTTTCAATGACCATGGTCTAGCAAGCATTATGTCCTAACTATAAATTATCTGTTACAAATTGAAAATGAGTAATCTGACAGAGGTAAAAAGGAATCTGGTGCTGTGTATCATTGTACTCCCAGATTCCTAGGCTTGAGTTGCCATACCAAAGGCTTACAGTTTTCTTGCTAAAATTTCTAGTCTTGGTCCAAAGTTTGAAGAAAAAAGTCCCATGAATTCAGAACAAACTGTGGAAAGAATTTGATGAAGGAAACATTGTGGACCACCTAGAGCAAGATACTAATGGGATGAAAGGGCATTAAATAGTGTGAATGTTGACCACAGCCCTGCGCTTCGGACCATGCATCTTGCCTTAAGTTAAAACCTAAAAAGCAATGAGTGCAATATAGTTCTTCTCCAGTAAATTTTGAACCTATATAGAGCATTTGATTCAATTTAGCCTTTGTGCTCAGATATTATCTGAATGTGTAACCCAACTGTGAGGCTGAAACATGGCTGGAGGGCCCAGCAGGAGCGTTCTTCCTGAGGAGGCACATTTCTCCCTCTTATGCTTCAAAGAAGTTTGAAGATTCCTTCCTTCTTTTCTTTCTTGTGTTTAAGGTTTGTTTCTTTGTTCCCAGACATGAATTCATAGCCAGTAGTTGTCAAATTATGAGTTTTCCCTAAGAAAAATACTTCTATTTTTTTTTAAATTGTTGGCTTTTACTCTAAATGAAACCCCAAATTCCCTAATGTTCTAGATAAAGCACAAAACTGTAATCATTTTTAATCACTGTATAAATCTCCAGAGCATTTTCCAGTCTGTTTTAGATGGCCAGCTAAATAGTTTTTATTTCTTCTCATCTTTATTTGATAAAAAAAGTAAACAAATAATCTAAATTAAAAGGACAGCAATCCTGGAAAGTACTAATATCTACCAATCATCTTTATTCACAAATAGAGGATATTTATGTGTATATATGTATAGAAAGACATGTTGAGATGTAGGATATATATATATATATATATATATATATATATATATAGAGATAGAGAGAGAGAGAGAGAGAGAGAGAGAGAGTCAGATTTAAGGGAAGAATGAAATAAGTGTTATCTTGGTTCATTAGCTACATAACTCATAAAGGCCTAGGGCAAATTAGAATCAAATTTTAAGGAATTTATTTCATTTTTCCAATTACATAAAAATTCAAAACAGACCCATCAACTTTGTGGATTTGATTTTCATATGGTTGTGAATCAGTGTTTTGGACTGAAGGCTGAGGAAATCTTGAAGCAACCTGATGAGATTTCCTGACCAGGATACACCCTAGGCTGCCCACCTCCAGGCCCTTTCACCATTTCCATTAAAGACACAGACTATCTGCAACAAATGACTTTACCATGAGGGCTTGTTGCTGAGCTGTGTGCTGGCCTGGTGGCTTGGCAAGTGCCATGTCCCTTGCAGGTGCCTGTGGGTTTCCCTAAGGGTCAGGTAAGTGTGGATGTGAGGGCAGGAACATTTACTGTGTGTGCACAGAGGCATACACACATTCATAGATGCACACAATACAACAAATGCATACACCACACACATGCACACACAAGGACACATGCACCACACATGTGCACACAAAGGCACAAACCACACACATACATGCAGCCATAGGCACACATGTGTGTACACACATGCATACTTACACCAAACAATACACACATACACATAAGATCACACATATGCCCACACATGCACACACACATATGGACACAAACCTGCATTGTTTCTTATATTATCTGTCAGTCTGAAACACTGCCATTTATTTTTATTATGTTGTTGGAAAATGTTCATAATAATATCTTCAGTACCACTCCCACCCCAAGCAGGGTGTAGAGCCTTTTGGGCTCTATGGATAGTTGTTTGATGTTTGATGGCTAGAGAAGCTCCTGGTGATGCTACTAGTAAAACTAAGAGGTTTGCAAGCACAGTAGGTATAGGAAGGAGGGGTCAGCCCTAACTTGTGATCTCATAGAATTACCTCAGAGTAGCTGTACATACATATTTATTATTTTTTCCCTATATCCCCACCTTCTCTTTTCTGTGTTTGGCTGATGACATTTTAGCATTATTATCTTCACTAGAAAACAGCTTGTACTGGAAGCCTTTCTCCTGCTGTTTCTTCTTGGCTTATGGTGAGTCCCTCATAGCTCTCCCACCAGAGGTGGTCTGTTCATGGAATAAGGACAGGCACCTGACTCACCTGTGTCCTCTGCAGCTGGTAGAGAGTATGGGGTTGTGTCTCAGGTGTCCAGATCTCTACGTTCTGCTGGTTCTGAGGTGACATCAGGAACTGTAGGGACCTGCTCCTCAGAACCTGGCCTGAGGAGAAGGGGGATGTGGTTTAGAGAATGACCCTGGGAGGGAGGATGGAGAAGCATGAACAGGGTCAAGCATCCCTGCCCTTGGGTGAGAGGCTGGAACATTTGTCCTCACAGACATTCCTCTGTTGATATAATTTAACTCTGCCCAAGTGTGTGTGAGTGACATGCATCCCCAGGAAGCCTTAGCAACTGGTTGGTGCGGGATGAACCCTCTGCCTCATATGGCCAAACTTCCGAAGGTTTGGTCCAGGTCTTATAATCACAGGAAATAAGTAGGAATTTGATCATTAGCCTTCAGGAGACAGTGGGCTCCTGGATTTTCTGGCTTGGGGCACAGGTGTTGGCTTGGTCACCTGCCCTCCCTCATTAGCCTCAGTCAATACTGACTTTCTACATGACAAAGCCGAGGGCTGAGTAAAGTGGAAAAAGCCCAATTCAGGATCTCCCTAGTAGGAATATGGAGGAAGAGGAGGCCCAATTGGTGTTGCACATTGAGCGTTGACCTATGAACCAGGAGGTCATGATGCAATTCTCAGCCCAGACACATGCCCAGGTAGTAGGCTCAATCCCCAATGTGGGGTATGCAGGAAGCAGACATTCAGTGATATTTTTCTATCATCATTGATGTTTCTGTCTCTCTCTCCCTCTCTCTTCCTCTCTGAAATCAATAAAAATATGTTTTTAAAAAATATGGAGAAAGAGGAAGCCTCCCTTCACAATTCAGGAAAACATTTATATGGAGGTTAATTTATCAGAGAACATCTTACAATAATAAGTTTTAAAATAAAAAATGTCAAGAATTACCAGATGTTGTGCTGAGGGACCATAGAGCATCTGGTCTCAGGATTCCTGATAGCATGAGGTGTGCAGAGGGGTGGTGAAAAGTCTGAGTGTCAGTGCTGGTGTGGAGGGCCATGGGCAGGGTTAGTGAATGGGTGAGGTGAGTGAGCTGCCAGCTCAGTGCTTCTGGAAAATGCTTAGAGAAGGGAGGATGTTCCCTGCTATTGGAACACCAGGATGATGAGCCTCTGGTTGTGGATTTGGGTCCGGGTAATCACAGAGAAAGCTGGACACCAGGTAGTAGCTGCCTCTTTTTAAGAATGTGCTAGTGGAAGGGCTGGCCCAGCACTGTGAGTCTTTTTATTTTTTTAATTCTTTATTGCTTAAAGTATTACATATAGTATTACATATGTCTCCCTTTACCCTCATTGAACTTTCTCCCCACACCCCGCCCAAGCACATGTCCTCACTGCCCTAGTGTCTCTGTCCATTGGTTATGCTTATATGAATGCATACAAGTCCTTTGGTTGATATCTTACCCCCTCTCCCTTCCCTGCCCTCCCTCTGAGTTTGATGGTCTGTTTGATGCTTCTCTGTCTCTGGGTCTATTTTAAAAAAAAATTATCTTATTGTTTAAAGTATTACAAATAGTAGTACATATGTCTCCTTTTTTTCCCCCATTGACCTCACCCTGGCACATGCCCTCACCCGCCCCTGCTCCAGTGTCTTGCATCCATTGGTTATGCTTATATGCATGCATACAAGTCCTTTGGTTGATCTCTTAGCACCTTCCCCATATGGCCCCTGCCTTCCCACTGTAGTTTGACAGTCTGTTTGATGCTTCTTTGCATCTGATTTACTTTTGTTAATCAGTTTTTAATATTCCTTATATTCCACAAATGAGTTAGATCATGTGGTTTTTATCTTTCACTGACTGGCTTATTTCACTTAACATAATGCTCTCCAGTTCCATCCATGCTGTGGCAAATGGTTAAGCATTCCTTCTTTTTTACAGCAACGTAGTATTCCATTATGTAGATGTACCACTGTTTTATAATCCACTCATCTGCTGATGAGCATTTAGGCTGTTTCCAAATCTTAGCTATGGTGAATTGTGCTGCTATGAACATAGGGGTGCATATATCCTTTCAGATTGGTGTTTCTGTTTTCTTGGGATATATTCCTAGAAGTGGTATTACTGGGTCAAATGGCAGTTCCATTTTTAATCTTTTGAGGGAATAGCATACTGTTTTCCACAGTGGCTGCACCAGTCTGCATTCCCACCAGCAGTGAAGGAGGATTCCTTTTTCTCCACATCCTCCTCAGCACTTGTCATTTGTTGATTTGTATATGGTGTAAGTTGGTGGTCTAGTTTCACTTTTTTGCAAGTATCAGTCCAATTTTCCCAACACTATTTATTGAAGAGACTGTCTTGACTCCATTGTATGCTCTTGTCTCCTTTGTCAACTATTAATTGAGTAATGGTTGAGTATGTGTCAATTTCTGGGTTCTCTGTTCTGTTCCATTGGTCTATATATCTGTTCTTGTGCCAGAAACAGGCAGTTTTGTGATCCCTCCAACATTGTCCTTCTTTCTCAAGATTACTGCAGCTATTTAGGGTCTTTTTATTCCAGATGAATTTTTGGAGAGTTTGTTCTAGGTCTTTGAAGTATGCTGTTGGTATGTTAATGGGAATTGCATTGAATTTATAGACTGCTTTGGGTAGTATGGTCATTTTAATGATATTGATTCTACCAATCCATGAACATGGTATATTCTTACATTTGTTCATGTCTTTCTCTATCTCTTTTTTCAGTGTCCTAACATTTTCTGAGTACAGGTCCTTAATCTCCTGGGTTAAATTTATTCCTAGGTATCTTAATTTTTTTGTTGCAATGGTAAATGGGATTGCTTTCTAAATTTCTCTTTATGTGAATTCATTATTGGTGTATAGAAAAGCCATAGACTTTTAGGTGTTAATTTTGTATTCTGCTACATTGTTGAATTCATTTATTAAGTCTAGTAGTTTTTTGATGGAGTCTTTGGGGTTTTCTATGTACAATATCATGTTATCTGTGAATAAGGACAGTTTTACTCCTTCTTTTCCAATTTTGATGCCTTTTATTTCTACTTCTTGTCTGATCTCAATGGCTAGTATTTCCAGTACTATGTGGAACAGGAGTGGTGAGAGTGGGCATCCCTGTCTTGTTCCTGTTCTTAGGAGAAATGGTTTTAGTTTTTGCCCATTGAGTATGACCTTGGCCATGGGTTTATCATATATGGCTTTTATTATGTTGAAATATGATCCTTCTATTCCCACCTTATTGAGAGTTTTTACCAAAAAAGGGTGTTGGATTTCTGCAACAATGGATATGATTATATGTTTTTTTAAATCTCTCAGTTTGTTTATGTGGTGTATCATGTTTATTGATTTGCGAATATTGTACCTTTCTTGCATCCCTGGAATAAATCCCTCTTGGTCATGGTGTATGATCTTTCTAATGCAATGCTAGATTCGATTTGCTAAAATTTTGTTGAGAATTTTGGCATCTAGGTTCATGAGGGATATTGGCCTGTAATACTCTTTCTTTGTACTGTCTTTATCTGGTTTTGGGATTAGGGTAATGCTATCTTCATAGAAAGATCTTGGAAGTATTCCTTCCTCTTGAATTTTTTGGAATATTCTGAGGAAGATAGGTTTTATTTCTTCTTTGAATTTTTGATAAAACTTCCCTGTGAAGCAGTCTGGTCCAGGGCTTTTGTTTGTTGGAAGTTTTTTTTTGTTTACTGCTTCAATTTCTTCCATAGTTATCAGCCTACTCAAATTGTTTTATTCTTCCTTATTGCATTTTGGAAGGTCATATTTTTCTAGGAATATGTCCATTTCTTCTAGGTTGACCAGTTTTTTGAAATAGAGTGGCTCATAGTATTTTTTTAAAGTATATTTTATTGATTTTTCACAGTGAGGAAGGGAGAGGGACAGAGAGTCAGAAACATCAATGAGAGAGAAACATTGATCAGCTGTCTCCTGCACACCCCCTTCTGGGGATGTGCCCGCAACCAACGTACATGTCCTTGACCGGAATTGAACCAGGGACCCCTCAATCCACAGGCCGATACTCTATCTCCTTAGCCAAACTGGTTAGGGTGGCTCATAGTATTTTTTTATGATTCTTCATATTTCTGTGCGGTCTGTTAATATTTTGCCTCTTTCCTGTCTGATTTTGTTTATTTGGGTCCTCTCGCTTTGTTTTTTGGTGAGCCGGGCTAGAGGTTCATCAATCTTATTTATCCTTTCGAAGAACCAGCTCTTGGTTTTATTGATCTTTTGTATTGTTTTCTTTTGTCTCTATGTCATTTATTTCTGCTCTGATCTTTATTATTTCCTTCCTTCTGCTCACTCTGGGCTTTTCTTGTTGCTCTCTTTCTAATTTTTCAATTTGCAGAGTTAGATGGTTTATTAATATTACTAATTTTTTTTTTTTTTTTTGAGGCAGGCCTGTAATGCTATGAACTTCCCTCTCAGTACTGCTTTCACTGAGTCCCATAGATTTTGGATTGTTGTGTTTTCATTGTCATTTGTTTCCAGGATGTTTTTTATTTCTTCTTTGATCTCTTTGGTAACACACTCATTGCTTAACCCTTTGCACTCGCTTGCTTTTTTCTCGATTCTTTATTCTAATGCTAACCGTGTCGAGTCACACTCGACATCTGAGTGCAAAAGGTTAATAGTATGTTTGAATTTTTGTGATTTTTTTATTGTAATTAATTTCTAATTTTATGCCATTGTGATCTAAGAAGATGCTTGATATGATTTCTATCTTCTTGAATTTGGAGACACTTTGCCTGTGTCTTATTATGTGGTCTATCTTTGAAAATGCCTCATGTGCATTTGAGAATAATGTATATTCTGTAGTTTTAGGGTGGAATGTTCTAAAGATGTCGATTAAGTCCATTTGATCTAGTGAGTCATTTAGGATTGCTGTTTCTTTGCTAATTTTTTATCTAGAGGATTTATCCAGTGATGTTAATGGGGTATTAAAGTGAAGTCTTCTACTATGATTGTATTGCTGTCAAACTCTACCTTGATATCTTCCAGAAGTTTTTTTTTTAATGTATTTGGGTGCTACTGCATTGGGTGAATATATGTTTACCAGAGTTATATCCTCTTATTGTATCAATCCCTTTAGAATTATGAAGTGGCCTTCCTTGTCTCTTATTATGGACTTCATTTGAGGTCTATTTTGTCAGGTAAAAGTATTGCTACCACATTTTTTTTTTCATTTCCATTTACATGATAGATATTTTTCCATTCCTTCCTTTTCAGTCTGTGTGAGTCCCTTGTTCTGAGGTGGGTCTCCTGTAGACAGCATTTATATGGGTCATGTTTTCTTATCCATTCAGTCACTCGATGTCTTTTGATTGGAGCATTTAATCTATTTATGTTTAATGCTATTATTGATAGGAACTTGTTTGTAGCCATTTCTAGGCTTTATGCCTGTATTCCTTCCTCCCTTTCTATTTCTTATTTTTACAGCATTCCCTTTATAATTTATTGCATTGCTGGCTTGGTAGTGATAAAGTCCTTTAGTTGTGGTTTTTCTTTTTGTTGTTGTTTTGTTTTGTTTTTTTTGTCTGTGAAGCTCATTATTTACCCTCCAATTTTGATTGATCATCTTGCTGGATAGAGTATTCTTGGATTCATTACTTTACTTTGCTCTGGGTCTATTTTTGTTCATCAGTTTATGTTCATTATATTCCACAAATGAGTGAGGTCATGTGATATTTATCTTTCTCTGACAGGCTTATTTCGCTTAGTATAATGCTCTCCGTGACCATCCATGCTGTTGCGAATGGTAAAAGTTCTTTCTTTTTACAGAAGTGTAGTATTCCATTGTGTAGATGTACGACTGTTTTATAATCCACTCATCTGCTGATGGGCACTTAGGCTGTTTCCACTTCTTACCTATTATAAAGTGTGCAACTATGAACACAGGAGTGCATATTTCCTTTCTGATTGGTGTTTCTGATTTCTTGGGATATATTCCTAGAAGTGGGAATACTAGATTGAATGGGGGTTCCATTTAAAAAATTTTGAGGAACTTCCATACTGTTTTTCACAGTGGCTACACTAGTTTGCATTCCCACCAGCAGTGCATGAGGGTTCCTTTTTCTCCACATCCTCACCAGCACTTGTAGTTTGTGGATTTGTTGATGATAGCCATTCTGACAGATGTAGGATGGTACCTTATTGTCATTTTGATTTGCATCTCTCAGATTAGTGACTTTGAGCATGTTTTCATATGTCTCCTGGCCTTCTGTATGTCCACTTTCAGGTTGTTTGCCCATTTTTAAATTGGATTGTTTATCTTCCTTTTGTTAAGATGTATGAGTTCCCTATAAATTTTGGAGATTAGACCCCTATTGGATATAACATTGGCAAATATGTTCTCCCATCCAGTGGCTCTCATTGTTTTGTTGATGGTTTCTTTTACTGTGCAGAAGCTTTTATTTTGATGTAGTCACCTTTGTTTATTTTCTCCCTAGTGTCCATTGCCCTAGGATCTGTATGGGTAAAGATATTGCTGTGGCATATGTCTGACATTTTGCTGCCTATTGGATTCTTCTAAGATTTTTATGGTTTCCCTTCTTACATTTAAGTCCTTTATCCATTTTGAGTTTATTTTTGTTAATGGTGTAAGTTGGTGGTCTAGTTTCATTTTTTTGCTAGTATCTGTCAAATTTTCCCAAAACCATTTATTGAAGAGACTGTCTTTATTCCATTGTATGCTCTTGCCTCTTTGTCAAATATTAATTGAACATAATGGCTTGGGTTGATTTCTGGGTTCTCTGTTCTGTTCCATTGGTCTATATGTCTGTTCTTGTGCAAGTATCAGGCAATTTTGAGAACTGTGGCTTTGTAATATAGCTAGATATCTCATGTTATGATCTCTCCAACTTTGTTCTTATTTCTTAGGATTGCTGTGGTCTTTTTTTATTCCATATGCATTTTTGGAGAGTTTGTTCTAGGTCTGTGAAATATGCCATTGGTATTTTAATGGGGATTGCATTGAATCTATAAATTCCTTTGGGTAATATGGACATTTTCATGATGTTGATTCTACCAATCCATAAACACAGTATATTCTTCCATTTGCTTATGTCTTCCTCTATCTATTTTTCCAATGTCCTATTGTTTTCTGAGTACAAGGCTTTTACCTCCTCAGTTAAGTTTATTCCTAGGTATCTTAATTTTTTTGGTGCAATGGTGAGATTGTTTTTTGTTTGTTTGTTTCTTTCTTTCTGTGAGTTCATTATTGGTATATAAAAAAAGCCACAGATTTCTGAGTGCTATTTTTTTTATCTTGCTACATGGCCAAATTCATTTATTAAGTCTAGAATATTTTTGATGGAATTTCCAGCGTTTCCTATGTACAATATCATGTCATCTGCAAATAATGACAGATTTACTTATTCTTTTTCAATTTGGATGCCTTTTATTTCTTCTTCTTGTCTGATTGCTATGGCAAGCACTACCAATACTATGTTGAACAGGAGTAGTGAGAGTGGGCATCCCTGTCTTGTTACTGTTCTTAGAGGAAATGGTTATAGTTTTTGCCTGTTGAGTATGTTGTTGGCTGTAGTTTTGTCATATATGGCTTTTATTATGTTGAAGTATGATCTCTCTATACCCATTTTCCTGAGAGTAATTATCAAGAAAGGGTGTTCAATTTTGTAAAATGCTTTTTCTGCATCAATTGACATGATTATGTGATTTTTATCTCTCAATTTGTTTATGTGATGTATCACATTTATTGATTTGGGGATATTGTAGCATCCTTGCATCCCCTGAATAAATCCCACTTGGTCATGGTGTATGATCTTTCTAGTGCAATGCTGAATCCGATTTGCTAGAATTTTGTTGAAGATTTTAACATCTATGTTCATCAGGAATATTGGTTTGTAGTTCTCTTTCTTTGTAGTGTCTTTATCTGGTTTCGGGATTAGGGTAAGGCTGGCTTTATAGAAAGAGCTTGGAAGTGTTCCTTTAATTTATTTGGAATATTCTGAGGAGGGTAGGTTTGAGTACTTCTTTGAATATTTGGTAAAACTCCCATGTGAAGCGGTCGGGTCCAGCACATTTGTTTGATGGAAGTTTTTTGTTTACTGCTATAATTTTCTCCATATTTCTGAGCTTATTCGTTTTTTTTTTTTTTTTATTCTTCCTGATTGAGTTTTGGAAGGTCATATTTTTCTATGAATATGTTCATTTCTTCTAGTTTGTTGGAATAGAGTTATTCATAGTATTTTTCTTACAATCTTTTGCATTTCTGTGGGGTCACTTATTATTTCCCCTCTTTCATTTCTGATTCTGGCTCCTCTCTCTCTGTTTCTTAGTGAGCCTGGCTAAAGGTTCATCAATCTTGTTTAGCCTTTTGAAGAACCAGCTCTTCGTTTCATTGATCTTTTGTATTGTTTTTTGTTGTTTTTGTGTATGTCATTTATTTCCACTTTGATTGTTATATTTCCTTCCTTCTGCTCGCTCAGGGCTTTTCTTGTTTCTCCCTTTCTACTTCTTTAAGTTGTAGAGTTAGATAATTTATTATCATCTTTTCTTGGTTTTTATTTTTTATTTTTCAGGTCAGCCTGTGATGCTATGAACTTCCCTCTCAGACCTGCTTTCACTGTGTCCCATATGTTTTGGATTGTTGTGTTTTCATTGTCATTTGTTTCCAGGAGTTTTTTTTATCTCTTCTTTAATCTCCTTGGTAACACAACCATCCTATCTAATAAAATAGTAATATGCAAATTGACCATACCTCCACAAGCTACACCCACCAGCTAATCAGAAGCGAGTATGCAAATTAACCCAACGAAGATGGCTGCGGCCACAGAGAGAGCAGGAGGGAGGCTTGGGTTTCCCTGGCGATGGAGAAAGCCAAGCTTTCTGCACACCCTGGCCTGGCTTGGCCTCCACTTAAGGCTACAAAGTTTCAATTATAGAAGATAAATAAATCCAAACAGAAATGGCTGCCACCACAGAGGGAGCAGAAGGCTTGGCTATGCTCCAGGCTACAAAGTTTAAATTGTAGAAGATAAATAAATCCCAGATAAAAGGGCCTCCACTTGGGTCACCGGGGGGCATGGTAGGCCTGCAAACCACCACAGGCCTCTCACCCAGGCAGCCCCACACCCCTAGGGAACCCCCACCCTGATCTGGGACACCCTTCAGGGCAAACTAGCTGGCCCCCACCCATGGACCAGGCCTATATCCTATCTAATAAAAGAGTAATATGCAGATTGACCATCACTCCAACACACAAGATGGCTGCCCGCATATGGTCAAAGATCCTGCCCCCATGTGGACACAAGATGGCTACCACAAGATGGCCAGCAGGGGAGGGGAGTTGGGAGGGACCAGGCCTGCAAGGGAGGGCAGTTTGGGGCAATCAAGCCTGCAGGGAGGGCAGTTAGGGGTGACCAGGCTGGAAGAGGAGGGAATTTGGGGGCGACTGGGCCTGCAGGGAAGGGCAGTTGGGGGGACCCAGGTCTGCAGGGGAGAGCAGTTGGGGGTGACCAGGCCTGCAGGGGAGGGCAATTAGGGGCAAACAGGCTGGCAGGGGAGCAGTTAGGCATCAATCAGTCTGGCAGGGGAGTGGTTAGGGGGTGATCAGGCTGGCAGGCAGAAGCAGTTAGGGGCACTCAGGAAGGCAGGCAGGTGAGCAGTTGGGAGCCAGCAATCCTGGATTGTGAGAGGGATGTCCGACTGCCCGTTTAGGCCCGATCCAGGATTGGGCCTAAACGGGCAGTCGGACATCCCTTGAGGGGTCCCAGATTGGAGAGGGTGCACAAATTTCATGCACCGGGCCTCTAGTTGTTTAATAACATGCTATTTAGCCTCCAAGTATCAGAATTTTTTTGATTGTTTCAATGATAGTGTATTTCTAATATGCTATTGTTATCGGAGAAGAAGCTTGATATGATTTCAACCTTCTTGAATTTGAAGAGACTTTGCCTGTGTGCCAATATGTGGTCTACCTTTGAAAATGCCCCATTTGCACTTGAGAAGAATTTGTATTCTGTAGCTTTAGGGTGAAATGTTCTGAAGATGTCGATTAAGTCCATCACATCTAGTGAGTCATTTATGATAGATGTTTCTTTGCTTATTTTTTGTCTAGAGGATTTGTCCAATGATGTCAATAGGATATTGAAACCCCCTACTATGATTGTATTGCTGTGGATGTCTTCCTTGATATCTTCCAGAATTTTTTGTATATATTTGTGCGTTCCTGCATTGGGCTCATATATGTTTACCAGGTTGATATTCTCTTGTTGTATTGATCCCTTTAGTATTATGAAGTGACCTTCCTTATCTCTTGATATGGCCTTCACTTTGAGGTCTATTTTTTTCAGATATAGGTATTGCTACCCAGCTTTTTTTTTTTTTTTTATTTCCATTTGCCTGAAAAATATGTCTTATCCCTTCCCTTTCAGTCTGTGTGAGTCCCTTGTTCTGAGGTGGGTCTCTTGTAGACAGCATATACACTGTGGACAGATTATTATGATCTCTGAATGCATATTAATCTGGCCACTCAGTGTGTGTGTGTGTGTGTGTGTGTGTGTATTAGAGGCCTGGTGCATGAATTTGTGCATGGATGGGGTCCGGCCAGCCTGGCCAGGGGGAGGGGACATGGGAGGTTGGTTGGCCTGCCTGATGGTCGAACTCCAGGTCGTGGGGACAATTTGCATATTAGCCTTTTATTATATAGGATATACACTTAGTGGCCAGATTATTATGCGTTCAGAGATCATAATCTGACTACTCAGTATATATAGGTCATGTTTTCTTATCCATTCAGCCACTCTATGTCTTTTGATTGGAGCATTTAGTCCATTTACGTATAATGTTATTATTGATAGGTACTTGCTTGTAGCCATTTATATTCTTTATGCCTGTGTTCCTTCATCCCTTTCTATTCCTTCTTTTTACAACAGTTCCTTTAGCATTTCTTGCCTTGCTGGCTTGGTGGTAATACACTCCCTTAGCCTGTTTTTATCTGTGAAGCCTCTGATTTCCCCTTGAAATTTTGAATGATAGCCTTGTTGGTTATAGTATTCTTGGATTCAGTCCCTTGCTTTTCATTCCCTTCTGGCCTGATGTGTTTCTGTTGAGAAATCATTTGATAACCTAATGGGAGATCTTTTGTAGGTAACTCTCTGTCTCTCTTGCAGCCTTTAAGATTCTCTCTTTGTTGTTAATGTTTGCCATTGTACTTATCACGTGTCTTGGTGTGGGTCTTTTTGGATTTATTTTGTTTGTTACTCTCTGTGCTTGTTTGACTTTTTTCTTCCCCAAATCAGGGAAGTTTTCTGTAATTATTTCTTCAAATACATTTTCTAATTCTTGCTCCTCTTGTTGTCCTTCTGGCACTCCTATTATATGTATGTTTCTTTGTTCCATGTTGTCGCAAAGCTCCCTTAGGCTCTCCTGCTTTCTAATTTTTTTTCCAATTGTTTTTCAGATTGTTTTTCTGCCCTATCTTCTAACACACTAATTCAGTCCTCTGCTTCTTCTAGTCTACTGTTGAAACCTTCCATTATGTTTTTTTATGGTAGCTATATCAGTTTTTATTTCTTATTGATTCTTACATATGTTGATTTTCTCATCTATCTGATTTATGAACTTTATGATCCTTACTCTGAATTCTTTTTCTTATATATTGCATACCTCCATTTTATTTAGTCCCTTTTCTGGCAATTCCTCCATTTCTTTCCTTGGGGGTTGTTTCTTTGTCTCCCCATTTTGCTGTCTCTTTCTGGCCCTGGGCACCTTGCTTGGGGTTTGAAAGGTTGAAGGTCCTATCAGGACAATGGTCTGGAAATCATTAGCCCAGAGGCTGGGTCTGCCTTGAGTATTATGTCTTTATTGTCTCTGTTCTGAGTTGTATCCCCTTCTTCCATGAATCTGATCCCTCAGTTGTCTGCTTCAGATTCTTGTGGTGGTGGGAGCGCATGCACAGTTCCTCTGGTGTGCAATTCCCTGTGAGAACCCAGAGCCCTCTGGCATGCAATTTGCTGTGTGGTCCCAGCACCCATGACAGGGTGGCACTCTATGTCCCTCTGGCAGAGCACTTGCAGCATAATCCTGTGGCCCTTGGCTCGGCACACTGGCTTGCTCCACGTCACCCCAGCAGTTCTCTCCTGTGGCCCGAAGTGAGGAATGTGCTTGGTTGCTCCAGATAGCTCCTGCAGGACTCTTCCAGAGGCCATGGAAAAGTGGGTGCAGTTTGCTCTGGGTTGCACAGTCAGAGCTCCCTGTGGCCTGAGTGGGGCATGTGCTGGGTTACTACAGGTTGCCCTGGCAGCAAGACCCTGGGCTTGGGGTGGAGTGGGCGCAGGTTGCTCTGGGTCACACAGTTCCCACTTTCACGTAGCCAGGAGTGAGAAGCACAATGGGTTGCTCCAATTCCCCCCTCCTCTGTGGGGAGCTTGTGCAAGTTGCCCTGGGTCACTCAGTCCATGCTCCCCTGTTGCCCTGAGGTGAGGTGTGTGTTGGGTTGCTCCGGATGGCCCCAGTAGGACTGTTTCAAGGGCCAGGGTGGAGTGGGCCCAGATTGCTCTGGGTCACACAATCAGAGCTCTCCTGTGGCCTGGACTTGGACATGCTCTGGGTTGCTCTGAATTGCCCCAACATCAGTTCCCAGGGCTGAGGGTGGAGTGCGTGCTGAGTGGCTCTGGTCAGGCTAACAGCACAGTTCTGGGGTTCAGGGCAGGGGTGGAGCACAGGCTTCACTCACTGTGGGATCCTGGAACAGGATCCTAGGATGCTGGGTCCCAGTGGGATGGTGAAGATGCCTGGGGCAGGAGTTCACTCTGGTGCACATGCTTCCTGCAGACATCTGGGAGCCTGCTGGGAGGAACTGCACCACTCACTGCCAGGCACAGTGGTGATTTGACATGGGTTATGGCTGGCAAGCTGTGTTTTCTAGGCATCCTCTGCCCTTCCTTACTGAAAATTGTCTCCTTGGCTGGGTCTAATTTGTTACTTCATGGTGGATATTCTCTGATTTAGTTACTTTTCTGGCCTGGCCCTAGGAGGAGGTGCACGACACTGCTGCCTATTCGGCTGCCATTTTCTCTCAATCCCAGCATTGTGAGTCTTGTTCCCACTATACTGTGTGGCATCCCAGGCTGTACAGGGTGAGGGTGGACTTTGATAAAAGGAGCAATAAAAGGACAGTGGCTATTCTGACTTCTTCATGCCCTATCCCTTGTATTAAACTACAGGATGGTCTGTGGGGATTCAGGGACATGAGGGTGACCACTGGGCACCAAGCCCATGCACAGAGAGGCTGGACATCTGGTGCTAACCTGAGAGTGAGTGCTCATATCAGTGGTTAAGACCTAGCCATCAAATATACAACCTCTCCAAACATGTCCTTCCCAACAGCCTCCCACTCTCTCTTATATTGTTCTCACCATTCCAGACTGTTATTTTCCTACTCCTTGTGCGTTTTCTTTTTCTCTTTAAACTGGGTCTTGCATTCTTTTTGTTTGTTTTTTTGCTGCTTATTTTATTATTTTTTTAAAATTTTATTTCATTGTTTAAAGTATTACAAATGGTAGTACATATGTCTCCTTTTTCCCCCCATTGATCTTTCCCTGGCCTCCCTTAACCCCCCGGCACATGCCCTTACCCGCCCCCTCCCCCCCAGTGTCTTGCGTCCAATTGGTTATGCTTATATGCATGCATACAAGTCCTTTGGTTGATCTCTTATCTCCCCCCAACACACTCCCTAGCCTTCCTGCTGTAATTTGACAGTCTGTTTGATGCTACTCTACCTCTGTATCTATCTTTTAATTCATCAGGTAATAATGTTCTTTATTATCCATAAATGAGTGAGATCATGTGGTATTTTTCTTTCACTGCTTGGCTTATTTCACTTAGCATAATGATCTCCAGTTCCATCCTTGCTGCTGCAAATGGTAAGAATTCCTTCTTTTTTATAGCAACGTAGTATACCATTGTGTATATGTACTACAGTTTTCTAATCCTCTCATCTGCTGATGGGCATTTAGGCTGTATCCAAATCTTAGCTATTGTAAATTGTGCTGCTATGAACATAGGGGTGCATATATCCTTTCTGATTGGTGTTTCTGTTTTCTTGGGATATATTTATAGAAGTGGTATTACTGGGTCAAATGACAGTTCCATTTGTAATTTTTTGAGGAAACGCCACACTATTTTCCACGATGGCTGCACCAGTCTGCATTCCCACCAGCAGTGAAGGAGGATTCCTTTTTCTCTGCATCCTCTCCAGCACTTGTCATTTGTTGATTTGTTAATGATAGTCATTCTGACTGGAGTGAGATGATACCTTATAGTTGTTTTGATTTGCATCTCTGGGATGATTCGTGACTTTGAGCATGTTTTCATGGGTCTCTTGGCTTTCTGAATGTCCTCTTTCGAAAAGTGTCTATTTAGGACCTTTGACCATTTTTTGATTGGATTGTTTATCTTCCTTTTGTTAAGTTGTATGAGTTCCCTGTAAATGTTGGAGATTAAACCCTTATCAGAGATAACATTGGCAAATATGTGCTCCCATGCAGTGGGCTTTCTTGTTGTTCTGTTGATCATTTCTTTTGCTGTGCAGAGGCTTTTTATTTTGATGTAGTCCCATGTGTTTATTTTATTATTAGTCTCTCTTGCCCTAGGATCTGTGTCTGTAAAGATATTGCTATGATATATGTCTGCAATTTTGCTGCCTATGGAGTCTTTTAGGATTTTTATGGTTTCCTGTCTTACATTCAAGTCCTTTAGCCATTTTAAGTTTGTTTTTGTGTATGGTGTATGTTGGTGATCTAGTTTCACTTTTTTGCATATATCTCACCAAATTTCCCAGCACCATTTATTAAAGAGGCTATTTTGGCTCCATTGTTTGGCCCTGCCTCCTTTTTCAAATATTAATTGAGCATAATGGCTTGGGTCAATTTTTAGGTCCTCTTTCTATTCCCTTGATCTATATGTCTATTCTTATGCCAGTACCAGGCAGTTTTGAGAACTGTGTCTTGGTAATATAGTTTGATGTCTGGTATTGTGATCCCTCCAAGTTTGTTCTTCTTTTTCAGGATAGCTGTGACTATTTGGGGTCTTTTTTTATTCCAGATAAATTTTTGGAGTGTTTGTTCTAGATCTTTGAAATATGCCATTGGTATTTTAATAGGTATTGCATTGAATCTATAGATTGCTTTAGGTAGTATGGACATTTTAATGATGTTTCTAGCAATCCATGAACATGGTATGTTCTTCCATTTGTTTATATCTTCCTCTATCTCTTTTTTCAATGTCCTATAGTTTTCTGAGTACAAGTCTTTTACATCCTTAGTTAAGTTTATTCCTAGGTATCTTAATTTTTTTGATGCAATGGTAAATAGGATTGTTTTTTTTAATTTCCCTTTCTGTAAGTTCATTATTAGTGTATAAAAAGGCCATAGATTTCTGGGAGTTAATTTTGTATCCTGCTACATTGCCAAATTCATTTATTAGGACTATTGGTTTTTTTTTTTATAGAGTCTTTGGGGTTTTCTATGTATAGTATCATGTCATCTGCGAATAAGGACAGTTTTACTTCTTCTTTTCCAATTTGGATGTCTTTTATTTCTACTTCTTGTCTGATCGCTATGGCTAGTACCTCTAGTACTATGTCGAACAGGAGTGGTGAAAGTGGGCATCCTTGTCTTGTTCCTGTTCTTAGGGGAAGTGGGTTTAGTTTTTGCCCATTGAATATGATGTTGGCTGTAGGTTTGTAATAGGGCTTGTATTATGTTGAAATATGATCCCTCTAGTCCCACATTGCTGAGAATTTTTATCAAGAAAGGGTGTTGGATTTTGTCAAATTCTTTTTCTGCATCCATTGATATGATTATGTTATTTTTGTCTCTCAGTTGGTTTATGTGATGTATCACATTTATTGATTTGTGAATATTATAACAAACTTGCATCCCTGGAATAAATCCCAATTGGTCATGGTGTATGATCTTTCTAATGTATTGCTGAATCCAACTTGCTAGAATTTTGTTGAGGATTTTAGCATCTCTCTTCATCAAGGATATTGGCCTGTAGTTCTTTTTTTGTGTGTGGTGTCTTTATCTGGTTTTGGGATTAGGGTAATGCTGGCTTCTTAGAAAGAACTTGGAAGTGTGCCTTCCTCTTGAACTTTTTGGAATAGTCTGAGGAGGATAGGCTTTAGTACTTCTTTGAATGCTTGGTAGAACTCCCCTATAAAGCCATATGGACCAGGGCTTTTGTTTGCTGGAAGATTTTTGATCTCTGTTTTAATTTCTTCGGTAGTTATCGGCCTATTCAGTTTTTTTTTTTTCTTGGTTGAGTTTTGAGAGCTTTTATTTTTCTAGGAATATGTCCATTTCATCTAGGTTGTCCATTTTGTTGGAATAGAGATGTTCATAGTATTTTTTCATAATAATTTGTATTTCTGTGGGATCGGTTGTTATTTCACCTCTTTCATTTCTGATTTTCTTTATTTGTGTCCTCTCTCTTTGCTTCTTGGTGAGCCTAGCTAGAGGTTCATCAATCTTGTTTATCCTTTCAAAGAACCAGCTCTTGGTTTTCTTGATCTTTTGTATTGTTTTTTGGTCTCTATGTCGCTTATCTCCACTCTGATCTTTATTATTTCCTTCCTTCTGCTTACACTCTGCTTTTCTTATTGCTTTCTTTCTAACTCTTTGAGTTGTAGGTTTTGATAAGTTTTTACCATTGTTTCTTGTTTTGTTTTTTTTTTTGAGGTAGGCTTGTAGAGTTATAAACTTCCCTTTCAAGACTGCTTTCACTGTGTCCCATAGATTTTGGATTGTTGTGTTTTCATTGTTGTTTGTTGTCATGATGCTTTTTTATTTCTTCTTTGATCTCTCTGGTAACACAGTAATTGCTTAATAGCATGCTATTTAGCCTTCAGGTGTTTGATTTTTTTTTTGTAATTGATTTCTAGTTTTATGCCATTGTGATCTGAGAAGATGCTTGATATGATTTCTATCTTCTTGAATTTGAAGAGACTTTGCCTGTGACCCAATATATGGTCTATCTCTGAAAATGACCCATGTGCACTTGAGAAGAACATATATTCTGAGGCTTTTCGGGTGAAATGTTCTGAGGATGTCAATTAATTCCATCTGATCTAGTGAGTCATTTCGGATTGATGTTTCTTTGCTGATTTTTTGTTTAGAGGATTTGTGCAATGGTGATAGTGGGGTATTAAAGTCCCATACTATGACTATATTGCTGTCAATCTCTCCCTTGATATCATCCAGAAGTTTTTTTATGTATTTGGTTGCCCCTGTATTGGGTGTGTATATGTTTATCAGAGTTATATCTTCTTGTTGGATTGCTTCTTTTAGTATTATGAAGTGGCCTTCCTTATCTCTTGTATTTCACTTTGAGATCTCATTTGTCAGATATGAGTATTGCTACTCCACCTTTTTTTTTTTTTTCATTTTCATTCACCTGAAAAACCTTTTCCATACCTTCACCATCAGTCTGTGTGATTCCTTTTTTCTGAAGTTGTTTTTTTGTTGACAGCAGATATAGGGGTCATATTTTCTTATCCACTCAGCTGCCCTATGTCTTTTGATTGTGGGATTTAATTTGTTTAAATTTAAAGTTATTATTGATAGGTACTTGTTTGTCGACATTTTATTCTTCATGCCTGTGTTCCTTTTCACTTCCTATTTCTTCTTTTTACATCAGACCCTTTATCATTTCTTGTATTGCTGGTTTGGTGGTAATAAATTTCCTTAGTCATTTTTTTGTCTGTGAAGCTCCTGATTTCCCCCTCAATTTTAATTGATAGCCTTGCTGGGTACATTATTCTTGGATTGACTTTGTATTTTTAATTCCATTTCCTTGTGGGCTGATGTGTTTCTGTAGATAAATCAGTCACTAGTCTGATGGGGGATCCTTTGTAGGTATCTTTCTGTCTCTCTCTGGCTGCTTTTAAGATTCTTACTTTGTCGTTGGTGTTTGCCAATTTAATTATAATGTGCTTTGGCATTGGTCTTTTGGGTTTCATTTTGTTTGGGACTCTGTGAGCTTCTTGGATTTGTGTGAGTTTTTTCTTCCCTATATCAGGGAAGTTTTCTGTCATGATTTTTTCAAACAGGTTTTCTATTCCTTGCTCAGTTTCCTCTCCTTCTGGCACCCCTTTTATGCAGATGTTGTTTTGTTTTGTGTTGTCCCAAAGTTCCCTTAGGCTCTCCTCCTGTTTTTTAAGTTTTTTTTCCTAGATGTTGCTCTGCTTGGGTATTTTTTCCTACCTTGTCTTCTAGCTCACTGATGCATTCCTCTGCTTCTTCTAATCTACTGTTAATGCTTTCTATTGATTTTTTTTTATAGCAGCGATGTCATTTTTCATTTCTTCTTGGTTCTTCTTCATTTCCTCTTGGTTCTTACACATATTGTCGAATTTGTCTTCCATTCTTTTCAGTGACTTTATGACCATTTCTCTGAATTCTTGCTCTGACATATTGCTTGCCTCCATTTGGTTTACTTCCTGTCTGATGATGCCTGCTTTTCTTTCATATGTAGGCTGTTTCTTTGTGTTCCTAAGATCTCTTTTCACCAGGTATGTGGTTATGTCACTCTCTCTCTCCTGCATTGATTTAAAGGCACAAAATACAACACAACTAGGCACAATGCACAAGGCACTGAACACAAATGTATTCATGATACTAATAACCCCAAATAAAGATGTCCACCAGAGAAAAGAGAATTAGGGGATAAGAAAAAAGAAGAAGGAAAAGAGTGCAAAAATGATATTGAGAAAAGGAAAAAAAGTAAGAGAGAAAAGAAAAAGAGTAAAAAAAGGGCGGTGGAGACTATTTATATGGGGAGAAAACTCCAATAAATCAACAACTAATCCCCAAAAATGCAAACAACAAACACCCAGAGATGAATGCAAACTACAAACAACTAATAACAAGCGAGGAGAGGAGAAACAGAAGCTAAAAACAAACAATAAACAAACAAAAAAAGAGAAACAAGCAAAAAATACAACAACCTTAACAACCAAGCAAACAACAACAATAGGACAAAGAGAAAGCAAGGCAAAACAAAACAAAATAAAACAAAAAAATCATAGAATAAAAAATCAAAACAAAGAAACAATAACAACAACAAAAACAAACAAAAAAGAAAGAGAGAAAAAGTTTGGATAGTGAAAAATGAGAAGAGAGAGGTGTGTATGGACTTGGAGCAGGGGATCGGAAATTAGATATGTAAGTAGAATGAATTTTTAACAGGGGGTAAAAAGAAGGAATAGGAAAATCTAAAGCAGGAGTAGGGTAAGAGAAGCAGGACAACAAAAGGGGAAAAGTGAGGAAGAGAGTGTTGGCATAAAGGTAACGTTGAGATAGAGTAAAGTGATGCTAAAGAAAAAATGAAAATAAAATGTAGAACACTAATCTCAAAATAAAATAAAATAAAAGAGAAAATAAATGACACTTTAAAAAAGGTAAAATAGTAGTAGTAATAACACTGATTAAAAACAAAAATATAACACAAAACTTGGGGGGGTGAGGGCGTGTATGGGGTTGGGGGGGCAATGGTAAGATATGTACACATATAACACCTTAATAAAAAAAAGTGAAAAAAATAAAAATATAATAATCAAAAAGGTAAAATCAAGTGAGTAAAAAAGAAAAACATTAGTTTTTTAAGTAAAAGATGAAAAAATAAAAATGTGCACTAGTGAAGGTCATTCACTTCCTTTATTGTTCTGTTTGGCACGCCTGTTTCCTTTCAGGTAGTCAGGACAGTATTGAAATTCCCTGCTTTCCAATGCTCCTCTGTGTTGTAAGCCACAGTGCTGATTTTCAAGCAGGCAGTATTTATTTGTTTCTTAGACTGCTTTTATTTGTGTTTACACAAGAGTCAATTTGTGATTCAACCCCTGGGTGGCAGTGTTTCTGGATTGACTTCTGGGGCTATAAGTTCTCTCTAGCCAGTATTTAGATTTTATTTTCCCTGTCGCACTTAATACTGGTTTGGGAGAATGGACTGCCCCGGGGCTGGTTCTTTGATCGTTACCCCCCACTCTGATCCCCAGGTTCTACAAATACAACTTTCCCCTGCAGTCTGTGAGAGTGTCCCCAATTGGGTAATCCTATGTATTGGGCTTAATAATCAAAAGCAAGGATTTAAAGAGAAAAAAGAGCCAGAGTAAGGGCATGAACTTGTGACTTTTACCCTCTGGCACTTCGTGCAACTCTTTGAATGTCTCTGTGCAAGTCTTTTTTCCCCTGGCACTAAGCAGCCATCACACTCTTAAAACTTCAAGCTGCCTTTTTGTCCCCAGTCCAACTATAGGTTGATTTTTAGTTTCCTTCTTCCAGCAGCCCTGTGGATCCCCTTCCACATTCATGGATCACACTGGCCCCAATGGCTACAGATTTTGTGGGGCGCAGTCTTCCCCTGAACCTCTAAATCCTGCTGAGCTCGTTTCTCTCTCCTGCCTGGATCACAGACCTCACCTTTCCCTTGGTGAAATCTGACCTTTCCATGGGAAGGTGCAGAGCTAGTCCAAGTCTGCATACTCACACTGCTTGAGATCCGGTGTTCCTGGGTTCGCAGCTGGTCCTGGGTGTTGTGGTTGTAGAGTCATGGGATGTAAAGGCTTCCGATAACAGCCACTCTCCCCTTCAAGATGGTGTGTCTCCGCGGCAGAGCTGGTTGCTCCAGAAGAGGTTTCAGCAGCAGTGGAGGCTGCCCGATCAGGGGGCCCTGTTCCGGCAGTCCCCAACAGTCCCTTGGAGGATAGCTGTCCCTCACCCACAAATAGACACTCCCTGTACGTCCATACATTCTACTTTCGTTCCCTCACTCACACACTATCTTACAGTCTGCCTTCCCATCGGTAGCCATCTTCAATCCTCTACTACTTGTAATCTTTTTATTTGCCAAACCCTCCATGGCAGGTTATGCCAGATCAGAACAAGGAAGAAACCTTCTTTGCCTTGGTTGCAAGATGCAAAGGCCTCATCCTGAATGACTGTTTTCTCCCTCAATATGGCAGTAGGCACTGAATGCTGGAATTCAGTGAGTTTCGAGGGCCAGAAATGGAAGACATTTGCTCATAAGCTTCACATAGCTTGTGCAGAACATGGGTGTAAGGTGAGGGAGACCTGCATTTTCACAAACCAGGGAGGCCTGGTTTTCACAAACCCCAACCTATGTGAAGAAAAGAGGGAGAGTCATGATGTAAATAATGGACAGCATCTCTTTGATGCACTGGTACTTTCACTAGATCTGTGACAACCAGCCAGGTGCTCATTTATAAGGCTGCTTGAAAAGAATGGCTGAGGCTTTGAGCCAATACTTGTGATTATGAAAAAGTTTCAGAAATATAGCTTGTGGAGAGGCGGCTGGCTGTGATCCACGAGGAGGGGCTTGGGGACTTGGAGCAGAGGTTCTGGGGTCCTGAACGTTTTAAGTCTGTGTTGTGATTTTCACAGAAGCTTGGAATTGCAGTCACATATGCCAGTTTTGTGTTTTCATGGGAAACAGAGAGCTGGCCAAATGAAAGATGGCTGGGACAGGAATCTGGCCCTGGAAAGATCTCAAGTGTTGACCATGTGCTATGTGGGCATTCACTAGGGAACTTGGTGTTGAAAGTAACCCTGAGACTCGTGATACTGCTGGTCAGAAACTCAAGAGACTTCTTTTTTAAATTGAATTTATTGGGGTGACATTGGTTAATAAAATTATATAGGTTTCAGTGGTACAATTCTATAATATATCATATGTATATTGGATTGTGTGTTCACCACTCCAAGTCAAGTCTCATTCCATTACCATTTATCCCTCTTTTACCCTCGCCTACCTTCCCATCTACCCCGATTCCCTCTGGTAATCACCATAGTGTTGTCTATGAGGTGTTTTTTTTTTCTTAAGCCATTCACTTTTTCAACCCAGCCCTCCTTCCTCTCCCCTCTGACAGCTGTCAGTCTGTTCTCTGAATCTATGAATCTGTTTCTATTTTGTTTGTGAGTCTATTTTGTTTATTAGATTCCTCATATAAGTGAAAGCATATGGTATATATCTGGCTTATTTCTCTTAGCATAATACTCTATAGGTTCATTCGTATTGTTGCAAAGGGTAAGATTTCCTTCTATTTTTATGGTCAACTCATATTCATTTTGTAAATGTACTACAGTAGATAAAATATCCATTCATCTATTTTTTAAAAATATATATTTTATTGATTTTTTATAGAGAGGAAAGGAGAGGGATAGAGAGTTAGAAACATCGATCAGCTGCCTCCTGCACACTCCCTACTGGGTATGTGCCCACAACCAAGGCACATGCCATTGACCGGAATGGAACCTGAGACCCTTGAGTCCGCAAGCTGATGCTCTATCCACTGAGCCAAACCGGTCAGCAGTCCATTCATCTATTGATGGTCACTTGGGTGGCTTCCAAATCTTGGCTATTGCAAATAATAATGCTGCAATGAATATAGTGGTGCATATATTTTTTCAAATTATGTTCTGGGTTTCTTCAAATATATTCCCAGAAGTGGAATTGCTCGGTTATTGGCAGTTCCATTTAAACATTTTTAAGGTAACTCCATGCTGCTTTTCACAGTGGCTGCACCTATCTGCATTCCCATCAACAGTGGATGAGGGTTCCCTTTTCTCCACATCCTGACAAACACTTGTTCATATTTGATTTATTGATGATAGCCATTATGACAGGCATCAGGTGATATCTCATTTGGTTTGAATTTGCATTTCTCTGATGATTCGTGACATTAAGCATCTTTTCCTATATCTATTGGCCATCTGTATGTCTTCTTTGGAGAAGTATCTATTCAGGTCCTTTGCCAATTTTTAAATTGGATTGTTTGTTTTTTGGTGTTGAGTTTTATAAGTTCTTTATAAATTTTGGATATTAACCTCTTATCAGACGTATCATTGGCAAACATGTTCTCCAATTCCATGGGTTGTCTTGTTATTTTGTTAATGGTTTCTTTTGCTGTGAAAAACTTTTCAGTTTGATGTAGTACCATTTGTTTATTTTTTTCTTTTGTTTCCCTTGCCTGAGAAGATATATCAGAAAAAATATTGCTATGAGAAATGTCTAAGATGTTACTGCCTATGTTTTCCGCTAGGATTTTTATGGTTTTGAGTCTAACATTTAAAGCTTTAATCTATTTTGTGTTTATTCTTGTGTATGTTGTAAGAAGGTGGTCTGGTTTCATTTATTTATTTTTTGCATGTATCTATCCAATTTTCCCTACACCAGTTATTGAATGGGCTATCTTTACCCATTGTATGTTCTTGCCTCCTTTGTCAAATATTAATTGACCATAAAAGTGTGAGTTTACTTCTGGGCTTTCTATTATTCCATTGATCTATGTCTGTTTTTATGCTAGTACCATGCTGTTTTGATTACTATTGCATTGTAGTATAGTTTGATATCAGGTAGTGTGATTCCCCCAACTGTGTTCATTTAAAAACAAAACATTTTACTTGATTTCAGAGAGAGGAAGGGAGAGGGAGAAAGAGATAAAAATATTGATGAGACAGAAACATTGATCAGCTGCCTCCTGCATGCCCCCTCCTGGGGATCAAGTCTGCAGCCTATCAAGCCTGCAGCATGGGCATGTGCCCTGACCTGGAATTGAACCTGCGACCACCTGGTGCATGGGATGGCACCCAACCAACTTAGCCACACCAACAGGGCCCAACTATGTTCTCTTTCTCAAGATTGCTGTGGCTATTTGGGGTATTTTGTGGTTCCATATATTTTTTTTGAATATTGGTTCTAGTTCTGTGAAATGTGCCATTGGTATCTTGGTAGAAATTGGGTTGAATCTATAGATTGCTTTGAGTAGTATGGACATTTTACTTATTTATTTTTAATTTTTATTATATTTTAATCCTCACCTATGGGCATTTTCCCCCTTGATTCCAAAGAGAGAGAAAGAGAGTAAGGTAGAGGGCAAAAGAGAGAAACATCAATGTGAGAGAAAAACATTGATCGGTTGCCTCACACACACACTCGTACAGGGATTGAACCCACAACCTAAGTACATGCCATGACTGGAAATGGAACCAATGACCCTTTGGTGCATGGCATAAAAATACAGCCAGTGAATCACATGGGCCAGGGCTAGTATGAAAATTTTAATGATGTTAATTATTCCTATCCATGATCACAGTATATGCTTCCATATGATTTGTATCTTCTTCAATTTCTTTCTTCAGTGTCTTATAATTTTTTGAATACAGGTCCTTTACATCCTTGGTTAAATTCCTTTACATCCTTGGTTAAATTTATTCCTAGGTATTCTATTCATTTTGAAGAAATTGTGAATGGGATTGTTTTTTCAGTTTCCCTTGCTGGTAGTTGATTATTGGTGTAGAAATGCAACAAAAATGATTTCTGCATATTTATTTTGTATCCTACTACTATAAATGAATCCATTTATCAGTTCTAGTTTTTTTTTTTTTGTTTTTTTTAGTGGAATCTTTAGGGTTCACTATATACAGTATCATGTCATCTGCAAATATTGATAGTTATACTTCTTCCTTTCTAATTAGGATGCCTTTTTTATCTTCTTCTTGTCTTATTGCTGTGGTTAAGACTACCAGTACTATGTTGAATAAGAATGGTGAAAGCGGACATCCCTGACTTTTTCCCAATCTTATGGAAAATATTTGTAGTTTTTGTCCATTGAGTATGATGTTGGCTGTGGATTTGTCATAGATGTTCTCTATATTTTCACTTTGCTGAGAGTTTTTATCATAAATGGGTGCTGGATTTTATCTAACGATTTTTCTACATCTATTGATATGCTCATATGATTTTTATCCTTCATTTTGTTTATGTGGTGTATCCCGATTATTGATGTACCAAGGTTGCATCCCTGGAATAAATCCCACTTGATCATGGTGTGTGATCTTTTTAACGTATTGCTAGATCTGGTTTGCTAATATTTTGTTGAGGATTTTAGCAACACTGTTCATCAGGGATATTGGCCTATAATTTTCTTTGATTTTAGTGTCTTTATCTGGTTTTGGAATTAGGATAATGCTGGGATCTTAAAATGAGCTCAGGAGTCTTCTCTCCTTATGAATTTTTTTGAAATAATTTGAGAAGGATAGGTATTAGTTATTCTTTGAATGTTTGATAAAATTCTCCTGTGAGGCCATCTGGTCCAGAACTTTCGTTGATTGAGGCAACCAATTAATATTTCTCTCTCATCAATGTTTTTTTCCTGATTCAGTTTTGGAAGATTGTATGTTTCTAGGAATTTATGCATTTTGTCCTGATTGTCCAATTTGTTCATGATATTTCTTTACAATTCCTTGTATTTCTGTGAAATCAGTTGTTACTTCTACTCTTTCATTTTTTATTTTATTTATTTGGGTCTTCTCTCTTTTTGTCTTGATGAGTCTGGTTAAAGATTTGTCAATTTTGTTTATCTTTTCAAAGAACCAGCACTTGGTTTCACTGATCCTTTGTATCATTTCTTTAGACTTTCTTTTGTTTATTTCTGCTCTGATCTTCATTATTTTATTCCTTCTACTCATTTTGGGCTTTGCTTGTTGTTCTTTTTCAAGTTTCTTTAAGTATAACGTTAGATTGTTTATTTGAGGGTGATATATATTTGTTCCTTGGTCTTATTGTTAACCCATTCATTGTTTGGTGACATGTTAATTAGCCTGCATGTCTTTGTGTTATTCAGTTTTTGTCTTGTGATTTATTTCTAATTTCATACCATATTTGTCAGAGAAGATCCTTGATATAATTTAGATTTCCTTAAATTTATTGAGAATTGTTTTGTGTTCTAAAAGGTGGTCTATCCTAGAAAATATTCCATGTGCAATTGAAAAGAATGTATATTATGCTGGTTTGGGGTGAAATGCTCTGAGAGTATCAATTAAATCCATCTGATCTACTGTGTCATTTAAGGCCATTATTTCCTTGTTTATTTTCTGCCTGGAAAATGTGTCCATTGATGTCAATGGGTTGTTAAAATCCCCTACTGTAACTGTAGTACTGTCATTTTCTCTCTTTGTGTTAATCAAGATTTGCTTTACATATTTAGGTGCTTTTATGTTGGCTCTATCTCCTTGTTGGGTTGCTCCCTTTATCATTACGTAGTATTCTATTTTTTATCTTATTATAGCCTTTGTTTTAAAGTCTATTTTGTCAGATATAAGTATTGCTAATCCAGCTCATTTTTCTTTTTCCATTTTCACAAAATATTTTTCTTTTTCCATTTTCCCTTTGCTTTTAGTGTGTGTGTATCTTCTTAGCATATATATGGGGGTTGTTTTCTTATCCATTCATCTACCCCATTTCTTTTGGTTAGAGCATTTAATTCATTTATACTAAAAATAATTATTGATAGGTATGCATCTATTGCCATTTAAAAAAAAAAACTATGTTCCCTCCCCCCCCACCACCTCCTTCTTCTTCTTAAAGAAGAACCTTTAACATTTTTTGCATTACTAGTTTGATGGTAATAATATTCTTTAACTTTTCCTTGTCTGGGAGCTCTTTATTCCTCCTTCAATTTTATTTATTTATAATTATTATTTAAAAATAATATTTTAATCCTCACTCAAGGATATTTTCCCATTAATTTTTAGAGAGAGTGGAAGGGAAGGAAGAGAGAGAGAGAGAGAGAGAGAGAGAGAGAGAGAGAGAGAGAGAAACATTGATGACACATCTATTGGTTGCCTCCTGCACTCACTTCAATGGGGCCAGAGATCAAGCCTGCAACCAAGGCATCTGCCCTTGACCGGAATTGAACCCGGCACCCTTCAGTCCTCAGGCCAACACTCCATCCGTTGATCTAAACCAGCTAAGGCTCTCCTTCAATTTAAATTAGAGCCTTGCTGGGTAAAGTAGTCTTAGTTTTAGATCCTTACTTTTCATCACTTTGAATATTTCATGGCAATCTCTTTTGGCATTAAATATTTCTATTGAGAAATCATCTGGTGGTGTTATAATTGTGTTACCTAGTAGGTAACTGTCTTTCTCTTGCCTCTTTTAATATCTTTTTGTCTTTTACCTTTGCCATTTTAATTATGATTTGTCTTGATTTAGGCCTCTTTGGGTTCACATTTATGGGAGTCTCTGTGTCAAGGGACTTTCTGAGAAACCAATACTTTAAGGGAAATCAAAAGTCAAATTTGGTTTTCACATCATATTCTGTGGACATTTCTGGGGCTAATGAGGCTGTTATTTAGCAAATGATACCTTTTCAGTGAAAAACTTGTTTATTCTTAAAATTTTCTAGAGTAAAAATCTGAAGAACTTGTGGGATTCATTGATGCTATAGGGTAACTTATTTGCTCATTTTGGAATCTATATAAATTTATGGATCAACAGTGCTATCTCTAAGGAGCCTCTCTAGGAAAATCAGGAGGACTTTGCCTTTGCTTCTCTTATTTCTTACAATCACTGAGAATACAAGAAATACCTCATCACTTGCTGAGCAGAGAGAGAAAAAGTTAGAAATCCTGTGATAGTCCTTCTAATGGAATGTGTTCTGTTTTGTGTTATATAAAATTTGAGGAGATCCCAACATGATGGCCAGCAGGGCAGCAGTGAGGGAGAGTGTGAGTGAGTAAAAGAGTAAGAGGGGCGTGTGTGGATGTGTGGTGTGTGTGTGGGGGTGACTAAGAGAGAGTTAAATCTTGCAGGAGTCTCAGGGGCTGGTGGGTCAGGCTGTCCTGAATGGGGAGCACAAGCTATCACCACAGGTACTCCCAGGCCAGGTGGGTGCAGCTCTGGCAGCAGAGCCCATGCCATCTTGAAAGGGGAAGCAGCAAAGGCCAGGAGCACAGCCACACTGACACACAGACTGGCCTTCTATACCACCCCAGACCCAAGCAGTGAGCCACTGGCCAGCCATAACTTGCAAGGGACCACCACAGCAACCCTTCTGTGAGTGGCCTGCTACCTCCCCATGGCTTCCAGATGTTTGCAGTGAGCACATGCTAGAGAGATCTCCCATCCTGCACCTCCATGTTTGGGCTCCCAGACCCTGTCAGTGAAAGCCAGAGAGACCTCACACCCCTCCCTTCCTCCAAGGATCCAGGATCTTACCGCCCCACCCAGGATTCAGAACCTCACTGACAGTGGGAGAGAGTGAGAGGACCATGCTGAAGGTGCAAGTGAGTTGGAGACACTTGATGCTGTGCTCTGTCCAGTACCCAGGACCACACTGAAGGTGCAAGCAACAAACACTTCACTCTGCACCATGCCAAGGACCCAGAGCCATGCTGAAGGTGCAAGCAAACTGGAGACACTTGACATTGCCCCACACCCAGGCATGATGACCTCACTGTAAGTGAATGTCAGATGGATATAGGATACCACCCTGCTGTGGGCACCAGGGACAATGCAGTGAATTACATGCCAGAGGGCTCTGGATCCTCACAGGGAATCACACACCAGAGGAACTGTGCATGTGCATCCCTGTTGAATCAGAGCATCTATAGTGGAACACTAAGGGACAAGATCCATTGGTGAAAAGAGTACAACTCAGAGCAGAGACAATAAAGGCCTGAGACTCAAGGCAGACCTAACCTCTGGGCTAAGGAGTCCAAAACCATTAGATCACTAGGGGCTTCAACTTCTTGGACCTAAAAAAGGTTGCCCAGGGCCAGAAAAAACAGCAACTTACATTACATAGAAACAAATAAAAGGGAGAGAAAAATAGGAAGATAAAGAAACAATTCCCAAAGGAAAGAAAAGAAGGAATCATGAGAAAAGGAAATAAATGAAATGGAAGCAATCAATTTTTCAGAGAAAGAATTTAGAGCAATGGTTATAAGGATGCTCAAACGTCTGGATAAGAGATTCAACATGTGTAAGAATCAAGAGGAAATAAAGAATGATAGCTGCAATAAGGAACACAATGGACTAGTCTAGAAGAAGCTTAGGACTGAATCAGTGAGTTAGAAGACAGGGTAGAAAAAAGACCCAATCTGAATAGCAACTGGAAAAAAAAATTAAAAAGTAGGAGGAGAGATTAAGGGATCTTTGAGACAACATGAAATGAAGCAACATCTGCATAATAGGGGTGACAGAAGAAGTAGAAGCTGAGCAAGAAATAGAATATATTTTGAGACAGAAACCATGCCATCTTGAAGGGCAGAAATGCTGTGACTGGGAACCAAGCCTCACCACCACCCAGACTGGCCTCAGACACAAACCAGGACACTACAGCCACTCTGGACAAAGACCTGCTACCACAAGTGCAGACCCACAGACACCGAGACTCCAGCCATCACAGCCACAGATTCCTGTGAGTCACAGAACGGGTCCCCCTCCCACTGGCCCACCACAGTGGCATAGGGCCCACACAACCCATGGTGCATGAGCAGGCCTCCCGCTGACACAGGGCAGCCATGCAAACCAGGCCTCTAGCAGGCTGGTGACTCTGATTCTCAATGCAGAGGTACCCTGCTGACACAAGGCAGCCAAACTGAGCGATCATGATTCTGATTCTCGGCGCACACACATCGGGACTCTGATGCACATCTGGGTGGGGGAAGCTGTTGCTGACCCCCAACAGCCACACCACCCACCCTCGAGCAGGCTGACTCTTGAGCGGGCCGACTTTTGGCATGCATGGCTCCTGCTGACCCAACACAGCCACATGTTTCAGTGCCTGAGCTCTTCAGTGACACTCAGGTTGTGCGATGCTCCCACACGCATGGCTTGGCCCCAGCAACTCAGAACGCGGACGTTTTGGTGATCACAAAAATGGAGAGACTACGAAACAATCACCTAAGGAAAGAAAAGGAGGCATTGCAAAGAAAGGAACTAAATGAAATGAAGGCATGAAATATGTCAGAAAATAATTCAGAGTAATGGTCATCCAGTTCATAAACTGGATGGGTGAGAAAATCAACAACCTATGCAAGAATCAGAAGGAAATAAAAGATGATATAGCTACAATAAAAAACATGATGGCAGTTTTCAACAGTAGACTAGGAGAAGCAGAGGACTGAATTAGTGAGTTAGAAGATAAAATAGAGAAAAAAGTCCAATCTGAACAGCAATTTGAGAAAAAAAATTAATAAGTAGGAGGAGAGCCTAAATGAGTTTTGTGACAACATGAAACAAAGTTATATATGTATAATAGGGTTGCCAAAAAGACAAGAAGAGCAGCAAGGATTAGAGAACCTATTTGAAGAAATAATGACAAAAAACTTCCCTAATTTGAGAAAGAAAAAAGTCACACAAGCACAGAGAGTCACAAACAAAATGAACCACAAAAGACCCACACCAAGACATGTGGTAATCACAATGTCAAACGTTATTGACAAAGAGAGAATCGTAAGGCTGCAAGAGAGAGACAGAAAGTTACCTAAAAGGATCTCCCATCAGATTATCAAATGATTTACTAACAGAAACACATCAGGCCAGAAGGGAATGGAATGAAACATAAAAAGTGATGGAAAGCAAGGGACTGAATCCAAGAATACTTTATGAAGCAAGGCTATCAATAAAAAATGAAAGGGAAATCAGGAGCTTTGCAGACAAAAAAAGGCTAAGGAACTTTATCCTACCAAGCCAGCAAGGCAAGAAATGCTAAAGGGACGGTTGTAAAAAGAAGAAATAGAAAGGGAGGAAGGAACACAAGCATAAAGAATATAAATGGCTACAAACAAATACCTATCAATAATAACATTGTACCTAAATGGACTAAATGCTCCAATCAAAAGTCATTGAGTAACTGTATGGATAAAAAATCGTGACCCATATATATGCTGTCTACAAGAGACCTACCTCAGAACAAGGGACTCACATAGACTGAAAGTGAAGAGATGGAAAAATATCTTTAAGCACCCAAATACATAAAAAAAAAAAAATTCTGGAAGATATCAGGGGAGAGATTGACAGCAATACAATAATAGTATGAGACTTTAATACCCCATTAACATCAAAGGATATGTCTTCTAGACAAAAACTCAGCAAAGACACAGCAATCATAAATGACTGACTAGATCAGATGGACTTAATGGACATCTTCAGAACATTTCACCCCTAAGGTACAGAATATACATTCTTCTCAAGTGCACATGGGGCATTTTCAAAGATAGACCACATATTGGGACATAGGCAAAGTCTCTCAAATTCAATAATATTGAAATCCTATCAAGCATCTTCTCATATAACAATGGCATAATATTAAAAATAAACTACAATAAAAACAATCACAAAAAATTCAAAGACTTGGAGGCTAAAAAACAGGCTATTACTCAAGAAAAACTGGTAATAAACCATCTAATGCTGCAGTTTGAAGAATTAGAAAGAGAAAAACAAGAAAATCCTAGAGTGGGCAGAAGGAACAAAATAATAAAGATCAGAGTGCACATAAATAACATAGAGACAAAAAAAAAAATACAAAAGGTCAATGAAACCAAGAGCTCATTCTTTGAAAGGATAAACAAGATTGATGAACTTCTAGCCAGGCTCACCAAGAACCAAAGAGAGAGGACCCAAATGAACAAAATCAGAAATGAAAGGGGCAAAATAACAATAGACCCCACAGAACTACAAAGAATCATAAAAAATATACTATGAGCAACTCTATGCCAACAACTGGTCAACCTAGAAGAAATGAATATATTCCTAGAAAAATTTGATCTTCAAAAACACAATCAGGAAGAATAAAAAATATAAATAAACAAGTAACTATGGAGGAAATTGAAGCAGTAATAAAAAAAACAACAAAACTTCCAAAAAACAAAAGCTCTGTACCATAAGCCTTCATAGGGGAGTTTTATCAAATATTCAAAGAAGAACTAAAACCTCTCCTCCCCAGACAATTCCAAAAAATTCAAGAGGAAGGAACACTTCCAAGTTCTTTCTATGAATCCAGCATTACTCTAACCCCCAAACCAGAAAAAAAAAACACAAAAAACACAATACAAAGAAAGAGAATTATAGGTCAATATTCTTCATGAACATAGATGCCAATATTCTAGCAAATCAGATCCAGCATTATATTAGAATGATCTTACATCATGACCAAGTGGGATTTATTCTGGGGATGCAAGGATGCTACAATATCCACAAATCAATAAATATGATGGCCGAAACCGGTTTGGCTCAGTGGATAGAGCGTCGGTCTGTGGACTGAAAGGTCCAAGGTTCGATTCCGGTCAAGGGCATGTACATTGGTTGTGGGCACATCCCCAGTAGCGGGTGTGCAGGAGGCAGCTGGTCGATGTTTCTCTCTCATCGATGTTTCTAGCTCTCTATCTCTCTCCCTTCCTCTCTGTAAAAAATCAATAAAATATATTTTAAAAAATAAAAATAAAAAAATAAATATGATGCATCACATAAATAAATTGAGAGATAAAAACCATATAATCATATCCATTGATGCAGAAAAAGCATTTGAAAATATCCAACACCCTTCCTTGACAAAAATTCTCAGCAAGGTGGGAATAGAAGGATGATATATCAACATAATAAAAGCCATATATGACAAACCCACAGCCAACATCACACTCAATGGGCAAAAACTAAAAACATTCCCACTAAGAACAGGAAAAAGAGAAGAATGCCTATTCTCACCACTCCTATTTGACAGAGTACTGCAAGTGCTAGCCATAGCAATCAGACAAGAAGGAGAAATAAAAGGCATCCAAATTGGAAAAGATGAAGTAAAATTGTCATTATTCGCAGATGACATAATATTGTACATAGAAAACTTTCAAGACTCTGTCAAAAAACTAATAGAATTAATAAATGAATTTGGCAATGTAGCAGGATACAAAATTAGCACCCAGAAACCTATGGCTTTTTTGTACATCAATAATGAACTCACAGAAAGAGAAACTAAAAAAAATCCCATTTAACATTGCAACAAAAATTGAGATATATAGTAATATATTTAACCAGAAAGGTAAAGGACTTGTTCTCAGAGAATTACAGTATGCTGAAAAAAGAGATAGAGAAAGACATAAACAAATGGAAGATTATATCATGTTCATGAATTGGTAGACTCAATATCAATAAATTGTCCTTACTACCCTAAGCAATCTATAAATTCCTTACTACCCTAAGCAATCTATAAATTCAATGCAATCCCCATTAAAATACCAAATGGCATACTTCAGAGAGATAGAACAAACTCTCTGAATATTCATCTGGAATAAAAAAAGTCCTCGAATAGCTGCAGCAATCTTGAGAAAGAAGAACAAATTTGAAAGGATCACAATACAAGATATCAAGCTATACTCCAAAGCCACTGTTCTCAAAACTGCCTGGTACTGGCACAAGAACAGACATACAGACCAGTGGAACAGAACAGAGAACCTAGAAATTGACCCAAGCCATTATGCTCAATTAATATTTAACAAAGGAGGCAAGAGCATAAAATGGTGTCAAGACAGTCTCTTCAATAAATGGTGTTGGGAAAATTGGTCAGATACACGTAAAAAAATAAAATTAGACCACCAACTTATACCATACAGAAAAATAAACTAAAAGTGGATGAAGGACTTAAACGTAAGATGGGAAACCATAAAAATCTTAGAAGACTCCATAGGCAACAAAATAACAGACATTTGTTATAGCAATATCTTTGCCAATACAGCTCCTAGGGCAATGGAAACTAAGGAGAAAATAAACAAATGGGTCTACATCAAAATAAAAAACTTATACACAGCAAAAGAAACCATCAACAAAACAACAAGAATGTCTACTGCATGGGAGAGCATATTTGCCAATGTTATCTCCCTTAAGCATTTAATCTCCAAATTTTATAGGGAATTCATACAACTTAACAAAAGGAAGATAAACAATCCAACTAAAAAATGGGTAAAGGACCTAAATAAACACTTTTTGAAAGTGGACATAGAGAAGGCTAAGAGAGATAGGAAAACATGCTCAAAGTCACTAATCATCCGAGAGATGCAAATCAAAACAACAATGAGATACCATCTCACACCTATCAGAATGGCTATCATCAACAAATCAACAAACGACAAGTGCTGGCTAGGATGTGGAGAAAAAGAAACCCTCTTACACTGCTGTTGGGAATGTAGACTGCTACAGCCACTGTGGAAAACAGTGTGGAGTTTCCTCAAAAAATAAAAAATGGAACTTCCATTTTTCCCAGTAATCCCACTTCTAGGAATATACCCCAAGAAATAAGAAACACAAATCAGAAAGGATATATGTACCCAAATGTTCATAGCAGCACTATTTACAGTAGCTAAGATTTGGAAACAGCCTAAGTGCCCATCAGCAGATGAGTGGATTATAAAACAGTGGTACATCTACACAATGGAATACTACGCTGCTGTAAAAAAAGAAGGAACTCTTACATTTGCAATAGCATGGATGGAACTGGAGAGCATTATGCTAAGGAAAATAAGCCAGTGAGAGAAAGAAAAGTATCACATGATCTCACTCATTTGTGGAATATAATGAGCATCATAAACTGATGAACAAAAATAGATACAGAGACAAAGAAGCATTGAATAGACTGTCAAAATGCAGTGGTAAGTCAGGGGACAGTGGTGGGTGAGGGTAAGTGATCAATCAAAGGGCTTTTATGCATTCATATAAGCATAAGCAATGGAAACAGATACTAGGGGGGTGAGGGCATGTCCATGGGGTGGGGGATGCCAAAGGGAGGTTCATGGGGGAAAAGGAGTTATATGTATTACTATTTGTAATACTTTAAACAATCTATACTAATAAAAGGGTAATATGCTAATTAGACCGGGTCAACTGGACATTTTCCAGAAGTCCAACTTCATTCCAGACAGTTAGGGGCGACCAGGCTGGCAGGGGAACAGTTCAGGGGCTACCAGGCCAACAGAAGGGCAGTTAGGGGGCGACCAGGCTGGCAGGGGGCAGTTAGAGGATGACTAGGCTGGCAGGGGACCAGTTAGGGGGCGATCAGGCAGGCAGATAGAGTGGTTAGGGGCAATCAGGCAGGCCGGCAGAGGTGCAGTTAGGGAGCAACCAGGCTGGTAGGGGGGCAGTTAGGGGGTGACCAAGCCGGCAGGGGGGCAGTTAGGGGCCAACCAGGCCAGAAGGTAGAGTGGTTAGGGGCGATCAGGCAGGCAGGAAGGCAAGCAGTTAGGAGCCAACGGTCCCGGATTGCGAGAGGGATGTCCAACTGACATTTTAAGCCCAATCTGGCAGGGATTCAGACATCCCCCAAGGGGTCCCAGATTGGGAGAGGGTACAGGCCGGGCTGAGGGACCCCCCCATGCATGAATTTTGTGCACCAGGCCTCTAGTAATAATAATAAAACAAATAAAAAATATAGTCTCCCCCCCCCCCCCAATTCTTACGATTTAAAAAAAAAAGAATATCTATTTGAAGAAATAATGACAGAAAACTTCTCTGATTTGGGAAAGAAAAAACTTACCCAAGCACAGAGAGTCTCAAACAAGAGGAACCCCAGAAAACCAACATCATGATACATCATAATAACAATGTCAAATGTTAATGAAAAAGAAAGAATCTTAAGGGCTGCAAGAGAGAGATAGAAGGTTATGTACAAGGGATCTATCATTAGACTATCAAATGATTTCTCAATAGAAAAACATCCAGCAAAAAAGAATGGAATAGAGTATACAAATTAATGAAAAGTAAGGGACTGAAACCAAGAATACTCTATCCAGCAAGGCTATCATTCAAAATTGAAGGGGAAATCAGGATCTTTGCAGACAAAAACAGCCAAAGGGAGTATATTACCACCAAATCAGCAATGCAAGAAATCCTAAAGGGACAAGTAGAAGAAGAAGGAATAGAAAGAGGAGAAACACAGAATAAAGAATTAAAATGGCAACAAAGAAGTTTCTACCCTATCTAATAAAAAGGTAATATGCAAATTGACCATCACTCCAACACACAAAATGGCCGCCCCCATGTGGTCAAAGATGGCTGCCACAGGATGGCCAGCAGGGGAGGGCAGTTGTGGGGGACCAGGCCTGCAAGGGAGGGCAGTTGGGGGCAATCAGGCCTGTTAGGGAGGGCAATTAGCGGTGACCGGGCTGGCAGAGGAGGACAGTTGGGGGTGACCAGGCCTGCAAGGGAGGGCAGTTGGGAGGGACCAAGCCTGCAAGGGAGGGCATTTGGGGGTGACCGGGCTGGCAGAGGAGGGCAATTGGGGGGGACAAGGCCTGCAGGGAAGCGTAGTTAGGAGGGACCAAGCCTGCAGGGGAGGGCAGTTGGAGAGTACCAGGCCTGCAGGGGAGGGCAATTGGGGGGACCAGGCCTTCAGGGGAGGGCAGTTGTGGGCAATCAGGCCTGCAGGGGACGGCAGTTGTGGGCAATCAGGCCTGCAAGGGAGGGCAGTTAGGGGCAACCAGGATGGCATGGGAGGGCAGTTAGGGGTGACTAGGCCGGCAGGGGAGTGGTTAGGGGGTGATCAGGCTGGCAGGCAGAAGCAGTTAGGGGCAATCAGGCAGGCAGGCAGGTGAGCAATTGGGAACCAGCAGTCCTGGATTGTGAGAGGGATGCCCGACTGCCCATTTGTGACAGCAGTCCTGGATTGTGAGAGGGATATCCGACTGCCCATTTAGGGCTGATCCCAGTCAGGAATAATAATAATAATAAAAACCTTGAATAGTCCAAATAATGACTGATGAAATTGAAGCAGTAATAAAAAAAATAAAAAATAAAAAAAACTTCCAGCAAACAAAAGCTCTGGTCGGGATGGCTTCACAGGGTAGTTTTACCAAACATTCAAAGAAGAACTAAAACTTACCCTTCTCAGACTATTCCAAAAAATTCAAGAGGAAGGAACACTTTCAAGGTCTTTCTATGAAGCCAGCATTACCCTAATTCAAAAACCAGATAAATACACTACAAAGAAAGAGAATTAAAGGCCAATATCCCTGATCAACATAGATGCTAAAATTGAGGAATAAAATATTAGCAAATCACAGCCAGCAATACATTAAAAAGATCATACAATATAACCAAGTGGGACTTGTTCCGGGGATGCAAGGTTGGTACAATATCTACAAATCAATAAACGTGATACATCACATAAACTAATGGAAAGACAAAAATCACATGATTATATCAATTGATGCAGAAAAAGCATTTAACAAAAGCCATCACCCTTTTTTTGATAAAAACTCTCAGCAAAGTGGCAATAGATGATTATATCTCAACATAATAAAAGCCTTCCATGAAAAAACTACAGCAAACATCTTACTCAATGGGCAAATACTAAAACCATTTCCCCTAAGAACAGGAATAAGACAGGGATGCCCACTTTCACCACTCTTGTTTGACATAGTATTGGAAGTGCTAGCCATATCAATTAGATAAGAGGAAGAACTAAAGGGCATCTAAATTGGAAAAGAAGAAGTAAAACTAATTATTTGCAGATGACATGATATTGTACATAGTAAAGACTCCATTAAAAAACTACTAGATTTAGTAAATGAATTCAGCAACTTAGCAGAATATAAAATTAACACCTAGAAATCTATGGCTTTTTTTATACACCAATAATGAACTCACAGAAAGAGAAAAAACCCCATCCCATTTACCATTGCAATAAAAATATTAAGATATCTAGGAATAAATGTAACTAAGGAGGTAAAAGAACTCTACTTGGAAAACTACAGGACCTTGGAAAAAGAAACAGAGGAAGATGTAAACAAGTGGAAGAATATATCGTGTTCATAGATTGGTACAATCGATATCATCAAAATGTCCATACTACCCAAAGAAATCTATAGATTCAATGCAATCCCCATTAAATACCAATGGCATATTTCAAAGACCTAGAACAAACTTGCCAAAAATTCATCTGGAATACCCCAAATAGCCACAGCAATACTAAGAAAGAACAAATTTGGTGGGACTACAATATCAGATATTAAGCTATACTCCAAAGCCACTGTTCTCAAAATTGGCTGGCACTGACACAAGAACAGACATATAGACCAATGGAACAGAACAAAGAACCCAGAAATCGACCCACGCCATTATGTTCAATTCATATTTGACAAGGGAGGCAAGAGCACACAATGGAGTCAAGACAGTCTCTTCAATAAATGGTGTTGGATAATTGTATAGATACATGCAAACCAATGAAACTGGACCACCAACTTACACCATATACAAAAATAAACTCAAAATGGATAAAAGACCTAAACATAATATGGGAAACCATAAAAATCATAGAAGAATACATAGGCAGGAAAATGTCAGGCATATCTTGTAGCAATATCTTTACCGATACAGCTCCTAGTACAATGGAAACTAAGGAGAAAATAAACAAATGGGACTACATCAAAATAAAAAGCTTTTGCACAGCAAAAGAAACCATCAACAAAACAATAAGAAACCCAGTGCATGGGAGAACATATTTGCCTATGTTATCTCTGATAAGGGTTTAATCTCCAAAATTTAGAGAGTACTCATACATCTTAACAAAAGGAACTTAAACAATTCAATAAAAAAATGGGCAAAGGTCTAAAATAGACACTTTTCAAAAGTGGACATACAGAAGTCCAAGAGACATATGAAAAAATGCTCAAAGTCACTAATCATCTGAGAGATGCAAATCAAAATAACAATGAGGTACCATCTCACACCTGTCAGAATGGCTATGCTTAATAAATCAACAAAAGACAAATGCTGTGGAGAAAAAGGAAACCTCTTGCACTGCGGGAATGCAGACTGGTATAGCCACTTTGGAAACAGTAGGGAGTTTCCTCAAAAAAATAAAAATGGAAATCCGTTTGACCCAATAATCCCACTTCTCCAAATATATCCCAAGAAATCAGAAACACCAATCAGAAAGGATATATGCACCCCTATGTTCATAGCAGCACAATTTACCATAGCTAAGATTTGGAAACAGCCTAAGTGCCCACCAGCAGATGAGTGGATTAGAAAACTGTGGTACATCTATATAATGGAATGATACAACTGCTGTAAAAAAAGAAAGAACTCTTACCATTTGCAACAGCACGGATGGACTTGGAAAATATTATGCTAAGTGAAATAATCCAGTCAGAGAAAGATAAGTATCACATGATCTTACTCATTTGTGGAATATAATGAGCATCATAAACTGATGAACAAAAATAGATCCAGAGATATAGAAGCATCGAACAGACCTTCAAACCTCAGAAGGAGTGCAGGGTATAGTGGGAGTCAGGCGGGGTGTGAGGGCGGTTAGAAATCAACCAAAGGAGTTCTATGCATGCATATAAGCACAACTGATGGATACAGACAATAGGGCAGTGAAGGCCTGTGCTGGAGAGTGGAGGCGGACTGGGAGAAGTCAATGGGGGGGAAAAGGGACATTTGTAATACTTTCAACAATAAAGAATAAAGAAATTGCAGAGTCACATTTAAAAAGATCTGTCCCAATTGATCTGTAAAGGTATGGAAGGAAAGAGAGAAAATGCTTCATAATCATGGTTGTTGAGGGGCAGGAAAGAGTGAGGGAATGCTGTCCTATGTTCTATGATTGTGCAAGCTTTTTGAGAGGTGTGTGTCATGGGCCAGTGAAAAGGAATAACTTCCAAGAAGCATGGGTGGGAAAATTCATTTGAAAATCAGGTGGGAACTTGACTGACATGGGACTTTCTGTGCCTATGCCTGTTTATATAGGCCATTCACAAGATGTGTCCCAAAGAAATTCCTGAATTGTTTTCAGCTACAATGACATTTTGGTGCTATCTGAAACACCTATTGGAAGTGTACCTGTAACATTCAGTACAAGGGAGGAATGGAGACAAGCCTATTTTCAAAAGAGAATGGCAATGGGAAAGGTATGTTGTCACTAGGTGCACCCTGTAAACATGTACAGAAACCAGGACCTCCAGTTGGTACCATTTACAGCCACCTTGCCAAGTCCTCCAATGGTGGAAGGGAGCAGACATGCCCCTCTTGGGTCTGCTACCTCTTTACTAAATTCTCCCTCAATTTGACCTGCTTGTAAGCTATTCTTGGAGCTACAGAAAATTGTTTCAAAGAAGGGGTTACCTTCCCTGACTTTCATTGACATTTTTTTATTTTTAGACATCTCCACCCCTTATTGTTATTAAAAATTTTTAATGATATTTTCAAAAACCCATCATGCCACCTTTCTCCTTAAGTCTTTACCCAAAGCACAGAGCTGTGGGCATGATGAATCCAGAATATGATTGTACTTGTTGGGCAAATGGCCCAACAATTAAAGAAAATTATTGAAGGTGGTCAGCATGGCCAAAGGTCAAGGGCAAGAAGAAGGAAAATAAAAATTTCTACTCTGTTTGTGACCAGTAATATTATAATGTACTTTATGTTTTTTTCATGTAATCAACAGTTTTATTCTTTTTATTTTGTTTAAAGTATTACAAATAGTAGTACATATGTCTCCTTTTTTCCGCAATTCACCTTCCCCCAGCCTCCCCTACTCCCTGCACATGCCCTCACCCCCCTCCCAGTGTTTTGCATCCATTGGTTATGCTTATATGCATGCATACAAGTCCTTTGGTTGATCTCTTACTAGCACTGCTCCACCAATCCTCCCCAGCTTTCACGTTGTAGTTTGACAGTCTGTTCAATGCTTCTCTGCCTCTGTATCTATTTTTGTTCATCAGTTTATAATGTTTTTTACTATCCATAAATGAGTGAGATCATGTGGTACTTTTTTTTCACTGACTAGCTTATTTCACTTAGCATAATGCGCTCCAGCTCCATCCATGCTGTTGCAAATGGTAAGAATTCCTTTTTTTTATAGCAGCATAGTATTCCATTGTGTAGATGTACCACATTTTTCTAATCCACTCATCTTCTGATGGGCATTTAGGCTGTTTCCAAATCTTAGCTATTGTAAATTGTGCTGCTATGAACATAGGGGTGCATATATCCTTTCTGATTGGTGTTTCTGATTTCTTGGGATATATTTATAGAAGTAGGTCAAATGGCAGTTCCATTTGTAATTTTTTGAGGAAACGCCACACTGTTTTTCTGCAATGGCTGCACCAGTCTGCATTCCCACCAGCAGTGAAGGAGGGTTTTTTTGTTTTGTTTTTTTCTCAGCATCCTTGCCAGCACTTGTCCTTTGTTGATTTGTTGACTATAGCCATTCTGACAGGTGTGAGGTGGTATCTCATTGGTGTTTTGATTTGCATCTCTCGGATGATTCGTGACTTTGAGCATGTTTTCATATGTCTCTTGGCTTTCTGAATGTCCTCTTTTGAAAAGTGTCTATTTAGGTCCTTTGCCCATTTTTTGATTGGGTTATCTTCCTTTTGTTAAATTGCATGAGTCCCAGTAAATGTTGGAGATTAAACCTTATCGGAGATAACATTGGCAAATATGTTCTCCCATGAAGTGGGCTTTCTTGATGTTTTGCTGATGGTTTCTTTTGCTGTGCAGAAGCTTTTTATTTTGATGTAGTCCCATTTGTTTATTTTCTTCTTAGTTTCCATTGCTCTAGGATCTGTATCGTTAAATATATTGCTACGACAGATGTCTGAAATTTTGCTGCCTATGGCTTCTTCTAAGATTTTTATGGTTTCCCATCTTAGGTTTAAGTCCTTTATCCATTTTTTTTTTTAACTTTAGCCAGATTAAGTTCTTAACACATCAAGACCGAAGCCGGTTCCTATGGAATACACCACGCCCGCAAACTGCTCAAGGCCACAGCCCCTTTCTCTACCGCCACGAACACCGCGGTTAACTTAAGGGGCATGTCTGTCTCGCTGGTGGAGAGCCGGGACTTACAGGGCAAGCACAGGAAATGTGGGGGGGGCACTTGGTAGCAGAACCTACAGGATCCCCAACGTCTCCTTAGGGCATTTCAACCTCAGCTCAAAGGCTGGGTCGGTCAAAACCCCTGGAAAACCCGACCCCGACAGAGCGTGCCGCCGTGTTGCTCGCGGTTAAAAGGGTCGCCAGCAGAGAGCCATAGGCCCCAGTTATGCGCAAGCAACTGCTCTGGCGCCGCAGCCTGACCCCCGGCGCCACACACAGGCGCAGCGGGGCTTTATCCATTTTGAGTTTATTTTTGTGTATGGTGTAAGTTGGTGGTCTAGTTTCATTTTTTTTTTTTTTTTGCAAGTATCTGTCCAGTTTTCCCAACACCATTTATTGAAGAGACTGTCTTGTCTCCATTGTATGCTCTTGCCTCCTTTGTCAAATATTAATTGAGCATAATGGGTTGTGTCAATTTCTGGGTTCTCTGTTCTGTTCCACTGGTCTATGTATCTGTTCTTGTTCCAGTACTAAGCAGTTTTGAGAACAATGCTTTGTAGTATAGCTTGATATCTGGTATTGTGATCCGTCCAACATTGTTCTTCTTTCTCAAGATTACTAGTGCTATTCGGGATCGTTTTTTATTCCAGATGAATTTTTGTAGAATTTGTTCTAGGTCTTTGAAGCATGCCGTTGGTATTTTAATGGGGATTACATTGAATTTATAAATTGTTTGGGGTATTATGGACATTTTAATTATGTTGATTCTACCAATCATGAACATGGTATATTCTTACATTTGTTCATGTCTTCCTCTATCTCTTTTTCCAGCGTTCTGAAATTTTCTGAGTGCAGGTCCTTTATCTCCTTGGTTAAGTTTATTCCTAGGTATCTTAATTTTTTTTGTTGCAATGGTAAATGGAATTTCTTTTTAAATTTCTCTTTCTGTGAGTTCATTATTGGTGTATATAAAAGCCATAGACTTCTGGGTGTTAATTTTGTATCCTGCTACATTGCCGAAATCATTTATTACGTGTAATCATTTTTTGATGGAGTCTTTGGGGTTTTCCATGTACAATATTATGTCATCTGCAAATAAGGACAGTTTTACTTCTTCTTTTCCAGTTTGGATGCCTTTTATTTCTTATTCTTGTCTGATCACAATGGCTCATACTTCTAGTACTATGTCAAACAGGAGTGGTGAGAGTGAGCATCACTATCTTTTTCCTGTTCTTAGTGGAAATGGTTTTAGTTTTTGCACATTGAGTATGCTGTTGGCTGTGGGTTTGTCATATATGGCTTTTATTATGTTGAGGTATGTTTCTTCTATTCCCACCTTGCTGAGAGTTTTTATCAAGAAAGGGTGCTGGATTTGTCAAATGCTTTTTCTGCATCAATGGATATGATTATATGGTTTTTGTCTCTCAGTTTGTTTATATGGTGTATCACATTTATTTATTTATGAATGTTGTACCATCTTTGCATCCCCAGAATAAATCCCACTTGGTCATGGTGTATGATCTTTCTAATGTAATGCTGGATTCAATTGGCTAGAAATTTTTTGAGGATTTTGGCATCTATGTTCATGAGGGTTATTGGCCTGTATTTCTCTTTCTTTGTATTGTCTTTATTTGGTTTTGGGATTAAGGTAATGCTGGCTTCGAAAAAAGAGCTTGGAAGTGCTCCTTCCTCTTGAATTTTTTGGAATATTCTGAGGAAGATAGGTTTTATTTCTTCTTTGAATGTTTGATAAAACTCCCCTGTGAAGCAGTCTGGTCCAGGGGTTTTGTTTGCTGGAAGATTTTTGATTATTGCTTCAATTTACTCCATAGTTATCAGCCTATTCAGATTTTTAGATTCCTCCTGGTTGAGTTTTGGAAGGTCATATATTTTTTTGGAACTATGCCCATTTCTTCTAGGTTGACCAGTTTGTTGGAGTAGAGTTGCTCATAGTATTTTTTTCTGCTTATTCGTATTTCTGTGGGGTCTGTTGTTTTTTCACCTTTTTCATTTCTGATATTGTTTATTTGGGTCCTCTCTCTTTGCTTCTTGGTGTGTCTGGCTAGAGGTTCTTCAGTCTTGTTTATCCTTTCAAAGAACCAGCTCTTGGTTTCATTGATCTTTTGTATTAGTTTTTATGTGTTTTTTTTTTTTTTTTTTTTTTTTTGGTCTCTATGTTATTTATTTCTGCTCTGATTTTTATTATTTCCTTCCTTCTGCTCACTCTGGACTTTTCTTGTTGCTCTCTTTCTAATTCTTAAAGTTGCAGAGTTAGATGGTTTATTATCAGTTTTTCTTGTTTTTTGAGGTTGGCTTTTAATACTATGAACTTTCCTCTCAGGACTGCTTTCATTGTGTCCCAAAGTTTTTGGATTGTTGTGTTTTCATTGTCCTTTGTTTCCAGGATGTTTTTTATTTCTTCTTTGATGTCTTTGGTAACACACTCATTGTTTAATAGTATGCTATTCAACTCCAAGTGTTTGAATTTTTGTGATTGTTTTTACTGTAGTTGATTTATAACTTTATGCCATTGTGATCTGAAAAGATGCTTGATATGATTTCAATCCTCTTGAATTTGAAGAGACTTTGCCTGTGTCCCAATATGTGAACTATCTTTGAAAATGTCTCAGGTGCACTTGAGAAGAATGTATATTCTGTAGTTTTGGGGGATAATGTTCTAAAGATGTTGATTAAGTCTATCTGATCTATTGAGTCATTTAGGATTGATGTTTCTTTGCTAATTTTTTGTCTATATGATTTATCCAATGATGTTAATGGGGTATTAAAGTCTTCTACTATGATTGTATTGCTGTCAATCTCACCCCGGTATCTTCCAGATGTCTTTTTATGTGTTTGGGTGCTCCTGCATTATATATTAACCAGAGCTATATCTTGTTGTATCAATCCCTTTAGAATTAAGAAGTGACCTCTCTTTGTCTCTTGTTATGGTCTCCATTTTGATGTCTATTTTGTCAGATATAAGTATTGCTACCACAGCTTTTTTTTTCATTTCCATTTGCCTAATAGATATTTTTCCATCCCTTCACTTTCAGTCTGTGTAAGTCCCTTCCTGTGTGGGTGTGGTGTCTGGTCATGGGAAACAAACTCTCCAAGTTTGCAAACCGAGGCTCAAATGGGTATCCTGTAGACAGCATGTATATAGGTCATGTTTTCTTATCCATTCATTCACTGGATGTCTTTTGATTGGAGCATTTAATCCATTTAGGTACAATGTTATTATTGATAGGTACTTGTTTGTAGCCATTTCTGTATTTTATGCCTGTGTTCCTTCCTCCCTTTCTATTTCTTCTTTTTACAGCATTCCCTTTAGCATTTCTTGCATTGCTGGATTGGTAGTGATAAACTCCCTTGGCCTTTTTTTGTCTGCAAAGCTCCTGATTTCCCCTTTGATTTTGATTGATAGTCTTGTTGGATATAGTTCATCTTGGTTGGGACTCTCTGTACTTGTGTAACTTTTTTCTTCCCCATATCAGGGAAGTTTTCTATCATTATTTATTCAAATAGATTTTCTAATCCTTGCTGCTCTTCTTTTCCCTCTGGCAGCCATATTAAACTTATGTTACTTCATTTTGCATTGTCCCAAAGCTCCCTTAGGCTCTCCTCCTATTTTTTAATTTTTTTTTCTCTAGTTGCTGTTCAGATTGGGCTTTTTCTGGACCTTATCTTCTAACTCCCTAATTTGGTCCTCTAAATCTTCTAGTCTACTGTTAAAACCTTCCATGGTGTTTTTTATTGTAGCTATATCACTTTTGATTTCTTCCTGATTTTTGCATAGGTTGTTGATTTTATCGTCCATCGGGTGTATGAACTGTATGACCATTTCTGTGAATTCTTTTTCTGTCATGTTGCATGCCTCAGTTTCACTTATTTCCTTTCTTGGTGATTCCTCCTTTTCATTCCTCTGGGGATTGTTTAGTTGTCTCCGCATTCTAACTATCACCAGAAGGTTCAAATGTTGAGTTGCGGGGGCCTGAGCTGTGTGCAGTGGGAGCTTCTCACCCTCCAAGTGTCACTGAAGAGCTCCTGCACCAAGATGTGTGGCTGCTGTGGGCTGGTTGGACCCACGCTCGCCCAGGATCAGAGTCACCAGCGCTTAGTGTGGCCTTGTGTGCGCACCTTGAATCAGGGACCCCACCTGTGCCACGCTGAAACAGAGATCCCACTGGCATGTACCAAAAATCAGAGTCCCCTAGCCTGTGTCAGGAGTCAGAGACCCCCTGTGCCCACACCGCGAATCGAATATCAGAGTCTTTGTTGCTTGGTGCCACCTCGTGCCGAGAATCAGGATCCCTGTGTGCACATGTGTCAATAATTGAAGTCACTAGCTGTTAGTGTGAATGCACTGGGAATCAGGGATCCCAGGCGTGCACGATGAGAAATTGAGTCAAGTCACTGGTGCTCAGTGCTGCCGCTCGCGTGGAGAATCAGGGTCCCTGGTCTGCTTGGGGCACTGGGTTGCACTGTTGCACTCTGTTGGCAGGAGGTCCACTCCTACTCTGCAGAAAACAGCCTTCCATGTGTGCTTTCCATGAATCAAATTCAGGTGGCACTGCTGCCCTGTGTGGGTGTGGGGTCTGGTTGCAGGAAACAAACTCCCCAAGTTTGTGCACCCAGGCTCAAATTCAGCGCACCCTCCCTATGTGGGCACGGGGTCTGGTCATGCAGGTGTACACTGCTTGAAACAAACTTGTCCATGCTCCCAAGCTCAAATTCAGCACAGCCTTCCTGTGTGGGTATGGTGTCTGGTCGCGGGAAACAAACTCTCTGAGTTTGCAAACTGAGGCTCAAATACAGTGCAGCCTCCCTGTGTGGGCGTGGGGTCTGGTTGCAAAAATCAAACTTCCTGTGTCTACGTACCCAGGCTCAAATTGAGGTAGAGCCGCCACTGCTGTGCATGGGCAGGAGGTTCTGGCAGTTCCTATGCCACTGCCACAGGCTGGCGGGGAGGGGGATTGGCTCTGTGACTCACAGAAATTTGTGGCTGGGATACCTGAGGTCTTGGTATCTGTGGGTCTGCAGCTGTGGTCACAGGTCTTTGACCCAAGTGGCCTTAGGGTCCAGTTTGTGAATGAGACCAGATTGGGTAGTGGCAAGTCTAGGATCCTAGTCTCAAGCAGTTCTGTTCTTCAAGATGGTGTGGACTCTGTGCCGGCGGTGTCCTCCCCAGAGTATTTTCGGTAGCAGAAGGGTTTCAACGTCTAAGACTGCCCAGTTTGGCAGCCCCTTGGACGACCTGCAGGATCTAACTGTCCCTAGCTCTCTCACACACACCACACATGTCCACACACTCCTCTATTGCTTCCTCACTCTCTCACACACTCTCCTTCCCTACCTTCTTGCTGGTTGCCATTTTGTCCCTACAATGTACTTTATATAAACTATGTAGAATGATGAGGTAATAGGCTTTTATCATACCAAGAATGTTGAGTAAAAGTGGAAATATAAAATGTATATACTTGTTAAGTAAAAGATGGTAAGCTCATTATAGAGTTACTCAAACAAGTCTGTCTGTACATTTAAATGATGGTTTACTCTGACACTTTGAAATTATTAGTGTACTATCTTCTTGTCATCTAATTCTTAAGAAACCTTAAGAAAAATATTCAGAAATTCAATCAACTCCCTATATTTTTTAAAGAAAATTTTCTTTTTGTCTGGTATTTCTAAATGTCATTCTGATGTGATGAGGTGTATGTCCATCCCATTGTCCTACATGGTGCATACATAGGACCCAGGTGTTGGACCCAGTAGCCTGTGTCTTAAAAAACCCTCTTGGAGCCCTAGCCAGTTTGGCTCAGTGGATAGAATATTGACCTGCAGACCAAAAGGCCCCGGGTTCAATTCTGGTCAAGGGCACATACCTCATTTGCAGGCTCCTCCCCGGCCTGCACCCTGGTTGGAGCTTGTGCAGGAGGCAACTGATCAATGTGTTTCTCTCATATAGATGTTTCTCTCTGTCTTTCCCTCTCCCACTCTCCCTAAAAATCCATGGAAAAATATCCTCGGGTGAGGATTAACAACAACAAAAAACCCTCTTAGACTCTGATATAGCTCCAGTGGGAGGGCCAGTGCTTTAGATTAATTTTCATCTTCAGCCACAGAATAAGGTCAGGCTGCATGGTGCTGTGGTGCTACAGAGGGTGGTCTAGACCAGTAGTTCTCAAGGTGTGGTCCCTGGAAGCTTGTGCAAAATGCAACTTGTTGGGCCTTTCCCAGACCCACCCGATCAGAAACTTTGGGGCTGGAACCCAACAATCTGGTTTAACAATCCCTCTAGGTGATTCTGAGGCATGTGAACACTTGAGAATCATGCTTCTAGACCATGTTTCTCAAAAGTCTTTGTGCATAAGTACCACCTGGGGATCTTGTTAAAATGCTCTTTCTATTTTGTAGGTAGGTCTTGAGTGTCTGATTTTCTAATAAGTTTCCAGGTGCTGCCAAAGCTGTGGACCCATGGACCACCCTTAGAGCAGCCAGGTTCTGAAGTATTATGGTTACTAGAAATATGCATCCTCTATTGTAAGTGTATAAAATGACATTCTAATTTAAATGTCATCCTCCTGTGGGTGTAGCTACAGTGAGTCAAGATCTAAAATAAATTATCTCCTTGAGTAAACTTGATGACATTGTGAGTTCCTGAGAGCAAAAGCCTGAGAATATACTTTGGTTGTTGTTTGATTTCTCTTTGACATAAAGTAAGCACCTAATAAATTCTACAGAAAGAGTGAGTGGGGACCCTGTCACTGTTCTTCCAGGGATCTATTCCTGAGTGGCCAGACAGTATCACTCTGCTGAATCTTTTATAATATTAAGAAGATATTGGAGCAGGAGAGGGGCACGCACATGCAGGAACCTGAGGGAAGAACCGGGTTCAGCACTAGAGTCCCCTGAAGACACTTTCATTACTGTCAACACTTGGCTTATTCTTTTCTCTGGCTCAAATTTACACTTTTAATCAAATTCCATTTGTTAGATGCCTCTGTGTACTTAGGACCAGTCATTTTTGCTAAATCACACCTCCCTCCAACACTTTCTTTAATTGCAACTTAGCCAAAAATGTGCTTCCTGAGGCTGGGCAGGGACCCATGCTAGTGTCACTGCAGCCCTCCTTTGCAAGGAGGAAAGTACAGACTTGTCTTCTTGTTCCTCCCACTGATTGCTTCTTTCCCCCTTGCCTCCACCCCCACCTCTTTGCATTTCTGGTGCTTCACCCTTTATTTTAGACAAATTGACCTTGTCCTCTACAGAGGTCTCCCAACCAAACCTTATTCATTTGTTCATTCTTTCATATCCTGTTGGGGAGTAGCAGATACTAATCCTTACCACAAATGACTGGTAACTTAGTTTTCTTTTTTGTGTGTGTGTGTGTGTTTTATTGTGTGTTTTCTAGTAGCCTCTTTTCTGTTTGAGAAGATACAGGATGCTGGTCTTCTACCTTCTGTAAATTTTAGGAAAGAAAGGAAGTGGGTGAATCAACATGGAGGTATTCAAGTACCGCCATTTCCACTGTAAGGAGACTCAGAGGCTTGCAAAAAGCAGTGTGATTTGAACTACATCCTGGACCTTGGGATGGTTTGGTTCACTCAGGAAGCAATGGAATCCTCTTCTGGTTAGTTCCATTCTTCTCTGAGATGTGTTGGGAAGTGCTGCTGGCTCCTATGGGTGCTCTCAGGATGGCGCCGGCATTTGTGCAATTCAGCCTGAGCAACACCTCAATACAATGGGATTAGAAGCTTTTGGAACTTGTGTCAAATCAACTTATTTTCCTGCATGTAAAAAATTAAAAGAGAATGTGTAAAACATTCACCCTTCTACTTTTTTAGGGTAACAAAATGTTTGACCCAAAAGCAGACCCATAAATAATACCCACAGGAAAAAACTAGGAAATAGATTTTGTTCCCATCACCCCTTAAAAAAGTGAAGTTGGTGTTGCATTTCTTGAGAAGTTATGCAAACTGGAATGAGGGCTTTTCAAGTTAACCCTAAACACTCTGTCTGCAGTGCCTTGTGCTCTGGTGTTGAATTGCATGACTCCACACACTGTGTAACATTAGTATGTGCTGCCCTGTGACAGAATGCAGCAGGCATGACTTGTTAGGCCATTCAGCCCACGGACAGCTTGACCTCCCTAAAGAGAATGGCATGTTCCTCACCTGTTTCGCATACTTTGTTAATGCGTTTATAAAGCCTCCACATCCATGCCCTGGGGAGGACGAGAATTCAATTTCACAAGTAGGAAAATGGTCAAAGGAATGTCAGGCAGTCAAATTAACCCACTTTTAGGTTTGCAGAATTGTTTTTGAAATTGTGATATGTGGACTTTCATTCCTTTGTAAATACATGCTGTTAAATTTATGGCTTGATTTAGGCATGGAATGTGGCTACATTATAGTGACTTTGTGGATGATAACTTCCTTGCTTGGTTCTAAATCTTTATCTTGCATGAATATGCATTTTTCCTCCTTTTCCCCTGAATCATTCTAATTTTTACAAAGTGAGAAGTCTAGATGCCTCTCCCTGGCCACACTGGGCACACTCCCAACTACAGAGCTCTTTGCAGAGAGAACAATATTTATCTGCCAGCTTCAACACCCTCTGCAGTGCAGACTGACAGAGATAGAACACAACTCTGGGAGGAAGCAGCATTTCAGTGTGCTTGCAGGAGGTAGAGTCAAGGACACTCCTGGACAAAGGCTGCTGAGGCTACCTGAATCCATGTCTCCCAGCGCCCTTGACCAGGGTTCTGTTAGGAATGCAGAGACCTCACCCAGGGCCTCCTGGGGTTCAGGCAGAACTTGATGTTTTCAATTGTGCTGTCCCAGCAGATTCCTCCCTGCCCCATCAGGACCCTACTCCTAGGCCAGGGTCTGTTTTTCTGAGCTGCTCTGTACCCCATCCACTATCTCTGAATTTGAAAAAAAGAAAAAGTGAAAAGGCAAAAAAAAAAAAAAAAAAAATTATCCCAAGAAGTCTTAAGTGGATGTTAGATCAATCTCTCTTCCCTCTTCTTTGAGGATTTTCATTGTCTTGGACCTCAGTATAAGCAGGGGAGGCAGAAGTGACTTCATTCATTAAAAATATGGTCTCCAGGAAGGAAATGCTATTTGTATGGGATTCTCCATCCTTGCTCAGGTCAGACAATAATAACTCATGACTTGCTATATTTTAATTTGCTTCCTTAGAGTGCCAAAATCTTGACTCCAGGTCAATAATTCCAAAATGATGGCAAGTGCATGATGTGAAGAGGTGACTCTCAATTGGCCCTGTGTCTACTTAAGGACCTTTGGAGGTATTTGCCTGGTCCTTCCCTGCATACTCTGACTCTTCTGTGTGGACCTGTTGTTAATCCACCTCTTATTTAAAAATATACATACTGAGCTCATCTTGGACAAAAGCGTAAATGTCTATTGCCACTTTGCTGTTGTCTAACACAGCAGAACTTTGGACAATGTCACATGAAAATAGTGGCTTTCTTTCCTTCTTTTTTTTTTTTTTTTCCTGAGGATGCTTGAATTTAAGGTGACAATCCAGTTTTTTTTTTTATTTAAAGAACCTTAAAGGAAATATCTTTTCTGCATTTGACAATTTGGCAATGTTTTAACATTGATAATGTCTTGGCTTAATCTGAGCTTAAATATGAGAGGCTAAGAAACATATTTGTAACAACTGAAAAATTTCAGTGCTGCAATTCATGCAACAGTGATGTTCTCTCCTCCAGTTGACACTTTGCGGAGAAGCATTTCTTGGACATGACAGTTTGGGGGGTTTCATCTGCCTGACTGACTCTCGTCCCCTTCATTTTGCACTCCTCCTTCTGCAGCCATGTGAGTTATTCACGGGAGAATCCAGCAGCTCCAGCTATAGACCAGGTGACAGGCTCAGAGGGAAGCAACAGGCTGCCTGTCCCTCAAGGAAGCAGGGTTCTATGACTGTGAAAATGTCCTGTTGTCAGGAATATAGGGCAGAGAGGCACATCTGAGTGCAGCCTCTGGCTGGGGGTGGTTCTGAAATTTGGTTTGAATCTGTATTAATCTCAGGCCCTTTTCATGGCTTTTCAGAGTTCCCTTATATTTTGGGGAACTTGTGTTTCTCAAAATACAAGGTTGGCATTTCCTAAACCCAGCTATTGTGGCACAAGGGAATTGGCCCACAGCAGATGCTCTGATGGCCCCAGCAGCTGGCATTCTCTGTCCATGCTCTTTTCTCTGTCCTCTGGGCTGTGAGGCCCTGAAGGCCAGACAGGTCTACACTTCTCAACTGCAGGACTCGGATGCCAGATGCCGGAATGTGTTTTTCTAGCAGTGGCAGCGGTGGAAGCAGCAGGAGGACCATGGGGGCCTGTGGAAATAACTCCCTTACTTGCTTCCTTGCTGGTTCTGAGGTCAGGCTGAAAATCTGTGTCTGCTTTGCTTGATGCCATTGTGCTTTGACTTGCTTTTCATGGCACAGACTTTATTGGCTCTGGGCATCAAGTTTCTGTGCAAACCTCTGCTACAGTGCGTGCCGACTCAGTGAACTCAACAGCCAGAGTAAGACCTTACTGTATCTCCTAATCCTTCAAGCCTCCAGCGGGATGGAGGAGCCAGCCAGAATCATGGCAGGACAGGATGAGCCAAGTTTTACTCCTGGACAAGAAGAGACTAGACCAACTGAAAGTTAGGAAGAGACTATTTGTCTATCTTTGGATGTCCTCCTGCAGCGGTGAGACAAAGATGGGCTGGGAATCTTTCCTCACATACCTATGCAAACAGGATAGTGTGTTTCTTGTGTTCCAGAGCCCTGAACTGAATGGGGCATGAGGCAGGAATTCCATCCACAGCCTGAGCATTTCAGGAGCACTGACTCCACAGACAGGCAGATGAACCCCCCAAACTGTCATGTCCAGGAAATGCTTCTCTGAAAAGTGTTTGTCAGCTGAAGAAGAGAGTCCCCTGGAGCAGAGCATGTCTTACAAGCTTTACAGCCTGAGAATATGGGCTCCATAAGGCTGATGGGAAGATGGGATGAGGGGAGAGAAGAATGTCTTTCTGGAACAATAGAACACCAAATGCAAAAGGACCAGGCCCCGGCACCTTGTAAGCCAGCTTGGTTGCAAGTTATTCAGTGATTGATTGTACACGGAAGCTGGGAGAGGTAACAGTTTTCTGTCCCTGGTGCCACATAGGACTTCATTTTGAGTTATCCCTTGTGGGTGAGGAGCAGATATAGAGCTCTGTAAGCTCTGTGTGCTAGGAGGGCTGTTGAGATATGCTCTGAGTACATGCCCCCACCCCTATCTCTCACCTCCCTCCCCTCACATTATCTGGTCTGGCCACTCAATTTTCTCTATGCACCATTCCCTCCTTCCTCTCTGGACCTTTGCACGGGCTGTCTCTCCTTTGTGAGCACATGTCTTCTGTTCTTTATACCAGACTATCCCTGACTTGTCTCACAGAACACAGCCTCTACATCACTCTTCCACGGAGCCTTCCCAGATGCCCAGGCCTAGGGATAGTGGTCCTGCTAAGGTTCCCATAGCAACCTTACCTCTATTGATTGGAGTTGCCTTTGGCTGCACTCTAAGTTACATCTCTGACTTCCTTCTAGTTTGTTAAACTTTGCTGAGGAAGGGACTTCTAGATGGTGCTTGGAGCACCATAGGTTTTTAAACAAATATTGATTGGATGATTAAATAAAAGTGTAGGTCAGTGATGGCGAACCTATGATACGCACCGCTGAGGCGGCCGCATGCTGAGGATGAAACATTTGCTGCTCCTGAGGATGAAACATTTGCGAAATAATGTTTTTTCCTCAAAGTGACACACTACCCGAGTTATGCTCAGTTTTTTGGTGAAGTTTGACACACCAAGCTCAAAAGGTTGCCCATCACTGGTGTAGGTTCTATTGACCCTTCCTCTTTAGACTAACTTTATGCTAAAAATATCTTAGCAGGAGAGCTAATATCATTATTTAATTTATTGATGTGACATTGGTTAATAGAATTATATAGGTTTCAGGTATACAATTCCATAATACATTATTTGTGTATTGTATCATATGTTCACCACCCCAAGTCAGGTCTCCTTCCATCACCATTTATCCCCCCTTCATCCTCTTTTAGCTTCCCATCCTCTTTCCCTCTGGTAATCACCATACTGTTTGTGTGTATGAGTTTTTTTCTTCTTTGCTTAATCCCTTTCATCTCACTCCCCAAACCCCCTCCCCTCTAACAGCTGTCAGCCTGTTCTCTGTATCTATGAGTGTTTCTATCTTGTTTGTTAGTTTATTTTGTTCTTTAGATTACACATATAAGTGAAGTCATATGGTACTTGTCTCTCTCTGACTGGCTTATTTCACTCAGCATAATACTCTCCTGGTCTACCTAAGCTGTTGCAAAAGGTAAGGTTTCCTACTTCTTCTTCATCTTCTTTTTTTAAGCAGCTGAGTAGTTTTTCATTGTGTAAATGTACCACAGCTTGTTTATCCACTCATCTACTCATACTGATACATATTGACTGACTACTATAGTAATACAACACTGTTACCATAGGCATTAAGGGAGTCCCAGGGATTTCCCCCCATTGGCCAAGATGGTGCAGGGGGAAGTTCTTAACACTGAGCATGCCAAAAGCTAGACAGATGAATGGATAGGGCCCAGCGAGCCAAAAGCTTGCAAGATAACGGGATAGAAAAAAGTCCTCCTCTCTCATCGGTATAATAACTGCAGGCTTGAACAGGAAGAGCGGATAGTCTTTGAGATGGGAGTCCACTATTCTCCCAGGTTGTGGCACCTGAATAAGCCTCTCCTTTTTCACCAGCACCTGTCTTACGAGTTTGGCTTTCATTGCAATTTCATTATAGTTTTTGGTGACTCTGCCAGGATAGCATGGAACTTGGTAAGTCCCAGAGGGCCTGGGCTGGGGTCCCAGCTGCCTGTGGAACAGGACTGTGGTTCTTCTTAGCAACTGCTGAGAGCAGTTCTCTGGGAATTTCCCTGCACTCCTTCTCAAGGCATCAGCTGCTTGACAGCTTGGCTGGTGAAAGGAATAGGTTTCTGGGCAGCAGGCAGATTCCAAAACTGGGTAGGTCCAACCAGCATGCACACTGGGGGTCCTCTATGCCTGCTGCTTAGAATTTGTGCCACATAGGCTTCATGCCATTTGAGCTTCATGCCATTTAGGTCTGACCAGAACCACTTGAAGTACCGGTTGGCAGGAGATAAGATGCTAGGACTTGCTTGTGAGTGCTCATTTGAAGTAATGGAATTATGGATCCAAGTTTTGTTTATATGCTTCCACTCTGTCTGGAGTCTGGGTTTGTACTTTCATGCCACCAGAGGTTGTTCTGTTTTGACTCCTGATGGGAGCCCACTGGGCTGAAGTTTAGCAGATTGGTCCATGTACAACTATGATCCAATCACTAAGAAGAAACTGGTTTTCTATTATAACACTGCTTGGCCTATCTATACTTTAGACTCCAGGGAAAAATGGTCCCTAAAGGGTTCCCTAAATTACTACACCATTATGTATTTAGAATTGTTTTGCCAATGGTTCGAAGAATGGGACAGAATCCCTCATATCCAGGCATTTATGTTTTTGCACAATAAGGAGTCGCCAAAGAAAGGGAACAACCTAATAATGCAGAGAAAGAAATTGGCTTAAAAACCCCTCCTTGAGAGTAAGACACAGGAAGAAAAGGAACATGCGAAGGTGAGTTTCTTTAGTGCCTTGAACCTGGGGGACCCAGGATTATCAGCAGGAAGATTCCCCCCGCCACCACCTGTGTTGCTCTATACCCTAAGAAAGGGCAATATACCCACATTTGGATGATGAAGGGATGGTCTCCCCATTGAAGACCTAGCAGGGCACCCAATTTGGCTAGTTATAGGTAAGACTAATGAGGAGGCTCATCACCTACATCAAGAGAATCCCAAGGGTACCCCAAACCCAGGCTGAGTGATTCCCTTGATAGAGCCCAACTAGGACCTAGAGGCAAAGGCTTAGTCTCCCTAGAACAGTGGTCGGCAAACTCATCAACAGTACAACGGTTGAAATTTCTTTTGAGAGTCACATTTTTTAAACTTAAACTTCTTCTACGCCATTTCTTCAAAATAGACTCGCCCAGGCCATGGTATCTTGTGGAAGAGCCACACTCAAGGGGCCAAAGAGCTGCATGTGGCTCGTGAGCCGCAGTTTGCCGACCACGGCCCTAGAACATTACCAAAGGTGCATGTTGGAAGGGTTCAAAAAGGTGCCTAACAAAGGAGCCTGAACATGACCTGTGCTGTTCAACAGAACTCAAACGAGGATCTTTCTGAATTTTTATTTTTTTTTTCAGAACAGAAAGTTTTATTACTTTTTATTGAAAACTGCACAGAATGCTAAATGTCCACATTTAAAATAAACAAATATGGTTAACAGTAACTCACACTAAAACCAAAACTCTTCTGATAGCCATTATTTTTCTGTTTGGGACAGTTTTTGTCACAAAAACAGGAATGTAGCTATACAACGGCTCAAAATAGGCCATCTTTTAAACAAAAAGGCAATGATTCACAAAAGACTATGAATATAACATGTAACTAGTTGATACAAATCTAATAGGATTTGTTAAAATCAGTCACATCTAATAACACACCTGAGGTGTTCTTGTATAAAATATCATGTGAAGATTTTATCAATGTCTAAAAAAGTGGGTTTGTTCATAGACAATCTGGCAAGTTACCATAAAAAGTGTTTCCTGAGACATAAGGAAATGCAACAGTATTCTTCTTGAACCCTTTCAGTTCAAGACTTTCCACTCAATAAAATAGCTGAGGATCTGAACTGAGAAAATATATTTGAGTACAAACAGCTTGTGAAACTTAATACTTTTTTATTTTATTTTTGGCATCATTATAGGGTATGACTTAACTCACAACCACTCGCCTGCTCAGTATGCAGTTCCGGCGGGAGACTTTTGTCCAGAAGTGACTGTCTTCCATCAGTGCTTGCAGCGAGCTGTCTGACCCAGGCAAACAGTTTCTCCTGGTTTCATAGTAATGCAATCTTCCTATTAGCAAAGAGGTGACCAGCCCCGAGGACCGAAGGGATGAGAGTCATAGGACTGGGATTGCCTCTTAATATTTTTTATTTTGATGTTTGGAACTCTTGATGCAACATTCTATATAGCCAGGTGTTCAGGACCTGCTGTGCCCCAAGGGCTGTTTGAAAAAGATCTATTCTTTGTGATTTGATGCACAGATGAAGAACTTAACACACAATAACAGAAGTTGGTAGTTAATTAATCACGTCCTAGTCTTTCCGGGCCTCCCTCCGAGAGTAGAAGGCATCTTCTGTTTTCCCATGTCTCGGCTTCTAGCTCTTGGTCCCAAAGCTCTTGTAGTTTTTTTTTCCAATTTTTTTTTTATTAAGCTATTATATGTGTACATATCTTACCATTCCCCCACCCCCACCCCACTCCCATATATGTCCTCACCCCCCAGGGTTTTGCGTTCATTGGTTATGTTTATATGCATGCATACAAGTCCTTTGATTGATCTCTTATCTTCCCCACCTCTCCCTAACCTTCCTGCTGTAATTTGACAGACTGCCAAAGCTCTTGTAGTTTTAACACTGATGTCAATGGTGTGTATGCCCAGAATCAGTTACAAAGATGGTCAGATTCCTTTCCTCTTAGTTCAACTGTTGTCCACTGTCTCTTGGTCCCAGGTTTCTCTGACCTTTGTCATCCTCTGCTATTGCTCATTGGGGTGCTCTCGATTGTCCCCCTGTTTTGTGGGCTGGTTGGGAGACAGTGCTTGGGAAGGGTGTGCCACTGTGGGCAGGTTGTGCCTCATGGGGATGCCTCCGGGGATGATCCCTTCCATGGCAGCAGGAAGCCCCCCGGGGCCACGCCCACGATGCCCGGCGGGTATCTGTCAGTGGCACCATTGAGCTCTGGATGAATTGCTTGCTGGTCTATTACTGACCAAGGAGCCGTTGTAAAAAAAGAATTCCTTGTTCACACAGTTCCTTAAGCTTTCTGGGATGCGACCTGTGATGGCGCGGTGGAGGTCGGTGGCGGCAGCCTTCCGCATCTCCAGTGAGGCCTGTTCACGGTACCAGGCCGTGTGGGGCGTGCAGATGAGATTCGGCGCACCTTCCAAGGGCCCCTGAGCAAAGCTGAAAGGCTCCTACTCGTCCACACGGAAGGCTACTCCTCGTATCCTGCCTTCCTTGAGGGCCTGGGCCAAGGCCTTCCCGCCCACCAGCCCGCCGCGGCCGCGTTCGCCCGGAAGGCCCCTTGCTTCGTCTGCTCGATGGTGGAGTCCCTGAGGAGGTGGTGGCTGTGCTCCTGGAGGTGGCAGTGCAGGGACACGCAGTCGCTCTGATACAGCAGGTCCAGGTCCTGCAGGGTGTGGACCTTCTGCGCGCCCAGGGACCGCTCGATCCCGTCCTGCAAGTAGGGGTCATAGCAGATGACGCGGAAGCCAAAGGCCTTGGCTCCACGGCGACCGCCTGCCCCGTGCGACCAAAGCCCATGAGGCCCAGGTGTCCCCGCGGATGCCGGGTCCGCTCCAGCTCTGCACCCGCGTGCCTTCCGGCAGCGCCTGGTACAGCCAGTGCTCCTCCGGTGCATTGAGGATGGCAGAGGGCGGGGCCGTCTGCCCCACGGCAGCTGACTGGGTTTGCACAGGGCGAGCCCCAGCTGGCTGGCCGCCGTGGTGGCGCCGTGGTCGTAGCCGCTCCCTGTCCGCACGATCACACGCAGGGCCCGAACTTCTCCGGTGCTCCCGGGTGAGGGTGAGGGTGAGGGTCATGGCGCCCGCGGCTTCCTGCAGCACCTTCTAGTGGGTCTCATGCGTGGACTGATCGTCACAGAAGGCCACGGTGGCCAGGTCCTGCAGGAGGGGCATCTCCACGGCGCCCCCAGGGTGCAGGGTCCGTTCATGCTCTGGGGCCGGTACCTGAGGGTGTGCTGTGGCAAATTTCAGAATGTGCTGCTGCTACTGTTCACGATGCAGGTGCGACCGAAACCTCTGATACGGGAAATGGGCAGGAGGCTGGCGACCCACGCTTCACAAAGTCTGTCCAATCGCTGGCGCTGACTTCGTGCTTATCCACGAGGGTCTTTCTTGATCGAACTTTGCAACTCTGATTCAAAAGGCAAAGCGGTCCTCTAAGAACTTAGGGGGACTGGCGGGAGGCCACTATGAACCCGAAATAAATCTGTCCACGAACTTTACAGTTCACACGATGGGCTGTCCGTCTCTTTAAGGGAATCCAGCTTCATTGGTTCAAAACCATTTACGGTGATGAAACCCTCGTCCAGGGCTGCTGGCGTCCACGGTGAAGGGCACCCACCCAGGAGGCGGCGGCGGCAGCTCCCACCCCTCCAGCCCCACTGGGCGGCGGTTGCAGTGGCTGCAGCTGTGCGCGCCCCCCTTCCCCGCCCTCCGGCCCCGCGCAGCATGGCTCTCCACTCGGTCCTTAGCTCCTCGGGCCACTGCCGGCTCTTCTGGGCCGCCCCTGGGCCGCTCCTGGGCCACCTTAAAATGACACATCTCCTTCTGAATTTGTAGAAAGGTCTATCAGGCCTAGCAAAAACACACTGATGCTGACCCACAGCACCAGACGTCTGGATGCTAAAATGACTTTTACTGGGCTACAAGCAAGTTCCAACATTTAGACCAGGTATTGAGAAAGAATCCCTCCCAGGTGGTGGACATAGCCTTTAAAGTTTACCATGCCTGGGAAACAAGAAAATTAAAGCAGGCCGCCATTTTCCTAGACACAGTTCAGAGAAACCAGAAGGAGAGGCGAAACCTGAAAGGAAAAGGGAAAGACCCACTAGGTCTTTAATATCAATATGCCCATTGCGAAGAGGAAGGCCATTGGAGAAAGGACTGCCTAGAACTCAAAAATAAAAATTTTTGAAGGTTTCAAGAAACCTTCCTTGAGAAACATTAGAAGGGTATGATGAATTTGATGATGAATGAGGAGGCCTAGGGGCTCCCTTAGACATCTCCTGACCTATTACTATTTCCCCACAGGAGCCCCAGGTACAATTGACAGTGGGGAATAAGCTAATTGACTTCCTCATAGATACAGAGCTACATACTCAGTGCTAACTACAACACTATCCAAGGAAATTTCAGCTGTGGTGACGGTTACTGGAGTGACCAGACAATTACAAAAACAGACATTCCTTCAACCTCTAGAATGCCAGCTTGGGAGGGTCAGAAACTTATGAATAGTTTTCTCTACAGGCCAGACTGCCCCATTCCATTGTTGGGCCAAGATTTGCTTTTTAAATGGAATGCACAAATAACATTTCCCCTGAGAAGTAGCAATTATGTTTAGGAGTCCCGCTGCAGCATGCTCTCCTACTCCAGGTGCTCTTGATTTGCCTGGAAGGATCTGGAGGTGAATTCTTCCCACCTGAGAACCATGAGCAGTCGACAGAGCTGTTTGGGCTGACAGAATACCAGGTAGGCTGGTTAACATCCAACTCATAAAAATTAACTTAAAACAAGGGAGCAGATCCCATGGAAGAAACAATACCTCCCCCCCCCCGCCCCCTTAAAAAAGAAGTTATAGAGGGAATTCAACCAGTATTACAGAAATTCTTAAAATCAGGATTAATTCAGTCTTGCCACTCTCCCAATAACACCCCTATTTTGCTAGTCAAAGAGCTTCACTCTGATGAATATCTATTTGTACAGGACCTTAGGGCTATAAATGATGTTATCCAGGACATTCATCCTATGGTGCCCATCCCTTATACTTTGTTAACCATAGTGCCCAGGGATAGAAAATGGTTTTACTCAAGGTCATGAAGAGCAGTTAGCTGATCAATGGACAGGTTCCCTAGGATATCCGGCTGACAACACACTCTTCTTTAAAGTTCACAGGAATCAAGCCTGAATCCATCACACACAAATAAAGCAGGCACCATCAGAGGAGGCCTCAAATCTCACTGCTGCTATTAATACTGCAAGGGAAAGCTGGACTTGCACTCCTGAAAAAGATTTAAAATTCCTATTTTGGAAAGGGTCAGTGTCTCCCAAAGCTAAGTGACAATGTTGCTTTTTATTTTATTACTAGAGGCCTGGTGTATGAAAATTCATGCACTGGAAGGGGGGGTCCCTCAGCCCGGCCTGCCCCCTCTCACATTCTGGGAGCCCTCAGGGGCAGGAGGCGACCCGGCGGTCAGGGGAAGGTGGTGCCCCATCACTCCTTTGCTGCTGCCACTGCTGGCAGCACAAGCCTCGGCTGGCTCTGGTTACCTGAGACTCAGGCAGACCTGGGTGGCAGGGCAGCTGCCATTCAAGGCTTTCCTGTGCCTCGGCCTGGCCCTGGGTGGCTAGGGGGCTGAGGGGTCTGGGCTCTGCTATCTTGTGGCTGTGGGTGCCACCATCTTTGAGGGCAGGGCAGTCAATTAGCATATTCCCTCCTTATTGGCTGTGGGTGCTGCCATCTTTGCGATGGCGTGAGGGTCAATTAGCATATTCACTCTTCATTAGATAGGACTAGAGGCCCGGTGCATGAAATTTGTGTATTGGGGGGGGGGGATGTCCCTTAGCCTGGCCTGCACCCTCTCCAATCTGGGACCCCTTGGGGGATGTCTGACTGCCAGTTTAGGCCCAATCCCTGTGGGTGGGATCAGGCCTAAAACGGCAATCAGACATCCCTTTTACAATCCAGGACTGCTGGCTCCTAACTGCTTGCCTGCCTGCCAGCCTGATCGCCCCCAACTGCCCTCCCCTGCCAGCCCGATCGCCCAAAACTGCCCTCCCCTGCAAACCTGGTTGCCCCTAAGTGCCCTCCCCTCCCAGCCCGATCACCCCCAACTGCCCTCCCCTGCTGGTCTGGTCGCCCCCAACTGCCCTCTCCTGCTGGCCATCTTGTAGCGGCCATCTTGCAGTGGCCATCTTTTGGCAGGCATCTTGTGGTGGCCATCTTGTGGCAGCCATCTTGTGATGACATCACGTGAGGGCATTGTGTGAGGGCATGATGCCACCTATGCTTTTATTATATAGGATTATTTTTGACAATTACTATACTTTATGCCCATGCTTGGACTGAAAACACTTTTGTCTGCATTTTCCAGACAGTGATTTCCTGGCAAACTTATCCCACTGTTGGGTGTGGCACCAAAGCCCTGCTCTGGATTAGATCCTTGGGATTTGCTAGTCTCTCCAGTTTCTGATTCCACTACAATCCTCCCTGTACTACTAGACAAAGCCCTCACTTAATACTTGATTGCTTGGCTACATAATAGGTCTCAGTTTGAAAGCCCATCTGCAACACCACCTCTTAAAATATGAAGCAGTTTATCAACTTCGCTTGTTTAGCAGTGCCATCTTCTAGACACCACGTATGCCACCTCCTTCCTCGTGTAAAGGCTTCCCTCTATTCTTGATCCCATTCTTTCTTTAGTAGATAGCAAGAATCTCTGGACCCAGGGATAGATAAGACTATGCCCTTTGACAGCAGGAAAAAACTACAGATGATATCTCCATCCACTTACCCTTGTAAAATTACAAGGGTCCAGAGTTTTAAAGAGGATAATTATTACTATACACAATCAGGTTGCAGCAGGCAGCTGAACCTGCATTTTTGGTTACATTGTTGGGAGAAGAGTGTAGGGACAGCAAACCCTGCTTATGGGGCAGACACACCTTTGATGAGCAGCAGGCTACTGAAATTCAAAGCTTTTGAATGCTGTCCACTTCCACTAAGTCTCAATTATATGTAGATAGCAAATGCCAAACTTTTGGTGTGTGTTAAAAAAAGTAGAAAAACTTATAAAAGCAGAGATTTCTAGGCTTGTGCCTAGTGATATTAGGTCAATGAGGTTCCTGGGAGTTAGGAATCTGCATGTTTACAATCCCTCCAGTGACATCGATGGAGATAGACCCACAATTACACCTTGGGGATTAATGACTTATGTTTTTAGAAAAAAAGGCCACAAACTAATAAAGGCAAATTTGCATGTAATAAATGCTTCATGGGGTCCCTGTTTGTTCAGCAAACTTGTTTCTGAGTGATGACAGTGTTACTGGGCTGAGGGAGGTGACCGGTACATGGTGTTTGATGGCATTCTCCTCTGGCTCTGGCTGAACTGTGATGCTGTCAGTCTTACTTGACAGTATCATTGAGTGAGTCTTCAGAGTGCTGGAACCCCATGTGTTGCCTGGTTGCCATGAGCAGCATGATAAGCTCCACTGTTATGCAGTGGCGAAAAGCACTGACTTTTTAGAATAGACATGTGAAGAGGGCTAAAGCAGAAAGAGAGAGAGAGATCTGTCTGAATTTGTCCTTTAGATGGACTGCTCTGTCCACAGCATCAAAAGCAGAATTCTGAGATGGTAGAGACCCTAGCCAGGAAGACCAGTGGGGAAATGCTGTGGTATTCTAGGAAAGGTGAGAGTGTGACCAGAGCAGTGGGTGTGAGAATGGGTTGGGGAATTGAGAAATACATATTAAGAAAACTCAGAAGTGCCTGACTGAATGTAGAGGTGCAGAAGGGGCATGAACCAGGTGCCCCTAGGGCTTCTATGGTGGGGACTGGTGATTGGTGGGTTAGAGAGTACGGGGGATGAGTGAGGTCACTGGGAGTGTGTTCTGGATATGGAGAACTTCTCTGCTATGGGGTATCACAGTGAAGCCACTCCATCTTCCCTTGACCTGAGAGGTTTAATTTGCCATTGAATAAACCATATTAGCCTCCCTGGAACCTACCTTTCTCAGATGGTCACCAGCTTTATTGCATCTGTCTTTGTTTATATGGCACATGTGCCTAAAGCATTTTTTCCCTCTCCTGGGTGGCTGTGGGACACTGTCATCACTGGTGAGCAAAGACCCCAACTCTCCTGTCAAAGGAAGGGATTCCATCCTCCCAGTCTCAGGGAACAAGCTATTTTTGGTTCCTTGGCATCCATCTTTTACACATGTACCTCTTCTTAGGTCCCTTCAGGGGTCACACTGAGGAACCAATTTTTTGGTGTGGGGTAGTTTTTTATTACTGTGATCACTATAGAGATCAGGTGTGGCCAGTCCATGGAGGAAGCTTCTTTAAAGCTTCCATCACCCATCTTCTCTTTAGGAAATTATCTTCTTTCCACCCAACTCAGGTGAGCTGATGATGGGACATGCCCACAGTCTCTTCAGTTGTCCTCTTCTTTGATGCTGTCCATGGAAGAAAGTATAGATAATTTTGTTTAAAACTGAGAAGAGTAAGATGATATAAGCTTAGAGAAGTTTTAATAAATTCCCTGTAGTAAAAGTTGTGGTTTAAAATTGTTTAATGATGTAATGTGTTATCCTCTGACGAAGTTGTGGATTAGCTAAGGAACCCTCCTGCAATCAGGAATAAAGATCTGGGCTTTCACCCTGGCTCTCTAACTCACCAGTTGTGAGACCCTCTGATCTTTGGTTTCTTTGCTTGGGAAAATGGGGTTTATATGCCTATTTTTCAGGGTCATCCATAGAGACTAATGAGATAGCTCATGAATAAGTGCCTAGCACAGGACCAGGCAGAAGTAAAATTTCATAATCATTAATTTCCCACCAGTTGTCAGTTTCTTCCCTAATTGAAAATTTGGGAGAAATGTTAATGTTATACTATAAATAGAATTCCAGAAAGAATTTGTGTTAAGATGGATGACAGAAATGCTGATTATAAAGATAATAGCTACTACACTGTTCTATAATCTAACTGTCTACCTATCTATCTATCATCTATCTATCTATCTATTTATCTATCTACCTATCTATCTATCTATCTATCTATCTGTCTGTCATCTATCTATCTATCATCTATTATCATCTATCTCTTATCTATCATCTATTATTTATTTATCTATCTATCAATTATCTATCATCTATCATCTATCAGTCTGCCTATCTATTATCTATCTATCTATCTATCTATCTATCTATCTATCTATCTATCTATCATCCATCTATCATCATCATCTATCATCTATCACCTATCTACCCATCTTCTATCAGTCTGTCTATTATCTACCTATCAATGTATTTATCACCTATCTATCTATCCATTTGTCTCTGTCTATATACCTATAATCTATTTACCTACTTATTATCTACCTATCATCTATCATCGATCAATCTGCCTATGGATCATTATCTACTTACCTACCTACACATTATCAATCTACTTATCTATCTATCCATTATCTATCCTATCTATCTATCTATCTATCTATCTATCTATCTATCTATCTATCATCTATCATCTGTCTTCTATCAGTCTACAAATCTATCAGTCATCTATCTATCATCTACCTATCATCTATCTGTCTGCCTATCTATCCATACACACATACATATACCCATAAATACACAGAAACACAAATAATTAAACTTGAGATAGCAGATTTTCTCCCATTTGAAAGAGACTGTTTTAAATTTAAAGGGTTTCCATTTAAGTAATTAAAAACACGACAACTGTGGATGTTTGACCTCCAGATTTCTTTCTAATTGCTTCCTGCACAACTCAGTGATGTCTCAACTCCACTTATAAACTTTTCCTTTATGTTTGCTGCTCTCCTTAATATTTTCCATCTTGATTAATGGGATCGTTATTTGTCCACAAAGGCACCTAAGCTGGAGACCAAAGACATCCTATAATTAGTTTTCCTCTTTCTTATCCAGTTCCTGGTTAGCATCCTTCTTTCCCAACAACATTGGTTCTATCCCCTCCTTGCCATCACCCTGTCTATGGCCCTACCTGGAGAAAGTTAAGGGATAATTACTTTGAAGGGAAAATGGATTCTGCATTTTTTTAGATAATTTTCCATAACAAATCCCAAAGTTTTTTGACAATTAAAGGCTTGAAGGAAGCTCTGAGAACAATGTAAACTTTTCCTGTGAAAAAGGTACATCCTGGGCACGTTTCCTTAATGCTGTCAAGTCCTCCAACCTTGGGTCTCACCTATACCTTTGAGGCTGTGAATACTGTGACTTAAAATCAGCAATGTAATTGCTATCACATATTTTAAATTCCTTTCAGAAAATGAATATTTATCCTTATACTAGAGGCCCGATGCACAAAGATTTGTGCAAGAATGGGCCTTCCTTCCCCTGGCTGCCGGCACTGCCTTCGCTCAGGCCGGAGCTGCCTTTCTGTGTTTGTTTCGGCCTGGAGCCACCTTTCCTCCTTCCCATGCTGCCCAGAGGCCCAGAGCTGCTGGGGCGATGACGCAAGCGTCCTGCCCTTGACCGCTCGGCACCTGAGCATGCAAATTAACCAGCCATCTTTGTTGGGTTGATTTGCATACTCACTACTGATGGGCTGGTGGGCATCATGAAGGTACGGTCAATTTGCATATTTCTCTTTTATTAGTGTAGATACTGTATCTTTTATTTCTAGTTTCTATCTTCTAGTAAACCTTATTTTTATATCAATGGTTTCTACTTCCTAAGGTCTTCCCTTTTTGTTTTCTCCATTATCCCTGAAGTATCATGATATTAATTGCATATTTTTTATTGATTGCAATATAATATCCCTAGAATTGTTATTTCCTTTTCTTATGTTTGGCTAAAGTACTCTATGCATTTAAATAAACATATTATAAATACATAGAGAACCTGGATTAAACAGGTTCATAAGTTTTCTACCATGTCCTTCAAAGTCTTAGTTCCCTAACTATTTAAAAGGTCAAATTAATTATTACACAATAAAGGTTTGGCTGCTCTTTGTCCTACTTTCCTGAGAGGGAGCTTTTAAACTCTTGGGATTTTCTAAGTGATGGGAGCATCTTTGTTATTCATGGTGTATCCCTCAGACAACACCTGAGTTTATGCTAATGAGGTGACTCTTGGTGGGTCCCTAAGTAGTTTTAGAATTGGGGCTGGCCATACCATAAAGACCAGCCATGTAATTAAGGGTTGGGGCTTTGAGCCAAGTGATACCAGCCTGACCTCTGGGGAGGAGATGGGGGCTATAGATTGAGTTCAATCACTTGTCCAATGGTTTAATCAATCATGACTATGTAATAAAACCTTCCAAAAAACTCTGGACATCCAAAGTTCAAGTAAGCTTCCTGGTTTGTGATCTTTATCCACTCAAGCTTTTTGTAAGGACTTAATGATATAGTGTGTAAAGATTTAGAGTGGGGCCCAATACAGAAAGTGCTCAGAAATGTCTGTGAGTTAATTTATGCTAAAGTGGTAATGATTGCTAGCTCTATCAGGTGTCCTGCATGAGCCATGCCCCACTACACATCAGAGCTGGAGTGGAGCCATTTAAGACAGTTCTGACAGGGAAGTGGTGAGGGTCCGAAAGGTGTGTATTCCTGGATAGATTATCTTGATTGGCTTGATGGCTTTCCAACCAGGACTGTCTCCAGTAACTGCCTTTGTTTATTAGCTGGTGATTTCTGCTGCCTATAGATTAAGCCTCCAGCAGTGAGGATGAGGGAGGGGGAAGGAAAGGAGAATTTCTTTCTCTGTATTTGAAAGGCCTTTTCTGGTGTTCCCCATATGTGAAGGGGGAACTGGGTTTTACTGTTTTGGTAGAACTTCACAGGCCTGGGTCTTTCTTTACTTTAATACCCAGTTGTTTATTTCAGTCAAAATGTATCATCCCTTTTAGTGCATTTCTTACTATAAATGCTTATTTACTTCCTAGAGAAATCTTACAGACTTGTTTAAAGATGATTGCAAAGCATTTGGGCTCTTTGAAAGTATGTTTTCTGTTGTATAACTCAGGGTAACTTGTTAGAGTTTAGTGAATATTTTTTTTTTTTTTATTGATTTTTACAGGGAGGAAGGGAGAGGGATAGAGAGCCAGAAATGTCGATGAGAGAGAAACATCGACCAGCTGCCTCCTGCACACCCCCTACTGGGGATGTGCCCACAACCAAGGTATATGCCCTTGACCGGAATCGAACCTGGGACCTTCCAGTCCACAGGCCGACGCTCTATCCACTGAGCCAAACCGGTTTCGGCAGAGTTTAGTGAATATTAATGGGAAAATACTCCCTAAAGATCAAAGACACTGACTTTACAGTTTAGTTAGTGATTACCCCGACTCATGCTGCTGTTCTGTGGTTATCTGAGAAGAGAACTCTTGGAGGGGATGGCAGAAAGAGCTACCTGAAACTGGGTGGCCAATGAAGCCACTTCTTCATTCATCCCTGTTGTAAGGACATGGATCCCCCAGCTATCAGGACAGCTGATTGGCATTGTCTTCAGCTATATTCCTGTAACACATGATCTTATGAAATTTGACATGTTATATTCAGAATTAAAGCACACTAAGTATACTTGCTCCCTGCTTAGCGTTTTTCCTTTGGGGTTGGTAGAATATTGCTGTGGCTTCACCTGGTATTCATGCTCTACTTTTACATTGTCTATGATGAAAAGATTCAATAAACAAAATACTGGCATCAACAAGACTTCAGGGAGGACAATGGAAAATGCAGATACTTGGCAGTACTTGTCAGTTATATGCAGACAGTGTGCACATCACAAATGTGTCAAATGTGCAGTATTTGTTAAATGATGGCTACATTCTTGAAACCCTTCTTGGTAGGTCCTGTTATGGTCCCCATTTAACAGATAAGGAAACTGAAGCTCAGAATGACTCAGTAGCTCTCCTAAAGTCACAGCCAATCAGAAGTAAAGCCATGCCATGTGGGGAACAGTAAGAGTCTCATGAATGATGTGTCTGACCTGTAAATGATACCAGACTGGGGCTGCAGGCAAGGGCTTTATTTTTCTTCCTTAACAAGAAGTTGAGATATGAGCATTGCCTGGGGTTTGTTCAGCTATTTGACAATGACTGGGCTCTGGATTGGTGTCTCTGTGACTCAGTGGCAACTTTAAACATCATTTTATCCTATGACAATGTCAGAATGCAGCACAGACAGCTGGCAAAGAGCACGGTCCTCACATGTCTCTCATTTTTTAATCAGAGAGAAAAATCTCCAGAATTTCTCCTGGAAAGATTTGGCCTTGAGTGGGCTGGCTACATGCATGGTCCCAGAGGCAGTGAGGCTGGGACAGCCAGCGATAGGATATGTGAGTTCAGTTGTGGGAGGGCTCTGCTACCAGAGGAAGTGGGAAAATGACTCCCAAAGAGCTCTAGGGTCTCCTTCCTATGAGACAGGACCTTTTGGAGAGGCACTCTGCTAACCTGGTTCCCTGCATCCTCACAGGCACTCACTATGTGCAGAGTATGGTCCTTGGGTGCAGAGGTTTCATGTCCCCACCCTGGAGCAATAGTGGTGCAATCCCCTTGATTGTTACATTTCTCTCATTTCCTACTATAAAGATTCACATGTATTTCATATGCCCTTTGAAGTGGAAATACTTCTGAATAATTTGTAGGCAAATCATTAGATGGCTTAGCTCAATTTAGTTACTTTCCTTATAACACAGGGACATGAAGGCATCAGTACATTTTTATTGTTTTATTTTATTGTTTAAATTATTAAATACTAGTGGCCCGGTGCAAGAAATTTGTGCACAGAGGGGGCAGTTCCCTCAGCCCAGCCTGCACCCTCTCCAATCGGGGACCCCTTGGGGGATGTCTGACTGCCGGTTTAGGCCCGATCCTGATTGGGCCTAAACCGGCAGTCAGACATCCCTCTCGCAATCTGGGACAGCTGGCTCCTAACCACTCACCTGCCTGCCTGCCTGATCACCCCTAACTGCCTATGCCTGCCTGATCACCCCTAACTGCCCTCCCTTGCCAGCCTGATCTCACCCTAAACTGCCCTCTCCTGCCAGCCTGATCTCACCCCCAACTGCCCTCCCCTGCCGGCCTGATCTCCCGCAAAAGGCCCTACCCTGCCAGCCTGATCTTGCCCCCAATGGCCCTACCCTGCCAACCTGATCTTGCCCCCAATAGCCCTCCTCTGCTGGTTTTATCTCGCCCCCAACTGCCCTCCCCTTGCTGGCCTGGTTGCCCCCAACTGCCCTCCTCTGTTGGCCAATTTGGTTCTAATTGGTCAGTTTCTATGCCAGTCAGTGTCAAAAGCTCCACCTTCTAGGCAGCTATTGGCTCCTCACAGTTGATCCAGATTTGGTTCTAATTGGCCAGTTTCTATGCCAGTCAGTGTCTCTGGGCTTATCAACGGGGCCTGATCAGAAAGGTGGGGGCTGATCAGAAAGGCGGGGCTGAATAGCAGCCCTGGTGGAGGCCTGGAAAGAAATGGTCCTGGAGCTGCTGGCTAGGCTTGGAGGGAAAGAGAGAGGCAAGTGCTAGTCAAAATCTGCCTCAGATGCTGCAGATCAGCCCCTGCTTCTCTCTTCAGGTCTCTTTCCGGGCCTGATTCAAAGCCCCCTCAGCAGTCACTGCTGGGTCACCAGGCCTGCAGCCACAGTAGTTAGCGCTGGGTCACCATGGCAACCCAGTGCTGACTTCTGGTTGGTCAGCCTTTGGACATGATCGGTCGTTACAACCTGGCTCTTTATTATATAGTGTTACATATATCTCCTTTTTCCCCCATTGACTTCCCCCCAGCCACCCCCACCCCCTAGCACATGCCCTCACCCCCTAGTGTCTGTGTCCATTGGTTATGCTTATATGCATGCATACAAGTTCTTTGGTTGATCTTTCTTTTTTTTTTTTTTTACCTCCACCCCAACCCCTCCCCTGCCTTCCCTCTGAAATTGGCATCAGTATTTTTGACTAGGAAGAGAGTGTAAGCACTAATTTAGGAATGAGGACATCTGAGGATCTGAGCAGAACAAGTGACCCCAGGATAGAGAGATTCATAAAAGGATACAGAGGATAGGCGAAGACAGAGAGTATCTGTTTTCCAAAGTTTGCACAGGATTGGTCCTGAGTAGTACATGGAAGGAGGGCACTGTCCCCTCCTGTTCTCACTCTCCATCCCCACTGATTCCCTAGTCTTGGGAACCAGAAATTTTAATAAAAACTTCACCCACTTTATGGGCTAACTAAGCTTTTGCCATATAGCCTAAGAAAATAACTTTCTGTGATTTACTCCAACCTCTCAAGGTATCTCTAGGCCTCACAAGTCATCTTCTCTCCTGCTCATGCTACAGTGCCCCATGTAAAAACCAAGGAGCTTATGGTTGGGGTTCTGGTGCATAGTTAGAAGCTTGTGGGACCCAGGTATGTTCTTGTTGACGTCATCCTATTTCAGAGGAGGGGGAACAGGGTCTGTGCTTTTCTAACTCTTGGCCCTTTTATAGATATTTTCTCTCTCACATAGCTAGTGTGAGTTGACAGGCCTTGGGATCCCTGCTGTTTGGGGAGCTCCCTCTCTCCCCTGAGAAGTCCTACATTGGCCAGTTCTGCTTTGAGTCTTGGGGACAAATGTGTGTTTTTGCTTTGGTCCTCTATTCTGAAGAGGGATGAGTCCTGTGATGAGAATTGTACCACACACTCTCATTTCCCCCAGATTCATGTGTTGAAATCTTAACCAGGATGTGTCATTATTTGGAGAAAGGGTCCTTAGTAATGAAGTAAAATGAAGTCATTAGGGTGGGCCCTAATCTAATGTGACTGGTGTCCTTATAAGGACAGATTAGGACACAGAAAGAGACCTGAAGAGAGAAGCAGGGGCTTATCTGTACCATCTGAGGCAGCTTTTGGCCATGGGAGGACACAGGGAGAAGGCAGCTATCTACACGTCAAGGAGAGAGGCCTTAGGAGAAACTAGCCCTGCAGATCCCTTGATCCTGGACTTCCAGCTGCAGCTCTGGAGACAATGCATTTCTGTTGTGTAAGACTCCCTTGGGTGGGGCTATGTTATGCAGCCTGAGCAACTAATACAAGCACCATTCCCATTGCTACTCCACTGAAAACCAGGGTCCCACAGGGCCAAGAGGAAAGGGAAGGAAATAAAACAGGCTTTCATTTCACCTCTGGCCTCATTCATTAGGTAGTGTCCTTGTGGCTGAATATTGTCCCACATAACTCAACAGGCTGGGTGTGATGGGTAAATAACAAACAGGGTGTCTTGTCCTGCCACCTTCTCATGCCTTATGCCCAGCAGGGAGAACCTGTGACTACTCCGGTGAGCAGCTGATCAAGGATTGGAACTCTGGCCCAGTACCTTTCAAACTTGTCACACAGCTGACAATAATAATCAATTATAACTTTGCATTCATGGGAAAATATGTTCTAAAATCCCAATAAAAATTTGCAAGTGTATTTTTGTGTCACAACTTATTTAAAAGAAACAATATTTTTAGATTTCCTATCAACATTCAAACTGTATATACTAGTACTTTTTACTATACACTTCTTTAAATACTATACACTTCTTTAAAAGTGCATTAAATGAGTTCGACAATGGTTTAAGGTTGACACACTATATAGTTCAGCCTTTCCGCTAATGTGGACAGTCTTCCCCTAATGAGTATTCATCATTATACCTATTTCTCAGGTTGAGTAATGGATACAGAGGATTTTGCTCGTATCTACACTAATAAAAGAGTAATATGCAAATTGCCCATACCTCCACAATGCCCACAGCCAATCAGGAGTGAGTATGCAAATTAATCCAACAAAGATGGTGGGTTAATTTGAATACGCAGGCATGGAGAGAAGACTGAAGACTGAAGACTAAAGACTGAAGACTGAAGAGGCTTGGCTTCTCTGCTGTGGCCGGAGCAAAGGCCTGGGTCCTGGGTGCCAGAGGAAAACCAGTGCTGGCAGCCAGGGGAAGGAAGGCCTATTGCATGAATCTTAGTGCAATGGGCGTCTAGTCTATGTATATAAAAGCCTAAGCGACCATCTGACCATTCGACCATCCAACTGGCAGCTATCACATGCAATGACCACCAGGGGGCAGACACTCAATGAGGGAGCTGCCGAGCTTTGGTGACTTGGCAGCTGCGATTCTCGGGTGATGCACCTGGAACCAGAGAGAAGGGAGCCCGATTCCGGGGTGCATCACCTGAGAACCACCCTCTGCCAGTCCAGGACCCCTCGGGGGATGTTGGAGAGAGAGTTTCTGCGTGATCCCTACAGGCCAGGTCAAGGGACCCCACCAGTACATGAATCCATGCACCGGGACTCTAGTAAATAATAAGTGTGAAAAGTCTTTTTTTTTAATTTTTATGATACTGAAAATCCCCAACATTTAAAAAGGATGGTAACTTTTAACTTTCAGTATGTCCCCTCTTTACATGAAAACACTTTGTAACAACAAAATGCTGGTGAAGAAGGCAATGTTTTTCCTTAATGATTTGCTATGAAATACTCTCTTCTCTTTAGCATTCTTAGTATAATATAAAAGAGAACCAAATACTATACATTTCTTTAAAAGTGCATTAAATGAGTTCGACAATGGTTTAAGGTTGAAAAGTAGATTGTCATTGTTAACCAACTCATAACTATCAAATCCTGCTAAAGGTTTTTAAAAAGTTATGGAACAAGTATTTATTGAAAGCCTAGAGCTGAGCTTAGATGAATGAAATATGGTGCCTGCCCATAAAGAACTAGCAATTCAGGTCTGATTCAGTCACTAAAGAAATTCCCTTTAATGCCCATTAGTTCTAGAAATGAAAGGAGATAATCCTACAAATTAGTTAGTATTAATTCCCAGACTAATACATACATTGTGCTCCAAACCCTACACATGCTGGCATACAATATAGTGTTCTATAAATGTTAGATGTTATTGTCACCATTACAAAACGTAGCAAAAGAGATACCATTACTACTTTGTTGCCATTTGGTTTGCTTTATCCTTTAGTCTCCTGTAGGGCAGTGCCTGTAAAGCAAGGTTAATTATGACAGAAATCTGAAAATGCTACCAAAGTGTTTGGTGACTGCCCATCACCTTTTCTACCCAGGGTTAACATAAACAGCCACCTTCTCCCAAAAACATCACTGCATTTTACTTTTCAGATTTTATGTTTCCTTGTCATCTAGGCAAATCTGCCAATATGTCCATCTGATCTGATTTTCAGGCCTCAGGTCTGAAGTTTCTGAGGCCCCTTCCCCCCATCTCTTGGCAGCATTAGGACTGGATTTTTAAATGGAGCATGGACACAGATTCAGGACTTTTGGATGTTGTTTCACTTATATTTTTTCAGCGTAGGGTCAGACATTTAATGGAAAAAGTGAGCAATTAATATTGAGTCCCAGATGAAGGCAGAGAGGTTACAGCATTGCTGACAGGAACTCCCATGCCCCATTCCTTCCAGGCTTCTCTGTGCCCTTACAGCTGGAGGCAGAACAGCTCAGAGGGTTGGCAGGAAAGGAAGCAAACATCACGGGGGCGGTTGTGTCGCTGGAATAAATTTCATGCTATTTAAAATCTCCTCGCAGCAGCTCCCTATGACTCTGGCAGCTGACCAACCCCTCAAGGGTACAATGACCTGGCACATGACTTTCTGGCACAACTGCACTCTGGTCCCAGCTCTCACGTTGTCATGCCACATGGGGACATCAGGCTGCCCCTGCTCTGCTGTCCTCAGCTGGATTCCTCCCAGAGCTGGACACATCAGTGGGCACAGGCTGTGGATTAACCAAAGCCTCACTTTGCAAACATCCTCTTTGGGTAAGCCCTGTCATGGAAGCAAAGACCTGCTTGCCTTTTTCTCTAGCATAGAAACTCCTTAATTAAATATGCAGTTTTTTTGTTGTTTTTTTGTTTTACTCCATAGGTGAAGGAAAACCTTTATTTTTTATGAAAGATGAAGGGAAAATTTATTTAACAAAGAAAACAGGAAATTTCACTACTCAGCTCACAAAGTGAAGATAGACAGTAGAAGGATAATATTTTACAGTAGCTTCTTTACAAAAAATCCTAAAAGTGAGGGAGACAGAGCTGGAAGATTTTGGGTGTCATCAACTTTAAGTGGATGGGTGGGGCTGGCTGTGTGTGTGGGGGAAGTGGCATGGGCTTTCATTGGGAACTCCTGGGTCTGGTCTATGGACATCTAGTTGGGAGGAGCCTGAGAAAGCCACTGGTTCCTGGACCTCATCTCTTCCTCACTGAAACAGAGAGGGGTTGGCTGACCTCCAGGGTCTGTAAGAGTGAAAGGTCAGCATCATTTTCTTGGGAGGCACTGCTGGACTGTCACTGTCTTAGTGGTGCCCTTCTCTGCATGATGCCTGCAGCACACAGGCACGACCTTGTCACAGCTCTCCTGTCACACTGGGCATCTGCTTCCACCCTCCGCCTGGAGCCTGTCAGGGCAGCCCCTGATCTCCTTGTGTCTTATCCCAGGCAGTAGCCCATTGTTAGCACATTGAGGACACCCAGTGAATATTGATGACAGTGACAAAGGGAGGAAGAGATGGAAGAAGGGGAAGGAAGGAAAAAGAAGAAGAGAGATGGGAGAAGAATGAGGGAGAATGGATGCTTGTTATTCTTCCCTTCACATCTCTTCCACACCACACATGAGGGCTGTGATCCCCAGGAAGGTCCCTGTTCCCAGTTTTCTTTTCTTCCAACCCCTCAATCCAGTTTCCTCGTTCCTATATTTTTTATCTTAGTGTTCCATTTGATAAAAGACCAATTTGTTGTTATATGAGTAATTGTGTTGACCCTTTCAGGACATATTAACCCAGAGTTCCTGGGGATGGTGCTGCTAGTGAGAATCAGGGTTCTGAGGCAGCCATTCTGGAGAAATGTAACTTAACTGCCCATTCCAAATGCTCAGAGGGCCCACACTGAGAAAGAGCTTTGCTTTTACCCATTTTGGTTGAGACAATATGGACTCAACAGTGTCTCTCCTCCACTGTCGTGAGAGGTCACCCAGTGGCTGTGAGCACAGGTGGTATGACCTCCAGGTTAGGGCAGGAAACAGCAGAGGTGCCTGGTGCTTCTAGTTCCCTCTCTCTGGCCACATGTTCTAGGAGGCTGGCCTTGCATCAGTGAGAAGTGAGCCTTTACTGCAGGAGTCCTCAAACTACGGCCCACGGGCCACATGTGGGTGTTTTTGCCGTTTTGTTTTTTTACTTCAAAATAAGATATTTGCAGTGCATAGGAATTTGTTCATAGTTTTTTTTTTTTTAAACTATAGTCCGGCCCTCCAACAGTCTGAGGGACAGTGAACTGGCCCCCTGTTTAAAAAGCTTGAGGACCCCTGCTTTACTGTGTTAGACCACTGAGATTTGGGGATTTGCCTTGTTGGAAGTTAGTATTAATTCCCAGACTAATACATACATTGTGCTACAAACCCAACAAAAAAGACTAACACATTTACATCAAGATTTCTAGAGTTTTGAATGATGACCTTCTGCTCAGAGAAGGTTGTAAATTTGTGCTTTTTCACAGGGAGGGCAATATTTCTTCTCCATTGTAAAATCAATATCAAAGTCAGAGAAATACACAATTTGTGAATTAATATATTTGTAAAATGCTAAGATGAGGAATAATCTGAAAGTATGGGGTTGGATCAAGTTTTAAATGTCAGTGATGCCATGAATGAGGTATAGTCACTTCATTACCCACAGAGTATTTCACATGTAAATAAAGATAATATACATGCTATTTATACTTGTGAATCTAAAAAATGTTGGGTGTTGCCTGCCATGCTAATAGAATGTATTTGAGCAAATCTTGATTTTGACAGTTCCAGTTCTGTGTTGGGAAACAAGATAGAAAGAGGAAAGACACAAGATATCTAAATGCTACTGTTTGGCTGAAACCGGTTTGGCTCAGTGGATAGAGCATCGGTCTGAGGACTGAAGGGTCCTAGGTTTGATTCCGGTCAAGGGCATGTACATTGGTTGCGGGCACATCCCCGGTAGGGGGTGTGCAGGAGGCAGCTGTTCGATGTTTTTCTCTCATTGATGTTTCTAGCTCTCTATCCCTCTTCCTTCCTCTCTGTAAAAAATCAATAAAATATATTAAAAAACAAACAAATAAATAAATAAATAAATGCTACTGTTTGTCCTTAGCTCCTTTCTACCCACCCCTACCCTGATGTATATTACCACAGGGAGACAGAAGTATTTAACAGAGGAAGTAAGAGGACTTTCTTATTCTGTATTTGAATTTTTAAAATTAAGTTTCTTGGGGTGACATTGTTTAGTAACATTATATACATTTCAGGTATACAATTCTAGTATACATCGTCTGTACATTGCACTGTGCACTCCCCACCCAAAGTCTAGTCTCAATTTGTTGACATATATTTTACCACCTTTACCCTCTTCATTCTTCTCCCACCCCACTCCTCTCTGATAACCACCATATTATTGTCTGTCTATGAGTTTTTGTTTGTTCATTTGTTGCTTTTTATTTTATATTAGGGGCCTGGTGCACAAAATTTGTGCACTGGGGGGGGGGGGGTCCCCTCAGCCCCAGCCTACCCCCTCTCACATACTGGGAGCCCTCAGGGGATGTCCTACTCATGTCTGGCCTCAGGGGATGTCCTACGCAGTCTGGCCTCGCTTTGTGGGAGATGACTGGGCTGATCAGGGAAAGGCACCAGCCCCGTCACTCCGCTGCTGCAGCCACTGCCTGTCACCGCAGCAACCAAGGTGTTTTCATCAACACGGACTCCAGTCCCTTCACCATGAAAAAATGACAACTTTCTTTAGGTATTTTCAAGATGTGTCTTTCATAGGATATGACATTTCTTTCTTTCTTTCTTTCTTTTTTCTTTCTTTCTTTCTTTCTTTTTTATCCTCACCTGAGGATATGTTTCCATTGATTTTTTGAGAATGTGGAAGAGAAAGGGAAAGACAGAGAGAAACATCAAAGTGAGAGGAACACTGATTGGTTGCCTCCTGCATGAGCCCTGACCTGGGCCCCAGCCAGGGAGGAGCCTGCAACCTAGGTATATGCCCTTGATCAGAATCTAACCCGGACCCTGTGGTTGGCAAACCTAGGCATTATCCACTGAGCCAAACCGGCTAGGGCAGGATATGACATTTCTTAGCCCTCCAGCAGTGGACCTTCGTTTTTTTCCCCAGGAGTGTGGTGGAAAAGCCCTAAATCACCTTTTTGGATTCTTATACCCAAGTTACTAAGAATGTTACATACAGGGAGCTTAGCCAATGAGTGGTCAGAAAAGGTGTTTCCTCTGTAGTTCACACCTATCTCCTCTGATCTCTGGCTCCACCCTGCCAAGGCCTAAAGCCTTGGGGACTGGGCAGTCCCCCGCCCCCAATTCCTTCCAATTGCCAGGTCCACCCCTGCCAAGGCCTAAAGCCTCTGGCCAAGGCTTGGGCCCTGGGCAGGGGACCCCCAGCTGGCTCTGATCACCCGGCTCTGCCTTGGCTAAGGCTCGGGCCCTGGGCAGGGGACCCCCAGCTGGCTCCGATCACCCGGCTCTGCCCCTGGCCAAGGCTGCAAGCCTCTGGCCAAGGCTTGGGCCATAGGCAGGGGACCCCCATCTGGCTCTGATCGCCCAGCTCTGCCTTGGCCGAGGCTTGGGCTCTGGGCAGGGGACCCCAACTGGTTTCGATTGCCCGGCTCCGCCCCCGGCCAAGATCAGCAAGGGCAGGTGGAAAGCTTGGCTTCCTCCATTGCCAGGGAAACCCAAGCCTCTCTCCTGCTCTCTGTGGCCACAGCCATCTTGGTTGGGTTTAGTTGCATATTTGGTCCTGATTGGCTTGTGGGTGTGGTTTGTGGGCATGGTTTGTGGGTGTAGTGGAGGTATGGTCAATTTGCATATTACTCTTTTATTGGATAGGATCCCACATATGAGTGAAATAATATGGTTTTGTCCTTTTCCATCTGACTTATTTCACTTAGCATGATATTCTCAAGATTCATCCATGTTGTCACAAATGACAGTATTTTATCTTTTATTAGGGCTTTTAATATTCCAATATATATATTATATAGATAGATATACTATATATATCGTCTTTTTTATCTAATCATCCATTGAGGGACACTTACGTTGTTTCCATGTCTTGGATACTGTGAATAATGCTGTGAATAATATTACAAATAAATGTTTTCAAATTTTTCAGGTAGTTACCCAGAAGAAGGATTGCTGAGTCATACAGTAACTTAACTCTTAATTTTTTGAGGAACCTCCATACTGTTTTTTAATAGAAGATTTGAGCAGATTTCAATAGCAGCAACAGGAGATTCAGGCATGCTCATGTCACCTGCCCAAACTCCACAGAGTCGGGTGACATTGTTTGTCATACAATACAAAATATGTATAGTCATGGGCTGGGCACAGGCAAGCACCATGCAGCTTCCCAGCTTCTTCTAAAACTTTGTATGCAAAGATGTGTGAACACAGAGTTAAGGAATTTAACTGGTGGATAATTTAAAATATCCACATGTATGGACTAAAAACACAAACATTTTGCATGAATGTGAAATTAAAACAGCCCTTCAGTGACAATTTTTTGCTTGTTCTCAGCCCACTTAAAGTTCTGTGCTGAGATGTCTGGGTTGGTTCACTCCTGTTCTTTGTTGTCCAGGGACTTTGATGGCAGTTTGTGAGAAGCTCTGAATGTGTGGAGGGTCTCACATATCCCCAGACTGATTTTTATCTGGGTGATTTTATCTCTGTTCAATATACACTGAGTGGCCAGATTATTATGATCTCTGAATGCATAATAATCTGGCCACTCAGTGTATATCCCATATAATAAAAGGCTAATAGCAAAGTGTCCCCTCGACCAGGAGTTCGACCAGCAGGCAGGCTGGCCAACCGCCCATGTCCCCTCCCCCTGGCCAGGCTGGCTGGACCCCACCCATGCATGAATTCATGCACTGGGCCTCATATATATACTGAGTGGCCAGATTATTATACTTTCAGAGATCATAATAATCTGGCCACTCAGTGTATAGTTTAGGAAGAGAAATTTTATACTTAAAATATTCCACAGATTTACTTTTAAGAGCTCTTCTAATACCTATTGAATACTTAAAAATAAAGTAGTTCTCACAGATATTATAAAGTGATCATTGCAATTGGCCCAGCGTGTTCAAGGCTTGAGGAAAAGATCAGCTTCTTTGGAATAAAGATGCTGTTCCTATGTGAATTGATTTAAGCCCATGGAGGTCTGTTTGTACAAGCGGTTTTTCTGCAAGTAACTTTGGGATGTGCAGGGTTTGAGTTCTCGGCTATGTAATGCGGAGCACTGGTGTGTGGACTGCTTTTCTGGGAAGCACTTTTGCCCAATCCAAGGAGCCAGCATCTTTGCTTAAGGTTTGTGCTGTGTTCTCTCTGGTCCAGCTCCAGCTCCAGGCCTCAGTGAATCCACGTGGTAGCACCTCCCTTGCCCACAGGGGTGGGAGATGAGGGAGAAGGTGGGGTGCCTCTGGTTCCATTTTGGAGTGTTAAACCACACCCTCAGGCTGTTAAACAATTGGACTAACGATAGATACCTTATGCTTATGTAACAATGAACAATTTACAAACCACTTTTAGACAGGAATAATAAGGATTCTCGAAATTAAGGGTATTAAGACTACCAAGGACACTCATAGTCTTGTGGTGGAAATGAAGCCAGTGAGGCCTGGAGGAGGGCAGGTGACTTGCCAACACTCATGTCCCAGCTGCCTAAGTGTAGCTGGGACTGGAGCTGAGATCTCCCAAGTCCAGTGGGCCATCTTCCCACTGTCATAGGGGACCCCACTGCTGCCTGCATAGCTGGTTGCCTTGTTGGAAGCTTTGGCCCTTCCAACAATCCTTCGAGGAGGAATGGCAGGTCATTTAGGGCCGTGGTCGGCAAACTGCGGCTCGCGAGCCACATGCGGCTCTTTGGCCCCTTGAGTGTGGCTCTTCCACAAAATACCACGGCCTGGGTGAGTCTATTTTGAAGAAGTGGCGTTAGACGAAGTTTAAGTTTAAAAATTTGGCTCTCAAAAGAAATTACAATCGTTGTACTGTTGATATTTGGCTCTGTTGACTAATGAGTTTGCCGACCACTAATTTAGGGCATCTCTAAATTACAGAAAAAGAAACAGAGGTTCAGAAAAATGAGCACCTTGTTTAAGGGTGGAGTGCAGTTTGCTCCAGCCTTGAGGTCTTTTACCCAGCATGCAGCCTCACTGCTCTTAAGTGTGGCCATGGTCACAGCTGCCTAAAACCCTCTGATTAGCCTGAGGGCAGCCAGAGCACTTCATGCAAAGAAGTAAAATGTAATCACTGACACCTGGGTGAGAATAAAAAAAAAAGACAATTACTAAAATTTGTTACAGAACAAGAGAGTAGTTGGCTTGCATTGTGGGGGGTGAGGATAGTGGATTTTGCAACAGGCTTTGAGAGGAAAGTGCAGATTTTGTCAGTTGTCACCTTTGGCCCACTCTCTTGCCACCTGCTGACTTCAGGAAAAATTTGTCTGAAGATGAGGATTAATGTAACGGCTGATTCCATTACTTCTGTGCTTTTCGGATGAAATTTGATCATTCTGCTTCACATTCCTTCTCCTCACCTGCTCTGGAAAGCAAATTGAATTCTTTGATGGAAAATTCAGTCCAGACCAGAACACACACAGGACCGGCCTCTCCCCCTCTTCTGAAAGCATCCGGGGCTCCTCAGAGCCACAAATGCTTCTCTGCCAGTCTGTTTACTTTGCATGGTTTATTCCATCAAAGTCTAATTTCAGGTGCTCAGTGAGACCCAGATGTTTGAGGCTGGTGGCCCTGCAGAGTAAACAGTTTCTTACACTAACTTCTTCCAAGATTCATGTTAGCGTTCACTGGAGACTGCTGGTGGAGAGTGTACTAACCTTTAATCAGCTGGGTGTTCAGCCATCTCCATATTTGCTAACCCAGCTGCCCAGAAGGCGATGACTCTGCAACCCCGGAGGCTCACCCTTGCTTCCGGGGATTCTCCCATTGCTCTAACCCAGTGATGGGCATAACTCGGGTAGTGTGTCACTTTGAGGAAAAAACATTATTTCGCAAATGTTTCATCCTCAGGAGCAGCAAATGTTTCATCCTGGGCATGCGGCCGCCTCAGCGGCGCGTGTCATCAGAAATGGCTACGCGTGTCAGTGCTGACACGCGTGTCATAGGTTCGCCATCACTGCTCTAACTACTCCAAACTCATAAACTCAACAAGGTAAATGTCATGCAGAAAGATGCACCCCATTGTTCCTACCACCTTCTTTATAACTCTCTGTCCAAGTTTGTTTTTTTAGTTTCTTTTAATATGTATACAGCACAAAATTGATACTGTTGCTTTATAAATATCTAGTTACAGGATTTTGAAGTAAAAGAGACTAATTAATGTATTTCCTTCTGCAGTTGAGCACACTGAGGCCCAGGGAAATAATGTAACATGTATAAGGAACCCAGACCAGTGGGTACTGGAACAGAGGGGTCCCAGTGTGATGCAGTCAGAGCCTCTGCAGCTATGGGCTAGCTCCATACACAGAGTTCATGTCCTCTAGTTCTCCTTCCTTTAAGGACAACACAAGTTCCTCTCTGTGATGCTAATTGACTTAAATTGCTTCCTGTTTAAGTTACTTCTGCATGCAGTCCATGTGTCCCTGTCACCCAAAAAACATGGAATGCTTCTTGTGTTGTCAAGGGCACTTGTTTTTTTCCTTCCAAATGATCTGTAAAGTCTAAGGGAGGCGCTCAGGGTCAGGCAGGGATGGCACACATAACAAACATGGTGGTTGATCACGCACGGATTGACATGCATACTGGCCACTGTTCCCCCATTATTTATTGATTTTTAAAAAACATATCTTTATTCTTGAAAGTATTACAGATGTCCTTTTTTTCCCCCCTCATTGATCCCATACACCCATCCCTGCAACCCCTGCTCCCCAGACCTTCACCACACTATTGTCTGTGTCCATGGGTTATGCATATGGGCATATAAATTCTCCTTTTAATCACTCCCCAGCCATTCCCCCACCCTCTCCTTCCCTCTGAGGTTCCTCAGTCTGTTCCATGCTTCTATATCTCTGTATCTATTTTGTTCATCAATTTATTTTGTTCTTTACATTCCATGTGAGTGAGATCATGTGATACATGTCTTTCTCTGACAGATTTATTTCACTTAACATAATACTCTCTAGGTCCCTGCATGCTGTTTCAAAGGGTAAGAGATCCTTTTTCTTTTCACAGCTGCATAGTATTTCATGGTATAAATGTACCACAGCTTTTTTTATTCACTCATCTACTGATGGGCACTTGGGCTGTTTCCAGATCTTAGTTATTGTAAATTGCACTGCTATGAACATAGAGATGCATATATTCATTCTGACTGGTGTTTCAGGATTCTTAGGATATATTCCTAGAAGTGGGACACTGGGACAAATGGCAGTCCCATACTGTTCTCCACAGTGGCTGCACCAGTCTGCATTCCCACCAGCAGTGTACTAGCGTTCCCTTTTCTCCACATCCTTGCCAGCACTTGTCATTTGTTGATTTGTTGATGGAAGCCATTCTGACAGCTGTGAGGTGATATCTCACTGTCATTTTAATTTGAATCTCTCTAATGATTAGTGACTTTGAACATTTTTTCATATGTCTCTTGTCCTTCTGTATGTTCACTTTGGAGAAGTATCTATTTAGGTCCTTTAATCATTTTTTAATTGGGTTGTTTGTCTTCCTGTTCTTAAGTTGTATGAGTTCCTATATATTTTGGTTATTAATTCCTTACCAGACGTATCATTGACAAATATGTTCTCCCATACAGTGGGCTCCCTTTTCATTTTGTTGGTGGTTTCTTTTGCTGTGCAGAAGCTTTTTATTTTGATGTAGTCTATTTGTTTATTTTCTCCTTAGTTTCCTTAGCCCCAGGAGATGTATTGTTACTGGACAATCAATGGGTCCATGCTACTTGTCACTACTTGAGACAGTTAAGCAGAGACAGCTTTGAATCATATATGAGCATTTATTCCAATACTGCCTGCAGTGTGGGAGAGCAGCAGGTCAACCACAAAAATCTGCTCTGCAGCCCCCCAAAAGCCAACTGCTTATATAGGGTAGGACAGAGATTACATGGGGAAATATGGATTATAGGTATGGGGAAGAAGGGATTATAGGCATGAGGAAGTAGGAGTCTGGGGTGAGACTCCATTGTTTGGACAACAAGGTTGTTAATCTTTCCATGTGAATGGACCACATTCCAAGGTTGATTCCCACGCCCAAGGTTGACTCCCAGGTCCCAGGGGCATACAACCCCCGGCCAGGCCAGAATGTCCTTTCTTTAACCAACACAAGGCAATCATGGTTAACAGAGCATGATTAATATTTCCCATCACCATAGCTAGTCCTAAATATTCTATTCTTGCCCCCAACATTTCCCTGCTGCTATTTCTATCATCTCATATCTATGAGATTAGTTTTAGATGAAAAGTCTCATCCTGCTGGACTACATCTGCTTCTTCCTTGAAAGCAGTTCCCAGGGATGAAATATACCAAATGAGGGATCTTTGATATGTTTTCTATCAACTGAGAATTGTCAGAAAGATTAAAACAGCACATTCCTTTAAATTCCTCACAACTGTGGTTATGCTGCAACAGCAAATAATGTATTGCTGACCAATTTTCTAGAACTGCCTCTCTGACCTGGCTCAGCTCTGACCTGGCTCAGCTCTCGATCCCCTGTATAGCCCTGGAGGTGGCATTCAGGACTTTTACCATGCTGCAAGCCAGCCGGGTCACTTCTACATGAAGGGAGCCTACAATTACCAGCATAACAAAAATGGCCAAAGCAATATATTCAGCAGGGCTCCACAGGTGGAGATCATCATTGCAGTCTGGTGCCATGGCCTTAAGAAAGGCTCTTTTGGTTCAAATCCTGTGATGTTTCTAATGCATAAAGACAGTCAGTCATACTAAGGAACAGGGACTCCTGGAGCTGTTAGCAGAGATAATAGTTAACCCACATATCAGAAACCAACCAGCCAGCAGCTTAGTATGTCTATTACTATAGGGGAAGGTGAAATTATCAGAACAATTCATATTATAGTTATAAGATATTGAAAGACAATAATTAGAACACCCAGTAACAGTCAGACATTTGCCACAGGGAACTACTGCAGTAACCTTTAGATGCAGTAACCTGCATCCTTTTCCCAGAGAGTGGGTCCCAACATACTGGTATAAAGGTCCCTGTATATGCCTTCCCAAAATGAATAGAATAATTCTATATATTAGCAATAGGTGTCCCAACTCCTACTCAGCAAAATGTAAAGGTCCGTTCTACACAGGTTCCTCTACTGTCAGCTTCAGAGCAGTTGGAGTGGTGAGAAGCACGTCTCAGTGTCCCATCCATTTCTTCTCTGGTTGGCTCATCATTCTTGCTCGGCTCACGTCTGTCTAACTGCCTATCACATCCCCCCTCAAAGATCTTGGCTCTGAATTACTTCACAAAAACAGAGGCATAGGTTTTCTTCTGTAACTGCTTCATGCTGAGGAGGGGTGAAGTTTTTCCTTCAGAGCTAAGAGATCCTTGCTCTCCATCAGAGGGATGATGTGGCCTGGTCGCAGAAGGAGGTGGCAATGGTGTCTAGAGGTGGTATTCCCTGAGTGCAAGTAGGGCTTGTAACCTGGTGGAGACAAACTGTGTTATATAATTTAGTATTATTGGGCAAAAGTTAGAATAGCAAGAATTATGACAAATGGTCTGGTGGAAGGAAAAAACATTTTAGTGCTAATAATTTCCTATTGAAACATAATTTTTTTCTCCCTAAGATCACTCTCATTTTTATTAAAGAGCCAACTTAAGAACAATTTATTTAATGTATTAAGTCTAGTTACTATTTGGCCTTATTGTTTGCATGAAGACAATAAGAATAACAGTAGTTGATCACATAGGCTATTTTAAAAAGATATGCTTTGCTGGAATTTCATGATCAAGCTTTAATTAGCCCTGCAGGGAAAAGAAGCTGAGCCACCTAGCTGCCTTCAGGTTGCCTGCAATACCTGTAGACTTAGGTGACTTCCTCAAGTTGAGGTCCCCAATGATGTCTTGAGGTTCCTTCTTTGCCATCTCTCAGGAAAGCAACCTTTGTTCCTTACCTGGAAAGACTGCCATGAACCACTGACCAAGCAAGTTACCAGGCTTTCTCCAAGGTGCTCTTATTGGCTTCATTCCTTAAAGCTTTCTGGTGACATCCAGAGTCCAGACATGTCTCTGTCAGACATGACATTACAGTCAAAGTCTTGGTTAATAAAACCACAATTGGAAACATGTCTTATTGAATTCATGCAAAGAAATGTATTGCCACTTATTAAGAACTAGAGGCCCGGTGCATGAAAATTCATGCATTGGAGAGGAAGTCCCTTACCTGGCCTGCCCCCTCTCACAGTCTGGGAGCTCTCAGGGGCAGGAGGCAACCTGGCGATCAGGGAAGGCAATGCCCCCATCACACCTCTGCTGCTGCCACTTCCGGCAGTGCAAGCCTCGGCTGGCCCTGGTTACCTGAGCCTCGGGCGGCCCTGGACGACTGGGCAGCCACCATCCAAGGCTTGCCTGCACCTCAGGCCGTCCCTGGGTGGCTGGGCAGTTGCCATCAGAGGCTTTCCTGTGCCTCGGGCCGGCCCTGGGTGGCTGGGGGACTGAGGGGACTGGGGGGCTCCAGAGGCAGGCGCATGGAGTGCCTGCCGCCCTGGTGGGGCTGAGGGGACTGGGCACCACTATCTTGTGGCTGTGGGCACTGCCATCTTTGAGGACTTGGCAGTCAATTAGCATATTCCCTCCTTATTGGCTGTGGGTGCCATCTTTGTGAGGGTGTGATGGTCAATTAGCATATTCCTATCAATTAGATAGGATTGCAATAATTCTGGAGGGACAGATAGGGAGAAAAATATATAATTTATCAAACTGCTTTTAAAAAAGGCTTCCTAATATTTGAAAAACAAAAAGTCTAAGAATCAGCAATACTTTCAACAAAAGTTACAAAATCTATATAATTATTTTCCATTCATTCAGCCCCATAAATCAAATTTTTGTTTCTTTTGATTTTCCTGCCAGTACTTCTATAAATTCAGATACTTTACAGAGTTCTAATAATTTTTCATCCAGTTAGAAGGGTATTATCTGAATATGTCAGAGTTCTTTCCCTGGATCCCTCAGAATATGTAACATTTTTAAAAATACATTATAACAAAACAGCAACTGTTAGATGAGAGGAAGAAATTTAAAATGACATGGTTATGGATTTGATTATAATGGAACATCATCCTTTCTGCAAAATACAATACTCCACAATATTATAACTAGCAATTAGTTATAAATGAAAACATAATATAGTTATTCTTTATTTGACAAAACTTCCTATGTACCTTAAGCATAAAATTATCCTTCACGAGAGAAAACAAATCCTTGAGGTATTCCAGGATATATTGGAATGATCTAAAGCTAATTATAGATCAAGAAAAAGTTTCTTAAAATTCAAACCCTGAGAAGATTATCTAACTTATTTTACCAGAAGATAGTAAACAGAAACATAGGCTAGCAACTTCAGTTTCCATGATTAAGAAGATGGCTTTTTAAAAAAAATAATCAAGTGCCTAATCAATATAACATACAACCATTTCAATTACTTATAGAACTTTTGCTGCATGGACAAAAACAGGAAAGACCATTTCCCTTTCAATAGACTAGGAAAAGACTAACCAAAATGAGGTTTATTCTCTAACTTCATTTGTCCTTAGGTGTGGTCAGCAAATGACACTAATTGGATTTCTGCTGTCTACCTAGTATATTGATATAAGCTATTTACCCACTGGTTAGGGAGGCAAAATGCAAATCATTTTCTTAAGTGTCCTTGGTTTAGGACTTACTAGAAGACCCCAAATTACTGTTTAACCACCTCAGTTTGCCTATTCTACTTGTCCTGGCTTACTGGCCTGTGTACTTTATATAATTTCCTTTCAACATTTCTCTTTACAAACATTCTACAACTTTAAAACTTTTCTTCACAAATCTTACAACTTTCAGAAATAACCAACTTAGGACCCATTTTCTTTTTCCTTTAAAATTTATCTACATACCTCGTGCCTTCTATCACACCAAAACCATAATTTCTTTTCAACTAGTTAGAATTCTTGACCCTTAGGAACCTTTATTTGTAGGTGACATATATAAGTAATTAAAATTTCTCAGATGAGCAATACATTCACATTTTGAAAGAGATATTTCAAATAAAATACAAGACTTATTTATTAACAGATTCAAATCCATTCTCTAGATTTTCCATATGAGGCAAACAGATTAATTTTGTATTTCAGTATCCTGTTATTTCAAAATACATAGACATTTAATAATTTTTACTATTTAACCCAGGAAACTGAAGTTTTAAGTTACCAAAGACTTTGGAAAACTATGTTTAGGCATCTATAATTACCATGGAAAAAGCTTTATCATATACCCTTCATTTTAGTTATATTTATTTTGCCTTAACAACTTTGAGATTTTAAAGCTGATTATTATTACCTAAAGTTTTCTTGGTAAATTTTGTAACAGGGGTAACTCACTGGATTTCAGTGGCTTTAATGTAAAAGTACTATATATACTTTTTTCTTACAAAAATGGGAGTGGCTCCCCACTGCTATTTCTGCAGACTGCTGGAAGGAACTTCTGTAGATCTGGTCCTCCTAGGAAAAATACTTGGGGGGTTAAGAAGGTTTTATTTCTCATATTTTTTTCTTTCTGAGTAGACTAACAATATGAAATCTTGCATATAAGAAGAGATCTTAAAGACAGAAACAAACAAACAAACAAACAAAAACTCTACAGTAAATGAATAAGTACTCTCAAAAGGGTGCACTGGGACATAAGCCTTGAATCTTATCTCACACTAACCCAGCCCAGCAAATGAGTTCTGAGTGGCACAAAGCCCAAATAGCAGAGACAGATTTCCTATGCTCATAAAATGGCTTAGAACAAACTAAGTTCTCTAAAGATAAGAAAGGAAGCAAAGAACATCAATAACCAAGTTACATCACAGACAGATGAGAACTCTCACTAGCTAAGAGTTTCCAGTGGCTGATGCCTTGAGAGGGAGAGCAGGAAGGGTCCCCAAGATTCATAATTCTAAGCAGCTGCTGGGAAGTTCCTGAAATCCCTGCCACAGATTCAGACTGCCACAAGCAACTGGGCCCCCTAACAAGTGGAATGTGCCCCATCTTTACACAAATTGAACCAAACAACAAAGGCACAAAACAACAGTCAACAGAGACACTCTATGTACAATATTTACAGGCGTGCATAACCCACAGACAAGAGCTTCACAGCATGCTCCTTGTCTGTCCAGCCACAGAAACCTCAGCAGGCTCTGCATTTAAAATCGACCAAAGCAGAACAATGTCTCTCATCCCAGAGTGGATCAGACTAAGGACTCAGAGACCAGGCAATGACTGTTGGAAGTCTCTTGCCATGAGGAGCTGATCAGACTCGTCCAGACAAGAGGCAGTAAAATGCCTCCCGTGCCATTCACCATACTGCCCTACACAGTACATGCTTCCATAGCAAGCCCAGACAAGAGGCAGCGAGTGCTTCTTGTGCCATACAAACATGCTTGATTCCTTCTACAAAAATGCTTGATTCAACTTAGATCTCAGGTGAGACGATGGGGATTGCTGAGGCCAGAGCTAGGACTCAGAACAGGAAAAATCTTGACATTGCTGAAAATAAAGAGTCCATGCCTCAGCCCCAGGAATCCCCAGTGGAGGCAGTAAGCAGGATCCCCAGTACTCACTCCAGAGGAATATCTCCCTTACATCCTTTCATGATCTCCAGAATAAGTAACCAGACAATAAATGGGTCCATGCTGCCTGTCACTACTTGAGCCAGTTAAGCAGAGACAGGGTTGAATCATATATGAGCATTTATTCCAATACTGCTGGCTGTATGGGAGAGCAGCAGGTCATCTGCAAAAATCTGCTCTGCAGCCCCCCATAAGCCAGTTGCTTATACAGGGTGAGATAAAGATTAGATGGGGAAATATGGATTATAGGTATGGGGAAGAAGGGATTATAGGCATGAGGAAGTAGGAGTCTGGGGTGAGGCTCCATTGTTTGGACAGGTTGTTAATCTTTCCATGTGAATGGACCACATTCCAAGGTTGACTTTCAGGTCCAAGGTTGACTCCCAGGTCCCGGGGCATACAATTCCCAGCCAGGTCAGAATGTCCTTTCTTTAACCAACACAAGGCAATCATGGTTAGCAGAGCATGATTAATATTTTCCATCATCATAACTAGTCCCCAATATTCTATTCTTGTCCCTAACAGTATCAGCAAACATATTGTTATGAGAGAGTCTGAGATTTTGCTGCCTATGTTTTCTTCTAGGATTTTTATGGTTTCATGACTTACATTTGAGTCTTTTGTCTATGTTGACTTTATTCTTGTGTATGGTGTAAGGTGGTGGTCTAGTTTTATTTTTTGCATGTATCTGTCCAATTATCCAACACCATTTATTGAAGAGACTGTCTTGACTCCATTGTATTTTTTTGCCTCCTTTGTCAAATACTAATTGAGTTTAATGGCTTGAGTCAATTACTGGGTTCTCTATTCTGTTCCAATTGATCTATATGCCTGTTTTGTGCCAGTACCAACCTGCTTTGATTACAGTGGCTTTGTAGTGTAACTTGATATCTGGTATTGTGATCCCTCCAACTTTGTTTTTCTATCTCAAAATGGCTGGGGCTATTCGGGTCATTTTGGGTTCCATATAAAGTTTTGGACTATTAGTTCTAGATCTGTGAAATATGCCATTGTTATTTTAATAGGGATTGCATTGAATCTATAGGATATATTGGCTTTTATGAACATTTTAGTTATGTTGATTCTACCAATCCATGAACATGGTATATTCTTCTATTTGTTTACATCTTCCTTTATCTCTTGTTTCAATGTCTTATAGTTTTCTGAGTATAGGTCTTTTACCTCCTTGGTTAAGTTTATTCCTAAGTATCTTAATTTTTTTTTTTGCAATGATAAATGAGATCATTTTTTAAGTTTCTCTTTCTGAGCATTCATTATTGGTGTATAAAAGTGCTATTAATTGCTGAGTGTAATTTTGTATTCTGCTACATTGCCAAATTCATTTACTAAATCTAGTAGTTTTTTTGGTGGAGTCTTTAGGGTTTTCTATGTACTAGTATAATATGATGTCATCTGCAAATAATAATAGTTTTACTTCCACCTTTCCAATTTGGGTTCTTTTTATTTTTTCTTCTTGTTTGATCTCTGTGGCTAGGACTTCCAGTACTAGGCTGAATAAGAGTGGTGAAAGCAGCTATCCCTGTCTTTTTCCTGTTGTTAGGGGAAATGCTTTTAGTTTTTCCCAGGGGTGGGGAACCTTTTTTTCTGCCAAGGGTCATTTGGATATTTATAACATCATTGGTGGGCCATACAAAATTATCAGCTTAAAAATTAGCCTACTATATTTGGTCAAACATATAATTAACTCACCCTAAATGGCTTGGCAGAGTCAGATCAAATGATTTCATGGGCCTTATATGGCCTGTGCACCCAACATTCCCCACACCCCTTTTAACCTATTTAGTATGATGTTGGCTATAGGTTTGTCATATATGACCTTTATTATGTTGAGGTATGATCCCTCTATTCCTTCTTTGCTGAGAATTTTTTTTTTTTTTCAAAAAAGGATGTTAGATTTTGGTGAATGCTTTTTCTGTATCAATTGATATGATTATGTATTGTTTTGTCTTTCAATTTTTTTATGTGATGTATCATATTTACTGATTTGCAAATATTATATCAGCCTTGCATCCCTGGAATAAATCCCACCTGGTTATGATATATGATCTTTTTAATATATTGCTGGATCTGTTTTGCTAATATTTTGTTGAGGATTTTAGCATCTATGTTCTTGAGGGATATTGGCCTGTAATTCCCTTTCTTTGTAGTGTCTCTATCTTGTTTTGGAATTAGAAACATGCTGTCCTCATAACAAGATCTTGGAAGTGTTCCTTCCTCTTGGATTTTGTGGAATAGCTTCAGGAGGACTGGATTTAGTCCTTCATTTAATGTTTGCTAAAACTCCCCTGAGGAGCTATTTGGACCAGGGCTTTTGTGTTCTGGGAGTTTTTTGATTACTGCTTCAATTTCATTAGTAGTTATCAACCTGCTCAGGTTTTCTGATTCATCTTGATTAAGATTTGAAAGATTGTATTTTTCTATGAATATGTCCATTTCATCCAAGTTTTCCAATTTATTGGAATATAGTCATCCATAGTATTTTCTACAATAATTTGTATTTATATAGGATATTCACTACTTTCATTTCTAATTTTGTTTATTTGCATCTTCTCTCTTTGTTTCTTGATGAGTTTGGCTAAAAGTTCATCAATCTTGTTTATCTTTTCAAAGAACCAGGACTTGTTTTATTTTTCCCCCCAAATCTTTATTATTGAGAATATTACAGATGTCCGCCTTTTGCTCCTCCTCCCCACTGTTCCCACCCTGTCCTGCACCAGGCCTTCACCACCCTTTCATCTGTGTCCATAGGTAAGATCTTTGGTTAATCTCTTCCCACCCGCCTCCCCCTTCCCTCTGATATTTATCAGTCTGTTCTAGGTTTCCAGGCCTCTGATTCTATATTATTCACAAGTTTACTAGTATTTTGTTCATTAGATTTCTTGTTTGTTTATTTTGATTTATTAGATTCAATTGTTGGTAGATACATATTTATTACCATTTTATTGTACATATTTTTTATCTTTTTCTTCTTCTTATAACTCTTCTTTTAACTCTTCTTCTAATGCTTCTTCTAACTCTCCTCCCCCTCCTCTTTCTCCTCCTCCCCTTCCTCCCCCTCCTCCTCCTTGTCTTCCTCCTCCTCCTCCTCCTCCTCCTCCTCCTCCTTCTTCTTTCTTCTTCTTCTTCTTCTTCCTCCTCTTCTTCCTCCTCTCCTCCTCCTTTTCCTCCTCCTCCTCCTCCTAATGTTCTTAAACAATATCCTTCAACCTTTCATGTAATACTGGTTTAATGGTGATTAACTACTTTAGCTGTTTTTTTGTCTGTGAAGCTCTTTATCTGACCTCAAATTCTAAATGAGAGCTTTATTGGGTAGAATAATTTTGGTTGTAGGTCCTTGCTGTTCATCACCTTGAATATTTCTTGCCACTCCTTCTGGTGTGCAAAGTTTTTGTTGATAAATCAGTGGACAGTCATACAGGTGCTCCCTTGTAGGTAACTGACTGCTTTTCTCTTGCTGTTTTTCAAGATTCTTTCTTTGTCTTTAACCCTTGGCATTTTAATTATGATGAGTCTTGGTGTGGGCCTCTTTGGGTTCTTCTCACCTTGTTTTGCACTCTGCGCTTTCTGAATTTGTGAGTCTATTTCTTTCACTAAGTAGGGGGAATTTTCTGTCATTATTTCTTCAAATAGGTTTTCAATATCTTTTTCTCTCTCTTCTTGTTATGGCACCCCCATAATGCAAATTTTGGTACACTTGAAATTGTCCCAGAGGCTCCTTATACTATCTTCATTTTTTTTTTCTTTTTGCTCTTCTGATTGGGTGTTTTTTGCTTCTTCATATTCCAAATCGTTGATATGATTCTCAGAATCCTCTCCTCTACTTTTGAATCCCTGTAAGTTATTCTTTATTTCAGTTAGTGTATGCTTAATTTCTGACTGGTCTTTTTTAATGTTTTTGACATTCTCACTAAGATCCTTGGAAGTCTCACTAACTCCCTTGAAGCTCTCTTTGAGGCCCTTGAAATTTTCATTCAGATTCTTGAGTAATCCTATAACCATTGTTTTGAACTCTGTATCCAGCAGTTTGTTGCTGCCATTTCTTTAATTTGTAACATCTTTCTTTGTCTCTGATCTAGTATATAATGTAAGATCACTGTTTCCTTATTGATGCTTTTGTCTAGAAGATCTGTCCTGTGATGTCAGTGGGGTATTAAAATACCCTACTGTTATTATATTGCTGCCAATCTCTCACTTAAAATCCTCCAGAAGGTGTTTTTTTTTTTGTTTGTTTGTTTGTTTGTTTTTTATTTGGGTGCTCTTGTATTGATTGCAAATATGATTACCAGAGTTATATACTCTTGTGTCAATTCTTTGCTATTATGAAGTGGCCTTCATTGTCTCTTGTTATGGGCTCCATTTTTAAGTTTATTTTGTCATATATGATATTGTTACCCCACCTTTTTTTCATCCCTTCATTTTCATCCTGTGTGAGTGTGTTTTTCAGACGTAGGTCTCTTGTCGATACCATATATATGGGCCATGTTTTCTAGTCCTTTCAGATACCTTATTTCTTTTGATTGAAAAATTTAAACCATTTACATTTAAGTTTATTATTAATAGGTACTTATTTGTTGCCATTTTCACTCTTTATGGTTGTGTTGCTCTCTATCTCTATTTCTTCTTTTTATAACAATTCCTTTAGCATTTATGGCAATGCTGGTTTGATGGTAATAAACTCTTTTAGCCTTTTTTTTGGTCTGCAAAGCTCTTTATTTCACCTTCAATTTTCAATGATAAATTTGCTGGATAGAGTAGTCTTGGATTCTGTCCCTTGATTTTCATTACTTTGTATTCTTCATGCCAATCCCTTCTTGCCTGAAGTGCTTCTATTGAGAAATCAGCTGACAGTTTATTGGAGTTCCCTTGTAGGTGACTTTCTGTTTCTCTCTTACAGCCTTTAATATTCTTTCTTTTTCTTTAATGTTTGCCATTTTAATTATGATGTTCCTAGTGTGGGTCTTTTTGGGTTCATCTTGATTGGGACTCTGTGTTTCCTGGAGATCAGTGAATTTTTCCTTCACCAGGTTAGGGAAATTTTTTGCCATTATTTCTTCAATCAGGTTCTCTATTCCTTGCTCAGATTCTTCTTCTTCTATTCCTATGATGCAAATGCTGTTTAATTTCATGTTGTACCAAAGCTCCCTTAAATTCTCTTCCTGGTTTTATTTTTTCCCCCAATTGCTGCCCTGTATGGGTATTTTTTCTACCTTGTCTATTTTGCCAATTCAGTCCTCTGCTTCTACTAGTATACTGTTAATTCCTTCCAGGGTATTTTTTTTTTTATTTCAGCTATATCATTCTTCATTTCCACTTGATTCTTATTGATGGTTTCTACCTCTTTTTTATGCTGCTCTAGTTCTCATTAAATTCCACAATGTTACCATTAAGTTGCTTGTAGTTATCACTAAGTGTTTGAGCACCCTTGTAAACATTACTTTGAATTCTTTATCTCACAAATTGCTTGCTTCCATTTTATTTAGTTCCTTTTCTGGCAATTGCTCATTTTCTTTCATTTGGGGGTCATTTCTTTGTCTTCCTCTTCTTGCTATCCTTTTTTGTGTGTTTTTTCTTCTTCTATGTATTAGATCAAACTGTTATGTCTCTCATTCTTTGTGGTGTGGTTTTATGGAGATGGTGTTTTGTGGGGCCAAGTGGTGCAGTCTCTTAGATCTCCTGAGCTGGGTGCACTAGGAATGCCCCTTGTTTGAGTTATTTGTGTTCTAATGTTGTCATTGTATCTTAAATGTTATATTTTCATTCATGGATGGGATCTCATCTCTGGCTGACTATGAGGTACCCTGAACACGTTGTGTGAGCTGTTGTGGAGGTATTAACAGAAAAAAAAAATACATTAAAACAAAACAAGAAATAAAAGAAACAAAACAAAAACATACACACAACCCCTTAAAGAACAACAAAAGCAACCACCAGAGAAGAGATAATTAGGAAAAAGAAGAGAGCAATAATGATAGAAGCAAAGAGAGGAAGAAAGGAATACATGGAGAAAACAAACTAACCAAAAAAAGGGGGTGGGGAAAGAAAAAGGAAGATGAAGGGGCAGAGATGAAGTAAAAAAATAAGAATAAGGAATAGGGAAAGGAAAACAGTTTAAAATAAAAGAGGAAGAAAAAAGTTTGAGAGAAATATAGGGGAAAGCAAATAGATCCAAAATAAGAAAAGGGGGGGGGGGGAAGATGAGATAGAAGGAGAAAAAGAGAAAAAAATATGAGTAGGAAAGTGGAATAGAAAAATTAGATATATGAACAAAACAATAGAGACTAAAATAATAACAAATAAAGCAGATAGATAAAGAAAAGAAATAAGAAAAGAAAAAAAAAAAAAAGGGAAGAGAAAAAAGAAAAAGAAAGAAAAAATAAGTGAAGTGGGAGGTCATCTCACCAGAGTTTAGTTTCTGCTGGGAGCTCCCTTTGGATCCTATTCTTCTGATGACTAGGGCTGAGTGTTCTGTCTGCCAATTCTGGACTTCCTGGGGCAACTTAGGTGCTAACCATGGTCAGAACTGTCCTTTGACTTTCAGCAACCTGCATCAAGCCCCAAGTGAATCAGTCTGTGTCTATCTCCACTGGACTTGGCTGTACACAGGAGGGGGGCCAAGCTCCATTCTAAAGCAGGTTTGTTACCAGTATGGGGCTCAGGGCTGGGTCAGTAAGCATCCCAGGTTCACCAGGCTCCACCTCCAACTGCCTTTATCTGCCAGCCAGCTGTCAATCTTAATCACTCAAAGAGCTGTTTATGAAAGGGCTTTAAGCAGATTTGGGAATCTAGACCGCTGGGTCTCTTGTGAGGGGGATGTGCTGTTCAGATTTCAGGGAAAGTGATGGGTGTGGTTTCCTCTCCCAGAACTACTCCTCTGTGAGTGGCCTAGAAAATATTTCAGCCCTCAGCTGGGCAGAGATCTCTGTATGCAGAACATTGGGATCAGCTGGAAACCTGGAGTTTCTATCAACTTGGGGGAAGCACCAATCAGGTTCCTGGGATATTGGAGTGGAGGGCCCCACCTCCAATCCAGTCAATGTTGCTTCTTGAGACTATTCAAACCCATAGGCTTGGCCTCTGTAGCTGTCTCCTCTCTGAAGATCAAGATGCAGGGTGTGACAGAAAGGGCTCCTTAGGGTGTGACCGGCTGTGTTGCCTAGGGCTTGGTTTTTTCCTTCTCCTGAGCTGTGGCTTTTTGGAGCAGCTAGTGCCTCTCGGGAAAAATGGCCATTTCTGTTTGGGAGGATTATGACTGAATATAGGACTCTCAGCTGCTGCTTTTCCATGTTTCTTCCCAATACTTTCCATCCCAGCCTCTCCTTACGCACCTCAAGTCTGCACCACCCTCCCTCCACCAAAGCCTCAGATAAATAACTGCAAATGAAACTAGTAACTGCTCTGGATTTTAAAAAAAACAAAACACACAAAAAAAAACAGAAACAGGTTTTCTCTCTGGCTGGCTCCATTCTACTGGCTCCAGACTCCCCAGTGGCCAGAAGCCCTGCCTGCTTTCATGGCTAGGTGTTATATGGGTCACTGGTCTTGACTCTGGTGTTCTTGGCTGTGGAGCCCTGCCTGGGTTCTAGGTCTCCATGTTGTGAGGGAAAAGACCCTTCCATGATAGTCAAGAGCTGCTTCCTCACTCTCAGCCTGCTCTCTGTGAAAGTTGGGTCAGGTCCTCCTATAACCTCAACCTTCCTACCAGTCTCCAGGTGTTTTCTATCCTTCCTTGATATATCTCCTCTTCAACTGGACCTCAGTTGGTAATTCTGGGTGTATGTTCCCACTTTGTTTTATTCCAGTCTGGCCCTGGGAGGAGGTGCAAGAGAGGCCTACCTATTTGGCTGCCATTTTCTCTTGTCCACTGTCCCCACTTTAAATCCACGAGATCATTTCCTGTAATGCTGGTGCTAATGGGTGTGGTATACTCTGTGATCTTGCAGGCAATCCTAGTCTGCCTGTTGATTTTAATGTTCCCTCAACTGGCCATACCCTGCTTATGCCTCTGCACTCAGCTCCCATCACTTTTCTACCACTTTCCATAATCAAATGCCCCAGGTCCTCTTGACTAGTTGCATCCACTGAGCTTGTCATGTGCACATGCCCCTTTCTCCTTTCTGTCTCATATGCTCATCCCACTTACTTGTCCTTTAAAATTCAGCTCAGTGCCACCTCCCTAGTAGGTAAAATCATTATTCCCTCAGTGCCCATGCATGCTCATGGAAGAGGCCGCACCTGTGAGTCTGGAATTTGCCTCCATGTACCATGGTCATTGGTGTGCTATATTTCTCCTCTGCCAAGCTTGGGCACTCCAGGATAGCCAGGACCTCTCCTATAACTTTTGCATCCACCCTGCCCCAGGCCTTTAGAAAGCTCTGAGTTGTACTATCTGGAAATTATTGTTGACCGAATGGCTAATTCAACTTGCCATTAGCATTTTTTCACATGCTAGTAGGAAAAAATTTACAGAGGGTATCTGATAAGAGTTGCTGATGGGCCACGGACATTTTGAACATACACCACCTACAGACCATCAACCCCTGGAGGGTTAGAAGAAGGTTTCTAAAATTAGAAGACCCAGGCTATGTCATTTCCATCTATTGGGACAAAGTGAGTCTAGATGTAGATTTTCCATGACTAATAGAACATACAGTTAGGTACCTCACCCAGGGCCCTTCTAAGATCCTATACTTGATTTTGGACTTATGAAAGCTCATAAAGCTGTAGAACATTTGGCCTGAAAAAGTGGGATCCACTCTTGGATCTTCCCTTAGGAGAAGATCATGACATCATTCTCCAGAGCTGTAGGAAGGGGATGGACAATATGGGATGGGTAAATTGGGGCTCTTCCTGAAGACTGTTACATTCTTCAGGAGATCAGATAGTTGGTCTTTCTGGCCCATTATTCTCTCTTTTACAGTTAAACCAAAGAATGTTTTAGGAGAACGCGTAGCACTTGCCCTCAATGACATCTGCCTCAAAAAGATAGGAAGTCACCTGCAAGGTCCCTCCAATGAATAACCAATTTTAATTATGTTATATATTTTCAAAGTTCCTTTGCATACTTCCATGCCATCCAGTCCTTCCACATGTCTTGGAAGATAGGTGGAGGTAAGAGTCACATCTACTAGCCGATGAGGAAGCTGAATTCAGGGTTAGTAACTCAAGTCAGGTCCCAGGACAACCAGTGTTCTGCTGAGGCAGAATCTGAGCCTCCAGATTAATCTATACTTGTCTCCTTCATGAATGTCAGAGAATAAAAGTGTCATAAACCATGTATGGAAAAGAGGAGGAACTTACTTTTCGTCCAAAATGTTCTATCGTAGTGAGCATGGGAGCTGGTCTTCCAGGATTGCAGTTATGATCAGATAGGAAGAGGTCAAGACAGGAAAGAGGGTGTGTGTGTGTTTGTGTGTGTGGTGTATATGGCGAGTATGTGGTTTGTGGTATGTGTAGTGTATGTGTAGTTTGGTATGTACACGTGTGTGGTATGTGCATGACTGTGTGTATGGTTTGTGGTGTGTATGAGTGTGTATAGTGTGTGTTAGTGGTGCGTGTCTGTGTGTGGTGTATATATGTGTGTGCATATCTGTTCAGGTGAGGCATGTGTATTCCCTGGAAAATGTGTGGAAGCAAGAATGTTGTAGACCAGCTCACATCACATTCACAGATGAAAACTGGAGAAGGAGGAATCACAGGGGTTAAGAGTGATGATGATTTGACTTATCAACACATTTGGTGGATTATAAGAATTTAGAATTAAAAAAGATAGCTGGAATTCAGCTGGTTTTAGTATTTAACACTATTTAATACTTTGCTTCTACATTTAGTGTCCCCTCCTCAAAGAAACTTAAACCCTCCCCAAACTTCATGCCAAGCCTACATGTGAGACAGAGCAGGCAAGAAGCCATATTTCCTAGAGGTCCTGTGCTTCTAAACCTAAGGCTCATTAGAAGTTCATGCCTATATTTTTGTAGTGAATTAAAATCCCTTTGGAAATATTTCCTGGTGAATTTTTGCAATCTATCCTTAAAGCAAATAACATACTTGATATCTGAACATTCCCACAATGCTATTGTAGGTGATATGGGGCTTAACTTCCCAGGTGACAGGTGAGGCATTAGAGAGGACTGGGGCTCACAGATCCTGGCATCTTCCTTCCTATGGTCATTTGAATTTTGGCTGTCAAGTGAGTTGTGGCAATTATTCAGCAATTCCTTTCTGTGAATCAACTGTTGTTTAAAAAAAAGATAAGGTAAGTGCATTACCTGCCTCCTTCCACAACCACATCAAAAATTGCAACTAAACTACAAAAATATTACCATTCAGAACCACCTGAAATCTGGATGAATGGAAGTCCTACAACTAGGGAATTAAAGAGTAAGCCACATTGGTACTTATAGGAGGAGCAGAGAAACAAGCTGGTCCCAAACCCACTTGTGGTAGTTAAAAATTGGGAGGGGTACCTTGGCCATAACCAGACCCTCCATCCCAGGGTACCAGTCCCAGGAAGAGAAACCTCCATATCTTCTAGCTGTAAAAACTAGGGGGGATTGAAGCTGAGTGAGACAGAGGGCTGCTGGAGTCCCAGGCAGGTCCTCTTAAAGGGCTGGTGTATGGACTTCCTTAGACTCACTTCTTCTGAGCTCCAGCACTGGGGAAATAGCTCAAAGGGAACCAGGGACAGATGGGAAGGAACTGAACTGACTGGCATTAAGGCCAGAACCGGGAGGGCAGCTTTCTACTAGACAGAAGTGATTGCAGAGGCCATTGTTCCTTTGATGAGCCCTCCCCATACAGCTGGCAAGTGGGTTCCATATCTGAGGCTCCATAAACCTGGCTCACACTGTTTGCCCCAACCCTGTGATTCCTTGAGGCCCTGCCCACCTGACTTTCAGACCCACTTGAACTCTTTCCAGTGGCGTTTCCATACAAATTGCCTATTGTGGCTCATGCTTCATATTTTTCTAAAATCTCTCAAACAAGCAGGATCTGGTCTGTGTGGCCTGTACCTCTTGCCAAGTGGCTCCATGTCTGGTACTAGCAGCAGCCTGCCTTGGTTTGCAGCTTGGTCTCTCCTGGGTAACCTTCAAACCCACCACAAATAGTAGCATTTACAGATCACTTTGTAACTCATGCTGGGTGACCTCAGGCATGGCAAAGGCAGTGCATGACCTTGGCTGGCACCTCCCAGAAGGCCCCAGAGCCAGTGCACCCAATGGACATCTTCAGAACCACATCAAAGCATCACCACCCAATCACCTGACAATCGACATACTCAAGGGACAGATTCTGCAGGCATCAGAGCCCTCCTGAAGTATGTCCTGCTCTGTGCAGTGGGCCCTTTCATAGTTATTGTTCCATGGTGGTTGGAGGTTGGTGGTCAGTGGTCATAGCCAGTTGACCTGGGGTAAATCCCTCCCACTGATGTGTCAATAGGAATCAAGTTTCAACCACAGGAGGAGGGTATACACATGGGGAGTGAACCTGGAATCCCCAGCTGGGGTTATCAGGGAGGCTGTGCCACTAGACCCTACAGAACACCTACTGCATTAAGCCACTTTACCAAGTCTGGGAGACATAGCAGCTCTACCTAATACATTGAAACAAACACAGTGAGGTTGCAAAAATGAGGAGACAAATAAATATGTCCCAAATGAAAGAACAGAACAAAACTCCAGGAAAAAAAAAAAAAAAAAAAACAACTAAAGAAAATGTAGACAAACAATTTCCTAGATGCAGAGTTCAAAACACTGGTTATTAGGATGCTCAATGAACTTAGTGAAAACAACAACAGCATAAAAAAGAACCAATCAGAAACGAAGGATACACTAACTGAAATGAAGAATAATTTATAGAGAATCAACAGTGGCATAGATGAAGCTAAGAATAAAATCAGTAATTTGAAATATAAGAAAACAATGATAGCCAATCAGACAGCCAAAGGAAAAAGGAATTAAAAAAATTAAAGTAGTGTAAGGAGCCTCTGGAACATCTTCAAGTGTTCCAACATTTGCGTCATGGGGAGTGTCGGAAGGAGAAGAGAGAGAGCAAGGAACTAAAGACCCACTTGAAAAAATGACAGAAAACTTCCCTTACCTGGTGAGAGTTCCAAAGAAGATGAACCCAAAAAGGCCCACACCAAAACAGATCATAATTAAAACGCCAAAGGTTAAACTCAAATAAAGAATCCTATAAGCAGCAAGAGAAAAGCAGTTAATTACTTACAAGGGAGTTCCTTTAAAACTATCAGCTGATTTCTCAACAGAACATTTGCAAGCTAGAAGGGATTGGCTCAAGAAATATTCAGTGATGAAAAGCAAGGAACTACATCCAAGATGATTCTACCCAAAAATGCTATAATTTAGAATTGAAGGACATATAAAGAGCTTCCCAGTCAAGAAAAAGGCAAAGGAATTCATCACCACCAAACCAGTATTATATAAAATTTTACTCTGGCCAGTGTGGCTCAGTTTGTTGGAATCAAGTCACATACCCAGGTTGAAGTTTGATCCCCAATCAGGTGTGCACAGTAAGCAACCAATCAATGTTTGTCTCTCACATTGATTTTTTTTCTCTCTCTCCCTCGCTCCTCATTTCTCTCTCTCTAAAATAAATAAAAGTATATCCTTTGGTGAGGATTAAAAAAAATAATAAAATGTTAAAGTGCCTTCTTTAAGAAGAAGAAAAATATAAAAATATAAACAATAAAATGGCAATAAATACATATCTATAAACGACTGACTCTAAAAAACAAAATAAATGAGCAAGCAGAACAGAAACAGACTCATAGATACAGAAAACATTTTGACAGTTTCTAGATGGGAGTGGAGTTGGAGGAATTGGTGAAAAAGGTGAAGGGATTAAGAAATACAAATTGGATGCTTCAGAATAGTCATGGGGATATAATGTACAGGATAGGGATATCCTAATATATAAAAACCCTGGGTCTGTCACATCCGCAATGACCACAAGGCTTGACCAACAGGAAGTCAGTCATGCAGTCAGCACTGGGTTGCCATGGCGACCCAGCACTGACTGCTATGGCTGCAGGCATGGTGACCCAGCACTGACTGCTGAGGGGGCTGCAAATCAGGCCCAGAGAGAAGCCTGAAGAGAGAAGCAGGGTCTGATCTGTAGCCTCTGGCAGCTGTTGATCAGCACATGCCTCTCTCTTTCTTTCTGGGCCTGGTCAGCAGCTGTGTCTCCATTTCTCTCCAGGCCTCCACCAGGGCTGCTGATCATCCCTGCCTTTCTGATCAGGCCCCATTGATAGGCCCAGAGATGCTGACTGGCATAGAAACTGACCAATCAGAACCAAATCTGGGTCAACTGTGAGGAGCCAATGGCTGCCTGGGAGGCAGAGCTTTTGACGCTGACTGGCATAGAAACTGACCAATCAGAACCAAATTGGCTGGCAGAGGAGGGCAGTTGGGGCACAATCAGGCCTGCAGTGGAGGGCAGTTAGGGGTGATCAGGCCGGCAGGGAAGGGCAGTTGGGGACGAGGTCAGGCTGGCAGAGGAGGGCAGTTGGGGGCGATCAGGCTGGCAGGGGAGAGCAGTTGGGGGTGAGATCAGGTTGGCAGGGGAGAGCCTTTGGGGGCAAGCTCAGGCTGGCAGGGGAGGGCAGTTGGGGGCGACCAGGCCAGCAGGGGAGGGCAATTGGAGGCGAGATCAGGCTGGCAGGGGAGGGCAGTTGGTGGCAACCAGGCTGGCAGGGGAGGGCAGTTGGGGGCAATCGGGCTAGCAGGGGAGCAGTTAGGCATTAATCAGGCTGGCAGGGGATCAGTTATGGGGTGATAAGGCTGGCAGGCAGAAGTGATTAGGGGAAATCAGGCAGGCAGGCATTCGAGTGGTTAGGAGCCAGCAGTCCCGGATTGTGAGAAGGATGTCTGACTGACCAGAAGTAAGACATTCCCTGAGGGGTTTCAGATTGGAGAGGATGCAGGCTGGGCTGAGGGACACCACCACCCCACCCCCCCAGTGCACGAATTTTGTGCACTGAACCTCTAGTAGTCAATAATATTCTAATAACTATGTATGGTGTCACAAGGGTGTGAGATTTATCAGAATGATCACTTAATCCTCTCTAATAAAATGGTGATATGCAAATTAACTATCACTCCGCTACATAAGCCACACCCACCAGCCAAGCCACGCCCACCAGCCAATCAGGGAGAGTATGCAAATTAACCCCATCTAGATGGCTACAGCCACAGAGAGCAAGGTTTCCCAGGTAACAGAGCAAGCCAAGCTTTCCATAGCCATTGCAGGCTTAAGCCTCCACTCAAGCTACAAAGTCTCAATTATAGAAGGTAAACAAATTCAAACAAATGGCGGCAGAATGGAGCTTGAGAGAGCAGGCCAGGGTTTCCGGTGGCAACAGGGGAAGCAAAGCTTTCCGCACACCCTGGCCGGGCCCACCCACTTAAGGCAACAAAGTTTCAATTGTAGAAGGTGAATTAACTGCCACAGAAATGGCTGCTGCCCTGGAGGGAGCAGCAGGCTTGGCTCCGCTCCAGGTTACAAAGTTTTAATTGTAGAAGGAAAATAAATTCCAGATACCAGGCCCTCTGCTTGGGTTGCCAGGGGGCGTGGCCGGCCTGCAAACCACCACAGGCCCCTCTCTCAGGCTGCCCCATGCCCCAAGGGAACCCCACCCTGATCCGGGACACCCTTCAGGGCAAACTGGCTGGCCCCCACCCGTGCACCAGGCCTCTATCCTATCTAATAAAAGAGTAATATACAGATTGATCATCACTGCAACACACAATATAGCTGCCCCCATGTGGTCAAAGATCCTGCCCCCAATGTGGACACAAGATGACCACTATAAGATGGCCAGCAGGAGAGGGCAGTTGGAAGGCACCCGGCCTGCAAGGAAGGGCAGTTGAGAGGGACCAGGCTTGCAAGGGAGGGCAGTTGGAGGTGATCAACCCTGCAGGAGAGGGCAGTTAGGGGTGACCAGGCTGGCAGAAGAGGGAAGTTGGGGGCAAACAGGCTGGCAGGGGAGCAGTTAAGCATCAACCAGGCTGGCAATGGAGTGGTTACGGGGTGATCAGGCTGGCAGGCAGAAGCGGTTAGGGGCAATCAGGAAGGCAGGCAGGCAAGCAATTGGGAGCCAGCAGTCCTGGATTGTGAGAAGGATATCCGACTGCCCGTTTAGGCCTGATCCCACGGGCAGTTGGACATCCCTCCAGGAGTCCCAGATTGGAGAGGGTACAGGCTGGGCTGAGGGACAACCCCCCGCTGTGCACGAATTACGTGCCCTGGGCTTCTAGTAAGTTATATAATGTCTAATCACTGGGATGTACAACTGAGACTAATATCATAATGTATGTCAACTATCATTAAAAAATAAAAATGATTAAAAATAGATAATGAAGACCTGGTGTATGGGGAAAACCCCAATACAGGAAATCCGTGCCCCTGCAGGTGACATAGAGGACATGTCAGCAAACCAGACAGAGCTGAGGCATTAGGAGAGGAAGGGCACACTTCCCCAGCCCCCACCTCCTATAAGCCATTGGCACCAACCAAACATAATTCTGATGAAAACATCCCAACCAAGACCAGGATATCCCCGTAGAGCCCAGCACCATGTGGGAAGGGAGTACAGCTTAGAAAGGAGACAATCAAGGTGTGAGATTGAAGGCAGACCCAGCCTCTGGGCTAAGGAGTCCCCACCCACTGGACTACTAGGGACTACAACCCCTTGGATGTTAATCAGGTTGCCCAGGACAAGAAACAGACAATAACTCACAATGACCTGCATCAGAGAAGCTTCCTGGGGGCCCAGGATAGACACACCAAGGGACAATATTCAAAAACATCTGAGCAAAATCCAGTGAGCTCCACAAATAGCAGGCTCACAGGTTTTTCAGTGTATGAGTGTATGCGGTTTTGTATTTTGGTCTGTGTGTGTATGAGTGGATTTTTTTTTTGTTGTTTGTTAGTTTTTCCCCTTTTCATTCTTCTCTTTTTTCTTGCATATCTCTAATTTCTCTCTTCCTTTTGATTCTATTCTACTTTTGTCTATTCTTGTTGTAATTATTAATTTTCTTTTTATTTTTTTCCCTTTTCCTCATTTTTTTTCATTTTACCTTTTCTATCTATAGCCTATATATATTATCACTACATTTTAAATTAATGATTATTATTACACTTATTTTCTGTTGCCTTTTTTTTCCCTTCTATACTAGTTTTTTAACTTCCTCAAAGCTTCCACCTAGACTTTTTTTTGTCTTCTTTATATCTGCTCTAAGTCATTGGTTGCATGTCTTTTAACATGCTTTTTATTTTTTCTTTGCTTTGCTTTCTCTCTCTTTTTTTTTTCTTTCTTAGTCTTTCTTATTGTTGTTGAGTAGCTTTCTTTTTGTGGTATTTTTGGTTTGGTCATGTGGTGTCTTGTTCTGTTCTGTCAGCACCTGCATAACAGATGGCATGAGGATGTTGGGGTTGAACCTCACTGGCAGCAAGTCAGAGGGGGGATCCCTCCCACAAATGAGACATCAACAATCAAGTCCCAATTATAAGAGGAGAGCCCAAATAATGCACCCACTGGGCATTCCTAGAGCATTCAGCGTAGGTGAACAAAGAGACTGAACCACTGGACCCCTCAAGATACTTTCTACAAAAGGCCATCCCATAAAGATGGGGAGGCATAACAGTTCTATCTAATACATAGAAGCAAATACAGAGAGACAACTATAATGGGGGAGGCAAAGGAACAACCCCAAAATGCAAGAAAATAAGAAAAATCTAGAAAAAGAACTAAATGAAATGGAGGCATGTAACCCATCAGAAATAGAGTTTAAAGCAATGGTTATAAAGATGTTTAAGAAACTTAGTGCAAAATACAACAGCCTGAATGGGGAAAGAGAGGCCATGAACAAGAACCAGACAGAAATGAAGGATGATATATCTGACATCAAGAATACACTGGGAAGTATTAAAAGTAGATTAGACAAAGCAAAGGATCGAATCAGCAATTTGGAAGACAGGTTAGAAATAAGTACCCAAGTAGAGCAGCAAATAGAAAAAAGCATTAAAAAGCAGAAAGATAGACAAAATGGCGGCAGAATAGATGGATGTATCCCAAGCCTTGTCCTGGAGCAGATATAACAAGCAACTAAATTGAATAACATCCACCCCGAATTAGCAAAGTAGGGACAGCTGGTGAGACAATTTGCAGCTGGGAAGGGCAGAGGACACCTGGAGAATAGTAAAATCAGGGCTCTGGGCTGGAGAGAACTGCAAGACCTCTGAGCCCAGAAGATCAGAAGGAAAGTGCATGGCACTGAGGCCATGTCCCTTGGGCAGGTGTAGAGTCTGACTGTGGAGGACTGCAGGACTGCTGGTGGCAGGGGATTCTAGATATGGGTCCACAGCCACGAGAGACTGAGCCCAGAGGGGACAGTCTGGATGGTTGCCCAGGCTATGCCGTGCCAGGGAAAGAGGGGCTGCAGTGGCACAGCTCTTTCCCCTCTTTTTGGTCTTTGTTTTTGTTTGCTGCACCTAGTTTATAGGACCTTTCAAATACAGACACTCACCCATGGCTGATGTGCAGGTGGAGGTGCCGACTTGTGGAGTCTGAGGAGAGGCTGGGGTGAGGAGAGGGCCTGTGAGAGGTGGCTGTGAGTTTGGTGCTGAGTCATACCTGACATGCCAGACCTAGGGAGCCATTTTTCTCCTGAAGAGATAGCCCCTCCCTGCAGTCTCCAGGCAACCAATACAGCCACACCCAGACTACACCCTGAGTGGTATAAAGGATACAAAAAAAATCTGAATAGTCCCTGAGAGCCCACAGGGACTGGCCTAAAGGGAGGCCTTCAATCCCAGCAACAGGAAACTTAGAAGCAGCAGACAGTACCGAAGACTGGGATCTTAAACCAGCCCTCATAGGGAATTAAAAATTAGTGAAAAGGATCAACACTTCACTTTTTCATTTTTATTTTTATTTTATTTTACTTTATCATTATTTTGTTATCTTTTTTTTCTTGATTTTCCTTTTTTGTCTCTTTCTTTATTTTCTACTTCTTTTTGCATTATTTTTCATCATTCTACTTTTTATTTTATTCTATTTTAAAAATTAATTTAAAATATTTTATTTATTTTTTGTTCTCTTTCTTCTTATCTACTCTTCCTCTTTCTACTTCCTCTGTACTGAACTGAGATCATCCCCATATTCATCCAATTCCTTAATCTTACTTTCTGTTTATAAGATTCTGCCCCCACCCTCTTTACTGGGTATTTGGTGTTTGTATGTTTTGGTTTATTGGTTTGTTCTCTGGTGTTTTTTTCCCCATATATATATTTTTTGCTTTTTCTTCTTTTTTTTTTTTTTTTTCCTCTCTTTGATATCATTTGTGCTCTCTTTTCTCTCTCCTAATTCTCTTTTCTCTGCTGGTCACTTATTTTGGGGTAACCAGTGTTGTGAGTACATTTGTGTTTTGTTCCTTTTGTGTCATGTCTGTTGAGGTGAATTTTACCCTGTTTGGCCAATATGGTAGAGAGCAAGCCACATAACCAGACACCTGGAGAAGTGACTCCATCCATGAATGGGTCAGTAACACTCCAGACCCCAACTATAGAGGCAGCAAGAAGGCGGCAGTGAGGGAGAGAATCAAAGAGGAGTGTGTGAACATGTGGTGTGTGTGTGTGTGTGTGTGTGTGTGTGTGTGTGTGTGGCACAGTTAGATCCTGCAGGACCTTTGGGGGCAGGGTGAACGGGTTCACCTAACTAGGCAGCCTCTGCTACCATTTCAAACAGTCCTGGAGTGGCCTGCTCTTCTGCAGAGGCCATGCTTTTTGAAGTGGAGAGCTGCTATGACTGGGAGCCCAGCCTCACCTTAACCCAGGGTACCCTCAAATAACTACCCCTGCCAGGGACCTGCTGCCTCAGCTGTGGTCCCATGGCCACTGAGACTCCAGCCACTCAAGGTGCGGGCTCTTGTGAGTTCTGAAGCATGCTCCCCTCTTCCTGGCCCAAAGCTTTAGCCCAGGGCACTGTGGCCACACAAGCAGCAGCCACGTGAGCAGCCTGCCCCCATCTGAGGAACAGCAGCCCCACAAGCAGCCCGCCCCAGTGTGAGGAGTGTCAGACTCACGCGGCATGCCCCTGATTGAAGGAGCAGCAGCCCTGTGAGTGGCCCGCCCACGTCCAAAGAACAGCAGCCCAGTGCACCCCGCTCCCATCTGAGGAGCAGCAGCCACATGCAGCCCTCCCCCATTCAGGGGCAGCAGACGCATTGGCAGCCCGCCCCCATCTGAGGAGCAGCAGCTGTACGCAGCCTGCACCCTTCTGAGGAACAGCAGTCACACAAGCAGCCCACCCTCGTCTGAGGAGCAGCAGCTGTGTGAGCAGGCCACCCCCATCCCAGGAACAGCAGCCCCCACAAGCAGCCCACCCCTGTCTAAGGAGCAGAGTCCCACCCCCATCCCGGGAGCAGCAGCCCCACAAGCATCTCACCCCTGTTCAAGAAGCAGCAGCTGCACAAGCAGCCTTCCCCAGTATGAGGATCAGCAGCCCTGTGAACAGCCAGCCCCCATCTGAGGAGCAGGAGCTCTGTGAGCAGCCTGCTGCCATCACAGGAGCAGCAGTCCTGCAAGCAGCCTGCCCCAGTCTAAGGAACTGCAGCCCTGTGCAACCCGGCCCTGTCAGAGGAGCAGCAGCTGATGAGGAGCCCATGCCAGTACGAGGAGCAGCAGCCCTGTGAGCAACCTGCACCTCTCCAAGGAGAAGCAGCCACATTGGCACCCTGCTTCCATCCAACAAGCAGCAGCAACACACAGCCCACCCTGTCCAAGGAGCAGCAGCTGCACGAGCAACCTGCCTACTAAGAGAAGCAACAGTCTTGCAAGCAACTTGCACTTGTCCAAGGGGCAGTAGCCTTGTGAGCAGCCCAACACTGTGTCCAAAGAGTGACAGCACCCACAAGCAGCTCGCCACCGTCCAAGGAGCAGCAGCCTTGGAGCAGCCCTGGGAGCAGCCTGCCCCTGCCTGAGAAGCAGCGGCTGCATGAGCAGACTGCCCTTGTCTGAGAAGCGGCAGCCCCGCTAGCAGCCCTCCCCCATCTGAGGACCAGCAGCTGCGTGAACAGACTTCCCCAAAAGCCAGAGGAGCCACCCACTGCTAAGAGCAGCACCCACCAGAGGGGCTGCCACCAACTGAGGAGCAGCTACTACCGCGATGGCCCAAGGTGCACTTGCCACCTGAGGAGCTACTGCTGCCTGAGGAATAGCCCCTGCAAAACTCGACACCTAGATCCTTCAGTGAGAACAAATATGAGTAGACAAAGAAACCCCAAAAGGAAAGAAAAGGAGGAATTCCAAGAAAAGCAGCTAAGTGAAAAGGAGGCAGAAATATGTCAGAAAAAGAATTTAGAATAAGGGTCATACAGTTCATAAACTGGATGGAAGAAAAAAATCTACAACTTATGTAAGAATCAAGAAGAAATAAAGAGTGATATAACTGCAATAAAAAACACCATGAAAAGTTTCAACTGTAAAATAGGGGAAGTGTGGAACTGAATTAGTGAATTAGAAGACAGCGAAGCAAAACACACCTAAACTGAACTGCAATTGGAAAAAAAAATTTAAAAGACAGGAGGAGAGCATAGGGAGGTTTGGGACAACATGAAACAAAGCAACATATGAATAATTGGGATGCCAGAATAACAGGAAGATGAACAAGGGTTAGAAAACCTATTTGAAGAAATAATGTCAGAAAACTTCCCTGATGTGGGGAAGAAAAAAGTCACACAAGCACAGAGAGTCCCAAACAAGATAAACCTAAAAAGTCCCACACAAAAATGTATTAATTATGATGGCACATATTCTGGACAAGGAGAGAATCGAAAAGGCTGCAAGAGAGAGACAGAAAGTTATGTACAAGGGATCTCCCATTAGATTATTAAATGATTTCTCAACAGAAACACATCAGGCCAGAAAGAAATTGAAGGAAATTTATAAAGTGATGCAACGCAAGGGACTGAATCTAAGAATACTCTATCCAGAAAGGCTATCATTCAAAATAGAAGGGGAAATAAGGAGATTCACAGAAAAAAAGGCTAAGGGAGTTTATCACTACCACACCAGGAATGCAAGAAATGCTAAAGGGACTGGTGTAAAAAGAAAAAATGAAAAGGTAACACAAAAAATGAAAATGGCTACAAACAAGTACCTATCAATAATAACTTTAAACATAAGTGCACTAAATGTGCCAATCAAAAGACATCAAGTGGCTGAATGGATAAAAATAATGACCCATAAATATGCTGTCTACAAGAGACCCACCACAGAACAAGGGACTCACACAGACTGAAAGTGAAGGTATGGAAAAATATCTTTCAGGCAAACGAAAATGAAGAAAAACAAAAAAGCTAAGGTAGCAATACTTATATCTGACAAAATAGACCTCAAAGTGCAGGTCATAACAAGAGATTAGGAAGGCCACTTCATAATACTAAAAGGATGGATACAACAAGAGAATATAACCCTGGTGAACATATATGCACCCAATGAAGGAGCACCCAAATACATAAAAAAAAACAAAAAAAACTCCTGGAAGATATCAAGGGAGAGATTGACAACAATACAAACATAGTAGGGAACTTTAACCTTTTGCACTCGGATGTCGAGTGTGACTCGACACAGTTAGCATTGGTAGCAGCTCTTTTTATACTCTTTGAATGCATCAATAATTTGAAATATAAAAAAATTCAAATAAATAAGTTTGTATGAAAAGAAACTCCAGTTTTTTATTCTACTGCTGCACTTTGTAAAATCTGGGGTACTTAAAAAATTAAATCCCGAGTAGAATAAAGGAATAGAGAAAAAAGCAAGCGAGTGCAAAGGGTTAATACCCCATTAACGTCACTAGATAAATCCTCTCAGAAAAAAATAAGCAAAGAAATGTCCATCTTAAATGACTCAATAGATCAGATGGACTTAATAGACATCTTCAGAACATTTCACCCCAAAGCCATGGAATATACATTCTTCTCAAGTGCACATGGGACATTTTCAATGATAGACCACATATTGGGTCACAGGCAAAGTCTCTCCAAATTCAAGAAGATTGAAATCATATCAAGCATCTTCTCAGACCACAATGTCATAATATTAGAAACTAGAGGCCCAGTGCACAAAATTCGTGCACGGGTGTGTGTGCGGGGGTGTCCCTCAGCCTTGTCTTGGCCTGCAAAGACACCAGCATCCCTCACCCCGGCCTCTAGCCAGAGGTTCCTCCCCTCCTTCTGCACAGCCTCTAGGAAGATGCTTGTCCTGGGGCCTCCTCAGGGCCCTGGCCCATGACCCCCTGCAGTTCTGGTACTTGGGGGCTTGGGCTTTCAGGTCTGGCTTCCTCACCTGGCATGATGAGCATCAGCTGCCATGGGAGCCTTGCCTTAGGAGTCACCCCCTTGGACCATACTACTTGTGTGTGGGGGGGTGGCCTCGGTGGCAGTGATTTGATGTCTATAGCATGCCCGCTGACACCCACCACCCACCGCGGCACCAAACTGATCCCATCTGGACTGCTGGTAGGGGGCTTCCAGTCTGTGACTGGGGCTGATGGGCTGTGACTGGGGGCTGCAGGTGGAGAACCCCGGCACCCATAGGGCTGTCAGCATCAGGAACTGGAAATATCAATTTTTCTGGTTCCTCGCCTGCCGTGTGGATGCTGAGCTCTGGGTCCCACAGGCCCGTTCACTCCTGCCACACAGCCCTCTCGCTGGCCCAATCGGCCACCCCAGCCAACCTAAGTCCCGCCCCCCGTGCCTCCCGCCGGCCTAATCGTGGGCATAGTGGAGTGATGGTTAATTTTCATATTACCCTTTTATTATGTAGGATAAACTACAATAAAAATAATCAATAACATTCAAATACCTGGAAGCTGAATAACATGCTATTAAACAGTGATTGGGTTACCAAAGAGATGAAAGAAGAAATTAAAAAATCCTGGAAAGGAATGACAATGAAAACACAACAATCTAAAATGTATGGGACACAGTGAAAGCAGTCCTGAGAGGGAAGTTTATAGCTCTACAGGCCTACCTCAAAAATACAAGAAAAAATGGTAATAAATGATCTAACTCTACAACCTAAAGAATTAGAAAGAGAGCAACAAGAAAATCCCAGGGTGAGCAGAAGGAAGGAGATAATAAAAATAAGAGCAGAAATAAATGACATAGAGACAAAAAAAAAAATACAAAAGATCAATGAATCTAAGAGCTGGTTCTTTGAAAGGATAACCAAAATTAATGAACTTCTAGCCAGGCTCACCAAGAAGCAAAGAGAGAGGACCAAAGTAAAGAAAATCAGAAATGAAAGAGGCGAAATAACAACAGACCCCACAGAAATATGAAGGATTGTAAAAAAAATACTTGGAATAACTATTCCAACAAACTAGACAACCTAGAGGAAATGTACATATTCCTAGAAAAATACAACCCTCCAAAACTCAATCAGGAAGAATCTAAAAATCTCAATAGGCCAATAACTATGGAGGAAATTGAAGCAGTCATCAAAAAGCTTCCAACTAACAAAAGTCCGGGGCCAGAGAGCTTCACAGGGGGGTGTTACCAAACTTTCAAAAAAGAACTAAAACCTATCCTCCTCAGACTATTCCAAAAAATTCAAGAGGAAGGAACACTTCCAAGCTCATTCTGAGAAACCAGCATTACCCTACTACCAAAACCAGATAAAGACAACACAAGGAAAGAGAACCACAGGCCAATATCTCTCATGAACATTGATGCCAAAATCTTCTTCAAAATTCTAGCAAATTGGATCCAGCATTACATCAGAAAGACCATACACCATGACCAAGTAGGATTTATCCTGGGGATGGAAGAGGGTACAATATTCGCATATCAATAAATATGATACATCACATAAACAAATCAAGAGACAAAAATCACATATTCATATCAATCTATGCAGAAAATGCATTTAACTAAATACAACACCCTTTCTTGATAAAAACCTTCAGCAAAATGAGAATAGAGGGATCATACCTCAACATAATAAAAGCCTTATACTACAAATCTACTGCCAACATCATACTCAATGGCAAAAACTAAAATCATTTCACCTAAGAACAGGAATGAGGCAAGGATGCCCACTTTCACCAATCGTGTTAGACATAGTTCTGGAAGTGCTAGCCATAGCAATTACATAAGAAGAAGAAATAAAAGGTATCCAAATTGGAAAAGAAGATGTAAAACTGTCATTATTCTCAGATGACATGATACTGTACATAGAAAACCCTAAAGACTCCATCAAATATTATTAGACTTAACAAATGAATTTGGCAATGTAGCTGAATACAAAGTTAATGCCAAGAAATCTATGGCATTTTTATACACCCGTAGTGAACTTACCAAAAGAGAGATTAAAAAAACAATCCCATTTACCATGGCACCAAAAAAAATAATAATAATTAAGATACCTAGGAATAAATTTAACTAAGGTGGTAAAAGACCTATTCTTGGAAAACTACAGGGCATTGAAAAAAGAGATAGAGGAAGATATAAACAAATGGAAGAACATACCATGTTCATGGATTGGTAGAATCAACATCATTAAAATGTCCATACTACCTAAAGCAATCTGCAGATTCAATGCAATACCTATTAAAATACCAATGGCATATTTCAAAGATCTAGAACAAACTCTACAAAAATTCATCTGGAATAAAAAAAGACCCCGAATGGCCACAGCTATCCTGAGAAAGAACAAAGTTGGAAGGATTACAGTACCAGACATCAAGATATATTACCTAGCCATTGTTCTCAAAACTCCCTGATACTGGCAAAAGAACAGACATATAGACCAATGGAACAGCAAAGAGAACCCAGAAATTGACCCAAGCCATTATACTCAATTAATATTTGACAAAGCAGGCAAGAGTATACAATGGAGTCAAAACAGTCTCTTTAATAAATGGTGCTGAGAAATTTGATCAGATACATGCAAAAAAATGAAACTAGATCACCAACTTACACCTAACATAAAAGCAATCTCAAAATGGCTAAAGGCTTGAATGTAAAACAGGAAAACATAAAAATCCTACAAGACTCAAAATTGCAGACATATGTCGTAGCAACATCTTCACAGACACAGTTCCTAGGGCAAGAGAGACTAAGGAGAAAATAAACAAATGGGAGTACATCAAAATAAAAAGCTTCTGCACAGCAAAATAAACCATCAGCAAAACAACAAGAAAGCCCACCTCATGGGAGAACATAATTTTCAATGTTATCTCCAATAAATGTTTAATCTCCAACATTTACAGGGAACTCATACAACTTAACAAAAGGAAGATAAACAACCCAATAAAAAAATGGGCTAAGGATCTAAATAGACACTTTTTAAAAGAGGACATTCAGAAGGCTAAGAGACATATGGAAACATGCTCAAAGTCACTAATCATCCAAGAGATGCAAATCAAAACAACAATGAGGTACCACCTCACACCTGTCAGAATGGCTATGATTTAGAAATCAACAAACAACAAGTGCTGGAGAGGATGAGGAGAAAAAGGAACCCTCTTTCACTGTTGGTGGGAATGTAGACTGGTGTAGCCATTGTGGCGTTTCCTCAAGAATTTAAAAATGGAACTGCCATTTGACCCAGTAATACCACTTCTAAGAATATATCCTAGGAAAACAGAAACACCAATCAGAAACACCCTATGTTCATAGCAGCACAATTTACAATAACTAAGATTTTGAAACAGCCTAAATGCCCATCAGCATATGAGTGGATTATAAAACAGTGGTATATCTACACAATGGATTACTATGCTGCTGTAGAAAAGAAGGAATTCTTACCCTTTGCAGCAGCATGAATGGAACTGGAGAGCATTATGCTAAGCAAAATAAGTCACTCAGATAAAGATAAATTTCACATGATCTCACTTATTTGTGGATTATAATGAACAACATAAACTGATAAACAAAAAGAGACCCAGAATCATTGAAGCAATGATCAGAATGTCAAACATCATGGGGAATGTAGGAGATGGTGGGGATAAGGGGGAGAGATCAACAAAGGCCTTGTATACATGTATATAAGCCTAACCAATGGACACAGACACCAGGGGAGTGAGGGCATGAGTAGGGGAGTGTATGTGTGGGGGGGCAATTGCGCGATAAGGACACGTACATAATTCCTTAACCAATAAATAAAATAAAATAAAATAAATAGAAAGATAGCTTAAGGGAGGTCTGGGAAAACATGAAATGTAACAACATCCACTTTAGAGGAATACCAGAAGGGGAACAAGGAATAGAGAACTTGTTTAAAGAAATAATAACAGAAAACTTCCCCAACCTGGAGAAGGAAAATGTCACACAAGTTCAGGTGGCACAGAGAGTCCTAAACATGTGGAACCAAAAGAGACCCACACTTAGACACATCATAATCAAAATGGCAAATGTTAAAGACAAAGAAAGAATTTTAAAGGCAGCAAGAGCGAGACAGAAAATTACCTACAAAGGAGTTCTCATTAGAATGTCAAATGACTTCTCAATAAAAACACTGAGGCCAGAAGGGAGTGGCATGAAGTAATCAAAGTAATGAAAAACAAGGGCCTTAATCAAAGACTACTATATCCATCAAGGCTGTCATTTATAAACTGATGGTGAAATAAAAAGCTTTCCAGACAAAAAAGGTAAAGGAGTATATTAACACCAAATCAGCAATGCAAAAAAATGTTAAAGGAACTGATTTAAGAAGAAAAGGAGAAACAGTGTATCATAGGCATAAAGAAAATAATAATGGGAATAAATAAATACCTATCAGTAATAACTTTAAATGTAAATGGCTTAATTGCTCCAGTCAAAAGACATAGGGTGACTGAATCGATAAGAAAACATGTGTCATATACTATATGCTGTCTACAAGACACCCACCTGAGAACAAAAGATACACACAGACTGAGAGTGAAGGGGTGGAAAAATATATTCCATGCAAATGGAAAGAAAAATAAGCAGGATAGCAATACTCATATCAGACAAAATAGAATTCAAAATAAAGGCCATAACAAGAGACAAAGAAGGCCACTACATAACACTAAAGGAAATAATTCAATAAGAAAATATAACCCTTGTGAACATATGTGCACCCAATATAGGAGCATCCAAGTACATAAAAAAACAAAACAAAGAAAACTCTTGATGGATTTTAAGAGAGTGATTAATAGCACTATAGTTATAGTAAGGGACTTCAGCACTCCACTGACACCACTACATAGATCTTCCAGATAAAAATCAACAAGGAAACAGAGGCCTCAAATGACATACTAGAACAAATGGATCTAATTGATATTTACAGAACATTTCACCCTAAGCAACAGAATATACATTCTTCTTGAGTGCCCATGGAACATTCTCAATGACAGACCACATGTTAGGACACAAAACAAGCCTATACAAATTCAAGAAGATTGATATAATACCAAACATTTTCTCAGAACACAATAGCATAAAATTAGAAGTCAACTGTGATAAAAAAACAAACAAAACCAAAAACTCTCAAGTACATGGAGGCTAAGCAGCATGTTATTAAACAATGAATGGGCTACCAATGAGATCAAACAAGAAATTAAAAACTTCCTAGAAACAAATGAAAATGAACATACAGCCATGCAAAACCATGGGGCATGGTGAGAGCAGTCCTGAGAGGAAAGTTCATAGAATTATCTCAAGAAATAAGAAAAAGCACTAACAAACTATCTAACGATACAAATAAATGAATGAGAAAGAGAAAAGCAAGAAAATCTCAGAGGAAGTAAAAGGAAGGAAATGATAAATACCAGAGCAGAAATAAATGACATAGAAAATTTTAAAAAGAACAAAAGTTCAATGAATCTAAGAAATGGTTCTTTGAAAAGATAAACAAGATTGATGTACCCCTAGATGGCCTCATCAAGAAACCAAGAGAGAGGACCCAAATAAATAAAATCATAAATGAAAGTGATGTAACAACAGATACCAATGAAATACAAAGGATTATAAGCATACACTATGAACAATTATATCCTAACAAATTGGACAACCTGGGTAAAATGGACAAATTCCTAGAAAAATACAGCCTTCCAAAACTGAATCAGAAAGAATCAGAAAACCTGAGTAGCCCATTAACAACTGATGACATTGAAGCAGTAATTAAAAAACAAAACAAAAACTCCCAACAAACAAAAGTCCTGGACTGGATGGATTTGCAGGAGAATTTTAGAATCATTCAAAGAACTAATACCTATCCTTCTCAAACTATTCCAAAAAATTCAAGAGAAAGGAACACTTCCAAGCTCTTTTTATGAAGCCAGAATTATCCTAATTCCAAAACCAGATAAAGACATTATAAAGGAAGAAAATTATAGGCCAATATTCCTGATGAACACAGATGCTAAAATCCCCACAAAATAATTATAAATTGGGTCCATCAATACATTAAAAAGATCATATGCCATGATCAAGTGAGATTTATACTGGGGATGCAAGGCTGGTACAATATTCACAAATCAATAAATGTGATACATCACAGAAACAAACTGAAAGACAAAAATTATATGGTCATATCAATAGAAGCTAAAAAAACATTCAACAAAATCCAGCAAACATTTTTTTATAAAAACTCTTAGTAAAGTGGGAATGGATAGATCATACCTCAAGATAATAAAGGCCATATATGACAAACCTACAGCCAATAAAAAAATAAAATAAAATAAATAGAAAGATAGCTTAAGGGAGGTCTGGGAAAACATGAAATGTAACAACATCCACTTTAGAGGAATACCAGAAGGGGAACAAGGAATACTCACTGGAAAAATTCTAAAAACATTTCCCTTAAGAAAGGAATAAGACAAGGATGTCCATTTTCACCACTGTCATTCAACATAGTACTGGAAGTCCTAGCCACAGGAACCAGCAAGAAGAAGAAATAAGAGACATCCAGATTGGCTAGGAGGAAGTAAAAGTCATTATTTGCAGATGACATGATATTGCACAGAGGAAATCCTAAAGACTCCACCAGGAAACTAGTACACTTAATAAATAAATTTGGCAAGGTACAAAATCAACATTAAAAAATTGATGGCATTTTTATACACTAACTAGCCGCCCATTGCAGGAATACTCCTGCAAGAATAGGGCTTCCTGCAGCCTGAGCAAAGCTCCCACCCGTCTCCGCTGCCTCATTCCCTCCCTTCTCTGCTGCCTCGCTCCCACCCATCTCCGCTGCCTCGCTCCCTCCCATCTCCACTGCCTCGCTCCCTCCCATCTCTGCTGCCTTGCTCCCTCCCGTCCACTCTGCCTCGCTCCCTCCCATCTACGCTGCCTCGCTCCCTCCCTTCTCCACTGCCTCGCTCCCACCCATCTCCGCTGCCTCGCTCCCTCCCATCTACTCTGCCTCACTCCCTCCCATCTCCACTGCCTCGCTCCCACCCATCTCCTCTGCCTCGCTCCCTCCCGTCTACTCTGCTTCGCTCCCTCCCACCCAACTCCGCTGCCTCGCTCCCTCCCATCTCCACTGCCTCGCTCCCTCCCATCTCTGCTGCCTCGCTCCCTCCCGTCTACTCTGCCTCGCTCCCTCCTTTCTCTGCTGCCTTGCTCACTCCCTTCTCCCCCGCCCTGCCTGCTTCCCTCTTTTCTCCCCCGCCCCGCTTGCTTACTTCTCTGCAGCTTTGCTCCCTTCTGCAGTGCTTGGCTTCCTTCTCCACTGTCTTCAGTCTTCGCTCTGCGCCTGGATATGCAAGTTAACTGCCATCTTGGCTGGGTTAATTTGCATATCACTCTTGATTGGTTGGTGGGCGTGGCTGGTGGGTGTAGCAGAGTGATGGTTAATTTGCATATTACTGCTTTATTAGATAGGATAATTAACTCTTTGAAAGAGAAACTAAAAAAAAATCCCATTTACAATTCTAACAAAACAAAACAAAACAAATAAGATACCTAGGAATAAACTTAACCAGGGAGGTAAAAGACTTATACTTGTAAAACTATAGAACATTACAAAAGGAAATAGAAAAAGATTTTTTTAAAAATGGAAAAAGTATACCATGTTCATGGATTGGAAAAATTAACATCATTAAAATGTCTATACTATCCAAAGAAATCTATAGATCCAAGACAATCCCTATTAAAATACCAACAGCATACTTCACTGAACTAGCACAAATACTCCAAGTATATGGAAACATAAATGATCCCGAATAGCTGCAGCAATCTTAAGAAAGAAGAACAAAGTTGGAGGGATCACAATACCGGATATCAAACCATACTACAAAGCCAGTATAACCCAAACAGCCTGGTACTGACATAAGAACGGGCATATAGAGCAATGGATCAGAACAGAGACCCCAGAAATTGACTCACACCATTATGGTCAATTAATATTTCACAAAGGAGGCAAGAAGATAAGATGGAGTAAAGACAGTCTCTTCAACAAATGGTGGGTAAACTGGGCAGACACATGCAAAAAGATGAAACTAGACCACCAACTTACACCATACACAAGCATAAACTCAAAATGGATAAAAGACTTAAATGTAAGGCTTCATGAAGCCATAAAAATCTTAAAAGAAAACACAGGCAGTATGATCTCAAACATTTCATGTAGCAGAATTTTTGCTGATACATCTCCTAGGGTAGTGGTCGGCAAACTCATTAGTCAACAGAGCCAAATATCAACATTACGATTGAAATTTCTTTTGAGAGCCAAATTTCTTAAACTTAAACTTCTTCTAACACCACTTTTTCAAAATAGACTCTCCCAGGCCGTGGTATTTTGTGGAAGAGCCACACTAAGGGGCCAAAGAGCCGCATGTGGCTCGAGGGCCGCAGTTTGCCGACCATGGTCCTAGGGCAAAGGAAATAAAGGAGAAAATAAATAAATTGGACTACATCAAAACAAAAGCTTCTGGTCAGCAAAAGAAACCACCATCAAAATGAAAAGGGAACCCACTCTATGGGCGAACATATTTGTTAATCACACATCTGATAAGAGGTTAATATACAAAATATAAAGCACTCATACAACTCAACAAAAGGAAGACACAATCCAATTAAAAAAAGGGCAGAAGACCTGAATAGACATTTTTCCAAAGAGGATGTACAAATGGCCAAGAGACATATGAAAAAATGCTCAAAGTCCCTAATCATCAGAGAAATGCAAATTAAAACCACAACGACATATCACCTCACACCAGTCAGAGTGGTATCATTAAAAAATCAACAAATAACAAGTGCTGGTGAGTATGCCAGTAAAAGGGAACACTAGTTCATTACTGGTGGGAATGCAGATTAGTGAAACCACTGTGGAGTTTCCTCAAAAAATTAAATATTGAACTGCCATTTGACCCAGTGATCCCCCTTATGGGAATATATCCTAAAAATCCTGAAATACCCTATGTTCATAGCAGTGCTATTTATGATAGCTAAGATTTGGAAACAACCTAAGTGCCCATCAGTAGATGAATGAATAAAAAAGCTGTGGGACATTTACACAATAGAATACTATGCAGCTGTTAAAAAGTGGTGTCTCTTACCCTTTGGAATAGCATGGATGGACCTGGAAAATATTATGCTCAGTGAAATAAGCCAATCTGAGAAAGATAAATATCTCATGATTTCAGTTATTTATGGAATCTAATGAATGAAATGAATTGACCAATACAATAAGACCAGAAGCATGGAGGCATGGAACAGATTGACATACCTTGATGTGTGGGTTGGGGGACGAGAAGAGACAAACTAAAGAACTTATATACCTAGATGCATAGCCCATGGACACAGGCAGTAGGGTGGTGAAGACCTGGAGGGGGATGGGTAGGGGCTGGGTGGAGGAGAGTAAAAGGGGATAAATGGGAGACATCTGTATCACTATCAATAATAAAAAATATTTTTAAAAAGATAATGAGAGGCGGAGAAAATGGTGGCAGAATAGACAGATGTATTCCAAGCCTTGTCCTGGAGCAGAAAGAAAGAACAGCTGAGGGTCGCACGGGGAGTGTTTGTTAGTAAGCTAAGGGACAGCTGAACTCCAGGAGAAGGTGGGGGACTGCTGGACAGGGTTCACCTGACAGGGCAACCCCCACTGCAGTTGGGTCCCCTCCCGGAGCGACAGGCTCAGACGGGGAAACCTCGCCATCTTGAAAAGGAAAGTGGATCTTGTCAGAGGCCTGAAAATCCACAACTGCGGTGACCACTGAAGAGCTGTGAGCCCCAGAACACCGGTACCCAGGTGGCATGAACACTTGGACTCCAAGGAGCTCTTCACTCCACCACGGAAAGGTCAGATTTTCTCAGGGATAGGGTGAGGTCTCTGGTCCAGGCGGGAGAGAAAGGCGCGCACACTGCGGGAGCTGGAGGACCAGGGAAGTCTGTGCCTGGAGAAGTCCGTGGCTGTTGGGGCTGGTGTGATCTGTGATTGTGGAAGCAGGTCCTCAGAGCTGCTAACAGGGGGGGGATCTCTAAAGAGCAACCTGTTTTGATCTGACATGGAGGGATAGTCTGGGAGTTTCAGGGGTGTGCAGGCTGCTAGGACTTGCCCGCAAACGGGTATTGAGTGCCACAGAGAAAGAAGGCTAGAGAGGCCTTAGAGTCCCAGAAGTCAACCCAGAAACACTGCCACCCAGGGGCTGAATCACAAATTGACTCTGGTGTAATCAAAAATAAAGGAATACGAGAAATTAAGACACCCCCTGCTTAAAAATCAGGACTGGCTTACAACACTGAGGAGCAGTGTAACACAGGGAACTGCAATACTGTCTGGACTGGGAAACAAGCGTGCCAAACAGAACAATAGAGGAAGTGAATGACCTTCACTATTGCACATTTTATTTTTTTATATTTTATTTTAATTTTCATTTTTTTATTTTCATTTTTTTGCATCGCTTACTTAAGAAACTATTTTTTTTTCTTTTTTCCTCACTTGATTTTACCTTTTTAATTATTACATTTTTATTTGCAATCAGCATTATTACTACTACTATTTTACCTTTTTTTAAAGTATCATTTTTTTCCTCTTAATTTACTTTGGGATTAGTGTTCTACATTCTATTTTCATCTTTCCTTTACCATCGTTTTATTCTATCTCAACTCTACTTTAATGCCATCACTCTCTTCCTAACCTTTCCCCTTTTGGTGTCCTGTTTATCTTAACCCTTTCCTGCTTTAGATTTTCCCTATTCTTTCTGTTTACCCACTGCTAAAATTTCACCCTAATTATATATCTAATTTCCAATGCCCTGCTCCAAGTCCATACTCAACTCTCTCTTCACTGTCTTAACTATGAAAAAAAAATGTTTTTCTCTCTGTCCTTTTGTTGTTGTTTGCTTGAATGTTGATTATATCGAATTTTTATGCTTTTTTGTAAGATTGTTTTGCCTATTCTTTTTTTTTGTTTGGTTTTTTATTTTGCTTTGTTTTTGTTTGTTTTTTACTTCTGTTTTCCCTTGCCTCGCTTGATATTAGTTGGTGTTGTAGTTTGTATTAATCTCCAAGCACTTATTGCTGGCATTTGCTGTGATTAGTGGTTGTTTTATTGGAGTTTTCTCCCCATATATATAGTTTGTTCCCCTTTTCTATCTTAGTCTCATTCTAGTCTCTCTTAGTTTTTTTTCTCCTTTTCCCAATTTCATTTTGACACTCCTTTTTTTTTTCTTTCTTTTTACTCTTCTTTCTCTCCAATCCCCTAATTTGCCTTTCTCTGGTGGTCACCTTTATTGGAAGTTATTAATTTTGTGAATACATCTCTGTTCAGTGCCTTGTGTGTTGTACCTGGTTGTGTTGTATTTTGTGCCTTTAAATCAACGCAGGAGAGAGACAACTACATAACCAGACATCCAGAGAAGAGAGACCATGGGGAGACAAAGAAACAGCCCGCATATGAAAGAAAAGCAGGCATCACCAGAAAAGGAAGTAAACGAATTAGAGGCAAGCAACCTATCAGAGAAATAATTCAGAGAAATGGTCATAAGGTGGCTGAAAAGAATGGAAGACAAATTCTACAACATGAGTAAGAACCAAGAGGAAATGAAGACGAATCAAGAAGAAATGAAAAATGACATTGCTGCAGTAAAGAACTCAATAGAAAGCATCAAGAGTAGACTAGAAGCAGCAGAGGACCACATCAGTGAGCTAGAAGACAAGATGGAAAAAAAATACCCAAGTAGAGCAGCTTCTAGAAAAAAAAAATTAAAAGCAGGAGGAGAGTCTAAGGGAACTTTGGGACAACACAAAAAAAAATCAATATCCACATAATAGGGGTTCCAGAAGGAAAGGAAACTGAGCAAGGAGTAGAAAACCTGTTTGAAGAAATAATGACAGAAAACTTTCCTGATATAGGGAAGCAAAAACCCACACAAATCCAAGAAGCTCACAGAGTCCCAAGCAAAATGAACCCCAAAAGACCGACACCAAGGCACATTATAATTAAATTGGCAAACACCAATGACAAACTAAGAATCTTAAAAGCGGCCAGAGAGAGACAGAAAGTTACATACAAGGGAACCCCCATCAGACTAGCAACTGATTTCTCAACAGAAACACATCAGGCCAGAGGGAATGGAATGAAATATACAAAGTCATACAAAGGAAGGGTCTGAATTCAAGAATACTGTATGCAGCAAGGCTATCAATCAAAATTGAAGGTGAAATCAGGAGCTTCACAGACAAAAACGGACTAAGGGAATTTATTACCACCAAACCAGCAATGCAAGAAATTCTAAAGGGTCTGCTGTAAAAAAAAAAAAAAAAAAAAAAAAAAAGGAATAGGAAGTAAAGAAGGAACACAGGGGTATAGAATAAAAATGGCGACCAATAAGTACCTATCAATAATAACTTTAAATGTAAATGGATTAAATGCCCCAATCAAAAGACATAGGGTAACGGATTGGATAAGAAAACAAGACACATATATCTGCTGTCTACAAGAAACCCACATCAGAAAAAAAGACGCACACAGACTGAGGGTGAAGGGATGGGAAATGGTTTTCCAGGGGAATGGAAATGAAAAAAAAGCTGGGGTAGCAATACTTATATCTGACAAATTAGATCTCAAAGTGAAGGACATAACAAGAGATAAGGAAGGCCACTTCATAATACTAAAGGGAACAATCCAACAAGAAGAAATAACTCTGGTAAACATATATGCACCCAATACAGGAGCACCCAAATACATAAAAAAAACTCCTGGAGGATATCAAGGGAGACATTGACAGCAATACAATCATAGTAGGAGACTTTAATACCCCACTATCACCATTGGACAAATCCTCCAAACAAAAAATCAGCAAAGAAACATCAATCCTAAATGACTCACTAAACCAGATGGAATTAATTGACATCTTCAGGACATTTCACCCCAAAGCCACAGAATATATATTCTTCTCAAGTGCACATAGGTCATTTTCAAAGATAGACCATATGTTGGGACATAGGCAAAGTCTCTTCAAATTCAAGAAGATAGAAATGATATCAAGCATCTTCTCAGATCACAGTGGCATAAAACTGGAAATCAACTACAATAAAAACAATCCAAAGAAATCAAACACATGGAGACTAAACAGCATGCTATTAAAGTATGACTGGGTTACCTAAGAGATCAAGGAAGAAATAAAAAACATCATATCAACAAATGACAATGAAAACACAACAATCCAAAATCTATGGGACACACCGAAAGCAGTCTTGAGAGGGAAGTTCATAGCTCTACAAGCCTACTGCAAAAAACAAGAAACAATAGTAATAAATTACCTAACCCTACAACTCAAATAGTTATAAAAAGAGCAAAAAGAAAAGCCCAGTGTAAGTAGAAGGAAGGAAATAGTAAAGATCAGAGCAGAAATAAACGACATAGAGACAAAAGAAACGATACAAAAGATCAACAAAAACAAGAGCTGGTTCTTTGAAAGGATAAACAAGATTGATAATCCTCTAGCCAGGCTCACCAAGAAGCAAAGAGAGAGGGCCCAAATAAACAAAATCAGAAATGAAAGAGGTGAAATAACAACAGACCCCGCTGAAATACAAAGGATTGTTACAAAATACTACAAACAACTCTATTCCAACAAACTGGACAACCTGGAGGAAATGGACATATTCCTAGAAAAATATAACCTTCCAAAACTCAGTCAAGAAGAATCTAAATAGCTCAATAGGCCAGTAACTATGGAAGAAATGGAAGCAGTCATCAAAAAGCTTTGAGCAAACAAAAGCCCGGGGCCAGATGGCTTCACAGGAGAGTTTTACCACACATTCAAGGAAGAACTAAAACCTATCCTCCTAAGACTATTCCTAAAAATTCAAGAGGAAGGAACACTTCCAAGCTCATTCTATGAAGCCATCATCACTCTAATACCAAAACCAGATAAAGACAACACAAGGAAAGAGAATTACAGGCCAATATCCCTCATGAACATAGATACCAAAATCCTCAACAAAATTCTAGCAAATCGGCTCCAGCAGTACATCAGAAAGATCATACACCATGACCAAGTAGGATTTATCCCAGGAATGCAGGGATGGTACAATATCCACAAATCAATAAATGTGATATATCACATGAACAAATTGAAAGATAACAATCACATCATCATATAAATTGATACAGAAAAAGCATTTGACAAAATCCAATACCTTTTCTTGATGAAAACTCTCAACAAGGTGGGAACAGAAGGATCATACCTCAACATAATAAAAGCCATATATGACAAACCCACAGCCAACATCATACTCAATGGGCAAAAACTAAAGCCATTTCCCTAAGAACAGGAACAAGACAGGGATGCCCACTCTCACCACTCCTGTTTGACATAGTACTGGAAGTATTAGTCATTGCAATTAGACAAGAAGATGAAATAAAAGGTATCCAAATTGGAAAAGAAGAAGTAAAGCTGTCCTTATTTGCAGATGACACGATATTGTACGTAAAATATCTGAAAGACTCCATCAAAAAACTAATAGACTTAATAAATGGTTTGGCAATGTAGCAGGATATAAAATTAATGCCAAGAAATCTATGGCCTTTCTATACACCAATAGTGAACTTACAGAAAGAGAGACTAAAAAAGCAATCCAATTTACCATCACACCATAAAAATTAAGATACCTAGGAATAAACTTAACTAAGGAGGTAAAAGACCTATACGCGGAAAACTACAGAACACTGAAAAAAGAAATAGAGGAAGACGTAAACAGATGGAAGAACATACCATGTTCATGGGTTGGTAGAAACAACCTCATTAAAATGTCCATACTACCCAAAGCAATCTATAGATTCAATGCTCTCCTCATTAAAATACCAATGACATATTTCACAAACCTAGAAAGAACTCTCCAAAAAATCATCTGGAATAAAAAAAAGACCCCGAATAGCCACAGCAATCCTGAGAAAGAAGAATAAAGTAGGAGGGATCTCAATACCAGATTTCAAGCTGCATTACAAAGCCACTGTTCTCAAAACAGCATGGTACTGACACTATAACAGACATATAGATCAATGGAATAGAATAGAGAACCCAGATATCGACCCAATCCACTATGCTCAATTAATATTTGACAAAAGAGGCATGAACATACAATGGAGTCAAGACAGTCTCTTCAATAAATGGTGTTGGGAAAATTGGACAGATACATGCAAAAAAAAAAAATGAAACGAGGTCACCAACTTACACCATACACAAAAATAAACTCAAAATGGATACATGACTTAAACATAAGATGGGAAACCATAAAAATACTAGAGGAATCCACAGGCAGCAAAATCTCAGACATATGCCGAAAGAACTTCTTCACTGATACTGCCCCTAGGGCAATGGAAGCTAAAGAGAAAATAAACAAATGGGACTACATTAAAATAAAAAGCTTTTTTTACAGCAAAAGAACCTATCAACAAAACAGCAAGAAATCCTACTGTATGGGAGAACATATTTGCAAATGTTATCACTGATAAAGGTTTAATCTCCAACATCTATAGGCAGCTTATACAACTTAATAAAAGGAAGATAAATGATCCAATAAAAAAAATGGGCAATGGACCTAAATAGAATCTTTTAGAAAGAAGACAGAAGAAAGGTCAAGAGACACATGAAAATATGCTCAAAGTCACTAATTATTGGAGAGATACAAATCAAAATGACAATGCGGTACCATCTCACATCTGTTAGAATGGCTATCATCAACAAATCAACAAAGGACAAGTGTTGGTGAGGATGCGGAGAAAAAGGAACCCTCATGCCCTGCTGGTGGGAATGTAGACTGTTGCATACACTGTGGAGAACAATATGGAGTTTCCTCAAAAAGCTGAAAATGGAACTCCCATTTGATCCAGTAATCCCACTCCTAGGAATATATCCTAAGAATCTGGAAAAACCAATCAGAAAGGATATATGCACCGCTATGTTCATAGCAGCACAATTTACAATAGCTAAGATTTGGAAACAGCCTAGGTGCCCATCAGCAGATGACTAGATCAGAAAACTATGGTATATCTACACAATGGAATACTATGCTGCCATAAAAAAGGACTTCTTACCATTTGCAGCAACCTGGATGGAATTGGAGAACTTTATGCTAAGTGAAATAAGCCAGTCAATGAAAGAAAAATACCACATGATCTCACTCATTTATGGATAATAAAGAACATTATAAACTGTTGAACAAAAAGATAGATACAGAGATATTAAAGCATCAAACAGTATGTCAAATTACAGCGGGAAGGTTAGGGAGTGGTGGGGGAGATAAGAAATCAACTGAAGGACTTGTATGCATGCATATAAGCATAACCAATGGATGCAAAACTCTGGGGGGTGAGGGCATGTATGGGAGGGTGGGGGGGGGGGAAATGGTAAGATATGTACACATATAATACCTTAATAAAAAAATGAAAAAAAAGATAATGAAATCCCAAAAGATATGTAGTGAATCAAGCAAGTTATGAAAGTTTTTGTAGTGGATTAGAGTCAGAGTCTCTGGTGAGCTTTCTCATCACTGTCTCTTATTTATGACCATTAGCCTGATACATTCTTTAACTGCAGTGTCGGGTTTAACATGGAACTGCGCAAAATGCACATTTTCATAAATGGTCACACATCTTTGAATTCCAATACCAGACAGAGCTCAGCACTGGGAGTTGGTGTTCAGGCCAGCCTGGGTCTGAGATGCAGGGGATGTTGGGAGTTTGTGGTCTTGCCTTTCTGGGTTCTGGGAAGTCAATGAGATGCCATTTTTAGGTCCAAGTGCGGGTTGGTGTGGGGCTGAAGGCCTGAGCCACAGAAAGTGTGTTTGGAGACAGTGGTTGAATTCTGTGGATTAATGAGATGAAAAATGGAGAAAGATAAGAGGTGAAGGATTAAGAGAAAAGAAGTGTCAACTTCGCAAGAGAAGCCTGGGTTTTATGGAATGTGCTCTGTGTAAAAAATAACTGCATTTTGATATCTCTTCCAGGCTTTTCATAGGGAGACAGCTGCAGAGAGAGAGAGAGAGAGAGAGAGAGAGAGAGAGAGAGAGAGAGAGAGAGAGAGAGAGAGAGAGAGATATGCAGGGCCCTCAGCAGCAGAAGTGTTTCCAGAAGACTTTTGGCCTCAGGAAGGCCTAGGGTGATCTGCACTCTGTACTTTCCTTCAGATCAGCACTACTTGAAAGCCTAGCTGCATCACCAACTGGATACTGCCTTTCTAGTGTCATTTTATGGTAAGCAGTGACTGTTTGGAGTCATATTAGTACACACCTACTTAAACTAGCCTACTTAAATAACTTGAGTTGGAAGATCTAGCCTTGTCTTTTAAACATGTAGTTAGTCCAGGTAGTCATGCCTCTTGATATTCAAGTAGGACTAAGTGTAGGTGTGTGGGTACACACATACTCACATGCACACACAGACACACACACATAAGCACACACACATTTCAGAGATGGATTAGAAAACATGAATGTTCAACTTTGTTCTTGGGGCTCTTAAAGCACTTACCATGAGGTGATGCATGTTTACAAACAAAAGGACTGTCACTTTGAGGCCTGCACATGGGAAGAAGTGCTTTCTTTGGCCACGAAAATCTCCAATTACCTACAGTGAATCTCAGTAGATTATCTTCACGTTTTATTCAAATTTCCACTTTACAGAGACTTGCTTTTGATATTTTGACAGGTGGAAACATCAAGAGCATAGTTCTATTAAAATAATGACTTGTTTGTATGAGGACAGAGGCACTTTAGCATGTATCAGTTATTCATGATGTCTGTTTTGATAGTTTTTCATTTGTGAAATATTGGCATATTTTTATCTGTGAGGCCTCTCAATTATTTTTGGAGGAAAGAGATTCAGAAAAAAATGAACAATGGGCACAGCCATGGGCAGCCAATTCTAAATTAAATGTTCTCTGCTTGATCTTGCCATCTTATTTTTAAAAAGTGAAATTAGCATGAGTGCATTTACTATGCTGCAAAGTCTGAGCCAGAAATAATTCGTAATCCTAAAGGGTCATTTCTATTTTTGCCTTCAAACAGCTCTTTAAATACACATGCCTTTATCTAGCCTTTTGTTTTCTTTCATGTCTCTAGGTATTTGACCTGGAGTCTGTTTCATGCATACCCTTTTCCTAATCTCTTTTGGGAAGTCCTTATAGGGCTGATGGTCAAACAACGTTCATATTTTTATCCTGAGTGCTCATGGCTCTGTATTTCTTCTTTGGTTCTGGACCAGGGGGACTTAGTGAAAATCTTTTACCCAAAATGAAAAATATGGTTTTTCAAAAACACCGTATGAAAACTATCCACATAATGTAGAGAGGGGTGGGGAGTGATCCGCATGCCATGGTTTACTCATATATTATAATAAGCCACCACTAGAAGTGTTGTAGCTGCTGGGTCAGCTCCCTTACATTTATATCCAGCAGTGGAAATTTGAATTTTAATGCATGTTATGAAAGAAGATGCATTAATGTACTCTGAGCCTAAAATCTCATGAAAACCATTTCTCTGAGGTCCCTTCCATATTTCCCATTTCTAGAGGTATAATTAGATTTACTTATGACTTCAGAGGCTGTTACAGCTTTGGTTATACAACTAGGGTGGCTCCTGTCAGAGCTGTAAAATTGCAAAGAACCTTACTGGACCCCGATCTCAGGTGCCCAGAGATCATTTTATTTTATCTGGGACCCTACTGCAGGGTACACTGGCTAGGCATTGTCCAGCCTACTTTATCCCAGGGCTCCCACCCACTTCCTGTCCCCCAGTAGAATTAGTGTTGATTCATTTAACAAATCTTCTACCTGGAACACAGAAGAGGATGGGTCCTTGGTCTCAGGACTCTTAAAGAAGAAGTTTAAGTCACCAAGGGAGCTCACTGATCACATGGCAGCAGGTTGGGAAGTTTGCAGTGTCTCTGAAGAGTGATCTAGTGACAGGGGGGACTGTGAGAGAGGGGACAGTGAGGACCCCTAACAGGAAGTCCTTGGAAGGGGACATGGAGCACGTGTGGTTGGAGCAGAAAAGGATGGGCAGGTGAGCAGAAGCCCTGGTTCTTACAACGTTTGAAGATGTCTTAGAAGTTGTACTCTACTAGCATTGTTTTACCCTTAGGGCAACATTTTAGGAAATATGTAATATTTTGAGTATTTAAACATTTTTATGATTCTTTTGTCAGTTTCTTAGGTAGTGCATCAACTTTGGTTTGCTATTTCTAGTACCTGATAGCCAAATATATTTTTTAATTGATTAAGGTATTACATATATGTCTTTATCCCCCCATTGCCCCCCTCCCCAGTTCATGCCCTCACCCCCCCTGGTGTCTGTGTCCATTGGTTATGCTTATATGCATGCATACAAGTCCTTTGGTTGGTCTTTCCCCTTTACCCCCACCCTCCACTACCTTCCCTCTGAGGTTTGAGCATCTGATCAATGCTTCTCTGTCTCTGGATCTGTTTTTGTTCATCAGTTTATGTTGTTCATTATAATCCACAAATGAGTGAGATCATATGATATTTATCTTTCTCTGACTGACTTATTTAGCTTCGCATAATGGTCTCCAGTTCCATCCATGCTGTTGAAAATGGTAAGAATTCCTTCCTTTTTACAGCAGCGTAGTATTCCATTGTGTAGATGTACCACAGTTTTTTAATCCACTCATCTGCTGATGGGGACTTAGGCTGTTCCTAAATCTTAGCTATTGTAAATTGTGCTGCTATGAACATAGGGGTGCATATATCCTTTCTGATTGGGGTTTCTAGTTTCTTGTGATATATTTCTATAATGTGGCCTTTGTCTCTTTCTAGGTTGCATTTTATGTTTAGAGGTGATGTGGAGCCAGGTCATGAAGAATGCCCAGGGCTTCATCAGAAGAAGTTTCATTTTAGGCAGAGGGACCAGGATGGGTCTTGTTTATTCAAAAGACCAAATAAATCATGTTCTTTTTTTCTTGCTATTTTGGCACCAGATAGAGACCGGTGGAGATTTTTATCATTCCCCACAATAATTTTTGGGTACAATTTTATAAGAAAACTCTTGCTTAGGTTTCTAATGAGATCTGTGGCCTCAAGAATCTGAAGAGATTTTGTGGTTTGGTTTTATTTTCATAGACCAAAAAAACAAACTAAAGAACAACAACAACAAAAAAAAACCCTCTTAATACAAATTGATTCTATGTTTTAGGTTTGTTCTATAGCTTCTGACAACCATAAAGCCATTCAGCTTTCAAACTTATGTCAACTTCAATGAGTGAGCAACAGTGTCTTGTGTGCCAACTGTTGGCCAGATGCCTCTGTTTAGTCATGAGAGTTGGAAGTATGAGTCACTTATAATTCTATGTTTCTTGAAAGTTTTCCTAAGAAATCATCTTTAAGTATCTCATCTTTAATTCCATATCATACATTTATATTTTGGGTGAAGCATAGTTTGTAAATAGCCAAGTGCAATGGGTTCTTTACCCGAAAGTGCTTTAATGTCTAATGAAAATGGTACTTTCCCAGGAAGCAGAGAAAATAAGTTTTGAGCTTTGTTTCTGCAGTTTGAGCCAACACTTGAGCATGGCATTTGTTTGAGGGTTAACAGGCTTTACTTACAATTTGCCCATTGGACTTTTTTTTCTTCCTCCCTCATATAATCATCCTATATGTTGGAACCAAGACATACTGAAATATTACAGGTGATTTTTTCTCCAACAGACACATTTGAAGTGGGATAGAATAGTGAACTAAAATAAAGTGGGTGGGTTCAATTCTAAGCCTAGAATTTATGAATTTTCGAATTGGGAGTGGTATTCTAAGGAATATCTAAGGAATAGTTTGTCAGTCAGACTTTTTCCTTCCAGGAATTATTTAGAATGTGGCATCTGTTGACTCTCCATGGATTTGAAGCTGCCCTTACCCCCACACGATGATGGATGGTTTGGTTAGCCCTTCATGCTCCTGACTTTTAAACTTGGGGATAATATTAGCAGCTAGCTCACAGTGTTATTCTGAGGACTACAGAAAATTAAATTGCACCCACAGAGCTTTACAAGACTTGTCACAATTCCCAGAATAGTGAGTGTGCTAAATTAATATTATTATCATTAATTCTATCAATGACTGTCAGACCAGCTTGGGCTGATGTACATTGCTGGTTCTTTATCTGCTAAATTTAAATAAATTCTAAGGAACGTAGTAAATTATATTCAATGGAGCCATCTACAGGTCCAGGAATGTGTTGTTTCTAACAAGTGCAGCCCATGGTCATTGGTAGGTTTAACTGTACAGGTGAAGACAAAGTCAGAAGAAGCTACAATGTTATGTGAGATGCATTATTGAAATAAACTTTTATGAAAAGTACATGTGTCAGTTGGAATGTGGATGCACCTCTGTTGAGAGCAGATAGGGAACCATACTTTCTCTTTCATCAAGGAAGCCCTCTGAGTCTTGTTTTCTTATAGGTAAGCAAGGCTTGAGAGGGTGAATAGACCCTTCTACACATGGTTATTTGAGTAATTACTAAAATTAAATATTTATTAGGGAATGAAATTAAGGAGGCTAGTGCATTGGGTGGTGCACAGTAGGTCCCCAATATGTGATGACTAAAGGGACCTCAGGTGTCCCAGGAGCTGTGAAAGAGGCTGGTGAGAATCAAGAGACTGTGTATTTCACCAGGGTACTGGAGACACAGCCTGCGGGGTCCATCTGCAGAGGGTGAAGGACCAGCTTCATCTTAGGAACTGAGAGTGGACCCAGAGCAAGCATCCCACCTCATTCTTAGTGTCCTAAGGGGTGAATGGGCCTCTACCAGAAACAGTATTCTCAGGAGTTCAGCCTTTACTTGCAATATGGGCTTGACCCACTTCACTGGGTTATGGCATTGGATAGGACTTTTTTCTACTAGTTAAAAACCAGTCCATCTCCTGGTGTCTATGCTGGAATAAGTCTTTGAGGAGCACTGCAGAGTCACTCAGGTGTCTGATTAGTATTGGAGTGACCCATAACAGGGCTTGTTTCAACCCCACCCCAGTAGAACACATATATCTGTCGAATGATGCAAAGTCTGAGTGAAGTCTTTGGAATGTTCAGCCAGTGTATATATGTCAGAACTGGCACTGGGTTTTATTTTGCAAATATATATTTCCTGGCCTCAATTCTGGAGCTTTTGATTGGCGAGGGTGGGGCAGATATGAGTGCTACAGAGATGGCAGTGAGAGCAATGTTCTTTTCCGTCTTGCAGTGAGAAACTACCTTTGCATTTATTGACTATAAAGGACTACAGATGCTCCCTAGTTTTGCTATGTATTTATTTATTTCTGGCTAAATTCTAGCTGAACATAGGAGATAGGGCAGCATTTTCCCTGATAAGCTGTTACTGTTTCAGTGAATCAAGCATGGGGCCTAGTCCTGTGTATTAAGTATTTTAAAGCCCTCTGATGATTTAGGCACTTTGATTTGAAATATTCTGACCTATAGGATTTTTAAATTTGTGCCTCCCAAGTGAAATCTGCATTCCTAACTCCTCAGACTGTGCCAGTGACCTGGGGGATTTGAAATTACCCATGGGACTGACATATCTTCCAGAGGCATGTCTTGAGGTGTCTGGACAGCATAAGGCAAATTCTGAGCTCCATGACATGTTTTAAGCATCCAAAAAACATCATTTCATGTATGTTGGCAGGAGAAAGCCTCCTCCAGTTGACATGAACCACCTTTATCTGATTCCTGCATAAATCCCACTCCTTTGGCCTGACTCTATCCATTTGGTCTCTGAGTAGCTCCTCCTCATGGTGGTGGTAAGTCCTGGGTCAACACTGCCTCACCAAGGTCCCAAATAGATGGAAAACTGGAGTAGGAGGGAAGGACTTCTGTGCATTTTCTTCTATAATTTCCTTCTTAAAAGCAAAACTCTGCCACTCAAATTATCTGAGAAAACACTGAGGACACCTGTGTATAAGAACTGACATCCCAGCCTGGCCTGTCTTGTCCCATGGAGGCCAGAAGAAAATGCCTCCTCCCTCCTCTACCCCAGGATCTCCTCCATCCTGCAGCTAGTGAGCACCATGGCTAGCAGCGACTTCTTCCATCACAAAGGACAGTGACTACTGGCGGAGATAGGCAAGGTCTCAGCTGAGCAAACTGATATTGCTGGTCAAAAAGGAATCCTGATGTTGCCTAGCCCTCAGCATTTGCTCCGCTATTCAATGACATGGTTTTGAACCAGAAAGCAGTTGTGTTCCTCTTGATCAAAAGAACATGATCACATAAGTGGTACTAAGTCAGCAGATGGAGGGTCAGGCAGAGACTTAGAGGAGGAAAGGGAGAAGGACTGAGATTGGCTGAAAAGTCAAGCCCTTTAAAGTGATGTATTATTTAAAAACAAAAACCCACAGCATTTCCCTGACCACATTAAGCATTTTCACAGAAAGAAGGTACAAGTTTTTAAACAAAATTTTAAAAATGTAAGTTATCTTTAAAAAACAAAAGGTCAACTCTAGGAAGACATAAGAACTTGTAATTTCTCTAATTTTACTCAGCAAATAGATTAGTACTGTGAAAAATGTAATTCCTATGTCAAAATAGATGCTTGAAACAAGCAGTAGGTTTCATATATGTCTCTTTGTAGATTCTTCTCTATTCCCTGGTGCCCTCCTATCCCCCAGGGAAGCTAATGTCCTCCCCTTCCCCCTCCCCCAGCCCAAATGACAGGCTTCACTTTGTCACTTCCTCCATGTGACAGTTTTCAGTGCACCCTTCAGGGACCCACACATGGCATCTGTTCAGGGACACTCTCTTCTGCTCCCTCCAGACAGAATTGGCTGTTCAAATATCTGTTATAACCTCCTACACTGTCCAAACCTCTGTTATAAGAGATTTCACATCCCAAGGTGATTTCTTCTGTAAATGTTTACCTGCCTCTTTGCATGGAAAAGTCTTAGGTCTCTGAGAGCAGATGTTGCCTGTGCATCTTTGTGTTTCAAGAACTCAGCGAGGTGTTGAGTAGAACAGGCAGGCTGGGAAGGCATGTTGATGAAGGATTCAGGAAATAGTGTGGGAACTTCATCACCTTCCTCATTTCAGCTGAGACAAAGACACATGGTTAGTTCTGAGTTGTAAGAGGGTGACGACTGAAAGGGAGTTCCTAAAACAACTCTCACCTTGAAAGGACATGGCATTTACAGTCAGAGTACCAGGGTGGATAATGTTTGCTTGCAAATGTTTGTTGAACACAAACACCTTAAGGTAGGTGTTGCAGGATGATTAACTATTGGTAGATGAGAAGACTAGGATTCAAAGGTAGACATGACTTCCCAGGTGTTACCCAGTGGCCTTGTGGCTCCCAGCCCTGAGATCCATCCCCAAGTCCATTGTAGTGCACCAAAATGCTCATCATGCACAACCCCAAACTTCTCTGTTTCTGAGTTAGCATCTTAAATAAAGGTGATGGTTGAGACATGAATTGTGAGTGAGCCAGGCTATGGTGGTCTTGTGGAATAATGGCCTAGTGACACTCTCTCCCATGTCCCCTGTGTTGCAAACCACAGGCAAAGTTTCCAAGGCTCCCAGCTCCTTGAAAGTGAGGTGCACATCTGTGTAAGGGCTTCTGTCTGTCATTGTTAACTCCAGAATTCATGTCAGTTTTGCTATTTCTAATATAAACTGTGACTATTGCTGTGGTCTCAGGGTTTGTAATGAGCAGTAAAATATAAGTGGACATTTATTTAAAACTTATACATGTCAGCATTTAACCAAATAAAAAGAAGGAAGAAAAGTAAACTGATGATGATTAATATTACTTATGATTTGTTTTGCTTATTTTCTAAAGTTGTAACCTCATTGTCTTCTGCTTAAAGTGGCAGATTGGCCAGTGTGGCTCAGTGGTTGACCAGGAAGTCACTGTTCCATTCCTGGTCAGGGCACAAGCCTGGGTTTCAGGCCAGATCCCCAGAAGGGGAGTGCAGGAGGCAGCTGATCAATGATTCTCTTTCATTGTTCTATCTCTCTTCTGAAATCAATAAAAACATATTTTAAAAATGGGCAGATAAATGCTACAAGGAAGCTCAAAAGCAGCTCAACGTTTTTTCCCTACTGTTCCTTTGCCATTATTAGGGAAAATTTTATTTTCTGTGGAGTTAAATGTGCAAATATTAATTTTCATTGAGCAAGAAAAATGTAATTGAGGTTGTGAACATTTTGGTAAAGATAACCATGTCTAATTACTTTTTATTAAAATTTTTTAATGTTGACACTATTGCAGATATTCCCTCACTCCCCCCCATCCCCTTTGCCCAGCTCCACTCATGCCTGATGCCCCCTCCTTTGGCCTTCACCACACTATTATCCATGTTCATGTGGTAGGCATATATGTTCCTTAGCTAATCCTTTCACCTTCTTTATCCAATCATTCCCACCCCTCCCTCTTCTGGTGCCCACCAGTCTGTTCCACCTATTCATGCTTCTGGTTCCATTTTGTTCATCAGTTTATTTTGTTCATATAACCCCACATATTAGTGAGATCATGTGGTATTTGTCATTCTCTGACTGCCTTATTTCACTTAACATAATACTCTCCAGATCCATCCATGGTGTCGCAAAAGGTATGAGTTCCTTCTTTCTATTATGTAGATGTACCACAGTTTTTTAATCCACTCATCTGCTGATGGGCACTTAGACTGTTTCCAAATCTTATCTATGGTGAATTGTGCTGCTATGAACATAGGGGTGCATATATCCTCTCTAATTGGTGTTTCTGGTTTCTTGGGATATATTCCTAGAAGTGGGATCACTGGGTCAAATGGGAGTTCCATTTTTAGTTTTTTGAGAAAACTCCAAACTGTCTCCACAGTGGCTGCACCAGTCTGCATTCCCACCAGCAGTGCACGAGGGTTCCTTTTTCTCCGCCTAACCAATGGACATAGACAACAGGGGGGTGAGGGCATGAGTTGGGGGGTGGTAGGGGGGTAATGGGGGAATAAGGACACATATGTAACACCTTAATCAATAAAGAAATTTTAAAAAAAGAGTTCCTTTTTTCTTACAACTGCGTAGTATTTCATGGTGCAAATGTACCACAGTTTTTTTATCCACTCATCTGCTGATGGGCACTTGGGCTGGTTTCCAGATCCTGGCTATTGTAAATTGTGCTTCTATGAATATAGGGGTGCATGCATTCTTTCTGATTGGTGTTTTGGAATTCTTAGAATATATTCCTAAAAGTGGGATTATTGGGTCAAAAGGCAAATCTATTTTTAATTTTTTGAGGAAACTCCATATTGTTTTCAACAATGGCTGCACCACTCTGCATTCACACCAGCACTGTACTAGGGTTCCCTTTTCACTACATCCTTGTCAGAATTTGTTGTTTGTTGATTTATTTATAGTAGCCATTCTGCAGGTGTGAGGTGATACCTCATTGTAGTTTTAATTTGCATATCTTTAATGATTAGTTATGTTGAGCATTTCTTCATGTTTATTGGCCATCTATATGTCCTCTTTGGACAAGTGCCTATTCAGTTTCTTTGCCCATTGTTATTTGCTTATTTACTTTTTATCATCACATTTACTTCTATTAATATTTTCATTTAGCTTTGTAAAAACAGTTAGCTTTATCTTTAAAATGCGATAAAGATAGACAGGGAGGGAGACACACATATTTTGGTGAGGTAGGAATGATTTAATTTTATAGCATGCTAAATGTGGTCTGTTGGGTCATAATATTTTATTTATTTATTTATTGTTTAAACATTGTAAGTGTTTAATTTCATAGTGTGTATACTATTTAATATTTTTATATCATCCTGTGTATAAATTTCAATCAAATGAAAAGAATGAATTTTAAAATAGAATTTTTTTTATTCTTTATTGCTTAAAGTATTACATATAGTATTATATACTAGAGGCCTGGTGCATGAAATTTGTACATGGGGTGTGTGTGTGTCCCTCAGCCCAGCCTGCACCCTCTCCTATCTGGGACCCCTCAAGGGATGTCCTACTGCCCTATTGGGATCGGGCCTAAATGGGCAGTTGGACATTCCTCTCATAATCCAGGACTCCTGGCTCCCAACTGCTCGCCTGCTTGCCTTCCTGGTCACCCCTAACTGCCCTCCCCTGCAGGCTTGATCACCCCCAACTGCCCTCCCTTGCAGGCCTGGTACCCCCCAAGTCCTCTCCCCTGCTGGCCTGATCGCTCACAACTGCCCTCCCCTGCTGGCCCTCTTGTGGCGGCCATCTTGTGTCCACATGGGGGCAGCCATCTTTGACCACATGGGGGCAGCCAACTTGTGTGTTGGAATGATGGTCAATTTTCATATTACTCTTTTATTAGATAGGATGTCTCCTTTCCCCCCATTGTCCTCTCCCAAGCCAACTCCATCCCCCAGCACATGCCCTCATCCCACTAGTGTCTGTGTCTATGGGTTATGCTTATATGCATGCATAAAAGTCCTTTGGTTGATCTCTTAACCCCCCCCCCCCGCACCCCACTCACATTCTCCCCTTCCCTCCCTCTGAGGTTTGGGAGTCTGTTCGGTGCTTCTGTGTCTCTGGATCTATTTTTGTTCATCAGTTTATATTATTCATTATATTCCACAAATGAGTGAGATCATGTGATATTTATCTTTCTCTGATTGGTTTATTTCACTTAGCACAATGCTCTCCATGTCCACCCATGCTATTGCGATTGATAAGTGTTCATTTTTTAGAGCAGCATAGTATTCCATTGTGTAGATGTACCATCATTTTTTAATCCACTCATCTGCTGATGGGAACTTAGGCTGTTTCTAAATCCTAGCTATTGTAAATTGTGCTGCTATTAACATAGGGGTGCATATGTCCTTTATGACTGGTATTTCTGATTTCTTGGGATATATTCCTAAAAGTGGGATTACTGGGTCAAATGGGAGTTCCATTTTTAACTTTTTGAGGAAACTCCATACTGTTTTCCACAGTGGCTAAACCAGTCTGCATTACCACCAGCAGTGCAGGAGGGTTCCTTTATCTCCACATCCTCACCAACGCTTGTCGTTTGTTGATTTGTTGATGATAGCCATTCTGCCAGGTGTGAGATGGTATATCATTGTCATTTAGATTTGCATCTCTCAAATGATTAGTGACTTGAGCATGTTTTCATAAGTCTCTTGGCCTTCTGTATGTCCTCTTTCCAAAAGTGTTTATTTATATCCTTAGCCATATTTTGATTGGATTGTTTATCTTCTTTTTGTTAAGTTGTATGAATTCCCTGTAATTTTGGAAATTAAACCCTTATCCGACTTAGCATTGGCAAATATGTTCTCCCATGCAGTGGGCTTTCTTGTTGTTTTGTTGATGGTTTCTTTTGCTGTACAGCTTTTCATTTTGATGTAGTCCCATTTATTTATTTTCTCTTTAGTTTCCATTGCCCTAGGAGCTGTATCAGTGAAGAAATTGCTTCGGCATATGACTGAGATTTTGCTGCCTTGGATCTTCAATGTTTTTATGGTTTCCCTTCCTACATTTAAGTCGTTTATCCCTTTTGAGTTTACTTTCGTGTATGGTGTAAGTTGGAGGGCTAGTTTCATTTTTTTTTTTTTTTGCATCTATCTGTCCAATTTTTCCAACACCATTTATTGAAGAGACTGTCTTGACTCCATTGTATGTTCTTGACTCCTTTGTCAAATATTAATTAAGCATAACAGCTTAGCTTGATTTCAGCATTCTCTGTTCTGTTCCATTGGTCTATATATCTGTTCTTGTGCCAATTCCAGGAAGTTTTGAGAACAGCGACTTTGTAATATAGCTTGATATCTGGTATTGTGATCCCTTCAACTTTGTTCTTCTTTCTCAAGATTGCTGTGGCTACTCAGGGTCTTTTTTTTAATTCCATTTGAAATTTTGGAGAGTTTGTTTTAGATCTGTGAAATATGCCATTGGTATTTGAATGGAGATTGCATTAAATCTATAGATTGCTTTGGGTAGTATGGACATTTTAAGATATTGATTCTACCAATCCCTGAACATAGTATATTCCTCCATTTGTTAATGCCTTCCTCTATCTCTTTTGTAGATGTCCTTTAGTTTTTAGAGTACAGAACTTTTACCACCTTAATTAGGTTTATTCCTAGGTATCGTAATTTTTTTTTGTGCAATGGTAAATGAGATTGTTATTGTTGTTTGTTTGTTTTTTTTCTGTTTCTGTGATTTCGTTATCTGTATATATAAAAGCTTAAGCGACCATTGCAACCAAATGGATGACTGAACATGCTGTGTGGGGTGACTAGGCCAGCAGGGGGTTAGTGAAGGGCAACCAAATGACTGAACAGCAGGCTGAGTGGGGCGACCAGGCCGGCAGTGGGGGGAAGTTGGGGGCGACCAGTCCTGCAGGGGGGCAAGTTAGGGCAACCAGGCTGGTGGGGGGGAGTTGGGGGCAACTAGGCCAGTAGGAGGGGCAGTTAGGGGTGATTTAGCAGGCAGGCAGGTGAGCAGTTAGGAGCCAGTGGTCCCGGATTGTGAGAGGATGTCCGACTGCTGGTTTAGGCCCAATCCCCAGGATAGGGCCTAAACCGGCAGTCGGACATCCCCTAAGGGGTCCCAGATTGGAGAGGGTGCAGGCTGGGCTGAGGGGACCCCCATGTGCATGAATTTCATGCACTGGGCCTCTAGTCCTATATAATAAAGTACTAATATGCAAATGGTTGTTGTGCCCTTGCACCCTCATGCCCTCACTCCCTTGTGTCCTTGAGCCCTCATGTCCTCATGCCAGGGCTAGGGGACCTGAGGCCAGGCCCTGGGACCTGAGGCCATGCCCCCCACCCCAGGGCTGGGGACAGGGCCAGGGGACCTGAGGCTAGGCTGGGGGACCTGAGGCCGCACCCCCCATCCCAGCGCTGGGACTGGGGCACCTGAGGCCAGGCTGGGGGACCTGAGGCTGTGCCCCCTGCCCTGGAGCCAGGGCCGGGGAACCTGATGCTATGCCCACCACCCAGTGGAGCTTGACAGGGGACCTGAGGCTGTGGCCCCTGCCCTGCTGGGCTTGACAGGGCTGGGGCTGGCTGGATCTGGGTCTTGCGTGATTTCGAGGTGCACGCGGGTGGGTGGGGACTTGACTCTGGGTCCCACGGCGCGCCCCAGACTCTGACAGGAGGGAGATTTTCATATACATTTTACTAATTTTTGTTCACCTCTGACACTTTTATTATAGAGAAAGGGCAAATAGCAATATTAAAATATTTCCTCTAATTAATTCCCTTTTAATATGCACGAATTTTGTGCACTGGGCCACTAGTTGGTATATAAAAAAAAACACATAGATTTCTGGGTGTTAATTTTGTACCCTGCTATATTGCTGAATTTATTTATTAAATCCAGTAGTTTTTTTTTTTTTGTTTTTTTTTTATGGAGTCTTTAGGGTTTTCTGTGTACAATATCATGTCATCTGCAGATAATGATATTTTTACTTCTTCTTTTTCAATTTATGTGCCTTTTATTTCTTCTTCTTGTCTGATAACTATGGATAGCACTTCCAGTACTATGTCAAAGAGGAGTGGTGAGAGTGGGCATCCTTGTCTTGTTCCTGTTCTTAGGGGAAATGTGTTTAGTTTTTGCCCATTGAGTATGATGTTGGTTGTAGGTTTCTCCTATAAGGATTTTGTTAAGTTGAGAAATGATCCTTCTATTCCCACTTTCTGAGAGTTTTTATCAAGAAAAGGTGTTGGATTTGTCAAAATAGTTTATCACATTTTAATGATTATGATGTATATGGGCATATTGGGTCAGTTTTCTCTTCCATCCCCTTTGATTTTATTTCTTTAAAAAATTGTACAAGTAATATTCTCCTAGAACTGATCAACAATTGTAGCAGGGTTTCAGGATACAAGGTTAATATACAAAAGTTAATTGCTTTATAATATACCAGCAATAAACAAAAAATTTGAAATTAAAAACACAATACTATTTATATTAACACCCTCAAAATTCAAGGCTTAGTTATAAACCAAACAGAATATTCTAGGATCTATATGAGAAAAGCTACAAAACTCTGATGAAAGAAATCAAGGCTGATCTTTAAATGGATAAGAAGACTCAATATTGTCATGATGCCAGTTCTTCCCAGAAATCCCAATAAAAATTTTAGTAAGCTATGTGTTGCTATTGAAGAACTAATTCTAAAGTTTATATGGAAAGGAAAAAGATCCAGAATATCCAACACAACACTGAAGATGAACAAATCAGAGGACTGTCATTATCAAACTTCACAACTGCATGCAAAGCATCAGGCAGAAGACAGTATGGTATTGGCAAAACCTGGACACGGATGTGTAAAGTGGCTTTATTCACAATTGCCAAAACTTAGGAGCAACTAAGATGCTCTTCAACTTTGTTCTTCTTTCTTAGGATTGCTGTGGCTATTTGGGGTCTTCTTTTATTCCAGATTAATTTTTGGAGAGTTTGTTTTAGGTCTGTGAAATATGCTGTTGGTATTTTAATGAGGATTGCATTGAATCTGTAGATTGTTTTGGATAGTAGAGACATTTTAATTATGTTGATTCTACCAATCCATGAACATGGTATGTTCTTCCATTTGTTCATGTATTCCTCTATCTCTTTTTTCAATGTCTTGTAGTTTTCTGAGTACAGGTCTTTTACCTTCTTAGTTAAGTTTATTCCTAGGTATCTTAATTTTTTTGGTGCAATGGTAAATGGGATTGTTTTTTAAGTTTCTCTTTCAGTGAGTTCATTATCTATACTAATAAAAGCCTAGGTGGTCCTCGTGCCCTTGCACAACGCCCTCACATCATCACAAGATGGCCACCACAATATGGCTGCCACAAGATGGCCACAACAAGGTGGCTGACAAGTGAGGGCAGTTGTGGGTGAAGGCCAGCAGGGGAGGGCAGTTGGGGGTGAACAGGCCAGCAGGGGAGGGCATTTGGGGGCAAACAGGCCAGTAGGGGAGGGCAGTTCGGAGTGATTGGGCTGGCAGAGGAGGGCAGTTGGGGGCAATAGGTTGAAGACCCTATCAGGGCAACGGTCAGGAAATCATTAGCTCAGAGGCTGGGTCTGCCTTGAGTCTCATGCCTTTATTGTCTCTATTCTGAATTGTATCCCCTTCTCCCATGGATCTGGTCCCTCAGTTGTCTGCTTCAGATGCTTGGGGTGGTGGGAGTGCATGCACAGTTCCTCTGTTATGCGCCTACCTATGAGAACCCAGAGCCCTCTGGCATGCAGTTCACTTGGTGGCCCCAGCACCTGTGCCAGGGTGGCACTCTAGGACCCTCTGGCAGCACACTTGCAGTGCAGTCTTGTGGCCCCTGGATGGGCACACTGGCTTGCTCTGGGTCACCCTGGCAGCACTCTCCTGTGGCCCAGTGTGATGGGTTGTTCCGGGTAGCTCCTGCAGGACTGTCCCAGGGGCCAAGGAGAAACAGGTGTGGGTTGCTCTGGGTCACCACTCCTGGGCTGGATGAAGTGGCGGTGGGTTGCTCCTGGTTATTCCAGCAAGGCCGTCCAGGGGGCCAGGGTGGAGCAGGCACCTGTTCTTCTGAGTCTCATAATCCATGCTCTCCTGTGGCCCTGGGTGGGATGTGCTCTAGGTTCTCTGGGTTACCCCACAGCAGGTCCCAGGGCTTGGGGTGGAGCAGGTGCCAGGTGGCTCTGGGTCATGCTAGTAGCACAGTTCTGGGTACTGGGGCTGGGGTGGGGTACAGGGTTCCCCCTGGCTTGCACTCACTGCAGGGCCTTGGGGCTGGATCATAGAATGCTGGGTCCCAGTGGGCTGGTGAGGAGGCCTGGTGTGGGAGCTCACTCTGGTAGTGCATGCTCCCTGCAGATGTCTAGGAGCCTGCCGGGAGGTACTGCACCACTCACTGCCAGGCACGGTGGTGGTTCCACATGGGTTATGGCTGGCAAGCAGCATTTTCTAGGCGTCCTCTGCCCTTCCTATTGAAAATTGTCTCCTCAGCTGTGTCTAATTTGTTAATTCAGGGTGGATGTTCTCTGATTGAGTTGCTTTTCTGGCCTGGCCTTAGGAGGAGGTGCCTGACATTGCTACCTATTTGGCTGCCATTTTCTATCCCCTCTTTGCCCATTTTTAAATTGGATTATTTGTCTTCCTGGTGTTGAGTTGTATAAGTTCTTTATATACAGTGGAACCTTGGTGGTTCTCAAACATTACTTGTTTCAGAGGACTGTTCAAGAAGCAATTGTTCAAAAACTTAATCATATTTTCTCATTACAAATATGTAAATTGAATTAATCCATGCCCAACCCATAAAAGATTCCGTGTTTAAACTTTCTTATATACAGTACATATCTAATGTAGTTTAATCTATTATCATTCACTTCTTAAATTTATCAAACCAACCCCTCCTAGCCTTAAACAAATCACTTTCAGCATTCATTCCAGGGATGTGTTTCAGGAAGTCAGTACATAGCATCTTCACCAGCTAACTGCTTTTTGTTTATTCAAATCAATAACAGTTTTTCTTTCTTTCTTTCTTTTTTGTTGTTAATACTCACTCCAGGATATTTTTTTTCATTCATTTTTAGCGAAAGAGAGAGAGAGAGACTTTAATACCCCACTATCACTATTGGACAAATCCTCCAAACAAAAAATCAGCAAAGAAACATCAATCCTAAATGATTCACTAGAGCAGATGGAATTAATTGACATCGTCAGAACATTTCACCCCAAAGCCACTGAATATACATTCTTCTCAAGTGCACATGGGTCATTTGCAAAGATAGACCATATTTTGGGTCATAAGCAAAGGCTCTTCAAATTCAAGAAGATAGAAATCATATCAAGCATCTTCTCAGATCACAGTGGCATAAAACTGGAAATCAACTACAATAGAAACAAGCCAAAAAAATCAAACACCTGGAGACTAAATAGCATGCTATTAAACAATGACTGGGATACCAGAGAGATCAAAGAAGAAATAAAAAACATCATGTAAACAAATGACAATGAAAACACAACAATCCAAAATCTATGGGACACAGCAAAAGCAGTCTTGAGAGGGATGTTCATAGCTCTATAAGCCTACTGCAAAAAACAAGAAACAATGGTAATAAATTACCTAACCTTACAACTCAAAGAGTTATAAAGAGAGCAACAAGAAAAGCCCAGTGTAAGCAGAAGGAAGGAAATAATAAAGATCAGAGTGGAGATAAACGATATTGAGACCAAAAAAACAATACAAAAGATCAACAAAACCAAGAGCTGGTTCTTTGAAAGGATAAACAAGATTGATGAACCTCTAGCCAGGCTCAACAAAGAAGCAAAGAGAGAGGACCCAAATAAACAAAATCAGAAATGAAAGGTGTGAAATAACAACAGACCCCACCAAAATACAAAGGATTGTTAAAAAATACTATGAACAACTCTATTCCAACAAACTGGACAACCTGGAGGAAATGGACATTTTCTTAGAAAAAATATAACCTTCCAAAACTCAATTAGGAAGAATCTAAACATCTCAATAGGCCAATAACTATGGAAGAAATTGAAGCAGTCATCAAGAAGCTTCCAGCAAACAAAAGCACAGGGCCAGATGGCTTCACAGGGGAGTTTTACCAAACATTCAAGGAAGAACTAAAACCTATCCTCCTCAGACTGTTCCAAAAAATTCAAGAGGAAGGAACACTTCCAAGCTTATTCTATGAAGCCAGCATCACACTAATACCAAAACCAGATAAAGACAACACAAGGAAAGAGAATTACAGGCCAATATCCCTCATGAACATAGATGCAAAAATCCTCCACAAAATTCTAGCAAATCAGATCCAGCATTACATCAGAAAGATCATACACCATGACCAAGTAAGATTTATCCCAGGAATGCAAGGATGGTACAATATCCGCAAATCAATAAACATGATACATCACATAAACAAATTGAGAGATAAAAATCACATAGTCATATCAATTGATGCATAAAAAGCATTTGACAAAATACAACACCCTTTCTTGATAAAAACTCTCAACAAGGTGGGAATAGAAGGATCATACCTCAACATAATAAAAGCCATATATGATAAACCCACATCAAACATCATACTCAATGGGCAAAAACTAAAACCATTTCCCCTAAGAACAGGAACAAGACAGGGATGCCCACACTCACCACTCCTGTTCGACATAGTACTGGAAGTATTATCCATAGCAAATAGACAAGAAGAAGAAATAAAAGGCATCCAAATTGGAAAAGAAGAAGTAAAGCTGTCCTTATTTGCAGATGACATGATATTGTACATAAAAAACCTTAAAGACTCCATAAAAAATCTATTAGACTCAATAAATGAATTCAGCAATGTAGCAGGATACAAAATTCATGGTAAGAAATTTATGGCATTTCTATATACCAATAATGAACTTACCGTAAAAGAGACTAAAAAAGCAATTCCATTTACAATCACACCAAAAAATTAAGATACCTAGGAATAAACTTAACTAAGGAGGTAAAAGAACTATATGCGGAAAACTACAGGACACTGAAAAAAGAGATAGAGGAAGACGTAAACAGATGAAAGAACATACCATGTTCATGGATTGGTAGAATCAACCTCAATAAAATGTCCACACTTCCCAAAGCAATCTATAGATTCAATGCACTCCCCATTAAAATACCAATGACATATTTCACAAACCTAGAAAGAACTCTCCAAAAATTCATCTGGAATAAAACAAGACCCCGAATAGCCACAGAAATCCTGAGAAAGAGGAACAAAGTAGGTGGGATCTCAATACCAGATTTCAAGCTGTATTACAAAGCCACTGTTCTCAAAACAGCCTGGTACTAGCACAAGAACAGACATATAGACCAATTCTCTATTCTCTAGAATAGAGAATCCAGATATTGACCCAAAGCACTATGTTTGATTAATATTTGACAAAGGAAGCCTGAACATGCAATGGAGTCACACAGTCTCTTCAATAAATGGTATTGGGAAAATTGGACAGATACATGAAAAAAAATAAAACTAGACCACCAACTTACACCGTATACAAAAATAAACTCAAAATGGATACATGACTTAAACATAAGATGGAAAACCATAAAAATACTAGAGGAATCAACAGGCGGAGAAATCTCAGACATATGACCAGGCAATTTCTTTTCCAATACCGCTCCTAGGGCAATGGAAACTAAAGAGAAAATAAACAAATGGGACTACATCAAAATATAAAGCTTTTGCACAGCAAAATAATCCATCAACAAAACTACAGGAAAGCCCACTGTATTGGAGAACATATTTGCAAATGTTATCACTGATAAAGGTTTAATCTCCAACATCTACAGGGAATTTATACAACTTAATAAAAGGAAGATAAATGATCCAATAAAAAAATGGGCAACGTACCTAAATAGAATCTTTTTGAAAGAAGACAGAAGGAAGGCCAAGAGACATATGAAAACATGCTCAAAGTAACTAATTATCTGAGAGATGCAAATCAAAACAAAAATGTGGTACCATCTCACACCTGTCAGAATGGCAATCATCAACAAATCAACAAAGTGCTGGTGAGGATGTGGAGAAAAAGGAACCCTCGTGCACTGCTGGTGGGAATACAGACTGGTGCAGCCACTGTGGAGAACAGTATGGCGTTTCCTCAAAAAGTAAAAATGGAACTCCCATTTGACCCAGTAATCCCACTTCTAGGAATATATCCCAAGAAACTAGAAATACCAATCAGAAAGGATATATGCACCCCTATTTCATAGCAGCACGATTCACCATAGCTAAGATTTGGAAACAGCCTAAATGCCCATCAGCAGATGAGTGGATTAGGAAACTATGGTACATTGACACAATGGAATACTACGCTGCTATAAAAAAGAAGAAATTCTTACCATTTGCAGTAGCATGGATGGACCTGGAGAGCATTATGTTAAGTGGAAAAGGCCAGTCAATGAAAGAAAAATACCACATGATCTCACTCATATATGGAAAATAAAGAACATTATAACCTGATGAATAAAGAAATAGATGCAGAGGCAGTAAACCACCAAACAGACTGTCAAATTACAGCGGGAAGGCTGGGGAGTGTTGGGGAGGGGGGCATAGAGATCAACCGAAGGACTTGTATGCATGCATATACGCATAACCAATGGGCACAAGACACTGGGGACGGGGCGGGGGATGAGGGCATGCGACAGGAGTTAGGGGAGGCTGGGGGAAGGTCAATGGGGAAAAAACGGAGATATATTTGCTTGTATATATAATACTTTAAACAATAAAAAAATAAGAAAAAGATAACATGCTATTTAGCCTCCATGTGTTTTAATATTTTGAGGTGTTTTTTTTTTTTAATTTTGATTGATTTCTAGTTTCATGCTATTGTGATCTGAGAAGTTGCTTAGTATGATTTTAATCTTCTTGAATTTATGAAGACTTATTTTGTGTCCTAACATATGGTCTATCCTTAAGAATGTTCCACATGCCCTTGAGAAGAATATATATTCTGCTGTGTTGGGAAGACATTAAATCCATCTAATCAAGTATGTCATTTAAGCTTTCTGTTTCCTTGTTGATTTTTTTTTCTGGAAGACCTATCTATTGATGACAATGGTTGTTAAAGTCCCCTAATATGGCTGTATTTCTGTTGATCTCTCCCTTAAAGACCACAAAGAGTTTTTTAAATATATTTAGGTGCTTCTCTTTTTAGAGCATATATGTTTATAAGGGCTATATTCTCTTGTTGGATCAATCTCTTTATTATTATGTACTTTTTTTTTCATTTCCATTTGCATGGAATATTTTTTCCATCCCTTCCTTATCAGTCTGTGTGAGTCCTTTGTTCTGAGGTAGGTCTCTTGTAGATAAGATATATATAGATCATGTTTTCTTATCCATTTGGCTACCCTATGTCTTTTGATAGGAGCATTTAATCCATTTACATTTAAGGTTATTATTCATAGGTGCTTATTTATTGACATTTTAACTCTTTAGAGCTATGTTCTTCTCTCTCTATATATATTTTTCTTCTTAAAGTAGTCCCTTTAGCATTTCTTGAAATGCTAGTTTGGTGGTAAGAAAAACCTTTAGTAGTTTTTTGTTTGTTTGTTTGTTTGTCTTGGAAGCTCTTTATTTCACCCTCCTTTTTAAATTATAATCTTGCTGGATAGTGCAGTCTTGAAATCAGGTTCTTACTTTTCATTGCTTTGAATATTTTATAGTAATCTCTTCTGGCCCGAGGTAGTTCTGTTGAGAAATCAGCTGACAGTCTTATTGGAACTCCCTTGTAAGTAACTGATTTTTTTTTTTTTCTCTTGCTGCCTTTAGGATTCTCTCTTTGTCTTTAATTTTGGCCATTTTTATTATGATGTGTCTTGGTGTGGGTCTCTTGCTCACTTTATTCTTCTTGTACCCCTATGATGCAGATGTTATATTTCATGTTGTCCCCAGTTCCCTTAAACCAACATTCACCAACCAGGACCACTGGTGGTCTGTGAAGTCTGAAAGGTTGGTGACTGCTAGTTTAAGGAAACCTTTGGAGCAGTGGTTGCCAACCGGTGGTCCGCAGGTCTGAAAGGTCTGCTGCCTTAACATGCAGTCCTACTTTTAAATTATTTTTTTCTTTTTGCCATTATGATTGAGTGATTTTTAAATCTTCTCTGCTTATTCACTGATTTGATCCTCTGCTTCATCCAGCCTAGTGGCTATTTCTTCCAGTGTATTCTGTATTTCATTTATGGCATTATTTATTTACGACTGATTATTTTTCATGCTTTCTATGTCTTTTTCATGCTGTTGTTATTCTCACTAAGTAACTTGAGCATCCTTATTACCATTGCTTTGAAATCTCTATCTGATAAATTGCTTGTCTCCATTTCATTTATTCCTTTTTTCTGGAGATTCCTCCTGTTCTTTCATTTGGGCCATGTTTCTTCGTCTCCCCATTTGGCTTTCTCTTTGTGTTTTTTTAAAATATATATTAGATATAACTTCTGTAACTCCCAGTCTTGGTGGAGTGGCATTCTGTAGTATGTATCCTGTGGGACTGAGTGGTGCAGTCTGCTTGATCTCCTGAGCTGGGTGCTCTAGGAATGTTTCTTGTGTGAGTTGTTTAGACCCTCATGTTGTAATTGGGTATTGATTGCTGTTGGACCTTTTGTAGGTGGAATTAAGCCTCAGGCTGGCTGACTGTGAGGCTCAACCCCAACAATGGCATGCAAACTGCTGTGCAGGTATGGTCTTGAAGTCTCTTGATGGGCTCAGTGGTTCAATTGTTAACCCTTGAGCCTTGGTATCTATAGAGGTAAATCTTTATCACCATCTATGAGACACTGAGCCTTCTGGGATCCACCTCTGGGTGTCCCGTTTGTGTGTGTAGCTGGATCAAGCTCTGGTGTGGTCTGAAGTCCACCACTGGTTGTGTTGGTTCTGGGTTCTTTTGAGTGGGCTTCAGATACAGGTCACTGTCAGATGTTGTGTATAATTGGCCTTGAGCTACTTGAGTGTAGTTACCACTCTATTCACTGTTTGTGTCTGCATTTACTAGACCTGTGTGTGTGTGTGAGGGTCCAATGAGTATAAATGGGTCAGCTTCTTTCAGCCCAGAGCTTGGGACAGATCTGTAGTCAAACTGATGATCGTGTGATCCACCTCCACCTGTCAGCTACTGCACCTCCCTTGCTGAGGTTGCCTGGTCTTCCCCCAGAGCTTTCCAAAGAGAATCTGTAGGATGAACCCAGGATCACCTAGCTCAGGCTAGTAGGCCCCCTGCTTGGGAATTCTGCACTCAATGAGGAGAAATAAGTCTATGCTTTAAAGCCAAACTCCTCCGTCTCTACCAGAGACTCAACTCTAGTTCTCCCTAAGTGGCCTTGCTGCAGGTTAATGTTGGGTACAGCCTGCAGTCTCCTCTGTAGGAGCAGTTTCAGCTGCCCTGAGCTCTGGGGGAGAGATAAAAAGAGTTTTTGTTTGAGGGTGTTTCTGCTGTAGCCCACAGCAGTTGGCTAGGCACCTCCTCCCGGTCCCAGACTCTGAGGGTATCACACTTTGAATGTCCAACTCTGAGCCACTCTCCGGTCCACCATTGAACTGTACCCAGCAGGGGTATCTAGGATTTCACAGGGCTGAACCAAATAGTCTCCTGTTTGGGGTGGTGTCTGTAGCCTGCAGGAGGAAGGGACAGGCTCTACCTCTCATTCCTAGGGCTGACTGAACTCATAGGGACCTTAGATCAGCCTCCTTACAATGCAACCACAGCTCAGCATTCACCCATCTTCTTTCTGACAGAAGCCTCCCCAGGGGATACAATCCAAAAATCCAAGCTCTGCATGGCACCTGTGCCCTTATACCACCAGACCAACCAGAAGCGGGTAGAAAATCAGCCCTGTGCAGGATTTTGATCTCTCTGCACAGCTGGTTTCAGCAAAACGGATGCTGAAATTCTCAGTTTAGGCTCCAAATTCCACAGTGTGGGCCATAAATCCCAAACCTGGGTTGTTCCCCTGTGCCACCAACCCAGCAGGATGGGGCAGTTTGGGTGGCTCCACAGGTGGGCACAGGGGATTCTGACAATGTGCTAGAGGTTGGAAAGACCTTTCCCCTTCCCCCAAGCCAAACAATTTAGTCACTGACCGGGGCTCTGCACAATGCCTTTCAAGAAAATAGAGGGTCCCACATAGTCACTGCTGGGTACAGTCTGCAGACCTCTCTGCTAGATCTAAACATGACAGTGCAGCCTCTCCAGCGGTTAGTGCCTGGAACAAACTTCTCAGGCTGGGCCTGTTAATAATAGGAGCACTCCTTCACTGGCAAGGTGTGGTCTGAGACTCCCAGTTAGACAGAGTTCCCTGGTTCCCTCTGGCTGATGCTATGTGGGCTCTTCTTCCTGTCTCTGCTGCTATGGGTTTGGAATCCCTGCCTGGGGTTGAGACCACACACTCCCAGGTGAAGAGAGCTTTGCAGCCATGATATTCCTCCAGCCTCATAACCACCAACTGCTTGAGGTGGCTCTCTCTTTCTTCAACTATGCTATTCTTGTGAGTGTCTATGTGGTTTCTTCAGTTCTCATTAGATATAATATTTCTGATCAGCTGCAATTTACTTATTTTTTCAAGTTGATTGCACGGTGTTGTAGCTGTAAATTTGGCCCCTGGCTGAGAGCAAGTGTTCTCAGCCTCCCCAACAATATCTAATTTAGTGATAATTATTCACATAAATTGACATGCTGTGCAATGATGACATCCCAACATCTAGAACACAGTCTGTAAAGTCATCTCTTTCTGAGATAAAAGAAGTAATTAAAGCATGTTAATGTTGGCAGATTTTGCTTTTCATAGGTACAAATCAAGAATGTAACAGATGTGAAGCCTGGAAGGAACTTTGAGAATTGGTTGAGACAATGGAGCCCTTGATTTTAGTTGAGATGCAAGGAAAGCCAGGCTATACCAATCTATTTATTAATAAGAGGTTTCATAAGAGCAAGTTCTGAAGATCCAATGTGCTTCCTTCTGCAGTATTTTCCCTATATTACTTTCAGGCATTGCCCCTTTTTGGATCTTTTCTGGTTGGATGACTTGGGCTGTTAAACTGGGCATTTTGAAATTTGCCCTAGGAACTCCAGAATGTCCCTATGAAATCAGATCCTGATATTATCAGTGAAATTGTGTTGTGCTGTCCAAAAGCAGCTTTGAATTGCAGATTCAAAATTAGCAGTCAAGGAGTGACAAGAGCACAGGGAGTATTTCAAAATGGCACTGGCTTGTGAGTGACATCACCGTACTGGCTTGAAAGAGGACTTGCTATCTGAGCCTTTGCATGACATTTCCTTCCAAGGAGAGACTTGATACTGCAAGAGTGTCTGAATATGTCCTGTTGTCATGAGAAATAGTGGTTGGTTAATTGTCTGATGGGCGGCTTTAAATAACAGTTGGCGATGACAGTGAGAGTGAACCAGGCTTGTGGGACACACACAATTTCTTAACACTGCATCTTGCAAGGCTGTGATAATATGTTTCTTCCATACCCAAGGGAAACTGAAAGGTCTCATTTCTCATTATTTATTAGTGACTCATTAAAACTGCCAAATAAAAATAAATTGTTGAAAAATAACATGTAAATTTTAAAATGGTGGTTATGCTCTAGAGCAGATAAAACAGCCCACCACCTGGTTTTACATATATAGTTATACTAGAGGCCTGGTGCATGGAATTCATGCACAGGTGGAGGGGTCCCCTCAGCCCAGCCTGCACCCTATCCAATCCAGGATCCCTCTCACAATCTCACCTGCTTGCCTACCTGATCTCTCCTAACCTTCTCTGCCTGCCAGCCTGATCGCCCCTAAATGCATCCCCTGCTGGCCTGGTCACTCCCAACTGCACCCTGTGGCATGGTTACCCTTAACTGCTCCCCCCTGCTGTCCTGGTTGCCCCCAACTGTCCCCCCTGCCAGCCTGGTCACCTCCAATTGCACTCCCCCGCTGGCCTGGTTGCCCCTAACTGCCCCCCTGCTGGCCTGGTCACCCCTCACTGTCTCTTCCCCCACCCCCCGCCCTCCCTGCCGCCACCCTGGTTGTTCCATGCAACCTGCTGTTTGGTTGTTTGGTCACCCCTCACTGACCCCCCTACCAGCCTGGTCGCCCCACTCAACCTGCTGTTTGGTCATTACTATGAGGGCGTACTGACCAATTTGCATATTACCCTTTTATTAGTATAGATTAGGACACAGTCATGGTCACCTATTAACATATTGCCTGTGGCTGCTTTCCCTGTAACAGCAGTGTGCAGTAGTTGCAACAGAGATACTATGGCTCACAAAGCCTAAACCATTTACTATCTAACCCTGGTTTTGAAACCAAAATGTAGGGTGTTGAGTCCGAGTTCATTGTCTCGCCAAAATCAAAGAATGAAGTTGTGAACAAAAACAGGAGAACTGACATTTATTGAGAGAAGCCAGTCCTGGAAAAGGTGCTGCTGGGATTCTAGGAGTAGGCCAGTGTCCAGAGCTTCCTCTACATATTACAGTTCAGAGTGGTTCAGTATCCAAGCTAATCAAAGTCCAATAGTCCATGTGTTGAGGCCCACATGGACATAAGCCATGTGGGCACAGGGATGTGCTCCTCTACCACAGGAACATCAGGAATCCATTGCTTGCCAGGGAGAAGAGAAAGGGTAAGAGGAAGTGCAAGCCTTTTCATGTAGCGGGTGGAGACAGTCTTAATAGCTCCTTATTGGTCTTTTCAAATAATTTTGCTTTAGCAACATTCTTGGGATTGGTTTATATGCTTACTACCTTATGATTGGTTATCTGCACGCTGTCTTAGCAATATCCATACATTTTAAAGTTCATGCCTTTCATGCACACCCTTTCTTCCCCATCCAGTTGAGATGTCTTAATAAGTCCCCCTAGTTGGGTTTTGGGTTTTACTTTTCCTTCCTGTGGCCCCTTCCTTATCTACCTAGCTTTCTTCTGTTTCCTCATTTTGGAAAAATTTACTTCTCCCTGCTGTAGATTAGCCCTGTCCAGTAGAAATATAATGTGAGCCATATTTATAATTTAGAATTGTCTAATAGCCACATTAAAGAAGTAAATATAAATTGGTAAAATTAATTTTAACAATATATTATTGCAACCTAATATATCCAAATATTGTCATTTTAATAACCAATCAATGAGATGTTTACATTATTTTTCTTATATGGAGACTTGGAAGTTCAGTGCTTATTACTCTTAGTAGCACAGATCCATTTGCATTTCCAGGACTTAATATTCACATGTGGCCAGTGGCCACCCAACTGGGCAGCAGGGCTCCAACTTGTAGTATCAGCACCTTCCTTTTTCTTTTTCTGCCTAGAAGGAGATTTGGTTGGTTGATACATTATCAACTTATCACCCTTTCCAGTAGCTGTAATCTCAATTTTGGGGAGAAAGGAACTTCTTCAAAGTGAACTAGATAATTCAAGCTTATTTGATTGTGGAATGGGGAAATGAAAGAGTCCTGAGAGCAGAGTGATGGAAGGGTCTTCCTATTTCAACAAAGGCCCTGAGACTACAGAAGTGGTCCAGCTTACTTTTTTCTAATCAATCCCTATTACCGTTTTTTACAATTTCTGCTTTGTGTGTGTGTGTGTATGATAGCACAGTTGCTATGCACAAAAGCTAAGCTGAAAACCTCAAAATGGATTGCAAAACTCAGCTGAATCTTCAATGTCTGCTGAAGTTTCTGATGTCCTTTCAAAGGGCAACCATATTTGGTCAGACCCAATACCTTCTCTTGTTTCTATGTTCCTTCAGGCCATATTTCTGGCAGAATTGGTAAGATACTTCCATCCACATTTATAGGAAGGAAAGAAAAGATTTACTTTTGCAGACATATACATATTTTAAAATCATTTCTTAAAAGTGATGAAGTGTCATCTTAATTTTTTTAGCTAAAAAGAGAAAATCAATATAAAAATCAATGTTGGTTTGAACAACAACAGAAAATAAACAAATCTTGGCTATTGTAACAAACACTGTGATGAACATAGTGGTGCATATATTCTTTTATATTAGTGTTTCAAGTTTCTTTGGATATATTCCCAGAAGTGGAATTTCTGGGTCATAAGGCAGTTCCATTCTTAATTTTTTGAGGTAACTCCATACTGTTAAACAAACAAACAAACAAACAAACACCCCAAAACCGAAAAGATACAGACAACAGTATGGTGATTACAAGTAGGGGGAGGTAGAAGAGGGTAAACGGGTGATAAATGTTGATGGAAGAATACTTGGGGTCTTGAACACACAATACAATATACACCGAATGGCCAGATTATTATGATCTCTGAACGCATAATAATCTGGCCACTTATATATATATTAAGGCCCGGTGCATGAATTCGTGCATGGGTGGGGTCCGGCCAGCCTTGCCAGGGGGAGGGGACATGGGCGGTTGGCCGGCCTGCCTGCTGGTTAAACTTCTGGTTGAGGGGACAATTTGCATATTAGCCTTTTATTATATAGGATATACACTGAGTGGCCAGATTATTATGCGTTCAGAGATCATACTAATCTGGCCACTCAGTGATAGATGATGTATATAATTTTATTAACCAATCTCACCCCAATACATTCAATAAAAAATAATAACAAAAAACCATACAGATAATTTCTTTTTCATCAGGGAAACAAGGGGTAGAGTGTGAGGATTCATTTGTAAACACCAGAGTTTTTCACTGATTTCTATCACGTACATTTGTCCCATTAAGGTCCTGGACAAGTATCTTGTTTGTGAGTTTACAGGTGTGTATTCTTTAGGTTCTGAGGTTCAATGTCCCATTAGTCATCAACAGTTGAGAAGAACAAAGTTGTTACAATTTAATACGCATAATGTAATATTTAAGAGCTGAGGGCTGAAATGAAATTTAAATGAGATGCAATATGTGGAATTCTAGTCTTTCTTTGGAGTTTTTATATATGTAAATTCTTACCTTTCAGAATTATTGTGAAAACCCACAAAATTAACATGATAATACATTGTAAGCTAGAAACCATGAAGAAATAGAGGCATTGTAGTAACTTTCAGGAATGATTATCTATCCAGCTCATGGAAAGTTAATGGGCTTTTTTTCTGCTGTCCACATTTGGGTTCCTAAAATGTATCCCTAAGGTGACCCAAGTGGCATGAGAGTAGGTAGTTTTTCTAGTGGGTTACAGTCTAACATTTATGAATTCCTCTTAATAGTAAAGAAAGAGGTATAAATAAAAATAATTAATTTTGTTAAAAAAGGGTCAGGAGGCATAACTTAAAATGAATTTATTTTTAATTTTTTCAACTCTGAGCTGCTTGGTCTGTCCCAGGAAAACAGGCTTCATCTTTTCAAAATGAAGAATTCAGAGAAAGTGCATGATGCCATTGGTCCTGGACCATTGCAGTCTGAGCTCACATGAAAAAGCTGTGTATATGTTACAAAGACTGGAGATTTTATTTAATCTTACTAACACACTCAGTTGACTTTGGAGGGCTCAGACAGTCTATATAATGTGAAGTCTGATGAACTATTGTACAAAAAAGAAAGAAAATTTGTAAGTGATTGCTTAGGAAAGCACAGAAAAATACCTATTTCTGTCCAGAGTTTTTATCTCAAACTGTGAAAAACAGGATTTAGAATATTTATTTGTGAAGCAAGGAAGCTTTTAGCTCTCACATCACCTATTTAATGAGAGATTCTATTTTTAAACATTTTGTTCTGTTGAGTCTCACAGTTCTTCTAATGTTGAAAAGACCTTAGCAATAAAACTATTATACCAGGTTCTGATATTTAGTTATGAAAAAGTAGAGGTTGTATACAGCACTCATCTGGAAATATTTTTAAAAATAGATCAGGGGGAGACGACTTGATGATTCATTTTAAGTCTGGAAATTTGAAATTTAGGCAACTGTTTTCCTAAGGAAAGTTATAGAAACTGCTGCTGTGGTAGTCTTAGACAGACCGTGAGTCTCTTATGTGTCAGAGAGAAATGTAGATATGGATTTGCTTAAAGGAAGGCTAGGAACCAGGCGATGCTCAACAAATCAGAAGAATCCATTGGTTGAGTTTTTGGGTGCAGTGGCTTGTCTCCTTTCCTTCTCCATCTCTCCCTCCCACCCTTCCTCCCATTGCTCTCTTCAAGCTGGGGCAGGGCCCCTCTGTTTTAGAATAGTCTCCTCATGAGTGTCCATCTTTTGATCTGTTAAGAGCACCTTTTGGATTTGGAGGTGTGGACCAAAAGGGGCCACATGCTAACCTGACTAACTCAGGGAAGGCCTGTGTGGAAGCCTTGCAAACTCAGAGACCTAAAGTAACCACAAAGGATGGTCTGAAATTAAAACTTTAATTAAAAAGCCAGGCTAATCTTTTGAAACAATTTAAGTATTAAATAAATTCTATGTGAAACTGATCAGCCATCTTATCTGCCATATATGAAATATTCAGGCACAATACTTTCTATATCTTTAACTTTCCATAGTATTTCTTTTCCAATGTTTTCAGCTGAAATCCAAGAAAGTATCAATACATACACACACATTCACTTCAAGGGCTGTAAAAAAAATTTGTGACACATGTGGAACAACAGAAAGCTCATTTTGTTCTAGATATTTTCTCAGTTTAGATTTCTATGATAATCAGGAAAAAATAATTTGTATTCGTACATTTATGTGCATGGTTGTGTAAGCATAAGTGACTGAATAAGACAAGGAGTACTGCCTGATATATTAAGAAACATCTATCAGGGAGGGGGTGGGCTAGAATGGGTCAATGGGGAGAAAATGGTACAACTGTATTACTTTCAACACTAAAGATTGCTGGAAACCAATTCCAGCATGTAATAATTACAAGAGTTTTACCAAAAGGTTGGTGAAGCTTGGGCGGCTCAACAAGGGTGAGCCACATATGTAATTTACCTGTTGGAAATGGCTAAACGGCACTTCCCCCAAACCTGAATAGGATTTGCTGCCAGACAGCTCAGGGCATTTTATTGCCTCCTGTTGGCCAAACACCTGAACAGCTGTAGACTATTCCCCAAACTGGCAATGCTTCTGTATACCCTTTGAAACCTTACCCTTTGAAGTGTATATCTCCATCTTGCCTTAGGACACATTGTGTTATAATAAAAGCACGGGGTCCTGAACAAGGAAGGAGTCTTTAGTTCCTTCAGCTGAAGCTCCTCTGACCCCCAATGCCTTTCAAAATTATCTTTCGTCTCCGGACTCTTTAATTATCTATGCGCAGCCCCTTACTCCAGAATGCTGAACCCTTTGTAAGGCTGGGAATAGAACCCCAGAATTATGGCGCCCGAACAAGGGACACCAATATTTATGATGACCCGACCTGGGGCTGGACTTCAACCCTGGAAACATTAATGGAGCGCTTCTGGAGAAAGAAGCACTCGCCTGAGCGGATAGTAAAGTTCACTGTGCGTAGAGCCCATGTCAGCTTCAGATCCGCAAGTGTGTGAGTGATACTTTGTGTTTAAGTCAGATTATTATGGGGAAAAATTTGGTCAAAGGCAAAATTATAAAGAAATTGGAATATCAAAAGGTACTTTTTAAAATCAGGTTGAAAAAAGAGTGCTGTGGTCATCTTTAATGTGGTTTCTTGTTCAAATTAAAATCTTAATTTGTATTTGGAATCCAAAATCTGTAATAAGAAATGAAACTCCGCTGCTGAAACCGTCTTTGGGGAGGAGAAATTCAAAGGTGTGTGAACAAAAGAAGCCACCTGCTAACCTGACAAGCTCAGGGGAGGCCTGTGTGGCAGTCTTGAAAACTCAGAGACCTAAAATAACCACAAAACATGGTCTGAAAATTAAATATTTAACTACAAACAGGTTATAGTGGGTAGTCATGTCCTAGTCTGATATCTTCCCTGACAAAGATCAATTTAGATCTTCTTTACTGAGCCCATTTGCCTTTTTGCCTCTAAGATAACATATCTGTGAGATGTGTGAACGGAAGGAGCCACATGCTAACCTGACAAGCTCAGGGGAGGCCTATGTGGCAGTCTTGCAAACTCAGAGACCTGAAATAACCACAAAGGATGGTTTGAAAATTAAATATTTAACTACAAACAGGTTATAGTGGGCAGTCATGTCCTAGGCCGATATCTTCCCTGACAAAGGTCAACTTAGATCTTTACTGAGCCCATTTGCCTTTTTGCCTCTAAGATAACATATCTGTGAGATGTCTGTGAGATGTCTGGGTAACTTGTAACTTCCTTTTTACCCCGGACCCCTCAGGGCACAACAAATGGCACCGGGACATTCCTTCATTGTTATTGTTATCAAGTTAATTGTCAACTGTTAATTACGTTAAAGTATCCTGTATCTATCTCTGTAAGAGAAGCACATGTCCATCATTTCACTTTTCACCCAATCCCAGAGGTTTCCCCGCTTTGCTTTGTCCCACCTCCCTAATCTGTCACCAATGGATTTCATGTAACTCACCTACGTCCCTTTTCTTTGATTTCAAGGTATAAATATAGATGTAACCCTGCATTCTCCGGAGCATTATCTCAATTCATTGAGGTTCTGCTTCCCGGCATATGTCGACATTTTGGCTCAAATAAACTCACTAAAATTCTTTACAGGTTTCAATGGTTTTTTCGTTAACAGATGTCTGGGTAACTTGTAACTTCCTTTTTACCCCAGACCCCTCAGGGCACAACAAATGGCACCGGGACATTCCCTCATTGTTATTGTTATCAAGTTAATTGTCAACTGTTAATTACGTTAAAGTATCCTGTGTCCATCTCTGTAAGAGAAGCACATGTCCATCATTTCACTTTTCACCCTACCCCAGAGGTCTCCCCGCTTTGCTTTGTCCCACCTCCTTAATCTATCACCAATGGATTTCATGTAACTCCCCTACCTCCCTTTCCTTTGATTTCAATGTATAAATATAGATGTAACCCTGCATTCTCTGGAGCATTATCTCAATTCATTGAGGTTCTGCTTCCCGGCATATGTCGACAGTTTGGCTCAAATAAACTCACTAAAATTCTTTACAGGTTTCAATGGTTTTTTTTTTTCATTAACAGGTGGCAGAAGAGGGCAGAGCTTCCACTCTCCCGCAATGAGATTACTTAAAGTTTTGTTTAAAAATTACCGAAGAACATCTTATGATAACCAAATTTTGGCAAAGATAAGCTTAAGTGCTAGTTATTACTTCGGAAAGCAAAAAAAAAGAAAAAAAATTAAGATCTGTCTTTATCTATTAAGCATGAAAAGATAATCGGCCAGATCTGTTACTGAAATCTTCCCCCAAAGTAAGCAGGATGTGGGGGAAGGAAGACACGTGGCAACCAATATGGAAGCCCACTCTCTCATTATGCTAATTTAAAGTCTTCTTTATCACCATAAAAATTTAGAAATGTGTCTGAGATTTCTGTGCTTGTGGGGAGAGAAGCTAGCTTGAAACAAATGTGTGCAACTGTCCAATTTTTGGACATATTAGATAGGTTTTAAGCTGAACTTGACTCTGCAAAAGCTACAGAAATGAAAAAACTCAGAACTGTTGTTTTTTTTTCCTAAAAAGATGGTGAATTTGACCCAGGAAAAGACACAGGCGAGGTTCATGCTGCAGCAAGATTGGTATTTCCACAACAAAGAGTAGTTTTTAAAATGCTAATGAACCTCGGTAAAAGTTAACTTTTAAGGCTTTCAAGAAAATCAGTAAATTGTCTGTTACAAAAATTTGCCAAAGAAGATGCCTTAAAATAATTATAATTGACTCTAGAATCTCAAAGAAATTGTTGAAATATAGATAAATAATGTATAATTATAAAGATCAAGTAGCCCAGGTAAAGAATGGCTACACCCTTTGTTAATAGAAGAAGGGGTGGTCACCCTTCCCCCAGCAGACAGGTAAATCAGCTTCCCACCAGCAGCCATCTTTAAGGAATGTAGTAATTTACATTTGAATAGACCAAACCTGTTTTGCCATCTTTAAGAAAAGTAGGTTTGGCAGCTTAAAATTTTAGAAGTTTGCTTAATTATATAAATAATAAAATTAAATGTTTAGATATTTTGAAATAAAAAAATGCTAAAATATTAATCTAAATTTGCCTCATGAAAAACCTAGAGGACAGAATTGAAGCTATTGATTGATTATGTCTTGTATATTTGACATTTATTCTTAAAAATATAAGGTAATACTAATCTAGAGCTGCTAAATATTTGACTTGCCAGCTCTAAAAGTTTAAAGTTCAAATTAAATTGGGAGAAAATGTAATTGTGGTAATTAAATGCCTAAAGTGTAAAAATTTATTTTTGAAGAGAATAAGATGTTGTGTTTCTCTGAAAATAATTAGGAATTCAAAATAATGTTGTTTATTGGTCTAATTAAATAAGAAGGATTAATTCTGTGATCCCAACTGAAACTTTAATATAAAGACCAGTTTAAATTTAATTGATATCTTAAGATAATTATAAAAGTATTATTAATCTTTAAATCATATATATATATTTGATATTTTTTCCAAGTTAAAATTTCAAGGCTTTAACCGAGAGATGATTCTTGGAAGACTCCAAGGGTCCCGAGTAATTCAAAGAATTTGTTCTCTCTACTTGAAGGAAATATTTTTGAAATTAAACCAGTTTAATATACTTGAAATCACATGGAAAGCTTTATCAAATAAAAATTAGTAACTATATTTTACTTATAAATGTTATAAAGGTTTTGGGCTCTCAAAAGGGCAAAATGGACTAAATATTTCTTTAAATCCAACAGATGGAATTTAAAATAAAAGCCTCTAGCTGCATTTTTAATTAGGCTAGAGGTGGGGCAACTTTTGTGCCTTGTATCAGATATAAACATTTACTAAATTTGCTTTGCTTTGCTTTTTCATTAAAGATAACTACTTAAATTACTTTATAAATTAGCTTTTTAAAATATAATCAAGGTCTCATATAATTTCAGCTAAATGAAAAACCAATATTTTTATAAACAATTAAATTTTAATAAAGCCACCAGAAACAACTAGTGAGATTTCTGTTTGTCTGCAATATAATTTTGACTGTCTATCTTTTAGGGATTTTGGTTTGCTCTTCCCTTGTTTATTGTGAGAATAAACAAACCATCTTTTCTGTCAAAGAACAGTTTAGACAGCCACCATTTTGGACTGCCTGACTTGGCAGCCACCAAGTTGGCCACATGGCTTGCTGCTCCCCTTGGGGGCTGCCATCTTGAAACAGCAAAGGCCAACCCCTCCCTTTGAATTAGCCAATGTCTTTGTAAGCAATTTGATTAAGTCTTCTAAGAAAGTCACTGAGAACTCCCATGATCCCTCTGTATATGCAAATAAGACTAAAGGGATACTCTTTAAAAATAATATTCTAAATTTAATAAAAAGAAGAAATTTTAAAATTTTGAAATCTCTTCCACTAATATTTACAGTGTAAACTAAGATTGTTATTAAAGTATTAAATCTGACAGTAAATTAGTAGTCAACCTTTATGTAAAGTTACTTGTAATATAGCTAGCTATTTGGCTGTACTAGCCAGTATTAAGCAGCAGCCCTGTAGATTGCTTGGTGAAAAGAAAGACAAGAATTTTTAAATGAAACTCTCTGTAGCCTGAAAGTTATCCTGGAAGGGAGTAGAGAGATGTTTCCTTCAAACAGCTTAAGAACTGTAATTAAAAGTCCATATATTTGGCCTCATAAACTAAAGTAAATAACTTGTGTTTTTGCCTCCCTGATAAAGTTTATGTAAAGTTACTCAAAAACTAATAGCAAAAGTTTAATTAATGTCATTTACTGTCTATAACCTAGGACAAATAAAGTTAAAAAATTAACCTTATTTTAAATTATTTAAAATTGGCTAATTGAAATAAGTGAATATTCAAGAAAAATTAATGGTTATGGACAAAATCCTGTTCTTGAAGTAGTAACTAAATTTTTTATTGATAGTTCATTTCATAGTAAAATTGCTTAACATGCAATGAATCCAAAGCAGTAATATTTCTATGCAAAAAATTAAAATTAAAAGTTATCAAGACTGCATTGTAAAATTTCCAAAAGCCTCATAATGTTTAAATAAAAAAAGGGGGGATAGTTAGAATAACATCCTGTAAGGAGAAATATCCTGTAAATAAATTACATCAAGAAATGTTTTACTTTGAAAATTAATTTTCATTTGTAATATTAATAGCAAGACACCCATGAAAACACACATGGTGTCAAAATAAGCCAAAGGAAAATCATTTAGGCAAAAATGAAAAAGGATTCCAAGTCAAATTTATAAAAAAGATTCTTTTATTAACCTTTGGTCGAGAATATGTTTGTATATTTCCAGATAACTCCAAGGCCCTGTGGATTCCTACAACAATGAATCCCAGAGAGGAACTGACAGGACTGTGCCAGCCACAGAATAAGCAGTGGCTCCCAAGAACAGAGGAGAAACAGTCCAGAAATGAAGATGGTGAAGACGCCTTGCCATGCTAGCAGTCAGCAGCTGTGCATCGAAGCAGGTTGCCCAGGACCAAACCAGAGAAGGTCGGACCTGCATTGCCACCATTTGTCCACCATCCAGAACTGAAATAATATTGCTGACATGTACACATAAGAAACTATTGGACATTGAAATTTGGACTCAAAACTATTGGACATTGAAATTGGGACTCAAAGAACTGTTGGCCAGAAAGAAACTGACTGTGGGCTGATTCCTTTAATGCCTGACAGCATTTTAAAGGGACTTGATAGAACTCTGTCCTATCCATTGAATTCAAAAATCTTAAAACATACATTCTTGTTAAATTTAAAAAATCAAAAAGGGTGAGATGCCGGACACGAATTCCAGCATGTAATAATTACAAGAGTTTTACCAAAAGGTTGGTGAAGCTTGGGCGGCTCAACAAGGGTGAGCCACATATGTAATTTACCTGTTGGAAATGGCTAAACGGCACTTCCCCCAAACCTGAATAGGATTGTTTGCTGATCTACAGATTCAATGCACTCCCCATCAAAATACCAACAGCATATTTCACAGACCTAGAAAGAACTCTCCAAAAATTCATCTGGAATAAAAAAAGACCCCGACTAGCCTCAGCAATCCTCAGAAAGAAGAATAAAGTAGGTGGGATCTCAATACCAGATTTCAAGCTGTATTACAAAGCCACTGTTCTCAAAACAGCCTGGTACTGGCACAAGAACAGACATATTGATCAATGGAACAGAATAGAGAACCCAGATATCGACCCAAACCACTATGCTCAATTAATATTTGACAAAGGAGGCAAGAACATACAATGGAGTCAAGACAGTCTCTTCAATAAATGGTGTTGGGAAAACTGGACAGATACATGCAAAAAAATGAAACTAGATCACCAACTCACACCATACACAAAAATAAACTCAAAATGGATACAGGACTTAAACATAAGACGGGAAACCATAAAAATACTAGAGGAATCCACAGGCAACAAAATCTCAGACATATGCCACAAGAACTTCTTCACTGACACTGCCCCTAGGGCAATGGAAGCTAAAGAGAAAATTAACAAATGGGACTACATCAAAATAAAAAGCTTTTTTACAGCAAAAGAAACCATCAACAAAACAACAAGAAAGCCCACTGCATGGGAAAACATATTTGCAAATGCTATCACTGATAAAGGTTTAATCTCCAACATCTACAGGCAGCTTATGCAACTTAATAAGAGGAAGATAAATGATCCAATAAAAAAATGGGCAACAGACCTAAACAGAATATTTTCAAAAGAAGACAGAAGAAAGGCCAAGAGACACATGAAAACATGTTCAAAGTCACTTATTATCCGAGAGATGCAAATCAAAACAACAATGAGATACCATCTCACACCTGTCAGAATGGCTATCATCAACAAATCAACAAACAACAAGTGTTGGCGAGGATGCGGAGAAAAAGGAACCCTCGTGCACTGCTGGTGGGAATGCAGACTGGTGCAGCCACTGTGGAGAACAGTATGGAGTTTCCTCAAAAAACTGAAAATGGAACTCCCATTTGACCCAGTAATCCCACTCCTGGGAATATATCCGAAGAAACTAGAAACACCAATCAGAAAGGATATATGCACCACTATGTTCATAGCAGCACAATTTACAATAGCTAAGATTTGGAAACAGCCTAGGTGCCCATCAGCAGATGACTGGATCGGAAAACTGTGGTACATCTACACAATGGAATACTATGCTGCCATAAAAAAGAAGGAATTCTCATCATTTGCAGCAACCTGGATGGAATTGGAGAACATTATGCTAAGTGAAATAAGCCAGTCAATGAAAGAACAATACCACATGATCTCACTCATTTAGGGATAGTAAAGAACATTATAAAGTGGTGAACAAAAAGATAGATACAGAGACAGTAAAGCATCAAACAGACTTTCAAATTACAGGGGGAAAGTTTGGGAAAGGTGGGGGAGTTATGAAATCAAATGAAGGACTTGTATGCATGCATATAAGCATAAACAATGGACGCAAAACTCTGAGGGGGGGAGGGCATGTGTGGGTGTGGGGTGGGGGGGTAATAGTAAGATATGTACACATATAATACCTCAATAAAAATATAAAAAAAAAAAAAAAAAAAAAAAAAGGATTGTTTGCTGCCAGACAGCTCAGGGCATTTTATTGCCTCCTGTTGGTCAAACACCTGAACAGCTGTAGACTATTCCCCAATCTGACAATGCTTCTGTATACCCTTTGAAACCTTACGCTTTGAAGTATATATCTCCATCTTGCCTTAGGACACATTGTGTTATAATAAAAGCACGGGGACCTAGACAAGGAAGGAGTCTTTAGTTCCTTCAGCTGAAGCTCCTCTGACCCCCAATGCCTTTCAAAATTATCTTTCGTCTCCAGACTCTTTAATCATCTATGTGCAGCCCCTTTCTCCAGGATGCTGAACCCTTTGTAAGGCTGGGAAAAGAAACCCGGCAAAAGATAAATTAAAAAAAAAAAGAAACATCTATTTAGTTCCTGGGCTTAGACAGCTAGAGATCAATCCATCTGAAGTATTTTAGTCCAGAATTTCTGAACATGTAGTGAGTGTTTGGGGGAGCAGGGGATTATCTCAAATATATCTGGTCCCTAAGACTATGAAATTGGGGAGGGAGAGATAGTAGCAAAGGTCTTATATAACCATGACCTGACGTCTGTCTGTCAGTTCAACAGAAATTAAAGGTCTTCAACCTTTAATCTGTTGTGTTTAATTAGTAGCCCTATTTCCAAACAAAATCCCACAGAGAAGCCCCAGCTATAAAGAGATCCAGTAGAGCTGCTCTAGGCTCAGCAGGGGCCCAAGCCCTGTGTCCCTCCTATGTTCCTGAGGCTGTAGGAACCCTGTGAGATCTTTGGGGACCCATTAACAAAGTTGGAAAGCCACAAGCCATCTTTTTGTGTGAATGCAAAGCCCTGCACTGACACCAGAACTGAAGATAACAGTAAAACAACAGTGGCACTGTTCATCCATGAGTTAAAGTCCTCCGAAGAAGGAGGTATTCTGTGACAAAGAAGCAAATGATGAGTAAGAATTGGACAGAAAGAAAGAGGGGGTAGTGGAGGTGAGAGAGAGACAGAAACAAAGAGGAAAACAAGATTGAGCCAAACACTGAGCTGATCTAAACTGTCTCTTTTCATTACTCGAATAAACATTGATCTTACAATTTAAGGAATAATAACTTCAGCACAAATTATAGGAAGACAAAACACAAAGAATTATAGTGATACAGTATGTTCAATGTAATTTTCAAAGGTCCTTTTTTGGTGAGGAATTATAGCAAATTTCTCTGAATACAAAGGAACTTTGAGTAAATTGGGCTGCATGGCCTACTGTTCTGTGATGCTGGAGGTAGATCTATATTACGCTATCAGCAAGCGGTCTGCTTTTTACATGTGTCTTCTACCTATTCATAGAAAATTATGCCTCCAAAATACTCTAAAATTTGCTAAAACGAATACAGAGGGTCATTAGCACTTTATAAAGTCATGCTGTTATGTGGTCCAGGAGTCCCTTACTATATAAATGAAACATTGTCTGCACTTTTTTTTTTCTAACTCTTTTTTTTTTCTACTTTTATTTCCAAGAGCTCAGAATGAAATACCTCCATTTTGGAAAAAGAATAAAGAGAAATGTTTATCCCTGACTTTCAAACAGACCACACAGCCCAGATTTGGGGCAGGGGAGGCAACCCCAAATGTCAAATATTTTATATAATTATCAGATCATGCATTACTATTTAGTGTTCAGAAAAGATGTTCCTATGTCATTCTAGATTCAGTAAATGATATTTAAATTCCAGGTATATGTAGCACAGGTCAGCAAACTCTGCTCACCCTGCTTAATCAGCAAATGCTGCCCACATCTGCATTGCACACCCAGCACTGTGTACAACCCAGCACTGTGTACCACAGGGGAAAAAGGCAAACCCTGCAATATCCCTCACCTCTGTTACTGCCTTGGCTGGCTACCGCTAAATTTGTTCCCTGTAACCCACCTCTCCTCTGCAACCAGAATGATTGTTTCAAAATGCCCATTGGCAGCTCGGGCAGGTGTGGATCAGGTGGTTGGAGTGTCGTCCCATATATCAAAAGGTGACAAGTTTGATTCCTGGTCAGGGCACATACCCAGGTTGTGGGTTTGATCCCTAGTTGGGTCACATGTGGGGAAAGCAACTGATCAATGTTTCTCTCTCACATCCATGTTTCTTTCTCTCTCTCTTCTTTTCTCTTTCTAAAATCTTTTTTTTTAAAAAAAAACACACACAAACATTTCTTCAGGTGAAGATTAAAAAAACAACTCCCTCCCCTCCAAAGCAAACAACAAAAAGCAAAATGCCCACTGGCCATGTCACACCCCTGCTCATAAAGGCATTCCCTCTCTCCTCACTTCCACCATGAAGAGCCTCCCCACAACACCTGTGCTTTCAGACATGCTACTTTCCTGGCCTGGAACACTCTGTGTCCCTCATCACCCAGCAAATACACTCTCTCCCTTAAAGGCTCTGCCAAGGACAACCCCCACCCCCCATCAAAAATTTTCCTGATGATGATGTTGCTTCTCTCATCAACCCACCGAGGTCTAAGTGAGGAGGCTGTTTTGCTGTTATTCACTGTACCTGGTGCCCATCTCTATAGTAATGACTTACTATAATATAATTGTCTGGAAGTTTGTGTTGTTATTTTTAATTAACGTTTTACTTTTTTCAAGCAGATTTAGGCTTAAAGAAACATTGAGCAGCAAGCACAATAGGTCCTCATGTACCTCCTTGTCTCCCCCCACTCCCACCATGTTTCCCTACTAAAACTTGCATTTATGTTTCCTTTGTTTAGCTCACTTCTAATTTAGCTCATTGTCTAGATCAAGCATGTCAAACTCAAAGGCTAACATGGGCCAAATAAACAAGGTTTAAGTTTATGTGGGCCACAAAAAAACAAAAGCTTCAATTTTCATAGAATCGTAGTTTTATTTCAATAGAGACATGCTGAATAAAAAGGGCTTAAATAAGTGAGTAATCATTAACATAAAATAATAGAACATTTTAATAAAAATTAATTTTTTTCTTGAACATTAACTTATCAGACACTGGATAACTGCACAAATTAATAAGTATAACACAAATAAACCTATTTTTCTTGTTCTCTGAAAGTGAAATATTTCCTGTTGTGCACAGCAAACAAGTCAGTACAAGACTAATGGTATCCTCTAACATTATTATATTTAAAATCGTTATTCTTGAAATTAAAAAAAATTAATAAATAAAATCAATGAAGATATTTAAAAAAAAGACTAATGACGTGGCAATCAGCTGCTAAAATATTCGCTGGTAGCATTAGTGGAGGGAAATGGTGTGCCTGCGCATAGGCACGTAAGGGAAATGAATGCAACACGATTTTAGTAATCAGTCATTAGCAAACGTTGTAGTTCATTATTAATAACTAGAGGTCTGGTGCATGAAATTTGTGCAGGGGGTTCTCCTCAGCTCGGCCTGCACCCTCTCCCAATCTGGGACCACTGGCTTCTAACTGCTCACCTGCCTGCCTGCCTGATTACCCCTAACCACTCTGCCTGCCTGCCTGATAGCACCTAACTGCTCACCTGCCTGCCTGATCACCCCTAATCTCTCTGCCTGCCTGCCTGCCTGGTTGTCCCTAACCTCTCATCCACCTGCCTGATTGCCCCTAACCACCTCTGCCTGCCTGCCTGATCACCCCTAGCCACTTGCCTGCCTGCCTAATCATCCCTAACCACTCTGCCTGTTTGCCTGATCACTCCTGATCACTCTGGCTGTTTGCCTGATCGCCCCTAACCACTCAACTGCCTGCCTGACCACCCCTAACCTCTCACCCACCTGCCTGATTGCCCCTAACTACCTCTGCCTGCCTGCCTGATCACCCCTAACCCCTCTGGCTGTTTGCCTGATCACCCCTAAACACTCGACTGCCTGCCTGACCACTCTTAATTGCTCGCCTGCCTTCCTGATCATCCCTAACTGCCTCTGTCTTGGCCCCCACCACTGTGGCTTTATCCAGAAGGACGTCTGTAATGACTTCTGGAAGGTCGTTCAGCTGTCCAGTCTAATTAGCATATTATGCTTTCATTATTATAGATTATGTATAACAGGATATTGTAAAAATTAAGTTACAAAATTTCTTATATACTGTTATATTGGCTGGGCTGCAAAAATATTCATTGTGGGCTGCATGACTATATGGACAAATGATTTTATGTCAGGTACTTTACCTATATTTTCTTATTTAATCCTCTTAAGATACTCATGAGAGGGTCATTGTATGCTTATTTGCAGATAATAAAACTAAGATTCATAGTGAGTCCTATGTTATATGAGTTATTCAATGTTAATATTAAGAGTAGCTAAAGAGCAAGAAAAATAGGAAATCAATTTGGATTTCAAGATGCAAATGTATTGATAATTTATGAAAGTCCATCTCTCATCCTCCAGGTAGGGTTCAGGGGCTACTTCCCTCAAGGGGGGTGTGTAGTGTCAAAGGAAGTCTCTGTGTCCCACAGGGAAGAGTGGCTTGAGATCTGGACACAGTAGATACAGCAGGAGGCCTTATGATGGATTGTATTCCAAAGGGACATTGGACAGTGTAGGTAGAGTTTTTAAAAAACAAGACAACAGGCCTAAATGGAGTCAGTTATTTCAGTCCCACATCACCAAACTGAGACTTAATTACAGTGACAACTCTCCCAGAGATGGAATCTTACACCAGCCAATCAGAAACCACCTGGTCAGCACTAGTAAGGTCATCTGCCTGGTGGATTCCTGCCAGCCCCTGAAGGAAAGTAATCTTCACTGAATCAATTCACTTTTTGCTAGTATACCTTCCTTGTTCCTGCTCCCTGCTGCCTATAAAAATCTTTACTTTTATTTAGTTCTTCAGAGCTCCTTTCTATCCTTGAGTTTGGATACTGCCAATTCATGAATTGTTGAATAAAGCCAGTAAGATCTTTAAATTTCACTCAATTGATTTTTTTTCACTAATCCTTACCTGAGGATACTGCCCCCACTTTGATTTTTAGAGAGAGTTGAAGGGAGGGAGAGGGAGAGAGAGAGAGAGAGAGAAAGAAACATGGGTGTGAGAGAAACATTGATTGCCTCCTGCATACGCCATGACCCGGGCTGGGATCAGGCCTGCAACCCAGGTACATGTTCTTGACCAGGAATCAAACCTGGACAATTTGGTCTGTGGGCCGACACTCTAACCACTGAGACAAACCAGCCAGGGCTGATTTTTTAAAAAACAATTTTTGATTTTTCAGAAAAATGTACTTTAATGTAATTTGGGTGTAGAGACCAGGAATGCTGGTAAACACCTTACAATGCATAGGGCAGTGGTCTAAAATGACAGTGGTGCCAAAGTTGAGAAACCCTGCTTAGTTAACCCACCTTCATTTATGGAATTTCATAGGTTGATTTGTGGAATTCAGTTGGAAGATTCAAGGAATTTGAGGTGGGGCTTTCCTAATGGCTTTTTCACATTGTGAATTAGACACCCTTCACCTGCCTCCTCCCAACATGGCACTGTGCACAGCAGGATGTAAGCTGGACTGGCCTGAAAACCTGGAGGCCAGCTAGCTTTGGTGCGGGAAACTACTTAATCAGAATAAGGCCATTGAGATGAAAGCCTGGGAAGAACGAGGAAGTAGATGATAGTTTTGGAACATCAGATTCCAAAGGACTACTCACCATTTTTTAAAACACAGCTTTGGGACCCTGGCGTCAAGAAGTACATTCTATTCCATCTTTTGTTTCCCTAGCATGCAGAATTCAACAACCAGCTCAAGGAATGTTTTTCTATTCACAAAGTGAACTAAGCTCATTACTGCCTCAGGTTTTAACATCTGCTGTTTGCTCTACCTAGAGTATTTCTTGTTCCCTCACATCATATACATTTCTGCTTAAAAGTCAGAAAAACTGCCTGATCTTAAAGTAATCTTCACCCCTTTATACTTTCTATTCTTCTCAGTTGTTTTATATTTTCACAGCTCTTTTTGAGACTGGAAATTATTTATTTCTTTACTTGTTTACTTGTATTCTGCCTCTTGCTAGAAGTTTCATGAGAGCTAAGATTTTGCTTGTGTTGGTCACTGTGTTATTATGTATTGCACAACCTTGATCAGTGTTTGATAATTTTTTCCTAATGAAAGGATGAAAGTGTGTGTGTGTGTGTGTGTGTGTGTGTGTGTGTGCCTAAGTACATGTATGTGAGACTTCTGAGTTATAATTCCACAGCACAGCAGAACTGGGTATGGTGAGCAAGATCTTGAAAGGTCATATATGACTTGAATCATGGACTTGAAGGGAATATCCATACAAGGATCCCAAGTTCTCAGTTACAACTCCTCCTATAAGAGTTGAGGGTAATGATAAAGTTAGGAAGGCAAAGTGGAACAAGGTCCCTTAAAGCCTGATGAAGCCATCTTCATTTAACCAGTGTTAAGCATTGGACTAGGTAGCATTTTATTTAGAGTTTAACAAAATATCTACTCAGACCATCTATCTCAGGAACAATAAATACACAAAAAATATAAATTTAAAATAATTAGGAAGATAGCACATTGGGCAATCCATTACCCATTTGGGAAAGACAGAGTGATAGCAATGTTATGTTCAAAGAACCTTAAGTTATTCCTAATTGATCAAAATACCATGATGTTTATAGCAAATGAGAGAGTGACTCAGAACAAAATGATGTCAGCAAAATGCCAGAAGTTTTTACATCCAAAAAGAGACATGGCCCATATGTTCAGAAATATTTTTGTTCTTAAGAAATGTTTATAAAAAATGGATAGGCAGTTGCTCAAAAATAGACTCAACTAATAGTAACACAATTTGGATCAGATAGCAGAAGCATTTTTCCACTAAGATTACCTTTCCTTTTATTTGCTAATTGCTCCGTATGTTTGAGAAACCATTCAGACACCTAAGAAAAACAGTTGCCTTCATGGCATATTAATTTTATGTGAAAAAAAAATTAAAATGTTGAAATATTTTCAGTAAGTTTTTAATGGTATCATCCATATATTACTTTTGGTAAATAAACACGATAAATGATAAATAATGCCATTGTCTCATAATATACAAAATATATACACATATATTTAAATGGGCTACATTTTAGAGCATGTGTGGCAACTGAATCTTGGTCTCAGAGCTGGGGACAGTAGTGGTGGTGGGAAGACAAACTGTAGATGGCAAACCCATGTGAAAAAAACCTCTTGGGCTAAATCTCCACACTTTTATTTTTTGCCCAGATAATGTTGGCGAGTGCAGTGGTTCAAATGTGAAAAATATGTTAACATTTGGACATGGGGAAGTGTCACAGGACAACCTGGAGTTCCATCTTTTAATAAAAGACAAGAAGATGTAGCCACAGAGACTACACACCATTTCTGTGCAGCTGCAATAATGACTTAGGAAGAAAAAGAACATAATCCACTTCTCTCTCTCTCTCTCTCTCCCCCTTTTTATTCCTTCCTTCTGCCTTAACTTCTGAAACTGAACTGTTGCATTGGAGTGTTTCCCCCAAAAAGATGCTCTTCAGAGGGTTTGAGATGGACACATTAAGGTTCCATTATAAGTAGCTGACTTTTCACCATCTAGAAAGATGGGATTTGAATTTATTTTGTATGCTTTATGCCTAATGTGTTTAAAGTACACAGGTGACCCAGGGCCTTGAGGTGAACACATGAAATGACAACAATTAAATAAGATCCAACTGAAAAAGTAAAAGCTAATATAATACAAACCAGTGCTTGGGCAGGAGCCCAATCTGACTTTGCCCATGAGGACTAAAGCTAGGATCACTCCAACACACAAGATGGCTTCCCCCTTGTGGTCAAAGATGGCTGCCCCCATGTGGACATTGAATCACATTGAATCAGAATCTTTACTGTTGTTGTCCATCCAAAGGGAGAGCATGAGCCCCCTTCCCATGGTCTGATCTAGGCCTGTGTGATGATGCTAGGTCACCCCCGCAGCCGCAATCCCATTTCATTCCTGACTCTGGTTTTCTCATGACTTTGTTTAGCATAAAGGACAAAATTATCAGAAACTTTCTGGTTTTCTTTTATCACATTCTGAAAGAGCACAGGAAGAGAGTGGCTGGCACTTTACAACAGTAAAGATTCTGATTCAATGTGGACACAAGATGGCTGCCACAAGATGGCCAGCAGGGGAGGGCAGTTAGGAGTGACCAGGCCAGCAGAGGAGGGAAGTTGGGGGCAACCGGGTCTGCAGGGAAGGACAGTTGGGGAGGACCGAGGCCTGCAGGGGAGGGCAGTTAGGGGCAAACAGGCTGGCAGGGAGCAGTTAGGCATCAGTCAGGCTGGCAGGGGAGTGGTTAGGGGGTGATCAGGCTGGCAGGCAGAAGCGGTTAGGGGCAATCAGGAAGGCAGGCAGGCGAGCAGTTGTGAGCCAGCATTCCTGGATTGTGATAGGGATGTCTGACTGCCCGTTTAGGCCTGATCCTACTGGGATCGGGCCTAAATGGGCAGTCGGACATCCCTCGAGGGGTCCCAGATTGGAAAGGGTGCAGGCTGGGCTGAGGGACACCCCCCCCCCCCCCATGCACAAATTTCATGCTCCAGGCCTCTAGTATTAAAATAGTTGCTTCTGTTTTGGCTGATTCATCCAGCTCTGTTATAAACTTTGGCTGGTTTCATGGTTGATACACAGTTCACTGGTCAGTATTTGATTACTACTTCTGGTCTGTGTTTGTAGTGTTAATAACAGGTTTGTTGATACAAACTTCCTCCAGGCACAGGCCTACATGTGAGCCTCATGTTATGCTTGAGGTGGGCAGGACAAGCATTTTCGTATTTTACACTGAGGCTCAAACAAGTTAAGAGAGGATTTGAATTCAAGCCTGTGTTTGTTTGGGTGGAAAAAATATAATTGCTCTAAAATAATTTATGGAATTACATCTGCTGCTTATTCAGAAGGTTCTGGTCTGGAGGAATGGCATAGTTGAGTAGTTATAGCCCCGGGAGAACTGGGGTAGGAGTGTTCCATTCACAGCCCCCTGGGGCAATCACACTCTCCAGAAGGGTAATTTGTTAGAACTGTTGTTAAGCCTTTAATAGTAATTTCCAACTCCAACCTCCAGGCCTCCTTTCATCTCCCCTTTCTTTCCTCATCTATTACAAACCTTTCCAGGAGAAGAAACTATAGTGGATGGCTGCAGTGATTTTAATGGCTAATTGAAAAATCATGGGCTTTTGAAGCTCAGAAAGGGTTTCAAAAAGATTGATGATGGCTCATGGGCCTGGATATCTATGTCTCTCTTTCTTGCTCTCTCTCAGCTGGATGTCAGTGCCTGTTGGTATGTGATGTTCAGTAATTTTCCCTTCTTTTCACTTATAAACTTTGGATATAGTAAGAAGGCCTGGATATTTTGAGATTGAATTTTTTCCCTCTAGGTGAAACTGTGACTGTCATTTATTCTACATCATGAGAAATATACCTTCTTTCCCAAAGTGGTAAAGAGACCCTTTTAAACAATGAAGTGTCACGGTGTGCAGATGGATGGTGATGTCATCAACACCTAATCAATAAAATAATATTTTACATTTAATGCAGTGATTCTGCTTCCCCAAATCCTTGAGCTACAGCATAAGCCAATTTGAATGTGTGTGAATATACATTAAGGAGTGAGAGTTCAGAGCTTTCTTTGTAATTGTCACACTGCTATTGAGAGCACTTGAGGGTGTTCTCAATTTCCATGTAGTAGTCCAGGAAAGTAGTTCTCAGACTTGGGATGCTATACAGCAATAAAATTCCCCAAAATATTAGAATAGTGACATATTTGTCAATTTTAAATTTTGCTATAGAAAAAGAATATTAGAAATATAAAAATTAAAATAAAACAAGCCCAAACCAAATCAGATCAACAAATAGTCCCCTTCTGACCTATAATTGCTGTATCTTTTATAAAAGAAACACAATTTCAACATTAAAATGTTTAGAAAGCTAAGGCCTCTAATTTGTAAATAACAGCCTTTTAAATACACTTCATTTACACTATGAAAAATTTACTACATTTTTCTTATTTTATCATGGGCTAATTTTATTTTTAAACTCTGACAAAGGAGGGACTAAAATAGATGATAAATTAAATATGCCTAGGTAAATATAGAAAAATAAAGCCTTAGTGGAATCAAAGGGATGATTTTTAATTTTTCTGCTTATGTGTGTATTCAAAGACTTGTAAAAAGTATTTAATATCCTAAATGGCAACCCAGCACTGACTGATTCCACTGCAGTGGTGCCCAGCACTGACTGCTGAGAGGGCTGAGAATCAGTGCCAGAGAGAAGCCTGAAGAGAGAAGCAGGGACTGATCTGTTGCCTCTGTGGCAGCTTTTGATCAGCACTTGCCTCTCTCTTTCTCTTCCAGTCTGGCCAGCAGCCACACCTCCATTTCTCTCCAGGCCTCCATGGGGGCTGCTGATCAGCCCCACCTTCCTGACCAGGCCCTGTTGATAGGCGCAGAGATGCTAACTGGCATAGAAACTGACCAATCAGAACCAAATTGGCCAGCAGAGGAGAGCAGTTGGGGGCAAGATCAGGCCTGTAGGGGAGGACAGTTAGGGGCAAGATCAGGCTGGCAGGGGAGGGCAGTTGGGCGCAACCAGGCTGGCAGGGGAGGGCAGTTGGGGGCAAGATCAGACAGGCAGAGGCAGTTGGGGGCAAGATCAGGTCAGCAGGGGAGGGCAGTTAGGGCCAATCAGGCAGGCAGGCAGAGGCAGTTAGGGCAATCAGGCGGGCAGGCAGAGGGGTTAGGGGCAATCAGGTAGGCAGGCAGAGGCAGTTAGGGGCAATCAGGCAGGCAGGTGAGCGGTTAGGAGCCAGCAGTCACAGATTGTGAGAGGGATGTCCAACTATTGGACATCTCCCAAAGGCCCCCGATTAGAGAGGGTGCAGACTGGGATGAAGGACCCCCCCACCCCACTCCATGCACGAATTTCATGCACTGGGCCACTAGTTAATAATAATAGAATTACATACACTATGTTGATCTTCAAATCAGATTTTTCAGGGGAAGGGGGAGCTCTAAAGACACATCTTAGAATATCACTGGAAGTACCAGACAAGCACCTGGGTGTCTCTGCTTTTAGCTGATGGACTTTGTGGGTCCCCTCCCATGTGGTGACTCAAATGTTATGTCTTTGTCTCTGCTTGTGCTGCTGCTCCTGCTGCCACCACCTCCTTCTGCCTTAGCTACTGCTTCCTGAGAGCTTCCTGTAGACATTCCATGTCCCTGCTGCCTCAGGCCTTCATCCATGTGGCTTTTCAGAATCTGTGTCCCATTTGGGTGGCCTGCAACCTCCCATTCCATCTCCAGGTTAACTTCCTAGAGAAGGAAGATTCTGGTTGGGCCTGTTGTTTATTGTGCCATGTGTGAACAGAACTTTCATTTAGGACCCACAAAAGCTAATTCCAACAGATTTGTTGGCTGCTGCTGGGGCTGGTGCTCAGCTCTGGACCAGCTAGTGGTATCTTGGGGCATATATCTCATACCAGGCACATTCATGAGAGTTATCAACTTCATAGCTCTCAGAGACCTGTAGGTAGGTGACAATGTTGAACTTACCTGAGCCTTGTGCTCTGGTGAAAACAGACATGGTTAGCAAATCCCCCCAGCAATGGCTAATCTCAGAAGACCACTCTGCTCTCTCATATTCTCAGATGAAGCCCACCTCCACCCTTACTATGTGACTCCCATAAGACTTGCCATGACCCTTTTATTCAGTCACCTTCATAAAACCCCAATGTTTCATATTAATGAATGTTCTCCCTATTGCAATAGCCTGAATAACATCATCTTCTTTATTCTTCATTTTTCACATAGGATTATTATCTCCATTCCTGTTCCCAAGTAATCTAAAACTTGCCCCATCCCACACAGACAAAAATGGCTGGTGTTTGATTTTGAGAGTAGCTGTGGAAAGATTATTGTCATCATGTCAGCATTAGCAGGTTACCCGGAGGCTTTTCCAAGATATGGCTCTCTTTGTTGGGCAAGTCAACAGTTCCCAGTGATAGAAGTTCTCATGTTGTATAAACCCTGAGGGACTTTGTATTTAAGCCAACGTTCTTTTTTCCTGCATCTCTGTCTCAAGATTTTCAGAAGCAAACTCTGTGTTCTCCCAGGAGCTTCAGTGTCAAGTACCATTCTCAGAATGAGCTCTGGAGTCTTGGCAAGAAGCTGGCAAATTTTAGATGTGAAACAGGCAGCAGATTTGTTGTTGGAAGTGAGTGCATGTTTGATACTGTCTGGAGGTCTTACAGACATGATGCCTGATGCTCTCTCTGATCCCCATGACTGGAGGTCAGTGGAAGAAGCATTTGTCTTTTTTTGCTGGCTATTCATGCCATAGCTCTGGATTTATGCACATGTTACTTGTCTAGGATACAATGTCCCTGGAACTTGTGTGTACTAGATAGAACAGATGGTGCACAGCCCATCTCCAACTGTGTCCCAAAGATGACCAGCTCACTGGGCACTGAGAACTCCTGGGACCCTGTTGACAGGCACAGCAATGAGTCCTCTACTTCATGTGCCATGTTAGGCAAGATGCCTCCACATGGCAGTCTTGCCCCAAAATGTATTTTGTGATCCTGAGTAGAAGTTAAATATTCTGTACACAATAAAATTTTCCAAATTTTTTAACTTTTTAATATCAAATGACCTTGATGTCTGTAAAGAACCCATTAAGAAGACCTTTATGGGTTAAATTTTGCTGATCTCAATTTCCTTCCTAGAGGATGTCTAGCCATCACTTCTGTTGAGGGTAGGGAGGGGACCTGCACTGGCCCTGGTGCCTAGCTCAGCCCCAGCCTATCACAGGGAAGGGATGGGATAAAGGAGCCGGCTCTGCTTCACAGAACCCAGGTGTTGGTCTGCACTTTCCTCCTGGTTTTAAAAATATATACACACACCTCAGAATATATGATAATTCTAGGAAATGCTTATTTTCTTTGTGTCTCTGAAGTGTTTGACATCATTTTCATTTTAAGGCCAACGGGCTTCTTGTTTTTATAAAACATGATGCTATGATTTAACAGGAATGTATAATACATTGAATCATACACACAAGCAGGGTAAACGATATTCCCAAGGTCCAACTGTGTTAAAAACAAGATTAACTCTGCTCTTGCTTTTCTAAGGCTGTTGGCTGAACCTTAAACACTAGCTCTATTAACAATTTGCATTGAAGAAAAACAAAAATAATAGGCCACATCCTTTATTTCAAACACCCTGAGACTTTAAAAAATGTATTTATACCAATAAATTACTGTTAAATAGGAAAATTGCTACCAATAGAGATTAAATGGTTGTTCAATGATAAAGAAAGGCCAAGGAATTGCCTTGCCAACCCTGCAGCTGCCTCTGGAATTTCATGGCCTTGGATCAAATTCCTAAACTGCCACTTATAAAATGTGTGATGCAGTTAAATTACAAAATTGCCATTGTCTTGGTGGCTTACAAACAGCAAACATGTATTTCTCACAGATCTGGAGCTGTAAGTCCAATATCAAGGTGTGGGCACATTTGGTGTCTGGTGAAGGCCCAGAACTTCCTGGTTATACCAGAACTTCCTGGTTCCTAGATGGCTGTCTTTTCTCAGGAGTGAGGGCGATCTCAGAGTCTCTTTTATAAGGACACTAATCCATTTCATCAGGACTTTACCCTCATGCTCTCAGCACCTCTGGAAGACCCTGCCTCCTTATACATCATGTTGGGGATAAGTTTCAACATATGAATTTTTATAGCACTAACCAGCCTGAATTCTAAGTTCCTTTGCTTTGAAATGAGGATACCTACTATATAGTATATATATACTCTCCAGGAAAGTGGAGTCAAGGGAGTGAAATTTATGAGAGAGTGCAGAAACCTCATCTAGAATAGCTTTGTTTTAATTAAGGTTTGTGCTTCATATATTAGCAATCAATGTTCAAGCTCTCACTATAACAATAGGTCCTTTCAAATTTTCCATTTTATTTTTCTCTGGTGAGCACAGGACCCAGGCTTTCTACACTGTCCATTTTGCTCCCCTCCAGACTGCCTACCCCGTGGACCATGACCATAGTTTTTGCTTCCTTCACTGAGTCTGGCCAGTTGCATCTGCTGAGGTGGGAGGGAGAAATTGCATCCTGCAGCATATCCAGGTCTCCATTTATTTTTAATTTGATACTGGATCACCAGGGTCTTATGGTAACTATATGAGAAGCCATTGTCTCTCTCATCAGTGCAATGATTTATGTCATATGAAAACACTAGAAGATCAAAAGCAAAATCGGACTTAATGGTAACATTATCATTTATGTCTGCTTTCCTGAGTGTGTGGTGAGTTCCTTGAGGCCACAGTTGATGTTCTCTGGGGCCAAAAGCAGCAGGTCTTCACAGAATGCTCCAGAAATAAGTCAAGGAAGGCAAATTCTGTGCTGCAACATCAGCGAGCAAATATCTTGGCCAGCATGGAGACAGCAATAGAGAAAGCAGTCAGCTGTTCTCTGAGAGTATGAACAGAGCTTGCAAATTAACTTCAACCCTAAGAACGCTCTTTATAGAGGCATCAAAGAATACCCAGAAGAGCTCCCCAGAGGCATGGCTGAGGGTAGACACAGCTGCAAGTTGTCAGGGAAAAGCCCACATATGCATGTGGACCACCTCCCAGTGCATCAACTCTGGCATCCAGCCTAGTGTTGACTGGCCTCAGAGGGATTCATTTCCAAGTTGCTTCTATAGGCCCTGTTATGAACAGAAGATGCACAATAATTCTGCAGGAGATGCCAAGTAGAACATTATGTGCATAACCTGAGCACCTTCTAATACGAGGGGACACCTCTCACAGCCTGGGCTGCTTCAATGTCTGATTCGACTGGGAAATGCACAGGCCACAGGTGGACCTTGACCACTAAATCATGGGGTTGAGGGGAAGGAAAATACCTAAGACCCTATATATTAGCTTACATTCCATAGTTACGCTCACAGATTGCACTGTGTTACTTTTTTCAATTAAAAAAAAAAGTGCAGTCTGAAAAAGTTTGTGAAAATGACTGCTATGTTGCATCTTTATATATCTGGCGAGGTAACTTTCTGAAAGTAAGATACTTGCATTTTACAAGAGGGACCAGTAGAACCTAGAAAGAGCAAACCACTTCAGTTTCAAATAACAAATATTTACTGTCTGCCTGTTTAATGTAACACAACCTCAGGTCATTTGCCTTTTAAGAATGGGATGTGCTCACCTGTCCACAGGTATGAGAGCAGTCTATGTGGGTGGACATAAAATTGCATAGGTTCTGTTTCATCCTGCCCTTGCACATATACACACACATGCACACACAAGAAGAGCTGCTGTGCAAGCCCTCTGGAAGGTCTAGGTGGTATCGTCACATCTGTAAACTGGGTGTTTGTAGGTAGGCATACATAAAACAAAGTTTCCAAAATTAACTTTTGGTGTTTGTAGTTTTGCCAGAAGGTTTTTTTCTCTGAGCATTGATTCTGCTGCTGTAAGTTCTTTATTGCTGTCCTGTAACCAAGCTGGAAGCCAAGTGTCTCTGAGCGAGAACCTGTCATTCTAGCTTTCAGAAGCTCATCTACTAACTTGTCCCAGATAGATGTTGGGTAGGATGTACATGGAGACTATGAAATTTTTATCTGTGATTGTCAGCTACACTAAGGATTTCTTTTAATATAGTTTTTCTTTCTATTAAGGTGCTTGCAGTCAATCTCAGATCTTCCATAGTAGCCTTTAAATTTAGGGCACTCTCTGTCATGCACTTGACAATTGATGTGACTTATATTGACATTTTGAGACTGAAAATTTTCCAGAAGGAGAGCAAAATAGAAAGTTTTATAACTATGGTGACCTTGAAATAAAAAAGTCCATTCATTTTCCTGTTCCATAGCTCACCATGTCCTGGTTTAAAACTCAAGTTAGAAAAGGCAATAGAGTAATAAAATTTGAATTTGACCTTGCCATTCATATGGGGCTGCCCAACAAGTCTCTGGGTGGGGAGAGGGAATGTGGGAGATTTGGGAAAATGTGGTTCATTTTGGAGCTAAGGGAGAAAGTGCTTGTATGGGGCTTTAGGGGAAGGAAAATATGGGAAAATATAGGCTGCATAAGGCTGAAAAGATCATTTTAATATGAGTAGCCAAAACCATGTGGCTCTAGCAGGATCTCGTCCATCCATCAAATAATCATATCACACTGGCATCCACCCCAGTACATGGACCATTCTGGTTCTCCTCAGTCTCAGTCAGCTCCCTAGTTTCAGGCAGTTCTCCAGCCCCAGACACAGAGGGTTGTGTATGGGGAAGAGTAAAAGGGAAGGAGCTGGTGATGGATCTAAGGAATTTGAGTAAAAATGAAAAATTTCCAAGAAAGAAGTAGTAAATTGGCATGGTTTGAAAAACAGAGAAAATAACAGTGGACAAAATAAAGTTTTTGTTTGTTTATTTGCTGTTAATAAAACCTTCTCATTTATTTATTCAGTAAATATGCACTGACCCTCTGGGCATCTCAAGGAACATATTGGTGCTCAGAGTACCAGCAGGATCAGAAACTGGTACAGTATCTGCCTCTTATCAGATGAATCTTTGATGAATATGTTCTCCCATTCAGTGGGTTGTCTTTTCATTTTGTTGATGTTTTCCTTTTATGTGTAAAACTCTTTAGTTTGATGTAGTCCCATTTGTTTATTTTTCCTTTTGCTTCCCTTGCCCCAGGAGAAATATCAGAAAAATATATTGCTATGAGAAATTTCTGAGATTCAGAAATTTGGTTTCAAGTTGTACATTTAAGTTTCAGATGGTTTCAAGTTGTACATTTAAGTTTTTAATCCATTTGGAGTTTTTAATCCATTCTTCTGTGCAGTATAAGAAGGTGTTCGAATTTCATTTTTTGCATGTATCAGTCCAATTTTCCCATCACCATTTTTAAAATATACTGTCTTTAGTCCATTGTATGTTTTTGCCTCCTTTGTCAAATATTAATTGACTAGGGAGGACCAAGATGGCGGCCTAGGTAAACACCGGTACTCACCGCCTCTCACAACCACATCAAAATTACAATAAAATACTGAACAACCATCATTCAGAAACCATCAATAAAATACCGAACAACAATCATTCAGGCTGAATGGAAGTCCTACAACTAGAGAAGTAAAGAAAAAAGCACATTGAGACTGGTAGGAGGAGCAGAGGCAAGGAATGGACTGGTCAAACACCTACATGTGCTGTTCGTTTAATCAAGAGGGAGATCATCTCTTTGGAGGCCGCCTGTGAGGAGCAAGAGGTCCCAGCTTCACATCAAACCCCCAACCCAGGGTTTCAGAGCTGGGAAGAGAAGTCCCCATAACGTCGGGCTGTAAAACCCAGCTGGGATTGTGGCTGAGTGACAAGGAGGGTGTAGGAGTCTCAGGTGTTTCTCTTAAGGGGCTAGCACATGAACATAGTCAGACTGGATCCTTCTGAGCTCCAGAGCCAGGTGGATTTGGGGTCCCAGACACATATGGGGAGGAACTGGATTATCTGGCATTGGGGAAGGAACATTGGGGTGGCTTTCTCCCAGATTGGGGTTCTCAAAGGGGTCATTGTTCCTCTGCTGGGACCTCCCCTATCGCAGGGATGACTGGAAGCCATATCTGAGTTTCCATCAGCATGGTTCACACTGTTTGCTCTGCCCTGGTGATTCATTGAGACCCTGCCCCATCCAATTCGCCATCCCATCAAAGCTATATGCAGCAGGTTTTCCATATTAATGGCCTGTCCTGGCTCAGGCTTCAGACTTTGATAAATCTCTCAGACAAGCTGCAGCTGGTGTCAGTGTGCCCCAAACCTATCAATAAAAGGCCCAAGACCTAGCACTAGCACCAACCTGCCTTGCTTCACAGCTGGGCCTTGCCTGGGCACTTCCAAAACCAGTACCAATAGCAGGCATCTGCAGATATCACTGTAGCTCCTGTCTGGTGGCCTCAGGCAGTGGCTGACTTTGCAACTTCCTGGAGGCCCTAGAGCCAGTGTACAGGGTGGACAGCTTCAGACCTTACCAGATTACAACTCTACACATCCACAAGCAACACACTCAAGGGGCAGACTTAGTGAGTATGAAAGACCCAATGAAGCAAGTCCTGCTCCATAGAGGTGTTTTCTGCATAGCAGTTCTCCCACTATACTTACAGTTGGTCCTCACAACCAATTGGCCTGGATGTCAACTCCTTCTAGTGGTGCCCACAGCAATCAAAGCTCAACTATAACAGAACTGTATACACAGCCCACAGAGGGGCCCACCTGGAGTGCCCTTCTCAGGTGAATGGGGAGGCTGAGCCACTGAGCCCTGTAGGACACATACTACCCAAGGCCACTCTATTAACTCCAGGAAATATTTCAGCTCTATGTAATACATAGAAACAAACACAAGGGAGCACCCAAAATGTGGAGACAAAGAACATGTCACAAATGAAATAAATGGAAGCAAGCAAATTACTAGATACAGACTTCAGAACCAGTTATAAGGTTACTCAAAGATCTTCGTGAGAGCTATAAGAAACTTAGTGAGACTTTCAAAGATCACAGTGAGAATGTCAAAGACATGGAAAAGGACCAGTCAGAAATTAAGCATACACTAACTGAAATAAAGAATAATTTACAGGGATTCAACAGTAGAGGAGAGGATTCTGAGAAACAAAGCAATGTTTGAAATATGGGGAAGCAAAAAACACTCAATAAGTAGAGCAAAAGAGAAAAAAGAATTAAAAAAATATGAAGATAGTGTAAGGAGCCTCTGGGACAAATTCAAACATATCAACATTCTCCTATTGGGGCTGCCAGAACAAGAAGAGAGAGTGCAAGATATTGAAAACCTATTTGAAGAAATAATGACAGAAAATTTCCCCTACCCAGTGAAAGAAATAGACTTACAAGTCCAGGAAGCGCAGAGAGTCCAAAACAAGAGGAATCCAAAGAAGCCTATACCATGACACATCAAAATTAAAATGCCAAGGGTTAAAGACAAAGAGAGTATCTTAAAATCAGCAAAAGAAAAGTAGTTAGTTACCTACAAGGGAGCTCCTTAACAACTGTCATCTGATTTCTCAACAGAAACTTTATAAGCCAGAAGGGAGTGACAGGAAATATTCAAAGTGATGAATAGCAAGGACCTACAACAGTGATGGCGAACCTATGACACACGTGTCAGCACTGACACGCGTAGCCATTTCTGATGACATGCAGCCGCATGCTGAGGATGAAACATTTGCTGCTCCTGAGGATGAAACATTTGTGACTAGAGTCTTGGAGTTAGTTTTTTCCTCAAAGTGACACACTACCCGAGTTATGCTCAGTTTTTTGACACACCAAGCTCAAAAGGTTGCCCATCACTGACCTACAACCAAGATTATTCTACCCAGCAAAGCTATCTTTGAGAATTTAAGGTCAGATAAAGAGCTTTCAAGACAAGAAAAAGCTCAAGGAGTTCATCACCACCAAACCAGTATTACATGAAATGTTGAAGGGTATTCTTTAAGAAGAGGAAGAATAAGGAAAAAAAGATACAAAATAAGAACAATAAAATGGCAATAAATACATATCTATCAGCAACTTAATCTAAAAATAAATATAAATGAGCAAGAAATCTAATTAACAAAATAAACTGGTGAATAAAATAGAATCAGAGGCATGGAAACATGGAACAGACTGACAAATCTCACAGGGAAAGGGGGGCGGGGAAGGGAATGAGAAGAGATTAACCAAAGATCTTATATGCATATATCCGTTACATATAGACACAGACAATAGGGTGGTGAAGGCCTGGAGTGGGAAATGGGTGGAGGGGAACAATGGTAAAGAAAAAGAGATACATCTGTAATACTCTCAACAATAAACATTTAAAAATATGCCCTAACTGGTTTGGCTCAGTGGATAGAGCGTCGGACTGCAGACTCAAGGGTCCCAGGTTCGATTCCGGTCAAGGGCATGTACCTTGGTTGTGGGCACATCCCCAGTAGGGGGTGTGCAGGAGGCAGCTGATTGATGTTTCTCTCTCATCGATGTTTCTAACTATCCCTCTCTTCCTCTCTGTAAAAAATCAATAAAAATATATATAAAAAAAATAAAAATATGTACTAGTTGACTATAAAGATATGGATTTATTTCTGGGCTCTGTATTTCATTCCATTGATCTATATGACTGTTTTTATTCCAGTACCATGTTGTTTTGATTACTATATCCTTGTAGTATAGTTTGATATCAGGTAGGGGGATCCCTCCAATTTTGTTCTTCTTTCTCAAGATCGCTGTTGCTATTTGGGGTCTTTTGTGATTTCATACAAATTTGTGAAACGTATGTTCTAGTTCTGTGAAATACTTCATTGGTATCTTGAAAGGAATATCTTAACTGTACAGATTGCTCTAAGTAGTATGACATTTTAATGATGTTGAGTCTTCCTATCCATGTACACAGTATAGGCTTCCACTTATTTGTTTCTTCCTCAATTTCTTTCTTCAGTGTCTTATAATTTTACATCATTAGTTAAATTTATTATTAGGTATTTTATTCTTTTTGAAGCAATTGTGAATGGGATTGGTTTTTAGTTTCCCTTTCTGATAGTTCATTATAGTTGTATAAAAACGCAATGATTTCTGGATATTTATTTTGTATCCTGCTACTTTACTGAATTCATTTATTAGTTCTATTAGTGTTTTGGTGGGATCTTTAGGGTTCCCTATGTAAAGTTGCATGTCGTCTGGAAATAATGACAGTTTAATTCTTCCTTTCCAATTTGGATGCCTTTTATCTTCTTGTTGATTGCTGTAGTTAGAAATTCCAGTATGTTGAATAAGAGTAGTGAAAGTGAACAGTTCTGTCTTATTCCCAATCTTAAGGGGAATGCTTGTAGTTTTTGCTCATTGGGTATGAAGTTGGCTATAGGTTTGTCATATATGGCCTTTATTATGTTGTGGTATGCTCCCTCTATTCCCACTTTGTTGAGAGGTTTTATCATAAACTAGAGGCCTAGTGCACAAATTCATGCACTGGTGGGGTCTGGACAGCCCGCCCCAATGGGGCCAATCGGGGATGGGCTGGCTGAGGGGAGGGGCTGTGGGAGCTGATGGGGGGTGGGGGTAGGGGCCCCCATCGGGCTGGTTGGCTGCCACAGTGGGCGTCATAGCGACTGCGTGTTCTGGTCGTTCTACCGTTCCAGTCGCTTGGCTTTAATATATATATTAAAGTATATATATATATATATATATATATATATATATACACACATACACACACACACACACACACACACGCACACACACACACACACACACACACACACACACACACATGGTGAATTCATGCACCATGAAAGGAACTGTGGGCCGTGAGGCTGTGGTAGGCACAGGGGCGGGTCTCAGCCCATCTTCTGCTCCCCTGCCTGTCCTCTCTTGCCACAGCCCCCAGTCCCCTGTCTGCCCACAGTCCTGCTCCCACTGCCACTGCTCCCATGCGCTGATAGCACTGGCCTTGCTCGCACCTGCTGATGGTGCAGAGCAATTGGGGCCGGCACCAGCAGTGGTACGGGTGGGGCTGGTGTGGTCAGCAGGTGTAAGCGGCGGCTGCTGCCCTGATCAGACCCTCAGGAGCAGGGGGAGATGGAGAAGCCCTCAGGGCCGACAGCTACCGCTCACACCCACTGATCGCTCTGAGTAATTGGGACTGGCACCAGGTACCGGCAGTAAATGCAAGTGGCACCTCCAGTGCCAGTAAAGGGTGCAAGTGGGGCTGGTGCTGGCAGTAGGTGCAAGTGCCAAGCAGGACCGCAGCATGGGGGAGCAAAGAATTTTCAGTAACTACCAGAGGCTCACCCTGATGACAGCGACTGGTGCCCCACCTTGGTCTTGTGACCCTGCTCACCTGCTCCACCATGCCAACTCCCGCCATGTTCCACACACACCCCCTGGTGGTCAATGCACATCATAGTGACCAGTTGTTTTGTTGTTCCGGTTGTTCCAGTGTTTGGTCTATTTGCATATTAGCCTTTTAGTATATAGGATAGATGAGTGATGGATTTATCAATGCTTTTTCTGTATCTCTTTATATGATCATGTAGTTTTTATCCTTCAATTTGTTTATTGTTTTGTTGATATTGTACAAGTATTGCATCTCCAGAATAAATCCCGCTTGATCATGGTGTATGATCTTTTTAATGTATTGCTGGGTTCAGTTTGCTAATATTTTGTTGAGGATTTTAGCATCTATGTTTCTCAGGTATAATGGCCCATGGTTCTCTTTCTTTGTGATGTCTTTATCTGGTTTTGGAATTAGGATAATGCTGGCCTTGTAAAATGAACTTGGAAATCTTTCCTCCTTTTAAATTTTTTGGAATAGTTTGAGAAGGATAGGTGTTAGTTCTTCTTTTAATGTTTTGTAAAATTCACCTGTAAGGCTATTCAGTCCAGGGTTTTTGTTTGTTGAGAATTTTTTGATTACTGCTTTAACTTCACTAGTTGTAATCTGTCAATTCCAATTCTCTGATTTTTCCTGATACAATTTTGGAAGAGTGTAGTTTCTAGGAATTCATCTATTTCTTCCAGATTGTCCAATATGTTGGCATGTAGTTGTTTGTAATCTTTTCTTAAAATCCTTTATATTTCTTTGGTGTCAATTATTCTTTCTCCTCTTTCATTTCTGATTTTATTTATTTGAGTCCACTCTCTCTTTTTTTTTAATGAGTCTGGCTAAAGGTTTGTCAACCTTGTTTATCTTTTCAAAGGACCAGCTCTTTGTTTCAATTATATTTTGTATTTTTTTAGACAATATTTCATTTATTCCTGACCTTTATTTTTTCATTTCTTCTCACTCTGGGCTTTGTTTATTCTTTTTTAAGTTCCTTAAGTGTAAAGTTAGATTTATTTATTTGAGATTTTCTTTGTTTCTTGAGATAGGTCTATAATACTATGAATTTCCCTCTTAGGACTGCTTTCCCTGTGTCCCACAGATTTTGTATTGTTGTGTTCTCATTTTCATTCATTTCAAGTGTCTTTTGATTTCTTCCTTCATCTCATTGTTAATCCATTCATTGTTTAGTAACATGTTATTTAGCATCCCTATCTTTGTCTGTTTTTCATTTTTCTTCTTATGATTGATTTCTAGTTTCATACTATATGGTCAATGAAAATGCTTGCTATGATTTGATCTTCTTAAATTTATTCAAACTGCATCTGTGTCCTAATTCCATGAGCACTTGTAAAGAATGTATTCTGCTATCAGGTTGGAATACTCTGAAGATATAAATTAAATCCATTTGCTCTAGTGTGTCACTTAAGACCACCATATCCTTATTCATGTTTTGTCTGAAAGATCTTTCAATTGATGCCATTAGGGTATTAAAATCCCATATTATAACTTTACTAGTGGCCCAGTGTGCAAAATCACGTACAGTAGGCTGCCTACCACTTCTGTGGGAGCCGGCGGGAGCCACAGCACACCCATAGGAGCTGGTGGGAGCCGCAGCGCACCCATAGGAGCCAGCGAGAGCAGTGCCGCTTCTGCAGGAGGGAGGCAGGAGGGAGCCGCACCACTTCCACAGGAGGCGAAAATGAGCCACCAGCACCCGCGGGAGGCAGGAGTGAGCCGCGGCGTCCATGGGAGGCAGGAGTGAGCTGCTGCTGCCCATGGGAGGCAGGAGGGAGCTGCCACCACTGCCTGCGGGAGGCGGGAGGGAGCTGCTGCTGCCACCTGTGGGAGCCGGAGGGGGAGGAACCCAGAGGTGCTCCATGCATCTCCTGGTGACTGGTTGCACATGCAGCCCCACCCATCCGCAAATGCCTCACCGTGTATGCAGCCCCACCCACTCTTGTGCACCTGCTGCACACACAGCCTCCTGCTGATCAGTCGTTATGCGTGAGGGCATGATGACCGTTTGCATATTAGCCTTTTATTATATAGGCTATCTCTCCCTTTATGTCCATCAAATTTGCTTTACATATCTATCTACTCCTATGTTGGGTACATAAATGTTTACAAGTGTTATTTATTCTTGTTAAATTGACACCTTAATCGTTATGTAGTGTCCTTCTTTTGTCTCTTTCTATATCTTTGGTTGTAAAGTGTATTTTGTTAGCAAAAAGTATTGCTAGCCCAGCTTTTTTTCCTCTTAAGCTGCATGAAATGTCTTTCCCATTCCTTTACTTTTAGTCTGTTCATATCTTTTATCATGAGATGGGTCTCTTGTAGGCTATATATATATGGGTTTTGTTTTCTTATCCATTCAGGTATCTTGTGTCTTTTGATTAGAGCATTGCAGCCATATATATTTAAAGTGATTAACAATAGACATGTATTTATTGTTATTTTTTTCTTTTAACTATGTTCCTCTTTTTACCCTTATTCTTCATAAAGATGGCCCTTTAACATTTCTTGTTATACTGGTTTGGTGGTAATGAATTCCTTTAGCTTTTTCTTGTCTGGGAAGCTCTTTATTTCTCATTCAATTTTAAATGTTTTATTGATTTTTAGAAAGATAAGAAGGGAGAGGTATAGAGAGGTAGAAAATCGATGTGAGAAAACATTGATTGGCTGTCTCCTGCACACCCCCTACTTGGGATCAAGCCTGGAACCTGGGCATGTGCCCTGACTAGGAATTGAACTGTGACCTCCTGGTTCATTAGTCAATGCTCAACCACTGGCATGAATGGGCCACACCATCCTGACATCATTCAATTTTAAATTATAACCTTGTTGGGTAAAGTAGCCTTGGTTGAAGGTCTTGGTTTTTCATCAATTTGAATATTTCATGCAGTTCCTTCTGGCCTGAAATATTTCTGTTGAGAAACAGCTGACAGTCTTATGTTAGGACTCTTGTAGGTAACTGATGGCCTTTCTCTGGCAGTTTTTAAGATTTTTGCTTTGCCTTTAACTTTTGCCATTTTAATTATGATGTGTCTTGGTGTGGGCCTCTTTGGTCCATCTTTTTTGGGACTCTCTGTGCTTCCTGAACTTGTGTGCCTTTTTCCTTCAACAGGTTAGAGAAGTATTCAGACATTATTTCTTCAAATAAGTTCTAGATCTCTTGCCCTCTCTTTTCCTTCTGGTACCTCTATCATGCAGATGTTGCTATGCTTCATGTTGTCCCAAAGGTCCCTTAATCTATCCTCACATTTTTAAAGTCTTTTTTCTTTTTGCTGCTCTGATTGGTTGTTTTTTTATCTTGTCTTCCAAATCGCTTTTTTGATCCTCTGCTTCATCCAGCCTGCACTTAATTCCGTCCAGTGTCTTCTTTACCACAGATATGTCATTCTTCATTTCTGACTGGTCCCTTTTTATGGTTTCCATGTCCTTTTCTATGCTGTTGAGCATCCTTGTAATCATTACTCTGAATTCTATATATGATAAATTACTTTTTTCCACTTCCTTTAGCTCTTTTTCTGGAGAATTCTCTTGTTCCTTCATTTGGCTCCTGTCTCTTTGTTTCCTCATTTTGGCTGCCTATTTATATTTGTTTCTATGTATTAGGTATATCTGCTATGACTCCCAATATTGATAAGGGTGGCCTTATATAGTAGGTGACCTATAGGATCCAGTGACACAGTCTCCCTGATCACCAAAACTGGGTGCTCTAAGAATGTCCCTTGTGTGCACTATATTGGCCCTCCTATTGTAATTGAGACTTGATTTCTGTTGCCCATTCATCTGTGGGATTGACCCTCAGGCTGGCTAACAGTGAGGCTCAACCCCTAACAAGCATGCATGTGCTGATCACATGAAAAGGAATTCACTTCAGCAGGTTTTGGTGCCTGCCAATATCTCCCTGTGTATATGTTGCTTGTGAAGTTTATTGGATTCTGCTCTGTTATTGTCTGAACCTCACCACTGGGTCTATTTGTTCTGGGTCTTATTGGAAGGACTCTGGTGCAGGCCACTATCAGACACTGTTTGTGACTGGCCCTGAGTATCCTGTTTGGAGTTATTAGTGATCCACAGCTGTGGCTCCCTCTGCTGGGCCTGGGTGCATGTGGAAAGGACCAAGCTGTGCAATGATATCTGCTTTTAGTAGCGCCAGACCCAAGAACAGGTCAAAGACTCAAAGCACCCAGGAATCCTCCTCAGCGTGTAGGCTGTCTGTTGGTCTCAGTCATTTAATGAGCCTCATGAGGGCTGTAGTCTCATAAGGGCCTAAGCTCCACTGGTGGAGCTATTGTTTTTCCACCCACTGGCTAATGCTACATGGATGGAAAGGTCTGCCTGAGAAGAATGGCTTCTGCAGTATGAGGGAATAACTCAACACAGGGATTCAGGTGACTGTCCTCTCAGCTCTCTTCCAAGAGCCACCAACCCCAGCCTCTTCTCAGACAACTCTAATCCACTCTTCCCTTTCTCTGCTGGATCCCAAGGTGAGTGGTTACAAATGAAATTTATTGCATTGACCCTTTAAGGAGGGTGCCTGTATTTCTAGCTGTCTCTCCCTGGTGGACAGAAACCCTGCTATTTTTCACAGCCAGATGTTTTGTGGGCACCTTCCCTGGTTCTGGGGAGCCTGGTTTGGGATTTAGACCCCAGACATTTCAGGGGGGAATCCCCTGTAGCTCAGATATCCCTCTACAACTTCAGCTGTTGCCTGTGGGAGCCCGGCCTGCTATCTCATGCACGTACACTTCCTACCAGTCTCAGTGTAGCCTTCTTTTTAATACCTTGGTTATAAGGCTTCTCTCTAGCTGGTCTTCAGTGGGTTATTTAGGATTTTTCTCTACATTTTAGTTGTAATTCCAATTTGGTCCTGAAAGAAAGTCAGTATAGCTTAAACCTAATCTGCCACCATCTTGGAATCTCCCAATAATGACTATAATATAAATATAAATTTATAGGGTAGCTTAGTGGATATGAAAATAAGACCCATATATATGCTGTCTACAAAAGATATAACTCAGAATGAAAGTAAAACACATATTAAAAGTAAAGGAATGGATGAAGATATTTCATGGCAATGGAAATTTAATAAAAGCTGGAGTAGCAATACTTATGTCAGACAAAATAGACTTTAAAACAAAGACTATATAAGAGACAAAGAAGAACAATGCATTATAATAAAGGGAGCAACCCAGCAGAGCATATAACTCTTCAGAACTTTTACACATCCAACCTAGGAACACCTAAATATATAAAGCAAACATTGATAGACATAAAGGGAGAGATTGACAGTAATACAGTCATACTATGGGACTTTAACACTCCATTGACATCAATGGATAGATTTTCTAGACATAAAATCAACAAGTAAATAGATAGAACAGATGGATTTAATTAATATCTTCAGAGCATTTCACCCAAAAGCAAAAGAACACAGATTCTTTTCAGGTGCACATGGAAATTTTTCAGGATAGATCACATATTAGGACACAACACAAGTCTCAATAAATTTAAGAATATTGAAATCATATCAAGCATCTTATATAAAATTAGAAACCAATTACAATAAAAAACTTAAAAACCTACAAACACATGGAGACTAAATAACATGTTACTAAACAATAAATGAGTTAACAAGGAGATCAAGGAAAAAATCAAAAGCTACCTTGAGACAATTGCAAGTGAAAACAAAACAACTAAAAATCTGTGGGATGCAGCAAAAGCAGCCTGAAGAGGAAAATTCATAGCAATACAGGCCTATATCAAGAAATCAGAAAATTCTCAAATAAACAATCTATTTATTTAATCTTTTATACCTAAAGGAACTAGAAAAAGAACAACAAAAAATCCTAAAATGAGTAAAAGGAAGGAAATAATAAAGATTAAAGCAGAAATAAACAAAATAGAATCTAAAAAACAATTTAAAATCAAGAACTGGTTTCTTGCCCAGCCAGGATGGCTCAGTGGTTGAGCATTGACTTATGAACCAGGAGGTCACAGTTCGATTCCTGGTCAGGGCACATGCCTGGGTTGCAGCCTCGATCCCCAGTAGGGGATGTGCAGGAGGCAGCCAATCAATGATTCTCTCTCATTACTGATGTGTCTAGCTCTATCTCCCTCTTCTTTCTTTTCTGAAATCAATAAAAACATATTTTAAAAAAAGAACTGTTTTTTTGAAAAGATAAACAAGACTGATAAACTTTTAACCAGACTCATCAGAAAAATAAGAGAAAAACCCAAAATCAACAAAATCAAAAATGAAAAAGAAGACATAACATCTGACACTACAGAAACACAAAGGTTATAAGAAAATACTATGAACAACTAGATGCCAACAAATTGGATAGATCTGAAAGAAATGGACAAATTCCTAGACACATAGTCTTCCAAAACTAAATTAAGAAGAAACAGAAAATCTGAACAGACTGAGTACAATTAATAAAACTGAAGCAATCATAAAAAACCTCCCAATAAAAAAGGTGACTTTTATCAAACATTCAAAGAAGAAGCAACCTATCTTTTGCAACTATTCCAAAAAAAATTAAGATGGAAAATTCTCAAGCTGATTTTACATGTTTAGTATTACTTGATTCCAAAACCAGATAAAGGTATTACAAAGAAAGAAAATTATAGGCTGATGCAAAAAGACTCAACAAAATGCTAGCAGTCAAAATTTAGCAATACATTAAAAAAATCATATGCCATGATTTATTCCCAGTATTTACTCCTGGGATGCAAGCTTGGTATAATATCCACAAATTAATAAACATGATACATCACATAAACAAATTGAAGGATAAAAATCATATGGTCCTATCAATAAATACAGAAAAAAAACATTTGACAAACTAAGCACCCATTTATGACAAAATTCTGAGCAAAATGGGAATAGAGGGAACTACTTCAACATAATAAAGGCCATATATAACACACTCATAGCTGAAATCATACTCAGTAATGGAAAACTGAAAGTGTTTCCCTAACTCTCACAAGATAGGGATGTCCACTTTTACCACTCTTGTTCAACATAGTACTGGAAGTTCTAAGCTTTGCAACTATACAAGAAGAAGAAGTAAAAAGCATCCAAATTGGAAAGAAAGAAGTAGAACTGTCATTATTTTCAGATGACATGACAGTGTGTAAAGAAAATCCTAAAGATTCCATACACACACAAATAGTAGAACTGATAAATGAATTCAGTAAAGTATCAGTATACAAAATAAATATTCAGAAATCTGTTGCATTTTTATATGCCAAAAATGGACTTTCCTAAAGGGAAAATAAAAAATAAAAACAATCCCTTTTACAATTGCCTCAAAAAATACCTAGGAATAAATTTAACCCATAAAATAAAATATTTGTATTTGGAAAATTATAAGACATCAAAGAAAGAAATTGAAGAAGATATGAATAAATGGAAGCATATACTGTGCTCATGTATAGGAAGAAATAACATCATTAAAATGTCCATACTACCCAAAGAAAGAAATCCACACCTGTATGGTCAATTAATATTTGACAAAGGAGGAAAGAACATACAACAGGGTAAAGACAGTCTATTAAAAAAATGGTGATGGGAAAATTAGATAAACAAATGCAAAAATATTGAAAGTAGACCACCTTCTTACAACATACACAAGAATAAAAACAAAATAGATTAAAGACTTAAATGTTAGACTTGAAACCATAAAATTTCTACAGAAAAACATAGGCAGCAACATCTTGGAAATTTCTCTTAGCAATATTTTTTTCTGATATGTATATCTCCTGTGACAGATATATTATTTTATAATAAAAACTAAACAAATGGATCTTTATCAAATTAAATATTTTTTTGCACAACAAGGAAACCATCAATGAAATGAAAAGACAACCCACTGAATGGCAGAACATAGTATTTATCTGATATATCTGGTAAGCGGCTAATAGCCAAAATCTATAAATAACTCAACATCAAATAATTCAATTAAAAGTGGGCAGAGGACTTGAATAGACACTTCTCCAAAGAGAACATGCATATGGCCCCTAGACATGTAAAAATATGCTCAACTTTACAAATAATCATAGAAATGTGACCTAAACCACCATGAGATATCACCTCACATCTGTCAGAATGGCTATTATCAATAAATTAACAAGCAAGCGTTGGCAAGGTTGTAGAGAAACAGGAACCCTCACTGTTTATGAGAATGCAGATTGGTGGAGCCACTATGGAAAACATTTTTGAGGTTCCTCAAACAATTAAAATGGAACTGCCTTATGACCCAGCAATTCCACTGGGTATATTTCTTCATGCACCCTTGTGCATGAAGAAATCTAAAATACTAATTTGAAAGTCTATATGCACCCCTATGTTCTTTGCATCATTATTTACAACTAGAGGCCCAGTGCACAAAATTCATGCACAAGGGTGGGAGGGGTCCCCTCCGCCTGGCCTGTGCTCCTGGGGGGATGTACAACTGCCAGTTTAGGCCTGATCCCTGATCTCTGATCAGGCCTAAACTGGCAGTTGTACATCCCCCTCGTAATCTGGGACTCTGCATGCACCAGTGACCATACAGGTGAAAGGCATCTTCCTGTTGTATGGGCAGCTACATTTTTTTGTCCTGATTATAAAAAGTAGTACATAACGTGATCCTTCTGAGGCAGTAGTACCGTTTTCCCATCTTATGGATGGAAAAACTGAGGCAGAGAGAAGTTAAGTAATTGGATTTGTCACACAGTTATAAGTGTCAGAATTAGGGCTGACCACAAAATGTGCAAGCCAGAGTCCATGCATGTCATCGCTGCATCATCCTATTTTTTCAGTGTTAGAGTAGCCTTGCCAGGTTTTAAGTTTTAAATCTAAGAAACTGTTCCCAATATATAGGGTAGGGTCCCTAGGCCTGGCTGGCGATCAGGGCCGATCTGTGGGGTGACTGGTGGGTGAGGCAATCAGAGTTGCCCTGGGTTAGGGGCAGCTCCTGCATTGAGTGTCTGCCCCCTGGTGGTTAGTGCATGTCATAGCAACCGGTCATTTCGCCTGTCATTCTGCAGTCCAGTTGATTTGCATATTAGGGTTTTATTATATAGTATTGCCAAAATATGGAAGCACCCCAAGTTTCTATTAATAAAAAGGTGTATAAAGAAGAAGTGGTACATATATACTATGGAATATTACTTGGCCATCAAAGAGAAAGAAATCCTAACATCTGAAACAGTATGGATGGACCTAGAGGGTATTATGCTAAGAGCAATAAGTCAGACAGAGAAAGACAAATATATGATTTCACTTATATGAGAAATCTGTAGAACAAAAATAATAAACAAACATGATTGATACAGACTCAGATACAGAAAACTGACTGTTAACAGAAGGGAGGGGGGCTGGAGGCTAGGTAAAAAATTTTAAGAGATTAAGAAGTACAGATTGGTAATTTCAAAATGGTCATAGGGATGTAAAGTATGGCATAGGGGAGAAGTCATTAATATCTAATAACTATGTAAGGAGCCATGTGAGTAGACTTAAGGAAATACTTTGTAAACTATATGATTGTCTAATTACTGTGCTATACACCTGAAGCTAATAAAATATTGAATGTAAACTATAATTTAAAAAAAAACATAAATGAATGAGTGACTGGACAATAGACAGGAGCAGGGCAGCTGGGTGAGACTGACTCCATCTTTTGTTCAGTTCTGCATCCACAGATCTTTCCCTATAAATGTTTGGTAACCTACCTGGTGGTATCCTCAAAGGTTCTTCTAGTTTATCAGAGAAGCATCTATTACTGCTATTGTTTCTCAGTTTCTTGATCTGACCAGATGACTCTTAAACCAGCAGAAGTAATGTAGATGGATTGGAACATTGACTTCTTTCCAGGAACCTACAGAAAACTTGGAATGGAGACAGTCCAGAAATACATACATGTCCACATTTCCTAGTCTAGAAATGTCTATTTTTAAGCAGCATGAGCTTGTTTTTGTTCAGGAAAGTCCACAGTAAACTTAAGCAAATATAAAATGTGTAACTATTTTCCAAGCTTTGTAATTAATCAGTTCAGCAAAATTGCTAATTGCCTCCTATGAGCCACACATGTGCTATGGCCAGGGCGCCACCAAGACCAGTAAGATCCTAAGTTGCTGTCACCTCAGCAGAGAAAACATACGTTCACACAGCTAAAGTAGAGTGATATGGGCTCTGAGGGTGATGGGACACCAGAGGGAGGGTCCGGCCTGCTGGAGAACTGCATGGTGACTGGCTGGGCTTTCCCCTTGGAGAAACTAGGAAGACTTTCCTTCAAGCAAATAGAAGGCTCAGTTCTGACATGTAAAAGCACACAGATTGTACTTCTCTTTCCCTGAACTAGCTCAAAGAAGGAGAAAACTCAGCTAGAGGGGCACACGACCTGACCTTGCCCAAATGTTGTGATTTTTAGATTGGTGGTAATTTCTCTCCCTTCCTCCTCAAACCAGGATACTGCCTGAACCCTAGAGCTAAGGTGTGAATCTTCTTAATTTTCAGCTCTTTAAAGGAAAGTGTGGCCCACTGTTTCTATGACAATGCCCATTTGGAGAGTCACTTGGTCAAATCTTACCTCAGGTTGAACTTCCTTTCTTGTCATTTCCTGGAAATAAAATTTGGATCCACAGAAAAGGTGAGTTCTCTGGGATCCGTTTTGTATGTGGTGAAGAGGTAGAGTTGGGGACAGGTAAGGGATTGGGGAAGTGTGAGTGGGGTGGCGGAGGTGAGAGTGGGGTGAGGGAGGTGGTAGGGGATGTGGGGGTAGGTCTTGTCGACTGTGGTGGAGTTGATTGGGGAGGGCTGCATAAGTGAAAAGAAACGAGTCTGGGGGCACAAAATACCTGCTTCTTAACTTTTCAGTGTGGTTCTGTTCTCAGTGAAAAGAGAGATGAAGGTTGAAATTTCTCACATTGCACTGTCTCCAACTCCTCCATTCACTTTGTTCTATGAAGGACACCTACATGTTAGTTTAGGTGCTTCTTAAGATCCTGTAAGTAACTATGCTAGCTCATGCTTACAGCCTTGGTGGGTGGGATCCAGGGCAGGTCAGAGGACTTGAACAGACACCCTCTTTTTAGTGCCCTTCATATTTTCTGTGACCAGCATGCACTGTTTCTAATAAAATCTCAGCAAACTTGAAGTGACCTTAGAAGTCTTCTTATGCAGCAATTTTATTTTTCAAAAAGAAGACAGATTTCCTGGGGTGACTTTTCTAAGTTTGCTTGGTTAGCATGTCCACTGTCCATTTACTTCCTGAACAGGCATACCCCCACCCCCATCACAAGTGCATGTGCTCACGCACTCGTACACACACACACACACACACACACACACACACACACACACACACACACAAGTTACCAGTAGAAATCCAGACACCTAATCCATGAAGTTCTGCTCACCATGGAAACTTCTGGGGAAGAGATTGTGTGAAGAGTCATGGGGCTCTTCCCTGGGCTTTGGCAAGAGGAGTATTTTGACTCTCCCCTTTCTGCCTCCTGTGTTGTCTACACCCAGTCCTCCATATTCCCTAGTCTCAGGACACCCTCCTTGTTGACCCAGGACTGGTCAGGAGCAGGTGTGAGAGGTGAGTGGCATCCTGCAGTAATTGGTGGAGAGGAACTCTGGTGTGGAAGGGCAGGGACTAGCAGGAAGGTTTCCTTTGATCTCCTTTTACAGCTTCTCCAGGATCCCACAAAGTCGGTAACTTTGAAATAGTTAATGAAGGAAAAAGAAAAGAGGCATGTTGTTAAGTAGATCTGTGAGCCAGATCATCAGCTGGCTGTTCCCAGTACAGGAAGGTCCACATTATCTTAGATTTTATATTCTCTGTCCTGATAACTAGCTATCATTCCTGAGATATGTGCCTTTGAAAGGGGAAAAAAATGCACAACGGAAAACATACCTTTGGATTGAAGTGTTTTTCTTGTCACTTTAAATGTGCCCCCTCCAGGACGCACAGCCTAGCAGGTATTTAACATTCCTTTAATTTCCCCACAATGACCAATTTGTTGTCTTGAGGTCGCTCCTTGTCAGTAGTGCTCAGACCCAACCCGAAATGTCCTGTGCTCACAGCACACTGCAGGTTCTGGGCAGCGAGTACACTTCCCACTGCCGAGCGGTCATTACTCTGTCTCAGGACTAGATGCCATGAGAGCTTGAAGTCCCTCACAGTTCAGGGTTTCTGCACAAGAGGAACACGTGCTATTTGAAAGGACAAAATCCTGACAACCATCTGCAACTCCTCTGCTCCCAGTGTGGTTTGAAGTAACCTGTGTTCAGGTCCCTCAGTCCTGAGGCCTGAGCAAAACTATGGTCAGAGCTCTCTCGGCTACACTCTGCCCTTTGCAACTGTGTATTCCTTGACTTTTCTATTTAAAAAATCCATGTATTTTCCTGTTGCTTCTATTTAAAAAGCAACAAACACATAAAAAGTTTAAACTCTCTGGGCACTTCTGTCAGGGCCCACAGGTGAGAGGTCAGGAGGCTGTCTCTGCCGCAGTGGTTTGTGGAGGGCAGAGCTGAAGGAGAGAATAGTTTGCTGCAGGCAGCCCTGGTGGAGCCAGACTCCCCAGGACCTGGGCAGAAAGGCAGGGAGATGCCTTGACCCTCCTTCCTGCCCAGCCGCTGTTCTGCCTGAGCCCTACCCTCCCAGCTTAGCTTCAGTGCCAGGCCTGCTACCCTAACAGTCAGTCGTTTCCTTGTGCCCTGAGCCAGTCCTGTTGTCAATTCCATGTCAAAGACTCACTATGGGCTCCCATGTCCTCACTAGACAGGAACCTCTCCATGGTGAGTTCTGGACTCTGCTACTCCATGGACCCCCTGTTCCTGGATAATACCTGGCACGTGGTAGAGGTGCAGGTGGCAGTCATAGGACTAAGAATGAAAGGTTAGATGGGTCCCGTTTCTCAAGGGCCTTTTCTGTGCAGCAGTATGACATGGGGGACTGATTTAATCCTCACAAATATACTTTAGTTAGGTCATTGTATAACCTCCTCAGATTACAGAGCTCACAGGGGGCAGGGCCAGTGGTCTCACTTTAAAGCTATGCTCTTCACTTGCTAAGCTGATGGAGGGGCAGGGCCGGAGCTGACTTGGAGATAAGAAGGAGATCTATGGATCACAAAGCCAGCAATGGAACTTTCTCTGCTTCATCCTGCTCGCTGAGGTGGCCACTGTCACTGGAGAGTGTGTGTTCTTACAGACCTGGAAGCCCCTGCACACGGCCATTCTGCCTGCTGGGTCCCAGAAGGCTGAGTGACTTAGAGAGACTCATCTGTCCAGGACTAGCCTTCATGGGGCCAGCCCCCTTCTCTCCGGCTCTTTGTTCTGATGGGGCCTCACAGCTGCTCTGAGTGAGACCAGGAGCTCATGAACTGGAAGGAAATAGCACAGACTATACTAACAATCTAATTCTAGCTGCAACACTGCCAGCTATTTAGGGAAAGGATGGATGAGCTTAGAATGATCCGGTCACTCCCTGGCAGTGGGGCCATCTGCTGCAGCCTCAAAGCCCACAGAGACAAGGTCTCTCTATGAGGCTCTAACCTAACCCCTCCCAGGTCTTTCCTTCACATGTGCCCACCTGGCCAGACGGTGAAAACTGAGTGCCCACTGCAAACCTTTTTCATGACTATCGTTTCCTATAGTGTTTAAACTTGTTTTGTCTTCCTCTCCTTTCCTGCTTTTCTTTTTCTTGAATTTCAAGCTGTCATCCTTCCCGGTGGCTCTTGGTTTCCCCCTTCCTGTGCCCTTTTTCCTGAGGTCCACTTTCTCAGGGGAAGAAGCCCTGCTGGCCCCATTGACCTCTGCAGGGCTGCGTTAGGCCACCCACTGACCACACTGCTCTGTCTCAGAACGTGTAAGTGGCTAGTATTGTGGGACGCCCGCCCCTGTCAACAGAATGGATTTAAAGTTTTGTATTCAGAGGATATGTCTGAAATAGACTATGAGTAACTCATTTCAAGTCACCTTGCTTCCTTTTTGCAGCAGAAACTACAATAATGACTAGGTAGGTGGTAGTTTCACTAGATCAATATAGAATTAGTTTAATAGTTAAATGGTGACATAATGGGTTGCCTCCATCCTGTGCCAGCTATCATATTTCATAGTGTCACTTGGAAATAAAAAATATTTTTCTACTGTAAAACCTACAAATTATTGGAAGCAACAGCAATACTCAAGGTGTCTTTGCTATCTCAATATCACTTCAGGTACAAAGGTGCTCTGATTTGGGTTAGACACATTTGCTGTGATTAGCCTGATGGGACTGTTATGGATGTGCCTAGAGAGCCACAGTTCAGGTTTTGAACAGCTGAGCCCACAGCAAACTCAGGCTGTGAGCAGTTTCAGAATGGCCACCATTCTTATGTCATCTTAGGGCTTGAAGGGAAGTTAGAAACCAAGAATACCTCAGGGGCAGTGTGCTCAGGGCTTACTCCTAGGTGAATAGGTGTCATCTGCACTGTGGGGCCCACAATGGAGGATCTTCCAGTGAAGCTGCTTGGGCTCCTGGAAGGGAAGATGATGCCAGGGCCCCCACATACAATTTGGCAGGCACTTGCCACCTGTGGTTACTGAGCACAAAAATGTGGCTGGTCCAAATTGAGATGTGTTACAAAATGTAAAATACACACTGGATTTCAAGGACTTGGTATGAAAAAAGAATGCAAACTATCTCATTCATAATATTTTAAATTATACCTTATAATGATATTCCTTTGAATATATTAAGTGAAATAAAATATATTACTAGAATTAATATCATTTATTTCTTTTTACTTTTTAAAATGTGGCTATCAGAAAATTTAAAATTATGTCTGTGGCTTGCGTTTGCATCTCACGTTATATTTCTAAGGGACAGTTCTCATGTGGAATTTAAGTAGATGGTCCTGAGTTGTACCCAGAAGTCATTTAGTATCAGAGTCAGAGGCAACCAGAAGAGCTGGGCTGCGGACCAAGAGTCTCTGTGGAACAGGACTTTTCCTCTGTATAGCTTGTCAGATAACTTAGTCTAGAACTGGTTTCTATGTGTTGTCCAGGCCTACAGGAGCAGTGACCCGATGACTTAGGTTATTCACAAGTACCTACACTGTTGGGGACCAAATTCTGTACTCAGGACCCGAAGCCTTTGGTTTGGTTCCTTATCCAAACCTGCTGTGTGGCTCAGGGCAAAATCACCAGACTGACAGCATCTCTTCACCTCCAGCACTTCATTATCTTAGGAGGGTAAAGGAAGATGTGTGCCATGAAGGCCACTGTGTGAACTGGGAACCAAAGGGGACGTTGTTTCTGTCAAAACAGCATGACTGGAGCCTGGTAAATAGTTCAGCTCAGCTCTGTTTTGAGTGAACTTTCCAGTCTGGGTGGAAAAGTCTAGTAGATGTGGGCTGTTGTGCAAACTAAAGGGGACTCTGTGGGGTGTTCTAGAGTCATGAAAGCTCTCCCAAGATGGTCCTCCATTCTACACTCAGTCCTATGTCTGGTTGTTGGCTGGGGTTGGACAAAGGTGGGACCACATAACTGTGACTGAGAGATTCTAAGCCCCACCTGGACAAGCACTGTGAGTTCCTTAGAAAGGGAGCAGAGACAGGGCTCGTTGATCAGCTAGGCTGCTGGCTTGGAAATGAGGAGGACGCACTGCATCGCAGCATCATCCTTCCTGGGCAGTGACAGCTCTCACTGGGACTGTTCATAGGCACAGCCCGAGGGGGTATTTGCTATACAAGGAAACTAGACCAGAAAACCAAAAAGCAGGAGAAGGCATTGGGAAACTAACAGAAGAAAAACTCTTTATAATATGACCAGGGAGGAAATATCGAGAGAAAGGTTGTGTCACTGGAGATGGAATGCATTACCTGCTAATTGAAAGCTGCCTACCAGGAGCATTTGACATCAATACAATTTACTTAACCAAATTACTATTATTTGTGAGGGACAATGACAAAGAATTACCTGACATGCACACATTTAATTTTGATGATTATTATTTACATGTGATTTATTACCCCCAGTGCAAAGCACAGCTGGAAGGATCACAGGGGTGACTCACAATTTCCTGAGGCCAAATTTTTGTTTTGTTTTGTTTTTCCAAAATGATGGTTTTATCGAATCCTGGGATGACAGTTTGCTCCTGATGTTTCACTAGGCCAAACACATTGGAGGAAATGCAGGGGCATTGAATTATAACTTTGTTTCTAATGAGAGGTTTAACCTTCTCTTTGTTCTTAAACAAGAAGCTCTAACCAGAGATCTTGAGAAGGATACAAGTCTAAGACTTTCTTTAAGACAGTAGTTGTGGAATACAAAGAGGACACAGTAACACTATGTTACATTCAAATCGCCTGAAATGATTTAATTGCAGTATTTCTATCATTTCTGAGAAGGCTGCTTGTCCAACCCTTCCCCCCAAAAGGCACACAGCACATTCTAAGCCTGCACAAAAGAATTTACATAATTGTTATATTCATGGAGCAGTGGAGCAGAGAGGGTCACATTCTTGTCCCTGTATGTGGTGCTGTACTAGGCAACACTAGTTCCCTTGCTGGAGACTCCCCTCTCTTGTCTCAGATGGAGCTGGGCAGCAGAAGCCTACATATATCATAACATCTGTATTTAAATAAAATTCTCTTTTATATAAAACTTTAGAAAAGGGTAAGCCCAGCATATATCAGGCAATAAACCAAAGCACAAATCAATAGCAATAAAGATAGAATAAGTTGGTTTAAAAAAATTAAAAATAGAGCGTCAGCCTGCGGACTCAAGGGTCCCAGGTTCGATTCGGTCAAGGGCATGTACCTGCGGGCACATCCCCAGTAGGGGGTGTGCAAGAGGCAGCTGAATGTTTCTCTCTCATCGATCTAACTCTCTATCCCTCTCTCTTCCTCTCTGTAAAAAAAAATAAAATATTTAAAAAAATTGAAAGCAGGAACTAGTCTCCCAAAGGGTTGTGTTCTCCGATTTTCTAAGATAGCCATATGAGCAACCACCTCTAATGTGTACTCTGGGCACCAGGAGGAGACACCCAGGACTGGCTGAAGACAATGTTGCATATCTGTTCGCTGGAGTAGCCTCTGGGCAGTCCACTACATCTGGTATTCGGACCCTCACCCAAAGACTCTGCTCATAACCACAGTGAAGCCAAAGTCTACGGGGAACCTTTTTCACACGCACAGACTTTGTTATTAAACCATTACCAAGATTTTCATGAGACTTCCCTCTCCTCTATCAATTGGTTTATGTTTTCTGCTCCCAGAATCTCTGACATTTAGCATAAATGCCACCTCTGCCTAATTCCTAAGTAAATAGGTAGGACTCTTATTTATTTGTTTTTTATTATTAAACTAGGGGGCCAGTGCATGAAAATCCATGCACTGGAGGGAGCGTCCCTCAGCCCGGCCTGCCCCCTCTCACAGTCCGGGAGCCCTCAGGGGCTGGAGGTGACACGGTGATCAGGGGAAGGTGACGCCCCATCACACTTCTGCTGCTGCTACTGCCGGCAGCACAAACCTTGGTCGGCCCTGGTTACCTGAGCCTGGGGCGGCCCTGGGTGGCTGGGCAGCCACCATCTGAGGCTTGCCTGTGCCTCAGGCCAGCCCTGGGTGGCTGGGGGGCTGAGAGGACTGGGGGACTCCAGAGGCAGGCATGCAAAGTGGCCGGACTCGCCTGGAGGTGGGCTGTGCCGCATGCCTGCTGCGCTGGTGGGGCTGAGGGGACTGGGTGCCGCCATCTTGTTGCTGTGGGCACCGCCATCTTTGAGGGCATGATAGTCAATTAGCATATTCCCTCCTTATTGGCTGTGGGCGCCACCATTTTTGTGAGGGAGTGATGGTCAATTAGCATATTCCCTCCTTATTGGCTGTGGTTGCCGCCATCTTTGTGAGGGAGTGATGGTCAATTAGTATATTCCCTCTTTATTAGATAGGATGACTAGGGCAAATACTCCAATCAGACAGTCTGACAACAGGGAAGGCAAAGGAAGCTGAGTGCCTCAGTGCCTCCTCCCATAGCCTCCATCTATGTAGCCACTCCAAAATAAACACTAATTCTGAGTAAAAACAGTGTTCTTGCCATGCAAATGAAGATTCAAGATAATCCCTTTTATGCTCTCACCATCACCAGCTTCCCTTCACTAAACTCTCTTCGTTCTGGGAATCCAGAAGCCAGCAGTGCTTCTGAAGTACACCTTTCTATCGGCACCTACTATAAACTCCACGTCTGAGGAAAACTAACTAGAGCTGTCATGGGCTTCCTATACTGTTCATACCTTAGAGACTCTCATTTGTTCTAATTACCAATTTTCTGCAATGAGATTATTTTCTTAACATAAAATTGGAAAATTTGAAAAACGAGGTATTTTTTTATGCAAAAGTTAAACTGTCATGTTCTTTAGGAGTCCTGCTATGTCATGTCAAATCCTTAACTCAGTTTGTTGACTTCTGTGCCAATTAGATTCAAACATAAATTCATCCTAGTTTTTACTAGCAGTTTATCCTGGAGATAAGAATTTTCTGATAAAACGCTGCAATGGGAACCAGCAGACCTGAGGCTTACCTCTGGTTCTATGACAGAGTATTTTGGCACATGATGGGGCATTTCTAAACTGTCCTTTCTCCATGGATAAAATGAGAAGATATCACAGATGTGCCGAACATGTGTATGTCACACATGTCATGGATTGTGATAAGGTTATGACTCTTGAATGGCTTTTAGCTTATGAGGTTTTTTTTAGATAAATGTAATTTTTCTTTGCTAAGAAAATTAGTTTTGTAAATAAAGAACTCTAAAATGTTTTATAATTTTAAAATCTGAATTATAAACCTAAATTTTAAATCTAAATTTTAAACCCAAATTTATATTCTACAGAACATAAATACATTCTGTAAATATATAAACAGAATAATGGGAAAGACAGTGAGAAATATTACTGGTACTGATAGAGTCTGCCTTCAGAGCACTTGACAGAAATTAGTAAATGGTTATATTCCATGGCCCTTCTTTCTTCTTAGCACTTGATAGTGCAAAGGACATCAGGGTTTACATTGAAGAAAGAAGAGGCAACTAGGGAGTATAATTCAGGGTCCCAACATGTCCACAAATTGTTTATATTTGTTGTTTCTCTGTGGCGAGGTGTTCCCATGACCCATGGTGGAGGGACTGAGTGAAGGCTGGGGTATGGCTACTGTGAGCCACACTGACCTGAGATGTCCATACAACTTCCCTATGTCTGATCTTCTGTCTCCCCATCATCTGTGTAGAATTCTTTAACAGCAACCAGATTGCTGCTTTGAAGAGTCCTTCCCTCACACTCCACTCCACACAGAAACACTCATTCACATTACAGTTTGGTTAGAAGACCAATCCAAGTTCAGCTCACAACCAGCACTGTGCTGCCACAAGTGGGGTTTGCCCAGCCCTACCTCCCTCCTTACCCCAGTGTACTGACTTAGCTTATGATGTTGCATTTTCTGTACATTCATGTGTTCTTCTTGGTTTAAGAGGCTCTTTTGCAGAGGGTGTTTTAAACAAATTATTAAAATCTTCACATCAGTCACTATACTTTGCACACAGTAGGCACTTAATAAAGTTTCATTGCTTTGAAATAATTGCAATTATCTCTAAGGTTCCATGCCTAGTTGTCTTATGAAATTCAGATTGAAAATAATAAATTTGAGTTTTCCTATATCTCAGAATCCTCCTTAAATGTTGGTAGTCCGCACTATTCCAACCTGGGCCTTATGATACTCTCATGCTACATGCTTTGTGGGCGTGGTTATGCTTTTCCATTTTTGACCTCCATATGTTTTCTAATTACTTCCAATTCTGGGTCTCTGGTGTCTCCTCTGTCCTGCTCTCCATCAGGCAACTCCACATGTGGCCAGGTGTCCTCCATGACTCAGATACACCTCCTGAACTCCTGATCTCCCTGAGGATATTACCAAGCACCCAATAACTTGAGCTAGAAACTTTGGAGTGATTTTTGATTCTTTCCCTATTTCTTCAAACCCAAAATTTTAGCTTTTATCTCTTAAATAGCATCCTATGTAATAAAAGCCTAGGAGGCATCACACCCTCACGCGACACCTTCAAGTGATGTTGTCACAAGATGACCACCACAAGATGGCTGCACTCACAGTGGAGGCAGGGCCCAGCAGCCACTCTGTGCGGTGATGCCTGGGGGTCCCACAGGTCTGCGCGGCATGGATGAGGTGGGTCCTGGCTGAGGAGGTGGGTCACGGCAGGGGAGGGCAGTTGTGGGCAATCGGGCCAGCATGGGAGTGGTTAGGAGGTGATCAGGCTGGCAGGCAGAAGCAGTTAGGGGCAATCAGGCAGCCAGGCAGGCGAGTGGTTAGGAGCCAGCGGTCCAGGATTGTAAGAGGGATGTCTGACTGCTGGCAGTTGGACATCCCCTGCGGGGTCCCAGATTGGAGAGGGTGTAGGCTGGGCTGAGGGACACATTCCAACCCCCCCTGCCCCCATGCACTAATTTCATGCACTGGGCCTCTAATTTAAATATATACCTTCTCTATTCTTCTGAATGCAAGATGAGTTACCAATTTTTCTGTTACGACTCCTTAAAATATTATGAAACAAAATTTCCACTTAAGTCCAATAGACACAGTTCTGCTCAGACTTACAAAATCTAGTTCAAATACTTTTGTACATCCCCCCTGTCCCCCCGCAACTCCATCTTGACTATGTCACAATAGCTCTTCTTTACACATCTGCGGTAGCATGGGATTATTATCACATAATTATGCTTACTTGTTCATGTTTTCACTAGACTTGGAGTTCTTCAGAGAGAGGGCTGTGCTTTAGTTATCTTTATATGCACATCATAGTTCCTAGTTAAAAATAAAAACTCTATCAGTAGTCAATAAATAAATTTGGTGTATCAGTTATCTGCACTTAAGGATGTGGATATGATGTCACTTACCCATCCCACCAGGGACAGATATGAACAGGGAGCTTCGCGTCTTGCTCTTGTGAACTCTAGACTCTGTGGTTTGTATAAGATATTTTCCCCCTGGACTAATCTTTCATTGTTGGTTCAACACCATCCTTGTGAGAAAGAGATGTTCTTTTTGCTTCCTAAGCCAGGTGACCCTTGCCTGATGTATGTCCCTGTTCAGTCCTATCAGAAGGGAAGAACATGGTTCTGGAAGAGAAATATTGTTTTGACTCATAGAAGTGTGGATAAAGGGATGTTAGCCAGAGAGAAAGGTATGTGTGAATACATGTTGCGGTTAAAAAGAAAGGAGCAAAAATGTATGATGGAGGATGGAAGACAGGGATGGAGAGGTAGCTTATGGCTGACTGTGGAAGACCATCTGGCTGTCTGGGAGGACTTCACCTTGAAGACAACAATGGGGAGCCATTAAAAGAGAACTTCCATTGAAAAGCAGTTTTACACTGTTTGTTAAGTAATGTGCATGGCAAGTCCCGTTTAGCTGCAGTTGGATAAGTCCACTTTATAACTCTCTAAAGTTAAAAAGTTTAATAGAATGAGGTTTGACTAGAATATTTTTCAGAGATATAGTGCTTGAAACAAGTACATTCCATGTATTTGTGGGAAAAGAGGTATCTACAATAAATGATTATTTAGAGCTGTATTTTATTTAGCACCTAGTGCAATGTCTAACTTTCTAACTTGTAAGCTCTGCTGGGGGTTGGAGGGCAGGCACCTAAACCTAAGCAGCCGCCCAGTCAGTTTTCTGTGGAGTTTTATCTTCTTAGGCTCAGAAGTTGTGTAGACTTTAGCATGAAGAGGATGACTTTGAAATTTTGCCATGGGACTTTCTAACCTTCAGTTATTGGTGGGAAAGAAATTATGACTCTCTTAACAATGAGAGATGTCAAGTATTTTCTGTCAATTGTAAATGTCTATACTGCTGATTGTGTGTGTTATGTGTGTGTGTGTGTGTGTGTGTGTGTGTGTGTGTGTGTGTACAGTGTGTGTGTTTACCCATTCTGTCCTATATAAGTGTTTTGCGACTTCTCAGGGAAGGTCATTTTTTAAGCATACAACTCATAAAATAAATGTTAAGCCTTAGGTAGTAAGTCAAATTAAGTATTTCCAACTTAGATCTTGGTGTGCATTGAAATGGATAAATGAGTGTATTGTGATGGATTCACATCACAGAAGGCCACATACTGTGCTTCTTCCCCGAGGACATGTGTGTAGTGCAGCACATCCTGGCTCTGTAAAAAGAATTTCATTTGGTCAGGACAGTGTCAAATAAATTCTGCCCTAATGAGCACAGTTCTCACCTTGGGCTAAGCCCAAAGTGCTGAGAAATCTCCCCTCTGAGGCTGGACTCCCAATCTGCACACCCTTTTCTCTTCTGTCGTGAGCTCGTTTCCCTGCAGGTGAACTGGCCATGGATATGTGAGCTCTGTAGCCACAGCGATGAAGGTCCTTCTGTTATGCAGTCCTGGTGCCCCGGAGGGAGAAAAGCTGGGGTGAAAGGGAAGAGCCTGTGTTACTCTTTCTTTGCCAGACAATGACTCCAGTTTCATTTCCAGTCGTCACCATGGAAATCAGATGGTATTATTTATTCCCACTTTCCAGCTGAGTGAATTGAGGCACAATGTGGAGGACGACCTTATCCTTCATGTAAGCTGTTTCCATGTGGCTTGTGGGCACTTATGCATGCTGCATGTGTCAGGGAAGAAGAGTATGAGTATGCGTGTATGTGTTGTTTTGGGGTAGTAAGGAAACAGAAGTGGAAGAAAAATATTCTTCTGCTCACCTAAGACCTGTGGAGCATGGCCTTCCTGGTTTTGCGAGCAGTTAGCTTCCCTGCCATTCTTGGATATCAATTGTCTAATGCATTTAGGTCTGTTTATTTCTCTGATAAAATAAATATGTTCTCTTCTCTTATGGATAAAAAAACCTTTTTATTTCCTGGACAGCTCTTTTGTTTTGTTTACTTTAGTCTAAAGTATTCTACCCTTGAAAAATATTACTTTCTTTTTATCTGTTTCATAGTATTAAAATCACATCAATGTATTTATATTTAAACTAGAGGCCTGGTGCACCAGTGGGGTCCCTTGGCCTGGCCTGTGCCCTCTTGCAATCCCCCCCTCAGGGGATGTCGGAGAGCTGGTTTTGGCCCTATCCCCACAGGCCCAGGCCGAGGGACCCTATTGGTGCACGAATCTGTGCACCAAGCCTCTAATATGCATATAAGGTCTTTGGTTAATCTCTTCCTACCCTCCCTCTCCCCTCTTCCCTCTGAGATTCCTCATTCTGTTCCATGTTTCCATGCCTGTAGTTTCTACTCCTGCGTTGAGCGTCTGCCCCCTGGAGGTCAGTACACGTCATAGCTACTAGCCGCTCAGCTGGTGGCTTAGGCTTTTATATATATACTAGCGTTCCCGTTGCAGGAAAAATCCTGCAATAGGATTTCCTGCTGCACTCTACCCTGCCTCCGTTCCTCCCTTGTCGCCCGCCCTGCCTTCTCGGCCAGCCCGCCTGCGTTTCCCTTCGCCCCCGGCCCCGCCTCCGCTCTGCCCTTGTCGCCCGCCCCGCCTTCTCCTCCAGCCCGCCCCCGGCCCCGCCTCCGCTCCGCCCTTGTACCCGCCCCGCCTTCTCCGCCAGCCCGCCTGCGTTTCCCTTCGCCCCCGGCCCCGCCTCCACTCCGCCCTTGTGGCCCGCCCCGCCTTCTCCGCCAGCCCGCCTGCGTTTCCCTTCGCCCCCAGCCCTGACTTCGCTCCTCCCTTCTCCTCCCCTCCCCCCCGCCCTCCCCCCTTGCTTGCTTCTTCGAAGCTTTACTCCCTTTTGCAGCTCTTGGCTTCTTTCGATGCTATCTTGATATGCAAATCAGCCGCCATCTTTGTTGGGGTAATTTGCATACTCGTCCTGATTGGTTGGTGGGTGTGGCTTGGCTGGTGGGCATGGCTTAGGTGTAGCGAAGGTGCAGTCAATTTGCATATTTGTCTATTATTAGATTAGATAGATATGGGGAATGTCAAAAACATTTTTATAGAATCTTTATTTTAATTTTTGTTTAAAGGGCTGGTCAGGGTATGTGGAAGGACTCCTAGGTTGTGTTTAATTTTGTCCATTTCTGGAATGGCCTGATGAAGGATTCCAAGCCTTTGATGTTGAACAGATGTTCATGTCCTTCGGATTGTCATGGAATATGGTAATATAATATTAAAATCACTAGGGTTGTTTTTTTTGCCTAATAATATTTAAAGTTTTAAATACCACTCAACTCGTTGAATGGTGCTATATTCTGATAGATGTTTCATTTTTAGCTTTTGTTATTGGAATGTAAGTTGAAAAGCTGTATTGTAGGACCTGGGATGATTATGGTTGAGTCAGAGGCATACAGGTCACACTCAAAAGGTTCTAAAAGTGCTTGAAGAGTTAAATCCCCCCTTTCTGGCCAAATGTGATAATACTGATATGTGTCATGCAATTTGGTAACATGGATGAGCAATGCCCTTTGCTGTTGGGAATTTCAGGCTGCTGCTGACATGAACAATAGAAGGTTTTCAGTTGTTGACAATATAAACAGACAAATGTAGGAGAAAAAGTAATTCTGCCTTTAAAAGAGTTGAGTGTTTTTTATTTTATTTGAGGATAATTAAGTGCTTCAAGGAGTTCAGTTTTGGTGGGGAAAGCATTTATGGAAATTGTTCTATTTCTTAATTCTATAGATTTATTCTCTCACAAAAACTTATTAAATCAGGTGAAAATCTGTGAGACTATATCATGAACACCAAAGTGATTGAGATAAAATTATAGATGTTGTTATCTATTAAAATTCTATATACTGGAGTCATTTAATCAAATAGAATTACAAAAATATGCCTGTTAAATAGTCAACTTAATATTATGGAAAGATCTAGTCATCTGCTGTTAAAATTACCTCATTAATATTTTATTCCATGGATTTGAACATTTCTAAAAGATTGGGGGGACAGGGGGGAAGAAATAGGAATAATCACAGGCTTCTTGGCTGCCATATGGCCTGTTCCCAGAAGTGTAGAGGATATTTCTGTGTTTCTGTGCACACTGTCAGGGCCATAGGACAGACAACAATGTTATTTTTATGGATGTATTTGAATTCACTTTGTTTTCTTATTTGTATCATATTCTCCTGTTCAGGAAAAGTCCTCCAAATATTCTCATTATGCTGAAAGACATCTGTTCAGTGTCATCTTCCTACTTCAAACCCATTTCTCTGTGAAATCTCCCAGTGAAGTTCTTCCCACCTGTGATGTTTATTATGCTGGAGGATGATGGAGACAGGGCTCCTGGGACTATCATCCAGGTATGTCTAATTTTGAATTTGGACTTCCTATCTCTAAATTTGTTTTTTCTTCAAAACTGAGATTGTTCTTGCTTGGACCATATAGAAGACATTATTTGTACCGACTAACTAATCATCTCCCAAGGCCAGTTGCACATAATGGGCTGTGCTGTCCAACTCTGTAAATTATTCCTAACACAAGTTAGGAATCAGAGTTGAGTCCAAAAATAGACAGAGTTACTCTAGCACTCATTCTTCCAGCCCTGTGTCCTTCTGCTCACTCTCAGCACCTCTGTCATCCTCTCACTATTGCTGAAGAGCTTGGCAAGTGGGGAGGGAGGAGGTCACCTGGAATTCACTTCCTGCATGTGCTTTCTGCAATGCCTGGGGCTATGGCATTGTGGGGCATTATTGATATGCTGGGCAAGACAGTACTCCCTTCAGTTCCTCCCTAAGCCAAGGTAGGTCATACTGACTGAATATTCTAAATCCTACATACCTGTACTGCAGCTGATTAAGATATTTTTCAACCTGCAGAATCTTACCAAAATTCCAACTGTTCAGTAAGCTCACCAAACTTTTGAGTACCCACTAATTGGTGAACTGAAAAGTAAGTGAAAAGAATATCCCTTATGATTCAAAACAAATACCTTCATACCAACGAGATATCTGAACTGACGCATTCTTTTGCAATGTCAAAAGTTGTGAGATGTTTTAAAACTAGTTTAAAAGGTCTTTTAAGTCTATGGCTTGCAGTGCTGCTCATTTGTTATTGCAGGGTTGACAGCCAGCACCCAAGTACACTTCTCCCCACTGGAAGATATCAGAGCAGCTGCCATGGAACCAGAGACAAGAGCTTAGACTAAGAATCAGATCTGGCAAACCCTAACTCTGGAACAGTGCATTCAAATGCTGATGACTTAGACTCAGACTTGTAAGAGGAAAATTTAGCAGCAATGAGCATGGAGGGTCCTTTAATGCTGAGGGTATTTTTGATGTTTATGAGTCCTACATAATCAGGAGGCCTCACTTGCTGCTTTAAAAGGTGGTACTTCTTATCTACTTCAAAGGCTGCCTAGTAAAAAAAAAACCAAAATGATTTGATTTGCTAACTATCTTTCATTGCAGCACATTCTACTTAGGTAAGTAATTTTGTTTGCTTTGACTTTAGGGACTGTCACACCCTTATGTCTAATTCCTTCTTAATTTTTCAACTTAATGCCTAGTCTCTAGAATAATTATTATGAACATGATATGGATTCCCAGATATCTTTTTTTCTTATTCCATTGCCCTAACTCTTGGCATTGGATCAGTAATTCTAATTATTATGCCTACCTCTCTTTTTCTCTCTTTCTTTCTCTATAACACTCTCTCACACAAATCATACATATGTCAAGAATATTGGAAGGAAATTGCTCAAAGTATTAAGAATTAGTATAATGAGTGGTGGGATTGTGGTAACTTTTGTGTGTGTTCCTGTTTTGTTTTTTTTTTTAAATTATAACAAACATAAATCAATTTATTTATTATATTTTTTAATATTTTTATTGTTTAAAGTATTACATATATTAGTACATATATCACCTTTTTTTTCTCCATTGACCTTCCCCCAGCCTCCCTTACCCCCTGTCACATGCCCTCATCCCCCCTCACCCACGCAGTGTCTTGTGTCCATTGGTTGTGCTCATATGCATGCATACAAGTCCTTCAATTGATCTATATCCCTCCCTCCCCAACACTCCCCAGCCTTTCCACTATAATTTGAAAGTCTGTATGGTGCTTTACTGCCTCTGTATCTATATTTTTATTCATCAGGTTATAATGTTCTTTATTTTCCATAAATGAGTGAGATCATGTGGTATTTTTCTTTCATTGCCTGGCCTTTTTCACTTAACATAATGTTCTCCAGGTCCATCCATGCTGCTGCAAATGGTAAGAATTCCTTCTTCTTTATAGCAGCATAGTATTCCATTGTGTAGATGTACCATAGTTTTCTAATCCACTCATCTGCTGATGGGCATTTAGGCTGTTTCCAAATTTTAGCTATGGTGAATTGTGCTGCTATGAACATAGGGGTGCATATATCCTTTCTGATTGGTGTTTCTAGTTTCTTGGGATATATTCCAAGAAGTGGGATTAGTGGGTCAAATGAGAGCTCCATTTTTAGTTTTTTGAGGAAATTCCATACTGTTCTCCACAGTGGCTGCACCAGTCTGCATTCCCACAAGCAGTACATGAGGGTCCCTTTTTCTCCACATCCTCACCAACACTTGTCGTTTGTTGATTTGTTGATGATTGCCATTCTGACAGGTGTGAGATGGTACCACATTCTCGTTTTGATTTGCATCTCTCAGATTATTAGTGACTTTGAGCATGTTTTCATATGTCTCTTAGCCTTCCTTCTGTCTTCTTTCAAAAAGTATCTATTTAGGTCCATTGCCCATTTTTTTTATTGGATCATTTATCTTCCTTTTATTAAGTTGTATAAGTTCCCTGTAGATATTGGAGATTAAACTTTTATCAGTGATAACATTTGTAAATATGTTCTCCCATACAGTGGGCTTTCTTGTTGTTTTGTTGATGGTTTCTTTTGCTGTGCAAAAGCTTTTTATTTTAATGTAGTCCCATTTGTTTATTTTCTCTTTAGCTTCCAAAGCCCTAGGAGTAGTATTGGTGAAGAAATTGCATGGTCATATGTCTGAGATTTCTCTCCCTGTGGATTCCTCTAGTATTTTTATGATTTCCCATCTTATGTTTAAGTCCTGTATCCATTTTGGTTTATTTTTGTGTATGGTGTAAGTTGGTGGTCTAGTTTCATTTTTATGCATGTATCTGTCTAATTTTCCCAACACCATTTATTGAATTAACTGTCTTGACTCCATTGGATGTTCTTAAATATTAATTGAGCATAGTGATTTGGATCGATATCTGGATTCTCTATTCTATTCCATTGGTCTATATGTTTGTTCTTATGCCAGTACCAGGCTGTTTTAAGAACAGTGGCTTTGTAATATAGCTTGAAATATGGTATTGAGATCCCATATACTTTGTTCTTCTTTCTCAGGATTGCTGTGGCTATTCTGGGTCTTTTTTTATTTCAGATGAATTTTTGGAGAGTTCTTTCTAGGTCTGTAAAATATGCTGTTGGTATTTTAATGAAGAGTGCATTGAATGTATAGATTGCTTTGGGTAGTATGCACATTTTAATGATGTTATTTCTACCAATCAATGAACATGGAATATTCTTCCATCTGTTTATGTCTTCCTCTATCTCTTTTTTCAGTGTCCTGTAGCTTTCCGTCTTTTATAGGTCTTTTACCTCCTTAGTTAAGTATATTTCTAGGTATCTTAATTTTTTTGGTGCGATTGTAAATGGGATTGCTTTTTTAGTCTCTCTTTCTGTAAGTTCACTATTGGTGTATAGAAATGCCATAAATTTCTTGGCGTTAATTTTGTATCCTGCTACATTGCCAAATTATTAAGTCTATTAGTTTTTTGATGGAGTCTTTCGGGTCTTTTATGTACAATATCATGTCATCTGCAAATAAGGACAGCTTTACTTCTTCTTTTCCAATTTGGATGCCTTTTATTTCTTCTTCTTGTCTATTTGCTATGGATAATACTTCCAGTACTATGTCGAACAGGAGTGGTGAGTGTGGGCATCCCTGTCTTGTTTCTGTTCTTAGGGGAAATGGTTTTAGTTTTTGCCCATTGAGTATGATGTTTGATGTGGGTTTATCATTCATGGCTTTTATTATGTTGAGGTATGATCCTTCTATTCCCACCTTGTTGAGAGTTTTTATCAAGAAAGGGTGTTGTATTTTGTCAAATGCTTTTTATGCATCAATTGATATGACTATGTGATTTTTATCTCTCAATTTGTTTATGTGATGTATCATGTTTATTGATTTGCGGATATTGTACCATTCTTGCATTCCTGGGATAAATCTTACTTGGTCATGGTGTATGATCTTTCTGATGTAATGCTGGATCTGATTTGCTAGAATTTTGTGGAGGATTTTTGCATCTATGTTCATGAGGGATATTGGCCTGTAATTCTCTTTCCTTGTGTTGTCTTTATCTGGTTTTGGTATTAGTGTGATGCTGGCTTCATAGAATAAGCTTGGAAGTGTTCCTTCCTCTTGAATTTTTTGGAACAGTCTTAGGATGATAGGTTTTAGTTCTTCCTTGAATGTTTGGTAAAACTCCCCTGTGAAGCCATCTGGCCCTGTGCTTTTGTTTGCTGGAAGCTTCTTGATGACTGCTTCAATTTCTTCCATAGTTATTGGCCTATTGAGATGTTTAGATTCTTCCTAATTGAGTTTTGGAAGGTTATATTTTTTCTAAGAAAATGTCCATTTCCTCCAGGTTGTCCAGTTTGTTGGAATAGAGTTGTTCATAGTATTTTTTAACAACCTTTTGTATTTTGGTGGGGTCTGTTGTTATTTCACCCCTTTCATTTCTGATTTTGTTTATTTGGGTCCTCACTCTTTGCTTCTTTGTTGAGCCTGGCTAGAGGTTCATCAATCTTGTTTATCCTTTCAAAGAACCAGCTCTTGGTTTTGTTGACCTTTTGTATTGTTTTTTTTGGTCTCAATGTCGTTTATCTCCACTCTGATCTTTATTATTTCCTTCCTTCTACTTACACTGGGCTTTTCTTGTTGCTCTCTTTCTAACTCTTTGAGTTGTAAAGTTAGGTAATTTATTACCATTGTTTCTTGTTTTTTGCAGTAGGCTTGTAGAGCTATGAACATCCCTCTCAAGACTGCTTTTGCTGTGTCCCATAGATTTTGGATTGTTGTGTTTTCATTGTCATTTGTTTACATGATGTTTTTTATTTCTTCTTTGATCTCTCTGGTATCCCAGTCATTGTTTAATAGCATGCTATTTAGTCTCCAGGTGTTTGATTTTTTTTTGGCTTGTTTTTATTGTAGTTGATTTCCAGTTTTATGCCACTGTGATCTGAGAAGATGCTTGATATGATTTCTATCTTCTTGAATTTGAAGAGACTTTGTCTGTGACCCAACATATGGTCTGTCTTTGAAAATGACCCATGTGCACTTGAGAAGAATGTATATTATGTGGCTTTGGGGTGAAATGTTCTGAAAATGTCAATTAATTCCATTTGCTCTAGTGAATTATTTAGGATTGATGTTTCTTTGCTAATTTTTTGTTTGGAGGATTTGTCCAATGGTGATAGTGGGGTATTAAAGTCTCCTACTATGATTGTATTGCTGTCAATCTCTCCCTGGATATCCTCCAGGAGTTTTTTTATGTATTTGGATGCTCCTGTATTGGGTACGTATATGTTTACCAGAGTTATTTCTTCTTGTTGGATTGTTCCCTTTAGTATTATGAACTGGTCTTCGTTATCTCTTTTTATGTCCTTCAAGTTGAGATCTAATTTGTCAGATATAAGTATTGCTACCCCAGCTTTTTTTTTCCATTTCCATTTGCCTGAAAAACCTTTTACCATCCCTTCACCTTCAGTCTGTGTGCGTCTTTTTTTATTTTTATTTTTATTTTGAGGTGGGTTTCTTGTAGACAGCAGATATATGGGTCATGTTGTCTTATTCAATCCGTTACCCTATGTCTTTTGATTGGGGCATTTAATCCATTTACTTTTAAAATTATTACTGATCAGTAATTATTTGTAACCATTTTTATTCTTTACCCTTGTGTTCCTTCTTCGCTTCCTATTTCTTTTTTTTACAGCAGACCCTTTAGCATTTCTTGCATTGCTGGTTTGGTGGTAGTCACTTAGTCCTTTTTTGTCTGTAAAGCTCCTGATTTCACCTTCAATTTTGATTGATAGCCTTGCTGGGTACAGTATTTTTGGGTTCAGACCCTTCCTTTGCATGACTTTGTATATTTCATTCCATTCCCTTTTGGCCTGATGTGTTTCTGTTGAGAAATCAGTCACTAGTCTGATGGGATATCCTTTGTAGGTAACTTTCTTTCTCTCTCTGGTCACCTTTAAGATTATTTCTTTGTCATTGGTGTTTGCCAATTTAATTATAATATGCCTTGGCATCGCTCTTTTGGGGTTCATTTTGTTTGTGACTCTGTGAGCTTCTTGGATTTGTGTGGGTTTTTTCTTCCCTATTCAGGGAAGTTTTCTGTCATTATTTCTTCAAACAAGTTTTCTATTTCTTGCTCAGTTTCCTCTCCTTCTGGAACCCCTATTATGCTGGTTTTGTTTTGTTTCCTTTTGTCCAAAAATTCCTTAGGCTCTCCTCCTGCTTTTTAACTTTTTTTTCTAGAAGCTGCTCTGCTTGGGTATTTTTTCCTACCTTGTCTTCTAGCTCACTGATGTGGTCCTCTGCTTCTTCTAGTCTACTCTTGATGCTTTCTATTGAGTTCTTTACAGCAGTGGTCATTTTTCATTTCTTCTTGGTTCTTCTTCATGTCCTCTTGGTTCTTACTCATGTTGTCGAATTTGTCTTCCATTCTTTTCAGCCTCCTTATGACCATTTCTCTGAATTTTTTCTCTGACAGGTTGCTTGCCTCCATTTCGTTTAATTCCTTTACTGGTGATTCCTGCTTTTCTTTCATATGCGGGCTGTTTCTTTGTCTCCCCATGGTCTCTCTTCTCTGGGTGTCTGGTTATGTAGTTCTCTCTCTCTCCTGCGTTGATTTAAAGGCACAAAATACAACACAAACAGGTACAATGCCCAAGGCACTGAATAGAAATGTATTCACAATATTAATAACCCTAAATAAAGGTGACCACCAGAGAAAGGCTAATTAGAAGATAGGAGAGAAAGAAAAAGAGGGGGGAAAAAAGGAAAGGAGTGCAAAAATAAAATTGGGAAAAGGAAAAATAAAGTAAGAGAGAAAAAAAGAGAATAAGAAAGGAGAGGAGAACAACCTATATATATGGGAAGAAAACTCCAATAGAACAGCCACTAATCCCAACAAATGCCAGCAACAAGTACCTGGAGATGAATACAAACTACAGACAACAACTAATATCAAGCGAGGCAATGGAAAACAGAAACATAAAACAAACAAAAATAAAACAAACAAAATAGAATAAGCAAAACAATCTCACAAACAAGCATAAAAATTGATATAATCAACAATCAAGGAAACAACAAAAAAGGACAGAGAGAAAAACAATTTTTTGGATAGTGAAGACAGAGAAGAGAGAGGTGTATATGGACTTGGAGCAGGGGATTGGAAATTAGATATATTAGTAGGGTGAAATTTTAACAGGGGGTAAAAAGAAAGAATAAGGACAATCTAAAGCAGGAATAGGGTAAGAGAAACAGGACACAAAAGGGGAAAAGTGAGGAAGAGAGTGATGGCATAAAGGTAAAGTTGAGATAGAGTAAAATGATGCTAAAGGAAAGATGAATATAGAATATAGAACACTAATCCTAAAGTAAAATAAAGAGAAAATAAAATGACACTTAAAAAAAAAGGTAAAATAGTAGTAGTAATAATACTGATTGAAAATAAAAATGTAATAATTAAAAAGGTAAAATCAAGTGAGGAAAAAAGAAAAAAATAGTTTCTTAAGTAAAAGATGAAAAATATATAAAAATAAAAATGTGCGGTAGGGAAGGTCATTCACTTCCTCTACTGTTCTGTTTGGCACACCTGTTTCCTAGTTAGGACAGTATTGAAGTTCCCTGCATTCCACTGCTCCTCAATGTTGTACGCCAGTCCTGATTTTTAAGCAGGCAGCGTGTCTTAATTTCTTGTATTCCTTTATTTGTGTTTACACAATAGTCAATTTGTGATTCAACCCCTGAGTGGCAGTGTTTCTGGATTGACCTCTGGGTCTATAGGTCCTCTCTAGCCAGTGCTTAGATCCTACTTTCCCTGTGGCACTCAATACCATTTTGTAGGAGTGGGTTGCCCCAGAGCTGGTTCTCTAATGGTTATTCCCTCTCTTATCCCCTGGTTGCAGAAAATCAACTTTCCCCTGCAGTCTCTTAGAGTGTCCCCAATTGGGTGATCCTATGTATTGGGCTTAGTAATCAGAAGCAAGGATTTAAAGAGGAAAAAGAGCGAGCGTAATTGTGCGAACTCCGGAGCTGCGCGCAAGTCTGTGCAGTCTTCTTTTCCCCCTTGGGTCTAAGCAGCCGGCACACTTTTAAAATTTAAAAAAAAATTTAGGCTGTCCTTTTGCGTCAGATCAAAATGGGTTGCTTTTTAGAGTTCCCTTTTGTTAGCATATCTGAGGACCCCCTTCCACATTCACGGATCATGCCAGCCCCAACAGCCACGGATTTTTCTAGGCACATACTTCCAGCTGTCTCCAGCTCCCACAGTGTGCGAGTTTCTCTCTCCTGCCAGGACCAGAGACCTCACCTTATCCCAGCCAAAATCTGACCTTTCCATGGTGGAGTGTGGAGCTCCTCTGAATCTGTGTGTTTGTGCCAATTGGGGACCGGTGATCTGGGGTTTGCAGCTGTTCGGTGGGTGCTGCAGTTTTAGATTTTCAGGTTCCCCATAACATCCACTTTCCCCTTCAAGATGGCGCGGTTTCCACGTCCAAGCCGGTCGCTTCGGGAAGGAACCTAGCAGCAGTGGGGGCTGCCTGGTCAGGGGAGCCCAGTCTAGCAGTCCCCCACCGTCTCCTGGAGTATAGCTGTCCCTCAACTCACCAACACTCCCTGTGTGACCCTCAGCTGTTCTTTCTATCTGCTCCAGAACAAGGCTCAGGACACGTCTGTCTATTCTGCCACCATTTTTTCGATCCTCAATTTATTTTTAGAAAAATATTATTGAAATGGTCCTGGGGAAGTAGAAATCCATATCTTACATACTCTAAGATAAATACTAGTATATGTATACATATCTATACTAATAAAAGGGTAATATGCTAATTGGACCAGGAGACCAGCCAAGGAGAGCTATTGGGGCCAGAAGGCCAGCAGGGGAGGGCGGTTGGGGGCCATGAGGCCAGCAGGGGAGGGCAGTTGGGGGTGATCAAGCCAGCAAGGGGGGGGGCAATTGGGGGTGAGCAGGCCAGCAGGCAGAGTGGTTAGGGGTGATCAGGCAGGCAGGCAGGTGAGCAGTTAGGAGCCAGCATTCACGGATTGCGAGAGGGATGTCTGACTGCCGATTTAGGCCCGATACCAGCAGTCGGACATCCCCCAAGGAGTCCCAGATTGGAGAGGGTGCAGGCCAGGCTAAGGGACCAACCTCCCCCCACCCCCTGTGTACGAATTTCATGCACCAGGCCAGTAGTATATAATAAAAAAGGCAAGATTTACCTTGGCTGGTGTGTCTCAGTGGTTGAGTGTAGACCTGTAAACTAGGAGGTCATGGTGGTTTGATTCCCGGTTGGGGCATATCCTGGGTTGTGGGCTCGATTCCTAGTGTGGAGTATGCAGGAGGCAGCTGATTGATGATTTTCTCTCATCATTGATGTTTCTGTCTCCCTCTCTCTCTTCCTTCCTCTCTGAAATCAATAAAAATATATTAAATTTTTTTACAAGGGGCAGGATTTAAAGAGACATTATGCAAATAAGATATCTGAATGGCCAATAAGCACACTGTGGACAAAAAGGGACAACATAGTAAACCTGACAAGCTCAGGGTGTTACTGAGCAGGGGCCTAGCCCTGAGCGAATCTGCCTAGGGCCAGCTGGTAGTGTGTAGGTTCTTGACTTCATGCAGGAATGGTTTTGTATATTGAGTCCAGGTGATTGAGAGTATGTTTATTAATGCTGGGGACAGTGCAATAAAGAAAGGCTTAGCATAGAAGAAACCACAGAAGAGCCTAGGCTGGGCTGCTTTAGCTCACTAGGCATTCAGAGAAAAGGGGGCTTTGGGGACAGGTTCAGGGGTTGCAAGTTTCCTGAGGATCCTTAGAGTTCAGAAGTTGCATGCCTGGGGGGGGATGAAGAGTGGGGAAGTGAAAGGCACCAGCATGCTCCCCAGAGGGAAAGTGCATGCTGGGTCTTTGTCTTGAGGGTTTTTATATCTCTCTTGCAGGCACGAATCTTTTAGGCAGGGCACGTTTCAGAAGAGGGTTTCAGCAGAATATTCATCAGTTTCCCAGGTGTATTCTTTCAGGGTGGTGCTCTTTACTGATTGGTCAGTGCCAGGGCATGGAGTTGTTAGTCATTACAGCTGATCCTGGTGTCACCTACCTGGTTTTGTTGCTTTCCTAGGTCTGGAGCTGAAATACAATTGAGGCCTAGATGTTATCTCTAGGGAGGTGACTTTCTGCATCTGGCTGTAAATTGCTCAGCAAGTTTGTTTAGCTATCTGTCTCAGTTTCCCCATTCTACTTGTCAAGGAATTTTCCTATCTTCTTACTATCCTGCCTCAAGGGGAGGCCTGCATGGTGACCTTACAAACTTAGACACCTAAAGTAACCACAGAGGATGGTCTGAAATTACAACTTTCTGACTAAAAGTGAGTTATGGTGGATAGTCATATCCTAGGCTGGTATCTTCCCTGACAAAGGTTACTCTTTACCTTACCTGAGCCTGTCTCTTGTCTTTTTGCATCTATGATAACATACCTTTGGAATGTCAGGGTAATTTCCTTTTTTTTCAGATTCTTCACTTCTCCAGAACAGAGACCACAAAACCCCTTATTATTATTATCATGTTAATTTTTAACTGCTAACTATTCTATGCCCACAAATGTAAAAGAAATATGTGATGTGTCTATTTGTTTTACTTTTTATACACTCCCAGAGATTTCCCAGTTTTGCTTTCTTCTGCCTCCCTAATCTATCACCAATGGATTTCATGTAAACCCCTTACACCTCCTCCTTTGATTGTAATATATAAAAAATAAAGAGATCAAAGCTGGCAGAAATATGAATGAGCCAAAAATTTACATATTGATGGTGAGATATTGAAATCTTTTGAATTCTTTGGAAAACTAGCACTTTCTTAACAAGCTAAATACCCATCTCCCATGTGACTTAGCGGTCCCACTCCTCCTCAGTATTTTCCCAAGATTAATAAAAATATGCGCTTACACAGGTCTTTACAAGAAGGTTCACAGAAGCCTTTTTTTTAAATAAAATCTTCAAGCTGGAAACAACCAGAATGTTCATTCACATGGGAGTAGATTATTAAATTGTAGCATACCCACATAGTGAAGTGCTGTCAGGAAGAAACAAAAAATTTCAACATGTAAATGAGGTTCAGAAATGTTGTGTCAAGTAAATGGTGCTGGACACAAAATGGAACTGACTGTATGAATCATTTACATGATGTTCAAGAACAGGGCAAACAATGTGTTGTTTTCTCATTTCATTGGTCACTGAGTGGGTTAGGTTATGTGGTAAAGTCTGGTGTATCAGGGTCACTGTGAAAGGCTAGCTGAGAGGCTTTGCAAATAGCAACCATGAACTAATGTGAGAATTTAACAGAAGAGGATTAAATTTAACTGTGACTTAATAGGTGCAGAGGGCCAGGAGGTCAAGCTAGGGAAAGCCTGTGATTTGTGTCAAAGGTACCAAACCATGTGGATTTCCCCAGTGCACAGGGCTAGTTTCAGGTCTTCAGAAGAAGAGAAATATTATTCTGAATAGAGAGAAAGCTCGTGACTAAAATTAGAGAATGGTGATTTCTTTAATAAAAAGGTAAATATGGGAAATGTAGCTATTAATATGAGGTTATAGTTCCTGATTAACTTCTTTAGCCTCCCTGATTCATAAAGTAAAGAATCCACTTCCCTGCACCATAGGAAGCATAGTGGCCCCCATCCCACCTGAGATTATGTGTTGACTGATTCAGATACCCCTAAGATTCCAGCTAGATGCCAAGAGAGTTTTTATCCCTGTCATGAGGCAGCTACTTTTTCTCCTTAGGACACTTGCCCAACGATTCTCACTAACACATAATTGCTGATTGGGGTGTGTTTCTCCCATTGATGAGACATCTTATATAATTACAATGATGAAGGATGATTCAAGAGACAGGCAACTCACCTCCTATCTCCCCCCCAAAAAATTCCTTACTAATCACTTCTATAGTGATGATAGGTCAGCCCCACAAGGCAGTTGGACATTTTCCTTTTAGGGGAAATTGTGCTTTTTTTTTTTTTGTCTTATCTGAGAGAATGAAGGAAAGGCAGTTTTTGTGAATCATGAAAGTGGGCTAGTGGTGGCAAGACTATGGCCATCAACATCAGGAATATGCAGGCGGCTGTGAAGGCCACGCGGCCTCTGTGTGAAATTCTTTGCGAAGCACAGAATTCTGTTCTGCTCAAGTCACCTTCCCCTGTCCCTCACCTCATTTTATGTATCAGCAGTTTTTCTATTAATCAGCCAAAAATCCAAAGAGCATATAGAGGACTCCAGAAGATCTAGAAGAGGATAAATCAAGAGGTGCTGACTAGAAGAAGAGGATTCTGTTCTGACTTCCTTCCACATTAACTGGTTGTCATTCTGAACACTTGGGCAGAGTATGAAAGCATGGGACTGACTGACCACTCTGTGGGGAGGTGTGATGGTGGTGTCTGGGAAAGGCTAGCTCAACCAAAAACAGATTATCAGCACTGAAGAAAAATCTGAGACGTATGTTTCACAAGGTAGAATCCTCTCCAGTGTTCCAATCAGTCAGGTTTCTGCAAGGAAAAGACTTCAGAGGGGAAGGCTTATAGCACTTAGAGCAGGAATGTCTGGCCTGTGGGCCATATATGGCCCATGAAATCCTTTGGTCTGGCCCTGCCAAGGCAACCACAGGCAGGACTTGGAATTCAATAAATCAAGGAGCTTTTTTCATGGCAACATAAATTCATATTAAGTCAATCATAATAATAACATAAATTTTGAGGGACAAGCAAGGAACATCCATTAAGGAATAGACAGAACACATATTAGTACATGACGAGAAAGACATGTATGCTTGTCAGCTCACCACAGCCCATATGCCTATATTGCGGTGACTCACAGGCGAGTCAGTGCCAGGCAAGCTGGGAGTGTACACGGTGGGAAAGTGTTAAACTCACTGTGGTGAAACTATGGCGATCCGGTGATGATGAAATGAGATGCCATGAGATGATTCCTTGCGTTGTTGATGACCTTGCCTCTAATGATTGACCACAATGTTGTCGACTTCTTTCTTGACACAGATGATAACTCCAATCCAACCTTTATCCACATGTCCACAATCAACAATCCTCACAAAAACTGAATCTCAGATAAAGATTAAGAAAATTATAGGACACAGTAAAGACCTCAAGAGTCAATGATACAAACATTGGATATGTTCTAAATCCAAGATGCAGGATTAGAACAGCAGTCAAAGCAAACTAATTACGTTGCTGGCAACACACACACTGGATAGTTATTAAAACTTAAGTGGTGTGACATACTACAAATGGCAACTACAAAGAAAATAAAAGTTTATGCACTCCCGGCGGAGCTAGACTTCAGTAGAGTTGACTGAATTCAAGGGATTAAAAAGTATAAATTGGGGGGACGCCGCGGCGGCGACGTCCGGAACACGGTGATGGCGGTGCCTGGAGCTCGGCAGCCGCCCAGCGCCCGTCCCAGCCGCGCAGCCCTCGCGCGCCTGGTTCCGCGGGACGCGCGCACTGCGCACCGGACGGAGGCCCGGGCGCCCTTTCCGTGCACCTCCCGGCGGCGCTAGACTTCAGTAGAGTTGACTGAATTAAAGGGATTAAAAAGTATAAATGGGGGGGACGCCGCGGCGGCGACGTCCGGAACACGGTGACGGCGGTGCCTGGAGCTCGGAGGCCGCCCAGCGCCCGTCCCAGCCGCGCGGCCCTCGCGCGCCTGGTTCCGCGGGACGCGCGCACTGCGCACCGGACGGAGGCCCGGGCGCCCTTTCCGTGCACCTCCCAGCGGCGCTAGACTTCAGTAGAGTTGACTGAATTCAAGGGATTAAAAAGTATAAATTGGGGGGACGCCGCGGCGACGACGTCCGGAACACGGTGATGGCGGTGCCTGGAGCTCGGCGGCCGCCCAGCGCCCGTCCCAGCCGCGCAGCCCTCGCGCGCCTGGTTCCGCGGGACGCGCGCACCGCGCACCGGACGGAGGCCCGGGCACCCTTTCCGTGCACCTCCCGGCGGCGCTAGACTTCAGTAGAGTTGACTGAAATGAAGGGATTAAGAAGTACAAATTGAGAAGTTTGAAAAAGATGGCGGCGGAGGTTAAAGGCTGTTCTGTTGCCTCGCACCCAGCGAAATCGGAGGGGATGAGGTGTGGAGGTGCGTGGGTCTGGCTGGTGGCGGGGGAAAGGGGCTTTTGTTCCAAACCTAAGGGAGATTAGCTCTCCATCACCCTGAAACCCATCTTCTGGCGAAACCCGGGAGACCCAGATGCCTGCGGGGAGAGGCGGGACTCTTGCGGAGGTGCGCCCAGCAATCAGTGTTTGCTGCGCTGGAGTGCGGAACGAGGGGACTTAGATACATGGAAGGCAGAAGGACCAGACTCACAGCCATCGTGGCTCGCCGCACCATGGCCTGTTGGCGCCCTGAGACCCCGCCCCGCCCTGGGACCCGCCCCGCATGTTTTGAAGACCTGCCCCGCAAGTCTTGCAGGCACACCTGCGCCCCAAGCAACGGCTTATGCATGTGGGTGGCCTGCCCTCTGGCAGCGGACCAGATGATCTGCTGTTCTAGTCGGACTGCTCCAGGGCCACTCAGACAGGAGGAAGAAACTACAGTTTTTGCTGTAATCCTTGCTGAGTGCCTAAGGCAGTAGCTGATCTACACCCCATTGGAGACCCAGAAACGAGGGCATCTAGTGGTCTGTGGGAGATGACACCAGATTTCAACCACGTGCATAAGGGACACATTCAACGGGAATATTCAGTGAGCGCCAAAGCTTTGCTGCACCAAGACCCGGCCCATAAACGTGTCTCCTGCACAGCAACTCTTCCTTTATAGACAAAGAGAGCCCCCCCAATGACACCAACAACAATCAAGACTTAACTATACAAAGGAGGACCAAGATGGAGGCATAGGGCGGAAGCCTGATTGTTGCCTACCACAACAACTTTGAGACTACCACAAGAGAGCAGAGCAGACACCATCCAAGACCACCATAGGGCTGGCTGAGTAGATGCTCTACAACTAGAATAAAAGAGGGGTATGTGGGATGATGCTGATGCCGGCGACCCAAAGACCACACTTTAAAACTACAGCTCAGGCGACACAAAAGAACTATGGCTCAGGCGATACAACAGCGGCCTGGAACGTGCTCGGCGCAGTTCCCCCGGCGGTCTCCGGCTGAGGGGACGGCTCCACTGGCAGCCAAGCACGGACAGACGAGCCCCTATGAGACATGGGGTGGGAGACTCCGCGCTTGCTGACCTCTGAGTCCGTCAAGAATCTCAACGCCCCGGAAGCGGCCAGGTGCGCATGCTCGGCGACCGGCCACCGATGCAGACCCAAGGGCCGACGCAGCGACGCCAGACTGGCCCACCGCCATGCACCGGGTGCACCGGAGCTTCGCCGAGCCGCCGCCCGACGAGTTCTGCAGCAGCCATACTGGAGCTCTGGAAGGATGGCCAGGGGAATTGCTGAGGGGGGATTGACCGGCAGGAATTGGGATCAGGAAGACGGGGCCCCGCTGAGACCCGGGTGCGGGCGGGGTTGCGCGCCTCTGGACTCGGGTGTGGTCACACGCCTCTGGGTATAAGTGAGGCCTCACGTCCCTGGGTCTAGGTGAGGCCACATGCCCCTGGGTCCAGGTGAGGCCGGACTCCGGGTCCGGGTGAGGCCAAGTGCCCCTGGACCCGGATGACGCTGGATCCCGTGCCCGGGCGAGGCCAAGCGCCCCTGGGTCTGGGAGAGCCCACACACCCCTGGGTCCAGGCGAGACCATGTGTCCCTGGATCCGGGTGAGGCTGCGTGCACATAGGCCCGGGTGAGCCCAAGTGGCCCTGGGTCTGGGAGAGGCCAAGCGTCCCTGGGTCCGGGTGAGACCATGTGTCCCTGGATCCGGGTGATGCCTTGTGCACCTAGGCCCGGGTGAGCCCAAGTGGCCCTGGGTCTGGGAGAGGCCAAGCGTCCCTGGGTCCGGGTGAGACCATGTGTCCCTGGATCCGGATGAGGCCTCGTGCACCTAGACCCGGGTGAGCCCAAGTGGCCCTGGGTCGGGGAGAGGCCAAGCGTCCCTGGGTCCGGGTGAGACCATGTGTCCCAGGATCTGGGTGAGGCCTCGTGCACCTAGGCCCGGGTGAGCCCAAGTGGCCCTGGGTCGGGGAGAGGCCAAGCGTCCCTGGGTCCGGGTGAGACCATGTGTCCCTGGATCCGGGTGAGGCCTCGTGCCCCTAGGCCCGGGTGAGCCCAAGTGGCCCTGGGTCTGGGAGTGGCCAAACGTTCCTGGGTCTGGGTGAGACCATGTGTCCCTGGATCTGGGTGAGGCCTCCTGCACCTAGGCCCGGGTGAGCCCAAGTGGCCCTGGGTCTGGGAGAGGCCAAGCGTCCCTGGGTCCGGGTGAGACCATGTGTCCCTGGATCCGGATGAGGCCTCGTGCACCTAGACCCGGGTGAGCCCAAGTGGCCCTGGGTCGGGGAGAGGCCAAGCGTCCCTGGGTCCGGGTGAGACCATGTGTCCCAGGATCTGGGTGAGGCCTCGTGCACCTAGGCCCGGGTGAGCCCAAGTGGCCCTGGGTCGGGGAGAGGCCAAGCGTCCCTGGGTCCGGGTGAGACCATGTGTCCCTGGATCTGGGTGAGGCCTCGTGCACCTAGGCCCGGGTGAGCCCAAGTGGCCCTGGGTCTGGGAGAGGCCAAGCGTCCCTGGGTCCGGGTGAGACCATGTGTCCCTGGATCCGGATGAGGCCTCGTGCACCTAGGCCCGGGTGAGCCCAAGTGGCCCTGGGTCTGGGAGAGGCCAAGCGTCCCTGGGTCCGGGTGAGACCATGTGTCCCTGGATCCGGGTGAGGCCTCGCGCACCTAGGCCCGGGTGAGCCCAAGTGGCCCTGGGTCTGGGAGAGGCCAAGCGTCCCTGGGTCCGGGTGAGACCATGCGTCCCTGGATCTGGGTGAGGCCTCGTGCACCTAGGCCGGGGTGAGCCCAAGTGGCCCTGGGTCTGGGAGTGGCCAAACGTTCCTGGGTCTGGGTGAGACCATGTGTCCCTGGATCCGGGTGAGGCCTCGTGCACCTAGGCCCGGGTGAGCCCAAGTGGCCCTGGGTCTGGGAGAGGCCAAGCGTCCCTGGGTCCGGGTGAGACCATGTGTCCCTGGATCCGGGTGAGGCCTCGTGCCCCTAGGCCCGGGTGAGCCCAAGTGGCCCTGGGTCTGGGAGTGGCCAAACGTTCCTGGGTCTGGGTGAGACCATGTGTCCCTGGATCTGGGTGAGGCCTCGTGCACCTAGGCCCGGGTGAGCCCAAGTGGCCCTGGGTCTGGGAGAGGCCAAGCGTCCCTGGGTCCGGGTGAGACCATGTGTCCCTGGATCCGGGTGAGGCCTCGTGCACCTAGGCCCGGGTGAGCCCAAGTGGCCCTGGGTCTGGGAGAGGCCAAGCGTCCCTGGGTCCGGGTGAGACCATGTGTCCCTGGATCCGGGTGAGGCCTCGTGCACCTAGGCCCGGGTGAGCCCAAGTGGCCCTGGGTCTGGGAGAGGCCAAGCATCCCTGGGTCCGGGTGAGACCATGTGTCCCTGGATCCGGGTGAGGCCTCGTGCACCTAGGCCCGGGTGAGCCCAAGTGGCCCTGGGTCTGGGAGAGGCCAAGCGTCCCTGGGTCCGGGTGAGACCATGCGTCCCTGGATCCGGATGAGGCCTCGTGCACCTAGGCCCGGGTGAGCCCAAGTGGCCCTGGGTCTGGGAGTGGCCAAACGTTCCTGGGTCTGGGTGAGACCATGTGTCCCTGGATCCGAGTGAGGCCTCGTGAACCCAGGCCCGGGTGAGGCCACGTGCCCCTGGGTCTGGGAGAGGCCAAGCGTCCCTGGGTCCAGGTGAGACCATGCGTCCCTGGATCCGGAGGAGGCCTCGTGCACCTAGGCCCGGGTGAGCCCAAGTGGCCCTGGGTCTGGGAGAGGCCAAGCGTCCCTGGGTCCGGGAGAGACCATGTGTCCCTGGATCCAGGTGAGGCCTTGTGCAACTAAGCCCGGGTGAGGCCACGTGCCCCTGGGTCTGGGAGAGGCCAAGCGTCCTTGGGTACGGGTGAAGCCAGATCCTGGGTCCGGGTGAGGCCGTGCGCCCCTGGATCCATCCGGGTGAGGCTGGGTCCCAGGCCCGGGTGAGACCACGCGCCCCTTGGGTATGGGTGAGGCCACGTGCCCCTTAGTCCAGGTGACGCCGTGCCCCTGGGATCGGCCGAGACCAAACCAGAGGGAGTCAGACCTCCATTACCACCATTTGTCCACCATCCAGAGCTGAGGGGTCAGTGCTGACATGTACACATAAGGAACTACTGGACATCGAAATTGGGTCTCAAAAGAACTGTTGGTCCAGGGGGAAGCTCGCTACAGATTGATTCATTTGCCTGTCAGCATAAATATTATTGCTCGTCTCACATTCAGTTCTTATTAGTATATATCTAGTGACATTTGATCTCGTTCATCTAGAGGAAATGAGGAACAACATAGACTGAGGAACAAGAACAGAACCAGAAGCAAGGAGGCATCGATCGGACTATCGGGCCTCAGAGGGAGGATAGGGGAGGGTAGAGGGAGGGTGGGGGGAGGGGGAGAGTTCAACCAAAGGACCTGTATGCATGCATATAAGCCTATCCAACGGTTAAGTTCAACAGGGGATTGGGGCATGCGTGGGGAGAGGGGTGGGATGGGAATGGGGGGATGAGGACAAATATGTGACACCTTAATCAATAAAGAAATTAAAAAAAAAAAAAAGAAAATAAAAGTTTATGCAGAGTGTTGATGTTTCCAAGAGAAATGGACAAATGATTATTTTTTTTGTTGAAGTCAAAGGCAAACCTGTGTGCCTAGTTTGTGGCAATGCATTAGCAGTAATGATAAAAGCCAACCTGGAGCATCATTACAGCTCAAACAAGCTAAACTCAATGAATTAGAAGGTCAAATGTGTCTGGATAAAATCAATGCTCTTCAGTGGAGTTTGAAATCATGACATGCCACTTTTACTAGGCCTCGTGACAGACACATTATTCAGACGTGTTATGTAGTGAGTTTTGAGCTAATTGCAAAGAGGCTGAGGCCTCATGTAGAGGGAGAATTTGTAAAAGAGTGCATGGTGGCTGCTATGGAGCTGTTAGCACCAAAGTAAAATTGTTTTCAGAGTGTTAGTTTGTCTCAGAGAACCATTTCCAAATGGATCTGGGTCACTGTGAAAGGAAGGCTAGCTGAGAGGCTTTGCAGATAGCAACCTTAGCACAAGATACTAAAAAACACTGAAGGATTCTGCAGGAGATTTCCAGTTTTTCTCTCTGGCTTGTGACGATACAATAGACATAACAAATACTGCCCAACTGGCCATTTTTAAAAGTTTGTGGGATAACTGCAGAGCTTGACACGCAAGAGGAACTGCTGTCACTGGAAGCCAGGCAAGGTACTATCACAGGTGAGGACTTGTTTGAGACACTTGTTTTATCAATGGAAAAATTTCAGCTAACATTTGAAAAGTGGCCTTACTACAGATGGAGCTCCAGCCATGATTGACTTGCAAAAGAGATAATTGCATTTGTTAAGAAAGAACTGAATTGTCTCAGAGTTGATCCAAGTGATATAATTATATGCCACTGCACCATACACCAAATCATTGCAGCTCAACAATGTGATGTCAACAGTAGTGTCATGCATAAATTTTGTCAAAAGCAGAGGCTTCAAGAACCACCAGTTTAAGGAGTTACTGAATGATCTTGACTCTGAGTATTGTGATCTTGTTGATCACTATGAAGTATGTTGGCTAAGTCGCCAGAACATGCCCATGAGGTTTTATGAGGATGAAGACAAGCAGTTCATGGAGGTGGAGGGGAAACCTGTCAGGGAACTCAGTGATAGCCAGTAGCTGTGTGATCTAGTGTTCATGGTGGACATTACCAAGTACCTCATCAAGTTGCAGGGCTCCAACCAGCTTCTCAGCTCCCTGCTTTCAAACGTGAAATCATTTGAAGCTAAATTAAGGCTGTGGAAAGTGCAACTCAAAAGGAATAACACAGTGCATTTTCCCACTCTGGAAGGACAAAGCCTTCTAAGACACTTGAATATGTTGGTGAACGTGTGGAACTAACTGAGGCGTTTAATAAAAAATTAAAGGATGTGAAAAGTAAACAAATGGAATTGAATATCTTCGCTACACCATTCTATGTGTAACCAGCTAATGTGCTTGATAACCTACAATATGAGGGCATTCAGTTGCAAAGCGATGATGATCTGTAAGTTAGGTATAACAACCTCCCACTGCTTGAGTTCTATAAACCTGACATAAGCAATGATGAATTTTCCACTTTGAGGAGATATTCATTGAAATATGCATCAATGTTCAGAACATCTTAATGTTGCAAGCAGTTCTTTTCTATTTTTAATTTAATTTAATTTTTTTATCTATTGATGAATGTATTACATATGTGTCCTTATGCCCCCATTGCCCCTCTACTCCCCTACTCATGCCCTCACCCCCCCTGGTGTCTGTATCCATTGGTTAGGCTTATATGCATGCATACAAGTCCTTTGGTTGATCTCTCACCCTTACCCCCACTCTCCCCTACCTTCCCTCTGAGGTTTGACGGTCTGATCAATGTTTCTCTGTCTCTGGATCTGTTTTTGCTCATCACTTTATATTGTTCATTATATTCCATAAATGAGTGAGATTATGTGATATTTATATTTCTGACTCACTTATTTCGCTTAGCATAATACTTTCCAGTTCCATGCATGCTGTTGCAAATGGTAAGAATTTCTTCTTTTTACCACAGCACTTGTTCTTTGTTGATTTGTTGATGATAGCCATTCTGACAGGTGTGAGATGGTACTGCATTGTCATTTGATTTGCATCTTTCTGATGATTAGTGACTTTGAGCATGTTTTCCTATGTCTCTTGGCCTTCCTTATGTCTTCTTTCGAAAATTATCTATTTAGGTCCGTTGCCCATATTTTGATTGGGTTGTTTATCTTCCTTTTGTTAAGTTGTATGAGTTCCCTGTAAATGTTGGAGATTACACCCTTATCGGTGATAACATTGGCAAATATGTTCTCCCGTGCAGTAGGTTTTCTTGTTGTTTTGTTGATAGGTTTTTGGGTTTTTTTGTACAAAAGCTTTTTATTTTGATGTAGTCCCATTTGTTTATTTTCTCTTTAGTTTCCATTGCCCTAGGAGCTGTATTGGGGAAGAAACTGACTTGGCATATTTCTGAGATTTTGCTGCCTGTAGATTCCTCTAATATTTTTATGGTTTCTCATCTTATGTTTAAGTCCTTTATCCACATTTTGAGTTTACTTTTGTGTATGGTGTAAGTTGGTGGTCTAGTTTCATTTTTTTGCATGTATCTTTCTAATTTTCCCAACACCATTTATTGAAGACACTGTCTTGACTCCATTCTATGTTCTTGCCTCCTCTGTGAAATATTAATTGAGCATAGTGCTTTGAGTCGATTTCTGGGTTCTCTATTCTATTCCATTGATCTATATGTCTGTTCTTGTGCCAGTACCAGGCAGTTTTGAGAACAGTGGCTTTGTAATATAGCTTGATATCTGGTATTGAGATCCCTCCTACTTTTTCTTCTTTCTCAGGATTGCTACAGCAATTCGCAGACATTTTTTATTCCAGATGAATTTTTGGAGAGTTCATCCTAGGTCTGTGAAATATGCCATTGGTATTTTAATGGGAAGTGCATTGAAACTATAGGTTGCTTTGGGTAGTATGCACATTTTAATGATGTTGATTTTATCAGTCCAAGAACACAGTATGTTCTTCTATCTGTGTTTTTTTTTCTTATGCCTTTTTTCAGTGTCCTGTAGTTTTCCGAGTACAGGTCTTTTACCTCCTTAGTTACCTTTATTCCTATGTATCTTAATTTTTTTGGTGCGATGGTAAATGGGATTTCTTTTTTAGTCTCTCTTTCTGTAAGTTCACTATTGGTGTATAGAAATGCCATAGATTTCTTGGCGTTAATTTTGTATCCTGCTACATTGCCGAATTCATTTATTAAGTCTAAAAGTTTTTTGATGGAGTCTTTAGGGTTTTTTATGTACAATATCATGTCATCTGTGAATAGGGACCGTTTTACTTCTTCTTTTCCAATTTGGATACGTTTTATTTCTTCTTCTTGTCTAATTGCAATGGCTAATACTTCAGTACTATGTCGAACAGGAGTGGTGAGAGTGGGCATTCCTATCTTGTTCCTGTTCTTAGGGGAAATGGTTTTAGTTTTTGTGCATGGAGTATGATGTTGGCTGTAGTTTTGTCATATAAGGCTTTTATTATGTTGAGGTATGATCTCTCTATTCCCATTTGCTGAGGGTTTTTATCAAGAAAGGGTGTTGGATTTTGTCAAATGCTTTTTATGCATCAATTGATATGATTATGAGATTTTTATCTCTCAATTTGTTTATGTGATGTATCATGTTTATTGATTTGAGGATATTGTACTATCCTTGCATCCCTGGGATAAATTCTACTTGGTCATGGTGTATGATCTTTCTGATGTAATGCTGGATCTGATTTGCTAAAATTTTGTTGAGGATTTTTGCATCTACGTTCATGGGGATATTGGCCTGTAATTCTCTTTCCTTGTGTTGTCTTTATCTGGTTTTGGTATTAGTGTAATGCTCTCTTCATAGAATGAGCTTGGAAGTGATTCTTCCTCTTGAATTTTTGGAATAGTCTGAGGAGGATAGGTTTTAGTTCTTCCTTGAATGTTTGGTAAAACTCCCCTGTGAAACCGTCTGGCCTGGGGCTTATGTTTGATGGAAGCTTTTTATGATGCTTCAATTTCTTCCATAGTTATCAGCCTATTGAGATGTTTAGATTCTTCCTGATTGAGTTTTGGAAGGTTGTATTTTTCTAGGAATATGTACATTTCCTCCAGGTTGTCCAGTTTGTTTAAATAGAGTTGATCATAGTATTTTTTAACAATCCTTTGTATTTCGGTTGGGTTTGTTGTTATTTCGCCTCTTTCATTTCTGATTTTGTTTATTTGGGTCTTCTCTCTTTGTTTCCTGGTGAGCCTGGTTATAGGTTCATCAATCTTGTTTATCCTTTCAAAGAACCCGCTCTTGGTTTTGTTGATCTTTTGTATTGCCTTTTGGTCTCTATGTCATTTATTTTTGCTCTGATCTTGATTATCTCCTTCTTTCTGCTCACTATGGGCTGTTCATGTTGCTCTCTTTCTAGTTCTTTAAGTTGTAGCATAAGATGATTAACTACCATTTTTTCTTGTTGTTGTTTTTTTTGTGTGTGTTTTTTTAGGTCGGCTTGTAGAGCTATAAACTTCCCTCTCAGGACTGCTTTCATTGTGTCCCATAGATTTTGGATTGTTGTGTTTTCATTGTCATTCATTTCAAGGATATTTTTAATTGCTTCTTTGATCTCTCTAGTAACCCAGTCATTGTTTAATAGTATGCTATTCAGTTTCCAAGTGTTTGAAATTTTTGTTTGTTTGTTTTTATTGAGGTTTATTTCTAATATTATGCCATTGTCTTCTGAAAAGATGCTTGATATTATTTCAATTTTTTTGAATTTAGAGAGACTTTGCCTGTGACCCAGTATGTGGTCTTTCTTTGAAAATGTCCCATGTGCACTTGAGAAGAATGTATAATCCATGCTTTGGGATGAAATGTTCTGAAAATGTCAATTAAGCCCATCTGATCTAGTGAGTCATTTAGGATTGCTGTTTCTTTGCTGATTTTTTTGTCTAGAGGATTTATCCAATGATATCAGTTGGGTATTAAAGTCCCCTACTATGATTGTATTGTTGTCAATCTCTCCATTGATATCTTCCAGGAGTTTTTTTATGTATTTGGGTGCTCCTGCATTGGGTGCATATATGTTTATCAGGGTTATATCCTCTTGTTATATCAAGCCCCTTTAGTGTTATGAAGCGGCCTTCCTTATCTCTTGTTATGGTCTTCAGTTTGAGGTCTATTTTGTCATATATAAGTATTGCTACCCCAGCTTTTTTTTTTTTTTTTTCATTTCCATTTGCCTGAAATATATTTTTCCATCCCTTTACTTTCAGTCTGTGTGAGTTCCTTGTTCTGTGGTGTGTTTCTTGTAGACAGCATACGTTTTTTTTATCCATTCAGCCACTTGATGTCTTTTGATTGTATCATTTAGTCCACTTATGTTTAAAGTTATTATTGATAGTTACTTGTTTGTAGCCATTTTTATTTTTTGTGCCTGTGTTTCTTCTTTCCCTTTTATTTCTTCTTTTTACACCAGTCACTTTAGCATTTCTTGCATTGCTGGCTTAGCCTTTTGTTGTCTGTGAAGTTTCTTATTTCCCCTTCAATTTTGATATGATAGCCTTGCTGGATATGGTATTCTTGGATTCAGTCCCTTGCTTTGCATCACTCTGTAAATTTCCTCCCATTCTTTTCTGACCTGGTGTGTTTCTGTTGAGAAATCATTTGATAATCTAATGGGAGAGCCTTTGTACTTAACTTTCTGGCTCTCTTGCAGCCTTTAAGATTCTCTCTTTGTCTTGAATGTTTGCCATCATAATTATGATGTGTCTTGGTGTGAGTGTTTTCAGGTTCATCTTGTTTGGGGCTCTCTGTGCTTGTGTGACTTTTTTCTTCCTCACCTCAGGGAATTTTTCTGACATTATTTCTTCAAATAGGTTTTCTAACCCTTGTTTCTCTTCCTGTTGTTCTTGCACCCCTATTATTTGTATGTTGCTTCATTTCATGTTTTCCCAAAGATCCCTTAAGCTCTCCTCCTGTTTTTTAATTTTTTTCTCCAATTGCTGTTCAGTTTGTGTGTGTTTTTCTTCCCTGTCTTCTAATTTGCTAATTCTGTCCTCTGCTTCTCCTATTCTACTGTTGAAACTTTCCATGTTTTTTTTTTTTTTTTTATTGCAGCTATGTCACTCTATTTCTTCTTGATTCTTACATAGGCTGTTGATTTTTTCATCGATCTGTTTATGAACTGTATGAGCCTTATTCTGAATTCTTTTTCTGACATATTGCATTCCTCCATTTCACTAGCTGCTTTTCTGGCAATTCCTCCTTTTCTTCCCTTGGGGGATTTCTTTGTCTACCCATTTTTGCTCTCACTGAATGATCTAGGTGTCAATTCGTGCTGGGGTGCACCTTGGGTGGCAGCTGCTCTTTGGGTGGTCATGGCAGCTACTGCTCCTCAGTTGGCAGCAGTTCCTCTGGTGGGAACCATTCACACCAGTGGTGGCTCCTAAGGTTGGCAGGGGCAGGCTTCTTACACAGCTGCTCCTCCTTGGACAGGGGTGGGCTGTTTGCACTGCTGTTGCTCCTGGGATTGCGTTAGCTGCTCATGGGGCTACTGCTTCTCGGACAGGGGCTGGCTGTGCACACTGCTGCTGCTCCTTGGACAGGGCAGGCTGCTCATAAACTGTTGCTTCTCAGATGCGGGTGAGCTTCTCATGCAGTTGCTGCTCCCTGGATGGGGACAGGCTGCTTATGGGGCTGCTCCTCCTTGGATGGGGGTGGGTTGCTTGCACAGATGCTGCTCCTTGGATTGGTGTGGGCTGCGCGGCTTTGCCGCTTCTTGTACATGGGTGGGCTGCTCGTGTGGCTGCTGCTCCTCAGGCGGGAGCAGAGTTGGGCTTCTCCTCATACCAGGGCAGGCTGCTTGTAGAGCTGCTGCTCTTCAAATGGGGGTGAGCTGCAAGTGATGCTGTTGCTCCTTGGACAGGGAGTGGGAGGGGTGGTACTTGCACAGCTGCCACTCCTTGGATGGGTGTGGGTTGCTTGCAGGGCTGCTGCTCCTCGGACAATGGAAGGCTTCTCATGCAGCTGCTGCTCTTCAGACAGGGGCAGGATGCTTGCACAACTGCTACTCCTAGGATGGGTGCAGGCTGCACGGGGCTGCCACTCCTCAGACATGGGTGGGCTGCTCTTCCAGCTGCTGCTCCTCTGGTGGGGTTGGGGGTGGGCTGCTCCTCAGACTGGGGTGGGCTGCTCATGCAGCTGCTGCTCCTCAAATGGGGATGGACTGCTCGCGGAGCTGCTGCTCCTTGGATAGGGGTGGGCTGCTCACACAGCTGCTGCTCCTTAGAAAGGGGTAGGCTGCTTGTGCAGCTGCTGCTCCTCAGATGGGGATGGGCTGCACAGGGTTGCCAATCCTTGGACTGGGTTGGGCTGCTCGCGCAGCACGAGCAGTTCTTTTCAAAAACAGCCATTGCAAAAAGTTGACTGCACTCTGGACTCATCTACGCAAACCTGGAAAAGCAGTTGAGTAGCAACATCATCAATACCAGGTAACATCACACTCCTCACCAATCACATTAGGGGTGAGTTAATGAAATGTTTGACCAAATATAGAAGGCTATTTTTTAAGTTGATAATTTTCTATGGCCTGAGAATGATGTTATAAATATCCAAATGGCCCTGGGCAGAAAAAGGTTCTCCAACCCTGTATTAGAGGTTTGGATCTGGCTTACCACCAAAACTTAGAGTCCAAACAGACTAATCAGTAAAGGGCAAATGAGTCGAATTTTCTGGAAGGAGAAGAGGAGATAAAGACCAAGGTACTTTAAAGGGTCTGGTCCAGGACCTAAAAGAGAATGAAAATCCAGGTGCAGATCTATGATGTAACGAAAGCAAAATGAATATGCTAAGGATTGGGGTGGTCAAATTACTAGAGGCTACTTGATTTGACAATGGTTTTAAAATAGTGCAAGTTTTAAAGGAAACATCATGTAATTCTCCAAAGATATATGCTCTTTTCTTTGGGGGAGCTCATTCAGAGTTTATCTGATGAAACACAGTGGCAGCTGATGTGATTTTAGCTTGAGTGTCATTCAATGACCTCTTAAGATGGGTCTTAACTGTACGAGTTTCCAACCTGACTCAGATGAGTTTAGTGAACTGACTGTGCTGGGGTCTCCTTGTCTCCCCTCAGCAGAGCCCATGGGGCCTGTTCTAGTCACAGGATAACTGCCATTGGTCAGGGGACTATGGCTGTCCGCTTTAAGGGCTAAGGTTCTTGTGGCTCTGATAAGAAGTTTGGAAACAGAATACTTCAGAATTTGATATATGTGGTTCAGGGAGATATTTGGCAAACCCTTTAGGATCTCTTTACCTGAGTTCACATTCTGTAGTGTTTCCTCATATGCAACTTGAAAATTTCACCTTTGATTCTGCTGCCAGTCCAGAGACATCAGTGTTTCCATTAGAACTGGCCAGGTGAGAGTGTTTCAGTTAAAAATGCTCCACTCACTCCATCCCCAGCTCTTGCTGGAATCAGAGTTCACAGGGGCTCACCTGTGGGTCACTGTGGGTTTTCTTGTGAGCAGGCAGAGTAGGTTACACTGAAAACTGGAATTGGCTTAATAACCTGTGGCTGAAGCAATTCACATAAAAATAATTAAATTAATTCATTCTTGGTGTAAGGTCTTATGTAGAATGCAAAGACATCCTATCTAATATAGAGGAAATATGCAAACTGACTGTCACTACATCACAAAGATGGCGGCATCCATAGCCACAAGATGGCAATGCCCAGTCCCCTCAGCCCCACCAGAGGCCTCCAGATCCGGGGGTTGCCTGCCGCCGGAGTCCCCCAGTCCTTTCACAGAAAATAGGTTGTCTCAAAAGTTGATTAAACTTCTTAGGACAAAAAGCATTCAAAATCTTTAAAAAGGGAATTCCAATATTTATAAAATTTTGGACTAGACAATTCAATGTTATTTCCACTACAACCTTCTATGATTTTGTGATATTAACCTTCTGAATTCACATAGTACGAGCTGTATTTTATGTAAGCAGATATTATTTAAAGGAATGGCCATTATTATTAAAACAACTCATAAAACCACACTGTTTGTATGTCAAGGACATCCTGTGTGATTTTCCTAATAGCTGGAGTTAATGCCCTTAAACTGGCAATTGGACATCCCCCAAGGGATCCCAGATTATAGATCATGCAGGCCAGGCTGAGGGACACCCCCCCTCACGAATTTTGTGTGCTGGGCCTCTAGTATAAAATACTGCCCTAGATTCCTGACAGTCTAGTTGAAAGGCAGATAATTACACAGAGAAAGACAACTACACTAGTGCTTATGCTAAATGCCAGAGTAGAGTACAAACCATAGAAGAGTCAGTGTTTGGAGTAGAGGGAGGATCTGGTTTAATAGAATGAGCAATTGGGTAAGATTTGAGTAAGTAGAAAGGGAGAGGAAGACATTGCCCTCAGGGCTGCGCAGGAATATTGTTGGAGACAGGGTCCAAAACTCCTCTGGAGTAGAGTCTCTTCTTTAAGAAGTAAGGGTGAAGAGAAAAGGAATGGTTCTCAGAGGCCCTGTGATGCCATGGCTCCTTCAGAATGGAGGGACTTATGTGGGGCCATGTTGTCTCTTAGGGTTGTCGTGGGAGCCCCTGAAAAACCTCAGGCATGTTAGTGGTTGGAATACAGTGTCACACAGGACAGTTTGGAGTCAGGAAGCCAGGTTCTTCTGGGAGACCTGTTAGAAAGCCTGTGAGGCTATAACTCTGATATCAGCCACAGCCTAACCAGTCACCATGGACCTGTTTCTTTCAACCCCTCCTCACTAATATTTGAAATTTTGGGGGTTTAGGCTGAGTGCCTTCCCCATAGACTGCCTAGCAGGTACCCTAGCAGCCAAGTGTTCTTTCTCCAGGCCTGAAGCCAAGCACCTGGCAGGTAGAGCCTTTGAGGATTAAAATTTTTTTTCCCTTAGAAAAGAAAAGAAAAATTTAAAACTATGCCAAGTTGAATAAAGTGATGGAAATTTGAGTGCTAGTGGCAATTGTGAAATAGAGGTCAGGCTTGTTGATTATAAACTATTTCATCTTTCACATTTAAGCAATTTATTTCCTGGTATGTATTTTTGAAAATTGATCCGATTTATTGCTATGTGCACTCATTGTTTATTTTAATTTTTAAATGTAGCTTCGTTTAACTTTGCTTCCATTGTGTTTATTTATATAACTAGAGTCCCAGTGCACAAATTCGTACACAGGTAGGGTCCCTCGGGGTGGCCTGCAGAGATCGAGCCCCAGCTCATGCCCCCAGCCTTGCAGCCCCAGCTTGTGCTCCCAGCCTCGCAGCCCCGCCTGGCACCCTGCCTTGGCCTGGCGCCACCCCTCACCTGCTCCACCATCCTGCCTGTGGGGTGATCAATCAGGGCCAGGCCCCCTCTAGCCCCCCACCCTGCTCCCTCAGTGCCTGGGAGACAGACGGCAGCCCTGCCCTTGCCACCAATGCTGTCTGCATGGTGATCGAGCGGGGTGATCGGACCCCTGCTCACACCCGCCTTCACCTGGCACTGCCCACTCACCTGCTCCACCATCCCACAGTGGTCCACTCTTGTCAGGGCGCATCAGGGCCAGCAGCGCTTCTACTGCCACCTGTTGCCAGTGCCATATCACCAAAGCCCACCATGTTTCACGCCGCCCCCAGTGATCAGCGCATGTCATAGCCAGCGGTCAAATTCCTGGGTTCCTGGTAGAATGACCACCTGAGGGGACAATTTGCATATTAGGCTTTTATTATGTAGGATTAGCCTCCATTTATGGCAGCTGATTCGTTTTTTGTAATGGTAGGAAATTTTCTTTTGAAGTACATTGAATTAAACTAAAAATTAATGAACTTAGAGAAAATCATTAACTACTAGTGCATGACACATACTATATGGGTGTACCAATATTGTGACATATTTAAGTGACTGAAGTTTATGAAATGCTGCTCATGAAGAACTAGCAGATTCCCTCCCCATTCTCTGCTATTGAAGATGGTGATATCAACAGGGTCTCCCTTCTGCCAATAAGACTACTACATACATACAGTATATTGAAAATGCAATACATCAATAGTGAGGGTTTCCTAACTCTCTTTGGAGCTATGGGTCTCACCATTTGTATGCTCTATAAGAAACTAGAGGTCAAGGACCAGATCTCATTGATATTAGAGTCTATGGTCTCTGGTACAAAGCCTGCACATCTATATACTATATAAAAGGCTAATATGCTAAGTGTCCTTCCCTCTGTCCCAGTAATTACATCACATAGCAACACCCAGCTCCCTCTTAGTTACTAATAGCCTCCTTGTAGTTTCTTCAGCCCAGGAACACTTTAGCCAGGTGGAAACACTTTACACTGTAACCAAATGTCTGTGAAGTATTTTCCTGTGCCTCATCTCATTTGATCCTCAAGGAAGTCCTGGAGCAGGAGACTCGGTGGAATCCTTTTTTTTTTTTTAATTATTATTATTAGCAGGAAAATGGAGATTTAGAAAGTTTAGAAACTTGACCCAATTGAAAAGAAGTAAGAAATGGTGGACCTTGAAAAGACTTCAGGTTTTCTCACTGCACGGAATATAGTCAAACACTGCTGCAGTTAAATATTTTCCCCTTTGTTCTTCCTGCGTGATCTACAATAATAATCTGCTTTGTGTTGATATTTACTACTGTGCTGCTGACAATTATCTGAAAGAGAAGTTGGGGTGCTTCACTGGGCTGGAAAAAGTTTAGCTAAATCAGAAATCAGGTCTAATTAAGCAAGTTTATTCTATACCTATAAAAGGCTAAGTTGACTCCCAAATGCACAATACATATAAAGCTCTCACTGGCGCCACTCATACACGTATGTTTCTATCTGTCATTGTAGATCATGAATTTGGTTGACACTTCTATTATAGAGAAAGGGTGAATATTAATATTAAAACATTTCTTCTAAGTAATTTCCTTTCAATGTGCACAAATTCATACACTGGGCCACTAGTACTAAATAAGCATTTAGTATTTATTTATTTATTTATTTTTATTTTATTGTTTAAAGTATTACACATAGTAGTACATATATCTCCATTTTTCCCCATTAAACTTCCCCCTGCCTCCTCTAACCCCTGTCGCATGCCCTCATCCCATCCCCACAGTGTCTTGTGTTCATTGTTTGTGCTTATATGCATGCATACAAGTCCTTTGGTTGATCTCTTTCCCCCTCTCCCCAACACTCCCCAGCCTTCCTGCTGTAATTTGACAGTCTGTTTGATGCTTCACTGCCTCTGTATCTATCTTTTTGTTCATCAGATTATAATGTTCTTTATTTTCCATAAATGAGTGAGATCATGTGGTATTTTTCTTTCATTGCCTGGCCTTTTTCACTTAACATAATGTTCTCCAGGTCCATCCATGCTGCTGCAAATGGTAAGAATTCCTTCTTCTTTATAGCAGCATAGTATTCCATTGTGTAGATGTACCATAGTTTTCTAATCCACTCATCTCCTGATGGGCATTTAGGCTGTTTCCAGATCTTAGCTATGGTGAATTGTGCTGCTATGAACATAGGGGTGCATATATCCTTTCTGATTGGTGTTTCTAGTTTCTTGGGATATATTCCTAGAAGTGGGATTAGTGGGTCAAATGGGAGCTCCATTTTTAGTTTTTTGAGGAAACTCCATACTGTTCTCCACAGTGGCTGCACCAGTCTGCATTCCCACCAGCAGTGAATGAGGGTTCCTTTTTTCCACATCCTCGCCAGCACTTGTCGTTTGTTGATTTGTTGATGATTGCCATTCTGACAGGTGTGAGATGGTACCACATTGTTGTTTTGATTTGCATCTCTTGATAATTAGTTACTTTGAGCATGTTTTCATATGTCTCTTGGCCTTCCTTCAGACTTCTTTTGAAAAGTATCTATTTAGGTCCATTGCCTATTTTTTTATTGGATCATTTATCTTCCTTTTATTGAGTTGTATGAGTTCCCTGTAAATGTTGGAGATTAAACCTTTATCAGTGAAAACATTTACAAATATTTCTCCAGTACAGTGGGCTTTCTTGTTGTTTTGTTGATGGTTTCTTTAGCTGTGCAAAAGCTTTTTATTTTGATGTAGTCCCATTTGTTTATTTTCTCTTTAGTTTCCATTGCCCTAGGAGCAGTATCGGTGAAGAAATTGCATCAGCATATGTCTGAGATTTCACTGCCTGTGGATTCCTCTAGTATTTTTATGGTTCCCTGTCTTACGTTTAAGTCCTTTATCCATTTTGAGTTTATTATTGTGTATGGTGTAAGTTGGTGGTCTAGTTTCATTTTTTTTGCATGTATCTGTCCAATTTTCCCAACACCATTTTTTGAAGAGACTGTCTTGACTCCATTGTATGTTCATGCCTCCTTTGTCAAATATTAATTGAGCATAGTGGTTTGGGTTGATACCTGGGTTCTCTATTCTATTCCATTGATCTATATGTCTGTTCTTGTGCCAGTACCAGGCTGTTTTGAGAACAGCGGCTTTGTAATTTAGCTTGAAATCTGGTATTAAGATTCCACATACTTTGTTCCTCTTTCACAGCATTGCTGTGGCTATTCGGGGTCTTTTTTTATTACGGATGAAGTTTTGGAGAGTTCTTTCTAGGTCTGTGAAATATGCCATTGGTATTTTAATGGGCAGTGCATTGAATCTATAGATTGCTTTGGGTAGTATGCACATTTTAATGATGTTATTTCTACCAATCCATGAACATGGTATATTCTTCCATCTGTTTATGTCTTCCTCTATCTCTTTTTTCAGTGTCCTGCAGTTTTCCATGTATAGGTCTTTTACCTCCTTAGTTAAGTTTATTCCTACATATCTTAATTTTTTTGGTGCGATTGTAAATGGGATTGCTTTTTTAGTCTCTCTTTCTGTAAGTTCACTATTGGTGTATAGAAATGCCATAGATTTCTTGGCATTAATTTTGTATCCTGCTACATTGCCAAATTCATTTACTAAGTCTAATAGTTTTTTGATGGAGTCTTTAGGGGTTTTTATGTACAATATCATGTTATCTGCGAATAGGGACAGTTTTGCTTCTTTTCCAATTTGGATACCTTTTATTTCTTCTTCTTGTCTAATTGCAATGGCTAATACTTCCAGTACTATGTTGAACAGGAGTGGTAAGAGTGGGCATCCCTGTCTTGTTCCTGTTCTTAGGGGAAATGGTTTTAGTTTTTGTACATTGAGTATGATGTTGGCTGTAGGTTTGTCATATATGGCTTTTATTATGTTGAGGTATGATCCTTCTATATCCACCTTGCTGAGAGTTTTTATCAAAAATGGGTATTGGATTTTGTCAAATGCTTTTTATGCATCAATTGATATGACTATATTGTTTTTATCTCTCAATTTGATTATGTAATGTATCACGTTTATTGATTTGTGGATATTGTACCATCCTTGCATCCCTGGGATAAATCCTACTTGGTCATGGTATATGATCTTTCTGATGTAATGGTGGATCTGATTTGCTAGAATTTTGTGCAGGATTTTTACATCTATGTTCATGAGGGATATTGGCCTGTAATTCTGTTTCATTGTGTTGTCTTTATTTTGTTTTGGTTTAGGGTGATGCTGGCTTCATAGAATGAGCTTGGAAGTGTTCCTTACTCTTGAATTTTTTGGAATAGTCTGAGGAGGATAGGTCTTAGGTCTTCCTTGAATGTTTAGTAAAACTCCCCTGTGAAGCTGTCTGGGCCCGGGCTTTTGTTTGCTGGAAGCTTTTGATGCTTCAATTTCTTCCATAATTATCGGCCTATTGAGATGTTTAGATTCTTCATAATTGAGTTTTTGAAGGTTTTATTTTTCTAGGAATATGTCTATTTTCTCTAGGTTGTCCAGTTTGTTGGAATAGAGTTGTTCATAGTCTTTTTTAACAATCCTTTGTATTTCTGTGGGGTTTGTTGTTATTTCTCTTCTTTTATTTCTGATTTTGTTTATTTTGGTCCACTCTCTTTGCTTCTTGCTGAGCCTGGCTAGAGTTTCATCAATCTTTTATATCCTTTCAAAGAACCAGCTCTTGGTTTTGTTGATCTTTTGTATTTTTTTTTCATCTGTATGTCATTTATCTCTGCTCTGATCTTTATTATTTCCTTCCTTCTGCTTACACTGGGCTTTTCTTGTTGCTCTCTTTATAACTCTTTGAGTTGTAAGGTTAGGTATTTTATTACCATTGTTTCTTGTTTTTTCCCTCTCAAGACTGCTTTTGCAGTGTCCTATAGACTTTGGATTGCTATGTTTTCATTGTCATTTGTTGACATGATGTTTTTTATTTCTTCTTTGATCTCTCTGGTAACCCAGTCATTGTTTAATAGCATGCTATTTAGTCTCCAGGTGTTTGATTTTTTTGGCTTGTTTTTATTGTAGTTGATTTCCAGTTTTATGCCACTGTAATCTGAGAAGATGCTTGATATGATTTCTATCTTCTTGAATTTGAAGAGACTTTGCTTGTGACCCAATATATGGTCTATCTTTAAAAATGATCCATGTGAACTTGAGAAGAACGTATATTCTGTGGCTTTGGGGTGAAATGTTCTGAAGATGTCAATTAATTCCATCTGATCTAGTGAGTCATTTAGGATTGATGGTTCTTTGCTGATTTTTTTGCTTAGAGGATTGTTGATGGTGATAGTAGGGTATTAAAGTTCCCTACTATGATTTTATTGCTGTCAATCTCTCCCTTGATATCCTCCAGGAATTTTTTATGTGTTTGGGTGCTCCTGTATTGGGTGCATATATGTTTACCAGAGTTATTTCTTCTTGTTGGATTGCTCCCTTTAGTATTGTGAAGTGGCCTTCCTTATATCTTTTTATGTCCTTCACTTTGAGATCTAATTTGTCAGATATAAGTATTGCTATCCCAGCTTTTTTTTCATTTCCATTCACCTGAAAAACCTTTTTCCATCCCTTCACCCTCAGTCTGTGTGCATCTTTTTTTCTGAGGTGGGTTTCCCATAGACAGCAAATATATGGGTCATGTTTTTTTATCCACTCAGTTACTCTATGTCTTTTGATTGGGGCATTTAATCCATTTACATTTTTAGTCATTATTGATAGGTACTTGTTTGTCACAATTTTTATTCTTTAACCCCGTGTTCCTTCTTTGCTTCCTAGTTCTTCTTTTTTTTCAGCAGACCCTTTAGCATTTCTTGTATTGCTGTTTTGGTGGTAATAAACTCCATTATTCCTTTTTTGTCTGTGAAGCTCCTGATTTCACCTTCAATTTTGATTGATTGTCTTGCTGTGTACAGTATTATTGGATTCAGATCCTTTCTTTGCATGACGTTGTATATTTCATTCCATTCCCTTCTTGCCTGATGTGTTTCTGTTGAGAAATCAGTCACTAGTCTGATGGGATATCCTTTGTAGGTAACTTTCTTTCTCTCTCTGGCCACCTTTAAGATTCTTAGTTTGTCGTTGGTGTTTGCCAATTTAATTTTAATGTGCCTTAGCGTCAGTCGTTTGGGGTTTATTTTGTTTGGGACTCTGTGAGCTTCTAGGATTTGTGTGAGTTTTTTCTTTCCTATATCAGGGAATATTTTTGTCATTATTTCTTCAAACAGGTTTTTATTCCTTGCTCAGTTTCCTCTCCTTCTGGCACCCCTATTATGCATATGTTTCATTTCTTGTTGTCCCAAAGTTCTCTTAGGCTCTCCTCCTGCTGTTTATTTATTTTTCTAGAAGCTGCTCTGCTTGGTTTTTTTCCTACCTTGTCTTCTAGCTCACTGATGCTGTCCTCTGCTTCTTCTAGTCTACTCTTGATGCTTTCTATTGAGTTCTTTATAGCAGTGATGTCATTTTTCATTTCTTTTTGGTTCTTCATCATTTCCTCTTGGTTCTTACACATATTGTTGAATTAGTCTTCCATTCTTTTCAGCCACCTTATGACCATTTCTCTGAATTTTTTCTCTGACAGGTTGCTTGCTTACATTTTGTTTACTTCCTTTTCTGGTGATGCCTGCTTTTCTTTCATATGCGGGCTTTTTCTTTGTCTCCACATGATCTCTCTTCTCTGGGTGTCTGGTTATGTAGTTCTCTCTTTCCTGCATTTACTTAAAGGCACAAAATACAACCCAACAAGGCACAACACACAAGGCACTGAACACAAATGTATTCAAGATACTAATAACCCCTAATAAAGGTAACCACCAGAGAAAAGAGAATTAGGGGATAAGAAAGAAAGAAGAAAATAAGAATAAAACAAAAAGAGAGAGAGAAAATAAAGGAGTGCAAAAATGAATTTGGGAAAAGGAATGAAAAGTAAGAGAGAAGAGAAAGAGAATAAAAAAGAAGGGGGAAACTATTTATATGGGGAGAAAACTCCACTGAAACAGCCACTAATCCCAACAAGTGCCAGCAACAAATACCTATGGATGAATGCAAACTACAAACAACAACTAATATCAAGCGAGGCGAGGGAAATCAGAAGCAAAAAACAAACAAAAACAAAAACAAAAAAGCAAAAGCAAAACAATCTCACAAACAAGCATAAAAGTACCAATATAATCAACAATCAAGCAAACAACAACAAAAGGACAGGGAGATAAAAATTTGGATAGTGAAGAAAGAGAATAGAAAGGTATGTATGGACTTAGTGCAGGGGATTGGAAGTTAGATATATAAGTAGGGTGAAATTTTAACAGGGGGTAAAAAGAAGGAATAGGGAAAATCTAATGCAGGAATAGTGTAAGAGAAACAGGACACAAAAGGGGAAAAGTGAGGAAGAGAGTGATGGCATAAAGGTAAAGTTGAGATAGAGTAAAATGATGCTAAGGGAAAGATAAAAATAGAATGTAGAACACTAATCCCAAAATAAAATAAAGAGAAAATAAAATGACACTTAAAAAAAAAAAGCTAAAATAGTAGTAGTAATAATACTGATTAAAAATAAAAATGTAATAATAAAAAAGGTAAAATCAAGTAAGGAAAAAAAGAAAAAAATTAATTTATTAAGTAAAAGATTAAAAAAAAATAAAAATGTGCAGTAGTGAAGGTCATTCACTTTCTCTCCTGTTCTGTTTGGCACACCTGTTTCCTAGTCAGGACCGTGTTGAAGTTCCCTGCGTTCCACTGCTCCTCAGCGTTGTAGGCCACAGTCCTGATTTTCAAGCAGGTAGTACTTCTCTGTTTCTTATACTCCTTTATTTGTGTTTATACAAGAGTCAATTTGTGAGTCAACCCCTGGGTGGCAGTGTTTCTGGATTGACCTCCAAGTCTATAGGTCCTTTTTAGCTATTGTTTTGATATTGTTTTCCCTGTGGCACTTAATACCAGTTTGGGGGAATGGGCTGCCCCAGAGCTGGTTCTCTGATGGTTATTCCCCCGCTCTGATCTCCAGGTTCCAGAAAAACAACTTTCCCCTGCAGTCTCTTAGAGTGCCCCCAGTTGGGTGATCCTATGTACTGGGCTTAGTAATCAAAAGCAGGATTTAAAGAGGAACAAAAAAGAGAGAAAAAAGAACCAGAGTAAGTGCGTGAACTCCGGTGGTTTGGCGCAAGTCTGTGCAGTCATTTTTCCCCTTGGGTCTATGCAGCCGGCACACTGTTAAAAATTTTTTAGGCTGCCCTTTTGCACCCAGTTCAGCTATGGGTCACTTTTTAGAGTTCCCTTCTGTTAGCAACCCTGTGGATCCCCTTCCACATTCGCGGATCACGCCAGGCCCAAAGGCTGCAGGCTTTTCTGGGGGCAGACTTCGCTGGCTCCTCCAGCTCCCATGTGTGCGTTTCTCTTTCCTGCCTGGACCACAGACCTCACCTTAAGCTAGGTGAAATCTGTCCTTTCCATGAGAAGGCGCAGAGCTCCTCTGAATCCACATGCTTGCGCCACTTGGGAACCAGTGTTCCTGGGTTCGCAACTGTTTGCTGGGTGCCGTTGTTGTAGAGTCCTGAGATTTTCAGGCTTCCAACAACATCCACTCTCCCCTTCAAGATGGCGTGGTCTTCGCATCAGAGCCGGTTGCTCTGGGAGGGATCCCAGCAGCAGTGGAGGCTGCCTGGTCAGGGAAACCCTGTCCGGCAATCCCCTATGGTCCCGTGGAGTATAGCTGTCCCTCAACTCAGAAACAAACACTCCCCATGCAACCACACACTCTCCCTTTGTTCTCTCACTCACGCACTATCTTGCAGTCTGCCTTCCCGTCGGCAGCCGTCTTCCTCAGAAAGCATTTAGTATTATTTTTCCTGAATGATGCATTGCATTGTGAATATCTTTAGAAAGCAAAACTTTTTTTGTTTGTTTATTCTAGAACTATTGGGCCATAATTACATAGATGTGGCCAAGATATCTAGGTCTTCAGGAATTTCAAAGGATTGAGACAACTCCTGTGCATCCAGCAAATGTGTGGGGTTTGAATTCCCAGCCTCCAAAGAGCTGGAGTGGGTGGGAAGAACTGCGAATAAAGGACAAAATTAGAGCTACCTCAAGGATTGAACCTGGCCACTTCTAATTTATCTAACATTTTCTTTCCTCTTGCATAAAAAAAATCTCGGAAAAAAGACATAGTTGGTTCTCATACTATTGGAAAAAAATATCACACTGAGCCCTGGCTGAGAGCCACTATTTCCAGTGGAAATACTGACTTGTAGCGCCACAGGCTATTGTAAAATCTAGTGAAATGTGTATAAAACCTTGCATCTGGTTTGAAATTTATCTTGCTACCAAGCCTGTATGTCTGCATTTTTTGATTCTGGATTATTGTTCATCCAGGGATGAGGGGCTATATCGAAGGGAAAATAGAATTAGTGAGAAAAACATAGAGAATGAGATTTTCTTTTGCTATCACAATGGATTATTAAAAAAAAATTTTTTTTTCTAAAGGAGGTAGCAAAAGATAAGGTAAATAGGAGATTAACTGTAATGACTTTCAGGTGCTATCCCTTCTCACAATAACCTTAATTAAATTAGGCTTTGGTGTAATTGAGGTGACACAGGGAGGATGCTCTCAGAAGAATCTGCCGAACATAGGTTTTTGCCATTGCGACATGACTAGAATTGGTTGACTATTTCTTTGTGTCTCCGAGTAAAGCCCTGATTTAAAGCAAATGTGGGAAGAAGCTTTGCTTATTTTGAGGAACTGGTTTGGTTTTTCTCTACTGAAAAATTGCTTTGCCATTTTGTTTCCTGTATTCACCAGATCCCATCACCATGAATACAGGGGCTGATACATAGAAGCTTCCCCACCTGGTACAGACACTGTTCTAACTTGATTTTCCCTGTTCCAAATTTATTTATTTACTAGAGGCCCAGTGCATGGGATTTGTGCACTGGTTGAGGTTGTGGCCTGCAGGGATCTACCTACTGTGGGAGCACCACTCATCCCAGTTAGCTGAGCAGCTGTAGACCTGCCCTCTCAGTGGCTGTTCCCTGGTCCGGAATCTTCCATGAAGCTGGAGCACTTGCCTCTCCAGGGGACCTGGTTGAGGCCAGGCCCAGGGACAATAGCACTGAGAGGCGGTGGGGTAGGCCTCAGTCCTGCAGTGGCCACGAACCTACCTCCCAACCTCCGGGGTCAACTCTGGGAGCCTGGCGGTGGCACTGTGTGGCCTGCAGGCATCTGGAGGAGTGGCAGGGAGTGAAGAGGAAGAGCCTGGGGTAAGGAGGCAATGATCGCAGCACGGGTTCCTGCCCGTCATCCCGGAGTTCGCAGTGGGAGCAGCTGCTCATCCTGGTCAACCAACCGACACTCCCACTGTGGTAGCACACTGACCACCAGAGGGCAGTTCCTGCATTGAGCGTCTTCCCCCTGGTGGTCAATGCATGTCATAGCGACTAGTTGACCAGTCATTCTGGTCGTTCCACCATTTGGCTGCTGGGCTTTTATTATATACTAGTAGCCCATTTGCAGGAAGAATCCTGCAAGCGGCCGCTGCAGCCATGTGCGCTGCCATTGTGGCCGCCGCGCCTGCACCCGCAGGCCGCTGCCACCCGCCCCGCTCCGCCCCGCTCCGCCCCACTCCGCCCTGCCTGGGCTTTCCCTCTGGCAGCCACCTTGCTTTCTGCTTTTCCTCCCTCTTCCCTCTAAGTTGTCTTCAGTCTTCACTCCTCCCTCCCTCAGAGTATGCAAATTAACCGCCATCTTTGTTGGGTAATTTGCATACTCTCCCTGATTGGCTGGTGGGCGTGGCTTTGGCTGGTGGGCGTGGTTTGGGCGTAGCGAAGGTGCGGTCAATTTGCATATTACTATTTTATTAGGTAGGATGATTTATTTATTTATTTATTGAAGTATTTTTATTGATTTCAGAGAGGAAGGGAGAGAGAGAAAGAGATAGAAACATCAATGATGAGAGAGAATCAGGCCAGCTGTCTCCTGCATGCCCCTCACTGGGGATTGAGATGGCAACCTGGGCATATGCCCTGACCAGGAATCAAACCATGACCTACTGGTTCATAGGTCGATGCTCAATCACTGAGCCACACCAGCCAGGCATGATTTATTTTTAATTGCTAGTATGATGCTACATACATTTTGTGGAATGAAGAGATACCTGTTGTTCATGAATGTGGCATTCATATAGAAGGTTAGAATCAGTTATGAAATGTATTTAAGCCTGACTCAGTGGTGAGGCTGATGAGAGTCTGCTTGGAATACCCAGCTTAAATGTCAAGAAAACATATGTGAAGTGCTCTTTGCCTCATCTAGGAAAGGAACATGCTATTGGGGGAAGCACTCCATGGCAATACTTCTAAATCTTGGAGTCCAGCAAGCACTTCAGGTACTTGGAGCCCAGGAGATACTTCCAGAGCTTAGGAACCAGCAGTTACTTCTGGCATTTGAGTCACTAAATTGCCAGCTGAAGAAGCTTCCCGCAGAGACACCAGGTGGGTGTGGTAATGCCCTGTTGTTCTTGCTTTCTTTGTTCAGAGGCAAAAGGCTCCAGGCTATGTAGCTATAAATGTGCTGTGGCAATGATCCTGCAGGTAGGCTAAAATCTCCATTAAGTTCCCACAGACCTAGTGAGGTGGAGGGGAGGCAACACTCGTACTACCCACTCTTCCACCAGAGATTTCTTGCAGCTCCCAGAAGGCTTCTGCTGCCTCTCTGGTCTCTTTCTCTTTTTTGTTGTCAGAAGCTGTTTATTCAGTGATTGGTTGTCTCATAGGACTAATTGCCACCATATTGGACCTTCAATACCCAGTTGATCTACTTTAAAACTTTTAAGGATCCTCCATAGTGGATGCACCATTTTACAATCCCACCAACAGTGCAGGATGTTCTCTTTACATCCTTGCCAATACTTGTGAAAACAACACAGACTTACTGTCTTTCTTAAAAATGTATCTTTATTGGTGACTAGAGGCCTGGTGCACAAAATTCGTGCATGGGTGAGGTCCCTAGGCCTGGCCAGCAATCAGGGCCAATCAGGGCCAGGCTGATCAGGGCTGGGCCAGAGAGGAGGCGATGGTTGCCGGCCAGGCATGGAAGGAATGGATGCCGGACACTGACACCACCATAGTCGGCTTCCCACCACCACATGGTTCCCCACCTCCCCCCTCCTCCTTCCCTCACCACAGCGCTGCCACCACGGTGGGTGGTAAGCAGGCCTATTGGGGCCTGCTGGGTGGGAGGAGGGATAGGCATTTGAAGTTGCCTGCTGGCTGCCCCCATGTGAACACAAGATGGCCACCACAAGATGGCCAGCAGGGGAGGGCAGTTGGGAGGGACCAGGCCTGCAAGGGAGGGCAGTTGTGATTGATCAAGCCTGAAGGGGAGTGCAGTTAGAGGACACCAGGCTGGCAGAGCAGGGAAGATGGGGATGACCAGGCCTGCAGGGAAGGGCAGTTTGGAGGGGACCCAGACCTGCAGGAGAGAGCAGTTGAAGGGTACCAGACCTGCAGGGGAGGGCAGTTAGGGGCAATCGGGCTGGTAGGGGAGCAGTTAGGAATCAATCAGGTTGATAGGGGAGTGGTTAGGGGGTGATCAGGCTGGCAGGCAGAAGTGGTTAGGGGCAATCAGGAAGGCAGGCAGGCACGCAGTTGGGAGCCAGCAGTCCTGATTTGTGAGAGAGATGTCCAACTGCCCATTTAGGCCCAATCGGGCCTAAATGGGCAGTTGGACATCCCTAGAGGGGTCCCAGATTGGAGAGGGTGCAGGCTGGGCTGAGGGACCCACACCCACGTGCACGAATTTTGTACACCAGGACTCTAGTTTTATTATATGTGTCTTGGCCATCTGTATGTTATCTTTGAAGAAGTGGCTATTTAGGTCCCATGCTCATTAGTTAATTGGATTATAAGTCTTTCTTTTGTTAAGTTGTATTAGTTCTTTATTGCACTATTTTTTTTCCTTTTTTAAATTTTATTTATTAAGAAAATCAATGTGCACTTATCTCCCTCTAGCACCCACACCCCACCCCTGCTCATGCCCTCACCCTCCTGGTGTCTGTGGCCATTGGTTATGCTTATATGCATTCATACAAGTGCTTTGGTTGATCTCTTACCCTTACCCCCACCCTCCACTGCCTTCCCTCTGAGGTTTGATAATCTGATTGATGCTTCTCTGTCTCTGGGACCTGTTTTTATTCATTATATTCCACAGATGGGTGAGATCATGTGATATTTATCTTTCTCTGACTGACTTATTTCAATTAGCATAATGCTCTCCAGCTCCATCCATGCTGTTGCAAATGGTAGGAGTTCCTTCCTTTTTAAGCAGTGTAGTATTACATTGTGTAGATGTACCACAGTTTTTAAATCCACTCATCTGCTGATGGACACTTAAGCTGTTTCCAAATCTTAGCAATTGTAAATTGTGCTGCTATGAACATAGGGGTGCATATATTCTTTTTGATTGGTGTTTTTAGTTTCTTTGGATATATTCCTAGAAGTGGGATCACTGGGTCAAATGGGAGTCCCATTTTTAGTTTTTTGAGGCAACTCCATACTATTCTCCACAGTGGCTGCACCAGTTTGCATTTCCACCAGCAGTTCACGAGGGTACCTATTTCTCCACATCTTTGCCAGCACTTTTCATTTGTTGATTTGTTGATGGTAACCATTCTGGCAGGTCTGAGATGGTACCTCATTTTCATTTTGATTTGCATCTCTCGGATGATTCGTGACTTTGAGCATGTTTTCATATCTCTCCTGGCCTTCCTTCTGTCTTCTTTCGAAAAGTATCTATTTAGTTCTATTGCCAATTTTCTGATTGGGTTGTTTATCTTCATTTTGTTAAGTTGTATGAGTTCTCTGTAAATGTTGAAGATTAAACCCTTATCGGTGATAACATCAGCAAATATGTGCTTTCATGCAGTGGGCTTTCTTGTTGTTTTGTTGATTGTTTCTTTTGCTATACAAAAGCTTTTTATTTTGATGTAGACCCATTTATTTATTTTCTCTTTAGTTTGCATTGCACTAGGAGCTGTATCGGTGAAGATATTGGTTCAGCATATGTCTGAGATTTTGCTGCCTGTGAATTCCTCTAGTATTTTTATGGTTTCCTGTCTTACATTTAAGTCCTTTATCCATTTTGAGTTTGTTATTGTATATGGTGTAAGTTGGTGGTATAGTTTCATTTTCTGCATGTACCTGTCCAATTTTCCCAACACCATTTATTGAAGAGAGTGTCTTTACTCCACTGTATGCTGTTGCCTCCTTTGTCAAATATTAAGAATAGTGGTTAGGGTTGATTTCTGGGTTCTCTATTCTATTCCATTGGTCTACTAGTATATGTCTGTTCTTTGGCCAGTACCAGGCTGTTTGAGAACAGTGGCTTTGTAATACAGCTTGATATCTGGTATTGAGATCTCTCCTATTTTGTTCTTCTTTCTCAGGATTGCTACAGCTATTCAGGGACTATTTTTATTCCAGATGAGTTTTTGGAGAGTTCGTCATAGTTCTGTGAGATATGCCGTTGGTATTTTAATGGTGAGTGCATTGAATCTATAGATTGCTTTGGGTAGTATGGACATTTTAATGATGTTTATTCTACCAGTCTATGAACACGGTATGTTCTTCCATCTGTTTATGTTTTTCTCTATCTCTTTTTTTAGTGTTCTGCAGTTTTTTGAGTACAGGTCTTTTACCTCCTTAGTTAAGTTTATTCCTAGGTATCTTAAAATTTTTGGTGCAATGGTAATTGAGATTGTTTATTTTAAATCTCTTTCTGTAAGTTCACCTTGGGCATATAAAAATGCCATAGATTTCTTGACGTTAATTTTGTACCCTGCTATTTTGTCAAATTCGTTTATTAAGTCTAATAATTTTTTTGATGGAGTCTTTAGTGTTTTCTATGTACAGTATTATGTCATCTAGGAATAATGACAGTTTTACATCTTTCTTTCCAATTTAGATACATTTTACTTCTTCTTTTCTGTTCTCTATGGCTTTAACTTCCAGTACTATGTTGAACAGGAGTGGTGAAAGTGGGCATCTTTGTCTTGTTCCTATTCTTAGGTGAAATGGTTTTAGAAGCTTTTTGATATTTGCTTCAATTTCCACAATATCATCCTATTGAGATTTTTAGATTCTTCCTGATTGAGTTTTGGAAGGTTGTATTTTTCTAGGAATATGTCCATTTCCTCTAGGCTGTCTAGTTTATTGGAATAGATTTGGTCATAGTATTTTTTAACAATCATGTGGAGTGTGTTGTTATTTCACCTCTTTCATTTCTTATTTTGTTTATTTGGATCCTCTCTCTTTGCTTCATTGTGAGCCTGGCTAGAGGTTCATCAATCTTGTTTATCCTTTCAAATAACCAACTGTTCATTAATCTTTTGTACTGGTTTTTGGTCTCTATATCATTTATTTCTGCTCTGATCTTTATTGTCCCCTTCCTTCTGCTTAACCTGGTCCTTTTTTGTTGCTCTTTTTCTAATTATTTGAGTTGTAGAGTTAGATGATTTATTACCATTTTTTCTTTTTTTGTTGTTGTTGTTTGTTTGTTTATTTTTTGAGGAAGGCCTGTACAGCTATAAAATTCCCTCTCAAGACTACTTGCCCTGTGTCCCAAAGATTTTGGATTGTGGTGTTTTTATTGTCATTCATTTCCAGGATGTTTTTAATTTCTTCTTTGATCTCTTTGGTAACTCAATCATTGTTTAATAGCATGCTATTCAATTTCAAAGCGTTTGAATTTTTTATTATTTTATTGTAGTTTATTTCTAATATTATGCTATTGTTGTCTGAGGAGATACTTGATATCATTTCAATCTTTCTGAATTTCGGGAGAATTTGCATGTGACCCTATATGTGGTCTATCGTTGAAAATGTCCCATGTGCTCTTGGAAGAAGGTATATTCCTTGGCTTTGGGGTGAAATGTTCTGAAGATGTCAATTAAGTTTATCTGATCTAGTGAGTCATTTAGGATTGCTGTCTCTTTGCTGATTTTTTATCTAGAGTATGTCCGGTGATGTCAGTTGGGAATTAAAGTCCCCTACTATGCTCATATTGCTGTTGATCTCTCCCTTGATATCTTCCAGGAGTATTTTTATGTATTTGGGTGCTCCTATACAGGGTGCATATATGTATACCAGGGTTATATCCTCTTCCTGTATTCATCCCTTCTAGTATTATGAAGTGGCCTTTCTTATGTCTTGTTATGGCCTTCACTTTGAGATCTATTTTGTCAGATATAAGTATTGTTACACCAGCTTTTTTTTTTTCATTTCCATTTGCCTGAAAGATATTTTTCCATCCCTTCATTTTCAGTCCATGTGAGTCCCTTGTTCTGTAGTGGTTCTCTTGTAGACAGCATATGTATGGTTCATGTTTTCTTATCCATTCAGCCACTCAATGTCTTTTGTTTGGAGCATTTTGGCTTTTTATGTTTAAAGTTGTTATTGATAGGTATTTGTTTGTAGCCATTTTCATTTTTTGTGCCTGTGTTCCTTCTTCCCTTTTGATTTCTTCATTTTATACCAGTCCCTTTAAAAGTTTTTGCCTGGCTGGCCTAGTGGTGATAAAGTCCCTTAGCCTTTTTTTGTCTGTGAAGCTTCTTATTTCCCCTTCAATTTTGAATGATAGCCTTGCTGGACAGAGTACTATTGGATTCAGTCCCTTGCTTTACATCACTTTGTAAATTTCCTTACATTCCTTTCTGGCCTGATGTGTTTCTGTTGAGAAATCATTTGATAACCTAATTGGAGATCCCTTGTACATAACTTTTTGTCTTTCTCTTGCAATCTTTAAGATTCTCTTTTGGTCCTGAACATTTGCCATCATAATTATGAAGTGTCTTGGTGTGGGTCTTTTCAGGTTCACATTGTTTGGGACTCTGTGTGCTTGTTTGACTTTTTCTTCCCCACATCAGAGAAGTTTTCTGACATTATTTGTTCAAATAGGTGTTCTAACCATTTTCTCCAATTGCAGTTCAGTTTGTGTGTGTTTTGCTTCCCTGTCTTCTAATTCGGTAATTAGATCCTCCGCTTCTCCTAGTCTACTGTTAAACTTTCCATAGTGTTTTTATTGCAGCTATATCACTCTTTATTTCTTTTTGATTCATACATAAGTTGTTGATCTTTTCATTCATCCAGTTTATGAACTGTATGGCCCTTAATCTGAATTCTTTTTCTGATATATTGCATGCCTCCGTTTCACTTAGTTGCTTTTCTGGTGATTCTTCCTTTTCTTTCCTTTGGTGCTTTCTTTGTCTCCCAATTTTTGCTCTCACATAAGTATCTAGGTGTTGATTTGTACAAGGGCTGCACCTGGGGCAGCCGCGGCTCCTCAGGCAATGGCTACTCCTCAGGCAGTTGTGGCAGAGGCTGCTCCTCAGTTGACAGTGGCTCCTCTGGGTAGTCACTGCTCCCACAGCTCCTTGCTGCAGCATTGGCTCCTCTGGTTGGGTGCACTGCTGCTCAGACAGAGGTGGGCTTCTTGCATGGCTGCTGCTCCTCGTATGGGGATGGGCTATGCATGGCTGCTGCTCCTCAGGCAGGTGGGGGCAGGCTGCTCACTTGGCTGCTGCTCTTTGGACAGGTTGGTCTGCACACGGCTGCTGCCACTGGGGTACGCGGGGGCGAGCTGCTCACGTGACTTCTGCTCCTTGAAATGGGGTGGGCTGCTCATGATACTGCTGCTCCTTGGATGGGGGCTGGTTGCATGTGGCTGATGCTCCTCAGATGGGGGCAGGCTGATTGTGGGGCTGCTGCTCCTCAGACAGGGGCAGGTTGCACGTGTGTGGCTGCTGCTCCTTGGATGGGGGTGGGCTGCATGTGGATGCTGCTCTTTGGATGGGGGTGGGATGCTCATGAGACTACTGCTCCTTGCATGGGGGTGGGTTGCATGTTGCTGATGCCCCTGGATGGGGGCAGGCTGCTCACTGGGCTGCTGCTCCTCTGATAGGGGCAGGCTGTGCACAGCTACTGCTCCTTGGATGGGGGTAGGCTGCTCATGCAGCTGATGCTCTTCATACTGGTCTGGCTGCACACGGCTGCTGCTCCTTGATCATGCAGGGATGAGCTGCTGGCATCGCTTCTGCTCCTTGAAAGAGGGTGGGCTGCTTATGAGTCTGCTGCTCTTTGGACAGGGTTGGGCTGCATGTAGCTGCTGTTCTTCAGATGTAGGCAGGCTGCATGAGGCTGCTGCTCCTTGGATAGGTCACTATCTATTTTTAATGATAGCCTTACTATGTAATAGTCTTGGTTTCAGATCTTTGCTTTTAATTACCTTGAATATTTTACACCATCCACTCTGCCTTGTAAAGTTTCTGTTGAGAAATCAGCTGATATCCTTATGGGATCTCCTTTGCAGGTAACAAATAGTTTTTGTTTTGCTTTTCACAGACAGATATCATGGTGGCACCTTTCTCAGTTCTGGTGCTCTGGGTTGGGGAACTCAGATTGAAGTTTAGACCCTATACTTCTCAGAGGGAATCCCCTTCAGCTGAGATATCCCTCCATATCTTCAGCTGTTGCCTGTGGGATCCCAGCCAGCCCTCGTGGACTTCTGTACTTCCTACCAGTCTTTATGTGGCCTCCTTTGTAAGTACTTTGAATAAGGCTTCTATCCAGCTAGTCTTCAGTTGGTTATTTAGGATGATTTTTCTGTATTTTAGTTCTAATTCTATTTTGGTCCTGGGAGAGAGTCAGTGTAGCTTTCACTTAATCCACTGCCACCTTGGAATCTCATTCATATACCCTGTGTGTTGTCTCTCTGTCAATTACTGGTTTCTGGCAATTTCAACTATTTCTAGTGAATGATATTTCCATTTTCCACATGGTGGAATAAGCAGAGGTACAGTTCCTTTCATATCATTGTTTATGTGACATCTCCCATGGTTCATTGACAGTGATTCTGCATATAACTCCATCTACAGGGCTCCATCCAGCTTACAAGTCTGAAATCTTCAGAGCATGCCAGCAGTCTGGAGACACAGGAAAGAGTTGACAGATTTATTGTCTTGAAGTTCTATAACTCAGACGTCTGATGTGAATTTTATGAGCTAAAATCAAGGTGTCTAGGAGAGAATACATCTTCTTGTTTTTTTCACTTCTAGAGATGTCCACATTCCTCAGCCCCTGCCTCCATTTCTCCATCTGCAAGGCCAGCACCATGCCATTCTTTCATATTTACATCTCTCTCTGAGTCTTCTCTTCCACTTTTAAGAACCCTTTTGATGACATTACCTCACCCCAACCCAGGATAATCTCCCCATTTTAAGGTCAGCTGATTAGCAATCTTCATTCCCTTGCCTACACTCACAAGTTCTGGCAATTAGGGTGTAAACATCTTTGGAGGGAACATATTTTGCCTACAAATTCTAAATGAGAATAAATGCAAGTTAGGGTTAAAATGTGATATTTCTGCTTTTGTTCAAAAACATGTTTCCTACTGGTTAGCATAATTGAAAGATGTGAGAAGCATGTAATAGAAATTACTCCTCTCTTCTCTCTGTGTTCTAATGAGTTTTTTAGCCCTGGCCTGGGAAGAGGTGGCCTGATCAGGGCTGAGGCCAGGGCTTCCCTGAAGAGCTTCATCCCAGGCCTAGAGACTAAGGCTTATAGCTATGGGAGGTGGGTTGGGGGGAGGGGCTGCAGTGCAGAAAGAAAGTGAGGAAAACCTCGCCCAGTGTCCCCTTTTGTCTCTCAGATTTAATAGCTACAGCAGGCCTTGATACTTTATTCCCCTTCCCTATTAGTAAAATTTTTATTGTGATAAAATACACATAACATACAATTTACCATTTTAACCATTTTTAAGAATATAATTCAGTGGCATTAAGTACATTTATATTTTGTGCAACTGTCACTACCATCCACTTCCAGGAAGTTTTCATTTTACCAAATACTTTGTCCCCATTAAACACTAATTCCTTATTTATCCCCTCCCCAGCCCCTGACACCCATTTTTTTTTTTTTTTACTTTTTATTTTTGAATTTGTCTGTTCTAACTACCTTATTTAAGTAGAATTATACAATATTTGGATTTTTGTGATTGGCTTATTTCACTGAGCATAATTTTTTCTAGGTTCATCTGTGTTGCAGGATGTGTCAGAATTTTCTTCTTTTTATGGCTGAATAACATTCCATGTGTATATGTATATCATATTTTGTTTATCCATTCGTCTTTTGATGAAAATTTAGATTATTTCCACCTTTTGACTATTGTGAACAGTGCTGCACTGAACATGGTGTACAGATATCTGTTCAAGTCCCTGCTTTCAGTTCTTTTTGCTCTAAACATAGTAGTAGAATTATAGCATCTTATGTTAATTCTGTGTTTGAGTTTTTGAGGGATCTGCACAGCTCTCCACAGTGGCTGCACCTCTTTAATTCCCACCAGCAATGCACAAGGGTTACAATTTTTGACCGACACTTGTTATTTCCCATTTTTTGACATGGGTGTGAAGTGTTACTTCATTGAAGTTTGATTTGCATTTCCCTAATGTCTAGTTACATCGAGCATCTTTTCATGTGTTTATTGACCATTTGTATACTTTCTTTGGATAAATGTCTATTCAAGTTCTATGTGTATTTTTAAATTGGGTTGTTTGGATTTTTGTTGTTGAGTTGTATGAGCTCTTTATATATTCTGGATATTAATCCTTAATCAGAAATGTGACTTGCAATTATTTTCTCCCTTTCTAGGGTTGTCTTTTCACTCTTTTTAGAGTGTCAATTGATGCACAGAAGTTTTAGTTTTGATAAAATATAAATTATTTATTTTATCTTCTGTTCTCCTATTTTGTGCTTTTGCTTTTATATCCAAGAAATCATTGAAAAATTCCATTTTATTAAGCTTTTCTCTTATGTTTTCTTCTGAGAATTTTATCGTTTTAGTTTTTACATTTAGGATTTTGATCCATTTTGAGTGAATTTTTATCTATAGTGTAAAGTAAGAAGTTAAAAAATGTTTTCTGATATTTAACCTCAGGGAGAACCACTCTGTGACATAGATTACATACCCTCTGGATATGTTTTTTACAGCTGAAAATAATGAGGAACAAGAAAGATGAGTGGCTTGCTCAAATTTAAACACAAGTGGCTAGGGAAATGAGAATGCAGACCTTACACAATTTTTGTTGTTGTTGAGGGAGGGACTAGACAATGATTCCCAGCTATAAACACATTTTCAAGAACAGTAAATTGTTATGTGAATAACTGTGTGAACACTTTGCATTAAACATAATATATAACTCTCTCAGCTTATGCAAGATCTGCTAATTCACATGCTTTCTTCAAATTTTCTATTAATTTATATCTACTTCCCATGGTAACATTCATGATGACTTTGATTCAAATATATTTCCCTCCTGAACAAGTCATTAGAAATAGTTCACCAGAACTAACTTTCTGTTTGTCTTAAATTGAAACTGATGAAATCTGTCTAATTGATATCTCTTCTAGATATTTCAAGGCACTTCGAGCTCAATGTTTCAAAATAGAACTTCTCAGGCCCAGTCCTCTCCCCTCAATCAACTTAAACCCTCATGTGCCATGCACTGTTCTCTGGTCAGTGAGGAAGGGCATCACCCACCACTCAGTTCTGCAACAAGCATCCTGAGTGTCATCTCTGACATCTCCATCACCCTCATCCCATCACCAACCCTGTTCATTTTATCTATGAAATATTTTCATATCTCCCCAGTTCTTTTTATCTCTACTCATATAAAACTGCTCTTGTCTAAACTACCATCATCTCTCACCTCAACCATGAAAACTGTCTTTTAGTCTGTTTTCTTACATCCACCAAGGAATCCATGCTGCCACCAGAGTGATCATTCTGCAAGAAAACCTTTCTTGGAAGAGATAGATGGTGGCTGGCAGGACGGAGGTGAGGGAGAGGATGTGAGTGAGGGGATGAAAGGAGAGTGTTTGGATGTGAGTGAGTGAGGGAGGGACAGTTAAATCTGGCAGGAGCAGCAGGGGCTGGCAGACCAGGCTCTCTTGAACAGGGAGAGACTACCACTGCTGCGGGCATTCGGGCATCCCCGGACTGTGGGACTTGGAACCCACGCCATCTTTAAGGAGAGAGTGGCCTTTTCTAGGAACTCATCAGCACCACCACCCAGACAGGCTTTGGACACTGCCCGTTGTAGAGGGCCACCTGGGAAGACACATGGGCATTTTTCTTTAGTTATCGTCAGCTGAACTCAGGGTGTAGGCAGAGCCATGCCCTGGGAACATGCTTCTCCAATCATAGCAGCCCAGGTGTTGGCCGGGGCGGGACTAGATATGTAAATCTAGGTCTATAAAATAAACACGCTGCGTGGCTTGGGTCATCATGCTGCTTCTTTATCAGAGAAATGGCGTCCCACCCAGCATCAGCTTCATGAATCTATTTCTGCCTCTTGGTGTCTTTCTTTCTTTAATTCCTTAATCCCCAGCTCCTCCACTCAGCAACCAGACCAGAACCTTTTCTGTGATGGAGATGGACGCAGAAAAGAGAGAAATACCACTACATATGGCGCCCAACATCAGGGGCTGAGTACGGAGGGAAGGAAGTGAGGGGGTCACTCCCACAAGCACACAGATTTAAAGGAATAAGGTAAGGGATAATAAGCTCTGTTAAGTGTAGTCAAATTCTTGATTTCTTTCTTAAGTTTTGTTGATGAAACCTGGGAAAAGGTTAGAAAGCAGTTGTGTGACCAATACTCAGCAAAAGTCCAGAGAAAATTCCTATTTTAATTGGTGATGGCGTCAATTCAGCACAGGAGACTTTAAGAATGTCTAAGTGGGGTACAGCCATGGCCTTACAGCCTGGAGTGGAAGGGTGCGAGTCTCTAAGAATACCATCTGCACCTCCTCTGCCTCCACATGTAAACTACTTGTAACCAAGTGGAAAAGAATTAAAGGAATTTCTCAGCAACTGCCAATAATTCTTTATCTTAAAAATCTTTTCTTTCCTTAAAAATAAAAATAAATAAAAATTGAAAAAATAAATAAAATAAAAATAGTAGATGCCAGACCATGACTGAATCTTCCCCCTAAGAAACAAGGAGGTGGGGGAAGGGAGACACGTGGCAATCCAATATGGACGCCACTCCCCAAGAAAGCCACTTTGAGAGGCCTCATCTTCTCCATCTTTATTTATTTTCCACCTAATGACTTAAAGCTTTTACAAATTCATAAATGCATCCGGACTTTCTGTGCACATGTAAAGGGAAAAGGCCAGTTTAAAAATGAGTGCGCATAGTTTTGAGCTTAACTTGACCTTTTGCTGTGTACAGAATAAAAACCTGAGACTGTTTTTAGCTTTAAAGATGGCGGAGATGAACCGGGGAGAGAAATAGAGGCTGGTTTCCCAAGGTGATTTAAAGTAACTCTTTTGAAATTTCCCACCCTGAGGCAAGTAACCCCCAGGAAGTAGAAAACAAGTTTACATGTAAATAGCTATGGGTTTGCTTCTTGACTTCCCTAGCAGGAAAATTCTTTTAAAAAATTTAGCAGCTGTGCCAGGCCTATTGGCTGGAAATTTACAACTTTTAAGTTCAAATGATCTAAATGTATTGAAATTTATAATACTGAAATGTTGATCTGAGTATGCCTAGTATGAAGTCTAGATGATATAATTAATTAATTAATCTATTAATTGAATATGCCTTATATTTTATTTGAAATGTATCCTTAAAAATGTAAAAGTATCATTGATTTGAGAAATGCTAAGTATTTAATTTTGCTACCTAAGATTTAAAGCTCTGAAAGTTTAAGGTCTCTTTTCTCTCCATTAAAAGGTTTTAAAGCTACACCCTTTTTTATGGAGGGAGGGGTGGACACGCCCTTCCCCTAGCATGCAGGTAGGCTGGTTCCCGCCAGCAGCCATCTTAGAAGAATGTTAATTTGCATTTCAATGGCTACACCTTTTGCTAGCCGACCTTCCCAGAAAAGGTCAAGTGGCTAGGCCAACCCCAGCCAGAAAAAACATGATTTAAAGTTAATTATTAGATTTTAAAATCTTACCTTATAATAGACAAATATGCAAATTGACCGCACCTTCGCTACGCCCAAGCCACGCCCACCAACCAAGCCACGCCCATCAACCACGCCCACCAGGAAACCGTTGCAGGGACGCTGGGGTGCGGCGGAGCCCAAGGCCCAGAAAGCCGCCCGGGGCTTTCCGGGGCTTTCCGGGCCTTGGGCGCCAGCTGGGTGCCTGCTTCGGCTCGCTCCTGCGATAGCGTCGCAGGCACCCGGCTGGGGTGCAGCGGAGCCCAAGGCCCGGAAAGCCGCCCGGGGCTTTCCGGGCCTTGGGTGCCAGCCGGGTGCCTGCTCCGATCGCAGGAGCGAGCCGACCTGGGGGGTCGGCTCCCTCCTGCGATCGGGTCGCAGGGACGCTGGGTGCAGCCGAGCCCAAGGCCACCGCCCAGGGCCAAGCCGGGACCCTGAAAGAAGGTAGAAGGCGGTGGCCACAGCCAAGGCCTGGGTCCCCGGTGCCGGCAGAAAACTGGTGCAGGCAGCCAGTTGAATGAAGGTCTATTGCACGAATCTTCGTGCAAACGGGCTACTAGTTTATTCTTAAAAATATAAAAGTTTATTAATCTAAGAATTGCTAATATTTGACTTGCAGGCTCTGAAAGTTTAAGGTTCAGATTGCATTGGGAGAAATTATATAAATGTGGTAATAATACCTAAATATAAAAACGTGTTTTTGAGAAAATAAAATACTGTGTTTTCTCTTAAATAATTAGGAATTCAAAATATGTTACTTCTTGGTCTGATTTAAAAGAGAATTAATTCTGTGATATAGTTTAATTGATATTTTTAAAGGTAATTTAAGTACATAATCTTTAAATCATATATATATAAATATATATATTATATGTTTGATCTTTCCAAGTGTATTTCAAGACTGAGAGTAACTTTTAAACATTTCACGGGCCCCGAAATGTTACAAAAGTCTGTTCTCTCTTAAAGAAAATATTTTTTTTGTAATTAAACCGATTGATACTTGAAATCACATGGAAAGCTTTATCAAATAAAAAATAATTAATATATTTTACTTATATACATATATATTAAATTTATGAAAGTTTTTCACCTGTAAGAAGGGCAAAAACAATATATTTCTTAAATATAGCCAAATTTTTCAACAGCAGTAGAATTTTAAGAAAGACAAAAGCCTCAAGCATCCGGCATTTTTTAATCAGCTGGAGGTGGGACAGTGTTTATGCTTTTGGATCAGACCAATAAAGTATCAAACCTATAAGTTTTACTGAATAAGTTTCTTTGCCTTTTTTTAATTAAAGATACCTACTTAAGTTGCTTTATAAATTAACTTTTTAAAATATAATCAACATCTCATATAAATTAAATTACATGAGAAGCCAATGTTTGTATAAGTAATTGAATCCAAGCAAAATCTAAGAACAGATTGAGCAGCCGCCATGATGGCCACATGTCTTACCACTCACATGGCTTGGCGGCCGCCATCTTGAAATAACAAAGGCCAACCCCCTTCCTTTGTATAAGCCAGTGATGGTCAACCTTTTGAGCTTGGTGTGTCAAACTTTGCCAAAAAACTGAGCATAACTCGGGTAGTGTGTCACTTTGAGGAAAAAACATTATTTCGCAAATGTTTCATCCTCAGGAGCAGCAAATGTTTCATCCTCGGCATGTGGCCGCCTCAGTGTCCACGTGTCATCAGAAATGGCTACGCGTGTCAGTGCTGACACATGTGTCATAGGATCGCCATCACTAGTATAAGCCAATGTCTTTGTAAGCAATTTAAATAAGTTTTTAAAGGAAGTTACTGAAGCCTTCCCATGATCCTTTGTATATGCAAATAAGCCTAAGAGGATACTTTAAAAATATAATTATAAATTTAATAAAAAGGAGAAATTTGAAAATTTTGAAATCTCTTTCACTGGTATTACAGGATAAACTGAGGATTGTTATTAAAATATTAAATCTAATCCATACTAGTGGTTACCATAACCTAAAAAGAAATTGTTTCATGTGAAAAAGATTTTTAAATGAAACTCTGTAGCCTGAAAATTATTTTGGAAGGAAATAAAGAGAAGTTTCCTTCAAATATCGTAGGGATTGTAATTGATAACCAATGCATTAGGTCTCCGAAGATGGAAATAAGAAAAGATTGTCTTAAAACTTTAAATGACTTTTGGAATTTATTAAGGGACTTTAACTGGTTAAGACCTTTTCTATACAAAAAGAAATTGACAGCCAGTTTGAAATTGAATTGCCATGGCCTAGAGCAAAGGATATCCTTACATGATATTCGACAATTTCATTATAATTTTTGATATTTTACAACAGCATATTATACAATTATCCCAAACTTACAAACTAGTTCTTTGAATGTTTGGCTCAATTTAAAAAGGACATGAAAGGATTTAATCCCTTCCATGGTGTGGAAGGCCCCCTGGGAGGGCACTTGAGCATTCTATATTGGTCCCTCTTGCCCTTTTTGCCAAGAGGGACCCTCTTCTCACAATCCAATTGTCCACAGCTGTTGCCTGAGTTTTCAATTCATGCTGAGGTTGAAGCCTCATGGTAGCTGGTACCATGGATCTGTCTCTCGCACAATGGTGTGAGCTGGGCCCTCCCTGGAGAAGAAACCTGGGTTCCCCAAGATATGTGATCAATGCTGGGGCCCCGCCAGTGGGAGAGGGTATCCCAAGGCAGGTGCTGGGCATGGAGGCCATGGGGGCATAGACTACCAAGGAGACAGAACTGAACCTCTCATCACCCTGCTTGGCCCGGAGGATGGCTGGTTAGTCAAAGACGGGTAAGATTCCTCAAGGGAGGAACAACCTACGACAGGCACAGTCACAGAGGGGCCATCAGGAGAGAACTTGGGGGTCAACATAGGTGTGGCACAGATCCTCACCCCCCCAACATTGCAGGGGCTTGAACACTCACCCCTTCTGAGGGAGGTCTCCTGCCCCATGGCTGCTTTGCGCTTCCCATGCCCAGCTCAGATTGGGACCCAGGCAACATACAGAGACTTGGCCCAGCTTGGATTGGGACCCAGGCAACAGAGAGTTGGCCGATGGCAGCTGCCCTATATCTAAATCCAGGAATGCTCAGGGCTTTCTCAAGGATGCAAATAATCCTTCCCATTAATATTTACAGGGTAAACTAAGATTGTTCTTAGAGTATTAAATTTGTAAAATAGTAAAATAGTCAAGTTTTCAGATTAATTTAAATTGGTTAAATGAAATAAGTGAATATTCAAAAAAATCTAATTGTACCAAAGGCTGTTTCTAAAGTATTAACCAACCATTTCTATTGGTAGTTCATTTCATGGTAAAATTGCTTAACACCCAATGAATCCAAAGCAATCATATTTTTGTTGCAAAATTAAAAATAAAAGGTCATCAAGACTGCATTAAATTTTTTTTGCAATAGCCTCATAATAATTAATCAAAAAAGGATAGTAGAATAATATCCTGTAAGAAATATCCTGTAAGTAAATTACATCATGCCTAATTGCTTTAAAATTTTTTACTCAAAAATTAATTTCCATTTGTAATGCTAACAGCAGGACACCCATGAAAAACATACGTGGTGTCAAAATAAGCCAAAGGAAAATCATTTTGACAAAAATAAATAGGATCCCAAGTCTAATTTATAGAAAAGTTCTTTATTAACCTTTGGTCAAGAATATGTTTATATTTCCAGAAAACTCCAAAGCCCATATGGATTCCTGCAACAACGGATCCCAGAGAGGACCTGATAGGACTGTTTCCAGCCACAGAATAAGTAGTGGCCCCCAAGAACAGAGGAGAAATAGTCCAGAAATAAAAATAGTGAAGATGCCTTGCCATGCTGGCAGTCAGCACCTGTGCATTGCTGCATGTTGACCGGGACCAAGGGCAAGGAAGGTCGGTGTGCACACTTACAGACCACGTGTGCACACCCTTCTGCATAGAAGTCAAAATGTTTGATGTTTTTTTTTTTTTACCAGGACCTCTGCCTTGGGGTCTTGCTTTATTTCTAACACAGGGAATGTTATTAGCTGCCACATTAAAAGAAATATTATACCTCAGGCATTAACCATTTTTACAGATGGATCCAGTCTGGAAAGGCTGGATCTACTGCAGCAGGAGAGCAAAGGTCCTTCAAACCCCTTATATTTCAGTAGAAATACAAGCTCCTATTTATGCCTTAACAGATCTTGCTATGGAGCCCATCAACCTATAGTAATAGTGCTTATGTGGTAAGTATAAGCCAAAAATTATTGAAACAGCTACTATAGGGCACACTAATTCAGATAAACTTTTCATTTAATTTTCAGCCTTTAAAATGTTATTTAAGAAGGACAATGTCCATGTTTTATTGGAAGCAATGCCCTCAATCTGTTATCCACCTCTCTGTGCCAACTTTAGGGGTAAATCCCTGAGGACTTAAACATAATCAAATCTGGTAAAATGAATGTCACTTAATAGTATAAAGAGCCAATCGTACTCTTAAAATCATTTATTAAAACAAAAGGGGGAGACAGATGTTATGTGTCACCTCAAAAGAGGCTCAGTCATGCTTTTTTTTTTTTCCTTTTTCAGTCATGCTTTTTATACTTTAAAAATTTTGAATTATAATGCAAAGGATCGTACAGCAGGTGAAAGGCATAAGGCCTCCTGCACAATAGCCTCCACCGAGTCAGCTAGGTGGAAGGAAGCATAAACCAGACAAGAGTTTTATCAGATTCAGTAATAATGTGGGGAAGAGGTTGTGCTTTATATCTTTCCAGAAGGGGCAATGCAGCCAATTCGGGTGGCAGAGCGTTACGTCTGTCACCACAATGGACCCAGAGAAGCTCCTGTGTCCCTTCACTTAAAAGGACTAAGTACTGCTCTGATGACAGCAAAGCAGAGGAAGAAGAAAACTGAAAGCTACACAAGGGACTGAGTTGCCAATATAGAGTCATCTGAAGAAGTTAATGACTGAAGTGCAGCAGATTGTGGAAAAGCAAGAAGCTGAAGCTACTTCAACCATGTTCCTGCTCATGCTAGCATCTGTTGACTGCCAATCTTCAGCAAAGTCTTGCTCAGCCAAGTCCAAGGACTCTTGAGTAAATATACACCAACAGCAAAAGAGACTTTCTTTCATTTAGTAGCAAAAAATGTTAACATGTCCATAGTTCTGATTTCTCTCTTACTATTGTTTTGCATTGGCATTGTTTTGTTATTATTTAATAACCAGAATTTTGCTCTTGACATTCAAGTTTTGAAAATGCTAACATGTATGTAGTTTAGTTTTGCATTGGCATTGTTTGCAATTGTATTAATATTAGAGCCTTATTTTTAATGTTTAAATTTTACTTTTATTATAGTAGCTTAAAAAACAAAAAAAAAAGGTGAGATATAGAGAGCCACCTGGGGAGACACATGGGCATTTTTCTTTAATTATCATCAGCTGAACTCAGGGTGTAGGCAGAGCCACGCCCTGGGAACATGCTTCTCCAATCATAGCAGCCCAGGTGTTGGCCGGGGCGGGACTAGATATGTAAATCTAGGTCTATAAAATAAACGTGCTGCGTGGCTTGGATCATCATGCTGCTTCTCCATCAGAGAAATGGTGTCCCACCCAGCCCCAGCTTCATGAATCTATTTCTGCCTCTTGGTCTCTATCTTTCTTTAATTTCTTAATCCCCAGCTCCTCCACTCAGCAACTGGACCAGAACCTTTTCCGTGATGGAGATGGACGTGGAAAAGAGAGAAATGCCACTATAGCCCGTGACCCAGCAGCCACTCCAGCCAAAATCCTGCTGCCCTAACCGCAGACCCGCAGACCCTGGGACATCTACCTCCTAAGGTGCACTGCCCCCACAGCAGTAAGTGCAACTTCCCCCTTTCCAGCAGCAGACCTCCTGACACCACAGTCACACACACATTTCCAGCGTTCAGGCCTCCAGGGAACACCACTCCACAGGCTGCTCTTGGGAGCAACTAGGAGCCCCTGCTGGGTGTGATTTTGTACAGACAAGGGTGCGCTGCCATGCAGTAGAAATTCTGAATTCTCTCTTCCTGAATAACTGCCCACAGACACCCCATCTGTGCAACTTCAGTGCCAGGGCCCCTCAGAGTGTATCAGATCTCTGTGCTAGCAAATGCACTGCCATAGTCATGCATTTCCAGCAAGCAGGCCCCTTTAGCCCATTGATCCACAGGGCGCTCTTGGGAGCAGCTGTGAGCCCCCGCTGGGTGTGATCTTGAACAAACAGGGATGCACTCCCCCGGCAGTAGAAATCCTAAATTCACTCATCCTGGATACCTGCCCACAGACACCTCAATTGTGCGGCTTCAGTGACAGGGTCCTTCAAGAGTGCTTCAGTGCGCCGCACTGGCAAAAGCACAGTGGGTGCCCCTGTGAGTTGCCACTGGGAGCTTGCGCATGTAACCAACCACAGGCACAGCAACAAACATTGAGTCAACCCACCCCACAGCTGCAGAACTCTGGACACTACAGTTGCATGCTTTATTAGTGTGCAGGCCTTCCAAGCCCACCGCTCCATAGGCAGACCTTGGGTGTCACTGTGAGCCCCCACTGGACATGCACTTATACAAAACAGGGGTGCACTGCTGGGCTGTAGAATCTCTGAATTCCAGTGCCAGGGCCCTTCAGAGTGAGTCAATACACCCTTCTGGCAAATGCACCACGGGTGCCCCTGTGAGCCACCACTGGAGGCATGTGTATCCAACCAAAGGAGCAGCAGCAAAAGCTCAGTCTGTCCACCACACAACTACAGAACTCTGGACACCACAGTCAACGCCTTGACAGAGCACAGTCCTCCTGAGACCCATCACCCCAACAGACAGCTCCTAGGTGCCACTGTGAGTCCTCGCTGGGCACATGCAATTTCAACCAAGGGCACAAGACAGCAAAAATTGGGACTCCTCCCTCCACAGCTGCCGACAACTAGACACCACAGGTGTGCCTTTCCAGCTCACAAACCTACATAAAGAGAACATAAATAGCTCAAGTAGGGAGCTACACTAGATTACCAAGCCCAGGAGACCTGAGAGACCACACCAGTAGCACCATCCCCAAAAGAACCTGGGTAGGAAAGCAATTGCATCTACAATTAAGACGTTATAGCAAAACATGGGAAGACAAAAAAATCAATCCCCAAAGGAAAGAAAAAGAGGAATCACCAGAAAGGGAGTTAAATGAAATTGAGGCTAGCAACATACCAGAGAAAGAATTCAGAGTAATGGTTATAAGGATGCTCAAATGGCTGGATGACAAATACACACAACTCAATGAGAATTATAAGGAGCTGAATGAGAATTCCACCAACCTGAAAAGGAACCAAGAGGAAATGAAGACTGACATAGCTGCAATAAAGAACACAATGGAAGGTTTAAACAGTAGACTAGAAGAGGCTGAGGACCGCATCAGCGAATTAGAAGACAAGGTAGGAGAAAACACAGCAGCAACTGGAAAGAAGCCTTAAAAAGCAAAAGGAGAGCCTAAGGGAGCTTTGGGACAACACAAAACAAAACAATATTCGCATAATAGGGGTAGCAGAAGGAGAGAAAGAGAAGCAAGGAATAGAAAACTTGTTTGAAGAAATAATGACAGAAAACTTCCCTGATATTGGCAAGAAAAAAACTACGCAAGTCCAAGAAGCACATAGAGTCCCAAACAAGATGAACCCCCAAAGACTGACACCAAAACACATCATAATTAAATTGACAAACACCAATGACAAAGTAAGAATCTTAAAGGCTTCCAGAGAGAGACAGAAAGTTACCTACAAGGGATCTCCTATTAGAATATAAACTGATTTCTCAACAGAAACACACCAGGCCAGAAGGGAATGGAATGAAATATACAAAGTGATGCAAAGCAAGGGACTGAATCCAAGAATACTACACCCAGCAAGGCTATCATTCAAAATTGAAGGTGGAATCAGGAGCTTCACAGACAAAAAAAAGGCTAAGAGAGTTTCTTACCACCAAGCCAGCAATGCAAGAAATGCTAAAGGAACTGCTGTAAAAAGACAAAACAGAAATGCAAGAAGAAACAAACACTAAGAAAGAAAATGACAACAAACAAGTACTTATCAATAATAACATTAAAAATAAATGGATTAAATGCTCCAATCAAAAGATATATGGTAGCTGAATGGATAAGAAAACATGACCCATTTATTTGCTGTCTGCAAGATACCCACCTCAGAACAAAGGATTCACACAGGCTGAGAGTGAAGGGATGGGAAAAAAAAATCAGGCAAATGAAATGAGCAAAAAGCTGGGGTTACAATACATATATCTGACAAAATAGACCTCAAAATAAAGGCATAACAAGAGACAAGGAAGGCCACTACATAATACTAAAGGGAGCAATTTAACAAGAAGATATAACTCTGGTAAAAATATAAGCACCCAATGCAGGAGCACCCAAATACATAAAACAACATCTGGAAGATATCAAGGGAGAGAATGACAGCAATACAGTCATAGTGGGAGCCTTTAATACCCCACTGACACCACTGGATAAATCCTCTGAACAAAAAACCAGCAAAGAAACATCAATCCTAAATGACTCACTAGATCAGATGGACTTAATTGACATCTTCAGAATATTTCACTCCAAAGCTACAGAATATACATTCTTCTCCAGTGCACATGGGACATTTTCAGCGATAGACCACATATTAGGACACAAGTAAAATTTCTTCAAATTCAGTAGGATAGAAATCATAACAAGCCTCTTCTCAGATCACAAAGGCATGAAACTAGAAATAAACTACAATAAAAACACTGGGGGGGGTGGGTGGGATGAGGGCATGTGACAGGGGTTAGGGGAGGCTGGGGGAAGGTCAATGGGGGAAAAAAAAGGAGATATATGTACTACTATATGTAATACTTTAAACAATAAAAAAATAAAATAAAACAATGAAAAAAAATCAAACACTTGGAGGCTAAATAGCATGCTATTAAAATATGATTGGATTACCAAAGAGATCAAAGAAGAAATAAAAAGCATCCTGGAAACAAATGACAATGAAAATACAAACATACAAAAACCTATGGGACACAATGAAAGCAGTCCTGAGAGGGAAGTTCATAGCTCTATAGGCCTACCTCAAAAAACAAGAAAAAATGGTAATAAATTATCTAACCTTGCAACTTAATGAATTAGAAAGAGAGCAACAAGAAAAGCCCAAGGTATTCAGAAGGAAGGAAATAATAAAGATCAGAGCAGAAATAAATGGCATAGAGACCAAACACACACACACACACACACACACACACACACACACACACACAGAAAGAAAAAATAAACAAACAAACAAACAAACAAAAAACAATAGAAAAGATCCATGAAACCAAGAGCTGTTTCTTGGAAAGGATAAACAAGATTGTTGAATCTCTAACCGGGTTCACCAAGAATAAAAGAGAGAGGAACCAAATAAACAAAACCAGAAGTGAAAGAGGTGAAGTAACAACTGACCCCACTGATATACAAAGGATTGTAAAAAAAAAACCACTATGAAAAACTCCAACAAACTGGACAACCTTGCCGAAACCGGTTTGGCTCAGTGGATAGAGCATCGGCCTGCGGACTCAAAAGGTCCCAGGTTCGATTCCGGTCAAGGGCATGTACCTTGGTTGCGGGCACATCCCCAGTAGGAGGTGTGCAAGAGGCAGCTGATCGATGTTTCTCTCTCATCGAAGTTTCTAACTCTCTATCACTCTCTCTTACTCTCTGTAAAAAATCAGTAAAATATATTTAAATAAAAAAAAAAAAACTGGACAACCTTGACGAAATGGACACATTCCTGGAAAAATACAAGCTTGCAAAACTGAATCAGGAAGAATAAAAAAAACCTGAAAAGGCCAATAACTACTGATGAAACTGACACAATCAAAAATCTTCCAGCAAAGAAAAGCCCTGGACCAGATGGCTTCACAGGGGAGTTTTATTAAACATTCAAATAAGAAATAAAACCTGTCCTCTTCAGACTATTCCAAAAAAATTCAAGAGGAAGGCACACGTCCAAGCTCTTTCTATGAAGCCAGCATTATCCTAAACCCAAAACCAGATAAAGACACCACAAAGAATGATAATTACAGGCTAATATCCCTGATGAACATAGATATTAAAATGCTCAACAAAATTCTAGCAAACCGGATTCAGCAATACATTAGAAAGATCATACACCATGATCAAGTGGGATTTATTCCAGGGATGCAAGACTGGTACAATATCCACAAATGAATAAATGTGATACATCACATAAACAAATTAAGAGATAAGAATCACATAATCATATCAGTTGATGCAGAAAAAGCATTTGACAAAGTCTATCACCCTTTCCTGATAAAAATGCTCAGCAAAGTGGGAATAGAAGGATCATACCTCAACATAATAAAAGCCTTATATGACAAACCTACAGCCAACATCATACTCAATGGGCAAAAACTAAAACCATTTCCCTTATGAACAGGAACAAGACAGGGATGCCTGCTTTCACCACTCCTGTTCAACATTGTACTGGAAGTACTATGACAAGAAGAAGAAATAAAAGGCATCCAAATTGGAAAAGAAGAAGTTAAAATTGTCATTATTTGCAGATGACATGATGCTGTATATAGAAAAACCTAAAGACTCCATCATAAAATTATTAGATGTACCATATTTTCCGGCGTATAAGATGACTGGGCATATAAGATTTTCCTGGGTTAAAAAGTCATCTTATACGCAGGAAAATACGGTAGTCCAACATATCTAATCCCATCAATATAGTCCAATATACCATATTTTCCGGCGTATAAAACGATTTTTTAACCCAGGAAAATCTTATATGCCCAGTCGTCTTATACGATGAAAAGTACGGTAATAAATGAATTGGGCAATGTAGCAGGATACAAAATTAATACCAAGAAATCTATGAAGTTTTATAAACCAATAGTGAACTTACAGAAAGAGAGATTTAAAAAAAGATCCCATTTACCATTGCACAAAAAAATAAGATACCTAGGAATAAACTTAACTAAGAAGGTAAAAGACCTCTACTCAGAAAACTACAGGATGTAGAAAAAAGAGACAGAGAAAGACATAAACAGATGGAAGAACATACCATGTTTATGGATTGGTAGAATCAACATCATTAAAATGCTTATACTACCCAAAGCAATCTATAGCTTCAGTGCATTCCCCATTAAAATGCCAACAGCATGTTTCACAGATCTAGAAAGAACCCTCCAAAAATTCATCTGGAATAAAAAAACAAAAACAAAAAACAACAACAATGGAAAAGCTGCAGCTATTCTGAGAAAGAACAAAATAGGAGGAATCTCAATACCAGATATCAAGATGTAGTACAAAACCACTGTTCTCAAAACTGCCTGGTAATGGCACAAGAACAGACATATAGAACAATGGAATGAAATAGAGAACCCAGAAATTGACCCAACCCACTATGCTCAATTAATATTTGACAAAGGAGGCTAGAACATACAATGGAGTCAAGACATTCTCTTCAATAAATGGTGCTGGGAAATTTGGTCAGACACATGCAAAAAAAAATAATAATAATAATAATGAAACTAGACCACCAACTTACACCATACACAAAAATAAACTCAATGGATCAAGGACTTAAACGTAAGATGGGAAACCATAAAAATATTAGAGTAATCCACAGGCAGAAAAATCTCAGATATATGCCAAAGCAGTATCTTCACTGACACATCTCCTAGGGCAATGGAAACTAAAGAGAAAATAAACAAATGGGACCACATCAAAATAAAAAGCTTATGCACAACAAGAGAAACCATCAACAAACAATAAGAAAGCCCACTGCATGAAAGAACATATTAGCCAATGTTATCTCCAAAAAGGGTTTAATCTCCAACATTTACAGGGAACTCATACACCTTAACAAAAGGAAGACAAACAATCCAATAAAAAATGGGCAACAGACCTAAATAGATACTTTTCAAAAGAAGACAGAAGGAAGGCCAAGAGACATATGAAAACATGCTCAAAGTCACGAATCATCCGAGAGATGCAAATTAAAACGACAGTGAGGTACCATCTCATACCTGTCAGAATGGCTATCATCAACAAATCAACAAATGACAAGTGCTGAAGAGGATGCTGAGAAAAAGGAACCCTTTTGCCCTGGTGGTGGGAATGCAGACTGGTGCAGCCACGGTGGAGAACAGTAAAGAGTTTCCTCAAAAAACTGAAAATGGAACTCCCATTTGACCCACTAATCCCACTTCTAGGAATATATCCCAAGAAACTAGAAACACCAATCAGAAAGGACATATGCACCCCTATGTTCATAGCAGCACAATTTACAATAGTTAAGATTTGGAATCAGCCTAAGTGCCCATCAGCAGATGAGTGGATTAAAAAACTGTGGTACATTTACACAATGGAATACTATGCTGTTATAAAAATGGAGGAACTCCTACCATTTGCAACAACATGGATGGAGCTGGAGAGCATTATGCTAAGTGAAATAAGTGAGTCAGAGAAAGATAAATATCACATGATCTCACTCATTTGTGGATTATAATGAACAACATAAACCAATGAACAAAAACAGATCTAGAGATAGAGAAGCATTGATCAGATGCTCAAACCTCAAAGGGAAGATAGGGGAGGGTGGGGGTAAGGGGACTTGTATGCATGCATATAAGCCCAATCAATGGACATAGACAACAGTGTGTGAGGGTAAGGGTAGGACTGTGGGGATGGGGGGACAGTGGGGGGATAAGGACACATTTGTAATATCTTAATCAATAAAAAAAAAAGAAAAAAAAATTTTTGACATCCCCAAGTAAATGGAATCTCTCATTACACTTTCTCACAGTAATATGCCTTTATGTCATTGCAATAGCCACATGTGATAATTTAAAATTAACTTTACAATTTTCATACAACAAAATGTATTGATTTTATAGTAGTTAAATGTATATACCCATATGAGCACCATCACAGTGAAGATATAGAACTTCTTTTGTGCTCCCACACATCATCCATGTGCTCCTATGATGCTTTATCCCCCAAATCTTATAAAATCTCTGACGTACTTTATGTAACTACTAAACGACCAGTGCACAAAATTCACGCATAGGTGGGGGGGTGTCCCTAAGCCCAGCCTGCACTCTCTCCAATTTGGGACATCCCTCTCACAATCCAGCACTGTTAGTTCCCAACTGCTCACCTCCCTGCCTTCCTGATTGCCCCTAACCGCTTCCACCTGCCATCCTGATAACCCTCCAACCATTACGCTGACAGCCTGATCAATGCCTAACTGTTCCCCTGACAGCCCAATTGCCCCTAACTGCCCTCCCTTGCAGGCCTGGTCACCCCAAATGCCCTCCCCTGCAAGCCTGGTCACCTCTAACTGTCCTTTCTTGCCAGCTGGTCACCTCTAACTGCTCTCTGCTGCCGGCCTGGTTGCCCCCAACAGCCCTCCCCTGCAGGCATGGTACCCCAATTGCCCTCCCCTGCAAGCCCGGTCACCCATAAATTCCCTCCCTTGCCAGCCTGGTTGCCCCTAACAGCCCTCACCAGCAAGCCCGGTCACCCCTAACTGCCCTCCTTTGCTGGCCTGGTTTCCCCTAACTGCCCTAACCTGCAAGCCAATGTCCCCCACTAACTGCCCTCCTCTGCCGGCCTGGTTTCCCCTAACTGCTCTCCCCTGCTAGCCTGGTCATCCCCAACTGCCCTCCCCTTCAGGCCTGGTCACTTGTAACTTCCCAACCTTGCTACCCTGGTTGCCCCTAACTGCCCTCCCCTGCCAGCCTGATTGCCCCGAACAGCCCTCCCCTGCAGTCCTAGTCCCCCCAACTGCCCTCCCCTGCAGAGCTTGTTCTTCCCACTGCCCTCCCCTGCAGGCCCGGTCACCCTGAATTGTCTCCCCTGCTGGCCCGGTAACACCTAACTGCCCTCCCTTGCCAGCCTGGTCCCTCTAACTGTCCTCCCCTTCAGTACTGGTCCCCCCAAACTGCCCTCCACTGCAGTCCTGGTCCCACCCAACTGCCCACCCCAGCAGTCCCGGTCACCCCTAACTGTCCTCCCCTGCTGGCCCGATTGCCCCGTAATGCCCTCCCCTGCTGGCCTGGTCACCCCTAACTGCTCTCCCCTACAGGCCTGGTTGTCCCTAACTGCCCTCCCCTACTAACCCGGTCACCCTTAACTGTCCTCCCCTGAAGCCCTGGTCCCCTCTCCCCCCACACACAACTGCCCTCACCTGCAGGCCTGGTTGCCCCCAACTGCCCTACCTTGCCAGTCTGGTCTCCCATAACTGCCCTCTCCTACTGGCCTGATTGCCCCTAAATGCCCTCCCCTGCCAGTCTGGTTACCCTTAACTGCCCTCCCCTGCTGGATTGGTCTCCCCTAACTGCCCTCCCTTGCAGGCCTGGTTGCCCCAACTGCCCTCCCCTGCAGTCCTGGTCCCACCCAAGTGCCTTCCCCTGCAGGGCTGGTCCCCCCCACAACTGCCCTCCCCTGAATGCCTGGTCCCCCCCAACTGCCCTCCCCTGCAGCCCTGCCCTCCCCCCCCAAACTGCTTTCACCTACAGGCCTGGTCTCCCATAACTGCCCTCCCCTGATGGCCTGGTTGCCCCCAACTGTCATCCCCTGCAGTCCTAGTTCACCCCAAATGCCCTTCCCTGCAGGGCTTGTTCTTCCCACTGCCCTCCCCTGCAGGCCAGGTTACCCCAAACTGTCTCCCCTTCAGGCCCAATCACCCCTAACTTCCCTCCCTTGCCAGCCTGGTCACCCCTAACTATCCTCCCCTGATAGCCTGGTCACCTCTAAATGTCCACCCCTGCAGGCCTGGTCTCCCCCAAATGTCCCCCCCTGCAGGCCTGGTCACCACCCCAAAAAATGCCCTCCCCTACTGGCCTGATTGCCCCTAAATGCCCTCCCCTGCCAGTCCGGTTACCCCTAACTGCCCTCCCCTGCTGGCCTGGTCTCCCCTAACTGCCCTCACTTGCTGGCCTGGTTGCCCCCAACTGCCCTCCTCTGCAGTCCTAGTCCCCCCCAACTGCCTTCCCCAGCAGGGCTTGTTCTTCCCACTGCCCTCCCCTGCAGGTCTGGTTACCCCGAACTCTGTCCCCTGCTGGCCTTGTCACCCTTAACTGCCCTCCCTTGCCAGTCTGGTCCTTCTAACTGCCCTCCCCTGCAGGGATGGTCCCCCCAAAATGCCCTCCCCTGCAGTCCTGGTCCCACCCAAGTGCCCTCACCTGCAGGCCTGTTCCCCCCCAACTTCCCTCCCCTTCAGGCCCAGTCACTCCTAACTTCCCTCCCTTGCAGGCCTGGTTGCCCTAACTGTCCTCCCCTGCAGGCCTGGTCCCCCCCAACTGCCCTCCCCTGCAGGCCTGGTTGCCCCCAACTGCCCTCCCCTGCCAGTCCGGTTACCCCTAACTGCCCTCCCCTGTTGGCCTGGTTTCCCTCTCCTGCTGGCCTGGTCACCCACAACTGCCCTCCCCTGCAGTCCTTGTCCCCCCAACTTCCCTACCCTACAGGGCTTGTTCTTCCCACTTCCCTCCCCTTCAGGCCTGGTCACCCTAACTACCCTCCTCTGCCAACCTGGTCACCCTTAAATGTCCACCCCTACAGGCCTGGTCTCCCCGAACTATCCCCCCCTGCAGGCCTGGTCACCCCCAACTGCTCTCTCCTGCAGGCCTGGTCTCCCCCAACTGCCCTTCCCAGCAGGCCCAGTCACCCATATCTTCCCTCCCTTGCCAGCCTGGTCACCCCTAACTGCCCTACCCTGCATGCCTAGTTGCCCCTCAGTGCCCTCCCCTGCTGGCCTGGTTGCCAGTAACTGCCCTCCCCTACAGGCCTGGTAGCCCCCAACTGTCCTCCCCTGCAGGACTGGTCTCCCCCAACTGCCCTCCCCTACAGACCTGGTCCCTCCCAACTGCCCTCCCCTGCTGGCCTGGTCCCACCCAAGTGCCCTCACTTGCAGGCCTGGTCCCCTGCAACTTCCCTTTCCTTCAGGCCCAGTCACCCCTAACCCCCCTACCCTGCCATCCCAGTCACCCCTAACAGCTCTCCATTGCCAGCCTGGTTGCCCCTAACTGCCCTCCTCTGCCAGCCCGATTGCTCCTAATAGCCCTCCCCTGCTGGCCTGGTCACCCTTAACTGCCCTCCCCTGCCAGCCTGGTCACCCCTAAATATCCTCCCCTGCTGGCCTGGTCACCCCCAACTCTCCTCCCCTGCAGGGATGTTCCTCCCCAACTGCCTTCCCCTGCAGGGCTGGTCCCCACTAACTGCTCTCCCCTGCTGGCCTTGTCACCTCTAACTGCCTTCCCTTGCCAGCCTGGTTGCCCCTAAGTGCCCTCCCCTGCTGTCCTGATCGCCCACAACTGTCCTCCCCTGCTGGCCTGATTGACCACAAGTGCCTTTCCCTGCTAGCCATTTGTGGTGGCCATCTTGTGTCCACATAGGGGTGGCCATCTTGTGTGTTGGAGTGATGGTCAATTTGCATGTTACCTCTTTATTATATAAGATACATTAGTTTGGCTTTTTAAGAATTTCATGTAAATAGAATTAAACAGACTTATTACTGTTTCTGGCTTCTTTTTTTTTTTTTTTTTTTTTTTTTTTTTTAATATATTTTATTGATTTTTTACAGAGAGGAAGAGAGAGGGATAGAGAGTTAGAAACATCGATGATAGAGGAACATCGACCAGCTGCCTCCTGCACAACCCCTACTGGGGATGTGCCCGCAACCAAGGTACATGCCCTTGACCGGAATCGAACCTGGGACCTTTCAGTCCGCAGGCCGATGCTCTATCCATTGAGCCAAACCGGTTTCGGCGTTTCTGGCTTCTTTAACTTAGCTTTATGTTTTTGAGATTCATTCATTTTGTGGTGTGTGTCAGTAGTTCATTTCTTTATGCCTTTTTGGGATATTTAGGTTGTTCCCAGTTTGCAGCTAATATGAATAAAGCAGCTAAGAACAGTTGTATACAAGTCTTCATGAGATCAAATGTTTTTTTATTATTTTTTGGGGGGAGATTCTAAGGCATGAGATTATTTAATTTGAAAAGAAATTGAAAAACTTCCCCAAAGTTGCTCTACCATTTTCAGTCCCACCACAGTGGGTAATGTTTACAGTTGATCTTCTTCACTAGCACTTGTTATTCTAAATATTTTTTTAAAGTTTGGCTATTCTAGTGGATGTGTAGTGATACCTCATGAGTTAGTTTGCATATGCCTGGTGATTAATGAATGAAGTTGAACATTTTTTTCATGAGATTTTGGCCATTGGTAATCTTCTTTCATGAATATCTGTTAGACTCTGCACTATTTATTTATTTATTTATTTATTTATTTATTTATGTCCTCACCCAAGGATATGTTTATTAGTTGTTTTTTTTTGTTTGTTTGTTTGTTTTGGAGGGGGTAAAAGATCATATATACTGAGTGGCCAGATTATTATGACCACCTGACATTTGTAGGCAAATTAGCCATACACTGCATCGTATGGGATATGGAATCCGAAGGCCTGTTCAAACACCTTTGCTGTCTGCAGTTATCAAGAAAAAACATCTCCAATTAGCACAGGAACACAAGGATTGCACAGTCGAGTATTAGAAAAAAGTCATGTGGTCCAATGAATCACGTTTCCAGTTGCATCATGCAGATGGCAGAGTGAGAATTTGGCGGAAACAGCATGAAAGCATGCACCCCACATGCATGAGTACAGCCCTTCAAGCTGGTGAGGGCAGTGTTATGGTTTGGGGCATGTTTTCCTGGCATGATTTGGGCCCTTTAATTCATGTGGAACAACGTCTGAATAGTACAACATACCTAAGTATGGTTGCTGATCAAGTTCATCCTATCATGTTGATGGCGTATCCCAATGGAGATGGCTCATTCCAACAAGACAATGCGCCATGCCATGGTGCTCGTATTGTGCAGGAGTGGTTTCAAGAACATGAGGGAGACTTTACCTTGCTTAGGTGGCCCCCACAATCACCAGATCTCAATCCAATTGAGCATTTGTGGGATGAAGTTAAAAGAGCCATCAGGCAGCTGGTTCCACAACCATCAAATCTCATAGAACTGGACAGTGCTATTCATCAGGCATGGTATCAGATTCCTTGCATCACCTTTCAACATCTTGTGGAGTCAATGCCAAGAAGAATCACTGCAGTATTGAAGGCAAAAGGTGGCCCAACGAAGTACTGATGGGGTGGTCATAATAATCTGGCCACTCAGGAATCAAATCTGCTTCAACCAACTGAGCCACACCAGCCAGGGTGACTCTGCCTTTTTCAAATATGTGTCTTTTTATTAAGCTAAAAATTTTCCTGTACATTCCACAAATAAGTCCTTTGTCAGATATAAGTATTGCAAATATTATGTCTCTGGGTCATCTATTCATTTTCTTAATGGTGTCTTTTATAGGCAAAATAGTTAATTTTGAAGAACACTAATTTATCAGTTTTTTTAAATGTAGATAACTCTATCTTTATCCTATGTAATAAAACTTTGCCTAGGCCAAATTTGTAAAAAAAAAAAAAAAATTGTTTTTGCTGCACAGCTGTGTGGTACAGTCGGTTAAGCATCATCTCATGCACCAGGAGGTCACTGGTTCTGGTTCCAGTTAGGGCATATGTCTGGATTGTGGGCTCAATCCCTAGTAGGAGTGTTGCAGGAGGCAGCCAATTGATGTTTCTCTCTCATTAATGTTTCTATATCTCTCTCCCTCTCCTGTCCTCTTTCTGAAATAAATAAAAATATATTAAAAATTATTCTTGCTATATTATATTTGTATAAATTTTATATATTTAGCTTTTAAGTTTTAGTTTTGTGGTCAATTTTGAGATGTATGCACCTGTGTGTGTGTTTGTGTGTGTGTGTACATAATATAAAATAAGGGACAAGGTTCATTTTTCCCCAGACATATATCCATTTGTTCCAGCACTGTTTGTGCAAAAGATTATTATTTGTCCATTGAATTTTATCATTGTCAAAATCAAATGTTCTTATATATGTATATGTGTGTGTGGGGGGCTTTTGGTACTCTATTGTGCTCATTGATGCATGTGTCTATCCTTACAGTGTCACTCTGTCCTGGTTATCATTGCTTTATTATAAATAACAAAATCCTTATGTATGTGTCGAATCCCTCCAATTTTTTCTTTTCCTTAATTGTTTTGGTTCTTTAAGGTTGTTTTCATTTCCAAGCACTTGCTAAGATCTTATTTGGCATGACATTGATTCTCTGGATCAATTTGGGGCAAATGGACATCTTGACAATCCATTTATTTAGGTCTTTAATCTCTCTTAGCATTGTTTTTCAGTTTTCAGTGTCTTGTCTTATTCATATTTATTAAATGTCTCATATGCTTGCCTGCTCCTGATCTTAGGAAGACATTCAGTCTTCAGTAAGTCTGATGTGAACTGTAGAGTTTTCATAGATGCCATTTTTGAATTGAAGAAGTTATCTTCTGTTTCTAGTTTTCTGAGTTTATTAAAAATCCCAAATGGGATTAGATTTTTGTCAAATGCTTTTTCTGCTCTTATTGTGATGATTATATGTTTTTGTTTCTTTTTAGTTTTCTGTAAATATGATGGATTAAGTTGATGGACTTTGTAGATAATTTCTTGGAACTTAGGATTCTGAGGAAAATAGCTTGACTACTGCTGTTTAAATAAAAAAAGATTTCTCCAACTTGAGCTAATTTATTTCATATTATGTTATGTCATTTTAGTGTATTAATTGGGTGGGTTGCATTCCAGCTCTACCAAATATTAGCCATATGACCATGGACAAGTTATTTAACTATTCTGAGCCTCCATTACATAGCTACCTCATATGACTTTTGTGAGAATTAAGTGAGACAGTGCTTATAGCATGTTCATATTTACTGAGTGCTGACATGTTATAGATACTGTTTTAAGCATATATTGTGTATTATTATGTCTATTCCTCCTGACTTACACCAGAATAAATGCTATTGTTTGCATTTTCACAGATGAGAAACCCATGCACAGAGACATATGTAACTTGCCCAAGGTTCACAGCTGGAAAAAGGCAGATGAGTGAATGTCCCCCACAAACTGGCTCCAAAGCCCATGTGCACAGCCCAAAATGACAGTCTCTCTGTGCCATACTACATGCCACATAGTGCATTATCTGCCACATGTAAGTAACTATAGAGAGTGCCTGGGAAGGCACATGGGCATTTCTTTAATTATTGTCAGCTGAATCCAGCATCATTGGCAAAACCATGTCCTCGAAACACGTTTTGCCAGAGGCAGGAGTGTTGTCAGGTTGACCTTTAGCCCAGGTGCCAGGGGGTGGGTTTTGTTATTTAAATCCAGCCAAGCACCAGGAGGGTGGGGGGTGGTACTCAAGAATGCGCATAATCTCTTTTGTCTTGACCTTTAGTAAAACTTCCTGGTTTTTTGCTGTATAAAATAAACATGCGGTATTAGCCCTGGGTCCCTGTCTCTCCATCAGAGGACAGTGGTCTCACCCGGCCCCAGCTTTTTCCTTCCATCTTTGTGTTTGTCTCTTTCTTTCATTTTCTCAATCTCCATAGTGCTTTGTTATAATTCACAAAAGTAGATATTTTGATATTTTATATCACTTCATTATGGGTGGTGAGCTTGGAGCATGGAGAAATATTTCTGCCAAAATTCTGTAAACTTTGTTTTAAGTTCTGTAAAGACTAGAACAATATTTTAAAAAACATCTTATTTTTTCTTTACCTTTTTTTTTTAGAGAGGAGCAGGTTATAAAAGAGGGTACATAAGTAGTCCTTTTTTCTAAAGCTTGAGTAACTCAGGCATTTGTGAGATATTTTTGAAGAAACTACATTTGTTTAGTGCTCTACAAACCTTGCAAACTTCCTCTGTGCTCACAAAGTTGTGTATTTAAAATGAATTTTGAGGTCACTCAAAAAAGACAACCCTTGCCCCTGATCTCATGGTGGAAACTGGAATCTAAAGGAAAATTCTGCAAGTGGCTTTGGTAAGAAATGAAAACTAGAATCCCAGAAGCTTCCAGGCTTCCTTCTCCAGAGCAGTAACAAAGGGACTGGGGAAGATTTCAACTTCAGTTTACCCTGAGGAAACTGCAGTAGGACTTAAAGCAGAACTGAATTCAAGAAACCTGCATGTGCATTGCCTGGGAAGGCTTTTATTTTATTTTTTTATTTTTTTATATTTTATTGATTTTTCACAGAGAGGAAGAGAGAGGGATAGAGAGTTAGAAACATCGATGAGAGAGAAACATCGATCAGCTGCCTCTTGCACACCCCCCACTGGGGATGTGCCCGCAACCAAGGTACATGCCCTTGACCGGAATCGAACCTGGGACCCTTGAGTCCACAGGCCGACGCTCTATCCACTGAGCCAAACCGGTCTTGGCCCTGGGAAGGCTTTTAAAAAATCTGGAGTCCCTGACCACTGGACTACTAGGGTCTTCAAACACTCAGACCTCAATCAGATTCCCAGGGCCATAAAGGGACAGTGACTCACATTCACCTGTACTATAGAAGCAACTAGGAAGTCCAGGATAGATACAACAAAGGACCAGGTTAAACAAGACCAGAGCAAAATCCAGTGAGCCTCACAAATAGAGGACCCAAAGCACCTATATAATAGCTGGCATGATGACATTGGGTTTGAACCTCACTGGCAGCAAGTCAGAGGGGCGATACCTCCCATGATTGGGACATCAACAATCAAGTCCCAATTACTAATAGGAAAGTGCAAATAATGCACACAGGGGGCAATCCTAGAGTATCCAGCTCAGGTGAACAAACAGACTGCAGCACTGGATCCCTCAAGACACTTTCTACATAAAACCATCCCACAAAGTTGGGGGTGCATAACAGTGCTATCTAATAATCAAAAGAAAATACAAAGATATAGCTACAATGGTGAGACAAAGAAACAACACCCAAATGAGAGAAAATAAGGAATCTTCATAAAAAGAACTAAATGAGATGGAGGCAAGTAACCATTCAGACATAGAGTTCAAAGCAATGTTTATAAAGATGCTTAAGGAACTTAGTGAACATTACAACAGCATGAAAAGGGAAATAGAGGCCATGAACAAGAACAAGACAGAAATGAAGAATGATATATCTGACATGAAAAACACACTGGAAGAGATTAAAAGTAGATTGGATGAAGCAGAGTATTGAATCAGCAATTTGGAAGACAAGGTAGATATAAATACCCAATTAGAGAAGCAAATAGAAAAATAATTAAAAACAGGAAGATAGCTTAAGGGAGCTCTGAGACAACATGAAATGTAAAAACATCTGCATTACAGAAATACCAGAAGTGGAAGAGGATGAGCAAAGAACAGAGAGCCTGTTAAAAGAAATAATGACAGAAAACTTTCCCAACCTGGTAAAGGAAAATGTCACACAAGCTCAGGAGGCACAAGGAGTCCCAATCAAGATGAACCCAAAGAGACTCACACCGAGACACATTATAATTAAAATGGCAAATGTTAAAGACAAAGGAAGAATATTAAAGGCAGCAATTGGGAAATAGAAAATTACCTACAAAAAATTACTATTAGACTGTCAGCTGACTTCTAAATAGAAACACTTCAGGCCAGAAGGGAGTGGCATAAAGTACTTAAAGTAATGAAAAGTAAGGGCCTAAATCAAAGACTACAACTTGTATCCAACAAGACCATCCTTTAAAATTGAAGGTGAAATAAAAACATTTCCTGACAAAAAATAGTTAAAGGAGTACATTACCACCAAATCAGCAATGAAAAAAATGTTAAAGGGACTGCGTTAAGAAAAAGAAAAGGAGAGAAGATAGGATCATAGGCATAAAGAAAATAACAATGGCAATAAATAAATAAATGACTATTGGCAATAAGCTTAAATGTAAATAAATTAAATGCCCCAGTCAAAAGAATAGGGTGACTGAATAGATAAGAAAACATGACCCATATATATGCTGTCTACAAGAGACCAACCTCAGAACAAAAGATAACACACAGACTGAGAATGAAAGGATGGGAAAAATATATTCCATGCAAATGGAGAGAAAAAAAAAAAAGCTGGGTTAGCAATACTCACATCAGACAAAAGAGACTTCAAAGCAAAGGACATAACAAGACAAAAAAGGCCACTTCATGATAATAAAGGGAATGATTCAACATGAAAATATAACTCGTGAAAGCATATATGCACCCAATATAGGAACATAAAAAACAAAAACAAAACAAAACAAATAAACAAAAAACCCTTGATGGACTTTAAGATATAAATTAACACCAACACAGTTATAGTAGGAGACTCCAGCACCACACTGAGATCACTGGATAGATCTTCCAGACAAAATATTTACAAGAAAATAGAGGCCTGCCCTAACTGGTTTGGCTCAGTGGATAGAGCGTCGGCCTGTGGACTGAAGGGTCCCAGGTTTGATTCTGGTCAAAGGTATGTACCTTGATTGCAGGCACATCCCCAGTAGAGGGTGTGCAGGAGGCAGCTGATCGATGTTTCTCTCTCTCATAGATGTTTCTAACTCTCTATCCCTCTCCCTTCTTCTCTGTAAAAAATCAATAAACTATATTTTTTTAAAAAAAGAAAACAAAGTCCTTAAATGACACACTAGATCAGATGGATCTAACCAATATTTATAGAACATTTCACCCTAAAGCAACAGAATATACATTCTTCTCAAGTGCCCATGGAACATTCTCAAAGATAGACCACATGTTAGGTTACAAAACAAGTCTATACAAATGTAAGAAGATTGATATAATACCAAGCATCTTCTCAGATCATAATGGCATAAAGTTAGAAATCAACTATAATAAAAACACTAAAAAAAACTTAAATAAATGGAGGCCAAATAGCATGCTATTAAACAATAAGTGCGTTACAATGATAACAAACAAGAAATTGAAAAAAAATTCTGGAAATAAATGAAAATGAACACACAACCCCTAAAACTTTTGGGATACGGTGAAAGCAGTCCTGAGAGGGAAGTTCATAGCACAACAGGCCTACCTCAAGAAATAAGAAAAATGATTAATAAACCATCTAACCCTACAACTAAAGGAGTTAGAAAGAGAACAGCAAGAAAAGCCCAGAGGAAGTAGATAGAAGGAAATAATAAAGATGAGAGCAGAAATAAATAACATAGAGACTAAAAAAAAAGTACAAAATATCAATAAATCCAAAAGCTTGTTCTTTGAAAAGATAAACAGGATTGATGAACTCCTAGCCAGACTCATTAAGAAACAAAGAGAAAGGGCCCAAATAAATAGGGAATATAAAAAAGGACACTACAGAAATATAAAGGATTGTAAGCCAAATGCTAACACACTGGACCTCCTGGGCAAAATGGACAAATTCCTAGAAACATAAAATCTTCCAATACTGAATCAGGAAGAATCAGAAAACCCAAGTAGTCCAATAACAACTGATGAAATTGAAGCAGTCATTAAAAACTTTCATAAAACCAAAGTCCTGGGCCAGATAGATACACAGGTAAATTTTACCAAACATTCAAAGAAGAAATAACACATATCCTCTTCAAACTATTCCAAAAAATTCAAGAAGAAGGAACACGTCCAAGCTATTTTTACTAAGCCAGCATTATCCTAATTCCAAAACCAGATAAAGACAGTACAAAGAAAAAAAATTACAGGCCAATATCCTTGATGAACACATATACTAAAATTCTCAACAAAGTTATAGCAAATCAGATCCAGCAATATATTAAAAGATCATACACCATAATCAAGTGATATTTATTCCAGGTATGCAAGGCTGGTATAATATTCACAAATCAATAAATGTGATATATTACATAAATAAATTGAAAGATAAAAACCACACGATCATATCAATAAATGCAGTAAAAGCATTCAACAAAATCCGGCACTCTTTTTTTGATAAAAAGTCTCAGTTAAGTGGGGATAGAGGGATCATATTTCAACATAATAAAGGCCATATATGACAAACTTACAGCCAACATAATATTCAATGGGCAAAACTAAAATTGTTTCCCTTAAAAACAGGAACAAAACAAGGATATCTGCTTTCACCACTGTTATTCAACATATTAGTAGTACTGGAAGTTCTAACCACAGCAATCAGAGAAGAAGAAAAAAGAAAAGGCATCAACATTGGAAAGGAGGAAGTTTAACTGTCATTATTCGCAGATGACATGATATTGTACACAGAAATCCCTGAAGACTCCACCAGGAAACTACTAGACTTAATAAATGAATTTGGCAATGTAGCAGGATATAAAAAGCAACAACCAGATATCAAAGACATTTTTATACAACAATAATGAACTCTCAGAAAGAGAAACTAAAAAAGCAACAGCAACAAATATGATACCTAGGAATAAACAACCAAGGAGCTAAAAGTACTGCAACTGGAAAACTATAGCCAGACTCATCAAGAAACAAGTGTCCATCAATAGGACATTGAAAAAAATAATAGAGGAAGATACAAATGGAAGTGCATACTATGTTCATGGATTAGAAGAATCAACATCATTAACATATCTATACTATCCAAAGCAATCTATAGATTCAACCCAATCACTATTAAAATATCGATCTCATACTTCACAGAACTAGAACAAATACTGAAAAAATTTATATGGAACCAAAAAAGAACCTTAATAGCTGCACCAATCTTGAGAAATAAGAACAAGTAGGAGGGATCACAATTATGGATATCAAACTATACTACAAAGTTATTATAAGCAAACAGCCTGGTACTGGCATGTGAACAGGCATATAGACTAATGAATCAGAACAGAGACGCCAGAAATTGACAGACAGCATTATGGTCAATTAATACTTGACAAAGGAGAAAAGAACATACAATGGAGTGAAGACAGTCTCTTCAACAAATGGTGCTGGGTAAACTGGACAGACTCTTGCAAAAAGATGAAACTAGACCACTAACTTAAACCATGCACAAGAATAAACTCAAGATGGATAAAATACTAAAATGTAAAGCATGAAAACATTAAAATCTTAAGGGAGAACATAGGCAGTAAAATCTCAGACATCTCATGTAGCAATATGTATACAGATACCTCTCCTAGGGCAATTGAAACTAGAGAGAAATGAAACAAATAGGCCTACATTAAAGTAAAAACTTCCACACAGAAAAATAAACCACCATCAAAATGATAAGGGAATCCACTGTATGGGAGAACATATTTGCCAATGATACATCTGATAAGGGATTAATTTCCAAAATATATAAAGTACTCACACAACTCAATAAAAGAAGACAAACAATTCAATTAAAAGATGGGCATAAGATCTAACTAGACATTTCTCCAAAGAGGACATAAAAATGTCCAAGAAACATATGAAAATATGCTCAGAGTCACTAATCATCAGATAAATGCAAACTAAAATCACAATGAGATGTCACCTCACACCTGTCTGAGTGGCTATCCTCAAAAAAATCAATAAACAAGTCCTGGTACAGATGTGTAGAAAAGGGAACACTAGTTCACAGCTGGTGTGAATGCAGATTGGTGCAGACACAATGGAAAACAGTATGAAGTTTCCTCAAAAAATTAAAAGTAGAACTTCCATTTGACGCAGTGATCCCACTTTTGGAAATATATCCCAAAAAAACTCAAAACACCAATCAGAAAGAATATAAATCTCCCTACGTTCATAACAGCGTTATTTACAATAGCTAAGATTTGGAAACAGATCAAGTGCCCATCAGTAGATGAATGGATAAAAAGTTGTGGGATAGTTACACTATGGAATACTATGCAGCTATAAAAAAGAGGATTCTTTTACCCTTTGGATAGCATGGATGGACCTGGAAAACATTATGCTAAGTGAAGTAAGGTAGTATGAGAAAGACAAATATCACATGATCTCACTTATTTGTGGAATCTAATGAACAAAGTGAATTGGCCAACAAATTAAGACCCAGAACATGGAGGCTTACCTTTATCCGTTGTTGGGGATGAAGAGACAACAAGAAGAGTTAAACCAAAAAACTTGTATACTTATATGCATAGTCCATGGACTTGGGCAATAGGGTATTGAAGACCTAGGGGACTGCTGGCTCCCAACTGCTCACCTGTCTGCCTTCCTGATTGCCCCTAACTGCTTGTGCCTGCCAGCCTGATCACCCCCTAACCACTCCCCTGCCAGCCTGATTGATGCCTAACTGCTCTCCTGCCAGCTTGTTTGCCCCTAACTGCCCTCCCCTGCAGGCCTGGTCCCCCAAAACTGCTCTCCCCTGCAGGCCTGGGTCCCCCCCAACTGTCCTTCCCTGCAGGCCTGGTCACCCCCAACTTCCTTCCTCTGCCAGCCTGGTCACCCTTAACTGCCCTCCCCTGTAGGCCTGGTCCCTCCCAACTGCCCTCCCCTGCTGGCCATCTTGTGACGGCCATCTTGTGTCCACATGGGGGCAGCCATCTTTGACCACATGGGGGCAGCCATCTTGTGTGTTGGGGTGATGGTCAATTTGCATATTACTCTTTTATTAGATAGGATAGAGGCCTGGTGCACGGCTGGGGGCCAGCTGGTTTGCCCTGAAGGATGTCCTGGATCAGGGTGGGGGTTCCCTTGGGACATGCGGCAGCCTGGGTGAGGGGCCTGTGGTGATTTGTAGGCCTGCCACGCCCCCCAGTGACCCAAGTGGAGGCCCTGGTATCTGGGATTTATTTATCTTCTATAATAGAAACTTTGCAGCCTTGAGCAGAGCCAAGCCTCCTGCTTGCTCCGTGGCTGCAGCCATTTTTGTTGGGATTTATTTATCTTCTATAATTGAAACTTTGTAGCCTTGAGTGGAGGCCTAGGCCTGCCAGGGTGTGCGGAAAGCTTGGCTTCCTCCATTACTGGGGAAACCCAAGCCTCCTGCTCACTCCGTGGCTGCAGCCATCTTGGTTGTGTTAATTTGCATACTTGCTCCTGATTGGCTGGTGGGCATGGCTTGTCGATGTAGTGTAGTGATGGTTAATTTGCATGTTACTCTTTTATTAGATAGGATTTACTTAGCCTAATTGGCAGGATTCCAAAGAAGCTCACCAGGACCATCCTGCAAACCTGGACATGGTGCTAGGATCCAGCAAGAGGCCCATTAAACCCCAGCAGCTCTTCACCATGTCAGGTTTACTAAGGTACCTGACTGTGAATTGACATATACTCCACTGATGTTGTAGAAATTACCAGGTGACTGGAGGACACACAAGCAGACACTCAGAAGATTCAGAAAAGGCACTTTATTGCAGGAGCACTGGTGCTGTGACTCAAGGGAATTGGTTCCCAAAGCTGAGCAGCCCAATGCAGTGGGGGGAAGGGTCTGTTTATATAGCCCTAAGTTTCTTTGTCTGCATTTTGCAGGCTTTTGCAGCCCCTATGATAGTTGTAATGGCCCCAGCTGGTGCTAGCAGTTAATCTCCTATGGGGCTGTGCATGGTTTATGGTCCCTGTAAGAGAAGCATTCAGGGAAATAGGTTTTTCAAGGCAAGGACACAAGTGGGAAGGGGGTTGGGGTTTAATTATAGGTTAGGATATGTGTCAGAATGCAGGTTCAGGGGGCACGGGCTCAGGCTTTCAGCCCAAGTTGCCTTCGCATTACCACCTCTTGATCCTCAAGCTGACTTGCAGCCTTGGGGATTCAATAGAAGATGCAAAGCAAGGGGGTAGGGTTGCCGGCCACTCTGATACTTCAAGCTGAGGAGGGACAATGTGGGGGTTCAGCAGCTCAAGTCTTCTTCACCTAAGAGATCATACTGGTAGTTCAGAGATCTGGTCTGGAGTAACATGTGGAGCTTCAGGGTTTCTAGGCGAGAGGAGATGAAATGGGTTAGCATGTTGAGAATACAGGGGCCAAACAAAAGTGCCATTAGAAGCATCAGGAGGGGGTCATCAACTGAGGAGGAGTGCCCAAGATGCCTAATTCCTTATATTATTCCAGGAATTCCAAGATTCCAATAATTCATGTCTTCTTTTTGAGGCCCAATGAGCTAGTTTCTTGGTCCCATTCCTTACAATATCAGACTGTTTGGCATAAAAATAGCACTCTTCCTCAAGGAACAGGCACAGCCTTCCTTTTCCCGCTGTGAGAAGGTCCAATCCTCTTTGATTTTGAAGGGTAATGGCTGCCAAATGAGTCTATCTGATCCTGTACTGCAATAATACTTTGGGCTATTTCTTCTAAGCTGTCGGCAAGGTCTTTGGATAGGCTTTGATAGTAGGAAAGGAAAGTTGCCAGTCCCCCTATTCCAGTGCTAGCCCCTGCTGTAATGCCAAGTGTTACAAGGAGAGGTATTAGCTGGATGCTCTTTTGTATCAGATATGGTGTGTTACAGGGGTGGGGAAGGACTGATTGTTGGGGGCTATGTCTACATTGGCTGAGAGGTAGAAAGAGTGCAAGTCCCTGTCCAGTTTGTGGGAAGACAGACATATGTGTTTTCCCCACAGAGGAAGAAGACTCCCTAATTATGGAGCAAGCTGAAAGGTGTAGAGAAAAGAGGTGAGTTGAAGGGTATGTGGGTCTCTGTCCTGATTCCGCACTCCAAACCGAGGGTGGCTGCCATGACACTACCAATGAGGGGTGATAGGTGAGGTTGATATTTTTTTTGCAGTGAAAGTGGGTAGGAATACTAGTATGAGGTGTTATACAAAGAAAAAATGAAAGGGAAGGAAAGGAACAATTGAAACCTTGGGCCTGGATGGTTGGATAAGAAGTAAAATAGACTGGCTGTAGAAAATAACCATTGGCTTCCAGGGATATCTGGCAGTCAATCCATTGGGACCAATAGGTATTTGATAGTTCTAGTTTGACTGTGGTGTTGCAAGCCAAGGTTGGGAGGTGACCTATTGATATATTGCCCTGTTATCTAGTAAAGCATAAAGGGGCTTGGGCAAGTAGTGGGGTGTGTAGAGCAATAGGGCCTGTGACTAAGAGAAGATGAAGCTGCCTTAGTCAGAGACTGAATATAGGTACGAAAGAGGAGGTAGGCTTGGTTTGCCTGGGCAGTAGGATAATCACCTAGTAGGGTGTCAGCTCTTTCAGAAAATATATCTCCCTTTTTTTTTATAAGCCAGAGTGATTTTGGCCTGGTTCCATCCCTTGATGGGCACAGGGATGGCGATATATGCTGAAGAGGAGAGGGAAAGGCAGAGCCAGCATTCCCTGGCTAAGGCTGGGCTGGTCTAATTTATGAGGAAAAGGGTAAGGTTAAGTGTTTGGTAGAGATAGTGAGGACTTACTAGTAGAAGATTCTTAAGAGGCAGGGTGTAGACCTGGGAGTGGTCAAGATTAAGAGAGTTTAGTAGCAGTAAAGAACCAGTCTCACCTTGTTCCCTTGCTGTGTAGGAGGTAGTAATTTAAGGTGCTTATGTGTTCCAGCAAGGGCAGAAAGGTTCTTCTCCCAGTGCCAGTCTAGGTTTCCGGTAACACTTGTACAGAGACAGGATAAGAAGTATTAGAAAGCTGAAAACAATGATTATCCAGAAATACCAGAGCATGTTACTTTCCTGGTACTCATTGGCTCTTTGAGATTCTTCAGACAGATGGATCCAGGAGTTGATACTGCTGACTAGTTGTCCTGTATCCAGGGTACAGTGCCAGGATCAGTCTAACAGGTGACAACCATTGGAATCCTCAGGCCCTCATCTGGATTGATTAGCCGGCCTCACTGTCTTTTTTAGGATGATCTGCAGGGGGTGGTTCCGGTCAGAAGTTGACTTCCACTCAGGTTGTCTATCATCCAACTGGTGGGTTGCTTTCACCCAGGAATGGTGGATCCAGGTGTTCAGTCCTGCAACCTTGAGAGCTGTAGGGGTGGTTAGTATGACTGGATAGGGTCCCCTCCAAGTTGGCTTAAGGGGCTTTTTCTTCCAATCCTTTATCCATACCTGGTCCCCTGGTTTGTGGGGGTATACAGTTACTTCTAAGGAGATGGGCAATCAGTCTGTTACCCACCAGTGCACCTCAAGGGCTGTCCTTCCTAGTCCTTGTAGTTGCATCTGAATCTCTAAGTTTCCTAATTCTCTCAAATCTCCCTTAGGTTGAATTAGGGGAGAGGGTCTTCCATATAGGATTTCAAAAGGGGAAAAACCTATCCTAGCCTTTGGGGCACAGCATACCCATAGGAATACTAGGGGCAAGATGTCTGTACAGGATAAATTAGTTTCTTAACATAGCTTAGCCATGGCCTGCTTAAGGGTATGGCTCATGTAAATGTGTTATACCTTTCCTGAACTCTGGGGCTGATAGGTTGTGTGTAAGTTCCATTGGATGCCTAGGGTCTTAGCTACCTGCTGCACTACAAAGGCTGGGCAATTGTCCGATCCTATCGTCAATGGCATCCCATAGCTGGGGATAATATCCTTCAGTAGTGCCTTTGTTACTTCTCTTGTTTTCTCTGTGTGGGTGGGGTATGTTTCAACCCAGCCTTAGAAGGTACAGACAAAAACTAGGAGATACTTATTTCCCTTGCTAGGCCCTATTTTAGTAAAGTTTACCTCTAAATCCTCAAAAGATGCTTGGCTGCAGCGTTGGATTCCTGCTGGTCCAACAGAAATTTGGCATTGTTTTGGGCACAGAGGAGGCAGCATTGGGAAACTGAGGTGGAAAGAGATGAAAGTCAGACAATCAGGTAGTACAGGCTCAATAAGGCCTAGAGGGCAGTTTTTCCTGGATGGGTAAGTTCATGTTGCTGAAGGACCACCTGTGGGCTAGTTCTGGCACATAGATCCTGTGGTCTTGGAGCACCCACCATCCTTCCTTTGTTTTATTTCCCCCTTTTTGCCATGCCCATTCATCTTCCTGGGCTGTGTATTTTTTTTATTTATTTTTTGACAGGCAAATGAATCAGTCTGTAGTGAGTTTCTTTCTGGGCCAACAGTTCTTTTGAGACCCAATTTCAATGTCAAACAGTTCCTTATGTGTACATGTCAGCAATGACATTTCAGTTCTGGATGGTGGACAAATGGTGGTAATGCAGGTCTGACTCTCTCTGGTTTGGTCCTGGGCAACCTGCAGTGATGCACAGCTGCTGACTGCTAGTATGGCAAGGCGACGTCGGCGTCTTCCATCTCTGGACTGCTTCTCTTCTGTCTTCATGTCTGGAGTAGTCCTGTTGATTCCTCTCTGTTGCTGGAATCCACATGGTCTCGAAGTTGTTTTCTGAAAATATACAAACATATTCTCGACCAAAAGTTATTAAAGGAATATTTTCTATAAATTTGACTTGGGATCCTATTTCATTTTTTGCCCAAATGATTTTCCTCTGGCTTGTTTTGACACCTTGTGTGTTTTTCATGGGTGTCTTGCTTCTAGCCTTACAATTAATTTTCTAAAGTATTAATTTTCTAGATGTAATTTACTTACAGGTTATTTTTCCTTACATGATATTCTTCTACTATCCCCCCTTTTCTTGATTTAAATATTAGGAGGCTTTTGAAAATTTTATAATGTAGTCTTGATGACTTTTAAATTTTAATTTTTTGCACTATAATATTACTGTTTTAGGTTCATTACATAGTGTGCAATTTTATCATGAGATGAACTACCAATAAAAATTTTAGTTAACACTTTAGGAACAGCTTTTTGTCCAGTACAATTAATTTTTCCTGCATATTCGCTTGTTTCAACTAGCCAATTTAAATTTGCCTGAAAACTAGACTACTATTTTACTGTCAAATTTATTACTCTAACAACAATCTTATTTTACCCTGTAAATATTAGTGGAGAGGATTATTTGCCTTCTTGAGTAGGTCCTGAGCATTCCTGGTGGTAGGCTGGATTTAGATATCAAAAACCCATTTCCCCACACCATGGGTACAAGACAACTCAAACAAGTCTTGTTGGAGTGAGAGGGCAGCTGCTGTCGGTCAAGTCTCTGTCAGTCACCTGGGTCCTGATCTGAGCTGGGCATGGGAAGCATGAAGCAGCCATGGGGCAGGAGACCTCCCTCAGAAGGGGCTAGAGTTCAGGCCCCTGCAATGTTGGGGGGGTGAGGTTCTGTGCCCCACCTCTGATGACCCCCAAGTTCTCTCCTGATGGCCCCTCTGTGACTGTGCCTGTCTTAGGTTGTTCCTTCCATGAGGAATCTTACCCATCTCTGGCTAACCAGCCATCCTCAGGGGCCAAGCAGGGTGATGTGAGATTCAGTTTTGTCTCCTTGGTAGCCTATGCCCCCGTGGCCTCCATGCTGGGCTGTGTATTTTTGGGGTGCAGGCAGTTCAGGGGCTACCATAACCTTTGATAGTGTCACCTGCTCTCGTGCAGCCTGTTTGGCTGCCACATCTGCTTGACAGTTTCCTTCAGACACTATGTCTTTTCCTTTATGATGCCCCTTTCAGTGGATGATGGCCAATTCTTGTGGTTCCCAGACTACTTCTAACAGTTTCAGGATTTCATTTCGATTCTTGATTCATTTTCCTCCCGCTGTGAGGAGTCCTCTTTCCTTGTATATGGCCCCATGGATATGCAGGGTGGCAAAGACATAGCCAGAGCCCATGTAAATGTTGGCTTCCTTGTCCTTACTGAGCTCCAATGCCCTTACTAGATCCCATAGCTCTGCTCTCTGGGCCGACCATCCTTCAGGTAAAGCCTTTGACTCTAAGGTTTCAAAGTCTGATACAACTGCATACCCAGCATATCTCTTGCCCTTATCTATGAAGCTGCTACCATCTGTATACAGAATGAGTTCAGGGTTCTGCAGGGGCTTCTCTGATAGGTCTGGAATAGATTTCATCTAGTACCTCCAGGCAGTTTTGCTCTGGGGACCCTGCAGCAACAGGCAAGAAGGTGGTGGGGTTTAGAGTTTTTACTGCTTCTAGTCTCACCTGTGGGTTTTCACACAGGAACCCTTGGTACTGAGTCATCCGAGCATGAGTTAGCCATTGTTGTCCCTTCGCTTCCATAGGGTGATGACAGAGTGGGGTACTTTAACATTTAAGTTTGTTTTTTTTTCCTTTTATTGATTAAGTTATTACAAATGTGTGCTTATCCCCCCATTAACATGTAAGTTTTGTCCTAAGGTAAATTTGCCTCCTTGACCAGCAGCAAGGGCTCTAAGGCAAGGTGGCCAGCCTGCCACAACCAGGTCAATTTGCTTTGAAAGGTATGCAACCAGTCTCTACCAGGGCCCAAATTCCTGGGTCAGGACCCCTAGGGCTACCCCATTGTTCTCATGTACAAACAGATTGAAGTCCTGTTATGTCTTCATGACAGGGAGCCCTAGGGCTGGTGCCTCAGTGAGTGTTGATTTTATGGTGCTGAAAGCCTTCTCTTGGTGGGGCCCCAGACAATGGGTGCCTTTTCTTCCCCTTTTAGGGCCTCATATAAGGGCTTTGCCAGTTCTGAAAACCCTGGAATCCATATTCCACAAAATCCTGCTGCTCCTAAAAACTCTCCGATCTGCCGCTGGGTGGTGGGAACTGGAATAGCACATACGGCCTGTTTCCTCTCAGTCCCTAATCTCTGTTTCCCTTGAGTGATTTGGAAGTTTAAGTATTTGACTTCCTTTAGGCATATCTGAGTCTTCTTCTTGGAGACCCGGTAGCCAGCTTCAGTCAGAAGTTACAATAGGGCCTTTGTTTCCTCCCAGCACTGAGCCTGGGTGGGGCTAGCTAGTAGGAGGTCATCTACATATTGGAGGAAGAAACATCCTAAGTCCTGACCTGAGTACTTGGATAGGTCAGATGCTACCACCCCACTGAATAGGGTCGGTGAATTCTTGAACCCCTGTGGCAGCCTCGTCCATGTAAATTGTTCCTTGGTCCCCATGTTTGGGTTCCCCCATTCAAACGCAAACAAGGAATGGCTACTAGGTGCTAACTGAAGACAGAAAAAGGCATCCTTTAAGTCTAAACATGTAAACCATTCCACCTCTGATGGTAAGAGCCCTAGCAGGGTGTATGGGTTTGGCAGTGCTGAGTGCAGTGTGACAATGGCCTCATTAATCGCCCTTAAGTCCTGTACTGGGCAGTAGTCGTTTGTCTCAGGCTTCTTTATGGGCAGTAGGGGGGTGTTCCACAGAGACTAGCACCACTTTAGAAGCTCCCACTTAAATAGTCTGTTCAGGTGGACCTGGATTCCGAGGTGTGTCTCCCTTAGATCCATGTATTGGCGGATCTTAACAGGTTGTGCTCCAGGCTTTAGACCAATTAGCACTGGGACATGGTTCTTGGATAGACCAGGGGGGGTTCCTTCTGCCCAGACTAATGGAAACTCAGTCTCTAGTTCCAGGCCTACTGTTGGTTTATTGGGCGGGGAGGTATACAACCTCCATTCTTCCTCCTGTGGCATTGCTAAAGATAGGATCATTGGAGTGGCCTTCTTACTTAAGTGCAATTGTGTTAAGCCATCTGGGGTGAAGGCTATTTCTGCTCCCATTTTTGCTAGGAGGTCTCTGCCCACTAAAGGTACCTGGTAATCTGGAAGGTACAGAAACTCATGGACTACTTGGTGGCCTCCTAATCAGCACCAGTGGGGGCTGCAGAATGGTCAATGGGTCTGGGCTCTGGTAGCCCCTACGATAGTGACCTCTCATCCTGAGAAGAGTGCTATCTTTTGTGTAAAAACTGAATGCTCAGCCCCCATATCGACCATAAAGTTCACAGTCTGGCCCTCAATTTTCATTTTGACCATGGGCTAATGGAGGCCTAGTCGGAAAGAGCCCAGTCTGTCCTAATCAGAGTTTGTTGTTGCCAACCCAATCAGGTCTGCTTCAGGTGGATGCAGCCAGTAACAGCTGAACCGGTTGGAAGCCCTGGGTTTCCCTTTCTGGTGATTGGGGCACTCATTTTTCCAGTGTCCGGATTCCTTGCAATAGGCACACTGATCATGTCTAAGATTCTTCCTTTGCTTCCCTGCTTCCTTTTTCTCTCCCCTCTTTCCTGTTGGAGGGGGTGGGTGGATTAGGGCGGATAGTATCAGGGTTGCTTTCTTATTCAGCCTTTCATTGGCCTCCTTCTTGGCCACTCGGTCTCGATTTATGAAAACCTTATTGGCTATTTCTAGTAATTCAGTTGCATTCTTGCCTGCAAATCCCTTGAGCTTCTGGAGTTTCCTTCTAATGTCAGGTTGAGCTTGGCCTACAAAGGCTGCATTTACCATGTGATGATTTTCTATAGCCTCAGGATCAAATGGGGTGTAGATCCAGAATGCCTTACAGAGTCTTTCATAGAAAGCCACCGGGCTTTCTTCTGGTTTTCGGAAGACCTCAGAAGTCTTAGCCATATTAGTGGGCTTCTTAGCCCCTGTTCAGACTCCCTAGAGGAAGGCTAGGTGGCATCTCTGTAGTCAGCTCCTTCCCTCCTCTGTATTGGGGTCCCCCTGAGGTGCCTTATCTGGCAGGGCTTCCCTTCCCCACCTCTCAACATCCATTATTCCTGCTGGTACCTGGGTCCTCTGTGTTAAAGAGGATGAGGAGGAACTGTTTGCAATTGACCCAGGTTGGCTTATGATTGACTCTAAAAGGTTGATCTTGGCTTGAGGCTTCTAAGAATAGGCTGGAGTGTAATGCTTCCAATTTAGGAGATCAGTCAATGTAAAAGGCTGATAGTAAAAGACCCTCTAGTAAGGTCCTATCCTTGGCTTTAAGCTGAGGGCCCATGGTTTCATGGAGGTGCATCTGAATTGCAAGCAGCGGTCTAGGCCCTTGACTGGCCAATCTGAATCACTGGTAGACTTGCTCGAGAGGTTCTGGTGGCTTTAACACCTCCCTTGGTGGCAGCGGCCAGTAAAGTGCTACAGCCAGCAGGGGTGTAACTGAGAGAGGTGGACTCTCAAGAAGCTGGGGTTCTTCTACCTCAGATGGTGGGGTATTTGAGGCTGCAGGTGGTGAGATAAATGGAGGTGGTGTATCTGGCCCTCCCTGGCAGGTGGTGGAGTGCTAGGAGTTGATTGGAGAGCATACGGTGTTTGTAAGCTCAGTAGATTGGCCTCCTCCATATCTCCCTGAAGAATGAGTGGCCTTTGGTCTTTCTGAGACGTCTGTTTCTTCTCCTGAGTGACTAATACCTTACACAGTCCCTGATCACTAATGCAGAAACAGGCCCACGGTGGCCTGACTTGGGCTATTTATAACCATTGATCTATGTAAGGAAATTGATTTGAGTGACCTGGGTCTCCCATCACAACTCTATAAACAGCCTTCACTGTGGGGACATCTAAGGTTCCTTCTGTTGGTCATCCTACCCCAAAGGCTGGCCAGTCTACTTCAAACATGTGTTTTAACATCCTGGGGACTAGTTTCACTCTGTAATCCCCTGAGAATCTTTTCTTGAAATTCTTCTGCATACATTCTAAGACAGTGGGTTTGGAGGGACTACCTCCCATGTTTGTGTGTGTGGTCCCTCCCAGTGAGCGGAGACTCAAGTCAAACAGGGGGAAACCGCCACTTCATCTATCCAGCTGTGCTTGTCACTGAGAATTAGGTCCCTCTTGGCATTGATGGCGGGTTAATATAAACCCCCGATCTGGATCGACACCACAGGGAGGGACCTAGTTGCCTCTGTCCCCCAGGTGCCGACACCACCTTAAGCCATATGAGGTAACCATGAAACTGTGGACTGGGACTCATTCAGGCTCTATAGCTTGCACTGTGGAGCACGGACTCGCACGCTCTCATTCACAGACCAGTCAGTCTGAATTTGACTTCCACACTACAATGTCCCTGTTCTGAGGCAGTAAATACTGCCTAGGAGTTGATCAGTCTCCTATTCTGCCCCTAAAGGTGGGCCTGAACTCGGACTGGTTATCCGGGGAAACCACTGATCAGATGGCTGGTCCTGGAAAGGCTTTTCTGTCTTCCTTGGAGTCCATTGGAGTGTGTGTGGGGGCCCAATCTGTCTGGGCCTGGTGAGGACTGGGGTCCAAACAACTGCTGGTGGCACCTTCCCTTCGTCACGATGACCTGGTAGTGCAGGCCCACCCACCTGCTCTCACCAGTGGTGCCTCAAAAGGGCAGCTCAGCTGGTGTCTTCTCAGTCAGGGAACCAAATTATGTTGCAGAAATTACCAGGCGACCAGAGGACACACAAGCAGGCACTTGGAAGATTCAGAAAAGGCACTTTATTGCAGGAGCACTGGTGCTGTGGTGCAGGGGAATTTGTTCCCAAAGCTGAGCAGCCCAATGCAGTGGGGGTCTGTTTACATAGCCCTAAGTTTCCTTGTCTGCTTTTCGTGGGCTTTTACAGCCCCTATGATAGTTGTAAGGGGGAGGTGAGATTATGACCAATGGCCCTGGCTAGTGCCAGCAGTTAATCCCCTGTGGGGGCTGTGCATGATTTATGGTCCCTGTAAGAAAAGAATTCAAGGAAACAGATTTTGCAAGGCCAGGACACAAGTGGGAAGGGGCATGGGGCTTAATTATAGGTTAGGATATGTGTCAGAATGCAGGTTGAGGGGGTGCAAACTCAGGCTTCCAGCTCAAGCTGCCTTCACAGTGATACTCACCTCTGTCTACAGCAAAGATTCAAGACATTTCAAGGACAAGAGACTACCTGCAATGAGGGCAGACATCTATCCCAGGATACCAACAAGGTCTTTCATATAGATTTTCCTAGGTAACTGTGGAGTATTTGGAAGCTCTGTCTGCTTGGTCCCCAACTAGATTAGACTTGTAGCTAAAGCTAAATGGAAGAGCAATCAGCTTGAAAAACCAGTTGGAGTATAGCTAATCTGAAATACTGAGAACTAGCAACATGAAAGAAAGATAAGAGGAGACATAGAGAGGCTCCCTGACACCTCCCAGAGTGTAGTTCCTTGGGGGAAGGGAGAGCAGCTCAGAGCAGGGACTTTCAAGGTGTGTGACCTGAGGCAGACCCATCCTCTGGGCTATGGAGGCCCCACTTACCAAACGACTAGTCCTCCACCCTGCTGAGCCTCAGACAGGTTTCCAAGAGCCAGGCAGGAATAGTGGCTGATTTTGGCTTGCACCAGAGAACCTCCCAAAAGGCTCATGATACACAAACTGGTACACAGAGTAGCCAGTTTTGGACAAAAATGGAGCAAAATCCAGTGAGCTTCACAAGCAGCGTATCCAAAGGCATCTTTATAACAGTTTGCACAATGTGATCGGGGTTAAGCCTCACATTTAGCCAGCCTGAGGGCTGAGCCCACCCAAAGTGGGAAAACAGCAATCAAGAAATAATTACATCAGGAGGGCCCCTATAACACACACACACGGGCCATCCTAGAGACTACACCACTATGACCCACAAGACACCTACTACAGAAGCCCACCCCATCAAGACTGGGAGTCATAGCAATTCTATCTAATACATAGAAACAAATCCAAAGAAACAGCAAATATGAGGAAACAAAAAAATAGTTTCCAATGAAAGAGCAGGAGGAATATCCCAAAAAAAAAAAAAAAAAAAAAAAAAAAAGAGCTAAATAAAATGAAGGAAAGCAATTTATCAGGAACACAGTACAAAGAAGATTGAAATATCAAGCATCCTCTCAATCACAATGAAATGAAACTAGAAATCAACTACAATAACAAAACTGAAAAACATCCAAATGCACTTAGGCTAAATAGTATATTTTTGAACAATGAATGGGTTACCAATGAGATAAAAAAAGAAAAAAAATCCTGGAAACAAATGAAAATGAACACACAACAACTCTAAATTTATGGGACTCAGTGAAAACTCTCCTGAGAGGGAAGTTCATAGCATTACAGGCCTACCTCAAGAAATAAGAAAAAGCTCAAATAAACAATCTAACCCTCCATCTAAAAGAACTACAAACAAATCCCAGAGTAAGTAGAATGAAGGAAATAATAAAGATCCAAGTGGAAATAAATGATATGACATTAAAAGAACAATACAAAAGATCAATGAAACTGGTTCTTTGAAAATATAAACAAGATTGATGGCAAGATATTCTTCTTACTGCTGCTTAATACTTTATGGTGTAAATGTACCACAACTTCTTTATCCACTCATCTGCTGATGGACACTTGGGCTGTTTCCAGATATTAGCTATTGTAAATTGCACTTCTATGAACATAAGGCTACACATATTTCTTCCAATTGGTGTTTTCTTGCTCTTTGAGGCAGCATGGAGAGACCTGGAGAGTGTTATGCTAAGTGAAATAAGCCAGAAAAAGACAAATATCACATGGTCTCACTCATATGTGGAATCTAAAGAGCAAAATAAACTGATGAACAAAATAGATCTAGAGATATAGAAACATGGAACAGACTGATGAATCTCAGAGGGAAGGCAGGGGTAGGTGGATGGGAAGAGAAAATCAAAGAACTTATGGACACAGACAATGGTGTGGTGAAGGCCTGGAGCCTGGCACAGGTGTGGGCTGGAAGGGGTCCATGGGGGGAAAAAGGAAATATCTGCAATACTTTCAACAATAAATTTAATTAAAATAAATATCCTTGAGTGAGGATTAACAAAAATAATATTAAAAATATAGTGCAATGAAGGCCTGGGGGTGGGGGTTATGAGTGCAGGGTGGAAAGGGTCAATGGGGAGTAAAAGGAGACATCTGTAATACTTTCAACAACAAAAACAATTTTTTAAAAAAAATTTCAAAAGCAAAAACAAAAACAAAATGAGATTGATGAACCTTTAGCCAGACTCATAAAGAAACAAAAAGAGAGAACCAAAATAAATACAATCAGAAATGAAAGAAGCGATATAACAATTAATATCACAGAAAAATACTATGAATAAGTATAGCCAATGAAATAGACAACCTGGGTAAAATGGACAAATTCCTAGAAACATGAAATCTTGCAAAACTCAATCAGTGAGAATCAGAAAACCTGAATAGATTGATAACAACTAATGAAATTGAAGCAGTAATCCAAAAACTCCCAGCAAAGACCTATACCTGATGACTTCACAGGCAAATTTTACCAAACATTCAAAGAAGAACTAATACCTATCCCCTTCAAACTATTCCAAACTATTCAAGAGGAAGAAAGACTTCCAAGCTTTTATACAAGGTTACCTAGCATTATCCTACTTCCAAAACCAGATAAAGACACTACACAGAAATAAAATTATAGGCTGATATCTCTGATGAACATAGATGCCAAAATCCTCAACAAAATATTAGCAAGTTTGATCCAGCATTTATTAAAAAAGATCATACACTGTGACCAAGAGGGATTCATTGTGGGGATGCAAGGTTAGTAAAATATTTGCAAATCAATAAACGTGACACATCACACAAACAAAATAAAGAATAAAAATAAAATGATCATATTGATACAGAAAAGCATTCAACAAAATCCAGCACCCATCCTACATAAAAAAGGCTAATATGCAAATCAACCAAATGGTGGAACAACTGGTCGCTATGATGTGCACTGACCACCAGGGGGCAGATGCTCACTGCAGGAGCTGCCCCCTGGTAGTCAGTGTACTCCCACAGGAGGAGTGCTGTTTAGCCAGAAGCCCTGAGCTGGGCTCACAGCTGGCGTGCGCAGCAGTGGTGGTGGGAGCCTCTCTTGCCTCCGCAGCAGTGTTAAGGATGTCCGACTGCTGGCTTAGGTCCACTCCTTGGGGATGGGGGGCGGGCCTAAGCTGTTAGTTGGACATCCCCCAAGGGCTCCTGGACTGCAAGAGGGCACAGGCTGGGCTGAGGGACCGACCCCCTGAGTGCATGAGTTTCATGCACTGGGCATCTAGTTTATGATAAAAACTTTCAGCAAAGTGGAAATAGAAGCATCACACCTCAATATAATAAAGGCCTTACAGCCAACATCATACTCAATGGGCAAAAACTAAAAATGTTTTCCTTAAGAACAGAAACAAGACAGGGATGTCCGCTTTCACCATTCTTATTTAATATAATATTGGAAGTCCTTGCCACAGTGATTAGGCAAGATGAAAAAAAAAGGCATCCAAATTGGAAAGGAGGAAGTAAAACATCATTATTCACAGATGACATGATATTATATATAGAAAACCCTAAAGACTCCACCAAAAAACTATCAGATGTAATAAATAAATACAGCAAAGTAATAGGATACAAAGTTAATATCCAGAAATCAATGGCAATTTTATACTCCAATAATGAAGTCTCAGAAAGAGAAACTAAAAAAATGATCCCATTTACCATTGCAACAACAACAATAAAAATAAGTACCTGGAATAAACTTAATCAAGGAGTTAAAAGACCTATACTTAGTAAACTATAAGACATTTAAAAATCAAATAGAGAAAGATACTACAAGTAGAAGCCTATGCCATGTTCATGGATTAGAATAATTAACATAATTAAAATCTCCATATTACACAAATTCAATTTAATCATTATTAAAATATCAAAGGCATATTTCACAGATCTAGGATAAATATTCAAAAAATGTATATGGAACAAATAAAGAACCTGAATAGCCTCAGGAATCTTAAGAAGGAAAAACAAAGTTGGAGAGATCACAATACTGAATATCAAACTATGCTACAATGCCATTGTAATCAAAACAGCCTGGTATTGGCATAAGAACAGGCATATAGATCAATGGAACCAGACAGCTAAGTGAAACAGAGGCAGGCAATATGTCAGAAAAAGAATTCAGAACAAGGCTCATACAGTTCATAAACCCGATGGAGGAAAAAAATCAACAACTTATGTTAGAATCAAGAAGAAATGAAGAGTGATATAGCTGCAATAAAAAACACCATGGAGCCGAAACCGGTTTGGCTCAGTGGATAGAGCGTCGGTCTTTGGACTCAAGGGTCCCAGGTTCGATTCCGGTCAAGGGCATGTACCTTGGTTGCGGGCACATCCCCAGTAGGGGGTGTGCAAGAGGCAGCTGATCGATGTTTCTCTCTCATCGATGTTTCTAACTCTCTATCCCTCTCTCTTCCTCTCTGTAAAAAAATAATAAAATATATTTTAAAAAAACCACCATGGAGAGTTACAACAGATTAGAAGATGCGGAGGACCGAATTAGCAAATTAGAAGATAGGGAAGCAAAACACACCCAAAATGAACTGCAATTGAAAAAAAAAAAAACAATTAAAAGACAGGAGAGCCTAAGGGAGCTATGGGACAACATGAAATGAAGCAACATACGAATAATAGGGGTGCCAGAACAATAGGAAGAGGAACAAGGGTTAGAAAAACCTATTTGAAGAAATAATGTCAGAAAACTTTTCTAATGTGGGGGGAAAAAGTCACACAAGCACAGAGAGTCCCAAACAAGATGAACCTGAAAAGACTGAACCAAGACACATCATAATTACGATGGCAAATGTTCAGGACAAAGAGAATCTTAAAGGTTGCAAGAGAGAGACAGAAAGTTACGTACAAGGGATCTCCCATTAGATTATCAAATTATTTCTCAACAGAAACACATCAGGCCAGAAAAGAATGGAAGGAAATTTACAAAGTGATGCAAAGCAAGGGACTGAATCCAAGAATACTCTATCCAGCAAGGCTATCATTCAAAATTGAAGGGGAAATAAGAAGCTTCATAGACAAAAACATGCTAAGGGAGTTTATCACTACCAAGCCAGCAATGCAAGAAATGCTAAAGGGACTGGTGTAAAAAGAAGAAATAAAAAGGAAAGAAGGAACAAAGGCACAAAAAATAAAAATGGCTACAAACAAGTAACTATCAATAATAACTTTAAATGTAAATGGACTAAATGCTCCAATCAAAAGACATCGAGTGGCTGAATGGATAAAAAAAAACATGACCTATATATATGCTGTCTGCAAGAGATCCACCTCAGAACAAGGGACTAACACAGACTGAAAGTGAATGGATGGAAAAATATCTTTCAAGCAAATGGAAATGAAAAAAAAAACACAAAAAAACTGGGGTAGCAATACTTATATATGATAAAATAGACCTCAAAGTGAAGGCCATAACAAGAGATAAGGAAGGCCACTTCATAATCCTAAAGGGATTGATATAACAAAAGGATATAAACGTGATTAACATATATGCACCCAAAGCAGGAGCACCCAAATACATTAAAAAAACACACAAAAAAACCTGGAAGATATCAATGGAGAGATCCACAACAATACAATCATAGTAGGGGACTTTAATAGACCACTGACATACACCACTGACATCACTGGATAAATTCTCTAGACAAAAAATCAGCAAAGAAATAGCAATTGTAAATGATTCACTAGATCAGATTGACTTAATGGACATTTTTAGAACATTTCACCCCAAAGCCATGAAATAAATGTCTTCTCAAGTGCACATGGGACATTTTCAAAAATAGACCACATATTGGGTCACAAGCAAAGTCTTCCAAATTCAAGAAGATTGAAATCATATCAAGCATCTTCTCAGACCATAATGGCATACTATTAGAAATCAATAAAAACAATCCAAAAATTCAAACACTTGGAAGCTGAATAGCAGGCTATTAAACAATGATTGGGTTACCAAAGAAATCAAAGAAAAAGTTAAAAACATTCTGGAAACTAATAACATTAAAAACACAACCCAAAATCTATGGGACATGATGAAAGCAGTCCTGACAGGGAAGTTTATAGCTCTACAGGCCTACCTCAAAAAACACGAAAAATTGTCACAAATCATTTAACTCTACAACTCAAAGAATTAGAAAGAGAGCAACCATAAAGACCCAGAGTGAGCAGAAGGAAGGAGATACTTAAGATCCGAGCAGAAATAAATGACATAGAGACCAAAAAAATAAAACAAACAAACAAACAAACAAACAAAAGATCAATGAAACCAAGAGCTGGATATTTGAAAGGATAAACAAAATTGATGACCTCTAGCCAGGTTCAACAAGAAGCAAAGAGAGGACCCAAATAAACAAAATCAGAAATGAAAGAGGCGAAAAAACAACAGTCCCCACAGAAATACAAAGGATTGTTAAATAATACTATGAACAACTTTATTCTAACAAACTACACAACCTGGAGGAAATGGACATATTCCTAGAAAAATACAACTTTCCAAAACTCAGTCAGGAAGATTCTAAAAATCTCAATAGGCTGATAACTGTGGAAGAAATTGAAGCAGTCATCAAAAAGCTTCCAGCAAACAAAAGCCAGGGTCCAGACAGCTTCACAGAGGAGTTTTACCAAACATTCAAAGAAGAACTAAAACCTATCCTCCTAAGACTATTCCAAAAAATTCAAGCAGAAGGAGCACTTCCAAGCTCATTCTATGAAGTCAATATTACTCTAATACCAAAACCAGATAAAGACAATACAATGAAAGAGAATTACAGGCCAATAAACCTCATGAACATAGGTGCCAAAATCCTCAACAAAATTCTAGCAAATCGGATCCAGCAGTATATCAGAAAGATCATATGCCATGACCAAGTAGGATTTATCCCAGGGATGCAAGGATGGTACAATATCTGCAAATCAATAAATGTAATACATCACATAAACATATTGAGAGATAAAAATCACATAGTCATATCAATTGATGCAGAAAAAGCATTTGACAAAATCCAACACCCTTTCTTGATAAAAACTCTCAGCAAGGTGGGAATAGAAGGATCATACCTCAACATAATAAAAGCCATATATGACAAACCCACAACCAACATCATACTCAATTGGCAAAATCTAAAACCATTTCCCCTAAGAACAGGAACTGCACAGGGATGCCCACTCTCACTATTCCTGTTTGACATAGTAATGGAAGTACTAGCCATTGGGATCAGACAAGAAGAAGAAATAAAAGGCATCCAAATTGGAAAAGAAGTAAAACTGTCCTTATTTGCAGATGACATGATATTGTACACAGAAAACTCTAAAGACTCCATAAAAAATTTATTAGACTTAATAAATGAATTTGGCAATGTAGCAGGATACAAAACTAACACCGATAAATCTATGGCATTTCTATACACCAATAATTAACTTACAGAAAAAGAGACTTAAAAAGCAATCCCATTTACCATCACACCAAAAAAATTAAGATACCTAGGAATATACTTAACTAAGGAGGTAAAAGACCTATACACGAACACTACAGGACACTGAAATAAGAGACAGAGGAAGACATAAACATACGGAAGAACATACCATGTTCATGGATTGGTAGAATCAACAGCATCAAAATGTCCATACTACCCAAAGCAATCTATAGATTCAATGCTGTCCCCATTAATATACCAATGGTATATTTCACAGACCTAGAACAAAATTTCCAAAAATTCATCTGGAATAAAAAAAAGACCCTGAATAGCTGCAGCAATCCTGAGAAAGAAGCACAAAGTAGGTGGGATCTCAATTACAAATATCAAGCTGTATTACAAAGCCACTGTTCTCAAAACAAACTGGTACTGGCACAAGAACAGACATATAGATCAATTAACTAGAGAACCCAGAAATTGACCCAAACCACTATGTTCAATTAATATTCGACAAACGAGGCATGAACATACAATGGACTCAAGACAGTCTCTTCAATAAATGGTGTTCAGAAAATTGGACAGATACATGCAAATAAATGAAACTAGACCACCAACTTACACCATACACAATAATAAACTCAAAATGGGTAAAGGACTTAAACATAAGACATGAAACCATAAAAATACTAGAGGAATCCACAGGCAGCAAAATCTCAGACATATGCTGAAGCAATTTCTTCACTGATACAGTTCCTAGGGCAATGGAAACTAAAGAGAAGATAAACAAATGGGACTACATCAAAATAAAAAGCTTTTGCACAGCAAAAGAAATCATCAACAAAACAACAAGAAAGCCCACTGCATGGGAGAACATAATTGCCCATGTTATCACTGATAAGGGTTTAAGCTCCAACATTTACAGGGAACTCATACAAATTAACAAAAGGAAGATAATCAACCCAATCAAAAAATGGGCAACAGACCTAAATAGATACTTTTTGAAAGAAGACAGAAGGAAGGCCAAGAAATATGAAAACATGCTCAAAGTCACTAATCATCCGAGAGGTGCAAATCAAAACGACCATGAGGTACCATCTCACACCTGTCAGAATGGCTATCATTAACAAATCAACAAATGACAAGTGCTGGTGAGGATGTGGAGAAAAAGGAACCCTCATGCACTGCTGGTGGGAATGCAGACTTGTGTAGCCACTGTGGAGAACAGTATGGAGTTTCCTCATAACTAAAAATGGAACTCCCATTTGACCCACTAATCCCACTTCTTGGAATATATCCCAAGAAACTAGAAACACCAATCAGAAATGATGTATGCACCCCTATGTTCATAGCAGCACAATTCACCATAGCTAAGATTTGGAAACAGCTTAAGTGTCCATCAGCAGATGAGTGGATTAAAAACCTGTGGTACATATACAATTCCTAGTTTGTTTCAGTAGGTTTTAATTTTTTGGGTGCTAATTTTTTTTTGGTTTTATCACCCATTGATCTGATTTTTTTACAGCTGAATTAATTTTATCTCAAGTAAATTATCTTTAACATAGTATTTCTTTTTGTAACTCTTTTAGGTTCTCTCCCTGCCACCACCCCCCCACTTTGTTTTTTTAAGAAAAATGTTTTCCAAGGCAAAAGGTTTGGTATAGAGTGATTTTAAAAATATATACTATAGGGTTCTTTTTGACACAAATAAACAGAGACCCAAAATCAGCCAAGGCAATTTCAGCTATTAATTAATACACGTTTTGAAACCAATTTTACAAAATTCCTTCTATGTTAAGTGACAACAGGCCATCTACACCAACATAGAAAGGTGAGGGTGAAGCTTGGTGGCATAAAACAAGCCCTTTGCTTTGTCCATTCTATCTTCCCTTTGTTTTCAATCAGCCACACAGGATCTGGACAAAACTCTGATCTTCTATGAGCCTTGGCTTCTCAGTCTGTTTTACCACAATAACCTTTGGCTCTGAAATGCTTTGACTCCAATAGATATCTTGAATCTAACTCATTGGAATCTTACTCAACTCTAGGTCGCTGAAAGACACTGGGCTTATTGTTTAGAAAATGTTTGTTTTAATATGTCAAAATAGTGAATGCATAAGGGAGTGGTTTTAACCTCTAATAGTGATTTTAATTGTGGGACATTTAAGTTGAACATCTACACTAATAAAAAAGAAACATGCAATTTGACCGTCACTTCACGGCGCTCACCCGCCAATCAGGAGTGAGTATGCAAATTAACCCAACAAAGATAGCTGCAACCCCACTCCCCAGCCCCTCTGGGTCTCTGGGCAGCACGCATGCAGGCGTGGAGCGGCTGGCCAGGGCAGGACGCCTGCTATGAGAGGGAGGGCGGGGGACGGAGGGAGCTACAGGAGTGGCACTCTGGCTGGAGCGAAGATTGAAGGCTCTGGGCAGAGTGAAGATGGAGGCGGTGGCCAGAGTGAAGGCCTGGGTCCCTGGTGCTGGAGGAAAACCAGTGTCAGCAGCCAGGGGAAGGAAGGCCTATTGCATGAATCTTTGTGCCTCTAGTTAAATTAATTACAGTATGTAGTGTTTTGTTTGAATTCTTTAGGCTTTTTCTAAAGCAAGTTAAAACTATTTTTAGTAAATAAAGATGTCCAATAGAAGTAGAAATTTGTGTGTAATATTTACGTGAAGAGAGTAATTTAGAAATATACTAAATTTCCTGATTAAAATATATTTTAAACACAGAACTTGGTGAGCAGGAAAAGACTGAATTCAGAGACATATGTCATTGTTGATCTTTCATTGTTATATGAATTAGGAGATCCATTTCAGTGTGTGGACTACAGAAAAAATGATGATTGTGAAGGCAATGGTTTCATATAAATATATACTAGTACAGTGTCCTGTGAAGGTTATGTGATTACGTTAAAGAAGTTTTCCTAATTCATAACACTTGTAATTTGAGTAATGACAACTCATAGGGAACATCTTTTACTGGACATGTAAGGAAAAGCCAATAGACTATTAAAGAATACCAGTGCCACCTTGTTCTTGGGATTTTCAAGGAGGAAGAGAAAGTGGACAACTACTGAGACAGCAATTACAGCAGGAGTGAGAGAGCCTGGTGAGCCCATTGTGTCAGCCAGGTGGGGATGGGCTTTTGTGCATCTTCAGGGCTCTTTGAAGACTTGTAATTGAAGCAGAAGTGCATGCATAGTCATCACCCTTGGAAAAATAGAATGACAGGAATTGCTGCTTTACAAAATCAACATAGCAACGATGTGGGTCATTAGTAGTCATCAAAACAACCTACAGAATGTGTTTCTTAGGTCTGAGCCCTCATGTAATTGGTGTTCATATTAACACCAGCAAACAAGGCATCCTCATATGGGGCTTGGATGGGGATCCTAGTGATACCAAGGCTAAGATACATGGCAGCTGGTGCCCTACATCTTGTTCTGATATGACTGAACCTGAGGTGAGTCCCTTGGCAGAAATATGATTGAATATGATCATTTATTATAAGTTAACATGCTAACCCTGTACCTGAGAATCATTTTATAATTTACTAGAGGCCCGGTGCATGAAATTCATGCACTGGGGTGGGGTCCCTCAGCCCGGCCTGCACCGTCTCCAATCTGGGACCCCTCTGGGGATGTCTGACTGCCTCTTGCAATCCGGGACCGCTGGCTTCTAACTGCTCACCTGCCTGCCTGCCTGCCTGCCTGATCACCCCTAAGCCCTCTGCCTGCCTGCCTGATCACCCCTAACTGTTCCCCTGCTGGCCTGATTGCCCCTAACTTCCTCTTCCTCACCCTGCACCCAGGTCCCAGGCTTCCCTCCCTCTGGTCGGCCGCAGGCACCCAGGACCCAGGCCAGCTTCGCCCAGGCCAGCCACAGCCACAGGGAACCGTGGGCAGGAGGCTTTGCCTGGGCTGCAGGCACTGCCACCTGGGACCATGGGGCGGGTGGCTTGTCCCTCTCCTGGGCCACAGCCTGGCTTGTCCCTCTCCCGGGCCGCAGGCACAGGTTCAGGCACAGCTGTTGGTGCCTGGGACCATGGGGTGTGCGGCTTGTCCCTCTCCCGGGCCACAGCCTGGCTGGTCCCCATTCCTCTCTCATGAGCTCCTTTGTGCCTGGCTGGTCCCCATTCCTCTCTCACAAGCTCATTTGTGCCTGGCTGGTACCCATTCCTCTCTCCCCAGTGTTGAGTGTCTGAGCAGTTACAGCGTGAGGGCACAAGGGCATGAGGACATGAGGACGTGATGACCATTTGCATATTAGCTCTTTATTATATAGGATGAGTAATGTTCTTACTTTTCTCCAATAAGGGTTTTTTTTTTAATTCATTTACTATTTAGGTCTCTGTCTATGGACTACAACATATGGTCTTTATTCCAGAAGGTTTCTCTCTTGTCCTATATCTTATCTGCATTTGTTACTCTTTCAGCTGTATTTCCAAATCAGAAAAATGAAGGTGACCCCTTATTGCAGGGCAGTCTTCTTCATGCTGAAATTTCTAAGTGCTGTCTCAGCACCTGGAATATGTGAGCTTCAATGTGTATGTGAATTTTCTGGCTTTCTTCTCACCCAGTAATTTTCTTTCATTCATCAATTATTTACTCAATGCTCACTCTGGCAGAATTTTTTTTTGTAGTGCCTTGTGTTTATTTCATTTACTGCATCTAACATGTTATGTATTTCCCCCTATGCTATGTTTTTGAATGAAAATAGAGTTTTGGGTTTACCATTGTATCTGGTACCTTGCAGATTCATGGAATATACTAGGGACTCCATAAAAAATCCCCCCCCCCCCTCTGAATTCAACAATAATAATAAACCTCTTTTTAAGCTTAAGTTCTTATTTGAGTGTTTCTTTTTAAAAATTTATCTTTATTGTTGAAAGTATTACAAATGTCCCCTTTGTTTTTTATTTCCCATTGATCCCCTTGACCCTGCACCCACCCTTCCTGTGCCTTCATCACACTATTGTCTGTATCCATGGACTATGCATGTCTGCGTATAAATTCCCCAGTTAATCTCTCCCTACTCACCCCACCCACCCCTGCCTTTTCTCTGCAATTCATTAGTCTGTTCTATGCTTCTATGTCTCTGGATCTATTATGTACATCAGTTTATTTTGTTCATTAGATTCCACATATGAGTGAAATCATATGATACTTATCTTTATCTTATTTTGCTTAGCATAATACTCTCCAGGTGTATCTATGCTGTTGCAACTGGTAAGAGTTCCTTTTTTTCAGCTGTGTAGTATTCCATGATGTCAATATACCACAGCTTTTTTTTATCCACTCATCTGCTGATGGGCACTTTGGCTCTTTCCAAACCTTAGGTACTGTATTTAATTTTTTTTAGAATAAAAATTTAAACCATGGAGAAAAGTGTAGTAAATAGTGCTAAGTAATAGTAAGTCATAATCAAACTTAGAGTATCTTCCACCAAGCTTTGTTAGGTATAAAGTGTTTTACTACTTTCTTTTTTTAATAGATTTTTAAAATCTTTATTGTTGAAAGTATTACACGTGTCCCATTCCCTCCCCCCCTTTTAGTCTGTCCCTGCTTCCCACTCCAGACCTTCACTACCCTATTGTCTGTGTCCATGGGTTATATATACATGCATACAAGTCCTTTGGTTGAGCTCTTCCCACCCACCACTCCCTTCCCTCTGAAATTCAACAGGCTGTTCCGTGCTTCTATGTCTCTGGATCTATAATTTCTATAATCTTATTTGAAGAAAATATTATAGGTATAGTTGAAGGCACTGTGTTCTCCTCCCTAATCCCATTTCTCTTCCTCATTTCCCAAAGGAAACTGTGATCTGAGTTTATTGTTTAGTATTTTAGGCTTCTATTTTCTGTGATTGTATTTTAAAACAATACCTAGCATTGTTTTGCATATTTGAAGATACATAAATATAGCAAGATATTCTCTGATATTTTTGCAACTTGATTTCCTCAATCAATATTATGATTTGAAATACTCCATGCTGATAGATGTTGTCCTAGCCAGCTCACTTATTTTAATTTCAGAGTAGCATTCTATTGTGTGAACACACCCACAATGTCTTAGTCAATGCCTCTAGTAACTGGCATTTAGATCATCTCCAATATATTTGCTATTGCAAACAGTGTGGCAGTTAACATTCTTGTACATGCTCTTATTTGCACATATGTAAGTGCAGTTGCTAGGTCAAAGGATATCAATATTATTAGTTATTGCAGAAATACTATTGATAAAAATAAAATCTGACAATTTTGTCTTTTGTGAAGTTAAGTCCATTTTTATTTATTACTAGAGGCCCAGTGCACAAATTCATGCACAGGTGGGGTCCCTCAGCCTGGCCAGCGATCGAGGTCTATTGGGGGGCTGGCCAGCTGGAGGGAGGGGCCCCAGGAGGTTGGCTAGCCAGCCCCCAATCGGGGCCTATCAGGGGGGCCGGACAGCAGGGGTGGGTGGCCATGGGAGGTTGGCCGGCTGCAGGAGGTTGGCTGTGGGAGTGCACTGACCATCAAGGGTCAGCTCCTGCATTGAGTGTCTGCCCCCTGGTGGTTAGTGCACGTCATAGTGACTGGTTGACCAGTCATTCCCATCATTCCAGTCATTCAGTCACAATGGTTGCTTAGGCTTTTAGATAGATAGATAGGTAGATAGATAGATAGATAGATAGATAGATAGATAGATAGATAGATAGATAGATGATAGATAATTCCTCCTATATTTGGTTTCATTTCTTCTATCTAATCCTGATTTTCTATACTTCCCTACATTCTCTTTTCCTAGTTCTGGAATGTTATCATTACCCCTATCTTCTCTCTATTAGTTGGAGGTAATACATGCATTACATTTATATTCTTCTAGTATCTACCCTTAAAATTTTAACATGGGTGCTTGAAATAATAAAGTAAAAATTTAGTCAATAGCTGTATTATTTAAGAAGATACTCATAATCAAGGGTCCCATAATACATAAACTCTGATGAGCCATTTCTGTTTTTCAAATAATTTTTCTCTAGTACTTTAGCTCTCCATTTTTAAGAATCTATTCCAAATAGTGGTAACTGAGATTTAATTATAAGTTTGGTAATTTCATTATTTCTTCTTGAATATTCTTCAGTAGGTCTGTTAGTAATGAAATGGTTTGGATTTTTGTTTATCCAAAATTATCTTACCTAGTCTTTATTCTTGAGTAATTGCTTAACTGGGTTATAATCATTTCCCTCAGCACTTCAAAGACACTTTTCTTTTGTTTCCTCTTTTACTTCTACTATTGTAAGGTTGGCTGTCAGCACAATTACCATTTCTTTATAGATAGTATTTTTTTCTCTATGATTCCTTTATGATTGCTGCTTTGTCTTTGTCCAGTGGTGAATTTATTTACCATGCTTTGAATCTTCCATGGTTCCTTAAACTGAGAACTTATGATTTTTTTCAGTTCCTGAAACATTTTAGCCATATCCTCTTAGAATATATTTCCTTTGCAATTCTCTTCTTAATCTCTATTTTGAGAAATCTTATTAGAAAACAATAAACTTTATTGTCTCAAACTCTTGTATTGTTTTTATTATTAACAAATGCAAAACTATAAGTATTGTAAACTATGAACAATAGATTCAATACACATCCATGGACCAGTACCCAGTTTAATTAAGATATAAAGATGACTATTGTCCTTGAATGTCTTCATGAGCCTCTTATTAATAATCCCGTCCCCAAGCCAGGTAACTATTATCTTGTGAAGTGTGTATAGCATCCCCATACTTTTCTTAAAGAAAGTATTGCTTAAGTTTTTAAGATTTTGAACTTTATATACATGGAATCGTGCCCTAGGTATTCTATGACTTGATTTTTATGCTCAGAATTAAGTGTAAAACATAATTTCAATTATGTAACTATAAATTCTTTTGTGTTTTCTATTTCTAGGCTTTCTATTCTGTTCCATTGATATATTTGTCCTTTCACAAATACCACACTGTCTTGATTAATATTGGTTTATAGTTACTCTTGAAGTTGGATGTGTCAGTCCTCCAACATTGTTCTACTTCAATATTTTATTGGCTAATCTAGGTGTTTGTTTGTTTGTTTTCTTTAGTGATAATGGATCAAGATCCTTTGGTCTTTATTATTACTTTTTAAATATATTTTATTGATTTTTTACGGAGAGGAAGGGAGAGGGATAGAGAGTTAGAAACATCTATGAGAGAGAAACATCTATCAGCTGCCTCCTGCACACCCCCTACTGGGGATGTTCCCGCAACCAAGGTACATGCCCTTGACCAGAATCCAACCTGGGACCCTTCAGTCCGCAGGCTCTATCCACTGAGCCAAAACAGTCAGGGCTAATCTAGGTGTTTTGATTCTCTATATAAACTTTAGAGTCATTTGTCAATATCCACAAAACAACTTGCTGGAATTCTGATTGGGTTCCATTGAATCTATAGATCACATTGAGAAGAACTGACATCTTGACAATATTGTCTTTTATCTATGAACGTGGAATATCTCTCCATTTATTTAGTTATTTTTTATTTCATTCATTAAATATTTGTCATTTTCTTCAATAGATTATGTCCATATTATTAGATTTATACCTAAATATTTAATTTAATTACACAATACTAATGTAAATGGTATTGTGTTGTCAGAGAGGAAGGGAGTGAGAGGTAGTAACATCAATGATGAGAAAGAATAATTGATCAGCTGCCTCCTGCATGCCCCCACCCAGGATTGAGCCCACAACCTGGACATGTACTTTGGGAATCAAACCGCAACCTCCTGGTTCATAGATTAATGTTCAACCACAGCTGCCAGGATGGTATTGTGTTTTTAATTTTAAATTCCACTTATTTACTACTGGTATAAAGGAAAGTGATTGACTGTTTTTGTATAGTAACCTGCAACCTTGCTATAATTGCTTCTTAGCTCCAGGAAGGTTTTTTTTAATTGATGTTTTCAAATTTTCTACATAACATAGATGATTAAGTCATTTGTGAACAAAGATGGTTTTATTTCTTCCTTCCCAAACTGTATAGATTTTATTCCCTTTTCTTGCTTATTATATTAGCTAAAGCTTCTAAAAAACTTGAAAAGGAGTAATGAGATAATGAGAGTGGGCATACTTACCTTGTACCTAACATTGTGGAAACTTTGAGTTTCTCACCATTTAGTATGATGTTAGCTGGGGGTCTTTTTGTATCAAGAATGGGTATTGGATTTTGTCAATGCTTTTTCTAATCTGATGATAAGATTATGTGATTTTTCTTTTTCAGCCTGTTTGATGTGATGAATTACATTAATTGATTTTTAAATGCTGAGCCAGACTTATATGCCTGGGATATATTCCACTTGGTCATAGTGTATAATTCTTTTTATACATTGTTGAATTAAATTTGCTAATATTTTTTGAGAATTTTTTCATGTTTGTTCATGAGAAACATTGGTCTATAGTTCACTCTTCTTGTAATGCCTTTGTCTGGTTTTTATATTATGGTAATCCTGGCTTCATAGAATGATTTAGAGTATATTCTTCTGTTTCTATATCCCAAAAGAATTTTTATGTAATTGGCATAATTTCTTCCATAAATGTTGGGTAGAATTCACCAGTGAACCCATTTGGCCTGGTACTTTGTGTTTTGAAAGGCTACTAATTATTGATTCAATTTATTTAATAGATATAGGCCTATTCAGATTGTATATTTCTTCTTGTGTGAGTTCTTGCAAATTGTGACTTTCAAGGAATTGGTCCATTTTATCTAGGCTATCAAATTTGTGGGTGTAGAGCTGTCTATAGTATTTATTATCCTTTTAATGGTCAGAAGATCTATAGTGATGCTCTCTCTTTCATACTTGATATTAGTGTCTTTTTTTTTTCTTTTTAAAAATGTATCTTTATGTTGAAAGTATTACAGATGTCCCTTTCCCCCCATCATTGGCCCCCTCCTTTCCTCCTCTGCCCCCTCCCCAGGCCATCACCCCACTATATTATCTATGTCTATGGTTTATGCATATATGCATATAAGTTCCTTGGTTAATCTCTTCCCGCCCTTCCTATCCCCACCCCACCCCTGAGAATTATCAGTCTTGCATTCTTCCATATCTCTGGATCTATTTTGTTTGTTAGTTTATTTTGTTCATTAGACTCCACATATAAGTGAGATTATGTGATACTTGTCTTTCTCTGACTGGCTTAATGTCTTAGCCTAATAATCTCCAGGTCTTTCTATGTTGTCTCAAAGGGTAAGAGATCCTTGTTGTTTGCTTGGCTAGAGACTTGCTGATTCATTTAAAATATCTTCTCAAAAAAAAAAATTATCTTCTCAAAAAACAGCTTTTGGTTTCATTTACTTTATTCTATTGATTTCCTTTTGTGTTTTCTAAATGGCAGTTATTTCATAGACAATTTTTAGTCTGCCTTTCTATTTTCACAGAGATGATGAAATGGAGTTTGGAAGTTTGCCAGCAAACAACTTAGCTTTTTAAATAAAAGCTGAGATCCCCAAGAGTGCTGAAATCCATGAATCTATTCCTAGGGTAGAGAAAGGAAGCTTTTGTGCTGTTTCCATATGAACAATATGAAAACAAGCTCTGTGGCACAATCAACTGCCTTTTAGTAGCAAAAAATCCTTTAAGAGGACATAGATTCAACTCTATCACCTATTGATTCAGTTTAAAAGCATTGGCTATAACAATACCTATGATATATGGGATGGGTACAATGCTAATTGCTTTACTTCATTTAACTCTCAAAACAGTAGCATGGTAGAGGTGCCCTTATTATCTCCCTTTTAGCTGGGAGGGATCTTAGAGATCGCTATAGCTTTTCCAGAACACTCACCCCATAAAAGAAAGATCTGGAACTGGGATCCTTATTGGTCTGGCTCCCAAAAGCATCCTCTTAAATGCCCTGTTATACTTCCTCCTTTTTCTTTGTAGGAGGACATATTTAAAACAATATCACTTGGATTTTCCTAGAGGTAGAAAAAATTGCCAAAATTATCATTTTTATGTATTTGTAGTACTAGTGATTAAATAATCAAGGGAGTTTTCATCAATACTCACTCTCTGTCTCTTTTCCTTTGTTAGTTTGTGAAAGCTGAACATGTACCTGGTAAACTTGTTGAGATGCAAATTGGAGCCTCCATAGGACAAGGACATACATCTGGGGTTAGACCCTCTGAACTGTAGTTACAACCGATGCTGTTCCTGTGAAGAACCTCTTCAGGGTTCTCTGAAAGGCAGTTCCTTTTATAGATGACCACATGTGAGGACTAATCCCAGAGCATGTGGGATTCTTGCACTTGTTGAACAAAGTTTTAAATAACTGTTTCTAACTCTCTGCTAAAAGTCATAGATATCAGGGGAATAGGTTTGCTACTTTTCCTTCCTGAAATTCAGTAAAGAAATAAAAAATTCAGATATTTTACCCTTAGATATAGCAAACATTTTTCAGTGGATGTGTCTAATTCAATTCACTCTGCATTTGTTGAGTGCCCATTTTAATAATAATCACAACACCTACATTTTTTCAAGCTTTCCTAATTTTAAAGCATTTTTACAAATAATACAGACAAGGTCGTATTGGGAGAATGATGAGAAAGACATTGACCCTAATCAACCTAAGGGCCACCACATGAAAATGTCAGTTGTCTCTGCAGGCTTGAGGGAGTAAATCATTATCAGAGATGACCTAATAGCCTTCAGTCACTCAACGGGCTTTTGGACAAAGAAAGTGTGGTCCGTGTTGCTTCAGAAGAGTAGAAGCACTTATGGGAGAAGTTCTTCTGACAACATCGAATGAACTATCTTTTGATATTGGGAGCTCCACACCTAAGAAGATGCCCCGGCTGAATGCACCAGTGTGGCTCGGAAGGGGATACCATCAGGATTGATGTTTAATGCTCTCTTTAGCTAAGGGCATGTGATCTGTAGCTATTTGACCTAAGTTCTGATGTTGGTTGCCCAACTTGCTGTTTCTGTGAACTTGGGGAAGCAACAGTCTTTCTTTCATGTGGCTTCTGTGAGAATTAAATTGGTTAATGTAAAGGTTTACAGAAATTTCCAGTTGATGAATAAATCCTCAGTGAATTTCAGTAATTATTGTTAAGGCCCTTTCCAAGTCCACAATAACCAAGCTCACAGGAACAGGGATGCCTACTGTGGGAAATTATGAAAAATTGTGAAAAAGTAGTGCAGTCTACTACAGATTACTTTCAAATGTGAACATTAACTATTCAGTATTTGAATAGATTATATGTGTTTTGAAAGAAAAGATCACAATTGTCACTCTGCATACAATAGGCATGCAATGGGTCTAGGTAATCTATATTTATAAAAGGCTAATATGCAAAGTGTCCCCTCAGGAGTTCGACCAGGAGTTCGATCACTCCCTATGATGTGAGCTGACCACCAGGGGGTGGTGTGGAATGAAGGAAAGCCCCAGCTGGCAGCCAGAAGGCCCCAATTGGCCCTGATCACTGGCCAGGCCTAGGGACCCTACCCGTACACGAATTTCATGCACCAGGCCTCTAGTTTTCATATAATAGCCACAGTTGAAATCAGAATCACAGTAAACTCATCAGCCACTGGAAAATGCCTGATAAGTCACCTGTCTACCTGAAGATAGGATAAAATGCTGAAGAGACAGTCCCCTGCCCCTCACCCCCATGTGCTCACATGCTGGCTGGCGAGGGAGACAAATGCTAAGGGCTATAATTAGGTCAGAACTGAGGTCTCTACTTCTCACCACTTGGTGCATTGGAAATAGACTGTTACTAAAAGTGGCTCTAAAGGCCTGTGGTAAGTTGAGCAATCATGAGTACACTATAATTTCCAAAGGCCAGTGTGCTCACTGTAGTTGATTTAATGACAAGACACCTAAGAGAGTTTAGGGAACATTTGGCATTATAGAAAACAGGGTTTCTTTCAGAACTCTGGTTCCTGGAGAACATTCTTCTTATATCCATACCTTTGAAATAAAAGATGCTAGGTATTCACAGCCTGACTTTCCAATTTATGGGTATGGCAGCTCCACAGGCTGGAGGCAGCAGAAACTGGACACCATGAATTTGAACTATGTTCAGGAGAAACTATACACCATGAATTTGAACTATGTCCCCTTGACTCCAATCTAGGGATAGGAAGGATGGTTCCTTTGGAGGGTGCAGACAATTGTATAAATATAATTCTAACTAGTATTTACTATTTACCAAACATACTGTTAGTGCCTTTGCAGTTTCATAGTGTTATCCGTGCAATGAATCCTTTACTCCTACAAATGACCCATGGGATAGGTATTCCTATTTCTTTTTAATAGGATTAGGGAGGCTAAATGTCTTGGTTAGTTTATCTCCAGAGGTTGGGCTCCTAACTACCACTTTTCCCTCTTTTTATTTAAGTTAGTATTTTTTCATTTTGGAGTGGTCCTAGACCTATTTGAGAATCTGACACTCCCTTTTATGAACATTGTGCAAACACACAAATATGCACAATTTGTGGAAAATGTCAAGACATTCAACGAAACTTTAAAAACCATTAATGGAAGATAGATTAAAGATTCCTGATAAAAATAATACAAATTGACCTACATAGAAAAAAACAAAACTGTGTTCTGAATAAGAGCTGAAGGGTAGAATTAACTTAAAAATCATCCATAACTTTTTGAAAGAAAAAATGAGGCCTCTTGAGAGCAAAGTGGCTTCACTGTTTAAAACCAAATGTGTGAACAGTGTAATACACACACACACACACACACACACACACACACACACACACAGACATTTGCATTGCATACACTCCTGAACCTACATTTTTATGGACTGGTTGATATTCAGAGTGAATTTAGAGGGAGTTCCTAAACTCACTCTGAATAGGTACTCAGCCAAAATGATATTTTATTGGAGATGACAGATCACAAAACAATTGTTAGGAGGGCATCTTCTTTGAGAAGCTGTCAGATCTTCCCCAATTGAAGCTGAGTCTGACATGTCAATAAAAATCCCCTCTCAAGGCATTTTGGCCAAATTCAAATAAGTCAGAGTCCTGGAAAGACTAATTAGCCACAGGAGCTGTGTCTTAGCTGAGGGAGCACAGACCTTATTATTGCATTAGGTCAGTTTCCTCAGTGAACCATGGGAGCTTGGACAGGATCAGTGAAAAACATAAGGACATTTTTTAAAAAATTTCTTTATTGATTAAGGTATAACATATTTGTCCTCATCCCCCCATTCCCACACCCCTCCCCACCACACCCCTCCCCACACATGCCCCCACCCCCCTGTTGTCCTTAACCGCTGGTTAGGCTCATATGCTTGCACACAAGTCCTTTGTTTGATCTCTCCCCTTTACCCCCACCCTCCCCTACTCTCCCTCTGAGGCCCGACAGTCTGATCCATGCCTCCTTGTTTCTGGGTCTGTTCTTGTTCATACGTCTAAACATAGGGACATTTTCATTAAAGTTTCATATCATCTACTTTCCTAATATCCTTAGTACTCCAGAAATTGTATCATTATCTTGAAAAGAAGCAGTGTAAAGCTACTTATGCACACTGAATATTGTACCACTTACGCACAATGGATACCGTTTGACTTCAATCTTGACAATATAGCTGTGCAAAATCTATCTTACTTCTTCTTTTTGGGCCATGTTTAATGTGGTTACCTGTTATTATAATTTTTATGACAATGAACATATTGCTCATATAGACCACACTCCCACAAGGTAAGAGTTCAATAAAGACAAGTGAGATAAATCAAACATCCTTGCAGAATCCCCATGGATTATGGAAAGAGACTTTTAATATTTGTGTCTTTGGTCATGCATTTCAAAGAAGGAGATAGGCATTGTGAAAGAAGTCAACCAGCAGAAATGTCAGCACTGTTGCATTGTACCTAGAAGTAGACAGAGAAATCCATCAATGGATGGGTCTGTTAATTGATCAGCTCATGCTTACAGACTGCCTGTTACATGCCAGCCACTGTGCTGGGTCCCAGGGACAAAGTTCTAGCTTAAATCTACAGAGGATAAATCTTACCTTGCATTACCAAGGTGGGCCCACAGGGTGCTATTTAACATGAGAAAATTTGGGGTGAATATGTATATTTTCTTAGGAAATGGCTTCCTGGGGAAGTCACTTGTAAACTAGTGTGTGGAGAAAGATTGAAATTATCAGGCAAAAACAGGGAGGAAGAAAAGAGGAAGGACTTGTAGGCAGAAGGAAACAACATCTACAAAGGTCTTGGCATTGAAAATAGGGGTGGGGGGAGAGTGGCAGAAGTGAAGAAAAGTCCAATAGGTTGGCTCACAGTGAGAGAGGAGGGATGAATGAGTGGAGATGAGCTGAGACATGAAGCCCTGAGAAGGATTTTGAACCTGGGTCTGACATGGAAATGTGTTGAGTAGGGGAATGATATAGATGTTTATGTTGGAAAGATCATTTAGGTGTCAGCATGGACTGGATGAGAGTGTTTGCAGGAAGACAAGCTATAGCTTGAAAGGAACATGTTCAGGGACAGATGGCATAACTTTGGATGAGCATAGTGACACTGGGGGTGAGGAGAAGTGACTGTACACAAGGACTTTTAAGTGGCAGTACTGGTAGGACCTGGTAATTGATTGGACACCGAGCTGAGGGCTGGTTAGATCACAGAGGTCTGTGTGTTTGTGGAGTAAAAGATAAAATAAAAAGCCAGAAGTGGTATAATCACATAGGATATTTATCATTTCTTGTGTCCTTAGATGTTTACATGCAATCATTCATTTAATTCTTGCAACTACTCTAAGGTTTAGTTCTCAGAAAATGCCCTCCTGATCAAACTAAGTGCCATTATCTCTATTTTAACTCTGGAGAAGAGGAAGCAAAGATGTGAAGTGCTTTGTTCAAGGCTTTTTAAGTGCCCATGTTATAGGAAAACCTGAGCTATCATCATGGATATACCCAAGACAGAGTGAACATCACTATGATTTTTGAGAAGTGTGTTCCTTAATAGGAAAGATGACCCCAGAGACCTGAATACAGTGATGTTACAGCCAACATATGAGTGTAAGAATACACTTTGCAGATACGGTGCTGGGAGCAAGAACAACAGAGGGTACAGGATTTGGCACAGAAGTGGAACTTTACAAGTGGGGACTTTCTGGAGGAGATGGGATATAAGTTAGGTTTTTCTTTTTATAATAAACTTTTAATTGCAGAATAGTTTTAAATTTACAAAAGAATTGCAAAGAGGTGCAGCATATTCTGTGTGCCCGTAGGGACCCCTATTGTTAACATTTACATTATTGGGGTACATTTGTCACAATTAATGAACCAGACATCATTATTAACTGAAGTTCATTCTTTATTGGACTGCACTATTTTTTGTTTGTTTGTTTTTGCTAATGTCATTTTTCTACTCTGGGACCCTGTCCAGGTCACCACAGTTGTGATCTCTCCTTGGGATCCTCTGGGCTGACAATTTCTCAGCTTTCTTAGTGTTTGCTGATCTTGATATTTTTAAGCAGCACCCATCTTACTAACTTCTTTTCTTTTTGGCTTAGCTTAACTGTCACTGCCTTAGAAAGACTTGCTTATACTACAATTGAGGTAAGATCCTCATTACAGATTCTAAACTTTCCTTAGGGCTCATTTCCCCTTAATTTGCTCAAAGGGCTGAGTGTCAGATGCCTATTACACATAAAGGCCTGGATATCAAGTTGGCAATTTATATATGGCCTTGAGTGTAGGATTGAGATGTATACTGGGGATTCAAAATTGGAGTGTCGACATTCAGATGGCACTTGAAGACATGATAATAGATGATGTTCAATGACTGAGTTCTGGGCCACTCACATCACCCAGGCTGGGGAGACAACAGAAGACCAGCACAGGAGACCCATGAAAATCCCAGTAGGAAAAACAGGCAGCTGTGGTATCCCAGAAGCCAAATAAAGAATGAGGGAGTGACCAATACTATTAATTACAGAATGTGGATGAACTGAGGACCAAATGGTCCAGTGTATTAAACCATGTGGATATCTTTGGGGAGTTTGAAAGGGTAGCTCCAAGTGAGCTGTGGAGGAGATAACAGGATTGGAATGGGGCTGATGGGCACAGGAGGACAGACACCCAGGAATATACAGATGACTCTGGTAAACAGCATGGCTGTAGAGGGAGCTGAAAAATATTATGATGGGCATAGAGAGATGTGGGATCAAAGAGGCACTTTTACTTTAATGGGGGAAATTATGGTACATTAGTTGGCTGATGGGAATAAAATTATAGAAAGAAAAAAAGTGAATGATGTCAGAGCAAGGGGTGAATTTTCATTCTGTGTTTCTGACTGCATAATTGTTGGTGCAATGACTTAATTCTGCATCCTCTGGAGAGTGGGTGAGGGCATCTTATTTTTCACAAGATGTGGGTAGAATTGCTGGTGCTCCCACACTCCTCATCTCCCTTGACCTGAGAGACTGCACTCAGGAAGATCTCTGCCCCAAGGCCATCTGCCTGCAGACCCAGGGCTCTTGCCACTGCCTCCTGCCCATATGCTTCCCTAAAGATCCAACTCCAAAATCACCAGGAATTGCTGAAGGAGGAATATAGAAAGAAGCCAGATGGCATATGATATGGCAGAACTTCCCCAATTCTTTTAAGAATCTCCTCTCTCTTAGGTAGCTGCTTCACACCCCTCCCTCTAGTTCCCAAACCTTCTGCCTTCCAGCTGCACAGTTCCTACCTCTCCTACCTCCTCTTTATTACTACGCTCAGGCCCTTTGTTTCCAGGCCCCATTCATCCCACACACTTGGGGCAGAATACCCCAAGCCCAGAAGTACCTAGGCTGCAAGATGCATGGTTGGCTTTTCAGCTGAGATGCCTTCAATAGTGAGAACACTATTTCCTTGGACTCAAAGGCTCTGGTAAATGTGGCTCAATTTCACACAAGCCCCCTTTCATTCTGTCCCCCCATACTTACAAAGTTCCCAAGTGAAATTGGAGGGTCAAACTAGCTTACCTGCAAGGCTAGGTCTCCTCCAGGAGACAATCACAATTGCTTTCAAGGTATCTGTTTCAGTGTGGGATAGTGTTCTCCAACCTTATGTTTGAGAGCAGAATTTATGCTCACATATATTTCAAGGTACCACACACACAATCACTGATACCAACCCACCAGCCCACAGAGGCATGCTTCTCTCTTAAACACACACACACACACACACACACACACACACTCATATAAACCCAACTGCCCCTGACAAAAAGAAACCCACAGTAAGCAGTGCTTTGTGACCATCTGGGCATGACCTGCCTACACTGTTTGCCTAAAATACTTGTGAGAATATATATAGCATGGCACGAAACTCATTTTTGAAGCAAGTGTGGGGGCTCCAGGGCACTCTGCCATTTCCTCTTGTCCCTAAAGCTGTTAAACTAAATTATAGGGCTGGGAAAACGAGAGGCCAGCTGTGCTTCAGATGCAGCCCAGTTGTTGTGACAAAGTGAAAAGTGTGGGCACCAACAGATCATTAACTGTGTAGCCAGAAACAGGCTGATGATTGGCTGGTGTGCTCCAGGAAGAGGTAAGGGCCCAACTGATGCACCTGCTGGTTCCAGCCCAGGGTGAGACCCGCCCTTATCTGTCAAAGCAGAAGTGGCCAGTGTGCCCGATACATGGCCTTATGCATTATCTTTGCATTGTCTTACATTGGGACAAACTTTATTTTTTTCTAAATCTTTCTTAAAATTATTTGGAGTTTTTGTCTTGTTTTGAAAAATTCCCCACAATTTCCTCTTGTGCTGTCTCTCTGGCTGAGTTCAACTTGACTGTTGACTATAATTACCGGGAGGCTTGTGATGAGAGTTGAAAAATCTAAGTTGATGTTAAATGTGCATTATATTCGAATAAACCAGAGATATAGTATTGCACACTGGTTTGGAGTTGCCCCTGTGTTTTATCTAGATTAACAACTTTAGATGATTTTTTTTTTAGCTTTAATAATGGTAGGGCAGTTTCTGAAACTTGTAAATAGTGCTCTAAATAGTTGCTAAAGTGTGAGGTTGAATAAACATTACCTCAAGGGATTGTGAAAACCTGGTCAGCAGGGTACCAAACTGTGGTTTGAAATAAGATCTTTCTCACTTGGAAGGAGGGTAATGAAAACAGATCAGGACACTAAGAAGTGGCTAATTTAATGCTTGCCTGGCAATCCAAAGCTGGCCATATACAGTTGACATAATCTCCTGGTGACTGTTTCTCTATCATTATCTCTAAAATGGCCATAATTGGGTAAACTACTGACATTTCACATGCTTACTTGTTCCATGTTGGGAGAAGGGCTGAGCATCTTTTTTTTTGTTTTTCTGTAGTCAAGTCACATGGATGTAGGTGTTTTGACCTCACATGATCCATAGACACCTGGTTCAGCATCATTTCACAAATGGGGAATCTTGGGCCCACAGAGCTGTTTGTGTTTGTGTAGTTTGGGCAGGAGAGGAAGCAGAGGATTCCTTTCTCAAGGCCTCTGTCACCTGTGCCTGTCAGCTTTCTTATCACAACCCTCTTATGATTCTCCTGTTGGCAACATGGCACATTTTCACGGCGGGTATGGCCTGGCCTGGAGATGGCAGAGGGCTGGTGAAGAGATGTTTGCCTATGAGGACATATAGAATTTTAAATCTGGATGATGACTTAAAAAATTTAAACTTTGTCCCACTCATACAACTCAATATTCTTCTTTCCATATATCTTAAAATGCTGTTAAACCTTTATTTAACAGCCCGAGAAGACATTGGGAAGTGCTTCCACTGATTAGGTAGGAGAAGTTCGCTAACTGTAATGGTATTAATTGTATTTGCTCAGTGCTTAGTATGTGGCAGAATTTCATCTGATGGTATCTTATTTGGTCCTCATAGCACATCTCTGGGGTAAGTATTATAATAGTCACTATCCTATATAATAAAGAGCTAATATGCAAATGATCATCATGCCCTCACACCCTCGCGTCCTCGCACCCTCGCACCCTCATGACCTCGCGGCAGTGCTGGGGGACCTGAGCCTGTGTCCCCTGCCCCATCATCGGGCTGGGGGACCTGAGGCTGCATGGGGAACCTGAGGCCATAACCCCTGCCTGGCACTGGGCCGGGGGACCTGAGGCTGTGCCCCCCACTCGGCAGGGCTTGACAGGGGACCTGAGGCTGCAACCCCCACCCAGCGCTGGGCCGGGGGACCTGAGGCTGTGCCCCCCACCCTGCAGGGCTTGACGGGGGTGGGGCCTGCCAGGTCTGGGTCTCATGCGATTTTGAGGTGCGCGTGGATGGGCGGGGCTTGACTCTGGGTCCCGCACAGGCCCCAGACTCTGACAGGAGGGAGATTTTCATATACATTTTACTAATTTTCTTTCATCTCTGACCCTTCTATTATAGAGAAAGGGCAAATAGCAATATTAAAATATTTCCTCTAATTAATTCCCTTTTAATGTGCATGAATTTTGGGGCCACTAGTTTTGTATATAAAGAAACTAAGTTTTAAGGAGGTAATACAACTGATGTAACTAGAATTTTAATTTTAACCTGGATATTCTGACAGCCCATGACACTTGCCCTTATCTCTGATTCAGCTATTCAAATGCCATTGTGCACATGTTCAGATTACCCACTACTAAAGATTTTTGCTGGAAAACCTGATTAACTGAATATTTTGTTTACTTTTTGGCCCTGTAAACTCCACACAGGGAGGATTATGGGAGTCTTCTGGGGGACACCTGTTGCTGGTGTTGCTTCATTCATAGTTCCATCAATTGACAGACACAAAGATGGGTGCTCTGCCTCAATGAAACACTGGCTAGAAATGGCCTGGACCCCTGGGTTGAACCAAAAGTTTTGATGAAATGGTTTACTAATCTTGTGACCATTTAATTAATGACTGACATCCAGGCCTATTTCTAACAGAATTCTAATTTTCATTTCTGTAAATATGGGCAGATTGTCAATAACACAATTCAAAGGCCCTTCTCCTATGAGACTTCATCAGTTCTCTCTCTCAGTAGGAAACTGTGTCCCTACAGCACCAGCATGGTGGCTTTTGCTTATGACACCATCACAGCCCTCATGCTTTGTTGTGTCATAATCATTGCCCAGTGATGACTTACTGAAAGGGAATACAGACAAACAGCCACAGAGAGTGGACTCCACACTCTCTGGCTGCATGGCTTTGGGTTAACTTACCTCACAGAACTAACTTACTTTCATTACCTCTATTTCACATGTAATAGAAGTAAAATATTCCATGGAGAGTTGGTATGAAGAACAGATATAAGGTTTGTTAGATAGCAGCATGAGCTCTGGCAGAGGAGACATTCCATAGTTATTACAGGGCATATTTAAACATATTAAATAAACAGACCTAAAGGATGCTTCTTCAGAACAGAGGCCATTTATCTTACATTGTGTGACTGTCACACTCATTCTAGACACTTAATACTATTCCTAAAATGTAAAAAACACCAGTGCTTGCTTTAGCAGCACATATACTAAAAAACGCTAATACATTATACATGTCTATGTTTATATTATATTAGTTACTTATATATATAAAAGCCTAATATGCAAATTGTCCCCACGGGAGTTCGACTGGTAAACTGCTCGCTATGATGTGTGCTGACCACCAGGGGGTGGCGCAAAATGAGGGAAGGCCCCAATTGGCCCTGATCACTGGCCAGGCCTAGGGATACTACCTGTTCATGATTTTGTGCACTGGGCCTCTAGTATTATATATCATTATATACTTACATGTAATTATATATATATGATGTATACTAGTACTGGAATCACACACATATTAGATGTGTTGCTCTGTGGAATTCAAATTTCATCAGCTATTTCTACCATCCTCAATCCCAATATTAGTTATATAATATATCCTTACTAAAGGCCCATGCACTACATTTGTGCACTCAGTGTGTGTGGGGGCGTCCCTCAGCCTGGCCTTCACCCTATTGAAGTCCATGACCCCTTGGGGGATATCTGCCTGCCAGCTTAGGCCCAATCAGGGCTCTCACAGTCTGGGACCCCTCACTCCTTACTCCTGCCTGCAGCGGAGGCAGGAGAGGCTCCCGCCATGGCCACTGAGCTTGCCAGCTGTGAGCCTGGCTTCTGGCTGAGTGGTTTTCCCCCTGTGGGAGCACACTGACCACCAGGGGGCAGCTCCTGCGTTGAGTGTCGGCCCCCTCGTGGTCAGCGTGCATCGTAGTGACCAGTTGTTCCACCAGCCATTCAGTCAATTTGCACATTAGGGTTTTATTATATAGGATATGTGTATATGATATCTGATATATACTAGTACTGGAATTACACACAGACAGATATAGTTAGATCTAGATCCAGATCTAGATCTAGATATTAGATATGTTACTCTGTGGAATTCAAATTTCACAATTTTTTTCTACCATACTCTAATCCCAACCAGTTAATCATTTGAGGACTATTGCTACAGTTTTGTTGATGGATCTCTAGGTAAATTCTGAGAGAGCCAAGGCTCCTAATTTCAGATCTGCACCATTCCTGCAGCCCCTGGGATTGTAGGCTAAGCACAAGCATGTCTATAGTCACAGCAATGCATCTTGACACAAGTTATTTATTACTTACTCTCCAACTACTTATTTGTTCCTGTGTCACAAAATCTGCCTGTCACAGAAGGCTCAGAACCTGATCTCACATGCCGACTGTGAACAATCCACATTTGTTCATTGAGAAACCAGGCAGGGGATTGACCAGACTGTGGTCCTGGTGGGAAATGAACGGTGTGAGCCCGGTGGTGTGTTAGGGGCTGAAACCCGGACCAGGAAATGTCTCACACCTTCCCACTTCAGAATACTTTGGCACGCACCTAATTTTTCTGTCATGCCTTTAGCTCTGGGGAAGATTATATAGACAGTACTAGCCCCAAACATTGATTTAAAAGGAAACAGCTCCAGCTGCCATTTCTACGTCAATGAGATAGATTCTTTGGGGGCTTTTGCCCTCCTGTTATGACAAGACAGATGAAGATAACAGCCTTCCAGGACTCCATTCACAGTGGAGGCATCCCTCTTAAATCCCAGGAATGTGCTTCCAACTCCTTTCTCTACTGTTTGCCTGTTTGTTGTTGTTTGTTTGTTTTTTTATAATGAGCAAAATCCAGGGTGGACAAGGATCTTACCGGGGAATCTCTCAGCATTCCTTCTCTCCCTCAAAGCCCTGTGATAATTTAATTCTCTTACTTGTGCCCAGCACTGAAAGCACATGAAAAGAAAAGCTTTCAGATTGAAGTTGAAAGAAAACACCAAAAGTGGCATGTGGAAACAATGAAATATGGCACTTGACAGATGAGACAGGTGGTATGGGTGTGTTCACCATAGATTTCATGGGCACATTTCAGGGTTTCATGGGCCATTAAAAGAAAAACAGAGACCATAATTGTCCTTAATCTCTATTCACCCAGAAAATCTGGTTCAAAGGGTGATCTTGAGGGGGAAGATCAAGAGAAAAATAGGCATGAATCTTTGGACAGTGCCAGATTTGATTTTCCTTCTTTGAAATCATGTTAAGAATAGAGATGGAACTCAAGGTATGAGTTCTCAGGGGGAGTTGAGGCTCCCTGACAGGGATGCACGAGACTTGACTTCATTGCATTGTTTTCTTCAGTGCCACCTGTGTCCACAATCCCCTTTTGTGTAGATGAAATACTTGTGCTGAGTTTTTGGCTCAGAAGCTAAGCAAGATGATCATGCCTACATGAGTGCTTTACTTACTTTTCTTTTTGTGTTAATTTTATTAAAAACATTTATTGTTGAAAGTATTACATATATCCCCTTCCCTTCCCCCTGCCATTGATCTCATCTAGGCCCCTGCCCCCTGCCCCAAGGCCTTCACCAACCTATAGCCTGTGTCCATGGGTTATGCATATATGCATACAAGTTCTTTGGTTAATCTTTTCCCTCCCACCCACACTCCTCCTTCCCTCTAAGGATCGGCAGTCTCTTCCATGCTTCTGTGTCTCTGGATCTATTTTGTTTATCACTTTACTTTGTTCATTAGATTCCACTTATGAGTGAGATCATGTGCTACTTACCTTTCTCTGACTGGCTTATTTCCTTTATCACAATACTCTCTAGGTCCATCCATGCTGTTGCAAATGGTAAGAATTCTTTCTTTTTTACAGCTGCATAGTATTCCATTGTGTAAATGTATCAAAGTATTTTTATCCACTCATCTGCTGATGGGCACTTGGGCAGTTTCTAAATCTTAGCTATTGTAAATTGCACTGCTATGAGCATAGAAGTGTATATATTCTTTCTGATTGGTGTTTCAGGTTTCTTAGGATATATTCCTTGACGTGGGATCACTGCGTCAAATGGGAGTTCCATTTTTAATTTTTGAGGAAACTCCATACTGTTTTCCACAGTGGCTGCACCAGTCTGCATTCCCACCAGCAGTGTACTTGTTCTCCCTTTTCTCCACATCCTCGCCAACACTTGTCATTAATTGATTTGTTGATGGTGCTATTTTGACAGATGTGAGGTGATACCTCATTGTCATTTTGATTTGCATCTCTCGAATGATTAGTGACTTTGAGCATTTTTTTATGTCTCTTGGCCTTCCGAATGTCCACTTTAGAGAAGTGTCTATTTTCACTTAATTTTCTTAAAAATCAAAAGAAAAACAAAACAAAACACACAATACAAAACAAAACAAAAAACTCAAAACCAGTTCTGCTTAAATTATAGTGAAATTACTTGTATGCCTAAGGAGTTACAGGATGGGAGTGGAAGCTTAGAGGGAAGAAAATGGCCAATTTTGTCTGGTTGTAGCAGACCCCTGGCAAAGTATTCCTCCACGAATTTATTATTCTCTTTCTCAGTTCACCTAAGAACAATGATCTTTTCCAATCTTAAATGCCTTATTTATGTTACTATCATTTTTAAAATGTGACACAATTTTATGCAGTGGCCCATAATTTTAATGAAAATGTATTGCTTTATATAATAAAAATCAATAGTTAGCAATTGACACTAGTCTGCATAGGCTAGAATATGAAGTATTCATACTCCAACATTCGCAAATTTCAGCATCCCATGTAAGAATATTTTGGAATGTGTATGACAATTGAACTTTCCTTTAGTATAGCATATACCTTGCATTGGATCTGTAATGTTATAAATTGCACTAGTGGCTCAGTGAATTAAATTCATGCATGGGGTGGGGGGGGGTTCCCTCAGCCCAGCCAGCACCCTCTCCAATCAGGGACCCCTCGGGGGATGTCCGACCACTGGTTTAGGCCTGATCCCTGTGGGTTGGACATCCCTCTTGCAATCTGGGACTGCTGGCTCCTAACTGCTCACCTGCCAGCCTGCCTGACTGCCTCTAACTGCCTCTGCCTGCTTGTCTGATTGCCCCTAACCCCTCTGCCTGCCTGCCTGATCATCCCTAACCTCTCTGCCTGCCTGCATGATCACCCCTAACTGCCTCTGCCTGCCTTCCTTTCGCCCCTCACTGTCATCCCCTGCCAGCCTGATCTCTCCCCCAACTGCCCTACCCTGCCAGCCTGATCTCACTCCAAACTGCCCTCTCCTGCCAGCCTCATTGCCCCTAATGGCCTCTGCCTCGGCCCCCACCACCATGGCTTTATCCAAAAAGAAGTCAGACATCCAGAAGATGGCTGGTTGACCCGGTCTAATTAGCATATTACTCTTTTATTAGTATAGATAGATAATATAGGATAGGATTGATTAAATGGGGGGGTGTCTTTTTCAGCAGGAGGAGATGCTCTTGGCAGACAAAAATACATAATCCTTATATCTGGACTGATAGCCAGACATATGCACTATACTGCCAAACTGGTCATTAAAAAATTGAACCACTTTCTTACACCTAACACCAAACAGCTGTTGCCCTTAAAACCCCTCCTCAGCCCCCACCTTAGGTTCTGTCTTCACAGTTCACCCAGATTAGGTTCTGATTGATCGGTTTCTATGCCAGTCAGTGTCAAAAGCTCCACCTCTTAGGCAGCTATTGGCACCCCGCACTTCACCCAGATTTAGTTCTGATTGGTCGGTTTCTATGCCAGTCAGCGTCAAAAGCTCCACCTCCTAAGCAGCCATTGGCTCCTTACACTTCACCCAGATTTGGTTCTGATTGGTCTGTTTCTATGCCAGTCAGCATCTCTGGACCTGTCAACAGGCCTGATCAGAGAGGCGGGGCCAATCAGCAGCCCCAATGGAGGCCCGAGAGAAAGAGAGGATCAGCTGCTGGCCAGGCCCGGAGTGAAAGAGAGAGGCAAGTGCTGATCAACAGCTGCCATGGAGGCTATAGATCAGACCCTGCTTCTCTCTCCAGGCCTCTGTTTGGGCCTGATCCGCAGCCCCCTCAGCAGTCAGTGCTGGGTTGGGGTGCCCGCAGCAGCAGCCGTCAGTGCTGGGTCGCCATGTCAACCCAGCACTGACTTGCAATCGGTCAAGCCTTTGGTCATTTTGGATGTTACAGACCCTGGGTTTTTATATATTAGGATGGGCACTCTCTTAAATATTTTGCAATAGAGGATCATAATACCTCAAAGTATTATTTCCTTCTATATTTACAGAGAATTTTGCAATTGTTGTATGGAAAGAATGAATAAGACACCCCAGGAACTCTTCTTCATCTCTAGTTCTTCCTTCTTATCTGTCTCCTTTGCCCTACATTGTTTCCAAATGAAGCTTTTATCCTCCTGGTGACACTTCTTTTAAGCACAGCCCCACTTGTGCATTTTAAATTGTTGATACTCTCTAATCATTATAGGCAGATTCCCTTTCAGTATAAATCAAGTGGTGTTCCCTACCCCCTCCCCCTCATTTTTAAAGAAAAGGTTGGACTCTAATGTTTGGTCTCAAAGTAAGTGAAACATTTGAATAATGGTATCTCTGTATGTCTTTTCCTCCTAGGAATCAGAAGTCATGCACAAAGAAGAGGAATGCTGTTCTCTAATAATTTCTGGTTTAATTGGTGTTAGAGTGAAAACCATTTTTTGATCATTTAACTTAAGTTTGGTTAGGCATGGGCTCATTTCCACAGGTGCTCATATTCAGTTTGAGGCAAGGAAGCGCTCTACAGACAATGTCACTCTTGACTTCTCCACTGACCTGAGCTTTGAAACTTTTACTCTTCATGCTCTGTAATGGACTGGCCTACCAGGGGTTCTGACTTCTTTACATTATATGACTTTGAGTAGTTAACTTTACAGGGTAGTTTCTTCAAAAGATGTTGAAAGCTGCTTTAAGTTGAGTAACTTCATAGCAAATACTAAACTGCTGCTTCTCATCAAATTTCCTTTTCATGGAGCATCAGCAAGTCTTCAAAACCTTCCTTTAATTCAAATTATCATACCAAACCAGAAGATCACCTCATTAGAAAAACAGAGTCCATCACAATTACCATTCCTTCTCTGAAGTTATAAATTGTACTCAGACTATTGCTCCATGGTAAACTATAATTCTTCCTGTAACAGAGTAACTTAAACTGTCACATCGGCCCTTTATGAACTCAGGGCAGAAAAGGGACTGTGGACACTTCAAGACCTGTGAGACTAGCTGGTGCTTCCATACAATGTCTTAGCTGAGAAGGATCTAGATTTTTCTTGGTTAGTTTCTGAAAAATAATGAAAATGTTTGCAAAATATGCCGTGCTGAAGAACAAAAGTTTACTTTATTATAAATATTTAATTTAAAGAAATATGAATATAGGGAGAGCTGATCTAAGATAAATAATAAGGAAACACAGGCAAATATTTATCTTATCTCTATGGCCAAAGTCTTTCTGAAATAAAAAACAATGAGAGGAATCATAAAAGGAAAGAGTGGTAGATTTGCTTGCATAGACTTTTAAAATCTTTACAGATCTTTATGCATTAAAAACTCCATTGATAAAATTAAAAAATATAGAAGAATATTATCTACACTAATAAAAGAGAAAGATGCAAATTGACCGTACCTTCACGACGCCCACCAGCCCATCAGAAGTGAGTATGCAAAGTAACCCAACAAAGATGGGGGTCAATTTGCATACACGGGCCCAGTGGCCTGGAGTGGGATGCTTGCATCATTGCCATGGTGAAGACACAGGCGTTCTACAGTGCCCCAGCTGCTCCGGGCCTTTGGGTAGCATGGGAAGGCAGGAAGGCGGAAAGGTGTCTCCGGGCCAAGCAAAGTGGGTGCCAGCATCCAGGGGAAGGAAGGCCCATTCTTGCACGAATTTTTGTGCATCAGGTCTCTAGTTTGTAATAAACCTAATGAAAATTACTCTTACTATATAAATAACTCATGCAAATCAATAATTGGAGTATATAGTCAGTAAGACTAAAAATAAAATGTCTGATAAATAATAATAGTCAACCATGTTAGTAATTTAAAAAGTGTGAAAATTTAAAAACAAAATTGTCTCAAAGGACAAAAATAAACACTCATTACTGGTAATTGGGCATTTCTATATACCTCTGGTAAAATTGTAAACTGATGGCCTATTTGAAAGACAACTTAGCACTGCGCATCAGGAACTTTACAGTTTATTTTATTTTATTTCATTGTGATGTTTTTTGCTAGCACAAAATTAGAGAAAATCAAATAATCAAGTAAATTATTGAGGATCATAGGATACATAACTATATAGTCACTAAGTAATATTCACTGACACTTTTAACAATAAAAGAAAATACTTATATTAATTTTTAAAAAAAGAATATAAAATTATACATCCAGTATGCTCAAATAATAAAATTCTATTCACATTAAAAATGCATAAAAGTACACTAAAATATTAAGGGGATTATTTCTGAATTTTATTCTTTATACTTTTCAATATTTATACTTTTGTAAATGGTTTTAAATACTCTTTCTAGTAGCCAGTCAGTGAAACCAAATTACTTTTACATGTCAGGGCAACCTTTTATAGTTGAGTCTCAATTGTCCCATTTTCTCCATGGATATTATTAGTATGTATGAGTATAAAGATCACTCTATCTGTTATTACTATATATATAGCATATATAGTATGCAATACTATATGTATCCTATCTATACTAATAAAAGCCTAGGTTGTCCTCCCGCCCTTGTGTGACACCCTTACATCATCACAAGATGGCTGCCACAAGATGCCCATCACAAGATGGCCACCACAAGATAGCTGGCAGGGGAGGGCAGTTGGGGGTGAATAGGCAGGGGAGGGGAATTGTGGGTGACCAGGCCTGCACAGTTGGGTGCAATTGGGCCGGCAGGAGAGGGAAGTTGCAGGCGATCAGGACATCAGGAGAGAGAAGTTGGGGGTGATTGACTGGCAAGGGAGCAGTTAAGGGGCAATCAGGCTGGCAGGCAGAAGTGGTTAGGGGCAATGAGGCAGGCAGGCAGGCGAGCAGTTAGGAACCAGCAGTCCCTGTGGGATCGGGCCTAAATGGCAGTAGACATCCCCTGAGGTGTCTCAGATTGGAGAGGGTGCAGGCCAGGCTGAGGGACACCCTCCCATGCATGATTTCATGCACCGGGCCTCTAGTAACATGTGAACATGCTAATATTGATATATATTTATATATCAATACTATTTAATTTATATATTATTATATTAATAATATATCAATAGGTTAATAGTATGTTATATATCACATCCTACCTAATAATAGAGTAATATGCAAATTGACCGTACCTTCGTTACACCCACAAGCCACGCCCACCAGGAAACCATCCCGCTGGAGGCTTTTCCAGCCTTGGGCACCAGCAGGGAGCCTGCGACGGATCGCAGGCAACTGGGGGTCCACTCCTGCAATCCGTCTAAGGGAGGCTGGGGTGCAGCCCAGCCCTAGGCCGGAAAAGCCTCCTCCAGAGGCTTTTCTAACCTTGGGCACCAGTGGGGAGCCTGCGATGGGTCGCAGGCAACTGGGGGTCCGCTCCTGCGAGGGGGTCTGCTCCTGAGGTGGATTGCAGGGAGCTGGGGTCCCCTGCCCAATGGGCGGTGTCTGCAATCACAGGGAGCTGGAGGTCCCCTTCCCAGGCCTAAAGCTTTGGCCAGAGGCTTTAGGCCTGGACAGGGCACAGCCCGTGATTGGTGTGAACTATAGAGGAAACACTTTTTCTGCCTGCACATTGGCTAAGCTTCCTGTATGCCACTGGTAATATTCTTAGTAACTTGGGTAATAAGAATCCAAAAAGGTGATCTAGGGTTTTTCCACCACACTTCTGGAGAAAAAAAATGAAGGTCCGCTGCTGGAGGGCTAAGAAATGTCATATCCTGCCCTAGCCGGTTTGACTCAGTGGATAATGCCTCGGCCTGTAGGCAGCAGGGTCTGGGTTGATTCTGATCAAGGTCATGTACCTAGGTTGCAAGCTCCTCCCTGGCTGGGGCCCAGATCAGGGCTCATGCAGGAGGCAACCAATTAAAGTGTTCTTCTCACTTTGATGTTTCTCTCTGTCTTTCCCTTTCTCGTCCACATTCTCTAAAAGTCAATTGAAACATATCCTTAGACGAGGATAAAAAAAAAGAAAAAGAAAGAAATGCATATCCTATGAAAGACACATCTTGAAAATGCCTAAAGAAAGTTGTCATTTTTTCTTGGTGAAGGGACTGGAGTGTTGATGAAAACACCTTGGTGGCTGTGGTGACTGGCAGTGGCTGCAGAAGCAGGGTGATGGGGCTGGTGCCTTCCCCTGACCATCCCGGTTGCCTCTCACAAAGAGAGGCCAGACTTTGGCTTAGGCCCGCTTCCCATGGGGATCGGGCCTAAGCCATCAGTAGGACATCCCCTGAGGGCTCCCAGTATGTGAGAGGGGCATGTTGGGCTGAGGGACCCCCCACCCCCAGTGCATGAATTTCGTGCACTGGGCCCCTAGTATACTATAAACATATATAACTATGTTTGCATTTAGTTTATGTAAAATACCCGGTTTCTGCCTGTAAGATGGAATAATTACAGTTGAACTTAGAATTCTGAATTGTCTGAATGAGTCTACATTCTTTGTTTTTGCAGTAACAGGCCACAAGTAGTTTCCTTAAATTAATGTCAAGTCCAAGGATTTCTGAGGCCTCCTGAGGGCCCTTTTGTGTTAGGCAGCATCGCCACAAATTTCCAGTGCAGTGGGGCATTTTGGACAGTATCCTGGTGTCCTTCATAATAGAGTATGACTTTTAGAAGGTTTTAAGTGTTGCTGTGTGAATGGACATTGTCACCCATAATTTCAGTGCTCAGGTTAGCTAAATATGTTGCCTTTGGGAGGGGGAAAAGGCTTAAGTTGATCTCCAAGGAAGGACAAACACATCGAGAACCAAAAGGCCTTTTCAGATCTGTAAACCAAATATCAAAGAATTTAGAAGCCCACCCCAGCTTTACAGGTGTCCTTTGCTTTGATCATTAATTAAAATGTGACTTCTATCTTGGTGTCACTGATGGAGGACTTGACAAAACAAAGTATGTCAGATACCTGACAATTTCTTATAATGACCCGAAAGACAGGTGTTCATTCCTGCAAAAGCTTTGAAGCTAAAAATAAAATAACACAAAATTTAAATTAAAGGATATTCCCAAGCACATAGTAATCATCTTAAGACATGCTCTTCAGGGTCTTTTTCCTCCCAGATGATGGTTGTGATGGGGGTGGGGGTTGGTTTTAAAGGTGGGCAAAACTTGGCTGGAAAGGAATGCAGAAAATGGCTAAAGTAAACCCTGGGAAGTCATATGAGATCAATTGTCAGAGAATGTGTCTCAACGGTGTCATTATCAGATTAATATTTGAGTTCCAATCTAAGCTGGAATTATTTGGATAACAAAAATCAAAAGAAAAGTTTTTACAAACAATTTTTGCCTTGGAGCAAAAGAAATGTATTATGGGTAGGATTTTTGTGACTTTCTACTACACCTCTCAAATTCCTGTAAGCTTGGGTGCTACATAAAGAAACAGGAGCATCCCTGCCTCCACAGCCCTGATTTGTTTTATCTTGAGTCAAAACTGGAAAAAAAAAAAAAACAACTAAATTCTTCTAATTTCATGTGAATTTCAGGTGAGCTATAGACTTCCTGGCCAAATAACATGCAGAATATTTCTAATAATTATGAAAACATGATTTCTTAGGCAGGTCACTCTAAATTGAAAATGGAAAGAGATGTCTCCTTGGAGATAAAAGCCAACTTTTAGTTAACTGATTGCTTCTTTTTGTCTCCTCATGGGCATTTATAAGGAGCCAGAGTGCTCAATTGTGAATTTGTTAATAAAATGGTGTTGAGCTTCTAAATAGCTTACAAGGTGGAATAGTTGGCAACAGTCAGCAAATAAATACTTTCAGTATAATACATGGGCCAAACAACTGTATACAGAGGTGGAAAGAGGCATTGGGACACATTCATTAGGCTTATGAAACACTAAGTAGATACAGCATGGTGATGGTGATGGTGGAGGAACCACCTTGACTTCTAGTTAAGAGAGAATTACCAAGGATGGGAATTCAGGGGTACACAAAGAGGGAAGAATTCACTGGAGGTGAGTCCTAGAACATGGCAGGTCCAGGAGGCTCTCTGGAGTGAGAGGTGCTGTTACCTCAGAATCCACTGAAGACAAGCTGTATAATAAAGAAGCCATGTAGTGTCCTCAGACCAGATGGAAGATTATGACAGAGAGGAACAGGCCTCATTGAGGGAGCTATCATGGAATTAATAAGGTCAATAATTTTGGTGAGAAAAGTTCATTGGTTACACTATAAAAGAACTTCTGTGAAAAGCAGGAGATAAAGAGACAGAACAATGGGTTTTATTCAGACTTCAGCTTAGCCATAAAAATAACATTGTGGGTGAATATTGACAAGGAAAGACACTCACAATATACAATGCTCCAATCTTTATAAGAAATAAATATATTTGAAAGAAAAGAGTTATGAGGGAAAGAATGCTGATAAGAATATTCATAATATACAGACATATATTCCCATTTTAATTTTTCAAAACCTGCAATGAAAAAAAAAAACAAAGAAAGAGAATAACAAAGTGGAGGGGGCTGCAACCATGTGACCGACCATAAGTGCTTTATTTATTGGCCATTGAAATTCTTTCACTTGTGCTTTTTTTGTATTGGTTTATAGAAATTGGCTCTTTTCAATAAGTTGTTTTAGAGTTAAAGCAATTAAATTTCCCATTTATGGCAATCTTTTTAAAAGAAGTTTTGTCTGCCCCAATCTCTCCTCCACTGCTTCCTTCAGTGCCTTGGTTATATTTGGGGACCTAGATTTGGTGGAAGTTCTGAAACACACACACATGATTCCAAACCCTGTCACTATGGCTCATGCTGCCAATTTCTATCTTCTTGACCCCTGCAATCCCCATTCTTAGCCTCATGAAGTTTGAGAATTTCTGTCTGGCAGCCACTGGCCTCATCTACATTACCCTATTTGGTGCCCAAATGTGTGGCAAGGACATTTCTGGAGTTGGTAGCCAGAGATGAAAGGTGTGCAGTTGGTGATCATATCCCCCATGAGGAGGTTTTCAATGAGTTAACCTGACATCTTTTTTTTCCTGGAAAATACTGAGTGCAGTTGATCAGGTAGCCAGCAACCAACTTGTTCAAGAAACACTGGTATTCCAGAAGGCTTTAGCTGACAGGCTGAACTTTGGCCTTGTACTTGCTAAGAGCTCTGTCCAAATGCAATTTACCACGGTCTCTTGTTGTTCCTTCATGATATGAGCAACTGTTTGAGTAACAATATTGATTAGGTAATGATAATATTTCTTGATATTATTGTACTAGAGGCCTATTGCACGAAGAGATTCGTGCAATAGGCCTTCCTTCCCTTGGCTTCCAGCACCGGTTTTCCTCTGGCACCTGGGACCCAGGCCTTCGCTCTGGCCAGAGTCTGCCGCCTTTGCTGCAGTCTCTGGCCGGAGTCTGCCGCCTTTGTCTTTGCTGCAGACTCCGGCTGGAGTCTGCCATCTTCTCTGCAGACTCCAGCCAGAGTCTGCCATCTTCACTGTAGACTGCCATATTCATCTTTGCTGCAGACTCCGGAGTCTGCAGTCTTCATCTTCACTGTGGCCATAGTGCTGTTCCGGTAGATCCCTTCGCCCCCACCCCCCGCCCTCCCTCTCATAGCAGGTGCCCTGACCCGCCCGGCCACTCCATACCTGGAGCAGCTGGGCGGCCGTCATCTTTCTCCTTCAAATTTGCATATTCCCTCTTGATTGACTGGTGGGCATAGCAGAGTGATGGTTAATTTGCATGTTTCTCTTTTATTAGTTTAGTTATTTACCTAACCTCAGTCTACTTGGAATCCTACAAAATAGATATTTTATGCTTATTTATTAATAAGAAAATTAAGCTTCAGAATCTAAGTTCACACAACTAGAATGTGGCAGACACAAGATTGATTCCATCTTTTTGTCTTCAATCTGTTTATGGGAGGGCACAAAATTTATGAAATGTACTTGCCTTACTTTTTCAATATTTTAAAGAGGTACAAGCTCTTGAAGCATAGTAAATCTTCAATAGTACTTTTTGGAGTGAATAAATCAAGATTCTGGAATTTCTACTATGATTTTATAACAAAGACTGCTCTTGGCCATACTAGGTGGGCTGATATGTTCTTCTGAACTGAGTGTGAAAACTCTGTCCCTCTGGGAATGAAATCTATAGAAATGAGGCAGGAAGAATGGGTGAGCCATCTACTTCCTTTCTTCAGCATATCTTGATTTTTTTATGCTAAATCTTGAGTTTATTTTACTAAGCAGATATATTTGAGCACCAATAATATTCATACCCATGGTCATGGACAATAACTTAGTAAAGGCCAAAAAAGGGTGAGGCAGCAGAAGGAGAAGAAAGTAGGCAAAGGGCAGGGGGAAAGGGGACTCCTGAAATAATATCAACATTAAACATTTTTTTAAATAAAAAAAGATATTATGATTGAGAAATTTGGGGGCTCACTCTCTCTCACTCCCATCCTTCTTGAAGTTCAAATGTGATCATTAAAGCTGTACCAAAGGGAAGTTCAAGAATGGTCAGTGAGGTCATGTGTGGAAGTGGTGGGAGAATGGGAGAAGAGTCAGTCACTTATGGGTCCAGTGGGAAATATATATATATATATATGTGTATATATATATATATATATATATATATATATATATGCACACACACACACACACACACACACACACGCTAGTGGCCCGGTGCATGAAATTCATCAGCCCAGCCTGCACCCTCTCCAATCAGGAACCCCTTGGGGGATGTCCAACTGCCGGTTTAGGCCTGATTCCACAGGGATTGGGCCTCAACCAGTGCTCAGACATCCCTTTTGCAATCTGGGACCACAGGCTTCTAACTGCTCACCTGCCTGCCTGCCTGATAGTCCCTAACTGCCTCTGCCTGCCTGCCTGATCTCCCCTAACTGCCTCTGCCTGCCTACCTGATTGCCCCTAACTGCCCTCCCCTGCCGGGCTGATCTTGCCCCCAATTGTCCTCCCCTGCTGGCCTGATTTGCCCCAAAGGCCCTCCCCTGCTGGCCTGATCTCGCCCCCAATTGCCCTCTCTGCCTCGGCCCCCACCACCATGGCTTTGTCCGAAAGGAAGTCAGATGTCCAGAAGATGACCAGTCATCTTGGTCTAATTAGCATATTACTCTTTTATTAGTATAGATAGATTATATAGATAGGATTGCTTAAATGGGGGGAGAAGCATTTTTCAGCAGGAGGAGATGCTCTTGGAAGACAAAAATACATAATCCCTATATTGTACTGATAGTCAGCCATATGCACTATACTGCCAAACTGGTCATTAAAAAATTGAACCACTTTTTTACACCTTACACCAAACAGCTGTTGCCCTTAAAACCCCTCCTAAGTCCCCACCTTAGGTTCTGCCTTTGCAGTTCACCCAGATTTGGTTCTGATTGGTCGGTTTCTATGCCAGTCAGTGTCAAAAGCTCCACCTCCTAGGCAGCCATTGGCTCCTTGCACTTCACCCAGATTTGGTTCTGATTGGTCTGTTTCTATTCCTGTCAGCGTCTCCAGCCCTATCAATAGGCCTGATCAGAGAGTAAGGGCTGATCAGCAGCCCAGCAGAGACCCGAGAGGAAGAGACGATCAGCTGCTGGCCAGGCACGGAGGGAAAGAGAGAGGCAAGTGCTGATCAATAGCTACCACGGAGGCTACGGATCAGACCCTGCTTCTCTCTCCAGTCCTCTGTTCAGGCGTGATCCACAGCCTCCTCAGCAGTCAGTGCTGAGTCAGGGCACCCACAGCAGCAGCCGTCAGTGCTGAGATGTCTCAGCACTGACTTCCGGTTGGTTGAGCCTTTGGTCGTTTTGGATGTTACAGATCCTGGGTTTTTATATATTAGGATATGTGTCTGTGTGTGTGTGTGTGTGTGTGTGTGTTGCCTTCAGAATTCTAGGTTCTGATAACAGAGCTATGTCTAAAAAGTTTAGAATTTTGAAGTCTTAATGAAGTATCATGACCTAGGAAGATTGTATAAGATTTAATCTTCTTATTATACAGGAGGGGCCTGGTCCCATGGAGGTGGGAGATCTGGGCAGAGTTGCAGGACCACATTCATGTAGCAGTAAGTGGACTTTCTTATGCGCCAGTATTTTCTCTTTTCTTCTCTTCCTTTTCTTTCTCTGCTTCTTAGTTTACTTTTTGTAGAAAAGTCAACTGAGTCTGGTATGGAATCTTCTCCTGGCCAAGTCTGTCTCTTCTCCCTGGCATCCCCATTGTAGCCCAGAATCTCCCAGTAGCAGGGTACATGGCTATTCCCACAAACACTGAGAAGGCTGTGTTTTTATTGGCTGGTGAGGTAGCAATGATAGTACATATGAAGTTTTAAATGTTTAAATGGCTTTTTTTTTTTCCTCCCCATTGGTGAGCTCTTACCAGGTATGTAGTGTGACCACTTAGGAAAGTTTTATATCGTGGCTACCAGAGCTTTTGCTTAACAGGAAAAGGTTATAGCATTCTCAGCTGTCACTGTTTTCTCCAGGCAGTAGATAATTTCTATATGTAGAAGAAACTGTGGGCTGCATGGCTTCACTGTAGAGGGGACACAATATGGATTTAATTGGTTGAGAGCCCATGTGGTTTCTAACTAGGGAAAGTATGCACTTGATCCAGGATGAACTCAGGTTGCCATTAATTTGCTGATTTACAGGGTGAGTAAATACAAAAAGATTGGATAGAAACCACTCAATGAGCTTGGAAAATGTTCTTTATCCTTTCCAGAATATTTCTGATTTTTATTATCACTAACATCTAAACATTTCGATATAGATAATACATTTTAACAAACAGCTTAAATTAAGTGCATTGTTAAAAAAAGTTCTCGTGAATATTGACTAAGGATATTTTACTCATTGTGGTAATGGCGAGAAAGCAACCTGGTTATGATCAAGTTGTCATCATTTCATTCTTTTAAAAACACAAATCTAGCAGGGACTTGCCCTTCCTCACTCCCACTCACTCAATCTCTCCTGATTGGTTTATTCTCGCTCTAGAGTAAGAAATCTAAGACATACTTCTGCTCTCAGATTTTGAAAGATGATATTCTGTATAGATTATTCCTTATCTTTGCATCTGGATTTTGTTTAACAGTTTGTATTAGTTTGAATGCCTCTGCATGATCAGCAGAACACAATCTCAAATCTATTTCAGTTTAGGGATAAAAGTATGCAATGAAACTAATTTTTTGAAACTCAAGGTAGAATTTTAAAAAGCTGGGACTTGGTTAAAAAAACAGCCTTCAAATGTGATCATCAAAAGTGCCTCAGGAGTTACTATAGTAACCAATTCGAAAGGGAATATTGACCAATCAGAGGGGATATCAGGACACAGGGACTCCAGCCTTTATAAACCATGGAAACAGGAAGTCTGTGGAACTCTTTCCCCTCCCCACATGGGAGTCTGTGCTGTGAGAATCTTTCCCTTTCCCCACATGGGAGTTGGTACTTGTTCTTCAATAAATTTCCACCTTTGCTATACCACCTTCTGTTCGTGGATTCTCGAGTCTGGTGGACAAAGAATCCAGGTTTCAGTTCAAAAATTCCATATCACCAAATTAAATATTTTTATCATAAATGCATGTCACATTGTATCTTGTCAAATGCTTTGTCTGCTTCTATTGACATGATCATATGATTTTTATCCTTTATTTTGTTAATATGGTATATCATATTGACAGATTTACACATGTTGAACCATCCTTGTGCTCCTGAAGTTAACCCCACTTGATCTGAATTTATTTTTTAGTTTATTGTTGTATTTGATTTGCTAGTATTTTGTTTATGATTTTTGCATCTAGATTCATCAGAGATATTGGTTTGTAATTTGTGTGTGTGTGTATGTGTGTGTGTGTGTGTGTGTGTGTGTGTGTGTGTGTCCTTGCTAGATTTTTGTATCAGGCTAATGTTGGCCTTATAAAACGAGTTAGGAAATATTACTGCCTCTTCATTTTTTGAGAGTTTGAGAAGGATAAGTTTTAAATCTTCTTTGAGTGTTTGGTAGAATTCACTAATGAAACAATATATTTGATTAGGGTCTAATATCCAAAATGTATAAAGAACTTATACAACTCAACAATAGAAAACCAAACAATCCAATTTAAAAATGTGCAGAGGACCTTAATAGAGAATTCTCCCAGTAAGTTATACAAATGGCCAACAGATATACAAAGAGAGTCTCAACTTCACTATCTGTAAGAAAAATGCAAATCAAAACCATAACAAGATACCATCTCTTACCTGTTACATTGGCTATTATCAACAAGACAGGAAATAACAAGTGTTGGAGAGGAAGTGGAGAAAAAGGAACCCTCATTCACTTCTGGTGAGAATATTAACTGGTATAGCCACTATGGAAAACAGTATAGAAATTCCTTTAAAAAATTAAGAACAGCCCTGGCTGGTTTGGCTCAGTGGATAGAGCGTCGGCCTGGGGATTCGGGGGTCCCAGGTTCGATTCCAGTCAAGGGCATGTAGCTTGGTTGCGGGCACATACCCGGTGGGGAGTGTGCAGGAGGCAGCTGATCGATGTTTCTCTCTCATCGATGTTTCTGGCTCTCTGTCCCTCTCCCTTCCTCTCTGTGACGAATCAATAAAATACATATTTTTTAAAAAAAATTAAGAACAGAGATACCATATGATCCAGAAATTCCTCTTCTGGATATTCACCCCCAAAATTTTAAAATCATTTATTCATTTATTTGTATAGATATATGCACTCCTATGTTCATTACAGCATTATTGTTGGTGGCCAAGATATAGAAACAACTGAAGTAGATGATTGGATAAAGAAGATGTGGTACATATATACTATGGGATACAACTCAACCATAAGAAACTATGAAATACTGCCATTTTCGACAACATGGATGGATTTTGAGAATATCACACTAAGTTAAATTGGCTGATTAAAAAAAGATAAGAACCATATGATTTCATTCAGATGTGGTATATAAAACAGAAAGCAACTAATGAACAAATAAAATAAGCAAACAAAAACTCATAATGTACTGGCATGTGTGTTCAGTGGTTAGAGCATTGGCCCATGGACAAAAGAGTCACAGTTTCAATTCCCTATCAAGGGCACATACCTGGGTTTAAGGTTAGATCCCTGGCTCAGGTCAGGGCATGAGCAGGAGGCAACCAGTTGATGTATCTCTCTCACATAGATGTTCCTCTCTCTCTCTGCTCATTCCTCCCTTCCACTCTCTCTTAAAAAAAAAAAATCAAACCTAAATAAACTGGCTGATGGTTTTTTTATACCATGACATATTTAATTTTGGTAGGGGTACCATGAGTTTGCTCTTGAAAGAATATTATTATTATTATTATTATTATTATTATTATTATGGCCATATTGTTCAAAACAAGAATTTTTAAAAGGACATAGATTCTTAGTTGATTATCTGTCTCCATATCATGTTATGAAATAGAATGTGTGTCCCTGTTAGTCATGTGGATGAAAAGGGGCCACATGCTAACCCAACAAACTCAGAGAAGGCCTGCATGGCAGTCTTGTAAACTCAAAGACCTAAAAAAACCAGAAAGGATGGTCTGAAATTAAAACCTTAACTATGGTGGGTAGTCACAGCGTAGGCAAGTATCTTTACCTTTTTGCATCTATGATAACATATTGTTGAAATGTCAGGGTAACTAGTAATTTGACTTTTTTCTGAATCCCTCAGGGTACAACCAAATGCCCTAGGTGACAGGACAGATGCCACTAATTCCTTCATTGTTATTATCATGTTAATTATTGACTGTTAACTATCCTGTACCCCCCTAGTAAAAGAAGTTTGTGTCTATCATTTTACTTTTTATCCAATCCCAGAGATGTTCCCCCCCTCCCCTTTGCTTCCTCCCACTTCTCTAATTTATCACCAATGGATTTCATGTAACCCACTTAGTTCTCCACTTTTGATGGTAATTTATAAAAATAGATCCAGAGACACAGAAGCATCAAACAGACCATTGAGCCTCAGAGGGGAGGCTGGAAAGGGGGAGGGAGTAAGAGATCAAACAAAGGACTTGTATACATGCATATAAGCATAACAAAAGGACACAGCTAGTAGTGGGACAGGGACATTTGGTGGGGGGAGCAGCTGGGGAGACGTCAATGGGGGAAAAAGGTGACATATGTAATACCTTCAACAATAAAGAATTAACAAATAAACAAAAAATAAGTGAAAAATGCTATTCTCCAGAGCATTATCGCAGTACATTGAGATTCTGCTTCCAGTTTGGCTCAAATAAACTCACAAAAAATTCTTTATAGGTATAAATGTTTTTTATATTAACAGTCATTTATTCAGTAAATAGTTGTGAGGTGCCTATAGCATGTAGGAGGCTGTGCTTTGTTTGGGAAACTCAGCATGATAGGACCTAGTTCCTACTGCAGAGTGAAAGACTGACTGGGAAGCAGGCTCTGGCCCTTCGTCCAGCCACTTACTGAGAATAGTCTGTGCTGCTCACTTCACTGTGCTGGGGACTGGGCTCCGCTCTGAGAAGGCTTAGAGCAGAGAGGACATCGTCAATGTAAGAAATGCCTCTGATTCATCTTCATAGAAAACAAACAGCATGTGGCCAGGTGGTTACTGAATTTCCCCAGAGCAAAGAGGATGTAGCGGGGTGAGGGGGAGAGGGTATTAGAGCAGTGCATGTGGCCCATAAAACATTTTCCAGGAAGATTCCCCTAAACAAAGGGAGGTGGCGACAGCTAGAAAGGTCACAGCCCAATATTTTAATGGCTCAATGGTAGACAGCAAGACCTAGGCGACATAGGAGGAAACAGTGATCTCATAGGACTCAGCCAATGAGGAACTGGATGAGGGTCTAAATAAATAGGCTATGCTCCCTGCCCCACGTGTGTTCCTGTACAATGGTTGCCTGCTCTCGAAAGTGTTATTAAAAGTCTCATTTTAGCCATGCTTCTGTTTCCCAGTCCATCATTTGAAATTCAGACGGGTGAGTCATTTCTCACAGTCAAACCCATGTGCAGGCGTGCTAGGCACTAGACACTCCAAGGATGTGGCCCCACATGCTCTTTGTAGGGAATGTTGCCCTGCTTGGAGACTCAGAGGAGGGTTTATCAAGGGGAATTGTTAAAGCTGATTTCTGCAGTGAGTTCTAGTCAGAGGGAGAGAGTTCCAGGCACAGCCAAGCTGGCAGTGAAGTGATGTGGGTAAAAGGTTGATCCAGGAGAAGCTCAGTGAGGTGAGAGGGACAGAGGAGCTGGTTACACTGGGCCAGTGGGAACCCCTGAAGAAGCACTGTGCAGCCTGAATGCTCCTCAGGCACATGGTCTGCAGGTTTGCCTCAGCATTCGCTGTGACAGTGACACCACCTCAACTAACAACAGGACTCAAAAGTCTCAACTACAGCCATTACCTCCAGGGACTTGGGGACTTGGTGTCTCCTTTCATGAGCTTTGCACCCGTGTACCAAAGTAATATCAGCCTCCAATTGCCAGCTCAGGGTGATCTGAATTTCTCTATGGTTCTTTTAGCAAACTAGGAATTTTAAGATTGCTTAAGCTTTTATAGATGGGGTTGGAAAGAGTCCTGAAAAGATGCATATCTTATTTCAGGAGGCGGCAAGAGGGATAAATAAAGTGGATATGAGTGTCTAAGAGTGAGTCTGTGTGTGTGGGGGGGAGGGGGGGGAGGGCGGGGGGAGAAGAAACACACCACTCAGAACAGTTGGGTCATTTTGGAAGTCTTTCCCATAGTTGAGCAACAGCTCACATAGGAGCTGAGTTTAGTAGTTATTTGCATTTGGCCAGTTGTTTGAAATGAAGCTTTAGTTTTATTTACAGAGAAAAATAACAATTTTGGAATTCGTGTGACTTAAGGTTTTTCAGATGAACATAGAACACCCAGATCTCAGCCTCATCTGCAGCTATCATTTTATTTTACTCCCATCCCACCCCAAAGAAAAATAAATAAAGGACATTCCCTGGATCTTTTGGGTTACATGCTAGGTATAATTAATATGTCTGTTGAATTTCCTGTGTGGGAGGTACTCTATCAGTCCAGAAAAAAAATGTTTCTTTCTACATTGAGCATCATCAGTCATTCAATTCAGCTCTTTTGCACATCATCAGCCTTTGTTCCACAGGCTTTGTTTAAAACTTTGCTGAGTGCATTTTGGATGACATCGTCTACAGGTACCTTTATTATTTTTCTAAACTGCACATACTAATGAGATTTGCAGAGTTTAAATGTTTCTGACATGTAATGCTATGTCCTCCAAATGGAACTCTCCAAAGTTGATACTGACACTCACCTTCTCTTGTAAATTTTGTGTTTTCATTTGAGATTTCTCTTATTCAAACCAGAGTACCCTTCACCCCTCAGCTGGGGATTAATGTACCTTCATTATATTTCCCCTTGTTATCTGTTTGTCTGGTTAGAAGTCATTGATTGTCTAGATGTTTTAATGTGGTTGTCACAACTGGAAAAAGTGTGTCAACAAGCCAGTAAATAGGGCAAAGATACAGTATACCCGGACAGGTAAAACAGGTGACCTAGATGGTAAATGGAAAGAGCACTCACTTAGGATCAGACCCACCAGATGACAAATCCTGACTGTACCACTTATTATTTGTTTGCCCTTAAGTGAGTCCTTAAATTGTTTCAGTCTCAGTTTATTCAACTATAAAATGGATAGAATACTTGCTATATAGGTTGCTCTGAGGACTAGTGATAATGTACACAAATGACTTACCTGGTCCCAGACTATTTAGCACTAAGAATTTAATAAATGGTAGTTATTGTTATCCCTATAGTGATGATAATCTATATCATGCATACCTCTATGCCTTCCTCATCAGAGCTGTTACCTTCAGAGAGGGGATTAATGTAAGCATGGTAGCAAAGTATTGCCATGAGACCTAGAGGCTGAAAACTTCAAATTAAACAAAAACTGAAGTTGGGGAGCTGATGAAATAAAAGCAAACAATCTGTGACCAAAAGGTGAAACTCACAGGAAGATACATTTCAGCTGATTCATAGAGGGTTCTTCTAATGAATAAAACCATTTTAGGATCAATGGAGCTGCCTCATGAAATGTTCTGCTTCCGGTCTGAATGTGTCCAAAAAGAAGGCAAGTGGCCACTGGTCAGTGCTGTTGCCAAGGAGATTTTCCTCTGGGTAGGAATATGGATGGATATTCTTAAAATTGTTTATTTAACTCTAAGATCCTATGATTCTATGGCAGGGATCAATACATGGTGATAGGCATGGGAGGGTGGGAAGAACTTTGAGTCCAATGTCAGAAAGAGTTTCTTACAAGGACATTTTTCTCTTCATAACACTAAGTTCTAGTGAATATGAAAGAAATTAGTAGTTGAGGTTCACTTATTTTGTAGTTTATATTCACACATTCTGTAGATTTTATAAGTTCCACAAAAGTCATCAAATTTAACCTTTCATCCAATTGTATAATCTTCTAACACCACTGTGAAAAGGCCAGGAAATTCTGGCCTTTACTTAGCAAGACTAGCCCTGATGTTTTTGTACAACTCTAACTTTCTTAAAATTCTTCAATGTATTGCGTGAAAGAAACTACAGGATGTGTCCTACTTCTGAGGGATAAATCAGGTTTGTGGGCCAAGTATCCAACATGGGACCCTGACAAACTCACCAACTCTTGGGAATTGGCTGATGTACCCTAGGGGGGCACAACTACAAGCCATGTTACTCCATTTACAACCTTTAGGCAGTCACAATACACTGTTAACTCCTTTTGAGTTTTTTGTAAAGCACTGTTTGTGTAAAGGTATTTTACAGAAGGACTACATTATTACCTTGTACATGGAGTGCTTTTCTTTTCAATCTATATGAAGAATTGTAAATGTAACTGGACTAATCGCAATCTTATTTCTTTTGCACCCATTACACTATTTATTTGAATTCTGATTCTGTCACTTAGCCCAGAGATTGACAAACTATAACCTGTGGAGTAAATCTGGTCAGCTATAATTTTTTGTAGATACTTTTTTAAAAAAAATAGAGCCACACACATTAGTTTATGCATTGTTGAATGTGCTTTTGTTATACAATGCCAGAGCTGAGTATTCAGGACAGAGACCTTGTGGCCCTCAAAGCTTAAAATATTTACTCTTACATAACAAGTTTTATAGACACTGACCTAGTTTATTATCTCTTTTCTCCAATTGTGTGTCATCTGAAAATTAAAAAAACACTTATAGGCTTCTGATTTTGTTGTTTATAAAATTACTAGAGGCCCGGTGCACGAAATTCGTGCATGGAGGGGGGTTGTCCCTCAGCCCAGCCTGCACCCTCGCCAATATGGGACCCCTCAAGGGATGTCCGACTGCCCACCGGGATCGGGCCTAAACGGGCAGTCGGACATCCCTCTCACAATCCAGGACTGCTGGCTCCCAACTGCTTGCCTGCCTGCCTTCCTGATTTCCCCTAACCGCTTCTGCCTGCCAGCCTGATCACCCCCTAACCTCTCTGCTGCCAGCCTGTTTGCCCCCAACTTCCCTCCTCTGCTGGCTTGGTCACCCCTAACTGCCCTCTCCTGCAGGGTTGATCACCTCCAACTGCCCTCCCTTGCAGGCCGGGTGCCTCCCAACTGCCCTCTCCTGCTGGCTATCTTGTGGTGGCCATCTTGTGTCCACATGGGGGCAGAATCTTTGACCACATGGGGGCAGCGATATTGTGTGTTGCAGTGATGATCAATCTGCAGATTACTCTTTTATTAGATAGGATAGAGGCCTGGTACAGGGGTGGGGGCCAGCTGGTTTGCCCTGAAGGGCGTCTGGGATCAGGTGGGGGTTCTCTTGGGGTGTGGGGCAGCCTGAGCGAGGGGCCTGTGGTGGTTTGCAGGCCGGCCACGCCCCCTGGCAACCCAAGCAGAGGCCCTGGTATCTGGAATTTATTTTCCTTCTACAATTGAAACTTTGTAGCCTGGAGTGGAGCCAAGCCTAGGGCTCCCTCCGAGGCTGGCAGCCATTTGTGTTGGGGTTATAATTGAAACTTTATTGCCTTAAGTGGGTGGGCCCGGCCAGGGTGTGCAGAAAGCTTTGCTTTCCCTGTTGCTGGCGGCAAACCTGGCCTGCTCTCTCAAGCTCCATTCTGCCGCCATTTGTTTGAATTTGTTTACCTTCTATAATTGAAACTTTGTAGCTTGAGTGGAGGCTTAGGCCTGGCCAGGGCAGGTGGAAAGCTTGGCTTCCTCTGTTACCTAGGAAACCTTGCTCTCTGTGGCTGTAGCCATCTTGGTTTGGGTTAATTTGCATGCTCGCTCTGATTGGATGGTGGGCGTGGCTTGTGGGCGTGGCTTGTGGGTGTGTCGGAGGTATGGTCAATTTGCATATTTGTCTATTATTAGGTGTAGCAGAGCCAAACAATATCCAATGTAAGATGCATTGTAGATATAACCATCATTGTACTTCCATTGTGACAAAGACTGCTAGTATTCACTATTATTCATGTTATCCATAGTTTCCTTGACTTCTTTTGCCTATTGGTAGACCTCATTTCCCAGTGTCCTTTTCAACTGGATGTGGTCCTGAGACTAGGTTTTGGCCTATGGAATGAAAACAGCAGTGATGGAGTCATTTCCAGGCAGGTGCCAAAAAGCCTCTCCTGCTCAATCCTCTCTCTCTTCTTTTCCCCTGGCTTCAATGAAAAGAACCTGGAGACCTAGAGAAGGCACTGCCACAAGATGGATGAAGCCTTGAGTATTGAACAAAATGCCTTCACACTGGACTGTGGTATGAGGAAGAAATAAACCTCTACTATACCTAGATACTGTAATTTGAGGGTTATTTGATATAGCACATAGAAAACACTGAATAATGTCACCAACAAATTTTTATTCCTCTCATACACAAGTATATAACATGGAAACTTGCCAGAGGTGTTTTTCAAATTTAGATAAATATGTTAACAATATTCCCTTAATCAAAGATGAATATTCACAAATCTAGATACCATATATAATAAATTTTCCTTGGTCAACTATTATATCCTCCTATTAAACCCTTGTTTTTATAAGTTTTCATCAATTAAATGTTAACTCATGAAGTCCTTAATATCTTTGCAATGATCAAAAGGATTTATAACATACTTTATTCTCTTTTTAAAAAATTTGGATATCCATGAGTTTTCTGAAATCTTTTTGTGTCCATTTGTGATTCTCATCTGCCTCATACTTCAGTCACATCTCTTAATCTTTTGGGAAATGGCTCACCTAGTCTGGAGAGTTGACTAAATCTGTTCAGTGGCCTCAAAGTATTTCTTCACATGTCCTTTTTTCTCAACTTCTCTTTTGATTGTGTTAAATATAGCAGACCTTGTTTACCCTCATGGCCAAAATGAAACCCAAAGCAGGTATTCCTTTTGGCCTTTTTTTTTTGTTAAGGACCTTGGTAGAGAGAAATGCAAATTCCGCTCTCTCTCCCTTCCTGTCTGTCTTTCTTTTGACTTTCTATAATTGTTTTCATTATATGACCTTACAAATATTTGACTGATAAATGAATAAATGAGATTTTTGTGTGTGACTGATTTTTATCATTTTTATTCACCTAGGAAAATTACAAGAAAAAGAAAAAGAAATCCCACTCCTAGGAATATATCCTAAGAAACTGGGAACACCAATAAGAAAGGATATATGTACCCCTATGTTCATAGCAGCACAATTAACAATAGCTAAGATCTGGAAACAGCCTAGGTGCCCATCAGCAGATGACTGGATCAGAAAACTATGGTACATCTACACAATGGAATACTATGCTGCCATAAAAAAGAAGGAATTCGTACCATTTGCAGCAACCTGGATGGAATTGGAGAACATTATGCTGAGTGAAACAAGCCAGTCAATGAAAGAAAAACACCACATGACCTCACTCATTTATGGATAATAAAGAACATTATAAACTGTTGAACAAATAGATAGATACAGAGGCAGTAAAGCATCAAACAGTCTGTCAAATTACAGCAGGAAGGTTAGGGAGAGGTGGGGAAGATAAGAAATCAACCAAAGGACTTGTATGCATGCATATAAACATAACCAATGGACGAAAAACTCTGGGGGGTGAGGGCATATATGGGAGTGGGGTGGGGGGGCAATGGTAAGATATGTACACATATAATACCTTAATAAAAAAAATAGAAAAAAATAAAATGAAAATAAATTGAAATAAAAAAAATCACCCTCAATAAAAATGTGTAAAATGATTTAAAGATTTTTTTCAAAAGTTGTTGAAAAATTTCCAAGAGTTGTATTTACTAAGCAGCAGGGTATGAATTCAAACATAGCAGGAATAACAATTCCCTGATTTAAAGAAAAATGCTTTGAGATGTTATATGACCCTTACCAGTACTCCAGGAAAATCTCACTGAGGAAACCTGATTAGATGCAGTGACTTTAGAGCATTCTCACTGTTGGGCAGTCAACTGAGCTCTGCCATGAGGAAGCTCCTGTGTGCCAAAACATTCTGTTCACAGGGAAGAGAAAGTTCTTTTGTTTGCCACTGGCACATAAATTAGAGTGGGTAAAATGTCAGCTTTGATCTTCGAAAGTGTGGAGCTTATGGAAAAAAGTAACTTACTTTGAGTTCAGATGTTTCAAAGGATTGAAGCATCTAACATACAGTGTGGTGAGGGAAGAAAGAAGGACAGCGTGAAGGGATACAACACATCAAATTTTAAATCATTTCACTTTTAAAAGGTATGCACACTGATCAAATGTGACTAAGTGGCAAATTGAGACAATCTGATATGGGCGGAGGAACACAGGACACAGAGTCCAGCTCAACTGCACCTCCCAGGTTGAGATTGTTTTCTAGTCTATATTTTTCTCTCTTATGGAATAAATAAATAAATAAATAAATAAATAAATAAATAAATAAATGGTTTTTATTTTCCTAGAACTGTTAAAAAAAATATGGGGTTGAGATTCCACCTCCTCCTTCTATCAAGTCTCACACTTCATTGATCTATTAGATAAATGTTCATCCAATTGGTCATGCAATCAAGACTGGATTCATGTCAATCAAACTATAATTTGAATATCCATTAACTTTAAAAGAATCAATTTTATAAATGTTCTTAATATCTAAAAATTTCAAAGTTGTTATGTAATTAGAAATCACTTTGGCAAGTTGTATTCTCCTCTTTCCCTCCAAATACTCAAATGATCACCTTCCATCTGTTGATACCTCTGGTCATCACAATGCACTTTGAGGGTGCTTACCCATCAGGGTAGACCTCTCAATGAGATCAAGACCATAGCTTCAGTTTTCACATATGATAGTTTATCTTTTCCACCATCACCAGGGAACTGTCTTGTTTGTAAATGAATGACTCTACAAAGGTCAGCTCATGAGGAAGAGGGACATGTGGGTTGATTCATGCCTTTAGCAGATATGTATCGAGTACAATCATGTACCTTGTACTTTGGCTTCCTTCCCTCCTTTGGCTTAGAGACTAGAGGTAGAGACAGATAGCCCTCATGTAAATAATAGTGTGATGAATGTTATAAAGAGAAAGTATTATATCCAAGGATTATTTGAAAAATAGGTTGTCAATATCAGTATCATTTTCATATGTAAAAGCCCACATATTATTATTACATTTATTATTCATGGAACATGGTTTGATTTCTATCTTATAGCACTGATAGTTTTACTGCAAAAAGCAAAAATTTTCTGCTGTTCAGGGAAAGAGAGTAGACAGAGACCAGTTTGCTCATTGTAATTGCTGCTCATCACTCCTCTTCTTAAAAGAAAGAAAACTAACGCTGCTATAGTTGTTTTTTATTTTATTTTATTTTATTTTATTTTATTTTATTTTATTTTATTTTATTTTATTTTATTTTATTTTATTTTATTTTATTTTATTATCATCTTCAGCCATGTTGAAACCAATACCGGGTACCTGTACCAGCAGAATCAAATATCACACCTGCAGATAGATATTACATCATGTGTCATCCTGAGTACCACAAATGACTCTTTTAAAAATATATATATTTTATTGATTTTTTACAGAGAGGAAGGGAGAGCGATAGAGAGTTAGAAACATCGATGAGAGAGAAACATCCATCAGCTGCCTCCTGCACACCTTCTACTGGGGACATGCCCGCAACCAAGGTGCATGCCCTTGACCAGAATTGAACCTGGCACCTTTCAGTCTGTAGGTCGATGCTCTATCCACTGAGCCAAACCGGTTAGGGCCACAGATGACTCTTTACTTCATCTCAAATAACATTATAATCTACACTGGGAAACTTCAGACTCTGTAGCCTTGGCCAAATAAAAGTTTTTGCAGCCAAACACATTAAAGTCAATATATTTTACTGTGCCAATGAGATTTTTTTAAAAGAAAGATAAATGTAATTAAATCTATCAATGGCATTTCAAATAAAAAGTACCTGGAAATGAAAGCTTATAAACAGTTGGCTGTCAATCAAGAAGCTGCCACAGAGTTTTGTGCTGAAACCAAAGAAATATTAAAGGACTCCAGTTCGTTACGTGAATTAAATAAGAAGTCACAAAAGAAAGGAGGATCAATAAGATCTTCTGTTTTATAAAAATGTCACAGTTATAAAGGTATAAACTTAAAGTTGGAGAACCAATTCAGGCAAAAATTAAAACTGTCCCAATTAAGACATGTTCCAGGATATAACCTGCAATATCTCCTCTGAACTTTTGGAAAATTGTGTGGCTGTTTCAACACCTACTCACCCCAGGCATTCTAATGGCCACTTGTGCACTTTGGAGCCTGACTGGCTTCTCTTGGAAAGCAGTTGCCACCTGTTCTCACTTTGATCCACTGGCTGGGAAGCAGATGCTTCTCTTTATTCAGAAAACCACTGCAAGTGTTTGTACAAATAGAGAAAAGGAAGAATGTCTTCATCTTCTTTCTTCTCCTACCAAATTCTTCAAAGAATTGGAAAGCTTTCCATCTGGTTATTGGGTTTCTCTGACTTTGGGTTCATTCTATGGTTCACTTACTGTCTATGCCATTGCCCTAGCATTTTGAATTTTATAGACAGGCTTTAATTTATGTTTAAAATGGGTCACTAAACATCTCTGTAGTTTGGGTATGATTGTAGGAGAGGTCTTTAAAATGCCCTCTAATGATGTCTTAATTTTCTAGTAGTTCCATGGTTCAATAGGGACCCTCTTAGAACCCTGAAGTTCCCGGTGTATTGTCACATGAGTCTTAAGGATGTAAGACAAAGAAAGTGAGAGTGTTGTTTGGAGTCTATAAAATTTTGTAATGGGGACAATTAATATCCTGAATTTTTTGGGGAGAAGATTGTACAAGAAGGAGGTTTGAAAACAACTATAGTAGACATAAAGAATCACCAAAGATAAATTTGATTTATGTCACTGTCTTGTGTTCTATGACCACAGCTACTGGGGAAATTGTTTATAGTTCTGGATAAATCATATAGATATGCAAGTAGAGATTTCTTCCACTGCTAAGTGAGAAATGGATGTTTTTTTTAAATAAATCTTTATTGTTCAGATTATTACAATTGTTCTTCTTTTTTCCCCCCATAGCTCCCCTCCACCTGGTTCCCACCCCACCCTCTTCCCTTACCCTGCCCCCCACTGTCCTCATCCATAGGTGTACGATTTTTGTCCAGTCTCTTCCCGCACACCCCACTTCCCTTTCCCCCAGAGAATTGTCAGTCCACTCCCTTTCTATGCCCATGATTCTATTATATTCACCAGTTTGTTCTGTTCATCAGATTTTTAATTCACTTGATTTTTAGATTCACTTGTTGATAGATATGTATTTGTTGTTCATAATTTTTATCTGTATCTTTTTCTTCTTCTTCCTCTTCTTAAAGAATACCTTTCAGCATTTCATATAATACTGGTTTGGTGTTGATGAATTCCTTTAGCTTTTTCTTATCTGTGAAGCTCTTTATCTGACTTTCAATTCTGAGTGATAGCTTTGCTGGGTAGAGTAATCTTGGTTGTAGGTTCTTGCTATTCATTACTTTGACTATTTCTTGCCAGTCCCATCTGGCCTGCATAGTTTCTGTTGAGAAATCAGTTGACAATCATATGGGTGCTCCTTTGTAGGTAACTAACTGTTTTTCTTTTTCTGCTTTTAATATTCTCTCTTTGTCTTTTGCTCTTGGCATTTTAATTATGATGTGTCTTGGTGTGGTCTTCTTTGGATTCCTTTTGTTTGGAGTTCTGTGCACTTCCTGGACTTGTAAGTCTATTTCTTTCACCAGGTGGGGCAAGTTTTCTGTCATTATTTCTTCAAATAGGTTTTCAGTATCTTGCTCTCTCTCTTCTTCTGGCACCCCCATTATTCTGATATTGGTACGCTTGAAGTTGTCCCAGAGGTTCCTTACACTATCTTTATATTTTTGGATTCTTTTTTCTTTTTGCTTTTCTGATTGGGTGTGTTTTGCATCTTTGTATTTCAAATCTTTGACTTGATTCTTGCATTCCTCTAGTCTGCTGTTGAATCTCTGTATATTATTTTTTATTTCAGTCAGTGTATGTTTAATTTCTAGTTGGTCCTTTTTCATATCTTCGAGGGTCTCACTAAATTTATTGGCATTTTCTAGAAAATTCTTGAAAAACCTTATAACCGTGGTTTTGAACTCTATATCCAGTAGTAGGACCATACAGATTACAACTCCTCAGATCCATAAGGGACACACTCAGGGGGCAGACTCAGTGAGCACCAAAGCCCCACTGAAGCAAGTCTTGCCTCATAAGGGTGTCTCCAGCACAGAAGTTCTCCCATCATAGACACAGCTGATCCTCACAGCTAATTGGACTGGAGGTCAATTCCTTCCAATGATACCAACAACAATCAAGGCTTAACTACAACAAGACTGTGCACACAGCCCACAAAGGGGTGCACCAAGAGTGTCCACCTCAGGTAACTGGGGAGGCTGAGCCACTGGGCCCTATAGGACACCTAGCACACAAAACCACTCTATCAACTCAGGGAAGCAGCCAAAATGCAGAGACAAAGAAACAGGTCACAAATGAAAGAAATGGAGGAAAGCAAACTACTGGATATAGAAAGGTCAGAGCCAACCACTCCCTATCTAATTGAGACAATGGTAACTGAGGCAACTTCCCCATCTTGTCATCATGTAAATCCTTACTGATATGACAATCTGCTTATTACCTGCCTAAGGGCTATGGGTGTATCCCAAACCTGCTTAAGGGTAATGTATGTATCCATAGTCTCAATAAAAGGCATAGCAAGGGCAGAGCCTATCGGCAGTCCTTCCACTAGAGGTAGGCTCCCGCCTGGCCCACCATATCACCAAATTAAATTTCTTCTAGTCTCTTTTAATTTGTGTGCAGCCCTTCTCCAGAAACCAAACCCTGAACCAGAACCCTGAATCACACGGGACGTGAAATGGGCTCCCACAAAGAATCTTCTCATTCTTGGGCCTAGGCTGAAGGAACAATGTTAATTTTGGACATGCCATCCTCCTAGAAGAAGAAAGAGGCAAGAAAGCTGGAGGAACCTGCAATACTTCTGCATACAATCTCATCTGCTTCCACTTTATTAATCCAATAAAGGCACATGGCCAAGCCACACAGTAGCCTGTGGAGTTGAATTCTTCCTATAGGGAGGCCACAGAAGAACAGACAGGAGATGTGTCATCTTATAGTGGGAATAATAATACCATCTGTCACCGCATGTCAGTTCTCATGTAGTGTCATACTTAATTTTGTAGACATCCAGCTTTAGAGTCAAGTGCAAACAGCCTGTTAAAGTTCTTGGATGTTTATTCATAACTATTTCTAGTCTGCACACGGAGTGCTAATCAATATTTTCTAGGGTTTCATTTGTTATTTGTTTTTCAACTCTGAGTTGGAGTTCAACTAAGAGCTAAGTTGGACTGAAGGAAATAAATGTTTTATTCTACATATAGATGTTTTTCTCTCGAGTTTAAATTTTACTTCATTATTAAGTATGTGATAATAAAATGTTCATTTATCCTCAAAGTGGACCCCATACAAACAGTTAAAAAATTAAGTATCAACATTATGCACAAGTGCCAGTAATTTACATGGACCATTTCCCCAAAAGGCTGCTCTAGTGTTGCTAAGCCTCCTCTAGTAATCAGCTCCCTAAGCAGTTAGGTCATTAGAGAGCTCTTGGCCCTTTACCTACAGGCTTCTGGGTGTTAATGCTGGATTCCTGGTCAGAATGCAAATAGAGTAATGACTTTCTGACTCCTTAAATTACTCCTGCAGTTTTGGTCAAACAGGATGTTCTATTCACTTTCTGTCCCACATGATTTCACTAAGTGGTCTGCTTATTACAGAGATGTACTATCTTCTTTTGTAAATTAGATGAAGATAATTTAAAAGCACATGGACTCTGTCATGAATACATCTTGAGTCTAGGCCTAGAGACATATAATATAACCAAAAGCAGGTGTTAATTTTCCTCCCTGTGATTTGCTTGGATGGCTTGTTTCTGGGTGAGCTCACTCCACAGAGGAAACCCAGTGAGAGGACCTAACTTGAGTCCTGCTTCTCAATGAGAAGTGGAGAGGTTCTGAGGAACCTACCTGAAGTCTTCTCTCTGACTGGTCAGACAGATTTCACATAAACTCTCTTGGAAAGATAGGTTATACTGAAGATTATGGAGAATCAATTTTGGATGGTCATTGAAAACTATTAATAAATATTTCTTATTATTTTTAATGTTTAAGGATATATTTTATTATTTATCTCACTCATATATCCTATTTTAAAAAATGCACACATATTTTAACAGTATAAATAACTTGAATCCTAGTTTTATTATTAATAGAATAGGAAGAATAGAAAGTGACTTGTATAAAACTTTATTTATTTATTTATTTATTTATCTTTGTTAATCTTCACTCAAGGATATTTTTTTCATTGATTTCATTTCTCCCTTTCTCTTTCCAGGGAGAGTGGAAGAGAAAGGGAAAGACAGAGAGAAACATCAATGTGAGAGAAACACATTTATTGGTTGCCTCCTGCATTCGCCCCAACCAGGGCCTGGTTCAGGGAGGAGCCTGCAACTAAGGTACATGCCCTTGACCAGAATCGAACCTGAGACCCTTTGGTCCACAGGCTGACACTCTATCCTCTGAGCCAAACTGGCTTTGGCTAAAACTCTATTTTTAAAATTAATCTTGTTGTTGAGAGTATTACAGATGTCCTCCATTTTTCCCCTCTCCCCCTTTGGCCCCACTCCACCCATCTCCGACTTCATCGTAGGCCTTCACCTGTCTATTGTCTGTGTCTAGGGGCTATGACTAATTTTTACTTCTAAATCCCTTCACCTTTTTCACCCATCCCCCCTCACTCCCTCCCATTTGGCAACCATCAAAATGTTCTCTATTCTGCTTGTTCATTTATTTTTATTTTTAGTTTCAGTTGTTGATAGATATGTATTTATTGTCATTTTATTGCTCCTATTTTTTTCTTCTTTTTAAACAAGACCCTTCAGGTAATACTGATTTGGTAGTGATGAACTCCTTTAGTTTTTTTTTTTTTTTTTGTCTGTGAAGCTCTTTATCTGACCTTCAATTCTAAATGATAGCTTTGCTGGGTAAAGTAATCTTGATTATAGGTCTTTGCTTTTCATCATTTTGAATATTCTTTGTCACTCCCTTCTGGCCTGCAAAGTTTATGTTGAGAAATCAGCTGATAGTCATTTGGGTGTTCCCTTCTAGGTAACTAACTCCTTTTCTCATGCTGCTTTTAAGATTCTTTATTTGTCTTTAACTTTTGGCATTTTACTTATTATGTATCTTGGGTTCCTCTTGATTGGGACTCTCTGTGCTTCCTGGACTTGCATGTCTATTTCTTTCACAAGGTAAGGGAAGTTTTCTGTCATTTTTTTTTCTAATAGGTTTTCAATTTCTTGCTCCCTCTCTTCTTCTGGCACCACCATAATGTGAATGTTGGTACACTTGAAGTTGTCCTTGAGGCTTCCTGCATTATCTTCATAGTTATGGATTCTTTTTTTTTTTTTTTTTTCTGTTCAGATTGGGTGTTTTTTGTTTCTTTGATTCTTGATGTTCTCTGTTCTAGTGTTCATTTTCTGTTAATTATTCTTTATTTCAGTTAGTGTATCCTCCATTTCTGACTGGTCCTTTTTTATGTTGTTAATGTTGTCACTAAGTTCTTTGAAGTTCTCAGTAAGTTCCTTGAACATCATTCTAACCATTGTTTTAAATTCTGTATCTGGTAGTTTTCTTGCTTTCATTTCATTTAATTATTTTTCTGGAGATTTTTCCTGTTCTTTTATTTGTGACATGTTTCTTTATCTCTGCATTTTGGCTGTTCCCCTGTGTTTGTGTCTGTGTATTAGGTAGATATGCTATGTCTCCCAGACTTGGCAGAGTGACCTTGTGTAGTAGGTGTGCTCTAGGGCCCAGTGGCTCAGCCTTCAGAGTCACCTGGGCTGGGCACTCCAGGTGCACCACTGTGTGAGCTGTGTGGAATGTCCTATTGTATTTGAGCCTTGATTGATGTTGGAATCACTGGGAGTGATTGACCCTCCCCTCCTCCAGGCCAATCAGTTTCAAGGATTGGCTGTGACTACAGTGAAAGAACTGAAGTGAAGGAGCCAATCCTATCGAGCAAGACTTGCTTCAGTGGGGCTTTGGTGCTCACTGAGCCCACCCCTTCAGTGTGTCACTCATTGAGGTGATAGGGTTGTAATCTGACATGGTCAAAGTTGACCATCAGATGCACTGGCTCTGGAGCCTTCTGGGAGGTGCAAAGTCAACCACTGCCTGTGCCATGCCCAGGGCCACCCACCATGACCTATAAAGCAATCAACAGATGGTTTCTACTTGTATTGGGCTTGGAGGTGCCCAGGAGAGGCCAAGCTATGAACCAAAGTGGGCTGCCACTAGTGCCAGGCCTGGGGCCACTTATTAAAATGTACAGGACATGCTGAGGCCAGCTGTTGCTTATTTGAGAGGTTTTAGGAAAGTCCAAAGTATGAGACAAGAGTGGACAATATGGAAAAGCCACTGGAAATGGCTTGGATGAGTCTGTAAGTAGGGAGGGGTAGAGTCTCAGTGAATCACCAGGACTGGGCAAAAAGTGTGAGCCAGGTTGATGAAGATTCAGATATGATGCCCTGTCTGCTAGCTCTGTGGTGGGGAAGGCTCAGCAAATGAACAATGCCTCTACCAGCACTTCTGTCTGGGAGAAAGCTGCCTATCCAGCTCTCACCCTGATTTCAGGCAAGTTAGTTCCTTCCTGAATGTCTCTTTTAAGCTATTGCCCTAGCATTTGAGCTCAGAGATATTCTGCGTAAGTCCATGCACAGCCCCTTTAAGAGGAACTTTCTGGACTCCTGCAGCCTCCGTGTCACTCAGCCACAATCCCCACTGGTTTTTACAGACATAAGTTCTGGGGACTTCTCTTACTGGTACTGGAACCCTGGGCTGGGAGGCCTGGTATAAGGCTGGGATGCCTTACTCCTCAGGGAAACCTCCATAGCCAAGATATCCCTCCCAATTTTAAACTGCCACATGTGGGTGTGGGACCAGCTGGTTCCGAACTTCTACTCCATGTCTCTGCCCCTCCTACCAATTTCAATGTGCTTCTTCTTTAATTCCCTAGTTGTAGGACTTCTATTCAGCTAGATTTTAGGTGGTTCTAATGATGGTTGTTCTATATTTTGTTGTAATTTTGATGTGATTGTGGGAGGTAGTGAGTACTACATTTACTTTTGCCATGATCTTAACTGGACTGTATAAAACTTGAAATAAATAATTGCTGAATGGATATTTAATGCCTATGTATGTATTTAATTTCCTAAGAATCACACTAATTTCCAACATTTTACCAATAAAATAAACTTTAATTAGTTTTTGCCCAATAGATTTCAGATTATAAAGATTTTTGCTTCCTGAATGAAATGTCTCAGGTAATAACTAACTTACTTTCTTAGTTTTCTATTTTTTTCAAAGTCATAAATAGCCAATAATACATTTTTTTAATCATCTTGAGCTCACTATTAGACTGTAACCTCTTTGAGGACGCAGAGAATATTTTCTTATATCTATTCTCAGTGCTGAGCTTGGGGTTAACAAATCATAAATGCTCAGGAAACCTTATGGGTGAAAGAAGGAGGGAGGAAGGGAAGGAGGGAGGACTCCTTCATCAAATCCATCTAGCCTCAAGCCTTTGTCTGTTATCTCTAAGTGGATTATTGCAACAGCTGCAATAGCCTCCACACTTATCTCCTCACCATGGTGTCTCTATAATTTCACCAGTTTCACATGGGCATTGTCGTGATCCTTCTGAAACACAACAGGCTTTGCTGGTACTCCAAACCAACTATCTATTGCCCAAAAAAAAAACAGTTCAGCGCCTGACTGGGCCATGCTTACTTCTTGAGTACCTCACACTGCTCACTTGTCACTCCCTCACAAACCTTTACCTCAGATACACTGAATGTCACTGTCCTCATCCTTGCCTTCCTGAACTTGCCCTGCCCTTGAAACTTCTTAATAGGAAAGCAGTCTCTCCTCTTTGTGAAGACTTCTTTTACTTCTCTCTCACCTCACCACAGGTTAGTCATTTCTACCACTGTATTGTCCCATTATATTAGCCATGCTTTGATTTAGCTCTTACTGTCTTTTTCCCATGACTGTCCCTTTTACTAAACCAAACTCCTCAAGGTAAGTGAATAAACATTTTCATCTGTTTAGTTATAGGTCTGCTATCTTCTTTGTAGCTATTTTTACTGAGAAACACATAAATGTTGGAAAGTAATCATGTCTTTAGTTGATCAAGGTACATAAATTTGGGGAAACTATCATTGATTTAGGCAGAACTTCTAGGTCTTATGCTTTAACTCACTAGGAACTCAGTTCCTGTGTATTTAACTCCCTTCTATGTACCACTCCACAGTGGATCGCAGAGGCTCATTAGAGAACAGTGTAGGAGATTTTACTAATCAACTTCCTTGAGGTGGTATGGCAAAAATGGCTCTTGATTCCCAATATATAACCTCGTCTGTGACTATTGTATTAGAAATTCTAGCTACACACATGGCTTCCCAGCTAAAAACAACAATTCCTAGTCTGTCTTACATCTTGATCTGGCCACTAGGTTCTAGAACCTCGCCAATATGATGTAAGCAGAAGTGATGTGGGCAGATTCCAAACAAAAGGGCACAGCTCCTCTTTTTTATTTCTTTCCATGGGCTTGGATGGTGGGAAGTGGAGCAAACATCTCTGACAAGATTAAAGAAGTCTGCATGTTGAGAATATTCAGAGTAATGGGATAGAAATAATCTGGGTTCCTATATTACTTACTATAATGATTCAATGAAGAGATGGCAGATGAAGACTTGAACTAAGGTAAAAGTGATGATGCTAAGGACCTAGATTACTTACCTTTTTGTTTTTATTTTTACTGATAGCTTTGGTGATGTCATCTATGGACTTCTAAGTTGTAGGTTTTAACATCTTGTTTAAGCCATCTATTTTGGATGTTTTTGTTACAGCAGCCTAGCAGGTTCCTAACTGATACCAGTAGGCTCATATATTATTGAGCCTAATCACTAGGCATTTTCAACAAATATATGTTGCTATATAAAATTTTTCCAACTTATTTTTCTTATTTTAGTGGTATAAGGAAAAAAGCTCTTTATATAGTCATAATTTCAACTTTTTTTTACCTTCCCTCCAGGTGGTTGATAACATTATTCTGGTCTATTCCTTATCATTTTAGTCTCTCTCTCTCTCTCTCTCTCTCCTATATATATATATATATATATATATATATATATATATATATATATATGTATATAGATGCTATCAGAGAGGAGGCCAGCACAAAGTTAGGCCAATGAGGTGGTGGGAAGTGTTGCTAAAGGGTGACAAGAAGGGCTGAGTCACACTTTGAGACCCAGAGGAATGGGTGTCAGCTGCTGTAATCCATGTTGCGGGGGAGATGGGAAGGTGGAGAGCTGATTTCTGTGACATGGAGCATGGTGGACATGGTCCAGGAGGCATCTCATGATGAATTGATGACCAGCAATAACTTTCCTAAACTTTGGGCCCAATGACATGTTCTTCGCCGCTCCCTGGGTTGGTTTTGGAATTAAAATGTTAATTTTATTCTCCTTTGAAAACAAACTTTACATCATTTATCTGCCTCTCAAAAATGTTTGTTTGAGATTCCTGCTTCTGAGCCAGTGCCTATGACTCAGATGGTGTGCATTTCAAAATTCCTTCAACATAACTTCACATAAAAAAATAAAAAATATCTCACATTGGACCAACTCTGTTTAAACCAACTGTCTTGTATCACTAATATGTAGCTGGATTGATTCATGGTATACATCTTCAAAGACCTGGATAATCATCTTTGTTTGCAAATTCCTTATTAATGTAGAGATAAGTGTTATCATAAGTTGAACTTTTATATTATGAACTAAGTTTTTGTTTTTAAAATTCATTTCTAGAATATGTGATAGCATGATTGTAAGGGCTGCATGGCACTTTCCCAGTTGGACAAAGTTTGAGATTTTGTGTGTGTGTATCCCTTTTATTTAAGCAAGATGATAAACACTTAATAAGAACTTGGAACCGATGGTAACTTGCCAGAAAAAAATAACATTTTACCAATGGAATTTCACTTCAGATGATGTGTTGGAAAGAAACTGTTGTCTCTCGCTCTTTTTGCCTTTTGATGATGGCTTTAAAAACTATAAAAATGGAGAAAGCAAACTGTGTGGTCTTTGGCAATTTCATAATATTCTGTGCAGGAGAAAGAGAGAAGGTGGCTTGCTGGAAAAAATCATTAAGTTTTTCTTTATGATGACAGAACACAGTTGCAATTCAAAAGTGCCAAAGGTTCTGTAGTCCTCCCTTATGGCAAATTGATAGGTAATCACTTCTTCCAGGTGTTGTTTGCAATAATGACCTTGGAAAGTCACACCCCTAGAGATGTCCTCAGGGCAGAGCCATTATCTAAGGAACCATGTAGAATTAGTAAGAGCATGGTTAGAAGAAAATACTGGATTTTTATTTAGGGAAATGTGCTTCTGATTTCCCAAAGTGTGTTCACAAGCTTATGTCTTTGACTAATGAGCCATTTGGACTACCCCTGTGTTTTACAATAATAATAATAATAATACTAATAATAATAAGTATTGTTGTTTAATTTGTCAGGCTCACTGTAACAGATATCTTTTAATAGACAATCTATTGTTCCAAAAGTTTTTTCTTTTTCTTTTTTAAACCTCATTTCAGGATGTTTCCATTGATTGATTAGAGAAAGAGGAAGAAAGAGAGAAAGAGAAAGAAACATGGATCAGTTCCTTCCTGCACATACCCCAAACTTGGATCTAACCCACAACATGGATACGTGCCCTGTCCAGGAATCAAACCCACAATCTTTTGGTGTATGGGACAACACTCTAAGTGAGCCATTAGGCCAGGGCCAAAATAGTTTTTTGGGGGGCAGGTTCAGACAAGTATTTATTTATTTATTTATTATTTATTTATTTATATTGATTAAGGTATTACATATGTGTCCTTATTCCCCCATTGCCCCTCCCCACCTGCTCGTGCCCTCACCCACCTAGTGTCTATGTCCATTGGTTATGCTTATATGCATGCATACAAGTCCTTTGGTAGATCTCTCCCCTTCCCCCCCACCCTCCCCTGACTTTCCTCTGAGGTTTGACGGTCTGTTCTACACTTCTCTGTCTCTGGATCTGTTTTTGTTCATCAGTTTATGTTGTTCATTATATTTCAAAAATGAGTGAGATCGTGTGATATTTATCTTTCTCTAACTGGCTTATTTCAATTAGCATAATGCTCTCCAGGTACATCCATACTTTTGCAAATGGTAGGAGTTCCTCCTTTTTACATCAGCGTAATATTCCATTGTGTAGATGTACCACAGTGGTTTTTTTTTTTTTTAAATTTATTGTCTAAAGTTTTACATATGTCTCCTTTTTCCCCAATTGACCGCCTCCCCTCCCCCCAGCCATTCCCACCCCGGGCAAGTCACCACTGCCCCAGTGTCTGTGTCTATTGGTTATGCTAATATACATGCATACAAGTCCTTTGGTTGCTCTCTAACAGCCCCCTCCCCTGTCCTTTGTCTCTGGATCTATTTTTGTTCATCAAATTATGTTGATCATTATATCCCACATATGAGTGAGATCATGTGATATTTATCTTTTTCTGAATAATAATAAGATATAGTCCGACTGGCTTATTTCACTTGAGGATTTATCCAGTGGTGTTAATGGGGTATTAAAGTCTCCTACTATGACTGTATTGCTGTCAATATCTCCCTTGATATCCTCTAAAAGTTTTTTTTTAATATATTTGGATGCTCCTATATTGGGTGCATATATGATTACTAGAGTTATTTCTTCTTGTTGGATTACTCCCATTAGTATTATGAAGTGGCCTTCCTTATCTCTTGTTATGGCCTTCACTTTGAGGTCTAATTTGTCAGATATAAGTATTGCTACCCCAGCTTTTTTTTTTTTTTTCCATTCATCTGAAAAACCTTTTTCCATCCTGTCACCATCAGTCCCTGTGAGTCCTTTGTTCTGAGGTGGGTCTCCTGTAGACAGCAGATATATGAGTCATGTTTTCTTTCTTTCTTTCTCTTTATTTATTATTTATTTATTTTTTTTAAGTTTTATTCATGGTATGTACACTTGGGAGATTGGTTAAATCTTCCAAGAGAATGGAATACATTCTCTTGAACTCTGGAGCGGTATTTTGTATAATTTTTTGATAATTGCATCCTCTCTGTTTTCTTTATTCTCTTTCCTGTAACTTTTTTTAAAATTTCTTTATTGATTAAGGTATCACATATTTGTCCTCATCCCCCCATTCCCATCCCAAACCCCTCACCACGCATGCCCCCACCACCCTGTCGTCTGTGACCACTGGTTAGGCTCATATGGATGCACACAAGTCATTTGGTTGATCTCTCCCCCTTATCCCCACCCTCCCCTACCTTCCCTCTGAGGTCCGACATTCTGATCTATGCTTCCTTGTCTCTGGGTCTGTTCTTGTTCATCAGTCTATGTTGTTCATCATTTCCCTTAGATGAGTGAGATCATGTGCTACTAGAAATACACTTATAAGAACTGAAAATTAGACAAGCAATAATGGTTATGCTGACAGACAAATGAATCAGTCTGTAGTGAGTTTCTTTCTGGGCCAACAGTTCTTTTCAGTCCCAATTTCAATGTCAAACAGTTCCTTATGTGTACATGTCAGAAATGATATTTTAGTTCGGGTGGAAAAATGGTGGTGATGCAGGTCCGACCCTCTCTGGTTTGGTCCTGAGCAACCTGCAGTGATGCACAGCTGCTGACAGCTAGTATGGCAAGGTGTCATCAGCGTCTCCCATCTCTGGACTGCTTCTCTTCTATCTTCATGGCTGGAGTACTCCTGTCAATTCCTTTCTGTTGCAGGAATCTACATGGTCTCGAAGTTGTTTTCTGAAAATATACAATCATATTCTCGACCAAAAGTTAATAAAGGAATCTTTTCTATAAATTTGACTTGTGATCCTTTTCATTTTTTGCCCAAACGATTTTCCTTTGGCTTGTTTTGACACCATGTATGTTTTACATGGTTGACTTGCTGTTAGCATTACAAATGAAAGTTAATTTTCTAAAGTAAAAATTTTCTTGATGTAATTTACTCACAGAATATTTTTTCTTACATGATATTCTTCTACTATCCCCCTCTTTTTTATTTAAATATTAGGAGGCTTTTGAAAATTTTATAATGTAGTATTGATAGCTTTTAAATTTTAATTTTTTGCACTATAATATGACTGCTTTAGGTTCATTATATGTTACGCAATTTTACCATGAGATGAACTACCAATAAAAATTTTAGTTAACACTTTAGGAACAGCTTTTTGTCTAGTACAATTAATTTTTCTAGAATATTTGCTTATTTCAATTAGCCAATTTAAATTAGCCTGATAACTTGACTACTATTTTACTGTCAAATTTAATACTCTAACAACAATCTAATTTTACCCTGTAAATATTAGTGGAAAGGATTATTTGCCTTCTTGAGTAGGCCCTGAGCATTCCTGGTGCTAGGCTGGATTTAGATATCAAAAACCCACTTCCCCACACCATGGGTACAAGACAACTCAAACAAGTGTTGTTGCAGTGAGAGGGCATCTGCTGTCGGTCAAGTCTCTGTCTGTTACCCGGGTCCTGATTTGAGCTGGGCATGGGACGTTAAGCAGCCATGGGGGCAGGAGACCTCCCTCAGAAGGGGTGAGGGTTTAGGCCCCTGCAAAGTTGGGGGGGTGAGGGTTTGTGCCCCACCTCTGTTGACCCCCAAATTCTCTCCTGATGGCCCCTCTGTGACTGTGCCTGTCTTAGGTTGTTCCTTCCCTGAGGAATCTTTCCTGTCTCTGGCTAACCAACCATCCTCTGGGGCCAACCAAGTTGATGTGAGGTTCAGTTCTGTCTCCTTGGTAGCCTATGACCCTGTGGCCTCCAGGCCCAGCATCTGCCTTGGGATCTCCTTGTCTGCTGGCGGGGCCCAGCACTGATCACATATCTTGGGGAACCTGAGTTTCTTCTCCAGGGAGGGTCCAGCTCGCCCCACTGGGCGAGAGACAGATCCAGGGTACCAGCCATCAAGAGGCTTCAACCTTGGCATGAACAGAAAGCTCAGGCAACAGCTGTGGGCAATTGGATTGTGAGAAGAGGGTCCCTCTTGGCCAAAAGGGCAAGAGGGACCAATATAGAATGCTCAGGTGCCTTCCCAGGGGGCCCTCTACACAATGGAAGGGATTAAATCCTTTCATGTCCTTTTTAAATTGCTGCCAGACATTCAAAGAATTAGTTTGTAAGGTTGTTTGGGATAATTGTATATTATGCTTTTGTAATTCTAAAATATCAAGAGATGTGTTACCTTTGTCTCCAAGCACCAAAAAGATGATTTTTTATTGATCCCCAAGGGTGCGAGGTATTGTTATAAGTAATGGGGGTAACACAAATCTGGGATGACATTATAGAATAATATCATGTAAGGATATTCTTTGCTCTAGGCCATGGCAATTCCATTTCAAACTGGCTGTCAATTTCTTTTTGTATAGACAAGGTCTTAGTTACATTTTCTGCACCTCTCCCAGGGGCAAGTAGTGATATTCCCTTTCTTTAGTGTCCACACAAGCCACAAACCTCTCTTTAATTTTACACACAAAGGGGCAATGGTTTGATTTTGTGTCATACAAAAGGGAAGCTGGGTGGAGACCCCTGTGTAATCATACTTTCTTGCCTCACCTATGGTCCTTTTGGATGACCAAGGTGTTTGGTATTATTGGTGACTACATTAGGTGGGGATCAGCCCATGTAAGGGGTCTTACCCATGAAGGGTCAGGAGCATAAGTCCAAAATACTTCCCCATTTTCCCCAGGTAATATTACTGTACAGCTGATGATTGCTAGCATGGCTAGGAAGACATTCTCAGGCATTCTTGGGTTTCTGGTTACCTCACAATTTATTTTTTAATTATTATTATTATTTTTTTACATATGTGTACTTATTCCTCCATTACCCACCACCCCCCACTCATGCCCCACCCCACCCCTGTTGTCTGTGTCCATTGATTAGGCTCTTATACATGCATATAAGTCCTTTGTTTGATCTCTGTCCCTTACCCCCACTGTCCCTTACCTTCCCTGAGGTTTGACGTTCTGATTGATGTTTCTCTGTCTCTGGATCTATTTTTTTTCCATCAGTTTATGTTGTTCATTATATTCCACAAATGAGTGAGATCATGTGATATTTATCTTTCTCTGCCTGGCTTATTTCACTAAGCATAATGTTCTCCATCTCCATCCATGTTGTTGCAAATGGTAAGAGCTCCTTCTTTTTTACCGCAGAGTAGTATTCCATTGTGTAGATGTACCACAGTTTTTTAATCCACTCATATGCTGATGGGCACTTAGGCTGTTTCCAAATCTTAGCTATGGTGAATTGTACTGCTATGAACATTGGGGTGCATATATCCTTTCTAATTGATGTTTCTAGTTTCTTGGGATATATTTCTAGAAGTGAGATCACTGGGTCAAATGGGAGTTCCATTTTTAGTTTTTTGAGGAAACTCCATATTGTTCTCCACAGTGGCTGCACCAGTCTGCATTCCCACCAGCAGTGCACAAGGATTCCTTTTTCTCTGCATCGTCGCCAGCACTTGTCATTTGTTGATAATAGCCATTCTGACAGGTATGAGATGATACCGCATTGTTGTTTTGATTTGCATCTCTCTGATGATTAGTGACTTTGAGCAGGTTTTCATATGTCTCTTGGCCTTCCTTCTGTCTTCTTTCAAAAAGTGTCTATTTAGATCAGTTGCCCATTTTTTGATTGGGTTGTTTATCTTCTTTTTGTTAAGCTGCATGAGTTCCCTGTAAATGTTGGAGATTAAACCCTTATCGTTGATATCATTGGCAAATATGTTCTCCCATGCAGTGAGCTTTTTTGTTGTTTTATTGATGGCTTTCTCTGCTGTACAAAAGCTTTTTATTTTGATGTAGTCACATTTGTTTATTTTCTCTTTAGTTTCCATTGCCCTAGGAGCAGTATCAGTGAAGAAATTGCTTTAGCATACGTCAGAGATTTTTCTGCCTATAGATTCCTCTAGTATTTTTATGGTTTCCCGTCTTATGTTTAAGTCCTTTACCCATTTTGAGCTTATTTTTGTGTATGGTGTAAGTTGGTGGTCTAGTTTCATTTTTTTGCATGTATCTGTCCAATTTTCCCAACACCATTTATTGAAGAGACTGTCTTGACTCCATTGTATGTTCATGCCTCCTTTGTCAAATATTAATTGAGCATAGCGATTTGGGTCGACTTCTGGGTTCTCTATTCTATTCCATTGGTCTATATGTCTGTTCTTGTGCCAATACCAGGCAGTTTTGAGAACAGTGGCTTTGTAATATAGCTTGATATCTGGTATTGAGATCCCTCCTATTTTGTTTTTTTTCTCAGGATTGCTGTAGCTATTCAGGGTCTTTTTTTATTCCATATGAATTTTTGTAGAGTTTGTTCTAGATCTTTAAAATATGCTATGGGTGTTTTAATAGGTATTGCATTGAATATATAGATTGCTTTTGGTAGTATGGACATTTTATTGATGTTGATTCTACCAATCCATGAACATGGTATGTTCTTCCATTTCTTTATGTCTTCCTCTATCTCTTTTTTCAATGTACTGTAGTTTTCCGAGTACAGGTCTTTATGTCCTAGGTTAAATTTATTCTTAGGTATCTTAATTTTTTTGGTGCAATGGTAAATAGGGTTGTTATTTTAGTTTCTCTTTCTTTGAGTTCATTATTGGTGTGTAAAAAGGCCATAGATTTATGGGTGTTAATTTTGTATCCTGCTACATAGGGGACTATTTATAAGGGGAGAAAACTCCAATAGAAGAACCACTAATCCCCAAAAATGCAAACAACCAACACCCAGAGTTGAATGAAAACTACAAAAAACAACTAATAAGAAGTGAGGAGATATAGAAAAAGATGGCGACTGGCAGGTAGGTAGGGAGGGTGAGCGTGTGATCTAGTGAAGGAATGACAGAGGTGTGTGTGGACCTGTGTGGATGTGTGTGTGAATGAAATAGGGACAGTTAGACCCTGCAGTTCTTCCAGGGGGCATCCAATCCAGGCAGTCTTGGTTGGCAAAACCCCGCGGCCGCTGCAAACACTCCAGGGAGGACACCAGTGGCACAGAGACCCCACCATTTTTAAGAACGGAACTGCTAGAAACTAGAATCCTAACCTTATCACCACCTAGTCTGGTCTCGGAAGCAAACCTGGTCACTACAGCCACTCTGGTAGAAGACCTGCCACCCCAGCAGCAGAAGCACGAACCCTGAGACCTCCATCTCCAAAAGTGCGCCGCTGAAAGCAGTAAGTGCAACCTCCCCCTCCCCAGCGCCGGAACTCAGGACTTGCCGCGTCCCCAGCCCATAGGCACCTGGGCACTCCACTACCCAGGCAGTGCTTGGGAACCACTGAGAGCCCCTGAGGGGGTGATTCTGCACAGTCAAGGGTGCGCAGCCCTACAGTAGAAGCTCTGAACTGCCTCTTCCTAAATAACTGACCAGGGACACCCCTGCAGTGCAACTTCAATGCCAGGGGGCTTCAGAGCTTTGCGCTGGTGGGCGCGCCACCAATTCGTGCACACTCAAGGGCTGGCAAACTCACGGCCACAGCAAGGGAAGGCACCCTGAGCCCATATATCCACAGGGTCCTCTGGAAAGCTGCTTTGAGCCCCTGCTGGGTGTGATTCTGTACAGCCAAGGACGTGCTACCCCACAGCAGAAACTCTGAACTCCTTTCTCCTGAATAACTTCCCACATACACCCTAGCTGTTTAACTTCAGTGCCAGAGTCCCACAAAGTGCGTCAGAGCTGTGCGCCTGCAAACACACCTCCACAGAAGGGAATTTACAACAGGCAGGCACCCTGAGCCCATCTACACACAGGGTGCTAGTGGGAGCCACTGGGAGCTTCCCAACAGACGGTTCCTGGGTGCCACTGTGAGTTCCCACTGGACACACACGATTTCAACTAAGGGTGCAAGACAGCAAAAACTGGGACACTCCACTCGATAGCTGCTGACTTTTAGACACCACAGTTGTGCCTCTCAAGCTTCCAGGCCTACATCAAGAGAACCCAAATAGCTCAAGTAGGGAGCTACACTAGATTACCAAGCCCAGGAGAACTGAGAGATTATACCAGTAGCACCATCACCAAAAGATCCTGGGTAGCAAAGCAATTGGAACTACAATTAAAACATTACAGGAAAACATGGGGAGACAGAAAGGAAATTCTCAAAGGAAGGAACAGGAAGAATCACCAGAAAGGGAGTTAAATGAACTTGAGGCTAGCAGCTTAACAGAGAAAGAATTCAGAGTATTCGTTATAAGGATGTTTAAACGGATGGATGACAAATACACACAACTCAATGAGAGCTATAAGGAGCTGAAGAAGTGAGGAGAGGAAAAACAGAAGCAAAAAACAAACAAAACAACAAAAAAAGTGAACCAATCTTACAAAGAAGCACAAAAAACCCCCAATCTAATCAACAATCAAGCAAACAACAACAATAGGACAGAGAGAAAGCCTGGCAAAATAAACAAAACAAAAAAAACCTAGAATAAAAACAAAACAAAAAATATTAACAACAATAAACAAACAAACAAAACAAGGGCACAGAAAAAAATATTTGGATAGTGAAAAAAGAGAAGAGAGAGGTGTGTATGGACTTAGAGCAGTGGATCGGAAATTAGATATAAAAGTAGGGTGAATTTTTAACATGGGGTAAAAAGAAGGAATGGGAAACATCTAAAGCAGGAATAGGGTAAGAGAAACAGGGCAACAAAAGGGGAAAAGTGAGGAAGAGAGTGTTGGCATAAGGTAAATTTGTGTTAGAGTAAAATGATGCTAAAGGAAAAATGAAAATAGAATGTAGAACACTAATCCAAAAATAAAATAAAATTACACATTTTTTTAACCAAAAAGGTAAAATAGTAGTAGTAATAATACTGATTAAAAATAAAAATATAATAATTATAAAGGTAAAATCAAGTGAGGAAAAAAAAATTAGTTTCTTAAGTAAAAGATGAAAAAATAAAAATGTGCAGTAGTGAAGGTCATTCACTACTTCTACTGTTCTGTTTGGCACACCTGTTTCCTGTCCAGTAATCAGGATGGTATTGAAGTTCCTTGCGTTCCACTGCTCCTCTGTGTTGTAAGCCACAGGCCTGATTTTCAAGCAGGTAGTATTTCTTTGTTTCTTAGTCTCCTTTATTTGTGTTTACACAAGAGTCAATTTCTGATTCAATCCCTGGGTGGCAGTGTTTCTGGATTGACCTCTAGGGCTATAAGTCCTCTTTATCCAGTATTTAGATTTTGTTTTCCCTGTTGCACTTAATACTGGTTTGGGAGAATGGACTTCCCCAAAGTTGGTTCTCTGATTGTTACTCCCCGCTCTGATCTCCAGGTTCCACAAAAACAACTTTCCCCTGCAGTCTCTGAGGGTGTCCCCAATTGGGTGATCCTATGTACTGGGCTTAGTAATCAAAAGCAAGGACTTAAAGAGAAAAAAAGAGGCAGAGTATTTGAGCGAACTTGTGACTTTTACCCTCTGGCACTGCGTGCAACTCTGTGAATGTCTCTGTGCACGTCTTTTTTCCCCTGGCACTAAGCAGCCAGTATACTGGTAAAATTTCAGGCTGCCTTTTTGAGCCCAGTCCAGCTATGGGTTGATTTTTAGAATTCCCTTTTGCTAGCAGCCCTGTGGATCCCCTTCCACATTCACGGATCTCGCTAGCTCCAACGGCCACGGATTTTGTGGGGAACAGTCTTCCCCTGAACTGCTAGATCCCATTGTGCACATTTCTCTCTCTAGCCTGGATCACAGACCTCACCTTTTCCTTGGTAAATCTGACCTTTCCATGAGAAAGTGCAGACCTCATCCGAGTCCGCATATTCGTGCTGCTTGAGATCTGGTGTTCCTGGGTTCGCAGCTGTTCCCTGGCTGTTGTGGTTGTAGAGTCCCAGGCTGTAAAGTACCCACAATCTTTTTTATTTTATAAAATTCTCTCTCTCTCTCTCTCTCTCTCTCTCTCTCTCTCTCTCTCTATATATATATATATATATATATATATATATATATATGTATATATATATATAACATATATATATATACACACACACATATATACACATATGTGTGTGTGTGTATGTGTGTGTGTGTGTATATATATATATATATATAAATAACCCATATTAGGGTTATATATATATATATAAATAACCCTAATATGCAATAGACCGAACAATGGAACAACCAAACAACCGGTAGCTATGATGTGTGCTGACCACCAGGGGGCATGCACGGAACATGTCGGGCATTGGCAGCAGAGCATGGAACATGGTGGGCGTCAGCTGCAGCGGGATGGTGGACCAGGTGAGCAGGGGTGCCAGACCAAGGCGGGGCACCAGTTGCTGTCATTGGGGCGAGCCTCTGGTGGTTACTGAAAATTCTTTGCTCCTGCATGCCGTGGTCTCACCTGCTGCTGATGCCAGCCCCACTCGCACCTGCTGCTGGCACTGGAGCAGCAGATTTCACCCGCTGCCAGTGCCTGGCTCCTGCCCTGATCACCCCTCAGGGTTTATCCACCTCTCCCTGCTCCTGAGGGTTGATGGGGGCAGCAGCTGCTGCTTGCACCCACTGATGGAACCAGCCCTGCTCTCACCTGCTCACAAAGAAGCACTGGCCCCAATCACTCTGCACCATCAGCAGGTGTGAGCGGGGTCAGCGCCATCAGCACATGGGAGCGGGGCCGGTGCCATCAGTGCATGGGAGCAGTGGTGGCAGGAGTGGGTCTGCCAGCAGACAAGGGATTGGGTGCCACAGCCAGAGGGGCCGGGCCTGGGCGCAGAGGATGGGCCTAGACCCACCCCTGTGCCCACTGCAGCCTCGCGACCCACAGTTCCTTCCAAGGTGCACGAATTTGTGCACTGGGCCTAATAATTCTATAAAACTGTTTGCTATACATTATAGTGCCCAGCAACTTCTTTTGGTTTACAAACTGAAATTGTGAACTATTTTAGATTTGATGTTAAATTACACTTTATTTTCATGTTTTTAATGGGGGACAAACCCATGATTGGTTCTAATGACCTTATTATATAAATTACAGTCTAACTTGCAATGAACACAATTTTAAATGAATACAAATTACAGATGTTAGTTTCTCCTTTTCAACTCCTGGAGGGAGGTACATGAGCCTCTAGCTCAGTTTTCAGGCAACACCTGCTTGAGTTTGCTGTCAGTAGCCCTGAGGCGTGTGTGGTGGTCTCTGGCTCTGCAGTGACCCATTTCAAACACCAACAGAAAGTGTTAAAATGACAAAAGGTAATCTGAGCTCCATCTCTAAATTCCGATTCATGGATCCATTTTCTCCATTAGTCAATTGAATGTGTCTGCCTTGCCCCACTTCCAGGAAATGGAGTGACTGTGGTGTGATTCCTTCCTCTTTGTGTTAGAAACTCCAGACATTCATAAACAGCTCCTGATATCAAATCCTTAGTTTTTGTTTCTCGAGGCTTCTCCCACATCCAAGTATGGGCAACACTAGCCATAGACCAAGAGCACTTGGACACCACTGGAGCACACAGACCCCGCAGGGACTTTGTGGGAAAAGTGTACAAAGGAGACAGGAGAAGCAGCCACAACAACCTACTCTCCTGATGGCTACCTGCTCAGTCCTCATCCTCTTCCCCATCCTAGTACATCTTTATTTTTAAAAAATATATTTTATTGATTTTTTACAGAGAGGAAGGGAGAGGGATAGAGAGCTAGAAACATCGATCAGCCGCCTCCTGCACACCCCCTACTGGGGATGTGCCCGCAACCAAGGTCCATGCCCTTGACTGGAATCGAACCTGGGACCCTTGAGTCCGCAGGCCGATGCTCTATCCACTGAGCCAAACCGGTTTCTGCCCTAGTACATCTTTGAGGCTGGATCCCCACTTGATCTAAATTGTTGCCTCTAAATTCAGACCCTCCTATGGTCCTTTATGCTCAAAATTAATGTTAACTGCTGCTCAGGGTAGCTTAGAGATGACTTCCAGAAACTAGGAAGAGAGCAATCTGAATTTCGCTACTAGGTATATTTATATGCAAGAAATAATTACATTTTTCCAATTTATTTAAAAATTTAGCAAAAATGTTTTTGGCAACTAGTTTTATTTCATTCTACTCTCATACACTGAAAAGCCATTGTCTGTGAGGCACTAACTTGGTTTCATAGCTCACTAACAGGCCACAGTACATAATTTGGACCCCACAGAAGCTGCTCTTTCTCTGACTCTATACTGTTAATTAACAGTTTGGGTTTAAACTCTTGGTTGAACCAATTAGCTCTTGAGACTATGAAAACATGAATGATCATCTATGCTTATAGCTTCCAAAGGAGGAGCAGTGACATTGCCACCAACGTGGGGAACTTGCTCAGTTCATACACATTTGCCCTATAATTCCAGCTGAGGAGATACACAGATGCAAACAAGAATGCTATTGTAGGCCTACCTGAGGATTCTGTAAGAGCTATTGTATAGCTACACTAAAAAAGAATTTCCTAATAACCAAGGATCAAGGATATTTGACTATTTCTATTGAAGCATGAGGTGTCTGATAGCTGTCAACAAAGTCCAAGCAACATCCTTGTTCTCAGAAATCAGTTTTCGATTGTTCTGTAAAATTGTACATAATATTATGTATAGCTTTGATAATAATTAGGAGGTAATTAAATAATAAAGGGGGAAATGTTAGATTAACTTTTATACTTAACTAGTAGCCCGTTTGCACGAAGATTCGTGCAATAGACCTTCATTCACCTGGCTGCCTGCACCGGTTTTCTGCCGGCACCGGGGACCCAGGCCTTGGCTGTGGCCACTGCCCTCTACCTTCTTTCAGGGTCCGGGCTTGGCCCTGGGCGGTGGCCTTGGGCTCAGCTGCACCCAGCGTCCCTGCGACCCGATTGCAGGAGCAGACCCCCAGGGCTCGGCCGCACCGCACCCCAGCCGGGTCCCTGCTCTGATCGGAGCACGCACCCGGCTGGCGCCCAAGGCCCGGAAAGCCCCGGGCGGCTTTCCGGTCCTTGGGCTCGGCCGCACCGCACCCCAGCCGGGTCCCTGCTCCGATCGGAGCACGCACCCAGCTGGCGCCCAAGGCCCGGAAAGCCCCGGGCCGCTTTCTGGTCCATGGGCTCGGCCGCACCGCACCCCAGCCGGGTCCCTGCTCCGATCCGGCTGGCGCCCAAGGCCGCTTTCCGGTCCATGGGCTCGGCCGCACCGCACCCCAGCCGGGTCCCTGCTCCGATCGGAGCACGCACCCGGCTGGCGCCCAAGGCCCGGAAAGCCCCGGGCGGCTTTCCGGTCCTTGGGCTCGGCCGCACCGCACCCCAGCCGGGTCCCTGCTCCGATCGCAGCAGGCACCCGGCTGGCGCCCAAGGCCGCTTTCCGGTCCATGGGCTCGGCCGCACCGCACCCCAGCCGGGTCCCTGCTCCGATCGCAGCAGGCACCCGGCTGGCGCCCAAGGCCCGGAAAGCCCCGGGCAGCTTTCTGGTCCTTGGGCTCCGCCGCACCGCACCCCAGCCGGGTCCCTGCCCCGATCGGAGCAGGCCCCCGGAAAGCCACCGGCCCCAGCATCCCTGTAAAGGTTTCCTGGTGGGCGTGGTTGATGGGCGTGGCTTGGTTGGTGGGCGTGGCTTGGGCGTAGCGAAGGTGCGGTCAATTTGCATATTTGTCTATTATAAGGTAAGATTAGAACAAAGACCATTATCATCACAAGCATCACTGTCATCATTATCATCTTCAATAATTTACATTGATCATCTCTCCATTATAGAAATTTGGCCCAATATAAGATGACATAAATGATTTTGAATGCCTCTAATTGTTGCCAATAAGTTTGTCAATAAATAAAACTCACAAGCTTATATTGATTCATTTTAAGTTTTCAAGCCACCCAACTTATAATTAGTTTTTAAAATTTATTTTATGAATGCTAAAAACCAAGCAAAATTGTTTTTTACTACTTGTTTGATTTTTAATACCTTACATGTTGGTTTTATGTCAAACCTGTGGCATTGTCTTTCCCTGATATATACTTTGTAGTTTATTAGGACCCTTTTACAGTCAGTGGTGCCAAGAGCCCTATTTCTTTAGGTTTATGCTCCCTTAGGCACCTTTTTTTTCTAGAAAACTTTACCTCGACATCACCTTTGCCCTGTGGCATAGCTGCTAGTGCTGCCTACATATGTGGAACCATGTTGAATGTGAAAACAGTAACTCAAGGCTAGTCCAGTCACAAAAGACAAAATATTTATCAGTCTGTGTGGCACCAATCTCCAACTAGTTGGTAGGTATGCAGGTCAATGTGCCAGCCAAGTCTCTGGGGCCCCAGCTGGGCCCTGAGACACAAGTGACCAGGAAACACTCTGTGGTCTAGGGTTGGTGGCTAGTTGCTAACCAGCATGGACATAGTTGAGCACCTGGTACAACCATCCTCACGCTTACTGACTTCGGGGGCAGGCCTGGATCAAGCCCATTGAAATCACTGCTTTATTTCTGGGAAAGGACATTTTTCATGCCTAAGTTTGCTAAATGCAAAACAACGCTGCTTGGAGGTATGTTAAGCCAATTCTGACTCTGAGATTAGTTTTTAGGTTTCCTCCCCAGTAGCATGGACTGATATGGCTGTTATCTTTCTGAGCTGCGTCCAGGCTTACATAGAAAGCATGTACAACCAAAGAAAACACTAAAGTCTTTGATTTTCCATATACAGTCTTTAAAACTAGGTTTGAAGGACTTTATCACAAGTATGCTTCTTAACTTGACTAAAGGCAGACTTTGCACATTTATGCTTTGAAGAAAATGAGTGCAGAATTACAGATTTCATGGAAATCAGAGGTTATGACCCATTGGGAGGGTGGCTTGCTCTAATATGGAAGGAAACATCTCTTTTTGTAATGCTGTTTTTTGTTTATTTCTAGGAGATAACTTGAGTTGCAGCTTATCAAATAGACTCAATTTGCTTATTTTTGTTAGTTTGTACCCCCTTTTTGTTTTCCTTTTTACTTCATAATGTAATATTGAATTGATCTAAACCTGAGAATTTATTAAAAAATGGCCTGAGGGAAAATTTTGCCTGGAGATGTAAGGGGACAAAGAGATAGAGAGTGAGCAGAATGGGCTTCTTTTCTTAGGTTTGCTGTGATTCAGCCGAGATCCTGAGTAAATGACTCAACTTCTCTTTGCTTTATTTTTCTATTTGTAAAAACAGTTTTAATAATACCTGGGACTGCTGCCTGTGAAATAATATTTTTCTCCTTGGAAGAAATGAACTCTCAAAATATAATATATAATTTGGTAATACATTGCTTTAGGTTTGTACTAATGTGCCCAGTTTACCATATTTTTTTTGGGGGGGGAGGGCAGCTTTCTGAAAGAAATCATTTGATTTTCACTATCACTTGGGCTTATCAGTCTATGATGTCCACAATAACTATGTGTGTGCAGCAAACACCACTTTTATTTAGTTTGCTGCCTCCCACTCCACTAGTCAACTACACAAGTAGATGACTGTTCAGCTTCACTTTTATATATTTATTTTGGCTTGTCACAATCAGATACACATTTCAAGAAATTACCTTAAGATTTGTTTCACCATCAAAGTGACATTCTCTGCTGTGCTCCAATCAAGGGGGAAAAAGTGGAGAATCTATCAGAGTTTTTTCCAAAGTCTGTGTATGTGGGTCAAACTCTCACATGCCTCTGACTATTGTTAGAGACGATAATGATTTATTATAATGTGCTTTTTATGCCAGCGTGTCCTAAAACTCTTTGCAACTGCACATATAAACAGGAATTACTTCACCCACCTCTGGAATTGGGCCACCCTTTACACAAATATGACAGCTATTCAACAATGCATAGAACATTCCACACAGTCAAGGCCTGGACATGAGGGGCAAGCTTCATCCAACTGAAATCACCTAATATACCTCAGAGTTCTTGGCTGAGTCATGCACTCTGTGAGTATGGGTTAGGGCATTTATGTCTCCCTAGGAAAGCCCGTCCCATTCTGTTTAGTGCTGGCTCATGGTCACTTGCTAAATCATTAGATCCCAGACCATAAGCTCATGGCAGTGTCTCTGAAGTGTGGCCTGATGGATGAGTGAGGCAGCAAGGAGAGGAGGCCTTGAATAAGAATCATGGTGACCTGACCCCTGCAACAATCGTTGGAACTGGGAATGGCCCATGGTGATAGAAGACTGTCTTAATTTTTCCTGGTCACTGGTAAACTATGTTCTCTGACTTCAGAGACATGTAACACAAATTCATCAGCTTCAAGTCTATACTGTACTTCACATATTTACTCATAGGTACCACAGTATCTTGGAGAAAAACAATACTGCAAAAAAGTGTCTTTTTTTGAAACACAATTTCATTAGCAAAGACAGCTTCTGCTTTAGGTGAAAGAAGAACTAAATTTACACAGGAGATACATCTTTTCTGGGTCAGTTTTAATTTAGGGAAAAGCAAACCTGATAACCACGTGTTTGCCTCATTCTTCTGTTTTCCCAGTGCCATGGATTATTTTCATGGTTAAAAGAGGGGAAATAACACAAAATACCAGGACTCAGAGGAGGTAGTGACAGCAGTACTCACAGAAAATTATAACTGAAAATGCATGCATTAGAAAAAGAAGAAATACCTTAAATTAATAACCTTAACTGTACACCTTAAGGAACTAGAAAAAAATTAAGTTAAACCTAAGACAGCAGAAGGAAAAACAAGACGAAAGCAGAGATAAATAAAATAGAATAGAGAAAATCAATGGAAACCAAAAGTTGTTTTTTGGGGGAAGATCAACAAAGTCACAGATCTTAGCTAGACTGACTAAAAGGGGGAATCATCATGCACATACAAATTTGTAACTATGTGAAGTGATGGAGATTAAGTAGACTTTCTGTGATAATTATAATAATAAAAGCATAATATGCTAATTAGACTGGACACTCTTCCGGATGACCTTCTGGACAATGCCGCTGTGGCAGGGGCCAAGGCAGCCGCCATGGTGGTGGGAGCTCAGCCCCTTGTACAGATTTCGTGCATTCGGCTTCTATTTTCACAATACTTACATATATTGAATTGTTATGTTATACACCTGAAACTAGTATGTCAATTATCTCTCAATAAAATTTTTTTCTAGTATTCACATTAAACAAAGTGAAAAAAGAGGTGAAATTAACTTTATATTTTATTTAACCCAATATATTCAGAAATTGCCATTTCACTATGTAGTCAATATTACAAATTATTATATAAAAATGCTAAGCCTTACCCTATAAAAAAGAGGGTAAGGATTGGCAGCAGGGACTTATTGTTTCATTATAGGTGTTCTGTGGTGTCAGGCTAGTGTCTTCATTCACCAGAAACTGTCTTAGTTTATAGGGTAGTGGAGGCTCCAAGGTCATTCCTGGGAGGCTGTATGTACAGGTCAAATAAAATAGCATGCTTTCCATACCCCAGTTATTTTTCTAGAAACAAACAAACAAGAATCACAAGCATCAAAGGCAATCTTATGTGGAAAAGAGCAAGCTGGGGCTGGGCTGCAGAGTGGAGGGCTAAGTTAGGATCAGTAAAGTCAGGTGGTACCAGCAGTGGTGGGATAGAAAGATTGGCTAACCAGGGTCTTGCTGCACAGCCTTTGCTGGTGAATCTGTCAGTTTTACCATTCTGAATCACTCTCTGAGCCCAGCAGTTCCATAATGCAGGAGTAAGGCAGTTGTCCCAAGTTGCCATGTCCCGGTGACAGCTGTGATTCTCCACAGAAAATTCCACTTTCCCAATTAGCTCCAAATTAAATATTTACTTTACTGATTGCATAGACAAATGTGGTTTTATTAGTACATTTGTAAGAAATGTATAAGCAACCACTAAGATGTTACTTCTATCCCATGAGGTTTCAGGGACATGACCAGGTGACAAGTGCCTAGGTAGTAATCAAAGGCCTAGCCCCAGAAACATCATCTTTGACCAGACACTTAAGAAGGGCTAGGCTTCTGTGGATGTGTCAAATTGTGTACGTTTTGTCAAGATTATCCTCTTTTCCTCACCTGCAATATCTGATCATGGAGTCTTAATGCTTTGTATTGTCTTCCATTCTCCATGGGCCATCATTAGAGACCTGGTTCCCTTCTTGTTTGATACACTCCTCATCCAATTTCCACAGAGCCAGCAACTTATTTCTCCAGATGCACCATGGTGATTTCCACTTCCAGAAGGGCCCACACTGCCCACAGAGTGGACACCAGAGAAGCAATGTAATCTAGGGAGGACCTTTCTAGACCCATGCCCTTTAACCTCAACCTGCTCTCTAACAGAATATGCTGAAGCCACCAGGACTCCTCCCAGACCCCTGGCCTTCACATGACCACAATCTGATTACAACTTCATGAGGGACCTTGCACCAGGTCCACCCAGCAATCCTCCTGGATTGCTGACCCATAGCACTGTGATAGAAGCATGTCTGTTGTGTCATGCTGTTACATTCTGGGAAGATTTTTTTACCAACTGAACCCCCATCCTGGCCTGCTTTTCTTATACCTCAGGAGAACACAGCACTGCTGCCATGTTGTTCAGAGTGGGCAGAACTGTGGACATGGCCACCATGATAGCACACTTGATTCAGTCAGCTGGCAACAGCACTGTTCAAACCAATGTCTAAAACATGGTGTTTTCTATGTGTGTTCAAGCAGTGGATATTCAGAGGTATTGTATTCTCATCAAATTCAGGAACAATCAGCATGAAAATGAAAAGAGATAGAGCAAGCAACTTGTGAGTACAAGGTGGAGAAAGAAGAGAAGGGAAGAGGACCTGCTCACCAGTTGGTAATTGAAGAAAATCCATTGGCAGGGTCTCAGCTGGATTTTCCCTTCTCTCCATCAGGAAGGGACAGCAGAGCAGAGAGTAGACTGAATATTTTGAAAGTCTCCACAAATATTGGACAGTGTTTGTGTTTGTGGGGTTTGTGTGGTAGCAGTAGATCAAGTGGTCAGGGTACTGTATAGTCCTATAGGAGCAATAGCTCAGATTTTAGGCCCAATCCCCTTGGCGTTGCTCCACATTAGTATAGCTGTCCTTGAAATCACCTCTGGAAGGAATAAGGTAAGGAGAAAGCAAAGTCTGATGGCACATAGCATCTTGTGTGTGACCTTCAAGCCTATAGCCTGGTGCTGAAATGTGACTGAGATACATTGCCCCCCTCTCCTCTTTCTCCTGTTGCAACAATACAAGTTGTTCACTCTGACAATTACTGGGTCTGTGTCAGTATGTTCTTGGTGTTGACAACTTCCATTTTCTATGAATACCTGTGTGCAGGAGAACATTTCACATGCCTTCCTGACACCTTACTTGATATGCTATCTCATCTGGGACATCATTATTGTAAACCTGTCCTCTAACTGTAGAAGGAAAAGACCCTACAGTGGTTCTGAAGACAATGGGAAGACCTCAAGAGGTGGCACACAAAAATATTGCTCTGGTCTGTTAGTGAGTTGGGATTGAGAGGGGGATGAAACTGGAACTTGGGGGGTCAGTCCAGGAGTGTAATAAGGAAATCCTAAGGAGAGATGTTGGGGTCTAATCTAAAGCCTTGGAAAGAAGAAATGGTACCTGGAAACTGCCTGCTTTTCCCTCCCAACATGAGGTTGACATGATTAGGATGTTCCTCTGTGACTGATTCAGTGACCATGTGTGGACTTCTTGCCCCATTGTAGGTGCTGCACTAGGCCTGGGATGGGAAAGAGGAGTGGACTGAGTTCTGCCCATGAGGAGCCCATGGTCTTGTGAGATGGTCTTGCCAAGACTGGCAGAGCAATCTCATTTGCACCATAATTATGCATTTTACGCAGGCTTAATAAGATAGCAGACACACGAGGTAAAAGCAGAATAATTACTTAAAATTGAGGCAGAACACTTTTTTTTATAACCTGTAGATATTAACATTTAGTGACCCAGACGAGTACATCAAATAAGGTGTCAAGTTAAAACCTTCTTTCTTTGAGTAATTTATAATATACAAAACTTAGTCTAGAGGTAAACAGTTACAAAGTACTACTATCTTCTGTTCAAACAACCCACCTTAATTGTTTCTTCTAGAAAATACCATTTCCATATTCAATGTAAGAACAATAAGCACTATTTAGTATTTTTCATCTTCAGAATACTTTATACTTACCAATTAGTAAAACAAATAAACAAATGAAACACAAAACAAAAACCAGCAAAATATTAGATATTTTATTCTCCAGGAATCATTCACTTTACAAAAAAAAATTTTTTTTGCTTTGCTTTGTTTCTTGACAAGAACATTTTGTCTCTTTTTGCATGAGTTTGGTAGGTTTTTCCTTCTTTTGTTCTGTCATTAACATTGACAATGCAAGTCTCCTGAGCACTCCTGCCCAGCACTGCTGGCTTGACTGTCTCCCCATGAGCTGGAGCCCTGATGGCAGAACTGGGGAGTTCAGCTGCTCCTCAGCAGGATCAGGGCCACATGGAGGATGCTTGAGAATGTGTTGACTGACTGTCTCAAAAAGTGAAAAGTGTTAAGAAGTACAAATTGCCATGTATAAAAACAGTCATGAAGATATAAAGTACAGCATAGGGAATACAGTCAATCTATATAATAAAAGCCCAGTGAACATAACAGCAGAACAGCCAGAAAGACCTGTCCACCAGTCGCTATGATGCAAACTGAGCACCAGGGGCCAGACGCTCAATCAGGAGGAGGGGAAGGTGTGCCATGCCAGCACAGCCAAGGGTTTGGCGAGCCTGAGTGAGGGCGACAAAGGATTGAAGAGAAGAAAGACAAAGAGAATAAGCTGGGTCTAGGTGAATCTCCTGCGCCTGGCTGAGGCCACAAAGAAAGATCCAGATGGCAAGCTGAGCCTTTATTTTATAGCCAGACATAAACAAGGTAGTGGTCACCAAAGTTACAATGTTCTTATGAGTTTCACTTGTTTTGGCAGCACTTGCTGCACCTCCCACAGCCCATTAGCTACCCAGATAAGATCTAGGGAGTGTCATAAGGTCAAGCTTAATTATGCTAAGAGGGCTGTGACCTCTAAGCTGGGACTTGTTTGTGGCTTTGCCAACACATCAGTCTGAGGCTTTACCTTATAGCCACTCCCTACAGGAAGTGGGGGGTGGCGCAGTGAGGCCTGGAGGTGCACACTATGGCCCAGGGATCCCAGGAACTGCAAGCCCAGAGCTTGCTTTCCAATAAAAAAATAAACTGATAAAAAAGTGGCCCGAGGCCGCCACCCTGGAAAGAACAGCTCCAGGAGGGAAAGGCCTCCCTAGCCCCCACCTGGCCTGGCTGGCACCCTGTGGGCTCATGGGGACTCACTGGTGACATGCAGGAAGCACAGCCCCTCTGACTCCAAAGCCTGTCTGGTGGACGCAAGGCTACAGCCACCTCAGCTCCCTACTTCCAGCTTCTGGCTTCCTGCCCACCCCTTGGTATACTACGTGTGCTTGGGGGAGTGGCTTGGGCCCTGTGGGCCATTAGTGCCGAAGGATAGCCAGAGAGTGGCAGGACACAGCCACCAGGGCTGGCTGGGCATTGATTTGGCCACTGACTGAGGTCCATGTGCAGCTAGGTTAAGAAAGGTCCGCTGATCTCTATGTTTCTCCTCCCATCCAGAATCAAAACCTCTTGGGGATGAATGATCCCAGCAATGGCCCCAACACATGCTCGGTGTCACTATCACAGACATTCCCAGTCATTACAGCCTGTTCCTCAGCCCGCAGTGCCCTGCTCTACCCACTGCCACTCCTCACCTGTCACCCACTGAAGACCACCTTATGTTATCCTATCTGAAATGTGAGCAAGATCTCAAATATCCCCTTGTCAATAGCTCCCTTGCCCTACCTTTCTTCCTCTAAAAACCTTGCGATTTAAAAATATATATTTGATTGATTTTGGAGAGGGAAATAGAGACAGAAACATCAATAATGATAGAGAATCATTGATTGGCTGCCTCCTACACGTTCCAAACTGGGGATCGAAACTTCCCCTGGCCCTTCCCCCATCCCTTCCCCCAGCCAGCAGGCCCCCAGGTGGCGGCATGGCACTGAGGGAAGGAGGGGGGAGGCAGAGAACTGCAGGGTTGGGGGGCACCAAGGTCAGTGTCATCTGGTGTCTGTTCCTTCTGCACCCAGCCCGGCGACAGTCACCTCCTCTTCTGACCCAGCCAGGCCTTCGGGCCCCAATTGGCCTGGCCCTGATCAGCCCTGATCAGCTGCCAGGCCTAGGGACCCCACTTGTGCATGAATTTTGTGCACCAGGCCTCTAATAATCCTATCTAATAAAAGAGTAATATGCAAATTGACCGTACCTCCGCTATATCCACAAACCATGCCCAACAGCCAATTAGGCGCGAGTATGCAAATTAACCCAAGATGGCTGTGGCCACAGAGAGAGCAGGAGGCTTGGGTTTCCCTGTCAATGGAGAAAGCCAAGCTTTCCGCACACTCTGGCAGGCCCAGGCCTCCACTCAAGGCTACAAAGTTTCAATTATAGAAGATAAATAAATCCCAACAAAAATGGCTGAGGCCACAGAGCGAGCAGGAGGCTAGGCTCCACTCAAGGCTACAAAGTTTCAATTATAGAAGATAAATAAATCCCAGATACCAGGGCCTCCGCATGGGTCACCGGGGGGCGGGCTTGGCCAGCCTGCAAACCACCACAGGTTCTTCACCCAGGCCACCCCACTCCCCAAGGGAACCCCCACCCTGATCCGCGACACCCTTCAGTGCAAACCATTTGGCCCCCACCCATGCACCAAGCCTCTATCCTATATAATAAAAAAGTAATATGCAAATTGACCATCACTCCAATACACAAGATGGCTGCCCCCATGTGGTCAAAGATGGCTGCCACAAGATGGCCAGCAGGGGAAGGAAGTTGGGAGGGACCAGGTCTGCAAGGGAGGGCAGTTGTGGGCAATCAGGCCAGCAGGGGAGACTAGTTGGGAGGGACCAGGCCTGCAAGGGAGGGCAGTTGGGGGCAATCAAGCCTGCAGGAGAGGGCAGTTAGGGATGACTAGGCTGACAGAGGAGGGAAGTTGGGTGAGACCAGGCCTGAAGGGAAGGACAGTTGGGGGGGATCCAGGCCTGCAGGGGAGGGCAGTTAGGGGTGACCAGGCCTGCAGGGGAGGGCAGTTAGGGGCAAACAGGCTGGCAGGGGAGCAGTTAGGCATCAATCAGGCTGGCAGGGGAGTGGTTAGGGGGTGATCAGGCTGGCAGGCAGAAGTGGTGAGGGGCAATCAGGAAGGTAGGCAGGTGCGCAGTTGGGAGCCAGCAGTCCTGGATTGTGAGAGGGATGTCCCACTGCCCGTTTAGATGGGATCGGGCCTAAACAGGCAGTCGGACATCCCTCGAGGGGTCCCAGATTGGAGGGGGTGCAGGCTGGGCTGAGGGACACCCCTCCCCCCCCATGCACAAAATTTGTGCACGGGGCCTCTAGTATTATAATTATGTTTGGTGTTAGACTTATGGGGGAATCACTTCACCAGTTATATAAATATCTAATCATTATATTGTATACCTGAAACTAATATAGTATTGTAAGTTAAATGTAATTTAAAAATTAAAAATAATTTTAAAGTGAAAAGTTTTCTCTGTGTCCCTTTCACAGAAGAGGTATAATAATTTTTTTTTGTTTTTATAATATCATCATGACCATGATGAAAACAATAATTTTTTCAGTACTGATAGTGAAGAATCAAAGAGAACTCAATGCCCAGATTTATTTATATGATTTTGGATTATATCAAACCCTTGATCTTTAGTTCCTTCCCACTTTGGTCATAATCACTCCTGCTTAAGCATTAAAGAGCCCAGGAATCTAACCTCAAAGCACATGTGCAAACTCAGCTTCCATGAACTTCAACAAGAACCCTCTGCCCTCCATGCCTCCAACCTCTATTTCCCAGACTTATGATACTCATTTCCTGTCCTCCTCATGTTTTGGAATCATTCTGCTACCTCATAGGCCAAAAAACAATCAGGGTGCATTCACACCAAGTATTTAGCAAGAACTTGGCCCATAGTAAGTATCCTATAAGAATTTCCTCTCACTCGACTTAGCAGTGACTGTGGTCAGTGAAATAGTTCAGTTAACAAGAATTCACACAGAATAATGAATTGTTAAAATAAAAACATCATTATTTCTATTTACTCAGAATCATTTCAGTGGTTCTGAATTGATTATGGCTAGAGAATACTGGCAAAACTAAAATCATTCATTAGGTAGATGGAATGTATTTTGTGGATTCATTTGCTTTATCTTTTTTTTTTTTTTTTTTTGAGTTATTTTTTGAAATGTTCTGGGCTTTACAAATATTTTTCTCCTGTGTGTTTCTGCTGTGATTGGATGGGTGCATATCTATCTTCACTCACTCAAGCTCTCTGTGATTCCTTCAGGTCCCGATGAGGACTCCACAAGACTATAGTGTGGGTTTTCAGAGCTCTGTCTCTTTGGAGCTTAACCCTGAAGACCTCAAATGAAAGAAGACATAATATCAAACATTCTCCCTCAATGCATTTTCATAGGTTTAGATCCCTTACATAAATTTATTTTGATAGGTTATTGTAAATATTATTAATATTCAGGACATGAACCTGAATGTTAATAAGTATTTTGTTGAGATTGCTGCTGTTGGTTTTCTTCATTATGTGGTTGTGCTGGGGGCAGGGTATTTTCAACGGGGTGAATTCAAGGGTAGAAGTTTTAGGTGAGGACACTTTTACTTAAGTTTGAGAAAGACTGAGTGGAACAGGTTTAATGAAGACAGACTTCTACAAAAAGAAACAAAAAGTCTAGAACATGGCAGAGAAACCAGGAACTAAGTTCTAGAAAAATTAAGGAAAATGCCCCTGGTACTACTTTCTGTCTTTCTCTCTGTTTTTCTTTTCTTGGTTAAGTGAAGTCCAGAGTGTCTTGCTTCCTTTAGAAACACTGCTCACAGGCCTGACATCATGGTAGAAAATCACCCTGGCTATATTCCTGGTGATAATTGAACCATGAATGTAAGACCAGAAACCCTTTTCTACGTTCTGAGGTCACCAAGAACTATTGTGCAAATCACTAGGTCCCTGGTCATTTTCAAATACTTGCTTGTCTTTCTAACAACAGCCAATAGATCAGAACACTGGGTGTTCTTAGGCACTGGAATTAGGTGTGAGTTTTCTCATCATTGACAATCACTCAGAAGCAACCAGGAGGGTCAGAAGACTAAATCATAGTCACAGTAGGGTGACCATAAAATCTGAGCCTAACCTGTGGGGTCACTAGGCCTAAATATGCATTTACTCCTATGCCCTATCCACTAAAGCCTTGACTTTGTTTTCACTTCCTGTTATTCCAATAGGTCAACATTCTTGGCAGGTTGACTTCTCCAGTTTAATAATCCAAATCACCACTGCATCAAAGCTCAGGAGCAACTATGGCTTTAGGACGATGCAGACTTTGATTTGCTTGCGCTTTATTTTTGTTGGTTTGTTTTTGTAAAGAAACATCTGATTTTTGCAAGATGGTAACTCAGTGAATGTGAAAGTGAAAGATTTAGTTTGATGACTGGGGCTGTGTTTTTAAGGTTATTTTTAATATATTTGAAAATGTTTTCTTTTCCTCAAGTGAATGAATTGATATTTTTGGCTAATTCTTTTTGGGTTATGGAGATAACTTAAAACTGCCTCCTCTATTTGAATATAATTACTGGTGATTGTCCTTATGTAAGATGAGTTATCACCTAACCATATAAAGAAAAATACCTATTTTCACTTACATCATTATTTGTGATATTTCCTCCCTATTTCACGAAATCCATCAGTCAGTGAAAAATGTTTTATTTGAGAAATGTATGAGAAAGTGTTGGTATGACTAATTTTCTGCTCTTCCTGGTTCTACACTGTGGAGAGGTCTGATGTTTGAGTTGATGTGAAACATTTTCCCTGAGGTTTTATACTCAGCCATTTATTCATTTGGAAAATGTTAGTATGAAATTCAAGGACTTTGGAATCAGGTCTGTTCCTCTCAGTATTAACTGGACAGTTTGGCTTTGCTGATGACTAGTTTCCTTCATCTATGATGTGGGAAGAATACTCTTTACTGTGCAGGATCCTGATGGGCTTAAACACAGTGCATACAAAGATCCAGGGCAGAACCTGATGCAATGAGTGGCTTGAGTATATTAACACTCCAAAGTTCACAGTGGTGATAGTACACACTATTATTACAACAGCAATAATTCTGCTGGTGGTATGAATACATTTTTCTTTGTCCTACATCATAACTCATTGAGCTATTTTTATCTGGGAACAAAAGGGAGACACTCCCTATTTTGAAGCATAAGCTCAGCCCTATGATTTTAACATAGTCGAGATGTCTTGTAAATGGAATAATAAAATAATGATTCCTTATGATTTGGGTCATGGAAATTCAGTGGTCTGTTGTTGACTTCAAGGCAGTGTGCTGTAATGTCATTGTTCAAACGAATTCAAAAGCCATTCCCTGTGGTCAAAGGTGACTCATTTAGAACTGCAATTATTACTGTTTCCAAAGGAATTTCTGTATTGTTTCTGCAAATAACCAGGCAGCATTTCTTCATGTGTTGGTAAAAGCGAAGGTCACTACAAAATGTTAACAATTATAACCTTTCAACACCCTCGTCACTTTTACATTTAATATTTTTGTTTGATATTTTCTTGGTGATGGCCTTACTGTGATTTTTGTATTAGTGGGCATTTAATTTCTGTACTTCGTGGAGGAAGTTCTCCATACCAGGTCCTAATATCAAACCCAGTCCAGATGATCACATTTAAAATTTCAGGAAATCAGATCCCTTCTTCTCATTTTGATGATATAATAGTATACATGGCTTAGATCAGTGGATATAGGTTGGGCCTGAGAAATTACAGTAAGGCACTGTGGGGATTGGGTCTTCTCTTTGAGGATCTTCTCAGAAGGGGGGGGGGAGTGGTGGCATAGGTTCAGAGAGGAGACATTTGGGTTCTATCTAATTCTGGGAAATATATGAGGATTTGAGTGGAATGTCACCTTAGGGGAGGGGGAGTGGAGAGGTAGGGGTGGAGAGAGGACCATAGATGAGCTACCTCTGAAAGGCACAGGAAGTTTCTGAAAGACTCCCATGTGCCATGGAAAGAATTGCCATCTGAATGTAAGAAGCACACTTATTTTTAGAAACTGAACACAGGCAATTTGGTTGCAGAAAAGTGGGAGGTTACTGTAGTGGTGCAGAGACCAACCCTCTCCCTCACTGTTACCCACATGGCTCTTTCTGGTGGACGAGATGAAACCATTTTAAAGCAACATTCATCATGACAATGACTCAGGGGCAAATCGATCTCAGAAGGGGTTCAAGTCCCCATTAAAAAAAAAATTGCAATGTTAAAACATTTGATAAGGAATTCTCTTTAAATCCTCTGAAATCTAACTTCTGGGACTTCTAAGTTTCTAGAGTTAATATATTAAGAATTCATTATCTAATGTCAATGCATTGTCTTCAAATGTTTAATAAATTTATATTTTTAAAAAGATTGAAGGATTGATTAATTGACTGGTTTTGCTATCATCATGGGAGTTGATATGTCCCTTTTCTGTGCAGAAGAATCCACACAGAAGTATTTAGAAGGGTCATTTGGGTTGGACAGAGCTTCAAGAAGTACTTGATTTAAGAACAGAGAGTCAAACAAACTGGCTTTTCTATCAATAGCTTCTCAATGGCTCACAGTCCCATATCTGCAGCCTGTGAGGTGTTGGGGATAAAGCTTTGGATGCCATTTTGAAAGGTTCAGCCCTCCTGGACTGTGGTACCTCAATGTTAGCTCAGGTGGCTTTTCTGGCAGAGTTGAAATGTGTTTGAAGACATAGCTAGTGAGTTGAGTTCTTAATGGACAGATGAACATATAACCCAAATTTCTCCTGTATTTGGAAGTAATTTGCCTGATTCCATTCTAAATGACAGCATCAAAAGCAAGACCATGTGTACAAAGTGATTGAATTGACTCTCCCACCCCAGTCTTCCAAATGGGTCCTATTGCTCAGCCTCACTTAAGAGTGTTAATAACTGATCACAGGAGACCCTTCTGTGCCTGACTCATCATGAGCAGATGCCTAGTGATATGTCACTAGAACCTCCTTAAAGGATTCATTTTCCCTGTAAAGGAACAAGGAAAAAAAAGGTTTAATTCTTTGATCACTACCTCCAAATATCAAAATAGAGAATTGGAAAGGGTCCTGGGTTTGTGATCAGAATAGGCCTGAGTCTTGGCCTCAGTTTCCTAAGGCACTTAGTGAAGTACCTCTGGGATTGCTTAACCATGCTGGACTCTGGGTGGCACCTGGTGCCATGCCAGCTCTTTCCCAAACATTATCTCATTTAGTGTTCTATTTAGTGCATAAATTGGACAGATGAAGACAAACCAGATTAAGATACAAAATATAAATTTACATAATAGATATAATTTTTTTAAATTAAATAAAATAATAGAAGGTCTTTTTGAGCACTCTCTAATGCCAGGCACTGACATATATGACATATGTTAAGCACTTCACAACTGCCATCTCATTTAACCCTCACAATAACACCATGAGGCAGGTACTGACTGAGGTTGATAATCTTCAGGTCACAAGGTGAGTATGTGATGGTAGTGGAAGTAATAGTAAAATTCTAAATAAAGAGTTATCTGATTCTAAATCTAGAGCTGCAGGACAGCTGTTTTCCCCAAGTAAATAAGTAATAAGTAGTGAGTAATGAAGACATTACTCCTTCTTTAGGTTTAATATTTTGACAAATACTTCAAGATTTTGTTTGTATGTGGACAGCAGAAGTTAGAAGAACTGGGGACAGCATTTGCATGTTACTTTCAGGAGGTCACACCTTACTTCTTCACATTCTTTCTTGTTTACTTCCAATCCCATTCCACTAAAGCCCTGTGGGTTTTTGAAGATAGGCTCCACAATTTGAATTTTCTCTTTACTTTATCCCAACCATCAAAGTGACAGAGACTCCATAATTCATGTGTATAGACACTGCTGTGTTGTCCTCTCCTAAGTGAGGGACATTTCAAATGTTGGAAAAACTAGGTCATATAGCTGCAATCCCATCAAAGTTCTGTTTTGATTTTCTTGCTGTTGTTGCCACTACTGTTATTTTCCATCCAAACACTGAGGTTAAGAGAGATAAATTTTCAAGAGTGTGTCTCATTAAAGCGTTTGAACTGCTGTGGCAGAAAAGAACCCACAAGTCCAGCCAGATATGAATGTGGATCTCCTGATACAGTGCATGTCTTCACCATGATCTCATCTAATCTCTTGTTCCACAGAAAGAACGTGTTCTCTAGCATTGTTAGACAAAGGGAAAAAAGACACAATCTGACATGGCTAAGGTTTTAAGCAGACAATAATGTAGGGGAAAATTATCTTTCTGGTAAGTGGCTAAGGCACCAAAGTGATGCACTTTATGCTCTTAGTTGCAAAAATTGGTTTTTCTTTGGTTACTTAACTGACTGCTTCAGTAGTTCCCCAAAATCCAAACCTAGTTGTGACCTGAGAAAGAATTACCTAAATTTTCTCTCCCTTCCTACAGCATATTGAGGGCCAGCTTGGACTTTTCCTCTCAGAAATCTGTTTCCCATGAAGAAAAGGTGTCCTTGAAGCTGGCAAAGGAGAGACAAGAAGCCGGGACCTTACGTAGTGAAAAAAAAAAAAAAAAGTGCAATGAGAGGAGGCAGAGGAGAGCCTGTCCTCTCATGTGCTTGAAGGCAAAGTGACTTGGGCCAGCTCTGGGTCCTGATGAGGTGAAGCCAGGGCTTTTCAGGACTGAGGGCTGAAGGAGGCCAGTTATCAAGGAGAACAGGGGCCTCAGGTCCTGAAAGCAGGACTGGAACCCATGACTTGCTATGAGTTTACCAGAAATTTAGAGTCCAACTGGAATGAGGGACAGTACTTTAAAGACCAATGATGTCACCAACATGCCCCTGAGGACCAACACAAGGTCAGAGGGGATTCCACCTCCCAACATGAAGATATGCTAGACACCCTAACCCTCACACTTGGGAAATGAGCAGGAGGGGGCTTTGATGGAGACAGGTCCATTGTAATCTGTGAAAAGCTGGCTGTTGCTTCAGAAAGAATGTTCCAATGATCTGATTCAAAGGCCAGGCATTACATTTTTCTGAGCATTTTAATTTAAATGCACAGTGAGTAAAATATGGCAACTTCATCACATCTGTTAACCCCAAATTGTGAGTCTCCAGTTGGCATATCAGCAGAGAGGAGACTATCTGAGGATGTTTCAGGTCTGTCCAAATCTCACCTCTTTGCTGCCTGTGACTAAGTGGTCTATGACCTTGTGGTCTGTTTAAAGCTGCTATTGACATTAAAACATAGTACGCTAAATAAATCTTCATCTCAAATAAATGTTGGGTAAACCAGAGTTCTAATTCTGAGAGCTTTTTGAACACTTGGTAAGTCCCTTTGGGTTCACTAAATGTTTTTCTGCAAATCTTCCAGGCCTTAATGATGGCCTTATCTAGCTTCTTCCTTTGTTTCTCTCTCACTTGGTCCCACTAGTAATCATCCCAGACTTTATATGGAATGCCTTTGCTTTTCCAGTGTGGACTTCTGTTTGGAAGCTTTGAAATGAGCAGAATGACTCACGAACATGAGGACATCTCAAACGCTAGTATTATGGTCCAGCCAACCTTCTGATGAGCTCCTGGTCCCATGCCTTCACAGGGCTGGGCTGTCCCTCACTGACCCTCACACAAAGTTTAGCTCCTCTGAACTCGAGGTCAGGGCAAGCTGGGCAACCAAAATGATAGTGAAATTCATCTTGCTCTCATTCAGCCTAGAGTCAAGAGAAGCTCTATGGTTTGGGCTTGGGATTAAAAAAGAACTGAGCTGGCCAACTAGGAAGAAGGGCCTGGGGCATGGATCTCTGTCTTACCTCATTCTGTTAATTATAGTCCCTGAAATCAACTTGTAGATGAGCAGTAAACTGTCTCCATGCATGCCTGTAGTTGCTCTTAACAGACATTCTGGAAAATACTGTTCAAGAAACCCTATTGTACAATGGAATTAATTTACACAAGTAACTTATAGGACCAACTTTTTTATTATTTTTTAATGTCATAAAAATTCCATGAATTCAGCATCTGGGAAAGTCATAAGGTGGACTGGGCATCCCATTAGACAGGCCTAAAGGAGAGCAGATGGAAATTCTGAGTATGAAGTAAGAACAGATGGGGCTCTGCAGGTGAAATTGAACTTGAGTATTTCAAAGTTCACAATGTTGAACACAAAATCCCATTAAGCACCTTCCAATAAAGACTAAGCTGACAGGTTGCATGGTAATGTCCCCATTATGAATTTCCAAGGCATTTAGCTGTCAATAATTTCTGTGGCAGAGGTTAAGAAAGCACTTCATTGGACACTCTCTGCTCATTTACAAATGGAAAAATTTTAAGCTGTGTTTTCTCTTACCTGGGACTATAGGAAGGTGGCAATGCTATGGAAAGAGAGAAAAGATTTGGCCTCTTTCTTTTTCTTTTTTAGCCAGTTGCTTGTCTCTCCTCTCCTCTATAATTTTCCCCTTCTCAATTTAGAGAGTTGTGCACCCACAGAAAACCATGCTGGCCAGGCAAACTGAACTGTATGCTGGCCATTCAGAAGCCTTCTGGTGTTTTGAAAAGATGTGACCTCATCCCACACCTGTCACTTTCTGTGCAAGAGTTCAAGTTCTCTGACGCCATTACAGTCAGGGTAAGACAAGACTAGAATACAATGTGCTGTTAACTGCTGGTGAGTGAGTGGCTCCACCACCTGCTAGTTCTCAAATGGTACAGAACTCCACAAGTTGTAGCAGACAACTAGGTTCTAAATTTATCCAAGTCTGTGTGAGTGGCCTGAGCAACCTAAAGGGAAGATTTGCTTTGGTGGAGAAGGTAGCTCCTTGCCTTGTGATTTGCCTTTAGATGTTAGAGTGAAGGTAGAACCAGTGGAGAGTTGGGGTTGTGGCATCTAATAGATGTTGTCTACTCTTTACCTCATCTCAGCACTAGCTGTGTAGAATCCAACACCAGAATTTTCCTCCTGGTGTAAAGAGGACACTTACTTATTTCACCTTTTCTTGCTGGGTTGACCTTCCTGTGGTTAAGGATGGAATGGCTATGGGTATAGCAATGTCTTTGTTTAGTGGTTAGGGGTAGGGAGGTCTGGAGAGAGAGTTCTCTCTCTTATTTCCCCAGAAGTCCAAATTATCCTTCTCTAAAGAAAACAGCACATACATTCCAAAGGAGCTTGAATTGAGAATGCAGTCTGCTTAATTCATTGGAGCTGGAGTGTAGGGCCTCCAAGAATCAGGTAAAAAAAAAAAAAAAGTAAAAATTCATGTGGTTGCCTGAGATTTTAAATATGTGGAATGTCACATGTATAGATACTTCCAAAGGGGTGACACAACATATTTAGCTATCATGATGGCATAACCAACTGGTATAGAGTCTGTTTCCATGAAAAATGATGCTGGCTCGGCACAGCTAGAATGGTGACACTGGATAGAACATTAGCCTTGCTTCCAAACATGCACAGAAGGCTGTGGCTGCCTAAGTACTGGATTAATAGTTCAGGGTTTTAGGTGGTGCCTGTAGAGCCAAAATTGACCAAAGAGGGCTATCAATAAAATAGAGGTAAAATATTTGCCTTATTATAAAAATAATGCCTGAAACTAAGTGCTCATTCAATAGCAGCTGTTACTGTTATTAGCCATCATTCTTCAGACTAGCATAAAGTAACTCAATTTATCAATTAATCTTTATATTTCTAATAATGCCAAGACCTCAGTGTTTGAGATATACCTAGCTTGTTATGAGCACTGAATGTATAAGAAACTATTTTAAATGTCAGAATAAGGGCTGACAAATAAAACCCAGGATACCCAGTTAAATTTTATTTTTGGATAAACAATAAAAAAATTTGATGGTTTGTTTCATGTTTCTATGTCTCAGACCATCAAACCTATGAGGGATGGCAGAGGAGGGTGGGAGCGGGGGTAAGAGATCAATCAAAGAACTTGTTGCATGCATATAAATCTAACCAGTGGACACAGACAGTAGGGGGGGATGAAGGACTATGCCGGGAGGCAGGAGTGGGTGGGGAGAGGTCAATGGGGGGGGGGGGGGGGAAGGGAGGAGACCTATGTAATACTTTCAACAATAAGGAATTTTTTTTAAAAAATATATTTTATTGATTTTTTACAGAGAGGAAGAGAGAGGGATAGAGAGTTAGAAACATCAATGAGAGAGAAACATCGATCAGCTGCCTCTTGCACACCCCCTACTGGGGATGTGCCCGCAACCAAGGTACATGCCCTTGACCGGAATCGAACCTGGGACCTTTCAGTCCACTGAGCCAAACCGGTTCGGCAACAATAAGGAATTTAAACAACAACAACAACAACAACAAAACCCAGAAGATTATTTGCATGGGATACACTTATACTAAAAAAGTATTCATTGTTTATCTGAAATTCAAATTCAACTAGATTTTTATTTGTTAACTATGGCATCTCCATCCATGGTTAATTCTGGAGTAATTGATGTCTTAGGAATGCATGCCACTTCACATGTAGAACTTTGCAGCGTGGAGAGCTTGGGGAAGGTATTGCAGGTATAAATTCTGCCTGTAAGCTGAACCAGGGTGTTTTATATTCCACTAAGCTCCAGGGACTGTCTGTGCTGATTATCGTTAAGTAATTTTTTTTTAAGTCAACACCCTAGGATATTTTCCCATTGATTTTAGATAGAGTGAAAGAGAGAGGGAAAGACAGAGAGAAATATTGATGTGAGAGAAAAACATTGATTGGTTGCCTCCTGCACGAGTCCTGACCATGGCCTGGGCCGGGGAGGAGCCTGCAACCGAGGTCTGTGCCTGCCTTTGACTGGAATCAAACCCTGGACACTTTGACACACAGGCTGATGCTCCATCCACTGAGCCCAACCAGGGCTAAGTAATTCTATTTTTATTTGTAACTAAACAGTCCACAACCATGGTGAAGTTGTGGAGGCCATAGATGACTGCCTTCTGTGAAGTTTGAATGAAATATCCAAACTGTGCAAGCTCACGGGTGAAAGTAGTTCAAATGGCAGAGTTGTGGTTAATATTTAGACTATTATAATGCCAAAATCCTTGCTGCAGTAATCTGAGATTAATTGACCACATGAGACATAGAAAATGAGCTTATGCAATGCTCTTTGAAAAATGGAGGCTTTGTAAATTTAGTGATGGATATGATTACCTGGCTGTGTGATTATTGTTGGTGACTTCTCATATCTCTTTTATAATACTAGGTAACACTAGAATTATATTAATTCTATCCCTAGCTCGTGGCTGAGGAACTACTTGTTGCAGTATCAAAAATGTCCAGGTCTTCTCAACAGAAACTCATCAGGCCAGAAGGGAATGGAATGAAATATACAAAGTCATGCAAAGGAAGGGTCTAAATCCAAGAATACTGTACCCAGCAAGGCTATCAATCAAAATTGAAGGTGAAATCAGGAGCTTCACAGACAAAAAAGGACTAAGGGAGTTTATCACCACCAAACCAGCAATGAAAGAAATGCTAAAGGGTCTGCTGTAAAAAAAAAAAAGAAAGAAATAGGAAGCAAAGACGGAACACAGGGGTATAGATTAAAAATGGCGACAAATAAGTACCTATCAATAATAATTTTAAATGTAAATGGATTGAATGCCCCAATCAAAAGACACAGGGTAACAGACTGGATAAGAAAACAAAACCCATATATCTGCTGTCTACAGGACACCCACCTCAAAAAAAAGGACGCATACAGACTGAGAGTAAAGGGCTGGAAAAAGGTTTTCCAGGCGAATGGAAATGAAAAAAAAGCTGGGGTAGCAATACTTATATCTGACAAATTAGATCTCAAAGTGAAGGACATAACAAGAGATAATGAAGGCCACTTCATAATACTAAAGGGAGAAATCCAACAAGAAGAAATAACTCTGGTAAACATATATGCACCCAATACAGGAGCACCAAGATACATTAAAAAACTCCTGGAAGATATAAAAGGAGAGATTGACAGCAATACAATCATAGTAGGAGAATTCAATACCCCACTATCACCATTGGACAAATCCTCTAAACAAAAATTCAGCAAAGAAACATCAATCCTAAATGACTCACTAGAACAGATGGAATTAATCGACATCTTCAGAACATTTCACCCCAAAGCCACAGAATATACATTCTTCTCAAGTGCACATGGGTCATTTTCAAAGATAGACCACATATTAGGACATAGGCAAAGTCTCTCCAAATTCAAGAAGATAGAAATCATGTATTGGTGTGGGTAATGGTAAGATATGTACACATATAATACCTCAATAAAAAAAATGTCAAAAAATAAAAATGTCCAGGTCCACTCACACATGCCTACTCTTACTCAGATGGAACAGTGTAGTCATGCCATTCACTTCACATGCATAACTTTGGGACATGGTAGGGAACTTGAGTCCTAGTAGATAATTCACGTGGACATGGGGGAATGTGCCAACTGCACATATACACTGTGCCCCCAGCAGGGGATCAATTTTCCTTTTCCATAATCTATACTAATAATAGCCGAGGTGGTCATCATGCTCTCATGCATCATGCCCTAACGTCGTCACAAGATGACCATCACAAGATGGCCTCACACACAGCAGAGGTGGGGCCCGGCGGAGGAGGCAGGTCACAGCAGGGGAGGGCAGTTATGAGAGATCAGGCTGGCAGGGGAGGGCAGTTGGGGGTGACCAGGCCTGCAAAGGAGGGCAGTTGGGGGCAATCAGGCTGGCAGGGGAGGGCAGTTGTGGGTGATCAGGCCAGCAGGAGAGGGCAGTTGGGGGCAATCAGGCCAGCAGGGGAGCAGTTAAGGGACAATCAGGCTGGCTGGCAGAAACGGTTAGGGGCAATCAGGCAGGCAGGCAGGCAAGTGGTTAGGAGCCAGCGGTCCTGGATTGTAAGAGGGATGTCTGACTGCTGGTTTAGGCCTGATCTGGGATCCCAGATTGGAAAGGGTGCATGCCAAATTTCATGCACCGGACCTCTAGTTAATGTTATAACAAAATGAGGTTGAACTAAACGACGTTATTGGAGGACCTGCTGTACAATTTGAATATTTTGAGGTTGAAAGTTCATCTACATGGAAACTGTGGATTTCAAGTATACCACTAACCACTCCTCCACTCAGATAAGTTGTTGGTGGTAGATGCTATCACTAACATCTCACAAAGTGCTCTTCAGTGCATTTTCAGCATCCCATGAGGTCTGGGAACCTCTCTTTAAGTTATAGGAAGGAGAGGAGGAATTTTAAGTCAGAAACATTCTAAGTTAATAGCACTTTTATGGTATAGAGCCCATCTTCCCTTTCCCTTTCTCTCTTCCCCTTCCTCTCCTCTTCTCTCTCTCTTTCCTGCCCCATTTGTCTCTAATTCTCATAAGTACTGCCTCAGCTCCACTACCTTTATTTTTGTAAAGAATTTTTCAGTACTTTTAATGATCATAATTGCTCCAGCTCCAGAACCTGAAAGTTTTCTTGATTTGCAGAAGCAACACCAGTTGCTGTCAAAAATTCAAAATTGTTTAGGTATGTGAACCATCACCAGAATTAAAAGAAAACAGCATTTTCTAATGAGAAGAGATAACAAGAGCCTGAGAAATGGGAAGCATTCTTTGATTTGGCCTATAGAGGAAGAAGAAAATTTTAATGCAACCATGCATTGTAGCAACAAATCTGCTCAATTGCTGGAAAACTCTGGGTCTTCCCAGATGAATGACATGGTAAACCTTCGTTTTTCAATAGCTCCTTAGCTGACAGCTGAAGCTGGTTCTTAGTAAAAGGTGGTGTTTTTCATTCTAAACTCTTGAAAGCCCTTGAGGAAACTTCTGAGAAGTGACAAGTTCCCTTGACTCTTGAGATGAGCACTGCATTGTGCACAATGGTTTCTACATTACATGGCGGCATTAAATTTTTATTTTTCTTCTATAGGCCAAATCAAAGAGCGCTTCCCATTTCTCAGGCTCTTGTTACCTCTTCTCATTATAACACACTGTTTTATTTGAATTATGGTGATGGTTCACATACCTAAACAATTTTGACAGATTTTGATATCAGCTGGTGCTGCTTCTTCAAGTCAAGAAAACTAAAACTCTTACAAGCACCACATATACACACATATGCAGACATCCAGATATCCTGATAAACTGAAAATCCAAAGGTTTTTGTCATGGGCTTATTTTAAAACATGAACAACTATACTGTGTAGTTTATTTTATACTGTGAACAAAAGTTTTTATTTTTATTTTTAAATTGTAAAATGTCTTTCTTCCAATAAACTAACAGTGATTTCTTTTCTTGTATCACTGTAAAGTCAGCACAGCAAATATCATTTTACTTATCAATTGGGGAAACTGGCCCAGGAGATGGTGGCTTTCCCTTATCCCATGGTGTCAGGACCTCCATTTTAATCCTGTGATGACTGCCAGGAAAATGTGCTGCTTCCCTTAGAGGCAAGGTATACTTTATTTGGGAAGACTTTGAAGTGCCCTCACCCCACATAACTGAAGAAATCATGCTTACCAGGCCATTTACTCTCATGAAAAGTTATAAAATGACAATAATCTACTTAATCTCAATCTTCTTGCTTTTGATTCCGTCACAAATTCTGTTTCAAAGTTGGAGCATGTTCAATTTAAGTTTTAAAATACTAGTCTTATCAAGATCTTCTGAAAATTATGCTAGAAAATATTTGAAAGGGGACTTAGAGGTGGCTTGTGGATTTCTATAATGGGACATTTTTGTCTTTGCTGCCCCATGAGGTTCTGCCTCAACCTACAAGTGACCCAGTGAAACTATGATGCCATGCTCAGGAACATCTGGTTTTCTATTTTTTTTTCCCTCTGAATTAGTGATTCGTGATTAATTTTGGTCTTGTGAAGATATATTCTCAAATCGTGTAGCCATATTCAAACCCATTTGACTGAATTCAGTAAAAATAAAGGAAATTAAACTCCAAAGAACAAACGGTAGTGGAATTCTGTCAAATACTTATTTTTAGTTACTGGCTCACAGATCGCTAGCTTGGTTGTGTCCATCTATCTATCAGACAGTCATCTCAATATCATAAAGACCAATAATTTACTTATAAAGTGACTCTGTGTCCCCATCTCCTTTTCCCACAAAATCTGTTTGTCACGAAAGGGAATTTAATTTTTAGCATGATTGCTAAACCTCTGAATTAAACATTTTCATTCTCTCAAAAAAACCTTTCTGTTTCTTTAACACTGGAAAGGGTATTTCATTAAGTATCCTAAACAGTTTACTTTACAATGTAAGGAAACAGTTTACTTTACAATGTAAAGAGAAAGAGTGGTACCTTAGCCAGGCTCTTGGGGGTTTCCCAGCTGTGGCTTGTTGGTGGCTCTGGGTGGCTGAGATAAAGATTCACCAACTTTGCTGAGGCTGAGGGTGCCATGCTTGGCCACTGCTTCCTAGTTTGTGGATGAGATGAGTAGAATGTGAGGTGGGTAGACGGTGACTTGGAGGTGACAAGACCTCTCTTCTTCTTACATGCTACCATAGCTTTTAGGAACGTGCAGGGATAGTGTTTCCATGGAGCTTGTTGTGAAAGCATAAATGGTGTGACAGTGATTTGGAAGATATCTGAAGAACGTGAGGTCACTAGGTACCTGAAAATTAGAAGAGAGGACCCAAGAAGCTGGTTCCATTGACTGCATCTGTATCAGAAATTATTGCAAAACAAAGTGGCTTAAAATAGTAGAAATGTTTCATTTACTCATAGATCTACACATGAGCCACTTTGTTCCATGTACAATGAAAACACTACTGCCTGGAGATTTGTTGAACTCCATAATTGTGTCCTCTGTCATTCTGCACAAGGCTGCAGTATAGCTGCTGAGGCCACAATCCTGATGGCTTCCTCTATGGCTTCTCCAACACTGGATCCATAATGTTAAAGCTGTGAAAAGTACATCATTTTTTATGGAGAGAAGGAATTCATTTTCAACACATTACTGTGAAATTTGTGAATGAAAAAAAAAAATGAGAGAAGCATATAACTTTTTTATGACATTGGGTGGCAGCTGGAAGTTACCCTGGGAGATAGCAAGTACCTGGACACTGCTCAGTGGATAATGTCCTAAGAAGCATCAGACCACATGTGTGGGGTTACTAATTCCTCTCCTTCTGTGTAAAAGCTCCTCTACTTCTCTTTCATCCTCAGAAGACCTCTGGTCCCTGTTGGGTGAAGGTGGCACTGCTTACCCCATGTCTCATGGTAAGCTTGTTGTCCCTTGACTGTATCCCCTGAACTCTGAATCACAAGTGCTGGCTTCATTCTCAGTTCAAATTCAGCCAAGCTCAACACTGCCCAACATGCCCAACAGAACACATCACACATTAAAGTTCGTTTTGACAAATGCACAGTTGTGTCAACATACAGAATGATTCCCTTCTCCCGATTCCCTTGTACCCTTTCAGAAAACCACTCCTTGCATCCCAATTCTCTGGCACCACTGATCTATTCTTCATTTCCATAATTTTGTGTTTTCCAGAATGCCATGTAAGTGGAATTACACAGGACATAGCATTTGAGCCCCTTCTTTCATCCACACTGGATGGATTAGCGATGCCCATCAGATATATTTCAGTACATGGTGAGTTCCTTTTAATCACTGAAGATCCCAATGTATGAATAAACCAGTTTGTTTCCAATCCTAGCTGAGGCACACGTGTGTCATTTCTGATTTTGGGTGGTTATGAACGTAGCCGCTTCACACATTTGCATACTGGTTTCTGTGTGAATGTTCATTGACGTAGAGGCAGTACATTTATGGCATTTTCCCTAGCCTCCCAGTCTGTTATTTTTTCCTAGCTTTTCCCCATATGTTTTCCTTCTATTAATCTATTTCAAGTTTACTAATATTGTGTCATTTCTGTTCTACTATTGAACTCATCCAGTGAGTTTTTTCATTTTATTTTTTCATTTAGAATTTTCCATTTTAACACAATTTCTATTTCCCTCTGAGGTTGTTTATTTATTTATTTTTCAATTTTTTATTTTTAAGGTTGTTTATTTTTATAATTCACTTCAAGATTGTTAATATTTCCCTCATAAAGATGATTATAACAGCTGCTTTAACATCTTTTGTAATTCCAAGTCTGGGCATCTGTTGATTGTCTTATCCCTGGAAAATTGTCAGGTTTTCGGATGTCAAGTAATTTTGGGTTGTGTACTGGACATTTGAATGTTGCCCTGTGAAATTCAGGATGGTTTAAAATCCTCCAGAGATTGTTGACTTGTATGAACTGTTTTTAAATGTAGAATTCAACATAGCTTCTGAACCAATAATAAAATCAACAGGATATTTTTGGAGGACAGCATTTTTCTACCATAGCTGCACAGTAAAACTTTGGTGATGATGGATATGTCCTCTATCTGTGCCGCCCAACACTGTAGCCACTTGTCTCAAATAGGGCACTTGAAATGTGGCTATTGTGAATGAAGAACTCAATTTTTAATTTCATTGAATTTTAATTAATGTGAATTTAAATAACCACACACAACTAGTGACTGAGATATTGGACAGGGCAGTAAAACTTTCTCAGTCTTAAAGTAGTTTCTTGGTTTGATATAAATTAAGGCAAAACACTGTCTACCATAAGATATTTTATTTATATTAAAATCGTGAAGCTATAACAGAATGAACCAAGGCTGCAATTATTATGTGTATTCACAGTGCATGAGTGAAAGTTGAGTGGAGCTCACTGAGAACCTTTGAGAAAGCCAATGATTTTAACTCTTGTAAAATTTGGGAAAGTATAACCAGAGACGTCTGTCCCATATACACACAGGAGAGCCCATCCTCTGCCTCTTCTTGGCTGTTTCCATAAAGTGGGTTTAAATTTGAAAAATTTACCCTAGAATGTGGATGTCCACACTGGCTTTTATTTAGGAAAGTTAACATTAACATTTTTAATTCTTAATTTTTGTTTTATCTTATACTTGAAGTATATTGGAATTTGCCACCTTAAAATGTTCTCCTTTGTTGGGATCTGTAACTCTTCAATATTATATTTCAATTTGTACGTAGTTTGCTTCTTTTTTTGTTCTTTTGATCTTGTCTACCCAGTCTCTGCATGCCATGAGCCCACTCCTTAGCAGTCACAGTTGTCTATTGCTAAGTGAAAAATAAAACAAAACAACTCCTCCCTCCCAAAACCTAATAACTGAAAACAATGTTTCACTGTTTCCCATGATTATATGGTTCCAAGGAGTTTAGCCATGGTCTGGTCTGGCATTCTGTGAGTGCACAGCTGACCTCTTGTTCCCAAAGCTTTCCAAGAGCCCCTCACCTAGGCTTCCACAGCCTTTCCTGATGGCTAAATCCTAGGAGAATAGAAACAGAAGCTACCGTATCTTCTGAAAACTACTGCAGAACTGCAAAAACATTACTTCTTCCCATCACTTGGTCATTGGAAGTCACAGGCCAGCCAAGATCCAACATGGATTCTACTTCATGATGGGAGGCAGCAGAGAACTGAAACTATCTTTAGCCTGTCACAGCAACCAGGTCAGTGTTTTTGTTCATTTCTTTTCTGTTCATTAATATATGGAGGTTTGGTGGAATCCATTTGTCAGGATGAAGAGAGGTGAAAAAAGTTTTTTAACTTTATAAGCCTACCAAGAAAGAAAAGAAAAAGACAAAAAAACTCTTTTATGAGAATGCCCATTACAATTAGTAATCAATATGCCTATTACAATTAGTAAAATTTCTGCTATATGTAAGTCACATCCCAGGTTCTTCATTTCTCTCCAAAGTCACATTTATGCCTATGGTTTGTTTCTTGCTATAGGGATACTTTTATACTTCAAGTAGCAGAAAATCTAAATGCAGTGACTTACATAAATAGGGGCTTTTCTCACAAAGCAAGCAGTCCAGAGGTAAGTGTTGGCTGGTGTTTGTTCGGCACCTCAGTGACATGAGGGCCCTGGTGATTTAATTTTTCTGTCCTTTTCCTTCTGGTTGCCAGATGGCTGCTACATTTTCAGCTGTCAAGTCCACATGACAGTGGAGTCAGTAAGGAAGAAACATGGACTGCATCAGCAAGACTACCACGTCCCCAGGGAGACAGGGGAGACTAGGCATGTGGCTCCTCAGCCAGAACTCCAACATGGCTCCTCCCAGCTGGAACAAGGCTTCAGAGAAAGGGGTTTGGGAATTGGGGGGGGTAACAGGTAAACTCCCTCATATGGCCCCATATTCCCACTGCCTAATATTTATGTCTCTGTGCAATCTTTTTCTTTTTAGTATGTGTGGACCTTGTGAATCACTTCTAATGGAGAAACAATGGGAAAATTACTGACATGTCACTTCTGAGATTAGGTTTCAAAGTGATTGTGACTTCTTTCTTGGGTGTATTCTCTCTTGCTGTCCTTGTGAATTGCTGGACATGGGTGACTAGTTGCCACATTGTGAGGCAATCCATGTATGTGAGCTTAGAAATGTATCTTCTGAGGTCTGTCAACAGCCACATGAGTGGCTTGGAAGAGGGCCCTTCTGCCCATTTGAGCCTTTAGGTGACCAGCCCTGGCCAACAGCTTGACTGCAGCCTTATTAAATCACTTACATGGGTGAGCTAGACACACCCATGTAAGCCACATCTACTCGGGAGGCACAGAAACTGTGAGCTAATAACTATTTATAGTTTTAAGCTACTGTGTTTTGGATTAATATGGTACAAAGCAATAAATAATTAATCCATCGGATCAACTTACCATGTCAGCTACACCTACCTATATATATAAAAGGCTAAGTGACCAACCATACATCTGTCTGACCAACCAACTGCCTGATACATATGATGTGCACTGGCAATTTAGAAATAAATGTTGACACGTGCATGCGTGATACATATAAAGCTCTTGCTGGCACCATAGCAAGCGTGTTTTAATTTTATAATAATACTAGAGGCCCGGTGCACGAAATTCGTGCACGGAGGGGGGTTGTCCCTCAGCCCAGCCTGTACCCTCTCCAATCTGGGACCCCTCAAGGGATGTCTGACTGCCCGTTTAGGCCCGATCCCTGGGATAGGGTCTAAATGGGCAGTCGGACATTCCTCTCACAATCCAGCACTGCTGGCTCCAAATTGCTTGCCTGCCTGCCTTCCTGATTGCCCCTAACCACTTCTGCCTGCCAGCCTGATCACCCCCTAACCACTCTACTGCCAGCCTGTTTGCCCCCAACTTCCCTCCTCTGCCAGCCTGGTCACCCCTAACTGCCCTCTCCTGCAGGGTTGATCACCTCCAACTTCCCTCCCTTTCAGGCCTGGTCCTTCTCAACTGCCCTCCCTTGCAGGCCGGGTGCCTCCCAACTGCCCTCTCCTGCTGGCCATCTTGTGGTAGCCATCTTGTGTCCACATGGAGGCAGGATCTTTGACCACATGGGGGCAGCTATATTGTGTGTTGCAGTGATGATCAATCTGCAGATTACTCTTTTATTAGATAGGACAGAGGCCTGGTACAGGGGTGGGGGCCAGCTGGTTTGCCCTGAAGGGTGTCCCTGATCAGGGTGGGGTTCCCTTGGGGCGTGGGGCGGCCTGAGCGAGGGGCCTGTGGTGGTTTGCAGGTGGGCCACGCCCCCTGGCAACGCAAGCGGAGGCCCTGGTATCTGGAATTTATTTTCCTTCTACAATTGAAACTTGTAGCCTGGAGCAGAGCCAAGCCTGGGGCTCCCTCCGAGGCCAGCCAGCAGCCATTTGTGTTGGGGTTATAATTGAAACTTTGTTGCCTAAAACAGGTGGGCCCGGCCAGGGTGTGTGGAAAGCTTTGCTTCCCCTGTTGCCGGCGGCAACCCTGGACTGCTCTCTCAATCTCCATTCTGCCGCCATTTGTTTGAATTTGTTTACCTTCTATAATTGAAACTTTGTAGCTTGAGTGGAGGCTTAGGCCTGCAACGGCTGGCAGAAAGCTTGGCTTCCTCTGTTACCTAGGAAACCTTGCTCTCTGTGGCTGTAGCCATCTTGGTTTGGGTTAATTTGCATACTCGCTCTGATTGGATGGTGGGTGTGGCTTGTGGGCGTGGCTTGTGGTGTGTTGGAGGTATGGTCAATTTGCATATTTGTCTATTATTAGATAGGACTAGAGGCCCAGTGCATGAAATTCGTGCACTGGGGGGGTGTCCCTCAGCCAAACCTGCACCCTCTTCAATCTGGGACCCCTCGAGGGAAGTCCGACTACCCATTTAGGCTTGATCCCAGTAGGATCGGGCCTAAACAGGCAGCCGGACATCCCTCTCACAATCCAGGACTGCTGGCTCCCAACTGCTCGCCTGCCTGCCTTCCTGATTGCCCCTCACCACTTCTGTCTGCCAGCCTGATCACCCCCTAACCACTCCCCTGCCAGCCTGGTTGATGCCTAACTGCTCCCCTGCCAGCCTGTTTTCCCCTAACTGCCCTCCCCTGCAGGCCTGATCACCCCTAACTGCCCTCCCCTGCAGGCCTGGGTCCCCCCCAACTGCCCTTCCCTGCAGGCCCGGTCACCCCCAACTTCCCTCCTCTGCTGGCCTTGTCACCCCTAACTGCCCTCCCCTGCAGGCTTGATCACCCCCAACTGCCCTCCCTTGCAGGCTTGGTTCCTCCCAACTGCCCTCCCCTGCTGGCCTGGTCCCTCCCATCTTGTGGCGGCCATCTTGTGTCCACATGGGGGCAGCTATCTTTGACCACATTGGGGCAGCCATCTTGTGTGTTGGAGTGATGGTCAATTTGCATATTACTCTTTTATTAGATAGGACTAGAGGCCTGGTGCATGAAATTTGTGCATGGGGGGGTGCCTCGGCCTGACCTGCACCCTCTCCATTCTGTGACCCCTCGGGGGATGACTGAATCCCTGCGGGATCTGGCCTAAACTAGCAGTCGGACATTCCTCTCGCAATCTGGGACCTCTGGCTCCTAACTGCTCATCTGCCTGCCTGCTTGATTGCCCCTAAACACTCTACCTGCCTTCCTGATCACACCTAACTACCTCTGCTTGCTGGCCTGATTACCCCCTAACTGGTCCCCTGCCGGCCTAGTCACTCCTTCACTGCCCCCCTGCCTGCCTGGATGACCCCTAACTGCCCCCCTGCTGACCTGGTCACCCCCTAACTGCCCCCCTGCTGGCCTGGTCACCCCCTAACTGCTCCCCTGCTGGTCTGGATGCCCCCTAACTGTCCGGAAGGAAGTCAGACATCCGGAAGATGTCTGGTCGACCTGGTCTAATTAGCATATTACCCTTTTATTAGTATAGATATTATATACTAGAGGCCCAATGCACATAATTTGTGCAAGGGGCTTGGCCCTCACAGCCACAATGGCTGCCTCAGCCCTTCCAGCCCCAGCTTCATCAGCCATTCTGCTGTTTGGCCATCTGGTCTAATTAGCACATTACACTTTTATTATTATAGATACTAATTTGATATGTAATGTTTTGCAGTAACGGAATAACCGCACAAATCTTCTAATTAATTTACTTTCAATGTGCATGAATCTGTTCACGGGGCCGCTAGTATATAATTACACACACACACACACACACACACAGCCCAACACTTCTTCTTTTTTTTTAATAAATCTTTATTGTTCGGATTATTACAATTGTTTCTCCTTTTTTTCCCCCATATCTCCCCATCACCCGGTTCCCTCCACCCCGTTGTCCTTATCCATAGGTGTATGATTTTTGTCCAGTCTCTTCCCATACCCCCCTCACAGACACCCCTTTCCCCCTGAGAATTATCAATCCACTCCCATTCTATGCCTCTGATTCTATTATGTTCACCAGTTTATTCTGTTCCTCAGATTTTGAATTCACTTGATTTTTAGAATTACTTGTTGATAGATATTTGTTGTTCATAATTTTTATCTTTACTTTTTTCTTCTTTTTCCTCTTTTTAAAGAATACCTTTCAGCATTTCATATAATACTGGTTTGGTGGTGATGAACTCCTTTAGCTTTTTCTTATCTGTGAAGCTCTTTATCTGCCCTTCAATTCTGAATGATAACTTTGCTGGGTAGAGTAGTCTTGGTTGTAGGTTCTTGCTATTCATCACTTTGAATATTTCTTGCCATTCCCTTCTGGCCTGCATAGTTTCTGTTGAGAAATCAGCTGACAGTCGTATGGGTGCTCCCTTGTAGGTAATTAACTGTTTTTCTCTTGCTGCTTGTAAGATTCTCTCTTTGTCTTTTGCCGTTGGCATTTTAATTATGATGTGTCTTGGTGTGGTCCTCTTTGGATTCCTCTTGTTTGGAGTTCTGTGCGCTTCCTGAACTTGTAAGTCCATTTCTTTCACCAGGTGGGGGAAGTTTTCTGTCATTATTTCTTCAAATAGGTTTTCAGTATCTTGCTCTCTCTCTTCTGGCACCCCAAAAATTCGGATATTGGTACGCTTAAAGCCATCCTGGAGGCTCCTTATGCTATCCTCACACTTTTGGATTCTTCTTTCTTTCTGCCTCTCTGGTTGGGTGTGATTTTCTTCCTCATATTCCAGCTCTTTGGTTTGACTCTTCGGGTGCGGTGGTCTACTCTGTATATTCTTTATTTCAGACAGTGTATGCATAATTTCTGACTGGTCCTTTTCCATTTTTTTGGTATTCTCGTTAAGGCCCTTGAAGGTCTCTTCAAGTTTCTCAGTGGTTTTTAGAAGATTCTTGAGTAACCTTATAAATATGGTTCTGAACACTGTGTCTTCCATTAGTTTGCTTTCATCTATTTCTCCTACTTGTGACATACTTCGATGTCTCCACATTTTGGCTGCCTCCCTGTGTTGATGGAGTGGCTTTGTGTGGTCGGTGACCTATAGGGGCCGGTAGCTCAGCTTCCCCAATCACCCTAGGTGGTCGCTCTTGGTACTCCCCTTTGTGGGCTGAGTGGAAAGTCTTGGTGTAGTTAAAAGCCCTGATTGCTGTTGGTACACTGGGAGGAATTGACCTCCGGTTCAATTGGCTGTGAGGGCCTGCTGTGTATATAACGGAAGAATTGCTGTGCTGGAAACACAGTAGGGCTTTGGTGCTCACTGAGTCTGCCTCTTGAATGTGTCCCTTATGAGAGTGGTTGAAATCTGGTGTCGTCCACACCAACAGAAAAGTCACTCTCACTCTCCGACCGGCCAAGAGTCCCATAGGCGTCTGGGTCCCTCGCGTGTCCCCAGAAACTGGAGTTCAGAGTGGTTGGGATTGTTGGTATCACTGGCGGGAATTGATCTCCAAGCCAGTTGGCTGTGAGGATCAGCAGTGTCTCCGCTGGGAGAGCTTCTGTGCAGCTTGGATGGGGAGGAGTCTCAGGGTGGCGCAGACAAGCTTTGGTTTCCCATCTGCTCCGCCCTAAGAGGGGCGGTTTCTCCGTGCCCGAATTAATGGCTGCGCACCTCTGAGAGAAGGCAGCTTTTGAGCCTCTCCCGCTGCCTAACAGACCAGTTTCTCCCCAGCCGGGGCTGGATTTCAGGGCAGACCGGAGGTTTTGTTTTTCTCCCGAACGAGAAATCCAGTCACTGGGAGAGCTTCTGTGCTCAGCTTGGATGGGGCGGAGTCTCAGGGTGGCGCAGACAAACTTGGTTTCCGTCTGCTCCGCCCTAAGAGGGCCGGTTTCTCCGTGCCCTAATCAATGGCTGCGCGCCTCTGAGAGAAGGCAGCTTTGGAGCCTTGTCCGCTGCCAAACAGCCCAGTTTCTCCCTGACCGCAGCTGGATTTCAGTGCAGTTGGGAGGTTTTGTTTTTCTCCCAAACGAGAAAGCTCGCCACGCAGCGTCTGCTGCCCTCCCTCTCTGCGCGCTGCGAGCAAGCCTGCCACGTATTCAGCCGCCCGCCCTTTCCGCGCTCACGGATCTCCGCACCTCCACAGCTCCTGAGGCTCAGCGTCCCCCTCTCTGTTTTTCCTCTAGTTGTAGGTTTTCCACTCTGCCAGCTTTCCGGTGGTTCTGGACTGTGTGTGCTCTGTTTTCCAGTTGTAGTTTCAAAATTGTTGTGGTAGGCAACAGTTAGGTGTTTACCTTATGCCGCCATCTTGGTTTCTCCTCCAACACTTCTTGATGAGAAGATTATCAAAGGTTTCCTGAAAGCTTAAATCAATTAGGCACACTAATTCTCTTTGCCCTCAAAGTTCATCTTGGGAATACTTAGTTTATAATGTGAGCTGGCATTTTAGACTTTGTGTGTTTTACTCTTTATACTTTTTTTTTTTTTCCCTTTAAAAACACCATTGGTTTTCTTCTTTCTTTTATTTAAATTAAACTACAGTTGACATACTATATTACATTAGTTTTTGGTATAAAAAATAGTGATTTGACATTTATATACATTACAATGTGACCACCATAATAAGTCTAGTAATCACCTGTCACCATTCATAGCTATTATTGACTACATTTCCTGTACTGTACTTTATATCTCCATGGCTTATGTGCTGTGACTTTTTATAAATGGAAGTTCGTGCCTCTTGTTCTCTTAACTTTTTTCACACGTCCCCTGACCTCCTTCCCTCTGGAAGCCAGCAGCTTGTCTCTAGGTCTCTGAGTTGTTTTTTGTTTTCTTTGTTTGTTTTGTTTTTTTAGATTCCACATAGAAATGTAATCATACCTTCTACACTGGGACAACATGATGGGAAAAGGTCTCCTCAGCTTAGAAAGTTCAATTACAGAGACAATAGATCCTTCAAATTTGAATATTTTAAGAGCAAAAAGGATACTGTTAATAATTACGTTGAAACAGTAGGACTGCTGAGGAAAAATATGGATGTGTGGTCTCCCTACTCAGAGAGGATATGATAGGTTGGTTTGTAGCAAAGCAGCAACACAGATGCTGCCATTTTTAGAAATTTCTACACACTAAGCACAGTGACAAACACTATATATGTCATCAGTCTTACACCCAAAGACCAGCCAGTAAGATGGGACACTGAGGCTCTCAGAGGCTTCCACAGCTGCCAGTGGAAGCCTGAGCTTCAAACCCATTGAAATGCAAAGCAGTACTTTTTTTGTTTTGTTTTTGGTTTTTTATAGTGAAAGAGTTTATTTGATTACTGTATACAGACAAGGCTTAAGTTATAATAAAATGAAACTGCATGCATATATATCTGAAAGTGAAATAATTCATTAGTCAAAATTTTTTTTAAATATTCAGAATTTTATTAATTTTCTAAAATGTCTAACAAATCAACATTTACTAAGGCTTTGATTTTGGTTCTTTTAAATATGTACTTAAATATATATTAGAAGCAAGTATTTTTGCTATTTCTACCTACTAGTATATCATTCAACAAATATTTAGGTGGCTACTCTTATGTCACCTACTTTAGGAAAGATGTAAAAATTAAGGTCCAAAGCAGTACTCTTTACCAGTGTGCCTTTCCATAATGGCTATAGGCAAGTGTCCCAGACCCCCAGGTTCCAGAACTGGGGACTCTGTGGAAATCTGAAAGAGGAAGTTTCTGGGCAGTGAGAGAAACTGTTATTTTATGGAATGGCTAGTCAGCTTCAAAAGGCATCATGAGGAGAAGTGATACAGGATGAAAATTTGAATAAGCCCATTATGAAGGCTGCATCAGTGCCAGACCTCAGAGGTCAGAGACATTGACAGAGAATAGACAATGTCTGAGTGCCCATGTCATGAATAGCTATGATACCTTCTCAAATAGCTGGACCACTGGCCGTTAGTTCTGAACATTTTTTTAAATTTATTTATTGATTTGAGAGAGAGAGAGAAACATTGACCTGTCCTTCCACCCACCAATGCATCCATTAGTTGATTCTTGTATGTGCCCTAACCAGGACTAGAACCCACAACCCAAGCAGAGGCCCTGGTATCTGGGATTTATTTATCTTCTATAATTGAAACTTTGTAGCCTTGAGTGGAGCCCAGGGCCAGCCAGAGTGGGTGGAAAGCTTGGCTTCCTTCATCACCGGGGAAACCCAAGCCTCCTGCTCACTCCATGGCCGCAACCATTTTTCTTGGGATTCATTCATCTTCTATAATTGAAACTTTGTAGTCTTGAGCGGAGGGCAAGGCAGGCCAGGGCTGCAGAAGCTTGGCTTCCTCCATCACCAGGGGCAACTCAAGCCTCCTGCTCTCTCCAGCTCCATGGCTGCCACCGTTTTTGTTGGGATTTATTTATCTTCTATAATTGAAACTTTGTAACCTTGAGTGGAGTCCACGGCCAGCCAGGGTGTGCAGGAAGCTTGGCTTCCTCCATTGCCGGGGAAACCCAAGCCTCCTGCTTTCTCCTTGGCTGCAGCCAACTTGATTGGGTTAATTTGCATACTTGCTCCTGATTGGCTGGTGGGTGTGGCTTGTGGGTGTAGCAGAGGTATGGTTCATTTGCATATTACTCTTTTATTAGATATGATTGTATTATTTTCTATACAGCTGTACACCTATTTTTGCCCCACCCTATGCTTATATATATATATATATATATATATATATATATATACACACATAAAAACATATGTGCATATTTTCAGTTTTATTTGCATAGAAACTTTATTTAAAGAAAATAATAATTATTGCAGTTCTTCAAAGATCTTGTTGGGCAGTGGGGCTGAGCCCGTTAAACCACGATGTGAAATGAGTACCTGCTACGTGACAAATTGCTTCTGATGGTGTTAACCAAGAGGTAGGAATAATTGAACTGGGAGACTAGGAGTTTGTTTAGTTCAAAACTGCCAGTCTCTGGAGCATTTTTCAATACCTTGAGATTTTGCTTCCTGGAAATTGTTGTCAGTTTGGCTCAAATAAACTCAAAAATTGCTTTTTCTTTTGAGAGATGACTGATTCCTGGATCTGTTCTAGGAGCTGTAAACTTTTTGATTGGGTTTTCACACTTTTTGAAGCCTTTTTCTCTTTTTGATTCATAATTTCTTAAAGAGTCTCTAAGAATTTTCTCTTCTTTGCATGTTGGTATTCAAGGTGGCATCTGGTGTCTGTACATAGTAACCTCATGCGAAACTCTTCCAAGGGATGTGCACAGCTGTAGGATCTGATGGCCACTTGGACAGGATTTTTCAGTTGTTCAGCTTTGCAATCCAATAGACACACAAAATATTATTCAGAAACTAATACTGCTTTCAAGAAAATTTGTAGAGGGAAGGAAAACAGGTTAGACTGGATTATCTAATCCAATTAGAACCAGGGGAAGTTTCTTCCTTATCTTCATATAGTTTACTTCTAAACATATGATGGTGTGATCAAAGGTGACACAATAATGTGTTTTCAATTTAAATGCACTATGAAGTGCCAAAAGGTCACTGAGGGTGCTTGTGGAATATATTTTCTTCAGTTTTCTGGGCTCAATATGGAGCAGTTTTGTGTGCAGAGAACTGGAGAACCTAAATGAGCTCTGGAGGTCTTTTCTCTGAACTTTTAAGTGATAAGTGGGTTTCAGTACAGAGTTCAACTGCAAAGGCAACTCAGGAAAGTTGTAGAATGGTGAGCCAGAGTAAAAACTGCTTGTCTCACTGTTCATCTTTTCCTGATGTCTTGGTCCTATCTCTTCTTTGTTTCTCTCTTTTTCTCTTTGTTACTCTTTCTCCCTTTGGCTCCATTTTCTCCTCTCACAGAACATAGTCTGTTTCTACTGAATCCTTTCCCAAAGCCTTTGTGTTGCATTCAAGTATTTATTACTTTTAGAAATCAATAAAAGTTCTTATATAATTTGTTAAATGTGACTGAAAGGAAGATGCTGAAATCATACTTAAAAAGAAGAAATGCCAGAGTATATTTACCTCCTCCTCCTGTGTTGACCAGACACTCAACACAGGAGGAGGGGGCAGGGGGAACAGTAAGGCCTGGAGGCGCACACTATGACCCAGGGATCCCAAGAATCGCAAGCTCAGAGATTGCTTTCCAATAAAAAAAAAAAGTGGAAAAAAAAAAGCAGCCAATGCTGCCACCCTGGGAAGAACAGCTCCAGGAGGGAATGGCCTCCTAGGCCCTGCCCAACCTGGCTGGCACTGCAGGCTCATGGGAACTCACCGGTGACATGCAGGAAGCACAGACACTCCAACTCCAAAGCCAGTCACATTGATAGCCTCTCCCCAGCCATCTCCATGGCAGACACATTGCTGCTGTCCCACCTCAGGTCCGACTTCCAGCTTCTGGCTTCCTGCCCACCCCTTCATATACTACATGCACCTGGTCAATAGCACCGCAGCATAGCCAGACAGTGGCAGGACACAGCCACCAGGGCTGGTTGGGCATTGATTTGGCTGCTGACTGATGTCCATGTGCAGTTACACTGTGTGTTTACATTTGTAGGGAAGCAGGGCAGCCCTCTTCTGCTGCCGCCTCACCTTCTAGGCTAAGACAGGCCCACTGATCTCTATGTTTCTCCTCCCATCCAGAATCAAAACATCTTGAGGATGAATGATCCCAACGATGGCCCCAACACATGCTCAGTGTCACTGTCACCACATTCCCAGTCATTACAGCCTGTTCCTCAGCCCGCAGTGCCCTGCTCCACCCACTGCCACTCCTCACCTGTCACCCCCTGAGGACCACCTTATGTTATCCTATCTGAAATGTGAGCAAGATCTAGAAACAGAGAAACATCAATCAGAATGTCAAACCTCAGGGAAGAAATTGTGAGGTAACCAGAAACCCAAGAATGCACGAGAACGCCTTTCCAGCCATGCTAGCAATCATCAGATGTAAGGTAATTTTACCCGGGACAAGAGGGTAAGTATTTTGGACTTATGCTCCTGACTCTTCATGGGTAAGACCACTCATATAGGCTGATCCCCTGACTAATGTAGTCACCAATAATACCAAACACCTTGGTTATCCAGGAGGTCCATGGGGGGGGGGAGGGGGCAAGAAAGTATAAATACACAGGGGTCTCCACCCAGCTTCCCTTTTGTATGACACAAAATCAAAACAATGCCCCTTTGTGTGTAAAATTAAAGAGAGGTTTCTGGCTTGCGTGGACACCAAAGAAAGGGTGTCACTACTATCACTACTTGCCCGTGGTAGAAGTGCAGAAAATGTAACCAAGACCTTGTCTATACAAAAAGAAATAGACAGCCAGTTTGAAAGGGTATTGCCATGGACTGGAACAAAGAATATCCTTACATGATATTATTCTACACTGTCATTAAAAATTTTCCCAGACTTGGATCACCCCCATTACATATAATAATTCCTCACACCCATGGGGTGGGGGGAATCATCTGTTTGGTGCTTGGAGACAAACGTAACACATCTCTAGATATTTTAGAATTACAAGAGCATATTATATAATTACCCCAAACAAACTTACAAACTAATTCTTTGAATGTCTGGCAGCAATTTTAAAAGGACATGAAAGGGTTTAATCCCTTCCACTATGTAGAGGGCCCCCTGGGAAGGCACCTGAGCATCCTAAATTGGCCCCTCTTGCCCTTTTAGCCAAGAGGGACCTGCTTCTCACAATCCAATTGTCCACAGCTATTGCCTGAGCTTCTGTTCATGCCAAGGGTGAAACCTCATGATGGCTGGTACCATGGATGTGTCTCTCGCCCAGTGGGGTGAGCTGGGCCTCCCTGGAGAAGAAACCTGGGTTCCACAAGATATGTGATCAGTGCTGGGACCCTGCCAGCAGGCGAGGGGATCCCAAGACAGGTGCTGGGCGCGGAGGCCATGGGGGCATAGGCGACCAAGGAGACAGAACTAAACCTCACATCACCCTGCTTGGCCCCGGAGGATGGCTGGTTAGCCAGAGACGGGTAAGATTCCTCAGGGAAGGAACAACCTAAGACAGGCACAGTCGCACAGGGGCCATCAGGAGAGAACTTGGGGGTCAACAGAGGTGGGGCACAGACCTTCACCCCCCCAAGTTTGCAGGGGCCTGAACCCTCACCCCTGCTGAAGGAGATCTCCTGCCCCCATGGCTGCTCAGCTTCACATGCCCAGCTCAAATCGGGACCCAGGTAACAGAGACTTGGCCGACAGCAGATGCCCTCTCACCGCAACAAGACTTGATGGAGATGTCTTGCACCCATGATCCGGGGAACTGGGGTCTAGGATATCTAAATCCAGCCTAGCACCAGGAATGCTCAGGGCCTACTCAAGAAGGCAAATAATCCTCTCCACTAATAATTACAGGGTAAAACAAGATGGTTGTTAGAATATTAAATTTGACAGTAAAATAGTAGTCAAGTTTTCAGACTAATTTAAATTGGCCAACCAAAATAAGCAAATACTCTAGAAAAATCAATTGTACTGGACAAAAAAGCTGTTACTAAAGTGTTAACTAAAATTTTTATTGGTAGTTCATCTCATGGTAAAATTGCATAACATATAATGAACCTAAAGCAGTCACATTTTAGTGCAAAAAAGTAAAATTTAAAAGCTATCAAGATTACAGCATAAAATTTCCAAAAGCCTCCCAATATTTAAACCAAAAAAGGGGGGATAGTAGAAGAATATCATGTAAGGAAAAATATCCTGCAAATAAATTACATCTAGAAAATTTTTACTTTAGAAAATTAACTTTCATTTGTAATGCTAACAGCAAGTCACCCAGGTAAAACATACATGGTGTCAAAACAAGCCAAAGGAAAATCATTTGGGCAAAAAAATGAAAAAGGATCGCAAATCAAATTCATAGAAAATGTTCCTTTATTAACTTTTGGTCGAGAATGTGTTTGTATGTTTTCAGAGAACAGCTCCGAGACATGTGGATTCCTGCGATAGAAGGGAATTGACAGGAGTGCTCCAGCCATGAAGTCAGGGGAGAGACAGTCCAGAGATGGAAGACGCTGACGATGCCTTGCCATACTAGCAGTCAGCAGATGTGCGTCACTGCAGATTGCCCAGGACCAAACCGGAGAGGGTCGGACCTGCAATACCGCCGTTTGTCCACCATCCAGAACTGAAGTATCATTGCTGTTATGAACACATTAACAACTGTTGGACATAGAAACCGGGACTCAAAAGAACTGTTGGCCCAGAAAGAAACTCACTACAGACTGACTCATTTGCCTCTCAGCATAACCATTATTGCTTGCCTCATTTTCGGTTCCTATAAGTGTATTCCTAGTATCACATGAGCTCACTCATCTAGGGGAAAAGATGAACAACATAGACTGAAGAACAAGAACAGCATCCATCAGACTGTCAGACCTCAGAGGGAAAGTAGGGGAGGGTGGGGACAAGGGAGATAGATCAACCAAAGGACTTGTGTGCTTGCATATGAGCCTAACCAATGATCACGGACAACAGGGGGAGGGGGGCTTGTGTGTGGGGGGGATTGGGAAGGGAACGGGGGGAGGGGGTTGAGGACAAATATGTGATACCTTAATCAATAAAGTAATTAAAAAAAAAAAAAAAAAAAAAAAAAAAAAAAGATCTCAAATGTCAATAGCTCCCTTGCCCTACCTTTCTTTCTCTAAAAACCTTGCATTTTAAAAATATATATTTGATTAATTTCAAAGAGGGAAACAGATAGAATCATCAATGATGATAGAGAATCATTGATAGGATGCCTCCTGTACATTCCAAACTCGGATTAAAACCTCCCCTGGCTCCTCCCACATCCCTCCCCTGACCAGCAGGCCCCTGGTGGCAGTGTGGCACAGAGGGAAGGAGAAGGGGGGGAGGCAGGGAACTGCGGGGTGGTGGGGCACCGAGGACAGCGTCAGTGTCTGGAATCTGTTCCTTCTGCACCTGGCCTGGCACCCATTCTCCTCTCCCAACACTGCCAGGGCCTTTGGGCCCCAATCAGCCTGGCCCTAATTGGCTCTGATCGCCCGCCAAGCCTAGGGACCCCACCCATGCACCAATTTCCTGCAACAAGTCTCTAGGATATATATATATATATAGAAGGCTAATATGCAAAGTGCCCCTCAGGAGTTTGACCGGGAGACCGGGAGTTTGGTCACTCACTATGATATGTGCTGACCACCAGGGGGCGGTGCAGAATGAAGGGAGGTCCTGGCCAGCATCCAGGGAAGGAAAGCCCCAGCCGGCAGCTGGAAGGCCCTGATTGGCTCTGATCGCCAGCCAGGCCTAGGGACCCTACCCGTGTATGAATGTCCTGCACCAGGCCTCTAGTTATAAATAATGTCACAGTGAATGTACTAAACCTGACAAGCTCAGGGGAGGCCTGCATGGTGGCCTTACAAACTCAGAGACCTAAAGTAACCACATAAGATGGTTTAAACTTTTAATTAAAAACAAGTTATGATGGCGCTCTCCTCAGGGGGGCTGTAAGAAATAAGACAAACCCCCAAATTGTGGGGTCCTGGTAGAACACAAAACATACTCGGGAGCCAGGCAGCAAGGCAAATATCTTTACTTCTACGTAGAAGGGTGCGCACACATGGTCTGGAAGCACACACTGAGCAGGTGGTCTGCTCGGCTTTATAATCCTGACACACGTGACCTGTCCCTCACTGTTGCTTGGAGTTTAGGCACAGTCTTTCACAATTGGCTAATTCAAAGGGAGGGGTTGACCTTTGCCATTTCAAGATGGTGGACCCCAGGGGAGCTGCAAGCCATGTGGCCAACATCGTGGCTGCCAAGTCATGCAATACAAAATGGCTGCTTTCTAAACTGTTCTTTGACAGAAAAGATGACTTACTTATTCTCACAATTCAACCCTTTTCTTTATTTAAACTTTTTTTTCAAACTTGACTAATGTTCATTGACTTTCCTGCTCTGCAGTGTCTAGGAGGAGACTATTTTGCTGCTTGGTCAATGCGGTTTCAATTAACCCTTGGATAAGCCCTCCCCCCCCGCCCTACCATACATGGGATGATATCAAAGGGGTGAATATGGACACCATCATTCCCTCCACTTTCCAAACCATTGCTCTAGTGAATCAGACAAAGGATCCTTAATCCCAGGGTTCTAGCTAACACATTAGCTAAAGCTGCCATTGTCTTAGGGCCTCAGTGATGGTCTGTCTGGCTGTGTTGTCAAGGATGAATGTGCAGCACTGACCCCCAACATTACACATATTCTTCCTTTTTCTGCCAGAATCATATCCAAGGCCAAACTGTTCTCCCAGGTCATCCTGCTGCTGGCATCTAGCTGTTCAGCTATCCCTTTAACTGCATCTCGAGTGTAGCTAATAAGCCTTTGCTGGTTAAAGTAAATATACTAGTAATTAATCCAACCACATTCTTGTTTACAGTGGGCCACCAGCACAGTACAGACTCAAACTCAGCAGCAATCTGATTTCTAGCCTTAAACTCCTTTGGCACCCCTCCTGGAACCCCAGTGGCATCTGTGTGTAAATATGGGGATCAAAGAAGCCCCCTGGATTCTCTCTCCTCTCCCTAGTCTGTCTGTTCCTTTGAAAAAGGTTTATGATATGCCAAAGTGAAAGGGATAGCCAATTCTTTCAGGGCGCAAGTTCTACTCCAACTGCTGGGCAAGGTCACAATCAGGGTCCCCCATGACACCACCAGACATCAGCATGGGGTATAACAGTGCAGCATGATGGGATTCTGAGGATACTCAGCCATTTATGCATCTGGAAAATTTTCTCATAAATTCCAAGTACTGCTTTCCCCCTTGAGAGGCAGGAGGTAAAGTTTACATCAGAGGATGAGGCCAGATCATTTTCAGGGGTCCTTGCTCTTTACCTCTGTTGTATGGGAACAGGGAGAGAGTTTTACAGGAAGTGTTTGCCCAGAAGGTTTCTTCCTGGTACAAGGCAAGCACATATTCCATCCCGTTACTGTCTGAGGTCCATCTGAGTGGAAATGGGACCACTTGGGCCTCTAGCCTTCCTGCCCCGCAAGCGTAACAGTAGCTTTTGTTTTTTGTTTGTTTTTTTACGGTGTGTACAGAATATTTAATCCATTCCACCCAGGCATGTGTTCCCTTATATCTTATTTCTATTTGCATGGTGGTGGCAGTGGCTAGGGCCGTGGTCGGCAAACTGTGGATCGCGAGCCACATGCGGCTCTTTGGCCCCTTGAGTGTGGCTCTTCCACAAAATACCACGGCCTGGGAAAGTCTATTTTGAAGAAGTGGTGTTAGAAGTTTAAGTTTAAAAAATTTGGCTCTCAAAAGAAATTTCAATCGTTGTACTGTTGATATTTGGCTCTGTTGATAATGAGTTTGCCGACCACTGGCCTAGGGGATCTTGTCCTGTGACATCTACTCCTAAATCTAGTCCTAGCCAATCTTTTGACCTAAAGGCTGAAATATCCAAATCATTTGAGTTATCTATAACCAATAACTGGGTAAGCATGATCTGGATTGTACACATTTCTCCAGCCCACATTGTAAGCCCCTGCAATTTGTTAGTTCCCTAAAGCAAATAGAGCCCAGTACATGATGGCTATTAAGACAGCTCACAGTTTTTGGCATCAGTTTCAAAGGGCTATATCCTGGTATGGCTGTTCAAGTTGAGGCATGTCCACCCTTAACCAGTGTGTGATGGATCCAACCTCACTCTGCAGTCTGAACAGCAGTCTCTGTGGTAAGCAAGACAGGTGGGGTCCTTCCCAGGAGGGTTCCAACTTGCTTCCCTTCCAAGTCTGGATTAGAACAAACGTAGTCTTCCTGTTCATGGCAATGAACCGGAAACTTAAGAGGGCCTTGGGTCAGGAGGCCTTCTAACCTGAGAGAGATTAAAGTAGAAGAGATACCCAGTACATAGTTCTTAAGAAATTTGGTCCCTAGTTTCCATTGTAGGACAGTCTTGAGGCATTCCAGGGCCTATTGAAATCACCTACAGCCAACTCTAGGTAAAACAAACAAACAAACAAACAATAAAAACCTTAAAACTTAAACACTAGGAAGGTTGTCAAACCTATCCTACCAAAAAATTATATAGCATTCAAAGTGACAAGAGGGTATTAAACACAAACATAAGCTAGTAAAACTTCAGTTCCCATAACTAACATAAAATAATTTATAGAACTTTTGCTTCAGAAAAGGACTAACCAAAATAAGGTTTATTTTCTAACTTCATTTGTCCTTGGGTGTGGCCAGCAAATGACACGGATTGGATTTCTTCTATCAGTCTCCCTAAGTATATTCATATAAGCTACTCTCTGTTTAGGGAAGCAAAATGCAAATCATTTACTCTTGTGTCCTTGGTTTAGGGAAGATAGGATTTACTAGATGGCTCCAAATTGCTGTTTAACTATTTTAATTATCCTATTCTACTTATCCTGGCTTACTGGCCTATTTCATTTATTCAATTTTTTTTCAACATTTTTCTTTACAAACATTCTATAAATTTCACAAATTTTTCTTTGGAAACCTTATAACTTTCAGAAATAACCAGCTTTAGAAACCACCTTCTTTCTTCTTCAAAATGTATTTTCATGCCTCATGATTTCTCTTATACCAAAACCACAATTTCTTTTCATAATTTTACAATTCTTAACCCTTAGAAACCCTAATTTTTAGGTGGCATCTAAGTAATTAAGTAATTAATATTCCTCAGATTATAAATAAATTCACATTTTAAAAGATATTTCAAATCCTAATATATAAAAACCCTGGGTCGTAAGGACCAGTAAAGACCAAGGCTTGACCAACTGGAAGTCAGTCCTGCTGCCAGCGCTGAGTTGCCTTGGCAACCCAGCCACTGACTGCTTCTGCTGCAGGTGTGGTGCCACAGCACCGACTGCTGAGGGGGCTGCAAATCAGGGCCTGAGAGAGGCCTGGAGAGAGAAGCGGGGACTGATCTGTGGCCTCTGTGGCAGCTTTTGATCAGCACTTACCTCTCTCTTTCTTTCCCAATCTGGCCAGAAGCCATGCCTCCATTTCTCACCAGGCCTCCACCAGGGCTGCTGATTAGCCCTGCCTTTCTGATCAGGCCCCATTGATAGGCCCAGAAATGCTGACTGGCATAGAAACCGACCAATCAGAACCAAATCTGTGTGAAGTTTGAGAAGCCAATGGCTGCCTAGGAGGTGGAGTTTTTGATGCTGATTGGCATAGAAACCGACCAATCAGAACCAAATTGGCTGGCAGTTGAGAGCAGTTGGAGGCGAGATCAGGCCAGCAGGGGAGGGCAGTTAGGGTTGATCAGGCAGGCAGACAGAGGGGTTAGGGGCAATCAGGCAGGCAGGCAAGTGAGTGGTTAGGAGCCAGCGGTCCCAGATTGTGAGAGGGGTGTCCGACCGCTGAGGGGTCCCCAATTGGAGTGGGTGCAGGCTTGGCTAAGGGAACCCCCCCTCCATGCATATTTGTCTATTATAAGGTAAGATTGAAAACCTTTATCATAAATCCTTCATTTTAGTTACATATATTTATTATATCTTAACTTTGAGATTTTTAAAGCCAATTATTACCTAAAGTATTTTGTTTTTTAAAATTTAAATGGTTTATTGTTTAAAGTATTACATGAGTCTCCCTTTTTCTCCCATTGACCTCTACACCACCACCCTCTCCCCCAAGCACAAGCCCTCACCTTACTACTGTCTGTGTTCATTGGTATTGCTCATATGCATGCATACAAGTCTTTTGGTTGATCTCTTACCCCCTCACCACCCGCCTTTCCATATAGGTTGGACAGTCTTTTCAATGCTTCTATGTCAATGGTTCTATTTTTGTTCATCAGTTTCTGTTGTTCAGTATATTCCACAAATGAGGGAGATCATATAATATTTATCTTTCTCTGACTGGCTTATTTTGCTTAGCATAATGCTCTCTAGTTCCATCCATGCCGTTTTATTTTTTTTTTAACTTCTTTATTGATTAAGGTGTCACATATTTGTCCTCATCCCCCCATTCCCATCCCACACCCCTCCCCACGATGCCCCAACCCCCTGTTGAACTTAACCATTGGTTAGGCTCATATGCATGCACACAAGTCCTTTGGTTGATCTCTCCCCCCTCCCCCCACCCTCCCCTATCCTCCCTCTGAGGCCTGATAGTCCGATCGATGCCTCCTTGTTTCTGGTTCTGTTCTTGTTCATCAGTCTGTGTTGTTCATCATTTCCCCTAGATGAGCGAGATCATGTGTCACTAGAGATATACTTATAAGAACTGAATGTGAGACGAACTGAATGTGAATAGTTATGCTGACAGGCAAATGAATCAGTCTGTAGTGAGTTTCTTTCTGGATCAACAGTTCTTTTGAGACCCAATATCAATGTCCACCAGTTCCTTATGTGTACATGTTGGCACTGACCCCTCAGCTCTGGATGGTGGACAAATGGTGGTAATGCAGGTCCGACTCCCTCTAGTTTGGTCTCGGCTGGACCCAAGGGCACGGCTTCACCCGGACCCAGGGGCACGTGGCCTCTCCCAGACCCAGGGGCACGTGGCCTCACCGGGACCCAGGTGTGCGCGGCCTCACCCGGACCCGGGACCCAGCTTCACCCGGACCCAGGGGCACATGGCCTCACCCGGACCCAGGGGCACGTGGCCTCTCCCAGACCCAGGGGCACACGGCCTCTCCCGGACCCGGGAACCAGCCTCACCCGGACCTAGGGGCACGGCCTCACCCGGACCCGGGACCCAGCGGGGTTTCGTCTTCTTGATCCCAATTCCTGTTGGTCAATTCCCTCTCAGCAATTCCTTCAGCCATTTTCTCAGAGCTACAGGGCGGCTGCCGCAGAACTCGTTGGGCGGCAGGCTCGGTGAAGCTCCGGTGTGCCCGGTGTGCGGTGGCGGGCTGGTCCGGGGTCGCTGCATCGGCCCTTGGGTCTGCAGCAGTGGCCGGTCACCGAGCGTGCGCACCTGGCCGCTTCCGGGGCGTTGAGATTCTTGAAGGACTCAGAGGTCAGCAAGCGCGGAGTCTCCCACCCCATGTCTGCCAAGGGCTCGTCTGTCCGTGCTCGGCAGCGAGTGGAGCCGTCCCCTCAGCCGGAGACCGCCGGGGGACTGCACCGTGCACGTTCCAGGCCGCCATTGTGTCGCCTGAGCCATAGTTCTTAAAGTGTGATCTTTGGGTCACCAGCATCAGCATCATCCCGCGTACCCCTCTCTTTTATTCTAGTTGTAGAGCATCTGCTCAGCCAGCCCTCGGGTGGTTCTGGATGGTGTCTGCTCTGCTCTCCCGTCGTAGTCTCAAAATTGTTGTGGTAGGCAACAATCAGGCTTCTGCCCTATGCCTCCATCTTGGTCCTCCTTTGTATAGTTAAGTCTTGATTGTTGTTGGTGTCACTGGGAGGAATTGTCCTCCAGGCCAATTGGCCGTGAGGACCCTCTGTGTCTATAAAGGAAGAGTTGCTGTGCAGGAGACACGTTTATGGGGCGGGTCTTGGTGCAGCAAGGCTTTGGCGCTCACTGAGTCTGCCTCTTGAATGTGTCCCTTATGCGAGTGGTTGAAATCTGGTGTCATCTCACACCTACCACTAGATGCCCTCATTTCTGGGTCTCCAATGGAGTGTAGGTCAGCTACTGCCTGAAGCCACTCATCAGGAATTACAGCAAAAACTGTAGTTTCCTCCTCCTGTTGTGCCTCCAGACCTCTGCCTTTTGTGGTTCCCCTGAGTTTCCGCCTGACAGTCCAGATTTCCCCCGTATAAGCCTGGGTCCCCAGGGTCTCGCCTGGAACTGGGGTTCATTGCAGTCGGAACTGGGGTTCAGCGCAGTCAGGAGCTTTTGTCTCCTTCCCAGTAGGGAAAGCCAGCCAGGCACTCAGCCGCCCATGCGCGTGTCTCCATACCTCAGCCTTTTGCAGCTCCTCTGATTCTCCATGTGCTTTTCTCTTTCCTTCTAGTTGTAGAATTTCCACTCATCCAGCTTTCCTGTGGTTCTGGATGATGTTCGTTTTGTCTTTTAGTTGTAGTTTTGAAATTGTTGTGTGTGACAGCAGTTTAGGTGTTTACCTATGCAGCCATCTTGGTTTCTCCTCCCCTCCCAGAATTTTGAAGAGGCTGTTCCATAGTATTTTTTAAAAATCCTTTGTATCTCTGTGGGACCAGCTGTTACTTCACCGCTTTCATTTCTGATTTTGTTTATTTTGGTCTTCTCTTTTTGCTTCTTGGTGAGCCTGGCTAGCAGTACACCAATCTTGTTTATCCTTTCAAAGAACCAGCTCTTGGTTTTATTGATCTTTTGTATTGTTTTTTGTTGGTTTTTTTTGTTGTTTTTTTTTTTTGTCTCTATGCCATTTATTTGCACTCTTATCTTTATTATTTATGTCCTTATGCTTAATCCAGGCTCTTTTTGTTGCTCTCTTTCTAATTCTTTAAGTTGTTGGGTTATATAATATATTATCTGTTTTTCTTGTTTTTTTTTTTTTTCAGGTAGGCCTGTAGAGCTATGAACTTCCCTCTCAGGACTGCTTTCACTGTGTCCCATAGATTTTTGTCTTCATTTTCATTTTGTTTCCCAGAAGTATTTTATTTTATTGCTTCTTTGACTACTTTGTTAATCCAATCATTGTTTAATAACATGCTATTTAGCCTCTGTGTGGTTGATTTTTTAATTGTTTTCTTTTAGCTGATTTCTAATTTTATGCCATTGTGATCTGAAAAGATGCTTGGTATGATTTCTATCTTCTTGAATTTGAAGAGATTTAGCCTATATCTTAACATGTGGTCTTTCTTTAAATATATCCAATATGTACTTGAAAAAGAATGTATATTCTGTTGCTTTCAGGTGAAATGCTCTGAAGATGTCAATTAGTTCCATCTGATCTAGTGAGTCATTTAGGATTGTTGTTTCTTTGTTGACTTTTTGTCTAGAAAATTTATCCAGTGATGTCAGTGGGGTATTAAAGTCCCTTACTATGATTGTATTGCTGTCTATCTCTCCCTTGATATCTTCCAAAAGTTTTTTTATGCATTTGCATGCTATGTTTTGGGTGCATAAATGCTTACCAGAGTTATTTCCTCTTATTGTATCGGTGCCTTTAGTGTTATGAAGTGATCTTTTTATCTCTTGTTATGGCCTTCATATTGAGGTCTTTTTGTCAGATATAAGTATTGCTTTCTCAGCTTTTTTAAAAATTTCCATTTGCCTGAAACTTTTTTTCCCTCCTTTCACTTTCAGTTTATGTGAGTTCTTTGTTCTTTGGTGGGTCTCCTTTAGACAGCATATACACTGAGTGGCCAGATTATTATTATGATCTCTGAATGCATAATAATCTGGCCACTCAGTGTGTGTGTGCATGTGTGTCTGTGTGTGTGTGTGTGTGTGTGTGTGTGTGTGTGTATACATATATATATGTGTATATATATATACACATATATGTATATTAGAGGTCTGGTGCATGAATTTGTGCATGGGTGGGGTCTGGCCAGCATGGCCAGGGGGAGGGGACATGGGCAGTTGGCCAGCCTGCCTGCTGGTCAAACTCCTGGTTGAGGGTACAATTTGCATATTAGCCTTTTATTATATAGAATATACACCCAGTGGCCAGATTATTATGCTGTTCAGAGATCATAATAATCTGGCCACTCAGTGGTTATGGGTCATGGTTTGGTTGTTGTTGTTTTTTATCCATTCAGCTACCCATTGTCTTTTGATTGTAACATTTAATCCACTTAGGTTTAAGGTTATTATTGCCTAGAGTACCAGTGCAAGAAATTTGTACATGAGTAGGTTCCCTAGGCCTGTCCGGTGATCAGGGCTGATCAGGGCTTTCTTACTGCTGGCCAGGGCCTTCTTTCTGGCTGTTGGCCAAGACCTTACTTCCCCAGCTGCTGACTTCAGTCCAGAAACTCCCTTCCCTGGCTGCTTGGCTGCCTCTCTTGGGCCTTCCTTCCTTCCATGCTGCACCCAGTGGTCAGCACAGGATATAGCAAGCAATCAAACTCCCGGTCTCTCAGTCAAACTCCCAATGGGACCCTTTTCATATTAGCCTTTTATATATATAAGTAGGTACTTGTTTGTTGCCATATTTATTCTTTTAACCTGTATTCCTTCTTCCCTTTCTATTTCTTCTTTTTATGGCAGTGTCTTAACATTTCTTACATTGCTCGCTTGGTGGTAATAAACTCCCTTAGCTATTTTTTTTTGTCTGTGAAGATCCTGATATCACCTTCAATTTTGATTGATAGCCTTGCTGGTAGAGTATTCTTGGATTCAGTCCCTTGCTTTGCATCGTGTTGTATACTTCGTTTCATTCCCTTGTGGCCTGATGTGTTTCTGTTGAGAAATCATTTGATAGTCTAATGGGAGATCCCTTGTAGGTTACTTTCTGTCTCTTTCTTGCCACCCTTAAGATTCTTTCATTGTCATTAATCTTTGCTATTGTAATTACGATGTGTCTTGGTGGTGGTCTTTTTGGGTTCATCTTGATTTGCACTCTCTGTGCTTGCATGAGTTTTTTCTTCCCAAAGTCAGGGAAGTTTTCTGTCATTATTTCTTCAAATATGTTTTCTATTCCTCGCTCATCTGCTTGACCTTCTGGTACCCTTATTATGCGGATGTTGCTTTGTTTCATGTTGTCCCAAAGCTCCCTTAAACTCTCCTCCTTCTTTTTAATTATTTTTCCAATTGCTGTTCTTAATGGTTTTTGTTTTTTTTCTATCCTGTCTTCTAACTCACTGATTTGTTCCTCCACTTCTAGTCTACTGTTGAATACTTCCATTGTGGTTTTTTTGTTTGTTTTGTTTTAAAATATTTTCTTTTATTATTTCAGGGAGGAAGGGAGAGGGAGAGAGAGATAGAAACATCAATGCTGACAGAGAATTCTTGATTGGCTGCCTCCAGTACTGCATGCCCCACAGTGGGAATGGAGCCTGCAACCTGGGCATGTACCCTTGACTGGAAGCAAACCCAGAACCCTTTAATCTGCAGGCTGGGGCTTTATTCACTGAGCCAAACCAGCTAAGACTCCATTTTGTTTTTTATTGATTCGTATATATGTTGTTGATATTCTCATCCAGCTGGTTTAGGAACTTTATGACCCTTACTCTGATTTCTTTCTCTGACATATTTCTTGCCTCCATTTCATTGAGGTCCTTTTCTGGTGATTCCTCCTTTTCTTTCCTTGTGGGGGGAGGTTATTTTTTAGTCTCCCCATTTTTTCTGTTTCATTCTGGCCCTGGGCACCCTGTTTGGATTTGAGAGGTTGAAGATTTTATCAGGCCAATGATCCTGGACTCGCTAACCATAGGCTGAATCTGCCTTTAGTGTCACACCTTTATTGTCTCTGCTCTGAGTTGTATCCCCTTCTCCCACAGATCTGGTCCCTCAGTTGTCCACTTCAGATGCTTGTGGTGGCAGGAGTGCATGCACAGTTCCTCTGGTGTGTGACTCCCTGTGAGGACCCAGAGCCCTCTAGCATGCAATTTGCTGTGCCTCCTTGGCTCTTGTGGCAGGGTGACCCTAGTTTCCTCTGGTAGTGAACTTGCAGCACGGTCCTGTGGCCCCTGGCTGAGCACACCAGATTTCTCAGTGTCACCCCAGCAACACACTTTTGTGGCCGGGAGTGGGGTGCATTCTGGGTTGCTCAGAATAGGCTTGGCAGGACTGTCCCAGTGGTAGGGATGGAGTGGGTGCATGTTGCTCTGGGTCACATAGTCCTAACTCTCTTGTGGCCTGGATTGGAATGCAGGCTGTGCTACTCCAGGTTGTAAGTCCCTGGGCTCTGGGTGGAGTGGGCATGGGTTGCTCTGGGTCACATAGACCCTGCTCTCCTGTGGCCCAGAGTGAGGCATTTGCTGTGTTCTTCTTGGTTGCCCCTCCCAGGTCCCTGGGTGAAGTGGGTGCCAGTTGTTCTTGGTTGCACAGTTTGCACTCTCCTGTGGCCCGGAGTGGGGCACTCACTGGGTTGCTCTGGATTGCTCTGGGTTGCCCTGGCAGCAAGTCCCAGGGCTCAGGGTGGAGCAGCAATGTTCTGGGGCCCAGTGAGGGGGCATGGCATGGGGGGCCCTGGCTTGAACTCACTGTGGGGTCCTGGAGCTGAATCCTGGGACACTGGGTCCCAGTGGGATGATGAGGAGCCTGGTGAAGGAGGTCCCTCTCCAGGTTTTCTTAAAATTTTTTTTCTAGCTAACTTTCTTTTAAGAATACAGTCTATAATGCATTTGGTGTATAAATGATGATAGAGAATCATCATTTATGTTGATGGTAAGGCTCCAAGTCAACTGTTTATATTGATGGTAAGCTTCCCAGTCAACTATTTATATTGACAGTAAGGCTCCCAGTCAACTATTTATATTGACGGTAAGGCTCCCAGTCAACAGTAGGCTATTAGTTATAAAAAAAAAAAATTATAAGCGAATCTTCAACTGCTTGGAAGTTGATTCTTATGTTGCTCAAGAGTTAACTGTTCTTACTTTTGTAACACTCCCCACTCCATTTGAGAATTTCTTGTCACTGTATTTCTTTCCTACAGGAATCAGATCTTTATGGTGGTGGGAATACCTTTGGTTCATGGCTGTATAATTTTAGCATAGTTCTGAGCACAATGTTTTTGATGAGAAATATTTGTTAGATGGATCTTAGCCTGGCACATTTTAAAAATTCTCATGTATATTGATATCAGATTTACTTAAAAATGTTTAAGAACTCATGCATTGTGTGTGAGAGAATATGAGCTACGAAAATTTAGGAATGGTAAAGCTTTAGAATATTTTAGAGTTTCATTTCCTGACAATGTGCATGGTTTCTTACACATGGCAATGACTTCAGGGTTCTTGAAACAACCCTCCTAACACATCACCACAATATCCACCAAATAGGGATAAAAATGCTGGCCAGAATTGCCTGACTTGGGGGAAGAGTAAGCCTAGAAGAGAAAAAAGTACTAATAGTGAGAGAAGGTGGTAAAGAGAAAAGGCAAGAAATTGCTTTGCACATACTTTACTTGGTATATATTTTTTTATATTGTGGATGAAAAGGGGCCACCTACTAACTTGATAAGCTCAAGGGAGGCTTGTGTGGTACCCTTACAAACTCAGAGACCTAAAATAACCACAAAGGATGGTCTGAAATTAAAACTTTTAAACTAAAACTAGTTTATGGTAGTTTGTTATGTCCTAGGCAGAAATCTTCCCTGACAAAGGTCAATTGTCTTTTTGCATCTAGATAACATACCTTTGGAATGTCAAAGTAATTTCCTTTTTTGGGACCCCTTGAAGCACAGACAGCACTCTGTGGAGACTACAAGTCCTCTCGTTGTTATTGAGTTAATTGTTGACTATTAACTGTCCTGCACTCATCTAAATAAAAGATGTATGTCTCTTCATTTTACTTTTTACCCAATCCTGGAGGATTCCTGATTTGTTTTCTCCTGCCTCCCTAATCTATGTCAATAAAGTTCATGTGACCCACATACATCTCCTCTTTTGGTTGTAATCTCTATCATAAAACACCCATGGTTGTGACACTGTCACGGCAGAACGACCAAAGACTGGTCACCAGGAGGCTGAGTGCTTGGACGCCGACAGGAACTTGATGCCAGCACGGGTGGGCGGGGCTGCAAGATTTCATGCGCTGGACTTCTAGTGTATAAAATAAGGTGCAAAACTGTCATTCTTCAGAACATTATCTCAATCCATTAATATTTTGCTTCCTGGCACTTATAGACATTTTGGATCGAATAAACTCACAAAAATTCTCTACAGGTTTGAATGTTTCTGATGTTGACAAGATGAAGTAAGAATTTAAGATTAGTACCTCTTCTGCCCTTTCACCTCACCCCAAACTCTAAATACACAGGAAAATGTTTGGCTATCACCTGTGGGACAGAAATTTATAATCCTTTATTGCAATCTAGCAGTATTTACCCGTTTTGTTTTTTGAAAGGCTATTCTTTACTATTGCTGCTACTTTTGCCTAAGAAAAGTTAGTTTCTGTCTCACAGACTTTTCCCAGTTTTTAACAGGATTTCATACCAGTTAGCATTAAAGAACACGGGTCAATTTTCTTGGTGGAGCCTCTGGATCCATGTTTATCATCCTTGGTTCATTAGCAGTGGTTTTCTTAATTGTCTTTGGTAGTTTTAAGACCAGGTTTAGGTGAGCTATTTGTTTCTTTCTCACTATATGAGACCATTTCTCGTCCTGTATGTCTAGTCCCTGTTCACTTTTACTGCAAGAAAATAGCTTGGATCTTGCACTACTGATTATCCCGTTGGTTCACAATTAAATAGAGGAAACACACAGCAGGATTCATGTATAATATTCATGGAGTTACATAAGCATTTAGAGGTTATCTTATCCAGGTAAGAGATGGTTGAATAGTTATGGACCCCTTTATAGTAGACTAGAGGCCTGTTGCATGAAATTTTTGCACAGGTGCAGTCCCTAAGCCTGTCTGGATATCTAAGCATAAGCATCTGGCATGGAGGGCCAGGTCCCAGCTGACCTCTGGGCCCTGGGCAGCATCTGGACCCCTGGTCCCCTGTGTGTCCCCTTCCGCCTGAGTTACAGCACCCGTGTCCCCATGAGGAGATGCAGTGAGTGCGGCCTGATGCCATGGGCTGGAGTGTAGCATGGGCTTTTGGGAAGCCCAGTGGCACTGAATGGAATGGAAGCCTGTGGGCAGTGCACTCTCTCCTGGCTGGCCTCGCAGACCAGCTCCTGCGAGAACCCATGGGGAGCCCCACTGGGTTCTGCGGTCCTGGTGGCTGCAGCCTGGCTCACCCAGAAGAGGCTGTGCGGGTGCGAGGTGGGCTCCTGGTGGGTGCCCAACACCTGAGCGCAGGGGCTTCCCTGGCGCACAAGCCCTGGTGTCCCAGGGGAGAGTAGTAGGGGCTGTGAGAGCTAGCTTGGAAGACAATACACATTCTCACCACACCACTGTCCCAGTCACCCTTGCTCCCAGGTAGCCTATGAGAGGTCGTAGCCCCCAGCCCAAGCGCTGCAGGAGGTTGGTTGCCGCCACCCACCCCCAGTTCCCCGTCCTAGTCTGGGGCCTGGCTCCGATCAGGTGATCCGGGCCTGCCGGCCACTGGTCGCCATCTGTGGGGTGATCAATAGGGGCCAGGCCCCCCACCCGGCTCCCTCAGCACCTTGGAGCCGGGTGGTGGCCCCGCCCCCTGCTGTCAATGCTAGTCACCATCTGCGGAGCAATTGGTGGGGCGAGTGGGCCCCTGCTCACACCCACCTTGGCCTGGCGCTGCCCGCTCATCTACTCCACCATCCCACCATGGTCCCACTCTCATCTGGGCACATTGGGGCTGGCAGCACCTCCACTGCTGCCTGCTGCCAGGGCCCTGTAGCTGATGCCTGCCATGTTCCACACTGCCCCCTGGTGGTCAGAGCATGTCATAGTGAGTGGTCAACCTACTGGTCAAGGGGACAATTTGCATATTAGGCTTTTATTATATAGTAGGCCATTGTCTTAGGAATATCAGCCTAAAACTGTTGATTTAATTATGAAAATGAAAAAAAAAATCAAAAACTGTATGAGCCACCATGTCATGTTCAGGGATCCCAGAGGGTATGTGGATTCATTTTCAGTAGGGAGGAGGTTTTAGTTGTTTTTTTTTCCAGGATAGAGGATGTTTCTCCGATAAGTCATTCTTGCCCTCAGCTGGTCATATTCAAGTCAGCAAATATTTCCCAAGAAATTTAGAAGGATAGTGAGATGAGTAAGGACTTTATACCAAGGATCTTTTTTGGCATTAAAGGTACAAATAGTACCTCACTGTGCTTGTGAAGATATGTGGATTAAATTTTTGACTTTCGACCCATTAGTGACATCCCCAAGGCAATAGAGTCAGAAGGTATGTGTGTCTAAGCACATAACAGGAAAATAAATTCTGTGGATATTTTTATTTTATTTAAGAAAATTATTTTTATTGTCTAAAGTTTTACATATGTCTCCTTTTTCCCCAAATGACCCCTTCCCCAGCTATTCCCACCCCGGGCAAGCCCCCACCACCCTAGTATGTGTGTCCATTGGTTATGCTAATATGCATGCATGCAAGTCCTTTTGTTACTCTCTAACCCCCCCTCCCCTGCCATTGTCTCTGGATATATTCTTGTTCATCAAATTATGTTGATAATTATATCCCATATATGAGTGAGATCATGTGATATTTATCTTTCTCCAGATGGCTTATTTTGCTTAGCATAATGCTCTCCAGTTCCATCCATGCTATTGCAAATGGTAAAAGTTCCTTCTTTTTTGTAGCAGCGTAGTATTCCATTGTGTAGATGTACCACAGTTTTTTAATCCACTCCTCTGCTGATGGGCACTTAGGTTGTTTCAAAATATTAGCTATTGTAAATTGTGCTGCTATGAATATAGGGGTGCATATATCCTTCCTGATTGGTGTTTCTGGTTTCTTGGGATATAGTCCTAGAAGTGGGATTACTGAGTCAAATGGGAGTTCCATTTTTAACTTTTTGAGGAAACTCCACACTGTCTTCCACAGTGACTGCACCAGTCTGCATTCCCACCAGCAGTGCACGAGGGTTCCTTTTTCTCCACATCCTCGCCAGCACTTGTCGTTTGTTGATAGCCATTCTGACAGGTGTGAGATGGTATCTCATTGTTGTTTTGATTGGCATATCTCAGATGATTCGTGACTTTGAGCATGTTTTCATATGTCTCTTGGCCTTCTGTATGTCATCTTTTGAAAAGTGTCTATATAGGTCCTTTGCCCATTTTTTGATTGGGTCGTTTATCTTCCTTTTGTTAAGTTGTATGAATTCTCTGTAAATTTTAGAGAATAAACCATTATCTGAAATATCATTGGCTAATATGTTCTCCCATGCAGTGGGCTTTCTTGTTGTTTTGTTGATGGTTTATTTTGCTGTGAAAAGCTTTTTATTTTGATGTAGTCCCATTTGTTTCTTTTCTCCTTAGTCTCCATTGCCCTAGGAGCTGTGTCCGTAAAGATATTCCTACAACATAAGTCCGCTATTTTGCTGCATATGGAGTCTTATAGGGTTTTATGGTTTCCCATCTTACATTTAAGTCCTTTAGCCATTTTGAGTTTATTTTTGTGTATGGTGTAAGTTGGTGATCTAATTTCATTTTTTTGTATGTATCTGACCAAATTCACCAGCATCATTTATTGAAGAGACTGTCTTGACTCCATTGTATGCTCTTGTTTCCCTTCTGAAATATTAATTGAGCATAATGACTTGTGTCTAATTCTGGGATTTCTGTTTGGTTCCATTGGTCTATATGTCTGTTCTTGTGCCAGTACCAGGCAATTTTGAGAACAATAGCTTGAAATCTGGTATTGTAATCCCTCCAACTTTGTTCATCTTTATTAGGATTGCTGTGGCTATTCAGGGTCTTTTTTTATTCCAGATGAATTTTTTTGGAGAGTTTGTTCTAGATCTTTGAAATAATCCATTGGTATTTTAATGGGGAGTGCATTGAATCTGTAGATTGCTTGGGGTGGTATGGACATTTTAACGATGTTGATTTTACCAATCCATGAACATGGTAAGTTCTTCCATTTGCTTATGTCTTCTTCTATCTCTTTTTTCAATGTCCTGTACTTTTTCAAGTACAGGTATTTTACCTCCTTAGTTAAGTTTATTCCTAGATATCTTACTTTTTTTTGTGCAATGGTAAATGGTACTGTTTTTTGTTTGTTGTTGTTTGTTTCTCTTTCTGTGAAGTGATTGTTGGTTTATAAAAAGGCCACAAATTTCTGGTTATTAATTTTGTATCCTGCTATATTGCTGAATTCATTTATCAAGTCTAGTAGTTTTTTGATGGAGTCTTTGGGGTTTTCTATGTATAGTATCATGTCATCTGTGAATAAGGACAGTTTTACTTCTTCTTTTCCAATTTGGATGCCTTTTATTTCTTCTTCTTGTCTGATCACTACAGCTAGCATTTCCAGTACTATATTGAACAGGAGTGGTGAAAGTGGACACCCCTGTCTTGTTCCCATTCTTAGGGAAAATGGTTTCAGTTTTTGTGCATTGAGTATGATGTTGGCTGTAGGTTTGTCATATAAGGCTTTTATTATGTTGAGGTATGATCTCTCTAGTCCCACCTTGCTGAGAATTTTTATCAAGAAAGGGTGTTGGATTTTTGTCAAATGCTTTTTCTGCATTGATTGATATGATTATGTGATTTTTGTCTCTCAATTTGTTTATGTGATGTATCACATTTGTTGATTTGCGGATATTGTACCATCCTTTCATCTCTGGAATGAATCCAACTTGGTCATGGTGTATGATATTTCTAATGTAATGCTGAATCTGATTTGCTAGAATTTTGTTGAGGATTTTAGCATCTATGTTCATAAAGAATATTGGCCTGTAGTTCTCCTTCTTTGTGGGGTCTTAATTTGGTTTTGCAATTAGAGTAATGCTGTATTCATATGAAGAGCTTGGAAGTGTGCCTTCCTCTTGAATTTTTTCAAATAGTTTGAGGAGGATATGTTTTAGTTCTTTGAACTCTTGGTAGAACTCTCCTGTAAAGCCGTCTGGACCAGGGCTTTTGTTTCCTGGAGGATTTTTGATCACTGCTTCAATTTCTTCAGTAGTTATTGGCCTATTCAGTTTTTTTTTTAATTCTTTCTGATTGAGTTTTGTGAGCTTGTATTTTTCTAAGAATATGTCCATTTTGTCTAGTTTGTCCATTTTGTTGAAATAGAGTTGTTCAGAGTATTTTTTCAAAATTATTTGTATTTCTTTGGGGTCGGTTATTACTTCACCTCTTTCATTTCTGATTTGTTTATTCGGGTCCTCTCTCTTTGTTTTTTGGTGAGCCTGGCTAGAATTTCATCAATCTTGTTTATCCTTTTAAAGAACCAGCTCTTGGTTTTGTTGATCTTTTGTATTGGTTTTTGGTTTTCTATGTCCTTTATGTGCCCTCTGATCTTTATTATTTCCTTCCTTCTGCTTACACTGGGCTTTTCTTGTTGCTCTCTTCCTAACTCTTTGAGTTGTAGGCTTAAATAATTTATTACCACTTTTCTTGTTTTTTGACATAGGCCTGTAGAGCTATGAACTTCCTTCTCAATACTGCTTTCACTCTGTCCCATTGAAGCATCCATCCTATGTAAAAACTGCTATTTGAAATTTTAACCCTGCTATTTTGGCTTCTGTAAATGCTTGCTTGCTTAAATAATAAGAAAAATAAGACTACTCCCATTCCAGAGAGGCCATAAACTATGCCCCAGAAAGAGTTGTCAGTGCTGGCACCAGGCCAGGCCTTGAGATATGGTGTCATGGCCCCTTCCCAGCACATAGGCCTTCTTTCTCAGAAGGCCCAGAAGTCTCATTACAAATTTGAGAGATAAATAGCTAGATAAAGTATAAATAGAAAAAGTTTCCTCCATGTTGGGGGCTCAGAATTTGAAAGACACATTTTTCTCTGGACCTGCGAAAAATTATAATAAAACTAGAAGCCCGGTGCACGAAATTCGTGCACGGCGGGGGGTTGTCCCTCAGCCCAGCCTGTACCCTCTCCAATCTGGGACCCCTCGAGGGATGTCCGACTGCCCGTTTAGGCCCAATCCCTGGGATCGGGCCTAAACGGGCAGTCGGACATCCCTCTCATAATCCAGGACTGCTGGCTCCCAACTGCTTGCCTGCCTGCCTTCCTGATTGCCCCTAACCGCTTCTGCCTGCCAGCCTGATCACCCCCTAACCACTCTGCTGCCAGCCTGTTTGCCCCCAACTTCCCTCCTCTGCTGGCCTGGTCACCCCTAACTGCTCTCTCCTGCAGGGTTGATCACCTCCAACTGCCCTCCCTTGCAAACCTGGTCCCTCTCAACTGCCCTCCCTTGCAGGCCTGGTCCCTCACAACTGCCCTCCCTTGCAGGCTGGGTGCCTCCCAACTGCCCTCTCCTGCTGGCCATCTTGTAGTGGCCATCTTGTGTCCACATGGGGGCAGGATCTTTGACCACATGGGGGCAGCTGTATTGTGTGTGTTGCAGTGATGATCAATCTGTATATTACTCTTTTATTAGATAGGATAGAGGCCTGGTGCATGGGTGGTGGCCAGCTGGTTTGCCCTGAAGGGTGTCACAGATAAGGGTGGGGGTTCCCTTGGGGTGTGGGGCAGCCTGAGCGAGGGGCCTGTGGTGGTTTGCAGGCCGGCCACGCACCCTGGCAACCCAAGGGGAGGCCCTGGTATCTGGAATTTATTTTCCTTCTACAATTGAAACTTTGTAGCCTGGAGCGGAGCCAAGCCTGGGGCTCCCTCTGGGGCGGCAGCCATTTCTGTGGCAGTTAATTCACCTTCTACAATTGAAACTTTGTTGCCTTAAGGGGGTGGGCCCAGCCAGGGTGTGCGGAAAGCTTTGCTTCCCCTGTTGCCACCGGCAACCCTGGCCTGCTCTCTCAAGCTCCATTCTGCCCCCATTTGTTTGAATTTGTTTACCTTCTATAATTGAAACTTTGTAGCTTGAGTGGAGGCTTAGGCCTGGCAAGGGCAGGCGGAAAGCTTGGCTTCCTCTGTTACCTAGGAAACCTTGCTCTCTGTGGCTGTAGCCATCTTGGATTGGGGTTAATTTGCATACTCGCCCTGATTGGCTGGTGGGCATGGCTTGGCTGGTGGGCGTGGCTTATGTAGTGGAGTGATGGTTAATTTGCATATTGCCATTTTATTAGAGAGGATGTAACTCCCCTTTCTCTAAGTGGTGCTTGGTTTTTCTCTGGTCTTCTGCAACACCATAGATTTTGGATTATTGTGTTTTCATTGTCATTTTTTGCCATGATGGTCTTTTTTTTTTTTTTTTTTTAATATTTCTTTTTTTTTGTTTGTTTCCTTGAACCAACTTGAAAACATGACTTCCTTTTTTTTTTTTAATATATTTTATTCATTTTTTACAGAGAGGAAGAGAGAGGGATAGAGAGCCAGAAACATCGATGAGAGAGAAACATCGATCAGCTGCCTCTTGCACACCCCCTACTGGGGATGTGCCCGCAACCAAGGTACATGCCTTGACCGGAATCGAACCCGGGACCCTTGAGTCCACAGGCTGACGCTCTATCCACTGAGCCAAACCGGTTTCGGCATGCCATGATGGTCTTTATTTCTTCTTTGATCTTTTGGTAACATAATCAATGTTTAATAGCATACTATTTAGCCTACAGGTGTTTGATTTTTTCCCACTGATCTTATTGTAGTTGATTTTTAATTTTATGTCTTTGTGATCTGAGAAGATGCTTGATATGATTTCTATTTTCTTGAATTTGAGGAGACTTTACCTGTGTCCCAATATGTTGTCTGTCTTTGAAAATGACCCATGTGCACTTGAGAAGAATGTATATTCTGTGGCTTTGGGGTGAAATGTTCTGAAGATGTCAATTAATTTCATCTGATCTAGTAAGTCATTTAGAATTGACATTTATTTGCTGATTTTTTGTTTAGAGGATTTGTCCAGTGGTGTTAGTGGGGTATTAAGGTCCCTAATATGACTATATTTCTGTCAATCTTTTGCTTGATATCCTCCAGTAGTTTTTTTATGTATTGGCTGCTCCTGCATTGGGTGCATATATGTTTACCAGAGTTATATTTTCTTGTTGGATTGCTTCCTTAAGTACTATGAAATAGCCTTCCTTATCTCTTGTTATGGCCTTCACTTTGAGGTCTAATTTGTAAGATATAACTATTACTACCTTAGCTTTTTTTTAATTTCCATTCACCAGAAAAACCTTATTTCCATCCCTTCACCATTAGTCTGTGTGAGTATTTTGTTCTGAGGTGGGTCTTCTGTAGACAGCAGATATATGGGTCATGTTTTCTTATTAACTCAGCTATCCTATGTCTTTTTATTGGAGCATTTAATCCATTTACATTTAAAGTTATTATTGATAGGTACTTCTTTGTCTCCATTTGTATTCTTTATGCCTGTGTTCCTTCTTACTTTCCTATTTCTTTTTTTTTTTTATAGAAGACCCTTTAGCATTGCTGGTTTGGTGGTAATAAACTTCCTTAGTCGTTTTTTGTCTGTGAAGCTTCTGATTTCACCATCAACTTTGATTGATAGCCTTGCTGGGCACAGTATTCTTGGATTCAAGCCCTTACTTTGCATTACTTTGTATATTTTATTCCATTCTCTTCTGGCCTGATGTGTTTCTGTTGAGAAATCAGTTGATAGTCTGATGGTAAATCCCTTGTAGGTAACTTTGTGTCTCTTTCTGACAGTCTTTAAGATTCTTACCTTGTCGTTGTTTTTTGCCAATTTAATTATAATGTTGGTCTTGGTGTTGGTCTTTTTGGGTTTATCTTGTTTGAGACTGTGAACTTCTTGGACTTGTGCGAGTTTTTTCTTCTTCCCAATAACAGGAAAGTTTTCTGTCATTATTTCTTCAAACAGATTTTCTATTCTTTGCTCAGTTTCCTCTCTTTCTTGCACCCCTATTATGTGGATGTTGTTTCATTTAGTGTTGTCCAAAAATTCCCTTAAGCTCTCCTCCTGTTTTTTTAAGTTATTTTTTTCTAGTTGCTGCTTTGATTGGGTATTTTTTCCTACCTTGTCTTCTAGCTCACTGATAGAGTCCTCCACTTCTTCTAGTCTACTGTTGATGCTTTCTATTGTGTTCTTTATCACAGCGATGTCATTTTTTATTCCCTCTTGGTTCTTACACATATTGTTGAATTTGTCTTCCATCCTTTTCAGCATCCTTATGATCATTGCTCTGAATTCTTTCTCTGAATATTGCTTGTCTCCATTTTGTTTACTTCCTTTTCCAGTTATTCCTCCTTTTCTTTCACATGTGGGCTGTTTCTTTGTCTCCCCATGTTTGCTTCTCTGTTTATGTAGCTCTCTCTCTCCTACATTGACTTAAAGGCACAAATACAACACATCAAGACACAATGCATATGGCACCAAACACAAATGTATTCATGATACCAATAACCTCAAATAAAGGTGACCACCAGAGAAAAGAGAATTAGGGGAGAGAAAAGAGTGCAAAAATTATATTGAGAAAAGGAAAAAAAAATGTAAGAGAGAAAAGAAAGGGAAGAAAAAAAAGGGAAAATATATGTATATGGGGAGAAAACTAAAAACAACAACAACAACTAATCCACAAAATGCAAACAACAAACACCCAGAGATGAATGCAAACTACAAACAAGAACTAATCTAAAAAATGCAAACAACAAACAACCAAACAATGAACACCCAGATGAATCTGAGGAGGCAGAGCTCTATCTAGGTGATCTCTTACATTTCCATCTCTGTATTGCCTTACCAGCTGTGTTTAATTCACCAATTCCAGGTGGATGTTATTTGATTAAGCTGTTTCTTCTATTTGCTCTGTGAGAAGGCGCAGGACCTGTCCACGTATTTGGCGTCACTTTGTCTCTCCCTGGACAAACTTTTTAGACACCCATGGCTGGGAAGGCTGGAGTCTCGGTGTTTGTGGGTTTGCAGCTGAGGCAGCTGGTCCCTGGGCATTGTGGCTGTAGGGTCCTGGGAGTTATCTGAGGTCTCCCTAGTTGAAGATAAGGCTTGGCTTCTGATCACAGCTGCTCTCCCCTTCAAGATGGTGCAGTGTCTGCGGCAGATCTGGCTGCTCTGGGAGAGATTTCAGCAGCAGTAGAGGCTGCCCAGGCAGGGGAGCCTGGTCCACCAGTCCCCAACAGTCCTGTGGAATATAGCTGTCCCTCACTCACAAATACAGATACTCCTCACACATCCACGCACTCTCCTTTCACTCTCTCACTCACATACTATCTTGCAGCCTGCCATCCCATCGGCCACCATCTTGGACCCCCCTATTTTTTTTTATTTTAAAGCATCAACTGGGGCATCAAATGGGGAGCTTCCAGATAAAGCCATAGTGGAGAGGGTTCACTGGGATTTGGTGACAGATTGATAAGGTGAGATATTTGTGAGAAATGATCTCATGTAGTCACAGCAGCTCAAACCATGTTGCCTCCTTGGGAACTTTGATAAATAAGCTTTTGGATCCTAGAGTTTGAGAAACATGGCGATTAAGTCCAATGAGAGGAATAAACTTAAATAGATCAAGGAGGACATTGTTAAAATAATCATGCTTGAAAGGATCAGCGGTCAACCTGGCTTCTGAAGGGGCAGCTGTCCTCACTGAACCAGTATCTTTTTTGTTTTGTTTTGTTAATCCTCAATCAAGGACATTTTTTTGCATTGAATTTTAGAGAGAATGGAGAATCGAAGGGGGGGGGGGAGAGAGAGAGAGAGAGAGAGAGAGAGAGAGAGAGAGAGAAGAGAGACGCATTGATTGGTTGCCTCCCACGCTCACCCAAACTGGTTGCAGATGGAACCTGCAACCCAGGTATATGATCTTAACTGGGAATCGAACCTGAGACCCTTTGGTGCATGGGCCAGTGCTCTAACTGCTGAGAAATTCCAACCAGGGTCGAACCAGTATCTTTGCTGGGGTCCTTCCCTAGGGGGACCTCACCTAGCTGGGCCACTGTGTTAGGTAGAATAGATAGCTGCTAGGGACGTAAAGGAGGAAAGGAAGCATGAAGAAGTCAGCTGCCTTACGACTTGTCAAACAAGATGACCAGATGTAGGTACAAACATTTCAAGATAAATCACAACAAAGTAAAAGGGGACTTTGACACCTAACCTAGTATGCTACCCAAGATATCTGGCATGGAGCTTTGAAATCTATAGAAGGAAGGGTGTCAAACCCATTGAGCCCCCACCGGAAGAGGTGTTCAGTCTAGTTGAGTTGTCCACTTGTGCTTTATGCCAAGAGTAGTCTTAATAAATTTGCTTGCTTTGCTTCATCAATATATTTGTTTGCTTTGCCTCAGTGCTACTTTCTGTCATTCACCTGAATTCCTTCTTGACATGAGCTGAGGAGGGAGAGCTTTCCTCTCCCCGCCCCCGCCATGACTGAGGGGGTTCTCTGGTAACAATTGTGCATGGCTGTGTTGTTCCATAGGGTGACTTTTGCTGTCTGTGCCTAAGTGCATCCTCGCAAAAGATAGCAGTGACCCCTTTCCTGGGCTGCACGTGAATACAGATCCTCAGTACCAGGATTGTCAGGTTGTCACATTTGATGAGTTCTAGATTTGAATAGGAAAAAACAGTAACAAAACACCCACATCAAACCAACATGCAACAGACAGAGCTGAGAAATAAAGTAGGCCATATGACTGGATCTGTCTCTTCCTCTCTCAGCAAAAAAAGCAGAAGTCACATGAATTAAAACTTGTAAAAAGGCTGTGTCCTCCACAATGCTTGCCCCATTGAAAGCCTTGGTGTCTCTGTTGAATTACTCAGTCTGCAAAGTCAGAGATAGGTGACCAAAGTCACCCTGAAGTAGTGCAGAGGCATCTGGCATTAAGTTTATCAGAAGTCCTGCAGTCCTGCAGCTGCCTACCAGTTGCTGGGTAGGATCTGTCCCCAGGATTCTTATGTGGCCTCAAGAAAAACTGAAGGAGCATAGGTAGAGAGCCACAGGGTATTGGAAAAGGCTGTTCATCTGTTAGTCTTGTTTTCTAAAGCTCATACTCTTCTTCATTTTTTAAAATGTTGTAAAGATTCCTTTGATATTGACCTTCCATTACCTAATTAAAATAAGTACAGTGTGTAAGTGACTGTAACATATAACAAAGGCTGTCATCTGGGCAAGTTGGATTTCCAGACCTTGTCAGATGTTTCCCATGGAGGGTGACTCACACCCAGGATTACCCTTTCATATACCCCAGGGGGTAAAATTTGTATGTAAAAGAGGGGACATGCAAAAATGGGTAGACTTTTTCACAAAAATACATATTAGGCCTGAGCATTTTGGCACAAACAACTCTTGTGTTTGAAAGAGCAAGAACAAGGAAGAGAAAACTCTTGGGGACCAAGGCTGAAGAAGCTGATATATTTTTCAGAATGTGGCAAAAGCTCTGTGTGGTGATTCTGCCTGAAGCAAAATATTAAAGCAGCTCTTTGCTAATGTTAAGACAAATAAATGTGCCCTTTACTTTTCAAGAAAGGAGATTAGAAAAAATGCAGGCAAGAAATTGTAACCTTCATCTTCCATATGACCCTGAGTACATGCCCTAAATCTGGTATATTTTATTTTCTCAATGTTTAAATATAAGTAACTTTATGAATTATCTATCTACCCTAGTGGGCTTGGGACAATTAAGAAGTTCAGATAACAATTCTATTCTCCCCTTACAATGTAAGATGTTGAAGGCAGCCTCTCACAGGTGAGAATGAGGGAGGTTCTCCTTGGAGGCAAGACTGGTTGTCCTGTTAACTGTCTGAAGCCATCACTTGGGGAGGTGACCAAGGTCCTATGGCACAGCGGGAATAAGCCTGCTCCTTCTTTATTTTCTTATAGTAGTTTCACACTATTAACAGTAGGGTGCATCTTTAGAGCTTTTCATCCTGTCCCATAATTTGTGCCTCTTTCAGATTCCACCTCATTGAATGTCCTTAATGTTGCTTTTCTGTGAGGCCATAACCTTGGCTCCTGCTGTGTCTCCCTCACTCCTGTGCTCTGTGGTGATTACTTTCCTTGTTGTGACCTGTCCTACCACTGAAGACTCAGTTTTTCACCTTAAGCTCAGATTTTCCACTGCAGCTTCAACACCTCACTTACAGCGTGCTAACCTGGAAGACTTCTAGGTGCCTCAAGGCTAATATTTTCAAAATCCAATGTATTCATTAATTTGTTTATCAATATCCTGCATGTGCCAAATCCTATTCTAGAAGTAAAACACCAAAACAACTTTTAACATATTCAATGATATGGCAGCTTCAATATCATGAACTTCGGAGAAGGTAAGGCTGTGTTTGGTCACTTTTCCTGGTAAGCTATATAAACTTAGATAAATTGTAGAACTTCTCAAAACCTCAGTCTGTTCACCATTAAAAGGGAATAACAAAATTACAGTGTTGAAGCTAGTATAAGAATTCAATGTGATAATGTGTGAAAGGTACATAAACAATGCATAGTACATAGTTAAGATAAATAAACGTTATTGGTTATTAAAACATGTGTAAAATAAGTATGGTGACTCCTACGCCTACTTTAAGGATCAGGGGTAACTTCATGATGACAGTGGTTTTGCAATCATCACTCAGATGAGAAGCAGTCAGCCAGGTGTTCCATCCCCATTTATGAAGTTTTGAGGAGTGAAGTGGTCACTGAGCAGTGTACTTCTGAGAACAAAAAGTTTGTGGAGATCAATGGGGAGAGATGGAGGCAAAGTGGATGCAGGTGTCCGATCATGAAGTATCTTGTGTATTAAGCTATAGAGTTTCCTCTTTATTTTGGAGCTATCGGAGACATTGAAGGAATTAAAGCATGAAAATGGCATGATCAGATTTGTATTTTAGAAAAAAACAAAACACATTAATAACTATGTGCAGTAGGTTGGGGTCATGCCAGCTCAAGGCAGCAAGACCAGAGGAAATTGCAGCAATCCAGGCAGAGTGATGAAGGCCTGGTTAAGGTAATGGCTTTAAAGACTGATTGAATGGTAGGGATCTGAATGGAGATGAAGGAGATGGAATCTGCAAAACTTGGTAGCCCAATGCCAGGACTAAATGAGAAAAAGAATCTGAATGTTTGCCAAAATTCCTCTGTGTGCAAGTAGACTGATGGAAGCATCATCCAATGAGCAGGAGAAAAATGTTTGATAATTGGCCCAGTTTGGGATTGACTGTATTTTCTGTTAGATTTCTTGAAGAACTGGTGTCTAATGACAGACAGGCTTTATTCCAGATATAAGAAACCAGATCTGGGAGATGATAAGCAACCTCATGTGTTCAGATGGAGAATAAGGTGCCAGGTGAGAATAGCTGAAAGCAAACCTGGTTAATAATGGACATGTAGGAAGGAGGATACAGATCATGATGTGGTTTAATGAACAAGTCACGGATTTCAGAGGAGAATAGGAAATATTGACATCATGGGAGTGACTCATCATCATAAGCTCAAATATATCCACTTAGAGAAGAGGAAACTGACCATTGGGCTGGACAACATGGAGACCATTTATGACCTTGGTCAGAGCAATTTTACTGGAGTTGTGGAAGCAATGCTAGAATATAGTGAGTTGGAAAGAGCTTGGGAAGGAGGAAGGGCAGGTCTTCAATGTTCCTACTGCCTGGAGAAGCTTTATCATGGTAAGGGAAGACAGAGAATGGAATTTAAAAAGGGATTTGAATTTGAAGAAAGTTTTTACTTTATTTTTAGAGTGTGTGTCCTCTTTTTTTGTTTCCTACTCTAATGCTCAGTGTTGCTTGACACATATAAGTATTCATAAAAAATTGTTGAAAACAGAAAATTAAGTTCCAAACATAGAGCATATTCCCATGCCAGCCAGTAAAATGACAAAAATTTTTTAAGATATAAACCAGTGCTGATGTTGACATACAGAGAGGACTCCCATTTAGTGACATTTTAAATTGATAAGTGAGCAGACTTTATCAGTGAAGCAGCTACAGATCATTGACCTTTGGATCCTACAGGGCTGGGAAGGGCACGGAAAGCAATATTGAGACTTTATTACTCCTCTGGGTCTCCAGAGTAATGGACTGGATGTATCTATCTATTACTTTATAAACATGCTGACAAAGTGCAAAGAGTCTGGTTGCTCCAAAGGCTTTGTCTTAGCTCTGAGGCCAACCTTTCCTATCTTGGGGTGGAGGAGAAACATAGGAGAATATATTTCGTAGAATTGTTATTGGATTGGAGAAACTTAAGCAGCACTTTCTCATGTCTGTGGAATGAATCATGACAAAAGGGATCTTTTTAAAAAGTTCCTATGAAATCATAACAAGAAAGAAGGTCCAACTTAGGCCTCTTTCATTTTTCTCTATTGTTAGTCACAAATTTTGGAGGTCTCGGACCATTCTGACTCTCAAATGAAGATGTTTGTTGTAAAGTGTTTATCTCAGCAAAGGCTCACAACCCCAATTCCAGAACATTCGTTACTGTATGTGTGACCCTGAGATCTTGCTGTCATCGCTGGGGGTGCTTCACAGTAGCCCTGGGTGAATTCTGTAAAAACCCTCACAGTGTCAAGCATGAAATACTTCTGGGCGATGGTCAATATTTATCAGCTATTTTGGTGAGAATCTTCTCTCCAGTGTCATGCAACAGACATAAACATCAATTTGCTAATTGCAGTGAATTGTCTGAGCAGGCTATTTTTGTCTTTAAAAATTACTACCCTTGCCTAAATGGCCTGGCTGTTCCTAAAAAAATCAGTATTATCTTTTTTCAAATATTTATTTTAGAGAACAAGGGAGAGAGAAAGAGAGACAGAGAAATAGAGAGAGAGAGAGAGAGAGAGAGAGAGAGAGAGAGAGAGAGAGAACATTAATTGGTTACCTCCCACAGGTGCCCCAACCAGGGATTGAACCAGCAACCTGGGTATGTACCCTGACCAGGAATCAAACCCTCCACCTTTTGGTGCACAGGATAACGTTCAACCAACACCCAGCTAAGGCAAAATCAGTATTATCTTTAACTGTGATTCTCTCTTGCCCTCTTTGAGTAAACTCATTATTTAACCCTATTTGCTACTGTTCTCACTTTAAAACTTTAGATATACATAATTACTTTAAAAGATAGAAAAATAATACAAAATGTTTTGCAAGTATTTTTACTTATGATTACTTCAATATTCCCATTAGGTAAAGGTTAAGAAATTGAAGTTTAATTATATGATTTCCTACATCATACAGTTGTTAGTGTTATACTTAAAGGTAGAATCTCAGTTTCTGTTCTCCTAACCAGAGTTGCTCCAGAAGAACTGAACACACTGTGTGGTAGCCACTGTTCTGGAACTTTATAAATATTAAGTCACAATTGTGAGGTGTTATCATTAGGTCCATTCTACATGTCAGGGGATTGAGGCTTAGAGAGGCAAGGCAATGTTCTCCAGGTGATACCATAATAAGTTGTAGAGCTGATTTATACCCAGACATGATTGATTCCAGATTTTGAGCTATGTTATAACACCTCTGTAGCTTGGTTAGAACTATTGTTCTATGACCAAGTTCACTGCATTTGGCTGCACAACAGTGCCTAGCTCTTGGGCTGAGCCCAAGGTCTCCTGGCTGTGCTCACCTGGCCTTGGGCTGTGACATGAGATGGTGTCATCAGGGAGGGATATTTTGACTTGTAATATTCAGCCAGGAGACCTTGGCTTGTTGGAGGGATGCCTTTTCTGTTGCATTCAGAGATGCCTTATGTGCTGGCAGTGAGCCTCTGGGATTTCTCATATACATTGGTAGTTTGGGATCATTACTCTGCTGTCTTAGCCAACCCACCCTTATTGTGGGCCTGGGATGCAGCCAGAGCCTAAGAAGGAGGAACTCCAAAGTCAGTTTATAACTTTGTAGCTACTTCATGGGTGGAGGTGGGAGGAGAAGCTATCCTAATATATAAAAACAGAGGGTCTGTAAAGACCAAAGGTTCGACTGACCAAAAGTCAGTCCTGCAGTTAGTGCTGGGTTGCCATGGCAACCCAGAACTGACTGCTGCTGCTGCAGGTGTGGCGGCCCAGAGAGAGGCCTGGAGAGAGAAGCAGGGTCTGATCTGTAGTCTCCATGGCAGCTATTGATCAGCTCTCTTGCCTCTTTTCCTCTGGGCCTGGCCAGCAGCCACACCTCTCTTTCTTTACAGGCCTTGCCAGCAGCTGCAGGGGCTGCTGATCAGCTCTGCCTCTCTGATCCGGCCTGGAGATAGGCCTGGAAATGCTGACTAGCATAGAAACTGGCCCATCAGAACCAAATCTGGGTGAACTGTGAGGAGCCAATGGCTGCCTAGGAGGCAGAGCTTTTGACGATGACTGGCATAGAAACCCAACAATCAGAACCTAATCTGGCGCTAACTGGTTTGGCTCAGTGGATAGAGCGTCGGCCTGCAGACTGAAGGGTCTCAGGTTTGATTCCGGTCAAGGGCATGTACCTTGGTTGCAGGCACATCCCCAGTATGGGGTGTGCAGGAGGCAGCTGGTTGATGTTTCTCTCTCATCGATGTTTCTAACTTGCTATCTCTCCCCCTTCCTCTCTGTAAAAAATCAATATATATATATATATATATATATATATATATATATATATTTTACCTAATAATAGACAAATATGTAAATTGACCGTACCTTCGCTATGCTCACAGCCAGTCAGAGTGAGTGAGTATGCAAATTAACTCACCAAAGATGGCGGTTAATTTGCATACGAAGGCAGGGCGGGCAGCACCATGGCCTGCTTCCGGAGGTATGAGTCCATGGGGCGGAGGAGGCCCTGTGGGCAGCGCCAGACACCAACCACAGATCCATGGCCGGGAGGCTGTGGGGTGGGCAGCGCCAGACAGCACAGGAGGGGTCCAGTCCATTACAGGCCCCAGGAGAAGCAGCGCCTGCCTAGCCACTCCCGGGGGTCCCTGGGAAGATCGCTGCCCAGAGAGGCAAGGCTGACCCGCCTAGTCGCGCGGGTCCCTGGGAAGATAGCTGCCCCGGGGAGGCGAAGCCAGACCCGCCAAGGCGCTCCCCAGGGGTCCCTGGGAAGATCGCCACCCAGGGGAGGTGAAGCCGGACCTGCCTAGCCACTCCCCGGGGGTCCCTGGGAAGATCGCTGCCCAGGGGAGGCGAAGCCGGACGCTAGCCGCTCCGGGGGTCCCTGGGCACATTGCAGGCATGAGGTTTCTGACATTCATCGCTTCATGGAGACCGAGGGCAGGGATCTGCCTCATCTGCAGAGAGACAAAGGTTCTGCAGTGGCCCCAAGGCGTGGGTGGGCCCAGCCAGGGATCAAGGGGCATGGAAGGACTCCCGAGCAGAGGGGCAAGGACCCTCACCCCTGAGGCGGGGGTTGAGGGGTGGAGCCACCTCAGTGAAGGGGTGTTGCACTGCAGGGTACTGGACTGACTGATGTGATTCAGAGAAGCTCCCAGTGCTAACGGGCCTCACTCAGGCGGCCTTCACACTTCAGAGGCAGTGACTCCTGCTCCTGCCTTGACCCAAAAGCAAGCCCACGGTGCCCTGCCCCATGGCAGAGCATGCCTAGGCAGTGAGTGTGAAGCCTTCCACCTGCTCCGGAGAAGTGGGGACAGTAATGAATGGGGGACAGGGGACAGGGAGAGGAAAGAATGTGGAGCATCCGCAATGAAGAGGTGCTCGAGAAAGAGGCTCGGAAGCCTGACTGGAAGGTTTGTTCTGTTTGCCAGGCGGCTGCCCCTTAGGAAGCACAAAGAGCATGGCTCTGAGGGCTTCCTGTGTGCTGAGTCAAGTGCCACAGCCAACTGGAATTGGCCTCAGTTTCCTGGTCAGTAAAATGGATGAAGTGTGTCCCAGTGCCTTCACTGAGCTTTGATGGCTAATTGAGATACTATATAAAGAAAATGAGGGAAGAAGTGAGAAAGAAAAGGAAGGACGAGCAACACAAAAGAAAGACTGAAAGGAACCTGTAAACCCATTGTCACTTAAATAGGGAATATAGTCACTATTGTTGTAATGATGGTATGATGCCAGGTGGGTACTAGAAATATTGGGGAACACTTTGTAAAGTATATGATTGTCTAACCACTATTCTGTAACTAATGTAAAACCTGAAACCAATACAAAATAATATTGAATGTAAAGAAATGAAAATTGGAGTGAAATTTTTATAAATTTCAAAGTTTAAATAAAAGCTGTAAAGGAAGGAAGGGCAGAATAAAAATAGTGTTTTTCATTTTACCACTTCATTAAAAAGACAGTTGTCTTTATATGGTACTTTTATACTTTTATATGTTTCTAAGTCATCATCTCATTTTAATTTCTGGGCAACTTAAAGACAAGATAAGTATTCCCTCCACTATTCAAAGAAAGAAAATCTTGGTGTCTGGTCCTAATGATTCAATCGTCAAGCCCTTATTGTAAAGCAGGGTTAGTAAAATTTTCTGTGCAGGGTCATATCTATACTAATAAAAGCCTTGGGGGTGATCAGGCCAGCAGGGGAGGGTATTTGGGGACAATCAGGCCCGCAGAGGAGCAGTTAGGTGTCAATCAGGCCGGCAAGGGAGCAGTTAGGGGACAATCAGGCAGGCAGGTGAGCGGTTAAGAGCCAGGGGTCCTGGATTGTGAGAGGGATGTCCAACTGCAGGTTTAGGCTCGATTTTGGGCCTAAACCTGCAGTTGGACATCCCCCGAGGGGTCCCATATTGGAGAGGGTGCAGGCTGGGCTGAGGGACACCCTCCCCAGTGCACGAATTTCATGCACTGGGCCTCTAGTATATATATAAAGAACCTAATCTGGGTGAACTGTGAAGGCAAAACCTAAGGTGGGGGCTGAGGAGGGGTTTTAAGGTTTTAAGGGCAACAGCTGTTTGGTGTAAGGTGTAAGAAAGTGGTTCAATTTTTTAATGACTGGTTTGGCAGTATAGTGCATATGGCTGGCTATCAGTCCAGATATAAGGATTATGTATTTTTATCTGCCAAGAGCATCTCTTCCTGATGAAAAAGGCTTTTGCTCCCATTTAAGCAATCCTATCCTATATAATCTATCTATACTAATAAAAGGGTTATATGCTAATTAGACCGGGTCGACCAGCCATCTTCCGGATGTTCAACTTCCTTCTGGACAAAGCCATGGTGGTGGGGCACAAGGCAGAGTGGGCAGTTGGGGGTGATATCAGGCCTGAAGGGGAGGGCAGTTGGGGGTGATATCAGGCTGGCAGGGGAGGGTAGTTAAGGGCAATCAGGCAGGCAGGCAGGTGAGCCAGCGATCCCAGATAGCAAGAGAGATGTCCAAATGCCGGTTTAGGCATTCAGACATCCCCCAAGGGGTCCCTGAATAGAGAGGGTGCAGGCTAGGCTGAGTGAATTCTCCCCATGTGCACAAATTTCATGCACTGGGCCAGTAGTCTATATATATATAAAAAGCCAGCAACCAGAACGCCATAATGACCAGAAGAACCGGTCGCTATGACCCCCACTGCAGCCAGAAAACTGGCCTGATTGGGGATGGGGCCAGCTGGCCAACCTCCCGCAGCCCCTCTCCCTGGATTGCCCCAACCCCGATAGACCCCCATCACCCTGATCAGCCTGCAGCCCCTCCCCTTGGCCAATCCTTCCCCTGATTGCCCCCCTTACCCCAATAGGGAGTGGGGCCGGCCGGCTACCCTCCTGCATCCCCTCCCCCTGCCTGGCTCCATCCCATATTGTCCCCCCCCAACAGTCCTCCCCACCCTGATCAGGGGCAGGGCCAGCCGGCCAACCACCTGTGGCCCCTAACCCTGGCTCGCCCTGCCCCTGATGAGCCCCCACCATTCTGATCAGCCCACAGCCCCTCCCACCAGCCAGCTCCACCCTCAGCTGACTGCCCCCCACTCCAATCAGGGGCAGGGCTAGCAGGTCAACCACCCATGGCCCTACCCCCAGCCATTGACTCCCAATCGGCCCACCCACCCCATTCGGGGGTGGGGCTGGCTGGCCTACTGCACCCAACCCCTCGCCATGGCCGGCCCTGCACTCAATCAACCCCCCTACTCCAAACAGGGGTGGAGCCCACTGGCCAATGGCCCATGGTCCCTCCATTCAACCAGCCTGGCCCTGATCAGCCCGGATTGGGGCCTGACCGGCCAGCCAACTTCCTGCCATCTCCTCCTCCTGACAGGTTCAGCTCCCATCTACCTCAATTGGGGCTAGGCCAGCTGGACCCCACCCATACATGAATTCGTGCACTGGGTCTCTAGTTTTACATAATAGTGTTATCTCAATATATAGGTTTGAGATTATGTACGTCTTTATAAGGAAACTTCAGAGTTCATGAAAAATGTTATCAGTGACCAACTTACTGATGATTAAAAAAAAAGAGACTAGTTATTATAACATTTACTTAGCAGTTAAAGTATCAGGTTACTGGAAACTTTTCTCATGTTGATATTTCATGTTTTTGGTAGAACTCTATCAGTGCCCGAGATGATACCTGGAAAGTCCATAAAACCTCAAATATCTATAAATAAGTCAATTTCACAACTTCAAATACCCCAACAAGCCCTTGTACTTCAGCTTTTACATATAATTACTGAGAAATAAAACTGAACCCCACACGGGGTTTTGAGCCATGTGAGTATGTGAGTTGGAGAATTCTGAGTTTCAAATGGTATATAAGATCATAGAGTTTCTGGATTTTCCAGGAAAGGTTGACCTCATCAACTTGTACTTCTTTTTGGTCCAGGTAACACAGACTGAGGAGTTCCTTTGGACAGAGAACTACATAAGTATCTTTAAGTGATGAGTATAATGATAGGTGTGACTGTTCAACATAAGAAAAGTCAGGAAACTCAGTAGCCCACATTGCTGCCTTGTGCATTTACATTAGTCTGGTCAATTTAAAACCTCTGGCAGAAATGAAAAATGCTACCCACACATCCCATCTAATGAAAGAGTAATATGCAAATTAACCACCACTCTGCTACGCCCACAAGCCACGCCCACTAACCACGCCCACTAGCCAATCAGGAGCGAGTATGCAATTTAACCCCAACCAAGATGGCTGCGGCCACGGAGAGAGCAGGAGGAAGGCTTGGGTTTCTCCAGCGATGGAGGAAGCCAAGCTTTCTGCACACCCTGGCCGGCCCAGGCCTCCGCTTAAGGCTACAAAGTTTCAATGATAGAAGATGAATAAATCCCAACAAAAATGATGGCATCCACAAGCTGGAGAGAGCAGGAGGCTAGGTTTGGCCCAGCAATGAGGGAAGCCAAGCTTTCTGCACACCCTGGCTGGCCCAGGCCTCTGCTTAAGGCAAAAAGTTTCAATTATAGAAGATAAATAAAACCCAACAGAAATGGCTGCCACCAGGGAAGGAGCAGAAGGCTTGGCTCCGCTCCAGGCTACAAAGTTTCAATTGTAGAAGATAAATAAATCCCAGATACCAGGGCCTCCACCTGGGTTGCTGGGGGTCGTGGCCAGCCTACAAACCACCACATGCCCCTCGCCCAGGCCACCCCACGCCCCAAGGGAACCCACACCCTGATCTGGGACACCCTTCGGGGCAAACCAGCTGCCCCCCCCCCCCATGCACCAGGCCTCTATTATATCTAGTAAAAGAGTAATATGCAGATTGACCATCACTCCAACACACAAGATGGATGCCCCATGTGATCAAAGATCCTGCCCCCATGTAGACACCAGATGGCCACCACAAGATGGCCAGCAGGGGAGGGCAGTTGTGAGGGACCAGGCCTGCAAGGGAGGGCAGTTGGGGGTGATCAAGCCTTCAGGGGAGGGCAGTTAGGGGTGACCAGACCGGCAGAGGAGCAAAGTTGGGGGCAAACAGGCTGGCAGGGGAGCAGTTAGACATCAATCAGGATGGAAGGGGAATGGTTAGGGGGTGATCAGGCTGGCAGACAGAAGTCATTAGGGACAATGAGGACAGCAGGCAGGCGAGCAGTTGGGAGCCAGCAGTCCTGGATTGTGAGAGGGATGTCCAACTTTCCATTTAGGCCCGATCCCGGTGGGCCTAAATGGGCAGTCAGACATCCCTTGAGGGGTCCCAGATTGGAGAGGGTGCAGGCTGGGCTGAGGTACACCCCACCCCCGTGCACGAATTTCGTGCACCAGGCCTCTAGTGAGTTATGATTGTGGTGAAAGCCATAACTTTAAATGTACTGACTTGGGTGCATTTAGGGCTTTACCTGTGTTGTGCATGTTCCCTGTAGCTATGCAAAGCAGAATGCATGTCAACTTTAAATATTTTTTCCTAATTCTCTGGTGCTGCAGAAAAATGTAAGACTTCAATTCAGTTAAATTGCTCCATTTCCATTGGCTTCACTAAGAAAATATATCAGTCTTGTGTCCAAATCCCAAAATTTAGACCCAAAAGGAAAAATAAATTCCTTGTGAGGTCATCCCTCTAGTCTGAATGTTATCTGGTAGACTTCTTGAGCCAATAAAATGGCAAAGATCTTGGACATCTGTCCTGCTGTTGGAGAGAATGGGAGAGGTAGGAGAATAGCCAAGAATGGTGTTGGGTATGAACCCTGGGCCTGAACAGGCAAATAGGAGAGGGAATGGTGCTGCACATTGATTATGGCTGCTTTTATGGGAGCAGAAAGAAACAAATCCCACATGTGCATGTGTTGGGAGACTAATAAAATTTTTTCAGAGAAAAGTAAAATGCTTACTCATTTCTTTATAGGTATTTAGTCAAAAAGGAGTGTCAGGAAATCCAAGAATATAGCTGTTTGCTTTTTTGTTTCAAAAAGTCAAAAAAGTTCTAGGAGTATTAAAAGCAGTTGCAGAGCTGAGATGTTTGTCAGATGTGTTTGGTAAGAGATCTGGGTGTGAGTATGTGTCTGGAAATTCCAGCTCATTTCTTGGTGCTCAACACGTCCTCAGTTGGCATTCCCTGCCAGCAATCTGGTCATCAACCTTCACAGAAATGTCTGTGGATATGGGGAAATTTTAGCAGTTCCCTAGCAAGATCCACTCTGAAGGGACCACTCTTTATTCAGTTTTGTTCTTTCAAATACACTAGTTAGTTGTCTGAATGACATGAAAGGTCCAGAAACTCCTCAGTCCTAATGCTGGGAGCTCAAGATTTGTTTTCCATTGGGGCTCTTTTGAGGTGTTTGAGAATATTGAGAACATATTGTCATGTTTATTTCATTTTGTTTTATTCTAAATTGTAACTTGGTACCTTTGTATTTCTCTATGGATAAAATCATAGGAAATTATTTTATGTTGCTTGACAGATGACATTATTAACCCTCATAACGTGTAGTGTGTGTCAGGAACACATTGCACTCAGCACACAGCTTTAGACATTCTGAAGTCTCTTAAATAATGGTGAGAGCTGCTTGCTGTAAGCATCAAAGCATCTCTGTTCTACCAAGAGTGGTCGATATTGGGTTATTACCTGTTAGTTTGATTAATATAGCTTAAACACTTAATTTAAATAAAAGTACACATAAAGCAGAATACATTTGGGATCACCTTTGATTTATAAGTGGTACCAAAAACAATAATTTTACTGAGAACTCACCTATTCTCTGTCAAGTTGGTTGGCTATTCACACATTTTTATAAAAGAGAAGTATTTTGTCCATCTCTTGCGATTGAAAGGAAGTTCCATAAAGGTACTTCAATGTAAATTTTAAATCTTTTTTTCTGGCTTGCTAAAACCTTCCATATCTGTAGAATTTCTCTATAGCTATTATAGCTGAATTCCTAGTCAAAGCTGATGTACATAAGAGATCACTAATGAATCCATGAAGCAAGGTCCTGTGGGCACTTCCACTTTCAGAGTAAAGTCATTGTTTAAGTTAGATTTTGTACTTTCTAGGAGTCACAAAGAGGAAGGGTTGGCTGAGTCTGTATTTCTAATTTTTCCTTGCTGAGAACTCCCATAAAAATTTATATTTTTGAAGATGGAAAGAACAATAATTTTCAGGTCTGGATTATGTTCTGATATGTTCCTGAGAATACAAGAACTTCTCTGCTCATACGTGGGAGAATTCAGCTGATAAGAGCTTTTTCAAAATATTGTGTTATATAAATATTTTAAAATTATATTCATCTAGAGGCGCAGTGCACAAAATTCGTGCGTGTGTGTGTGTGTGTGTGTGTGTGTGTGTGTGTCCCTCAGCCCAGCCTGCACCCTCTCCAATCTGGGACCCCTCACAATCCAGGACTGCTGGCTCCCAACTGCTCGCCTGCCTGCCTTCCTGATTGCCCCTAACTGCTTCTGCCTGCCAGCCTGATCACCCCCTAACCATTCCCCTGCCAGCCTGATTGATGCCTAACTGCTCCCCTGTCAGCCTGATTGCCCCTAACTGCCCTCCCCTGCCGGTCTGGTCACCCCTAACTGCCCTCCCCTGCAGGCCTGGTCCACCCCAACTGCCCTCCCCTGCCAACCCAGTCACCCTTAACTGCCTTCCCCTGCCAGCCTCATTGCCTCTAACTGCTCTCCCCTGCTGGTCTGGTTCCCTCCCCCCAAATGCCCTCCCCTGCAGGCCTAGTCCCCCCCCCCCTAACTTCTCTCCCCTGCAGGCCTTGGTCCCCCCCCCCAACTGTCCTTCCCTGCAGGCCCAGTAGCCCCCAACTTCCCTCCTCTACTGGCCTGGTCACCCCTAACTGCCCTCTCCTGCAGGCTTGATCACCCCCAACTGCCTTCTCCCTTGCAAGCCTGGTCCCTCCCCACTGCCTTCCCCTGCTGGCCATTTTGTGGCAGCCATCTTGTGTCCACATGGGGACAGCCATCTTTGACCACATGGGGGCAGCCATATTGTGTGTTGGAGTGACAGTCAATTTGCATATTACTCTTTTATTAGATAGGATAGAGGCCTGGTGCATGGATGGGGGCCAGCTGGGGTTTGCCCTGAAGGGTGTCCTGGATCAGGGTGGGGGTTCCCTTGGGGCATGGGGTGGCCTGGGCGAGGGGCCTGTGGTGGTTTGCAGGCCAGCCACACCCCCCAGTGACCAAAGCATAGGTCAGGGCCAGCTGGAAGCAGGTATCTGGGATTTATTTATCTTCTATAATTGAAACTTTGTAGCCTTGAGTGAAGGCCAGGGCAGGCCAGGGCAGTGGGAAGCTTGGCTTCCTCCATTGCCGGGGGAAACCCAAGCCTCCTGCTCACTCCAGCTCCATGGCCGCTGCCATCTTTGTTGGGATTTATTTATCTTCTATTTTTTAAAAAATATATTTTATTGATTTTTTACAGAGAGGAAGAGAGAGGGATAGAGAGTTAGAAACATCGATGAGAAAGAAACATCGATCAGCTGCCTCTTGCACACCCCCTACTGGGGATGTGCCCACAACCAAGGTACATGCCCTTGACCGGAATCGAACCTGGGACCCTTGAGTCCGCAGGCCGATGCTCTATCCACTGAGCCAAACCGGTTTTGGCTGGATTTATTTATCTTCTATAATTGAAACTTTGTAGCCTTAAGCAGAGGCCAGGGCAGGCCAGGGCTGGCCAGGAAGCTTGTCTTCCTCCATCGCCTGGGCAACCCAAGCTTCCTGCTTGCTCCAGCTCTGTGGCGGCTGCCATGTTAGTTGGGTTAATTTGCATACTCGCTCTGATTGACTGGTTGGCATAGCGGAGTGATGGTCAATTTGCATGTTTCTCTTTTATAGTGTAGATTTTAAAATCATATACATCTAGAAACTTCACATATACAGAGCTAAGTTACATGTACAATGCTAAAAGTATTTATATACTCATATGCATGTATATGTGCATGTATATGTATGCATAAGTCTGAAAGAGGTGATCTTTTGTTAAGAAAAATATCATGATTGGTCATAGTGGAAGACTCAACAAACTCCAGGGCAGCCTACAGAGAGAGAGAGAACAAGAGACCCATGAAGAGAGCTGGAGAAGGAGCAAAAGAACTAAATTGGTCTAATGTGCAAATATGTAAGTAGTTTGCGTTTCCCTGATGTCAAGTTTTTTTGTGTGTGCATGCCTTCAGTGTCTTTGGCTTTTAACATGGTGGAAATAAAGTAAACAGGGCTCTGTCTCATGGAGACTTATAACCCAAGGTGCAAAGGGAAAACCATTTCTTACCCAGACCACAAGATAAGGATCACCTTGTGGGTCATGTATTAACTAGTCACTTTGATATCTATAGACAGGTTTTTATGTGCAGCTTAAAAAGGACTACCTTCCATGAAAATGAATTCTACTGTGAAAGTTCTTAAGTTCACAAATGTAGTCATACTCATCTTTTCTAGGATTTTCCAACGTGTTTGTGCATCTGTGTTAAATTAGATTTGGAAATTTTTTTCTACTATAACAGGTTTTGAAATGCAGGATAATAGTAGTTTCTATTTCAAACTGATTTTAGATATCAGTTCAGGCTTTTATTACTAGGATAACAAAACTATTGTTTTTTTCTAATCCCTTTTATGTGGATAGATGTAATTGTTTCCAATAAATATTATAAAAATAATGTATTAAATGGTTTTATAAAATTGGCATAAAATGAATCCTTCTTGAAGAAAATATGTCATATACACATATAAGTAGAGAAAAACATTAAAATGTCAACCTGCACTGGGTCTATGAAGAATTATCTGTAAATGTAATTGTATAACATTTTGTTACAGCTTTTAAAAAATAAATTATGTTGAATTTACTGGAAGATGGCATTGTATGTATTAAATCATGGTTTTATATAGAAAGCTTTCTAATGAATTAGATTTTAGGTAAATGCTAGATTGAGATGTTCTTCATCTGTGTTACTTGGTAAAGTTTTAAAAAATAGTTCAAAGTCAACTAAGCATATTGAACTACTAAACTGAATTGATCACAATGATGATTTCTCAAGTAACTACAAACCAAAAAATGCTTCAATTTTTAAATAATAGAATTTACAAAGGGCCAAAGGGCTCAATGAATAATTCATTTCCCCCAAATTAACTGTTTTTTTTTTTTTAATATATTTTATTGATTTTTTACAGAGAGGAAGAGAGAGGGATAGAGAGTTAGAAACATCGATGAGAAAGAAACATCGATCAGCTGCCTCTTGCACACCCCCTACTGGGAATGTGCCCGCAACCAAGGTACATGCCCTTGACCAGAATCGAACCCGGGACCCTTGAGTCCGCAGGCCGGCGCTCTATCCACTGAGCCAAACCGGTTTCGGCTTAACTGTTTTTTTGAGCAGCATCCAGAAGGCACTCAATTGCTTTTGTTGACATAACTGCCCTTTTTTTTTGCACTGATTCATGCTGTTGAAGTCCTTTCCATGTTAGAGAGCTCTCCTATCTAGAGATTCTTGCTTTAGAGATTGAAGGTAGGGCTTGCTCACTGCATTTTCTTTAAATCTCCCCAGGAGAATTGAATATGCAGACATGGGTTGAGAGCCACTATTCCACTTTTCTTGGATTAAAAAAAAATCTCTTTATCCAATTCAGTAGTCAGCTTTTTGGGGACAAGGACATTGTTCAGGATTGTGTTCCGTGTCCCTAGTAGAGAGCCTGGTCATAATGAGCAGTCAGTAAGTGTTGGATGAATGAGTTCATGTGCTAAGTCTTCTAAGTTGCTGCACAACTTCTAGTAAAATAGCTCAGAAATTAAGCTGAATTGAAAAGTAGAAACAGCTTTAACTCAACAAAACAAAACATGTAAACTAGAGAAATCTTGTCAAAGGTCCCAACCTGTGGAGTCATAGGGAGTGAAGGAGGAGGCTCTAAAATCAGCACTCAAGTTTGTGAGGTTCAAAAGGTTCTGGAAGTCCATCATCATCCTGAGCCAGGGAGCAGGGAGGACATAAGAGAAGACCAGGGATCCATGTGTGTAGCTCAGAAGAGGAAATGATGACCTGAGGACCCATATCTAGGCTTAAAGGAACTGAGGTTTTCCCAGATCTAATGAATGTCCAAGAATACCTCAGGCAAGAAGCTTGAAGATTTGTTTTTGTTTGTTTGTTTGTTTCTTCGATTGTTTGTTTTGTTGTTGTTATTGTTCATTTTTAACCCAAACAAATGTAGATTAGAGCATTACCAAAGCGTAGGTGTCCACCAACTTAACCAGGCTAACAATGATTTATCTAGGATTACAGACTGTAATAAGCAGGGTTTTTTTTTTTGTTTGTTTGTTTTGCTTTTATAGATTTGAGCTCTATTGAAGCCCAGAGAGGTTAAATTACTTACCTAAGCTAAATGGTTATGATGTGGCCTACCTGACATTTGAAGGATTAATGAGTGATGGAAAGGCAAAACAAATGACTGCTCTGTGGGTCCACATTGTCTCCCTATAACATGAAGGGTCCCTCTCTTGCCTCTCTATTCACACTCACATTTTCAAGAATCCTCTGAGACAAAGATGTGAGCACTAGTTTATTACCTTACAAACCATTTCTCTTAATAAAAACTGTATTAAAATATTGGCTCAATTATGGTTTTTCCCCTACCTATGGCCATTTTACACAAAAGTTCTTATAATCTGCAGTAGGTTCATCTTTAGAAAGTCCTCAACCTTTAGCAAATACCTTAGTACCATGTAAACAAAGATAAGGAGAAAGAACAATTTCTTATAAAAAATTAAAGTAAATTTACTTGCTTACTTTGTGCAGAAAGAACCAGAATTTACAGGCTGTGGGATTCATTCTGCGCCCTTCAGTATGTTTCATATTATGACACAGTTAGAGATTGTCTCTTCTTCCTTCTAGTTAGTTTTGTCTAGTCTTCCTTCTAGTTAGTTTTCAACTGTCAAATTTTTCCTTATTCTGTCCTTTATATTTTATGTTTAGTCTTCCTAGTGTCTTTGGAATAGTTGTAAGTTTTATATAATTGAGTATTTCCCACTTTCTGGATATATTTTCCTTTAAAACCCATGCTAGTCAAAGACTAACTTTTCAATCATAGACTGGTTTATAATTTACAGTTCATCACATATTATCTTCTCTGTTCTGATTTCCAGTTAAAAGACTATTCCTGAGCTCAGTCATAGCTCTGCACAATCTTGTTTGACACTTGAGGTATTACTTCTTTGTTTCCACATCACCATTGTCTTGTCTGTGAAAATTCTTGTTTTGATTTACAATTATACTTACGTGCTGTAGTTTTTAGTTAATCTTCCTATTTGATATTAATTACTTAACAATTTATTAATTAATTATTAATAATTTTAGAGGCTTGGTGCATGAATTTGTGCACGGGTGAGGTTCGGCCAGCCTATCCCGATGGGGGCTGATCAGGGCCGGGCAAGCGGGGGGTGGGGGGGGATGGGATGCAGGAGGTTGGCCAGGCTGCCCTGCCCTTGATCAGGGTGGGGGGCGGGGACTAATCTGGGGCAGAGCTGGCCAGGGGGAGTTTTGTGGGGGCTGGTCGGGGCCCCCATTGGGCCAGTTGGCCATGCAGTGCGAGTCATAACGACCAGTTATTTTGGTCGTTCTGCTGTTCCAGTAGCTTGGCTTTTATACACTGAGTGGCCAGATTATTATGATCTCTGAATGCATAATAATCTGGCCACTCAGTGTGTGTATATTCATGGCCTGGTGCATGAATTCATGCATGGGTGGGGTCCAGCTAGCCTGGCGAGTGGGAGGGGACATGGGCGGTTGGCTGGCCTGCCTACTGGTCAAACTCCTGGTCGAGGGGACAATTTGCATATTAGCCTTTTATTATATAGGATATACACTGAGTGGCCAGATTATTATGTGTTCAGAGATCATAATAATCTGGCCATTCAGTGAATATATAGATAGAAAGAAATCATTCTGAACTAGATGCCCATAAAGATGCAAACCATGATGCAATATTTTACTGCTATTTGGCAAGAGAACTTGTAGATACTGACATCCTAAGTAACCAGGTCCCTGTACAGAAAAGAAGGCAAAGAAATTTAACTTTTTACATTAGCAATGAGTGGCTTCTGCTACCAATAGCACTGCACATTGTAGCAGGTGAGGGAAAGTTCCACAGGGAACTATGTCAAGTCATTCTAAACGAGCAGGAATAGTGCACAAGTACTAATTTGCCCACAGCCACCCAGGGCATCCTGGTCTCCAACTTTTCAGTCCAATGCATGGAAAGGCTAGAGTAGGTCTGCCTATAAAAGAGCCAGGCGGGGCTGTGAGCAAGACAGCTTGGCCCAATGGGAACATGGCAATGGCTTAGAATAACAATTGTTATTTTTTCTCATCTCATGGCACACATATACTAATTACTAAAATTCTGCAGCACACCAAAAAATATATATTTTTGCAAATCTGACAAAAAGTAGGCATAATTTTGGTTGATTTACCAAAAAAAAAAAAAAAAAAAAAAAAAAGTAATCACCTCTCCTTTTTGCTCCAAAGTGACTTTTAAAAATACCTAGTACCTATACTTGTATGTAAGGATTTCTGGTACCAAGTATTAACCAGGTGAAACCTTATTATGTGACAAGATCAATAAGATGCAACTCTATTATATGACCTAAAATATATTTATGCTTCAAGACAGGGCATTCACACTATATGGCTATTGTTGTGTTGGCTCTTGTCATTTTTTATTTGCTATTCTAAGGGAAAGGTATTGCATGTTTTAAAAATTCTTGTGGCATACCAGATGAAAATTGCTGGCTTAGAAGTCTTGTTAAGATCCTTCTAGGAGAGGGATTTGGGAACCAGGATATTGCTTCCCATGAAAGATGGCTAGACCTCTCCAGGGAGGAGATCCTGGTTCCTTGAAGGAACACAATCAAGTTCAAGAGTGGAATGGAGACTGGCCAAGCTTCTGGCTTCCTTGTGACAATGGCTCAACCAAAGACTGTACTTCACACACACACACACACACACACACACACACACACACACACACACACACGTATACATACACATATACATGGGGGAGGGGAGAAGAGGGGAGAGAGAGAAAGACTAAGACTACAACCAAGGGAGGTAAAAGGTAGAACTAAATTCTATTGATACCTGGAAAAAAACCCTCATGTCTTCCTCCTTTCAATTAGTTTGAAAATTTTATCTTGGGGTAGAATGAGGGGCTTATACCTAGAGGTATATTGAGAACAAGAGCTCATAAAAGGGACAGGAGTCTTCAGTTTTCTCCTCACAGGCACAGTGAGTTCTATTCCACTTTCAGTAAAGAGCAGTTTTAAAAAACAAAATAGCTATCTGCTCACTAGCTGCTCCCCTCTTCTTTTTTTGTTTGTTTTTATGCCATGGACTTTACCAACCCTGCAGAGCCTGGGGACCCTTTCACAGAACAGGGCTTCTAAATACGTAGAATACAGAGGATTACAAAAGAACCAATTATTTTGAAATAGACTTCTACCAGGGGATCCTTTGGGGGAGTATCTGGGGCTCAGTGAAGAATCAGTGTTAAATGAGTTTGCATAAGCCGGGGTCCCTGCAGGAAATAGGTGGCCCACCTGAGTTCAGCTAATTTGAGGACAATTTAATAAAACTATTTCCAAAGCTTGGGCAGGGCGTAGGTAAACTCTGCAGAATTGTGAAGTACATGGTTCCAGGAACTGCTGAGCTATTGAAGAGCAGAGATGTGAAGAAGAACTTTTAGGGGGACATAGGCAAGCTTAGGGATTTTTTAGAATTGGGGGTCCATGGGAAAAGTGTGGGCCTGCAGACTGGGAGAAGGTACATTTTCATAACACAAGGAAGCCAGGTGCAGTCACATTTCCATAAGACTAGGAGGCAGCAACAGGTATATTTACATAAGACAAGGGAACTGGAAGTAGCCAAAAAAGGTCATATTTACAAAATAAAGAGAAGGAAGCCCTTCATTCAGAAGGAGAAGAGGGCCCAGGGGCAATAGGAAAACAATAAGAAAGGAGATGGTGAGAACCTCACACGTTCCACGTGAGGTTCAACCTTTGAGCCCAGGAGTTACTATAGTAACTAGTCTAAGGGAAGAGTGACCAATCAGAGGGGATATCAAGGCACCAGGATCTGCAGCCTTTATAAGTCATGGGGAAAAATAATTCTATGGGACTCTTCCCCCTCCCCACGTGGGAGTCAGTTCAGGGATCCTTCTCCCCCTCCCTCCTTGGGAGTCCATTCTGTGGGACTCTTCCCTCTCCCCACATGGGAGTCTGTACTTGTTCTTCAATAAATCTCCATCTTTGCTATACCACTTTCTGTTCGTGGATTCATTCTTCGATTCCGGTGGACAAAGAATACGGGTTCCAGCCCAAAAATTCAGTATCAGATGGAGAGAGGAGGGGAGAAGAGGTTGTGAGCAATCCTAGAGAATAGCACATATCTTGGGAATGGCCTTTTTGGGAGGGGATAAGGAGCACAGGTACCCCATTTCTCTGTGTCTCCAGCTGGGGCTCTCCAGATGCTGTAAATTAAGCTGATTTAAAAAAATATATCAATTTAGGTCTTGACAATTCTCTTGTTTTAGAGTCGGAGATTCCTTCAGCTCCCACCTGGCTATGTCCTGTGTCCTGTTAACCATGAGCATCATCAAAAGGTGGCATACAAAGACAGGTAAATTTCTAAACACAGATGCCATTGGCAAAATATTTATTTACTACAAATTCAATCTTTATTTGTATTGGCAAATATTTAAAACTACTTTAAACCATATATGGAGTTAGAGTAATTGACTTTCCTCTCTTTTGTTAAAATAAATTTTGTGTGTGATAGATTTTAAAAACAACACACACTGATAGCGTTCTCAGGTAATCTCATTATTCATGGGTTCTCTGGCCCAGGGCATCATCTGTCTCTGCTGAAGTGGAACTCTTTCAAACGTTTCAGCTTGAGAAATGGCTAAATTCACCAGATTCTTTGGGAGCAGCTGTTGGCCTTTGAAAATGTAGGTGGAGTAATTGGGAACTATTGGAAAAGTAATTTGGCCTAAAGGTTAATATTGTCATTTTACAAATGACACAAAACCCTTTAAAAGTGGAAAAAAATAGAGCGAGCATTTATTCTTACCCTATGCAGACACATTGAGAACATAATACCCAATGTTCTGGATGGTTTCTTTTTGTAATGCTGAAGGATTAGGGAAGTTTTCCTCTGGGGTGGTAGTGGTCCAGGCAGAGAGGCAGGTGGTCAGTGGCCTTAGTCATTCCCTGTTCTGGGATTTCAGTTGGCACTGCTGGGAGATGATTTGCACATGGATGTACCAGGAGTTCCCAGAACTTGTTCCCAGGGTGTTCCCCTCCTGTTTCCACTGCTGGCTGTGGCTGACTGCACTTGGCTGTATGTCTCCATGTGTCATAATGTTCTAAAATACAGCAAAGGTCACGAAGTTTTGCTTCCTTACAATCAAATTTGGTACTTACATGTGAAATACTGAGCTTCTTTCCATATGGATTTTTGCTTTACTTTGTTTTAAAAGTACAGAGCAGTTCTCCAAAACTGGTCTCCAGAAACCAAGGTGGGACCCTAAGTTCTCTCTCACATTGGACTTTCTAAATATCCAATTGCCATTATAGGTATTTTATAGGCTTAGTTTTTAGTCATGGAGATCCTAACATGGTAGGTGACTTGATAATTGGAGACAGTATTTTATTTTTATTCTTTTTTTCTTCAGACAATTTTTTGATGAATTCTCTTAGGGTGAAGAGAAATGAGAAGGGAAGAATAGCTGAATATTTCTGCTTAGTGTTTTGATCAGAACAGCTCTAAAGTGTTCTGTTTATTAACACAGGGGAGAATGGTTTGTATTCTGAGGTTGGAATCACTCAGCCTGGTCACTCCTTCTGTAGAGTTTCTTCATGCATTAGGAAGACTGCCAGGTGACCATCTATTAGCAGTACTGCCTCAGCCACAGCAAACTGTGTGACAGCCACACAAAGTTAGTCTTTCAAATAAAACTTGGTAAAAGTTACTGGGCTTGAACCCTATCCACTGCAGTAATAGCATTACTAGTAAATCATCCTCTTACTAGCATTTATTTTCTTAGGTGTGCCTTACTTGTGTAGCTGTGCCATGCCCACCTTTGATTTCAAATGACCCCACTAGGACGAGCCTTTACAGTCCCCAACGGTCAGGATGTGTTCAGGGTGATGTCTGAGGCTTGTGTCCACCTGAATGCTCTCAGGCTACAGAGCTGGCATCTAGGACCTCTGGTCTTTCATACATTCATTGGTCTTCAAGTCTGGGATCTGCTGATTCCTTCCAGATAATGGCAAACCACAAAGACATTCTCATAGCAGGGCTGGAGTGTAAGGGGTAGAAAGACTCACCCTCAGGCAAGTGCCCTCCCCAACCCTCCTGGTTTTCTCATTTTGATGAACTTGGGTGGCAAAAGCACATTTGGGCTGATTTCAACTCACCTGTGAAATATGAGTTATAACTGAGTCCACTGGCACTGGGTTTCTTGTAGATGTATGTTCTTTCAACTTATATACTTAAAATCTTAAGTGATCCAATGGGCTAGTGGCTCCTTAGTGTGAGTCTTTTATCTCTAGCAATTTATGTTCAATATGGTCCCTAAGGCACCTAGAAGACCTGATAGTGAAGAGGTATCTTCAGTGTAGGCTGTAAACATGGGCTAAGGTAAGAAAATGAAATGATAATGCAACATACTGTGTATTTTTTTTAACTCTTTGTACCTTTTGGAAATGAAGATAAGAGTCCTTTCTAACTATGAGGACAAATGCCCAGAGACCATTCCTGAACCCGAACCATATGGTCACTATCAAGTCTTTAGAAAAACAATTGCACCTAAAATGCCATGAATAAATAATGCCTTTCCAATACCAAATCCCAACTTGCACAGAATTTGTAGTATTGTAGAAATTAGGGAAGTCCACAGGTCTGGTGTACACTGATCACCCAACAATATCTGTTGAGTGAATGAGTGATTAAGTGGAAAGTGACCATGACTATGACAGTGTTAAAGGGTAAACATTAAAGGAGAATAAGATCAAGATTCTCATAAAAATACAAAATCAACACCTGTCAAAAGTTTTACTTAATATGTTAATTAATGAAGAAAACAGTAAGATTTTATTACAACAGGTTCAAAATAGAGCTCAGAGAACCACACATTTACAGCAGATAAGAAATGTTGAAATGAATTTACAACTTGATTTAAACTGACAAAACCAGGCCATGTACATATGGCCATCCTCAGTTGTATTCTGTGTTTCCCAGATATAACTATCACTTTCTATAATTGAACATATATATATATCTATATATATATATCTATATATATATCTATATCTATACACAGAGTTATACAATATCTTAGCCAAAGTAAAATAGCATGCATATCCTATAGAGGCATATATTCCTTATAATGCAATGTCCTGTTAAAGGGTTGTTCAACAACCCCTTTGGCCCAATGTAAAGCCTTCCACAATCCTTCCCCACGGCAATGAACATGTAACAGGACTCACATGCCAGACACTGTTCTGAATTATATGCTGCACATAATAAGTTATCTAATCTTCATAACAGCTCTACCAGGCAGATGCTTTTAGTCACACCATTTTATAACTAGAGAGCAAGTAAACAATGAGCTAGGGTTTGGACCCCACGGTCCAGTTTCTCCACCCCATGCTCTTATTGAGCATGCAGTCCTGCCTGAGGGTGGATACACTCCAGGGGGTCACTAGCTTATGAGAGAGTATACTGCCACTGTTGGTCTGGAATTCACATGAGATGCCATGAGGAAAAAGGAGGGCATTTGAGGTTCTCCTGGATTCTGTGTGGGGCTTTGAAGCTGAAGTGGGTGCATTGTGTTTGTTGGTGTTCTTTATTAACTCATCAAATGTGCAATTGGCATGGCATTTTTACCTCACAATGGTTTGCAGGTTGATAGACTGAAGCCATGCACTGGTTATGATAAACTGCTTCATGGCAGGTTGAGTGGAATGGAGTCCTTATGTTGTAATGTACCCCGAATCTCACAAAGGACGACTCAAAAAACGACGAATTATGGAGTCATTTATTAAAAGCCGGTGGCTGACGAAGGGCTAAAGCTCCAAATCTCGCAGCCCCGAACAGTTTGCCACATCTGGCTTATATTGGCAGAATATCACAAAAGTATCGATTACATCTTTGGGTCTGGAATGAGGAACCTGTTTCGCGATTTTACAGAAGTGAAACTGAGCAAGTTAGTTATCTAAACTATCTACAAATCACTGAATCAACAGAAACACATTATCTGGGACGACCACCTGGACAATTTAGAATAATTGTGCTGTCCAGATTCTGGGATCACTGAGTCAACAGGAATGCACTATCTGTAGCTACTAAGGCAATTTAGGATAATTGAACTGTCTTGGGTCCCAGGAATATGCTTCGATGACCAGTGAGATCACAATCAATGGGATATTCAAACCACCATCAAGGGAGTATTCAATCATACATAAGTTCAGAAAATCAAAATAACTTTTAAATGAGTACAGAACCCAAAACAGCAAGGTTAAAATACTAAACAGCAATTTTTACCCAAGTATGGTTGCTACCATACTTCACTTATAGCTAGCTAATAATCTGTTCATTACAAATTCACAAAGTGAACAAATTTGGGCAAAATATTGGTCCAGTATTTTTGCTCTGGGATATCCCTTCTGTGTGCTCAGTTAGGCCTAGAAAGGCCACCTGTCCACCCTGCTCTTGCATGGGAAGTGCTTGGCAGCACCTGAAATAGCCTGAACTTTTATTCTCAGGGGACCAGATCCAATTTAGTAAACTGCAATGCAGCATGCACAGAGAGCTACAAATTCCTAGAATGGCAAAAAGTATGTCCTATTCATTTTCTCTGGTAGTTTTACTGCTTCTTATTAAAATAAAAGTCTAAGAAAAAGTCAGAGAGCAGTGCCCCAGGAACCATAAAACGTCACTGTCTTTGATCTCCTGATATCTCTCATTCTTACATGCCTTGAAACAGGGAAGTTTATTCTGGGGGAAGTCATCTTATTTTGTGTCATAAACTTGCCTTGTGTTATGCATTTGCCCTGTGTCATGCAATTGTCTTGTGTCATTATTGGCCTTGTGCCATGCATTTGTATTGTGTCATGCATTTGCTTAGTGTCATTCATTTGCTTTGTGATGACATAAATTTGCCCTGTGTCATAGATTTGCCTGTGTTATGCCCCTTCTTTGTGTCATGTACTTGCTTTGTGTCATGTACTTGCTTTGTGGCATCTATTGGCCCTTGGTCATGCCCTGTGTCATGTACTTATTCTCTGTCATACATTTGCCTTGTGACATGTATTTGCTTTGTGACATGCATTGACTCTGGGTCATGTACTTGTTTTGTGACATGCACTTGCTTTTTGTTATGCATTGGTCTTGTGCCATGCATTTACCTTATGCCATCCATTGACTCTATTTTATGCATTGGCCTGTGTCATATATTTGCCTTGTGTTATGTACTTGACCTGTGCCATGCATTTTACTTGTTTAATTGATTTGTTTGGTATCACATACTTGCTTTGTGTCATGAATTTGCCCTGTGTCATGAACTTGCATTATGTCATGCATTTGCCTTGTGTCATGAATTAGTTCTGTGTTCACATGTGCCTTTTATCATGCATTTTCCCTGTGTCTAGTATTTGCCCGGTGCTATCCATTTGCCCTGTATCATGCACTTGCCGTATGTCTTGTATTTGCCTTGTGTCATGCATTGGCCCTGTGTCATATATTCACATTTTGTCATGCATTTGTCTGTGTCATGAAGTTGCCCTGTGTCATGCATTTACTTATTGTCATGCCTTTTCCCTGCGTCATACTGTTACAAATTAACTGCAAAGATGCCAGGAAAAGGAAGTGCCTGTGACTCTCCCTTCATTCTCTTCCAGTTTCCATATATGTGCCCAGGCAGCTTGTCCCACAGTTCAGGTGTTTCCCAGAGAAAGAGATCAGGTCAGGTTCTTTCTATACAGTGGGGGTTCCCTTAAGTGAATCATGTGAAGTTTTGGAGGATTGTGTGTGTGTGTGTGTTTTCAATTTTTTTTCAGATATAATTTCTTTATTGATTAAGGTATTACATATGTGTCCTCATCATCCCGTTACCAAATTTGGATTTCTCTTTTTGTTTTTAATTGAACTTTATCCTTTCCCGTATAAGTAAAGTTTGGGCAGAAGCTGATGTTTTATTTGATTCTTTATGAAGAAAAATGAGACAAAGCAATGTGGTGATGATAATAGAAATGGTTTGAAGTTCATTTCATTTTTTATATTGTCCTTGAAAACCTCCTTATGAAGAGGTTTGGTGAGGGAGGGGACGACCTCACATTTTATCTGCGAGGTGAACTCAGAAAGAAAGGTCCAGGAGGTCAGGGCTGGGGCCATGGTTTATTTATGAACAGACCTGGCGCTGTGCTGGAGCCAAGCTGATTGTGGGCATCTCTTACCAACTGTTCATGTTGTTGGCTGTTTGCAATTGTATATTCTGGAAGTGTTTCCATCATGGCAACTGGCAAACTCTACAGATAAGGGCTTCCTCCCAGTCTCTGCCAGATACCCCAGCTGCTAAACTTACTAGCACTCCACTGAACATGCTCCAAGTACCCAGAGCAGTGCTTTCCATACAGCTGGTGCTCAATAAATACTTGTTGAGGAAATGAATGAATAAATGAATACAGTTTGAAACTTATGAAAACCTTGAAAAAAATTTCATTCTTATAAAATAAATGATATCCTCAAAGTATTTGATATTAGAATTTTATCCTGAAAATTTTAAAAAATACAATTTAACTTAAAAAAATTATTTACTGTTTAAAGTATTACATATGTCTCCTTTCCCCCCATTTATCTCTCCCTGACCACCACCCCCCTGCACAATCCCTCACCAAGCTAGTGTCTGTGTCCATTGGTTATGCTTATATCCATGCATACAAGTCCTTTAGTTGATCTCTTAGCCTCCCTCCCCGCCTCGCAACATCCCCTGCCTTCCCATTGAAGTTTGACAGTCTGTTCAATACTTCTCTGTCTCTGAATTTATTTTTGTTCATCAGTTTATGTTGTTCATTATATTCCACAAATGAGTGAGACCATGTGATACTTATCTTTCTCCTACTGGCATATTTAGCTTAGCATAATGCTCTCCATGTCCATCCACGCTGTTGCGAATGGTAAGAATTCTTTTTTTATAGCAGTGTAATATTCCATTATGTAGATGTACCACAGTTTTTTAATCCACTCATCTGCTGATGTGCACTTAGGCTGTTTCCAAATCTTAGCTGTTGTAAATTGTGCTGCTATGAACATAGGTGCATATGTCCTTCCTGATTGGTGTTTCTGGTTTCTTGGGATATATTCCTAGAAGTGATATTACTGGGTCAAATGGCAGTTCCATTTTTGTTTTTTTGAGGAAACACCATACTGTTTTTCAGAATGGCTGCACCAGTCTGCATTCCCACCAGCAGTGCATGAGGGTTCCTTTTTCTCCAGCACTTGTCGTTTGTCGATTTGTTGATGATAGCCGATCTGACAGCTGTCAGGTGGTACCTTATTGTCATTTTGATTTGCATCTCTCAGATGATTAGTGACTTAACTTATTGTTTTGTAGGAAGTATTTATATGACTTTTCATACAGTCTTAAGCAAAGTGTAATTTCTCTCATTTTACGTAGAAGAAATGAAGATTAGACTAACAAAGTGAAGGTTCCAGTGCTATTCAGGGGCTGAACTCACACAAAATGCAAGTCAAAGCTGCTGCTTGGCCATGAGACACCAATACCTCATCCTAATGTGAGGGAGACGCATGTCCTACAGCGAAAGGAGAATGTGTTAGTCTTCTGATTTCGGAAGCACTGACAGCTCCGTGCTATCCCTCAGTTTTGACGCTGCTTACAGAGCAGAACCAGTGAAATGCCAGCTCTGCATGTCTCTCTTTATATCTTGCTGGGAGATATAAGAGTACAACCATTTTTCTGGACCTACGTAGCAGTTCACGCTATTCGGACTCAGGGCAGTAAAATTCAGCCACCTGATTCCATCTGGGAATGTCTTCAGCAATGGGTGATAAGTATGTTGGCTGAGCAGAATAGACACAGTGATGTAAAACAGCTACAGTGCTTGCTCTCCAGCATGAAGATAGCTGTCTTTGAACGTCGATGCTCACTTGGAACAAAAACTTCAGCATGTTCAGAATCACTCCTTTGGTTCCAGGTTCCAGGATGCCTGCAGTGTGGAGAAGCTCAACAGGAGAAGGTATGAGAGAAGCTAATATAAGCCCTTTGAACATCTTCAGTGAACAGATGGAAATAATAAGGTATTTAAACTTACCCCCTACCAGCCTACCAATCAATACCTGGCCTGTTCCACTGTCACAGATAAAAGGGCAGTTGCTTGCCCAGCCATTCTCTCTCCTTTACACATTTTCTTCTCCTTTTACCTGCCCACCCACTGCAACCAAATTTCAGCCTGAACACAGGAAGGGAAACAATGGGGGATTACATGATACAGCAGAACAATGGCCAGCTCTCCTAGGTCCCCATTTTGTATGAAAGGGAAAAATGACATGCAATCACTACGTGAACTAAAATGCTGTGGGGGAAACATGAGAAAGGGAAATGTGCCTATTCAGCTGCATTGAATGATCTGAGCTAAAAATAGGATTAGAGGCAATCAATTCTAAGTATATTGCTATGTCTGCTTTGAATAAAATTCACAGAAGTTCATAAAGAAACCCTGTTCTGCCACCCTCCCGAACTGTGACAAGTTGAACCACTGACAATAACTCATACTTGCCGAGCAGCAGGGTTGGTGCGGGGTGGGAGTTCAGTGTGGTCCATTTTGGATTTGAAGTTATAATGCAGTCTCTTGGTGACCTGACAGAGGAGAGGACTAAGCTGCAGGTGGAGTTTGGGGCCTTCATCAGAAAGGTGTCTGTCTATTCCCTGTCTCTAAAAGGTGGTTATTTTCAAAATGTAGGTTTGCAGGCTGCTGGCTTTGAGATTAGTTCTGCAACATTGATCCTTTACTCCCAGGCCTGGTCCTTCCCTCTCACCTTCCCCTTGAAAGCTGACTATGTGCTTCCATGTCACAGGAGTAACTCATGGCATTGTTTGTGATTGTCTCTCTGTAAGGGTGTAGCAAGCATGGCTATTTTAGTCCAGAAAGCCAAAATCTAAGAAATATTTGCCGCATAATGAAAGCAAGTTAATGCTGTTACTACATAAACAGCTCTTAAAATAAATAAGATATAAATAAAGCTGAGAGTGAAATAAAGTTCTGTGTCTTGGGCCCAAATTGCTAAGACCAGTGGAATGAGAAGGACAGATTGGTGTTTGCTTGTGTAGCATCTTGTGGGGTGTGTTCAGGGGATCTCACCTCATTCTAAGTGAAGGGGGTAAATAGTGAAATGTCTTGGAGGGACTCAGGGAGTGGGTATAGGAGAACATGGCATGATTATAGTTGCATCTCTAAAGTCTCTTTCTGGCTGGAGAGCAGGCAGAAGAGGCTGGGATCACAGCTTACATTGGTGACATTAGGAGAATCAAGGACAAAGACAATGGTAGCTGGAAAAAGCCTGGAGGTTAAGGCACTCAAAGATAGTTAATGGAATTAGTACATTTTTAGGATGAAAAATTGACAGACCTGATGATGATTTGAATATGGGGATGAGTATGAGGGAGAAGGAAGTGCCAAGACTGACTACTTGGTCTTTGCCTGGAGAACTGCGACAAGTTGAACCACTGACAATAACTCATACTTGCCGAGCAGCAGGGTTGGTGCTGGGTGGGAGTTCAGTGTGAGCAGCAGGGTTGGTGCGGGGTGGGAGTTCAGTGTGGTCCATTTTGGATTTGAAGTTATAATGCAGTCTCTTGGTGACCTGAGAGAGGAGAGGGCTAAGCTGGAGGTGGAGTTTGGGGCATAGGTAGAGAAAAAAGTGGAGAGGGCCTAGGAGTTCATGTTTTAGGAACATCAGAATGAAACATCCAGGTGGAAGATTATAAACTTGGAAACAGCTCAGTGAAAGAACTAGTCAAAGGGAGGGGAAAAGCCAGTCATTGTGTCACTGAAAGAGGGAGGATCGTTGAATGAGGTGAAACATGCTGACAGGGCCATTGTGTTCAGCATTTGGGTGCTTACTGGTAGCTTTGATGAGAATCATTTTGTCATAGCAACGAGGGCAGGGACCAAACCTAATAGGTGGAGAGGATATAGGGAGCTAGGAAGTGAAGACGACAAATATAGAGGGATCTTGAAGAACTTGGCTATGAAGGTGGAGGGATACACGGTAAGAGGAAGGATGAGAACCAGACAGAAGAGAGTCAGTCTGTGGATCCTCACAGCTGATCCTCGTAGACACAGGGAAGAAGATCATAGGAGGACAGATGCCAAGACAAGGACATGGTAACCTGAACCTGGATGAGAAGTGGTTTTCCTGAGTGACAGGAAGAAAGGAATGTGTGCAGAAGGCAACAAAATTGTCCATTAGTATTTGAGACAAAGGGATTTTCCCTATGATGGCTCCAAGTTGTCTCTGTAAAATAAGACCCAGGTGATTGTTGCTAATAAGCATAGATAGATGAACTAGAGGAGAGGGAAGGACAAAAAGGCCCTTATGCAGAGTTGACACTGGGCTACTGACTAGACAAACATCACAGTAAAAAATTTGCTCAAGACAGCTAGCTGTTGTAATTTGTGCTTCAGAATCTTATCTGCATTGATTTAGAAGGTGTTCCTTGGCACCTATAGCTATGACGTGAAACGGTACAAGGTACTGTGTTAGGCTATTAGAGCTGCCATCACAAAATATTACAGATGGGGTGGCTTAGTATGTGTTTGTTCTGGGATTGGATGGAACAAAGGGAAGAGGGAGTGACTGATCCAGTTTAAGAGAACCCAGGAAGGATTCCTCAGGGGCATCATTTGAATGCTGCTTAGAGGAGGAGCAGATTTCACCAGGTGCAGGTGAGTGGCAGAACATTTCTGTGGGGTCAAGAGCTGCCCCCTTGGACTGAGCGGGTCAGCTCTCCCCACCTCTCCCAGATGACCACATGTCATTGACCTCTTAGCTTCTACTCACCTTTCTAGGTAGCTCCTCTATCCCTGGAATCAGGGAAGTGCCTGATTATATGTATTTTCATGGCATCTCATAATCCTCACTTTAGTACCAGGAACAGTTTCTGATTTTATATTTACTGGTGAAGTTTGAACACTGTCTGTGTCCTTTCATAGACCATCCTCCCTAAGAGAAGAAGGACTCTGTCTACCTTTGTTCATTGTGGTATCACTATCCTTAGCAATGTGCTTCTTTTAGTAAAGGTCCCATAAATATTTGTCAGGGTGAAGAATGCATGAATGACCTTAAGAAACAGAGAGTATTTTGGAGTGCCCAAAACATCCGGTACAAGGTGGGACATGATAGGAGGTACCCTGGATCTGGTGGGGTAATTCTGCTCAGGGTTTCCAGTGCTTCTTTCTCTCCAAGTCACACTCCTCTGCCCAGGAGATGGGAACTGCTTTAAAACCAGAGAGAAGATACGATAGTCTGTGGAGTAGTATAAAATAATGGGTAAGGTGGGGGGGGGAGTTGGGGAACTTGTCCAGGCTGTGAGCCAACAAACTCCGAGTAATGGAAGGAGGCTGAGGTTGAACCCCAGCTCTCTGTTTCCTCTTTTCCAGCCTGGCCTCCATGGCTATGACAGAGTCAAAAAGCGCACAGCTTTCTGGGTCCATGACTGGCAACCCAGCTTCAGAGTTCGGTCATTTGTTCCTTTTTTGTTCACAAGCCACTTCTCATGAACCCTCTCTTTTTAAATTTTTTATACTTTTAGCCAGAAAAGGCACACATACACACCCCCACACATACAAACAACACACACACACAACAAAACCTCAAGCTGCTTTCCAAGAAAAGTGAAATACATTCAAGAAAAACAAAGTGTAGTACATACAAGCAAAATGTAGAGCTACTTATTCAGTGAGCTGGTGAGCCAATGGCTCATTGGCAAGGCCACTTTGTCAGTTTCTTTCAATGGAACACATCACATGCACCTATGTTGATTTACAAAGCTCTTACATTATTAGGTTTAAAGCATAGGCTATGGAGAAGGACAAAATATGATTCTGATTTTTCTCTTTGTGATTTAAAAAATAATGACAAAATAATTTAAAGAACAGAGTCTCAAATTGTTAAATCCCAAATTACCTCATTAAACACACACACACACACACACACACACACACACACACACACACACCAATCCTCCTCCCTTTCTGTGAAGGTCAGCATATCACAACTTCTCTTTGCTGACAATTCTGGGTTACCTTAGCTGGGATGAATTTAATAACTGGGAGACTGCTCTCAGAGAGACATTGAAATGTGATGACCTTTTGATGCTTCAAGTTATAGGACAAGACTAGTGAGGAAATACCTGTCAAGGAACTTGCCTTGGTGATTTCTATAAATGACTCTACTTCAAATTGCGGGGATTATGTGACCTCCTACAATTACCGGTGTTTCATTTCCTGGGACTAATTTTAGAGGGTGGAAGATTTTAATCATGTAAAGGAATTGTCTCCATTGTCAGACTAACTTCAGAAGCTGAATTGAAAGCAGGCAGTAAGCAATCCCAGAACATTCCACTGGGACTGGGCAGGCAGGCTGTCTCTTGCCTGAGACAGGAAACCCTGATTCTCCCACTGAACTTTTGTATCTAATTTAACTTTATTTGTGTTACAAAGAAGCTATGGAGTCTAAGAATTTAGGGAAGATCTTGGAATGAGTTTATAGGCATCATTCTTCCTCAGGGAAATTGCTAGAGATTGAAGAGGCCTGGTACCTTAATGTGGCCTTAGGTTGCTGACAGTGTATGTTCCTGTCAATAATAATAATTTAAAAAAGGCTTGAGGGGACAAGGGGCAGAGGATGGAAGGAGAGATTAAAGTAACAAGATGGCCCCCCTCTGTTCCTTGCTGCTGTCCCCTCTGTTTGAGCTTCCTTTACTTCTTTCTCTCCAAGTCACACTCCTCTGCCCAGGAGATGGGAACAGAGATTGTCAGGGTTTCCCCTTTAGAGCATTATAGGGCTCTTCCCTGACACACCTGGAGACACACTTCAAAGCCCTGCCCTCAGCAGAACTTAGCAAAGGTGATTTTCCTGTGCCCTCTGCACAGCCTCTTTAGAATTAATTTGATTTTATCTCTCATTGGTATAGACTCGCCCACATGCCTCTTTACCAACACTAACCTAAGTTTAGGATTGTGGATTTTAGGAAAAACAGTTCTCCCATTTGGTTCATGTGCTGAGACTATTAGGAGGGGGATGCAGTGGGGGACGGCTTACCAGCATCTTGTGGATCCCTTTTGAACTGGACTGGCCAGTCTCACTGCACAGAACCTCACACTGAAGGAAGCCTCTCCATCCAATTTTCCTTGAAGAATTCCTTATGCTGCCTTCCTACCCTAGATCCTCAGCCTCTCTTTTGAAAGTTGCAAGGACAAAAACAACTTAATACATTTCAACACATTCAGGTTAAAAAAAAACACACACAAAAAAAAACATTGTGAGGCATAGAAAACACTATTAATACAATTTATGGTAAGCAAAAAACTAAAGAAAGACACCAGTAATGTTTATTTCTAATAAATTTATTAGAAATTTATAAATTAGTTTTTTGGTTTTTTTTTTGGTTCTCTAATTTTTCTATGAGAATGTATATTTGGGCCATTTATAAAGAAGGCACATTAAAATACACTGGCCCATAGTAGCCTGGGGATCCTCTGCTCAAACAGCTCTGGTGATAGGGACTTTGCTTTTGAAGAAATGTTAGAGATTTTATAGTGTAACTAGAGGCCTGGTGCACGAAATTCGTGTACAGAGGCGGGGGTGTTCCCTCAGCTCTGCCTGCACCCTCTGCAATTCGGGACCCCTATACCTTTTTCTTATCTAGCTAACCTCTTCACATTTAAAAAAATTAACTGAAATATCACCTACTCTAGGAAATCCTCTTTGAACAAATGTCTTTACAATCTGTATTAAGTATTTTCATACTATACCATTCTTTTTCTTTAACAGCTACTTAGAGTGGATGCAATGTGGTTATCATTCTTGCAACTGAATTTTTTCTTCTTGCTCTTGTAATAGCAAAGCTTATCTAATTTACATTCACCCTTCAAGGACTTATACTTGATTCAGTTTCTAGTTGGCTCCCTGCTATTTTTTAAGCAATAAATTTGGGTTGTGATAGTAAGCCTCACTTGTAATCAAGCCTGTAGGTCTCTCTATCTGAATATTTTTATAATACCTATCACTTTAGCATACCAGAGATTGTGTTCATTTATAGAAAATATCAATAAATGTCATCTGATCATTTGATCTTCTAGTAATATTTTATATCAAGATGTATTATTCTAGTAATTTAACTATTACAAAACTGAGGCATACAGAAATAAATCACATTGAACAATAAAGAATGACTCAAATGTCAAAGCATAGTGCACTTAGGGCCTCCCTTGTCCTGTGCCTCAGATATCATAGCATAGTACACAGTTCACATGGAACTCAGCTTCCTTTAAAATAGGAAGGGATGCCATACTCATGAAGCAGTTACCTCCACACATATTTTTTTTATTTAATTCATAGCACATACTCTTTGTACTAATTATTGGAAAATCATCCTAGCAATTGCCTCTGTTCCTCTCTGTATTGTTGCCTTACATTCTGATGTTATTACTGAGCTCTTATCATCCACTCGCTCTAATAAGATTGTGAATTTTTTAAGGGCAGAGATCATGACTTGAGCTTGTGTTTCTCTGTCATGGTGCCTAGATAAATACTCAAATGCCATCCAGTCCAAATGACTGTGATGAGAGAGGCCCACCGTTGCTGGAGACCTCTGATTTTTATTTAAGGGGCCTCACTTGTTCTGTGCCTTTACAGAGGGGTGAGTAGGGGCTGAGGGAATTTGAGGAAACCCAGACAGAATTCTCCTCTTAAAAGATTTTGCTAAGCTGGCCACCGGGACTGCCGGGCATTTGTCCGATTAAAAGCCGGACACACAGCACTAACAAAGGCACTGGTCTCCTACTGCTAATGTGTGGGGATCAAACCCCAGCCTACAGGAACTCACCCCCGCAGTCAGGACCAGGCCACTGGGTAGACCTGGGCTGGTGCTCCTAACTCTGGGGAGAGGGAGACTTCCCATGGCTGCAGGCTAGAGGCCCTGGACTCCGCCCCACCCGCCCCAACAGGTCCCTAGCGCAGATTGGTCAGCTGAGCGGCTTCTTCACCTGGGATTGCAGGGTGGCTTGGCCAGGCTCTGCCTGGCCTGTTCACCCCATGATTGCCGGGAAGATCGGCCTGGGCTCTTTGCCCTGTGATTGCAGGGCAGCTTGGACCCGGGCTCTTCGCCCCATGATCGCGGGGTGGCTCGGCCTGGCATGTTCTCCCCATGATCGCTGCGGCTCGGCCTGGCCTGTTATCCCCATGATCGCTGGGCAGATCCACCTGGTCTCTTCACCCCGTGATCACGGGGCAGCTTGGCCTGGCCTGTTCTCCCCGTGATCGCGGGGCGGCTTGGACCCAGGCTTTTCGTCCCATGATCGCAGGGTGGCTCGGCCTGGCCTGTTCTCCCTGTGATCGCTGTGGCTTGGCCTGGCCTGTTCTCCCCGTGATCACCAGGCAGATCCACCTGGGCTCTTCGCCCCGTGATCACAGGGTGGCTGGGACCCGGGATCTTTGCCCCATGATCATAGGGTGGCTCGGCTCTGGACTCTTCGCCCAGTGATCGCAGGGTGGCTTGGATCCGGGCAGGTAGTGGGGCAGCTTGGACCCGGGCAGGTGGCATCGGGCGTCGCCTGCCTAGGTCTAAGTCGCCTGACGCTGCCTGCTCGGGTCCCCACTGCAGCTTGGATCCGCCTGCGGCTTCGGGCGCTGCCCCCCGCCGCCTGCAGCTTGGATCCCATGGGCCAACTGCAGTTTGGATCCCATGGGCCGCATAGGGCCTCTGCCTGTGCCGCATTCGTATGCAAATTTACCTGCCATCTTTGCTGGGTTAATTTGCATATCATTCCTGATTGGCTGTGGGCTTAGCAGAGGTACGGCCAATTAGCATTTTTCTCTTTTATTAGTGTAGATATCCCACCTGATTTCAAGTGTGCTTTCCTGTGAGCCTTTGTAAAGTGTGGTTCAGTCTCTACCTGCATTCCCAATGACAGGGTGATCACTACATTGCCAGGCCATGAACACTCTGTTGGGCAACTCTCGTTAGAAAGAAACAGACAGGAGCTCCAGTGGCGCAATCGGTTAGCGCGCGGTACTTATAAGAAAGAAACAGACAAAGAATTGCCTCAATTGAGCATGGCATCCTGAAGTGGGTGTAGGGGACATACATGTGACAGAGCTAGTCCATCTTTCCATCTGGATGCTATATATGTAGCACTGTGTAACTTGTCAGCCTGAGATGGCATTAGCATTTTTGTTTGTTTGTTTTTGTTTGTTTTTTGTCCAGTACAATTAAGTTTTTATGAATATTCACTTATTTTAATTAGCCAATTTAAGTTAGTCTGAAATAAGGTTAATTTACTTTGTCTTAAGTTATGGACAGTAAATGACATTAAGTTTCTGCAATTAGTCTTTAACTTTACATAAAATTTATCAGGGAGGCAAAAACACAAATTAATTACTTTAGTTTAAGAGACCAAATATATTAACTCTCAATTACAATCCTTATGACATTTGAAGGAAATCTCTTTATTTCTTTCCAGAATAATTTTCAGGCTACAGAAAGTTTCACTTAAGAATCTTTGTCTTTCTTTACAACAAGCAACCTGTAGGGCTGCAGCTTCGGCATTAGCTGGTTACATCGCACTGTTCACTTATATTATGATTGTGGTCATTTTAAATCCTGCTAGAATATTTAAAACTCATGGGGTAAGGGAGTCAGGACTGGGGAAATCCTGCATGTGTCTGTGCCAGAGATTCAGACATGCAGGCTTGTCAGGTAACATGAAGGCAGCTAATGGCAGGACTGGGCCCTGGGAAGGACTGGTGGTGAAGGGGGCTTTTCAGCAGCGGAGCCGATGGAGTGTTAGGAAACCCCTCTCAGAGAGGACCCGTTTGGGTTCTGGGCACTCCGGGAGGGAGAGTTGTGTTAAAACTTGCTCTTGCACTAGGATGTGCAAACACAGAGAACCTAGAAAATCAGTGGATAGATTGCTTGTTGTTATGGGCAAGGTAAGTCTGCCAGCCTGGGTGCCTTGCCAAGGGCTGCAGTGGGGGAGAGAGCAGAGGCAGGTATGGTCGATGGCAGGGACACTGCAGCTGAATAGTGGACAGAGTAGATGTGGAAAGAATTCTGGAGAAAGCAGTTGTCCCCAGGCAGGGCAGAAGTTTGGAGTAGTACTGAATGGAGGCAGGACCCAGGAGAGATCTGGCAATGAGGAGCACTTATGCAGGTTGGTGCAGGGGCCTTGGGCAGAAGAAAACCCTTGATGGTGTCACTGTGTCTTGGGAATGAGGGTATGAAAGGCTCAGTAGAGTCAGTGCCTGGAAAAAAGCTGCTTTGGAGGTGCAGGTAACAGCCCACACTGCTGTTGTGGGCTCTACAGCAGCGGTTCTCAACCCTAGGTTGCGATCCACAGGTTGAGAACCACTAGCAGGGTCACCTAAGAACATTGGAAAACATAGATATTTACATTACGATTCATAACAGCAGCAACATTACAGTTATGAAGTAGCAACAAAAATAATTTTATGGTTGGGGGTCACCACAACATGAGGAACTGTATGAAAGGGTCGCAGCATTAGAAAGGTTGAGAACCACTGGTCTAGTTCATTCTTTGATATTCCAATCTACAGAATTAGACAGCAGATAGGATCACTAAAAAGATATCTACTTAATAATTCTATAATAATTTACATGTCTATTTGAATATCCATTTGAGTCATCAGTTGTTTATTTTTTTAATGAGAATATACAGGTATATTGAAAAAAATGGTGTTACAATTATCATAGGTTAAAATCTGTATTAACAAATGTAAGCATTTCTATTAGAATATTCCTGCAATAATGGATTTTTAATTTATAAATCATTACAAATGACTCACTCTTTTTCTTAATATGTCTCTTACTTTGTCCTTAGTTTTGTATCTACTTTACCTGTGTTAATTTTGTATTTATTGTGTTGCAACTATCTTAATGAGATTTCAATGGAAAGTCCTAAGTCCAGATATCATATTGAGCTCACATGGCTGGCTGAAACAGGTATTGGACCAGTCCAATTCACACTTTGTTGTCTTTCATTTGTTTATCTTTTAGATTTTTAAAATTCTTTTATTTTTTAATCTTCACTCAAGGATATTTTTTGAATTGATTTCTTAGAGTGGGAGAGAGAGGGAAAGGCAGAGAGAAATATTGATGTGAGAGAAACACATCGATTGGTTGCCTCCTGCACATGCCTTGATGAGGGCTCAGGTTGGGGAGGATCCTGCAACCAAGGTATGTGCCCTTGACCGGAATCAAACCCAGGACCCTTCAGTCTGCAGGCTGATGCTCTATCCACTGAACCAAACTGGCTAGGGCTCATTGTTGTTTTGATTTGCATTTCCCTGATGACATATGATAAAAAGCCTTTCTTCATGTGCTTATTTGCATCTGTATATCTTTGGTGAAATATCTTCTAAGGTCTTTGGCCCATTTTTTAATCAGTTCATTTGCTTTCTTGTTGAGTTTTAAGTTCTTTGTAATTTTAGATAACAGTCTTTCATTAGATGTGTCTTTTGTAAATATTTTTTCCCAGTCTCTGGTTGTCTTCTCATTTTTTTACACATCCACAGAACAGAAGTTCTTAATTTTAATGATGTCCAGCTTTTCAATTGTATCTTTTATGGATCATGCATGTTTCCTCCTGTTATCTTCTCAGAGGTTTATTGTTTTGTGTCTTACATTTAGGTCTGTGATCCATTTTGAGTTAATATTTGTGAAGGGTGTAAGGTCTGTATTTAGATTCATTTTTTGCATGTGGATGTCCAGTTGTTCCAGCACCATTTGTTGAAAAGACTATCTTCACTCCATTGAATTGCATTTACTCCTTTATCAAAGTTCAGTTGACTGCATTCATGTGGATCTATTTCAGGTCTTTCTACACCACTCTGTGTTGATTATTATAGCTTTATAGTAAGTCTTGAAGTCAGGAAGTGTCAATGCTTCAACTTTGTTCTTATCCTTCAATATCATGCCCCCTAATTCTTTTTTAAAACTTATCTTTGACATGGAATGAAATAAAATATAAGGAAAATACAACTGAATAATCAGACATCAACTTCATCTCAGGACATTTTAGTTGTAGGAGTAGTTTTTTGAAATGCATGTTAGAAATAGACAAAGAACTGGAGTGAGATGCTAAGGAAAGATTTCTGTGCATTTCCCTCCCCCCGCTTTTTTGGTAAGTCCTGTGTTTCAACTCCCCTTTGTCACACAGACCCAGATTATCTGATACTTATACTTGAAAATCAGGAATGATATATTCTCATATGGATGGAAAGTTATTTTTTTTAGAAATTCAAGGAGCCAAATCAGCTGTGAATAAGCTTTTAGAAGAGAGTAGAGGATTGCTAGGAATGTAAGTGTGGCAGACCATTTCTGGTAATACTTGGGGACTGTTTGACACACCTGTTCTGAACTAAATGAAACATTATATAAATCATTTGGAGCAACTTCATTCTGCCCACATCTTTTGTGTTTTCACAGAAATACAGAATACACATGTATTCATATCATTATGGACACACGTGTCAAATTGACCATGCTCTAATATCTGTATGATCTAACAGTTCTCAAGTAATTTTAGTCCTTGACATAATGCACTTCTCATTTTAAAGATTTTTTAACTGTTTTCACGAATGCTGACTTAAAGTCACCCATGTGTGAAGAGTGAGGAATGGAATGAAAAACACCACTTGGGAAAAGACTACAGAAGGGACTCTTATTTCAAAACAAAACCAATATTTGGGTTTGCTTTGCCTGCACAACTTTTGCACAACTATCTTCATTTCAGGAACATGGTTCTTTTATTTGAAGGTTAAGAGTAGGGGCCAGGATCTGTACTGATTTTATGGTTCAATTTTCAAAAATTTGTAATCTGTGAGGAGAGCTCTTTTAAACTCCTTTAAACAGTTTCCATTTGGGGTTACATATTCTCATCACTTTAGAAAAATGCACTTCACAGTAATATTTGTGCTAGGTTGGATTACATAGAGCTCAAATAATGGGTCAGGTCTTATCCAAGCCCCATAATCTAAATAAGACTATAGAAGCACAGGGAGACCAGAGGACTCACCCGCTGTGATAGATCTGAGCCTGTCGCCATTGTAATGAGTGCTCTCATGTTTCTCCTTAAGCATCCTTCGCAATTGCGAGTGTATTCTATATAATAAAAGCCTAATATTCTAAGTGTCCAGTCCTCTGGTCATCTGTGCAGCCAATCAAAGCATAATATGCTAATGATATGCTAAGGCCACTCAACTGCTTACTATGACGTGCACTGAACACCAGGGGGCAGATGCTCTGACCTGTAGGTTAGCTTGCTGCTGGGGTCTGGCTGATCAGGACTGAGTGAGATGGGCTGGAAACACCCTGGAGCACTTTCATGGTCCTTCCCAGCTGGACAATCTCCTGCATCTCTCCCGGGCCCCGATCGTGCACCAGTGGGGTCCCTCAGCCTGGCCTACACCCTCTCGCAATCCAGGACCCCTTGGGGGATATCGGAGAGCTGGTTTTGACCCAATTCTACTGGTGCACGAATTCGTCCACTGGGCCTCTAGTCAGAAATAAAGCCCAAGCCACACTTCAAAGAAGTGAGTTTTGAGGAGAGTTCAAAACAACAAAATAAACATTTCTGGTGATCACAGTGTAGGGAGGGTTATTGAATTTTGAGGATGTAATTATGCAAAGCCTGGAGATGAAATGGCCAAAGATATGTGCAGACAGAAGTACAACATATATGAGAAAAATAGGGTCTTCATCTTCCATGCTTTCAAGGTGTGGACAGGAAAACTATGGTGGCAAGTGGCCAGATAAAATAGAAGTGGCCACGAGTCTTGCAGCATTCTGGACCCACCTGAAAGGAACAAATAATGACCATACCTCTGAACTCTGAGTTTGCAACCCAAGAGCCAGGCACTTGTTAGGGACAGGGAGTGTCCCAGTTAAGGGACAGTACAAGTGCACAGACAGAATGTTACAACTCCCTGGAGCAAACAAAGGACTATGAATAGCTTTGAGTTCTGGAGTCCTGGCAAAATCCTGGCAAAGCTGTAGAATCCTAGCAAACTTACTTTAGATTCAATCAGAGAGGGGCATCTGTAGGGAGAGGTGGAGGACTGAGGAGTAAGTGGGAGGCGACTCATTGTCCACTCACTTATTTATTACATTTTTCGTAATTTTCAGTAAAGTGTTGTCTGATTTTATTATTGATATTCCTGAAAATCAGGTAGATATCTCTCTGGGATGCTGTCAAAATAGAATAAAAATGACCAAAATGATATCAGGGTTAGAACTTGTGCTTTATTGTACTGGAGTCATACCTTTTGTTCCTGAAATTAAAGAAGACATTCTTTATCTTGCTTTAGAGACCACATCTTTTGGACCATGGGCCCTGGGGCAAAGCATTGACAGCTGCCTTAGAAGAGAAGTGAAACCTGTTCTCACTGATGAGATAGAACATGTCCAATAGGGTCAGAGCTTTGACAGTTTTCCAATGTCAGGTGGTTTGGGGTGACTTCTGCCCAGAACACAACGTCTGCCATGTGTTGGGTGCAGGTATTCAAGTATTTTACCAGTACATCCTAAAGAGCGAGGAGACATGGTGGAATGCATTTCTTTTTATATTAAAGACATAAAACCTTATGTGTGGATCTTCTGTAATATCAACCTGAGTCATGCTAAGCATTTGGTAAATGTTCCCTGAGTGATGAATGTAGCAATGATGACAGTCAGTCAGGAAATGAGGTGTAGGGTGAAACCTTAGAACAGGCGTCCTCAAACTATGGCCCGCGGGCCGCATGCGGGTGTTGTTGCCATTTTGTTTTTTTTTACTTCAAAATAAGATATGTGCAGTGTGCATAGGAATTTGTTCATAATTTTTTTTAAACTATAGTCTGGCCCTCCAACGGTCTGAGGGACAGTGAACTGGCCCCTGTTTAAAAAGTTTGAGGACCCCTGCCTTAGAGAATCAAGAGCCTCAGACAAAAGGTTATTCCTGGTGTGAATACAGACCATCAGGCTTAGGGTCAGCGTCATGGAGCTCCATACTCCTTCACCACCCTTTCTTGTGTCCCCCAGTTGTTCCTTTCACTCACTGCAGGTTCCCAGGAGACCCAGGGGATGGAATTCAGAACCCCAGCAAGTGGTTTGTTTCCATCTTGTTTAGTGATTTTTCTCAGCTCAGTCTGGACACCATCTTGAGGGTGACAGGGTAACACAATTTTCAGTCCCCTGCCATCCTTGTTCTCTCACCGATTAGGGGAAACAAGAGGTCAGAGGAAAGCAGGAGTTTGCTACTGTATGGCATGTGTGCGTTTTGACATTTAATTTGAACTTCAACCTGGCCAGTGCTCCTTTGGGAGCTTTTAAAAAGAAATAAACTTTGTCTCATTACCATCAGATACAATGATGGGGGAAATGGCCTGGAGATATCCAGAATCTTCTCTGAGCCTTATTTTATGCTTAAAAGGAGTAGGGCAAATTCTTTACTGCGATGCCATTAGCTATTATGTTTAACAATCTAATTAGAAAGGCCGGGTAGCCTATTCCTATTATAAAGTCTAAGACAGGGCACACAGCAAATCCAATTAGACAGCTGTCCTTCATGGGTCCGAGCTGCCTCCGGCTAGGTTCCTAATGAAGGAGCTGCCAGCCTAGCCCCTCTCAGAAGCCCCAGGAGATGAATTTTGTCCAGACAATAGGGGCAGTGCATTGGGGGCCCCATCCTGGGGCAGGAAGCCTTCCTGACACAGCAGGAAGCCTCACCATGCTCCTGTCTAGCTGAGACCTCTGTTGGTCCTGCACCTTCAGTCCCTACTCCACTCTGAATGGTGGGCAATCTCCTTCTGGATGGAATGTCGGCTGCTCAGGCAGGTCAGCCTTATAAATCAGGTCCTCTGCTCTCATTTTTCTGAATGTTACTCTGCAACTCAGGGACTTATTTAACATGAAACAGACCAAAAACTGTACATGGAGCCGCGTGCTTGCCATGCTTTTGTGTCTCACCACGTATGGCTTAAATTAAGGCTCCCTATGCTGACGGACTGCACTCTGCATGTTAGTCATCTGGTTATTGTTTGGCATGTCCCATAAGCGGTGTGGTTATTCACAAGTCTATTATTTAAAAGGAATACTAGTAAGGGAACTATTAAGTGGGCTGAGGGACCGTGCAGCCATTTGAAATAGAAAGACATGGGAAGATGCGTGTAAGGACAGCTTTCTGAGCCCCTTCTCCCAATTCACCTTGTATCAGCAGTTACAATGAAACTCAGTGTGTGAAAAATGCTCTTGTCATCACTGGCATCCAAAAGGAGAAATTTTACATGAAAAATTAGAGCAATGTTGTCTGAGTTGATAGAATTGAAATTTTGTCAAGGCTTCCTTTTTTTCCTTTATTATTAAATTTATGGAGAATATCATGCTAAGCCAAATAATTCAGACAGAAAAGATAAGAGCTATATGATTTCACTCATATGTGGCATATAAAACTGAAAGCAACAAATGAACCAACAAGAGAAACAACAAACAAAAACTCAAAGGTTTCTATTTTTAAAGCTCTGTTATTATCAGTTAATCATTCATTTTTTTAAAAATCCACCTCTGTGGAAATTGGGCCTTATCATAACAGAAAATGCAAAGGATCTTTAAATTCTGGGGGAAGGAAAGGAACACATCCTGTCTATCAACAAGATAGGTACTAGTAGAAACTGCCTTTATTTTCCTCAGTATTTCAGGGACCCAGGTATTTCTATGTCATCTTATTTATTCCAAAAGCTATCCCACAAAAATCCTGGAACCAACGTGTTTTATATGTGAGGAAATGATTGATTAAATCATTATTCAAGCATACCCAAAATAGTTTTCCATCATGTAGTGATGGCAGAAGAGGAATCATTGAATAATAATCATTTGCTTGCATATAATTCATCAACTTTATGAATCCTTTTAACCAGGAGGAATTCGATGTTGAAACTATCCTGGAAATCAAGTGTTATGAAATTTAGGTTTGTGGTTAACATTTTGGGAGAATAGCAGTTTGCTTTTGAAAAGATGTCTTAAGTTAGGCTGTTCCTGGAAGACCCAGCAAACTGGTTGATTGCACATTAGCTAATGTGTATACAAGGTAAAGATCCTGGAATGTCAGGCTGTGGTTACACTGGCTAGAACCACGTATCCTTTCTGTTGTCTGTGGGGTCTGGATGTTCAGGGCCAAGTTGAAACATTCTTACAGAAAAAACCAACATTCTTATAGAAAAACAGGTGTATGAGAGCAAAAGCCGCTGCAGAAACAGAGGACCAGCAGTCAGCAAATTGATGATACCCTAACAGCAAAGCAGGTAGCACAATGTCTACTTGGCTCAATATTCTATGGAACCAGAGACTGTGGCTTCCAGGAACTTACAATGCAACTTTTTAACCATGCCATCTCTTTCCAGGCTGTAATGTGACTTCACTAATAGGAGTGTGATTCTGATTCTCTCCTGGGTCCAAGAGCCTGGTGTTAGACAGAAAGAAAGACTTTCGGCAATACAAGTATATACTGGGACAGCCAGTCCTTTTGAGATACACGAATCCAGGTTGTCTATGGATCTCCTTTCAAAGCTCAGTGTGTAAGGTGCTTAAGGGAAATGAATGCAACATGATTATAGTAATCAGTCATTAGCAAATGTTGTAGTTTGTTGTTATTAATTATGTATAACAATATATTATAAAAATTTAGTTACAAAATTTTTATTACAATGTTTCTTACATACCATTGTATTGGCTGGGCCACAAAGATATTCATTGTGGGCCTCACACAGCCGGCAGGCAGTGAGTTTGACATGTTTGTCGGACTTACAGGCAGAGAACCAACAGCCTCTTCTTTTGTTCCCTTTTCTGTCTGCTTCCAAACTAATGTTAAGCCAAATTAGATATATTTATTTTACTTTCTTAAATAGCTGATTCTTTTTCATTAATCTTCAGACTCACCTCCACTCCAATTGGCCTATCCTATATAATAAAGAGTTAATATGCTAATTAGGCCAAACAGCCGAACGACCTTCTGGATGTCCTTCCAGATGACCTCCTGGACAAAACCAGGCTGTGAGGGCAGGCTGAGGCTGTGAGGGGCTGCAAGGGCTGGCCCAGGTAGCCAGGGCTGTGAGTGCCAAGCCCCTTGCATGAATTTAGTGCATCAGGCCTCTAGTGTTGATAATAATGTAGCATTTAAATCAGGCTAATTTGCCCCAACTGGTTTGGCTCAGTGGATAGAGTGTCAGCCTGTGGACTGAAGGGTCCCAGTTTCAATTCCGGTCAAGGGCATGTACCTTGGTTTCGGGCACCTCCCCTGTGGGAGGTGTGCAGGAGGCAGCTGATCGATGTTTCTCTCCCATCGATGTTTCTAACTCTCTATACCTCTCCCTTTCTCTCTGTAAAAAATCAATAAAATATATTTAAAAATATAAAAAATAAATAAAACAGGCTAATTTGTCCATGGGGACATAGCTATAAAATTTGCAACTTATAATTAGGATATGTATACACATCCACATCTATACACTTCCCCTTTTGGCAAATGCTACTTCTAGCCCCCACCTCAAACCTGTCCACTCACATCACAGAGTGAAGAACATCTCAAAGGCTCCATCATATATCCTTAATCTGTGCCCAGGGGCAACTGCACACAGTGTTTAGATGTTGACTCTTGTCATACAAATTGTTTACACAAAAACCATCACAAAAATCACTTATGTAGGAAATTAAAAAAAACCTCTTTAGCTTGGAAAACATTAACAAAATAAAAATAACATACTAATTCTCAAAGTCCAGATAGGAGTGGTCCATTTTAGATATCCTTGTAGGAAAGATTTCAGAATATGCAGGTGGGTGTAAACAAACAAAACATAAGTTATCTGGTCCCTATATAATGGTTGCCTTGTAACTACATAATTTCCACAGTATCATTTGGAAAATAATTACAAATATGTGATTAATGCAATTGAGAAAAATCCTATTATGAAGACTTTTTCAGTCTTTGTGGACTATACAGAAGGCCACATGCTCTCAAAGGCTGACCACCCATGTCTCCCACTGTGGGAACTTGGCCACCTGTCCCATAAGGACCTTGAATATGTCTCTTGCTAGACTACATTGTCTGGAGAACCACTCCTGTTAACATGAATTTATGTTGAAGCACTGAAAGGAGAAGGGCATATAAAATAATGTCCAAATAAAAACAGTGAATATTCCATTGTGTAGATGTACCACCATTTTTTAATCCACTCATCTGCTGATGGGCACTTAAGCTGACTCCAAATTTTATCTATGGTGAATTGTGATGCTATGAACATAGGGATGCATATAGCCTTTTTGATTGGTGTTTCTGATTTCTTGGGACATATTCCTAGTAGTGGAATCACTGGGTCAAATGGGAGTCCCATTTTTAGTTTTTTGAGGAAACTCCATACTGTTCTCCACAGTGGCTGCACCAGTCTGCATTCCCACCAGCAGTGCATGAGGGTTCCTTTTTCTCCACATCCTCTCAAGCACTTGTTGTTTGTTGATTTGTTGATGATAGCCATTCTGACAGGTGTGAGATGGTACCGCATCGTCATTTTGATTTGCATCTCTCGGATGCTTAGTGACTTTGAGCAGGTTTTCATATGGCTCTTTGGCCCTTGAGTGTTGCTCTTCCACAAAATACCCCGGCCTGGGCAAGTCTATTTTGAAGAAGTGGCGTTAGAAGAAGTTTAAGTTTAAAAAATTTGGCTCTCAAAAGAAATTTCAATTGTTGTACTGTTGATATTTGGCTCTGTTGAGTAATGAGTTTGCTGACCACTGTCCTAGGACAACGGAAATTAAACCTACCAGACCTGAGGCCCTGAACCTAACTGTCCCCTATACCTGGGCTCCTGAGCATTAAAGAGAAAAAATCAACATGATATAGAAAAATGTTAGTTACATGCAAACAAGTGGTTAGAATAAGATGGAACTTGGAGACATTGTAGAAAATAAGTCTAGGCAAAGTACTGAAAATTAGGAGTCACCAGAGATTCGGAAATTACCGAAAAATCAGTACAGCTGTCTGGTAGGGTTAAGGAGAAAATAAACAAATGGGATTGCATCAAAATAAAAAGCTTCTGTACAGTAAAAAAACAAAACAAAAACCCCTCAATATAACAACAAGAGAGCCCACTGCAGGGGAGAACATATTTGTCAATATTACATCCTATAATGGGCTAATCTCCAAAATATATAGGGAACTCATAGAATTTAACAAAAGGAAGATTAACAATCCAATCAAAAATGGGCAAAGGACCTAAATAGACCTTTTTAAAAAATGGACATACAGAAAGCCATCAGGCATATGAAAAAGATGCTCAAAGTCACTCATCCTCCAAGAGATGCAAATGAAAACAACGAGTTACCATATCACACCTGTCAGAATGGCTATCATCAACAAATCAACAATGGACAAGTGCTGGTGAGAATGTGGAGAAAGAGGAACTCTCCTGCACTGCTGGTGGGAATGCAGACTGGTGTAGCCACTATGGAAAATAGTATGGAGTTTTCTCAAAAAATTAAAATAGCACTCCCATTTGACCCAGTAATTCCACTTCTAGGAATATATCCCAACAAATCAGAAACATCAATCTTAAAGAATATATGCATCCCTATGTTCATAGCAGCACGATTTACAATAGCTAAGTCTTAGAAACAGCCTAAATGCCCATCAGCAGATGAGTGGGTTACAAAACTCTGGTACATATACTCAACGGAATACTATTCTGTTGTAAAAAAGAAAGAACTCTTACCATTTGCAACAGCATGGATGGACCTGGAGAGCATTATGCTAAGTGAAATAAGCCTGTGTGATAAAGATAAGTATCACATGATCTCACTCGTTTGTGGAATATAATGAACAACATAAACTGATGAAGATAAATAGATCCAGAGACATGGAAGCATTGAACAGACTGTCCAATTTCAGAGGGACAGCTGGGGATGGCGTGAGGGGAGGGTAAATATCAACCAAAGGACTTGTATGTATGTATATAAATATAAACAATGGACACAGTCAGTAGGGTGATGAGAGCCTCTGCTGGGGGATGGGAGTGTGTGGGGAGACATCAATGGTGGAAAAAGAAGACATATGTAATACCTTCAACAATAAAAAATTAAAAGAAAATTTTAAAGAAATAGAAAGAAATAGAAAAGAAATACTTCAAGCCAGCACTGTCTGGTTTTCTCAGTGTTCTGAGCATTGGCCTATAGACTGAATTGTCACTGTTTCAATTCCTGGTCAAATACATGTACCTCCATTGGTGGTTACTCAACCCCGATAGGCACACGTTCAGGAGGCAACCAATCAATGTGTTTCTCTCACGTCCATGTTTCTCTCTCCTCCACCCCTCACCTTCTCCCTCTCTTCTACTTTCTCTGGAAATCAATGAAAAAAATTGCTCAGGTGAGGAAAAGAAAGAAAGAAAGAAAGAAAGAAAGAAAGAAAGAAAGAAAGAAAGAAAGGAAGAAAGGAAGAAAGAAAGAAATACTTCAGGCCAGAGGCATTGTCATGAAGTATTCCAGTTAATGAAAAACAAGGATGGCATCCAAGGCTACATCATTCAGCAAGCCTATCATTTACAATTCAATGTGAAATAAAGAGTTTCCAAGACAAAAATGGCTAAAGGAGTTTATTATCACCAAACTAGCATTGCAAGAAATGTTAAAGGGTCTGCTTTAAGAAGAATAAATATATTTAGTGAAAAACATAGGTATAAAGAAAAAATAGCAATAAATAATTACCTATCAATAATAACCGTAAATGTAAATGGATTAAATGCTCCAATGAAAATAGATAAGAAAATATAACTCATATATATATGTATATATATATATATATATATATATATATATATATATATCCTGTCTACAAGAGACCCACCTCAGAAGAAAAGATTTACACAGAGTGAAATTGAAGGGATGGAGTAATATTCCATGAAAACACATTAAAACTGGTATAGTAGTACTTATATCTAACTAGTGGCCTGGTGCACGAAATTTGTGCACGGGGGGGGGGGTTGTCCCTCAGCCTGGCCTGCACCCTCTCCAATCTGAGACCCCCTTGGGGGATGTCCGACTACCGGTTTAGACCTGATCTCACAGGCAGTCGGACATCCCTCTTGCAATCCGGGACTGCTAGCTCCTAACTGCTCACCTGCCTGCCTCCTGATTGCCACTGACCACTCTGCCTGCCAGCCTGCTCGCCCCCAACTGCCTTCCCTGCCAGCCTGGTCATCTCCAACTACCCCCCCTTCCAGCCTGCTCACCCCCAACTACCCCCCCATCAGCCTGCTCACCCCAACTGCACCCCTGCCAGTCTGCTCACCCCCAATGCCCCCCACCAGCCTGATCACCCACAACTGCCTTCCCCTCTTGGCCCCTAACCACCTCTACCTCGGCCCCATCACCATGGCTTTGTTCAGAAGAATGTCCTGAAGGTCTCCTGGAAGGTCTCCCAGTCTAATTAGCATATTACTCTTTTATTAGTATAGATAGAGGCCTGGTGCACGGGTGGGGGCCAGCTGCTTTGCCCTGAAACATGTCCCGGATCAAGGTGCGGGTTCCCTTGGGGGGGGGGGGGGCGGGGCAGCCTGTGAGAGGGGCCTGTGGTGGTTTGCAGGCCAGCCATGAACCCATTGTGGTGGGGGTCCCCACTGGGGATGGTGCCGGCCTGGCCAAGGGGCTGGGGCAGTTTGCAGGCCAGCCATGCCCCCATGGGGTGAGGGTCCCTTCTGGGGCATAGCCAGTCTGGGTGAGGGGCTGATGGCTGTTTGCAGGCTGACTGCACACCCCCAGTGGGAACCCTCACCCCATGGGGGCATGGCGAGCCTGGGTAAGGGGCTGAGGGCCGTTTTCAGGCTGGCCACGCCCCCCAGTTGGGACCCTCACCCCAGTGGTGGTATGGCCAGCCTGGGTGAGGGGCTGAGGGCCATTTGCAGACCCCTCCCTTGGTGGCTGGCCCGGGCGACCCAAGCCTCTAGTGCGCTCAGGCCTGTTCCATGGCTGCCACCCCCAGGCCCCTCCTTTGGTGGCCAACCCAGGCAGGTGGGAAGCTTGGCTTACTTCATCACCGGGGGTGACCCAAGCCTCCCGCCCGCACCAGCTGGCTCTGTGGCTGCCGCCATGCCATCTTTGTCCTGCTAATTTGTATATTCCCTCCTGATTGGCTGTGGGCATCATGAAGTAACAATCAATTACCATATTTTCTCTTATTAGTATAGATAATATAGACTTCAAAACAGAGGCCATAAAATAGGCAAAGAAAGGCACTACATAATACTGAAGGAGAGAATCCAATCAGAGAATATAAACTTTATAAACATATATGTACCCCTACAGGAACACCTAAATATATTTAAAATAAACTCTTGGTGGACTTTAAGGGAAAGATTGACAACAATACAGTCATAGTAGGGGACTTTAAACCCCAACCGTTATCATTGCATAGATCTTCCACACAAAAATCAACAAGGAAACATTGACCACAAATGACACAATAGATCAGATGGATTTAATTGATTTTTATAGAACATTTCATTCTAAATAAGAATATAGATTTTTTTTTCTCAAGTGCATGTGGAACATACTCAAAGGTGGAGCACATGTTAGGACACAAGATAAGTTTTAACAAATTCAAGAAAGTTGAAATCATATCAAACATCTTCTCCAATCACAATAGCATGAAGCTAGAAATAAACTACATACAAAAACCTCAAAATCATTCAAACAAATGGAGTCTAAATAGCATGTTATTAAACAATGAGTTGGTGGATTACCAATTATATCAAGGAAGAAATCAAAACCTACCTGTAGATAAATGAAAATGAACACACAAAAATCCAAAATCGATGAGACACAGAGAAAGTAGTCCTGAGAGCAAAGTTCATAGCATTACACACCTATCTCATGAAGCAAGAAAAATCTCAAGTCAACAATCTAACCCTACACTTAAAAGAACTGAAAAAGTATGTCAAACAAAGCCCAGAGTAATTAGGAGGAAACCTATATAATAAAAGGGTAATATGCAAATAGACCAAATGGCAGAACAACCGAACAACCAATCAAAGCATAATATGCTAATGATATGCTAAGGTTGCTCAACCACTTGCTATGAAGTACACTGACCACCAGGGGGCAGACAGTCAACTGGCCGACCAGTCGCTATGATGTGCACTGACCAACAGGGGGCAGACAGTTGACCAGTAGCTATCATGTGTACTGACCACCAGGGGGCAGATGCTCCAACCAGTAGGTTAGCTTGCTGCTGGGGTCTAGCCAATCGGGACTGAGAGAGATGGGCTGGACACACCCTGGAGCCCTCTCATGGTCCCTCCCAGGCTGGCAAACCTCCGGGGTCCCTCCCCGGCCAGCCAACCCTGATTGGCCCCGATCAGAACTGGGTGAGATGGGGCCAGACATGCCCTGGAGTGCTCCCATAGTCCCTTCCCAGCACGATCATGCAACAGTGGGGTCTCTCAGCCTGGCCTGCACCCTCTCGCAATCTGGGACCCCTGGGGGGATGTCGAAGAGCCGGTTTCAGCCCCATCCCACAGACCACTCTGCCGGGGCTCTTGTCCCAGCATTAAGAAGGGGGTCAGCAATCTGGAGAAAGGCTGCACGTAGATCAAGCAGGAGTCCAAAGACAAAAGATAGTTTTGAAAGGCATTGGGGGTCACAGGAGCTTCAGCTCAAGGAGCTAAAGACTCTCCTTGTCTCAGGACCCCATGCTTTTTATTAACACAATTTGTCCTAAAGCAAGGTGGAGATAATACACTTCAAAGGGTAGGGTTTCAAAGGGTAGGGTTTACAGAAGCATTGTCAGATTGGGGAATAGCCTAGAGCTGTTCAGGTGTTCAGCCAACAGGAAGCAATAACATGTAGATTAAGATGCCCTGAGCTGTCTGGCGGCAAATGATTATCCTATTCAGGTTTGGGGGAGATGCTTTTTAGCCATTCTAACAGATAATTCTATATGTGGCTCAGCCCTTGTTGAGCCCCCAAGCTTCATCAACCTTTTGATGAAACTCTTGTAATTATGACATGCTGGAACTGGCTCCTGGCACAACTCCCTTTTTGAGGGTGCCAGATGCAGGGCTCATGGCTGGCAAGCACTGCTGCAGCAGCGTGAGCCTCTCCTGATTGGACTGATTGGGTGTGAACCTGCAGCAGACACAGCGGGGTCTGGATGAGCAGGAGTGGCAGGTAGGAGCTGCAGGTGGTGTTGGACTGTGGGTTTTGCCTGATCCCTGAAGGCCACCCAGAGGGATGCCACCCATGCATGAATTTGTGCACCAGGCCTCTAATGAAATAATAAAGATCAAAGGGGAAATAAGTGATAGAGAAACTAAAAAAAAAAAAAAAAATACTAAAGACCAATGAAATCAAGAGCTGGTTATTTGAAAAGATAAACAAGATTGATGAAGCTTTAACCAGACTTATCAAGAAAGAGAGAGAACTCAAATAAATAACATCAGAAATGAAAGAGAAGCAAAAACTGACTCCACAGAAATACAAAGTATTATAAGACAATACTATGAATAACCTGATTGAAATGGACAAATTCCTAGAAACCTACCATCTTCCAAAATTGAATCGGGAAAAAAAAATCTGAATAAAATGATAATACCTAATGAAATTCAAGCAGTAATGAAAACAAAATTCCCAGCAAACAAAAGTGCTGTACTGGATAGCTTCATTAGGCAAATTTTACCAAACTTTTAAAGAACTAACACCTATCTTTCTAAAAGTATTCCAAAAAAATTCAAGAGGTGGGAAGACTTCCAAGCTGTTTTTATGAGGCCAGCATTATCCTAATTCCAAAACCAGAGAAAGACACAACAATGAAAGCAAATTGTAGGCCAATATCCCTCAATAACACAGATGTTAAAATTCTTGGCAAATCAGATCCAGCAATACATTAAAAAAAGCATACACCATGATCAACTGGGATTTATTCTGGACATGAAAGGTTAGTACAGTACATACAAATCAATAAATATGATACATCACATAAATGAAATGAAGGAAAATATCACATGACCTTAGCCACAGATGCATAAGAAGCATTTGATAAAATCCAGCACTCATTTATGATAAAAATTCTCAGCAAAGTGGAAATAGAAGGATCACACCTCAACATAATAAAGATCATATATATATATATATACACAAACCTACAGCCAACATCATGCTCAAGGGACAGAAATTAAAGGTGATTTTTTTAAGATCAAGAACAAGACTGAGATGTCAGCTTTCACCATTCTTATTCAACATAGAATTGGAGGTCCTAGCCACAACAGTTATACAAGAAGAAGAAATAAAAGGCATCTAAATTGAAAATGGGAAAGTAAAACCATCATTATTCACAGATGACATGATATTATGCATAGAAAATCCTAAAGACTCACCAAAAAAACATTAGACTTAATAAATAAATTTGGCAAAGTAGCAGGATGCAAAATCAATATTCAGAAATCAGTGGCATTTTTATACACTAATAATGAACCATCAGAAAGAGAAACCAATAAAATAATCCCATTTACTATTGCAAAAAGAAAACAAGGTAGCTAGGAACAAATTTAACCAAGGAATTAAGAAACCTGTATTCAGAAAATTATAGGACATTAAAGAAAGGAAACGAGAAAGATACAGATAAGTGGAAGCATATATACCATGTTCATGGATTAGAACAATCAGCATCATTAAAATGTCCATAGTACCCAAAGTGATCTATAAATTCAACACAAATCCCACTAAAATGCCAATGGGATATTTCACTGATTCAGAACAAGTATTTCAAAATTTTATAGGGAACCAAAAAAGACTCTAAATACCCTCAACAATCTTCAGAAAGAGAAACAAAGTTGGAGATATCACAATAATCAATATCAAGCTATACTATAAAGCCATTGTAATCAAAACAGTGTGGAACTGGCACAAGAACAGGCATATAGATCAATGAAACAGAAAAGAGAGCCCAGAAATCAACCTCCATCTCTATGGTCAAATAATATTTTACAAAGGAATCAAGAGCATACAATGGAGTCAAGATAATCCTATATAATAATAGACAAATATGCAAATTGACCACACCTCCGACACACCCAGAAGCCACGCCCACAAGCCACGCCCACCATCCAATCAGAGCGAGCATGCAAATTAACCCAACCAAGATGGCTACAGCCACAGAGAGCAAGGTTCCCTAGGTAACAGAGGAAGCCAAGCTTTCTGCCAGCCGTTGCAGGCCTAAGCCTCCACTCAAGCTACAAAGTTTCAATTATAGAAGGTAAACAAATTCAAACAAATGGCAGCAGAATGGAGCTTGAGAGAGCCGGCCAGGGTTGCCGCTGGCAACAGAGGAAGCAAAGCTTTCTGCACACCCTGGCCGGGCCCACCCGCTTAAGGCAACAAAGTTTCAATTATAACCCCAACACAAATGGATTCAGGCCTCGGAGGGAGCCCCAGGCTTGGCTCTGCTCCAGGCTACAAAGTTTCAGTTGTAGAAGGAAAATAAATTCCAGATACCAGGGTCTCCGCTTGCGTCCCAGGGGGCGTGGCCCACCTGCAAACCACCACAGGCCCCTCACTCAGGCCACCCCATGCCCCAAGGGAACCCCACCCTGATCAGGGACACCCTTCAGGGCAAACCAGCTGGCCCCCACCCCTGTACCAGGCCTCTATCCTATCTAATAAAAGAGAACTATGCAGATTGATCATCACTGCAACACACAATATAGCTGCCCCCATGTGGTCAAAGATCCTGCCCCCATGTGGACACAAGATGGCCACCACAAGATGGCCAGCAGGAGAGGGCAGTTGGGAGGCACCCTGCCTGCAAGGGAGGGCAGTTGAGAGGGACCAGGCTTGCAATGGAGGGCAGTTGAGAGGGATCAGGCCTGCAAGGAAGGGCAGTTGGAGGTGATCAACCCTGCAGGAGAGGGCAGTTAGGGGTGACCAGGCCAGCAGAGGAGGGAAGTTGGGGGCAAACAGGCTGGCATGGGAGTGATTAGGGGGTGATCAGGCTGGCAGGCAGAAGCAGTTAGGGGCAATCAGGAAGGCAGGCAGGCAAGCAATTGGGAGCCAGCAGTCCTGGATTATGAGAGGGATGTCCGACTGCCCTTTTAGGCCCGATCCCAGGGATCGGGCCTAAAAGGGCAGTAGGACATCCTTTGAGGGGTCCAAGATTGGAGAGGGTACAGGCTGGGCTGAGGGACAACCCCTCTCCGTGCACGAATTTCGTGCACCAGGCCTCTAGTTTTTCAATAAATAGTGTTGGGGAAATTGAACAGGTACATGCAAAAAATGAAACTAGACCACCAAATTACACCATATACAAGAATAAACTCAAAATGGCTAAACTATTTAAATGTAAGTTGCTAATCCAAAGAAGTCTTAGAAGAAAACATAGACAGTAAAATCTCAGACATCTCTGATAGCAATTGTTTTTTCTGATATATCTTTTAAGACAAGGGAAACAAAAGAAAAAATAAACAAATAAGGCAATATCAACTAAAAAGCTTCTGCACAGCAAAGGAAACCATCAGCAAAATGAAAAGGGAACCTATTGTATGGGATAACATATTTGCCAATGACATATCTGATGAGGGGTAAATTTCCAATATACATACATACATATATAACTTATTCAGTTCAACAAAAGGAAGACAGACAATTTAATTTAAAAAAAATGGGCAAAGGATCTGAATAGACCCTTTTCCCAAAAGTACATACAGATGGCCAATAGACATATGAAAAAATGCTCTCAATGTCACTAATTATCAGAGAGATGCATATTAAAAAAAAAAATGAGGTATCATCTCACACCTTCAAGAATAGCTACCACCAACAAATCAACAAAGAAAAAGTGCTGGCAAGTATTAGGAGAAAAGAGAACTCCAGTACACTGCTGATAACAATTAAGTCTGGCACAGTCACTGCATAAAACAATATGGAGTTTCCTCAAACAAATAAAAAATGCAACTGCCTTTTGACAAAGAAATTCCACTTATAGGGATATATCCAAATAAACCCAAAAAACTAATTTGAAATAAAATATGCACCCCTATCTTAATTCCACCATTACTTACAACAGCCAAGATTTGGAAGCAATCCAAGTGCCCTTCAGTAGATGAGTGGATAAAAAAGTTGTAGTACATTTACAAAATGGAATTTTATGTATCCATCAGAAAGAAGGAACATTTACCCTTTGCAACAGCATGGATGGACCTGGAGATTGTTATGCTAAGTGAAATAAGCTAGACAGAGAAAGACAAATATTATATAATTTCACTTATATGTGGAATCTAATGAACAAAATAAACTGATGAAAAATAGGATCAGAGGTATGGATACATGGAACAGACTGACAGGGGTCAGAGGGGTGGTGTATGGGAGGGGACTGGATGAAAGAAAGAGAGATTAGCCAAAGGACATATATGCGTAGCCAACAGACACAGACAACAGTGTGGTGATGACCAGAGGCAGAGTGGGCAGGGCTGTGTGGAGGTGGGAAAAAGGAGAGGGAATGGGGGACATCAGTAATAATGTCAACAATAATATAAAAAAATAAGTGATGTTTATCTATTTTATTTATTGTTGATAGTACTACATATAGATCCAATTTTCCACTTCCCCCTCCCTTCCTCCCAACCCCCATTACCCCCACCCTGGGCTTCACTACCCTATTGCCTGTTTCCATGGGCTATGCATATCTTACTAAAAAAAAAAAAAAAGGAGAGAGAAATATGTAAATCGGCCATCACTCTGTGATGCCCACAGCCAATCAGGAGTGCATATGCAAATTAACCCGACAAAGATGGAGGCGGCCTTGTCCCTGGCTGCTTCGGGCCTCTGGGCAGCATGTCTCCTCAGGGCCTCCCTGCCATGTTCCACACCTGTCAACCATCCTTGCAGCCTCCCTGTGGCCCAGCCCCCAGCTTCAGAGGCAACCCTCTGGTGCCTGAGGTCATAGCTCCTGGTGCCTAGCTTCTCCCTCTACCCCACCCCTGCCCCCTGCTCTGGTAAACAAAACCTTAGTATTGGAGCAGCGCTGCATACAAGTCTCTTAGTTGATCTCCACCCCATACCCCCTCCCTTCCCTACCTTCCCTCTGAGGTTTGAGCATCTGATCGATGTTTCTCTGTCTCTGGATCTGTTTTTGTTCATTGGTTTATGTTGTTCATTATAATCCATAAATGAATGAGATTATATGATATTTATCCTTCTCTGACTGACTTATTTCAATCAGCATAATGCTCTCCAGGGCCATCCATGCTGTTGCAAATGTTAGGAGTTCCTTCCTTTTTACAGCAGCATAATATTCCATTGTGTAGATGTACCAACGTTTTTTAATCCACTCATCTGCTGATGGCCACTTAGGCTGATTCCAAATCTTAGATATTGTAAACTGTGCTGCTATGAACATAGGGGTGCATATACCCTTTCTGATTGGTGTTTCTAGTTTCTTGGTATATATTTCTAGAAGTGGGATCACTGAGTCAAATGGTAGTTCCATTTTTAGTTTTTTGAGGAAACTCCATACTGTTATCCACAGTGGCTGCACCAGTCTGTATTCCCACCAGCAGTGCACCAGGGTTCTTTTTTCTCTACATCCTTGCCAGCACTTGTCGATTGTTGATTTGTTGATGACAGCCATTCTTTCAGGTGTGAGATGGTACCTCATTGTCATTTTAATTTGCATTTATCAGATGATTAGTGACTGAGCATGTTTTCATATGACTCTTGACCTTCCTTATGTCCTCTCAAAAATTATCTATTTAGGTCTGTTGCCCATTTTTTGATTGGATAGTTTATCTTCCTTTTGTTGAATTGTATGAGTTCCCTGAAAATGTTAGAAATTAAACCCTTATTGGAGATAACATTGGCAAATATGTTCTCCCATGCAATGGGCTTTCTTGTTGTTTTGTTGATGGTTTCTTTGGCTGTACAAAAGCTTTTCATTTTGATGTAGTCCCATTTGTTTATTCTCTTTTTAGTTTCCATTGCCCTAGGAGCTGTATCAGTGAAGATATTGCCTCGGCATATGTCTGAGATTTTGCTGCCTGTGGATTCCTCTAATATTTTAATGGTTTCATGTCTTATGTTTAAGTCCTTTATCAATTTTGAGTTTATTTTTTATGTATGGTGTAAGGTGGTGGTCTAGTTTCATTTTTTGGCATGTATCTGGGATTGCTTTATAATTTCTCTGAGAGTTCATTATTGGTGTATAAAAATGCCATCAATTTGTGCATATTGATTTTGTATCCTGCTAGTAATTTCCTGGTGGAACACTTAGGGTTTTTGTATATAAATATCATGTCATTGGTGAATAATGAGTTTTACTTCCTCCTTCCCAACTCAAATGCCTTTTATCTCTTCTTCTCTGAATGCTGTGGCTAGGACTTCCAGTATTATGCTGAATAAGAGTGATAAAAGTGGACATCCCTGTCTTGTTCCTGTTCTTAGGGGAAGTGGTTTTAGTTTTTGCCCACTGAGTATGATGTTCACTGTAGGTTTGTTGTATATGGCCTTTATTGTATTGAAGTATATTCCCTCTATTCACATTTTACTGAGTTTTTATCAAAACAGTGTGCTGGATTTTGTTGAATGCTTTTTCTGCATCTATAGATATGATCGTGTGGTTTCTATCTTTCAATTTGTTTATTTGATGTTTCGTATCTATTGATTTGTAAATATTGTACCAGCCTTACATTACCAGAAAAAAATCCACTTGATCATGGTGTATGATCATTTTAATATATTGTTGGATCTGATTTGCTTTAATTTTCTTGAAGATTTTAGCATCTGTGTTTATCAGGTATATCCTAATATAAAAAGCCAGGGGCCGTCACGACCGAAACAACTGGATGGATGACCAAACAGCAGGCTGCATGGGGTGACAAGGCTGGCATGGGGGTTTGTGAGGGATGACCAAACGATTGAACAGCAGGTTGTGTGGGGTGACCAGGCCCACATGGGGGCAGTTAGGGTAAACCAGGCCAGTGGTGGGGGGGAAGTTTGGGGCAACCACACCAGCAGGGGGGGGCAGTAAGGGGTGATCAGGTCAGTGGGGGGGGCAGTTGGGGGCGACCAGACCAGTGGGGGATAAAGTTGGGGGCAACAACACTGGCAGGGAGGGCAGTAAGGGGTGATCAGGCCAGTGGGGGGACAGTTAGGGGTGACCCAGGCCAGTGGGGGGGTTGGGGCAACCAGGCAAGCAGGGGGGGTTGAGAGTGACTAGTCCAGCAGGGGAGCAGTTAGGGGCAATCAGGCAGGCAGGCAGGTGAGCAGTTAGGATCCAGCCATCTCGGATTGTGAGAGAGATATCCGACTGCCGGTTTAGGCCTGATCCCCAGGATCATGACTAAACTGGCAATCGGATCCCCTGAGGGGATCCCGGTTTGGAGAGGGTTCAGACTGGGACGAGAGGACCCCCCCTCATGCACGAATTTCATGCACTGGGCCTCTAGTTGGCCTAGAATTTTCTTTCTTTGTACTATCTTTATCTAGTTTTGGAACTGGGATAATGATGGCTTCATCTGAAAAGCTTCAAAGTATTCTTTTCTCTTGAAATTTGGGATGGGGATAGGTGTTACAACTTCTTAGAATGATTGGTAAAACTCCACTGTAAATAAAAAAGTCAGTCCTATTTACCATTGCAACACAAAAATTAAGGTACCTAGGAATATTTTTTTATTGTCTAAAGTTTTATATATGTCTCCTTTTTCCCCAATTGACCCCCCCCTCAACAATTCCCACCCCAGGCAAGCCCCCACCGCCGCAGTGTCTGTGTCCATTGGTTATGCTAATATGCATGCATACAAGTCCTTTGGTTGCCCTCTAACCCCCCTCCCCTACCATTTGTCTCTGGATCCATTCGTGTTCATCAAATTATGTTGATCATTATATCACACATATGAGTGAGATCATGTGATATTTATTTTTCTCCTACTGGCTTATCCCCATTAGCATAATGCTCTCCAGTTCCATCCATGCTGATGCAAATGGTAAAAGTTCCTTCTTTTTTATAGCGACATAGTATTCTATTGTGTAGATGTACCACAGTTTTTTAATTCACTCATCTGATGATGGCCACTTAGGCTGTTTCCAAATCTTAGCTATGGTGAATTGTGCTGCTATGAACATAGGGGTGCATATATCCATTCTGATCTGTGTTTCTTTTCTTTTGGGATGTAGTCCTAGAAGTGGGATTACTGGGTCAAATGGGAGTTCCATTTTTTAAAAATACAATGGGACCTATTTTATTCTTCTGTTTAAATAACCAAAAAATGAGAGCATGCTTTTCATGTATAAAGTTTCCATCTCCACATTTTTGTATTAAGTGATAGAAAGAGTACATCCTAATAGTAAACAATTTAAACAATATAAGACAGTGTAAAGTGAAAAGTAGAATCTCCTTGTCTCTCCACTTGTGTCCCTGGATTTAGTCCCCAAAGGCAACTGTGGTGGGAAGATTTAGTGCTTCTGGAGGTTCCCATTGTGTTGAAATAATACTCTTATGCCTCTATTGCTTCCTTTCTTTTTGGTTGTCAAATTATCTTTAATTGAAACATTTTCCTTTGTAGTTCTTAACTACTTGGGCATTGCACTGTGTCACTGATGATGTCACGAGGGTGCTGGCAGCCATCTATTTGCAGTCCAGACTGAACAGTCCACAGGATCTCTTTAACGGTTCCCAAGAGTTTTCTAGCTAAATATCAGTGCTGCATCTGTCGGGCAATGTTGACAATGTCATCAGAAGTGATATTTCCATTATTTTTTTTGTTTATTTCTGTCTCTTGGTAGCTCTTTGAGGGCTGTGATGATCAGGGCCAAGTCCTCAACCTGGAACTGTCTGTTCTGAATGGTCAGTTTCACAGCAATCCTTAGACCCTTCCAATCTCCACTTGCTTTGGTGATATTATCACCAAACTTTTAAAAAAAATCTTTATTATTCAGATTATTACAGATGTTCCTCTTTTTCCCCCCATAGTTCCCCTCCTCCCAGTTCCCACCTCATCCAGGCTTCCTCAACCATCTCCCCCAACCTCATCCATAGGTGTAAGCTCTTTGTTCAATCTCTTCCTGCACCCCCAACAACCTCCCCCCCCCTACCCCGTGAGAATTGGCAGTCTGCTCCCTTTCCTTGCCCCTGATTCTGTTACATTCACCAGTCTGTTCTGTTCATCAGGATCTTTATTTATTTAATTTTTAGATTCACTTGTTGATAGATATATATTTGTTGTCACTTTGTTGTTCATAATTTTTCTCCTCCTCCTCTTCCTCCTCCTCCTCTCTCTCCTCCTCCTCCTCCTTCTCCTTCTTTCTTCTTCTTCTTCTTCTTCTTCTTCTTCTTCTTCTTCTTCTTCTTCTTCTTCTTCTTCTTCTTCTTCTTCTTCTTCTTCTCCTTCTTTGAATACCCTTCAGCATTTCACATGACACTGGTTTGGTGGTGATGAACTCCTTTAGCTTTTTCTTGTCTGTGAAGCTCTTTATCTGACCTTCAATTCTAAATGATAGCTTTGCTGGGTAGAGTAATCTTGGTTGTAGGTTCTTGCTATTCATCACTTTGTATATTTCTTGCCGTTCCCTTCTGGCCTGCATAGTTTCTGTTGAGAAATCAGCTGACAGTCGTATGGATACTCCCTTGTAGGTAACTAACTGTTTTTCTCTTGCTGCTTTTAAGATTCTCTCTTTGTCTTTTGCCCTTAGCATTTTAATTGTGATATGTCTTGGTGTGGTCCTCTTTGGATTCCTATTGTTTGGGGTTCTCTGTGCTTCCTGGACTTGTAAGTCTATTTCTTTCACCAGATAGGGGAAGTTTTCAGTCATTATTTCTTCAAATAGGTTTTCAATATCTTGGTTTCTCTCTTCTTCTGGCACCCCCATAATTCAGATGTTGGTACGCTTGAAGTTGTCCCAGAGGCTCCTTACACTATCTTCATATTTTTGGAATCTTTTTTCTTTTTTCTTTTCCGGTTGGGTGTTTTTTGCTTCTTCATATTTCAAATCTTTGACTTGATTCTTGGGATCCTCTAGTCTTCTATTGAATCTCTGTATATTTTTCTTTATTTCAGGCAGTGTATGCTTAATTTACAATTGGTCCTTTTCCATATCCTGGAAGGTCTCACTAAATTTCTTGAAGGTTTCTAGAAGATTCTTGAGTAACCTTATAACTGTGGTTTTGAACTCTATATTCAGTATTTTGCTTTCATCCATTTCTTTCATTTTTGACATGTTTCTTTGTCTCCACATATTGGCTGCTTCTCTGTGTTTGTTTCTATGTACTGGGTAGCTGTTAAGTCTTCTTGAGTTGATAGAGTGGCCTTGTGTAGTAAGTGTCCTATAGGGCTCAGTGGCTCAGCCTCCCCAGTCACCTGAGGTGGACATTCTTGGTGCACCCCTTTGTGGATTGTGTGCACAGTCTTATTGTAGTTAACCCTTGATTGGTGTTAGTATCACTGGGAGGAATTGACCTTCAGGCCAATTGGCTGTGATGACCAGCTGTGTGTACACTGGAAGATCTGTTGCACAGGAGACACCCTTATGGGGCAGGACTTGCTTCAGTGGGGCTTTGGTGCTCACTGAGTCTGCCTCTTGGGTGTGTCTTTTATGGATGTGAAGAGTTGTAATCAGGTATGGTCTCACACTGACCACTGGGTACACTGGCTCTTGAATCTCCAAGAAGGTGCAAGGTCAGCCATTATCTGGGGCTGCCCAGCAGGAGCTACAGAGACATCTGCAGATTCCTCCTCTTTGTATGGAGTTTGGAAGTGTCCAGACAAGGCCCAGCTGTGAAGCAAGGCAGGCTGCTGCTGCTGGGCCTTGGGCCTTCTTTGGAGAGCTCTGGGGCTATCTGACCCAGCTGTAGTTTGGCAGGTTTTAGGTGGAGAAAGGACAGGCCATTCATATGCAAAAGCTGATGTGCAGGGGGTGGGTGGGATTGTAAATTGGGTGGGGCGGGGTCTCTGGGAATCACCAGGGTGGAGCAAACAGCAATGGCTGCCAGTTAGCCCTGGACCAGAGAGGTCCTGGGGTCTCTGTGTCCTGCACCCCCGTGCAGGAACAATGATCACTGTGAGTACCTCTGAGAGAAAGCCACCCTTGCTTTCCTGTCCCAAAGCCAGGCAGTCCAGTTTCTCCCAATATGTGTTTGGTTCCCCCAGAGTCTCACCGGGAACTGGAGTTCAGAGCAAGCGGGAGCTTGTATCTCCCTCCCGATTAAAAGAGCAACACATCCATGTGCCAGCACTTTCCGCACCAATTACCAGTCTCAATGTGCTTTCTTCACCTCTCTAGTTGTGGAACTTCCACTCAGACAGCTTTGCCACGGTTCTGGGTGGTAGTTGTTCTGCCTTTTAGTTGTAATTTTGATGTGGTTATGAGAGGCAGCAAGTATAGGTGTTGACCTATGCCACCATCTTGGTTCTCTGGGAGTTCATTTTTAACTTTTTGAGGAAACTCCATACTGTATTCCACAGTGGCTGCACCAGTCTGCATTCCAACCAGCAGTTCAGGAGGGTTCCTTTATCTCCACATCCTCATCAGCACTTGTTGTTTGTTGATTTGTTGATAATAGCCATTCTGACAGGTGTTAGATGGTATCTCATTATTGTTTGGATTTGCATCTCTCAGATGATTAATGACTTTGAGCATCCTATCTAATAAAAGAGTAATATGCAAATCATCACTCCACTATACTCACAAGCCATGCCCACCAGCCAATCAGAGTGATTATGCAAATTAAACCGAAAACATAGCGGCAGCCCTGCCCCCCAGCCTCTCCAGGCCTGTGGGAGTCAGAGAAGTCAGGCGTCAGCGCCTGAGGCTGGCTGCAGCCACGGAGACCAAGAAGTCGCCTGCCCCGTGATCCCAAGCCACAGCCAGCTGGAGAAGCCACCCACCCCACGTCCTGGTGGAGACAAGAAAGCGGGTGCCAGTGCCTGAGGGTGGATGCGACCTGGGAGACAAAGAAGCCACCTGCCCAGTGATCCCAGGCTACAGCCAGCTGGAGAAGCCGCCCACCCCATGTCCACCCGCCCCATATCCTGGGGGAGATGGAGAAACCAGGCCCCAATACCTGAGGCTGGCTGCAGCCTGGGACATGAAGAAGCCACCTGCCCTATGATCCCAGGCCACAGCCAGATGGAGAAATCGCCCCCACTACATCTGAGGGAAGATGGAGAAGCCACCTGCCTGCAGTCCAGGCACCAGCACCTGCAGCTGGCTACAGCCCGGTAGATGGAGAAGCTGCCCACCCCACAGTCCCGGGCACCAGCACCTGTGGCTGGCTGTGGCCTGGGAGACAGAGAAGCTGCCCACCCTGTGGTCGTGGGCACCAGCACTTGCAGCTGCAGCACAGGCGAAGCCACCTGCCCACCATCCCCTGAGGCTGCAGCCAGCCTGGGCGCCTATGGCTGACCAGAGGGAGGGAAGCCCGGATCCCAGGTGCCTGTGGTTGGCTGGTGGAGGGAATCCTGTGTACCAGGTGCGGGCCGAGGCAGAGGTGGTTAGGGGCAATCAAGCCAGCAGGGGAGCAGTTAGGGACAATCAAGCTGGTAGGCAGAAGCAGTTAGGGGCAATCAGGCAGGCAGGTGAGCGGTTAGAGCCAGCAGTTCTGAATTGTGAGAGGGATGTCCAATTGCTGGTTATCCCATGAGGGGTCCCAGATTGGAGAGGGTGCAGGCCAGGCTGAGGGACACCCTCCCCGCTGCCCCCCATGCACAAATTTCGTGCACCAGGCCTCTAGTATTTTCATATGTCTCTTGGCTGTCTGTATGTCCTCTTTCAAAAAGTGTCTATTTAGATCGTTTGCCCATTTTTTGATTGGATCATTTATCTTCCTTTTGTTAAGTTGTATGAGTTCACTGTAAATTTTGGAGATTAAACCCTTATTTGAAACTAGAGGCCCGATGCACGAAATTCGTGCACGGAGGGGGGTGTCCCTCAGCCCAGCCTTCACCCTCTCCAATCTGGGACCCCTCAAGGGCAGTCACCATTCCTCTCACAATCCAGGACTGCTGGCTCCCAACTGCTCACCTGCCTGCCTTCCTGATTGCCCCTAAATCACTTCTGTCTACCAGCCTGATCACCCCCTAACTACTCCCATGCCAGCCTGATTGATGTCTAACTGCTCCCCTGCCAGCCTGTTTGCCCCCAACTTCCCTCCTCTGCCAGCCTGGTCACCCCTAACTGCCATCCCCTGCAGGGTTGATTGCCTCCAACTGCCCTCCCTTGCAGGCCTGGTCCCTCCCAATTGCCCTCCCCTGCTGGCCATCTTGTGGTGGCCATCTTGTGTCCACATGGGGGCAGGATCTTTGACCACATAGGGGCAGCTATCTTGATCTTGTGTGTTGGAGTGATGGTCAATCTGCATATTACTCTTTTATTAGATAGGATATCATTGGCAAATATGTTATCCCATGCAGTGAGCTTTCTTGTTGTTTTGTTGCTGGTTTCTTTTTCTGTGCAGGTTTTTATTTTGATGTAGTTCCATTTGTTTATCTTCTCCTTAGTCTCCATTGCCCTAGGAATTGTGTCAGTAAAGATATTGCAGTGACATATGTCTGCTATTTTGCTGACTATGGAATCTTGTAGGATTTTTATGGTTTCCCGTCTTACATTCAAGTCCTTTAGCCATTTTGAGTTTGTTTTTGTGTATGGTATAACTTGGTGATCTAGTTTCATTTTATTGCATGTATCTGTCCAAATTTCCTAGCACCATTTTAAAAGAGACTGTTTTGACTCCATTGTATGCTCTTGCCTCCTTTGTCAAATATTAATTGAGCACAATGGCTTGAGTTGATTTCTGGGTTCTCTGTTCTGTTCCATTTGTCTATATGTCTGTTCTTGTGCCAGTACCAGGCAGTTTTGAGAACCATGGCTTGGTCATATAGCTTGATACCTGGTAATGTGATCCCTCAAACTTTGTTCTTCTTTCTCAGAATTGCTGTGGTTATTTAGGGTCTTTTGTATTCAGGTTTTTTGATTCTTCCTGATTGAGTTTTGGAAGCTTATATTTATCTAAGAATATGACCTTTTCATCTAGGTTGTTCATTTTGTTGGAATAGTGTTGTTCATAGTATTTTTTCATAATCATGTGTATTTCCGTGGGATTGGTTGTTACTTCAGCTATTTCATTTCTGATTTTATTTATTTGGGTCCTCTCTCTTTGCTTCTTAGTGAGCCTGGCTAGAGGTTCATCAATCTTGTTTATCCTTTCAAAGAACCAGCTCTTAGTTTTGTTGATCTTTTATTTTGCTTTTTTTATCTCTATGTTGTTTATCTCTGCTGTGATCTTTTTATTTCCTTCCTTCTGCTTATGCTGGACTTTTCTTCTTGCTCTCTTTCTCACTCTGTGAGTTGTAGGGTTAGATAATTTATTAGCATTGTTTCTTGTTTTTTGAGATAGATCTGTAGAGCTATGAACTTCCCTCTCAAGACTGCTTTCACTGTGTCCCATAGATTTTGGATTGTGTTTTCATTGTCATTTGTTCCCAGGAAGCTTTTTATTTCTTTTTTTTTTATCTCTTTAGTAACCCAATAATTGTTTAATTGCATACTATTTAGCCTCCAGGTGTTTTTTTATTGTTTTTATTATAGTTGATTTCTAGTTTTATGCCATTGTGATCTGATTAGATGCTTGATATGATTTCTATCTTCTTGAATTTGAAGAAACTTTGCCTGTGTCCCAATATGTGGTCTATCTTTGAAAATTACCCATGTGCACTTGAGAGGAATGTATATTCTGTGGCTTTGGGGTGAAATGTTCTGAAGATGTCAAATTATTACATCTGATCTAGTGAATCATTTAGGATTGATGTTTCTTTGCTGATTTTTTGTTTAGAGGATTTGTCCAGTGGTGATAGTGGGGTGTTAAATTTCCCTGCTATGACTGTATAGCTGTCAATCTCTCCCTTGATAACCTCCAGAAGTTTATTTATGTATTTGAGTGCTCCTGTATTGTGTGAATATATGTTTACCAGAGTTATATCTTCTTGTTGAATTGCTCCCTTTAGTATTATGAAGTGGCCTTCCTTATCTCTTGTTATGGGCTTCACTTTAAGGTTTAATTTGTCAAATATAAGTCTTGCTACACCAGCTTTTTTTTTTTTTTTTCATTTCCATTCACCTGAAAAACCTTTTTCCATCCCTTCAGCATCAGTCTGTGTGAGTCTTTTTTCTGAGGTAGGTTTCCTGTAGACAGCAGATATAAGGGTCATGTTTTCTTATCCACTCAGTTACCCTATATCTTTTGATTGGGGCATTTAACCTATTTACAGTTAAAGTTATTATTGATAGGTACTTGTTTGTTGCCATTTTTACCCTTTATGCCTGTGTTCCTTTTTCCCTTCCTATTTCTTCTTTTTACAGCAGACCCTTTACCATTTCTTGCATTGCTGGTTTGGTGGTAATAAACTCCCTTAGTCCTTTTTTGTCTGTGAAGCTCCTGATTTCACCCTCAATGTTGATTGATAGCCTTGCTGGGTACAGTATTCTTGGATTCAGTCCCTTCCTTTGCATACTTTGTATATTTCATTCCATTCCCTTCCGGCCTGATGTGTTTCTTTTGATAATTCAGTGGCTGATGGGGGATCATTTACAGGTAACTTTCTGTCTCTCTCTGGTATCCTTTAAGATTCTTACTTTGTCGTTGGTGTTTGCCAATTTAATTATAATGTGTCTTGGTGTCAGTCTTTTGGCATTCATCTTGTTTGGGACTCTGTGAGCTTCTTGGATTTGTGTGGGGTTTTTTCTTCTGTATATCAGAGAATTTTTCTGTCATCATTTCTTCAAACAGGTTTTCTGTTCCTTGCTCAGTTTCCTCTCCTTCTGGCACCCCAATTATGCGGATGTTGTTTTGTTTTGTGTTGTCCCAAGTTCCCTTAGGCCAGTGATGGGCAACCTTTTGAGCTTGGTGTGTCAAACTTCGCCAAAAAACTGAGCATAACTTGGGTAGTGTGTCACTTTGAGGAAAAAACATTATTTCACGATATTTATAGTTTAAATAACATAAATGTATAATTGTTATATATAATTGTATTTAATAAACCAAAAACTAAATATTTAGTGCTGACACCTGTGTCATAGGTTCGCCATCACTACCTTAGGCTCTTCTTCAGTATTTTAAGTTTTTTTTTTTCCTAGATGCTGCTCTGCTTAGGTATTTTTTCCTACCTTGTCTTCTAGCTCACTGATGTGGTCCTCTGCTTCTTCTAGTCTACTGTTGATGCTTTTTTTTGAGTTCTTTATTGCAGTGATGTCATTTTTCTTTTCCTCTTGGTTGTTATACATGTTATTGAATTTGTCTTCCATCCTTTTCAGCGACCTTATGACCATTGCTCTGAATTCTTTCTCTGACATATGACTTGCCTCCATTTTGGTTATTTCCTTTTCTGGTTATTTCTCCTTTTCTTTCATATGCAGGCTGTTTCTTTGTCTCCCCATGATCACTCCTCTCTGGATGTCTGGTGATGCAGCTCTCTCTATCCTGCATTGACTTAAAGGCACAATATACAACACAACAAGACACAACACCCAGGGCACCAAACACAAATGTATTCACGGTACTAATAACCCCAAATAAAGGTAACCACCAGAGATAAGAGAGTTAAGGGATAGAAAAGAGTGCAAAAATGATATTAAGAAAAGGAAAAAAATGTAAGAGAGAAAATAAAAATAAGAAAAATGAAGGGGTAAAATATATGTATATGGGGAGAAAACTCTAATAAAATAACAACTAATAAAAAAAATGCAAACAACAAACACCCAGAGATGAAAGCAAACTACAAACAACAACTAATCCAAAATATTAAACTACAAACCCCCAAACAAAAAACACCCAGGTGAATCTGAGGAAGCAGAGCTTATTTCCAGAAGGTAAGGTCAAGGAATTGAATGAATGGGAAAATAGCCACAATTCAGTATAGAGGAGGTAGAAAGAGAATGAGTGTGTAAGAAAAAATGTAAAAAACTTTCCCTAGGCAATATCTGACCTTTCTGTCCACAGATTTCCTCACCAGCTATATTTAATTAGCTAATTTCTGGTGGATATAATCAATGTAATCGATTCAGCTGTTCCTTCTATCTGCTCTGTGAGAAGGTGCAGGGCTCGTCCACGTATTTGCACCACTCTGTCTCCTCCTGGACAGACTTTCTAGGCACCCATGGTCAGAGAATCTAGGATATTGGTGTTCCTGCGTTCACAGATGAGGCAGCCTGACCCTGGGAGTTGTGGTTGTAGAGCCCTGGGAGGTACCCGAGGTCTCCCTGGTTGCAGGTAAGGGTGGGCTTCAGATCATTGCCACTCTCCCCTTCAAGATGGCATGGTCTCTTTAGCAGAGCTGGCCATTCCAGGAGAGATTTCAGCAGCTGTAGAGACTGCCCAGCCTTGGGAGCCCCATCCAGCAGTCCCCAACAATTTCTTGGAATATAGCTGTCCCTCACTCAGAAATATAGATACTCCCTGCACATCCATGCACTCTCCTTTTGTTCTCTCACTCACACACTATCTTGCAACCTGCTGTCCCATTGGCAGCCATCTTGGATCCCCCAGCAGTTCCATTTTTAATTGTTTGAGGAACCTCCATAATGTTTTTCTACAGCAGCTGCACCAGCCTGCATTCTCATCAACAATGCACTAGGGTTCCCTTTTCTCCACATTCTTTTCTTTATTATTATTATTTTTAAATTTATATTTATTGTTGAAAGTATTACAGATATCTTGTTTGTTTGTTTGTTTGTTTGTTTTTCCCATTTATCCCCTCCACACTGCACCTGTCCCTCCCAGGTCTTCACCACTCTATTGTCTGTGTCCATGAGCTATGCATATCCTATATAATAAAAGGCCAGCGACCATAACGGCTTAATGACCAGAATGACTGATTGACCAGTCACTATGAGGTGCACTGACCACCTCTCGGTCCCTCACCCTAGCCCACATGTTCTGATCACTGGATGGCAAACAGGGAACCACAGGAAACTGGGGTGGGTGGCGGCGGGGTGGGACCGGGGACTGGCAAGCAGGCGGAAGGCAGACCTCTTGCTCCCTCCCCCTGGCCCACAGGCTCCGATCACTGGATGGCCAACGGGGAACCATGGAGAACTGGGATGTGTGGCAGTGGTCAGGACTGGGGACTGGTGAGCAGGCGGAAGATGGCCCTGATTGCAGACTAGGCCTAGGGACCCTACCCATGCACCATTTTGTGTGCTGGGCCTCTAGAATGCATATAAGTTTCCTGGTTAATCATACCCCACCCACCCGCATCCCAACATCCACATTCTTATCAACATTTCTTGTTTGTTCATTTATTGATGATAGTCATTCTGATAGACATGAAGTGATATCTCATTTTGGTTTTAATTTGCGTTGCTCTGATGACTAGTGATGTTGAGCATTTTTTCATATGTCCTCTTTAGAGAAGTGTCTATTTGGGTCCTTTGCCAATTTTTTAATTGAATTGTTTGTCTTCTTGATGTTGAGTTGTATGTTCTTTATATATTTTGGATACTAACCTTTTATCAGATATATCATTGGTGAATATGTTCTCCCATTCAGTGGATTGTCTTTTATTTTGTTGATGGTTTCCTTTGCTGTGCATAAACGTATTAGTTTGAGGTAGTCCCATTTTCTTATTTTTTCCTTTGTTTCCCATGCCTGGGGAAAAATATCAGAAAAAAATAGTTACAAGAAATGTGAGAGATTTTACTTGTTTATGTTTTCTTTTAGGATTTTTATGGTTCCAAGTCTTACATTTAAGCATTTAATCTATTTTGAGTTTATTCTTGTATATGGTATAAGAAGGTGGTCTAGTCACATTGAATGTTATTACTTTTGATCTCGTTCCCTGGGCCATGTGATTCAGACTTTATTCAGTTAAAGTGTTTCACTCTGGTTAGGAGCTATCTTAAAAAGTTCTTTCAGTTCTGCTAGATGTCCAGCTCCTGAGGCCTATCTTCTCTTGACCAGGCTCCTAGCTCTGCTTTCAGAAAGCAGTTTGCATGCTTGGTTGGTTTCTGTGCTGGGACCAGGCTGTGCCCACTGTCATCTGTGTAGTGATGGGTATCACCATTTGTTTCCTAGCTAAAATTCCTTCTCTGTTTTCTTTCCCTTTTCTAGAGATTGTCCCCTGTGGACCTGCATTTTCTGGGGTTTAGAAGAGACATGGATGAATCTCTCATTAGCCTTTAACAGAGGGATGTAAGCCCCCCTTTAAGTACCTGTAATGAAAATTTAATTTCTCTGAGTGCTTTACATATGATAGTTTCATTTTGAGATATTTCTTTGAATACTCTCATATTGACCTATGTGGGAAAATACAAACATTGAATCATGTCCAAATGTATCCAATGGCCTTATTCAATGTAAAATTGATAGCTGAAAAGGCAATATAGGTTAAAAAACAAAACAAAAACTATAACAACTCTGAACTCAAAAGCTACACTAACTGTGACTCAGGGTGAGTTCATCAAGCTTTCCAGACCTCTGTTTCCTGTGCGGTAACTGGAGACAACAGTTTCTACATTTCAGTGAGGTAGTATTGGGCTAAAACACTATCATATACTAAAAAAATGTGAGCCTACGTCAAGCCTCCTTTCCTCTGAGATTGGTCAAAACCTACATGCTAAACTTTGAAAGCAGTTGTTTATTTTACTAAGTTATTTTTATCTAGGCTAATGCTTCATTTAAAACATATACTTATCAGTTTAAAAACGAATGTAAACTATTTTATTCAGAACTAAATGATAAATTATGACATGATATCCTGGTTTCTAAATTATCTTAGATAATGTTATCTGAGAAAGTATGACCTCATTCAGATTCAACATATAAAGAGCAACAGTGAATAAACAAGCTGTCACTTCCCATCACACATTTGGGTGCCTGCAATAATCATTTTATCAATATTGACAAATTTAGTCCTTAATATAACTGTACCATAGGCCCCCCAAATTTTTATGCCTAACAAAAGATTTTCTGATTCAAAAATATGTTTCCCTTCATTCTCTACATAATTAAGCTGTAAAAGTACAAGTTTCAACGGCAGAACAATTTAAATTATCTTTACAAAACCAAGTTCCCTATAAACACAAAACCATGATGTGTATACATTTTCAGTTTACAATGTGCTGTCACTGATAGAGAGAGAAACATCAGTCAGTTGCCTCCTGTTTGGGACCCTACTGGGGATTTAACCAGAAACCTAGGTATGTGCCCTGACCAGGAATTGAACCCACAACCTTTTGGTATATGAGAAGATGCTCTAATCAACTGAGCCAATCAACCATGGCAAAGTTTGTTTTTTCATACCTGTTTTTATAGATGAGGATACCAATGTTTGTACAAACTCACTCAAGGTCACATAGGTAAATGGAGGAAAGGGAGGACCAGAACCCAATGTTAGTTATAACATTCCTTTTATTATAGCTCAAAAAAGAATCAGCATATGAAATTTTTCTGCAGCCCATTACCTAGAATTCTTCAGTTATTCTAAACTATACAGAAACCAACCTATCACAACTTAATTGTTTAAAGTTCTGCAATAGATTCTGAATAACTGTCTGACTGCATCTATCAAGGCTTAGTTTTATAGAATCATAAGACACTGAATTACATATTTTAGTGTTACAAAAAAAGCTTTCTTCCGGAGGACCTGTTTCTTTTAACAACTAAGGATTAGAGTGTGGTAATTTATGCTTTGGTGCTTGAAGAGTTTATTTTCTGTCTAGGGTCCTCCCTTTCACAGCTAGCCACCTGAGTGTTTGGAGGAGCTGTGTGGGTGTTTGGAAGTTGTGGGCTGGCCTTAACTATGTAGTCATTGAGTTAATTGTAGTAAGCACATCATTTGCAACAAACTTAATGCAGCTATTTTATGGTTGTAAAGACCTAAAGGCTTTTGAATACTTGGTTCTTTTTATGACATAGTTTCAGAATATTCACCAGGAATCATTGTGTTCATGGGAACACATGTTTTTATTAAATTCTTATTCACACAAAGTTTTAGAGAAGGCTGTGAATATGTTTGATTTCCATGAGGACATTCCTAGTTCGCTATTTCTTCATAGCCATATAACAGTGGGAAATAATTAGTGCTTTTCTTTTCTGTGTCTGGTCACTGAGAAAAGAGGATATGCTTATACTAGGATGTAATTATTCCGCTCCGGTTGCCTAAAATGTGGTTAGCTTTCTTTAGCTTTCCAGTACAGATCCCACAGGTGGTAGCCTTTTATTTCGGAATGGACCACATTTGTCTTGGTTGAGTTATAAAATTCATTTTCATTGCACATTATCCAGTGTATTGTCTTCATTCTCAAAATATTTTCTCATTCTCCCTCCCGAATTCTATCTCCAACTTTTTTTTTTTTTTTTTGGTTTGTTTGATTTCTGTGTTTTTTTCTTATTATTATTTTTATTATTTAAAATATTACATATAGTAGTACATATATCTCCTTTTTTTCCCCATTGACCTTCCCCCCACCTCCCTACCCCCTGTTGTATGCCCTCATCCCACATTCCCCCCCACAGTGTCTTGTGTCCATTGTTTGTGCTTATATGCATGCATACAAGTCCTTCGGTTGATCTCCCCCACCCCCCCAACACTCCTCAGCCTTGCCAATGTAATTTGAGAGTCTGTTTGGTGCTTTACTGCCTCTGTATCTATCTTTTTGTTCATCAGGTTATAATGTTCTTTATGTTCCATAAACAAGTGAGATCATGTGGTATTTTTCTTTCATTGCCTGGCTAATTTCACTTAACATAATGCTCTCCAATTACATTCATGCTGCTACAAATGGTAAGAATTCCTTCTTTTTTTATAGCAGCGTAGTATTCCATTGTGTAGATGTACCATCGTTTTCTAATCCACTCATCCACTGATGGGCATTTAGGCTGTTTCGAAATCTTAGCTATAGTGAATTGTGCTGCTATGAACATAGGGGCACATATCCTTGCTGATTGGTGTTCCTAGTTTCTTGGGATATAGTCCTAGATGGCAGTTCCATTTTCAGTTTTTTGTGTAAACTCCATACTGTTCTCCACAGTGGCTGCACCAGTCTGCATTCCCACCAGCAGTGCACGAGGGTTTCTTTTTCTCCGCATCCTCACCAGCACTTGTCCTTTGTTGATTTGTTGATGATAGACATTCTGACAGGTGTGAGATAGTACTGCATAGTCATTTTGATTTGCATCTCTCGGATAATTAGTGACCTTGAGCATGTTTTCATATGTGTTGGGCCTTACTTCTGTCTTCTTTCAAAAAGATTCTATTTAGGTCTGTTTGCCATTTTTTTATTGGATCATTTATCTTCCATTTATTAAGTTGTATGAATTCCCTGTAAATGTTGGAGATTAAACCTTTATCAGTGATAATATTTGCAAATAAGTTCTCCCATGCAGTGGTCTTTTTTGTTGTTCTGTTCATGTTTTTGGTTTTTTTTTCTGTGCAAAAGCTTTATATTTTGCTGTAGTCCCATTTGTTTATATTCTCTTTAGTTTCATTTGCCCAAGGAGAGCTATCAGTGAAGAAATTGCTTCGGCATATCTCTGAGATTTTGCTGCCTGTGGATTCCTCTAGTATTTTTATGGTTTCCCATCTTACGTTTAAGTGCTTTATCCATTTTGAGTTTATTTTTCTGTATGGCGTAAGTTGGTGATCTAGTTTCATTTTTTTTTTGCATGTATCTGTCCAATTTTCCCAACACCATTTATTGAAGAGACTGTCTTGACTCCATTGTATGTTCATGCCTCCTTTGTCAAATATTAATGGAGCATAGTGGTTTGGGTCGATATCTGGGTTCTCTATTCTATTCCATTAGTCTATATGTCTGTTCTTATACCAGTACCAGGCTGTTTTGAGAACAGTGGCTTTGTAATACAGCTTGAAATCTGGTATTGAGATCCCACCTACTTTGTTCTTCTTTCTCAGGAATGCTGCAGCTATTTGTGATCTTTTTTTATTCCAGATGAATTTTTGGAGAGTTCTTTCTAGGTCTGTGAAATATGCCACTGGTATTTTAATGGGGATTGCATTGAATCTATAGATTGCTTTGGGTAGTATGGACATTTTAGTGATGTTGATTCTATCATTCCATGAACATGTTCTTCCATCTGTTTATGTCTTCCACTATCTCATTTTTCAGTGTCCCATAGTTTTCCATGTATAGGTCTTTTACCTCCTTAGTTAAGTTTATTCCTATGTATCTTAATTTTTTTGGTGTGATGGTAAATGGGATTGCTTTTTTAGTCTCTATTTCTGTAAGTTCATTATTGGTGTATAGAAATGCCATAGATTTATTGGTGTTAATTTTGTATCCTGCTACATTGCCGAACATATTTATTAAGTCTAATAGTTTTTTGATGGAGTCTTTAGGGTTTTTTTATGTACAATATCATGTCATCTGTGAAAAAGGACAGTTTTACTTCTTCTTTTCCAATTTTGATGCCCTTTACTTCTTCTTCTTATCTAATTGCAATGGCTAATACTTCCTGTACTATGTCAAACAGGAGTGGTGAGAGTGGGCATCCCTGTCTTGTTTCTGTTCTTAGGGAAAATGATTTATTTTTTGCCCATTGAGAATGATGTTGGCTGTGGGTTTGTCACATATGGCCTTTATTATGTTGATGTAGGATCCTTCTATTCCCACCTTGCTAAGAGTTTTTATCAAAAATGTGTGTTGGATTTTGTCAAATGCTTTTTCTGCATCAATAGATATAACTATGTGGTTTTAATCTCTCAGTTTGTTTATGTGATGTATCATGTCTATTGATTTGCGGATATTGTAACATCCTTGCATCCCTGCGATAAATCCTACTTGGTGATGGTGTATGATGTTTCTGATGTACTGCTGGTTCTGATTTGCTAGAATTTTGTTGAGTATTTTGGCATCTATGTTCATGAAGGATATTGGCCTGTAATTCTCTTTCATTGTGTTGTCTTTATCTTGTTTTGGTATTAGGGTGATGATGGCTTCATAGAATGAGCTTGGAAGTGTTCCTTCCTCTTGAATTTTTTTGAACTGTCTGAGGAGAACAGTTTTAGTTCTTTTTAGAATGTTTGGTAGAACGCCCCTGTGAAGTCATCTGACCCCAGGCTTTTGTTTGCTGGAAGCTTTTTGATGACTGCTTCAATTTCTGCCATTGTTATTGGCCTATTGAGATGTTTAGATTCTTCCTGATTGAGTTTTGGAAGGTTGTATTTTTCTAGGAATATGTCCAGTTCCTCCATGTTGTCTAGCTTGTTGGAATAGAGTTGTTCATAGTATTTTTTAACAATCCTTTGTATTTCTGTTATTTCTCCTCTTTCATTTCAGATTTTGGTTATTTGGGTCCACTCTCTTTGCTTCTTGGTTAGCCTGGCTAGAGGTTCATCAATCTTGTTTATCCTTTCAAAGAACCAGCTCTTGGTTTTGTTGATCTTTTGTTTTGTTTTTTTGTTTTTTGGTCTCTATGTCATTTACCTCCGCTCTGATCTTTATTATTTTCTTCCTTCTGCATCCACTGGGCTTTTCTTGTTGCTCTCTTCCTCACTCTGTGAGTTGTAGGGTTAGATAATTTATTAGCATTGTTTCTTGTTTTTTGAGATAAATCTGTAGAGCTATGAACTTCCCTCTCAAGACTGCTTTCACTGTGTCCCATAGTTTTTCGATTGTTGTGTTTTCATTGTCGTTTGTTGCCAGGAGGTTTTTATTTCTTCTTTGATCTCTCTGGTAACCCAGTCATTGTTTAATAGCATGCTATTTAGTCTCCATGTGTGTGATTTTTTGGATTGTTTTTATTGTAGTTGATTTCCAGTTTTATGCCATTGTGATCTGTGAAGATGCTTGATATGATTTCTATCTTCTTGAATTTGAAGAGACTTTGCCTATGACCCAATATATGGTCTATCTTTGAAAATGACCCATGTGCACTTTAGCAGAATGTATATTCTGTGGCTTTGGGGTGAAATGTTCTAAAGATGTCAATTCCATCTGGTCTAGTGAGTCATTTAGGATTGATGTTTCTTTGCTGATTTTTTGTTTAGAGGATTTCTCCAGTGGTGATAGTGGGGTGTTAAATTTCCCTGCTATGATTGCATTGCTGTCAATCTCTCCCTGGATATACTCCAGGAGTTTTTTTATGTACTTGGGTGCTCCTGTATTGTGTGCGTATATGTTTACCAGAGTTATTTCTTCTTGTTGGATTGCTCCCTTTAGTGTTATGAAGTGGCCTTCCTTATCTCTTATTATGTCCTTCACTTTGAAATCTAATTTGTCAGATATAAGTATTGCTATATCAAAAATTTTTTTCATTTCCTTTCGCCTGAAAAATCTTTTTCTATCCCTTCTCCCTCAGTCTGTGTGTGTCTCTTTTTCTGAGGTAGGTTTCCTATTGACAGCCAATATATGGGTCATATTTTCTTATCCAATCAGTTACCCTATGTCTTTAAATTGGGGCATTTATTCCATTTACATTTAAAGTTATTATTGATAGGTACTTGTTTGTCACCATTTTTATTCTTTACCCCTGTGTTCCTTCTTCACTTCCTATTTCTTCTTTTTACAGCAGACCCTTTAGCATCTCTTGCATTGCTGGTTTGGTGGTAATAAACTCCCTTAGTCCTTTTTTGTCTGTGAAGCTCCTGATTTCACCTTCAACGATGATTGATGGCCTTGCTGGGTACAGTATTCTTGGATTCAGACCCTTCCTTTGCATGACTTTGTATATTTCATTTCATTCCCTCCTTGCCCGATGTGTTTCTGTTGATAATTCAGTCGCTAGTCTGATGGGGGATCCTTTGTAGGTAACCTTTTGTCTCTGTCTGTCCTCTTTTAAGATTCTTGCTTTGTTGTTGTTGTTTTCCAATTTAATTATAATGTGCCTTGGTGTTGGTCTTTTGGGGTTCATTTTGTTTAGTACTCTGTGAGCTTCTTGGATTTGTGTGGGTTTTTTCTTCCCTATATCAGGGAATTTTTCTATCATTATTTCTTTAAACAGGTTTTCTATTCCTTGCTCAGTTTCCTCTCCTTCTGGCACTCCTATTATGAAGATGTTGTTTTGTTTCGTGTTGTCCCAAAGTTCCCTTTGGCTCTCCTTCTGCCTTTTAATTTTTTTCTAGAAGCTGCTCTGCTTGGGTATGTTTTTCTACCTTGTCTTCTAGCTCACTGATGTGGTCCTCTGCTTCTTCTAGTCTACTGTTGATGCTTTCTATTTAGTTCTTTATCACGACAATGTCATTTTTAATTTCTTCTTGGTTCTTCCTCAGTTCCTATTAGTTCTTACACATATTGTTGAATTTATCTTCCATTATTCTAATTTATCTTATGACTATTTCTCTGAATTCTTTCTCTTACAGGTTGCTTGCTTCCATTTCGTTTACTTACTTTTCTGGTGTTGCCTGCTTTTCTTTCATATGCGGGCTGTTTCTTTGTCTCCACATGATCTCTCTTCTCTGGGTGTCTTGTTATGTAGTTCTCTCTCTCCTGGGTTAGTTGAAAGGCTCAAAATACAACACAACAAGGCATAACGCACAAGGCACTGAATACAAATGTATTCATGATACTAAAACCCCAATTAAAGGTGACCACCATAGAAAAGCAAATTGGAGGATAAGAAAGAAAGAAGGGGAAAAAAAAGGAGTGTAAAAATGAAATTTTGAAAATAAAATTAAAAAAAACGTAAGAGAGAAAAGAATAAGAAAGAAGAGAGGAAAAAACTATTTATATGGGGAGAAAACTTTAATAGAACCACCACTAATCCCAACAAATGCCTGCAACAAATACCTAGAGATGAATGCAAACTACAAACAACAAAAACTAATATCAAGCAAGGCAAGGGAAAACAGAAGCAAAAAACAAACAAAAACCAAACAAAAAAACAAAAAGTAAAAGAGAAACAATCTCACAAACAAGCATAAAAAAACAATATAATCAACAATCAAGCAAACAACAATAAAAGGATAGACAGAAAAAAATTTGGATAGTGAAGAAAGAGAAGAGAGAGGTGTGTATGGACTTGGAGTAGGGGATTGGAAATTAGATATATAAGTAGGGTGAAATTTTAACAGGGGGTAAAAAGAAGGAATAGGGAAAATCTAAAGCAGGAATAGGGTAAGAGAAACAGGACAATAAAAGGGGAAAAGTGAGGAAGAGAGTGATGGCATAAAGGTAAAGTTGAGACAGAGTAAAATGATGCTAAAGGAAAGATGAAAATAGAATGTAGAACACTAATCCCAAAGTAAAATAAAGAGAAAATAAAATGATATTTTTAAAAAATGGTAAAATAGTAGTAGTAATAATACTGATTGAAAATAAAATATAATAGGCACATCCCCGGTAGGGGGTGTGCAGGAGGCAGCTGGTCGATGTTTCTCTATCATCGATGTTTCTAGCTCTCTATCCCTCTCCCTTCCTCTCTGTAAAAAAATCAATAAAATATATTTAAAAAAATATATATATATAATAATTAAAAAGGCAAAATCAAGTGAGGAAAAAATAGAAAAAAATTAGTTTCTTAAGTAAAAGATAAAAAGAATAAAAATAGCCGGGGCTGGTTTGGCTCAGTGGATGGAGCGTCGGCCTGTGGACTGAGGGGTCCCGGATTCGATTCTGGTCAGGGGCATGTACATTGGTTGCAGGCACATCCCCGGTGGAGGGTGTGTGGGAGGCAGCTGGTAGATGTTTCTCTCTCTCATCGATGTTTCTGGCTCTCTGTCCCTCTCCCTTCCTCTCTGTGAGAAATCAATAAAATATATTTAAAAAATAAATAAATAAAAATAATAAAAATCTGCAGTAGTGACGGTCATTCACTTCCTCTACTGTTCTGTTTGGCACGCTTGTTTCCTAGTCAGGACAGTATTGAAGTTCCCTGCGTTCCACTGCTCCTCAGTGTTGTAGGCCACAGTCCTGATTTTCAAGCAGGCAGTACATCTTTATTTCTTATACTCCTTTATTTGTGTTTACACAAGAGTCAATTTGTGATTCAGCCCCTGGGTGGCAGTGTTTCTGGATTGACCTCCAGTCTATAGGTCCTTTCCAGCTAGTGTTTAGATTTTGTTTTCCCTGTGGCACTCAATACCAGTTTGGGAAAAATGGGCTCCCCCAGAGCTGGTTCTCTGATGGTTATTTCCCACTCTGATCTCCAGGTTCCACAAAAACAACTTTCCCCTGCAATCTCTTAGAGTGTCCCCTATTGGATGATCCTATGAATTGGACTTAGTAATCAGAAGCAAGGATTTAAAGAGAAAAAAAAGAGAGAGAGAGGAAAAAAAGAGCCAGAGTAAGTGTGTGGACTCTGGCGATGTGACACAAGTCTGTGCAGTCTTTTTTCCCCTTGGGTCTAAGCAGCCGGCACACTTTTAAAATTTTTAGGCTGTCCTTTTGCACCCAGTTCAGCTATGGGTTGCTTTTTAGAGTTCCTTTCTGTTAGCAGCTCTGCGGATCCCTTTCCACATTCACGGATCATGCCAGCCCCAGCTGCTGCAGATTTTTCTGGGCACAGACTTCCTGGGATACTCCAGCTCCTGCTGTGCACATTTTCTTTCCTGCCTGGACCACAGACCTCACCTTATCCCAGGCAAAATCTGACCTTTCCATGAGGAGGCGCAGAGCTCCTCTGAATCCATGTGCTCACGCCACTTGGGGACCAGTGTTCTCGGGTTCGCAGCTGTTCGGTGGGTGCCATAGTTGTAGATCCCAGGATTTTCAGGCTTCTGATAACACCCACTCTCCCCTTGAAGATGGCACCGTCTCCATGTCAGAGCCGGTCGCTCCGGGAGGGATCCTGGAAGCAGTGGAGGCTGCCCGATCAGGGGAATCCGGTCTGGCCCTCCCCCACAGTCCCTTGGAGTATAGCTGTCCCTCAGCTCACCAACAAACACTCCCCGTGCGACTATACACTCTCCCTTTGTTCTCTCACTCACACACTATCTTGCAGTCTGCCTTCCTGTCGGCAGCCATCTTCCCTTTTCCTCCAACTTCTTTATTCACTCTATTTTGAAGATTTCCATGTGAAGGAGGTGGTATTTTATTCTGCAAACCTAGTGCCCATGTCCTATTAACCACTGGGTCAGAGCCAGCAAACCTACTTACAGTTGAGAATGACTTTAAAAGAATCAGCTTTTGGGTGTGAAGGGGGTTGCTTCTCAATTACTGTTTCTCATCAAGGCAACCACCCTAAGCCATTAAGCCACTGTAATAGTTTTGCTAATTTGATTTCCTGCACATAAACAACCTTGGCTGTACTTTGAAGTTCTCAAGAAAGGTATGAAGAGTTTCAAATTGCAATAATTCAATTCAAAGTGCAAGGCTATTTCATCTTTTTTTAAATAAATCAGTAAAACAGAAGTTAATTAAAGTGTAAACAATGGACAGCATTGTGGCCCAGAGCCTCAGCAAAGGAAGCTTTGAAATTCTTTGTGTAATGAATATTACCTGATTACACTCAGAGCAGGGTACGGTTTAGGGAAGGATCAACTTACTGAACTCTTTCTCTTCTTCCCCTAACATGAAAAAAAAAGACAGAAAACTAGCAACAACAGATACTTTTGAGCTGGGAGCTAGGTGATGTCTTCCTAAACAGAAGCTTTCCAGGGAGACTTGTTAGGGCAGACTGATAGTGGGAGTTTGGGAGAGGAGGCTACTGAAGGGGTGGCAGGAAAGCTGTTTCCACAGTAGAGAGGATGTGACTGCAGTGACACTGACACCAGGCCAGGTTATGCAAAGTACTCAACTGCCCTCATCACTGATGCCAGGGGCAAATAGGACTCTGCCAGTAACACAGAGATGAGCAGGGACAGCCTCTCTCTGCCAAATGGAAGGCTTGGCTGAGAGAGCTACAGGGGAGGGAAGATGTGGCCAAAAATAGTCCAAATACCAGGGTTTTCAGGACAAAGCCTCTTATTTTTTTTGTCTTGAGATTACAAAGGCAAAAGTTCCAGCACTGCTAAGGCAGGTGTCTAAACTTCTCTGTTCACAGCAGCCTGGACACTGGACTCCTGTTTTCTTTGAAGATCAGGTGGTATAAGGGGATGAAGCATTTTTCTTAAGAAAAATCCAAAGAATAGTAAAGTGATGTTGTATATGGTTACCTGTCAACACTACATTTAATAAGCAAACACACCTGTCAAAAATGTCTCCTGACCATCCTACAACACCGATTGTCCATTTGTAAATACATGTGTACTAGTATGTTCACAGGTGTGTGAATTTGTGTGCACATGTGTGTGGGTGGGTCTGTTGGTGGGACCGGTAATGGGGAGAAAAGAGATGGCAGACACAGAACTAAGGCAGAGGAGCAGGTGGTTCTTATGTGTAGTGTGCTAAGAGATTCCAAGAAGTATTCCTTGCAAAACAATACACTGCAGATTGTTTAAAAAAATCTTAAGTTTACCTTATACTACCAGAATTTCTATCATTAATGACCCAATTTTACAGAAAAGAAGATCCTCTTTTAACAGGCAGACATTCCTCTTAAATGTCTATGAGTAATTGATATCTTAGAAACAATTAGTATAATGAAAAGCTTCTTTCTGCCATCAAGCTAAAAATGTTGGCCTAATGGAGAAAATAAGGTTAAGTATGTTTTAAGTGTAAACACTAGATGCCTTCATTCTTCAGGAGTGAGATTCATTTAAAAGTGATTTTTTAAATATTCTAACTTATTTATGGGTCAAAAATCTTATATATAAAAGCAAGTGTTTTTTTTAAAGATTTATCCTTAGCTATGAAATTTACTGCATGTGGAAGGAAGGTAGAACCACATCTACCCAAGACTTGTTATATCCTAAGTATCTCATGTAGGAATCCCTTTCCACGTCCAGCGTGGTCCAGGGTTCCAGTTCAGGGTTCGAGTTCTGGAGAAGGGCCGCACACAAATGAATGGAGACTTGAAGAAATTCAATTTGGCGATATGGGGGGCCAGGCGGAACTACCGACTGCTCTGGCTCTGCCATGCCTTTTATTGAGGCTTTGGGGAAAACATCTTAGTCAAGATAAACAGAAATATACATGTAGCCCTTAGGCAGGAAATAACAGAAACTTACATGGGACAAACAAAGGTGGAGGCTGCTTCAGCTAACAATATCTCAACTAAAGGGTGAGTGGTTAGAGCAATTAAGGTTGTTGACTAGCCTTCCTGGCTTCCTGTCAACATCTCTCTTTTAGTGAAACTGATTTGTTTCCGGCATCTCCCCCATTTTCTTTTCTTAAAAGATCTTGCATATGCAGACTAGAAATAAACATATAAGAACAAAAAATGAGACAAGCAACAATGGCTATGCTGAGAGTACAAATGAAATCAGTCTGCAGAAGTTTCTTTCTGGGCCAACAGTTTTTGAATCCCAGTTTCAAAGTCCAACAGTTTTTTGAGTACATGTCAGCACTGGTATCTGGATGGTGGACAAATGGTGGTAATGCAGGTCCGACCTCTGGTTTGGTCCTGGGCAACCTGCAGCGACTCACAGCTGCTGACTGCTAGCATGGCAAGGCGTCGTCAGCGTCTTCCATCTCTGGACTGCTTCTCTTCTGTCTTCATGGCTGGAGCATTCCTGTCAATTCCTCTCTGTTGCAGGAATCCACATGGTCTTGGAGTTGTTTTCTGAAAATATACAAACATTCTCGACCAAAACTTAATAAAGGAATCTTTTCTATAAATTTTACTTGGGATCCTTTTTATTTTTGCCCAAACGATTTTACTTTGGCTTATTCTGACACCATGTGTGTTTTTTCATAGGTGTCCTGCTCTTAGTATTACAAATGAAAATTAATTTTCAAAGAAAAAAATATTTTCTGGATATTTTTTCTTACATAATATTTTTCCACTATCCCCCCCCTTTTTTTATTTAATTATTAGGAGGCTTTTGGAAAATTTTTATAATGCATTCTTGATCACTTTAAATTTTAATTTTTTGCACAAAAATATGACTGCTTTTAGGTTCATTACAGGTTAAGCAATCTTACCATGAAATGAACTACCAATAGAAATTTTAGTTAATACTTTAGAAACAGCTTTTTGTCTAGTATAATTAAATTTTCTTGAATATTCACTTATTTCAATTAGCCAATTTAGATTAACCTGAAAACTTGACTATTTTACTGTCAAATTTTATACTCTAACAATAATCTTCATTTACCCTGTAAATATTAATGCAAAGGATTATTTGCATCCTTGAGAAGGCTCTAAGCATTCCTGGTATTAGACTGGATTTAGATATAGGGCTGCTGCTGTCAGCCAAGTCTCTGGGTCCCGATCTGAGCTGGACAAGTCTTTGTCGGCCACCTGGGTCCCGATTTGAGCTGGACATGGGAAGCGTGAAGCAGCCATGGGGCAGGAGAACTCCCTCAGAAGGGGCGAGTGTTCAAGCTCCTGCAATGTTGGGGGGGTGAGGATCTGTGCCCCACCTCTGTTGACCCCCAAGTCCTGATGGCCCCTCTGCGACTGTGCCTGTCTTAGGTTGTTCTTCCCCTGAGGAATCTTATCCGTCTCTGGCTAACCAGCCATCCTCCAGGGCCAAGCAGGGTGATGTGAGGTTCAGTTTTGTCTCCTTGGTAGCCTATGCTCCTATGGCCTCCATGCCCAGCACCTGCCTTGGGATCCCCTCGCCTGCTGGCGGGGCCCTGGCATTGATCACATATCTTGGGGAACCCAGGTTTCTTCTCCAGGGAGGGCCCAGCTCACACCATTGTGTTAGAGATAGATCCATGGTACCAGCCACCATGAGGCTTCAACCTCAGCAGGAACAGAGATCTCAGGCAACAGCTGTGGGCAATTGGATTGTGAGAAGTGGGTCCCTCTTGGCAGAAAGAGCAAGAAGGGCCAATATAGAATGCTCAAGTGCCTCCCCAGGGGGCCTTCCACACAGTGAAAGGGATCAAATTTTTTCATTTGCTTTTAAATTGCTGCCAAACATTCAAAGAATTAGTTTGTAAGTTTGTTTGGTACATGCTGTAAATATCAAAAATTATAATGACATTGTAGAATAATATCATGTAAGGATTTTCTTTGCTCTAGGCCATGGCAATTCAATTTTAAACTGGCTGTCAATTATTTAGTTACTTCGTTTTGCCCTTTTTGGGGCCAAAAACCTTCATAACATTTAAAATATATTTACTAATTTTTATTTGATAAGGCTTTCCATGCAATTTCAAGTATATTCTGTTAAATTTCAAAAGATTTTCTTTAAGAAGAGAGAATAAATTTCTTGTATTACTCAGGGCCCTTGGAGCTTTCCAAGAATCATCTCTGTTAAGACCTTGAAATTTTAACATGGAAAAAAACCCATCAAATATATATATATATATATATATATATATATATATATATATATTTCCCCGACCTGCGGGGTCTTCTAACGGGGGTACCGAGGCAGCGCACCTAAGGGAATGAAAACAGACAAGGGACGCAGAGAAAGGAGGCAAGACAAACGGGTTTCTGATCAAGCCTCGAAATTTTATTTTTACAGCACTCCTTATATGTGATTTCTAGAAGGGGGGATGTCTTAGGGGAGATGGGGGCTGAAGGGATCATGTGGACTTAGATAATTAACTAAGGTTGTAAAGGGGGCTGACTAGATAAAGAATTTGGCAGTTAAAGGGTAACTAAGGAAAGAATGCTTTGTTCTCAGACGAGAGAAGGTGGGCCTGGTTTCTGTGAGTTTCTGTTTAGATAACTTGCTAAAGGAAGGACAGAGTTAACCCTTTGATCAACTCTTGGCTCCGGACATCTCCTCCCTCTCTGTTTAAGAAAAGGGAGTGGGCATTAATCGACCGAGGAGACATTGACCTGGTTCCTCCCGTGGGCTTTGCATACCCACTGTGTGTGGCTCTTGACACCTTTTTGGGGAGGAGAGGCAGAGCCATTATTTTATCGATGTCAACCTCTAAGCAAACCAGGTATACTCTCAGGGAAATCCAGAGGAGGTTGGAAAATATTCCAACCTTCCCTTGCAATGCTTTGCTCTGCACCCGGTTCGATACCCATACCTCTGGCTCTGGCTAGAGCGTAGGTAAGCATCCCTCTGGTTAAGATGCTGTCCCCGTAGGGAAGGAGCGAGTCTGGGTCCGGAGGTGCTCGTGCTCTTGGCAATCCGAGTCCCACCTATCGGCCATTTCCAGGCGTTGATAATGAATCTGAATGGGTTTTGCTAAAGCTGAATCTATTTGCTGTTTTACGAGGTCGGTTATTTTTCTAAATGCCCAAGGGCCAAATGTAAGAATAAGGAGAAAACCAACAAGGGGACCAAGGATGGGGAGGAGGTAGGGGAGGAGTCCATTAAGTCCACTCCAGAGCGGGTTCTCAAATAGCTCTTTTCGTCTCTTGACAAGGTCTTCTTGTAGCTTGTCTCGGACGATGTCAGACTTGTTGGTGTAGAAGCAGCATTGTTCCTGGGGGCAGGACATAGGGGCTTCTCTGGGTCCATTGTGGTGACAGACATAATGCTCTGGCACCCGAATTGGCTGCATTGCTCCTTCTGAAAAGATATAAAACACAACCTCTTCCCCACATTATTACTGAATCTGATAAAACTCTTATCTGGTTTATGATTCCTTTCACCTAGCTGACTCAGTGGAGGCTATTGTACAGGAGGCCTGATGCCTTTCACCTGCTTTACAATCCTTTGCATTAAAATTTTTTTTTTTTTTAAAGTATAAAAGGTTTGACTGAGCCTCTTTAGAGGTGACACATAACACCTATCTCCCCCTTTTTGTTTTAATAAATGATTTTAAGAGTACGATTGGCTCTTTCCACAATTGAGTAACATCTATTTTGTCAATTTGATTAGGTTTAAGTCCTCGGGGATTTACCCCCTAAAGTTGGCACAGAGAGGTGGATAAACACATTGAGGACATTGCTTCCAATAAAACATGGACATTGTCCTTCTCTAATAACATTTTAAAGGCTGAAAATTAAATGAAAAGTTTCCTCTGAATTAGTGTGCCCTATAGTAGCTGTTACAATAATTTTTGCCATACTTACCACATAAGCACTATTACTATAGGTTGATGGGCTCTGTAGCAAAATCTGTTAAGGCACAAATAAGAGCTTGTATTTCTACTGAAATATAAAAAGTTTGAAGGATCTTTGCTCTCCAGCTGCAGTAGACCCAGCCCTTCAGAACTGGATCCATCTATAAAAATGGTTAATGCCTGAGGTATAACAATTTCTTTTAATGTGGCAGTTAATACTATTCCCTGTGTTAGAAATAAAGCAAGACCCTCAAGTCAGGGGTCCTGGTAAAAACACAAAACATCAAACATTGACTTATATGCAGAAGGGTGTGCACACATGGTCTGTAAGCATGCACACTGACCTTCCTTGCCCTTGGTCAACCTGCAGCAATGCACAGGTGCTGACTGCTAGCATGGCAAGGCATCTTCACTATTTTTATTTCTGGATTATTTCTCCTATTTTCAGGGGCCACTGCTTATTCTGTGGCTGCAGTAGTCCTATCAGGTCCTCTCTGAGATCTGTTGTTGCAGGAATCCATATGGGCTTTGGAGTTTTCTGGAAATATAAACATATTCTCTACCAAAGGTTAATAAAGAATTCTTTTCTATAAATTAGACTTTGATTTTTGCCCAAACAATTTTCCTTTGGTATATTTTTGACACCATGTGTGTTTTTAATGGGTGTCTTGCTGTTTGCATTACAAATAAAAATTAATTTTCAAAGTAAAAAATTTCTAGATGTAATTTACTTTCAGGATATTTTTCCTTACAGAATATTACTCCACTATCCTCCCTTATTTTTATTTAATTATTAGGAGGCTTTGGAAGATTTTTATAATGCAGTCTTGATAACTTTAAATTTTAATTTTTTGCACAAAAATGTGACTGCTTTAGGTTCATTGCATGTTAAGTAATTTTACCATGAAATGAACTATCAATAGAAATTTTGGTTAATACTTTAGGAACAGCTTTTGTACAATTAAAAGTTTTTTGAATATTTACTTATTTCATTTAGCTAATTACATTAATTTGAAAACTTCATTATTTTATTGTTAAATTTAATACTCTAACAACAATCTTAGTTTACTCTGTAAATATTAATGGAAGGATTATTTTGTATCCTTGAGAAAGCCCTGATCATTCCTGGTGCTAGGCTAGATTTAGACATAGGGCAGCTGCCATGGGCCCACTCTCTGTTGCCTGGGTCCCAATCCAAACCAGGCCAAGTCTCTTGTTATCTGGGTCTCTTCCCGATCTGAGCTGGGCATGGGAAGCGCGAAGCAGCCATGGGGCAGGAGACCTCCCTCAGAAGGGGCGAGTGTTCAAGCCCCTGCAATGTTGGGGGGTGAGGTTCTGTGCCCCACCTCTGTTGACCCCCAAGTTCTCTCCTGATGGCCCCTATGCGACTGTGCCTGTCTTAGGTTGTTCCTCCCTTGAGGAATCTTACCCGTCTTTGACTAACCAGCCATCCTCCAGGGCCAAGCAGGTTCAGTTCTGTCTCCTTGGTATCCTATGCCTCTATGGCCTCCATGCCCAGCACCTGCCTTGGGATCCCTCGCCTGCTGGTGGGGCCCTGGCATTGATCACAGAATCTTGGGGTACTCAGGTTTCTTCTCCAGGAAGGACCCAGTTCACGCAATTGGGCGAGAGTAAGATCCATGGTACCAGCCACCATGAGGCTTCAACCTCAGTATGAACTGAAAACTCAGGCAACAGCTGTGGGCAATTGGATTGTGAGAAGAGGGTCCTCTTGGCAAAAGGAGCAAGAAAGGCCAATATAGAATGCTCAAATGCTTTCCTAGGGGGCCTTCCACAGAGTGGAAGGGATTAAATTCTTTCATGTCCTTATAAATCGCTGCCAAACATTCAAAGAATTAATTTGTAAGTTTGGGATAATTGTACAATATGCTGTTGTAAAGCATCAAAAATTATAATGAAATTGTAAAATATCATGTAAGAATATTCTTTGTTCTAGGCCATGGCAATTCAATCTCAAACTGGCTATTAATTTCTTTTTGTATAGAAAAGGTTTTAACCAGTTAAAGTCTCCTAATAATTTCTAAAAGTTATTTAATTTTTCTTATTTCCATCTTCTGAGGCCTAATGTATTGGTTATCAATTATAATCCCTATGATATTTGAAGGAAGCCTCTTTTTATTTCCTTCCAAAATAATTTTCAGGCTACAGAGTTTCACCTAAGAATCTTTGTCTTTCTTTTTATAACAAGCAATCTGTATGGTTATAGCTTGAAAGGCAAGCCTCAAGTGACTAGCTAGCTACATTACAGTAAGGCTGACTACTAATTTACTTTCAGATTTAACATTTTAACAATAATCTTAGTTTACACTGTAAATACTAGTGAAAGAGAATTTAAAATTTTAAAATTTTTCCTTTTTATAAATTTATAATTATATTTTTAAAGTATCCTCTTAGGCTTATTTGCATATACAGAGGGAATCATGGGAAGACTTCAGTAACTTTTTTAGAAGATTTATTTAAATTGCTTACAAAGACATTGGCTTATTTAAAGAAAGGGGTTGGCCTTTGTTATTTCAAGATGGCGGGCAGTAACCACATGGCCAGAGGGGTAGGCAAGATGGCGGCTGCCTCACGAGCCGCAAATGTTGCTCCTCCTCTAGCTTAATTAAGAATGCAGGCTACTACGAGTCAGGATTCAACTACTTATAAAAACATTGGCTTCTCATGTAACTTAATTTATATGCGACATTGATTATATTTTAAAAATCCAATTTATAAGGTAACTTAAGTAGGTATCTTTAATTTAAAAAGGCAAAGAAACTTATTCATTAAACTTATTTGATACTTTATTGGTCTGATCCAAAAGCATAAGCAGTGTCCCACCTCCAGCCCATACAAAAATGCAGGCTATTTGAGGCTTTTGTCTTTCTATGAAATTCTACTGCTTTTGAAAATTTTGGCTATATTTAAGAAATATATTGTTTTTACCCTTCTTACAGGTAAAAACTTCCATAACATTTAATATATGTCTATGTAAGTAAAATATATTAATTAATTTTTATTTGATAAAGCTTTCCATGCAACTTCAAGTATCAATCGGTTTAATTAAAAAAATATTTATTTTAAGAGAGAATAGACTTTTGAAATACACCTCAAGGGCCCAGTGAAATGTCTCAAAAGCCATTCTCAAAACCTTGAAATACACCTGGAAAGATCAAATATATAATATATATGATTTAAAGATTATATACTTAAATTATCTTAAAGAATGTCAATTAAATTTAAACTATATCACAGAATTTCCTTTTTAAAATCAGACCAAGAAGTAACATATTTTGAATTTCTAATTATTTAAGAGAAAACATTTTATTTTCTCAAAAATTAAGTTGCAATACTCTAGGCATTTAGTTACCACAATTCTATAATTTCTCACAATTCAATCTGAATCTTAAACTTTCAGAGCTTGCAAGTCAAATATTTGCATTTCTTAGATTAATAACACCTTTATAGCTTTAAGAATAAATTTTAAAATCTAATAGTCAACTTTAAACCATGTTATTTCTGCCTAGGGAAACTGAGAAGCAAACTTATAAGTATTAAAAAATGACTACTGGTGGAAAGCTGATTTTAAATGAGCCACCTTTTCAGGAAAAACCATTTGACCTTTTCTGGGAAAGTCAGCTAGCAAAAGGTGTAGCCATTGAAATGCAAATGAACATTCTTTAAAAATGGCCGCTGGCGGGAACCAGCCTACCTGCATGCTAGGGGAAGGGCGTGTCCATCCCTCCCTCCATAAAAAAGGGTGTAGCTTTAAAACCTTGTAATGAAGAAAAAAGAGACCTTAAACTTTCAGAGCTTTAAATCTTAGCAAAATTAAATACTTAGCATTTCTCAAATCAATAATACTTTTACATTGTTAAGGATACATTTCACATAAAATATAAGGCATATTCAATTAATAGATTAACATAACATCTAGACTTCATACTAGGCACACTTAGATCAACATTTCAGTATTATCACTTTCAATACATTTAATTTAAATTTATCATTTGCTTTAGTAAACTTCCAAGTTCTTTTAAATTTCCAGCCGATAGGCTTGGCCCAGCCACTAAATTTCAAAAGGTCACAATTTTCCTGCTGGGGAAGTCAAGAAGCAAATTCTCAGCCATTCATATGTAAACTTGACTATTTACTTGCTGGTTACCTGCCTCGGGCGGGAAACTTCAAAAGAGCTATCTTAGATCGCCTTGGGGAACTAGTCTGTATTTCTTTCTCCGGTTCATCTCCGCCATTCTCAAGGCCAAAACAGTCTCGGGTTTTTATTCTGTACACAGCAAAGAGTTAAGTCCAGCTCAAAACTATGCGCACTCGTTTTTAAACTGGCCTTTTCCCTCTACATGTGCACAGAAATCCCGGATGCATTTATGAATTTGTAAAAGCTTTAAGCCATTAGCTGGAAAATAAATAAAGATGGCGAAGATGAGGCCTTTCAAAGTGGCTTTCTTGGGGAGTGGCGTCCATATTGGATCGCCACGTGTCTCCCTTCCCCCACCACCTTCTTAGGGGGAAGATTCAGTAATGGTCTGGCATCTGTTTTTATTTTATTTATTTTGCAATTTTTATTTTTATTTCTTTATTTATTATTAAGGAAAGAAAAAGATTGGCAGTTGCTGATCTTCCGGGGAGAGTTTATCATCTAAGGGGATCTTATTTAAACCTTTAAGTGAGGGATAGATACCGGGGACCTTAGTGCTAAGGGTAGGATGAGTTTCTTTGATTTCTTCCATAAGATCCTTTTGAGGTGGGTTTTCTGGCATTTTTACCGCGACCGACGGACAAGCCGAGGGCGGGTATGGGAATTTTCTCTGGGCCAAAAGTCTCATAATAATCCTGAAGGGCGTCGCCCACTCTTTTCCATCGCTTTGAATCGATGGTGCCCACTAGTGGAAACCAGGGACATGCCTTTCTTTTTACCCTTACTCCTTGCGTCCTGAGGGGACTCCTTGAGCCCACTGAGGAATACCTTGTGAGAACAGAGAGGTGCCCATGTTGATGTGGGAGCTTCTCAATTTTTTGCCTCCTCCGCGTAAGCCTCTGGGACGTATAAACCCCGTGCCAGGTCAGCCCTGAGTTTCCGTTGCCTAGGACAGTTGTCTCGTCAACAATCTCTGTTTGCCCAAAGGCCCCTGCTCGCGTATCATAGGTCGGGATGTATAAGCCCCATGCCAGGTTAGCGACCACTAAGACAGAGCGAGCTCAGGGTTTTCGAGAGACGTGGCGAGGAACCAACCAGAGACAAATTACTCCTCAGGGTGATTCACAGATCTCGCTCGGCCAGATCTCGGTACCTTTAACCCTTCCCGGATCGGCGAGACGAGTGCTTATTAGCGGACTGGAGGTTGAATCAAGAAGCTCAAAGTGTAGGAAATCCGTCAAAGGGCACAAAAACTCATTCTCACAAGGAATTCACTCTCTCTGAAATCTTGTCTGAAAAGATCATCTGCAAAACTCAACTACAATCAGATCATACTCACGGACGGGCAGCTCCGCGGCGATCAAGTGACAGAGTCTTCACTTGCGGCGTTCCGCGGCGACTCAAGAGGGTGTCCGGCCGGACCGATGTGCAGATGTTCCCCGGAGAGCCGACTCTCGTGCCCCACGTCTTGGGCGCCAATATTTCCCCGACCTGCGGGGTCTTCTAACGGGGGTACCGAGGCAGCGCACCTAAGGGAATGAAAACAGACAAGGGACGCAGAGAAAGGAGGCAAGACAAACGGGTTTCTGATCAAGCCTCGAAATTTTATTTTTACAGCACTCCTTATATGTGGTTTCTAGAAGGGGGGATGTCTTAGGGGAGATGGGGGCTGAAGGGATCATGTGGACTTAGATAATTAACTAAGGTTGTAAAGGGGGCTGACTAGATAAAGAATTTGGCAGTTAAAGGGTAACTAAGGAAAGAATGCTTTGTTTTCAGACGAGAGGAGGTGGGCCTGGTTTCTGTGAGTTTCTGTTTAGATAACTTGCTAAAGGAAGGACAGAGTTAACCCTTTGATCAACTCTTGGCTCCGGACATATATATATAATTTAAAATTATAACATTTTTTATAATTATCCTAAGATATCAATTAGATTTTAAACCAGTTTTTGCATAGAAAAATTTTTGTTGGGAATCACAAAATTAATCCTTTTTTTAATTAGACCAATAACAAGCAACTTATTTTGAATTCCTAATTATTAGAGAAAACACAGCATTTTATTTTCTCAAAAACAAGTTCTTATACTTTTAGGCATTTAATGACCACAACTATATTTTCTCCCAATTTAATTTGCACTTTTAAAGCTGGCAAGTCAAATATTTTTAGCATGTCCTAGATTAATAACACAATAACACTTTATATTTCTAAGAATAAATACAAGACATAATCAATTAAGAGCTTCAATTCTGTCCTCTAGGTTTTTTATGAGGCAAATTTAAACTTTACTTTTCATTTGCCAGTGGCTCTGGAAAACCAGGTTTGGTTTATTCGAATGTAAATTACCACATTCCTTAGCATACTGGGAGAGTGGGCTTCCATATTGGATCTCCACATGTCTCCCTTTCCCCACATCCTACTTACTTCGGGGGAAGCATCAGCAACAGGTCTGGCCTGATTTATTTTCATGCTTAAAAGATAAAGACAGATCTCAAATTTTTTCTTTCTTTTTCGCTTTCCAAAGTAATAACTAACACCTAATTTGGCCAAGATTTGAATTTCTCTGTGAGTTCTTTTATAATTTTTAAATGAAACCTTAAGTAATCTCATTTCAGGAGAGCGGATAGCCTTGTCCTCTCCTGCCACCTTTGAATTTCTTCGCACCAGAGGCGGCTTCAACAGTGGAGTCCCACTTCCCTTTACAGACTTCAGACTCCAAATATCAATCAAAATTCCAATTTGAACAAGAAACCACATTCTTTAAGCATGCAAACCAAAAATCTATAATAAAGTTTACTTTATATTTATAACCTAATTCTTCCCCATTAGCCTGGCTGAAAAAGACGTTCCCACCTTACTTACAGTTTGCGACTCTGCAGCTGGCCGTGGGCTTTTGTGTGTGGTGAACTTCCCTCACCTTTTTCCGGTAAATTTTCCACACCTTTCCTCAGTGTACTTTTTCCTTCCTTCGCTCTTAGGCGAAAAATACCTTCTCCTCCAGAAGTCCCTCGGTAGGCGCCAGAATGTAGGAATCCCTTTCCACGGCCCGCGTGGTCCAGGGTTCAGGTTCAGCGTTCGAGTTCTGGAGAAGGGCCACACACAAATGAATGGAGACTTGAAGAAATTCAATTTGGCGATATGGGGGGCCAGGCGGTAGTCCAACTCTAGTGGGAGAACTACCGACTGCTCTGGCTCTGCCATCCCTTTTATTGAGGCTTTGGGGAAAACATCTTAGTCAAGATAAACAGAAATATACATGTAGCCCTTAGGCAGGAAATAACAAAAACTTAATGGGACAAACCAAGGTGGAAGCTGCTTCAGCTAACAATATCTCAACTAAAGGGTGAATGGTTAGAGCAATTAAGGTTGTTGACCAGCCTTCCTGGCTTCCTGTCAACATCTCTCTTTTAGTGAAACTGATTTGTTTCCGGCAATCTCATCAATGGCATTTTATTTAATTTAGTCATCCAGATAAGTCATCCATATAAATGTAATCTGCCCCATTATAGAGATGAGGAAAACAAATTTCAGAGCTAGTATGTGTTAAAGCCAAATGCCAGCATAGCGATCCTAACCCCCATGCTAGAGCTCTTCCTACCATGCCCTGCTCCCAGCTGAGCCTAAAATGTTATGCATATATTTCAAATCTAAATGTTGGCAACACTTTAGAAAAGCATGGACCTTCCTAGACAATATATATAAGAGAAGTAAGAACATTATTTTTTTTAATTTATTGGGGTGACATCTATATTATAAAAGGCCAGTGGGATGCCGTAATGACCAAACAACCAGTCACCAGGAGGTGCACTGATGGGTCTTGTGGAGTGGCAGGTCTGGGGTCCCATTGTGGTACAGCGGGTCTGGGTCTTGTACGATTTCATGCACTGGGCCTCTAGTTAGTTAATAAAACTATACAGGTTTCAGGTATATAATTCTACAATACATCATCTGTATACTTTATTGTGTGTTTACCACCCCACGTCAAGTCTCCTTCCATCACCATTTATCCCTTTTTCTTTTCACTCCCTTTTTTTTCTCAGCCTAAAACAGAGAACTAAGGTTAATCCAGAACTGTATGGAATTATAGAAAGATACACTGAGAAATGCATCTCTGGTTGCTTTTCACCTGGTTGCACAAATAATTCATTTACAATTCAGGAACTGAGCAGTAAGATCCTTTTTCAGACTACAATTGCTACGTCTTCCTCATGCTCCTCAGTTGTAAACTATATTTATAGATCCCCTCACCTCCCCCTCTGGCATTTGTCAGTAGTAGATAAAACCCACAGAATATGTTGGTGAACAAGCCCAATCTGGTCCCTGGCCCTCATAGAGCTAATGCTTTGACAATAAACAAGTAACTGAGAAAATAAATACAAGACACCGTGGTGTCAGGAAAAGGACAACTGTGCATCTGTGGTGTCTGTGTGTAGAGTTGTTAGCATGTAGGATGGAGGACCATTATGGAGTAAGCCCACCTGCCTTCTCATCTGACCTCTGCCACGTATTTGCTGTGTGATCTTGGGCAAGTTCCTTAATGTGTTTGTGCCTAGTTTTCTCATCTATAAAACAGAGATAATGGCCGAAACCGGTTTGGCTCAGTGGATAGAGCGTCGGCCTGCGGACTGGAAGGTCCCGGGTTCGATTCCGGTCAAGGGCATATACCTTGGTTGTGGGCACATCCCCAGTGGGGGGTGTGCAGGAGGCAGCTGGTCGATGTTTCTCTCTCATCGACGTTTCTAGCTCTCTATCCCTCTCCCTTCCTCCCTGTAAAAATCAATAAAATATATTTAAAAAAAGAAAAAAACAGAGATAATGATTCTCACTTATACATAGAGTTGTTTTAAGAATTAAATGAGTTAGAAGAGACCATCTTTCTGCAGGAGGGGCCCATCCGCGTCACCGACCTGGCCGAGCTGCCCAGTGAGATCCCCGGGCCCCAGTGGCCGCCGACACCGACTTGGAGGATTCTTAGGATTTCCCATCTTACATTCAAGTCCTTTAGCCATTTTGACAGAGGAGAACCAAGAAGGCGGCAAAGTTAAACAAATGAACTGCGCCGCGCACAGCAATTTCAAAAATACAACTGGAGGACAGAGCGTCTGCCACCCAGAACCACAGGAGAGCTGGCTGAATGGTGGATTTACAGCTAAGAGGGAAGAGGAAAGAGCGAACTCGGAGGGGATGAGGTGCGGAGGCGCATGGGTCGGGCTGGTGGCGGGGGAAGGGTCGTGCGGCTTTTTTTCCAACCCTAGGGGAGATTATCTCCCCATCACCCTGAAATCCAGCTTCTGGGGACGCACGGGAGACCCAGACGCCTGCAGGGAGAGGCTGGACTCTCGGCCTTCATGTCGGAGAGTGGGAGTAACTTCCTTGTGGAGGTGCACCCAGCAATCAGTGTTTGCTGTGCTGGAGTGCGGCACGAGGGGGCTTAGAAATGTGGAAATCAGAAAAAGCAGACTTGCAGCCATTTCGGTTCGCCACGCCATGGCCTGGTGGTGCCCTGAGTCCCCGCCCCACCCTGAGACCCGCCCCAAACGTTTTCCAGACCCGCCCCACAAGTCTGGCAGGCCCACCTGGGCTCCAAGCAGCGGCTTTTGCATGTGGGTGGCCTGCCCTGTGGCAGCTTGACCAGATAAATTGCAGTTCTAGTCGGACTGCTCCAGGGCCGCTCAGACAGGAGGAGGAAACTGCAGTTTTTGCTGTAATCCCTGCTGAGTGGCCTCAGGCAGTAGCTGACCTACACTTCATTGGAGACCCAGAAATGAGGGCATCTAGTGGTCGGTGTGAGATGACACCAGATTTCAACCACTTGCATAAGGGACACATTCAAGAGGCAGACTCAGTGAGCGCCAAAGCCTTGCTGCACCAAGACCCGCCCCATAAACGTGTCTCCTGCACAGCAACTCTTCCTTTATAGACACAGAGGGTCCTCACGGCCAGTTGGCCTGGAGGACAATTCCTCCCAGTGACACCAACAACAATCAAGACTTAACTATACAAAGGAGGACCAAGATGGAGGCATAGGGCGGAAGCCTGATTGTTGCCTACAACAACAATTTTGAGACTACGACGGGAGAGCAGAGCAGACACCATCCAGAACCACCCGAGGGCTGGCTGAGCAGATGCTCTACAACTAGAATAAAAGAGAGGGGTACACGGGATGATGCTGATGCCAGTGACCCAAAGATCACACGTTAAGAACTATGGCTCAGGCAATGGAAGCTAAAGAGAAAATTAACAAATGGGACTACATCAAAATAAAAAGCTTTTTTACAGCAAAAGAAACCATCAACAAAACAACAAGAAAGCCCACTGCATGGGAAAACATATTTGCAAATGCTATCACTGATAAAGGTTTAATCTCCAACATCTACAGGCAGCTTATGCAACTCAATAAGAGGAAGATAAATGATCCAATAAAAAAATGGGCAACAGACCTAAACAGAATATTTTCAAAAGAAGACAGAAGGAAGGCCAAGAGACACATGAAAACATGTTCAAAGTCACTTATTATCCGAGAGATGCAAATCAAAACAACAATGAGGTACCATCTCACACCTGTCAGAATGGCTATCATCAACAAATCAACAAACAACAAGTGTTGGCGAGGATGCGGAGAAAAAGGAACCCTCGTGCACTGCTGGTGGGAATGCAGACTGGTGCAGCCACTGTGGAGAACAGTATGGAGTTTCCTCAAAAAACTGAAAATGGAACTCCCATTTGACCCAGTAATCCCACTCCTGGGAATATATCCGAAGAAACTAGAAACACCAATCAGAAAGGATATATGCACCACTATGTTCATAGCAGCACAATTTACAATAGCTAAGATTTGGAAACAGCCTAGGTGCCCATCAGCAGATGACTGGATCGGAAAACTGTGGTACATCTACACAATGGAATACTATGCTGCCATAAAAAAGAAGGAATTCTCATCATTTGCAGCAACCTGGATGGAATTGGAGAACATTATGCTAAGTGAAATAAGCCAGTCAATGAAAGAAAAATACCACATGATCTCACTCATTTAGGGATAGTAAAGAACATTATAAAGTGGTGAACAAAAAGATAGATACAGAGACAGTAAAGCATCAAACAGACTTTCAAAGTACAGGGGGAAAGTTTGGGAAAGGTGGGGGAGTTATGAAATCAAACGAAGGACTTGTATGCATGCATATAAGCATAAACAATGGACGCAAAACTCTGGGGGGGGAGGGCAAGTGTGGGTGTGGGGTGGGGGGGGTAATAGTAAGATATGTACACATATAATACCTCAATAAAAATATTAAAAAAAAAAAAAAAAGTATATGAAAATAGTATAAAAAAAAAAAAAAAGAAAAAAAAGAACTATGGCTCAGGCCACACAATGGCGGCCTGGAATGTGCTCAGTGCAGTTCCCCCAGCGGTCTCCGGCTGAGGGGACGGCTCCACTCGCTGCCGAGCACGGACAGACGAGCCCCTGGCAGACATGGGGTGGGAGACTCCGCGCTTGCTGACCTCTGAGTCCTTCAAGAATCTCAACGCCCCGGAAGCAGCCAGGTGCGCATGCTCGGCGACCGGCCACTGCTGCAGACCCAAGGGCCGACGCAGCGACACTGGACCAGCCCGCCGCCGCGCACCGGGCACACCGGAGCTTCGCTGAGCCCGCCGCCCAACGAGTTCTGCGGCAGCCGCCCTGGAACTCTGAGAAAATGGCCAAAGGAATTGCTGAGAGGGAATTGACCAACAGGAATTGGGATCAAGAAGACGAAACCCCGCTGGGACCCGGGTCCGGGTGAGGCCGTGCACCCCTGGGTCCGGGTGAGGCTGGGAACTGGGTCAGGGTGAGGCTGGGTTCCAGGTCCGGGCGAGGCCACATGCCCCTGGATCTGGGTAAGGTCGCACACTCCTGGGTCCGGCTGAGGCTGGGTCCAGGGCCCGGGTGGGGGCCCCCCTGGGTCCGGGTGAGGCTATGCGCCCTTAGGTCCGGATGAGGCTGGATCCTGGGTCCAGGTGGGGCCGTGCGCCCCTGGACCCGGGTGAGGCCACGTGACCCTGGGTCTGGGAGAGGCCACGCGCCCCGGGGTCTGGGTGAGACCACGCGCCCCCGAATCCTGGGTCCGGGCGAGGTCGTGCGCCCCTGGATCTGGGTGAGGCCACATGCCCCTGGGTCCGGGTGAAGCTACATCCTGGGTCCGGGTGAGGCCGTGTGCCCCTGGATCTGGGTGAGGCTGCATCCCAGGTCCGGGTGAGGCCACGCGCACCTAAGTCCGGGTGAGGCCACGCACCCCTGGGTCCGGGTGAAGCTGGATCCTGGGTCCGGGTGAGGCTGTGTGCCCCTGGATCCGGGTGTGGCTGGGTCCCGGGCCTGGGTGAGGCTACGCGCCCCTGAGTCCGGGTGAGGCCACGCGACCCTGGGTCCAGGTGAAGCTGGATCCTGGGCCCTGGTGAGGCCGTGTGCCCCTGGATCCGGGTGAGGCCACACGCCCCTGGGTCCAGGTGAGGCCACGCGCCCCTGGGTCTGGCTGAAGCTGAATCCTGGGTCTGGGCGAGGCCGTGTGCCCCTGGATTCGGGTGAGGCTGGGTCCCGGGTCTGGGTGAGGCCACGCGACCCTGGGTCTGGGAGAGGCCACGTGCCCCTGGGTCTGGGAGAGGCCACGCGCCCCTGGGTCTGGGTGAAGCTGGATCCAGGGTCCGGGTGAGGCCGCGTGCCCCTGGGTCCGGGTGAAGCCGTGCCCCTGGGTCTGGCTGAGACCAAACCAGAGGGAGTCGGACTTGCATTACCACCATTTGTCCACCATCCAGAGCTGAGGGGTCAGTGCTGACATGTACACATAAGGAACTGGTGGACATTGAAATTGGGTCTCAAAAGAACTGTTGGTCCAGAAAGAAACTCACTACAGACTGATTCATTTGCCTGTCAGCATAACTATTATTGCTCGTCTCACATTCAGTTCTTACAAGTATATCTCTAGTGACACATGATCTCGCTCATCTAGGGGAAATGATGAACAACATAGACTGATGAACAGGAACAGAACCAGAAACAAGGAGGCATCGATCGGACTGTCGGGCCTCAGAGGGAAGATAGGGGAGGGAGGGGGCAGGGGAGAGAGATCAACCAAAGGACTTGTGTGCATGCATATGAGCCTAACCAATGGTTAAGTTCAACAGGGGGTTGGAGCATCCATGGGGAGGGGTGTGGTATGGGAATGGGGGATGAGGACAAATATGTGACACCTTAATCAATAAAGAAATTAAAAAAAAAAGAATTAAATGAGTTAATATATAAAGTTCTTAGACAAGTGCTTGGCATATAATGAAGGCTACACCCAGGATATCAAAGGAGGCCGAAAGATGAGAAACAGGTGGCACCCGATAGGGAGGGACAGGAACTGCAGGAGGTCAAGAGTGTGTGCAAAGGCCTGGACTGCAAAAGAGCCTGATTTGAAAAGTTTTTTTTTTACATAAAATATTTTTTACAATTATATAAAGTTTACATATTTATGTACAAAAACGTTATCAGAAAAAAGGTAAAATTTTAAAAACAAATTTTCACATTTAAATCAATATCATATGGATCATTTTCAGCTATTTCTTAACTATTCATTATTAGAATCATCTGTGGCACTATGATACCATTCAGGTTTGGAGGAGAGTTCCCTAAACTCGTGGTCGGCAAACTGCGGCTCGCGAGACACAAGCGGCTCTTTGGCCCCATGAGTGTGGCTCTTCCACAAATACCATGTCCTGGGCAAGTCTACTTTGAAGAAGTGGCGTTAGAAGAAGTTTAAGTTTAAAAAATTTGGCTCTCAAAAGAAATTTCAATCCTTGAACTGTTGATATTTGGCTCTGTTAACTAATGAGTTTGCCGACCACTGCCCTAAACCAAATGGCTCCAGGATTTTGGCTTTATGAGCTAATTATCCTACTTTTATTCTTGGTCTATTCACATGGTCATTCCCATCTTTTCATCCCTCAGTACGCCAACTGTAGCCGTTTTGAGCCCTTCTGATATTCTGGTTTTAATCTGCTGAAAGACAAGAAAACAGGTAACTCTATTTGTATTTGAATGTTTGATAAAGTCAGTAGGGCCTGGCTGAGAGTCTCAGGGACTGTGTACATAGACTTAGCTCGGCTGCATATTTTTCTGTCACTGAGAAACACCTTTCACTTACTTATGAGCTCTCTTTTAGGTTCTGGTGTATCTAGAATGATGGCTTTCATGGAACTGGAACATTATTGTGTAGATGCAATGCTTTATGGCACATAAAGGACTCCAGTGGGATTGGTTAATACCTCTAACTAAATAAGCAGAGTTTTGAATTAAAAATTTGCATGCCCCTCTTGAGAAGTATAGAATTTTAGAGGCAAATGTAATGGTGAGATATCTAATTCCAACTCATTCCCATATGAGAAACTCAAGGTTAAAAGAGGGGCAGGCAACTTATTCAAGGTCACCCAGCAACCAGTGCCAATGTAGTCATGACCTTCAGTTTGGGGGCTTTTCTGCCTCCATGGAACTGTTTAATTAGCAATGTCCCATAAACATTGGACCTAAAAAACCTTTGCCTCCTCCCCAGCAAAATGAGTGCCAGCACTGGTCATAATGGGTCCTCTGGGCTCCGGGCTGCCTTCTCCATTCCACCTCCCACATTCCATTTCTTAAACAGAACATAAAACAAAAGAAGGGAAAACAGTCTGTGGATTTGGAGTTTAAACAAACAGGGAGGTTAACCAAAAGGCTGGTTTCAATAGACTGGAGGCAAAAGGGATTCCTAACAGCTGGAGGCAATTACATAAAACTAAGAAAGGGATTCTCACATTCAAAAGTAGGAGACATGTTCCAGAAACCAAAGGAGGCTTTTATTGAAGTGGACAAACCCTCACAATGGCCTAAGAATAACAAGGACAGCCTTTGTCAGCACACCTTCTCAGATAAGAGTTTTTTTTTGTTTTGTATTGTTTTTTGTTTTTTTTTCTTGTTACCATTCTAGCTACTATAGTCATGATAGTTCTCAGACAGGATATTAACTTGCCTCATAAACAAAATAGTGCAAAATCCCAGTGGTAGGGACTTGGTAAGAATCTTCAGATCAGGGGGTTGCTGGTTACAGTTGAGCAACTAGCTCTCCAAAAGAATGAAAATATTTTTTGCCCTGATTTATAGCATTTGCCAATTTCCTTGGTGAACCTACTCCACCATGACTGATTTTAAGCTACAATATGCAGTCACTAGGCCACTGATAGTGAAGCTGGGAAGAAGAATGATATATAACCCATCTGTCCATCCATTCATCTATCCATCTATTTGTCTATCATCTGTCTATCTACCTATATACCATGTATTTTCTATCATCTCTCTATCATTAATTTATCCATCCATCCATCCATCCATCCATCCATCCATCCATCTACTCACTGATTAACCTACCTATCTACCCATCTACTTCAAACTCATGGTCCTTGTTTATAAAATTAAGTGTGGGGCTAGATAATCAATAAGGCAAGTTTCAGTTTTAATTTTGTGTGATTGAATTCATGATACTTATTTCATGGAAACACTTGATTCCTGGATTAACCCAGAAAGTTTGCTATATTTTTAATGTTGTCCATGCCTTTCTTTGTCTTTATAGCATTTATCACTTCTCAAAAACTGTAGCTATTTACTTGTTGTGTATTTTCCCCAAAAGCTGAACTCCTAGAAGACAGGGTTTTGTTTGTTTTAATCACTGACAAACCTTAGTGTAACCAGACCAACAAGTGGGTCTTGGCTGCCTGTCATTACTTGAGCCAATTAAGCAGAGACAGGGTTGAATCATATGCGTATTTATTCCAATACTGCTGGCAGTATGGGAGAGCAGCAGGTCATCCAAAAAAAGTCTGTTTTGCACTCCACCATAAGCCAACTGCTTATATTGGGTAGAAGGACACATATTACATGGAGAAGTAGACAAAATGGTATGCCGAATGGGCAATATACAGGTAATGCTGGTTGGGCATTTGCAAAGGCCTGTGGATAAGCAAAAGGCTGAGGGGTCTTCAAAAGGCTGGCAATATGCAAAGGGCTGGAGGATCTAGTTTCCGCTACAAGGTTGTTAATCTTTCCATGGTAATAGGCAGCTCCCAGAGGTAGAAGATGGGCCAAATTTCCAGATGAACTCCCACATACAACTCAATAGCCAGGTTAGCATATTCCTTCTTTAATCAGAACAAAACGATCATGGTTAACAGAGCATGATTAATATTTCTTACAATTATAGCTGGTCCCCAATATTCTATTTCTGCTCCTCTCATTTCCCCACTGCTATTTTTGTCATCTCATATCTATGAGATTAGTTTTAGATGAAAAATCTCATCATGCATTTGCTTTTGCCTTGAAAGTAGTTCCCAGGGATGGAATACAGCGAATGCAGGATCTAAAGAGGAAGACATTGAATACATCAACTACCAAGCTATCAGACTACAAAAAATAAACAGGAGAAAATTTTAAAAGAATTCCTGCAACCCAGACAGGTTGAGTAGCCAGGAGATTAGGTTGGATTAATCAAATCCAAAAAAACCTTCTCATTGTTTTACTTTGGAGATGGTTTCCGTAATTTGTTGAATGTTGTTTTCTATCAATTGATAATTGTCAGAAAGATTAAAATAGCAAATTCCTTTAACTTCATCATGATAATGGTTATGCCACAACAGCAATTAATCTATTGTACCTGATTCTCTAGAAATGCCTCCCTGACTCTGATTTATCCCATGCATAGCCCTGGAGGTGGCATTCAGGGTTTTTAGCATGATACGAGCCAACTAAGTCACTTCTACATTAACAAAAGTGCTTAAAGCAATATATTCAGCAGGGCTCCACAGGTGGAAATCATCATTGTAGTTTGGTAACAAGGCAGTGAGAAGGTCTCTTTTGGTTTGGACCCTGTGATGTTTCTGAAGCATAAAGACTGTCAGTCATCCTAAGGAACAAGGACCTCTGATGCTGTTGGCAAGGGTATATGAATAAATAGTTATTTCACATATCAGAAACCAACCAGCTGACAGCTTAGTATGTCCATTACCATAATGGAGGTTGAAATTATCATAATAGTTCATATTATAGTTATTAGATACTTAAAGACAATAACTAGAACACCTGGTAAAAGTCAGACATTCTCCACAGGAAGTTACTGCAGCAACCTTTAGAGAAAACATCCCTGTATCCTTTTCCTGGACAGTGGGTCCCAATGTATAAAGGTCTCCATCTATGACTTTCTCCCCAAAATGGATAGAATAATTCTATATATTAGCAATAGGTGTCCCAACTCTTACTTGGCAAAATGTAAAAGTCTGTTCTACATAGGTTCCTCCATTGCCAGATTCAGAGCAGTTGGAGCAGGGACACCCACATCTCAGGGTCCTGTCCATTTATCCTCTGGTTGGCCACATTGTCCTTTCTCTGCTTATGTCTTTCTAACTGCCTGCCACATCACCCCTCAAAGATCTTGGCTCTGAATTCTTTCATGAAAAAGGGGAGTAGGGTTTCTTCTGAAACTACTTCATGCTGAGGAGGAACAAAGTTCTCTTTTAGTGCCAAGAGATCCTTATTCTCTGTCAGAGGGACTATGAGGCCTGGGCATGGAAGGAGATAGCAATGATGTCTAGAGATGGTATTCCCTAAGTGCAAGTAAGGCTTGTAACCTGGTGCAGACAAACTGTGTTATAAAACTTAGTGTTATTGGGCAAAAGTTAGAACAGCAAGAATTAGGACAAATGGTCTGGTGGAAGGAAAAAAAACTTCAGTTCTAATAATTACCTATTGACACTTTTACTTCCGAAAATCACCCTCATTTTTATTGAAGAGCCAAATTAAGAGCAATTTATTTACTGTATTAAGCCTAGTTATAATATGGCCTGATTATTTGCATGAAAATAATAAGAATAACCATTGATCATATACTTTTAAGTAAAGTATATGCTTTACTGGAATCTCATGATTGAGTTTTAATTAGCCACACAGAGCAAAGAAACTGAGTCACCTAGTTGTCATCAGGTTTTACTGCAAAACCTGTAGACTTGGGAGAATTCCTGAAGTTCTTGAGGACCCCAATGATATCTTGAGTTTCTTCCCTTGCCATCGCTCAGGTAGCAGCAGCCGTCATTCCTTCCCTGGAAAGACTGCATGAGCCATCTGACCAAGCAAGATACCAGGCTTTTTCCAAGAGGATTTTATTGGCTCCATTTCTTAAAGCTTTCTGGTGACACCCAGAGTCTAGGCATGTTAGACAAGACATTCCAAAGTCTTTGTTAATAAAACCACAATTGGAAAGTCATCTTATTGAATTCCTGCAAAGAAACATATTGCCAGGACTTGCTCATTAAGAATTGCCAATACACCAATAGTGAATTTATAGAAAGAGAGATTAAAAAAGCAATCCCATTTACCATCGCACCAAAAAAAAGATACCAAGGAATAAACTTAACTACGGAGGTAAAAGACCTATATGTGAAAAACTACAGGACACTGAAAAGAAATAGAGGAAGACATAAACAGATGGAAGAACATACCGTGTTCATGGATTGGTAGAATTGACATCATCAAAATGTCCATACTACCCAAAGCAATCTACAGATTCAATATAATCCCCATTAAAATACCAATGGCATATTTCACAGACAGACAACGAACTTTCCAAAAATTCATCTGGAATAAAAAGACTCTGAATAGCTTCAGCAATCCTGAGAAATAACAAAGTAGGAGGGATCTCAATACCAGATATCAACCTGTATTACAAAGCCACTGTTCTTAAAACAGCCTGGTACCAGCACAAGAACAGACATATAGACCAATGGAATAGAATAGAGAACCCAGAAATCAACCCAAACCACTATGCCCAATTAATATTTGACAAAGGAAGCATGAACATGAAATGGAGGCAAGACAGTCTCTTCAATAAATGGTGTTGGGAAAAATGGACAGATACATGCAAAAAAATGAAACGCGACCACCAACTTAGACCATACACAAAAATAAACTCAAAATGGATAAAGGACTTAAACATAAGACGGGAAACCATAAAAATACTAGAGTAATCCACAGTCAGTGAAATCGCAGACATATGCCAAAGGAACATCTTCATCGATACTGCTCCTAGGGCAATGGAAACTAAAGAGAAAATAAACAAATGGGACTACATCAAAATAAAAAGCTTTTGCACAGCAAAAGAAACCATCAACAAAACAACAAGAAAGCCCTCTTCATGAAGGAACATATTTGCCAATGTCATCACTGATAAGGGTTTAATCTCCAACATTTACAGGGAACTCATACAATTTAACAAAAGGAAGATAAACAATCCTATCAAAAATGGGCAAAGGACCTAAATTGACACTTTTCGAAGGAGAATATAAGGAAGGCCAAGAGACATATGAAAACATGCTCAAAGTCACTAATTATCCAAGAGCTGCAAATCAAAACAACAAAGCAGTATCATCTCACACCTGTCAGAATGGCTATCATCAACAAATCAACAAGTGCTGGCGAGGATGCAGAGAAAAAGGAACTCTTTTGCACTGCTGGTGGGAATGCAGACTGGTGCAGCCACGGTGGAGAACAGTATGGAATTTACTCAAAAAACTAAAAATGGAACTCCCATTTGACCCAGTAATCCCACTTCTAGGAATATATTCCAAGAAACTAGAAACACCAATCAGAAAGGATATATGCACCCCTATGTTCATAGCAGCACAATTTACCATAGCTAAGATTTGGAAACAGTCTAAGTGCCTATCAGCAGATGAGTGGATTAGCAAACGATGGTACATCTACACAATGGAATACTACACTGCAATAAAAAAGAAGGAGTTCTTACCATTTGCAACAGCATGGTTGGAACTGGAGAGCATTATGCTAAGTGAAATAAGCCAGGCAGAGAAATATAAATACCACATGATCTCACTCATTTGTGGAATATAATGAACAACATAAACTGATAAACAGGAAAAGATCCAGAGACAGAGAAGCATCGATCAGACTCAGAGGGAAGATAAGGGAGGGTGGGGGAAAGGAAGAGAGATCAACCAAAGGATTTGTATGCATGAAGATAAGCCTAACCAATGGTCATGAACAACAAGGGGGTGAGGGCATGAGTAGGGGGGTTGGGAGGTTAATGGAGGGATGAGGACACATATGTAATACCTTAATCAATAAAGAAACAAAAAAAAATACAGCCTAAATCCTGAAAAAAAAAGAATTGCCAAAAAATTTGTCAAATTCTGGAGGGATTAGAAGGCAGAAAAGTATATTTTACCAAATTGCTTTAAAAATGTTTCCTTAGACAGAAGAAGTGGCCCATCCCCTCCAGAGCCACATCCTCTGAGTGGAAATAGAAGCCCAGACAGAGCTTTTGAGTCTGCCCAGTGATGAAGAACACCAGTCCCCAATGTGACAAACACACAGATTCAGAGGAGCTCTACACCCCCTCATGGAAAGGTCAGATTTCGCTTGGGATAAGGAGAGAGAGAACTACATAACAAGACACCCGGAGAAGAGAGATCATGGGGAGACAAAGAAAGAGCGCGCATATGAAAGAAAAACAGGCATCACCAGAAAAGGAAGTAAATGAAATGGAGGCAAGCAACCTGTCAAAGAAAGAATTTAGAGAAATGGTCATAAGGTGGATGAAAAGAATGGAAGACAAATTCAACAATATGAGTAAGAACCAAGAAGAAATGAAAAATGACATTGCTGCTATAAGAACTCAATAGAAAGCATCAACAGTAGACTAGAAGAAGCAGAGGATAACATCAGTGACCTAGAAGACAAGGTAGGAAAAAATAACCAAGCAGAGCAGTTTCTAGAAAAAAAAAATTAAAAAGCAGGAGGAGATCCTAAGGGAACTTGGGACAACACGAAACAAAACAGCATCTGCATAATTGGGGTGCCAGAAGGAATGGAAACTGAGCAAAGAATAGAAAACCTGTTTGAAGAAATAATGACAGAAAAATTCCCTGATATACAGAAGAAAAAAACCCACACAAATTCAAGAAGCCCACAGAGTCCTAAACAAAATGAACCCCAAAAGACCAACACCAAGGCACATTATAATTAAATTGGAAAACACCGACGACAAAGTAAGAATCTTAAAAGCGGCCAGAGAGAGACAGAATGTTACCTACAAAGGATCCCCCATCAGACTAGCGACTGATTTCTCAACAGAAACACATCAGGCAAGAAGGGAATGAAATGAAATATACAAAGTCGTGCAAAGGAAGGGTCTGAATCCAAGAATATTGTACTCAGCAAGGCTATCAATCAACATTGAGGGTGAAATCAGGAGCTTCACAGACAAAAAAGGACTAAGGGAGTTTATTACCACCAAACCAGCAATGCAAGAGATGCTAAAGGGTCTGCTGTAAAAAGAAGAAATAGGAAGTGAAGAAGGAACACGGGGTAAAGAATAAAAATGGCGACAAACAAGTACCTATATCAATAATAACTTTAAATGTAAATGGAACAAATGCCCCAATCAAAAGACATAGGGTAGCTGAGTGGATAAGAAAACATGACCCATATATCTTCTGTCTACAGGAAACCTACCTCAGAAAAAAAACGCACACAGACTGAGGGTGAAGGGATGGAAAAGTTTTTTCAGGTGAATGGAAATTAAAAAAAAACACAACTGGGGTAGCAATACTTATACCTGACAAATTAGATCTCAAAGTGAAGGACATAAAAAGAGATAAGGAAGGCTACATCATAACACTAAAGGAGCAATCAAACAAGAAGAAATAACTCTGGTAAACATATACGCACACAATGCAGGAGCACCCAAATACATAAAAAAAACTCGTGGAGGATATTCAGGGAGAAATTGACAGCAATATAATCATAGTAGAGGACTTTAATACTCCACTGTCACCATTGGACAAATTCTCTAAACAAAAAATTAGCAAAGAAACATCAATCCTAAATGACTCACTAGAACAGATGGAATTAATTGACATCTTCAGAACATTTCACCCCAAAGTCACAGAATATACATTCTGCTCAAGTGCACATGGGTCATTTTCAAAGATAGACCATATGTTAGGACATAGGCAAAGTCTCTTCAAATTCAAGAAGATAGAAATCATATCAAGCATCTTCTGAGATCACAATGGCATAAAACTGGAAATCAACTACAATAAAAACAATCCAAAAAATCACACACATGGAGACTAAATAGCATGCTATTAAAAAAATGACGGGGTTACTAGAAAGATCAAAGAAGAAATAAAAAGCATCATGGCAACAAACGACAATGAAAACACAACAATCCAAAATCTATGGACACAGCGAAAGCAGTCTTGAGAGGGAAGTTCATAGCTCTACAAGCCTACGGCAAAAAACAAGATACAATGATAGTATAATACCTAACCTTACAGCTCAAAGAGTTAGAAAGAGAGCAACAAGAAAAACCCACTGTAACCAGAAGAAAGGAAGTAATAAATATCAGAGTGAAGATAAACGACATATGAGAACAAAAACAACAACAAAAAAACACAATACAAAAGATCAACAAAACCAAGAGCTGGTCCTTTGAAAGGATAAACAAGATTGATGAACCTCTAGCCAGGCTCACCAAGAAGCAAAGAGAGTGGACCCAAATAACCAAAATCTGAAATGAAAGAGGAGAAATAACAGACCCCACCGAAATACAAAAGACTGTTAAAAAATACTATGAACAACTCTATTCCAACAAACTGGAAAACCTGGAGGAAATGGAAATATTCCTAGAAAAATACAACCTTGCAGAACTCAATCAGGGAGAATCTAAAGATCTCAATAGGCCAATAACAATGGCAGAAATTGAAGCAGTCATCAAAAAGCTTCCAGCAAACAAAAGCCTGGGGCCAGATGGCTTCACAGGGGAGTTTTACCAAACATTCAAGGAAGAACTAAAACCTATTCTCCTCAGACTATTTCAAAAAATTCAAGATGGAGGAACACTTCCAAGTTCATTCTATGAAGCCAGCATCACCCTAATACCAAAATAAGATAAAGACAACACAATGAAAGAGAATTACAGGCCAATATCCCTCATGAACATAGATGCCAAAATCCTCAACAAAATTCTAGCAAATCAGATCCAGGAGTACCTCAGAAAGATCATACACCATGACCAAGTAGGATTAATCCCAGAGATGCAAGGATGGTACAATATCAACAAATCAATAAACATGAGACATCACATAAACAAATTGAGAGATAAAAATCACATAGTCGTATCAATTGATGCAGAAATACATTTGACAAAATCCAACACAATTTCTTGATAAAAACTCTCAGCAAGGTGGAAATAGAAGGATCATACCTCAACATAATAAAATCCATATATGACAAACCCACAGCCAACCTCATACTCAACGGGCAAAAACTAAAACCATTTTTCCTAAGAAAAGGAACAAGACAGGGATGCCCACTCTCACCACTCCTGTTCAACAGAGTACTGGAATTATTAGACATTGAGATTAGACAAGAAGAAGAATTAAAAGGCATTCAAATTGGAAAAGAAGTAAAAGTGTCCTTTTTTGCAGATGACATGATATCGTACATGAAAAACCCTAAAGAGTCCATCAAAAAATTATTAGACTTAATAAATAAGTTTCGGCAATGTAGCAGGATTCAAAATTAACACCAAGATCTTTGGTTGATCTCCCCCTTTACCCCCACCCTTCCCTACCCTACCCCCGAGGCCCGACAGTCTGATCCATGCCTCTTTGTTTCTGGGTCTGTTCTTGTTCATCAGTCTATGTTGTTCATTATTTCCCCTAGATGAGTGAGATCATGTGCTATTAGAAATATACTTATAAGAACCGAAAATGGGACAAGCAATAATGGTTATGGTGACAGGCAAATGAATCAGTGTGTAGTGAGTTTCTTTCTGGGCCAACAGTTCTTTTGAGATCCAATTTCAATGTCCAACAGTTCCTTATGTGTACATGTCAGCACTGACATTTCAGTTCTGGATGGTGGACAAATGGTGGTAATGCAGGTCCGACTCTGTCTGGTTTGGTCCTGGGCAATCTGCAGTGATGCACAGCTGCTAACTGCTAGTATGGGAAGGCCACATCAACGTCTTCCATCTCTGGACTGCTTCTCTTCTGTCTTCATGGCTGGAGTAGTCCTGTTAATTCCTCTCTTGCTGGAATCCACGTGGTCTCGGAGTTGTTTTCTGAAAATATACAAACATATTCTCAACCAAAAGTTAATAAAGGAATATTTTCTATAAATTTGACTGGGGATCCTTGTTTGCAGGCATATGAGTCTAACCGGTGGTTAAGGACAACAGGGGGGTGGGGGCATGTGTGGGGAGGGGTGTGGGATGGGAATGGGGATATGAGGACAAATAAGTGATACCTTAATCAATAAAGAAATTAAAAAAAAACACAAAAAACAAAATTAACACCAAGAAATCTATGGCATTTCTATACACCAATAGTGAACTTACAGAAAGAGAGACTAAAAAAGCAATCTCATTTACCATCACACCAAAAAAACTAAGATACCTAGGAATAAACTTAAGTAAGGAGGTAAAAGACCTATCTGTGGAAAACTACAGGACACTGAAAAAAGAGAGAGAAGAAGACATAAACAGATGGAAGAACATACCATGTTCATCGATTGGTAGAATCAACATCATTAAAATGTCCATACTACCCAAAGCAATCTATAGATTTAATGCGCTCCCCTTTAAAATACCAATGGCATATTTCACAGACCTAGAAAGAACTCTCCAAAAATTCATGTGGAAAAAAAAAAAAGACCCCGGATAGCTGCAGCAATCCTGAGAAAGAAGAACAAAGTAGGTGGGATCTCAATACCAGATTTCAAGCTGTATTACAAAGCCACTGTTCTCAAAACAGCCTGGTACTGGCACAAGAACAGACATATAGACCAATAAAATAGAATAGAGAACCCAGATATTGACCCAAAACACTATTCTCAATTAATATTTGACAAAGGAGGCATGAACATACAATGGAGTCAAGACAGTCTCTTCAATAAATGGTGTTGGGAAAATTGGACAGACACATGCAAAATAATGAAACTAGACCACCAACTTACACCATACACAAAAATAAACTCAAAATGGATAAAGGACTTAAACATAAGACAGGAAACAATAAAAATACTAGAGTAATCCACAGGCAAAGAAATTTCAGACATATGCTGAAGCAATTTCTTCACCAATACCACTCCTAGGGCAATGGAAACTAAAGAGAAAAATAAACAAATGGGACTACATCAAAATAAAAAGCTTTTGCACAGCAAAAGAATCCATCAACAAAACAACAAGAAATCCCACTGTATGGGAGAACATATTTGCAAATGTCATCACCAATAAAGGTTTAATCTCCAACATTTACAGGGAGCTCATACAACTTAATAAAAGGAAGATAAATGATCCAATAAAAAATGGCAAACTGACCTAAATACAATCTTTTCGAAAGTAGAAAGAAGGCCAAGAGACATATGAAAACATATTCAAAGTCACTAATTATCCAATAGTTGCAAATCAAAATGACAATGCGGTACCATCTCACACCTGTCAGAATGGCTGTCATCAACAAATCAACAAAGGACAAGTGCTGGTGAGGATGCAGAGAAAAAGGAACCCTCGTGCACTGCTGGTGGGAATGCAGACTGGTGCAGCCACTGTGGAGAACAGTATGGAGTTTACTCAAAAAACTAAAAATGGAACTGCCATTTGACCCAGTAATCCCACTTCTTGGAATATATCCCAAGAAACTAGAAACACCAATCAGAAAGGATATATGCACCCCTATGTTCAGAGCAGCACAATTCACCATAGCTAAGATTTGGAAACAGCCTAAATGCCCATCAGCAGATGAGTGGATTAGAAAACGATGGCACATCTACACAATGGAATACTACGCTGTTATAAAAAGGAAGGAATTCTTACCATTTGCAACAGCATGGATGGAATTGGAGAGCATTATGTTAAGTGAAATAAGCCAGGCAATGAAAGAAAAATACCACACGATCTCACTCATTTAGGGAATATAAAGAACCTTATAACCTGATGAACAAAAAGATAGATACAGAGGCAGTAAAGCATCGAACAATCTGTCAAATTACAGCAGGAAGGCTGGGGAGTGTTGGGGAGGGGGGGAAAAGATTAACCGAAGGACTTGTATGAATGCATATATGCACAACCAATGGACACAAGACACTGGGGGGTTGGGATGAGGGCATGCGACAGGGGGTAGGGGATGCTGGGGAAAGGTCAATGGGGAAAAAAAAAAGAGGTATATGTACTACTATATGTAATACTTTAAACAATAAAATAACAAACAAACAAAAAAAGATGCAAAGTGAGAGATAAAATGCAGGAAACTAAAAAAAATGTTTCTTTATATCTGAAAAACAGAAATTTAATAATCAGTAATACTTTCAACAAAATATACAAAAACTATATAATTATTTTTAGTTTATTCAGTTCCATAATCAAATTTACTTTTTTTCTCCTGATTTTTCCTTCCAGTACTTCTATAAATCCAGATACTCTATAGAGGTCTAATAATTGTCATCTAGTTCTAAGGGGATGATCTGAAAATGCCAGAGTCCTTTCCATGGATCCCTTCAGATGTAAAATTTTTCCAAATGCATTATAACAAAGCAGTGACTGTCTCTAAATGACAAAAAGAAATTTAAAATGACACAGTTAAAGATTTGATTATAATGCAAATGACTTGGAATCTTGTCCTTTATGCACAATACGATATCAGAATCCACTTTAATAATGTGCATATGTAAATAAAATGTAGTTACTAATTTTTATTCAACAAATCTTCCCATGTACCTTAAGTATAAAACTTTCCTTCATAAAGAGAGAAAACAAATCCTTGAGGCACTCCAGGGCCTATTGGAATGACCTAAAACCAATTCTAGGTAAAAAAAAAAAAAAAGTTTCTTAAAATACAAACCTGAGAAGGTTGTCAAACTCATTTTACCATAAGATTATATGTCATCATCATTATTATGAAACAGTTTTAGATAGACTATTCATTAAAAGTGACAAAATGGTATTAAACACAAGCAGGCTAGCAAAACTTCAGTTCCCACAATTAAGATCATGTTTTTAAAGTAATTAATTATCTGATTAAAATAACACAATACATAATTTAATAAGTAATTTATAGAACTTTTGCTTCCTAGGCAAATACAGAAAAAACTATTTTTTTCTTTTTAACAGACTAGAAAATTACTAAACAAATTCTGTATTAGCTTACTTTAGATTCACTTATCTAATTAAATTTATTATTCAGATTAGCTATAATTTCTCTTTACAATCCTTTTATAACTTTCACAAACCTTCTTAACCCTTTCAGCTTTAGAACAACTGACTTTCTTTTTCCCTTCTTTTTTCCATCTCCATACCTCATGCCTTCTATTACCAAAAATATACAATTTATTTCCAATTAGTTAGAATTTTTAACTCTTAGAAACCTTACATTTTAGGTGACGAGTAAGTTCTTAGCATTTCTCAGATTAGCAATGCATTCACATTTTTAAGAGATATATTTCAAATAAAATACAAGGCATATTCATTAACAGATTCAAATCTATCCTCTAGATTCTCTGTAATAAAAATCCAAAAGTAGGCAAACTCACATTAATATTTCAGTACCCTGTTATTTCAAAATACGTAGATATTTAATAATTTCTACTATTTAACCCAGCAAACTCCAAAATTTAAAGTTACTAAAGACTTTGGAAAACTATGTTTAGGCATATATAATTATCACTGAGAAGCTTTATCATAAACCTTTCATTTTAGTTATATCTATTTATTATATCTTAACAACTTTAAGATTATAAAGCCAATTATTATTAACCAAGGCATTTTCTTGGAAAATTTTGTAAAAGGGATAACTCAAGGGCCTCCAGTGGCTTTAATGTGAAAGTACTGTCTTTACAAAAGAAAACCAAAACCCTACTGTAAATAAATGAGCACTCTCAAAAGGATGGCCTGGGACTTTAGCCTTAGAATCTTATCTCACACTAACCCAGCACAGCAAATGACCTTTGGTTCTGAGTGGCCACAAAGCCCACACAGCAGAGACAGAGGATTTCCTATGTTCATAAAATGGCTAAGAGCAAACTAAGTCCCCAAAAGATAGAAAGCAAGCAAAGAATATCTGTAACCAAAGTTATATTACAGACAGACAGACATGAACTCGCTAGCAAAGAAATTCTGGTGGCTGATGTCTTGAAAGGAAGAGCAGGGAGAGTCCCCAAATTTGAGAATTCTCAGCAGCTCCTGGAAAATTCCTGCCACCCCTGCCATGGGTTTAGCCTGCCACAAGTAGCTTGGCTCCCCAAAGTGGATGTGCCCCATTTTTAAACAAACCAAACAACAAAGCGACACAAAACAGCAATCAACAGAGACACTCTTATATACAATATTTACAGATGCGCACAACCTACAGACAAGAGCTTTACACCCTGCTCCTTGTCTGTCCATCCAAAGAAAGCTCAGAATGCCCTGCACTAAAAAAAAAAATCACTAAAGCAGAACAATGTCTCTCATCCCAGAGTGGATCAGGCTAAGGACTCAGAGACCAGGCAAGGACCGCTGGAGGTCTCTTGCCACCCAGACGTGATCTGGCTTGTCCAGTAAATGCATGCCTTACAAAGAAGCCCAGACAAGAGACAACTTCTCATAACATACGAAAATGTTTGATTCCTCCTCCTGTCACACCAAAAATCTTGATTCAACTTAGGTCTTAGGTGAGAAAACTGAGATTGCTGAAGCTTCCACTGGGGAGACTCAAAAAGGAAAATTCCTGGCTGCACTGAAAATAAGAGTATAGGCCTCAGCCCCAGCAACCCCCAGTCCAGGCAGCAGGTGGAATCCCCAGTATTCACCCCAGAGGAGTCCCTTGTTTAAGTCCATTCATAGTCGTCAGAACATGTAACCAGACAATCAATGGGTCTGGGCTGCCTGGCACTACTTGAGCCAATTAAGCAGAGACAGTGTTGAATCATATGTGAACATTTATTCCAATACTGCTGGCAGTATGGGTGAGAGGTCATCCACAAAAATCTGCTCTGTCCCCCACCATAAGCCAACTGATTATATTGGGTAGAAGGACACAGATTACATGGATAAGTAGGCAAAAGGGTGTGCCAAATGGGCAGTATACAGGTAATGCTGGTTGGGCATTTGCAAAGGCCTGTGGGTAAACAAAGGACTGAGGGGTCTTCAAAAGGGCTGGAGGCTCTGGTTTCTGAAACAAGGTTGTTAATCCTTCCATAATAATAGGCAGCTCTCAGATGTAGAGTATGGGCTGTATTTCTAGGTGAGCTTCCACGTCCCACATGTAACTCATAGCCAGGTTAGCATGTGCCTTCTTTAATCAGAACAAAACAATCACAGTTAACAGAGTATGATTAATATTTCTTACAATTATAGCTGATACCCAATATTCTATTTCTGCCCCTATCACTAACACTTATAATAGGACCTTTCTCATGGCAGGTGCTCGGTAAATGTGTATTGAATGACATAATTCCAACTCTACCTTATAAACTTATGGAAATTGAGGCTTTATGAAATGAAGTAGCTTTCCTGAAGTCATGCAACACTATGTGGCAGAACTGAATATGACACCTAAAATTTGCAATTCAGGGTTCTTCCCTAAATCATTCTGTGGCTCATCTCACAAAGTCTAAGGCATGAAAAGAAGCGCATGTGTGTTTCTAGGTAAATTGCTTTCTTCAGAGATGTGTTCAATAAAGAGATCTGTTTCCTGCCTGCTTTGCTCCAGCTGCTCTCCTCACAAATCTTTTTCTCTTTTCTAATTCTGGTCTCTTCAGGAAAACTGGGCAACACGATCCGATTAACTTATGGTTTCTGTATCTCAGCAGGGATGGAAGCATGGGAGCATCTATATTGTTTCTACTACAGGGACCTTTCTCTTAAGGTCCCATCATCATAAGAAGACCTACTTTTTGTTCCAGCCCCCTGTGCACTTCAACAAATACTGGTGTCAGATATTACTTTAGGTGCTGCATATACAAACAAATGAGTAACACAAGGTCTCTGATCTTTAGGAGGGTACAGTCTTCTGGGGCAACTGAAAAGGAAAACAACATGCTGTGGGCAAGTATTACTCCAAAGCTGTAGGGGTCAGGGGATGGAAACCCCACATACAGTGTTGGAAAGCTCTTTAAAATAGATTAATTGGGGCAATTAATCTATCTGTTTAATAGTTTTCTCATGTCCAAAATGAGTAGTCTGTGAAAATGAAGGTCTCTACCTATCTACAGAAGGATTTACAAAAGCAAAAGTTCTAAATGAATGCCTCATCATCATCATAATTCCTTCAGACACTATAGTCAGATGGTGACCACAAAGCCTTTTCCACTTGATGACTTATAGGCACATCCTGATGGTTGTGTCAGGAGAAAACTGCCCTAAGTTAACTCAGCAATGACTTCTTGCTTGTATCCTGAATGAAAAATGGCACAACTCATTAAAACATCTCAGCTTGATAAAAAAAAAAAAGTACTAGATGGATACTCAACTGGTTGAATTAGCAAAACTATTCAGTCACAATTAAGTGACTTAAAGCATGTGGTTGTTATAAAAGTTACTGATTTTATAAATCATTGATGGTCCACAGGGCCAGGGCCTTAAATAAATGAGGGCTGGCTCACAAGAAACCACACTGTGGGTCAGTGTGGATTTTAATTAGATGGTAGACATCTTGTCACCGAGTAGCTTCCTCTCTCAATTGCTTTTGGCCCTTTGAACTGTAAGGCAAATGCAACCTCCCACCACCCCAAAAAATATCAATGGAACTCATAGTGGTTTTGTGCTTTGGAGTCATAAGTCATTTCAGGTAATGGTGGTAAGAAAATGGGTTTTATGACAGCTCATTGATAATGGATGGAAATTATACCCGAGTGATGGCTACCCTGTGTTTTACCTGTGGACAATTGAAAGAGAAGAAACACACCAATATTTACTTATCTTACTTAATGAATGTTATCGTGTGGAAAAGGTAAATCAGTAATGCTGAGATCACACATACCAATCTCCTTTTGAACACACAATGCCTTCATTTATATAATTCTTAGCAGTTGATGGCCTCCCCATTTGGACACATGCACAGCCAGCCTGGCTGAGAGTTCTTCCTTCTCAGGTTGCTACTGTCACAATTTCAGAAACTTTTAAGTAGGAAGAGCCTGAGGAATCTAAATTCCAGTGGTTTCCTAATTAATGTGTTGAGGACTAGAGCAGATGGGGCTATCCAAAGCTTTGAGTTCCAGCCTTCCTTCTACCCTCCCCAGCTCCCAGCCTCATTGAAAGGAAAGGTTAGAAGTGGCTTAGTGGTAACCCAGGGAAGAAATCCCAGAAAGGAACAGATTGCAATCTGCTTAATTAGGATGCTCTGTCTTATTCTTGTACCTTCAGCTTGAACATTGTTTTCCCCTGAGGCTGTGTTTCTGTGTAAAGTTGTGGACAGTTTTAAAGATAGGGTTTTAAAGCTGCAGGAGGAGTTTCCAACTTTCAAATGCTTCCCAGTAGGTGTCCCCCTATATGGCTAGGTGAGGCCTGTGCCCATCTGGCCTTATGGCTCCTGGTTCTGTTGGGTTTCACCTCCACCCCTAGTCCTGTCTCCACCTCTGGAATACAGAATTCCCAAGCCTCAGGACCCTCACTCAGTTTACTCGGTTAAGGTGGTCTGATCAAGGATGGCTCCATCTGCTAAGGCTCTTAATATATCTCTGACACATTTCTGCACTTTTCTTTTTCTTAAAAAATATTTTTATTTATTTTTATTATATTTTTATTGATTTCAGAGAGGAAGGGAGAGGGAAAGAGAGATAGAAATATCAATGATGAGAGAGAATCATTGATGGACTGCCTCCTGCACACCCCCTACCAGGGATCAAGTTCGCAACCCAGGCATATGCCCTTGACTGGAATCAAACCTGGGACCCTTCAGTTCACAGGCCGACGCTCTATCCACTGAGCCAAACCAGCTAGGGCTCTGTTTTTTTTTTTTTTTTCTTGTGTTTTTTTTCCAATCTTTATTCTTGAGATTATTACAGATGCCCCTCTCCCCCCCTCCCCCCCCCCCGCCCAATAGCTCCCCTCCACCCAGTTCCCAACCCACCCCAGGCCCTCGCCACCTTATTGTCTGTGTCCATAGGTAATGCATACATGCATAAAAGATCTTTGTCTATTCTCTTCCCGCACCCCCCCATACCTCTTCTTTCTGAGAATCATCAGTTTGTTCCATTTCCAAGCCCCTGATTCTATTCCATTCACCAGTTTATTCTGTTAATCAGATTTTTTATCCATTTAATTTTTAGATTCACTTGTTGATATATATCTATTAGTTGTTCATAATGTTTTATCTTTACCTTTATTTTTCTTTTTTATTATTTTATTTTTTCTTTATTGATTAATATATTACATATGTGTCCTTCCTTATCGCCCCATTGCCCCCCACTCATGCCCTCACCCGCCTGGTGTCTGTGTCCATTGGTTAGGCTTATATGCATGCATAAAGTCCTTTGGTTGAGCTCTCCCCTAAGATTTGGAAATAGCAGATGACTAGATTAAAAAACTGTGGTACATCTACATAATGGAATACTATGCTGCAGTAAAAAAGAAGAAATTCTTACCATTTGCAACAGCATGGATGGAACTGGAGAGCATTATGCTAAGTGAAATAAGCCAGTCAGAGAAAGATAAATATCATATGATCTCACTCATTTATAGACTATCTTTACCTTTTTCTTCTTCTTCCTCTTCTTAGAGAATACCCTTCAGCATTTCATATAATACTGGTTTGGTGGTGATGAACTCCTTTAGCTTTTTCTTATCTGTGAGGCTCTTTAGCTGACCTTCAATTCTAAATGATAGCTTTGCTGGGTAGAGTAGTCTTGGTTGTAGGTTCTTGCTATTCATCACTTTGAATATTTCTTGCCACTCCCTTCTGGCTTGCATAGTTTCTGTTGAGAAATCAGCTGACAGTCGTATGGGTACTCCCTTGTAAGTAACTGTTTTTCTCTTGCTGCTTGTAAGATTCTCTCTTTGTCTTTTGCCCTTGGCATTTTAATTATGATGTGTCTTGGTGTGGTCCTCTTTGGATTCCTCTTGTTTGGAGTTCTCTGTGCTTCCTGGACTTGTAAGCCTATTTCTTTCACCAGGTGGGAGAAGTTTTCAGTCATTATTTTTTCAAATAGGTTTTCAATATCTTGGTCTCTCTTCTTCTGCCTCTTCCATAATTCGGATGTTGGTATGCTTGAAGTTGTCCCAGAGGCTCCTTACACTGTCCTCATATTTTTAGATTCTTTTTTATTTTTACTCCTCTGTTTGGGTGTTTTTTGCTTCCTCATATTTCAAATCATTGACTTGATTTCAGGATCCTCTAGTCCAGTGGTCAGCAAACTGTGGCTCGTGAGCCATATGCGTAAGGTGATCAGATTTTAACATTGGTAAAGCAGGACACCATTGACCGGGGCGGAGGGTGGTGGGGGGGCGGTTCTTGATTAAAAATTTTGTCTATATGGAGCAATAAAAATTTTCATAGAATGCAAAAATAGTATTGTAATATATTTTTTTAAATTTCAACATAAGTACAATTTACAAATATAATAAAAAAATATGTATAGTATTATTTTATTCTTTGGCATATTTCTCACTTGAGTGAATTTTTTAATAGATTGCTGTCATTTAAAAGGTCATGACATTTTTCACGAGAATTTGTTAAATTATATTTCACACATAAAATGGCTTTCAAAGTCTCAACACTTAATTGTGATTTTTCTGATGTCCACACTTTATTTACCGTAGAAAAAATGCGTTCAGTCGCAGCATTAGTTCCTGGTAAGAACAGTGCATATTCCACAATTTTTAGTGCATTATTGTATGGAACATGGTTTGTTTCAAAATGATGAAATATTTCTAACCATTTGTTCTCTACTGTGATTTTTGCTGATGCCCAAGATTTAACCTTTTCCTTATCAATATATATTTTTAATAATGATACTTCATTAAAAAGATCATTTTCGGAAATATTACTATATGGGAAATTTTGAGTAATATGATCGAATGATTTTTGCACATCATTCCAATTAAGTTCTTGTTTTAATGTAACCTAATGAAAATGTTCAATATCATTGTAATGTACCATCCACTCTTCTAAATAATCTATGCAGTTACTATAGAACTTTTTGACGTGATTCATGATATCTGCACGATTTATTGCACCTTGTTCTTCTAGCTGGCTTATACTATTACAGATAGTTAATGGAAGAAAATTATTTTCTAACCGCTCTTGACACTGAAATTTTAAATTATTAACTCCATTTGCTACTTCGATTACCAAAATTTTGTCACCTTCAAGAAGTTTTATAGCATTTTGAAAAAGAGCTTCTTGATTATGTACAAATTCTAGCCAAATTTTTGAAGATTCTTTTTCAAAAAACTCTTCTAAAATTCTAGGACATTTATCCTGTGATAGAAAGTAGGATTTCAAAGGATCGTATATTTTCAAAATTCTTTCAACAGCTGGCAAAAGAGCTAACCATCGCATTTTACTGTATCCAAGTATTTTCTGATATTCGACTTCCACAGTTTCACAAAATTCTTTAAGCATTTCAATGCGCACAGTGTATATATAGAAATAAGAATGTATTTTAATAACAATATTTTCCACATCTATGGGCAACAAGTCAGCAGCTGTTTGAATGGCGTTATGTATTATGTGCACTGCACAGCCAACACCAATAATGTTTTGATTAAGGTTTTTGTTTAATTTATAAAAAATATTATTTGTACCTCTTCTCGCTTTTCCTCCAAAATTTGCGTTCGTGCTGTCTGCACAATATGCAATAATTTTATGTTTTAAATTGTTTTTTTCCAAAATATTAATAATGGAACTGAAAATTATTTCAGAAGTTTCGCCGGGCAAAGAAACGAAATCTAATATTAGATTCTTTTATTCCAGTTTCCGAATCAAAGAATCTAATAATGGTTGGAAATAACTTTATATCCTTATGATTAGATGCGTCAGAATATATGGATATAAAATTAATTTTTTCTAGATTTTTGTTTAATTCTGAAAATGCATGTGGGGAAAGCACATTACACACAATTGCCTCAGATTTTGTTCTAGCACAGGCAAATTTTTTGTTGAATAAGTTTTTGACAACTTGTGATGTACAGTCCATAGATCTGAAGGAATGATTGTGATTAATAGCATGAAAAGACATAAGTCCTTCTGCTAATGCTAATTTCTTTTCTTCATCTTTATCTGAAAAAAATTCCTGTATTTTGGAGGAAGATGCAGCAGTATTTAAATATCTTTTATGTTTCTGTGTCTCCAAGTGCTTTGAAATATCATTCTTCCCGCCGTGTGAAATAGAAAATTCACCATTACATTTCTCACATTTTACCATGTAATCGCTTTTGGTTTTTTTAATAAAAGGAAATTCACTTCTTTGATCATCGTTGAATTTGCATCCTCTTTTCTTACTCATTATGTTAAAAATCTAAAAAACAATAATTTAAAATTATATTATAAATTATTATATACATATTGCTTAAAAACACAGTAAGTAGGTACATAATTACATGAACATATTTTATTGTTAGTTTATAAATTAAATTAATTTGATTATTATAAAGTAACTATAGTTTTAAAATTATTTTAATTTTAATCCTATATTTCTTTCTAAATAATAACAATACTAACTTGTATTATTTTTCTCTGAATTTGCCGTAACGTAAGTCGTAAGTGTCACTTTCAAGGCCGGCGCTAGACTTTTTGCCGCCACTATAAAATATAAATAATATGAGTACTGTCTGCTAAATTCAAGAAAATTTATGTATTTATGAAATAAATAAATAAATTACTTACCTAAATTATCTGAATAGCTGATTTGTAATGACATCACTTGTTTAACTAGCTTACTAGCACGCAGTACAATGTGTATCGTCTGAGAGACAGTTACAAAATGTTTTCGTCGTTGCCAATCCCAAAAAATGCCATTGTTCATTAAGTCCAAACAATGGTGGTCAAATTCTAACAACTGATCAACAATGCGAACTTTGATAAGCAGTTCTCGATAATCAGTTCTCAACAATTATTTGTTATTATTAAAGTTTAACATTATAAAATTAACAAAAATAATATAAAACTCATATCCTGGCTAAATAGCCACATGGCCGCCGAAAACCGTATATTCCCTTCCCGTTCTCCCGCTGTTCCCTAGCTTGTCATGCATTCTTTCCAAAAATTGGCACTTTTTTAAAATGCCGCGGGACGCGGGACAAATTGTTAAAAATCGTGACTGTCCCGCCAAAAGCGGGACGTCTGGTCACCTTACATATGCGGCTCGCGAGCCGCGGTTTGCTGCTCTGTTGACTAATGAGTTTGCCGACCACTGTCATATACTACTCTTTACCTCTTTGCACACAATATGCCACAATTGCCTAATCCTCACAGCTTCCAACTACACGGTAACATTTAGTCTAGCAGTGGTCGGCAAACTCATTAGTCAACAGAGCGGCAAACCGCGGCTTGTGAGCCGCAGTTTGCCGACCACTGCTCTAGTCTACTGTTGAATCCCTGTATATTATTCTTTATTTCAGTCAGTGTATGGTTAATTTCTGAGTGGTCCTTTTCCCTTTTTTTTTTTTTTTTTTTTTTTTGGCATTCTCACTAAGATCCTTGAAGGTCTCATGATGTTCCTCAGAGGTTTCCAGAAGATTCTTAAGTAACCTTATAACTGTAATTTTGAACTCTATATCCAGTAGTTTGCTTTCTTCCATTTCTTTCATTTTTGACATGTTTCTTTGTCTCCACATTTTGGCTGCTTCCCTGTGTTTGTTTCTATGTAATGGGTGGCTGCTAAGTCTCCTTGAGATGATTGAGTGGCCTTGTGTAGTAGGTGTCCTATAGGACCCAGTGGCTCAGCCTCCCTAATCACCTGAGGTGGACACACTTGGTGCACCCCTTTGTGGGCTGTGTACACAGTTTTGTTGTAGTTGAGCCTTGATTGTTGTTGGTGTCACTGGGAGGAATTGACCTCCAAGCCAATTGGCTGTGGGGACCAGCTGTGACTACAGTGGGAGAGCTGCTGTGCAGGAGATGCCCTTATAAAGCTGGACTTACTTCAGTGGGGCTTTGGTGCTCACTGTTTCTGCCCCTTGAGTGTGTCACTTATGGATGTGAAGAGTTGTAATCTGGTATAGTCTCACACTGACCACTGGTACACTGGCTCTTGGGCCTCCCAGCAGGAGCTACAGAGAGATCTGCAGATACCTCTTCTTTGTATTGGGTTTGGAAGTGCCAGAGGAGGCACAGCTGTGAAGCAAGGCAGGCTGTTGCTGGTGCTGGTGCTGGTGCTGGTGCTGCTGCCAACCTTGGGCCTTTTATTGATAGCTTTGGGGCTCCCTGACACAGTGGCAGCTTGTTTGACAGGTTCTAGGCTCAGAAAGAACAGGCCATTCATATGCAAAAGCTGCTGTGCACAGCTTGGGTGGGGTGGGGTCTCAGGGAATCACCAGGGTGGAGCAAACAGCAATGGCTGCCAGTCAGCCCTGCACCAGGGAGGTCCCAGCACAGGAACAATGACCTCTGTGAGCACCTCTTTCTGGAAGAAAGCCACCCCCAAGTCCCTGCCCGATTCCAGACAGTCCAGTTTCTCCCTGTATGTGTCTGGGCCCTCAGAACCTCGCCCAGCACTGGAGGTCAGAACAAATGGTAGCTTGTAAGTTCAGTTCCAGTGCTGGCCTTTTAAGAGGAGAAGCCCTTGTGTCAATCAGCCCCAATCTGCACTGGTTTTTACAGTCCATAGTTCTTATTGCCCATAGGGACTTCTTTCCTCAGCTTGGAACCCTGGTCTGGGTGTCTGGTGTGGGGCTGGAACCCCTCACTCCTCCAGGCAGTCTCCATAGAGGCGATCTCCCTCCTAATTAAAAAAGCAGCACACCCTGTGGACCAGCCTCCACACCTCCTACCAGTCTCAGTGTGCTTTCTTCTTTACTTCTCTAGTTGTAGTACTTCCACTCAGCCAGCTTCCCATGGTTCTGGATGATAGTTGTTGTGTATTTTAGTTGTAATTTTGATGTGGTTGTGGGAGGCAGCAAGTATGGGCATTTACCTCTGCCACCATCTTGGTTCTTCTGTCTCTGTTTTTTTTTTTGTTTGTTTGTTTGTTTGTTTTTGTTTTTTCTTGAAGGAACATTCTAACTGCACTGGTAGTTGGCCTTGTTGCAAGATCCTCAACTTAAGCATTTCAATAAAATTTTTAATAATTGGGGGTTGGCAAATTATTTAACCATAATCTCCATTTCTGGATTTTAACAAACACTGAGCTTGAATTGTGATAACTAAAGTAGGCTGAATTTCTTTTATCTCTGGATAACAAGAAACTTGATATATGTCAAAAAGCGAAATGGTGATTTAGGGGTTTTCTCTGTTTATGAGGCAAGAAGAGCTCAAGAAAAAGTGTGTGTGTGTGTGTGTGTGTGTGTGTGTGTGTGTGTGTGTGTGTCCACATGCTCATATTCTGGTTTAATACATCTAAGGTTTCCATTTTCTTGTACTTCTGTGACCTTCGACTCCTGCCACTGATCTGTGGGTGAGGGTTTTGAAATACTGTAAAACAAAAAGACTCAGTGCCCTAGGGTTAAAGGGTACCTGGGAAGCTACCTGACAAACCTCCTGCCAGTTCATAGAGTCAAAGCCAAACCAAGTTTGTCATTCACTCTACTCCCAGGTGATGTATGATCATAGATGTAGTCAACACAGCAGCCACCATTTTACAGAGGGCCTTTGTGTGGTGAGTCTCCCTCACAGTGCCTTCTCAAAGGATTTCAATGAAGAAGAACAGATTCACAAAGTTTACTATCCCTGAGGTAAAATGTGGATATTCTAATTCAACAGGTGTGGTGTGAGGCCCTTGGATCTTATAAACCAACTAGAGGCCCGGTGCACGAAATTCGTACATGGGAGTGGGGTGTCCCTCAGCCCAGCCTGCACCCTCTCCAATTTGGGACCCCTCAAGGGATGTCCGACTGCCCAGGATTGGGCCTAAATGGGCAGTTGGACATCCCTCTCACAATCCAGGACTGCTGGCTCCCAACTGCTTGCCTGCCTGCCTTCCTGATTGCCCCTAACCACTTCTGCCTGCCAGCCTGATCACCCCCTAACCACTCCCCTGCCAGCCTGATTGATGTCTAACTGCTCCCCTGCCAGCCTGTTTGCCCCCAACTTCCCTCCTCTGCCTGCCTGGTCACCCCTAACTGCCCTCCCCTTCAGGCCATCTTGTAGTGGCCATCTTGTGCTTACATGGGGGCAGAATCTTTGACCACATGGGGGCAGCCATCTTGTGTGTTGGAGTGATGGTCAATCTGCATATTACTCTTTCATTAGATAGGATAGAGGCCTTGTGCATGGATGGGGGCCGGCTGGTTTGCCCTGAAGGGTGTCCAGGATCAGGGTGGGGGTTCCTTTGGGGTGTGGGGCGGCCTGGGCAAGGGGCCTATGGCAGTTTGCAGGCCGGCCACGGCCCCTGGCGACCAAAGCGGAGGCCCTGGTATCTGGGATTTATTTATCTTCTATAACTGAAACTTTTTAGCCTGGGGCGGAGCCAAGCCTTCTGCTCGCTCTGTGGCGGCAGCCATTTCTGTTGGGATTTATATATTCTATAATTAAAACTTTGTAGCCTTAAGCAGAGGTCAAAGCAGCCCAAGGCTGCAGAAGCTTAGCTTCCTCCATCGCCAGGGGCAATCCTAGCCTCCTGCTCTCTCCAGCTCCGTGGCTGCCGCCATTTCTGTTGGCATTTATGTATCTTCTATAATTGAAACTTTGTAGCCTTAAGCGGAGGCCTGGGCCGGCCAGGGTGTGTGGAAAGCTTGGCTTCCTCCATCGCCGGGGAAACCCAAGCCTCCCTCCTGCTCTCTCTGTGGCCACAGCCATCTTGGTTGGGTTAATTTGCATACTTGCTCCTGATTGGCTGGTGGGCATGGCTTGTGGGTATAGTGGAGTGATGGTAAATTTGCATATTGCTCTTTTATTAGATAGGATTCACACAACTTACTAAAGCTTGGATACACTGAAAATGAGAATTCACTTATACAATTTATTATGCTTTATTTAGAATTCTACTATTTGAAAAGTAGACTCTTGAATACATAAAGCATTCTATTTAAAAACAGCCATTGACAATAATAATGACAATTTTGAAAGTCAACCTCAGAACCTCAAATTTTCTTTCTTGGGACCTGTATGTATGCAGTGCAAATCTATAAGCTGAGATACTATTGATATGCTTCTGTTACTTTTCATATTTTACTGTCTGGTAGTAAAACAGTGGCAGACCTAGTTGATGAGGAAGACCAATGATTGATTGATGTGGGGGCAGCATTCGAGTGAGGGCATTTTCATTTTCTCTCTAGCTGTTATGATTAGTTACTGTGCTTCATAAGACACAGGGTTTTTGCCTGCCTCATATTCACACTCTTATTCCCTAAAACTGCCATGCTTGCAAAGATGTCCCTGTATTTACATGGGGGACCCTTTTTCCTGGACTCATGTTCTCCTTTGTCTGTCTGACCATCCTTACCCATCCTATAGTTGCAACTCAAGGTGTACAGCCTATGTGTGTGTGTCCACATGCTCATCTTCTGCCCAAACAGATGTTGTTTCCCTTTTGCACATCATGACGCAGCACAGGCACTACTGGTTCATTTTCTGCTGTCCCCAGTAGGCTGTGTAGACACCAAGAAGGAATATCCCTATAAAAAATTATTATTATGGTTAACTGGGCCAAAATTCATAACTAGAGTCGAGTAGCCATTGTTTCCAAGGGGTGTCTCCTGCCTTAAAGTTTCAGGACAAAGCTGCACTCAGCTGCCTGCCTATTGCATTGTGTTCCTGCCCATTGTGAGGCTCACCCTTATAAAGGAGTTCCTAGGCTGCAAATCAACTAATGAGTTGAAGACCTGCCCCAGCCAATCAGGGCTCCACAGCTCTATCCTCATTTGCAGCATCACAATCAATCAGAATGACTCCATTCTGACCAATCAAGGCAGTGCTATTGGGACTAATCAAACTAAGTGGATTTGGATACCTTATTTGCATATAAATAGACCAATGAGTGATGGGGGTAGGCACTCCTCTCTGTTTAAGCCAGCTTTACTTCCGCATCAAGAGAACACACTTTCAATTTTCATGTAAGACTGTATTTCACCCAGTCTTGCAGAGCTAGAGTTGTCTCCTGGGAATTGGAGCCCAGGATGCCTTGCCCTAGCCTCTTGGTGCCCCAGCCATTTTCACTGAGTAAAGTCTTTCTCCTTACCATATTCAAAATTTGGAACTGCTGTTAGCAGTTGAGTTGTAGACCATGATCTTCGGTTGACAACTGTCAGTTTTCTGAACACAGTGTCCAGGAGGATAGGTTTCTGTTCCTGGAAGTTTGCATAGAGCCTAACAGTTAGTATATATTCAATAAGAATTTGTTGGAAGAATGGATTTATTAAAGGGAGTCAGAATGTAACAGGGCTCAGAGTCTCTGCCAGAGGACTTCAATTCCCAGGAGTCCCTGTTTTATTTAAATGTTCATACAATCAAAACTTAATTCATGGGAGTTATCAGCTTATAGTGTTGTCAATTAGGGAAAAGGGAAAAATAACTCGGAGCCATTCCTCACTTGTGCCCTTAAATCAGAATGAGGGGGCACTTCCCTGAAGAGAAAGCTGAGTGAATGTGATCTAGAATCTGAGAGTCCTGGATCAAATGTGACTTAGTTTGTAGAGCTCAGGAGTTAAGACAGCTGCCTGTTCATGTCTAGGGAGGTAAATAAAGTACTCCAGAAGGCCTTACTTATTCTTCAATTCCTAGGATTCATAAAGCTACTTCATCCTCCTATGGCAGAAAGAAGCATGGTAAATAGTGAGGGGTGTGTATGTGTTTGTGTGCACACATGTGTGCATGTATATACACCCTCCCACACATATAGTATTTATACCTATATACTTTTAAAAATTGATTTCAGAGAGAGGAAGGGAGAAGGGGAGAGATATAGAAACATCAATGTTGAGAGAGAATCATTGATTGGCTTCTAAGGATAATATATTTTTGGGATATATAGTTACAGAGATCATCCTTGCACTTTATGAAGTTATGGGTTATGGGGATGATCTGAACCTTGGTTAACTTTTCCTTTGCTTTCAAAGAAAGAAAAATAAATTAGAATGACTTCAAACAGAATATTCCTGTAAACTGCTTTTTAAGAAGTGGTCATCTTATGTGATATGCTACAGCAGGATTCCAGCCTAACTAGAATTCATAACATTAATGTTATGAGAACTTTTTGTTCTGTGACTTTCTAAGACTGTTAATGGAAAGGGCAACATGTAAATCTTTAAAGAATACTGACTTCTCCATTAAGGTTATACATAAAGTTATAAATAAGTAAACCTCTCTAGATGAAACAGCCTACATCTTTTTTAGGTAATATTTAGATAACGAGTTAGCAAGGTTGCCATGCACAAACCAATTCAGGGAGCCCCTTTCATATAGATGTCAATGGAAACAGTACCTCCCATGGTCATTCACATAACAATGTGTACAAATATCTTTGATGGCATTATTTTTTGCCATCTATCATTTGTATGGGTAGATACAATAGACTTTAGACTGTCTAACAAATGAACCATGTAGTCTGACTGTCTTTCTCCCCTGAGTTAATGTCCAAGAATGACCTGCCCTGGTTACTCAAAATTTCTATTATGAACCTTACTTTTTGTGTTATTTTGTCCTATCATTTTCCATTTGTCTCTCCAGATTTGTTCTCAGCTCTTGTCTGTCATGCCCAGGTGCCTTGTCTCTCATGATGTGTTGCCTGTGTTCTTTGTCTCAGCTTTCTAATTGTATTTGGTTAAAAGGAGCTGACAGACAACTAGAGAGCAAGAGGAACATTTGGATGCGTATGTCTGCTGTTTTGTCCTGCTAGGCTGTAGTTTTGGCAGCAGGTACCTTCTCAGGCTGTAACCACAGCTCTCTTGGGGCAGCCCCTTTCCCAAGGCTACTGTTTTTGTGATATTCCAGTAGCACTTCCCTTACAGATCTAGGTGACAATGGCTACCCATTGTCATTGTCCCTGAGACTTTCACCATTCCTTAATCCCTCAGTACAACTATAACAATACTTTTCCAAAACTCTTGTCGGTCATTCTTTTTAGTATCACATATGTTTCTTTCTGGAATTATGACTGATACAAACTATTTATTTTGCTTCCTCTTACCACTTACAACCTTCATGTTGACCTCACCAAAAACAAATCACATATCATAATTTCCCTTGTGCATCCTGACTATTGTTGGTCACCCTCAGAAACAGCTCTAGAGCTCTCAGTTAATTAACTTTATACCTCCATGACATAGTGTTTAGAACCTCACTTCCCCACTGCTGAGGTTTTAACATGATGCCAAGGTCTCCTCAGATTATCATCAATCACTGTTGGGTACTCCATCTGAGCCTTTTGTTAGAGTACAAACTCAAAATGAAGTGGTTGTGGATCCATTGTGGTATTCTCCATGGCATTTAGAGGAACACTTTGTAAGTTAAGGTTGCTCAATATACTTTATTGTATCAGGAAGCGATATCAGCAAATATGGAGCATCTGATAACTGCACATTTTGATGGTGGTATGTCTCTTCTTTCAGGTATATCTTTTAAAATGCTGATTCAAATGGTATTGTACTATATGTAATTAACTGAACCTGTTTTCAGTTAAGAATATATCTTTGAGAACTGTCCATGCCAGAAGGGAATTTTTAATCTCTTTATTAGTTCCCTTTTTCTGTAACATGAAAATATTATATATATTTTTGGGAAAATCTATAATAAAGAATTATAGCAAATAGAAAATGCTGAGTCAAATATAAGAGATTTTTACCCTATTTTAAGTATAAACATTTTGCCATTCTTTTTTCAAATTTCTTTTTTCCTAATTAAGAACAAAACAATTGACATCCTTTTTGTGCCTTCCCCTGTCTCTCTCTTTCCTCCCTTCTCTTCCTTGCTTCCTGCTTCTCCAAAATCATCATTCTCTAATTGGTGATATCTTTCTCACCCATGATTTTATACTATGCTACATAATAAAGAGCTAATATGCAAATGGTTGTCACGCCCTCACACAGTCATGCTGTAATGGCTCAGACACTCAACACTGGGGAGAGAGGTACAGGTAACATCCAGGCACAAATGAGCTCCTGAGAGAGGAATGGGGACCAGCCAGGTACAAATGAGCTCATGAGAGAGGAATGGGAACCAGTCAGGCTGTAGCCCAAAAGAGGGACAAGCCACCCACCCCACTGTCCAGGGTGCCAGCGGCTGGGGCTGCGACCCAGGAGAGGGACGAGCTGCCCACCCTGTAGTCTCGGGAGCCAGTGGCTGCTCCTGTGGCCTGGAAGAGGGACAAGCTGCCTACCCCACGGTCCTGGGCACCAGTGGCTGCGCCTGCACCTGTGGCCTGGGAGAGGGACAAGCTGCCTGCCCATGATCCCCTGCAGCTGCAGCCTGCCCGGGTGGAGCTGGCCTGGGTAGTGGGTGCCTGTGGCTGGCCAGAGGGAGGAAAGCCCGGATCCAGGGTGCCTGTGACCATCCAGAGGAGAAAATCCTGGGTCCCGGATGCTGAGAGAGGCAGAGGCAGTTAGGGATGATCAGGCCAGCAGGGGAGCAGTTAGGGGAGATCAGGCAGGCAGGCACAGGTGGTTAGGGATAAACAGGCAGGCAGAGGTGGTAAGGGGTGATCAGGTGGGCAGGCAGAGGAGTTAGGGGAGATTAGGCAGGCAGGCCGGAGAGCAGTTAGGAGCCAGCAGTCCCAGATTGTGAGAGGCAGTCATACATCACATGAAGGGTTCTGGATTGGAAAGGGTGCAGGCCAGGCTGAGGGTCACCCACCCCATGCATGTATTTCATGCCCCAGGCCTCTAGTTTATACTATAAATGTATTATTTTTGTGTTTAAAATCATTACAAACTCTGTTGTAAACTCTATTTTAATATTTTAAAACATTTTATTTGATAATAATTTAAAATTTTAAAGAAAAGTTGCAATACCCTATGATTATTAAGAGATCAGGATGTTTTATCTCTCTCCTTCCATCTTCTCTCTCTCTTTTTCTCTGTAAATATCAATCCTTCTTTCTTTTTTATTTATTTTTAAATTTCTTTATTGATTAAGATATTACATATGTGTCCTTATCCCCCCATTGCCCCCCCACTCATGCCCTCATCCCCCTTTTGTCTGTGTCCATTGCTTAGGCTTATATGCATGCATACAAGTCCTTTGGTTGATCTCTCCCCCTTACCCCCACCCTCCCCTACCTTCCCTGTGAAGTTTGACGGTCTGATGGATGCTTCTCTGTCTCTGAATCTGTTTTTGTTCATCAGTTTATGTTGTTCATTATATTCCATAAACTAGTGAGATCATGTGATATTTATCTTTCTCTGACTGACTTATTACACTTAGCATAATGCCCTCCAATTCCATCCATGCTGTTGCAAATGGTAGGAATTCCTTCTTTTTAACTGCAGCATATTATTCCACAGTTTTTTAATCCACTCATCTGCTGATGGGCACTTAGGCTGTTTCCAAATCTTAGCTACGGTGAATTGTGCCACTATGAACATAGGGGTGCACATATCCTTTCTGACTTGTGCTTCTAGTTTCTTGAGATATATTCCTAGAATTGGGATCACTGGGTCAAATGGGAGTTTCATTTTTAGTTTTTTGAGGAAACTCCATATTGTTTTCACAGTGGCTGCACCAGTCTGCATTCCCACCAGCAGTGCACAAAGGTCCTTTTTCTCTGCATCCTCCCCAGCACTTGTCCTTTGTTGATTTGTTTATGATAGCCATTCTGACAGGTGTGAGATATTACTGCATTCTCATTTTAATTTGCATATTTCAGATAATTAGTGACCTTGAGAATGTTTTCATATGTCTCTTGGTCTTCCTTCTGTCTTCTTTTGAAAAGTATCTATTTAGGTCCATTGCCTATTTTTTAATTGGGTTGTTTATTTTTCTTTTGTTAAATTGTAACTGTTCCCTGAAAATGTTGGAGATTAAACCTTATCAGTGATAACATTGGCAAATATGTTCTCCCATGCAATGGGCTTTCTTGTTGGTTTTTTTTTTTAATGGTTTCTTTTGCTGGGCAAAAGCTTTATATTTTGATGAAGCCCCATTTGTTTATTTTCTCTTTAGTTTACATTGCCTTAGGAGAGGTATCAGTGAAGAAATTGCTTCAGCATATGTCTAAGATTTTGCTGCCTGTGGATTCCTCTAGTATTTTTATGGTTTCCTGTCTTATGTTTAAGTCCTTTATCCATTTTGAGTTTATTTTTGTGTATGGTGTAAGTTGGTGGTCTAGTTTCATATTTCTGTATGTATCTGACCAATTTTCCCAATACCATTTATTGTCTATTTCTTTTACCAGGTGGGGGAAGTTTTCTGTCATTATTTCTTCAAATAGGTTTTCAGTATCTTGCTTTCTCTATCTTCTTCTGGCACCCCAAAAATTTGGATATTGGTTACGCTTAAAGCCATCCCAGATGCTCCTTACGCTATCCTCACACTTTTGGATTCTTCTTTCTTTCCGTCTCTCTGGTTGGGTGTTTTTTTCTTCCTCATATTCCAGATCTTTGGTTTGACTCTTCGGGTACAGTGGTCTACAATTGAGTGTCTGTATATTCTTTATTTCAGACAGTGTATGCATAATTTCTGACTGGTCCTTTCCCATTTTTTTTGGTATTCTCATTAAGGTTCTTGAAGGTCTCTTCAAGTTTCTCAGCGGTTTTTAGAAGATTCTTGTGTAACCTTATAAATGTGGTTCTGAACACTGTGTCGTCCATTAGTTTGCTTTCCTCCATCTCTCCTATTCGTGACATACTTCGGTGTCTCCACATTTTGGCTGCCTCCTTGTGTTGATGGAGTGGCTTTGTGTGGTCAGTGACCTATAGGGGCCGGTAGCTCAGCTTCCCCAATCACTCTAGGTGGTCGCTCTTGGTACACCCCTTTGTGGGCTGAGTGGAAAGTCTTGGTGTAGTTAAAAGCCTTGATTGCTGTTGGTACACTGGGAGGAATTGACCTCCAGGCCAATTGGCTGTGAGGACCTGCTATGTCTATAATGGAAGAATTGCTGTGCTGGAGACAGAGTAGGGCTTTGGTGCTCACTGAGTCTGCCTCTTGAATGTGTCCCTTATGAGAGTGGTTGAAATCTGGTGTCGTCCACACCGACCACTAGATACCCTAGTGTCTGGATCTCCAATGGGGTGCAGGTCTGAGGCCTCCCAGCAGGAGCTACAGCAAGAGCTACAGTTTTCTCCTCTTTGCTTGGGTGGTTTTGGAGCAGTCTGACTGGAGCTGCAGTTAATTTGGTTGAGCTGCCATGGAACAGGCCATGTATATGTAAAAGCCACTGTGTGGAGCCTGGGCGGGTTTGTAGAATGTATGGGGCAGGGTCTCAGGGCGGGGCGGGGTCTCAGGGCATCACTAGGCTGGGGTGTGGCCAATGGCCATGGCTGCTTTCAGCCGTCTCTGCCTTTCCGCGTTTCCAAGTCCTTGTGTCCCGCACTCCAGTGCAGCAAACCCTGATTGCTGGGCGCACCTCTGCAGAAAAGTCACTCTCACTCTCCGACAGATGGCTGAGAGTCCAGCTTCTCCCTGTAGGCGTCTGGGTCCCCCGCGTGTTCCCAGAAACTGGAGTTCAGAGTGATCGGGAGTTTGTCTCCCTTTGGTTTGAAGAAAAGCCGTGCGCCCAGTCGCCCGCCGCCAGCCCGCTTCGCGCATGCCTCCGTACCTCAGCTCTCCAGCCTTTGTGCTCCCTTCTCTTCTTAGTTGTAAATATACCACTCAGCCAGCTTTCCCGTGGTTCTGGGTGGTAGATGTTTTGTTTTTTAGTTGTATTTTTGAAATTGTTGTGTGAGGCGGCAGTTTAGTTGTTTAACTTTGCCGCCATCTTGGTTCCAAGAATCAAGGCTTCAATTTCTTGAGAACACTTAGATATACGGGCAGCTGTAGAATTGCTCTATGGCTGCTCCTGTCGTCACTTTCAACCATGCTTATTGGCCTTGTTCTTTTTATATGTGTTGAGGCTAAGGATTCAGAGACTAGAACTTGTGTAATCACAAAATTGTGTAGATGGTTTATTTCTCTTAACTTTTATCTAAACATAAATTGATACATAGGAAAATTTTATAATCATTTTATCACTTTGCATATGGAAGCAGCCAGGCATTTGGATCACTTTCTTCTCACTCTTATGTTGGATGTTGACCTTTTATGCTGTTGCAAGGATATGAATAAGTCAGTATAGTCCTATTTACAAAGAATAGAATCCTATTCTTACCTTCAAATATTCTCAAAACCAATATTCACATTTAGAGCAAATCAAATGTGGTGGAAATTCTTGATATCCCAAAACACTTGTTTTTTTTTTATTAGATTTCTTACTCCTCGAAATTGAAAAGTGGAAATAGTTAGGGAGGAAACAGCCATACACTTTTCAGATATTAATTGTATATTTACTCTGGGCAGTGCTATACTCAGCTTTCAGGAAATAAGGACGAATACAGTATCACCCCTGCCTTTCAGGATCTTAATGTTTAATGGAGTGAAAGATATTGCTCTAATTAACTGGAGTGTGGCAAGTACTCAAAAGAGGCTGAAAAAAGGGGAATGTGAAAACAAAGGTTAGGACTAACATTAAAAAGATGAGTACAAATTATTTCAAGGTAATTGTGAGTTACATGTATGTCATGACAGTATAAATGCTATTAGATAAGTGATACAGAAATGGTTACCATTTGATAAAACATATAGGTGTTGACTTTGGGATATTATATTTACTAATAATGTTAATATTAATAGTAATAAGGGTAGAATTAATACTGGGAAGCTCTTACGTGCCTGATTCTTGCAAGGTGTTACGTGGATGTATCACCTTTGCTCCTAGAAATAAAACTGTATGACAGGAAAACAGTAGAGGTAGTGGGTCATGAAAGCATGTGGGGTCAGACATTCTAGGATCAAAATCTTGGTCTACCCTAAGAACCACATGACTGTACACAAGTTACCTGACAGCCCAAGTCTCCATTGTTTTTCATGGGGAGAATATTGATGATTTATTCAGAATGTAGTTATAAGAAAATTGAATTAATTCATTAAGCACAGTGTGTTAATTTTTTTATCAGATGGGAAAATCCCTGGTGTAGGTAGTTTATATAACTTTATAAATACCACAGGCAAGTTTAGAGGCAGAGCTGATTCAACGCAGATTTGCAGACCAAAATGTCTTAATTCTTTTTATATTGTACTAGAGGCCAGGTGCATGAAATTCATGCACTCAGATTGTGGGGGCGGGGAGGGGGCGTCCCCTCAACCTGGCCTGCACTCTCTCACAGTCCGTGAGCCCTCAGGGGATGTCCAACTGACGGCTTAGGCCCGCTCCCCAGAGGAGTGGGCCTAAGCCGTCAGTTAGACATCCTTACTGCTGCGCTTGTCAGCTGTGAGCCCAGCTTCTGGCTGAGCAGTGCTCCCCCTGTGGAAGCGCACTGACCACCAGAGGGCAGCTCCTGAGTTGAGCATCTGCCCCCTGGTGGTAACTGAATGTCATAGCAATCAGTCGTTCCACTGTCAGGCTGAAACCAGTTCTCTGACATCCCCTGAGGGGTCCCAGATTGCGAGAGTGTGCAGGCCAGGCCGAGGAACCTCACCAGTGCATGATCAAGCCTGGGGAGGGACTTGGGAGGTTGGCCAGCTGGGGAGGGACCATGGGAGGGCTCCAGGGTGAGTCCGGCTCATCTCACTCAGTCCCAACTGGCTGCACCCCAGCAGCAAGCTAACCTACTGGTTGGAGTGTCTGCCCCCTTGTGGTCAGTGCACGTCATAGTGACTGGCTGACCATTCAACTGTCTGCCCCTGGTGATCAGTACATGGTATAGCAAGCAGTTGAGTGACCTTAACATATCGTTAGCATATTACGTTTTGATTGGTTGAATGAATGACCGAATGACCGGACACTTAGCATATTAGGCTTTTATTATATAGGAGTGGACATATTGTAACAATAGGTTTTATATATTTATGTTATAGTTATGTAAATCTTAAAACTTTACATCTCTACTTAAGTTATCTACAAATGAAAGTTGATTTCACTTCCTCATTTTAGATTTCAACTTTGTGTGCATTTTCATGTGTCTAATCAGTTTAGCTTTACCAAAAGACATAATTGTATGTATTTCTAAAAGTTGGCATGTCTAAATCATCCCATTAGCTGATATCAGATCAGATTTAGAAAATGTTATGTTATGCTTGAGAAGCCACTCAGACAATGAGTTCCCTTTCCTACTAGCTGCATAACTGATGATCTGTTTAGTTTTATTAGTTTTGGAACAATTCTAAGAATGTGAACCTAATATTTAAATAATGTTGAAACAAAACCAAAACCAAAGTCTCTCTGTTATTTCCTCTTCTGACATCATTAAAAGGAGCATGTTAATATGAGAGAACTTGGAATGAGAGAAGCTGGAATGAAAAAGTTGGAAGCCATAGAGTACCATGCTTCATGCTGCAAAATTTACAAAATTGCATTCCTGCCACATATGACACTTTTGTAATCAGCTTTAGGGAAGGGTGTCAGACTTCATTTCATCACATGCCATTATAACCATCTTCCATGATGGAAGGTACAGATTCATTTTTATTCTTCTTCTGTTTCATTGTGGTAGCCAAGTCCATGAATATGAGGGTGAATGTAATTCAAAGATCCATGAAATGAATGAATGAATGAATGAATGAATGAATCCTATATAATAAAAGCCCTAAGGGTGGAATGACTGGAATGACCACCAGGAGCCAGCCGCTCAATGGAGGAGGAGGAGGAGGGGGGGGGGCACAGTGAGGCCTGGAGGCACATGTTATGGCCCAGAGATCCCAGGAACCACAAGGCCAGAGCTTTCTTTCCAATAAAAAAAAGAAAATTAAAAAAAAAAAAAAAAACAGCCAATACTGCCACCCTGGGAAGAATGGCTCGAGGAGGGAAAGGCCTCCCCAGGCCCTGCCTGGCCTGGCTGATGTGCTTCAGGCTCACAGGGACCCAGGCAAGCGTTGGATGGCAGCTGCTGCTGCGAGGGTCAGGCCGAAGCTCAGGCAAGCAGCAGATGGAAGCTGCTGCTGCTGTGAGGGCTGGGCTAAGGCTCAGGCAGCCATGGTGCCTGAGAGGATGGAGTCTCAGGTAGCCATGGTGGCCAGCAGTGGCAGAAGCAGTGGCATGATGGGGGCACCACCTTCCCCTGATCAGCTGGTCGCCTCCCATAGAGGGAGGCCAGACTGCAGCTTAGGCCCACTACCTGGGGTGAGCAGGCCTAAGCCATCAGTAGGACATCCCCTGAGGGCTCCCAGACTGTGAGAGGGGGCAGGCCAGGCTGAGGCCACCCCCCCGCTGCCAGTGCACAAATTTTCATGCACTGGGCCTCTAGTAAATACATAAAATAATAATTCCATATTACATTTTTTTAATGTGGGAGGGGACAGAAACTTCTCCTGATTCTATGCAGAATGAACAACTCTAGCTCATGTAAAGGTTGTATTAGAAATGCACGCCATGCCTCCGTTTGCCTCTATTGTTCCTATTGCTGAAGCAGAAGGAATATTGTGATTAGATAGTGGCATTTATGTTTATTGAATCCACACCAAATCTAGGAGCTATATCTCCTAACATTTCATCTCGGTTGGTGTTCTGTTTTCATGATGTCTGCTCTTATCTTTATTATTTTCTCCTTCTTCTACCTTTGGGTATATTTTTATCTTTTCTTCTAGGTTCTTGAAGTAGGATGAATTGTTTGGAATATTTTCTTTTAACTAATGTAAACATTTCATGTCATGAAGTTTCCTCTCAGCACTGCTTTAGCCATGTCCCACAAATTTTTATTTTCATTTCATTTATTGTATTTTTTTTATTTCAATTGAGACTTCCTCTTTGACCCATAGAGTTAGTTTGTTTAATTTCCAAGTGTTTAGAGATTTCTATGTTGTCTTTCTGTTATTGATTTGTAGTTTGACTCCATTGTGGTTATGTAATATACCCTGTGTGATTTCAGTTTTTAAAAGTTTGTTGAGGTTTGTCTAATGATCTAGGATGTGGTCTATCTTGGTGTATGTTCCATGAGTGTTTGTAAAGGAAGTGTCTGCATGGAGTGTTCTATAAATGTTGATCAGATCTTATTGGTTGATGTATAGTTGAGTTTTTATTGACATTTGTTGATTTTCTGTCCAGTTGTTCTGTAAGTTGCTGAAAGAGGGATGGTAAAGTCTCCAACTTTAATTGGGAATTTTCTAGTTTTCCTTCCAGTTCTATCAGAATTTGCTTCACCTATTTTGCAGCTCTATTGTTTGATGCATACAAATTTAGGATTGCTATGGCTTACTGAATTGACCTTTTTCTCATTGTGTAATGTCTTCTCTATTTCTGGTAATAGTCACTCCTGCTTTCTTTTGATTAATGATTGTAAAATACAGTTTTCCCATCATTTTACTTTTAGTCTATCTATATCATTGCATTTGAATTGAGTTTCTCATAGACAAAATATAGTCATGTTTTCAAATTCACTCATTGTGGTCTGAGAAGATACTTGATATTATCTTCTTGAATTTGGAGAGACTGCCTGTGCCTCAATATGTGGTCTATCTTTGAGAATGTCCCATGTGCACTTGAGAGGAATGTATATTCTGTAGCTTTGGGGTGAAATCTTCTGAAGATGTCAATTAAGTCCATCTGATCTAGTGGGTCATTTATGATTGCTCTTTCTTTGCTGATTTTTTTGTTTAGAGGATTTATTCAGTGATGTCAGTTGGGTATTAAAGTCCCCTACTATGAACATATTGCTGTTGATCTCTCCCTTGATATCTTCCAGAAGATTTTTATGTATGTCAGTGCTCCTGCATTGGGTGCATATATACTTACCAGAGTTATATCCTCTTGTTTAATTGCTCCCTTTAGTATTATGAAGTGGCCTTTCTTAACTTTTGTTATGGCCTTCACCTTGACGTCTATTTTGTCAGATAAAAGTATTGCTACCCCAGCTTTTTTTTTTTTTCATTTCCATTTGCATGAAAAATAATTTTTCCATCCCTGCATTTTTAGTCTATGTGAGTCCCTTTTTCTGAGGTGGATCACTTGTAGACAGCATATATATGAGTCATGTTTTCTTCTACATTCAGCCTCTCTATGTCTTTTGATTGAAGCATTTAGTCCATTTACATTTAATGTTAATATTGATAGGTACTTTTTTGTAGCCATTTTTATTCTTACGCCTGTGTTCCTTCTTCCCTTTCTATTTCTTCTTTTTACAACACTCTCTTTAGCATTTTATGCATTGCTGGCTTAGTAGTGACAGCTCCCTTAGCTGCTTTTTTTCTGCAAAGATCCCTATTTCCTCTTCAATTTTGAATGATAGCCTTGCTGGATAGAGTATTCTTGGATTCAGTCCCTTTCTTTGCATCACTTTGTGTACTTCATTCCATTTCATTCTGGTCTGATGTGTTTTTGTTGAGAAAGCATTTGATAATCTAATGGGAAATCCTTTGTATATAACTCTCTGTTTCTCTCTTGTAGCCTTTAAGATTTCCTCTTTGTTGTTAATGTTTGCCATTATAATTAGGACGTGTCTCTGTTTGGGTCTTTTTTTATTTATCTTGTTTGGGACTTTCTGAGCTTGTGATGCTTTTTCTTCCCCAAATCAGGGAATTTTTGTCATTATTTCTTCAAATAGGTTTTCTAATCCTTGCTACTCTTCTTGTCCTTCTAGCATGCCTATTACATGAATGTTACTTCATTTCATGTTGTCCCAAAGTTCTCTTAGGCTGTCCTCATCCTATCTAATTGTTTCTCCAGTTGCTGTTCAGATTGGGTGGTTTTCTGCCTTATCTTCTAACTCACTAATTTAGTGCTTTGTTTCTTTTAGTCTACTTTTGAAACCTTCTGTTGTGTTTTTTATTGTAGCTATATCATTTTTTATTGCTTCTTGATTCTTACAAAAGTTGATCTTCTCATCCATCTGCTTTATGAATTGTATGACCCCTTATTCTGATTTCTTTTTCTGACATAGTTCATGCCTCTGTTTCATTGTATTCCTTTTATGGAGACTCCTTTTCTTTCTTTGGTGGGTTAATTCTTTGTCTCCCCATTTTTGCTGTCTCTTTCTGGCCCTGGACTCCCTGGTTGGGATTTGAGAGGTTGAAGACCCTATCAGGCAAATGGTCCAGAAATCGTTAGCCCAGAGGCTGGTTCTGCCATGAGTCTCACACTTTTATTACCTCTGCCCTGAATTGTATCCCATTCTCCCACAGATCTGGTCCCTCAGTTGTCTGCTTCAGATGCTAATGGTAGGGGGAGTGCATGTGCAATTACTCTGGTGTGTGACTCCCTGTGAGGACCCAGAGCCCTCTGGCATATGATTTGCTATGAGGCTCTGGCACCCATAGCAGGGTGGCACCCTAGGTCCCTCTGGCAGTGCACTTACAAAGTGGTCCTATGTCCCTTGGCTGGGCACACTGGATTTCTCTGGGTCACCCCTGCAAGACTGTCCCAGGGGCATGGGAGAAGCGAGTGGGGGTTGTAGTGTGTCATAGTCAGAGCTCCCCTGTGGCCTGAGTGGGGTGCATGCTTGGTTACCCCAGGTTGCCAGTTTGCCCCGGCAGCATGTTCTTATGCTTAGGGAGGAGTGGGCACTGGTTTCTCTGGGTCACACAGTCCTTGCTTTTTTGTAGCTCAGAGTGAGACATGCACTAGATTGGTCCATTTTGCCCCTCCTCAGTGTAGAGCAGGGGCGGGTTTCCCCTGGGTTGCACTAACTGTGGGGTCTTGGAGCTGGAACCTAGGACACTGGGTCCCAGTGGGATGGTGAGTATCTCTAGTGGGAAAGCTCACTCAGGCAGGGCATGCTCCCTGCAGATGTCTGGGAGCCTGCCATGAGGTACTGTGCCACTCACTTCCGGGGCATGGTGGTGGTTTCAGGCATATTATTGCTGGCAAGCAGCATTCTCTGCCCTTCCTTATGAAAAGTGTCTCCTCAGCTGTGTAATTTGTTAATTCACGGTGTATGTTCTCTAATTTAGGCCCTAGGAAGAGATGCACAACAATGCTGCCTATTCTTCTGCCATTTTCTCTCTTAGCATGATATTCTTTATATATATATATATATATATATATATATATATATATATATATATATATAATTGATTTTTTACAGAGAGAAAGGGATAGGGATAGAGAGCTAGAAATATCGATGAGAGAGAAACATCGATCAGCTGCCTCCTGCACACTGGGCATGTGTCCCCAACCAAGGCACATGCCCTTGACCGGAATTGAACGTGGGACCCCTGAGTCCGCAGGCCAATGCTCTATCCACTGAGCCAAACCAGTTAGGGCTAGCATGATATTCTTATGATTCATTCATTTTGTGGCAAATGGCAGAATTCATCTTTTGTTATGTTTGGGTCTCAATCACCCATTGAAAGAAAATTTGGTTGTTTTAATGTTTTGGCATGAAATTGCTGCAAGGAGCATTGGGGTACATGTATCTTTACAAACAAATGTTTTCAAATTTTTGAGTAGATATCCAGAAGAGGTGTTGCTGGTTCATATCATAATTATAGTCTTACTAGAGGCCTGTTGCACAACATTTGTGCACTGGGAGGATACCTCAGCCCAACCTGTGCCCTCTCGCAGTCAGGGAGCCCAGTAATCAATCACCCCACAGAGGGAGGCCCCTCCCACCCACTGCAGTGCCACTGTCCAGGTAGCCTGGGTCTCCCTCTGATGGGCAATCGATCACGGGGCTCCGTGATTGATCACCCCAAAGAGGTAGGACCCACCCACCAGGCTGAGGCTCCGTGATGGATCACCCCAAAGAGGTAGGCCCTGCTCACCCAGCTGGGGCTCCATGATGGATCACCCCCACAGAGAGATACCCTGCCCAACCACCATAGAGCCGCTGCCAGTTAACCTGGGCTTCCCTCTTTGGGGTGATCAATTGTGCCCTGCAGAGGGAGGCTCCCCAACCTGCCTCAGCCCTCGGATCACTGGCCTGGGCCTCCCTCTTTGGGGCAATAATGGAGTCCCCCAATTGATCACCCCACCGGCCGGTGGCCTGGGCCTCCCTCTGCGGGCAACCAATCACATCACACCCACCTTGGCTGGCCTGATGTCAGTGGGTGTCATAATGTGGTCATCCAGATGGTCATTCCGCTGTTTAGCTGTTTGGTAGATTTGCATATTACACTTTTATTATTATAGATTTTTTAAATAAATCTCTTAAAATATATTTGTATTGATTTTTACAGAGAGAGGAAGAAAGTGGTATAGAGAGACAGAAACATTGATGAGAGAGGAACATCATCAATTGGCTGCCTGCTGCATGGCCCCTACTGGGGATCGAGCCCGCAACCCGGGCATGTGCCCTGACTGGGAATTGAACTGGTGACCTCTTGGCTCTTAGGTCGATGCTGAACTGCTGAACCACACCAGCTGAGCTGAGAAATCTTGATACTGTTTTCCACAATGGTGGTACTGATTTACATTTCTACTAGCAATGAATGATGGCTCCTTTTTCTCTACAACATTTCCAACACTTATAATTACTTGTCTTGTTGATGATAACCATTCTGACAGGTGTGAGGTGGTATCTCATTGGAGTTTTTACTTGCATTTCCCTAATAGCTAGTGAAGTTGAACATCTTTCCATATATCTGTTGGCTATTTGTATGTCTTGTTGGGAGAAGTGTCGAGATCTTCTGCCCATTTTTTAAATTGGATTGTTTGTTTTTGTTGAGTTACCTGAATTATTTATGTATTTTGGATATTAACCCCTTGTCATAGCTGCTGTTTGCGAATATCTTCTCTCATTTGTTGGGTTGCCTTTTTTGTTTTGTTGGCAGGGTGTTTTGGTTTGTTTTTTAAATATGTTTTTATTGATTTCAGAGAGGAAGGGAGAGGGAGAAATAGATAGAAATATCAATGATGAGAGAAAATCATTGATCGGCTGCCACCTGCACAACTCCCACTGGAAATCAAGCCAGCTACCCAGGCATGTGTCCCGACCAGTAATTGAAATGTTACCTCCTGGTTCATTGGTTGATGTTCAATCACTGAGCCTTGCAGATCAGGCTGTTTTTTCTTTGTTTGTTTGTTCATTTGTTTGGTTATATTTTTCTGTACAGAATGTTTTAGTTTGATATATTCCTTTGAGTTCAATTCATAATATTCTATCTAATACCAAGGTTCATAACTTTAGTGCTTATGTTTTCTTCTATGTACTTTATTGTTTTGGATTTTATATTTAGATCTTTGATCCATTTGGAGTTAATTTTTGGTGAAAACAGCAGTATAGTTTCATTTATTTTGCAGGTGACTTTCCAATTTTTTTAAGAGAAAAGACTTTCTTTTCTGTACTGTATGTTTTGACACCTTTGATAAAGATTACTTGATCATGTACATCATATACTATGGGTTTATTTGGGGGCTCTCAATTCTGTTCCATTGGTCTGCATGACTGTTTTTCTGCCAATACCATGCTATTTTGATTATTGTTGCTCTATAATCTAATTTGAAGTCAGGGAGTATGATATCTCTGGCTTTATTATTTTTCCCCGTATGATTGTTTTGGTTATTTAGGGTCTTTTTTATTTCCCCACAAAGCTGATGATTTTTTGGGTCTATCTCACTGAGATTTTGTTGGGAATTGCATTATATCTATATATTGATTTGGTTAATATGACCAGTTTAACTATGTTGATTCTTCCAATTAATAAATACAAAATATCTCACCATTTCTTTGTGTCTTCTTCACATTCTTTTAAGAATGTCTTACAGTTTTCTGTGTATAGGTTGTTCACATTCTTTAAATTTATTACTAGTTTTATTACTTTTCTTGCAATTGCAAAGTAATTGTTTTTTATTTCTTTTTTTTTGGAAATTTCATTTTTAGTATATAGGAATGCAAGGGATTTTTACATTGATTTTCTGTTCTGCAACTTTATTGTAGTTATTTATTGTTTCTAATATGTTTTTGGTAGAATCTTTAGGGTTTTATATAAAGAATCATGTTGTCAATTTTAATTCTTCATTCCTACTTTGGATGCCTTTAATTTATTTATATATTTTTTAAAATTCTTTAATGTATAAAGTATTACATATGTCTCCTTTTGCCCATTGACCACCCTGCAGCCATTCCCACACCCCTACACATGCCCTCACCCCACTACTCTCTGTGCCCATAGTTTATGCTTATATGCATGCATACATGTCCTTTGGTTGATCTCTAACCTCCCAAACCCCATCTCCCCTCCCTTCCCTCTGAGGTTGGATGGTCTGTTCAATACTTCTATGTCTCTGGATCTATTTTTCTTCATCAGTTTATGTTGATCTTATATTCCACAAATGAATGAGATCATGTGATGTTTATCTTTCTTTGACTGGCTTATTTCTCTTAGCACAATGCTTTCCAGGTCCATCCATTCTGTTGCAAATGATAAGAGTTCTTTCTTTTGATTCAGGATTTGAAGTAAGATGGTGACTGGCAGAATGGTAGTGATGGAGAGAGTGAGGGAACTAAAGGGGAGTGTGTGGACATCTGTGGTGTGTGGGTGTGAGTGAGGGACAGTTAGATCCTGCAACACTGTTGTGGGCTGGTGGACCAGGCTGTCTTAGATGGGCAGACCCTGCTGCTGCTGCAAGCACTCACAGGCTGCTGACATTGGCACAGAAACCATGCCATCTTGAAGGACAGAGCTGCTGTGACTGGGATCCCAGCTTTACCACCACCTAGACTGGCCTCAGATGCAAACTGGAACCCTACAGCCACTCTGGACAAAGATCTGCTACCACAGCTGCAGACCTACAGACACTGAGACTCCAGCCATCCTCGCCTTACCACCTGCCCCCCAGGGTGCCCATGACTCTGATTCTCGGCATGAATAGGGGCCCCACCAACTGGCTGCAGCCACACGACTGGACTCCTGAGAGCACCCGTGTTGACCAGGCCTGTGATACTGTCTCTCAGCATGAGCAGGCACATGCACCCATCACTGACCTGTGGTGTCCATGCCACCCGGCCACTAAGTGCCCATGACTCTGATTCTCAGTGCATGCACAGCTGGTGCCATCCAATGGCAGATATCTCACCCAATCCCCGACCACCAGTGACTCTGACTCTTAGTGTGCACACGTGGGATTCCCACTGACACTCAATTCTGACTCTCATTGCACATGCAGCTCCTGCTGATCCACAGCAGTCACACGTCTTGGTGCCTGAGCTCTCTAGTGACTCTTGGATTCTGCTTTGCTCCCACCAAGCCCATCAACATGGCTCAACTTGGTGCTTGGATTGTTTAGGAATAGCAAAAATGGGGAGACAGATAAACAATCCCCAAAGGAAAAAAGGAGGAATAAAAAAAGGAACTAAATGAAATGGAGGCATGTAATGTGTTATAAAAATAATTCAGAGTAATGTTTATACCATTCATAAGATGGATAGAATCAAGAGGAAATCAAAAGTGATATAGCTACTATAATAAACACGATGCAAGGTTTCAATAGTAGACTAGGAGAAGTGAAGGTCTGAATTAGTGAGAAGATAAGGTAGAAAAACAAGCCCTATCTGAACAGCAACTGGAGAAAAAATTAGAAAGCAGGAGGAGAGCCTTAAGGAAGCTTTGGGACAACATGAAACAAAGTAACATATGTATAATAGGAGTGCCAGAACGACAAGAAGAGGAGCATGGATTAGAGAATCTATTTAAAGAAATAATTACAGAAAACTTCCCTGATTTGGGGAAGAAAAAAGTCATTCAGGCACAGAGTCCCAAACATGATAAACCCAAAATAAACCACACTGAGACACGCCTAATTACAATGACAAACATTAACAAAAAGAGAGGATCTTAAAGGCTGCATGAGAGAGCGAAGAGTTACCTACAAAGGATCTGCCATTATTTTATCAAATGATTTATCAACAGAAACACATCAGGCCAGAAAGGGAATGGAATGAAGTATACAAAGTGATGCAAAGCCAGGGACTGAATCTGAGAGTTATCAAATATTAATTGAGCATAATGGCTTGGGTAGATTTCTGGGTTCTCTGTTCTGTTCCATTGGTCTATATGCCTGTTCTTCTGTTAGTACCAGGAAGTTTTGAGAACAGTGGCTTTGTAATATAACTTGATATCTGGTATTATGATCCTAGGTATCTTACTTTTTTTGTTGCAATGATAAATGAGATTCTTTTTTTTAGTTTCTCTCTATGCAAGTTCATAATTGGTTTTTAAAAAGGCCATAGATTTCTGGGTGTTAATTTTGTATCCTGCTACATTGCCGAATTCATTTATGAAGTCTAATAGTTTTTTTTATGGAGTCTTTAGGGTCTTCTATGTACAATATCATGTCATCTGTAAATAATAGTTTGGCTTCTTCTTTCCCAATTTGGGTGCCTTTTATTTCTTCTTTTTGTCTAATCGCTTTGGCTAGCCCTTCCAGTACTATGTTGAACAGGAGTGATGAAAGTGGGCATCCCTGTCTTGTTCCTGTTCTTAGGGTTTTAGTTTTTTCTCATTGTGTATGATGTTGGTTGTAGGTTTGTCATATAAGGCTTTTATTATGTTGAGGTATGATCCCTCTATTACCATTGAGCTGAGAGTTTTTTTTTTCTTTTTTTAAATATATTTTATTGATTTTTACAGAGAGGAAGGGAGAGGAATAGAGAGTTAGAAACATTGATGAGAGAGAAACATTGATCAGCTGCCTCCTGCACACCTCTTACTGGGGATGTGCCCGCAACCAAGGTACATGCCCTTGACCGGAATCGAACCTGGGACCCTTGAGTCCGCAGGCCGACGCTCTATCCACTGAGCCAAACCAGTCTCGGCGTGCTGAGAGTTTTTATCAAGAAAGGGTATTGAATTTTTTCAAAAGCTTTTTGTGCATCAATTGATATGATTATGTGATTTTTGTCTCTCAATTTGTTTTTGTGATTTATGATGTTTATTGATTTGCAGATATTATACCACCCTTGCATCCCTGGAATAAATCCACATTGGTCATATTGTATGATCTTATTAATGTAATGCTGGATCTGATTTGCTAGAATTTTGTTGAGTATTTTAGCCTCAATGTTCATCAGAGATATTGGTCTATAATTCTCTTTCTTTACAGTCTTTATCTGGTTTTGGTATTAGGGTATTGTGGGTTTCATAGAAAAAGCTTGGAAGTGTGCCTTACTCTTGAATTATTTGGAATAATCTGAGGAGGATAGGTCTTAGTTCTTTTTGAATGTTTGGTAAAACCTCCCTGGGAAGCCTTTGGGACCAGGGCTTTTATTTTCTGGAAGTTTTTTTATGACTGCTTCAATTACATTGATAGTTATTAGCCGATTCAGGTTTTTTTATTCTTCTGGGTTGAGTTTTGGAAGATTGTTTTTTTCTAGGAATATGTTTCTTTTGTCTAGGGTGTCCTGTTCATTGAAAGAGTTGTTCATGGTATTATTTTTTACAATTCTTTGTATGTCTGTGGGGTCAGTTGTTACTTCACCTCTTTCATTTCTGATTTGTTTATTTGGGTCCTCTCTCTTTGTTTCTTGGTTAGCCTGGCTAAAGATTCAGCATTCTTGTTTATCCTTTCAAAGAACCAGCTCTTCATATTGATCTTTTGTATTGTTTTTTTTTAATCTCTTTGTCATTTATTTCTTCTCTGATCTTTATTATATTCCTCCTTCTTCTCACTCTGGGCTTTTCTTGTTGCTCTTTTTCTAATTCTTTAAGTTGTACAGTTAGATAATTTATTAACAGTTTTTTTTTTGTTGTTGTTGTTGTTGTTTTTGATTTTTGAGGTAGGCCTGTAGAGCTATGAACTTCTCTCTCAAGACTGCTTTCACTGTGTCCCATAGATTTTGGATTGTTATGTTTTCATTGTCATTTTTTTCCAGGATAATTTTTATTTCTTCTTTGATATCTTTGGTATCCCAATCATTGTTTAATAGCATGCTATTTAGCTTCCAAGTTTGTTTGATTTTTTTCATTGCTTTTATTTTAGTTGATTTTTAATTTTATGCCATTGTGATCTGAGAAGATGCTTGTTATTATTTCTATCTTCTTGAATTTGAAGAGACTTTGCCAGTGTTTCAATATGTGGTCTATCTTTTAAAATGTCCCATGTGTACTTGAGAAGAATGTATATTCTATAGCTTTGGGATGAAATGTTCTGAAGATGTCAATTAATTCCATTTGATCTAGTGAGTCATTTAGGGTTGATATTTCTTTGCTGATTTTTTGTTTAGAGGATTTATCCAGTGATGTCAATGTGATATTAAAGTCCCCTACTATGATTGTATTTCTATTGATCTCTCTCTCTCTCTTTACATCTTCAAGGTTTTTATTTATGTATTTGGGTACTCCTGCATTGGGTGCATATATGTTTACCAGAGTGATATTCTCTTTTTGAATTGCTCCCTCTAGTATTATGAAATGGCCCTTCTTATCTCTATTATGGCCTTCACTTTGAAGTTTATTTTGTCAGATATAAGTATTGCTACCCCAGTTTTTTGGGGGTTTTTTTTGCCAAAAGTTTTCCCCATCCCTTCACTTTCAGTCTGTGTGCATCCTTTGTTCTGAGGTTTGTCTCTTGTAAACAACCTATATGTGGGTCATGTTTCCTTATCATTTCAGCCACCTGATGTCTTTTGATCAGAGCATTTAATCCATTTATGTTTAAGGTTATTATTGATAGGTACTTGTTTGTTGCCATTTTATTCTTTATGCCTATGTTCCTTCTTTCCTTTCTATTTCTTCTTTTTACAACAGTCCCTTTAGCATTTCTTTCATTGCTGGCTTGGTGGTAATACACTCCCTTAGCCTTTTTTTTGTCTGCAAAGATCCTCATTTCACCTTCAATTTTGATTGATAGTCTTCTTTATGGTTTTTTATATAAAGGATCATTTTGTCAATTTAACTTTTTCATTCCTACTTTGGATGCTTTTTATTTGTTTGGGATTATTCTTGTTTCTTGAGATAGGCCTGTAATGATATAAACTCCTTTTTTATTATTGCTTTTACTACATCCCACATTTTTGATATGTCATATTTTCATTCTCATTTTTTCTATGTATATATTGACCTCTCATTTTATTTCTTCTTTGACCAAGTCATTTTTCAGTAGCATGTCGTTTAATCTCCATGTAAGTGTGGTTTTCCCCACTGTCTTTGTGCAGTTCATTTCTAATTCAGAGCATTATGGTCAGAGAATATGCTTGGTATGATTTCAATCTTCTTAACTATTTTAAGGTTAGTTTTGTAACCCAATATATGGTCTATATTGAGAATGTTCCATGTGCACTAGATAAGAATGCATAATTTTGTGTACTGGGATGAAAGACTTTGTAAATATTGACTATGTCCCTTTGATCTAATACAGGCGTCCTCAAACTATGGCCCACGGGCCACATGCAGCTGTTTTTGCTGTTTTGTTTTTTTAGTTCAAAATAAGATATGTGCAGTGTGCATAGGAATTTGTTCATAGTTTTTTTTTTTTAACTATAGTCCAGCCCTCCCATGGTCTGAGGGACAGTGAACTGGCCTTCTGTTTAAAAAGTTTTAGGACCCCTGATCTAATATGTCATTTAAGGCTGATATTGTCTTAGGGTTTTTCTGTTTGGATGAGCTACCTATAGCTGTCAATGGATAACTCATCCAAACACAATTATAGGGCTACTATAATTGTATTTTTGTAGTTTCTACCTCTGTGAGTAATTGCTTTATATATTTTGGTGCTCCCTGATTGGGTGCTTATATTGAGAAATGTTAAGTCTTCTTGATGTATTGTCCTTTTTATTATTAGAAAATGTTCATCTTTTTCTCTTGTTACCTATTTTATTTTGAAATCAATTTTGCCAGATATAAGTATGGCTATACTCTTCTCTGAATGCCATTTGCTTGGAGAATCTCAGTTTTCAATTACTTTGTGTGTGTGGTCAGCAGTTGGTTTATGCAAAAGAAAGTTTCATATATACAGTAGTTCTTTTTCCTCTGAATGCATTTTGTTTCCATTCCCCATTGCAAATTCCAATATTAACCCTCCTCTTCTTTTATGTTTGTTTTCTGTAACAAATAATCTCTATTTATGTTATAAATATATGTTTCCACATTGCAGTAGCTATTCTCTTCTCTATTCCTTTAAAAAAGTTTTTACCTCCTTTACGCTGCATATAATATTTAAGTGTATAATGCCCTATTATGCAAAAGGGTTGCAATATCCTGCTCCTGTATGTATGTTAATTGTCTTACTTGTAGTTTTGTATCCTTTTGTCTTTTGTTTCAGGTAACATAGCCCCCTTCAATATATCCTAAAATGGAGTTGTGATAAATTCCCTCAGCTTCTATATGTTTGAAAAAGTCTTTACTACTTTTTTATATCTAAAAATAAAGTTGTGGGATATATTATTATGTCTTGTCTGGTAATTTCTTTTTTTCAATAATTTGAATATTTTATTCCACTCTCTTAGTTTGTAGGGTTTCTGCTGAAAAATCAGATGATAATATAATAATATTTCCTTTATAGGTTACTTGCTGCCTTGAGAATTCTTTCTTTGTCATAATTTTTGACAGTTTTAATATAATGTGCCTTAAAGAGGCCTTTTTAGATTGAGATTACTAAGTATTCTGTTTTCTTCTTGGATTTGAGGACCTATATCTTTCCATAGGTTTGAGAAGTTCTCGTCAACTACTTGTTTCTTTCTTTCTTTTCAGATATTTGAAATACAACTTTATTCTGATTCTAAAAGAAAAGGAATGGGAATGGCAGTAACAAAAAAGTTTTCACCACTGAGTATTGTGATGCGACTGCAGCATTCTTATAGTTGAAACTCAATAAGGAAACAACTGCGTTCCAAAAGAGCTAAATATGCAGGTTCAAAAAGTGGAGGTATTTTTAACTGCCACAGTCACTCCGAAGCCCACTCATCTTTCATCATTCCAGGATCAAGCACAGGTTCTGGTTAGCTATATATTAATGTGGCAAACAAGTGGAACCACTGACATCACAGGACAGTTGCCTATAAAACTAGACTTCTGAGGCTGGGCTCCAGCTTCCCTCTCACAGGTCGTCATCCTTGTCTGGGAACGAGATGGTCTGAGAAACCTTGAGATCGTGCTCCTACTGTGCTGCCAGCACTGGGTCCATGACCACCTCTGGAGGGGCAAGAGTAGGCATGGTGACGAACTCCAAGTTAGGGTCTCCGATTAGTTTTCTAGCAAGACAGAGGAAGGGCTTTTCAAAGTTGTAGTTACTTTTGGCAGAAATGTCTTAGTACTGAAGGTTCTTCTTTCAGTGGAAGACAATTGATTTTGCCTTCACTTTCTTGTCCTTGATGTCCACTTGGTTGCCACACAAGACAATGGGGATGTTCTCACACACACATACCAGATCTCGATGCCAGTTAGGCACATTCTTATAAGTAACTCGCAAAGTTATATCAAACATTATAATGGCTCACTGGGCTTGGATGTAGTAGCCGTCTTGCAGCCCCTCCACCCCCACCCCCAACTTCTCCTGGTCGGTCGTGTCCCACACGTTGAAGGATGGGCCTTCAGTTGGTGTGGAACACGAGGCGGTGCACCTCCACGCCCAGGATGGCTACATACTTCTTCAATTCGCCCTTCAGGTGACATTTCACGAATGTTGTTTTCCCAGTCCCTCCGTCACCAACCAATACAAGTTTGAACTGAACTCAGGGCATCACCTGCATGTGACACAGCCCTACCCAGGCTGACCTGAGTTAGTGTCTGCATACATTATAGTCAACATTAAATACCAGACACAATGACAAAATCCAGTAGGATCAGGCCTAAACGGGCAGTCGGACATCGCTCTCACAATCCAGGACTGCTGGCTCCCAACTGCTCGCCTGCCTGCCTTCCTGATTGCCCCTAACCGCTTCTGCCTGCCAGCCTGATTACCCCCTAACCACCCCCCTGCCAGCCTGATTGATGCCTAACTGCTCCCCTGCCAGCCTGTTTGCCCCTAACTGCCTTCCCCTGAAGGCCTGGTCACCCCTAACTGCCCTCCCTTGCAGGCCTGGTCACCCCTCACTGCTCTTCCCTGCAGGCCTGGTCCCCACCAACTGCTCTCCACTGCAGGCCTGGGTCCCTCCAAACTGCCCTTCCCTGACAGCCCGGTCACCTCCAACTTCCCTCCTCTGCTGGCATGGTCACCCCTAACTGCCCTCCTCTGCAGGCTTGATCACCCCCAACTGCCCTCCCTTGCAGGCCTGGTTCCTCCCAACTGCCCTCCCCTGCTGGCTATCTGTGGCGGTCATCTTGTGTCCACATGGGGGCAGGATCTTTGACCACATGGGGACAGCCATCTTGTGTGTTGGAGTGATGGCCAATTTGCATATTACTCTTTTAGTAGATAGGATAGAGGCATGGTACACGGGTGGGGGCCAGCTGGTTTGCCCTGAAGGGTGTCCCGGATCAGAGTGGGGGTTCCCTTGGGGCATGGGTTGGCCTGGGTGAGGGGCCTGTGGTGGTTTGCAGGCTGGCCACACACCCCCGGCAACCCAAGCGGAGGCCCTGGGATCTGGGATTTATTTATCTTCTATAATTGAAACTTTGTAGCCTTGAGTGGAGGCCTGGGCCATCCAGGGTGTGCAGAAAGCTTGGCTTCCTCCAATGCTGGGGAAACCCAAGCCTCCTGCTTGCTCCGTGGCCGCAGCCATCTTGGTTGGGTTAATTTGCATATTCACTCCTGATTGGCTGGTGGGCGTGGCTTGTGGGTGTAGCAGAGTCGTGGTTAATTTGCATATTACTCTTTTATTAGATAGGATATTTGATGACCAGATTATCTGCTGAGGCAGCAATAGAGAAAAATGCATTTTGTGTTTGGGCTCCAACTGCTCCTCCTTCTGTCTTTCTTCTGTTCCGGCATTCAATTTTCTAAACACTTGCCTATTATGGGTTTTGTCTTTGTTTGTTTTTTTATAGATTGATAAATATGCCTTTTTGACATCCTCTTTTCTTTAATATTTTCCTCCAGGTTTTTCTTTGCCTGATTTTATGGGCATCAGACCCAGCCTGTTTTATATTCTTTTTTGCATCTATACTCATTCCAAAATGTTTCATTCCTTTATAATCATTATTCTCCTTCCTTTGCTTTCTCTTCAGAGAAATGTCTCCTTCTATATCTTTAAAAATATTCTTTTGTCATGTTAGAAGATGGCGCTCAGGTCCTTCCTCACACATTTTGCTGCTGAGTGACATGCCATTTGTTTTGAGCATGCTTGCATCATTCTCTCTTCTCCACTGAATCAGACAGAAACTGTGCAGGAGCTTTGTGTGTTTGCATGCCTCTGTATGTGCCAGTGTTTCAGTCTGTGGGTCTGTGCAGCTATGTGTAATGCAGGGTCCATGCACAGAACACTCCATTGTGCTTGGCCATGTTTATTTTGAAATGTCATTTCCAATCACATCTAACATTTATAACTGCCCCCCCTTCATGGCTTTCTGGGCCACAGTTTAAATGCCCAAGAATAAACATGTCAATTCTAAATGGAAGATTATGGCCACAACCAAGATAGATTGCCATCTCATCCGCTGCTTAAGAATTAAGATCTCCTTCTGTGGTTAGACTTGCTTAGAACTCTGTCTACGGGCTTGGAAAAAAAGCAGATATTTAGTGGACTGAGTGGGATACAAACGATAAAATGTTAAAAATACATAAGATACCTTGTATGCTAGTTTGGATAGTCTCAAAGAATGCCAAGTTGAGTCTCCAGCTTTTATTTTTTATTTTTAAATATATTTTTATTGATCTCAGAGAAGAAGGGAGAGGGATAGAGAGAGATAAAACATCAATGATGAGAGAGAATCATTGATTGGCTGCCTCCTGCACATCTCACTCTGGGGATCGAGCCCACAATCCAGGCATGTGCCCTGACTGGGAATTGAACTGTGACCTCCTGGTTCATAGGGCAATGCTCAACCACTGAGTTACACCAGCTGGGCTGAGTCTCCAGCTTTTAAAGAAATTTCTAAAAAATCTTTGTAATCTAGTAATTTTAGATTCTAAGAAGATTGAATTGTGGGTGGGATATGTATAATTTAGATATTAAAACCCAAAGTCATATATACATGTGTAAGGGCATACATTCTAAAGATGTTTGCTTACAAAGAGAAATGTAATTTAAGTTTTATTTCCTACCTAAAAGTAAAGTATCACAAATAACTACATTCCACCTACAGATACATTCTCTGGATTTATAAAGTAAAATAGCACAGTGTCAAGAGAAAAAATTTGCCAGGGTCTTCAGTAGTATGAACTTAATGTGTGTTTTACTAGTATATTCAAGATGCCATCAGAAGCTGTCAACTTGTGAAATGAAGGGTTGTCCCACTGAATTGGGTTAATATTTTCAAGTGAATGCGTAACATATGATTTCACTGATGATGGCACATTGTGATTCTTTTGGAGGTTTCCCTTAGTTTCTATGGCTTTCTGTGATTATTATAAAATACTAGAGGTCCAGTGCATGAAATTTGTACACGGGGGAGGGGGAGCAGGCGGGGTGGTCCCTCAGCCTGGGCTGTACTCTCTCCAATCTGGGAACCCTCTTGCAATCCAGGACTGCTGTCTTTTAACTGCTCGCCTGCCTGCCTGCCAGCCTGATTGCCCCTAACCACCTCTGGCTGCCAGCCTGATCACCCCTAACTCCCTCAGCCTGATGGCCTGATCGCCCCCTAATTACTCCCCTGCCAGCCTGATTACCCCCTAACTGCTTCCCTGCCAGCCTTATTGCCCCCTAACTGCCCTCCCCCAGTGGCCTGATCACCCCTAACTGCCCTCCCCTGCCAGCCTGATCACCCCTAACTTCCCTCTCCCACCAGTCTGATTGCCCCTAACTGTCCTTCTCCACTGGCCTGATCGCCCCTAACTGTCCACACCTAACTGCCCTTTCCTGCTGGCCTGATCACCCCTAACTTCCCTTCCCCACCAGTCTGATTGCCTCTAACCACCTCTGCCTCAGCCCCTGCCGCGTGGCTTTGTCTGGAAGGACGTCCAGAAGATGTCTTGTCTAATTAGCATATTACCCTTTTATTAGTATATATATTGATTCTTGCCCTTTGCTCTGGCCATCTGAAGGAGTCTTAAAAAGGTGTTTCACAAACAATTCAAATGTATTCTTTAATATGGAATGCTAGCCTTAGTGATATCATAAGTTTGGGCTTTATCTGCTAAATTAAGGAATTTTGGGGATTTTCTTGCAAAATAATAAGGTAGAAGTTGATCCCTTTAAAAATCAAGCTGTGGCACTGGGGGAAGTGACAGTGACCAGAATCTTCATGAATGTTTCATCCTGTCCTCACATTCTTTATTTCTTTTGCCAAATTTTTGCTTTTTAAATTTTATTTATCATTTTCAGTTTTCAATATTATTTTGTATTAGTTTCTGGCATACAGCACACTGGTAGTGGCTAGACAATCATATACTTTACAAAGTGTTCCCTGGATATCCCCATGTCCTCATACTTTAACTTTTGAGAGACCAGCCTTCCAGTAGCTGTTGAGCTAGAATGGTGGGTTGTGCTCCTGTCTGTAGCCTGCATTACTTCCTTATCTTTGCAGTTGTGTCCTATTGGGTTTCGAACCCAGCTGTCCCAAAAGACAGAACACTTAGAGCTGTGGCACATGCAGCAGTCAATCTGTTTTATTTATAAAAAGGTAGCAGAGATGGAGATGCACTAAGATGGATTTGCCCAGATCAAATAAGGAAGAGCAAACAAACCATGCACTTACATAGTCAATAACTTTCCTCAAGGAACACTTAGCTTGTTAAAGGATCATTTAAAAAACATTGCTTCCATGTAGAAAGTCTTATATGTCTTTAGATGCAGAGCAGGAAATAATGTTTATTTTTTCTTTAATATAAGGTCTATGTTCATCTAAACAAAATTAAATAAAACATTGAAGTGTTATCTGTGCAATTCAAGTCCCTAAACATATCTTTAACTAAATATTACAAGAGAAAAATCTTGGTGGATGTAAATAGGGCCTAAATTATCTTCAAAATTGATCTAATTATAATTTCATTGTTTAATGTTTTCATAACATACAGGACATTATTTTTAGAAAAATAAAAAGAAGACATTATCCTATATAATCCTATATAATAAGAGAGGAATATGCTAATTATCCATTATGCCCTGAGGTGTAATGACTGACCACATAATGACCAGATCATGGATCTGCAGGAGGGTAGGGCATCGAACTACAAGCAGGAGGTGGAGAGCTACAAGAGGGGGCAGGACAGCAATCTATGAAGGGGGAGAAGGGGAAGGGGGATGGGGGAGCTACAGGAGGGCAGCAGTGACCTACTGGCACATGGATTTGTGCGCAGGGTTACTAGTTTAATATAGATTACAAAATTGATAGTAAAAACTGTATCAAGTTTGGATGTAGCAATCTTGATAAGGTTTAGTAGCCTGTCACCTTAATCTCAGCTGTCACCAGGTAGACATAATCAGTGTTACTGTACCTATAAAATTTGGACTCTAATATCTATAGTCTCTACAGTGCTAAAATTTTAGAGTTTCCCCTTGCTCTATTTTCTTTAAATTTAAGTATTAAGTATGTGTTTACAGATAATATTTCCCCTGTGGCAGTTATGCATAAGAATCACTTTCTTCCCCAGGCTTACTGTAAAAATAAAATTTACTGATCCTATGTAATAAAGAGGTAATATGCAAATTAACCCTCATGCCCTCACAAGATGGTTGCCTATGACCAGGCCGGCAGGGATTGTTTAGTGAGGGACAATCAAACAACTGAACAAGCAGGCTGTGTGGGGTGACCAGGCCTGCCGGGGGGTTGTGAGGGGTGACCAGGTCAGCAGGAGGGGCAGTTGGGGGCTACCAGGCCAGCAGGGGGGCAGTTGGGGGTTATCAGGCTGGTGGGGGGGCAGTTAGGGGCGACCAGGCTGGCAGAGGGGAACAGTTGGGGGCAACCATGCCAACAGAGTGGGCAGTTGGAGGTGACCAGGCCGGCGGGGGGAGAAGTTAGGGGCAACCAGGCCAGTGGGGGGTGCAGTTGGGGGTGTCCAGGCTGGCAGGGGGGACAGTTGGGGGCAATTAGGCTGGCAGGGAGGAAGAGGGACAACTAGGCTGGCAGGGGGGCTGTTGGGGCAACCAGGCCAGCAGGGGGGGCAGTAAGTGGTGACCAGGCCTGGGGAGGCTGTTAGGAGCAACTAGGCCAGCAGGGAGGGAGTAGTTGGGGGCAACATGGACAGTAGCGGGGGCCAGTTAGGGGTGACCAGGCAGGCAGTCAGCTGAGTGATTAGGAGTCAGCAGTCCAGGATTGTGAGAGGGATGTCTGACTGCTAGTTTCAGGCCTAAACTAGCAGTTGGACATCCCCAAGGGGTCCCAGATTGGAGAGGGTGCAGGCTGGGCTGAGGGGACCCCCCCCTCCCCGTGCATGAATTTCGTGCACCAGGCCTCTAGTGACTATATAATGATATATATCTGACAATTCCCTAGTCACAGTAAATTTCAAACATGCTGATATTACTTTGAGAAAAATGATTTGTTTCCTCACTCCCATCACAGCAGAGTGTCCTTACTTTCTCAATAATGTTTAGTAAATGATATCAAGAAATGGGTCAGCTAGTGAGCACATAGACCTATAAAGCAAATCAACTTGAAACAGCTCAAATTCACAAATAAGTCACACCATAGAAGGTATTTTATTTATCAAAAACCATAATGAACACTGACATCATAATTCTCTTCAAAGTGGTCTTGGAACAGTGGGTTTTTCCTTCTTATGGTCTTTATGACTCTGAAACCCCCAATTGAGACAGGAGCAAATCACTGAGGACACTTGGCCAATCTGGGATGCACCTTGCACAGGACCTGCATCAGCAGCCAGTAGAGCATTTATTGTTGAGTAGTAGGTTAGCTGCCTCTCTTGTGAATTTAACAATAAATTTCTCCATTGGTTGGTTTGAAACCTTTCTTCACCTTAAATGGCACCTGAAAGAAAGTTGTAGACATTGAAGATTTAGAAAGAGGATTGTTACATTGTTGGTGTTTCTTAGTGCATATAGACCATTGCACTTCCATGATTAGTATTTAACATTTGTGAACACTTTGTGTACCAGGTGCATTGGCAAGAGCTCTATATCCAAATTGGAAAGTACATAGACTAGTGGTCCTTTCTCCTCATAAGAAACTGGGTGGAGCTTAGTATAGAAACCCGCGAATTTGAGTGCATCTGACACAGGGGTTCCTGACTAAAAATGAGACAGAGATAGGTAAGTCATTGCCTTGATCCATTCATGCTGATATAACAAAATATCATTGACCTAGTAGCTTATAAAAACATAAATTTATTTCTCACAGTTCTGGAGGCTGGAAGTCCAAGATCAAGGCACCAGCATGGTCACATCTGGTAAAAGTTATATTCTTGGTTCACACAGCCAGCACCTTCTTCCATACCTCATATGGAGGAAGGAGTTAGGGATTTCTTTCATGGGGCTTTACCCTCACAACCTGAGCTCCTCCAAAAGGCTCCATCTGCTAATACATTGCCTTGGCGGTTAGAATTTCAACATCTGGATTAAGAAGAGAGGTACATAACCTTTCAAATTATAGCAGTCATCCTACCTTATAATAGAGAAACATGCAAATTGACCGCACCTCCGCTATGCCCATGATTGGGCCTGCGAGAGGCTGGGGGCGGGACTCTGGGTGGCCTATCCGGCAGTTGAGAAGACCAAGATGGCGGCGCAGAATCCTCTTAGTTAAGGGGGTCCCGGGGCCGATCGCCACCCGGGGGGGCGTGGCTGGGCCAAGCCGGGCGCTCCCCAGGGGGTCCCCGGAGCCGATCGCCACCTGGGGGGGCATGGCCAGGCCTAGCCGGGTGCTCCCCGGGGGTCACCAGGGCCGATCGCCACCCGGGGGGGCGTGGCCGGGCCCAGCCAGCCGCTCCCAGGGCGGGGGTCCCGGGCGATCACCACCCTGGCCTAAATGGCTGGTGCTGAGAGGGATCAATGGGGCCAGCGGAAGGAGCGGGTGGTAGTTGACCACCGAGGGCATCTGCAGCCGCTGGATGCAGAGCTGGGGTCCGCGTTCTCCAGGTTGGCCTCTGTGAGGTCCGCGTCGCACCCATAGTAGCTGATTGGGGACGCTGGCATCGTAGCCCCAGCACGATGCCAGCTTCCCAAGCCAGGCTGCGGAGGGAGGGATGGCCTCTGGGCTAGGAGCACTCCCCTACCCCAGTGGACAGGGCAAAAGGAGAGAGCAGCAGAGAGCTACTAGCGGTGGTGGGTGTGGTGGCCTGGCTTCCAAGAGGCTAGCTTCAGCTGATGTGGCCTGCGCTGAGGTGGCTGGTGGAGGGGGCAACTGCGGGGGCGCATCCGAGGCTGGGGCACTGGGAGACGTGGGACAGCAATACAGAAAGCAAGGCTCCGGAGGACCTGGTCACCGACCCCCCGCATTGAAGCCGCCTCCTACAAGATGTATCCTAGCCTAGGTGTGTGGGAAGCAGGTTCAGGAACCTCTCCCTTTGCGGCGCCAGAGCCCAGGCCTGCCAGCGCCCCAGAGGAGACCCCCGCCAGGATCGGGGGCTTGACCAGTCTCTAAACCAGGGTGGCCATTAGCCCAGGCCTGCCAGCACCCCAGAGGAGACCCCCACCAGGGTCGGGGGCGTGACCGGCCTCAAAACCGCCAGTGACCCTAACCCAGGCCTGCCAGCGCCCCAGAGGAGATCCCCACCAGGATCGGGGGCGTGAACGGCCTCCAAACTGCCAGTGACCCTAACCCAGTCCTGCCAGCGCCCCAGAGGAGATCCCCACCAGGATCGGGGGCGTGAACGGCCTCCAAACCGCCCGCAGCCCTAGCCCAGGCCTGCCAGCACCCCAGAGGAGACCCCCGCCAGGATCGGGGGCGTGACTGGCCTCCAAACCGCCCGCAGCCCTAGCCCAGGCCTGCCAGCACCCCAGAGGAGACCCCTGCCAGGATTGGGGTCATGGCCAGCCTTCAAACTGTGGCGGCCCCTAGCCCAAGGAGGCCTCCTGGCCGAGGACGCCTGAGTCTGTTCTTGACCTAGGGCCGGGCTCTCCCCGCAAGGGACTCAGAAGCCGCCAGAGTCTAACTGCCAGTCTCTGGGAGTGCATCCACTGTCCACCAAAAAGTAGGGCCATCAAACCGTTCAGTTTCAGTGCAGGCACAGGTCCGTGGCTGACGGGGTGGAGGCCAGACCAAAACAAAACAGCAGAAACACCCTGCCCACCTGGGCGGGTACTGCTGTAGTCCACGTGGCCTGGGCAGTGTAGAAAGCGCTACCTTCTCCCAGGTCCTGTGCTGGCACCGCCGCCTCGCTCACCCTCAAGCCCCCCTGAGTCCTGACAGCAAAGTGTGTGGGGCATTCTGCAGGAGTTGTGCCATTCTGGGTGCTTTTGCCCAAAGACACACTTTGGGATGAATTCAGAGCCACATCTCATTTCCTATGAGACTGGAAGAACCATGTAAAAGGATTTTGACAAAAGCTTTCCACATCTCTGTTTATTCTTTTGAATCCATAAAACGACCTTAAAAAATGCATTCGGGCCACCTAAGAAAGAATGCACTTTCTGGCCAGAGCACGCAGGATTCTTTTGCCCAACAGGTTAAAGGGAGCAGAGCTGGCATAGTGGGAATGGCCCTGGTGCCCTATGAGGAGACCGGGGGAATGGGGTTGCCAAAATTCCATAAGCCTCTTGCCACCTTCTCCTTTGCAAACCACACCATCCAGATCCACCAGGACTGGAGGCAACTGGGAATCACAGCTGTGATTTGGGACATGGTAAGCAAATCTTGAGGGGCCTCTGAAAACATCTGCAATTGATTATAAGACTGGTCTTTATTTAAAAAGAAATAAAAGAACAGCTTTGTTGAGATATAACCCATATACTGTACATGTCACCTAAAGTGTACAATGAACTGGTTTTTTAAAGTAAATTCAGAGTGGTACAACCATCACCATGCTCAATTTTTAAATATCTTCATGACCCATCCCCTCCAAAAAAAACTTCTACCCACTGGAATCACTTTCCTGATCATCTTCCCCAAAATAGATTGCACTTTAAAGGTGGGTAAAGGAAAGTTGAGGGAAGTTAAAACACTGCACAAAGGATATTGTAAGATGACAAAGCCCAGAGTGAAGATCATGTGTTTTCTTTAAAAATATATATATTTTTAAAATTTCAGAAAGGGAGAGGGAGAGAGAGATAGAAACATCAATGATAAGAATCACTGATCAGCCGAAACCGGTTTGGCTCAGTGGATAGAGCGTTGGTCTGCGGACTGGAAGGTCCCAGGTTCGATTCCGGTTAAGGGCATGTACATTGGTTGCTGGCACATACCCCAGTGGGGGGTGTGCAGGAAGCAGCTGGTCGATGTTTCTCTCTCATCGATGTTTCTAGCTCTCTATCCCTTTCCCTTCCTCTCTGTGAAAAATCAATAAAATATATTAAAAAAAAAAAAAGAATCACTGATCAGCTGACGCCCACAGGCCCCCTACTGGGGATTGAGCCCGAAACCCAGGCATGTGTGCCCCTGATCAGAATCAAACCTGGACTCTTCAGTCCACAGGCCGATGCTCTCTCCATTAAGCCAAACTGACCAGGGCCATGTGTTTTCTTCAAGTTCTGCGTGGTTGTAATGGTCCCCAAATCTATACTAATAAAAGGGTAATATGCTAATTAGAGTGGTTGTCTTCCGGACATCTTTCCAGACAAAGCCACAGTGGCTACAAAGGCCAAGGCTCAGGCAGCCATAACCAGCTGCAATGGCAGCAGCATTGGGGTTATGGGGGTGGTGCCTCCAGAGGGAGGCCAGACTGGGGGCCAAGGCACAGGCAGTTTGGGGTGATCAGGCTGATAGGGGAGGGCAAGGTAGGGGCAATCAGGCTGGCAAGAGATCAAGGTAGGGGCGAGCAGGCAGGCAGGCAGGCAGTGGGGTTAGGCAGGCAGCAGGCAGGTGAGTGGTTAGGAGCCAGCGGTTCTGGATTGTGAGAGGGATGTCCGACTGCTGGAAGTTGGACATCCCCTGAGGGGTCCCAGATTGAAGAGGGTGCAGATTGGGCTGAGGGGCACCCCCCCCAGTGCACGAATTTCGTGCACCGGGCCTCTAGTATATATATAAAACCAAGACTTATTTAAGGGCACAAGAAGTGGTATGGCATTTATTTTACGTTACTGAAAGAGAATTTCCTTTTTCACTAAACTCTCTTTTTTTGTCCCATTCAATGTGTCTTCACTCCATCAGAGACTAAAAAAAAAAAAAAAAAAGCAGCATGATGATCAACCTGTCCTTGGGAGCTGGCCTAAATGTGGCAAGAGAATGTGTTCAGGGGAAATGTGAATTTCATTTATTATAGAGTCAAGATATTGGCCTAATGACTATACCCAAATCAAAATTAGATAAAATATCATTAGATCATTGTAGTTACTAAAAGTAGCATAAAACTAGAGGCAAAGAATAAAAAATGTTATTAAACAACACTAAGTAATTATATTAATCTTCCCCTTTCTAATTTAAACCCAGTGACTACTAATAGCTATTCTCTATTCCCAGAACTCCAGTAGAGTCTGTACATAGCTCCTGTCCTGTCCCTCAGCAGGTCATCTCCTCTAGTTACAGAGATAAAATTTCACAAAGATGTGGAGCAATGAAACTTCCTCACTTTTTAATTTCAGCTTTGCCTGCTCAACAAACCTCCTCTTTAGTTTCTATGTCTCTGCCCCAAACCAGTCTCTCCTCAGGGACATTGGTCCCAAATTCTTTTTTCTAGCATTGTGTACCCCAAATTTATCCCCTCTTTACTAATTTCTTTTCTTTAAAATATACACTTGGTCAAAGAGCCTCTCTTTAGAGAAATTATTGCTTGATCTTGAATTATACTAGTACTCTAACTGGTGTTCTTTCTCTTTCCTTATCATTCATTGTTGTTTATTTATTCAATAGAGGTCATTGAGCATCTATTATGTGCTAAACACCATGCTAAATACTTATTTTTAATACTCATCTGAAGATTATATATATATATATATATATATATATATATATATATATGCTGTAAATATATACTGAGTGGCTAGATTATTATGATCTCTGAATGCATAATAATCTGGCCACTCAGTGTATATCCTATATAAATATGCAAATTGTCCTCTCGACCAGGATTTCAACCAGCAGGCAGGCCAGCCAACCACCCATGTTCCCTCCCCCAGGGCAGCCAAGCTGACTGGACCCCACTCATGCATGAATTCATGCATTCATGCACCGGGCCTCTAATTGTGTATATATATATATATATATATATATATATATATATATATGCTGTAAATATATATTGAGTGGCCAGATTATTATGCATTCAGAGATCATAATATGCTGTAAATATATATTGAGTGGCCAGATTTAATATGCTGTAAATATATATTGAGTGGCCAGATTATTATGCATTCAGAGATCATAATAATCTGGCCCCTCAGTGTATATATTAATTGATTTTAGAGAGGGTAGAGGGGTGGGAGAGGGAGAGAGATCTATTTGTTATTCCACTTATTTATGTACTAGAGGCCCGGTGCACGAAATTCGTGCACTCGGTGGTGGGGGGACCCTCAGCCCAGCCTGCTCTCTCTTGCAGTCCAGAAGCCCTCGAGGGATGTCCAACTCCCGCAGGGAGCAGGCCGAAGCCGTCAGTCAGACATCCTTAGCGCTGCTGTGAGCCCAGCTCCTGGCTGAGCGGCGCTCCTCCTGTGGGAGCGCACTGAACACCAGGGGGCAGCTTCTGTATTAAGCATCTGCCCCCTGGTGGTTAGTGCACATCATAGCGACTGGCCAACTGGTTGACTGTCTGCCCCTTGGTGGTCAGTGTACATCATAGTGAGCGGTTGAGCAGCCTTACCGTATAATTAGCATATTACACTGATTGCTTGAACAGATGACTGGATACTTAGCATATTAGGCTTTTATTATATAGGATTCATTGGTTAATTTCTATATGTACTCTGAACTTGGATCGAACTTACAATCTTGGTGTAATCAGTGTAATTTCAGGCAGAGTGGTGGTAGACAAAGAGATAGAATTATAAACATTACACAATATCAAAGGCTGCGTTTGGGGAGAAACTGAGTCACAGGGAGTTTTCTTAAATTCATTTGCCTAAATTTCCCATGTGGTAAGTGATTAAGCCAGCATTAGAACTCAAGCAGTCATATTCTAGAGCTTTGCTCTTAGCTTCTGTACTATACTTCGCCATTGTACAAAGGAGAAGATGGTGGGGTAGTGCTTGGAAGGCTGCCACAAAGTCTAAAGAAAAATCTCTGAACCTGCAAAGTTCTGAAAGACATATTTGAGGCCAGATTGAGAAAAGATGGTGAAATGTTGAGGAGATGATATCCAAATCCTGTTTCCTATTGTCAGGCTTCTAACAATAGAGTAAGGAAAAATAATGGATGTTACTTCTGAGATAAGGTCACACAAAAATGTGTGTTATATCTCATCTCACTGTTTGGTTGTGTTTCCACTAGGGGAAAAAGGATTCTTTATGCACTGAATATTTTAATATGCTGTAAATATATATTTTCTTTTTTATTGTTTAAAGTATTACATATGTCTCCCTTTTCCCTGATTGACACCCCCCCATCCACTCCCACCCACAAAGGCTAGCCGCCACCACCCCAGTGTCCCTGCCCATTGGTCATGCTAATATGCATGCATACAAGTTCTTTGGTTGATCTCTAACCTCCCCTCCCCTGCCAATTGTCTCTCTATCTACTTTTGTTCTTCAGTTTATGTTGATCATTATATGCCACATATGATTGAGATCATGTGATATATCTTTATCTGACTAGTTTATTTCACTTAGGATAATGCTCTCCAGTTCCATCTATGCTGTTGCAAATGGTAAAAGTTCCTTCATTTTTATAGCAGTGCAGTATTCCATTGTGTATATGTACCACCATTTTTTAATCCACTCATCTGCTGATGGGCACTTACGCTGTTTCCATATCTTAGCTATGGTAAATTGTGCTGCTATGAACATAGGGGTGAATATATCCTTTCTGCTTTGTGTTTCCTGTTTCTTGGGATATAGTTCTACCAGTGGGATTACTGGGTCAAATGGGAGTTCCATTTTTTTTCTTTATTGATTAAGGTAAAAATGGAAATGAGAAAAAAGCTGGGGTTGCAATACTTATATCACACAAAATAGACATCAAAGTAAAGGCCATAACAAGAGATAAGGAAGGCCACTACATAATACTAAATGGAGCAATTCAACAAGAAGATATAACTTTAGTAAACATATATGCACCCAATACAGGAGCACCCAAATACATAAAACAACTTCTGGAAGATTTCAAGGGAGAGACCGATAGCAATACAGTCATAGTAGGGGACTTTAATACACCACTGACACCACTGGATAAATCCTCTGAACCAAAAATCATCAAAGAAACAGCAATCCTAAATGACTCACTAGATTAGATGGACTTAATTGACATCTTCAGAATATTTCACTCCAAAGCTACAGAATATACATTCTTCTCCAATGCACAAGGGACATTTTCAAAGATAGACCACAGATAAGGACACAGGCAAAGTCTCTTCAAATTCATGAGGATAGAAATCATAACAAGCATCTTCTCAGATCACAAAGTCATAAAACTAGAAATTAACTACAATAAAAACAATGAAAAAAAATCAAACACTTGGAGGCTAAATAGCATGCTATTAAACAATGATTGGGTTACAAAGAGATCAAAGAAGAAATAAAAAGCATCCTGGATACAAATGACAATGAAAACACAACAATCCAAAATCTTTGGGACACAATGAAATCAGTCCTGAGACGGAAGTTCATACCTCAAAAAACAAGAATAACGGGTAATAAATTATCTAACCTTGCAACTTAAAGAATTAGAAAGAGAGCAACGAGAAATAGCCCACAGTATACAGAAGGAAGAAAATAATAAAGATCAGAGCAGAAATAAATGACATAGAGACCAAAAAATCAATACAAAAGATCAATGAAAGCAAGAACTGGTTCTTTGAAAGGGTAAAGAAGATTGATGAACCTCTACCCAGGCTCACCAAGAAGCAAACAGAGAGGACCCAAATAAACAAAATCAGAAATGAAGAGAAGAAATAACAACAGACCCCACAGAAATAAAGGGTTGTTAAAAAATACTATTCTAAAAAACTAGACAACCTGGAGAAAATAGACATATTCCTAGAAAAATTTAATCTTCCAAAACTCAAAAAAAAAAAATCTAAAAACCTGAATAGGCCAATAACTATGGAAGAAATTGAAGCAGTCATCAAAAAGCTTCCAGCAAACAAAAGCCTGGGCCAAATGGCTTTACAGGAAAATTTTACCAAACATTCTAGGAAGAACTAAAACCTATCCTCCTCAGACTACCCCCAAAAATTCAAGAGAAAGGAACACTTCCAAGCTCATTCTATGAAGCCAGCATCACCCTAATACCAAAACCAGATAAAAACAACACAATGAAAGAGAATTACAGGCCAATATCCCTCATGAACATAGATGCCAAAATCCTCAACAAAATTCTAGCAAATAGGATCCAGCAGTACATCAGAAAGATCACACACCATGACCAAGTAGGATTTATCCCAGGGATGCAAGGATGGTACAATATCAACAAATCAATAAACATGATACATTACAAAAACAAATTGAGAGACAAAAATTGCATAGTCATATCAATTGATGCAGAAAAAGCATTTGACAAAATCCAGCACCCTTTAATTGATAAAAACTCTCAATAAGGTGGGAATAGAAGGATCATACCTCAACATAATAAAAGCCATATATGACAAACCTACAGCCAACATCATACTCATTTGGGCAAAAACTAAAACCATTTCCCCTAAGAACAGGAACAAGACAGGGATGCCCACTCTCACCACTCCTGTTCGACACAGTACTGGAAGTACTAGCCATTGCGATCAGACAAGAAGAAGAAATAAAAGGCATCCAAATTAGAAAAGAAGAAGTAAAACTGTCTTTATTCGCAGATGACATCATACTGTACATAGAAAACCCTAAAGACTCCATCAAAAAATTATTAGACTTAATAAATGAATTCAGTAATATAGCAGGATACAAAAAATTAATGCCAAGAAATCTATAGCATTTCTATACACCAATAGTGAACTTACAGAAAGAGAGACTAAAAAAGCAATCTTATTTACCATCACACCAAAAAAAAAAAAAAAAAGATACCTAAGAATAAACTTAACTAAGGAGGTAAAAGACCTGTACTCAGAAAATTACAGGACACTGAAGAAAAGAGATAGAGGAAGACATAAACAGATGGAAGAACATACTGTGATCATGGATTGGTAGAATCAACATCATTAAAATGTCCTTACTACCCAAAGCAATCTATAAATTCAACGCAATCCCCATTAAAATACCAACAGCATATTTCACAGATCTAGAAAGAACTCTCCAAAAATTCATCTGGAATAAAATAAAATAAAAAACCAAATAGCTGCAGCAATCCTGAGAAAGAATACAAAAGTACGAGGGATCTCAATACCAGATTTCAAACTGTATTACAAAGCCACTGTTTTCAAAACTGCCTGGTACTGGCACCAGAACAGACATATAGATCAATGGAATAGAATAGAGAACCACGAAATTGACCCAAACCACTATGCTCAATTAATATTTGACAAAGGAGGCAAGAACATACAATGGAGTCAAGACAGTCTCTTCAATAAATGCTGCTGGGAAATTTAGTAAGACACATGGAAAAAAAAAAACAGAAACTAGACCACCACTTACACCATACACAAAAATAAACTCAAAATGGATAAAGGACTTTAACATAAGACAGGAAACCATAAAAATATTAGAAGAATCCAAAGGCAACAAAATCTCAGACATATGCTAAAGCAATTTCTTCACCAATACAACTCCTAGGGCAATGGAAACTAAAGGGAAAATAAACAAATGGTACTACATCAAAATAAAAAGCTTCTCCACAGCAAAAGAAACCATCAATAAAACAACAAGAACATATTTGCCAACATTATCTCCGATAAGGGTTTAATCTCCAACATTTACAGGGAACTCATACAACTTAAATAAAAGGAAGACAAACAACCCAATAAAAAATGGGCAAAGGAACTCAATAGATACTTTTTGAAAGAAGAAGAGACATGCTCAAAGTCACTAATCATCTGAGAGATGCAAATCAAAACAACAATGAGGTAGCTTTTCACACCTTTCAGAATGGCTATCATCAACAAATGACAAATGCTGATGAGGATCCAGAGAAAAAGGAACCCTCGTGCTCTGCTAGTGAGAATGCAGACTGGTGCAGCCACTGTGGAGAACATTATGGAGTTTCCTCAAAAAACTAAAAATGGAACTCTCATTTGACCCAGTGATCCCACTTTTAGGAATATATCGCCAGAAACCAGAAACACCAATCAGAAGGATATATGCACCCCTATGTTCATAGCAGCACAGTTTACAATAGCTAAGATTTGGAATCAGCCTAAGTTTTCATCAGCAGATTAGTAGATTAAAAAACTTTGGCACATCTACATAATGGAATACTATGCTGCTGTAAAAAGGAAGGAACTCATACCACTTGCAACAGCATGGATGCAGCTGGAGAACATTATGTTAAGTGAAATAAGTCAGTCAGAGAAAGATAAATATCACATGATCTCACTCATTTGTGAATTATAATGAACAACATAAACCGATTAACAAAAAATAGATCTAGAGACAGAGAAGCATTGATCAGGTGCTCAAATCTCAGAGGGAAGGCAGGGGAGGGTGGGACTAAGGGGGAGAGACCAACCAAAGGACTTGTATGCATGCATATAAGCATAACCAATGGATACAGACACTGGGGTGTGAGGGCATGAGTGGGGTAATGGGGGGACAGTGGGGAGATAAGGACACATTTGTAATACCTTAACCAATAAAGGAACATAAAATAAAATAAATGCAGATGTTTCACCCTCAAAAAAAAAAAAAAAAGAAAGAATGTCTCCAAAATGTTGAGGATAAATAACATTTAGGCAAATTGATTCTCAAATATTTACTGACCACTTTTCATTTGATTAAGTCTATACTCAGAAATTTGGGGAAATTTACAATTATGGTCCTTATGAATACATAAGTTAATTTAGCATGGGAGAGAAAACATACACACACAATGTATGTGGTACATTCTGTTACGGGAGGACAAAGAATATTGGGGACCAGCTATAATGATAAGAAATATTAATCATGCTCTGTTCACCATGACTGTTTTGTTCTGATTAAAGAAAGCACATTCCAACCAGGCTGGGAGTTGCATGTGGGACCTGAGAGCTCACTTGGAAATGTGGTCCATCCTCCACATCCAGGAGCTGCCTATTATCATTGAAAGGTTAACAACCTTGTTGCAGAAACCAGAGGCACCTCCAGGCCTTTGCAAACCCCCCGCCCACATTACATTTAAACTGCCCATTTTGCATATCTATTCTTATCCCTTTTGCCTACTTGCCCATGTAATCTTTGTCCTTCTACCCAATATAAGCAGCTGGCTTATGGTGGGGGGCAGAGCAGGTTTTTGTGGATGACCTGCTGCTCTCCCATACTGCAGGCAGTATTGGAATAAACGCTCATATATGATTCAACCCTGTCTCTGCTGAATTGGCTCAAGTAGTGACAGGCAGCCTGGACTCATTGATTGTCTGGTTACAATTATAAGTGACTAATCAAAATTTGTAGAATCAATGAATGAGTGAGTGAAAGAATGCGATGGAGTTAATAGGTAAAAAATAACAAATGAAAAGTTGAATACTGTATGATATATTCATATACAGATTTTTAACAATGAGAAGAATGGTTGTAATTTGGTGAAACCAAAACCTCATCAATATAATCTCACACTATAACCTTGCAAATGGAAAATAATATGCAAAGTAGCTCAATAATACTAACGACTGGGTGGAGGGTTATTACAAGTAATTTTTATGTTTCTGGGTATTTTCTGTTTTCAATGAGTATATATTATCCTTGAAAGAAAATAATTTATTTTAAAAAGTGGAATAGACAGGAAGTGCTTTGAGTTCCAAAGAGAGATATCACTTTGGACTAGAGTTATTTGGGAGAGCTTCTTGGGTTAAGGAATTCTGAGCTGGGTTCATGCAACTTAAATTGGAAGAAAGGTGGCAATGTGTTTTAGGCATATAACCTGGCAGGAATAGGGTAAATCAAATGATATTTTCAGCAGTTTTCTAGAACATTTTTAAATAAAATTTTATAAAGACAAAAAAAAAATCAATATTTAACAAGGTGTAAAAAGAAAGGAGAGAGAAACACTAAAGCAGGAACAGAATAAGAGAAACAAAACAAAAAAGGGAGAAGTCTGGAAGAAAGTGAAAAAAATGAGATAACTAATACAGGGAATAAGAAAACAAAAGACATTTTGAAACTTAACTGATATTTTTGACTTTCTGTGTGTAAAATATGAATGTTTATTAAATTGAGGTTTTCTTAAACAAATCAAGACATTATTATTTTCATAAGACCTTTCTTTGTAAGGTCAACAATTATAAATTGAAAATTGGAAGGAATGACCACAGAAATAAATGCCTAAGAGAAAAGTACAATTAAAGCGGTAGATTCTACAAAACACAGAGACAGTGAAACAGCAATTCTCTAATACTGCCCTGATGACCTCAATTATTTGTTCACATAAACAAAGGTATATATATATATATATACCTTTGTCACTCACACACACACACATACTAGAGGCCCGGTGCATGAAATTCATGCACGGGGGTGTGTGTCCCTCAGCCCAGCCTGCACCCTCTATAATCTGGGACATCCCTCTCACAATCCAGGACTGCTGTCTCCCAACTGCTCACCTGCCTGCCTGCCTGATTGTGCCTAACTGCTCACCTGCCTGCCTGCCTGATTCCCCTAACTGCTTCTGCCTGCCAGCCTGATCACCTCCTAACCACTCCCCTGCCAGGCTGATCGATGCCTAACTGCTCCCCTGCCGGCCTGGTCACCCCTAACTGCCCTCCCCTACAGGCCTGGTTGCCCCCAACTTCCCTCCCCTGCTGGCCTGGTCACCCTAACTTCCCTCCCTTGCCACCATGGTCACCCCTAACTGCCCACCCCTACCTGCCCTCACCTTCAGGCCTGGTCGTTCCCAACTGCCCTCCCCTGCTGGCCCTGTCACCCCTAACTGCCCTTCCCTGCAGGCCTGGTCACTCCTAACTGTCCTCCCATGCAGGCCTGGATGCCCCCAACTGCCCTCCCCTGCAGGCCCGGTCACCCCTAACTTCCCTCCCTTGCCACCCTGGTTGCCCCTAACTTCCCTCCCCTGCAGGCCTGGTTGTCTCCAACTGTCCTCCCCTGCAGGCCTGGTCACCCCCAACTGTCCTCCTCTGCAGGCCTGGTCATCCCCAACTGCCCTCCCCTGCAGGCTTGCCCCCCCCCCCAACTGTCCTCCCTTTCAGGCCTGGTCCCTCCCAACTGCCCTCCTCTGCCGGCCATCTTGTGGTGGCCATCTTGTGTCCACATGGGGGCGACCATCTTTGATCACATGGGGGCGGCCATCTTGTGTGTTGGAGTGATGGTCAATTTGCATATTACCTCTTTATTAGATAGGATACCTTTGTGATCTATCTTAGAACCTGTTCTGTGTACACTTGAAAACACTTTATATTTTGCTGCTTTGGGATGAGATGCTCTGAAACTATTAATATAATACATCTGGTGCAGCGTGTCATTTAAGGCCATTGTTTCTTTTTTGATTTTTATGTCTGAAAGATTTGTCTATTGATCTTTCACTTTATATCCTCAAGATTTGCTTTATATATTATGGATCTCCTATGTTGAGTAAATAAGTATTTACAAGGGTTATATCCACATTTTGGATGGATCTTTTTAGCCCTTCTTTAGCTCTCTTTTTTTTAAAAAAAATACATTTTAGTGATTTTTTACAGAGAGGAAGGGATAGGGATAGAGAGTTAGAAACATCGATGAGAGAGAAACATCGATCAGCTGCTTCCTGCACACTCCCTACTGGGTATGTGCCCGCAACCAAGATACATGCCCTTGACCCGAACCGACGCTCTATCCATTGAGCCAAACCGGTTAGGGCTATCTCTTATTATAGCTTTGTTTTAAAATCTATTTTGTCAGATACAAATATTGCTACTCCAGCCTTTTCTCTCTTTCTTTTTCATTTCCAGTTGTATGAAATATCTTATTCCATCCATTGTCTGTGTGTATCTATTGTTCTGAAGTGGATCTGCTTTTATTTCATTAGGTGTATGTTTCTTTGTCTTCCCAGGGCTGCCTCTTTGTGTTTGTTTTTATGTATGAGGTGTATTTGCTATGATTTCCATTCTCAGTAGGGTGGCCTTCTTTGGTAGGTGTCCTGTGTGAACCAGTGACACAGTCTCTGAGCTGGGTGCTCCAGGAATGTCCTTTGTGTGGGTTATGTGTGCCCTCTTGTTGTAATTGAGTATTTATTGGTATTGGCCCATTCATACATGGGTTCATTCTTCAGATAGTCTGAATGTGAAGATTGACAATGACTAGAGTGTACTGTGTAGGTGCTGACCACACTGAATGGAGTTCCCCACAGGGTATACTGTCTGCTAAGATCTCCCTTTGGAATATGCCATTTGTGAAGCTATCCACAGTTTGTGGCTGGTGTGAGAGAAGAACCAAGCTGTGCACCAAGGCCTGCTTCCAACAGCACTGAGTTTGGGTCGGGACAACAAAAAGCCCAAGGCATCCTGAGATCCACCTTCAACTGCTTCTGCCTGATAGCTGCCTTTTAGATTCAGCCACTGAAAGAACCTGTGATTGTATTTGAGTTGTTTGAGGTAAGTTCTCAGTGAGTCACTAGGTAGGGGTGAATGGTGTTCACCAGACTGATACACATTCAAATGCAGCACCTGGATTCATGGAGCACTCACAATGATCAGGCATTATTGGCAAGCTTTCAGTGATACAGTTCAACATAATAATCTAATGATTGCTCCTTGTGGGGGAGAAAACCTACTCCACAAATGTCTTTAAAAAAGACATGAGTTTAGAGATGAATGTTTTGAGCCTTTGAAAGAAGGATATATTGGAGGATAGAAAATGGCAACCGAATAAACAGAGGTGTCATGCATCTCATCCCAGGTCCAGACTGGAAAAGCAACTAAATCAGAGAACATTTACCAGGAATTAAAAAATTAGACAGGGCTGAGAAGACAATTTACAACAAGGAAGGGCAAAGGAAACCTGGAGAACAGTAGGAATGGGAACCTGAGCTAGTGAGGGCCAGCCGGCCAGCAAGCCAAGGGAGTGAGGAGGAAGCTGTGGTGCACCAAAGCTACATCCCTTGGCAATAGGCATAACAGCCAACTGGAAAGGAAAAGCCACAGGGCTGCTGCTGGCTAGAGAATTTGGATATAAGACCACAGCCGCAAAAGGCCGAGGTGGCCCAAGCCGTGCAGTGCTGGGGGAGAGAAACCCACAGTTTTGTGGTTGTTTGGTTTTGTTTTGTCTTTGCTTTTATTCACTAAACCCAGAACATAGGACTTTTCAATTGCAAACACTCAACCAAGGCTTTAGCCCGGGGAGAGGTGCAGACTTGAGGTGTCGGGGAGATATGGCCAGGACTCTGGAATTGGGACATTCTGAAAGCTTCCAAACCTAACGGGCCATTTCTCCCCTTAAGAGCTTACCCCTCCCAGTAGCCTCAAGACAGGTAATACAGCCTGCGACACCCTGCCCTGCATTTTGAGCTATACAAAGGAAACAAAGGCAGAGGCTAAGTTATAGGTCTAAATAGTACCAAAGAGCCCTCAGTAACTGGATTGGAAGAGGGGCCTGAGAACTAGACTGATAAAAGTTCCAGTTTGCCAGCCAACCCTATTGGTCTCCATACAAGGATCCCTGACCAACCAAAGCCAGAGTAATAATTTGGGCCAATCACAGGGAGTAGCTCTGGGTCAGGGAAAAAACATACATCTTATTCTCAGGAAGTGAAACAGCACGACCCCCACCTAAAGCCCTTTCAGTGATTAAGATTGACAGCTGGCAGACAGGCAAAGCAGGCAGATTGGGCCCACCTGCAGCAACAAAGGCCTGTAGAGACAGACACAAGCAGAGGAGCAGTGGATCACTTGGACCTTCAAAAGGGAGCTAAAAGCCAAAAGACAGTGCCAGACAGTGGTCAGCACCCAACTACCTAAAAGAAAGCCCTGAATTGGCAGACAGAACAGAATAGTGGAGTCCTAAACCAGATCCCATGGGGCATCAAAACTCCACTGAAGCAAATGACACTTAATTTTTCTAGTGTGTGTGTGTGTGTATGTGTGTGGGAGGGGGGTTAATTTTTAACTTTTTAAATTATTTTTTATTTCTTATTGTTATTGCATTTTATTTTTTTGTTCACCTTTGTCTATCTCACTTCTCCTTTTTTCATCCTCTTTTTCTTCTTTCCCCATTTTGGTTTTTCTCTTTTCTTTCTTTTTACCCCTTTTTATCTGCTTTATTGATATGTTATTATTACTGTAGTCTCTGTTGGCTTATTCATATATCTAATTTCCTCTTCCCTGCTCCTTTTCCCCTTCCCTTTTCTTTTTCTTTACTACTCACTTTTTCCCTCTGCTCTCTTGCTCTTTTCTTTCCCTAATTTTTAAATTGCTTTCACTTCCAGTATCTGCTCTCTCCTCTATTCTCCTTTTCAAAAAAAAAAAAAAAAAAGGAAAGAAATATATATTTTTTCTTTTTGTCTACTCATTCTCTTTACTATAGTGGTCATTCCCCTGTTCATCCAATTCCTTAGCCTAACTTTTTGTATTTAAGTCTTGCCTCTAAAGATTCTGCCCCTGTCCCCTTTTTTTCTGGGTGATTTTTGTTTGTGCTTTTTGGTTTACTTGCTTGTTTTGTTTTCCCCCGGTATTCTTTTGTTTTCTTGATATCATTTTTGTTCTCTTTCCTAATTCTTTTTTCTCAAGTAGTCACTTTTATTGGAGTTATAGGTGTCTTGTGTACATTCGCGTTCTGTTCCTTCTGTGTCATGTCTTGTCATGTTGCATTTTGTACTGTTTGGTCAGCACCTCCACAATGGCTGGTACAACATGGTAGAGAGAGAGCCATATAATCAGACACCCTGAGAGGAGACTCCATGCATGAACAGGACAATAACATTCAAGACTCAACTACGTCAGGAGAACCCAAATATCTCAAGTAGGGTGCCTCCCTAGAACACCCAGCCTAGAAGATTTTAGAGACTACACCTTTGGGTCCCACAAAACAACTACTACATAAGACCAATTCAAAAAATCTGGATGGCATAGCAGTTTTATCTAATACATAGAAACAATTACAAAGGAACAGAAAAAAATGGGGAGACAAATAAACAATCCCCATATGATAGAAAAGGAGGAATCACCAAAAGAGGAAATAAATGAAACGAGGCAAGCAATTTGACAGGGAAAGAATTCGGAGTAATGGTTATACTAGTAAGGATGCTCTAATGTATGGATGAGAAATTCACCAACATATCCTATCTAATAAAGAGGGAATATGCTAATTGACCATCACACCCTCACAAAGATGGTGCAAACAGAGCCAATAAAGAGGGAATATACTAAGTGACTTCCATGCCCTCAAATATGACAGTGCCCACAACCAATAAGGAGGGAATATGCTAATTGACTGTCATGTTCTCAAGATAGCGGCACCCAGTCCCTTCAGCCCTGCTGGGCTGGCAGGCACACAGCATGGCCAGGACCATCCCCAGGTGGGTCCGGCTACTCTGCATGCCTGCCTCCAGAGTTCCCCAGTCCCCTCAGACCCCCAGCCACCCAGGGCCGGCCTGAGGCACAGGAAAGCCTCAGATGGCAGCTGCCCAGCCAAGGCACAGGCAAGCCATGGATGGCAGCTTCCCAGCTGCTCAAGGCTAGCCAGGGCAAACTGAGGCTTGTGCTGCCAGCATGGCTGCAGCAGAAGTGTGATGGGGGTGTCACATTGCCCTGATCGCTGGGTCGCCTCCCACCCCTGAGGGTTCCCAGGCTGTGAGAGGGGGCAGGCTGGGTTGAGGGACCCCCACTTCAGTGAATGAATTTTCATGCACCGGGCCTCTAGTGTAAGAATGAAGAGAAAATGAAGACTGACATAGAAGCAATACAGAACACAATGCAAGGTTTCAAAAGTAGACTAGAAGAAGCTGAGGACCTAATGAGCAAGTTAAAAGACAAGGTAAAAAAAAAAAACAAAAACCCAAGTGAGCAGCAACTGGGGAAAAAACAACAACTTTAAAAGCAGGAGTAGAGTCTAAGGGATCTTTGGAACAACACAAAATTAAGCAACATTCACATAATAGGGGTGCCAGAAGTGGAGGAAACTGAGAAAGGAATAGAGAACCTGTTTGAAGAAATAATGTCAGAACATTTCCCTGACTTTGGGAAGGAAAAAGTCACACAAGTCCATGAAGTACACAGAGTCCCAAACAAGATGAACCCCAAGAGACTAATAATAAGACACATCATAATTAAATTGTCAAATATCAAAGGCAAAGTAAGAATCATAAAGGCTGCCAGAGAGGGACAGAAAGATACCTATAAGGGTTCTCCCATTAGACTATCAACTGATTTCTCAACAGAAACACATCAGGCCAGAAGGTAATGAAATGCAGTATACAAAGTAATGCAAAGCAAGGGACTGAATCCAAGAATACTCTATCTAGCAAGGTTATCATTTAAAATTGAAGGTGAAATCAGGAGCTTCACAGACAAAAAAAAGGTTAAGGGATTTTACAGCAATACAAAATATGCTAAAGGGACTGTGGTAAAAAAAAAAAAAGAAATAGAAAGGGATGAAGGATCACAGGCATAAAGAATGAAAATGGCAAGAAACAAGTACCTATCAATAATAACTTTAACTGCAAATGGATTAAATGCTCCAATTGAAAGACATAGTGTAGCTGAATGGTTAAGAAAATAAGACCCATATATGTGATTCACATAGACTGAAACTGAAAGGATGGGAAAAAATTCAGGCAAATGAAAAAAAAAAAAATCTGGGGTAGCATTACTTATATCTGACAAAATTGACCTCAAGGTGAAGGCCATAAAAACAGATAAGGAAGGCCACTTCATAATACTAAAGGGATCAATTCAGCAAGAGGGTATAACTCCAGCAAATATATATGCACTCAATACAGGGGCACCCAAATACATTAAAAAAAAACACAAAAAATTTCTGGAGGATATCAAAGAAAGATTCACAGCAATACATTCATAGTAGGGGACTTTAATACCCCAATGACACCATTGGATAAATCCTCTAGGCAAAGAAACAGCAACACTAAAGGACTCACCAGATCAGATGGAATTAATTGACATTTTCAAAACATTTCATCCCCAACACTACAGATTATACATTCTTTTCAAGTGCACATGGTACATTTCCAACGATAGACCACATATTGGGACACAGGCTAAGTCTCCACAAATTCAGGAAGATTGAAATCAAATCAAGCATTGTCTCAGATCACAATGGCATAAAATTAAATGCCAATTACAATAAAAACAATCAAACACATGGAGGTTAATAGCATGCCATTAAACAATGATTTGGTGACCAAGTCGATCAAAAAGAAATAAAAAACCTCCTGGAAACTAATGAAAATGAAACACAACAATCCAAAATCTATGGGACATAGTGAAAGAAACCCTAAAAGGGCAATTTCATAGCACTATAGGTCTACCTCAAAAACAAAAACAAAAACAAAACAACAAGAAAAATTGGAAATATATAAGTTATCTATTCCTACAACTTAAAGAACTAGAAAGACAGCAACAAGAAAAGCCCAGAGTAAGTAGAAGGAAGGAAATAATATAGAATGGAAATAAATGACATAGAGACAAAAGAAAAAATACAAAAGATCAACAGAACCAACAGCTGGCTCTTTGAAAGGGTAAACAAGATTAATGAACCTCTAGTCAGGACCACCAAGAAACAAAGATAAGGGACCCAAATAAAGAAAATCAGAAATAAAAGAGGTGAAGTAACAACTGACCCCATAGACATACAAAGGATTGTAAAAAAAAAAATATATACTATGAGCAATTTTATTCCAACAAACTGAACAACCAGAAAAACTTAATAGGCCAATAACTACCAATGACATTGAAGCAGTAATCAAAAAACTTCCCAAAAACAAAAGCCCTGGTCCAATTGGCTTCATAGGGGAGTTTTACCAAACATTCAAAGAAAAATTAACTCTGATCCTCCTGTGACTATTCCAAAAGTGCAAGAGGAAGGAACACTTCCAAGCTCATTCTATGAAGCCAGCATTATCCTAATCCCAAAACCATATAAATACACTACAAAAAAAGAGAATTACAAGCCAATATCTTGATGAAGATAGATGCTAAAATCCTAAACAAAATATTAGCAAATTGCATCCAGCAGTATATTAAAAAGATCACACAATATAACCAAGTGGGATTTATTCAAGGCAGGCAAGGCTGGTACAATATCTACAAATAAATAAATGGGATGCATCACAAACAAATTGAAAGATAAAAAACACATGATCATATCAATTGATACAGAAAAAGCTTTTGACAATTCAACACCCTTTCTTGATAAAAACTGTCAGCAAAGTTTGAATAGAGGGATCACACCTCAACATAAAAAAAGCGTTATATGACAATCCTACAGCCAACATCATACTCAATGGGCAAATACTAAAACTGTTTCACCTAAGAACAGGGACAAGACAGAGATGTCCACTTTCACCATTCCTGTTCGCTATAGTACTGGAAGTGCTAGCCATAGCAATTAGACAAGAAGAAGAAATAAAAGGTATCCAAATTGGAAAAGAAGAAGTAAAACTGTCATTATTCACAGATTTCATAATATTGTATGTAGAAAACCCCAAAGATTCCACACACACAAAAAAATGAATAGATTTAATAAATAAATTCGGCAATGTATCAGGATACAAAATTAACACCCAGAAATCTATGGCCTTTTTATATACCAACTAGAGGCCTGTTGCATGAAATTTGTGCATGGGGTGTGGGGGGAGGGGGTTTCTCAGCCCGGCCTGCACCCTCTTACAATCTGGGACCCCTTGGGAGATGTCTGACTGCCAGTTTAGGCCCGATTCCCCAGGGATCCCTGTAGAATCCCTGGCTCCTAATTGCTCCCCTGCCTGCCTGCCTGATTGCCCCTAACCACTCTGCCTGCCTTCCTCATTGCCCCTAACCACTCTGCCTGCCTTCCTCATTGCCCCTAACCACTCCTGCCTGCCTGATCGTCCCTAACTGCTCGCCTGCCTGCCTGATCGCCACTAACCACTCGCCTGGCTACCTGAAAGCTCCTAACCACTCTGACTGCCTGATCACTCCTAACTGCTTGCCTGCCTGCCTGATTGCCCCTAACCATCTCTCCCTTGGCCCCCGGCCATGGCAGCTTCATCTGGAAGGACATCCAGAATGATGTCCAGAAGGTCATTCAGCTGTCTGGTCTAATTCACATATTACGCTTTTATTATTATAGATAATGAACTCACAGAAATGGAAACTAATAAAACAGTCCCTTTTACCATTGCAACAAAAACCAGTAAGATACCTAAGAATAAACTTAGCTAAGGAGGTAAAAGACCTGTACTCAGAAAACTACATGACGTTGAAAAAAACAGATAGAGTAAGATATATACAAGTGGAAGAATATCCTGTGTTAATGAATTGGTAGAATCAACATCATTAAAATGTCCATACTACCCAAAGCAATCTATAGATTCAGTGCAATCCCCATTGAAATACCAACAACATATTTCACAGACCTAGAACAAACTCTCCAAAAATTTATATCAAATAAAAAAAGACTTTGAATAGCTGCAGAAATCTTGAGAAAGAAGAACAAAGTTGGAAGGATCACAATACCAGATATCAAATTATATTGCAAAGCCACAGTTCTCAAAACTGCTTGGTACTGGCATAAGAACAGAGACATATAGACCAATGGAACAGAACAGAGAACCCAGAAATCGACCCAAGCACTTATGCTCAATATTTGACAAAGGAGGCAAGAGCATACAATGTAGTTAAGACAGTCTCTTCAATAAATGGTATTGGGAAAATTGCACAGATACATGCAAAAAAAGTGAAGCTAGACCACGAACTTACACCATACACAAAAATAAACTCAAAATAGAGAAAAGACTTAAACATAAGATGTGAAACCATAAAAATCTTAGAAGAATACATAGACAGCAAAATATCAGACCTATCATAACAATTGTTTACCAATACATATCCTAGGAGAATGGAAATTAAGATAAAATAAACAAATGGGACTACATCAAAATAAAAAGCCTCTGCACAGCCAAAGAAAGCATCAACAAAACTACTAGGAAGCCCACTGCATGAGAGAACATATCTGTCAATGTTACATCTGATAAGGCTTTAATCTGCAAAATTTACAGGGAACTCAGACAACTTAACAAAAGGAAGATAAAAAATCCAATAAAAAAAATGGGCAAAGGACATAAGTACACACTTTTCAAAAGTGGACATACAGAAAGCCAAGAGACATATGAAAAAATGCTTAAAGTCGCTAATCATTCGTGAGATGCAAATCAAAATAACAATGAGGTACCATCTCACACCTGACAGAATGACTATCATCAACAAATCAACAAGTGCTGGAGAGGATGCAGAAAAAAAAAAAAAAGATCCCTTGTACACTGCTGGTGGGAATGCAGACTGGTGCAGCCACTGTGGAAAACAGTATGGCGTGTCCTCAAAAAATTAAAAATGAAACTCCCATTTGACTCAGTAATCCCACTTTTAGGAATATATCCCAAGAAATCAGGACCACCTATCAGAATGTACATATGCACCCCTGTGTTCATAGCAGCACAATTTACAATATCTAAGATTTGGAAACAGCCTAAGTGCCCATCAGTAGATGAGTGGATTAGAAAACTGATGTAAGAAAAGAAAAAAGAAAAACTCTTACTGTTTGCATCAGCATAGATGGACCTGGAGAACATTATGCAAAGTGAAATAAGCCAGTTGGAGAAAGATAAGTATCTCATTATCTCACTCATTTGTGGAACATAATGAACAATATAAACTGATGTACAAAAATAGATCCAAGAGACAGAGAAGTATTGACAGACCTTCAAACCTCAGAGGGAAGGCAGTTCAGGATTGGGGAGGGGGGATAAGAGATTAACCAAAGGACTTATACACATGCATGTAAGCATAACCAATGGACAAAGACAGAAGGGGAATGAGGGGCCGTACTTGGGCGGAGGGAGGGAGATGGCTTGCTGATGTCAATGGGGGAATATGGAGACATTTTAACAATAAAGAATTAAACAAAAAATAAATTAAAAAATAATCAAAAACAAATGCACCACCTGTGCTGGGTCTGAGGCTACTCTACAACATTCCCTGGGTAGATCCAGGTCAGCAACCACCCTTTAGGTGCCCACAGACCTTTGTAGTGGGGCAATGTTTCAGGGAGTTGTTAGGGTAAGGCCAACAGAGTTCATCAGGTACAAACAGTTCAAGATTTTGCCATGTGAATAGAGGGTTCGACACAAGAATGGTGATATAGTTCAGGCATACAGAAAAGCCCCACAACTCAGTTTTTCCCATATTCTGCTTGAATCTTCTGGAGAATCTTCTGCATTTCTACACCACAGAAGGCTGGCCACAGACCACTGACTATATTCCAGAACACCAGCTTGGTAGGGTGATAGGGTGGTGCCATAGGAAGTCATGAGGTTGGATAAATTTGGCTATTAATGAGGAAATTCTTAGTGATAATATTTGAATACCTCTGAATATGTGTGTTAAGATATAATATTTTTAAAATATATTTTTATTGATTTCAGAGAGGAAGGAAGAGGGATAGAAACATCAATGATGAGAAACATTGATCGGCTTTCTTCTGCATACCCCACACTGGGGATCAAATCCACAATCCGGGCATATGCCCTTACCGGGAATTGAACTGTGACCTCCTGGTTCATAGGTTGAGGATCAATCACTGAGCCAGGCTGAAATACTGTATTTTAACTCTTATTCACAGATTTGAATGCCAACAATATTTTCCTTAAATATGTTTATTCATATCTGGTATATCTAACTATATGAAAATTACAAATCATATCTAAATGATCAAGAAATGATATTCATTTAAATTTATTATAAAGTAACTAGAGGCCCAGTGAACGAATTCATGCATGGTTGGGGTCCGGCCGGCCCACCCCGATGGGAGCGGATAGGGGCAGGCCGGTGGTGGGGAGGGGATGTGGGAGGTTGGCCAGCCAGCTCCACCCCTTATTGGGGTGGGGGATTGATTGGGGGTGAGGCCGACTGGGGGAGGGGCTGTGAGCAGTTGGCTGGAGGGCCTGGTTGGAGCCCCAATTGGATTGGTTGGCCGCCAGAGTGCACATCATAGCAACCGGTCATTCCAGTTGTTCTGGTCATTCCGTCCTTCCAGTTTCTTGGTTTTTATATATAGATTAGACCAGTGGTCAGCAAACTCACTAGTCAACAGAGCCAAATATCAACAGTACAACCATTGAAATTTCTTTTGAGAGCCAAATTTTTTAAACTTAAACTTCTTCTAATGTCACTTCTTCAAAGTAGACTCGCCCAGGCCATAGTATTTTGTGGAAGAGCCATACTCAAGGGGCCAAAGAGCCACATGTGGCTTGCCTGCCACAGTTTGCCAACCATGGGATTAGACTATGTGGTAATAGTAAAACTCAATTATTTGGTACATAGCTATAGATATTCAAATCACTGTCCCTTGACCTTGACTTGTATTAATATTTCCTGTGTAACAAAATGCCTCACATTTCTCAAAGATATATAGAGCATTGATTCTTCCAGTGAAAATGTATGATACAATTTTACATACACCACAACATGGCAATGGATGCAGTTTTCTGAATTCTGGCTAATTGTGTCTGTATAGAACTTAATTTAGGTTGCTATCTTGTTTAATTCATTATCTTAATACCTTTACCTTCCTCTATATATACTAGAGGCCCAGTGCACAAAATTTGTGCATGGAGGTGTGTGTTCCTCAGCCCAGCCTGGACCCTCTCCAATCTGGGACTCCTCGAGGGATGTCTGACTGCCCATCAGACATGCCTCTCACAATCCAGGACTGCTGGCTCCCAGCTACTCGTCTGCCTGTGTTCCTGATTGCCCCTAACTACTTCTGCCTGTCAGCCTGATCACCTCCTAACCATTCCCCTGCCAGCCTGATTGATGCCTAACTGCTCCCCTTGATCGCCCCCAACTGCCCTCCCTTGCAGGCCTGGTCCCTCCCAACTGCCCTCCCCTGCTGGCCATCTTGTGGTGGCCATTTTGTGTCCACATGGGGGCAGCCATCTTGTGTGTTGGAGTGATGGTCAATTTGCATATTACTCTTTTATTAGATAGGATTTTAAATTATCTCCAGGATGAAATAGAATGCTCTAATTTAAATGGTAGAAAAACATTACTTTTGAGCCATTTTTAAGTCACTTGTCAAGAACTTTAATGGCTGGTGTTCAATTTGCCACCTATGGCAGGGTGGATGTAGACATTCTTATTGGCCAGAGAGACTCATCAAAGCCCTAAATACCACCCATCATACAGACAAGCATCATTATGGAGGCAATAATCATGGCATGTTTTATTGTCATCTACATCTGATGATGAAGTTTGGTTCCCTGACAGGCATAATCACATTCACAGATTAAACTCATTTTCTATGGCCTAAAGGAGCTTTTCTAGATTTAGTCATTACATGTTTAGTTTAATCACTTTCATATGTAGAAAAAATGGTGTTTTTCTATAGAAATGTAATGATTATCCCTACGCTGGAGAAATTTATTGCATTATATTGCTGAGGTTTAATAGAGATTTAGGTTTCATGTGTGGAATATGCTGAAGATAAAATTTAATGGTGCATTGAACCACAAAGGTGGTTTGTTGTTATAAGTCATATGGAAAAACTATGAGTGATAAGACTTGCTATATTCTCACTAAAAGAAAAACATTAAAAAACAAATTTAAAATAATGCCTTGTAAATTAATTTTTATTTCTGTGTACTTTTTGCCTATCACCATGTATCATAGAAGAGTTTTCATTCACTGTAAAAATAACAAAAGTCACATGGTTTCCTATAAACCTAAGATTTAAATATATTTTTCCTCTTTGTACTTTACAACTCTAAATACAAGCAGATGGATTTAAATTATTCAGTGGGTTTTCCCTAAGATTTAATCCTCAAAATGAATTTCTAGACAGTCTGTATATCTCCATAGAAATGTATTTTTCAACTCATTTTGGTCCCAACAATACCTAGCTTTTCTATGCAGTGCTGTTTGCTCTGGGCCCTTTGTTTCTATTCCCTCTATCAAAATTTGTCAGTTCTGTGTTTTGTCCCCTCAGATGTCTTTCAGACAATCATTTAGAACAAAGCTATCTGATATTTCTGCAACAGTGAAGATATTTTACCTCTGTGCTGTCTAATGTGGTGGCCACTAGTCACATGTGGTCATCTAGCACTTGAAATGAGGAGCTACGTTTGTGATTTCATGAAATTTTAATTAGTCAACATTTAAGGAATCACATGTGGCTACTGTGCTGGACAGTGTTGTATAGATAATCAAGTGACAACACCTGCTTATGTTAAACATATTGTTCCTCTCACTATAAAATTACTGTGTCCTTGGGCATTTGCTTGTTTTATTTCAGTTTGTTGAGTGCTTGTTATGTGCTAGCAATGTGCAAAATTCATCATATTTATTTCCATGACTTTTACTTATTTCTAAACTCTAATTAGCTACTGAGCTTTGTGGGGAACTATTTTTTACCTGAGTTACCCAAGGATGCCTGCCTTTGGTGCTTCTAGTGGAATACCAGCATTCCCCCAGCAGTTCATCCTTGAAAGCTAAGTGTTCACTGTGGTCTGTCTCCCTCACAGTCAGATATGCAAAGGTTTTCCATGCAGTCAATAGAACTGCACATGTGATTCAATGGAGAGCATGTTAATAAAATGACTGTTTGTGTCTCTTTTTTGTCTTCTCCCCAAATTCTCTGAGATTTTATATTAAAAGAGTGAAATTTTTTTTCCTAATGAAATAAGAACCTCATATAGTCATGTCCATGGCATTTTTATAGATTCTATGACAACCAAATCCTAAATTCCTAGATACAAAAAGACCTAATTAAAAACATTTTCCTTAAAAATATTCAGGTATTATAATAACAACTGCATAAATTTTTCAGAACATTTCTGCCTGGTTGGATTAAGATAAAATTTATTACAATATGTCTGAACCAATTAAATGAATTGTGAATAATATAAAGTACAAAACACCCACCATTAATAATAATTTCTATCAACATTTCACATCTGCAGTTAACTTGATGCAGATGCTATAATATAAAATAGTGGGCATGGCCCATTGTTTTATATTTACATGTTACAACATGTTTTTATGTTTGCTTTTTAATTGTAACATCATGTAATACAGCTTTTTAAAAGTGCATGTGTGTTAAGTGTCAAAACCTGAGTTAAAATTTTCATTTGCAAACTCTTTGAGACATTTCCAGTGACTTTCTCCATGCACTTGACAGGAATCAGCAGATTTAGATGGCTGAGAATGGAGTTATGGATTTCATACCACTGTTAATGGACACACATACATTTTGCTTTTGCTGTTTTCTATAGGCAGATGATGAATCAACACTGCACAGTTATTTTTGTTCACAGAGAAAACTTTTCTAGAATTCACAGGAAGTGGCTAGTGGTATCTTGTCGCTCAGTGACAGTCATATGATTGACAAATGAGAAGATGAATTCTGATGAAAACTGGGGACTGTTATCATTGGGGAGCAAGTAGGAGAACCCACAACTTCCTTTTTTTCTTATTTGGTCTAAAAGTGACTGTGCATGGAGGCAGAAGAGAAAAAAATTTAGAAAGATCTATTAATGAAAGTACTTATTTTTACTAAGATATATATCTGCATAAAATGAACTAAAATTTAATGGTTTGCTTGAGATAGAATTGAGTAAGAGGCATATTGGCAGTATAAATGTACAGACATTTTATTAGCACACTTTTTAAAAGTTTAAGTAAATATTTGCACAGAAACTATAATCCAATAGCATAAATGGACATAGAACTCCATATATCAATTATATTTGGGAAAAGTTTGTCCAGCATAAACTTTCTAATATGGCTATAGAATCAACTTGGTATAATGCAATATTTTGGGAATATTTTTATTAGTATAGCTTTAAAACAAAACAAATGCCTAACTCTGCTTTAATATTTCTCTAGATTAAAAAGAATCCTTCTAAAGAAGTAGAGGTCTCAACTCTTTGTATTATGATCTTACTGGGAAGAATATAAAAGTTGAAAAGGCAAAATCTCTTATGTCTCTAGAGACATTAGTGTTTCCCTCATTTCCTGAAAGAACCGGTAGTATCTTGTGCATTGGACTTTACTTGTAGTTGAACTTCAGTTCATTCAAACATTTTGTTTCTATGAGACCCTTTTTAAAAATGCCTCTTGATGGGACAAGTGTTTCGAGGTGACTCCGAAAATGCTTTCAATGTGTCTCTGAAAGCTGAGGATGATGATCCTGTTATCTTTGGAAAAGTTTTTGTTACCTAATATCTTGATGCACAATAATGTTCCACGGGGATCAGCAATGCTGCCCACATCTGGGTCAGAAATGTAGAGTCTCAGGCCCATCCTCGTTTTAACAAAATCTTAAAATGATTTGTACTCATATTAAAATTGGAGAAGCACTGTCTGACATGTTCTCTTCTGGGTGAGTTCCTTTTGTCTTCTTGCCTACTTTAAGGGAATAAATTAAGGGAAATTTTCTTAGGCTGTTTGAATGAGCCTTTTCATTGGAATGAGGGAAAAATCAAAGGTTATTGGGCACTTCCTATAGCCTCTCCGTAGAGCCAGAATTTGGACTCAACTTTATGCTCTTTTCATTATACCATATCACCTAAGAGATATAAAGGGGCCAGTATTAACACAGAAAGCCTAGAAGACAACCTGATCAGATTATGACCAGGTGTCGGTTATGGTGTCCCCGTGTCACCTTCTAGTACTCCCTCTTTCCACTCTGTAGTCACATGCTCTTCTTCAGATTTCATCCTTATCTAAAAGCTCCCTCAGCACTGACAAGAGCATACCTACAGATGGGTTGATTTCCTAGAGATTTTTGTTACAGCCTTTTTAAAATGAGGCCCCCAGCTGAAACCGGTTTGGCTCAGTGGATAGAGCATTGGTCTGCGGACTGAAGTGTCCCGGGTTCGATTCTGGTCAAGGGCATGTACCTTGGTTGTGGGCATATCCCTGGTAGGGGGTGTGCAGGAGGCAGCCAGTCAATGTTTCTCTCTCATTGATGTTTCTCTCTCATCAATGTTTCTAGCTCTCTATCCCTCTCCCTTCCTCTCTGTAAAAAAAATCAATAAAATATATCTTAAAAAAATAAATAAATAAATAAAATGAGGCCCCCAAAGTCTTAAGGCCCAAAGGAATGAATGTATAACTGTGAGGTTCTAGGCTTTGGTGTGGAGATCCCTATCTTGAGCTATTTAAAACATGTTGGGATGATGACTGTTGATTTTTAAAGTCTGTTTAAATTTCCCCAAACTGTATTCCATGTCAAAAATGTAGGGTAAAGCTGCCATATCCATGACTCTTAGAATCTATATTCTTCTTGGGTTTACCATCTTGTAAGGTTTCCACCAGCAGAAAACTAGGGTGGACCCAAATATGTAATGTAGCTGGTGCCCCCTGCTGGAATAAGGCTGCTTAAATTTCCATCTTTTGGGGTATCTGTGCCAGCAAGTCTGATAAGACACAGCTTTGCCAATATGCCTACAGGTTTCTGGGTAAATCGTTAATTAACCACTCTGCTTAATTCTCTGAAATGTAAGAGTGGAATAACAATAGCAGCCAATCCTAAATTTCGTATTGGAAGGTAGAATTAATTATGAATCACAGTGAAATACTTTATGAAAACTAGGTACTAAATAGTGATCAATGTTTAAACATGCCTCCAGTACTCCTACAGCAGGAGAATGAGGTATTATTAAGTCTTAGGTTGCTAATTTTATCTCATTATTAGTTTTTACTACTCTCAAAGTCAAAATGTATAAATATGCCTTGCATATCCCAGCTGATATTACGTCAGCCTAGGACTCTCTGGTAGAGTGCTCAGGTGCTCATGAGTGGTGAACAAAGTGCTTTCAATGGAGAGGATGAAATAACTCAAGTCAGAAAGTGCATTTGTGTGTGATAGGCATAATGCTTTGGAAACCTCTTCTGATTTATAATCTCTTATTGATAAGGGGGCTTCTCCCCACCTTATAGAGAGAGTGCCGTTAAAGTCCCCAAGAATGAATCTCACTTGAATGACATTAGAGATGACCTTCCTGACACAGGGAGAAAGAAGAGCCCCCTCATTTTCTGGCCAAGTAGCTGATGTGGAAAAGCAAAGCAAATGAATTAGAGTGAAAGATCGATGTGGGTACTCACTTTTTCTTTCTTGAATTAGAACCCTCGTGGGGGTAGTCAGGCAAAAATCCAGGAAATTCCAGGAGGGGAGGCTATGGCTGGTAGACTGCTGGTCTCCAGTAGAAGCTGTGCCCGTGTTTGCACCCAATCTGATGTGCAACCAGCAGAAGTATCAAATCTCCTGGTCATCCTGTGTGTTGTGTGCCAGAGATGAAAAAAGAAAAACAAAAAACCCTGCAAAAAATGGTGGAGTGAATGATACTGGGCTTGGGACCAAGGGTAAGTCTGCTAATTCTCAGGTTATGAAGCAGATGACTGAGACCATGGAGTTCCATGAGAAAAGTCATCACAATGCACAATGGTCATGGAATCAGACACACCACAGGGGCTGTAGATCTGGGGATAGATCAGACCACCCACTCACACTTGAGAATGTGATGGCTTTGTGAAACGCTGCACTCTGGCCACAGAAAGGCTATAAATGTCCACCCCAATTGCTCAGATGTTATCTAGGAGAGGAGTAGGAGGGGATCTGAAACACTGAGAATTTACCTAAAGAAATATTTAAATTGTTAGATAAGATGAAATTCACCACATTGAGACATTAGATAAGCTCTAAGAAATAAAGAGGCTTCATTGTTCTTCACACATTCCACTTTAGTGGATACTTTGTGATCCTTCCACATAGCTGAAAAATTGTACTCCAAAATGCCAGATTTCCACTGATAACCCAATCATTTTAAGCATTACCAAGACAAAATCATTGCATTGCTCCTACATTGATTAATCCTATGTTGATTAAGTGCACACCTTAGAATTTGTTACCACCTGGTCTATGTAAGCAGATGAGCTCCATGGATTTTTATAGGATCTTAAAGAGGAGAAGAAGCCCTTACATATGATGTCATGTTAGTAAAATGATTGTGAGATATGTGTTAACAGAAAGGATATGGTACTGGCTTGTGATACTCAGTGGCTAGAGCATCGACCTGCGCATCAAAGGATAATGGGTTCAATTCCTGGTCAAGGGCAAGGACTGGGTTGCAGGTTTGATCTCAGGCCCAGTCGAAGCTCATGCTGGAGGCTACCAATTGATCTGTCTCTCTCACATCAATGTCTCTCTCTCTCTCTCTCTCTCTCTCCACTCACCTCCCTCCCTCCCTTCTACTCTCTCTAAAAATCAATGGGAAAATATCCTTAGGTGAGGATTAACAAGAAAGAAAAAAAGGAAGAAAGAAGAAAGAAAGAAAGGAAGGAAGGAAGGAAGGAAGGAAGGAAGGAAGGAAGGAAGGAAGGAAGGGAAGGAAGGAAATGCCCACACAGGGAAAGGAATAGGGGATGGAGAAGAGAAAAGGAAAAAATTAAGAAGACAATTGTGTTTACTATAATGATACACAGGAAGAAACAAGAAATGGAATTCACTGATGTTTAAAAACAAGTGGAACCTGTGCATGTCTCTAATCAGTTTGACGCTAACTTTATAGAATGGAAGCCCACTTTAAAAATAAAAGTAAAAATAAATTGTTTAACCGATTTGGCTCAGTGGATATCACATAGGCCTGCAGACTCAAGGTCCCAGGTTCGATTCTGGTCAAGGACATGTACCTTGGTTGAGGGCACATCCCTAGTCGGGAGTGCGCAGGAGGCAGGTGATTGATGTTTCTCTCTCATCAGTGTTTGTAATTCTCTATCTGTCTCCCTTCCTCTCTGTAAAAAATCAATAAAATATATTTAAAAAATAAATGTATCAAAGGTACAGATGAAGAAAGAACCTTTCCTACTTAAATACATTGTTACTGATATTGATATGAATGGCATGACCATTATGAGTGTTGCAATTTCATAATATGTATTCAGTTAACTGAACAACAAGGTGGAAAAAGATCCATGGGTTTTGGACAAAAGTGTCACTGGGGAATCCTAGTCTGGATAAGATAGTGTATACCCATATCTTTCTGCTCCTCCCAGCTAAATATTGCCAGAGACAACCAAAGTAAAATGCCAAAAGGAAGAATGAAGAAGGCAGGTTGACTAAGGACCTCATAATGGGTGAACATGAGGGGCCAGGTGTCCTATCTTATTCAGTGAGAAAAAGCCATCAAGCTGGTGTCTCCTGACACATAATGGATGGGGCACATTTCTCCCCTGGATTAAATGGGAAGCCTGCTAGAAACACCAGATAAGGAGATAGAGCAGAGTACCATTGAGCACAAGCAGCCAGGGTAGGGATTCCTCTTCCCCACTTGGAAGCACCTAGCAACTAGTCACCTACCCAAGAAGTGCTATCACATTGATCCTCAGAACCAATGCTGATTAAAAACAAACAAGAGAGCTCAGATGGCATGGCTCAGTGGTTGAGTGTTGACCTATAAACCAGGAAGTCCTGTTTCTATTCCCAGCAGGGCATATGCCAAGGTTGCCAGCTCCGACCCCAGTTGAGACATACAGGAGGCAGCCGATCCATGAGTCTCACTCATCATTGATGTTTCTATCTCTTTCTCCTTCTCCCTTCCTCTCTGAAATAAAAAAACAGAAACAAATATATTAAAAACAAACAAACAAACATGCAAGAGACTAGTGTTTTATATATCCTACCTAATAAAACAGTAATATGCAAATTGACCGCACCTTTGCTACACCTAAGCCCCGCCCAGCAGCCCCGCCCACCAGCCAAACCACACCCACCAGCCAATCAGAGTGAGTATGCAAATAAACCCGACCAAGATGGTGGGTAATTTGCATACATAGGTGCCCAGAGCTGACCTCTGCCATCGGAGGCGGGGAGCTGGGTGTCCACTCAGGCTCCAGGCCAAAAGCCGCTGGCCACGGCTTTTGGCCTGGTGCACCAGCGGACCCCCTGCCATTGATTGCAGGGAGCTGGGGGTTTCTTCGGCCTGGTGCTCCAGCGGACCCCCTGCCATCGATTGCAGGGAGCTGGGGGTTTCTTTGGCCTGGTACACCAGTGGACCCCCTGTGATTGATCACCCGGGCAGGGAGCTGGGGGTCTGCTTTCGGCCTGGGCAGGAGCGGACCCCCTGCGATTGATTGTAGGGAGCTGGGGGTCTGCTCCTGCCCAAGAGGCTTTCGGTCTGGGCAGGCCTGGGCAGGGGCTGAGCCAGTGATCAGAGGGAGCTGGAGGTCCCCTTCCCAGGCCTAAAGCTTCGGCCAGAGGCAGGGCCCAGCCCTCCATTGGTGTGAACTATAGAGGAAACACCTTTTCTGACTGCACATTGGCTAAGCTTCCTGTATGCCACTGGTAATATTCTTAGTAACTTGGGTAATAAGAATCCAAAAAGGTGATCTAGGGTTTTTCCACCACACTTCTGGAGAAAAAAACAAAGGTCCGCTGCTGGAGGGGCTAAGAAATATCATATCCTGCCCTAGCAGGTTTGACTCAGTGGATAGAGCCTCAGCCTGCAGACAGCAGGGTCTGGGTTTGATTCTGATCAAAGGCATGTACCTAGGTTGCAGGCTCCTCCCTGACTGGGGCCCAGATCAGAGCTCATGCAGGAGGCAACCAATCAAAGTGTTTCTCTCTGTCTTTCCCTTTCTCTTCCACATTCTCTAAAAGTCATTGGAAACATACCCTCAGGTGAGGATAAAAAATAAAGAAAGAAATCCATGTCCTATGAAAGACACATCTTGAAAATGCCTAAAGAAATTTGTCATGTTTCCTTGGTGAAGGGACTGGAGTCCATGTTGATGAAAACATCTTGGTGGCTGCGGTGACTGACAGTGGCTGCAGCAGTGGGGTGATGGGGCTGGTGCCTTCCCCTGACCAGCCCGGTTGCCTCCCACAAAGGGAGGCCAGACTGCGGCTTAGGTACACTCCCCATGGGGCGTGGGCCTAAGCCATCAGTAGGACATCCCCTGAGGGCTCCCAGTATGTGAGAGGGTGCAAGTTGGGCCCAACCCCCAGTGCACGAATTTCGTGCACGGGGCCCCTAGTGTGTGTGTGTGTACATATATATATATAAATGCAAAACTTAACTGTTAAGTTTAACAGTTAAAACGTTAACAAATAAAATCCAGAAGAATATAAAGAAATAATATAACATTATTAATACATTTATTTCAGGAATACAGCTTGTTTAACAAATCTATTAATTTCACATTGACATTAATAAATTCAAATACAAAATCCATATGAAACTCTTCCTAGGAATTACAAAAATTAATATTAGATCTTGATAAAAAGAAAATTCCTAATAAAATTACAGATGGATGCCTGGCTGGTGTCGCTCAGTGGGTGAACGCTGACCTATGAACCAGGAAGTCATGGTTCAATTTGCCCTCAGGGCATATGCCCAGGTTGCAGCCTTCATCCCCAGTATGGGGCCTGCGGGAGGCAGATGATCAATGATTCTCAAATGGTAAGAATACCTTCTTTTTTACCGCAGGTTAGTATTCCATTGTGTAGATGTACCATAGTTTTATAATCCACTCAATCTGCTAATGGGCACTTAGGCTGTTTCCAAATCTTAGCTATGGTGAATTGTGCTGCTAGGAACATAAGTGTGCATATGTACATTCTGATAGGTGGTCCTGATTTCTTGGGATATATTCTTAGAAGTGGGATTACTGGGTCAAATGGGAGTTCCATTTTTAGTTTTTTGAGGAAACTCCATACTGCACCAGTCTGCATTTCCACCAGCAGTGCACGAGGTTTCCTTTTTCTCCACATCCTTACCATCACTTGTTATTTGTTGAGTTGTTGATGATAACTGTTCTGAATGGTGTGAGATGGTACTGCATTGTCATTTTGATTTGCATCTCTCAGATGATTAGTGACTTTGAGCATGTTTTCATATGTCTCTTGGCCTTCCTTCTGTCTTCTTTCAAAAAGTATCTATTTATGTCCATTGTCCACTTTTTTATTGGATTGTTTATCTTCCTTTTGTTAAGTTGTATGAGTTCCTTGTAAATGTTGGAGATTAAACCCTTATCGGAGATAACGTTGGCAAATATGTTCTCCCATGCAGTGGGCTTTCTTGTTGTTTTGTTGATGGTTTCTTTTGCTGTGCAGAAGCTTTTTATTTTCATATAATCCCATTTGTTTATTTTCTCTTTAGTTTCCATTGCTCTAGGAGCTGTATTGGTGAAGAAATTGCTTTGGCTTATGTCTGAGATTTTGCTGCCTGTCTCTTCTTGTGCCAGTACCAGGCAGTTTTGAGAACAGTGGCTTTGTAATTGGCTTGATATCTGGTATTGAGATCCCTCCTACTTTGTTCTTTTTTCTCAGGATTGCTGCAGCTATTCAGGGTCTTTTTTTTTTATTATTCCAGATGAATTTTTGGAGAGTTTGTTCTAGGTCTGTGAAATATGCCATTGGTATTTTAATGGGCAGTGCATTGAATCTATAGATTGCTTTGGGTAGTATGCACATTTTAATGATGTTATTTCTACCAATCCATGAACATGGTATATTCTTCCATTCGTTTATGTCTTCCTCTATCTCTTTTTCCAGTTTTCTAGTTTTCTGAGTACAGGTCTTTGATTCTCTTTCATAATTGATGTTTCTATTTCTCTCTCCCTCTCCCTTCCTCTCTAAAATCAATATATATATATATATATATATATATATATATATATATGTAAAAATACAGATGGAGTCTTCATTGACATTATAAAATATATTTCCAATAACTCCAGAGCTTGCATATTGATTAACAAAAAATAAATAAATAAAAATTAAAAAAACTATTAGAAATATGGGGGGGAGGAGATATATGTACTACTATGTGTAATACTTTAAACAATAAAAAAATAAACACTGGTCTTTCTGATGATATATATATATATATATATATATATATATATATATATATATATTCCCACTGAAATAAGAGATAGGACCAGAATGTTTGCTGTGACTATTGTTTAGTATTGTTCTGGACATGTATGTAAGCCAATGCAATCTGACAACAGAATAAAGTTAAATAAATTAAAATTGGAAAAAATGGAGTTTACAGTTTTATTTATTGACAGATTACATTATAATATATATAAAAATATCTTAGAGAATTAACTAAAAAGATGTTACAACAGGTAGGGACATTTGAATCAATATACAGAATGTACATAGGAAGAGACAGCCCAATTTACAAAATCACAAAAGATTAAATTATCTTGAAGTAAATTTAATAAGAAATGTTCTAAAATAGAAATATCCTATTTCTGGACTTCTTATTATGTTTAATTGATATCTTTAACAATACTTGTGCCACTTCTAATCATTTTAGATTTATAATGTTTTAAAATTTGGTAAAACTAGTCCTGTCTCCATATTCTCAACAGGAAACTTTTTTGTGTTATTTATATTACTAGAGACTCGGTGCACGAATTCGTGCACCAGTGGGGTCCCTCGGCCTGGCCTGAAGGATCAGGCTGAAACTGGCTCTCCGACATCCCCCGAGGGGTCCTGGATTGTGAGAGGGTGCAGGCCAGGCTGAGGGACCCCACTGGTGCATGATCAGGGCCAGGGAGGGATGTGGGACAATGTCCAGGGAGGAACTAAGAACACAGACCATAACTTTCTACAGTACATTATTATACTTTGTTTTACTAAGTTAAATTTAGTAAATTGATTCAGGCTTTGTCTTTGTTGGTTGAAATATATGAATATAAAATATTGAATGTGCAACATACAGTTTATTATTTTCACTAAAATAAAGTAACTGTGTCATCTTGTCCTCAATCGGTAATGCCAGCTTCAACTATGAATTTGTCTGACTGAGATCAGATTCCACTTAAATTTCATAACTTCCTGTTCTGCATTCTCATCATAGTTTTCTGCTCAAGGAATTTTTAAGTGGATAAAAATTTTGTGCCACATTTTTTATCATGTTAGATTTTATATAATTGTTTTTTTAATGGTACAATTCCACAAAACCTCAGAAGTTGTTTCTGTTCATCTGTTTTGTGTTATCTCTGGTATGAAATTTCTGAGGCCAAAACAAGCATTTTTGAAATTATGATTTTACATCACAATATTATTTCTTGTGATTTCTTTCAAATGCTATCTCCTTTCAATTATTAAGGTTATCTCATGGTACAGTATGTGAAATCTGTAAAGGGAAGTTAATATCGAGATGCCTAAAACACTTGTTGACTTTTTTGCTGTCCAGGGAAATGTGGGGGTTTTCCTTCTAGATCAGTTTCAAAACCCTTAGATGCTCTGCTGCCCCTTTAACCTGCCGCTTAATTTAGGTATAATTTTTAAATCTTGAAAGGGATATTTCAAATTTAAAAGTTGAAATGTATTTCATCCATTCTGTTTTTCTTTTGTCCCTCTCTACCTACCTGTCCATCCCCCATCCACAGACAATTTTTCCAGTCCTTTGACAATCCAGCCACACATCCATCATGGGAGATGTGGGTTTGCTATGCCCACTTTAAGACCAATAATATAAAGATATGTAGTTCATACTAAAGCAAATATTTGTTTAACACAAAAATTTATAAATTTTAAAAAGCTGACAGACTCCACATATCATAAAATGCAGAAAAACTCTGTTATTTATTAATTGTATAACACACCTTTATAACTTCTTTTATTTTCCTAATTTTCTGGCTTCTTAATCTTCGCCTTATCAGAGGACAACAATTTTGAAAAACAAGTTTCTATAGAGAAAATATGAAAAAGATAATTCAACCTTTTTTTCTAAAATGATTGACTGAAATAAATCAGGGTAGTTGTTTTTAGCTTCACAACATCCATGTGAAGCCAAACGGATTATTATCAAATTTGGTTAAGGATTGCTATTTTGACTTGGGTAAACTGCTATTGACTTGTTTTCATGCATGAGCCATAAGAGTTTAAGTCATTTATGCATGGAGGAGGATGTTACGCGTGTTGCCTATATTGTCAGTATCAGAAAGGAATTTAAATATTTTCCCAACACATCCTTTTTTTAAATGGATTATTATAAAGGTCAAAAAGTACCCATTATTTTTTTCTGAAGTCTGTCTCTTCCTTTAAGTGAATTATAACTTTTGTCAAGGTCTGAATTGTTGATGTTGTTACAATTTGCTTCTTAATGGCAAAATAATTCCTGTTGAGTTCACTGCTAATCTTTGTCACTTTTGTTTTGTATTTCATACACAATTTAGATCATAGTTCCTTGGCTTAAGATCCTTAAATGCTTCTCATTTCAGTCAGTATTAAATTGGAACTACAGGGCCTCATGTGACGTGACCTGCCTTCCTCTCAAACCTCACCTCCCACCATCACTTCTTCCTGCCTCTTGGGCTCCAGCCCCTGGGCCTTTTTTCTATCCTTGAATATATTGAGCTTGGTCAATAGCATGAAGTTACACCTACGCTTTCTTATTCTCTTTCTTTAGACCTTGATGTTAAGGATGCTTTCTCATCTTTATGTTTCTGCAGAGTGAACTTTTCTAATCACTCTTCCTATCATCATGGTATGTTTTGAAGGAATTATTTGGCCCAAACAAGCTTGGACAACACTTTATACAGAAACGTTTTGCAGATTTACATTGTATATTAGTATGTTGATAGTTCTGAGACTTTCTGCAATAAAAACATATATGTCATTTTGTTTAACCCAGAGTTTACTAAGTTTATTTAACCACAGAAGCTTTTTGGGCAGATAAACGTATCACCAGCTAATGCTTTAGAGATGTTCACAGAAACCTTTATGATTACAGGATTTCAAACACTAAAGGAACTCTATGCTATTTCATGGAATAACTTACAAAGGACTTGGGTTAAACAGACATTGAATAATAATTTCCTCATAACTCTTCTCTTCTCATTCATCATCCAACAGCATTTATTGAGTACCTACTGGCACTAGACATGAAACAATATCCCAGAAATACAATGATTGGTACAGTTGTCACCACAAGGCTCTCTAAAGCCTAAGCACACTTGATAAGGTGTATGACACACCTTGCTCTATGGGAGCAGGTAAGAGGAGCACCTAACCCCATCTCAGGGGTCTGAAAAGGCTTCCTTGATAAAACCAAGACCTGAAGACCAAATAGACATTTGCCAGATGCAGAGCTGGGGAAAGGCACTGAGAGCAGTATACACCAGGGCAGTGGTCAGCAAACACATTAGTCAACAGAGCCAAATATCAACAGTACAACGATTGAAATTTCTTTTGAGAACCAAATTTTTTAAACTTAAACTTCTTCTAACGCCACTTCTTCAAAATAGACTTGCCCAGGCCGTGGTATTTTGTGGAAGAGCCACACTCAAGGGGCCAAAGAGCCACATGTGGCTTGCGAGCCACAGTTTGCCAACCATGGCACCAGGGCCCTGAAGCAGGAAACACGCAGGGAGAGTGGATGGGGAGCCCAGCATGTGAGGGAGGGGAAATGGGAAATGTAGACAGAGGTGAGCAGCCCCAATTCACACAGAAGTGACCTGAAATCATTTATTTACTTATCCGCCTGCTAACCCAAATGTCAGTTCTTTGAGGTTGTTTTGTTTTCTACTTTGTGTTACTAGAACTGTACCATATCACAGGGCACTTGATAAGCAGTTGGCAAAGTCTTGTAAAATGGATGAGTTAAAACATGTTGAAGATCATAAGGACTTTTCAGTTACGTTGCCACTGGGGGATCACTGCTCATTCATTTACAACTCACTAGCAGCTGCTTTCTATGAGCACTAGGAAAACAAATCACAGAGTGATAGCAATTTCAAGCCTCTCTGATGGAGCTACAGCCTTGGTTACACTCTTATGAAAAGGGAGCAATGCTCTCTGACACAGTTTGGAATATCTTTTTAAGTTTTGAGTAATTCTGTCAAAGTCATTTAACTTTACAGAGTGGGCAATGTAAAACAAGTGGTAAATTATGGGGCAAAGGTGTTGGAAAGCCCAAAAGCAGAAAAAAAGTAGGTTCTGCAGTCTTGTTTCCACTCATCAGTGGCCAATAAATGATGTCTAGACTGTCCCTGCTCCCACCTGGAGACTTCTGTTCTGACATAATAAATGAGCTGAAGGAAAGCAGTTAGGGTTAGAGGAACAGCATTCTGCTTCCCTTATGGCTTCTTTGCCAATAGGAAGGCAGCTATTCTAATTGAGCCAATGAACACTTTATGAAAACTGCTTTAATCCCAGACTTTCTTAACTTCCTGGCTAGCCAAACCATTTTGGGGTAGCTCCACACTTCTCATCTTGGACCAGGCCCAGGGTTTTCTTATACTACAAGAATTCATGTGAAGAATACTATATAAACTTTCTGTGACTACCTCTTTTTTCTGAGCTTGAAACCAAAGAAATATTTAAACATTTTATTATCATTTTATGGTGAATATATCTGTGTGAGTGATCAGATTTTTCTAAGGGGAAGAAAATACAGGGTTTATTGGGGAAAGGGGGGATCAGTAAAAGAGAGCTGGTTTCTTGTGAAATTGGTTCTGTGAATAAAGTAAGAATGATGATTTTGAAGGGAACTTCTGACTTTTCCCCTGCTTTTGACAGTTCCTTACCATTTGGCTAGATCACATCATTTTATGTTTTGCATGTCTCTTTGTTACCCAATTCTTGCCTGAAACAAGAACAGCTTTCTTTACTTTCTGAGCTCTTCATAGGAGAAAGGGTGTGACTGAGGAGAAAAGCTCTGGGCAGTCAGCAGGAGCATGGTCCTTCAGATGCACCAGGAACAAAGGCTCCTGGGATTGTCCCTAGAGCCTGTGATCCCCTCAGCACTCTTTTTCTGCATCTTTGGATAGTTGGAAAGAGGGAAGCTATAGGATATTCTGAGTAGGTGTGGCCGGGCTTGGTGCTATGTGCATCGGACCCTTAAAGGGCAGTTGGAGTACTTCAGCTATAAGGTCACACATTGTGTTGAGGACTTAATTCTGTCAAATTAGAACTTATCTTAAATATCTATAACTCTGATTATAGGTCTAGGTAAATTGTTTCTTTGCTTTGTGGCAGGCGATATAATTTGATAGAACATCACATAAAAACATAAAGCCCATATTCACTTTTGTCTAAGTCACACAACAGTAGCACTCACTTGTCAGTTCCATAGGACTTGGTTTCTAACTTTCATGTTTCTGTTTGTTGATTTTAGGCTGGTGTTTATAAACTAGTGAGTCTTGAAGAAGGCAGGTGTTACTCAGGCTTACTGTGTCCCCCAAATTCTAGGTCTTTAAGCTTCTGTTTGTTATTCAACATCTGAAAGTTTAGTTGCTTGAGGTCAGCACATATTACTACCCATTATCTCTAAAATCTTATTTTTTAAATTACATTAATGACTATTATAATATTAAATATATTGTAGACTCAAGAGCATGGAGAGTGTCTCACTCATTCCTGAATTCCTAATATTTAGCATAAAATCTTGTGTTAGATATGGCTCAACAAAAATTTGTTGTTGTTTAGTCTGTGACTTAGCTTAGATTCACCCAGACTTAGTCCTTGAGACAGGATTTGAATGCATATAGTTTTGGAGGAGGTCCAAGGTCGTGATAAGAGGAGTGAGGAAGTGACATAGGGAAGGGAAGGCAGCCAATAAAATGTGCAGTAGTCAGTCATTACCACCATGGTAAGCTGAAACCCACAAAAACTATGGAACAGGAGAAACCAAGATGGCAGCATAAGGTAAACACCTAACTGTTGCCTACCACAACAATTTTGAAACTACAACTGGAAAAGAGAGCGCACACTGTCCAGAACCACCGGAAAGCTGGCAGAGTGGAAAACCTACAACTAGAGGAAAAAAGAGAGGGGGACGCTGAGCCTCAGGAGCTGTGGAGGTGCAGAGATCCGTGAGCATGGAAAGGGCGGGCGGCTGATATGCGGCAGGCTTGCTCACAGCGCACGGAGAGGGAGGGCAGCAGATGCTGCGTGGCTAGCTTTCTCGTTTGGGAGAAAAACAGAACCTCCCGACTGCACTGAAATACAGCTGCGGTCAGGAGAAACTGGTCTGTTTGGCAGCGGACGAGGCTCCAAAGCTGCCTTCTCTCAGAGGCGCGCAGCCATTGATTAGGGCACGGAGAAGTCGGCCCTCTTAGGGTGGCGCGGACTGAAACCAAGTTTGTCTGCACCACCCTTAGACTCCGCCCCATCCAAGCTGAGCACAGCCCTCCCAGTGACTGGATTTCTCATTTGGGAGAAAAACAAAACCTCCGGTCTGCACTGAAATCCAGCCCCAGCTGAGGAGAAACTGGTCTGTTAGGCAGCGGGAGAGGCTCGAAAGCTGCCTTCTCTCAGAGGCATGCAGCCATTAATTCGGGCACGGAGAAACTGCCCCTCTTAGGGCGGAGCAGATGGGAAACCAAAGCTTGTCTGTGCCACTCTAAGACTCCGCCCCATCCAAGATGAGCACAGAAGCTCTCCCAGTGGAGACACTGCTGATCCTCACAGCCAACTGGCTTGGAGATCAACTCCCGCCAGTGATACCCACAATCCCAACCACTCTGAACTCCAGTTTCTGGGGACACGTGGGGGACCCAGACACCTACGGGACTCTCGGCCATCGTTCGGAGAGTGAGAGTGATTTTTCTGTCGGTGTGGACGACACCAGATTTCAACCACTCTCATAAGGGACACATTCAAGAGGCAGACTCAGTGAGCACCAAAGCCCTACTGTGTCTCCAGCACAGCAATTCTTCCATTATAGACACAGCAGGCCCTCACAACCAATTGGACCGGTGGTCAATTCCTCCCAGTGTACCAACAGCAATCAGGGCTTTTAACTACACCAAGACATTCCACTCAGCCCACAAAGGGGAGTACCAAGAGCAACCACCTAGGGTGATTGGGGAAGCTGAGCTACCGGCCCCTATAGGTCACCGACCACACAAAGCCACTCCATCAACACAGGGAGGCAGCCAAAATGTGGAGACATCGAAGTATGTCACAAGTAGGAGAGATACATGAAAGCAAACTAATGGACGTCACAGTATTCAGAACCATATTTATAAGGTTACTCAAGAATCTTCTATAAACCGCTGAGAAACTTGAAGAGACCTTCAAGGACCTTAATGAGAATACCAAAAAAATGGAAAAGGACCAGTCAGAAATTATGCATACACTGTCTGAAATAAAGAATATACAGCACTCAACTGTAGACCACTGTACCCGAAGAGTCAAACAAAAGATCTGGAGTATGAGGAAGAAAAAAACACCCAACCAAAGAGGTGGAAAGAAAGAAGAATCCAAAAGTGTGAGGATAGCACAAGGAGCCTCCGGGATGGCTTTAAGCGTACCAATATCCGAATTTTTGGGGTGCCAGAAGAAAGAGAGCAAGATACTGAAAACCTATTTGAAGAAATAATGAAAGAAAACTTCCCTCACCTGGTGAAAGAAATAGACATACAAGTTCAGGAAACTCACAGAACCCCAAACAAGAGGAATCCAAAGAGGACCACACCAAGACACATCATAATTGAAATGCCAAGGGCAAAAGACAAAGAGAGAATCTTACAAGCAGCAAGAGAAAAACAGTTAGTTACCTACAAGGGAGCACCCATACGACTGTCAGCTGATTTCTCAACAGAAACCATGCAGGCCAGACGGGAATGGCAAGAAATATTCAAAGTGATGAATAGCAAGAACCTACAACCAAGACTACTCTACCCAGCAAAGTTATCATTCAGAATTGAAGGGCAGATAAAGAGCTTCACAGCTAAGAAAAAGCTAAAGGAGTTCATCACCACCAAACCAGTATTATATGAAATGCTGAAAGGTATTCTTTAAAAAGAGGAAAAAGAAGAAAAAAGTAAAGATAAAAATTATGAACAACAAATATCTATCAACAAGTGATTCTAAAAATCAAGTGAATTCATAATCTGAGGAACAGAATAAACTGGTGAACATAATAGAATGAGGGATAGAATGGGAGTGGATTGATAATTCTCAGAGGGAAAGGGGTGTCTGTGTGGGGGGTATGGGAAGAGACTGGACAAAAATCATACACCTATGATTAAGGACAACGGGGTGGGGGGAGGGAACCGGGTGATGGGGAGATATGGGGGGGGGGAAGGAGAAACAATTGTAATAATCTGAACAATAAAGATTTATTAAAAAAATAAATGAATAAAATAAATGTAAAAATAAAATAAAATAAAATAAAAAGAAATGTATTGCCATGATTTATTTATTAAGTATTGCCAAATTTTGGAGGAATTGTATAAGGAGAAAAATATACTGACCTGCTTTAAGATAGAATTTTCCTTGCCAGTCCTTTTTATGGACTTTCCAAAGTAATATTTTCTGAATGTATTATAACAAACAGTAACTGTTAGATTTCTTTTCTCAGTCCCTCCCTAAGTACTTTGGCATAACTATTTACGCTCTGTTTAGGGAGGCAGAATGTAAATTATTTACTCTTTCTGGCCTGGCTTACTGGCCTATATTATTTGATTTCCTTTCAACATTTCTCTTCTCCTTCTTATTATATACACAACTTTTATAAATTTTACACTTCCAAATTAGCCTTCAAACCTTCTTTCTCTGTCCTTTAAAAATGCATAACCATGCCTCAGACCTTCTACTCAGTATTCCTTATTCTTTGAAACCTCAATCCTTTAATGATTCCTAAAAAGTAAACAGTCAGAATTTCTTAGATTAACATTTATGACTTAGACCTTCTGTGATAAAACTAAGAGTAGGTAAAAATATTTACTTTTGAGAGAGATTTTTAAAACTTAAACTAGTTGTAACATTAAAGATATTATATCTTAAAGTTCCTTTACTGAATATTCTACCACCACCCAAGAAGTACCCAGTAACCCCACCCTGCCAGGCTCGGACAATGAGATTTTCTTTATGTGTATTGGAAGGGTTAAAAAGAATAAAACGGAGCAGAGGAAGATCCACTGTGTTTTGCAGAAAGCCTTGAGTCTAGCATAGTTCAGATAAGCAAAAATCAACAAAAACTTATCTCTCCCTGCTCTCCCCACGACCCCCCCCCTTTTCTGCATTAACCATTTACTCTGTCCTTAGCAGGGGAAATAAGGCAAGTGGTCTGAGATCCTGTATAATCAGGCTTTTTACACTTAAGGAACAGCTGCTCTCCCTCCCAGATTTTCCTTCTTTACTCCAAGGCCCCAGAAGATCTCAACCTTCACCACTTCTGATATCTCCAACCATCCCCTGTCCCCCAGCCTAGGGCTTCTCTATCTCAGCAGGCTGGAAATGAATTTTACCACCTCTACCCTTTCTCACACCTGCTCTAGAGCAGTTTTCGGCTCTCTTCCTCCCCCAGAGACCCACTATAAATCTATCAGGAAGGGCAGGCAGGTCGCAGTTCTCAGGACCACATGATTCTCTGTTTGCTTGAAGGGCTGAAAAAGGCAGCTTACAAAGCAGTTAATTATGACTAATCTTAACTCAACAAGCCTTTGTTTAAACTTCTCTGGATTGGCAACCTTCACAAATTTTATACTGTTAAATTAACCCTAGAATTCCAAGGTTTTAAACTAACACAGCGAAATTATAAATCAAGGAAAAGCAATTAAAAGTTCTCTACTGTCTTCCCCCTAAAGCAGGGTTTGCACTATCTTTCACACAGACTCTCACACTTACATTTATACACCAGACAGTATGAGTTTTTGACTTCTACCAGATATTTGCTCAGAGTTTAAACAGTCCACCTGATTCCTGATTAATTGCCTGAAGAAGGCCTTGACTTCTGGGGAGGTGATCAAGCTCCCCCTTCCACTCACTTGGATTGGGCCTGACTGACAAGGCCCCTACCTTACCAATTCTGTCGACAGGTCCAGAAGTGTCCGTCCACTCTCTCCAGATGCTGAGGTCTGAGAGTGCCCAGAGTCCCCTGCTTCAATTCTGCTCAATCAGCAGAGCAGTGCCTTCCGTAGACCTGTCCAGCTCCCCCAGGCCCCAAACCCGGTCCACTTACCGGAGGTCAAAAGGCCATCATGTTTGGCCTTCTTCTCGGTCAGGGAACCATTATGTTACAGAAGGCCAGAAAAAAAAAAAAACAAGCCATGCTTAGAGAAAGGGAGTTACATTTATTAAGCGCAGGGCCAGAGAAAATGTGCCTTTCAAATTCAGGGCCCCCCATACATGGAAGAAACCTTTTCTATTTATACTTTTCCTAGCTCTTTTGTCTCCCAAATTTGGAATGAGACTTCTGGGCCTTCTGGGAAAGAAGACCTATGTGCTGGGAAGGGGCCATGAGACCATATCTCAAGGCCTGGCCTGGTGTCAGCACTGACAACTCTGTCTGGGGCATAGTCCATGGCCTCTCTGGAATGGGAGTAGTCTTATTTTCTTTATCATTTAAGCAAGCAAGCGTTTACAGAAGCCAAAATAGCAGGGTTAAAATTTCAAACAGCTGTTTTTATATAAGATGGATGCTTCACTAGTACTGGAAAAACGTGACTAGAAACAGAAACTGCATCCAAGTGAGTCAAACAAATGGGTGGAGGAGGGGATAGAGGGGATAAATGGTGACAGAAAAAAATAATCTACACTAATAAAAGAGTAACATGCAAATTAATCATCACTCTGCTACGCCAAGCCATGCCCACCACCCAATCAGGAGTGAGTATGCAAATTAACCCAACCACAATGGCGGCCAGCCACAGAGCTGAACAAGCAGGAGGCTTGGGTTGTCCTAGAAATGGAGGAAGCCAAGCTTCCCTCCCTGGCCAGCCCTGGCCTCCGCTCAAGGCTACAAAGTTTCAATTCTAGAAGATAAATAAATCCCCAAAATATGGCAGCAGCCACAGAGCTAGAGAGAGCAGGAGGCTTGGGTTGCCCCTGGCGATGGAGGAAGCCAAGCTTCCTGGCCTGCCCTGGCCTCCGCTCAAGGCTACAAAGTTTCAATTATATAAGATAAAGAAATCCCAGATGCCAGGGCCTCCTCTTGGGTTGCCGGGGGGCATGGCTGGCCTGCAAACTACCACAGGCCCCTCACCCAGGCTGCCTCATGCCCCAAGGGAAGCCCCACCCTGATCCAGGACACCCTTCAGGGCAAACCAGCTGGCCCCCACCCATGCACCAGGCCTCTATCCTATCTAATAAAAGAGTAATATGCAAATTGACCATCACTCCAACACACAAGATGGCTGCCCCCATGTGGACACAAGATGGCCGCTACAAGATGACCAGCAGGGGAGGACAGTTGGAAGGGACCAGGCCTGCAAGGGAGGACAGTTGGAGGTGATCAAGCCTGCAGGGTAGGGCAGTTAGGGATGACCAGGCCTGCAGGGGAGAGCAGTTGTGGGGGACCAGACCCACAGGAGAGGGTAGTTTGGGGGGGACCAGGCCTGCAGGCAAGGGCAGTTAGGGGCAATTGGGCTGGCAGGGGAGCAGTTAGGCATCAATCAGGCTGGCAGGGGAGTAGTTAGGGGGTGATCAGGGAGGCAGGCAAAAGCGGTTAGGGGCAATCAGGAAGGCAGGCAGGTGAGCAGTTGGGAGCCAGCAATCCTGGATTGTGAGAGGGATGTCTGACTGGCCATTTAGGCCCGATCCTACTGGGATCCCTCAAGGGGTCCCAGATTGGAGAAAGTGCAGGCTGGGCTGAGGGACAACCCCCCCCCCATGCATGAATTTTGTGCACTGGGCCTCTAGTTTATCTAATAATAGAAGAATATGTAAATTAGCTGGGATGCCGTAACATCACAACCAAACAGCAGGTCCTGGAAGCTGCATGGTGCTTGGCTGGGGCAAGGGACCTCAGGCCATGCACCCCATCCCAAGAGGCTTGATGGGGACCTCAGGCAATGGCTCCCACCTGGTGGGGTTTGACGGGGGACCTGAGACTGCACCCCACCCAGCATTGGGCTGGGGGACCAGAGGCTGTGGCCCCTGCCTGATGCCGGGCTGGGGAACCTGAGGCTGCACCCTCTGCCTGGAGGGGCTTGACAGGGGTGGGGCCAGTCAGGCCTGGGTCTCACCCAATGGGGGTGGGGCTGGCGGGGTCTGGGTCTCCTGCGTTTTTGAAGCACGTGTGGGTGGGCAGGGACTTGACTCTGGGTCCCGTGGTATGCCTCAGACTCTGACAGGAGGGAGATTTTAATATACATTTTACTGATTTTCTTTAATCTCTGACACTTCTATTATAGAGAAAGGGCAAATAGCAATATTAAAATATATCCGCTAATTAATTTCCTTTTAATGTGCCTGAATTTTGTGCAGCAGTCCATTAGTATAAAATAAAGAGCAAAATTAAATATAACCTTTATTTCTGATAAAATTTAGTAAGAGTATAACTCTAAAGCATAACTTTCATGTGCCTCACCTCCACATGAAAAGATTTTTCTCATATACTTCATGTAAAAGACAATCTATCCAATCTTTCAAGTTCATTATATTTTCTTCCCTTTTACTAGAAAATTTCTTCAAATATCTGATTATATGGCAAAAAAGTGGGAATAATTCCAGCTGCAGCTACCTTCACTTCTACTTAATGTGCAAATAATGTTTTGGTGACAGCTTTCATAAGCTCTGGATAAACTTTATACTTTTCTTAATACTTTAAAGAAAATGTCAACATGTTTAGAAAACGTGGATTTTAATAAAATATCGCCTCACATAAGAATATTTCATTAACTTTTATGTAGTCACTTTAATAAGAAAATATTAGCAAACTTAAACAAAGGATAATAACCTGTTTTAACACGTTTATATACACTGAGTGGTCAGATTATTATGATCTCTGAACGCATAATAATCTAGCCACTCAGTATATATATATATTAGAGGCCTGAATTCGTGCATGAATAGGTGCATGAATTCGTGCATGGGTGGGGTCCAGCCAGCCTGGCCAGGGGGACGGGACATGGGCGGTTTGCCGGCCTGCCTGCTGGTCGAACTCCTGGTCGAGGGGACAATTTGCATATTAGTCTTTTATTATATAAGATATACACTGAGCCATGACCAGTTTGGCTCAGTGGATAGAGCGTCGGCCTGCGGACTGAAGGGTCCCAGGTTCGATTCCGGTCAAGGGCATGTACCTTGGTTGCAGGCACATCCCCAGTAAGGGGTGTGCAGGAGGCAGCTGATGGATGTTTCTCTCTCGTCGATGTTTCTAGCTCTCTATCCCTATCCCTTCCTCTCTGTAAAAGTATCAATAAAATCTATTTAAAAAAAAAAGATATACACTGAGTGGTCAGATTATTATGTGTTCAGAGATCATAATAATCTGGCCACTCAGTGTAGATATATAATAGAGAAATATGCAAATTAGCCCAGACGCCTTAACACCATGACCAAATAGCAGGGACCTGAGCAGCCTCAGGCTCCCAGCGCTGGCAGCCCCCCGCATGCCAGCACACCCTCAGGCCTGGAATAATGATGCATTCACAATGAGCCCAGAGTCACTGCACAGGGGGCTGCAGATCAGAAGGACTGTGGATGGGGGGCTGCAGATTGGGGGGAGCTGTAGATCAGGGGGCTGCGGCACTGGGGACCCCAGCTCTGAACCCAGAGCCTGGCCTCAGGGCTGCAGTGGGGAGCCCCACAATCTACCCCCACAGACTCAGGAGAGCCACCGGGTCCGTGAGGACGCCCAGGAAGAGGCCTCGCCTGGCACCCTTTACTCCATGAGGAGGGCCCCATGGATGTGAGTTGGGGGGCAGACCTTGACCAGCGATCAGTGTTTGAAGAGGGAGCCTTCAGCCCCATGAACTTTCTCTCCCAAAGAAGCTCCGGCTCCTCCCTGCACTCGGGCCCTGCCAGAGGGCCATGCCGGGCCCATGTGGCCACTGCCCACACCCACTGGTGTCTGCAGTCCCACGTGGGACCGTGAACCGTGTCTGAGCCACTCTGAGGTGGAGCCCACGTCACCTCTTTAAAGTTTTCATTTTTGCTGATCGGACCTTTGCTTTCTGAGGTGTAGAAGCCAGACGGTGGGCCCAGTGGAGCCCACAGACGGGCACCCAGGAGTTCCTCGGCTCCGATGGCTTCATTCAGAGAAGGTATCCCTCCCCACTCCCCCCACCCCCCCACCCCCACCACTCACCTCGGCCTGCGGGGAGCAGCACAGTCACCGCAACAGGCACGGCCCCAAAGCTGCTCCTGAGCCTCACTCTTCCCCCCTCGGCTCCCAAAGCCCAATGCAGCCTGTGGCCAGCCCCGCAGAGGGTTGGCTGGTGCCCCCAGCGCCCTCCCCAGGGCCCTCCCCAGTACCAGACAGGACCCGGCAGCAGGGGGGTGAGGGTGGCCTGGGACAGACTTAGCCCCTGCAAGCTGTGTCACAGCGGATCCTGAGCAGCGAGAACTCACCAACAGGGATGTCTGTGCAGACATTTTACACAACTCCCACTTTAAAACTGAATGGAAAAGCATAGGTTGTTGCTCTAGAGAGCAATGCTTAGGCGGACCCCGAGCTCACCTTGGAGGCTAGAACCAAAAGTTACATGAGAGCAAGTGTTGGCGAGGCTGTGGACAGATCCGAGCCTCACACACTGCTGTCGGATGGAAATGGTGCGGCCGCTCCTCAAATGATTAATATCAGTCACATAGGACCCTGCAACCCGCCACTCCGAGGTACACACCCAAGCGAGGCAGCCGGTCACCAAACGCCCATCGTGTATGGTCCCATTCCCATAAAATGTCTGAAACAGCAGTGTGCAGATGGCTGGGTGGGGCAGGCAGCTAGATGGGGAAGGTGGCACGGGGTTTCTTCTAGAAGCAATACAACGTTCTGAAAGTGACTGGTGGTGCCCTGGCTGGTTTGGCTCAGTGGATAGAGCTCAGCCTGCAGACTGCAGGGTCCCGAGTTCAATTCCGGTCAAGGGCACATGCCCCGGTTGTGGGCTCGATCCCCAGTAGGGTGTGTGCAGGAGGCAGCTGATCCATGATTCTCTATCATTGATGTTTCTCCCCTTCTCCCTTCCTCTCTGAAATCAATACACACTAATAAAAGGGTAATATGCTAATTAGACCTGGAGACCTTCTGGGAGACCTTCCGGACAAAGCCACAGTGGCGGGTCGAGGCAGAGGCAGTTAGGGGCTATCAGGCCAGGAGGGGAGGGCAATTGGGAAAAGCAGGCCGGCAGTTGTGGGGGAGACAGGGGGAGCAGTTGGGGGCCATGAGGCCGGTAGGGGGGACAGTTGAGGGCGAGTAGGCTGGCAGGCAGAGTGGTTAGGGGCGATCAGGCAGGCAGACAGGTGAATGGTTAGGAGCCAGCAGTCCCAGATTGCGAGAGGGATGTGCGACTGCCGGTTTAGGCTCGATCCCTGTGGGCAGTTGGACATCCCCTGAGGGGTCCCAGATTGGAGAGAGTGCAGGTTGGGCTGAGGGACACCCCCAACCTGTGCATGAATTTTGTGCACCAGGCCACTAGTTATATTATAATTAACCAAGTTGGTTTTAACCCATGAAGCAAGGAATACTTATTTTTAATTTGTAACTATAGTAATGATTGTTTACCAACAAATTTACTACAAAGTTTTACTGACTGTACTAGTAAGCAGAGATAATTTTAAACCACTGACTCTGAGTAAGAAGAGAACTCCACCATTCTAACCTCCCATATTCTACACCATTCTGGAGAAGCAGTGGTCAGGAATGTCTGATGGAGAGCACTGAAAGGTGGAAATGTCCATTTTACATTAAGCCAGTCGGCTATTTTCTATAACTTTTGACAGTTGTTTTTAATTCTCCCTTTCAAGAGCAATGAAAACATCTACTATATAATCAATATGACAAACTGTAGATACTTAAAAGGCAGAATAATGTCTACCATGAGCCTTCTTTTATCTTTGCAGAACAGCACAATTTTAGTAAGTATTCCCCCCACATAGTGCTTTTAATTCTAGATCCTTCTCTATACTTTATAAACAGCCCTTTGGAATGATGCCATCTAGAAATAAACACTGTGTCCCAGATCTTGCCAGGGATGAACACAGTGCTTGACACCTTCCCTTATCTAGAGTTCACTCTAGTAGCACAGAGACTGTTGCTATATATAAAAGAAGATGATCATGTTAGTTGTTTTTAACTTCATGGCTGATGTGGCTCAGTTATTGGAGAGTTGGCCTGCACACTGAAGGGTGATGGGTTCCATTCCTGGTCAAGGGCATGTACCTGGGTTGCAGGTTCAATCCCTGGTCTCAGTTCAGGTGCAGGCAGGAGACAGCCAATCAATATTTCTCTTTCACATCAATGTTTCTCTCTCTCTCTCATTCTTTCTTTCACTCTCACTTTCTCACCACATCCTCCCTCCCTTCCACTCTTTCTAATAATCAATGGGGAAAAAAGCCCAAATGGGTGAAGATTAAAAGAACAAAACAAAATATGTTGCTATTTGCCACTCTTCTCACCCATAACATGTGGTCTAGAGGAATAGTTGGACAACATGACTTTCCCATTCCATGAAAAAATAAAAATTTTAGATGCCAAATTCAGGATTTATCCTTGCTTATTATTTCAGTTCAGAACACTCAAATCTGGCATGCTTGATTCTATAACCTATCATAACAACTGTTCCTCTCCAATTACACAAACGAAATAATAATAAATAAATATTCACTGAGACAATTGATTCACATGGACATAACTAGAAATGGGGCCACTGTGAAGAACACTTCCTGACTGATATGTTCTTGTGTTTGATGTCATTTCTATGAGAGTGCAAAATCAAATGTTTGTTTCTAAGATTTGGAAAACCACAGCAATGTCTAAAACTTTAGATTAATAAAACAGGTAAATTTAAAATATCGTAATCATTAAGAAACAAAAGTAAATGATGCATTATTAAATTAATAATTATTCTATTATACATTAGAAAATATAATTGCAATATGTATTCAAAATATCCTCCAAAGCCGAAACCGGTTTGGCTCAGTGGATAGAGCGTTGGCCTGCGGACTCAAGGGTCCCAGGTTCGATTCCAGTCAAGGGCATGTACCTTGGTTGTGGGCACATCCCCAGTAGGGGGTGTGCAAGAGGCAGCTGTCGATGTTTCTCTCTCATCGATGTTTCTAACTCTCTATCCTTCTCTCTTCCTCTCTGTAAAAAATCAATAAAATATATAAAAAACAAACAAAAAAACAACAACAACAAAGTATCCTCCAAGCTTGATGGAAGGTTACAAACTGTAGCTTATCCAATGGATTTAATGCCCTATATTTAATTTCTAATAAATTGGACAAGATTTTGCTAAATTTAACATTTCTCTCCGTAAGCAAGGATTTCCCCCCTCTGGCTTTAAGAGATTCTCTTCAGTTTTCTGTATTTTGATTATACACATCTCAATGTTTTGCTTTCATTATTGCTTGGGAATTTTCTGATGTTTCTAAAGGTTTAGTGTCTGGCATCAATTTTGAAAAGTTATCAACCATTATTTCCTCAAATATTTCTTTTGCTTGTTTTCTATCAAAGATACACTTTACATTTGATATTGTTCCACAATTATTTGATATTCTTATTTATTATTTTACTTTTTTATTTAAAAATTTTTAAATTACAGTATATGTTCAATATATTTTTGTTTTGTTTTGTTAATCCCACTCCAAGATATTTTTTCATTGATTTTTAGGGAAAAAGAAAGAGAGAGGGAAAGACAGAGAGAAACATCAATGTGAGAGAAACGTATCAATTGGTTGCCTCCTGCACTAGCCCAGACCAGGGCCCAGGGTGGGGAAGAGCCTGCAACCAAGGTACATTCCCCTTGGAACTAAACCCAGGACCCTTTGGTCCACAGGCTGGTGCTCTATCTACTGAGACAAACCTGCTAGGGCACATTCAATATTATTTTGTTTTAGGTATACAGCACAGTGGTTAGACAATCATATACTTTACAAAGTGTTTCCCCTGATATTTCCAGTAGCACATGGCACCATACATAGTTATTACAATATTATTGACTATATTAGTATTTCCTCTAATGTTCTTTACATCCCCATGACTATTTTGTAATTACCAATCAGTGCTTCTCAATCCCTTTACCTTTTTCACACAGTCCCCCAAGCTCATATTCCACTGGCAACCATCAGTCTGTTCTCTGTATCTATGAGTCGGTTTCTGTGTTGTTCGCTCATTTATATTGTTCTTTAGATTCCACATCTAAGTGAAATCATGTGGTATCTGTCTTTCCCTGACTGACTTATTTTACTTAGAATCATACCCTCTAGGTCAAGCATGTCAAACTCAAAGGCTAACATGGGGCCAAATAAACAAAAGTTTAAGTTTATGTGGGCCACAAAAAAACAAAAGCTTCAATTTTCATAGAAACATAGATTTATTTTGATAGAGACATGCTGCATACAAGGGGCTGAAATAAATGAGTAATCATTAACATAAAATAATAGAACATTTTAATAAAAATTATTTTTTCTTGGACATTAACTTACCAGACACTAAATAACTGCACAAATTAATAAGCAGAATGCAGTGCTCACTAAAATTGGAATGATACAGAGATTAGCATGGCCTATGTGCAAGGATGACATGCAAATTAGTGAAGAGTTCCATATTTTTCTCTGATCAGACTTTTGATGGATCTTTCAATAGAAACTCATCAGGCCAGAAGAGAATGGAATGAAATATACAAAGTCAAGCAAAGGAAGGGTCTGAATCCAAGAATACTGTAACCAGAAAGGCTATTAATCAAAATTGAGAGTGAAATCAGGAGCTTCAAAGACAAAAAAGGACTAAGGGAGTTTATTACCACCAAACCAACAGCTTTACAGGGGAGTTCTATCAAGCATTCAAAGAAGACCTAAAACCTATCCTTCTCAGATTATTCCAAGAAATTCAAGAGGAAGAGACACTTCCAAACTCTTTCTATAAAGCCAGCATTACCCTAATCACAAAACTAGATAAAGACGCCACATAAAAAAGAGAACTACAGACAAACATTCTTGAGAATATAGATGCTAAAATCCTCAACAAAATTCTAGCAAATCGGATTCATCATTAAATTAGAAGGATCATACACCATGAACAAGTGGGATTTATTCCGGGGATGCAAGTATGATACAATATCCACAAATCAATAAATGTGATACATAAAATAAACAAAATGAGAGACAAAAATCACATAATCATATCAATTTTTGCATGAAAAACATTTGACAAAATCCAACAACCTTTCTTGATAAAAACTCTCAGCAATGCGGGAATAGAGGGATCATACCTCAACATAATAAAAACCTTATATGACAAATCTACAGCCAACATCATACTCAATGGGCAAAAACTAATATCATTTCCTCTAAGAACAGGAACAAGACAAGGATGCTCAGTTTCACCACTCCTGTTCAATATAGTCCTGGATGTATTAGCTATAGTGATCAGACAAGAAGAAGAACTAAAAGGCATCCAAATTGAAAAAGAAGTAGTAAAACTGTCCTTATACGCAGATGATATGATACTATACATAGAAAACCCCAAAGACTCCATCAAAAAACTACTAAACCTAATAAATGATTTTGGCAATGTAGCAGGATACAAAATTAACACGCAGAAATCTATGGCCTTTTGATACACCAATAATGAACTCACAGAAAGTGAAATGAAAAATAAAATCCCATTTACCATTGCATCAAAAAGATTAAGATACCTAGGAATAAACATAACTAAGAATGTAAAAGACCTGTACTCAGAAAACTGCAGGACATTGAAAAAAGAGGTTGAGGAAGATATAAACAAATGGAAGTATATACAGTGTTCTTGGAGTGGTAGAATCAGCATCATTAAAATGTCTATAGTACCCAAAGCAATCTACAGATTCAATGCAATCCCCATTAAAATACCAATGGCTTATTTCAAAGATCTAAAACAAATTCTCCAAAAATTCATCTGTAATAGAAAAGGACCCCGAATTGCCACAGCAATCTTGAGAAAGAAGAACAATGTTGGAGGGATCACAATACCAGATATCAAGCTATATTGCCAAGCCATGGTTCTCAAAACTGCCTGGTACTGGCACAAGAACAGACATATAGACCAATAGAATAGAACATAGAACCCAGAAATTGACATAAGCCATTATGCTCAATTAATATTTGACAAAGGAGGCAAGAGCATACAATGGAATCAAGACAGTCTCTTCAATAAATGGTGCTGAGAAATTAGGTCAGATACATGCAAAAAAATGAAACTAGATCACCAACTTACTCCATACACAAAAATAAACTCAAAATGGATCAAGGACTTAAACATGAGACAGGAATCCATAAAAATACTAGAGGAATCCACAGGCAGAGAAATCTCAGACATATGCCAAAGCAATTTCTTCACTGATACCGCTCCTAGGGCAATGGAGGCTAAGGAGAAAACAAACCAATGGGATTACATCAAAATAAAAAGCTTCTGTACAACAAAAGAAACCATCAACAAACAATAAGAAAGCCCACTGCATGGGAGAACATATTTGAAAATGATATTTCCCATAAGGGTTTAATCTCCAAAATTTACAAAGAACTCATACAACTTAACAAAAGGAATATAAATGATCCAATAAAAAAAATGGGCAAAGGATCTAAATAGAAACATTTTGAAAGAGGACATACAGAAGGCCCAGAGACATATGAAAACATGCTCAAAGTCACTAATTATCTGAGAGAGGCAAATCAGAACAACAATGAGATATCATCTCACACCTGTCAGAATGGCTATCAACAACAAATCAACAAACTACAAGTGCTGGTGAGGATGTGGAGAAAAAGTAACCCTCGTGTACTGCTGTTGGGAATGCAGACTGATGCAGCCACTATGGAAGACAGTATGGAGTTTCCTCAAAAAAAGTTAAAAATGGAACTCCCATTTGACCCAGTCATCCCACTTCTAGGAATATATCCCAAGAAACCAGAAACACCAATCAGAAAGGATTTATGCACCCCTATGTTCATAGCAGCACAATTTACAATAGCTAAGATTTGGGAACAGCCTATGTGCCCATCAGCAGATGAGTGGATTAAAAAAGTGTGGTACATCTACACAATGGAATACTATGCCGAGATAAAAAAGAAGGAACTTTTGCCATTTGCAACAGCATGGATGTGGAACTGGGGAGCATTATGCTAAGCAAATAAGCCAATCGGAGAAAGATAAATATCACATGATCTCACTCATATGTGGGATATAATGATCAATATAATTTGATTAACAAGAATAGATCCAGAGACAAATGGTAGGGAAGGGGAGGTTAGATAGCAACCAAAGGACTTGTATGCATGAATATTAGCATAACCAATGGACACAGACACTGGGGCAGTGGGCGCTTGGCTGGGGTGGGAATGCCTAGGAGGGGGTGGTGTCAATTGGTGTAAAAGGAGACGTATGTTAAACTTTAGACAATAAAAATAAATAAACAAATAATAAGTAGAATGCAAATAAATCTATTTTTCTTGTTCTCCGAAAGAGAAATATTTCCTGTTGCACACACCAACCAAGTCAGTACAAGACGAAGGACGTGGCAATCAGCTGCAAAAATATTCGCTGCTGGTATTAGTGGAGAGAAATGGTGTGCCTGTGCATAAGGTGAGTAAGGGAAATGAACGCAACACGATTATAGTAATCAGTCATTAGCAAACGTTGTAGTTCATTATTAATAATTATGTATAACAGGATATTGTAAAAATTAAGTTGTGAAATTTTTATTAAAACTTTTTTTACCGTTATATTGGTTGGGCCGCAAAAATGTTAATTGTGGGCCACAAGCGGCTCACAGGCTGTGAGTTTTACCTGCTTGCTCTAGGTACATTTTTTTGTTGAAAATTTTAAGAGTTTGTTTTATTTATGGATGAGTAATATTCCATTGTAGATACTATTTTCCATAGCTTTTTTAGTCACTTTTGTCTATTGATGGAACCTTGGGTTGCTTCCATAGCTTGGTTTGTAAATAATGCTACAATGTACATAGAGGTGCATATTAACTTTTGAATTAGTGTTTTGGGTTTCTTCAGAAACATTCCCAGAAGGGGTATCATTGGGTCATAAAGAAATTCTATTTTTAATGTTTTCAGGAACCTCCATACTGTTTTCCAACAGTGGCTGCACCAACCTACATTTCCACCAAAATGCATGAGGATTTTTTCTCCACATCCTCATCAACACTTGTTGTTTGTTGATTTATTAATGATAGTCATTCTAATAGGTGTGAGGTGATATCTCATTGTGGTTTTAGTTTACATTTCTCTGATAGTTAGTGACATTTAGTATCTTTTCCAAGTATCTGTTCATATCCTTAGCCCATTATTTAATTGGTTGTCTTTTATTTTTTATTTTTTTGGTGTTGAGTTGTATATGGATTTCATATATTTTGGATATTAATCCCTTATAAGATGTATCATTGGTGCATATGTTCTCCCAATCAGTTGGTTATCTTTTTATTTTGTTGATGATTTCTTTAACTGTGCAAAAACTTTTTAGTTTGATGTAGTCCCAAATGTTTGTTTCTTTCTTTTCCTTTGACTAAAGAGATATCTACCTAATAAAAGAGTAACATGCTAATTGACTGTACCTTTTCAATGCCCACCAGTCAATCAGGAGTGAGTATGCAAATTAACTCAACAAAGATGGTGGGTTAATTTGCATACACAGGCACCAAATGGCTGTGGACAGAACGGGATGCTTGCGTCATCCCCATGGCGACGATGAAGGTGTTCCTCACCACCCCAGCCGCTCCGGGCCTCTGGGCAGTGTGGGAAGGCAGAAAGGCAGCTCCGGCCAGAGCAAAGGCGGTGCCGGCAGCCAGGGGAATGAAGGCCCATTCTTGCACGAATCTTCATTCGTGCATCGGGCCACTAGTACATATATAAAATATTACTAAGAGAAATGTTTGAGATTTTACTTCTTATGAAGTCTTTTTGAAAAATGATGTTATCAGTCTTACACTTAAGTCTTTAAACAAGTTTGAGTTTATTTTTGTATTTGTTTAATAAGATGGTCTTCTTGTTGTGTGTGTGTGTTTTGCATGTATCTGTCCAATTTTCTAACAACATTTACTGAATAGAGTTTCTTTACCCCATTGTATATTCTTGCTGCCTTTGTCAATTATTATTTGACCATCTACGCATGGCTTTATTTCTTGGCTCTCTATTATGTTCCATTGATCTACATGTCTGTTGTTGTTTTTTTAATGATAGTACCATGCTGTTCTAATTATTTTAGCCTTGTAGTATTGTTTGATATTAGGTAGTGTGATAGCTCTGACTTTGTCTTCTGTCTGAAGATTGCTGTGGCTGCCCTGGCCAGGTGGCTCAGTTAGTTGGAGCATCATCTCATACAACAATATTTGCCAGTTCAATTCACAGTCAGGGCACATATCTAGGTTGTGGGTTCAATTCCCAGTCTGGGTGCATAGTGGAGGTGCTGATCAATGTTTCTCTCTCACATCTTTGATTCTCTCTCTCTCTTTCTCTCTCTCTCAAATCAATAACATATCTTCAGGTAAGGATAAAAAAAGATTGCTGTTGCTATAATTGGAGGTGGAGGTGGAGAGTGCACAGATGCAACAGGGACCAAAGCATTCTGAGCCTATAAAGATGTCAAAAAATAAAAAGATTAATACCGGTAAGCAATTGTCCTGCTCTGCAAAATTCAAACTGAATGTAATCAGCTATGCTAAAAAGCATGGAAATAGAGCTGCAGAGAGACAATTTGGACCTCCTCCCACTGAGTGTATGATCAGACAGTGGAGAAAACAGGAAGAACAACTCCTTAAGATTCCAAAACAGAAGAAAGTCTTAAGAGGAAAATCATCAAAATGGACAAACTTGGAGCAGAGGCTTAAGACTTGGATTATGGAGCAGCACCAGAGTGGCTTATGTGTGTCAACCAAGCTTATTTAATGTCAGGCAAGAATGTTTGCAAGTGAAATGAACATTATTGATTTTATAGGAAAAATAAAATGGTGTTCAATTTCATGAGAAGAAAAGGGTTGGCCATGAGAACACAAAAAAAGTTAGCTCAGAAAATGCCACCAGTTTACTGTATGAGGATGATCTCACATATATAGACAGTGACTTAGAAGACAGCAGTGATACAATAGAAGTTGAAGAAATTTATATGTCTGGAACTAATAGTGATGAAGAAGAGAGCAGTGATGCAACAGAGGCTAAATAAAGTAATATACTGCATAATATCATAATACTGGTATGCAAACATTACCTGCGATAATTACTAAATAAAAAATGTGTTTTATTTTATGTTTAAAATATTGATTTCTTAATTTTGGGTTGGAAAGGTGAGGGGCGTCTTCTACATGGGGGCATATTATACGTGGAAAAATATGGTATATTTGATTTCTTTGTGATGAAATGTTCTGAAAATATCAATTAAATCCATCTACTTTAGTGTGTCATTTTAAGGACGCTGTTTCCTTATTTATTTTCAGTCTGGAATATATATCCAGTGATGTCAGTGTGCTGTTAAAATCATCTACTATGACTGTATTTTTTTTAGCTATCCCTTTATGTTCATCAATATTTGATTTGTATACTTAGTTGCTCCTTTGTTGGCGACATAAATGATCCATTTGTCACTATGTAGTGTCCTTCTTTGTTTCTTATTATGATCCATTTATCACTATGTAGTGTCCTTCTTTGTTTCTTATTATATCCTTTGTTTTAACATCAATTTTGTCTGATATAAGTATTGCCACCCTGGCTTCTTTTTATTTCCATTCCCATAAAATACCTTTTTTCATCCCTTTACTTTCAGTCAGTGTGTATTTTTTATTCTGAAGTGGCTCTCTTGTAGACAGCATATATTTATATATCTTGTATTCTTATCTATTCAGCTACCCTATATCTTTTTATTGGAGCACTTAAGCCATTTACATTTAAAGTGATCATTAATAGGTACATATTTATTGCCATTTTATTCTATAAATATGTTCCTCTGTGTTTTGTTTTATTTTCTTGCTTCTTCATAAAAAAGACCCTTTTACATCCCCTATAATACTGGTTTGGTGGTAATGAACTCCTTTGGCTTTTTCTTGTCTGGAAATCTCTTTATTTCTTCTTCAATTTTAAATGGCAGTTTTGCTGAGTAAACTAGTATTGGTTGTGGGTACTTGCTTTTCATCACTTTGAATATTGCATGCTAATTCCTCTGGATTGATGTTTATGTTAAGAAAGCAATTGACAGTTTTATGCGGGCTCTCTGGTAGGTAACTAACTGCTTTTCTCTTGCTGCTTTTAAATATTCTTTCTCTTTAATCTTTGCAATTTTAATTATGACTAGAGGCCCGGTGCACAAATCCATGCACCAGTGGGATCCCTTAGCCTGGCCTGTGGAATTGGGCCAAAACCAGTTCTCTGACATCCCCTGAGGGGTTCTGGATTGTGAGAGGGTGCGGGCCCGTCCAAAAGACCCCACTGGTGCACGATTGGGGCCAGGGAAGGATGCGGGAGGTTGCCAGCCAGGGAGGGACCACAGGAGGACTCCAGGGCATGTCTGGCCCATCTTGCTCAGTCCCGATTGGTCAGACCCCAGCAGCAAGCTAACCTACTGGTTGGAGCATCTGCCCCCTGGTAGTCAGTGCACATCATAGCGAGCAGTTGAGTGGCCTTAACATATCATTAGCATATTACACTTTGATTGGTTGAATGGATGACCAGACGACCGGACACTTAGCATACTAGGCTTTTATTATATAGGATGTGTCTTGTGTTTTGGTGTGGGCCTCTTTAGGTTCATCTTGTTTGGGACTCTATACTTCCTGGTGTTGTGTGCCTTTTCCTTTATTGGGTTAGGTAAGTTTTTATATATTATTTCTTCAAATAGGTTCTCAAAACCTTGCTCTCACTCTTCTCTTTATGTTATCCCTATGATATGTATGTTGTTATGCTTCAGGTTGTCATTTTTAAAAATTCTTTTTTATTTTTGCTGCTTTGATTGGGTGTATTCTGAGACCTTGTCTTCCAATTTCCTGATCCAATCCTTTGCTTCATTTAACCTACTGTTTATCCCTCTAGTGTATTCTTCATTTCCAACATTGTATTATTTTCTGACTAGTTATTTTTATGGTTACTATGTATTTTTTCATACTGTTGAAGTTCTGTAAGTTCCTTGAGCATCCTTATAACCATTTTTTTTAGCTCTGTATCTGGTAGATTGTGTGTTTCCATTTCCTTTAGCTCTTTTTTCTGGAGATTTCTCTTGTTCTTTCATTTGGGGTGTGTTTCTTTATTTCTCCATTTTTTCTGCCTCTTTGTGTTTGTTTGTGTGTTTTTTGTTTTGTTTTGTTTTGTTTTTTGTATTGGGTAGAACTGCTGTGTCTCCCAGTCTTGGTAGGGTGGCATTATATAGTGGGCATCCTGTGGGACAAATGGTGCAGTTTCCTTGATCACCTCAGCTGGGTGATATATCCTATAATAATTGAGTCTTGATTGCTACTGGCCTATTCATGCGTGGGGTCTATTCTCAGGCTTTCTGACTGTGAGGATTGACTCTGACCACAGTGTACAAGATGCTATTCAGGTGCTGACCACACAAAGCGTAATTTACTTCAGAAGGGTCTTGTGCCAGCTGAGATCTTCCTTTGAATATGCTGCTTGTGAAGCTAATTGTATCCTACTCTGATATTGCCTGAAGCTTGCCACCAAGTGAATTGGTTCTGAGGGTACTTGAGAGTGACTCTGGTGTAGGTCAATGTCAGACACTGCCTGTGACTGGCCCTGGGTAATCTCTTTGTAACTACAAGATGATTCACAGTTTCTTGCTGCTTCTGCTGGGTCTGGATGTGCATAGGAAGGGCCAAGCTGCTCCCCAAGGCTTGCTTCCACCCACAATGATTGCAGGTCACCAAAAGGCCCAATGCACATAGAGATTCACTTTTACCTGCCTCTGCCTGTCAGTTGCCTGTTAGACTCAGTCACTGATAGAGCTTTTGGTTGTACTAAATTTGCAAGTGGTAGGTTCTCAGTGAGTCAACAGTTAGGAGCAAGTGGTCTTCAACAGATTTATACAGGTTTAAACTTGGCACCAGTGCTGAATCTGAGGCCACTCAGCCAAAGTCCCAGGGTATACCAAGACTAGCTGGCACTGGCCAGGTGTTCACAGGTGTGGCAGGTCTCAGGGAGTTGTTAGGATGAGGACCGCAGCGTTTATCAGGCCCAAACAGACCAAGATTTGGCCATGTGAAATGAGGGCTATGCACTAGTTAGCATGTGAGGGGAAAATGGCCCCTGTCCTATAGCTATATATCTTAGTCTGTCTCAGATTCTGCTTGGACCTTCATAAGAGTCTGAGCTCAGCACAGTGGGGCTGCCAGGAGTCTGAAGTGTGGTGCTAGTATATCTATTGTGAGGGGAAGGTGCTTGGCATGCTCACTTGACGGTAGGGGAATGGCCCCTGTCACAGAGCCACACAACACAGTCATTGGCACACTTTAGTCTGCCCAGACCTCTACCCCACTGGGCGCGGTCAACTGACTCCTTTCCAGGATGAGCTGCACAGGGTGGGGATGACAAAGAATTCAGATGGCAAGTCAAGCTGATACCATATGCAAGGAAGTGCTCTACCCAAAGAAGATGGCATCTGCAGTGTGAGGGACTCAGCATAAGGACCCTGTCACCTGTCTCTTTGGCTTTCTCCCCAGAGTGACAACTCCTAGTTTCTTCTCATATGATTCTGGTCCACTCTGCCTCCCTCTACTGGAGCCCCGTGGTGAGTGGCTACAAATGAGATTTTGTGTGTTGACCCTTTAAGAGGATGCCTGGGCTCTAACAGACTCCTGTCTCTCCCTGGCAGACAGAAACCCTGCTGAATTTCACAGTCAACTATTATTTGGGCATCTCTTCCTGGCTCTGGTGTTCTGGGATAGGTATCTCAGCATGGGGTTGAGACCCCATGCTCCTCAGGGGGAATCTTTGTAGCTGAATTTATCTCTTCAGAATCTCACCAGCTATCTGTGGGACAAGCTCAGCTCTTTTTGTGTTTCTGCCCTTTATAACAGTTTAAACATGGCCTCTTCTGTAAATCTTTGGTTAAAAGACTTCAGCTATTCTTCAGTTGGTTATTCAGGTTAATTGTTCTATATTTTATTTGTAATTCCAGTTTTGTCCTAGGATGAGAACATTCTGCCACCATCTTGGATCTCTATTTTCTTTTTATTCTTGTGTTTGAGTTTTGATTACTCTACCTTCAAAGTTTCTATTGATCTTTCATCAAATCCTTGGTTATGTCTAATCTGCTGATGAACTCATCGAAGGCACTTTCATTTCTGTTTCTGGTTTTGATTTCTAGTATTTCCTCTTGATTCTTTCTTATATTTTTACCTGTCTGTTGACATTACCCATCTGGTTTTGCATGTTGTTTATATTTGCCATTAAAGTCGTTAACATATCAACCTTAGTTATTTTAAATGCCCTCTGTGATAATTCCAATGTATCTGAGTCTTGTTCTAATCATTTCTATGCCTTTTCAGACTGGTTTTTCTTGCCTTTGGACATACCTTGTAATTTTTTTTGAAAGCAGACATGTTGCAAAAAAATAATATGAGGTAAACAGAACTTGGGTATAAGGATTTATGCTAATCTAGCAAGGACTTGGGCCATGTTAAATCTTTGTATAGTTACAGGCCTCAAAGGCTTCAGATTCCTCTTTGTTCTTGTTTTTGTCTCCCCTCTTGAGTTTACAGGTTCCTTTTGTGTTATTCCTCAGACAGATTATGTGTATGGTAGTTCTGTCAGCTATAATCCACTGTTATTACTGGAAGTGTATTAGTGTAGTTGCAGAGTGTGGGGAAAGATGGCCATTCTCTTGTCTTCTAATTAAGTCTCAGTATTTTAGAGAGCCTATGTCTCAAAATTATGTTCTTTAAAAATATTGTGGACTTTTGCCAGGTAAATTCCTCTCCCTCACTCCCTGCCCCAGTTCATTCCTCACTATGATTTTGGTTTTCCAAGTCTATTTCCTCAAAGTCTAGCCCCCTGTGGACTATAGCTTTTATTTTTATTTTTTCCTTAGATGAGACCAGAAGACTGAGTAGGCTCAAGTGGGTTGGATAAGGTTCCAGGTTGGCTTTATAGTGAAGCCCTTCTCCCAGGAAGGTAAGCCTTTGTAAAGAAGAATATTGTGGGAAGGAAATTCATAATAAATTACACTCATTTTCATTTTTTCAGGCCACGTGAGATTTCTCAGCTCTTACCCAGCTGGAGATCCTGTTGTGGTTCCTGGCACAGTAGCCTAAAAAATGTGGACGCTCCATGACTGCATCCCTCAGCCTTCAGTCAAAGGTACTAGTGAAATGCTTCTCCTGGCTTATGGTACCTGGGGGCTTCTGCTCCAGGCAAGCAAATCTAGAGTGCTAACTTGATCTATTGTACCTGACCATACATGCTAGAGTTTTTTTTCCTTATTGCTATTTTCAGCCTAATTCCAAGTGGATGCATTTCTTTGTTCCTGCCTCAGAGCCCTTACTCTGTTCTTTTCCTTTGCCAGATTTGCTCTTTTCTGGACTTTGGCATGACTCAATTCTTCTAATTATCAACTTCACAGTTCTCTTACTCAAAGTGGCTTTCTCTGACCATTCACTCTGTAGTAGCCTCACCATCATAAGCATTACAACCCTCAACATGTTTTATTTACTTTTGTCACATATTACAGGTTGGGTTTGTTAGTTTGTTTTCTCATTACAATCATGTGCCATTTAACTACAGAAACATGTTCTGAGAAATGCATCATAGATGATTTTGTTGTGCAAACATCACAGAGTTCAAACCTAGATGTTGCAGAATACTACTGTAATTATAAGTGCTACACTTTTACATGCTTGACAGCACAGTAAGTTGGATTATACCATCATCACCACAAACAACTGAGTAATACATTGTGTTACCACATTATTATGCTACAACATCTGTGACTAAGTGATAAGAATCTTTGTTCCATTGTTACCTTAAGGAACCACTACTGTATGTGAGATCCATCATTGATTGAAACATCATTATGTGGCACAGGACTGTATTTGTAATTTGTCTGTCTTCCTGTACCATGAAACTAGAATATTGGAGTGTGGACACCTGCATTTCCTTTTCATCCCTGCATCTTTAGGGCTAAAAATGTGGCTGTCATGAAATAAACACTCCAAAAATATTGTTTAGAAAATAAGCTTTATACAACAATGATCAATCTTGAGCCATGGATTCACATTATTCAAGTTGGGATAAAAAAAATACACCACAATAATAACAAAGAAAAATGGTACTGGAACAACAATAAATATCATGAAGGTATTGGTAGTGACATTCAGAAAATTCCCTGTCAGCTGAATGTAAGCCTGGAGGAACAGAATAACCCAGTGTTTTATGTATATACTAGAGGCCTGATGCACGAAATTTGTGCAAGAGTAGGCCTTCCTTCCCCCGGCTGCCAGCACTGGCTTCCCTCTGGCAACTGGACCCAGTCTTCCCTTGCAGCCCCGGCTTCATCCAGAAGGTTATCTGGAAGGATATCCAGTCTAATTAGCATATATATATATATATATATGTATATATATATATATATATATGCTACAAACAGAATGAGTTTTGAGGAACAAATGAGATATGTGTGAAAATCATAATCCAAACTTTTCATTCTATGATCTATATAAACAGAAAAGCATTTCATTTCTTGATTTATCTTCTCAAACTACCAAAGGACCACTCCTCAGAAAATCAGGGACTCCTGGTTAGTTACAGAAAACTGATAACATGGACCTAAAGATTCTGATGGAAATAGGCCTTTAGTCTTTTTTTTTAAATCTTTATTGTTGAGAGTATTACAGATGTCCTCCACTTCCCTCCTTCCCCTCCTTCCAACTGTTTCCCTCCTTACCCCAGATATTTACCACCCTATTGTCTGTGTTCATCAGTAATGCACATCCGATATAATAAAGAGGGAATATGCAAATTGACCGTCATGCCCTCACACAAGATGGCCACACCCATGTGGTCACAAGATGGCTGCCACAAGATGGCAGGTAGGGAAGGGAAGTTGGGGGTGATGAGGCCTGCATGGGAGGGAAGTTGGGGGAGGGACCAGGCCTGAAGGGGTGGGAAGTTGGGGGCGACTGGGCCTGCAGAGGAGGGAAGGCAGTTGGGGATTAGGCATGCAGGGGAGGGCAGTTAGGGGCCACTGGGCTGGCAGGGGAGGGCAGTTGGGGGCGACCAGGCCAGCAGGGGAGGGCAGTTCAGGGTGACCAGGCTGGCAGGGCAGGACAGTTAGAGGCGACCATCAATCAGGCTGGCAGGGGAGGAGTTAGGCGTCGATCAGGCTGGCAGGGGAGTGATTAGGGGGTGATCAAGCTGGCAGGCAGAAGTGGTTAGGGCCAATCAAGCAGGCACACAGGCGAGTGGTTGGGAGCCAGCAGTCCCGGATAGTGAGAGGGAAGTTCGACTGCTGGTTTAGGCTCGATCTCAAAGGGACCAGGCCTAAATCAGCAGTCAGACATCCCCCGAGGGGTCCCAGATTGGATATGGTGCGGGCTGAGCTGAGGGACACTCCCCCCCCCAGTGCACGAATTTGCTGAACCAGGCCTCTAGTATGCATATAAGTTCTTTGCTTAATCTCTTCTTGCACCCCTCTCATCCTTTCCCTTTGAGATTTGTCAGTATGTTCCATGTCCCCATGCCTCTGATCATATTTTATTCATCAGTTTATTTGATTTCTTGTTGATTTATTTTTAGATTCAATTGTTGATAAATATGTATTTACTAAAGGTCCAATGCATGAAAATTTGTGTACTTGGAATGGGGGGTTCCTCAGCCCTGCCTGTACCCTCTTGCAGTCTGGGACCCCTTGGGGGATGTCCACCTGCTGGCTTAGGCTCGATCCCTGGGAGATAGGGCCTAAGCTGGCAGTCAGACATCCCTGTGGCAGCCCGAGCATCCTCAGGGGATGTCCAACTGTGGCTTAGGCCCACTCCTAGGTGGGCCTAAGCCGCAGTCAGACATCCTTAGCACTGCCAAGGAGGCAGGAGAAGCTCCCGCCACCGCCGCTGTACCTGCCTTCTGGCTGAGCGGAGCTCCTCCTGTGGGAGCGCACAGACCACCATGGGGAACCTCCTGCATTGAGCGCCTGCCCCCTGGTGGTCAGTGCATGTCATAGTGACCAGTCATTTCTGGTCATTTCACTGTTAGGGTCAATTTGCATATTACCCTTTTATTATATAGGATTGCCATTTTATTGTTCATATTTTTTATCTTTTTTTTTTTCCTTCTTCTTCTTAAAGAAGGCCCTTTAACATTCATGCAATATTGGTTTGGTGGTGATGAACTCCTTTAGCTACTTCTTCTCTGTGAAGCTCTTTATCTGACCTTCAATTCCAAATGATAGCTTTGCTGGGTAGAGTAATCTTGGTTGTAGGTCCTTGCTATTTATCACTTTGAATATTTCTTGCCACTTCCTTCTGGCCTGCAAAGTTTCTGTTGAGTAATCAGTTGTATGAGCACTCCCTTGTAGGTAACTAACTGTTTTTTTCTTGCTGTTTTTAAGTTTATCTTTTTGTCTTTAACCCTTGTCATTTTAATTATGATGTGTCTTGGGTTCCTCTTATTTGGGACTCTTTGCTTCCTGGACTTGTAAGCCTACTTCTTTCACCAGGTAGGGGAAGTTTTCTGTCATTATTTCTTCAAATACGTTTTCAATATCTTGCTCGCTCTCTCTTCTCCTTCTGGCACCCTTGTAATGAGAATGTCAATACACTTGAAATTGTCTCAGAGGTTCCTTACACTATCTTCATATTTTTGGAATCTTTTTTCTTTTGGCTCTTCTGATTGAGTGTTTTTTGTTTGTTTGTTTGTTTGTGTTTTGTTTTGTTTTTGATTCCTTGTATTCCAATCATTGATTTTACTCTCAGAATCCTCTACTCAACTGTTAATCCCTGTAATATATTCTTGATTTCATTTAATGTAGGCTTAATTTCTGATTGGTCCTTTTTCGTATCTTTGACATTCTCACTAACATCCTGGAAAGTTTCACTAAGTCCCTTGAAGCTCTCATTAAGATCCCTGAGCAACCTTATAACCATTATTTTGAACTCTGTATCCAGCAGTTTGCTTGCTCTCATTTCTTTCATTGTGACATATATCTTTGTCTCCACATTTTGGCTGCTTTCCTGTGTTTGTTTCTATGTTTTGGGTAGAACTGTTATGTCTCCTGGAATTGGTAAAGTGGCCTTGTGTAGCAGGTGTTCTGTAAGGCCCAGTGGCTCATCCTTCCTCAACCTGAGTTGGGCACTCTAGGTGAGCATCTGTGTGGGCTGTGTGCACAGTCTTGTTGTAGTTGAGCTTTGATTATTATTGGTGTCACTGGGAGGAATTGACATCCTGGTCAATTTGCTGTAACAACTGCATCTACAATGGAAAAGCTACTGTGCAGGATATACCCTATAAAGCAGGGATTGCTTCAGTGGAGGTTTGGTGCTCACTGAGTCTGTCCCTAGAGTGTGTAGCTTATGGATGGGTGGAGTTGTAATCTTGTATGGTCTGAAGCTGTCCACTAGGTTCACTTCCTCTGGGCTTCCTGGGAGGTGCAAAGTCAGCCATTGCCTGGAGCCACCCTGCAGGAGCTACTGATCGATCTGTAGATGGCTGCTTTTGTATTAGGCTTGGAAGTGCCCAGGAGAGGCCAACCTGTGAAGCAAGGCAGGCTGGTGCTAGTGTCAGGTCTTGGGACTCTTATTAATAGTTATGGGGCATGCTGACACCAGCTGCTGCTTGTTTAAAATATTTTAGGGAAGTCTGAAGCCTGAGCTAGGACAGGCCATTCATGTGGAATAGCCACTGCAAACAGCTTGGGTGTGGCTGCAAATTGGATGTTGGGGGTCTCAGGGAATCATCAGGATGGAGTGAACAGTATGGGCCATGCTGATGGAAACTCAGATGTAGCTGCCAGTCAGCTCTGCAATGTAGGAGGTCCCAGCACAGGAACACTGACCTCTGTGAGCACCCCTGTCTGGGAGAAAGCTGCCTTCAAGTTCCTGTTCCCATGCCAGGCAGTCCACTTCTTCCCCATATATATTTGGATTCCCCCAAAGCCACTGCCTAATGCTAGACCTCAGAGGAAGCAGGATCATGTATGTTTGTGGACAGGTCCTTTAAGAGGATCACCTGGGATTCCAGCAGCCTCCATGTCACTCAGCCATAACACATTCTGTTTTTCACAGCCTGAAGTTATGGGGACTTCTCTTCCCAGATGTTTGCTTAAGGAGAAACTTGAAAGAAATTATATCTTCTATTATGCTTGAATAACTTTCATTCTTTTGTAAACTGTCCTATGGGGGAAAGAAACTCATCTTCCTTGTCAGAGTTTAAACTCTCCCATCTTTTGTTAAGAGTGAAAAAGGTAGATATATGAACTCTACCAATAATTTGGTGCTAACATTGTGGAAAGAGGAATATGATCACATAATAATGGCATGTTTCAGGAGATTACATAGTAATTTTTTAAATTATCAAGATACCTTAAACATAATTATCATATTACCTGACTTTCTCAGAGCTCCTTGTAGTTCCCCAGAATATAGAATAATTTAATCTCTCTGTCATGACAGTTTATTTGTTATTGTATAGGCATCTGGCAGAGAGCTCCAGTGTATTGTATGCTGACTATGCTTTCTACAGCACTATCAAGAAGTGGCATGCTCCTACTCTATAATTAATAAGTAAAATCCTGTGTGGTAACTAAATTTTTGAGAATGAAAACCATATTCATCATTAGAAAATGTTATGACAAATTCACAGTATTTCAGATTTTATGTGGAAAACATCGCTTCCCTATACAGTCTGTTGTGTTGCTACCTGTCTGATAAAACTCTCCAACACTGAAAAAGAGCCTGACAACATTATTACATGACGAAGAAGCCTTCCAAACTAATTACTGCTTTGTCAAAATTACCTTGTTTTTCTACGTGTGATTATGAAGCATAATTTAACATAAAAGATTTAAATTTGGAAGTTGCAGTCAAATTACTAGGGTCAGTAAAGACTATATTGTAATCCAATTTCACCTATTTTCTGGTCCCATAATATATTTCCTAAAATAGCAGTATTTAAGACTTAAAGTGTATTTTTCTTTTGTGAAAGTGTATCTGAAATTTGACAGCTTAAAGTTTATTTATTTATTTTTTATTAAAGGGTATCCATTGTTTCTTGAGGCTTCAGGAAAACTAATTATCACAATGACAACTTTCTGGTTGTTTAGCTCAAACAGGTTATTTGCTATTGGCTCAGTTAATGGGAGGGCGGAATTATGACACCAAAACCTTGTGTATGAATCAGATCTGCACATGTTATATTATGAAGTATCCTATCTAATAATAGACAAATATGCAAATTGACCATACCTCCAACACACCCACAAGCCACGCCCACCATCCAATCAGAGCGAGTATGCAAATTAACCCAAACCAAGATGGCTACAGCCACAGAGAGCAAGGTTTCCTAGGTAACAGAGGAAGCCAAGCTTTCTGCCAGCCGTTGCAGGCCTAAGCCTCCACTCAAGCTACAAAGTTTCAATTATAGAAGGTAAACAAATTCAAACAAATGGGGACAGAATGGAGCTTGAGAGAGCAGGCCAGGGTTGCCGCTGGCAACAGGGGAAGCAAAGCTTTCCACACACCCTGGCCAGGCCCACCCGCTTAAGGCAACAAAGTTTCAATTATAACCCCAACACAAATGGCTTCAGGCCTTGGAGGGAGCCCCAGGCTTGGCTCTGCTCCAGGCTACAAAGTTTCAATTGTAGAAGGAAAATAAATTCCAGATACCAGGGCCTCCGCTTGGGTTGCCAGGTGGCGTGGCTGGCCTGCAAACCACCACAGGCCCCTCGCTCAGGCCGCCCAACACCCCAAGGGTACCCCACCCTGATCAGGGACACCCTTCAGGGCAAACCAGCTGGCCCCCACCCCTGTACCAGGCCTCTATCCTATCTAATAAAAGAGTAATATGCAGATTGATCATCACTGCAACACACAATATAGCTGCCCCCATGTGGTCAAAGATCCTGCCCCCATGTGGACACAGGATGGCCACCACAAGATGGCCAGTAGGAGAGGGCAGTTGGGAAGCACCTGGCCTGCAAGGGAGGGCAGTTGAGAGGGACCAAGCCTGCAAGGGAGGGCAGTTGGAGGTGATCAACCCTGCAGGAGAGGGCAGTTAGAGGTGACCAGGCCAGCAGAGGAGGGAAGTTGGGGGCAAACAGACTGGCAGCAGAGTGGTTAGGGGGTGATCAGGCTGGCAGGCAGAAGCGGTTAGGGCAATCAGGAAGGCAGGCAGGCAAGCATTTGGGAGCCAGCAGTCCTGGATTGTGAGAGGGATGTCCGCCTGCCCGTTTAGGCCCGATCCCTGGGATCGGGCCTAAACGGGCAGTCGGACATCCCTTGAGGGGTCCCAGATTGGAGAGGGTACAGGCTGGGCTGAGGGACAACCCCCCTCCGTGCACGAATTTCATGCACCGGGCCTCTAGTCTAAAATATATAATAGATGGAATATCAAGTATATGAAATATATATATATGATATTTCATACCTCATTAATCCTATTAATATCTCCTTTAAAATAATTAAGTATTAATATAGCTGTATAAGCTGTTTTTGTACTTTCTGGTATATAATTTGATCCTTTTCATTTATTTTAAGTTTAAGTAATTATACAGTCAAATTGACTATTTTTGTTTTGTCAGATTGATTTATTAATAGTTTATCAATATTAATACATGTATAGATTCATGCTGTCATGAGATATTTCTAAAATTCCATAATCCAAGGTTTTTCATAATCAAATGAAACATTAAGAGTCCCTGAAATTATTAAAAAGTAAATTATTATACTTTGCATAAAACCTAGTTACATTAATATAAAATTAAGCTATATAAATTTTCTAATATATATATATATATAATGTAAGGAACACCATGAGCAAACTTGACAGAAAGAGACAGAAAGCCTAAGAGATACCTAGAGAATCCTATATAATAAAAGCATAATATGCTAAGTGTCTGGTTGTCCGGTCAGCCATTAAACCAATCAAAGTGTAATATGCTAATGATATGTTAAGGCTGCTCAACTGCTCGCTATGACATGCACTGACCACCATGGGGCAGATGCTTTGATTGGTAGATAGGCTTGCTGCTGGGGTCTGGCAGATCAGTACTGAGTGAGATGGGCTGGACACACACTGGATCCCTCCTGCGGTTCCTCCCCAGTTGGCCAACCTCCCTCGTCCCTCCCCAGCCCCAATCGTGCACCAGTGGGGACCCTCAGCTTGGCCTGCACCCTCTTGCAATCCAGGACCCCTTGGGGGATGTCACAGAGCCAGTTTTGGCCCAATCCCACAGGCCAGGCCAAGGGACCCCATTGGTGCACAAATTCATGCACCAGGCCTCTAGTGGTCTAATAAAACTGGTTATCAGCTCTGAACCTGAGAAATAAACCTACTGGAGAGACTCAATTAACACCAGCCCTAATGTCATCACTGTCCTGAATTGTTCTAATTATTTTATAGAGCACTTTGCATATTTACTGAAATCAAGTTTCTTTTTTTTTTTTTTTTTTAATTTCTTTATTGATTAAGGTGTCACATATTTGTCCTCATCCCCCCATTCCCATCCCACCCCTCTCCCCACGCATGCCCCAATCCCCTGTTGAACTTAACCGTTGGATAGGCTTATATGCATGCATACAGGTCCTTTGGTTGAACTCTCCCCCTCCCCCCACCCTCCCCCTACCCTCCCGTATCCTCCCTCTGAGGCCCGATAGTCCGATCGATGCCTCCTTGCTTCTGGTTCTGTTCTTGTTCCTCAGTCTATGTTGTTCATCATTTCCTCTAGATGAACGAGATCAAATGTCACTAGATATATACTAATAAGAACTGAATGTGAGACGAGCAATAATATTTATGCTGACAGGCAAATGAATCAATCTGTAGCGAGCTTCCCCCTGGACCAACAGTTCTTTTGAGACCCAATTTCGATGTCCAGTAGTTCCTTATGTGTACATGTCAGCACTGACCCCTCAGCTCTGGATGGTGGACAAATGGTGGTAATGGAGGTCTGACTCCCTCTGGTTTGGTCTCGGCCGATCCCAGGGGCACGGCGTCACCTGGACTAAGGGGCACGTGGCCTCACCCATATCCAAGGGGCACGTGGTCTCACCCGGGCCTGGGACCCAGCCTCACCCGGATGGATCCAGGGGCGCACGGCCTCACCCGGACCCAGGATCTGGCTTCACCCGTACCCAAGGACACTTGGCCTCTCCCAGACCCAGGGGCACGTGGCCTCACCCAGGCTTAGTTGCACAAGGCCTCACCTGGATCCAGGGACACATGGTCTCTCCCGGACCCAGGGACGCTTGGCCTCTCCCAGACCCAGGGCCACTTGGGCTCACCCGGGCCTAGGTGCATGAGGCCTCATCCGGATCCAGGGACGCATGGTCTCACCCGGACCCAGGGACGCTTGGCCTCTCCCAGACCCAGGGGCACGTGGCCTCACCCGGGCCTAGGTTCACGAGGGCTCACTCGGATCCAGGGACACATGGTCACACCCAGACCCAGGAACGTTTGGCCACTCCCAGACCCAGGGCCACTTGGGCTCACCCGGGCCTAGGTGCACGAGGCCTCATCCGGATCCAGGGACACATGGTCTCACCCGGTCCCAGGGACGCTTGGCCTCTCCCAGACCCAGGGCCACTTGGGCTCACCCGGGCCTAGGTGCACGAGGCCTCACCCGGATCCAGGGACACATGGTCTCACCCGGACCCAGGGACGCTTGGCCTCTCCCAGACCCAGGGCCACTTGGGCTCACCCGGGCCTAGGTGCACGAGGCCTCACCCGGATCCAGGGACACATGGTCTCACCCGGACCCAGGGACGCTTGGCCTCTCCCAGACCCAGGGCCACTTGGGCTCACCCGGGCCTAGGTGCACGAGGCCTCACCCGGATCCAGGGACACATGGTCTCACCCGGACCCAGGGACGCTTGGCCTCTCCCAGACCCAGGGCCACTTGGGCTCACCCGGGCCTAGGTGCACGAGGCCTCACCCGGATCCTGGGACACATGGTCTCACCCGGACCCAGGGACGCTTGGCCTCTCCCAAACCCAGGGCCACTTGGGCTCACCCGGGCATAGGTGCACGAGGCCTCACCCGGATCCAGGGACACATGGTCTCACCCGGACCCAGGGACGCTTGGCCTCTCCCAGACCCAGGGCCACTTGGGCTCACCCGGGCCTAGGTGCACGAGGCCTCACCCGGATCCAGGGACACATGGTCTCACCCGGACCCAGGGACGCTTGGCCTCTCCCAGAACCAGGGCAACTTGGGCTCACCCGGGGCTAGGTGCACGAGGCCTCACCCGGATCCAGGGACACATGGTCTCACCCGGACCCAGGGACGCTTGGCCTCTCCCAGACCCAGGGCCACTTGGGCTCACCCGGGCCTAGGTGCACGAGGCCTCACCCGGATCCAGGGACACATGGTCTCACCCGGACCCAGGGACGCTTGGCCTCTCCCAGACCCAGGGGCACTTGGACTCACCCGGGCCGAGGTGCACGAGGCCTCATCCGGATCCAGGGACACATGGTCTCACCCGGACCCAGGGACGCTTGGCCTCTCCCAGACCCAGGGCCTCTTGGGCTCACCCGGGCCTAGGTGCACGAGGCCTCATCCGGATCCAGGGACGCATGGTCTCACCCGGACCCAGGGACGCTTGGCCTCTCCCAGACCCAGGGCCACTTGGGCTCACCCGGGCCTAGGTGCACGAGGCCTCACCCGGATCCAGGGACACATGGTCTCACCCGGACCCAGGGACGCTTGGCCTCTCCCAGACCCAGGGCCACTTGGGCTCACCCGGGCCTAGGTGCACGAGGCCTCATCCGGATCCAGGGACACATGGTCTCACCCGGACCCAGGGACGCTTGGCCTCTCCCAGACCCAGGGCCTCTTGGGCTCACCCAGGCCTAGGTGCACGAGGCCTCATCCGGATCCAGGGACGCATGGTCTCACCCGGACCCAGGGACGCTTGGCCTCTCCCAGACCCAGGGCCACTTGGGCTCACCCGGGCCTAGGTGCACGAGGCCTCACCCGGATCCTGGGACACATGGTCTCACCCGGACCCAGGGACGCTTGGCCTCTCCCAGACCCAGGGCCACTTGGGCTCACCCGGGCCTAGGTGCACGAGGCCTCACCCGGATCCAGGGACACATGGTCTCACCCGCACCCAGGGACGCTTGGCCTCTCCCAGACCCAGGGCCACTTGGGCTCACCCGGGCCTAGGTGCACGCAGCCTCACCCGGATCCAGGGACACATGGTCTCGCCTGGACCCAGGGGTGTGTGGGCTCTCCCAGACCCAGGGGCGCTTGGCCTCGCCCGGGCATGGGGTCCAGCGTCATCCGGGTCCAGGGGCACTTGGCCTCACCCGGACCCGGAGTCCGGCCTCACCTGGACCCAGGGGCATGTGGCCTCACCTAGACCCAGGGACGTGAGGCCTCACTTATACCCAGAGGCGTGTGACCACACCCGAGTCCAGAGGCACGCAACCCCGCCCGCACCCGGGTCTCAGCGGGGCCCCGTCTTCCCGATCCCAATTCCTGCCGGTCAATCCCCCCTCAGCAATTCCCCTGGCCATCCTTCCAGAGCTCCAGTATGGCTGCTGCAGAACTCGTCGGGCGGCGGCTCGGCGAAGTTCCGGTGCACCCGGTGCATGGCGGTGGGCCAGTCTGGCGTCGCTGCGTCGGCCCTTGGGTCTGCATAGGTGGCCGGTCGCCGAGCATGCGCACCTGGCCGCTTCCGGGGCGTTGAGATTCTTGACGGACTCAGAGGTCAGCAAGCGCGGAGTCTCCCACCCCATATCTCATAGGGGCTCGTCTGTCCGTGCTTGGCTGCCAGTGGAGCCGTCCCCTCAGCCGGAGACCGCCGGGGGAACTGCGCCGAGCACATTCCAGGCCGCTGTTGTATCGCCTGAGCCATAGTTCTTTTGTGTCGCCTGAGCTGTAGTTCTTAAAGTGTGGTCTTTGGGTCACCGGCATCAGCATCATCCTACATACCCCTCTTTTATTCTAGTTGTAGAGCATCTACTCAGCCAGCCCTATGGTGGTCTTGGATGGTGTCTGCTCTGCTCTCTTGTCGTAGTCTCAAAGTTGTTGTGGTAGGCAACAATCAGGCTTCCGCCCTATGCCTCCATCTTGGTCCTCCTTTGTATAGTTAAGTCTTGATTGTTGTTGGTGTCACTGGGGGGGCTCTCTTTGTCTATAAAGGAAGAGTTGCTGTGCAGGAGACACGTTTATGGGCCGGGTCTTGGTGCAGCAAAGCTTTGGCGCTCACTGAATATTCCCGTTGAATGTGTCCCTTATGCACGTGGTTGAAATCTGGTGTCATCTCCCACAGACCACTAGATGCCCTCGTTTCTGGGTCTCCAATGGGGTGTAGATCAGCTACTGCCTTAGGCACTCAGCAAGGATTACAGCAAAAACTGTAGTTTCTTCCTCCTGTCTGAGTGGCCCTGGAGCAGTCCGACTAGAACAGCAGATCATCTGGTCCGCTGCCAGAGGGCAGGCCACCCACATGCATAAGCCGTTGCTTGGGGCGCAGGTGTGCCTGCAAGACTTGCGGGGCAGGTCTTCAAAACATGCGGGGCGGGTCCCAGGGCGGGGCGGGGTCTCAGGGCGCCAACAGGCCATGGTGCGGCGAGCCTCGATGGCTGTGAGTCTGGTCCTTCTGCCTTCCATGTATCTAAGTCCCCTCGTTCCGCACTCCAGCGCAGCAAACACTGATTGCTGGGCGCACCTCTGCAAGAGTCCCGCCTCTCCCCGCAGGCATCTGGGTCTCCCGGGGTTCGCCAGAAGATGGGTTTCAGGGTGATGGAGAGCTAATCTCCCTTAGGTTTGGAACAAAAGCCCCTTTCCCCCGCCACCAGCCAGACCCACGCACCTCCACACCTCATCCCCTCCGATTTCGCTGGGTGCGAGGCAACAGAACAGCCTTTAACCTCCGCCGATATCTTTTTCAAACTTCTCAATTTGTACTTCTTAATCCCTTCATTTCAGTCAACTCTACTGAAGTCTAGCGCCGCCGGGAGGTGCAGGGAAAGGGCGCCCGGGCCTCCGTCCGGTGCGCGGTGCGCGCGTCCCGCGGAACCAGGCGCGCGAGGGCTGCGCGGCTGGGACGGGCGCTGGGCGGCCGCCGAGCTCCAGGCACCGCCATCACCGTGTTCCGGACGTCGCCGCCGCGGCGTCCCCCCAATTTATACTTTTTAATCCCTTGAATTCAGTCAACTCTACTGAAGTCTAGCGCCGCCGGGAGGTGCACGGAGAGGGCGCCCGGGCCTCCGTCCGGTGTGCGGGGCGCACGGCCCGCGGGACCAGGCGCGCGGGGGCTGCGCGGCGGGGACGGGTGCTGGGAGGCCGCCGGGCTCCGGGCGCCGCCGCTGCGGCGGCGTCCCCAGCATCCCGGGCCGGGCGGCCTGCGGGGGCGGCGGAGTTGCGAAAGTGAGTGAGTTTCCCAGGGTTTCGCCCGGAATGGGGTTCAGTGCAATCGGAGCCGGTGCTCAGCGCACTCCGGAGCCTTTATCTCCTTCCTGCCAGTGAACTCCGGCCAGGTCATCAGCCGCCCCCTCCTCTCCGGTTCCATCCTCCCCGCAGGCGCGTGTGCTCGTGTCTCCGCCCGTTTCTCCATACCTCAGGCTTTTACGGCTTCCCCGACTGTCCCCGTGGCCTTCTCCTTCCCCCCAGCTGTGGGCATTTCAGTCCGCCAGCTCTCCTGTGGTTCTGGACGATGTCCGTTCTGACCTCTAGTTGTATTTTTGAAATTGTTGTGCCCGGCTGCAGGTTAGGTGTTTAACCTATGCCGCCATCTTGGTTTCCCCGAAATCAAGTTTCTTAATTATGTAATACAAATACTCTGTTTCCTTCATAATTTTGTCTGTTTGACTCTGTATTTACACTATTCTTGGTATATGATAGATTTTAAAAAATCTCCTTAATTCTATTAATTTTACTTTATATATTTTAATCTGTTTAATAATATGCATACTACTGTAGAATGTTAAAATTTCTTGGTGATTTAAACCAGAATGATTTACTATTATTTATGATTATGTTTCTACATTAAAGATTGCTGTATAATATGAATATGACTATATAACCTGTTTTGTATAATCTAGTTTATAATTTTGGTGCTTTTCCTTTTTAAAATTTATTTTAGAGGGAGAGAGGAAGAGAAGGGAGAGAGAGATAGAAACATCAATGATGAGAAAGAATCATTGATCGGCTGCTTTCTGCACACCCCACACTGGGATCTAGCCCACAATCTGGCATGTGCCTTGACTGGGTATTGAACTGTGACTTCCTGGTTCATAAGTCAACACTCAACCACTGAGCCACATGAGCCAGGTGGTATTTTTACTTTCAATTTATTTTCTATTTTATGTTTAAAATATAATTTAAAAGTCAAATTGACTATTTTTTTCTGTAGTATCAATAGTCTACTAATATCAATACATGCATAGATTCATGTAACCACCACCATATCGTTTTAATTTCTCTGTTTGTAGTGGATCTCTTGAGAGTACATATAGATGCATTTTCATAAAACTAACTTGCCAATTTTTTGTCTTCTGGTTTGGGAACTGGATCCACATATATTTACTGAGAAGCCTCATAGACTAGTGATAATTTCTACAAACAATTTCATGGTCTTTATTTATCTTCATATTTCTAGCTTCTTCCACTCTTTTCTTGCCTTATTTTGGCTTCATAAAACTTCAATATTACTATTATAATTATATGTCTTAATTATATTATTTTATTGGCTAACCTTGCATTTGTTAACATGCATACTCAACTTTCTAAGTCTAAAGATAACTAATATGTCTTTATTCACCTAAACAATGTTTTTAAATTGCTCTCATCATTTCACCCCATAGCATCCTACATGCAATTTTTATCCACTCATTAACTTTCACTATTTTTTATTCCCTCCATCAGTTAGTTAATATATCATCCATATATGTAAAAGCCTAAGTGACTGACCCACCAGCCAACCGGCTGGTAACTATGATGTGCACTGACCACCAGGGGGCAGATGCTCAATGCAGGAGCTGCCGAGCTGCAGCAACTTGGCAGCTGCGTTTCTCAGGTGACGCAGCCAGAACCAGAGAGGAGGGAGCCCGATTCTGGAATGCATCACCCAAGAACCACCTTCTTGCAATCTTGAACCCCTCGGGGGATGTCAGAGAGCCAGTTTTGGCCCTATTCCCACAGGCCAGACCGAGGGATCCCACTGGTGCACAAATCTATGCAGTGGGCCTCTAGTTGTTTTATATAGTCCATCTTTGTTTGTTTCTTCATGGTTCCTGTTTTTCTCTCAGTTCATCCCTCTGTCTTGTGTCTCCAGTCTGCATCTGGGTTTAGTTTTCTTTTTCCTAGGAATCATTATCTTTAGAAAGTCTTACAATAAAAAATTAATAGTTGAATCTACTTTTATTTTTTCAAAAACGTGATTTTTCCTACCTTTGTTAAGCAGAATTTTAAATATGGCCTCAAGCTTGCTGCACCTTGATTATTCAAGCACTGATCTAGGCTCTGTTTTGAAGGGGTTTCTGCAGATATAATGAAAGTACCAGGACAGGTGACCTGTGGAGACTATCTGGATGTTTCTAACCCAACCAGTGATGCCATAAAGCAAGTGGCTTTCTCAGACTTGAAGAATGGGACAGCCCCATGATGAGGAATGCAGATGCACTTTAAAAGATGGCCTCCATCCAATAGCCAGGATTAGGGAGCACAGCCCTACAGCTACAAAAAACAAACTAACAAACAAACAAAAAAACATGAATTCTGTATCTCTGGCAGAGTATATAATGAAAATTCTTCTATAGAAAGTTCAAGAACTGGTAAAATTATTTGATGGTGATAGAAGTCAGGTTATCTTTATGGAGGTAGATGTTGATTGAAAAGGGGCAAAATGAATAAATAAATGTGGTAAATAAATATTTTATAATCTGCTTATATTATATATACACAGGATTGTACATATTTAAAACTAGCTGTACATTGAAAAAATAGTACACTTTAAACATTTTCCTATATGTATATAATTGCTCATAAAAAAGTGAAAGGTGAAAGAAAAGTCAGCATTTTTTCTTTCCTAATATATAGTTAAATTGTAAAGTCTACTATTATTATTTTTATAATCTTATTTATTTTCACTTTGATTTTTCTGCTTGAGGCATATTTATTTTACTAGAGGCCTGGTGCACGAATTCATGCACCAGTGGTGTCTCTCAGCCTGGCCAGCAGGATCGGTCCAAAACCAGCCCTCTGACATCCCCTGAGGGGTCCTGGATTGCAAGAGAGCACAGGCCAGGCCAAGGGACCCCACCAATGTACAATCGGGGCTGGGGAGGGACACGGGAGGTTGGTTAGCTGAGGAGGAACCATGGGAGGGCTCTTTGCACATAAGCCTTTTTTATATAGTAATAGATAAAACTGCAGGAGGAACCGTGTCCAGCCCATCTCACTCAGTCCCCATCGGCTGGACCCCAGTAGCAAGCTAAACAACAGGTAAGAGCATCTGCCCCTGGTGGTCAGTGCACATCAGAGCAAGTGGTTGGGAGGCCTTAGCATATCCTTAGCATATTACACTTTGATTGGTTGAACAGCCGACCAGCCGACCAGATACTTAGCATATTAGGCTTTTGTTGTATAGGATTTTATTTTATTTTATTTTATTTTATTTTATTTTATTTTATTTTATTTATTTTATTATTGCTGTCAGTATTCAAGATGTCCCCAATTTTACCCACATTTGTCTACCTCAGAGGGGGTTCCTCAGCCTTGACTGCACCCTCTCTCAATCCAGGACCTCTTGGGTAGGGTCCCTTGGCCTGGCTGGTGATCAGGGCCTATTGGGGCTTTCCTTCCCCCGGCTAACAGCAGCTGGTCCCACCTTCAATGCTGCCACTGCTTGCCATCTGTGTGGTGCTGTCCCCTCTCCCCCATCACTGGTCGCCTCACTCTGCAGGCATTAGGCGTGGAGTGCAATCACTTGGCTGGCTTGGGCCTCCCTCTGCAGGGTGATCACTGGCTGGCCCAGCACACACACCATAGCATCGCTGGCTGGTGGCCTGGGCCTCTCTCTTTGGGGCAATTATGGAGCCTTCCCATTTATTCCCCCACAGAGGGTGGCCTGGGCCTTCTTCTGTGGGGCAATCATGGGGTTATAGTGGAGCCCCCCCTGACCAATGCATCGCACCCGCCTGGGCTTCCCTGGCACAAGTGTGTGTCATAGCATGGTCTTCTGGAAGGTCGTCTGGATGGTCAATCTGCTGTTTGGTAGTTTGGTCGATTTGCATATTATGCTGTTATTATTATAGTCTAGAGGCCGGGGATGGGGGGCTCCCTCAGCCTGGCCTGCGCCCTCCTGCAGTATGGGAACCATCGTGGGATATCTGACTGATGGCTTAGACCCTTTCCCAGCTCAGAGTTTCTGACTGAGTGGTGCTCCCTCTGTGGGAGCACACTGATCACCAGGGGGCAGGTCCTGCATTGAGCATCTGCCCTCTGGTGATCAGTGCACGTCATAGAGACTGGTCATTCCACTGTTTGGTCTATTTGCATATTAGCCTTTTATTATATAGTATAGCTAAGATCTGGAAACAGCCCAAGTGTTCATTAGTAGATGAATAGATTAAAAAAAAAAAAAGCTGTGGTGCATTTACACAGTGGAATATGTGGCTGTAAAAAGAATGAGCTTTGCCGAAACCGGTTTGGCTCAGTGGATAGAGCGTCAGCCTGTGGACTGAAAGGTCCCAGGTTCGATTCCAGTCAAGGGCACGTACCTTGGTTGTGGGAACATCCCAGTGGGGGGTGTGCAGGAGGCAGCTGATCGATGCTTCTCTCTCATCGATGTTTCTAGCTCTCTATCCCTCTCCCTTCCTCTCTGTAAAAAATCAATAAAATATATTTTTAAAAATTAAAAAAAAAAGAATCTGGCTAAGCTTTTACCCTTTGCCACAGCATGGATGAACCTGGAGTTTATTATGCTAAGTTGCTAAGTGAAATAAGCTAGATAGAGAAAGGCAAGTATCACATGATCTCACTTATATTTGGAATCTAATGAACAAAATAAGTCCAGAGGTATGAATGTGTAGAATAGAATGACAGATCTCAGAGGAGAAGGAGGGTACAATGGATGCTAAGAGATTAACCAAAGACCCATAAACACAGACAATAGTGTGGGGAAGGCATGGGTGGGGTAGGGGCTGGGTGGAAAGGAAGAAAGAGCAGAGGGAATGGGAGACATCTGTAATACTGTTAATATATTTTTTTAAATCCCCTCTATTTCTGGATGTTAATTTTGTATCCTGCTATTATTGCTGAATTCATTTATTAAATCTAATAGTTTTTTTGGTGGAGTCTCTAGTACAATATCATGTCATCTGCAAATAACAAGGCTTTTACTTGTACAATATCATGTCATCTGTGAATAATGAGGCTCTACTTCTTTCTTTACAATTTGGTTGCCTTTTATTTCTTCTTGTCTGATCCCTGTGTTTAGGACTTTCAGTACTATGCTGAATAAGAGTGGTAAAAGCAGATATCCGTCTTGTTCCTGATTTTAAGGAAAAAGCTTTTAGTTTTTGCCCATTTAGTATTATGTTGACTGTCGCTTTTCCATATATGATCTTTGTTATGTTGAGGTATGATCCCTCTATTCCCACTTTGCTGAAAGCTTATATAATAAATGGTTACTGAATTTTGTTGCATACTCTTCTCCAAGTATTGATATGATTATGTGATTTTTATTCTTCATGAGGTATATGTGATGTATGCATTTGTTGATTTGCAAATATTGTGCCAACCTTGCATCCCAGGAATAAATCCCACTTGGTCATGATGTATGATCTATTTTATGTATTGCTGGATCTAATTTGCTAGTATTTTGTTGAAGATTTTAAAATATGTGTTCATCAAGGATATGTTGGCCTGTAATTATCTTTATTTGATGTGACTTTCTCTGGTTTGGGAATTAGAATAATGCAAGCTCATGAAAAGAACTTGGAAGTCTTCCTTCCCCTTGAATTTTTTGGAATAATTTGAGGAAAGTAAGTGTTAGGTCTTTGAATGTTTGGTAAAACATACCTGAAAATCCATCTAGTTCAGGACTTTTGTTTGCTGGGACTTTATTTGTGTTACTGCTTTCATTTCATTAGTTGCTATAAGTCTATTCAGGTTTTCTGATTCTTCCTGATTCAGTTTTAGAACATTGTATATTTTTAGGAATTTGTCCATTTCATCCAGATTATCCAATTGCTTGGTTCATAGTAATTTTTTACAATCCTTTGTATTTCTGTGGTGTCAATTGTTACTTCACCTCTTTCATTTCTGATTTATTTATTTATTTGGGTCCTCTCTATATCTTTCTTGATGAGTCTGGCTAAGTATTTATCAATCTTGTTTATCTTTCCAAAGAACCAGCTCTTGGCTTTATTGATCTGTGTTGGATATTGTTTTGTTTGTCTCTATGTAATTTATTTCCAGAGTTATCTTTATTATTCCATTCATTCAATTTACTTGTTATTGTTACTTTTCTTGTTGTTACTTTTCTAGTTCTTTCAGATTTGGTGTTTGATGCTTTAATTGAGATTTTTCTTTCTTCTTGAGGTTGGTCTATAATGCTATTAATTTCCCTCTCAGGACTGCTTTCTCTGTATCCCATAGATTTGGGGTTGTTGTGAATTCATTTGTTTCCAGGTAATTTTTTATTTCTTTGTTAATCTCATTGGTAACTCATTCATTGTTTAATAACATACTACTTACCCACCATGTGTTTGAATGTTTTTGAGGATTTTTCATTGAGTTGATTTCTAGTTGCCTGCTCTTGTGATCCGAGAAAAAAATTGATATGATTTAAATCTTCTTGAATTTTTAGACATATTTTATGTCCTAACATGTGGTCTGTACCTGAGAATGTCCCATGTGCAAATGACAATAATGTATATACTACAGAAAGTCTATCCAGTCATGTCAGTGTGGTGTTAAAATTTTCTATCATGATTATATTGTTATCTCTCCCAAAAAGTCCTCCAAGAGTTGTGTTTTTTTTTTTTTATTAATATACTAGTAGCCCTGCACACAAATCCATGCACCAGTAGCTCTCTGTGGGGCCTGGCCACTCTGTGCCTGCTGCCCAGAGGCTCTCCATGGTCCAGTGGCCCATCCGTACCCCAGCCTGGCCAGAGGCCCATCCACGGCTGGGTGCGGAATGCTTACCTTGTCGCCAGGGTGACGACACAAGCGTTTCGTGCCCAGGCCTGGCCAGAGGTGCATCAGCAGCCAGGGGCGGAATGCTTGTCTCCTCACCAGGGCGGTGACACAAGAGTTTCCCCCCACCCCCTTGGCCTTTCCAAGGCCCTCTGTGGCCTGGGTTGAACATTTGCCTTGTCGCCGTGACGACGAAGCAAGCATTCTGCCAGGCCGCTCATGCTGCTCCCTCTCAGCGGCCGCCCCCCGCCCCCACCCAACCCCCGGGACTGGGGAACTCCAGTGGGGCTGAGAGGACTGGGCACTGCCATCTTGTGGCTTTGATCGCTGCCATCTTTGTGATGGAGTGGTGGTTAATCCTTTTTTAGATAGGATTTTGGTGCTCCTATATTGGGTGCCTATATTTCTTTACTAGGGTTATATCATCTTGTTTGATTAATCTCTTTAGTATTATGTAATGATCTTCTTTTTCTATTTTGAAGTCTATTTTGTCATATACAAATATTGCTACCCTAGCTTGTTCATTGTTTCTATTTTTATGATAAAATGTTTTCCATCTCTTCAATTTTATCCTGTGTGAGTCTTTTGTTCTGAGTTGGATCTCTTGTAGGAAGCCCATTTATGGGTGATTTTTTTCTTATCTATTCAGCTACTCTGTCTTTTGATAGGAGCATTTATCTATTTATACATATGTTATTATTGATAAGTAATTATTTATTGACATTTTGACTCTTTATGTCTATGTTGCTCTCTATATATTTATTCTTATAGCAATTCCTTTAACATTCCTTGCAATGCTGTTTTGGTGGTAATAAACTCCTTTATACTTTTTTTTTTCTGGGAAGCTCTTTACTTTACCTTCAATTTTGAATGCTAGACTTGCAGGATGGATTAGTCTTGGTTTCAGATCCTTGCTTTCATTGCTTTAAATACTTCATGTCATTCCCTTCTGGCCTGTAGTATTTCTGTTCAGAAATCAGCTGATATCCTTATGGGAACTCCATTGTAGGTAACTGACTGTCTCTCTCTTGCTGCCTTTAAGATTCTCTCTTTGTCTTTATCCTTTGCCATTTTAATTATGATGTGTTTTGGTGTGAGTCTCTTTGGGTTCATCTTGTTTGGGACTCTATGCTTCCTGAACTTGTGTGTTCTTTTCCTTTACCAGGTTAGGGAAGTTTCCTCTCATTATTCCTTCAAATGCATTACAGGGAAACAGACCAAAGCTCCCCAAAGCCAGTGCAGCCCTGGGAAGGAGAGGAAGTGCCCATCCCCCTCCTATAGGTTACAGGCACCACCCCCTATATTAGTCTGTTTAAATCACCCAAGCCATATCCCAGACACCCCTACAGAGCACAGTTTTGTGGGGAGAAGGAGAGCAGCACCTTCAAATGGGTTCTCTATTCCTTTCTCACATTCTTCTCGCTCTGGTACCCCTGTGATGCGGATGCTGTTCCATTTCATGTTGTCCCAAATTTCCCTAAACTGTCCCCATACTTTGTAATTATTTTTATTTTTGTGGCTCTGTTTGAGTGATTATTTTTACTTTGTCTTCTAATTTTCTTATTTGATTTTCTGTTTCCTCTAACCCATTGTTTATTCTTTCCAGTGTATTTTTTTATTTCAGATATGTTGTTCTTTATTTTCAACTGGTTGTTTTATGTTATATGTCCTTCTTCATGCTATTGAGCACTCTTAAAACCATTACTTTATACTTTTTTTCTGATAAATTTCTAGCCTCTAGTCCACTTAGATCTTTTTCTGGAGATTCCTCTTGTTCTTTCATTTGGGGCCCATTTTTTGTTTGTTTGTTTCCCCATATTTGCTATTTCTTTGGGTATGTTTCTATGTATTGGCTATAACTGCTATGACTCCCAGTCTTGGTGGGGTGGGTTTCTGTAGTGGTTGTGTGATGGGATCCAGTGATATAATTTCCTTATCATCTGATATGGAGGCTCTAGCAATATCCCTTTTGTGGTTTTTGTGGACATTCTTGTTGTAAGTGGGTCTTGATTGCTTTTGTTCTGTTTGTGGGGGGATTCAGCCCTTACTGTGAGGTGTAACTGTGACAATGTCATGACAACTGTTATACAATTGCTGAGTGAACAAAACAAGACCAAACTGAAAACAACACACACACACAACACACACACACACACACACACACACACAAAAAAAAAAACACACACACACCACCAATAACAAAAACAACAAAAATAATTTTAACAATGAATACTAAAAGACAAGAGACAAAAAGGACTAGAGAATGAGAAAATAAATGAAAAAAAGCAAATATGAAAGAAAACAAGAAAGAGAAAACAAAGAATATGAAAAAAATATATAATAAAAAAATTTAAAGTAATAAAATGAATAAAATAAAATATAGAATAGGAAAAATAATTTAAAAAGAGAAAGAAAACTAGAATATGAAAAGGAGAGAGATAAATAAGAGATGTAAAAAAAAGAGAAGAAAAATGAATTATAAAAGAAAATATTTAAAGTGGAATTTACCAGAAGTGGGGGAAAATGGCGGCTGAATAGACACGTGTTCTGAGCCTGGTCTGGGGGTGGAGAGTAAGAACAGCTGAGGTTCGCATGGGGAGTGTCTGTTGGCAAGCTAAGGGACAGCTAAACTCCAGGAGAAGGCAGGGGAGTGCTAGGCAGGGTTCCCCTGACCATGCAGCACCCACAGTGGCTGGGTCCCCTCCCGGAGCTGCGGGCTCAGAGGGAGAAGCCTCGCCATCTTGCAAGGGAAGGAGGATTTTATCGGAGCCTGTCTTTCCACGACAATGGCAAACACTGAACAGCTGTGAGCACCAGAGTACCTGACCCCAAACGGCGCAAACACACAATTTCAAAGGAACTCTTCACTGCACCAAGGAAAGGTCAGATTTCACCTGGGATAAGGTGAGGTTTCTCGTCCCGGCGGCAGGAGAGGGAAACGCGCGAACTGCGGGAACTGCAGGACCCGGGAAGTCTGTGCCTAGAAAAATCCACAGCTGTTGGAGCTGCCATGATCCATGAATGTGGAAGGGGGTCCTCTAAGCTGCTAATAGAAGGGACTTCTAAAAAGCAGCCCATTTTGATCTGACAAGGAGGGTCAGACTAAGAATTTTCAAAGGAGTGCAGGCTGCTTAGTCTTGAGCGCAGACCCACTGGCCACACACTTGGGCTTTTTCCGACTCTGATTACTAAGCCCAAACATAGGAAAACCCAGTTGGGGAACACCCTGAGAGACTGCAGGGGGAAGTTGTTTCTCCGGAACCTGGGGAGTGGAGCTGGGAGTGACCATCGGAGAGGCAGCTCTGAGGCGCACACCTCCACAAACAAGTAGTGAGTGCCATAGAGAGAAAAAAAAAGCTAGAGAGGCCTGGAAGTCAATCCAGAAACACTGCCACTCAGGGGCTGAAACACAAATTGTCTCTGGTGTAATAAAAAATAAATATGAGAAATTAAGACACTGCAGGCTTAAAAATCAGGACAGGCTTACAACACTGAGGAGCAGTGGAACAAAGGGAACTGCAATACAGCCCAGACTGGGAAACAGGCGTACCAAACAGAACAATAGAGGAAGTGAATGACCGCCACTACTGCACATTTTATTCTTCTTATCTTTTATTTTAATTTATTTTAAATTTTTTAATTTAAATTTATTTATTTTTTATTTTAATTTTTATTTTCATTTTTGCATCTTTTACTTAAGAAACTATTTTTTTTCTTTTTCCTCACTCAATTTTCATTTTTTTAATTATTACATTTTTATTTTCAATCAGCATTTTATTACTATTATTTTACTTTTTTTTTAAGTGTCACTTGATTTTCTCTTTGTTTTATTTTGGGATTAGTGTCCTCATTCTATTTGCATCTTTCCTTTAGCATCGTTTTACCCTATCTCAACGCTAACTTTATGCCATCACTCTCTTCCTAACCTTTCCCCTTTTGGTCTCCTGTTTATCTTAACCCTTTCCTGCTTTAGATTTTCCCTACTCTTTCGGTTTACCCTCTGCTAAAATTTCACCCTACTTATATATCTAATTTCCAACCCCCTGCTCCAAGTCCATACACACCTCTCTCTACGCTACCTTAACTAAAAAAAAAAAAAAATTGTTTTTATCTCTGGCCTTTTGTTGTTGTTTGCTTGAATGTTGATTAGATTGAATTTTTATGCTTTTTTATGAGATTGTTTTGCTTATTCTTTTTTTGTTTGTTTGGTTCTTTTGTTTGCCTTTTTTTTTTTTTTTTTACTTCTGTTTTCCCTTGCCTCACTTGATATTAGTTGTTGTTGTAGTTTGTATTAATCTCCAGGTTGGTTTTGCTGGCATTTGCTGGGATTAGTGGTTGTTCTATTGGAGTTTACTCCCCATATATATAGTTTGTTCCCCTTTTCTCTCTTAGTATCATTCTTGTCTCTCTTACTTTTTTTTTCTTTTCTTTTTTTTCTTCTCCTTTCCCAAGTTCATTTTCACACTCCTTTTATTGTTTTCTTTTTACTCTTCCTCTTCCTCTCCTATCCCCTAATTTGTCTTTCTCTGGTGGTCACCTTTATTGGAGGTTATTAATATTGTGAATACAATTCTGTTCAGTGCCTTGTGTGTTGTACCTGGTTGTGTTGTATTTTGTACCTTTAAATCAATGCAGGAGAGAGAGAACTATATAACCAAACATCCGGAGAAGAGAGACCATGGAGAGACAAAGAAACAGCCCACATAGGAAAGAAAAGCAGGCATCACCAGAAAAGGAAATAAACGAATTAGAGGCTAGCAACCTATCAGAGAAAGAATTCAGAGAAATGGTCATAAGGTGGCTGAAAAGAATGGAAGACAAATTCGACAATATGAGTAAGAACCAAGAGGAAATGAAGAAGAACCAAGAAGAAATGAAAAATGTCATCGCTGTTGTAAAGAACTCAATAGAAAGCATCAAGAGTAGACTAGAAGAAGCAGAGGACCGCATAAGTGAGCTAGGAGACAAGATGGGAAAAAATATCCAAATAGAACAGCTTCTAGAAAAAAAAAATTAGAAAGCATGAGGAGAGCCTAAGGGAACTTCAGGACAACACAAAACAAAACAACATCCGAATAATAGGGGTATCAGAAGGAAAGGAAACTGAGCAAGGAATAGAAAATCTGTTTGAAGAAATAATAACAGAAAACTTCCCTGATATAGGGAAGAAAAAACCCACACAAATCCAAGAAGATCATAGAGTCCCAAGCAAAATGAACCACAAAAGACTGATGCCAAGGCACATTATAATTAAATTGGCAAATACCAACGACTAAGTAAGAATCTTAAAAGTGGCCAGAGAGAGAAAGTTCCATACAAAGGAACCCCCATCAGACTAACAACTGATTTCTCAACAGAAACTCATCAGGCCAGAAGGGAATGGAATGAAATATACAAAGTCATGCAAAGCAAGGGTCTCAATCCGAGAATACTGTACCCAGCAAGGCTATTAATCAAAATTGAAGGTGAAATCAGGAGCTTCACAGACAAAAAAGGACTAAGGGAGTTTATCACCACCAAACCAGCAATGCAAGAAATGCTAAAGGGTCTGCTGTAAAAAAAAAAGAAATAGGAAGCAAAAAAGGAACACAAGGGTATAGAATAAAATGGCGACAAATAAGTACCTATCAATAATAATTTTAAATGTAAATGGATTGAATGCCCCAATCAAAAGACACAGGGTAACAGATTGGACAAGAAAACAAAACCCATATATCTGCTGTCTACAGGAAACCCACCTCAGAAAAAAAGATGCATACAGACTGAGAGTGAAGGGATGGAAAAATGTTTTTCAGGCAAATTAAAATGAAAAGAAAGGAGGGGTAGCAATACTTATATCTGACAAATTAGATCTCAAAGTAAAGGACATAACAAGATATGATGAAGACCACTTCATAATACTAAAGAGAGCAATCCAACAAGAAGAAATAACTCTGGTAAACATATACACACCCAATGCAGGAGCACCAAAATACATTAAAAAAAAAAAAACTCCTGGAAGATATCAAAGGAGAGATTGACAGCAATACAATCATAGTAGGAGACTTTAATACCCCACTATCACCATTGGACAAATCCTCTAAACAAAAAAATCAGCAAAAAAACATCAATCCTAAATGACTCACTAGACCAGATGGAATTAATCGACATCTTCAGAACATTTCACCCCAAAGCCACAGAATATACATTCTTCTCAAGTGCACATGGGTCATTTTCAAAGATAAACCATATGTTAGGACATAGGCAAAGTCTCTCCAAACTCAAGAAGATAGAAATCATATCAAGTATCTTCTCAGATCACAGTGGCATAAAACTGGAAATCAACTACAATAAAAGCAATCCAAAGAAATCAAACACATGAAGACTAAACAGCATGCTATTAAACAATGACTGGGTTACCAAAGACATCAAGGAAGAAATAAAAAACATCATGGCAACAAATGATAATGAAAACACAACAATCCAAAATCTTTGGGACACAGCGAAAGCAGTCCTGAGAGGGAAGTTCATAGCTCTACAAGCCTACTGCAAAAACAATAAACAATGGTAATAAATTACCTAACCCAAAAACTCAAAGAGTTAGAGAGAGAGCAACAAGAAAAGCCCAATGTAAGCAGAAGGAAGGAAATAATAAAGATCAGAGCAGAGATAAATGACATAGAGACCAAAGAAACAATACAAAAGATCAACAAAAACAAGAGCTGGTTCTTTGAAAGGATAGACAATATTGATGAACCTCTAGCCAGGCTCATCAAGAAGCAACGAGAGAGGACCCAAAAAACAAAATCAGAAATGAAAGTGGTGAAATAACAACAGACCCCGTTGAACTACAAAGGATTGTTACAAAATACTATGAACAACTCTATTCCAACAAACTAAACAACCTGGAGGAAATGGACATATTCCTAGAAAAATATAACCTTCCAAAACTCAATCAGGAAGAATCTAAACAGCTCAACAGAGGAAGGCAAGATGGCGGCGGAGGTGAAAGGCTGATCTGTTGCCTCGCATGGCAGTTTCGGAAATACAACTGAAACATGGACTGCTGAGGGTGGTGACTGCTGCTCGCGTCTCCCCAGACCGGGCAGCTGCTCCCCTCAGTCATTACCGCAGCCGGGGCCATGGGCTCGTGGGGGCCGCGGCTGCTGTGGCGGCGGCCGCGGACTCCGCGCAGCGGCTCTCGGTGAAGAAAGAGACCATCTTGCTGCAGGAGGGGCTCACCCGCGCCACCGACCTGGCCGAGCTGCGCACTGAGATCCTCGGGGTCCCGGACGCCGCCAACACCGATTTGGAGGATTCTTAAGAGATCTCATCTTACTTTCAAGTCCTCTAGCCATTTTGACGGAGGAGAATCAAGAGGACGGCTGGGCCGCGCACAGCGGTTTCAGGGGCGCGACTGGAGGACGGAGCGTCTGCAGCCCAGAACTACAGGAGAGATTTACAGCTAAGAGGGAAGAGGAAACCAGCGAAATCGGAGGGGACAAGGTGCGGAGGCACGTGGCTCGGGCTGGTGGCGGAGGAAAGGGGCTTTTGTTCCAAACCTAGGGGAGATTAGCTCTCCATCACCCTGAAATCCAGCTTCTGGGGACCCGCGGGAGACCCAGATGCCTGCGGGGAGAGGCGGGACTCTTGTGGAGGTGCGCCCAGCAATCAGTGTTTGCTGCGCTAGAGCGTGGAACGAGGGGACTTAGAAACTTGGAAGGCAGAAGGAGCAGATTCGCAGCCATTGTGGCTCGCCGCACCATGGCCTGTTGGCGCCCTGAGACCCCGCCCCACCCTGGGACCCGTCCCGCCCTGAGACCCGCCCCGCCCTGGGACCCGCCCCGCACGTTTTGAAGACCCGCCCCGCAAGTCTTGCAGGCGCACCTACGCTCCAAGCAAGGGCTTATGGGCTTATGCATGTGGGTGGCCTGCCCTCTGGCAGCGGACCAGATAAACTGCTGTTCTAGTCGGACTGCTCCAGGGCCACTCAGACAGAAGGAGGAAACTACAGTTCTTCCTGTAATCCCTGCTGAGTGCCTAAGGCAGTGGCTGATCTACGCCCCATTGGGGACCCAGAAACGAGGGCATCTGGTGGTCTGTGGGAAATGACACCAGACTTCAACCACGCACATAAGGGACAAATCCAACAGGCAGATTCAGTGAGCGCCAAAGCCTTGCTGCACCAAGACCCGGCCCATAGAAGAGTCTCCTGCACAGCAACTCTTCCTTTATAGACAAAGAGAGCCCTCCCGGTGGCACCAGCAACAAACAAGACTTAACTATACAAGGGAGGACCGGGATGGGGACATAGGGCGGAGGCCTGGATGTTGCCTGCCACAACAACTTTGAGGCTGCGACGGGAGAGTGGAGCAGACACCACCCAAAACCACCGTAGGGCTGGCTGAGTGGATGCTCTGCAGCTAGAATAAGAGGGGTATGCGGGATGATGCTGATGCAGATGACCCAAGGACCACACTGGGAACTGCGGCTTGGGCGACGCAGGGGCGACCTGGAGCGTGCTCGGCGCGGTCCCCCCGACGGTCTCTGGCTGAGGGGGCGGCTCCACTTGCTGCCGAGCACGGACAGACGGGCCCCTGTGAGACGTGGGGTGGGGGACTCCGCGCTTGCTGGCCTCCGAGTCCTTCAGGAATCTCGGTGCCCCGGGGGCGGCCGGGTGCGCATGCTCGGCGACCGGCCGCAGCTGCGGACCCAGGAGCCGGCGCGGTGACGCCGGGCCGGCCCGCCGCCACGCACCGGGCGCACCGGAACTTCACCGAGCAGCCGCCCGACGAGTTCTGCGGCGGCTGTCCTGGAGCTCTGGCAGGATGGCCAGGGGGATTGCTGGGGGGGGGGGTTGACTGGCGGGAATTGGTATCGGGAGGACGGGGCCCCGCTTGGACCCGGGTGCGGGCGGGGTTGCGCGCCTCTGGGTTCGGGAGTGGTCGCGCGCCTCCTGGTATGGGTGGGGCCTCGCGTCCCTGGGTCTGGGTGGGGCCACGTGCCCCTGGGTCCAGGTGAGGCCGGATTCCGGGTCCGGGTGAGGCCAAGTGCCCCTGGACCCGGATGACGCTGGGTCCCGTGCCCGGGTGAGGCCAAGTTCCCCTGGTTCTGGGAGAGGCCAAGCGCCCCTGGGTCCAGGTGAGACCATGTGTCCCTGGATCCGGGTGGGGCCTCGTGTACCTAGGCCCGGGTGGGGCCGCGTACCCCTGGGTCTGGGGGAGGCCAGGCGTCCCTGGGTCCGGGCGAGACCATGTGTCCCTGGATCCGAGTGAGGCCTCGTGCACCTAGGCCCGGGTGAGGCCACGTGCCCCTGGGTATTGGAGAGGCCAAGCGTCCCTGGGTCCCGGTGAGACCATGTGTCCCTGGATCCGGGTGAGGCCTCGTGCACCTAGGCCCGGGTGAGGCCACATGCCCCTGGGGCTGGGAGAGGCCAAGCGTCCCTGGGTCCGGGTGAGACCATATGTCCCTGGATCCGGGTGAGGCCTCATGCACCTAGGCCCGGGTGAGGACACGTGCCCCTGGGTCTGGGGGAGGCCAAGCGTCCCTGGGTCTGGGTGAGACCATATGTCCCTGGATCCGGGTGAGGCCTCATGCACCTAGGCCCGGGTGAGGACACGTGCCCCTGGGTCTGGGGGAGGCCAAGCGTCCCTGGGTCCGGGTGAGACCAGGCTCCTTCTATGAAGCCAGCATCCCCCTAATACCAAAACCAGATAAAGACAACACAATGAAAGAGAATTCACACCAATATCCCTCATGAACATAGATGCCAAAATCCTCAACAAAATTCTAGCAAATTGGATCGAGCAGTACATCAGAAAGATCATACACCATGACCAAGTAGGATTTATCCCAGGAATGCAAGGATGGTACAATATCCGCAAATCAATAAACATGATACATCACATAAACAAATTGAGTGATAAAAATCACAGTCATATCAATAGATGCAGAAAAAGCATTTGACAAAATCCAACACCCTTTCTTGATAAAAACTCTCAACAAGGTGGGAATAGAAGGATCATACCTCAACATAATAAAAGCTATATATGATAAACCCACAGCAAACATCATACTCAATGGGCAAAAACTAAAACCATTTCCCCTAAGAACAGGAACAAGACAGGGATGCCCACTCTCACCACTCCTCTTTGACATGTACTGGAAGTATTAGCTAATGCAATTAGACAAGAAGAAGAAATAAGAGGCATCCAAATTGGGAAGGAAGAAGTAAAGCTGTCCTTATTTGCAGATGATATATTGTACATAAAAAAACCAAAAGAATCCATCAAAAAACTAATAGACTTAATAAATGAATTCGGCAATGTAGCAGGATACAAAATTAATGCCAAGAAATCGGTGGCATTTCTATACACCAATAGTGAACTTACAGAAAGAGAGACTAAAAAAGTAATCCCATTTACCATCACACCAAAAAAACTAAGATACCTAGGAATAAACTTAACTAAGGAGGTAAAAGACCTATACACAGAAAACTACAGGACACTGAAAAAAGAGATAGAGGAAGACATAAACAGATAGAAGAACATGCCATGTTCATGGATTGGTAGAATCAACATCGTTAAAATGTCCATACTACCCAAAGCAATCTACAAATTCAATGCACTCCCCATCAAAATACCGACAGCATATTTCACAGACCTAGAAAGAACTCTCCAAAAATTCATCTGGAATAAAAAAGACCCCGAATAGCCACAACAATTCTGAGAAAGAAGAATAAAGTAGGAGGCATCTCAATACCAGACCTCAAGCTGTATTACAAAGCCACTGTTCTCAAAACAGCCTGGTACTGCAACAAGAACAGACATATAGATCAATGGAAGAGAATAGAGAATCCAGATATCGACCCAAACTACTATGCTCAATTAATATTTGACAAAGGAGGCATGAACATACAATGGAGTCAAGACAGTCTTCAATAAATGGTGTTGGGAAAATTGTACAGATACATGCAAAAAAGTGAAACTAGATCACCAACTTTACACCAGACACAAAAATAATCTCAAAATGGATACAGGACTTAAACATAAGACGGGAAACCATAAAAATACTAGAGGAATCCATAGGCAACAAAATGTCAGACATATGCCAAAAGAACTTCTTCACTGATACTGCCCCTAGGGCAATGGAAGCTAAAGAGAAAATTAACAAATGGGACTACATCAAAATAAAAAGCTTTTTTACAGCAAAAGAAATCATCAACAAAACAACAAGAAATCCCACTGTATGGGAGAACATATTTGCAAATGCTATCACTGATAAAGGTTTAATTTTTAAAAAATTAAAAAGGTTTAATTTTTTTATTGGATCATTTATCTTCCTTTTATTAAGTTGCATAAGCTGCCTGTAGATGTTAATCTCCAACATCTACAGGCAGCTTATGCAACTTAATAAAAGGAAGATAAATGATCCAATAAAAAAATGGGCAACGGACCTAAACAGAATATTTTCAAAAGAAGACAGAAGGAAGGCCAAGAGACACATGAAAACATGCTCAAAGTCACTTATTATCCGAGAGATGCAAATGAAAACAACAATGCGATACCATCTCACACCTGTCAGAATGGCTATCATTAACAAATCAACAAACAACAAGTGTTGGCGAGGATGCGGAGAAAAAGGAACCCTTGTACACTGCTGGTGGGAATGCAGACTGGTGCAGCCACTGTGGAGAACAGTATGGAGTTTCCTCAAAAAACTAAAAATGGAACTCCCATTTGACCCAGTAATCCCACTCCTGGGAATATATCCAAAGAAACTAGAAACACCAATCAGAAAGGATATATGCACCACTATGTTCATAGCAGCACAATTTACAATAGCTAAGATTTGGAAACAGCCTAGGTGCCTGCCAGCAGATGAGTGGATTAGAAAACTGTGGTACATCTACACAATGGAATACTATGCTGCCATTAAAAAGAAGAAATTCTCATTATTTGCAGCAACCTGGATGGAATTGGAGAACATTATGCTAAGTGAAATAAGCCAGTCAATGAAAGAAAAATACCACATGATCTCACTCATTTATGGATAATAAAGAACATTATAAACTGATGAATAAAAAGATAGATACAGAGACAGTAAAGCATCAAGCAGACTGTCAAATTACAGGGGGAATGTTAGGGAGAGGTGGGGGAGATAAGAGATCAACCGAAGGACTTGTATGCATGCATTTAAGCATAACCAATGGACGCAAAACTCTGGGGGTTGAGGGCATGTATGGGAGTGTGGTTGGGGGCGGCAATGGTAAGATATGTACACATATAATACCTCAATGAAAAAATAGTAAAAATAAAAATAAAAAATAAATGTCATTGACAGTAAAAAAAATAAATAAAAATAAAGTGGAATTTACCTCCACAGATTTGGGTGCTTACTTGTGTTCACCCTTTGGATCTGCTATTTGTGGAGCTCTCTGGATTTTGCTTTGATGTTGTCTAAAGCTGGCCATTTGTTGTACTGCTCCCTGGTCTTCCAGGAGGTTCTGTGGTGCAAATCAATGTTATTCACTGTCCCTGCCTGGTCCACTGCAATCTATCTGAAGTTTGGCAGGACAGAGCCTCAAGCAGTCTGGTGGGCAGGTCTCTCAGATCCTAGAGGCTTGTTCAGCCTCATTTCTCACACCTTTAATATCTCTACTCTGAGCTGCTCTCCTTCTCCCCACAAAACTGAGCTCTGTAGGGGTGTCTGGGATATGACTTGGGTGATTTAAACAGACTAATATAGGGGGTGGTGCCTGTAACCTATAGGAGGGGGATGGGCACTTTCCTTCCCAGGGTTGCACTGGCTCAACTCTCTGGGGAGCTTTGGTCTGTTTCCCTGTAATGCATTTGAAGGGTCCTGCACACACACATCTGTCTCCTGGACAGAAGCCTACCCAGGAGACTCAGTTACAAAAACTTAGTTCTGCATGGCTCCCTGGCACCCCCTTGCCAGCACAACAAGAGAAGAGGATTAAAAAAAATAAACTTTGCTTGACACTCCAAATTTTCTGTGCCACTGTCCCACATCAGGCGGGGCCTCCACACAGGCTTCCACTGTGCCTAATGTTCAAGGCCCCCATTCTGTCATATTGAGTAATACAAGCACAGATTTCCACTTACTGTCATTCCCCTTTGCCTCAGAACAGCCCAGGACAGTGCAGACCTAGCAATTCAACAGTGAGGAGGAGGGGTGCTACCCATGCCCTCAAGTTGAGCAAGACCAATCTTCTTTCCAAAGCCACATAGTCCAACTTCTGTCCAGCTCTCTGCCCAAAGTTTGTCCAGATAATAGAGGGCCCTTCAGAGTCACTGCTGGGTGTAGTGATCAGATCCCTTCTCCAGCCTCAAGCTCTGCTGCATGGCTTCTCCAAGAGTCACAGATCACAGAGAATTTCCTAGGTTGGTGTAACAAACAAATTGCTGTTTGCCTGGGATGGTGCTGTCTGAGTCTCCCAGGCGGATCGAATCCTCACTGATTCCCACTGTCCCATGCTCCCCTTTGCCTCTTTGTTGCTTTGGATTAAGGATCTCTGTGTGTGGCTGAGACCCCACACTCTCAGTGCAGGGGCTCCATTGATGCAATATCTCTCTGGCTTCTCAGAGATACACCTGGGCAAGTTGTCTCACCTTCTCCATGTATCCTTCTTTCTTTCCTCTGTGATCCCTGCTTTCAATACTTTAGATCAGCTACACACCAACTGTTTTTTTGAGCTGAACATTCTGCAGTTTAGCTGCAAGTTCATCCAGTGTTCTGATCAAGCAGATGGAGTTTACAGCTACTCTGCAGCCATCTTGGAATCCTTATTTTTTATAAGTTTTAAATATGTAGTATTTTTGTTATCCTTTAGTTAAATCAAAACTTTTAAGTTTTATTATTAATCTATTTTTAAGACATGGGTTATTTTTTATGCACATTAAAAGGAAATTAATTAGAAGGTGGCTGGTGGGATGGTACTGGGCAAGATAGGCTGGACACGCCATGGAGCCAACCTCCTGTGGTCCCTACCAGGCCGGCTGCACCTGGGGCAGCACTGCGGCTTGAAGATATGAGTGAGGTCCCTCCTGCAGGTGGGTTCCCTCGGCCTGGCCTGTGGGGATTGGGCCAAAACTGGCTCTCCAAATTCCCCAAGGAGTCCCGGATTGGAGAGGGCAGTTCTCAGGTGACACACCCCAGAATTGGGCTCCCTCTTTTCTGGTTCTGGGGTGTGTCACCCAAGAACTGCTGCTGCCAAGTGACTGCAGCTCGGCAGCTCCTGCATTGAGCATCTGCCCCCTGGTGGTCAGTGTTCCTCATAGGTACTGGTCGGATGGTTGCTTATGTTAGATAATTCATATAAGTTCATCTGCTTAAAGTGTACAATTTGATAATTTTAATATATTCACACATATACTTAACCAGCACCACAACCAATTTTAAAACATTTTCATCACCTCAGAAGAAATTCTTGCCCTAAATTAGTCCTACTGCCTATGACAAGCCTGATCCTTAACCCATGAACAGAATAAGCAAATGTCCATAAGGAGAAAGCGTTACTACTCTCAGATCACATAGCAATGACTCTTCTTTCTCTGAAATTTTAATCTACTTAGTTCTGTTTGTTTTCACATCTTTCCATTATGTTTCAAATATAATTTTAAACATTTTTTCTATACTGTACTAAGAATGATAGCTTGTCACATCTACTGTATCCTCCTTTAATGAGAAATCCTAAAAAGTTGGATATTAATAAGTTAAAAATGCACTTGAAGAAATCCTATCTAATAATAGAGTAGTATGCAAATTAACCGTATCTCCGCGACAAAAATGGTGGCCCCCATAGCCACAAGATGGCGGCGACCAGTACGCTCAGCCCTGCCGGAGTTCCCCAGTACCAGGGAGGGCTGCCGCTGAGAGCCGGGCAGCCTGGGTGTCCGGCTGGGAGGCGTCTGTACCCCATGCCGCCATCGCCTCCCAGAGGCAGCACGGGGTGGGAGGCAGTCCGGCTGGGAGACGCCAGCAACCCAATGCCGCCAACCCCTCCGGGAGGCCACCCGGGGTGTCCTGATGGGAGACGTCTGCGCCCCCACGCCGCCAACCCCTCCCAGAGGCCGCCCGGGGTGTCCGGATGGGAGGCGTCCGCGCCCCCACGCCCCCAACCCCTCCGGGAGGCCGCCAACCCCTCCGGGAGGCCGCCCGGGGTGTCCGGATGGGAGGCGTCCGCGCCCCCACCCCGCCAACCCCTCCGGGAGCCAGCCCGGGGTGTCCGGATGGGAGGCATCCAGGACCCCACGCCACCATCCCCTCCCGGAGGCAGCCCGGGGTGTCTGGATGGGAGGCGCCCAGGACCCCACACTGCCATCCCCTCCTGGAGGCAGCCCGGGGTGTCTGGTTGGGAGGCGTCCTGACCCCACACCGCCAACGCCTCCCAGAGGCAGCACGGGGTGTCTGGATAGGAGGCGCACAGGACCCCACACTGCCATCCCCTCCCGGAGGCAGCACGGGGTGTCCGGCTGGGAGGCACCACCACACCGCCATCCCCTCCTGGAGGCAGCCCGGGGTGTCTGGATGGGAGGCGCCCAGGACCCCACGCCGCCATCCCCTCCCAGAGGCAGCATGGGGTGTCTGGATAGGAGGCGCCCAGGACCCCACACCGCCATCCCCTCCTGGAGGCAGCCCGGGGTGTCTGGATGGGAGGCGCCCAGGACCCCACGCCGCCATCCCCTCCCAGAGGCAGCATGGGGTGTCTGGATAGGAGGCGCCCAAGACCCCACACTGCCATCCCCTCCCAGAGGCAGCCCGGGGTGTCTGGATGGGAGGCACCCGCGACCCCCAGGGAGCGAGTCAAGTACTGATGATTCTACCAAAGGAAAAGTTTAGAGAAAGAGAGGATAGAAAAGGAATAGAAGGAGAAAAGTAAGAAAGGACAAAAGATGAAACATCAAGAAAAAGAAAGAGAAGAAAAAAAGGAAGGAACAACCACAGGATATCACCTTTCCAAGTCTCATGAAATTCCTGTTTAAGGAGTTTATTTTATGACTCTTTTAGTTTGGGTTTACATTTTTACTGTTTTTTCAAGACCACAGCAGGTACACTGTCCAATATGTTTTTTTTAAAATAAATTTTATTGATTTTTTACAGAGAGGAAGGGAAAAGGATAGAGGCTAGAAACATCTATGAGAGAGAAACATCGATCAGCTGCCTCCTGCAGTATGTGCCCCCAACCAAGGTACATGCCCTTGACCAGAATTGAATCCGGGACCCTGAGTCTGCAGGCCGACACTCCATCCACTGAGCCAAACCTGTTATAGCTGTCCAATATGTTAAAGAAAAAACCCTATCTAATAAAGAGAGAATATGCAGGGGAGGGCATTTGGGGATGACCGGGCTGTCAGGGGAGAACAGTTGGAGATGATCTGGCTGGCAGGGGAGCAGTTAGGTGTCGATCAGGCTGGCAGGGGAGTGGTTAGGGCAGTGATGGCGAACCTATGACACGCGTGTCAGCACTGACACACGTAGCCATTTCTGATGACACGCGGCAGCATGCCGAGGATGAAACATTTGCTGCTCCTAAGGATGAAACATTTGCGACTAGAGTCTTGGAGTTAGTTTTTTCCTCAAAGTGACACACTACCTGAGTTATGCTCAGTTTTTTGTTGAAGTTTGACACACTAAGCTCTAAAGGTTGCCCATCACTGGGTTAGGGGGTGTTCAGGCTGGCAGGCAGAAGTGGTTAGGGGCAATCAGGCAGGCAGGCGAGTAGTTGGGAGCCAGTAGTCCCGGATTGTGAAAGGGATGTCTGACTGCCTCTTTAGGCCCGATCCCTGTCGGGCCTAAAGAGGCAGTCAGACATCCCCCAAGGGGTCCCAGATTGGAGACTGTGCAGGTTGGGCTGAGGGACACCCTCCCCCAGTGCACGAATTTCGTGCACCGGGCCTCTAGTTACTTTGATAAGGAGCTATTTGGAAATAGGGGAGACCACTTGTTGCTTCTTAAATCATCCTATGTTCTGCTCACTCTGAAAGAAATTCTAGTTTTAATAGGTGCTTAAAATATGCCCTGAGACACAAACAGGCACACACACTAATGCAATTATAGAAAAGTTCATGTTGAAGATTCAATAGGATATTTTTAAAAACCCATAAAATTATTTCCTTTATTTAGTTAAAATTTTAAGGGTCCTCTTTCCTCAGACTATCATACGAATGTTACTTCTTTAAAAGTTGATGGATCATGCTTTTGTTACCCTTATATGAATAAAATTTTCCAGACCAGGAAACTGTCATCCTGCAGAGAATAATGGCAAAGACATGTGGCAAATAGCCATGATTTACTCAGAGAAGAGTGTTTTAATGGTTGTATTAAGTGAGGGTGCTTGAGTTACTTAAACATTCAAGTGGACTTTAAACATTTTTTGGGTAGAGCTAACTGTCTCTTACTTATTTTTTTAAAATATATTTTTATTGATATCAGAGAGGAAGGAAAAAGAGAGAGAGAGAAAGGAGAGAGGAGAGAGGAGAGAGAGAGAGAGAGAGAGAGAGAGAGAGAGAGAGAGAGAGAGAAAGACATCAACAATGAGAGAGAATCACTGATCGCCTGCCTACTGCATGCCTCCTTCTGGGGATGTAGCCCAGAACCAGGATATGTGCCCTTGGCCAGAATCAAACTCAGGACCCTTCAATCTGTAGGCCAATGCTTTATCCACTGAGCCAAACCAGCTAAGGCCCCTCTCTTACTTCTTTATTAATAATTGATTACATTCCTGTGGCAATTTATACTCTTTTTAATTTAGAAAATCTTAATTTTAGGGGATCATTTGTCCATAGGGAATACAGATATAAGAGGAATGTGTAACCATAAAAAAATGGAGGACAGGATGTTATATGGAGAAATATTAAATACATGGTCATGGAAATGTTTGCAGTTTTTATTCAGAAATGGAAAAATATTTTAACACATAAAGTTAGTCTTACTAAGACTGAACATTTTAAGCATTAAAAGACATACTTCTCTGATTACATATAAATTTTTGGAATATTTGTTCTACTTCTGTGAAATATGCCATTGATATATTGATAAGAAGTGCATTGAATCTATAAATTTCTTTGAGTAGTATGAACATTTTAATGATGCTAATTCTTCCTATCCATGAACATGCTATATGCTTCCGCTTATTTTTTTCTTTTTATAATTTTTTAATTGATTAAGGTATTACATGTGTCCATATTCCCCCATTGTCCCCCCCACCCGACTCCCATACATGCCCTCACCCCCCAGTGTCTTGCGTCCATTGGTTATGCTTATATGCATGCATACAAGTTCCACTTATTTTTATCTTCTTCAATTTATTTTTTCAGTGCCTTCTAATTTTCCTAGTACAGGTCTTTACATCCTCGGTTAAATTTATTCCAAGGTATTTTTTCTGCATTTGTAAATGGGATCATTTTCTTACCTTCCATTTTTGATAGTTCATTTTTGGTGTATAGAAATACAACTAATTTCTGGATATTTATATTGTATCCTGCTACAATATGGAATTTATTTATCAGTTCTGGTAGTTGTTGTTGTTGTTGTTGTTGTTTTTTAATAGAGATACCAAATAGCCACAGCAATATTGAGAAAGAAGAACAAAGTTAGAGGAATCATGCTACCTGGTATCAAACTATACTACAATGCCATAGTAATTAAAACAGAATGGTACTGGCATGAAAAGGACATGTACATCAATGGAACAGAACCAACATCCCAGAAATAAACCCATGCCTTCAGGGTCAATTAATATTTGAAAAAGAAGGCAAGAACATACTGGGGATAAAGATAGTCTCTTCAACAAATAATGTTAAGAAAATTAAAAAGGTAAATGCAAAAATAAATAAATAAATAAAAATGAAACCAGACCACATTCAAACACCATACACAAGAATAAACTAAAAATGGATTAAAGACTTAAATGTTAGACCCAAAGCATGACAATTCTAGAAGAAAACATAGGCAGGAAAATATATAATATTTTTTCATAGCAATATTTTTTTCTGATAAATCTTCTTAGGCAAGAAAACAAAATAAAAAAATAAACAAATTAAACTACATCAGACTGCCTGGCAGGTGAGGTTCAGTGGTTAAGCTTCAACCCATGAATGAGGAGGTCATGATTCAATTCCTGGTGAGACCACATGCCCAGCTTGTAGGCTTGATCCACAGTAAGGGGCATGCAGGAGGAAACCGATCAATGATTCTCTCTCATAGTTCATATTTCTTTTTTTAAAAATTATTTATTGATTAAAGTATTACATATATTTCCTTTTTCCCCCATTGACCTCTCTTGGCCATTCCCACTCCCCAGCACATGACCTCACCCCATAGTGTCTGTGTCTATTGGTAATGCTTATAGGCATGCATACAAGTCCTTTGGTCAATCTCTTACCCCATCTCCCAACCCCCACTCCACTCTCCTGCCTTCCCTTTTTAGGTTTTACAGTCAGTTTGATGTGTCTCTGTCTCCAGATCTATTTTTGACCATCAGTTTATGTTGTTCATTATATTTCACAAATGAGTGAGATCATGTGGCTTTTATTTTTCTCTGACTGGCTTATTTCGCTTATCGGAATGTACTCCAGATCCATCCATGTTGTTGCAAATGATAAAAGTTCCTTTTTTTTTTAACATCAGGGTAGTATTCCATTGTGTAAAAGTACCACTTTTTTCCCCACTCATCTGCTGATGGGCACTTAGGCTGTTTCCAAATCTGATTCATACTGATAAAAGGGTATTATGCAAATTGGTCAGGACACCCTCATAGTAACGACCTAAGAGCAGGCTGCATGGGACGACAAGGATGGCAAGGGAGTTAGTGAGGGATAATCAAACGACTGAACAGCAGGCTGCATGGGGCAACCAGGACGGCAGGGGTGTTAGTGAGGGACGACCAAATGACTGAACAGCAGGCTGTGTGGGGTGACCAGGCCAGCAGGGTGGGCAGTGAGGGGCGACCAAGCCAGCAAAGGGGGCATTTGGAGGCGTCCAGGCTGGCATGGGGGTCAGTAAGGGGTGACCAAGCTGGCAGGAGAGCAGCTGGGGGTGACCAGGCCGGCAGGGGGAGGCAGTTAGGTGTGATCAGGATGGCAGGCAGAGGCAGTTAGGGGTGATCAGGGAGGCAGGCAGTTTAGCAGTTAGGAGCCAGTGGTCCTGGATTGTGAGAGGGATGTCCCAGATTGGAGAGGGTGCAGGCTGAGCTGAGAGAAATCTCCCCCCACTCTGTGAACAAATTTCGTGCACCGGGCCTCTAGTCTATTATAAATTGTGTGGCTATGAACATAGGGGTGGATATATTCTTTCTGCTTTGTGTTTCTGATTTCCTGGGATATATTCCCAGAAGTGGGATTACTGGGTCAAATGGGAGTTCCATTTTTAGTTTTTTGAGGAAAATCCATACTGTTTTCCACAGTGGCTGCACCAGTCTGCATTCCCAACAGCAGTGCACAAGGACTACTTTTTCTCCACATTCTCACTAGCACTTGTCATTTGTTGATTTGTTGATGATAGCCAGCCATGTAGGTGTGAGATGGTATCTCATTGTCATTTTGATTTGCATCTCTGGGATGATTAGTGATTTTGAGCATGTTTTCATGTGTTGCATGGCATTCTGTAAGTCCTCTTTTGAAAGTGTCTATTTAGGTCCTTTGCCCATTTTTTATTGGATTGTTTATCTTCTTTTAGTTAAGTTGTATGATTTCCCTGTAAATTTCAGAGATTAAACCCTTATCAGAGATAACATTGGCTAATATGTTCTCCCATGTAGTGGGATTTCTTGTTGTTTTGCTGGTTGATTCTTTTGCTGTGCAGAAGCTTTTTATGTTGATATTGTCTCATTTGTTTATTTTTACTTAGTTTCCATTGTCCTAGGAGCTGTATTGGTAAATATATTGCTACAACATATGTCAGCAATTTTGCTGCTCATGGTATCTCCTAAGATTTTTATGGTTTCCCATTTTACATTTAAGTCTTTTATCCATTTTGAGTTTATTTTTGTGAATGGTATAAGTTGGTGGTCTAGTTTCATTTTGTTTTGCATGTGTCTGTCCAATTTTCCCAGCACCATTTATTGAAGAGACTGTCTTAACTCCATTGTATGCTCTTGCATCCTTTGTCAAATATTAATTGAGCATACTAGCTTGGATTGATTTATTGGTTCTCTTTTATGTTCCATTGGTCTATATGTCTGTTTTTCTGCCAGTACCAGGAAGGTTTGAGGACAGTGGCTTTGTAATATAGCTTGATATCTGGCATTGTGATCACTCCAACTTTGTTCTTCTTTCTCAGGATTGCTGCAGCTATTTGGGGTCCTTTTTTTATTCCATATGAATTTCTGGAGCACTTGTTCTAGGTCTGTAAAATATTCCATTGGTATATTATTTGGGATTGCATTGAATTTATAGATTGCTTTGGGAAGTATGGACATTTTAATGATGTTGATTCTACCAATCCATGAACACGGTATATTATTCCATTTATTTATGTCTTCCTCTATCACTTTTTTCAATGTAGTTTTTTTCTGTAGTTTTCTGAATACAGGTCTTTTACCTGCTTAGTTTAGTTTATTTCTAGGTATCTTAATTTTTTGTTGAAATAGTAAATAGGATTCTTTTTTAAATTTATCTTTCTGTAAGTTCATTATCAGTGTATAAAATAGCCATAGATATCTGGGTGTTAATTTTGCTTCCTGCTACATTGCCAAATTCACTTATTAAGTCTAATAATTTTTTTATGGAGTCTTTAGGGTTTTCTAAGTACAATATCATGTCATCTTCAATTAATGAGTTTTACTTCTTCTTTCCCAATTTGTATGTCTTTTATTTCTTCTTCTTATCTAATTGCTATGGGTAGCACTTCTAGGACTATGTCAAATAGGAATGGTGAGAGTGGTCATCCCCATCTTGCTCCTATTCTTAGGAGAAATGTCTTTGTTTTCATTATCATTTCTTTCCAGGATGTTTTTCTTTTTTTCTCTTTGATCTTGTTGGTAACCCAATCATTGTTTAGTTTTTGCCCATTGAATATGATGTTGGCTGTAGGTTTGTCATATAAGACTTTTATAATATTGAGGTATGATCCCCCTATTCTTACTTTGCTGAGGATTTTTATCAAAAAAGGATGTTGGATTTTGTCAAATGCTTTTTCTGCATTAATTGATATGACTGTGATTTTTATCTCTCAGTTTGTTTATGTGATGTATCACTTCTATTGATTTGCAGATAGTGTACCTCCTTGCATCCCAGAGATGCATGGTGTATGATCTTTCAAATGTAATACTGGATCCAATTTGCTAGAATTTTGTTGAGGATTTTGGCATCTACGTTCATCAGAGATATTGACCTGTAATTCTTTTCATTGTAGTGGCTTTATCTGGTTTTGGGATTATGGTAATGCTGGCTTCATAGAAAGAGCTTTGAACTGTTCCTTCCTCTTAAATTTTTTGCAATAGTCTGAGGAGGATAGTTTTATTTCTTTGAATGTTTGATAAAACTCCCCTGTGAAGCCTTCTGGCCCAGGGCTTTTGTTTGCTGGAAGTTTTTTGATGACTGCTTCAATTTCCTCCATAGTTATCAGCCTTGTCAGATTTTTTCATTGTTCCTGATTGAGTTTTAGAAGGTCATATTTTTCAAAGAATATGTCCATTTCTTCTAGGTTGAAGATTTTGATATAATAGAGTTGTTCATAGTATTTTGTTTTTACAATCATTTGTATTTCTCTGGGGTCAGTTTTTATTTTGCCTCTTTGATTTCTGATTTTGTTTATTTGGGTCCTCTCTATTTGCTTCTTGGTGAGCCAGGCTAAAGGTTCATCAGTCTTGTTTATCCTTCTAAAGATCCAGCTCTTGGTTGATCTTTTGTACTTTTTTATTTCCTTCCTTCTGCTCACTCTGGACTTTTCCTGCTGCTCTCTTTCTAATTCTTTAGGTTGTAGAATTACAAGGTTTTTTTTGTTTGTTTTTGTTTTGTTTTGTTTGCTTGTTTTTTTGTTTTTGTAAACCTGTAATGCTATGAACTTCCTTTTCAGGACTGAATTCACTGTGTCCTGTAGATTTTGGATTGTTTTGTTTTCATTATCATTTCTTTCCAGGATGTTTTTCTTTTTTTCTCTTTGATCTTGTTGGTAACCCAATCATTGTTTAATGACATGCTATTTAGCCTCCAAGTGTTTGAGGTTTTGTTATTATTTTTATTGTAGTTGATTTCTAATTATTATGTAAGTATGATCTGAGAAGATTCTTGATATGATTTCAATCTTGAATTTGGAGAGACTTTGCCTGCATCCCTATCTGTGGTCTATCTTTGAAGAGGTCTCTTGTGCACTTGAGGAGGTTGTATATTCTGTAGCTTTGGGTTGAAATGTTTTGAAGATGTCAATTAATTCATCTGATGTAGTAAGTCATTTAGGATTGCTGTTTCCTAGATGATTTTTTTGGCTAGAGTTTTTATCCAGATGTCATTGGGATATAAAGTCCCCTACTATGATTGTATTGCTGTCTATCTCTCCTTTGATATCTTCCAAAAGTTTTTTTGTTTGTTTGTTTGTTTGTTTTTATGTATTAGGGTGCTCCTACATTGGGTTCATATATGTTTGCCAGAGTTATATCCTCTTGTTGTATCAATACCTTTAGTATTATGAAGTGGCCCTCCTTATCTTTTGTTATAGACTTCACTTTGAGGTCTATTTTGTCATATATAAGTTATGCAACCCCAGCTTTACTTTCATTTCTATTTGCTTGAAATATATTTTTCCATCCCTTCACTTTCAGTCTGTGTGAGTCCCTTGCTCTGATGTGGATCTCTTGTAGACAGCAGATGTATGGGTCATATTTTCTTATCCATTCAGCCACTTGATGTCTTTAGATTACAGCATTTAATCCACTTACATTTAAGGTTTGGTGGGCAGGAAGAACAGTCCAAGATTTGCTGGCCATTTGTTTGTAGCCATTTTTATTCTTTGTGCCTGTGTTTTTTCTTGCCTTTTTATTTCTTCTTTTTACAACAGTCCCTTTAGCATTTCTTGCATTGCTAGCTTGGTAGAGATAAACTCCCTTGGCTTTTTTTTTTTTTTTTTTTGTCCATGAAGCTTGTGATTTCCCCTTCAATTTTGAATGATAGCCTTGCTGGATAGAGTATTTTGTATTCTCTCCCTTGCTTTGTATCACTTTGTATACTTCATTCCATTCCCTTCCGGCCTGATGTGTTTCTGGTGAGAAATCATTTGAGAGTCTAGTGAGAGTTCCCTTGTACATGCCTTTCTGTCTGTCTCTTGCAGCCCTTAAGATTCTTTCTTTTTCATTAACATTTGCCATTGTTATTAGGACGTGTCTCTGTTTGGATCTTTTTGTGTTCATCTTATTTGGGACTCTTTGTACTTGTGTGACTTTTTCTTCCCCAAATCAGGAAAGTTTTTGTCATTATTTCTTTGGATAGGTGTTCTAATCTTTGCTCCTCTTCCTGTCATTCTGGCACCCCTATGTTACTTCATTTCATGTTGTTCCAAAGCTCCCTTAGGTTCTTCTCTGGCTTTCTAATTTTTTTCTCCAATTGTTATTCAGATTGTATTTTTTTTTCTGCCCCATATTCTAATTTGCCAGTTCAGTCCTTCACTTCTTCTAGTCTACTATTGAAACTTTCCATAGTGTGTGTGTGGTTCTTTTGTTTGTTTGTTTGTTTTTGTTTTTTGTAGCTATATCACTCTTTAATTCCTCTTGATTCTTACATAAGTTGACTTTCTTATCCAGCCAGTTTAGGAACTCTATGACCCTTATTCTGAATTCTTTTTCTGGTATATTGCATGCCTCCATTTCATTGTATTCCTTTTCTGGCGACTCATCCTTTTTTTTTTTTTCCTTTGAAGGTTCCATCTTTATCTACCCATTTGTGCTTTCACAGAAGGGTCCAGGCACCAAGATGCATGGGCCCGGGGTCAATATTTAGGACTTGGTGAGCAGAAGGCACAGTTCAAGACTCTAAGGCATGACACGTGGGGCTGGGGCAGCATAGCGGTCTTGGTTGGCATGGTGCTTAATCCAAAGCTTGTTGGGGGACATGCGGGGTCAGGGCAATGCCATGGGTTTGGCAGGTGGGGAGCACAGACAGAGGCTTGCCTGCAGGATGCACGGGGCCTGGGAGGATGTAGTGGGCTTTACAGGTGGGGAGTGCAGTCCAAAGCTCACCCGAGGGATGCACAGGGCCAGGGCCGACTCCATGGTCTTGGCAGGCAAGGAGCACAGTCTGAAGCTCACTGGCAGGACATGTGGTGCCTGCGAAGATGCTGTGGGCTTGGTTAGCAGGGAGGTCAGTCTGAGGCTTGCTGTAGGACAAGCAGGGCCAGGGTGACACCTTGGGCTTCGAGGGCAGGGAACACTGTCAGAGGCTCACTTGCCAGAGGAGCATGGCCAGGGCCAACTCCGCAGGCTTGGTGGGCAGGAAGAGCAGTCCAAGATTTGCTGGCAGGACTTATGGGGTCTTGGAGGATCCATGGGCTTGGTGGGTGGGGAGCACAGTCTGAGGCTTGCTGGCAGGATGCCCAGGGCTGGGGCCGACACTGCAGGCTTGGTGGGTGGGGAGTACAGTTCAAGACTCACTGGTGGTATGCATGGTGCCCCAGTGGGCTGGTTGTAGGGGGGCACACTCGGAGACCCACAGGAGCCCACATCTGGGGAGGATGGCATCCAGGTGTCTATGGGTCTGTAGCAGGTCCAAAGTGCCTATAGGATCTGGTGTGGTGCCTGAGGCCAGTCTGGGTGGTGGTGAGACTGCACAGCTGCTCTCCCCTTCAAGATGGCATGGTTTCTGTAAGAGCCAGCTATCCCAGGTGTGATTTTAGCAGTAGCAAGGGCTCTCTGTCTAGGAGAGCCTGCCTGGTCTGCCAGTCCCTGAAAGTCCTGCAGCATCTAACTGTCACACACACACACACACACACACACACACACACACACACATACACACACACACACACCACATACACACACACTCTTTAGCTCCCTCATTCACTCACACTCTCTACCTCACTGCCATCCTGCTGGTCACCATCTTACTTCACCTCAACCAGGCTGTTCATCATTGATATTTCTCTGTCTCTCTGTCACTCACCCTTCCTTTCTGAAATCAATTAAAATCTTTAAAAAAAACTACATCAAACTAAAAAAATTTTTCACATAGCAAAGGAAACCATCAACAAAGTGAAAAGACAACCCACTTAATGGGAGAACATATTTACCAGTACATCTGATAAGGGATTAATATCCAAAATATATAACTAACTTATACAACTCAACAACAAAACAACAAACAATGCAATTTAAAATATCAGCAAAAAACTGAATAAACACTTCTCCAAAGAGGACATACAGATGGCAAGTAGACATATGATCACTGATCATCAGAGAAATGCAAATTAAAACCACAATGAGATGCCACCTCACACCTATCAGAATAGCTATCATCAGTAAATTAACAAACAAGTGTTGGCAAGCATGTAGCAAAAAGGAAACCCTTCTACACTGTTGGTGGGAATGCAAAATAGTGAAGCTGATGTGGAAAGCTGTATGGAGTTATCTCAAAAACTAAAAATAGAACTGGGTTATGATCCAGTGATTTTACTTCTGGGAATTTATCTGTAGAAACTGGCAACACTAATTCAATATATATATATATATATATATATATATATATATATATATATATATATATATCTGTGTTCATTGAAGTGGTATTTACAACACTAAGGTCTGGAAGCAGCCCAAATGTCCATTAGTAGATGAGTGAATAAAATGCAGTGGTACATTTACATAATGGAATACTCCTCCACCATAAAAAGGAAGGAAATCTTTTTTCATTCATGCTTTTGCAACAGCATGAATCAACATGGAAACTGTTATGGTATAAGAAATAAGCCAGTCAGAGAAAGACAAATACCATATGATTTCACTTATATGTGAACTCCAATGAAAAAAATAAATCAACAAACAAAATAGAACTATGTCAGATGGAAAGGCATATGGGGACTGGGTGAAAAAGGTTGAAGGGATTAAGCAAAAATAACAAAACAAATGAACAACAACAACAACAAAAGACACCAAAAAACAAACAAACAAAAAAAACCCCACCCTTCTAGACAGACAACAGTATGGTCATTACCAGAGGGAAATGGAGGTGGGGGTAGAGGCAGAAAAGGGTAAATAGAGGATGGATGGCAATGAAAGGAGTCATGACTTGGGTGGTGAATACACAATATACAGATGATATATTATAGAATTTTACAACTTAACCCTATATAATTTTATTAGCCAATGTAACCCCAATAAAGTCAGTAAAAAAGAGACACAATTCTCAATAATATAGTTCTTACCTAAAAAGAATGTTTATATTGTATGTAGTACATATCCTAAATTAGAAATAGGTTTTCAAAATACACAAACACACATATATACACACATCCTTCTCCATTATTCTCTCTCCTACATATGATTTTAAAATTATACTGACTTATTTATGAACTTATTAAGAGCATTTTCTTTCATACATAAATATGCCAAAAAGCATAAAAGAAGACATCAAAATTAACCACACTTGGAGAAACAATTTATATCAAACTGCCAAACTTCTAGCCACATTCTCTTTAAGTTCTGAGCAAACATAGTTAGTCTCCTTTTTTAACTGTGTATTGAGTTAATATATAATAGATAAAATTTAAACAGACTATGTCATGCTATTACTTAACTTTAATTTTTCTTCATATTTTTTTTCAAATTGGAAGCTTCTTAATGATTTCTATTTTGACTCCAATATCCAAATCTATACTAATTACTCACCAATTTTTACAAGGCCTTAGAACATAAAAAAATACTATATATAGTAATTACTAATCTAAAAGAACTAAAATCTAACCAACAAGATTAATCTGTGGCAAAGTAAAAATATAGTGTAATGCATAATTATTGTAAAATGGGATGTATCTGGAGGGGAACTTATAAGCATATTATATACAGAAACATATTTTAAAGGGAAGAGTTTAGTGATTTAAACAAGGGACATAAGAATAAGGTGACATAACTCAATTTCCAAATGGATTATAACACCTTTTGCTTAAAGATCTCTACAGAGGTCCCCAAGTGGACTGAAACATGATACATCTTCACTGTAGGCAGCTCTGATTAGACTGACTGTTTCTTACACTCCTAGCCATTGAAGAGAAACTCCAACCACCAAGACTTAAAGGACACTGCAGCTGCATTCATCACCCACCCAGGAGCTATTCATTTCAACCAGAAACTTTCCCTCAGTCAAGTCTGTCCTTATGGATTCAGGGAACACAAGCCACAGAAACACTTTCCCAAAGAGTTTTGGTTAAGAAACCTGATCCTACACTTCTTGGGGTGAACAGTACCCCCCTCATAGATATGGCCACAGTCTTGGGATCTAATCACTAGTATCAAAGACAAGAGGATTTCCCTATCTGTATTTGCCATGACAAAAGATTGTAGAAATTAAGTGGTTAAAAAATATATAAACATTCCTTTTTTTATATAGCAGTGTAGTATTCCATAGTGTACATGTACCACAGTTTTTTAATCCACACATCTGTTGATGGGCACTTAGGCTGTTTTCAAATCTTAGCTATTGTAAATAGTGCTACTGTGAACATAAGAATACATCTTTTTTTCTGATTGATTTCTCTGATTTCTTGGGGTATTCCTAGGAGTGTGATTATTGGGTCAAATGGGAGTTCCATTTTCAATTTTTTTGAGGAAAATTTATGTTTTTTTCCAAAGTGGCTTCACCAGTTTGCATTCTCACTAGCAGTGCAGGAGGGTTCCTTTTTCTCTACATCCTTGCCAGCACTTGTTTGTTGATTTGTTGATGATAGACATTCTGACAGGTGTATGATGGAACATAATTGTTGTTTATATTTGCATCTTTTGGATGATTAGTGACTTTGAGCATGTTTTCATGTGTCTCTTGGCTTTCTGTATGTTCTCTTTCAAAAGGGGTCTATTTAGGTCCTTTGCCCATTTTTTTATTGGATTATTTATCTTTCTTTTGATAAGTTATATGAATTCTCTGTAAATTTTGGAGATTAAACCCTATGGGAGATAACATTGGCAAATATGTTCTCCCATGCAGTGGGCTTTCTTGTTGTTTTGTTGATGGTTTCTTTTTCTGTGCAGAAGCTTTTTATTTTGATACTAGAGGCCCTGTGTACAAAATTTGTGCATGGATAGAGTCCCTAGGCCTGGCTGGCAATCAGAGCCCATCTGTCAGGTGACCAGCAGGGCAATCAGGGGGCCCTCCTGGCAACCAACCTGCCGACCTGGTGCCATCTGCTTGCCAGCCCTGCCCCCCACAACCACTGCTTGTTGCCTTCCTCTGTGGGGTGACTGGCGGGGCAATTGGGGGCCCTCCACTGGCACCCACATTAGCAGGCCTGGTGCCACCTGCTCACTGGCCTCACCCCCCACCACTGCCACTGATCGCCTCCCTCTGTGGGGCAACTGGTAGGGCAATCAGGGGGCTCCTTCAGGCACCTGCCTTGGCTTGCCTGGGGCCTGCAGGCTGGGGCAGATCCTGCATTGAGCGTCTGACCCTGGTTGTCAGTGCATGTCAAAGCAACCGGTCATTCTGCCATTCAGTCCATTTGTATATTAGGCTTTTATTATATAGGACTAGAGGCCCGGTGCACAAAATTCATGCACAGAGGGGACATTCCTCAGCCTGGCCTGCACCATCTCCAGTCTGGGGCCCCTCACGGGATGTCAGACTATTGGTTTAGGCCCAAACTGGCTAAATGCTCTCCCCTGCTGGCCTGATCTCAGCCCCAACTGCTCTCCCCTGCCAGGCTGGTCGCCCCATACTTCCCTCCCCTGCCAGCCTGATCTCACCTCTAACTGCCCTCCCCTGATGGCCTGATCACCTCTAACTGCCTCTGCCTTGGCCCCCACCACCATGGCTTTGTCAGGAAGGAAGTCAGACATCTGGAAGATGGCCTGTCAACCCGGTCTAATTAGCACATTACCCTTTTATTAGTATAGATAGATTATATAGAATAGGATTTCTTAAATGGGGGAAAAGACTTTTTTGACAGGAGGATATGCTCTTGGCAGACAAAAATACATAATCCCTATATATGGACTGATAGCCAGCCATATGCACTATAATTCCAAATGGTCATTAAAAAATTGAACCGCTTTCTTATACCTTGCACCAAACAGCTGTTACCCTTAAAACCCCTCCTCAGGCACACCTTAGGTTCTGCATTTACAGTTCACTCAGAGTAGGTTCTGATTGGTCATTTTCTATGCCAGTCAGCATCAAAAGCTCCACTTCCTAGGCAGCCATTTGCTCCTGGCAATTCACCCAGATTTTGTTCTGATTGGTCTGTTTCTATGCAAGTCAGCATCAAAAGCTCTGCCTCTTAGGCAACCATTGGCTCCTCGCAATTCACCCAGATTTGGTTCTGAATGGTGGGTTTCTATGCCAGTCAGCATCTCCAGGCCTATCTCCGGGCCTGAGCATAGAGGAAGGTCTGATCAGCAGCCGCCCCAGGCTGCTGGTGAGCAGGTTGAACTGCTGACCTCTGGGAGAGAGAGAGAGAGGCTTGGCTGCTGGTGAGGCCTGGAGAGAGAAGCAGGGTGATCAGACCCTGCTTCTCTCTCCCGGTCTCATCAGCAGCTGCTGCCACTGCTGATCAGCCCTGCCTCTCTCTTTCTTCAAGAGGTCAGCAGGTCAAACCGTTCGTCTGCTGCATGCACAGTCTGGCATTCAGTAGAGCCTCCGGTCGTTGTGGATGTTACGACCCTGCCTCTTTATATATATAGACAAGAGGCCTGGTGCACAAAATTCATGCATGGGCTAGGGGGTCCCCTCAGCCCAGCCTGCACTCTCTCCAAACTGGGACCCCTCGGGGGATGTCTGACTGCTGGTTTAGGCCTGATCCCAGGGATTGGTCCTAAACCGGCAATCGAGGATCTCTCACACAATCCAGGACTGCTGGCTCCTTAACTGCTCACCTGCCTTCCTTCCTCATTGCCCTTAACTGCCTCCCTGCCAGACTGATCATCCCTAACACTTCTGCCTGCTGATCGCCCCCAACTGCCCGCTGGGGCTTGGTTGCCCCCCAACTATCTCCCCCCCCCCCCCCCCACTGCTGGCCTGGTGGCCCCACACATCCTGCTGTTCGGTCGGCCATCTGTTTGTTTCAGTCATGATGGCCCCTGGCTTTTTATATATTAGGATAGTCCCATTTGTTTATTTTCTCCTTAGTTTCCATTGCCTAGGAACTGCCTCAGTAATGATATTGCTACAACATATGTCTTCTATTTTGAAGCCTATGGATTATTCTATGATTTTTATGGTTTCTCATTTTACATTTAAGTCCTTTAGCCATTTTGAGTTTGTTTTTGTGTATGGTGAAAATTGGTGTATGGTGAAAATAGTTTCATTTTGTTTGCATGTATCTGTCCAATTTTCTCAACACCATTTATTGAGGCGATTATCTTGATTCCATTGTATGTTCTTGCCTCCTTTATCAAATACTAATTGAACATAATGGCTTGTGTCGATTTCTGGGTTCTCTATTCTATTCCATTGGTCTATATGTCTGTTCTTGTGCCAGATGGTTTTGAGAACAGTGGCTTTGTAATATTGCTTGATATCTGGTATTGTGAACCCTCCAACTTTATTCTTTCTCAGGATTGCTATGCTATTCAGGGTCATTTTTATTTCAGATGAATTTTTGGAGCATTTGTTCCTCGTCTGTGAAATTTGTCTTCAGTATTGTAATGGAGATTGCATTGAACTTATACATTGCTTTGGGTAGTATGGACATTGTAATGATGTAGATTCTAGCTATCCATGAACATGGTATATTCTTCCATTTGTTTATGTCTTCCTTTATCTCTTTTTTTTTCAGTGTCCCATAGTTTTCTGAGTACAGGTCTTTTACCTCCTTAGTTAAGTTTATTCCTGGGTATCTTAACCCTTTGCACTCGCTTGCTTTTTTCTCGATTCCTTTATTCTACTCGGGATTTAATTTTTTAAATACCCCAGATTTTACAAAGTGTGGCAGTAGAATAAAAAACTGGAGTTTCTTTTCATACAAACTTATTTATTTGGATTTTTTTATATTTCAAATTATTGATACATTCAAAGAGTATAAAAGAGCTGTTACCAATGCTAACCGTGTCAAGTCACACTCGACATCCGAGTGCAAAAGGTTAATTTTCTCATTGCAATGGTAAATGGAATTTTTTTTTAGTTTCTCTTTTTTTGAGTTAAAGATGTATAAAAAAGCCATAGATTTCTGGGTGTTAATTTTGTATCCTTCTACATTGCCAAATTCATTTATTAAGTCAAGTAGTTTTTAATGGAGTCTTTAGGGTTTTGTAAGTACACTATCATGTCTTCTGCGAATAATGAGCATTTTACTTCTTTTCCAATTTGGATGCCTTTTAATGTTTCTTCTTGTCTAATCACTATGGCTAGCACTTTCAATACTATATTAAACAAGAATGGTGAAAGTGGGCATCCCTGTCTTATTCCTGTTCTTAGAAGAAATTGATTTAGATTTTGCCCATTGAGTATGATGTTGGCTATAGGTTTGTCATGTAAGGCTTTTTTTATGTTGAGGTTTGATCTCTCTATTCTTATTTTGCTGAGGGTTTTTATCAAGAAAGGGTGTTAGATTTTGTCAAATGCTTTTTGTGCAACAATTGATATGATTTTTGTCTCTCAATTTGTTTTGTGATGTATCGAGTTTATTTATTTGGGATATTGTACCATCCTTGCATCCCTAGAATAAATTCCATATGGTCATGGTTTATGATCTTTCTAATGCAATGATGGATCCAATTTGCTAGAATTATGGTGAGGATTTTAGCATCTATGTTCATCAGAGATATTGACCTGTAATTCTTTTCATTGTAGTGGAATATTCTGTTCTAGTACAAGGAATGTATACAATTGCTAATTCCCCTCTTCCTGAGACCAGCCTTTCTGGATTTCTATTCTGAGTGCAATTTACCTGGGCTCTTCCTAAAAGCCTTCACTTTCCAATGGAGTTTTGGCCATTGGAGGCATAATTTCTCAGGTTTATTTTAATTTTATTTTGATACCTGTAGAGTCTGAACAAATTTATAGAGCTATTGGGTAGTGGTTTAAAGTTGAGTTCCAAGGGGCTGTCACCTCTGGAGTCATCTTAATCCCTCTTACATGTCTCAGTTTCTCTTCCCAACTGTCCAGTACAGCCCTGAGGATGTGGAGTGCTAGGTAACCAAAGTTTATGTGCACATCCCCAGATGAGTCAATTATTTAATTACAGTTGAATTGGAATTCTCTATGTCACCTAAGAATACCTGATATTCAAGCTGGAAGGAGGAAGTACCCATTATCTTTGGAGCCAAACAAGTTCAGGCTCTCATTCATCCAGCAAAAGGTTTTGTTCCAACCCTCAGAAAGCAATTCCAATTGAAAAGCAAAAGTTGAAAATCAGCCACTGTATTTTTCTTGTTCGTAGTTACCTCAACCCTTATCTTTAGCCTATATTCTACAAACCCTTAAACTTTAGCTCTACCTTGAGGATTAAAAACAAAAAGAAATCTCAAAGAAAGTCAGCCTCTTATCTTAAAACAGGGAGGTCTGGAATTCCAAGGAATCTCACCCAAGCTTACCTGATACAAAGTCAGGAGCTGGTGGGCTGCAATGGACCCCTGCTGGTACCAAGCACGAGCCTATGTCTGCAAGATGGTCCTGGGTGGAGGTCTCTGAAATCCTACTACACTATGCCACAATAAGACAATCAGTAACAATCTCAGTCATCACCATAATGTTGGAAGTGGTGAGATCAGAACATGGTGTTATACCTTTGGAGTCTGACCAGACCTCAGTTCAACAACCTAGATAATTGAGTTCTGTCTAAGAAAGAATTCAAAAACCAATACTAAAACTATAAAAAGAAATTTACTTAGAAAGTCACAGAGATAGAAGAATGGTAGAAGAAATGGGTTAGGGAAACAAGTTACAGAGGTAAAAAAAAAAAAAAAAGGTGGGGGCTTGCAGAGAGAAGGGTAATGGAAACATGACTTGAGGAAGAGTAGGAGAAGAAAGGTGCAAGCATGGTTTTTAAGTTTCCCTCCCCAACCCTACAAAAGACCTGACACATAGAAGATAGAGAAGCCAAACAGGGAGGAAAAGGGGAAAAATGAGAAGGAAGGAAGGAAGGAAGGAAGGAAGGAAGGAAGGAAGGAAGGAAGGAAGGAAAAAAGGCTCATTTATGTAATATACCAATGGTTTGATGAGTGACCTAAAGCATCCACAGAAACATCAATTATTTGTGGAACAAAGACCAAAGAGCAAGGGTGGATTGCATACACCTACCAACCTGTAGCACAAGTGCAAATCACACAAACAGATGGTAAAAATGATTTGCTGTTCACACAGTAGTGAACTGTATTATGCCACTGCACAGCTTGTTCCAAAGTTGATGTTTTCTCTAGTCTCCCTGCCAAAAAAGTAGGGAAGTGCAAGATAAGCCTCTATCAAGGTCAGCTGAGGCAGCCTGGCCAGGCAAAAGTCAAGGACACACATGGCTCTTGTCCAGCAGTGCTCAACTGGGAGGAATGATAAGGTTGGAGTGCCAAGTTTCAGACTTCCAACTCTAGCACTTTCTCCACCAGGTGAGGGGTCAACAAGGTCAATCAACCTGTAGACATATGGCTGTCATTCCAACTACTTTCCATGTTCTCAGAATCTGGAATCATACTGGCCAGAGCTGCAGTACTAAACTCATTCTAAGTTTAGTGTTCAATATTACTGTGGGTCTATATACCTCCTAAGGGTGTATGTTTCATCTCCCTCAACTCAGGGCAGAATTACTCATGTGTAGGATTAACCTGGCAACCTAGATCAATTTCTATATCAGTCCCACAGTGGGAAATAAAGAACACTGAGAAATTTAGACATTTTTCTGAAAATCTTTAAATGGAAAAAATAACATTCTTTTCCTCACCATCTTCCTGAAATCATCTATCTTTATTGCTGTTACAAAGATAGTAGTTGCTATATATTGAAAAATGGCTCCAAGTACCTATACATGACCATGATGTGACAAAGGTTAATGGATATATGCCTTTGTTACTTGGCTTCCTAGAATTTCTTAAAAATGAAATGCAGGATACTAGGATCTGGAAATATACTTAGTGTCTTATATTTCCCCACATACTGTTTTCTGGAGCTGCTATAACAAATTACCACAAACTTGGTGGCTTAAAACTATAGAAATCTATTCTCTCACAGTTCTGGAAACCAGGTACTAAATCAAGGTGTTGGCAGGGCCAAACTCCCTCTGAAGACTCTGTGTTGGACCCTTACAGACTCTTCTAGTTTCTGGTTGCTCCAGGCTTTCTTTGACTTGTAGACACATCATTCCACTCTGCCTCTTCACTGGCCTTCTCCCCTTTGTCTCTGTGTTTTCTTCTTTTCTGTCTCTTATTTAAACATTCATCACTAGTTTTAGGACCCTCCCTAATCCAAGAAGATCCCATCTTGAGATCTTTACCTTAACTATATCTGCAAAAAACTTATCCTATATAATAAAAGGCTAATATGCAAATAGACTAAATAGAGGAATGACCGGTCACTATGACATGCACTGACCACCAGGGGGCAGATGCTAAATGCAGGAGCTTCCTCCTGGTGGTAAGTGCACTCCTACAGGGGGAACACCACTCAGCCAGAAGCTGGGCTCATGGCTGGCGAACACAGCGGCGGTGGCGGAAGCCTCTCCTGCCTCTCCAGCAGTAAGACATCTCCTGAGGGCTTCTGGACTACAAGAGGGTGCAGGCTGGGCTGAGGGACCCCCCTCCCCCGCAACCACTGAGTGCACAAATTTTGTGTACCGGGCCTCTAGTTCTAAATAAAGTCACATTCTGATATTATGGGTGAACATATTTGGGAGGATTAACACTAGTCCCTTAGTGTCATGTGACCATGGAAAATCATGAAGTTACAATGACATAGAGGATTTTTAGTTAAAAAAAACTTAATTATTTGAAATAAATATTTCAAACATCAAGAAAATATTATAAAAGACACTTATATACTCATATTGTAGATAACAGAAGTGTTAGCTTTTTCCATGTTTATTTATTACATGTTATTTTTTTTAAATGATATGTTATTGCTCTAGTTGGTATGGCTCAGTTGGTTGAGCATTGTCCCATGCACTGAGAGGTCACTGGGTCAATTATTGGTCAGGGCACACCCCTAATAGGGGATGTGCAGGAGGCAGACAATCTGTGTTTCATTGTCTCTCTTCCTCTCCCTCTAAAAAAGCAATAAAAACATGTTAAAAAATGAAAATATATAAAAATGAGACATTATTGACATAACAACTCTCCAACACATTCCCTGTCAACCTTCCCCAGATAAAATTATTTTTCCTGGAGTATGTTTACATTTATTGAAATTTGTTTTCAGTAATCATTATTTATTAATTTATCACTTGTATTATATATAACTAAAATAAAAATAATAAATAAATAAAATATATATATGACACAAATTAATTTACTTATTTTAATTACTTCTAGAATAGGAAGTAGCTTCTCTGAACCTATATGCCTTTGCCACCACACAATATTGTGATAACTAAACAAGATAATTGTGTGAATGATCTACATACACAGTATAGTCTACACAATCATAAGGTAAGATATTCCTTATCTTTTGAAATATTCACCTCTTGCCCAGCTAGTGTTGCTCAATGGTTGAGTGTCAACCCATACACCAGAGAGAGACAGAAAGTTACCTACAAAGGATCCCCCATCAGACCAGCAAATGATTTCTCAACAGAAACACATCAGGACAGAAAGGAATGAAATGAAATACACAAAGTCATGCAAAAGAAGAGTCTGAATCCAAGAATACTGTATCCAGCAAGGCTATCAATAAAAATTGAGGGTAAAGTCAGGAGCTTCACAGACAAAAAAGGACTAAGGGAGTTTATTACCACCAAACCAGCAATGCAAGAAATGCTAAAGGGTCTGATGGTGAAGGGATGGAAAAAAAGTTTTTCAGGCGAATGGAAATGAAAAAAAAAAATCTGGGGTAGCAATACTTATATCTGACAAATGAGACCTCAAAGGGAATACCATAACAAGAGATAAGGAAAGCCACTTTATAATAATAAAGGGAGCATTTCAACAAGAAGATATAATTCTGGTAAACATATATGAACCCAATGCATGAGCACCAAAATACATTAAAAAAAATAAACTTATGAAGGATATCAAGGGAGAGATTGACAGCAATACAGTCATAGCAGGGGACTTTAATACCACACTAACACCACTGGACAAATCCTTTAAACAAAAAAATCAGCAAAGAAACATCAATCCTAAATGACTCACTAGATCAGATGGAACTAATTGATATTTTCAGAACATTTCACCCCAAATCCACAGAATATACATTCTTCTCAAGTGCACATGGGTCTTTTTCAAAGGTAGACAACATATTGGGACACAGGCAAAGCCTCTTCAAATTCAAGAAGATAGAAATCATATCAAACATCTAATCAGATCACAATGGCATAAAACTAGAAATCAACTACAATAAAAACAATAAAAAAATCAAACACTTGGAGGCTAAACAGCATGCTATTAAACAATGACTGGGTTACCAAAGAGATCAAATAAGAAATAAAAAAGCATCATGGCAACAAACAATGATGAAAACACAACAAAGCAGTCTTGAGAGGGAAGTTCATAGCTATACAGGCCTATTTCAAAAAACAAGAAAAACTACCGTATTTTCCGGCGTATAAGACGACTTTTTAACCCAGGAAAATCTTCTATACGCCCAGTCATCTTATACGCTGGAAAATATGGTAATAATAAACCATCTAACTCTGCAACTTGAAAAATTAGAAAGAGAGAAACAAGAAAAGCCCAGTGTAAGCAGAAAGAAGGAAATAATAAAGATCAGAGTGAAGATAAATGTCATAGAGACAAAAAAACAACAACAATATAAACGATCAATAAAACCAAGAGCCGGTTCTTTGAAAGGATAAACAAGATTGATGAACCTCTAGCCAGGCTCACCAAGAAGCAAAGAGAGAGGACCCAAATAAACAAAATTAGAAATGAAAGAGGTGAAGTAACAACTGATCACACAGAAATACAAACAATTATGAAAAAATACTATGATCAACTCTATTCCAACAAAATGGACAACCTAGATGAAATGGACATATTCTTAGAAAAATACAAGCTCCCAAAACTCAATCAAGAAGAATAAACAAACCTGAATAGGCCGATAACTACCAAAGAAATTAAAGCAACAATCAATAACCTTCCAGCAGGAGAGATCCAAGATGACTGCCAACAGGATGGCAAGCTGCAAGATAGTGTTTGAGTGAAAGAATGAAAAGAAAGTGTGTGGATGTGTGGGGAGTGTCTGCATTTCTGAGAGAGGGACAGCTATATTCCAAGGAATTGTTGGGCACTGCTGGACCAGCCTCCCCTGGCTGTGCAGCCTCTACTGCTGCTGAAATCTCTCCTAGAGCGGCTGGCTCTGCAGCTGAGACCACGCCATCTTGAAAGGGAGAATGGTGCTGATCTGAGGCCCAGCCTTACCTTCAACTGGGGACCTTGGATACCTCCCGGGACCCTACAACCACCACCCCCAGGGACAAGCTGCCTCAGCTGTGAACCCATGAACACCAAGACTCCAGCCTTTCTGACTGCGGGCGCCAAGAAAGTCTGTCCAGAAGCAGCAAGAATATGCTGATGAGCCCTGTGCCTTCTCACAGAGCAGAGAGAAGGAACAGCTGAATCAATTAATATCCACCCAAAATTGGCAAATTAAACACAGGTCACATATCGCCTAAGGATAGGTGAGATCTGGGATCTAGGCTGGAGGGAGAAACACACGCGAAATATGCATGAAACACGCACAGCAGGAAGTAAAGTCTCAGAGGAATACCGCGCCCCATAAAATACGCAGCTGCTGGGGTCAGTGTAGCCCTCGAATGTGGAAGGGGGTCCACAGGGATGCTGGAAGAAAGGGACTATAGAAATGAACGCACACCAGGGCTGGGCCCAGAAAGGCAGCCTGAAGTTCTACCAATATACCGGCTATGGAGTGCCAGGGGAAAAAGATGCCAGTCTGTGTGCATCCTGTGGCTTTTTTCCCCCTTCTTTTTGTTTTTAAATCCTTCCTTTTGATTGCTAAGTCAAGTACATAGGATCTTTCAATTAAAAAACACTCACTGAGACTACAGGGGAAAGCTGTTTTTGTGGGACCTGGGGTTCAGAGTGAGGAGAGATGAGCAGAAAACCAGCTCTAGGGCAGTCTATCCCCCAACCCAGTATTGAGTGCTGCAGGGAAAGCAATCTAACCACTAGGTAGAAGAGGGGCCTTTTAGCACTGAGTATGAATACAGAAAAACTGCCACCCAGGGGTTTTATCAGAAATTGACTCTTGTGTAAATACAACTAAAGGAAGGCTGTGAAACAAAGAGCTCCCGACTGCTTGAAAACAGGGTTGTGGCTTATGACACTGAGGAGCGGTGGAGCGTAGGGAACTTCAATACTGTGCTGTCTATGTGACAGGAAATAGACCTGCCAAGCAGAACAGTAGAGAAAGTGAATGACCTTCACTAGTTCACAGTTTTATTTTTTATCTTTCACTTGAGAAACTAAATTTTTTTCTTTTCTCACTTGATTTTACCTTTTTTTATTATATTTTTAATTTTAATTATTATTATTAATACTATTATTTTACCTTTTTTAAGTTTTATTTTATTATTTTTTTCATTTTATTTTATTTTATTTTATTTTATTTTATTTTGGGATTAGTGTATTTTTCCTTTAGCATTATTTTACTCTATCTCAATTTTTCCTTTATGCCAATGCTCTCTTCCTCACTTTCATCTTTTGTCCTGTTTCTCTTACCCTATTCCTGCTTTAGTTTTTCTCTATCCTTTCTCTTTTCTCCCCGTTAAAAATTGATCTTACTCATATATCTAATTTCTCTTCCCCTGCTACAAGTCCATACACACTTCTCTCTTCTGTTTCTTCACTATCCAAGATTTATTTTTCTTCCTTTTTTTTGCCTTTTAATTTCTATTTGTCTTGTTTGTTTGATTGTTCACTAGTTTGGTTTTTATTGCTTGTTTGTTTTTTCTATTTTTTTTCGTTTATTTTTTTACTTCTGTGTTTCCTCTCCTCACTTGTTCTCTTCTCCTACTAATAGCTTAACGAATTCCAGTCACAAACTCAGGCCTATCTACTCTCTATTCTCCTTTTCCAATAGTAAACAAATACATAGACAGATTAAAGAATGGGAAAATTTTATATATATATATATATATATGTATATATATATATATATATATATATATATATATGTAATTATATATATGAATAAATTTTCTTTTGTATTTACACTTCAATATATATATTATATATTCTCTCTATATAATATATAATACATATATATTATATACATATATATATATATATAATGTATATAATATATATACACTATAGCCAGATTATTATAATCTCTGAACACATAATAATCTGGCCACTCAGTATATATATAGATATATATAGATATAGATATAGATATAGATATAGATATAGATATAGATAGATATACATATACATATACATATACATATACATATACATATATATATCCTATCTAATAAAAGAGTAATATGCAAATTAACCATCACTCAGCTACAAAATGGCTGCGCCCATAGCCACAAGATGGCGGCGCCTAGTCCTCTTAGCCCCAGGGGAGTCCGCCCAGTAGCAGCAGTCCAGGGTGTCCGGCTGGGAGACACCAGTGCCCAGCATGAGCTGCAGGATCACTGGCAAGTGGAGATGGTTTGGGGGCGGGGGTCTCAGCTGCCTCCAAGCTGCAGGATCCCCTGGCAAGCTGCAGGATCCACTGCCAAGCCGGGGCAGTTTGGGGACGGGGGTCTCAGCTGCCCCCAAGCTGCAGGATCCCCTGGCTGTGAGGACAGCTTGGGCTGGAGTCTCAGGCCTGCAGGGCCCAGCACCCAAGACGCAGGATCTTCTGGCCGGGCTGGCTGCCTGGGCTGGGGTCTCATCCCTGCAGGGCCGGGCACCCCCACTGCATGATCACCCAGCCAGTGGCAGCAGCCTGGGCTTGGGTCTCAGGCCAGGAGGATGGTGCACCCCCACTGTGCTATCTTCAGGCCAGTGAAGGCAGCCTGGGCTGGAGGCATGCACCCCCACCGGGCTATCCCCAGCCAGGCTGAGATGGCAGCCTGGGCAGGAGTCTCAGCCTGGCTTGACTGAGGCGGCAGCCTGAGCTGGGGTCTCAGCATGGCCAGGGCTCGATCCCCTTCCAGTGGTGGCAGCCTGGGGTCTCAACCATTGAGTCACATCAGCCAGGCAGATATGGAGGAATCTTAAATGTTATTTTTTAATAATATATATTTTATTGATTTTTTACAGAGAGGAAGGGAGTGGGATAGAGAACGAGAAACATCTATGAGAGAGAAGCATCGATCAGCTGCCTCCTGCACACTCCCCACTGGGTATGTGTCCCCAAACAAGGTACATGCCCTTGACCAGAATCAAACCTGGGACCCTTGATTCTACAGGCCAATGCTCCATCCACTGAGCCAAACCAGTTAGGTCTGTCCAATATGCTAAAGAAAAAACCCTATCTAATAAAGAGGGAATATGCAAGGGAGGGCATTTGGGGGTGACCGGGGTATCAGGGGAGGACAGTTAGGCATTGATCGGGCTGGCAGGCAGAACAATTAGCAGCAATCAGGAAGGCAGGCAGGCAAGTAGTTGGGAGACAGCAGTCCTAGATTGTGAAAGGTATCCCAGATTAGAGAGGGTGCAGGTTGGGCTGAGAGACACCCTCCCCCCGTGCACAAATTTTGTGCACCAGGCCTCTAGCATATGAGACCTGGTGCATGAATTCATGTATGGGTGGGGTCCGGCCAGGCTGGCCAGGGGGAGGGGACATAGGTGATTGGCTGGCCTGCCTGCTGGTCGAACTCCTGGTCAAGGGGACAATTTGCATATTAGCCTTTTATGATATAGGATATACACTGAGTGGCCAGATTATTATGCATTCAGAGATCATAATAATCTGGCCACTCAGTGTGTGTATATATATATATATATATATATATATATATATATATATATATTCTTTTATTGTATTTATTTTTTTACTTTTCTTCTTATACACTCATTTTCTATCCACCTCCTCTATACTGAATTGTGACTCTTTACCCATTCATTCAATTCCTTGACCTTACCTTCTGGAAATAAGTTCTGCTTCCTCAGATTCATCTGGGTGTTTGTTGTTTGGAGGTTTGTAGTTTATATATTTTGGATTAGTTATTGTTTGTAGTTTTCATTCATCTCTGAGTATTTCTTATTTGTATTTTTTGGATTAGTTATTGTTTTATTGGAGTTTTCTCCCCATATACATATATTTTCTCCCTTGTTTATTCTTCTCCTTCTTTCCTCTTACATATTTTTCCTTTTCTCAATATCATTTTTGGACTTTTTTGTATCCTCTAACTCTCTTTTATCTAGTGGTCATCTTTATTTGGAGTTATTAGTACCATGAATACATTTGTGTTTGGTGCCCTGTGCATTGTGTCTTATTGTGTTCCATTTGGTGCCGATAGGTCAACGCAGGAGAGAGAGAGCTACATAAACAGACATCCAGAGAGGAACGATCTTGGGGAGACAAAGAAACAGCCCACATAGGAAAGAAAAGGAGGAATCACCATAAAAGGAAGTAAATTAAATGGGGGCAAGCAATATGTCAGAGAAATAATTTAGAGAAATGGTCATAAGGTTGCTGAAAAGGATAGAAGACAAATTCAACAATATGTGTAATAACCAAGAGGAAATGAAAAAGAACCAAGAATAAATGAAAAATGACAATGCTGCAACAAAAAACTCAATAGAAAGCATCGATAGTAGATTAGTGAGCTAGAAGACAAGGTAGGAAAAAATACCCAAGCAGAGGAACATCTACAAAAAAAAATTAAAAAACAGGAGAGCCTAAGGAAACTTTGGGACAATATGAAACAAAACATATCCGCATAATTGGGGTGCCAGAAGGAGAGGAAACTGATCTAGGAATAGAAAACCTGTTTGAAGAAATAATGACAGAAAATTTCCCTGATATGGGGAAGAAAAAACTCACACAAATCCAAGAAGCTCACATAGTCTCAAACAAGATGAACCCCAAAGAACGACACCAAGACATATTATCATTAAATTGGCAAACACCAATAAAAAAGTAAGAATCTTAAAGGCTGCCATAGAGAGACAGAAAGTTACCTACAAAGGATCCCCCATAAGACTAGCAACTGATTTCTCAACAGAAACACATCAGGCCAGAAGGGAATGGGATGAAATATACAAAGTGATGCAAAGGAAGGGTCTGAATCCAAGAATACTGTACCCACAAAGGCTATCAATCAAAATTGAGGGTGGAATCAGGAGCTTGACAGACAAAAAATGACTGAGGGAGTTTATTACCACTAAACCAGCAATGCAAGAAATGCTAAAGGGTCTGCTGTAAAAAGAAGAAATAGGAAGGGAAGAAGGAACACAGGCATAAAGAATAAAAATGTCAACAAACAAGTACATAGCTATAATAAGTTTCAATGTAAGTGGATTAAATGCCCCAATTAAAAGACATAGGGTAGCTGAATGAATAAGAAAATATGACCCATATATCTGCTGTCTACAGGAAACCCACCTCAGAACAAATGACTCACACAGACTAATGGTGAAGGGATGGAAAAAGCTTTTTCAGGCTAATAGAAATGAAAAAAAAATTGATGTAGCAATACTTATATCTGACAAATTATACCTCAAAGTGAAGGCCATAACAAGAGATAAGGAAGTTCAGTTCATAATACTAAAGGGAGAAATTCAACAAGAAGATTTAACTATGCACCCAATAAAGGAACACCCAAATACATTAAAAAAAACCCAAAAAACTCCTGGAAAATATCAAGGGAGAGATTGACAGCAATACAATCATAGTAGGGGACTTTAATACCCCATTGACACCAGTGGATAAATCCTCTAGACAAAAAATCAGCAAAGAAATATCAATCCTAAATGACTCACTAGAACAGATGGAATTAATTTACATCTTCAGAACATTTCACCCCAAAGCCACAGAATATACATTCTTCTCAAGTGAACATGGGTCTTTTTCAAAGATAGACCACATATTGGGACACAGGCAAAGTCTCTTCAAATTCACGAATATAGAAATCATATCAAGCATCTTCTCAGATTCAATAGCATAAAACTAGAAATCAACTACAATAAAAACAATAAAAAAAAATCCAACACCTGGAGGCTAAATAGCATGTTACTCAACAATGATTGGGTTACAAAAGAGGTCAAAGAAGAAATAAAAAGCACCATGGCAACAAATGACAATGAAAACACAACAATCCAAAATCTATGGGACACAGTGAAAGCAGTCTTGAGAGGGAAGTTCATAGCTCTACAGGCTATCTCAAAAAACAAAAATAATGGTAATAAATTATCTAACCCTACATCTCAAAGAGTTAGAAAGAGAGCAACAAAAAAAAAAAAAACCCCAGCATAATCAGAAGGAAAAAAATAATAAAGATCAGAGTGAAGATAAATTACATAGAGACCAAAAAAACATTACAAAATGTCAACAAAACCAAGAGCCAGTTCTTTGAAAGGATAACAAGATTGATGAACCTCTAACCAGGCTCACCAAGAAGCAAAGAGAGAGGACCCAAATAAACAAAATCAGAAATGAAAAAGGTGAAGTATCATACAGAAATACAAACAATTATGAAAAAAATACTACGATAAACTATATTCCAGTAAAATGGACAACCTAGATGAAATGGACAGATTCTTAGAAAAATACAAGCTCCCAAAACTCAATCAAGAAGAATAAAAAAACCTGAATAAGCTGATAACTACCAAAGAAATAGACGCAGTGATCAAAAATCTTCCAGCAAATAAAATCCCTGGCCCGAACAGCTTTACAGGGGAGTTCTACCAAGCATTCAAAGAAGAACTAAACCTATCCTTCACAGACTATTCCAAAATATTCAAGAGGAAGGAACACTTCCAAGCTCTTTCTATGAAGCCAGCATTACCCTAATCCCAAAACCAGATAAAGACACCACAAAAAAAAGAGAACTACAGGCCAATATCCTCAATGAACATAGATGCTAAAGTACTTAACAAAATTCTAGCAAATCAGATTCAGCATTTCATTAGAGAGATCATACAACATGACCAAGTGGGAATTATTCTGGGGATGCAAGGATGGTACAATATCCACGACTCAATAAATGTGATACATCACATAAACAAACTGAGAGACAAAAATCATATAATCACATCAATCAATGCAGAAAAAGAATTTGACAAAATCTAACACCATTTCTTGATAAAAACTCAGCAAAGTGGGAAGAGAGGGATCATACCTCAACATAATAGAAGCCTTAAATGAAAAGAGGTGAAGTAACAACTGATCACACAGATATCATATTCAATGGGCAAAAACTAAACTTATTTCCCCTAAGAACTATCACCACTCTTGTTTGATATAGTACTGCAAGTGCTAGCAATAGCGAACATACAAGAAGAAATGAAAGGCATCCAAATTGGAAAAAAAGAAGTAAGCCTCTCCTGGTTCGCAGATGACATGATACTACACATAGAAAACCCCAAAGACTCCATCAAAAAACTCCTAGACCTAATAAATGAATTTGGCAATGTAGCAGGAAAAAAAAATTCACACCCAGAAACCTATGGCCTTTTTATACAACAATAATGAACTCACAGAAAGAGAAAAAAACAATCTTATTACCATTGCACCAAAAAAATTAAGATACCTAGGAATAAACTTAACTAAGGACATAAAAGATCTGTGCTCAGAAAAATCCAGGACATTGAAAAAAAGAGATAGAAGATGACATAAACAAAAGGAAGAACATACCATGTTCATGGATTGGTAGACTCAACATCATTAAAATGTCCATACTTACCAAATCAATCTACAGATTCAATGCAATCCCCATTAAAAAACCAATGGCATATTTCAAAGGTCTAGAACCAACTCTCCAAAAATTCATCTTGAATAAAAATAGATCCCGATTAGCCACAGCTAATTGGTGGGATCTCAGTACCAGAGATCAAGCTATATTACTAAGCCACTCTTCTCAACACTACCTGATACTGGCACAAGAACAAACATATAGACCAATGAAACAGAACATAAAACCCAGAAATTGACCCAAGCCATTATACTCAATTAATATTTGACAGAGGAGGCAAGAGCATACAGTGGAGTCAAAACAGTATCTTTAATAATTTGGCTGAGAAATTTGGACAGATACATGCAAAAAAAGTGAAACTAGATCACCAACTTACACCATACACAAAAACAAACTCAAAATGGCTTAAAGGACTTGAATGTAAGACAGGCAACCATAAAAATCTTACAAGACTCCATAGGCAGTAAAATAGCAGACATATGTTGCAGCAATATCTTTACAGACACAGCTCCTAGGGCAGTGATGGCGAACCTATGATACATGTGTCCGCACTGACACGTGTAGCCATTTCTGATGATACGCGGCCACTGAGGCAGCCTCATGTCAAGGATGAAACATTTGCTGCTCCTGAGGATGAAACATTTGCGAAATGTTTTTTCCTCAAAGTGACACACTACCCGAATTATGCTCAGTATTTTGGCGAAGTTAGACACACCAAGCTCAAAAGGTTGCCCATGACTGTCCTAGGGCAATGGAAACTAAGGAGAAAAGAAACAAATGGGACTACATCAAAATAAAAAGCTTCTGCCCAGCAAAATAAACCATCAACAAAACAAGAAAGCCCACTCTATGGGAGAATACATTTGCCAATGATATTTCTGATAAGGGCTTAATGTCCAAAATTTACAGAGAACTCATGCAACTTAACAAAAGGAAGATAAATGATCCAATCATAAAATGGTCAAAGGATGTAAACAGACATTTTTCAAAAGAATACATACAGAAGGCTGAGAGACATATGAAAACATGCTCAAAGTCACTAATCATCCATGAGATGCAAATCAAAACAGCAATGAGATACCATCTCAAACATGTCAGAATGGCTATCATCAACAAATCAACAAACGACAAGTGCTGGCAAGGATGTGGAGAAAAAAGAACCCTCCTGCACTGCTGTTGGGAATGCAGACCGGTGCAGCCACTGTGGAAATCAGTATAGAGTTTCCTCAAAAAGTTACAAATGGATCTCCCATTTGACTCAGTAATCCCACTTATAATACTATATCCAAAGAAACCGAAAACACTAATCAGAAAGGATATATGCACCCCTATGTTCATAGCAGCACAATTTACATTAGCTAAGATTTGGAAACAGCCTAAGTGTCCATCAAAAGATGAATGGATTAAAAAACTGTGGTACATCTACACAATGGAATACGCTGCTGCTATAAAAAAGAAGGATCTTTTACCATTTGCCACAGCATGGATGGAACTGGAGAGCGTTATGCTAAGTGAAATAAGCTAGTTGGAGAAAGATAAATATCACGTGATCTCACTCATATGTGGGATATAATGATCAACATAATTTTATGAACAAGAATAGGCCCAGAGACAAATGGTAGGGGATGGGAGGTGTTAGAGAGCAACCAAAGGACATTTATGCATGCATATTAGCATAACCAAAGGACTCAGACACTGGGGCATTGGGCGCTTGCACATGGTGGGAATGGCTGGGGGCAGGGGGGGTTTCAATTGGGGAAAAAGAAGACATATGCAAAACTTTAGACAATAAAAAAAATGCTATCAACATAGAAAATAACTATCAACATCAAATTATGTAATCAGCCAAACTATAGTTTTTATTAAAATATAAAATGTTTAACAGGAAGAAAAAATGTTATATCCATAAATCATCAGCAAAAAACTGTTAAGAAACTACTTCAGGAAGAAGGAAATAAAGCCCAAAAAAGGTGTAAGAAAAATGATCAATTAGAATCTAAGATGGCTGCAAAGTAGGTGGATGATGCACTCACCTCCTCCCAGAACCAAATTGGAATTACAACTAAATTATACAACAATCAGACTGAATAACCAACTGAAGACTAGCTGAACAGAAGTCTTGTAACTAAGGGCAGACAGAAGAATCCATGTTGAGACTGGGAGGAAGGATGGAGATGGGAAAGGGCTTGCCCTACACCCACATGCAATGGTTGAATATCTGGAGGGATATTTCAGCTGCCAAGGTGCCCCTAAGGAGCAAGGGGTCTCAATTTAATGGCAGGGCCCTACCCAGCCCAAACCACCAGTGCTGGGAAGAGGAACCCACATAACATCTGTCTGAAAATCAGCAGAGATTCTGTCCACCAATGTGAGACAGGAGGTGGCTGGAAACTCAGGTACCCTCTTCAAGGGCCAGCATACAAAATCATACTTGAGAGCATTCAATTTGGTCTCTAGCAAAGGGCTGACTAGAGTCAGACAGGTAGAAATTGGATTTATGGTTTCAGGGAGATGGCTAGAAAGACAACCACCAATGCCCCTGTCTGAGTCCCTTTCCCACACCATCCTCTCACGCTATCTTTCTTGGATCAAGCATATACCTCCACATGCATCAATCTGGGAAGATGCACTAGGCTCACACTCAAGACTCCCTGTGGCCCTGCCCTGCCAGGTTCCTACCCTGCAGAGGAATCTGCTAGCTGTAACCAACCTGGACCCTCCTTGCAGTCTTTCTTGAGAGGTTTTCAAATAAATCTAGGAAGGCTCAGGGAGTGAGAGAAACACAAAGAGAGGGACTGAATGGAGTGGCTTTAGGGTGAGGACTGTTTTTCCCTGCATGCCCAACTGGTGATGCTCTGCATATCACTGACTTAGAGAAACGCACTATCCCCAGCCTTCTCATTCACTGAAGTGTTGCCCATCAAAATCATACCCTGCAGAGAAGTGTGTTGGCTGCAACCATCCAGGGTTCATGATGCAGTCTTTCTTGGGCTCTCTAGCAGATCCAAGCAAACACAGGTGTCAGAGAAGCACAGAGAAACACTGAGTTATATGTCTTTCGGGAAGTCATTTTTCTCTATGCACCCCAACTGGCCCCACCGTTCTTATGCAGAACCTTCCCTCTACATGGCAAAATCTGAATCCATTTTAGCTTGAAGAAATCTAATGGCCTCACCCTGGCAACTCCTGAAACCCTACCCAACATCAAAGGCCATAGGTCCCATGCAGATAGCAGCTTATCTTGGTGTACCCTGAGACTTTTGCTAAAAAGCAAAGACATCACTGGTGCCTAATTTGAATGTGTAGCAAACTGATGAACACCACTTGCCCCTACCTGGTGATTCAGAGAACTTGCCTCACTCAAGTTGCATACTACCAAAGACTACTTCTGTGGCTGAGGCTAACAGGCAGCCAGTAGGTATAGGTGAATCTTGGTGTACCTTGGGCCTTTTGCTGACCCACCCTAAGCTTGTATTTATGGAAGCCAGCCTCAGTACTCAACTTGGCCACTTGCATGTGCATATAGGCCCAAAAAAGGCAGCTATCAACCATGGAACACACTTTGTAGCTCCTAAAAGGTAGCCCAGTGCTATTCATAGGTAGCATCTGACATTGACCTGAACTGAAGACCCTCCCAGGAGACCCCAGAACCAAAACAACCAGAGGCTGATATCAGAACCACAACCCAACTAGATCCATAAGCGGCACATCCAAAGAGAATTCTTAGCAGAAACCAGAATCTATTGGGGTAAATTCTGCTTCATGGGGTCAGCCCCAGAACAGCAGTTCATACACTGTTATTGAGGTTAATCCTAAAAGTCAAGTAAATCCCATCTGTGGATGGGCCAAAAACAATCTACATTAGGGCATATATAACCTATACAAAGGACAATCCTGAAATACCCAGCTGAGGTAATTAGAGAGACTGCACCACTGAGCCTCACAAGACACCTACTACATAAGACTAAGACTGGAAGGAATAGTATATATACATAATAAACAGAAAGAAATATAGAGACATATGATCAAATGAAAGAATAGGAGTAATTCCCAGAAAAAGAACTAAATTCAATAAAGGTAAACAACTACCAGATACAGAGTTCAAAAGAATGCTTATGCGGAATTTATATGCTCAAGGAGCTTAGGGAAAGTATGAAAGAACTTAGGATAACTTGAACAAAGAGATAGTAAACATTATAAAGGTCATATAAACCATAAAAAGTCAGAAATAAAGAATACAATAACTGAAATGAAGAATACAGGAGAAGAAATCAATAGCCTATTATATAAAGCAAAGGACTGAATCAGTAATTTAGAGGACAAGATACCATAAACTTCCTAATAAAAACAGAAAAATAAACAAACAAACAAAAAACCAACGATTTAATATGGGGATAGTTTAAGAGACCTCTGGGACAACATGCTTAACATCATAGTGAATTTTCTAGCTGAGAACCTATTTGAAAAAATAATAACTGAAAACTTCTCTAATGTGGTGAAGGAAAAAGACACACAAGTCCTGCAATATCAGAGAGTCCCCCCAAAAAATTAACACAAAGAGGCCCACACCAAGACATATCATAGTTAAAATGGCAAAGTTACATATAAAGAGAGAATCTTAAAAGAATCAAGAGAAAAACAGTTACCTACAAGGGAGCTCCCATAAGATTGTCAGCTGATTTCTCAACAGAAACATTTTAGGCAGGAAGAGATTGGCATGACATATTCAAAGAGATAAAACAGAAGGGGTACTACAACCAAAACTACTTGTACTGACAAGACTGTCATTTAAAATTGAGGAGAGCCTTGGCTGATGTGGTTCAGTTGGGTGGGTGTCGTCCCATACACCAAAGGTTGCTGATTTGATTCCTGGTTAAGGCACATGCTTGGGTTGTGGGTTCCTTCCCCAGTATGGGAATGCAGGAGGCAGCTGATCAATGTTTCTCTATCACATTGATGTTTATCTCTCCCCCTCTCCATTCCTATCTCTCTAAAAATCAATTCAAAATTTTAAAATTATAATAAAATGAGGAGAAATAAAGGGCTTTCCAAATAAGCAAAAGCTAAAGAAATTAATCACCACCAAAACAGTATTGCAAGAAATGTTTAAAATAGTTATTTAAGAAGAAAGAAAAAAAGAGGAACATAATTGTAAAAAAATAAATAATAATAAATAATAAATACATGCTTTTTAAATACAAGTGGATTAAATGTTTCAATCAAAAGACATAAAGTAGCTGAATGAATAAGAAAATAAGACCCATATATATGCTGTCTACAAGAGACCTACTTCAGATCAAATGACACACAAGACTAAAGGTAAAAGGATAGAAAATGATATTTCATGTAAATTGAAACAATAGAGAGATGGGGTAGCAATACTTAGACATAATAGACTTTAAAACAAAGGCTTTAATAAAAGACAAAGAACATTACATAATGATAAAAGGATTAATCGAACAAGAGGATATAATCATTGTAAACATTTATCCACCCAACATAAAAGCACATAAAACAAATATTGATGGACATAAAGGGAGAGATTGCCAGTAATCAATCATATCAGGGGACTTTAACACCCCACTGATGTAAACAGATAGATCTTGCATACAGAAAATCGACAAGGACACAACAACCTTAAATGGCACAATAGACCAGGTAGATTAAATTGATATTTTCAGAGCATTTCATCTCAAAACAGCAGAATATAGATTATTTTCAAGTGTACATGGAACATTTTCCAGGATAGACCACATGTTAGGCCACCCAATGTGTCTCAATAAATTTAAGAAGATTTAAATTATATCAAGCATCTTCTATGACCACAATGTTATCAAACTAGGAATAAATAACAAAAAACAACTGAAAAACACACAAAAAAACATGGAGGCTAAGTAACATGTTACTAAACAATAAATGGATGAATAATGAGATCAAGGAAGGAATCAAAAGTTACCTTGGGACAAATTAAAATGAAGATACAACAACTCAAAAATCTTTGGGACACAGCAAAAGCAGTTCCAAGAAGAAAATTCATAGCAATACAGGCCTACCTCAAGAAGTAGGGAAAATGTTAAATAAGAAATCTAACATTATACCTAAAAGAAATAAACAAAACACACATACACATGTGCACACACACACACACACACACACACACACACAGAAAAAAAAGAAAGCAAAACAATAGCATAGCCTAAAGTAAGCTAAAAGATAAAAATGATAAAGATCTGAGAGGAAATAAACAAAATGTAGTCTAAAAAAACAACAACAAAAGATCAATGAAACCAAGAGCTAGTTTTTTTAAAAGGCTAATAATATTTATAAATGTTTAACTAGACTCAAGAGAAAGAAAAGAGGGGGACCCAAATAAATAATATCAGAAATGAAAGAAGAGAATTAACAATTGACGCAATAGAAATACAAAGGATTTCTAGAAAATATTATGAAAAAATATATACTAGAAAATTGGACAATCTGGATAAAATATATAATTTCTTAGACACATACAATCTTCCAACATTGAATGAAGAAGAAACAGAAAATCTGAACAGACCAAACACAACTAATGAAATTGAAGCAATAAAACAAACAAACAAACAAAACTCACAGCAAATAAAAGTTCTAGAATAGACCAGTTGGCTTCACATGTGACTTTTTTCAAAAATTCAAAGAAAAAGTAACACCTATCTTTCTCAAACTATTCTAAAAAAATTCAAGAGGAGGGGAATCATCCAAGCTTATTTTACAAGGCCAGCATTACCCTAATTATAAAACCAGATTAGGACACTACAAAGAAAGAAAATTATAGGTCAATATCCCTGATGAATACATGCAAAAATTATCCACAAAATATCAGAAAACCAAATTCGAACAATACATTAAAAAGATCACACACTATAATCAATTAAGATTTATTCCAGACATGCAAGGTTGTCATAATATTTGAAAATCAATTACTATGATAAACCATGTAAAAAATAAGCATAAAAATCACATGATCATAACAATAGACACAGAAAAAGCATTCGACAATATCCAACACACACGATGGTAAAAACTCTCAGCTAAGTGGGAATAGAGGAAACATAATAAAGGCCTTAAATGACAAACCAACAAATAACATCACACTGAAGAAGGAAAACATTAAAAGCATTTCCCTTAAGATCAGAAAAAAGATAAGGATGTCTGCTTTCACCACTCTTATTCAACATAGAACTGAGATCCCAGCTACAGTAATTAGACAAGATGAAATAAAAGGCATCCAAATTGGAAAGGAAGAATCATTACTTGCAAATGACATGATACTGTATTTAAAGAACCCTAAGGACTACATTAAAAAAAAAAAAACTACTATAACTGATAAACAAATTCAGTGAAGTAGCAGATACAAAACTAATATTAAAAAATTGGTTGATGGATAGTAAAGAACATTATAAAGTGATGAACAAAAAGATAGATACAGAGACAGTAAAGCATCAAACAGACTTTCAAATTGCAGGGGGAAAGTTAGGGAGAGGTGGGGGAGATATGAAATCAAACGAAGGACTTGTATGCATGCATATAAGCATAAACAATGGACGCAAAACTCTGGGGGGTGAGGGCATGTATGGGGGTGGGGTGGGGGGTAATGGTAAGATATGTACACATGTAATACCTCAATAAAAAAAAATTGGTTGAATTTTTGTAGACCAATAATAAATTATCAGAAAAAGAAACTAAGAAAATAATCTCATTTACAATTGCATCAAAAATAAAAAATAAAATGCCTAGGAATAAATTTAACCAAGGTAGTAAAATATCTATCCTTGAAACATTATAAAATGCTAAAAAGAAATTGAAGAAAATATAAATATATAGAAACATACATTGTGAGCATGGATAGAAAGAGTTAACATCATTAAAATGTCCACACTACCCAAAGCAATATATAGATTTAATGTAATTCCTATCAAAATAACAATGACATTTTTCACAGAACTGGCATAAATAATCCAAAAACTTATATAAAACCACAAATAGCACCAAATAGGCACAAAAACCTTAAGAAGAAGAGCAAAGTCAGATGCATCATACTATCTGATCTAAAACAATACTACCAGGCCACAGTAATAAAAACATCCTTGTACTTGCATAAAAACAGACTTATAGACAAAATAGAGAACAGAATAGAGAGCGCAAAAATAAGTCCACACCTATATGGTCAATTAATATTTGACAAAGGAGAACATATAATGGGAAAAGAAGGCCTCGTCAATAAATGGTGCTGGAAAAATTGAATAGATACGTGCAAAGAAATGAAACTAGACCACCTTCTTACACCAAACACAAGAATAAACTCAAAATGAAGTAAAGTCTAAAATGTAAGACTTTAAACCATAAAACTCCTAGAAGTAAAATCCCTCACATTTCTCTTAGCAATATTCTTTTTCTGATATGCCTTCTCAGGAAAAGGAAACCAAATAAAAAATTTTTAAATGAGACTACATCAAACTAAAAGTTTTTACATAGCAAATGAAACCGTCAATAAAATGGAAAGATAACCCATTGAATGGGAGAAGATTTTCACCAATGGTACATCTGCTAAGAAGTTAATGTCCAAAATTTATAAAGAACTCATACTACTGAACACACACACACACACACACACACACAAAAGAAAAATCCAAAGAGAACATAGTGCTGGCTAATAGACATATGAAAAGATGCTAAATGTCACTAAGTGTCAGAGAAATGCAAATTAAAACCATAGTAAGATATTACCCCCAACTTGTCAGAATGGCTATCATCAATAAATTCACAAATGATAAGTATTGACACTATGCAGATTGGTGCAACCACTATGAAACTGCTTTACGATCCAGTGGTTGCACTACTGGTTATTTATTGGAAGAAACCCAAACTACTAATTCTAAAGTATGTATGCACTCCTATGCTCAGTGCAGCATTACTTACAATAGCGAAGCTATGAAAGCAATCCAAGTGCCTATAAATAAATGAGTGGATAGAAAATAAAAAAGACATATACAATGGAATATTACTCAGCTATAAAAAAAGAATGAAATCTTAGCACCTGTGACAGCAATAATGCACCTCCAAAAGGGTATTATATTAAGTGAAGTAAGTCAAAGAGAGACAAATTCCCTATGGTTTTACTTATTTGTCTAACCTAAAGAACAGTATAAACAAACAAAATAGAAACTGACTCATTGATACAAAGAATCAAGTACAGTTGTAAAAGAGGAGGGGAGTTAAGGGGCTGGGTGAAAAAAGTGAAGGCATTGGTAATTACAAGATAGTCATGAGATTGTGTAGTATGGCATAAGGAATATAGTCAACCCTACCTAATAAAATAGTAATATGCAAATTGACCGCACCTTCGCTACGCCCAAGCCACGTCCACCAGCCAAAGCCACGCCCACCAACCAATCAGGGCGAGTATGCAAATTACCCAACAAAGATGGCAGTTAATTTGCATATGCTGAGGGAGGGAGGAGTGAAGACTGAAGACAACTTAGAAGGAAGAGGGAGGAAAAGCGGAAAGCAAGGTGGCTGCCAGAGGGAAAGCCCGGGCAGGGCGGGGCGGGGCGGAACGGGGCAGGCGGCAGTGGTGAGCAGGTGCAGGTGCGGTGGCTGCAAAGGCAGCAGCAGCTGCCGCAATGGCCGCTTGCAGGATTCTTCCTGCAAATGGGCTACTAGTAATAATATATTAAGTATGTTATAAGATAGGTGGTATATGAAATATTGGGGGAAGCACTATAAATTATATGATTGTCTAATCACTGTGCTGTACACCTAAAACTAATAAAAATAATATTTGAATGTTAACTATAATTAAAAATTAAATTTAAAAAAGAAATATTATACTATTAAAATGTTAAACACATGAGTTAACATATATAACTCAATATTGAAAGTATATAATTAAATTTCTGTCCAATATGGGTGGTTTATATTTTTAAAATGAGATGTTAAATTATAGACAAAATAGTATATAATTTAAAATGAGATCATTTAATTAAAGTCTTCTAAAGTATTTTATTATTTGGTATATAATATACTATTCACTTTTAGAATTTGTTAACTATGCATTGTAAGACTGTTAACATTTAAAATATAAAAGATAAATAGAATAAGTGAGTAGAATGAGTGTAACTATTCAATCATTCCAAAAGACAAACATGAAAATAAAGAAAAGGTAGGTCAAATTGAAAGTAAAAATTTTAATACAAATTAACCCAAAATTCGTAACCATAAAAAATATTTAAAAACCTAAATTTTCCAGGGAAGAGATAAATATAGACAAAATGGAATACATTAATTATTACATACTGGAGACTGTTAAAATACAGGTATGCACAAAGTTTGAAAGTTAAGGAATGAATAAATATATATCAGTATATACGAATTTTAAAAATACTTGTATAGCTATATAAATATTAGACAAATAGCCTTTTAAGTAGGAAATGTAACCCAAAATGGAGAAGATCACTTCATTATGATAAAAGTTTCAATTCAGTTTTAACCTTGGAGGCACCAAATAACTTAGCTAAAGAATATATGAACCAGATGCGTTCTGTTTCCTCCCCACCGTGTGGGAGCTAAATTTTTACTCTATTGTAATAACAATTGCAAACAAGGCTTACCACTAAAAAAAGTTTAAGAAGAAGTATAATTGATATGCTAAGAAAGGAAAGAAAATGAAATTATATAAAAATTTTAATTAAAACTATGAAAGGCAAGAAATATATGGAAGATAAAACAAGAAAAAGATCAATGTCAACAAATACAAAACAGTAACAAATATGGTAGATCTTAGTCAAATATATCAATTATCACCTCAAATATGAATAGTTTAAGTATACTAATTAAAAGACAGCGATTGTCATAATGGATCAAGAAGAAGATTGAATTATATGTTTTCTATAAGAAACTCACTTTAACAATAATGACACATGTAGATTAAAAGTTAAAGTTATGGAGTCCTGGCCAGGTGACTCAGTTGGTTGGAGTGTCATCCTATGCACCAAAAAGTTTGATTCCTAGTCAGGGCACATATCTAGGTTGTGGGTTCAATGCCCAGTCAGGGCACGAAAAGGAGGCAACCGATTGATGTTTTTCACATCGCTATTTCTCCCTCTCTCTCTCCCTTTCTCTCTCTCTCTAAAAATCAATAAAAATGTATCCTTGGATAGGGATTTTTTTTAAATGTTAAAGGGCTGGAGTAAAATATATCATGCTGACACTAATAAAAAGAAAGTTATTTAGCTATATTAATTTTATACAAAGCAAATAAGATCATCAGGGATAAACAAATCAATATTCCAAGAAGACATAGCAATTCTTAATGTATGCATCTAACAGTTTAGTGCCCAAATTAATAAGGCAAAACCTCATATAAGTACAAAGAGAAATAGATGAATCCACTATTTCAATTGGAAACTCTCATACCCTTTAACAGAAATTTACAGATGCAGCAGGCAGAAAATCAGTAAAGTGATAGCCTAAATCAATAGCAACATCAATCAATGGAATATAATTGACATATATAGACTATTCCAATCATAGAAGAATAAATATTCTTTTAAAGCTTCCATGGACCAAGGTAGACCACATTCTGGGCTTACAACATAATTAAAGAATAGAAATCATACAATGTCTGCTTTCAGACCACAATGAAATAAAACTAAAAATCAGTAACAGAAAGATAACTGAAAAAATTTAAAACACTTAAACATTAAACAACTTTCTTCTAAATAACACATGGGTCAAAAAAATCACAGGAGAAATCCTACCTAATAAAAGAGTAATATGCAAATTAACCATCATTCTGCTATGCCCACCAACCACGCCCACCAGTCAATCAGGAGCAAATATGCAAATAAACCCAACCAAGATGTTTACAGCCACAGAGAGCAGGAGGGAGGCTTGGGTTTCCCAGGCAATGGAGGAACCCAAGCTTTCCGCCTGCCCTTGCCGGCCTAAGCCTCCACTCAAGGCTACAAAGTTTCAATTATAGAAGGTAAACAAATCCAAACAGAAATGGCAGCAGCCATGGAGCTGGAAAGAGGGGGAGGCTAGGGTTGCCCCTGGCAATGGAGGAAGCAAAGCTTTCCGCACACCCTGGCCGGCCCAGGCCTCCACTCCAGGCTACAAAGTTTCAATTATAGAAGATACATAAATTCCAACAAAAATGGCTGCCGGCCACAGGCTACAAAGTTTCAATTGTAGAAGATAAATAAATCCCAGATACCAGAGCCTCCTCTTGGGTTACCAGGGGGCGTGGCCAGCCTGCAAATCACCACAGGCCCCTCGCTTAGGCTGCCCCACGCCTCAAGGGAACCCCCACCCTGATCCAGGACACCCTTCAGGGCAAACCAGCTGGACCCACCCATGCACCAGGCCTCTAGCCTATCTAATAAAAGAGTAATATGCAGATTGACCATCACTCCAACACACAATATGGCTGCCCCAATGTGGTCAAAGATCCTGCCCCTATGGGGACACAAGATGGCCACCACAAGATGGCCACCACAAGATGGCCAGGAGGGGAGGGCAGTTGAGAGGGACCAGGCCTGCAAGGGAGGGCACTTGGGGGTGATAAACCCTGTAGGGGAGGGCAGTTAGGGGTGACCAGGCCGGCAGAGGAGGAAAGTTGGGGGCAAACAGGCTGGCAGGGGAGCAGTTACACATCAATCAGGCTGTCATGGGAGTGGTTAGGGGTGATCAGGCTGGCAGGCAGAAGTGGTTAGGGGCAATCAGGAAGGCAGGCAGGCGAGCAGTTGGGAGCCAGCAGTCCTGAATTGTGAGAGGGTGCAGGCTGGGCTGAGGGACACCCCCCCCCCCGCCCCCGTGCATGAATTTCATGCACTGGGACGCTAGTTTTTAAATATTTTAACTAAAAGAAAATGAAAATATAATTTTTTAAAATTTGTAGGATACAGTGAAAACAGTACTTAGTGGGAAATTGATAGCATTGAATAGATATATTAGAAAGGAAAACAGATTTTAACACAATAATATGTTTTCAATTTAGAAAACTATAACAAAGGAGAGCAAATTAAATTCAAAGTAAGCAGAAGAAAAGAAATAATAAAAAATTAGAGCAGACATCAATACAATCTAAAACAGAAATCAAGAAAGAAAAAACAAAAGCTGATTCCTTGAAAAGATCAATGAAATTGACAAGCCTTTAATCAGAAAAAAAGAGGACATAAAATACTAATACCAAATATAAAAGAGGGGACATTGCTATCCATCCCATTGGTATTAAAAGTATACTAACAAAATATTATGAACAACTCTATGCTCAAAAATTTGATAACCAAATGAAATGGACCAATTTTTTTAAAGATAAAATCTGAACTTACACAATAAGAAATTGACAATCTGAATAGTCCTCTATCTATTAAATGCATTGAATAAATAATAACGTCCCAAATTGAAAACTCCAGGCTGACATAAGTTCAATAGTGAATTCTACCAAACATTTTGGGACCAATGCCCTACAATCTCTTTCATAGTATAAAAATAGAAGAAATATTTTCTAACACATTTTATGAGGCCAACATTATACTAATATCAAAATCAGACAAAGACATTACAAGAAAAGAAAACTTCAGATTAATATCTCCCATGATCATACATACAAAAATCCTCAAAACAATAGCAAATCCAATCCAATTATGCATAAAAATGTATACAGTATAATTAATAACCCAGGTATGCAAGAATGGTTCAACATTTAAAAATTAAATAATGTAAATCTATCATATCAAAAGGCTAAAAAATAAAAAAGCATTGGATAATGCCCATTTATGATCTATACTAATAAAAACCTAGGTGGCCCTCACATCATCACAAGATGGCCACCAGAAGATGGCCACCCCCATGTAGTCACAAGATGGCCATCCCCAAGTTGTCACAAGATGGCCGCTCCCACATCATCACAAGATGGACAACACAAGATGGCCAACACAAGATGGTCACCATCAGATGGCCAGCAAGGGGGGAGCATTTGGGGGGGATTGGGCCTGCAGGGGAGGGCAGTTGGGGGTGAACAGGCTGGCAGGGGAGCAGTTAGGCATCAATCAGGCCAGCAGGGGAGTGGTTACAGGCCTAAACCTGCAGTTGTATTTCCCCTGAGGGGTCCCAGATTGGAGAGGGCATAGGCTGGGTTGAGGGACACCCCTCCAGTGCACATATTTCGTGCACCGGGACTCTAGTATATATATAAAAAAACATCTTTCAGTATACTAAGAATTGAGGGGAACTTCCTCACTTAATAAATAAAATCTACAAAAACCCTACAACTAACATCATAATTAATGATGAGAAACTTGAAGCTTTTGCACTAGGATCAGGTAGAAGGCATGGATATCTCCACTCACCATTCCTTTCTAGCATCATATAGGGAGTTCTAGCTAATACAATAAAAAAAAAGAAAATGGAAGGTATAGAGAAATAAAACTGTCTTTGTTATCAGGTTACATGATGGTCTATGTAGGATATCCAAAAGAATTGACAAACAAAATAAAATATAACCCTACTGGAACAAGTAAGCATTTACAGCAAGATACAAGGTTAATATACAGAAGTAAATGGCTTTCCTATATGTCAGCAATGAGTAAGTGAAATATAAAATTAAAAATACAATACCATTTACCAAAACAAAATATTTGGGTTTAAATATAAATATTTGGGTGTATAAGATCTATACAAGAAAAACTACCCAACTCTTATGAATAAAATCAAAGAAAATTAAATAAATGAAGGGATATATCATGTTTATGGAAAAATCCAATAATATCAAAATGCTAGTCTTCCGCATGTAATCCATAGTTGCAATTCAATACTAACCAAAATCCCAGCAAGTTATTTTATATTTTTTATTTTTTTAATTTTAATTTTAATTTTTTTTTCAATTTTTTATTAAGGTTTTTTATGTGTACATATCTTACCATTGCCCCCCCACCCCACTCCCATATATGCCCTCACCCCCCAGAGTTTTGCGTCCATTGGTTATGCTTATATACATGCATACAAGTCCTTTGATTGATCTCTTCCCCACCTCTCCCTAACCTTCCTCCCAGCAAGTTATTTTGTGTATTAACAAAATTATTATGAAATAGAGGCACAGTGCACAAAATTCTTGCATGGATTGTCCCCTCAGCCCTGCCTGCACCCCCTCCCATCCAGGACCCTCTCAGGGGATGTCCAACTGCTGGATTAGGGATCAGGCCTAAACCAGCAGTTGAAAATCCCTCTCACAATCTGGGACCACTGGTGCCTAACTGCTCACCTGCCTGCCTGCCTAATCACCCCTAACTGCCCCTTTGTCAGCCTGATTGCTCCCAACTGCCCCCTATGCAGGCCTGGTCACCCCCAACTGCCCCACCCGCCTGCCTGGTTGCCCCTAACTGCCCCCCTGCTGTCCTGGTTGTCCCCAACTGCCACCTTCTGCCAGCCTATCCAGCCCTAACTGCCCCTGCCAGCCTGGTCACCCCAACTGCCCCCCCTGGCCAGCCTGGTCACCCACAACTACCCCCCACTACCAGCTGGGTCACCCTACCTGCCTCTCCCGCTAGCCTGGTTGCCCCTTATTGCCCCACCTACCCGCCTGGTCACCCCCAACTGACCCCCCCGCTCAGCCTGGTCACCCCACGCAGATTGATGTTCAGTCATTTGGTCATCCCTCACTAACCTCCCTGCTGGCCTTGTCACCCCACTCAGCCCGCTCTTCAGTCGTCTGTCCAGTTGTTTCGGTCATGACGGCCCATGGCTTTTTAATTAGGATTTTATATGAAGAAACAAAAAGCACTGACATTGTCTTTTCAGGGACACTGTCTTTTCAGGTATTGTATACAGTTTCAGGGAATCTTATCTTAGTTAAAAACACACTTAGAGATTCCCAAAGTCTGTTTGTGTGATACACTGACAATAAAACTAAAAGGTGGAAACGAGCTTCCCTGTCTGCTGTGCCAAAGTATTAATGTCAATAACATTTGTTCTAGAACATGACCTAAACTATGAGATTAATATTGAGATCAATTCAGTAAATCACACCTAATCAGCTCCCCAATTTTATGAATTCTCCCTGTCTTGCTTTTTCCCTCTATATTCTAACTTCATAGTTATATTGGCCTTCTTTAGAATTTATACTATATAACAACTAGTGGCCCAGTGCATGAAATTTGTACATGGGGTGGGGGGTTCCCTCAGCCCAGCTTGCACCCTCTCCAATCAGGGACACCTTAGGGGATGCCCAATGGCAGTCCTACATTCCTCTCACAATCTGGGACCCCTGGCTCCTAACTGCTCATCTGCCTGCCTGTCTTATTGCCCCTAACTGCCTCTGCCTGCCTGCCTCATTGTCCCTAACCCCTCTGCCTGCCTCCCTGATCACCCCTAACCTCTCTTCTTGCCTGCCTGATTGCCCCTAATTGCCTCTGCTTGCCTGCCTGATCTTGCCCCCAACTGCCCTCCCCTGCTGGCCTGGTTGCCCCTAACTGCCTCTTCATGCCTGCCTGATTGCCCCTAATGGCCTCTGCCTGCCTGCCTGCCTGATCGCCCCAACTGCCCTCCCCTGGCTGCCTGATCTCACCCCCAACTGCCCTCCCCTTCCAGCCTGATCGCCCTTAACTTCCTCTACCTCAGCACCCACCACCATGGCTTTGTCCAGAAGAAAGTCGGATGTCTGGAAGATGGCTGGTCAACCTGGTCTAATTAGCATATTACCCTTTTATTAGTATAGATAGATTATATAGGATAGGATTGCTTAAATGGGGGGTAGGGGGAGAAAGCCTTTTTCAACAGAAGGAGATGCTCTTGGCAGACAAAAATACATAATTTCTATATCTGGACTGATAGCCAGCCATATGCACTATACTGTAAAATTGGTCATTAAAAAATTGAACTGCTTTCTACACCTTACACCAAACAGCTGTTGCCCTTCAAACCTTTCCTCAGCCCCCACCATAGGTTCTGCCTTCGCAGTTCACCCAGATTAGGTTCTGATTGGTCAGTTTCTATGCCAGTCAACATCAAAGCTTCACATCCTAGGCAGCCATTGGCTCCTCACACTTCAACACGATTTGGTTGATTGGTTGGTTCCTATGCCAGTCAACATCTCTGGGCCTATCTCGGGCCTGATCAGAGAGGCAGGGCTGATCAGCAGCTCCCATAGATTCCCGGAGAGAAAGAGAGGCGCAGCTGCTGGCCAGGCCTGAAAAGAAAGAGAGAGGCAAGGGCTGATCAACAGCTGCCATGGAGGCTACAGATCAGACCCTGCTTCTCTCTCCAGACCTCTCTTCGGGCCTGATCCACAGCCCCCTCTGCAGTCAGTGCTGGGTTGCTGCACCCGCAGCAGTGGCAGTCAGTGCTGGGTTGCCATGGCTACCCAGCACTGACTGCAGGACTGACTTCCAGTCGTTCGAGCCTTCAGTCATTTTGGACATTACAGATCCTGGGTTTTTATATATTAGGATGTAGTTTCACATATAGTACCAGGGCATAAAACAAGAAATTACTTTTTTTTCCACCTAGAACGCATAATTAAAATTTCCTACACATTAAAAAAAAGACACTGACTAACAGTGTTGAAAAAGAACAAATTTGAGGACTGACACATCCAGCTTCAAGACTAAGAATAAAGATATAGTATCAAAAAAATGAATCTAGACACAAGCCTTATATCCTTCACAAAATTAACTCAAAATGTATCACAGACCTAAACATAAATTGCAAAATTATAAAACTCCTAGAAGATAACATAGAAAACCTTGACAACATTGGTTCTGGCTATAACATTTTAGATATTCCACTAAAGGAATGATATATAAAATATAATTGACAATCTGGACTTCATTAAAAGTAAAATCTTCTGCTCTTCCAAAAACACCATTGAAAGAGTGAGAAGACTAGCTATGAAAGACATGTCTGATACAAAGAACTCTTAAAACACAAACACCTGACTAAAAAATGGGCAAACAAAGACCTTAACAGACACCTCACCAAAGCAGATATGCAGACAACAAATAAGCACATGAAAAGATGCTTCATGTCATATGCCATCAGGGAAATGGAAATCAAAAGAATAGTGTGATACCTATTAGAATTGTAGAAATCTGGAACAGTGAGAGCACCAAATGCTGGCAAGGATGTGGAATAACAAGAACTCTCAAATGCAACATGGTACAGATACTTTGGAAGACAGTTTGGCAGTTTCTTACAAAACTAAACATATCCTTCCCATATGTTTGTCAATTGTGTTCCTTGGTTTTCACATAACTAAACTGAAAACTTATGTCCACACAAAAACCTGCTCATGGATGTTTATAGCAGCTTTATTCATAACTAGAGGCCTGGTGCATGAAATTTATGCAAGGGGCGGGGGCTTCTCCTCAGCCCAGCCTGCACCCTCTCCAATCCTAGACACATTGGGGGATGTCCAACTGCCAGTTTAGGCCTGATCCCAGGGATTGGGTCTAAACCAGCAGTCAGATATCCCTCTCACAATCCTGGAAAGCTGGCTCCTAATTGAACACCTGCCTGCCTGCCTGGTCACCCCTAACTGCCCCCCCCTGCCTTGATGGCCTGATCACCCCTCACTGCCTCTGTATGCTAGCCAGATCACCCCAAACTGCCATGCCTGCAGGCCTGATTGCTTCTAACTGCCCCCCCTGCTGGCCTGGTCACCCCTAACTGCCCTCCACTTCCAGCCAGGTCACCCCCAACTGCCAGTCCCCTGCTGGCCTGGTCACTCCTACTGCCCCTCCCCCGCTGGCCTAGTCATTCCTACTGTCCTCCCACTGGCCTGGTCACCCCCAACTGCCCCCCTCTGTTTACCTGGTTGCCCCTAATTGTCCCCCCTGCTGTCCTGTTCACCCCCAACTACCCTCCGACAGGCCTAGTCACCCCTCACTGCCTCCCCTGACAGTCTAATTGCACCCAACTGCCCCCCCACTGGCCTGGTCACCCCACATAGCCTGTTGTTCAGTCTTTTGGTCATACCTCACTAACCCTTTGCCTGCCTGGTTGCCACACACAGCCTGCTTGTTCAGTCATTTGGTCATCCCTCACTAACCCCCCTGCCGGCCTGGTCATAGGCAGCCATATTGTGAGGATGTGAGGGTCAATTTACATATTATCTCTTTATTATACAGGATTGCCAAAACAGAAGCAACCAAAGTTTTCTTCAGTAGATGAGTACGAATGAACTGTAAAATCCAGATAATGAAATATTATTCAGTGCTAAAAGAAATGAGCTATCAAACCATGAAGAGACCTGGAGGAATCTTAAATGCACAACATTAAGTGAAAGAAGCCAATATGAAGAGGCTACATACTGTATTGTAACAAGTGTACACCCAGTGCCCAATGTTGATAGTGGGAGAGATTGTTTGTATGTGGACAGGGGAACCAGAGGAACTCTCTATACTTTTACTCAATTTTACTGTGAAACTAAAAGTGCTCTAAAATTCTTTCTATTAATTTTACAAATTCTATGAGTAAAAAATGGAATTAAAGATGCACTTCAGGTGATGAGAAACAGACTTCAAAATTAGAGTATGAACAAGAGCTGAACATTTTCATGAAATAAAATGAAAATAAATGTTGACACAAAATTATGTCATTAATCATTATAAAGAAGATAATATAAAAATTAAAATAATTCCTCTAAAACATGTTTTACCAAAAATCCCAGATTTTAAATTTTGAAGAAAACAGTGTATGGAGGACCCTTTCCCTCTCCCCAAGTGGGAGTCTAGGCAGTGAGATTCTTTCCCTCTCCCCATGCGCAACTCTGTACTTGTTCTTCAATAAATTTCCACCTTTGCTATAAAAAACAAAAAAAGAAAAGAAAACAGTGTATGGTAGCAAACAAGTGTTCATATAGTTTTGTTTTACAGAAAAATTTAAAATTCCCTGCTTTATTTGTTGACAATGCAAAACTTATTAAAAATACTTTTGAAAAGCTTGCAATAGCAGCTAGTACAAAGAAGAGCCCATCATGATGTGAAACTAATATAATGTTATATGTTAATTATACATCAATTTAAAAAAGAAAAATAGGGGGCACACAGGGGAAGAAACCAAGATGGCAGCATAGGTAAACACCTAAACAGCTGCATCGCACAACAATATCAAAACTACAACTAAAAGACAAAACAGACACCACCCAGAACCATAGAAAAGCTGGCTGAGTAGAAATTCTACAACTAGAAGAAAAGAGGAAAGCACATTGAGACTCAGAGGAGCTGCAAAAACCTGAGGTATGGAGACACACATGCGGAGAGGATGGGCGGCTATGTGCACGGGTGGCTGAGTGCACAGCTGGCTTTCTAAAGTGGGAGGGAGACAGAAGCTCCAAACTGCACTGAACTCCAGTTTCGGGTGAGATTCTGGGAAACCAGACTCATTCAGGGGGAATCTGGACTGTCAGAAAATAAGAAAGCACACTGAGACTCAGGAGCTGTGGAAGGCAGAGGTCCGGAGGCATGCGCGCGCAGAGGCAGCTGAGTGCGTGGCTGGCTTTCTAAAGCGGGAGGGAGACGGAAGCTCCTGACTGCACTGAACTCCAGTTCCGGGCGAGTTTCTGGGAACCCCGACTCATTCGGAGAGAAACTGGACTGTCTGGCAGCGGTTGAAACTCGAGGGCGGCTTTCTCTCAGAGGTGCTTGCAGCAATTACCGAGGGACACTGAGACCCAGGGACCTCATAGGGCAGGGCTGATGGGAAACAAAGGCTGTCTGTTCCACCCTGAAACTCTGCCCCGTCCAAGCTGAGCACAGAGGCTTTTGCAATTTTGCAAGTCTTGACTCATAAGAGTGTCTCCAGCACAGAAGTTCTCCCAGTATAGACACAGATGATCCTCATAGCCAGTTGGCCTGGAGGTCAATTCCTCCCAGTGATACCAACAACAATCAAGACTTAACTATAACAAGGCTGAGCACACAGTTCACAAAGGGGTGCACCAAGAGTGTCCACCCCAGGTAACTGGGAAGGCTGAGCCACTGTGCCCTATAGGACACCTACCACACAAAGCTACTCTACCAACTCAGAGAAGCAGCGAAAATGCAGAGACAAAGAAACAGATCACAAATGAAAGAAATGGAGGAAAGCAAACGACTAGATATAGAGTTCAAAACCATGGTTATAAGGTTTTTCAAGAATTTTCTAGAAAAGGCCGATAAATTTAGTGAGACCCTCAAAAATATGGAAAAGGACCAACTAGAAATTAAACATACACTGACTGAAATAAAAAAAATGTTATACAGAGACCTAACAGCAGACTAGAGGGCCACAAGAATCAAGTCAAAGATTTGAAATACAACGAAACAAAAAACACTCAGCCAGAAAAGCAAAAAGAAAAAAGAATCCAAAAATTTGAAGATAGTGTAAGGAGCCTCTGGGACAACCTCAAGCGTACCAACATCCAAATTATGGGGGTGCCAGAAGAAGAGAGAGAACAAGATACTGAAAACCTAATTGAAGAAATAATGACAGAAAACTTACCCCACCTCATGAAAGAAATAGACTTACAAGTCCAGGAAGCACACAGAATCCCAAACAAGAGGAATTCAAAGAGGACCACACCAAGACACATCATAATTAAAATGCCAAGAGCAAAAGACAAAGAGACAATATTAAAAGCAGCAAGACAAAAACAGTTAATTACCTACAAGGGAGCACCCATACGATTGTCATCTGATTTCTCAACAGAAACTATGCAGGCCAGACAGGAGTAGCAAGAAATATTCAAAGTGATGAATAGCAAAAACCTACAACCAAGATTACTCTACCCAGCAAAGCTATCATTCAGAATTGAAGGTCAGCTAAAGAGCTTCACAGATAAGAAAAAGCTAAAGGAGTTCATCAACACCAAACCAGTATTATATGAAATGCTGAAAGGTATTCTTTAAGAAGAGGAAGAAGAAGAAAAAGGTAAAGAAAAAAATTATGAACAACAAATACATGTCTATCAACAAGTGAATCTAAAAATCAAGTACATAAAAAATCTGATGAACAGAATAAACTGGTGAATATAATAGAATCAGGGGCATAGAAAGGGAGTGGACTGACAATTCCCGGGGGGAAAGGGGTGTGGGGGATGCAGGAAGAGACTGGACAAAAAGCGTACACCTATGGATGAGGACAGTGGGGGGGAGGTAAGGGCAGAGGTGGGGTGGGAACCAGGTGGAGGGGAGCTATGGGGGGAAAAAAGAGGAACAATTGTAATAATATGAACAATAAAGATTTATTAAATTTAAAAAAAAGAAAGAAAAATACATCATGGACTTTGTACATCACTAGAGATGATATAAGAAAACAATATGCATTCTATATATACAAGGGCAGAAATTAAAAGTAAGAGCAAGGAAGCTAATAAAATAGCAACTATCAAATGGCATACAAAATATTCACAATATCTATTTATCTATATATACAGGGTATATCTATATATATATATATATCTATCTAATAAAAGAGTAACATGCCAATTTACCATACCTTCATAATGGCCACGAGCCAATCAGGAGTGAGTATGCAAATTAACCCAACAAGGATGGCGGGTTAATTTGCATACATAAGTACCTAGCTGCTGGGGGCGGGGTGGGTCACTTGCAACCTGCACCACCCCAGCCACTCCAGGCCTCTAGGCAGCATGGGAAGGTGGAAAGGCGGCTCCGGGCCGGAGTGGAAAGGTGGCTCCAGCCAGAGCAAAGGCAGTGCTGGCAGCCAGGGGAAGGAAGGTCCATTCTTGCACAAATTTTTGTGCATTGGGCCTCTAGTATATATATAAAGAGCCAGGGTTGTAACATCCAAAATGATCAAAGGCTCGAACGAACGCCAGAGTGTGCGTGCAGCAGACGAGTGAGCTGAACTGCTGATCTCAGAAAGAGAGAGAGGCAGGGCTGATCAGCAGTGGCAGCAGCTGCTGGCGAGGCCCAGAGAGAGAAGCAGGGTGACCCTGCTTCTCTCTCTGGGCCTCGCCAGCAACCAAGCATATCTCTCTCTCTCAGAGGTCAGCAGTTCAGCCCACTTGCCAGTAGCCTGGAACAGCTGCTGATCAGCCCCGCCTCTATGATGAGGACCGGAGATAGGCCCGGAGATGCTGACTTGCATAGAAACCAACCAATCAGAACCAAATCTGGGTGAATTGCAAGGAGCCAAAGGCTGCCTAAAAGGCGGGGCTTTAGACGGTAATTGGCATAGAAGCCGACCAATCAAAACCTACTCTGGGTGAACTGCGAGGCAGAACCTATGGTGGGGGCTGAGGAGGGGTTTTAAGGGCAATAGCTGTTTGGTGTTAGGTATAAGAAACTGGTTCAATTTTTTAATGAATGTTTTGGCAGTATAGTGTATATGGCTGGCTCTCAGTCCAGATATAGGATTTATGTGTTTTTGTCTGCTAAGAGCATATCCTCCTGCTGAAAAAGGCTTTCCCCCGCATTTAAGCAATTCTATCCTATATAATCTATCTATTCTAATAAAAGGGTAATATGCTAATTAGACTGGGTTAGCCAGCCATCTTCCAGACATCCAACTTCCTTCTAGACAAAACCATGGTGGTGGGGGCCGAGGCAGAGGCAGTTAGGAGCAATCAAGCTAGCAGGGGAGGTCAGTTGGGGTCGACCAGGTTGGCAAGGGAGGGCAGTTGGGGGTTAGATCAGGACTGCAGGGGAGGTCAGTTGGGGCAATATTAGGCTGGCAGTGGAAGGCAGTGAGGGGCCATCAGGCAGGCAGAGGCAGTTAGGGGTGGCCAGGCCAGCAGAGGAGAGCAGTTAGGGGCGAGATCAGGCCAGCAGGGGAGGGCAGTTAGGGGTGATCAGGCAGGCAGGGGGCAAGCATGGATAATCAGGCTGGCAGGGAGATGGGTTAGGGGCAATCAGGCAGGCAGGCAGAGGGGTTAGCACAATCATGTAGGTAGGCAGGCGAGTGGTTAGGAGCCAGTCATCTTGGATTGCAAAAGGGATGTCTGACTGCCAGTTTAGGCCTGTTCCCTGTGATCGGGCCTAAACCAGCAGTCGGACATCCCAGGAGGGGTCCCAGATTGGAGTGGGTGCAGGCTGGGTGAGGAATGCCCCCTCTGTGCACGAATTTCGTGCTCCGGGCCTCTAGCATATATATAAAAGCCTAAGCAACTGAACAACCAAATTACCAAACTACTGGTCGACTGGTCACTATGATGCATGCTGACCACCAGGGGGAAGGAGCTCAGTGCAGGAGCTGCCCTTTTGTGGTCAGTGCGATACCACAGAAGGAGTGCTGCTCAGCTGACCAACGAGTGCCAGGCATTGGATTCATGGCTGGCAAGTGCAGCTGCAGTGGCAGGAGCCTCTCTGGCCTCCAAGGGAGCTCTACCTAGCAGCGGCAGAAGGCACAGTGGGACCAGGATTAACAGCAGTGACATGGCGCCTGTCCCAGGCTCAGGCCCCTCCCCAGCCACCTGCCACTTTACACATAACTACATCCCTCAGAGGATGTCAGACTGCTGGTTTTGGCCTGATCCCCACAGGCTGACATCCCCCGAGGGGTCCCAGATTGTAAGAGGGTGCAGGCCTAGCTAAGGGACTCCATTGGTGCATGAACTTGTGCATTGGGCCTCTAGTCTTTTAAATAAAAAGTGAGATAAGCCCACCAGGTGTGGCTCAGTGTTGGAGCATCAACCTATGAACTGGGAGGTCATGGTTCAATTCCTGGTCATGGCACATGCCTGGGTTGCAAGCTCGACATGCAGGAGGCAGTCGATTGATGATTCTCTCTCATCATTGATGTTTCTTTCTCTCTCTTCCTCTCCCTTCCTCACTGAAATCAATACAAAATATATTTTTTAAAAATTGACATATAAAGCTACACATACAGCATAAATGCAAGTTTATAATGTCTATGGATATGAAATGCTTAATCATGTATGTAGAAAAGGCTGGAGAGAAACAGTCTTAAATTTTAACCACCTGTTATCTCTGTGTAATGGCTAATTCTAATTATCCCCAATAATTCATTTCTATGTTTTCTAAATTTTCTTTAATATTTATTTATAACCTATATAAACACATGAAAATATATACATAAAAGCTCAAACTCAAATATGAAATTTTATAAAAACTATTAATATGGGCAACAGTACTGCACTGTCACTTGGCTATCACTCTTTAGCTGTAAGAATAAATGAGGGGACTGATAAGAACCTGAAATCAGAACCTCAGGAAGCACTGAACTAATGGGGGCAGAAATCCACAATGCCAAGGTAAAATATTAAAACACTACTAAAAGCATTTCTGCCAAGTTGAAAGCAATAAACACAGTTCCAATCACTGGATCTTGATTCATAGAAACATAATTCTTTTCTCCACATAGCAAGCACAGGGAAATGCTTTTGGGTCACTACAGCTTCATACAATGTGGTCTCTCCCATGCACACACCCAGGAATGTGGTGTTTCTCACATCCTGCTGGACACCACAACTAGCCAGCTGATTCACCTTCCCTCTGGGTTCCTCTAGTGGGTTTCAGACAAGACCAAATACCCTTACTTTCACAACAGAGATGAACAGGCAGATGCCTTTCGATGTATTTGTCAGGGAGGCAGTTTTTCATAAGTAGTTACTTTATTAACTATCACTTTTGTTCCCAATGAGCTTGAAGTGGACCTATAGCCACTCCCCAGCCTTCTGTCTGTTAGTTACAACAGATGTGCATAGAGTAAGCTGGATAGTTCAACCTATTAATTAATTGAGTTTACTTAAGCATCCTACTCTTAACTACCATTTTTTATGTTAAAACTAAGTGTGATGCGAGTAAATAAGTTTGAGTGGAAACTCATCTTAGAGTAAGTAAAATCAAATGATAACAGATAACATTTAAATGATATTTTCAGGAAAATATGGATGAAAAGCTTCCATGCTAAGACGACACTTACCTCTTCAACAAACTCAAGCTCAACCACATAAAGAAAAAAATTATCAGAATGCCTCTCAAAATGGTGATACAGAGGAAATATATTAATCTAAAAGGTGATCAAGTACTTTGGCATAAGAACTAATATAGAGTCTTTTTTTTTTCAGTCTGGAGTCCACATGGCATTCTTCTTAGCAAAACGATCTATTCAATACACACAATTATTATGTTCCTAAAATAATAGTAACAAAAATAGATGCAAAAATTATGTGTAAAAATGAAGGCTAGCTCAAAATCACTCAGAACTTCAGCTTTAGTCAGGATGATATTTTCCAAAGATAACAAATATAAAAATGCATGAATCATGAAATGTCAGAATCAGAATAATAACTGTAATGAATACAAATCATTTACATTTTTATTGAAGTAAAATTCACATAATATAAAAGCAACCATTTTGAAGTGAACAATTTTTGGTGTTTAGTACATTCACAGTGTTGCTCAACCACCACCTTTATCTATTTTTTAGTTTTGTTTTCTTTTTTTTTGCTTCAAAAGAAAACCCTGTATTCATTAAGCAATCATTCTTCATTGCCCCAACACTTGGCTCCTGGTACCCACCAATCTGCTTCATGTTTTTATGTTTATGTATTCTGGACATTTTATATGAATAGAATCATACAATATGTGAGCTATTTGTCTAGGTCAGTGATGGGCAACCTTTTGAGCTTGGTGTGTCAAACTTCGCCAAAAAACTGAGCATAACTTGGGAAGTGTGTCACTTTGAGGAAAAAACATTATTTCGCAAATGTTTCATCCTCAGGAGCAGCAAATGTTTCATCCTCGGCATGCGGCTGCCTCAGCAGCCGCGTGTCATCAGAAATGGCTACGCGTGTCAGTGCTGACACGCGTGTCATAGGTTTGCCATCACTGGTCTAGGTTATTTTACTTAGCATAATGTTTTTTTAAGTTTCATTCACATTGTAGCATGTATCAGTAATTCATTCCTTTTCAGAGCTGAATACTACCCTCTCATGTATTGATGGGCATTTTGGGCTATTTCCACCTTTTGACTACTGTGAATAGTGCTGATATGAACATTTATGTACAAGTATTTGTTTAAGTATATGTTCTCAATTCTTTTGGGTATATTTCTAGGAGCAAAATTGTTGGATTATATACCAATCCTATGTTTAATTTTTTAAAGAACCACAAAATTCTTCTGCACAGTGGCTTCCCCATTTTACATTCCAACCAGAAATGTATAAGGACTCCACATTGTCTACATCTCTTAGCCAACACTTTCTATTTTCTCCCCACTCCTTTTTTAATTCTAGCTATCCTCATTGGTTGTAAAGTGCTACATCATTGTAGCTTTGATTTTCATATTTCTCATTACTAATGATGTTGATCATATTTTCAAGTGCTTGTTAGCCATTTGTATGTCTTCTGTGAAAAAAAGGTCCATTACTGTCCTCTGCCAATTTCTTCATTAGGTTATTTGGTTTATTTGCTGTTGAGTTGCAAGAGTTCTTTATATTTTCTAGATACTAGACCCTTTTTACATACATGATTTGCAAATATTTTCTCCCATTCGGTAAGTTTCCTTTTCACTTTCCTGATACTGTCCTTTGATGTAAAAAATGTTTGTAATGTAGGGGTGTTTCAACATAAGAAAATTAATCAATATAATAAACATTAATAGAATGAAGAAAAATTCATGCGGTCATATCATTTGACAGAAATGAAGAAAAGGCATTTTATAAAATCAAACATCCTTTCAAAACTAGGAGTAGAGGAGAACTTCCTTAACATGATAAAAAAACATGACAAATGAACACATAACATCATATTCATGGTGAAAGACAGGTAGCTTCCCACTAAGTCAGGAGTAAGACAAGGACCTTTGTCTTCATTGTTGCCATTTAGCCCTGTACTAGAAGAGCTAACCAGATAAATTGAACAAAAGATTAGTAAATTTTCAAATTGGAAAAGAAGTAAAACTATCTGTATTATAATGATATGATCCTAGAAATAGAAAATCTCAAAGCATTCACACAAAGTCTAGAACTTACAAACAATTCAGCCAGTTGTAGGGCACTGGGTTCACACAGTAACATCACTGTTTCTATACACTAGTAATTACCATCCAGAATGGAATTTAAGAAAGCAATTCCATTTACCATGGCACTCAAAATATAAAATGTATAGAAATAAATTGACCTAAGTAAGTAAATGACTTTGTGAGAAATGCTCACCTGTCCAAATTCAAATAACGGACTTGAAGACAGAAGTATGGCAAAAATGAGACTTTTAATACATTCTTGTAAGTGTGGGTGTCCATCCAGTTGAACAGGCACAGACATACACAGAGTAGCAATCAGAGGCTATTTCTCCCTGGGGTGTGAGAGTCCCTCCTCTGGTTCCTTATTGGCTGAGTATTATGGAGTAACAGTTTTCCCCATAAGTCACCTAGGTCTTATTGTCTCCTATTGGGCCATTAAAAAAATGGGCTGAGGCCTTTTCTAGTTGTCTCCACCTCCCCCTGTCTAGTTCAGGTGGGTGCAAAGTGTTTTGTCCTGGGTGCCTCAGAGGTTTCCACAGTGATGCTGGCTCACGTTCACAGTTCTTCTGTTCTGATACCTTCACCCCTCTCCCTATATTCTCTTTGCCCTGGGGAAATTCAGTAACCATTTCCATTAAAAGTTGACTATGTTGAAGATGGATCACAGAGGCCTATTTCCTACAAATTATCTTCTCTCTTTCTTCTACTAATTGATTATATTTTCATTAGTTGTTTTAAAACCCATTGGCTTTCTTAGAGGAAGGGTGAGGAAGTGAGAGTCTATTTAGGTTCCTTCATTGGCAGCGTCAGAGCAGTTGGAATGATGAGAAGCACGTCTCAGGGTCCTGTCTATTTTTCCTCCAGTTGGCCCATTGTCCTTGCTCTGCTTATGTCTGTCCAACTGCTTAACACATTCCCTCAAGAATCTTGGCTCTGAATTCTTTCATGGAAAAAGGGCATAATGTCCCTTCTGAAGCTACTTCCATGCTGAGGAGGGACGAAGGTTTTCTTTCCGAGCCAAGAGATCCTCACTCTTTGTCAGAGGGACAATGAGTCCTGGGCATGGAAGGAGGTGTCTAGAGGTGGTATTCCCTGAGTATTAGTAGGGCTTATAATGTGTTCTAGAATTTCAAAAGCTATAACAGCAAGGATTACAAGTGGTCTGTTGGAAGGAGAAAAAAAAAACATATCAGTTCTAATAATTTCTTATTGAAGTATAATTTTTCTCCCTAAAATTATCCTTATTTTTATTAAAAAGCCAAATTAAGACTAACCTATTTACTGTATTAAATCTAGTTACAATTTGGCCTGATTTTTTGCATGAATACAATAAAAATAACAGTTGATCACACAGGCTATGTTAAAAATCTACTTTGCTGAAATTTCATGATTGAGTCTTAATGAGCCCCTCAGGGCAGAGAAGCCAAGCCACCTGGAGACTTGGGTGAATTCCTCAAGTTTTTGAGGTTCCCAAAATGTCTTGAGTTTCCTTCCTTGCTATCTCTTAGAAAAGTAACCTTTTGTTTCTTACCTGGAAAGACTGCTATGAACCACATGACCAAGCAAGGTATCAGTCTTTCTCCAAGGCACTCTTATTGTCTTCAAGTCTTCTGGTGACACCTAGAGTCCAGATATGACTCTCTTAGACATGACACTCAAAAGTCTTGGTTAATAAAACCACCATTTGAAACTGGTCTTATTGAATTCATGCAAAGAAAAGTATTGTCATGATTTAGTCATTAAGAATTGTCAAATTCTGGAGGGATAGGGAAGGGAGAAAAATACACAATTTACCAAATTGCTTTAAGAACCATTTCAATTTCCCTATTCCTGGCTTCCTATGTCATTTATATAATTTCCTTTTAACATTTTTCTTTACAAACATTTTACAACTTTCACAAACCTTTCTATGCCTCATGCCTTTTATTACATCAAAATCATAATTTCTTTGCAATTAGTTAGAACTTTTAAGCCTTTGAAACCTTAATTTTTAGGTGACATGTAAACTGACCAAACATTTGCCAACTATCTTTTCTTCATTATTAAGTTTCGTGAGAGCCTGAGAGAAGGTTTAACAGGGGACCCGCCCTACTCAGAGTGGCCCAAACAGACCAGAAACTTGCAGAGATGCCTCTAATTCTCAGCTTGCTACACATGCCTCTGTAGATGGGAAACCAGGTCAGAGTGCTTTTAGAGTCCCCTTTTAGTTTGGGGTATTTGGGCTCCTTCAAGGAAAAACAAAAAGCTCATCTTTTGCAACATAGCCTGGCCCCACTATAAAGTGGGCAATGGAGAGGTTAGGCCAGTTAATGGCACCATTAATTATAATATTACCCTACAGCTAAACTTGTTTTCACATTCCCAGAAAAGTGAATGGAGAATGAAGCCTTTTCTATACATACAATGTGTCTTTTCCATACATGCAAGCTGTTATGAGTCAGAAATATCCCTCAGCTATATGCTACCTGTAAACTAGATCTTTCTGTAATTGCTACAGAGCCTCAAAGAAAAAGATACTCAAATAAAAAGAAACATTTAAAAAATGGGTGAATGAATTTGTTAGTCTTTTGCCAACATTGCCAGTTCTTGAGGAATTAAAAGTATTGTCCTTGTTTTTCAGTGCAGTCTTTACAGAGGCTCCAGATTATTAAAACCCACTAAATCCTTTTACAGTCCTCAAAACTTCTCCAGTTCAGCTCAAAATGCTCATAGGTAATTGACTTTCTAAATCCAAAGTCCCAGGACTTTTGAAATGCAAATACCAGCAACTCTTGCCTGGGCCATTTTAAAAATACAAATCTCTGGAAGATAGCCACTTAAATAAATCACTTTTAACTTATTTCACCCATTTAATTTCAGCAAACTCCAAAGTTTTAAGTTAACCAAAACTTTGGAAAACTATGTTTAGGCCTATGTAACTACTAGAGGCCCGGTGCATGAAATTCATGCACTGAGGGGGGTGTCCCTCAGCCCAGGCTGCACCCTCTCCAATCTGGGCACCCTTGGGGGGATGTCCGACCGCTGATTTAGGCCCAATCCCCTCGGGCCTAAACCAACATTCGGACATCCCTCTCAAAGTCTGGGACTGCTGGCTCCCAACCACTTGCCTGCCTGCCAGTCTGATCACCCCCTAACTACTCCCCTGACAGCCTGATCAATGCTTAACTGCTCCCCTGCTGGCCCATTGCCCCCAACTGCCCTCCCCTGCCGGCCATCTCGTGGCAGCCATCATGTGACCACATGGGGGTGGCTATCTTGTGCAAGGGTGTGATGGGCAATTCACATATTACCTCTTTATTATATAGGACCATTGAAAAACTTTATCATAAACCCTTTATTTAGTTATATTTATTTTACCTTAACAACTTTGAGATTTTAAAGCCAATTATTATCACCCAAGGCATTTTCTTGGCAAATTTTGTATCAGGGATAATTCACCAGCCTCCAGTAGCTTTAATGTGGAAGTACTATTGTATTGTATTTTTATTTACAAGATGGGAATGGCCCCAACTGCTATTTCTGCAGCCTTCTCAAGGGTATTTGTGCAGATTTGGTCCTCCTAGGAAAGGACTTGGGGGAAGTTAGAAGATTTTATTTCCCATAAATTTTTTTTCTTTCTGAGTAGACTAACAATATGAAATGTTGCATATAAGAAGAGATCTCAAAAACAGAAACAAAAACCCCTACGATAAATAAATGAGTATTCTTAAAAGGGTGGACTGGGACATTAGCCTTAGAATCTTATCTCACACTAACCCAGCTCAGCAAATGGGTTCTAAGTGGCACAAAGCCCAAACAGCAGAGAGAGAGGATTCCCTATGTTCATAAAACAGTAAACAGCAAACTAAGTCCCCCCAAAATAAGAAAGTAAGCAAAGAACATCAGTAACCAAGTTACATTACAGACAGACAGGCAATAACTATCACTAAGAGTTTCTGGCGGTTGATGGCTTGAGAGGGAGGTAGAGAAGGAAGGGTCCCCAAGATTAAGAATTCTCAGCAGCTGCTGGGAGGTTCCTGCAATCCCTGTCATGGGTTCATCCTGCTACAAGCAGCTGTGTTCCTCAAAGTGGGATGTGCCCCATCTTTAAACAAATTAAACCAAACAACGAAGAAACACAAAACATTATCAGAGACTCTCTTGTATACAGTATTTACAGGCACACAACCCACAGACAAGAGCTTCACACATGCTCCTTGTTAGTCCAGCCACAGAATGCCCTGCATGATAACCACCAAAACAGAGTGGTGTATCTTGTCTCAGAGCAGATCAGACTAAAGGTTCAGAGACCAGGCCAAAGACTGCTGGAGGCCTCTTGCCATCAGATCTGATCAGACTCACCCTGTCCTCATCTGAATCAAACTTGGGCCAACAGACAGACGGTCTGTGACTGGGTCTTTAGGCCATAAAACAACAGTGTCTGATCATCTTTGTTTCTATTTGTCTCCAGTTCGGGGACTGTCCCCCCAGAACCTCAGCCTTCTCCCCAGTGGACTATCCAGGGGAACGTCTAAGGAAGCCTCCTTGGCTCTGCTTTCCTTGGTTTCCCGAGGCCTAGAATTCTTGTTTCCCATCCTTGGAAAGTCCATGCAACTATTCTAGGTGATCAAACCGCCCCTCTCCCCCCGGCTTGCTGGAGATTTCTTGCACACTCCAAGATCCACTTTGTCCATCTCTTGCCATTTCCCTTGAGGGAGAATGGAACCATAGATTAGGACTCTGCACCCTCTTCATGTCCAAGACATGTCTCAGTCACATATACTCAACCTCTGAGGATACCCAACCACCAAGGCAATACTTATAGTCCAATTTTTCCTAAATGGACTGTGCACAAGGTTGCCTGGTTGCCACGGGTGCCTGTCTTTTATCCCCTGTGTCAATTTTTCTGTCTTCCAAAAAATAGTCTTGGGCTTATCTATAGCCTCCAGGAAGAGATGGTGTCCTAGGCAGAGTAGGCCACCCAAAATCAGGTGAGATGCATTTCCCCCTCAACCGGAGCCCTGCTCTACATGGGCACAGAAGTCCCAGACATGCCCCCAGACATGCTCACCTGTCTGAATTAAAATAATGGACTCAAAGACAGAGTATGGTGAAAATGAGACTTTTAATACATTCTTGTAAGTGTGGGTGTCTATCCAGTTTAACTGACACAGGCACACACAGAGTAGTGATCAGAGGCTATTTATTCCTGGGATGTGAGAGTCCCTCCTCTGGTTCCTTATTGGCTGAGTACTATAGAGTTAACAGTTTTCCCCATACGTCACCTAGGTCTTATTGTCTCCTATTGGGCCATTAAAAAAATGGGCTGAGGACTTTTATAGTTGTGTCTACCTCCTCCTGTTTATATGAGGTGGGTGTGAGGTGTTCCTCCGGGGCGCCTCAGGGGTTTCCACCGTGATGCTGGCTCATGTACATAATTATTTTGTTCTTATACCCTCTTCCCTCCTCCCTACATTCTGTTTTCCTGGGGAAATTCAGTAAACGCTTTAATTAAAAGTTGTCTATGTTGAACACGGATCACAGAAACATATTTTCTACAACTTGTAGAGTAAAACTGCAAAACATTGCTAAAAGAAGCTAAAGAAGACCTAAGTAAAGTAAAAATACCCCACATTCATGAGTGAGATCACTTAATATTGTTAAGATGGCAATACTGTCCCAAGTGATCTACTGATACAATGCAATCTTTACCAAAATTCCATTAGTCTTTTTTTCAGAAATGGCAAATCAGCTCATCAAATTCATATGGATTCACAAAGGATAACAAGAGCAAAGTGGAAGGACTCCTTTCCTAATTTAAAACTTGGTACAAAGTTACAGTGATCAAAACAATGTGGTATTGACATAAGAATAGATATTTAGACCAGTGAAATCAAACTGAAAATCTAAAATCCATTAAAACTGATTTAAATTTGTTTTCATATTTTTTTTATTACAGTTGACAGTCAATATTATTTTATATTAGTTTCAGGTGTTCAGCATAGTGGTCAGACAATTATATAATTAATAGAGGCCCAGTGCATGAAATTCGTGCATGGAAGGGGGGATCCCCTCAGCCTGACCTGCACCCTCTCGCAATCCGGGACCCCTCATGGGATGTCCAATTGCCAGTTTAGGCCTGCCTGATGCCCCTAAATGCTCACCTGCCTGCTTGATACCCCTAACTGCTAGCCTGCCTGCCTGAGAGCCCCTCACCACTCTGTCTGCCTGCCTGATCACCCCTAACTGTTCGCCTGCCTGCCTGATTGCCCCTAACCACCTCTGCCTTGGCCCCCGCCACCACAGCTTCATCTGGAAGGACATCTGGAATGACCTCTGGAAGGTTGTTTGGCTGTCCATTCTAATTAGCATATTATGCTTTTATTATTATAGATATAACTTATGAAGTAATCCATGATATTTCCAGTACCCACTGGCACCATGCATAGTTATTTCAACGTTATTGACTATATCTTTTATGTTCTACTTTATATTGCCATGACTATTTTGTAATGGTCAATTGATTTTTGACACAGGTGCCTAAACCATTCTATGGGGACATAATAGATTCCAGGACAACTGGATATCCACATGCAAAAGAATGAACTTAGACAATTATTTCACACAGTATACAAATTTAAATAAAAATTAATAACTTAAGTATAAGAGCTAAAACCATAAAAGTCTTAGATGAAAACAGAGGCAAATATTCATGATCTGGATGTGGCAATGGTTCTTAGATATGACACCAAAAGTATGAGCAAAGAAAAAAGAATAAAGATAATTTGCACTTCACACAAATATATTTTTATTTTTGTATTATTGAAATGATTAAAATGCCATTGATATCCTTAAAGCAACATTGATAGGAATTAGAATAATTAGCAACTATTTTCACTTGAAAAAAAAATTGACTTGTACAGACTAGTTTGTACCTTTATCCTCTAGACTATGGCTGGTGGATTTCCCACCACCTCTCTCTGCATCTCTGTGTCTGAGGCTATTTACTTCCTGAATTGTGTAAGTCCACTCTGGCCACAGCAAGGCAGGCTGGAAGTGACAGGGAACAAACACTCCAGAGGACAGCCTTAATCTACTTTCAGAACTTGATATTTAATTACACTGGCTCCATTGCCCCTTGGGTAGAAGAATTCTGAGGAATTTGTTCCATAGTTTTTGTTTGTTTGTTTGTTTGTTTTTGTTGTTGTTTTTTATTTATTTTTTAATTTATTTTTTTTTTTTTTAAATAAATCTTTATTGTTCAGATTATTACAATTGTTTCTCCTTTTTTCCCCCCATATCTCCCCATCACCCGGTTCCCTCCCCCCTGTTGTCCTTATCCATAGGTGTATGATTTTTGTCCAGTCTCTTCCCATATCCACCACACAGACACCCCTTTCCCCCTGAGAATTATCAATCCACTCCCATTCTATGCCTCTGATTCTATTATGTTCACCAGTTTATTCTGTTCCTCAGATTTTGAATTCACTTGATTTTTAGAATCACTTGTTGATAGGTATTTGTTGTTCATAATTTTTATCTTTACTTTTTTCTTCTTTTTCCTCTTTTTAAAGAATACTTTTCAGCATTTCATATAATACTGGTTTGGTGGTGATGAACTCCTTTAGCTTTTTCTTATCTGTGAAGCTTTTTATCTGCCCTTCAATTCTGAATGATAACTTTGCTGGGTAGAGTAGTCTTGGTTGTAGGTTCTTGCTATTCATCACTTTGAATATTTCTTGCCATTCCCGTCTGGCCTGCATGGTTTCTGTTGAAAAATCAGCTGACAGTCGTATGGGTGCTCCCTTGTAGGTAACTAACTGTTTTTCTCTTGCTGCTTGTAACATTCTCTCTTTGTCTTTTGCCCTTGGCATTTTAATTATGATGTGTCTTCGTGTGGTCCTCTTTGGATTCCTCTTGTTTGGGGTTCTGTGCGCTTCCTGAACTTGTATGTCTATTTCTTTCACCAGATGGGGGAAGTTTTCTGTCATTATTTCTTCAAATAGGTTTTCAGTATCTTGCTCTCTTTCTTCTGGCACCCCAAAAATTCGGATATTGGTACGCTTAAAGCCATCCTGGAGGCTCCTTATGCTATCCTCACACTTCTGGATTCTTCTTTCTTTCCGCCTCTCTGGTTGGGTGTTTTTTTCTTCCTCATATTCCAGATCTTTGGTTTGACTCTTTGGGTGCGGTGGTCTACTCTGTATATTCTTTATTTCAAACAGTGTATGCATAATTTCTGACTGGTCCTTTTCCATTTTTTTGGTATTCTCATTAAGGTCCTTGAAGGTCTCTTCAAGTTTCTCAGAAGTTTTTAGAAGATTCTTGAGTAACCTTATAAATGTGGTTCTGAACACTGTGTCGTCCATTAGTTTGCTTTCATCTATCTCTCCTATTTGTGACATACTTCGATGTCTCCACATTTTGGCTGCCTCCTGTGTTGATGGAGTGGCTTTGTGTGGTCGGTGACCTATAGGGGCCGGTAGCTCAGCTTCCCCAATCACGCTAGGTGGTTGCTGTTGGTACTCCCCTTTGTGGGCTGAGTGGAAAGTCTTGGTGTAGTTAAAAGCCCTGATTGCTGTTGGTACACTGGGAGGAATTGACCTTTGGTCCCATTGGTTGTGAGGACCTGCTGTGTCTATAACGGAAGAATTGCTGTGCTGGAGACACAGTAGGGCTTTGGTGCTCACTGAGTCTGCCTCTTGAATGTGTCCCTTATGAGAGTGGTTGAAATCTGGTGTCGTCCACACCGACAGAAAAGTCACTCTCACTCTCCGACCCATGGCCGAGAGTCCCGTAGGCATCTGGGTCCCCAACGTGTCCCCAGAAACTGGAGTTCAGAGTGGTTGGGATTGTTGGTATCACTGGCGGGAATTGATCTCCAAGCCAGCTGGCTGTGAGGATCAGCAGTGTCTCCACTGGGAGAGCTTCTGTGCTCAGTTTGGATGGGGCGGAGTCTCAGGGTGGCACAGACAAGCTTTGGTTTCCCGTCTGCTCCGCCCTAAGAGGGGCGGTTTCTCCGTGCCCGAATTAATGGCTGCATGCCTCTGAGAGAAGGCAGCTTTCGAGCCTCTTCCGCTGCCTAACAGACCAGTTTCTCATTATCTACTGTTCTGGGTGTCATGGATTTCTAATCCATCATTACTGAGATAAGTGAGGGGGAGGCTGAGAGAGGCGAGGGTTTGTGGCATGCTATGGGTGCCCTTTCCCACCATTAGAAATAGCGGCAGCCATTTTAATTCACAATAAGGAACAGCATCTTGCTCCATAGTGCAGACTCCATTTCACCACTATTACTGTTGTGCATCCTTATTAACCCCTATTTCTGCTTATTAACTCTGCCCTTTCCTAAAAGACAGTTATATGCACCATTTTGTGGTTAGTTAGGCTAGTTAACCCCTAATTGCCTGCAGGCCTAACAAGCTATCTATAATTCTATCTTCTGTCACTGCCCCCCTGATGGAGAACCCAAAAAATAAAAAACTAAGGTTAAGTAAAGGAAGTGGTAGTAGCAGTGGCCGACTCTTTCAAGAGACATGGACCAAGATGTATGGCTTTATAGAAAAAAATGGCAGATCATTTTGAGTTCTATGTACTGAAATGGTAGTAAGCAGAACGTGGAATATAAATAGACATTTTGAAACTAATCATTTCCAGCTCTTGGAAAAAAGTGAGGATGAAAGGAAGGAATACATTTCCAGGCAGCTACACCTTTATAAGAGCCAATCTAATTCCATCCTTAAATTTATGAAAGGCTCTACAAATTTAACATCTGCAAGTTTGAGCATTGCTCACTCTATAGCTCAGCATGGAAAAGCACTCAGCGAGGGAGAATTTATTAAAGAAACTCTCTTAAGATGTGCACCAGTTCTATTTCACAATATGCAGAATAAAGATGCAATTATTAAGAGAATATCTGAGTTACCACTCAGTAGAAATATCATAAAAGACCGAATAATGAGACTGAATACAAACGTACAACATCAATTAAAGAGAGACATAAGGAAGTGTAAATATTTTTTGATCTGTCTTGATGAAACTACTGATGTCACATCACATGCTCAGTTGGCCATTATTGGTCAATATTCTGATGGTCTCACAATGAGAGAAGAGTTGATAAAGTTAGTATCAGTGTCAACAAGTAAATCAGGAAGCGAAATATGTAAGGTTGTTATACAAACATTTCGTGACCTAAATATTAATATCTCTAAAGTTGTGTCAGTGACGACAGATGGGGCACCAAATATGGTGGAGAAAAAAGTTGGATTTGTCAAATTGTTTACAGAAGCTATTGGACATCCGATTGTGCCTTTTCATTGTATTATCCATCAGGAGGCTTTATGTGCCAAGGCAGGATTCACCAACTTAAACGACTTAATGTCAGTTGTTACAAAAATAGTTAATTTAATAGCTGCTCGCCCCCTTCACAAGCGAGAATTTTCAGCACTTATACTGGAGGTTGATTCCACCTACAGTGGACTGCTGATGTACAATAATATAAGATGGCTGAGCCGAGGCAAACTTCTTGAGCGCTTTGTGGAGTGCTTTGAAGAAATTAAGATATTTCTTGACGATAAGGATCTGGGAAACTTTCCTCAGCTTAATGATGATAAGTGGGTCAACACCCTGATGTTTTTTACAGATCTCTCTGTTCATATTAATGAACTGAACTTAAAGTTACAAGGTTTTGGCAAAAGTATTGATGTTATGTATGGATACATAAAAGCTTTTGAAAGTAAAGTTAAAATTTTCAAGCGAGATGTAGAAACTAAAACTTATAAGTATTTTCCTCGAGTAACAAAGTATTTTGAGAAGGCCAGTGCAGCTGTACAAAATGAAATGGAACTCTTGCATATGAAGTACCAGCATGTTTTAGACTCATTACTTGACCAGTTTAGTGATAGATTTAGTCAATTTAGAAGTCTAGAACAGACCATGAAAATAATTAAGTATCCTGATGTAGTAGTCTACAGTAGTTTGGAATTAAGTGGTTTATAATGGATGCAAATTGATGATTTGGAGATGCAACTTGCAGAATTTCAAGACAGTATCTGGGCTCAGGTGTTTGTCGACTTGAGGTTAAAGCTTGAGAATCTGGAAAGGTGCCGCTTGGAGAATCAAGAGGAGTGCCACTACAAACAGGAAATTTGGAGTGCCTGGAACCGACTACCAGACACTTTTAGCACCCTGAAAAATATAGCAATAGCTTTACCCACAATTTTTCCCTCTACATACTTTTGTGAGGCCTTATTCTCAGCGTTAAATAATATCAAAACCAACAAAAGAAACAGATTGACAGATGAAGTTAGTAGCGCTTGCTTGGGCCTGAAGTGTACAAAATACCAACCTTCAATTGAAGATTTAGCCAATGAAATTCAGCAACAAAAAAGTCACTAATAGGGAGGTTAGTTAAAGAATTACCCCTCCCCCTCACTTATCTTAGTTCACGGCACCCCACACAAGCTAAATAATATCAAGACCAACAAAAGAAACCGACTGACGGATGAACAAAAAAGTCACTAAGCAGGTAAGTTAAATATTTAGTTTTTGGTTTATTAAATACAATTATATATAACAATTATACATTTATGTTATTTAAACTATAAATATCATCAAATAATATTTTTTCCTCAAAGTGACACCTTAACCGAGTTATTCTCAGTTTTTTGGCGAAGTTTGACACACCAAGCTCAAAAGGTTGCCCATCACTGTACTAAATGAAGGAAAGAGAATGATGTATTGGGGAATTTCGGTACAAACTAAGAGAAAGAGGAACTATTGGCCAGTATGGCCATTGACCTGGGCAATTGAGGCAAGGGATAGTGAATGGCTTATAGAGCAATGACTCATGGAGCTAGTCCTGGGGCCCTGTTGTAGGTAAAGAAGCTCAGATCAAACAGAAATTTCAGTCTTTACTCACATCTTCAAATATTTTATGACTAGTAGCCCATTTGCAGGAAAATCCTACAAGCGGCTGTTGCGGCCGCGTGCGCTGCCGCTGCCGCCGCCTTTGTGGCCACCGTGCCTGCACCCGCTCGCCACTGCCACCTGCCCCGCTCCGCCCCATTCCACCTCGCTCCGCCCCACCCGGGCTTTCCCTCTGGCAGCCACCTTGCTTTCCGATTTTCCTCCCTCTTCCTTCTAAGTTGTCTTCAGTCTTCACTCCTCCCTCTCTCAGCGTATGCAAATTAACCACCATCTTTGTTGGGTAATTTGCATACTCGCCCTGATTGGCTGGTGGGTGTGGGTTTGGCTGGTGGGCGTGGCTTGGGCGTAGCGAAGGTGCGGTCAATTTGCATATTACTATTTTATTAGGTAGGATGTCAAGTTAATACTCCTTGATCTTCCTATCCCTTAATACCTACATTAATCCTCCTAAAGCAGGGGAAAACACACACTCTCATCAGTGCAGGCCCTTTTCTGTCATCCAATTACCCCTCTCACTTCTCCTTTTCAAATCAGCTTCTCCCATGTTCTGCCTTTTATTCCATTGTTTATGCTTAACACTGCATTGCCACCTTCTCACATTTGTCCTCTGGGAACATGCTTCTTTTCTGCCTCAGTTGTCTTTATTGTTTACTGGTGAGAGTCTGTTTATGCAAAACCCTTCTTTCTTTTTCTGCTGGCTAGGAAGGGCACATGGAGCCAAATCGGGCAGCTCCCAAATGCATCAGTGAAGGGAGGCAGGGATACTCTTGAACCATTTCATTTTGTCAAAGAAGGAAAGTGGCTGCTGAAGTGGATACTTCACATGTTGCTTTTATAAACCGCTTTGTGAATGCTGCTTGGTTGCATCATATTCCAGGTCAGGGACCACAGGACCTGGTTCAATGTCCCCAACTTTCCATTAACTAGTGTTTGTCAGGGCTCCTAACCAGGTCTATTGACCAGGGGCCAGGTTCCCTCATTTATTGGTAAAGATGGTTTAATAATAACAAATTCCAAAATTATTGCAAGAGTTGACTTAGATATCAAGAGTAAAATATCCTCTGTGAACAGTATAACAAGTTCTTAGCTTCATGTGATTGGTAATTTCAATTATACCTTCTAATACCCAATGCACCCTGTTATCCTTTATTTTGCTACTTTTAATTATGTATAAGAGCTTCAAAATAATAAAATTTAAAAGTAAAGAGGTTAAAAGCATTAAAATATTAGGGTAAAATTGAGAAATTTAAGTTCAATTATTGCAAATGGATCATAATTAGTGGGCATCAAACTATAACTTCTGATTTAAGTTCAAACTATAAGTTTTGATTAAAAACCAGGCACACTTGTGTAGTGAGGACCTCCTTTTTACTGTTTGTGAGTCCTGGGGAGGAACCCCATCTGAGTAATTTACAATCTCTTTCTTTCTCCTACTTACTGGAAGTGACATCAGACTGCTAACTCAATTTTTTGTTATTTTCTCTGTATTCTGTTCTTCCTTTTGGGTGTTGTGGGGCAGGATTGCTATAATTATTCAGGGCTCTGACTAGCTGGACAAATTCTATCCAGAGGAATAATATTAACCAGTCTACTTACCTAATAGACCTAAAGCATGCTTTTACTAAATTTTATCAGAAATAGAGTTCATTTTTTCTCTTTATTTTGTATTATTTTTCCATTGCAATTTATCCCATTTATACCTCCTCCACCCATTAGTTTGACTCACTTGGATTTCCCAAATGTGTGTTGGAGGAAGGGGTGATTTTTACTGTATACCTCTCACACTGTAACAGGTACTATGCTAGATAACTATGACACAATAGGACCTTGTGATATTTTCTGATGAGAGGAAGGAAGGAACATTTAATTTAAGATAAATGATTCAATAATCTTGGATTTGAATCTCAACTTTATAATTTACTGGCAGTGGGCTTGGAGGGAAATTTGGCTTAATCTCTTTGCGTTTTAATTTCCTCATTTGTAGAAAAAGAGTAATAACCCCTGCCTCATGGGGATGATAAAAGGTCAAAGATAACATTGATGCAAAAATGTTTGGTAAACTCTAGTACTAAATAACCCCCCTCCTAGCTTGTCTTACTTATTTCAACCCCTCCAACCCCAGTCAGTTAGGTCCTTATCCTGATTATTGACCTGGATTACCACAACATATTCTTTGCCTCTAAACATAGATTAGGTGCATAACCCTGAACTCTAATTTCTAAATTTGATATCACCAAACACTGGTGTCAGTTCTAGATTTTATTTATCAACTGTTACCTCTTGCTGTCTTGGATTATTTCTCCAGAGAGTTTCTGTCATTGACCACCTCTTGCCTAGATTTCTGCCTATAGCTGAGTCATGTTTCCCTAGCATTGTGCTTTCCACACCTTCCTAAAAATATGCATGTTTGTGTATATACATGTACACATACACTATACATATACATATATAATATTCATATATAAAATAATGTCAATAGGGTAGAATGTTGAGCTTCCTTTTTTTTAAGTAAATGATATATGATGGTTAAATTAACGCCAGTAGCATGAGTCAGTTCCAAATAAAAATTTATGACTTTAAACCCAATCTGGTCTCAGACACAAAGCGGGACCTACAGCCACAAGGGACAAAGACCTGTGCCACAGCTGCAGATCCACAGACACCAAGAATCCAGACATCATGAATGCAGATTTCTGTGAGTCACAGAGCCCATCCCCCTCCCTACAGGCTGGCTGCAGCACCATAGGAACTGGTGGTCCCGCCCTGTGCAAGCAGGCCCCCTGCCCACACAGGGCAGCTCAGGCTCTGCTGCCCGAATTTGAGCCTGGGCATGCAGACACTGGGAATCTGTTTCCTGCAGAGACCAGACCCCACGCCCACACAGGGTGGCGGTGCCAGCTGACTTTGATTCTGGGCAAGCGCACACGGAAGTCTGTTTTCCACAGTGCAGGAGTGGACCTCCTGCAGACACAGGGCGGCTGTGCAACCTGGTCCCCCAAGCAGACCAGGCACCATGATTCTCTGCATGAGAGGCAGCACTGAGCACCAGTAATTTGATTCTGTTTCTCATCATGTATGCCTGAGATCCCTGATCCCCAGTGCACACATAGTAAAAGCCAGTGACTCCAACTCTTGGCACAGGTGCACACAGGGATCCTGATTCTCAGCGTGAGGCTGCACCAAACAACAGAGACTCCGATACTCGATTCTTGGCATGGGCACAGGGGGATTCTGACTCCTGGATTGCGCTAGGAGACTGATTTTTGGCACACTCCACCGGGGTCTCTTTATCAGCACAGCGCAGGCGAGGATCCTGATTCTAGGTGCATGCACAAGGCTGCACTGAATGCCAGTGAATCTGATGCTTGGGCGAATGTGACTCCCACCAACCCACAGCAGCCACACGTCCTGGTGTCAGAGCTCTTCAGTGACACTCGGGTGGCACAAAGCTCCCACTGCACACAGCCCAGGCCCCCACAACTCGGTGATTGAAGAGGATATTCAGAAAGCTAAGAGACATATGAAAACATGCTCAAAGTCACTAATCATCTGAGAGAGGCAAATCAAAACAACAATGAGGTACCACCTCACACCTGTCACAATGGCTATCATCAACAAATCAACAAGTGCTGGAGAGGATGCTGACAAAAAGGAACCCTTCTTCACTGCTGGTGGGAATGCAGACTGGTGCAGCCACTGTGGAGAACAGTATGGCGTTTCCTCAAAAAATTAAAAATGGAACTCCCATTTGACCCAGTAATACCACTTTTAGGAATATATCCCATGAAACTAGAAACACCAATCAGAAAGGATATATGCACCCCTATGTTCATAGCAACACAATTTACAATAGCTAAGATTTGGAAACAGCCTAAATGCCCATCAGCAGATGAATGGATTAGAAAACTGTGGTACATCTACAAAATGGAATACTATGCTGCTATAAAAAAGAAGTAATTCTTACCATTTGCAACAGCAAGGATGGAACTGGAGAGCATTATGCTAAGTGAAATAAGCCAGTCAGTGAAAGAAAAATACTTCATGATCTCACTCATTTATGGATAAAAAAGAACATTACAAACCGATTAACAAAAATAGATACAGAGGCAAAGAAGCATCAAACAGACTGTCAAACTACAACGGGAATGCTGGGAGGGTTGCGGGGAAGGTAAGAGATCAACCAAAGGACTTGTATGCAAGCATATAAGCATAACCAATGGACTCAAGACACTGAGGGGGTGAGGTGAGGGCATGTGCCAGGGGTAGGAGAGGCCAGGGGAATGTCAATGGGGGAGAAAAAAGGAGATATATGTACTACTATTTGTAATACTTTAAACAATAAAATAAAATTTTAAAAAATTATGACTTTAAAACCTTATAATCCAAGTCACTCTTGGTAAAAGTATATAAATGTTTCACTTACAGAACTTATTTAGAGATTTTTTTCAGATAAATAGGATGAGGAGAAACACAAAAAACTGCCCTAGAATAGCAAAAAGGGCATTTCCCTGACATTTGCAGTAGGTTCAGGGGAACTTGAAATCAGTTTCAAAACTGAATTGAGATCCTGAAACTCCAGATCCTGCCTCACTAAAAATAGAGTATTGCTGCGGGGGGTGGGAGCGAAAGGGAGGCAATAGGAATTTTAAAAAGGAGAAATAATTTAGCATGTTTTTCTTTTCTTTCTCTCTATGAGTCATTTGAGAGAAAATTCACCAGAAAACATACAATATTACACATGTCAACTGCCATCTAATGTAAAAAATTAATAGTGGTTCTATTATTACTGAAAGTAGATGCAAATGCAGATGTGTTTTGAGAATGGAACAACATTACTCTGTACCTTTTGAGTGAAGAAATTCATGCTCCATCTTCATGAGGTCAGTTGTTCCAAATGTACTATATAATTTGGCTTCAACATCTCTCCTTTGCACTATTAGACAGAGTGTGGGAGGCTGTTCTGATGACAGAGCAACAATCTCTGAAATCTAATGTGGAAAGAGATTCCATCCTTGACCATGGTAATTCATACCATGACTTATCAACCCTCAGTGCCAAGTTTGCCAGCTAAATATGAACTTCATTTCACGAATTTTATTGTTCTCAAACAAGTTGACCTTCCAAATTTACTGGCCATCAGAGCCATTGAACATATACAGATGTCCTTACTTGAGTCAAGTCTGTTCTTGAAAACTAACACTTTTGTTCCAGATTAGTTCTGCCACAATTATTATGGTTTTATAAGAGTGGTCACTGTGTGTCTCAGTGAAAAGAAGCATGAACCCGTAACCTACCAGTGACATGTCCCCTAGTAGAGGAGGACCATGAGCAGATTCTGACAGACATATGGGCTTCACCAAGTGAAGAGCTGCCTGGGAAGTTTCTCTCAAACTTTCCCTATCCTGGAAGAGTTCCTTTGGGAATTTGAGGGTGTATTTAATAGGGTGTATTTGAGGGTATATTTAATGTATATTCAGAAGCATGAGTCAAAGCAAAATCCAGGAATGATGTTTTTAAGTTTTCTGGGTCTTTGAATTAGTAGTTCTATAGATGTCATTGTATTCATTAGATTTTCAAAACATGACAAAAGAAAATGTGGAGCCAAAACTGAGTCAAGCGTGTGTAAGCATGATGACCCATGGAAGGGATTGGTGTTGCAAGGAATATTTCTGAAACAATAATCTGAATATCCACAGGTGGCACTATATTATTTCCATAATATAAAATATTATTTATAACATTTTATTCAAGGACTCAGAACTAATCAGCAGAACAAACAGTAGAAAAGCTGGTAGGTTAAGGGTTCATACTTCTTTTCACTGAGACACACAGTGACCACTCCTATAGGAACACTAGAGGCTCAGTGCATGAAATTAATGCACAGGGGTGTGGGGTCCCTCAGCCCAGCCTGCACCATCTCCAATCTGAGATATCCCTTTCACAATCTGGAACTGCTGGCTCCCAACCACTTGCCTGTCTGCCTGCGTGATTGCCCCTAACCACTTCTGCCTGCCAGCCTGATCACCCCCTAACCACTCCCCTGCCAGCCTGATCAACACCTAACTGCTCCCCTGTCAGCCCGATTGCCCCCAACTACCCTCCCCTGCTGGCCCAGTCAACCCCAACTGCCCTCCCCTGCTGGCCTGGTTGCCCCCAACTTCCCTCTGCTGCTGTCCTGGTCACCCATAACTGCTCTCCCCTGCTGGCCTGGTTGCCCCCAACTGCCCTCCCCTGCTGGCCCAGTCAACCCCAACTGCCCTCCCCTGCAGGCCTGGTTGCACCCAACTGCCCTCTCCTGCTGGCCTGATCACCCATAACTGCTCTCCCCTGCTGTCCTGGTCACCCCTAACTGCCCTCCCCTGTTGGCCTGATCATCCACAACTGCCCTCCCCTGCCATCCTGGTCACTCCTAACTGCCCTCCCCTATTGGCCTGATCACCCACAACTGCCCTCCCCTGCCAGCCATCTTGTGGTGGCCATTTTGTGACCACATGGGGGTGGCCATCTTGACTGTCAATTTGTATATTACCTCTTTATTATATAGGATAATAATGTGGCAAAGCTAATCTGGAATAAAAGTTTAGTTTTCAAGAACAGACTTGACTCAAGTAAGGACATCTGTGCATGTTCAATGGCTCTGATAGGTGGTAAATATGGAAGGTCAACCTGATTGAGAAAAATAAAACTCATGAAATTAAGTTCATGTTTAGCTGCAGAATATTCTCTGTTTTATCAGAGTAGGCACCAAGACAGTGGTGTTTAGAGTATATTATTTTTTAATATATATTTTTATTGTTCATAGTATTATAGATATCTCACATTCATCCCCTCTCCCCCTACTGCCAGTTCCTACCCTCTCCCTCTCCCAGGTCTTCACTACTCTATTGCATTGCCCATTTCTATGGGCTATGCATATCCTATATAATAATAGAGGAATATGCAAATTAGTCAGGATGCCGTAATGTCACGACCACTCAGCAGGAGACATGCACAGCAGGAGCAGGTGGGCAGGGACTGCCATCACCAGGGGGGCCTCTGTGTGGCCCAGCCTGGGGCGACCCCTGGTGGAGGCAGCCCCCACACGGCCTAACCCAGAGGTCTCCCAGCCCGGGGGCTGCCCCTAGCCAAGGCGATCACTGGCAGAGGTGTGTACAGGCCTGCCCAGTGCTTATGTGACATTTCCTGCATGCATCCCCGCCTGTTCTGATGTCACGCTGCCTGCATGCATCCCTGGCCAGGGAGGTGATGCTGCCTGCCTGTGTCCCTGGCCTGGGATATGAAGCAGCTGTGTTCATATACATTTTACTAATTTCCTTTCATCTCTGACACTTCTATTATAGAGAAAGGGCAAATAGCAATATTAAAATATTTCTTCTAATTAATTCCCTTTTAATGTGCATGGATTTCATGCACCAGGCCACTACTAAGTATATAAATTCTTTGGTTTATCTCTTCTTGTCCCCCCAATCCCACATAAAGGTAAGTTAGTCTGTTCCATACCTCCCTGATTTGGGTCTTTTTTTGTTGGTCAATTCATTTTGTTCATTAGATTCCACAAATAACTGAGATCATGCACTATCTGTCTTTCTCAGTTTGGCTTATTTCGCTTAGCATAATATTTTTCAGGTCCACCCATTCTGTCCCAAATGGTAAGAGATCCATCTTTTTTACAGCTGCATAGTTTTTCATAGTGTAAATGTCCCGCAGCTTTTTTATCCATTCATCTACTGATGAGCCAATTGGGCTCTTTCCAAATCTTAGCTATTGTAAATAATACTGCAAAGAACATAGCAATGCATATATTCTTTCTGATTGATGTTTGGGGGGTTTTAGGATATATTCCCAGAAGTGGGATCACTGGGTCAAACAGAAGTTCCATTTTTAATTTTTTGAGGTAACTTCATACTGTGTTCCATAGTGGCTGCACCAATCTGCATTTCCATCAGCAGTGAACAAGTGGTCCCTTTTCTCCACATCCTCACAAGCACTTGTTGTTTGTTGATTTTTTTTTTTTATGATAGCCATTCTGACAGGTGTGAGGTGATATCTCATTGTGGTTTTAATTTGCATTTCTGTGATGATTAGTGACCTTTGCATGTTTTCATGTGTCTCTTGGCCATTTGTATATCTTCTTTGGAGCAGTCCTTTTAACATTTCTTGCATTGGTGGTAATGTACCCCTTTAAACTTTTTTTGTCTGGAAAGCTTTTTTTTCACCTTCAATTTTAAATGATAGCCTCTCTGGATACAGTAGTCTTGGATTTAGGGCCTTGCTTTTCATTACTTTGATTATTTCATGCCGCTCCCTTCTAGCCTGAAGTGTTTCTGTTGAGAAGTCAGCTGACATATTAATGGGAACTCCTTTGTAGGTAATTTTCTGTCTCTCTCTTTCTGCCTTTAAGATTCTTACTTTGTCTTTAACATTTGTCATTTTTAATTATAATGTGTTTAGGTGTGGGTATCTTTGGTTTCATCTCACATTCATCCCCTCTCCCCCTACTGCCAGTTCCTACCCTCTCCCTCTCCCAGGTCTTCACTACTCTATTGCATTGCCCATTTCTATGGGCTATGCATATCCTATATAATAATAGATATATTGGAACTCTCTGTGCCTCTTGAACTTGTGTGACATTTTCCTTCACCAGGTTGGGAATTTTTCTTTAAAATGGTTCTTTGTTCTTTTTTCATCCTCTTCCCCTTCTGGTATTTCATTAAAGCAGATATTGTTACGTTTCATATTGTCCCAGAGTTCCCTTAAGCTATCTTCCTGCTTTTTTATTCTTTTTTATATTTGCTGCTTTGATTGGGTATTTATTTCTACCTTGCCTTCCAAATCCTTGACTTGGTCCTCTGCTTCATCCAGTCTACTTTTAATTCCTTCCAGTGTGTTCTTCATGTCAGATGCATCATTCTTTATTTTTGTCTGGTTCTTATTAATGGCCTGTATTCCCCTTTTCATGCTGTTGTAATTTGCACTAACTTCTTTAAGCATTTTTATAACTATTGCTTTGAACTCTATGTCTGATAGGTTTCTTGCCTCCATATCATTTAGTTCTTTTTTTGGAGATTCTGTCTTTTCTCTCATTTGGGGGTTGTTTCTTTGTTTCCCCACCTTAATTGTCTTTTTGTATTTGCTTCTATGTATTAGCTAGAACTGCTATGCCTCCCACTCTTTGCGGGATTATCTTATGTAGAAAGTGCCTTGAGGGGTCCAGTGGTGTAGTTTCTTTGTTCACCTGAGCTAGATACTCTAGAAATGCCTGTTATGTATATTGTCTGGGCTCTCAAGTTGTAATCTGGTTTTGATTGTTGATGTCTCATTTGTGTGGGGGATCTCCCCTCTGACTTGCTGCCAGTGAGGTTCAACCCCATTGTTGTCATGCCAGCTGTCCAGTGATCAAGGACTCCTTAGCCCAAGGCTGTATCTGGCTTGAGTCTCACACCTTGGTTGACCCTGTTCTGATCTGTACTTCCTTCTCCTATGAAGCTGGTCCCTAGGTGTCAGCTGCATGCGCTTGGGTTTCCACTGGCTTTTGCCTTGCTGAGCAATCTGGGATGGTGTCTGCAATATGGACCCAAACTTCTATTTCTGACTAATTAGATCAGGCAAAGACTCAAAGCCTCCTGACAACCACCTCTGCCTGCAGACTGATTGAATTCAGTCTGGAATAGTCCCAAGCAATCGTCCACAAGTGGGGTGAGAGATTTTCCAATAGAATGAAACAATAGCTTTTGCCTTGAGGCTAATTGTTATTTTCAATCTCTTAATGGGCCTCAGAAACTCCACACCATGAGGCAAGGGATTTTCCAGTAGGATGGGTAAACTGTCTTCCCCCAAGCAAAAATGGCAGGATAGCAAAAGTTTGCCTGAGAAAGATGACCTCTGCAGCATGGGGGAATGACTCAGCATAGGATACTGGAGTTTCTGCCTCCCAAGCTTTAACCCCAGATCCCACAGCCCTAGCTTCTGCTCACACAGCTCCAGTCCACTCTGTCTTCTCTCTGCCAGAGCACAAGGTGAGTGGCTGCACTCAAAATGCTGTGTGTTGGCTATTTAAGAGAGTGCCTGCATTTCCAGCTGTCTCTTCCTGGAAGACATCAACCCTGCAGTTTTTCATAGCCAGATGTATGTGGACACCTTTCTCAGTTCTGGTGCTCTCTGCTGGATAGCCCATCCTGGGGATTAGACCCCAGAATTCTCAGTCACAAACCCCACAGCAGAGGTATTTCTCTGGAGCTTCAGCTGCTGTTATGGGAGTCTGGCCAGCCCTTTCATGCCTCTGCCTTTCCCACCAGTGTCTATGTGGTCTCCACTTTCCATCCTTGGTTATCAGGGTTCTTCCCAGCTAGATCTCAGTTGTTTCTTCAGGCTGGTTCTTCTGTATTTTAGTTTTAATTCAAATTTGTTCCTGGGAGTGTGTCTATGAGCTTCCACTTACTCCGTCACCATTTTTAATCCTGAGTATAATAGTCTTAAAGAGCTTCAGAAATGTTTTGTAGGTCTATTTTTAAATGTAATTAATTTGGGGACATGTAATAAATGTATTTTATACACAATTTCAAGGCTACAAACAGAATAGAGTGAGGCAGTCCTCCTCCCACTCAGACACCCAGTTTATCCCTGAACTCCTGAACTCTGGCACCGTTGTGGGTCCAGGGATACAGTTAAGAATGCCCAACACATGCACTAACTGGTTTGGCTCAGTGGATAGAGCATCGGCCTGTGGACTGAAGGGTCCCAGGTTCGATTCTGGTCAAGGGCATGTACTTGGTTGTGGGCACATCCCCAGTAGGTGGTGTGCAGGAGGCAGTTGATGGATGTTTCTAACTCTCTAACCCTCTCCCTTCCTCTCTTTAAAAAAAATCAATAAAATAATTTTTTAAAATAGAAATATTTAAAAAAAGGAATGCCCAACACATATACAAACACACTTGGATGGATGTTTCCTTTTTTATTGTAGATGGTGAATGACTATGCCTATGGTTCTGCACCTTCCTTTTGTTCCCTTCCAAGATCTTCAAGATTATTCTAAACCAGTTGCCTCTTCCTTCTAATGTCTGCATATTATGCTATACATGAATGTATTGTTTTTTATTTAACAATTGCTTTATTGATGAATATTAAGTTTGTTTCTAGGCTTTTAGTATTTTTTAAATGCTGCAGTGATTTCTCTTGGGCATATACTATTTATGAGAAATGAGTAGTACAAATTCACAAAAGTAGAATTGCTGGGACCAAGAGAATGTGCATTTTGAATTTTAATGCTTATATTCACGTATAGGCTGTATTTTTCTCTTCCCACTGACAATGAATGGAAATATCCATTTCCCCACATCCTTGCCAATATAGTGTTATCACATTTTGAGATTTTCTAATCTGATAAAAACACTGTGACAGTTTTAACCTGTGTTTCTTTTGATATGAGAGGAGTTGACCATCTTTTTATATCATGAGTGTTTTGTACTTCTAATTTTCCAATCTCTTTGTAATGTTCTTTAATTATTTTTTCACGCTTTAAAAAATAATTTATAAAAAATATATTTTTATAAATTATATAAAAATAATTTAATTTTTTATGAAGGAGATAAAACCCATATTTTATCTTGCCAATTTTGTGTATGTGTAGTTGATACTTCATTAATGGTGCCTAGTGCCATAAAACTTTTTTTATTTTAACAAATTAAAATTTATATTTTAATGGCTTCTGGATTTATGTGATACTTATAAAACCTCCCCATTCAAGATTATAAACAAAAAAAAATCTCAATTTTAGCACTTTAATGGTTCACGTTGAAGTGTTTAAAGATTTGTTTGGAATTTGTCTTGATAAAGGAGTGACATAGGGTTTACACAACTTATTGAATAAGGCAGCTTTTCTCCACTATTAAACAATGGCCTTTCAGTAAATTCTTTATTTCATATTTAGTTCTAGGTTCTGGATTACTTTATTTCCAGTTTGAAAATATTTTAATTTCTGTAGCTTTGTTATATACATTAGTTCCCTCTTATCCATAGGAAATACATTCTAAGACCCCCAGTGGATGCTTGAAACTGCAGATAGAACTGAACCACATAGCTGTTTTTTCCTATATGTACACACTTTTTCACTTAAATTAAACACTTTATGGCACCCCTTTGTCATATCTGAATTATCAGCATAATTACTATAGTGCAGTGGTTCTCAACCTTTCTAATGCTGCGAACCTTTAATACAGTTCCTCATGTTGTGGTGACCCCCAACCATAAAATTATTTTCATCGCTACTTCATAACTGTAATTTTGCTGCTGTTATGAATTTTAATGTAAATATCTGTGTTTTCCGATGGTCTTAGGCTCTACAGCAGCAGTTCTCAACCTGTGGGTCGTGACCCACAGGTTGAGAACTGCTAGCAGGGTCACCTAAGACCATCGAAAAACACAGATATTTACATTACAATTCATAACAGCAGCAAAATTACAGTTATGAAGTAGCGATGAAAATAATTTTATGGTTGGGGGTCACCACAACATGAGGAACTGTATTAAAGGGTTGCGGCATTAGAAAGGTTGAGAACCACTGCATAGTGCTTTGAGGCTATTGTCTATGTAATAACCAAGGTGCTATTAAGTGACCAATGGGCAGGTAGTGTACACAGCCTGCAGACATTGGAAAAAGGGATGATTCATGACCTGGGCAGGATAGATTTCATCACAGTACTCAGAAAAACAGTCAAGTACAAACTTATAATTTATTTAGTTCTGAAATTTTCCATTTACTATTTTGAGGCTGAGATTGACCACAGGTAACTGAAACCATGAAAAGTAGGACCACAGATGGGAGACTATTGTAGTTTAATATCTGGAATATATTAAACTACATCTTTCCTAGAATTTTTCTGGAAGTTACTGTGCACCATGAGGTTCCTCTCTAAGCATATGAAGTGGCTGGAGAAGCTGCCCTTCTGTATCTTCTCCTCACTATCAGAGTTGCTATGGACCTTCATGATTTAAAATACTATCCCTTTCTCCTAGCAATGCAGGGCCAAAGGAAATGCTTTGATGTTCAGAAAAAAAAGTTCATACAAAAATGACTAACAAAAACAGAATCTAAGGTCTCCACAGTAGTCTGATGGTCCAAAGCTTTCAGGACACAGGGCTCACTAGTTCAGGACATTTAGGGCAATGTGGCTCCCTGGCAATTAGGGTTTTTCTACTGTCACATGAATCCTGGGAAGTGATTAACATATAGACTGAAACACAACTCTTCACTGCTCCATGCCTTAAGCACATTTCCTCCCCAGTGCAAAAGAAAGAAGTGGAATTTGAGAGTTACCTAATTTTAATTCATATATATATATATATATATATATATATATATATATATTCATAACTAGAGGCCAAGTGCACGAATTCATGCACAGGTGGGGTCCCTTGGTGTGGCCTGTGGGGATCTGGCTGAAACTCACAGTCCAATACCACCTGCTGCTCCTGCCTGCCACTCCTGCTCATCCTGGCCCTGCTGTGCCTGCCTGCCTCGCACTCATACCCAGTCAATCCCAATTGGGAGAAGCTTGCACCACCCACAGCGGTGCTCTTCAGCCATGAGCCCTGCATCTGGCACTCGTCCTGAAGGGTGTATATATAAAATAGAGACCAAAAAACAAACAAAAAATAAAAATAGAAAAGATCAATGAAACCAAGAGCTGGTTCTTTGAAAGGATAAACAAGATTGATGAACCTTTAGCCAAGCTCACCAAGAAGCAAAGAGAGAGGACCCAAATAAATAAAATCAGAAATGAAAAAGGTGAAGTAACAACAGACCTCATAGAAATACAAAAGATTAAAAAAACACTATGAACAACTCTATTCAACAAAATAAGTAACCTAGAATAAATGGACATATTCCTGGAAAAACACGACATTCCAAAACTCAATCAAGATGAGTAAAAAAAAAAACTCACCAGGCCCACAACTAAGGAGGAAATTGAAGCAGTAATCAAAAAACTTCAAGAAAATAAAAAGCCCTGGGTCAGATGGCTTCATGGGGGAGTTTTACCAAACATTTAAATAACTAAAACCTATCCTTCTCAGATTATTCCAAAAAATTCAAGAGGAAGGCACACTATCAAGCTCTTTCTATGAAGCCAGCATTACCCTAACCCCAAAAGCAGATAAAGACACTACAAAGGCAAAAAATTACAGGCCAATATCCCTGATGAACATAGATAGATGCTAAAATCCTCAACAAAATTCTAACAAATTGGATCCAGCATTATATTAGAAAGATCATACACCATGACCAAGTGAGATTTATTCCAGGGATGAAGGATGCTACAATATCTACAAATCAATAAATGTGATATATCACATAAACTAATAGAGAGATAAACATCACATAATCTTATCAATTGATCCAGAAAAGACATTTGACAAAATCCAACATCCATTCTGGATAAAAACCCTCAGCAAAGTGAGAATAAAGCAATCATAATTCAACATAATAAAAGCCTTATATGAAAACCCTACAGCCAACATCATACTCAATGGACAAAAACTAAAACAATTTCCCCTAAGAACAGAAACAAGAAGGTATGCCCACTCTCATCACTCCTGTTAGACATAGTACTGGAAGTACTAGCCGTTTCGATCAGACAAGAAGAAGAAATAAAAAGCATCCAAATTGGAAAGAAGTAAAATTGTCATTATTCACAGATAATATGATATTGTACATAGAAAACCCTAAAGACGCCATCTACAAACAACTACAAGTAATAAATGTAGCAGGATACAAAATTAAAATCCAGAAATCTATGGCCTTTTTATACAACTAGTGGCCCAGTGCACGAAATTCATGCACATTAAAAGGGGATTAATTACAGGAAATAATTAATATTATTATTTGTCCTTTATGTATAATAGAAGTGTCAGAGAAAAAAGAAAATTAGTAAAATGTATATGAAAATCTTCTTCCTGTCAGAGTCTGGGGTGCACCATGGGACCCAGAGTTAAGTCCCCACCCATCCACATGCACCTCAAAATCACATGAGACCCAGATCCAGCTGGCCCCTGCCCCCATTGGGCTAGATCCAGACCTGGCCAGTCCCGACCTTGTCAAGCCCCACCAGGCAGGGGACATAGCCTCAGGTCCCATGGCCCAGAGCCAGGACAGAGGGTGTGGCCTGAGGTCCCCCAGCCCAGATTGGGGCAGGGTGTGTGCCTTGAGGTCCCCTGTCAAGCCCCGCTGGGTGGGGGGCATGGTCTGAGGTCCCCATCAAGCCCCCCCAGGTCGGGGGGCACAGCCTCAGGTACCCCGGCCTGGCACTGGGAGTGGGGCACAGCCTCAAGTCCCCTGCCAAGCCCCACCGGCAGGGTGGTGCCTCCTCAGGTCCCCTGTCAAACCCTACTGGGCAGGGAGCGCAGCCTGAGTTCCCCTGACCCAGCACTGGGGATGCACCTTGAGGTCCCCCATCAAGCCCCGCTGGGTGGGGAGGTTGGTCTGAGGTCCCCTGTCAAGCCCCACCTGGTGGGGGGCATGGCCTGAGGTCCCCTGACCTGATGCGGGGGGAGCAGCCTAAGGTCCCCTAGCCCAGCACCAGGATGAGAAGCACACCTTAAGGTCCCCCGTCAAGCCCCGCCAAGTGGAGGGCATAGCCTCAGGTCCCCTGGCCTAGTGCTGGGGTGGGGGACATGGCCTGAGGTCCCCCGGCCTGTCAAGCCCTAAGGGGGCGGGGGAGGGTGTAGCCTCTGGTCCCTGCTGATTGCTCATTAAGGCTCCTTATGGGAACTTGGCTTCAGCTGTGGGTGCAGCCATCTTTGTGACAGAGTGATGGTCAATTAGCATATTCCTCTTTATTAGATAGGATAATGAACTCACAGAAAGAGAATCCATAAAAAAATCCCATTGATCATTGCAACAAAAAAGTTAAGATGTCTAGGAATAAATTTAATCAAGAAGGTAAAGGACCTGTACTCAGAAAATTATAGGACACTGGAAAAAGAGATAGAGGAAGACATAAACAAATGGAAGAACATACCATGTTCATGGATTGGTAGAACCAACATCATTAAAATGTCCATACTACCCAAAGCAATCTATAGATTCAATGCAATCCCCATTAAAATACCAATGGCATATTTTACAAGTTCCTGTTCTTAGGGGAAATTCATCTGGAATAAAAAAAGACCCCAAATAGTTGCAGCAGTCCTGAGAAAGAAGAAAGTTAGAGGGATCACAATATCAAGCTATATTACAAAGCCACTGCTCTCAAAACTGTCTGGTACTGGCAAAAGAACAGAAATATAGACCAGTGGAACAGAACAGAGAACCCAGAAATCGACACAAGCCATTATGCTCAATTAATATTTGACAAAGGAGGCATGAACATACAATGGAATCAAGACAATCCTACCTAATAATAGACAAATATGCAAATTGACCGCACCGTAGCTATGCCCAAGCCACGCCCACCAGCCAAGCCACGCCCACCAACCAATCAGGACAGGTATGCAAATTATCCCAACAAAGATGGCCGCTGATTTGCATATCAAGACAGCTTAGAAAGAAGCCAAGAGATGCTGAAGGGAGCAAAGCTGCGGAGAAGCAAGCAAGCCGGGGGGAGGAGAAGGGAGGAGCGGAGGCGGGGCCTGGGGAGAAGGAAGGCGAGGGGGGCGGGCTGGCGGAGAAAGCGGGCCGGGGGACAAGGGAGGAGCGGAGGCGGGGGGGGGGTAGAGTGCAGCAGGAAACCCTATTGCAGGATTTTTCCTGCAATGGGAATGCTAGTCTCTTCAATAAATGGTGTTGGGAAAATTGGACAGATACGTGCAAAAAAATGAACTAGACCACCAACTTACACCACACACAAAAGTAAACTCAAAATGGATAAAGGACTTAAAAGTAAGCTGGGAAACGATAAAATTCCTAGGAGAAACTATAGGCAGCAAAATAGTGAACATTTATTGTAGTAATATCTTTACTGATACAGCTCTTAGGGCAATGAAAACTAAGGATGAAAATAAACAAATGGGACTACATAAAAATAAAAAACTTCTTCCCAGAAAATGAAACCATCAACAAAACAACAAGAAAGCCCACTGCATGGAAGAACATATTTGCCAATGTTATCACCAATAAGGGTTTAATCTCCAAAAGGTATAGGGAACTCATACAACTTAACAAAAGGGAGATAAACAATCCAATAAAAAATGGGCAAAGGACCTGAATAGACACTTTTTGAAAGAGGACACACAGAAGGCCCAGAGATATATGAAAACATGCTCAAAGTCAGTAATCATCTGAGAGATGCAAATCAAAACAACAATGAGGTACCATTTCAGACCTGTCAGAATGGCTATCATCAACAAATCAACAAACAATAAGTGCTGGAGAGGATATGGAGAAAAAGGAACCTTCTCGCCCTGCCGGTGGGAATGCAGAATAGTGCAGCCACTGTGGAAAACAATATGGCATTTCCTCAAAAAATTAGAAATGGAACTTCCATTTGGTCCAGTAATCCCACTTCTAGGAATATATCCCAAGAAAACACAAACACTAATCAGAAAAGATATATGCACCCCTAGTTTCATAGCAGCACAATTTACAATAGCTAAGATTTGGATACAATCTAAGTGCCCATCAGCAGACTAGTGGATTAGAAAACTGGTGAATCTACACAATGGAATACTACACTGCTATAAAAAAAGAAGGAATTCTTACCATTTGCAACAGCATGGATGGAACTAGAGAGCATTATGCTAAGCGAAATAAGCCAGTCAGATAAAGGTAAATATCACATGATTTCCCTCATTTGTGGGATACAATGAACAATATAAACTGATGAACAAAAATAGAACTAGTCATAGAGCATTGAACAGACTGTCCAACTTATGAGGGAAGGTGGGTGATGACAGGATAAGAGATCAAAGGATTTGTATGCATGCATGGGACCATAACCAATGGACACAGATAGGAGGTGGTGGTAATGGCATGTGCTGGGGGTTGGGGTGGCTGGGGAGAGGTCATTGAGGGAGAAGGGAGACATATGTAATACCTTAAAAGCAATAAAGAATTTAAAGTATAGAAGAGCAAAGGTGCATGACATTTGTGCACGGGTGGGGTCCCTTGGGGTAGCCAGCAGAGGATGGACCCTAGCCCACGCCCCTAGCCTCACAGTCCCAGCTCGCACCCCCAGCCTCCCAGCCCTGCAGCCCCGCCTGGCACCCCGTCTTGGCCTGGCACCTGCTGCTCACTCCACCCACAGCCGCTGCTGCTTGTCGCTGTCTGCAGGGCGACCAGGGGGGCAATTGGGTCCCCTGCTTGCACCTGCCTTGGCCTGGCACTGTCCGCTCACTTGCTCCACCATCCTGCCAAGGTCCCACTCTCGTCAGGGCCCATTGGGGTCACCAGCACCTCCACTGCCACCTGCTGACAGCACGGCACACCGAAGCCCATTTTCCACACCACCCCTTGGTGGTCAGCGAATGTCAAAGTGAGTGGTTGAACTTCTGGTTGGTCGAACTCCTGCCTGAGGGAACAATTGGCATATTAGCCTTTTATTATATAAGATATATATATATATATATATATATATATATATATATATATATATCTCCATTACAGTCTACAATGGGCATAGTCCCCATACACATAGAATTTATGACCCAGTAGGCCAGTTGGGAATACAGATATTGAAAAAATAAATACAGAGTTACAAATTTTAAATGCTATGATGCAAAACAATATAGTGTAATGGATAACTGCAATATTATAATTCTATACTCAGCAAAATGTTGATTTTTTATTTATTTATTATTTTTTTAAATTACTTTCTTGATTAAGGTATCACATATTTGTCATCAACCCCCCCCCCCATTCCCATCCCAAATCCCCCCCCCACACACACACACATACCCCCATCCCCCTGTTGTCCGTGATCACTGGTTAGGCTCATATGCAAGCACACAAGTCCTTTGGTTGATCTATCTCCCTTGTCCCCACCCTCCCCTACCTTTCCTCTGAGGTCTGACAGTCTGATCAATGCTGTTCTTGTTCTTCAGTCTATGTTGTTCATCTTTTCCCCTAGATGAGTGAGCTCATGTGATACTAGGAATACACTTATAGGAACCGAAAATGAGACAAGCAATAATGGTTATGCTGAGAGGCAAATGAATCAGTCTATAGTGAGTTTCTTTCTGGGCCAACAGTTCTTTTGAGTCCCGATTTCTATGTCCAACAGTTGTTTATGTGTACATAACAGCAATGATATTTCAGTTCTGGATGGTGGACAAATGGTGGTAATGCAGGTCCGACCCTCTCTGGTTTGGTCCTGGGCAATCTGCAGTGACGCACATCTGCTGACTGCTAGTATGGCAAGGCATGGTCAGCGTCTTCCATCTCTGGACTGTTTCTCTTCTGACTTCATGGCTGGAGCACTCCTGTCAATTCCTCTCTGTTGCAGGCATCCACATGGTCTCAGAGTTGTTTTCTGAAAATATACAAACATATTCTCGACCAAAAGTTAATAAAGGAATATTTTCTATAAATTTGACTTGCGATCCTTTTTCATTTTTTTGCCCAAACGGTTTTCCTTTGGCTTGTTTTGACACCATGTATGTTTTACCTGGGTGTCTTGCCGTTAGCATTACAAATTAAAGTTAATTTTCTAAAGTAAAAATTTTCTAGATTTAATTTATTTACAGGATATTTTTCCTTACATGATATTCTTCTACTATCCCCCCTTTTTTGGTTTAAATATTGGGAGGCTTTTGGAAATTTTATGCTGCAATCTTGATAGCTTTTAAATTTTACTTTTTTGCACTAAAATGTGACTGCTTTAGGTTCATTATATGTTACTCAATTTTACCATGAGATGAACTACCAATAAAAATTTTAGTTAACACCAGGACCGGTTTGGCTCAGTGGATAGAGCATCGGCCTGCGGACTCAAGGGTCCCAGGTTCGATTCCGGTCAAGGACATGTACCTTGGTTGCAGGCACATCCCCAGTGGGAGGTGTGCAGGAGGCAGCTGATCGATGTTTCTAGCTCTCTATCCCTCTCTCTTCCTCTCTGTAAAAAATCAATAAAATATATTTAAAAAAAAAATTTAGTTAACACTTTAGGAACAGCTTTTTTGTCCAGTACAATTGATTTTTCTAGAGTATTTGCTTATTTTATTGGCCAATTTAAATTAGTCTGAAAACTTGACTACTATTTTACTGTCAAATTTAATACTCTAACAACCATCTTGTTTTACCCTGTAATTATTAGTGGAGAGGATTATTTGCCTTCTTGAGTAGACCCTGAGCATTCCTGGTGCTAGGCTGGATTTAGATATCATAGACCCCAGTTCCCCGGATCATGGGTGCAAGACATCTCCATCAAGTCTTGTTGCAGTGAGAGGGCGTCTGCTGTCGGCCAAGTCTCTGTTACCTGAGTCCCGATTTGAGCTGGGCATGTGAAGCTGAGCAGCCATGGGGGCAGGAGATCTCCTTCAGCAGGGGTGAGGGTTCAGGCCCCTTCAAACTTGGGGGGGTGAAGGTCTGTGCCCCACCTCTATTGAAAATGTTGATTTTTAAAAAAGATTAAATAAAGACATGCTTACTAAGATAAGTCCTATATAATAAAGAGGTAATATGCAGATTGACCTTCACACCCTCTCACAAGATGGCTGCCCCCATGTGGTCAAAGATGGCCACCACAAGATGGCCAGCAGGGGATGGTAGTTGTGAACGATCAGGCCAGCAAGGGAGGGCAGTTGGGGGGTGACCATCAGGGGAATGCAGTTGGGGCGAACAGGCTGGCAGGGGAGGGCAGTTGGGAGGACCAGGCCTTCAGGGGAGGACAGTTGGGGGCGACCAGGTCTGCAGGGGAGGACAGTTAGGGGAAATTGGACCATCAGGGGAGCAGTTAGGCATCGATCAGGCTGGCAGAGGAGTGGTTAGAGGGTTATCAGGCTGGCAGCCAGGTGAGCGGTTGGGAGCCAGCAGTCCCGGATTTTGAGGGGGATGTCCAACTGCTGGTTTACGCCCTGTCTAGGAGTCCCAGATTGAAAAGGGTGCAGGCTGGGTTGAGGGACACCCCTCCAGTGCACAAATTTCATGCACCAGGCCTCTAGTACTGGAATAATTAGGAAAAAATATGGGCATAGGACCTAAATAGATGACTCTCCAAAGAGGTCAAATGAAAAAATGCTCAAAGTCACTGATCCTCAGAGTGATGCAAATTAAAAACCTATAAAAATTTTATCTTATTTCTTAACACATTTCCTCTGCATATCTGAAAACCAGTGTAATTATATTGCTTATTCAATTTATCTACTGATGTCAAATTAATTTGACATAAATTTTGCATGAATTTTTACAGTTTTTTAAATCAATGTAAAATATTATTCCATGTAGGAGTAGATATAATTTACTTACTTAGCTTGTCAATATTAGACATATATTTTATTTTCCCCCTTTTTATATAAATATCTGTTATAGTTTAGATTATTTGTGATCTGAATAGTATAAATGCTGTAAATTCAGATTCAGGCGATAGCTTATACTTTTACTAGAGGCCCAGTGCACGAATTTGTGCACCAGTGGAATTGCTTGCTCTCGCCTGCAGAATTGAGCCAAAACCAGATCTCTGACATCTCCTGAGGGGACCTGGATTGTGAGAGGGTGTAGGCCAGGCCGAGGGACCCCCATTGGTGCATGATTGGGCCCGGAAAGGGATGTGGAAGGTTGGCCACCCGGGGAGTGACTGTGGGAGGTCTCCAGGTGGTCAGTGCATGTCATAGCATCTGGTTAACTGGTTGACTGTCAGCCCCTTGTGTTCACTGCATGTCATAGTGAGCAGTTAAGCGGCCTTAGCATATCATTAGCATATTATGCTTTGATTGGTTGAAAGGATGACCAGATGACCGGACACTTAGCATATTAGGCTTTTATTGTATAGGATATTCCCAAGAGTGAAAAAAAATGTAAGGAAATTTAAAGTTTTTTGATGTCTATTTCACACTGTTTTCCAAATGTTGTGAAAAACATTGCCTTATGAGTGTAAATAATAAGATTATTTCATCATACAACCATCAACATTTAATAAACATTTTTTGATGTCTAATTCACACTGTTTTCCAAATGTTGTGAAAAACATTGCCTTACGAGTGTAAATAATAAGATTATTTCATCATACAACCATCAACTTGTAGTTTTACAACTAAAAATTTGGTTTCTTTCTGAATGTGAATATCTTTGTTTCTTTTTTTAAATGTCTTTATTTATGAAGGTATTACATATGTGTCCTTATCCCCCCATTACCCCCCTAACCCCCCCACTCATTCCCTCACCCACTTGTTTCCTGTGTCCATTGGTGGGGTTTATATGCATGCATATAAGTCCTTTGGTTGATCCCTCATCCTTCCCCCCACCCTTCCCTCTAAGGTTTGATGGTCTGAAGGATGCTTCACTAGCTCTGGATCTATTTTTGTTCATAAGTTTATGTTGTCCATTATATTCCATAAATAAGTGAGATCATGTTATATTTATCTTTCTCTGACTGGCTTATTTCACTTAGCATAATAGTCTCCAGTTCCATCAATGCTGTTGCAAATAGTAAGAATTCATTCATTTTTACCAGAGCATAGTATTCCATTGTGAAGATGTACCACAGTTTTTGTGTTTTTTTAAATGTACTTTTATTGATTTTTTTACAGAGTGGAAGGGAGAGTGATAGTTAGAAACATCAATGAGAGAGAAATATCGATCAGCTGCCTCCTGCACACATCCCAATGGGGATGTACCCACAACCAAGGTACATGCCCTTGACCCTTCAGGCCACAGGCCGATGCTCAATCCGTTGAGCCAAAATGGTTAGGGCAATGTACCACAGTTTTTTAATCCACCTATCGGCAGATGGGCACCTAGGCTGTTTCCAAATATTAGCTATGGTAAATTGTGCTGCTATGAACATAGGGGTGCATATGTCCTTTCTGATTGCTGTTTCTAGTTTCTTAGGATATATTCCTAGAAATGGGATCACTGGGTCAAATGGGAGTTCCACTTTTTTTTTTTTTAATATGGAACGCTTCACGAATTTGCGTGTCATCCTTGCACAGGGGCCATGCTAATCTTCTCTGTATCGTTCCAATTTTAGTATATGTGCTGCCGAGGCGAGCACGGGGAGTTCCACTTTTAGTTTTCTTGAGGAAATGCCATACTGTTCTCCACAGTGGCTGCACCAGCATGCATTCCCACCAGCAGTGCAAGAGGGTTCCTTTTTCTCCGCATCCTCGCCAGCACTTGTTGTTTTTTGATTTGTTGATGATAGCCATTCTGACAGGTGTGAGATGGTATGGCATTGTCATTTTGATTTGCATCTCTCGGATGGTTAGTGACTTTGGGCATGTTTTCATATATCTCTTGGCCTTCCTTCTGTCTTCTTTAGAAAAGTATCTATTTAGATCCATTGCCCATTTTTTGAATGCGTTGTTTACCTTCCTTTTGTTAAGTTTTATGAGTTCCCTGTAAATGTTGGAGAGTAAACCCTTATCAGAGATAACATTAGCAAATATGTTCTCCCATGCAGTGGGTCTCTTGTTGTTTTGTTGATGGTTTCTTTTGCTGTGCATAAGATTTTTATTTTGATGTAAGACCATTTGTTTATTTTCTCCTTAGTTTCCATTGCCCTAAGAGCTGTATCAGTGAATAAATTGCTTCAGCATATGTCTGATATTTTGCTGCCTGTGGCTTCCTCTAGTATTTTTATGGTTTCCCATCTTATGTTTAAGTTCTTTATCCATTTTGAGTTTATTTTCGTGTATGGTGTAAGTTGGTGATCTAGTTTAATTTTTTGCATTTATCTGTCCAATTTTCCCAACACCATTTATTGAAGAGACTGTCTTGACTCCATTGTATGTTCATGCCTCCTTTGTCAAATATTAATTGAGCATAGTGGTTTGGGGTGATTTCTAGGTTCTCTATTCTATTCTATTCTATTCTATTCTATTCTATTCTATTCTATTCCCTTGATCTATATGTCTGTTCTTGTGCCAGTACCAGGCTGTTTTAAGAACAGTTGCTTTGTAACATAGCTTGATATCTGGTATTGCGATCCCACCTACTTTGTGCTTCTTTCTCAAGATTGCTGCAGCTATTCGGGATCTTTTTTTATCCCAGATGAATTTTTGGAGAGTTTGTTCTAGGTCTATAAAATATGCCTTTGCTATTTTAATGGGGATTGAAATGAATATATAGATTATTTTGGATAGTATGGACATTATAATGATGTTGATTCTACCAATCCATGAACATGGTATGTTCTTCCAACTGTTTATGTCTTCCACTATCTATTTTTTCAGTGTCCTGTAGTTTTCCACGTATAGGTCTTTTAACTCCTTAGTTAAGTTTATTCCTAGGCATCTTAATTTTTTTTGGTGTGAGGGTAAATGGGGTTGCTTTTGTAGTCTATCTTTGTGTAAATTAACTATTGGTGTGTAGAAATGCCATAGTTTTCTTGGCGTTAATTTAGTATCCTGCTACATTGCCGAATTCATTTATTAGGTCTAATACTTTTTTGATGGAATCTTTAGGGTTTTCTATCTACAGAATCATGTAATCTGTGAATAAGGACAGTTTTATTTCATCTTTTCCAATTTGGATGCCTTTTATTTCTTCTTGTTGTCTGATCGCAATGGCTAGTACTTCCACACTATGTCAAACAGGAGTGGTGAGAGTGGGCATCCCTATATTGTTCCTGTTCTTAGGGGAAATTGTTTTAGTTTTTGCCCATTGAGTATGATGTTGGCTGTGGGTTTTTTATATATGACTTTTATTATGTTGAGGTATGATCCTTCTATTCCCACTTTGCTGAGAGTTTTTATCAAGAAAGGGTGTTGGATTTTGCCAAATGCTTTTTCTGCATCAATTGATATGACTATGTGATTTTTATCTCTCAATACATTTATATGATATATCACGTTGATTGATTTGTGGGAATTGCACCATCCTAGCATCCCCGGGATAAGTGCTACTTGGTCATGGTGTATGATCTTTCTGATGTACTGCTGGAGCCAATTTGCTAGAATTTTGTTGAGGATTTTGGCATCTATGTTCATGAGGGATATTGGCCTGTCATTCTCTTTCATTGTGTTTTCTTTATCTGGTTTTGGTATTAGGGTGATGCTGGCTTCATAGAAGGAGCCTGGAAGTGTTCCTTCCTCTTGAATTTTTTGGAATAGTCTGAGGAGGATAGGTTTTAGTTCTTCCTGGAATGCTTGGTAAAACTCCCCTGTGATGCTGTCTGGCCCAGGGTTTTTGTTTCCTGAAAGCTTTTTGATGAATTCTTCAATTTCTTCCCTAGTTATCAGCCTATTGAGAATTTCAGATTCTTCCTGATTGAGTTTGGAAATTTGTATTTTTCTAGGAATATGTCCATTTCCTCCAGGTTGTCTAGTTTGTTGGAATAGAGTTGTTCATAGTATTTTGAACAATCCTTTGAATTTCTGTGAGGTCTGTTGTTATTTCACCTCTTTCATATCTGATTTTGTTTATTTGGGTCCTCACTCTTTGCTTCTTGGTGATCCTGGCTAGAGGTTCATCTATCTTGTATCCTTTCAAAGAACCAACTTTTGGTTTCATTGATATTTAGTATTATTTTTTTGGTCTCGATGTCATTTATTTCTGCTCTGATCATTATTATCTCCTTCCTTCTGCTCACTCTCGGTTTTTCTTGTTGCTCTCTTTCTAATTCTTTGAGTTGTAGACTTAGATGATTTACTACCATTTTTTCTTGTTTTTTTTTTTTGTTTTTTTTGTTTTTTTTTTTTTAGGTACACCTGTAGAGCTATAAACTCCCCTCTCAAGACTGCTTTCGCGGTGTCCATAAATTTTGGATTGTTGTGTTTTCATTGTCATTTTTTTCCATGACGTTTTTAATTTCTTCTTTGATTTCTTTGGAAACCCATACATTGTTTAGTAGCATGCTATTCAGCTTCCAATTGTTTGAATTTTTGTATTGTTTTTATTGACGTTTATCTCTAATACTATGCCATTGTGGTATGAAAAGACGCTTGATATGATTTCCATCTTCTTGAATTTGGGAAGACTTTGCTTGTAACCCAATATGTGGTCTATTTTTGAAAATGTCCCATGTGCACTTGAGAAGAACATATATTCTGTGGCTTTGGGATGAAATGTTCTGAAGATGTCAATTAAGTCCATCATATCTAGTGAGTCATTTATGATTGCTATTTCTTTACTGATTTTTTTGTCTAAAGGCTTTATCCAGTGATGTCAGTGGTGTATTAAAGTCCCCTACTATGATTGTAGTGTTGTTGATCTCTCCCTTGATATCTTCTAGGAATATATATATATTTGGGTGATCCTGCATTGGGTGCATATATGTTTATCAGGGTTATATCCTCGTGTTGTATTGATCCCTTTAGTATTATGAAGTGGCCTTCCTTATCTCTTGTTATGGCCTTCACTTTGAGGTCTGTTCTTTCAGATATAAGTATTGCTACTCCAGCTTTTTTTTTTTTAATTTCCATTTGCCTGAAAGATATTTTTCCATCCCTTCACTTTCAGTCTTTGTGAGTCCCTTGTTCTGAGATGGGTCTCTTGTAGACAGCATATGTATGAGTCATGTTTTTTTTTTATCCATTCAGCCACTTGATGTCCTTTGAATCGAGCATTTAGTCCATTTACGTTTAAAGTTATTATTGACACTTTTTTGTAGCCATTTTTACCTTTTGTGCCTTTGTTCTTTCTTACCTTTTTATTTCTTCTTTTTACATCAGTCCCTTTAGCATTTCTTGCATTGCTGGCTTGGTAGTGATAAACTCCCTTAGCCTTTTTTTGTCTGTGAAGCTCCTGATTTCCCCTTCAATTTTGAATGATAGCCTTGCTGGATTGAGTATTCTTGGATTCAGTCCATTGCTTTGCATCACTTAGAAAATTTCCTTACATTCTTTTCTGGCCTGATCTGTTTCTGTTGAGAAATCATTTGATAATTTAATGGGAGCTCCCTTGTATGTAACTGTCTGTCTCTCTCTCTTGCAGCCTTTAATATCCTCTCTTTGGGCTGAACATTTGCCATCGTGATTATGATGTGTCTTAGTGGGAATCTTTCCAGCTTCATCTTGTTTGGGACTCTCTGTGCTTGTGTGACTTTTTTCTTCCCCACATCAGGGAAGTTTTCTGACATTATTTCTTCAAATAGGTTTTCTAACTCTTGTTCCTCTTCCTGTTGTTCTGGCTCCCCTATTATTTGTATGTTGCTTTGTTTCATATTGTCCCATAGCTCCCTTAGGCTCTCCTCCTGTCTTTTAATTTTTTTCTCCCATTGCAGTTCAGTTTGGGTGTGTTTTGCTTCCCTGTCTTCTAATTCTCTAATTTGGTCCTGTGCTTCTCCTAGTACTGTTGAAACTTTTTATGGTGTTTTTTATTGCAGCTATATCACTATTCATTTCTTCTTTATTCTTACATAAGTTGTTGACTTTTTCCTCCATCTGGTTTATGAACTGAATGACCCTTATTCTGAATTATTTTTCTGACATATTGCATGTTTCTTTTTCACTTATCTGCTTTTCTGGCAATTCTTCCTTTTCTTTCTGTTGGGGTTCCTTTGTCTACCCATTTTTGCTCTCACCAATGGATCTAGATATTGAGCTGTGCAGGGGCTGCTTTTTGGGTGGCAGTGGCTCCTGGGGCTGCAGTTGCTCCTTGAGAAGTCTTGGCAGTGGCTCCTCCTCAGTTGGCAGCTGCTCATCTGGTGGGTGATTTTCGCAGCAGTGGTGCCTCCTCTGGCTGGTGGTGGGAGGCTGCTTGCACAGCTGCTGTTCCTCAGAT